>NW_026575051.1:28842500-33642500 GCF_905146905.1 Nyctereutes procyonoides | reverse complement strand
TTTTTTATCAATTGAAATGGATGTCATTTTCATCTGCCCAGCATGTTATCAACAGTGTATTTCTTTAATTAAATCTCCCATATTTCTCTTTAAATGTGACCAGATTTTGAAACTCATTTGAAAACATTTTAAAAGAAAATTGTATAGCTTCTTATTGATAGTGATAAGGGGACCTCAATGCCACATAAATCCCATGTTCAAACCTAAATACTAGTGATGGGTACTAAATTAAACTGTGATTCATGAAACAGATTTCTGTCAGCTGATTATCATAATTTTATTGATAGAGAGCAACTGTAAATATGTCTTAAAGAAATTACTTTGCAGAGGTAGAATTGTTAAATACAGAATTATAAATAGCCCCTATCATGTTTTAGATGTTAAAAGAATAAAAGGTTTCATAGATCAAAAAGAATATACAATAGATTTTCCCTGGAGTTTGTTTCTATATTTGTCCACCAAAAATTTAGTAATTTAAAAATGGTATTTGCATGAACTCATTGCATAGTTGACTTTAGAGAAAATCAAATAATAGATTTTGGAAGACAGAGGAAAGAAAATAAAAACACAGCATAGAATAAAATTAATGGGGATCCCTGGGTGGCGCAGTGGTTTAGCGCCTGCCTTTGGCCGGGGGCGTGATCCTGGAGACCCGGGATCGAATCCCACGTCGGGCTCCCGGTGCTTGGAGCCTGCTTTTCCCTCCGTCTATGTCTCTGCCTCTCTCTCTCTCTCTCTCTCTGTGACTATCATAAATAAATTTTTTTAAAAAAGAATAAAATTAATGCATAAGAGAAAATAAATAGTAGATAACCATTTCCCTTGGCAAATTGGTTCCCAGAAGGAATCTCAAATCAACTACAAAGTTTGTGTGATAGTCAACAATTTTTATCTTAAAACTTACTGCACTTCTTACATTTGTGCCAGTCCTAAAGATTAGCAGAAGTTTTTTCCATTATAAGAATTATCACATGCTATAGTAGAGCCAGTCCATAATTGTATAATATATTTATTCAAAAAAATATTTACTGTGTATCTACTGACAGCCTGCCACTGAGCCAGAGATACAACTGAAGACAAAAGAGACTACTGCCTCTGCCTTGGTAGATCTTTTTGTCTAAAGGTACAGTTAGACATTAATTTCATAAGTATATCATTGCACTGTACTTAAGGGCCAAAAGACAAAGGTCTAAGGTGTTATGACAATCGGCACCCAGAGGGACATGATCTGAAGTAAGAAGGTAAACGAAGGCTATTTGTCTTCTGGGTTTCCAGGGAAATAGTACTCAGGAATGCAAATAAAGTCCTAATGGCTTATTTTGTTTTATTTGTTACTTAATAGTCTGATAGCCCCGTGGATTAGACTTGCTTGATTTAATATTATATTATACTGCCCACCATGGAAAAAGAAAAATATTTTTAAAATCTTGGTGCTCTTTTGACCTGTCTGCAAACAAAGTTAAGCCTTTAAGTGAAGTATCATAGTATAGATTCCTTCCTTGAGACTCTTTTCCTATACCAAGTTTATATATTGTTAAATGTTTACCATATTATAAAACAAGGCTAATAGAATAAGGAAAGTGGATGTTGTAAAATCATCTATTTTTTGTGTAACAAACTGTAATAATAGGGGAGCCTGGATCAGTTAAGCAGCCAACTCTTGATTTCAACTCAACTCATGGTCTCATGGGTCCTGAGATGAAGCCCTATGTTGGGCTCAGTAATCAGCAGAAGAGTTTGCTTGAATTTCTCCCCCTCTGCCCCTCCCCATACCCATACATGCATGTGCACATTCTCTCCCTCTCACTCTCTCTCCCTGAAATAAATAATCTTTTTAAAAATATCAATGAATGAAATCAGAGAACTAAATAAATGAAAATATATTCCATGTTAATGGGTACAAAAACTCAATATTTTCAGGATGTCAGTACTTCTTCCTACTTTGATCTATATTGTCAAAGCAATCCCAGTCAAAATTCCAGAAATTTATGTTCTTGATATTGACAAATAGATTATAAAGTTTATATGGAGAAGCAAAAGATACAATTAGCCAACATAATATTGAAGAACAAAGTTGGGAGACTGATGCTGCCTGACTTTAGGACTTACTAGAAAGCTACAGTAATTAAGGTGGTGTGGAATTGATGAAAGACTTAACAAACAGAGCAATGGAAAACAACAGAGAGCCAAGACATAGATCCTCATAAATAGGGTCCACTACTTTTTTGACAAAGCAGCAAAAGCAATACAATGGAGCAGAGATTATCTCTTCAACAAATGGTACTGGATTTTCATTCACCTACTAAAGGACATATTTTGGTTGCTTCCAAGTTTTAACAATTATGAATAATGCTGCTACAAGCATACTTGCACAGGTTTTTGTATGGACATTAGTCTTCAGTTCCTTTGAGTAAATACCAAGGGGTATAATTGCTAAATTATATGCAAGCAAGCAAAAAAATGAATCCAAACATGGAATTTACACCCTTCACAAAAAAAAAAAACTCAAATGGATCCTAGAGCTAAATGTACAATGTAAAACTATAAAATTCCTAGAAGAAAACCTAGATTACCTTGGGTATGGTGATACCATTTTATGTACAACACAAAAGATATGATCCATGAAAGAAATAATTGATAAACTGGGCTTCATTAGAACTAAAGTTTCTGCTCTCAAAAGATACTGTCAAGAGAATAAAAAGACAAGCCACAGAATGGAAGAAAATATTTGCAAAAGACACATCTGACAGAGGACTATTATCCAAAACATAGAAAAAACACTACTTAACAATAAGAAAACAAACAATCTGATTGAAAAATAGCCCAAGACCTTAACAGACCTCACTAAAGGATATATATAGATGGAAAATAACATATAAAAATAATGCTCCACATTGTATGTTATCAGGGAACTACAAATTCAAACACAAATGAGATACCACTACTCGCCTATTAGACTGGCCAAAATCTGAACCATTGACAACACCAACTGCTGGAGGGAATGGGGAGCAACAGACTCTCTCATACATTGCTGATGGTTAAGGCGTAACAACTTTGGAAAAATGATACAGCCCTTGGAAGATAGTTTGGTGGTTTCTTACAAAACTAAACATACCCTGTGCATATAATTTAGCAATTATACCCCTTGGTATTTACTCAAAGGAACTGAAGACTAACGTCCATACAAAAACCTGTGCAAGTATGCTTGTAGCAGCATTATTCATAATTGTTAAAACTTGGAAGCAACCAAAATATGTCCTTTAGTAGGTGAATGAAAAAGTGTTACATTCAATATTATTCAGTGCTAAAAAGAAATGAGCTGTCAAGCTATTGAAAAGAGAGTGTTAAGTGCATACTACTCAGTAAAAGAAGCCAATCTGAAAATGCCGCATTCCATGTGATTCCAACTACATGACACTCTGGAAAAGGCAAAGCTATAAAGACTATAGCTCCATGGTTGTCCATAGGGGAGAGATGGGGATGCGGGGCAGATGAATAGACAGACCACAGGCAATTTTTAGAAGAGTGAAACTGCTCTGTGTGATATAATAATGATTGGTATATGCTGTTATACATTTGTCCAAACCCATAGAGTATACAACACCAAAAGGGAGTGCTACGGTAAACAATGGACTTTGAGTGGTTCAGTGTAGCTTCATCCTTGGTAGAGAATATATGGCTCTGGTGAGTGATGATGATAATGGGGGGGAGGGGCAATTCATGTCTGGCAGCAGAGGGGTATATAAGAAGTCTCTCTACCTCCTTTTCAATTTTGTTGTAGACTTAACATTGCTCTAAAAAAAAGTCTCTTAAAAACAGTAATATCTCAAAGCAAAGGCAGAAAAGGAATCCCCAAGTGATCAGACATTATAAAAGTATTCAAGACCAAGATGCAAAGCATGAACTGATAATGTTCATGGACTAGGGGGATCAAAAGGAAATGGGTCATGGTTTTCTTTGCTGTTTATCTTAAACTTCACCTGTTTTTATACTAATCGGTATTTTCTATTCTTATCACAAAGCTGTTTTTATTTTATGTACCCAAATAATTTTTAAGATATTTTTATTACTTTGCATGAGAAATATATTAATTTTGCTCTTAATATTTCATAAAAGTTAATCAAGAGAAACATAATTCTCAAAAGAGCGAGAGATTTTGTATATTTTCTTTATATGACTAATGTAATTAACTGGTTTGTTTAGTATAACACACTTTAATCATTACAGCCCTACAAATATAAATTAAAATCTACAGGTTCAAATTTCTACTAACTTGATTATAACCCTGGGAAAGTCACTTGATATTTGTCTGTCTCATTCTACCCATATGTAAAACTAACTTAATAATATTCTTAATTTACTTCTAATGGCAGTAAGACTTAATTAATGTTGGTAAACTAATTTTCTTTGGTTAAACAGGCTAGATAATTATGCATTACTTTAGTGCTCTTAATTTTGAAATTATCTTAAGAGGCTTAAATGATTAAACCTGTGAAATTTTTAATGATCTTTATTTCAATTCAATTAATCACAACATATTTTAATTTTTGTGTCCTTTTTCTCCTTTTTCTATTAAACTATAATTGACATACAATATTACATTTATTTCAGGTGTTTAACATAATGAGTTAACTTTTTATACATTACCAATCACCTCAATAGGTCTAGTTACCATATGTTACTGTAACAAAGTTGTTACAGTATTATTGACTACATTCCCTATGCTGTACATTATATCCCTATGACTTATTTATTTTACAACTGAAAGTTTGCATATTTTAATTTTTAAGGCATATGTGTGGCTTTTCAAAGTGATAAAAAATTTTTCTGTTTAATTAAATACAAACTACACCAAAATACCCTCTCCTAAAAGTAAAACTCTTGGTACTTCATTTCTTACATGTACCTCTTGGCACAACTAATTTCCTACATGTAAGCCAATACGATTAAATTAAGAGGATTCACTGTGAATTAAAAATATGTATCAATATATTATACACCATATACTTTGACATGAATGAAACTGGAGGCTATTATGCTGAGTGAAATAAGTCAATCAGAGAAAGAAAATTACATGATTTCATTCATATACAGAATATAAGAAATAGTGCAAGGGACTATAAGGGAAAGGAGGAAAATTGAATGAGGGAAAATTAGAGAAGGCAAACCATGAGAGACTCCTAACTGTGGGAAACAAACAAAGGGTTGCAGAAGGGGAGGTGGGTGGGAGGATGAGGTAACTGGATGACAGGCAGTAAGGAGGGCACATGATGAGATGAATACTGGGTGTCATACTATATGTTGGCAAATTGAATTTAAATATATATATATATATAATACACTTGAACCTAATATAAAACTATGTGTTAGCTATACTACAATTAACAAAATGTAAAAACCAAAAAATAAATAAAATCATTAATTGAAAAAATATATATCAATGGATTTTAAATGAACTTTAAATACTTCACTCATCTTATTTCTTCAAATATGTTGTGAATATGTGTGGGTTTGTATGTGTGTGTGTCTGTGTGTGTGATGGGGTGGAGGGATAGAATATCTCAACATAAGTTTGTTAGAAGTAAACTTTATTATAAATGTAAAACTGCTGTAAATAGATTAGGTAAACCAAAATAGGACCTGGATATTCAAGAACAAAAATATGTATTGTCTTATCACATCTCTTCCTCCAATAAGTTAACAAAAAAAATTTAAAGAAAGTGATTTTTGTCTTTTATCACCATGCCACTTTTCCCCTAATATCCTAGCCTTAGTTTTGCCTAATGCATTTTCTTCACTTCCTTTTATGTCCCCACATAATCAGACCTTCTTCTGAGAAAAAGTAATGTGGAGAAAACTGCCTTAAAATTAGCTTTTCTCAAAAGATGACATAAAATATCAGTGCAAAGAAAGAGATAATAGAGCTAGGGAAAGCATGTCAGGTTAGGTATTCTGGAGCATTTCCCTGTCTTTCAAGGAAGAAAGGCAGAAATTGTCAGTTCACTAATAATAATTTTTACAAGATTTTGGTGTTCCAGGAACAGTGCTGGGGGACACTTGCAAAGCCTGCCTCACTAACTGAAGGGTTGCTTTTTCCAGGGGCTTTACCCATTCCGTGGGTGAGGCCAGCCTGTGTATCCAACTTGTTCCATTTAAGAGCATCTGTGCTCATTATTGGTCCAGTCCCTCTGTTCATTTCCTTAGCCATTAACATAACTACATGTCCTTTTTCATTAAATCTCTCATCAAAACATTTGTTGGTGCTTTAGGAAAATACGAAATTTGGTCAAGTCTCAGGTATTCACATGGAGACCCTGTGTTGTACATTGTCCTTTTATTCCTCCTCCACTAAATCAAAGGATGAGTAAAGAAGAATTGTATGATATAATGCTCGAAAGATGTGCTCAAGTCAAACTATGGAAAGTCCCAAATGTTGTACCAAGGAATTTTGTACTTTATGAAGGTTGGCAGTGTGGATCTATGGAAGGTGTTTGAGAGTGGAGTGTAATATTCTAGTCATAATTAGAGGAAATATTTAAAAGGTTATAATAATTTAAACTTATTCTATTAAAATAGATTAAAAGGATAGGGGTTGAGGGGCAGTGTTTGAGCACCTGCCGTCAGCTCAGGTTGTGATCCTGGGGCCCTGGGATTGAATCCCTCATCAGGCTCCCCACAGGGAGCCTCCTTCTCCCTCTGCCTATGTCTCTACCTCTTTCTGTGTGTCTCTTATGAATAAATAAAATCTTCAAAAAAAAAAGGATAAGGCTTGAAGCAGAGATAGTAATTAGGAGATTATTTTAATCTGAAGCAGTGATGAAGTTTTAAAGTAAAATAATGCTATTCGAAGTAGAAAGGAAAGGACAGTTGAAAGGGAGGTTTCAGAAGTAGAGGTTTACAAGAGATGACCTAAGGCTTTGACAAGAGTGACCAGGAGGACTGGGGAAACAGAAAGAGAAGGACCATTCTAGGCATGCTGAAGCTATAAAAGCCAGTGCATCCATCAAGTGAGATCAGAAGAGTAAGGAATGAAGGCTGGAGTGAGAATCCGCAGAAAGCATCCATGAGATTGAGACAGGGTGAAAGAAATACAGGGAGAGCACAAAGAAGGGGGGGGGGAGGACAGAAAACTCTCCATGAGAAGAATTAAGGCGAGTGTAGAGAAGGCAAAGTCTAAGAAAGAAAGGAGTTCAGGAAGTGTTCATCAGTCTCAGAGGTGGCTGGGAAACCAAAAAAGGTTGAGAGTGAGGCCACAGCTCTAACCAGATGATCACGTTGCCCAATATTCAGTTGTCCTGTCACCGCTCCTCTCTCTGGCACAAAGAATTGAAAGTTGACTCTAAAGACGCTCTCAAAATGGCAGCCTATCATTATGGTTTCTTTCCTCTGTTTTCAGCCCACTGCCTTTGTTTGTCTTTCAAACCTGGACTGTAAAACCAATGTTTGAGCAACACACCCTATATTAAGCTCTGAGAAATGCTGGATACCTGATATCTAAATGACTTGAAGAGACATTGCCAAATTAACTCTTTTTCCAAGGTGCAATCCTTGGTTATTATAATTCTAGTCTTTTAGAGAAGTTAGTAAAATATTTTTATTCAGAATAGAATTTTAGTTTTCTGGGAAACACTTTTTGTAATAAATCTGTAAGCACTTTTTTAGGAGTAAATGCCAAATGATCTGTTCAGAGTGGTGATTTACTTCAAATAAGTGAGTAAGCTCTTTTCATCCATCTTACTCTATAGTATCATTGCCCATCAGGCCATTGCTGGCTGCCTTAATACCTAATGGTAACATGCTCCTAAAAAAACATGGAAGGTCAGCCAGCAGCCCTTGCCATGTGGAATGTAAAAGTCACTTGTCCTCTAACTAAGATAATAACCACCATTTGCCCAGTTTGTATTACAGCCAGCTCAGTAGCTCTGCTTTGTGGCTGGCATAACATTTTACTTTAACTGGGTAGATAGCCAGATACCAGTATGCTATGTTTTACTATCAGAAGTAGATTTACTGAGAGACAAATGAGGGTTACACTTGCATGGACCCTTTCCATGTCACATGTTATTATAAAATCTGCAGAAGTGATATGTTTTAATCATAATCAGCTATGACTTCCACCCTCTGCCAAACTCAGTCACATTTTTCTTCCTATCTGTTGATGTTGGGGCCATGTATATCTTTGGAATCAAGCAAGAGAGACTTGAATTTGGGAATCAATTAGTTTGAGATATCACTAGCAGTTCTAATGAAAGAATGACTTCAAGGAGTATTCCCACCATCCACCCTTGTGCCAACTCCCTCGGGGGTCATATTGTAAGATGAACGCATCATAGAGAGCCTAGTACCAGAAGCATGCAGGTGGCATAAAGTCTATCTGTGGAAAACAAATCTCACAGCTCCTATGAGAAAGAAATTTAACAATAGTTTTCCCAAAATTGACAATAACCCTAAAAACATGATAATGAGTTGTGATGCTAAAAGAAACTTTTCTAAGCTTCCAAGAAAAAAAAAGACAAATTCTGATCAAACATGCTAAAGGAAAAACAGAATTATCTTTTAAGTCTCGCTAATTGAAAAACATTAAAAAACATCAACATATGAGGTGTCAATCAAGCATATATAGCCAAAACAAATGTAAGAGAAACCTATCATAGAGGTGGGTCCATAATTAATTAAAATACTGCATTATTTGTATTATTTTTCTGCATTTCACAACATTAATAGGGCCTGCTTCACAGATATAAAATCACACAGTCACATAGGACTTGAGAGTCATTCAGTTGGACCCAGTGCTTGCTTTAATGCTCTACTGTCACGGTGCTTGTCAGGACTTAGTCCATTAAGAGTCTGCCTTCAGCTCAGGTCATGATCCCAAGGTTCTGGGATTGAGCCCTGTGTCAGGCTAACTGCTTGGTGAGAAGTCTGCTTCTCCCTCTCTCTCCATCCCTCTGTCTCCCCCTGCTTGTGCTCTCTCTCTCTCTCTTACTTATGCTCTCAAATAAATAAAATCTTTATATTAAAAAAATGCTCTACAGTCTCCATCTTGAAATTCTTAATTTTTGACCAAGTACCCATGGAGTTTCATTTTGCCCTGTACCCCACAAATTATGTACCTGGTCCCAATAATAGCCTCTTTAGTGGTGGTAAGGATAGAAAGGAATTAGTGCAGTAACTGAAACAAGAAATAACACATCCTAGATGTGGAAGTATTTCTCAACTTTTAAAAAATTATAATGCCTTGTGATTTCTCATTCTGAATAACTGTACATTTTTGTGTCTATTATTGATTTCATAAATGGGTCTTCTTTTTCTTAAAAAAAAATGTTCTCCCCTCCCCCCGGCCCCCTGCAATTATATAAGCTCCAGGCCTCATAAGACCTCTACTATGTATGTGTCCTTCAGGCTCTACTTATCCAGAACTGAATAACAGCTGGTAAATTATTCAGACTCAATTCCTTGCCTTCTGTCCAACTTGTGATCATTTCTCAGCTTTTTAAGCTTTTACGTTTGGCAGAGACTGGAAAGAAGTAAAGGAAGGAAAAACACAACTTGGCCAATTTTCATGATTTGTTAAGATTTCCAGAAATCAAATAGGAAGTGCAGAAATTGAAAAGGAGTTTTGGTATTGTTTGCCACTTTCTTTTTGAGGCTAACTCTATACCTTCATTCCCAAGCTCCACCACTGTGGAGATGTGTCTAAGAATATCCTTGTCTTGCCTACAGAGCACCTTTCAAGTTATGAGAGGACATTTCTCAGTTGTGAATTTCCCTTGCTCTTTTCCTTCGCTCCACTGTGAACTTGTTATGGTTGGGAAGCTGGAGACAGTAGCCAGCTCATTAATTCAGTTTTAGAAAGGGGTTGTTGCGGGTGAGCAGAGCCAAAGCTTAGATCTGTGTGACCTTTCTCATGCACATCGTTCTCCCCATCTATGGGAGTGACAGCCCCTATATTCAATCTCACTTTGGTATAGTGCTCTCCTACCAGTCTATTTTAAGGCTGAATTCACATAAATTTTTCATTTTTATTAATAGGCAAAATTGTTTTCCTCAGCTGGTATAAAGATGAAAGGTATTCATTTCTTTGGATAATGTGATGAATTGTTTCTTAATATGCACAAGGAAACTTCACCCATATTTACCATAGTTAGTATGCTCAAAATAAAAGAATCTGAGAAACAGTGATTAAACTCCAACTAATTTTCTTCAAAAAATTGATTACCCATAAATTCTAAGGAATTTATGGGGAAGCTAGCTAGTAATACAGGGAGTTTCTTCAATATATTAATTTTCATTTTTTAGATGAGGTTTGAAATTAGATTCAGATTGCAAATTACAGCTTTGTATGGGCTCCCCACTGCTAGCTAGTGAAATCCTCTGGCTTCTGGGAATGAAGCTATTTGGCTTCCTGTAATAGGACTGTGAGAATCTTATTTCCCACTGGTAGAATAATATGTCTGCAGCCTGAAATGTAGGAATCCAACATTTGCTCTTTGACTGGGTCACCAGTAGGGATACATAAATGCAAAGAAAACAGGCATGATAAAACAGCAATCTGCCTGTGCATTTCAAATTTACTCTAAAGCCCACCATCCAACTCATTTTACTCAGTTCCTGAGATGTGGCTTACAAAATTGTATTTTCCTCTCTATGAAAAGAATTAACCTTCTGGTGGTTTCTGGGCATGTGACACATATACATTTGGCACTTCTCATACCCCAGCTACATAGTGGTAGATACTCCAATGGGTTCTTTTTCCAAGCATAAAAAGAAGGTTCTTTCAGTTGAAGTGTCTGAAATCTATTGCAGAGTGATTGACAAAACATGATAAAACATGTGGTGATTAACTGCTATGCATCACCCTTATAGGGCTTTTGGAAGAGCTTAGAGGCTGGTTAACAGGACACAGCTTCCATCTTTACCAGTTAAATACATACCGTTGACTGCCTGACTTCACAATCATGAATTTCTCTCTCTCTAGGGGATATTTCCCCAACAGAAACTGTTGATTCAGTCATAGCATCTAGTGTTCAAATATACCTGCTTCCTCAGAGTTTCTTGGAACTTTCTGCACAGTTTCAATTAATTTTACTGCTTCTTTGGTTACTCGGGGCAGGAAGGGGCTGGGGCACAGAGGGATGCAAAAAAAGAGAACAGATTCCATAACAGTTTATCAAAATTGTTTTGCCTCATGTGGTTTTCTGTTGCCCTTTCTGCTGTGTCTTTGGGTGTTTGGAAGCAATTTATATTGCACTAAGACTGTTTTTCTTTCAGAAGTTCCTGCATTTGAAATTCAAATCTCAACTGTCAGCAGGCTGTTTGCTCCAACTGTGCCTTTTTCATAAGGCCCTTAGCAGGGTCCCTTATGGCATATTCCTCAAACCAGAAGCTTTCTTACTCCAAAGGCCCAGAAGGCTTCTATTCTAGATGGTGGGAAGAAAGAGGTTTAAAAGAGTGGGTTAATACTTCTTGCTTTCCTTTGGCAGCTACTACTGAGAGTTCTTTGCCTCAAATTCAGGTCATATCCTCTCTAGCTTCATACATGCCTTTGTACCCTGGTTTTGTCTTGTTCATTCCTATGCCTGTGTTGGCAGTGTTTAACTGCCAGTTATGCCAGTGTTTAAGTGTTTAGAATGAGGACTCTGGCCTAGTAATCAGAAAACGGTTCTTAGTCTCCACCTCTCTCTCGGCATCATTCTCCCATTGACAGAAGGCTCACAGTGTTTTCTAACAATAAAAAATACGATTTTTCTAAATTTTAAGTAATCATACTTTTAAGTTTTAATTAAACTTACCAACCTATGTTATTATATTTGTAATAGTCTATTGATGATTGAATAGAACTATTCAATTTTATATAAAACTAGAATTTTCTTCATTATATTTGCTTATCTAAAAGAACCATATTTAATATATTCCTCAGGCAAGGAGGCCTAAGGAAGAGGCATGGGGATTACCATATGGCAATGGGCACAAAGTATGGAGATTTTTGTGTCACATGTTAACACTACCAGAGAGCATCCACAACGGAAGAGGAAGTAAATAATTAAGAGTACAAGATGACCCAGCCAACTGATGTTACCCAGTCTTCATCATCAGCCACCCCAGAGCTGACTATGATGGCTACATGAATAGAGTACAAGATGCACATGGGCCCAGCAGTATAGATTTCCACTTACCAAAGCCAAACTAGTTATTGCTGCCTTTGAATGCCCACAAGTTAGCAACAGAAACCAATTTGAATCCCCAGTATGTTTTATCTCTCAAAAGACCAATAGGCTACTCTTGACCACTTTGGACTCCTTCTTCCATCTTAGAAAGGCTAGTGGTTTACCTTCACCATGATAGATACTTATTCTATGTATGGTTTTGTCTTTTCTGTACTCAAAACGGCAGCCAGCACCACTATCTGGAGGCTTACATGATGCCTGATCCACAGGCTTAGAACCCATACAACACAGTGTCCAATGTGAGGCAAGCTTAAGGAAAATGTTGAGAGGAGTTACCACCCCTAGAAAATGCTGAAACTGGAGAGTCCAATGAGAAAGCAAGCTATGGAAGTATATAAAGGGGCACAGTCACGCATAACTGTACCAAAGCAGGAAAGTCTGGTAGGAAATAAATGTCCTAAATGTTTTCTCCACTTTCCCTTCAATGTCATGCTTCTTCTCCTCACCCATGCTATTCCCATTGCCTGAATCCAACCTGGTAATGCTATCCCAAAGGGTAAATCTCCTAGAACATACAGCAAAGCATGGCAGAACAGAAAATGGACCTAGACAGAGGGGTAAATGGAAACTACCACATTCCTTTACCTTCTTTACAGGAACATAGGAGCAGATGCCCAGGACCACTGGTTGTAGCACAAATCAGTCCATCCAGAAGCAAACAGCCTCATAGAGTACAAGAATAACTTTCTAAAAGCAAGCCTAAAATGCCAGCTCAGAGACAACACTGACAGATGAGATGCCATCTTTCATGATGTCGTATATACATTAAGTCAGAAACCTCATTATGGCACTCTGTATCTACAGGAAGACTACATGGATCTAGGATGCATATGTACAGCAACCCTCATCTGAGAAAGGTGTGATTACTAAGGACTCAGTCCCCTCAAGAGTGAAGGTTTGAATCCCACCTTCCCAAAGAAGAGCCACCAAGACCTGCTGAGGTGGCAGCCACAGATGATGGAAATTTAGAAGGATTAAAGGAGGTATGGGGGGAAAGAGTACCAGAAATGGTCTTGAGAACAACTGCAGTGACAGGAGGTTAGTTTATCCTTAAGATAAACTTAACCCACCCCTCTTAAGTTTCTCCTCAGGAGGAGGCCCACTAGAATTATGGAAGTTCGGGGATCCCTGGGTGGCTCAGCGGTTTGGTGCCTGCCTTCACCCGGGGCGTGATCCTGGAGTCCCGGGATTGAGTCCCACATCGGCTCCCTGCGTGGAGCCTGATTCTCCCTCTGCCTGTGTCTCTGCCTCTCTCTCTCTCTCTCTCTCTCTCTCTGTGTATCTAATGAATAAATAAATAAAATCTAAAAAAAAAAAAAGAATTTTGGAAGTTCTATTCCCAAACCTGGGTGATAAAAAACATCTTAATTTGAGACTTCTGGCCTCCAGAACTTCAGCAAGTAAATTTCTGTAGTTTTAGGACACCAACTTTGTGATAATTTTTTACAGCAGCCCAAGGGTACTAATGCAAGTGGGGCAAGCCTTCAGATCATGATGCAGGTTTGGACTGTACAAAGAAGAGAGTAAAGGAAGATTTGGGTAGGAAGAGTAACAGACTGCAGCAGTCAAGGAAGTTTTTGCTAAGCTAATGAAGAATCCTTACAACCAAGAAAGGAGTCTCCACTTTCTCTTTCTTTTTTTTCCCCCCACTTTTTCTTTCATATGCGGTTCTAGCAATGAACACACACAATACTGAGCAAAACAAGCTAGCCATAGAAGAAACCACGCAGTTGTATTTTATTCATATACAGCTCAAATACAGGCAAATAAACCTCAGTTGTTTAGAAATGTCCACAGAAGTGGTACAACTACAAAAAAGAGCAAGATGCTAATTTTTATAAAAGCTACATTAGGGATGGAGCTGCAATCAGGATAGGTATAGGAAGACTAGCAGAGTTCTGTTTCTTTAACCAACATTGGGCAAAAATTAATGAAATCTTTGGCTAAACCAAAAATTTAGGCTGCATATGGCCAAAAAAACTTGACTAAAGAAGTTCAACCTCAGTGGCAAGCAAAGAAATGCAGATTAAACCAAGAAGTACCACCAATTTGAAAAAATGCAAAAGAGTAATTAAAGCCAATTGAGGCTAATAATGTGAACAAATGGCTAAGTTTATACATTCCATTTGGGAGGTGAGTATACACTGGTACAGTTTTCCTGAACAAACTTTTGGCACTATATATCAAAGGCAGAACATCTATTTTTATGACCAAAAGATCATATCTATAAATAAAAAAGTATTTTAAGATAATAATTTTCTTATTTTAATCTTTAAATTATTTTAATTATTTATATATTCTTTATAATTATTTTAAAATACTAATTAGACAAATTTGCAAAGATATATATGTGTCAACTCAGAAATACATTTACAGTAATAAATATACATCCATATAATGGAGTAGTATTTAATCATTACAATTATTTTGTACAGATAAACTTATTTATTCACAAAGAAAGATGACCACAGTTGGTTAAGAATAGAAACCAAATCTGAAAGCAATATATTAGGTAAGATGGTGTTTTTATAAAGATGATGTGTACACATGTATGTTCACATATAACATTGAAAAAGCCTAAAAGAGCAAAAATAGGCATAGTTATGATGAGATTATAGTCATTTTAATACTTTCTCATATATTACAACTTTCTTAAAAATTAATAAATATTACATTTATAATCATGAAAAAATAAGTAAAATTTTGGAAATAGTCTAATAAGTTCAGACCTGGCTGTACATGAGCCAAAATAAGTTCTCAACTGAATTTTAGAATTTCATTTATTGTAGGAATATCCAGTGCTACTGTGTAAATATTTTTAGATAAATATCATTTCTCAAAAGTTCTCACTATACCTACCTACCACTTCCAAACATTGGAGAGGAGGGTATATAATTTTCCTTTTTATATAACAAAGATAATTAAGTTCTAGAAACCAAAAAGTCTTGAAGGAATAGCCATATTAATATCCATTCATTTATTCAACAACTAAACATTTGTATAGTTCTGGAAAGGAGAAAGATAAGCAAATATGACATGATAATACTGAATGATGTTGTGATGCCATACGCAATATAGCTATTCAGAAGGTGGCTGACATAGGCTTTGGCTCACCCTTTCCCTCCTTTCTCAGGGACTCCTAGCAGAAACTCAAATATTTTAGGTTTCCTCAAGATGAAGAGAATGTCTTTAAGCAAATTCTGATGTAGACCTGCAAACAACCCTGATGTCTAAGAGAGGGAGTAAGAGAGAAAAGAGACCACCAAACCCAAGTAAATATTCTTTCTGATTCTTCATCAGCAGTGAATACATATTATAATATGAATAACTTATCCTGCATTTAGAGGGACATCAATGGATGCAATGCAGAGAGTGTAGAATTTCAAAACATCTGGGCAGTTGATATACATAAGTTATTGGATGCCTTTACAGGAAAGATAAATATATTTTCAATCTATTGACCAAGAAGCAAGTTTAGGGAAAGTAACAACTCTTGTTTTGTAACAGTCACCTATCTTTCTTCTTGTAGCATACATATAACACTATATTCTGTAAAATGGATGTATTTTAGCATATGCTTATTGTGAGTATTTCTCTAATTACTGAAAACTCCCAAATGTAAATCTTATTCCTGCCTGCCTGGGTGATTTTATTAAAAAGGTTCCATGCTCTTTGCACACTTTCTCACATTGACATTAGTGGTTCATTAATATTAAAGAGACCTGAAGTACTGTGGGTATTAGCTAATCATACTGAAAACTATCTTTGGAATCTGTCAAGCATAGACCTGGCTTTTATTTTTATAGCTTGACATGCACAATAGGCTGATCTATTTTTAAAACTATCTATCAATCCCACTTTGACTGAAAGAAAATTGTCTGCTTTAAGATGTATACTTTAACCAAAGTAAATATCACCTAAGAATAATACAATTGAAGTTTCTACTTTTGAGAAATAAAAATGGCAAGCACATATTCTGTTCAGTTCATGATACTGGGCCAAATTTTGTAAAGCTAAAGTAATAAGCCTTCTAGAAATGTTTGTATGACATAACATAGGACAAAGAACATCTACCACCCACCATGTAACCCATGTAGCTCTTCCGCTTTCATTTACCACTGGGTACAGTTATCTTTGAACATGCACCTGAATATTCTTCTGGATGCAGAATTATATCCTATATTCCCCAATCTGGTCATGTCCAGAGGACCTTCAGAACTCAATAGAAAATTGTCAAAGTCAGGGAGCAGAGAATATAATTATACTTGATTTCACCCTCTGGTCAACATATAAACATAGAAAGAATATTAAAAATATCTCAGTTAACATTTATTATTTACTATGTAAGTGATCATTGCCAGTCATCTCCAATGAGTCAACCATTATCAAGTGCCTACTTTATAAAAGACATCCTGCTGGACCATGTGGTAAAATAAGATCAAACAAGCCAAAACAAACAACAACAAAATTAAAAAGAAAGAGAGAGAATTTACCCACAAGCCCCTACAACCTGCTTAGGAAGACAAGTGAAATGCTGAATATGAGCAATCCCATAAAGAAGCTTAACCAATCAATAAAAGGAAGCATATGTGGGTGACATTTATAAACACTGACCCAGGCTTTATTTAAAAAAAATTTTTTTAATTTTTATTTATTTATGATAGTCACACAGTGAGAGAGAGAGGCAGAGACATAGGCAGAGGGAGAAGCAGGTTCCATGCACCGGGAGCCCGACGTGGGATTCGATCCCGGGTCTCCAGGATCGCGCCCCGGGCCAAAGGCAGGCGCCAAACCGCTGCGCCACCCAGGGATCCCTGACCCAGGCTTTATAAGGAAAATCTTATAGAAGCTGTTTATTTGATACAAGGCAAAAAGTCAAAATTTTGATGTTGTCTTACACTGGTTAATTCTCCTTGAGTCTCAGTTTCCTCACCTTGCAGAAGGCAATGTCTCCATTCTGTATAGATGAGAAACCAAAAAACCAGGACTCAAATCCTCACTCTAAATTCAGGATTCTTTCATTGTTTAGAAAAATAAGGATTTTAAAAGAAGCATGCTGCCTGCAGAAGTGAGTGCATTTTTTATCCTTTTTTTAATAACAGGAGAGATTACAAAAGATTTCATCCTTCACAAAAACTCAAAGTTGAGTAGTGATTGATAACTAATGAAGTTCAGCACAAGAGCAAGCCCTGTGAAAAGGAAGGCAGTTTTATGGTGTTTCTTTTAAAACCTTCCTTCGCTGTGTTTCTTTGTTTATCAATAGTTTATGTTTATAGTTTATGTTTAAGGTTAACTCTTACCATTATTTTAAGGCTTTTATTCAATAGAAAAAGCTTTCATGAGTTTGGAAACATTTGTCTCCCTAATTTCCTGATATTGGATAAAGCCTAATTAGATGGTACCTTAGCCCTGCTCTACTAGAAAACAGAGCCCATGGTGAAGATTAAGTTTCTAACATTTGGGAAATGCAAGCCCAAGTCAGTGAGTGCAAAGGGTGAAGGATAAAGGAAGAGAAAAGAAAAGATAATGTGATGCAAATTGTTATTATACTAGCTATGGCTTCACAACTAGTTATGGAGAAATACAGAATTTGCTCACAGGTGCATATTCACCTAGCATTTAAAACTTCTTCAGAAAGTTGTAAGGAGGAACTAGCCCCTAAGACTAGTCCAAATGCCAGACAAAGAAGGGGGGATTATTAGTCAACCCACTCTAATCCCCCTTTTCTCTTGGAGCAAGGTTTATTACCCCACTGGAGGCTAACTCCCCTGAACTTTGGAGTTGTATCAATCAACTCTGTAGTGATTGCTCATATCCTATGTGGCCCCCTTAGTGACTGCCAGGACCACTGCCTGAAATGTGATGTTTCATCTAAACCTAAAAGTGTATGGCCAACTAAAGGAGGAAAGAAGAAAGAGGCATTATTGAGAAAACTGAAGAAGATATACAAGGTTTCTGTCCAATAGAGATGATTTATACAACACAATTTTCATTTCTCTTAGCATCTTTCATAATATGTAACATAATATCTTTTCGGCAGTAAGTACTCAGTAACTATTGGTTCAGAGAACTAAAAAGGGAATATCTTCAAAATGGTAGCATAGGAAGATCCTGAATTTACCTCCTCCCACAGACATACCTTAACTATAGCTACAATGGATCATTTCCTCCTGAAAAAGATCTGAATCTAGATGAACCACATATCCACAACGAGGAATAAAAGACCACATAACATTTTTAGTCTCTCCAAAAACCTCACCCACAACAAACAGTAGGGAGGAATCTTACCCGTACAGTGCTTCTGTCAGAGGAGCAAGGGATTGGTGCCCCACATCAGGAACCCTGACCCCTGTAATCTTTACCAGAGAGATGAGTCCCCAAAGTGGCTGACTTAGAAAACCAACATCACTGATATCCAAAAGACACAAAGTGTTACAGGAAATAGATTCCTCTTTTAAAGGGCTCACATACAATCTCACTCACCCTGAGACCCAGAAAAAAAAAAAAAGACAAAAAGTCTTAGCAGTTTGAAGAGCATCTAAACTTACGTGAAAGAAATTAATTTAATAATCTTAAAGCATCTGCTGGGGGTGACTGGGTGGCTCAGTTGGTTAAGCAACCAACTATTGACCTGGCTCAGGTCATGATCTCAAGATCCATAAGTCAGGCTCCATCCTCAGCACAGAGTTTGCTTGTCCCTCTCCCTCTGCTCGTCCCCTACTCACACTCTCAGACTCTTTCCCAAATAAATAAATAAAATCTTTTTTGAAAAATTAAAAAAGCATCTGCTAGAGGAATAAGGGACAAATGAAACTCTCCCTGGAGAAAGAGGCTTTGGTGGATGCCATTTTTGTACTCTGTACCTACCCTGCTATCACAGATGAACAAGCTTGGTGGCAACACTCTTTTGCCACTTGCTAAGACAGGTCAGGGCCAGAAGTGGTGGCACTATCCCACTGCCTTGTTGAAGCAGGAGAGCACAGGTAATTGTAGCACTCCCCTGTTCCTTAGCTGGGACAGGTGAGCAAGAATGGTTGCAACTACCTAGTAAAGTCAACGAGTTCTGACAGTTGATGAGCACCAGTGGTAGTTGCATGCTCCTATTCTCAGCCTAAAACTGGCATGTGCACACAGACAAGGCACTCTCCCACTGCATTCCTGCTGCAGCTGCAAACTGCACACAGTCAAAACATTTTCTCTTTGCCTTTATGCAGCTGTAAGCATGCTCTACCCTCTATACTATCCAGTTGTGTAACTAAAGCCAGCAGGTGGGGGCAATCCACATAGGGGATGCCCCTCAATTGCCTGGCCCTGGTAGCCAAGGAGGTTGGAATTCCTGAGCCCCCTGGGAAGGTAACAATCAAAATGATAGTTCTTGGCAGGCTACCACTCCCTCCAGAACACTACAAAAAGAGCATACTGAAACACAACTCCAGTCTTCCTGTGAAAAAGGCCTACTAACTTGTCCTGGAGCTTTGGCCTAAAGGATAGGCTTTAGATTTCCCACATATCTAGAGGTTAAGGATGTGCTCCCAGGGAATGTAAGCAGGGAGACACCATCCTGTGGACCTTCTTTGGCTTGTATCTTGATGACACTTCCCATAAATGAGCTTAGACACTCATCTGAAGCCCCAATTTTCGTAACTGTCACCATGGGCACCTCCAGATGTGGTCTGGAAGCCAGCAGAGATTACAGTTGCAGGCCCACAGGACTGTATATATTTCCATATTTTGAAAGCTGCTGCCTGAGGGTCTGGCTTCTAATCAGCCTGAAACTAGATGCTAAATGAGATTCCTCCCCTTGGATCACTGACAAGTCTTGGCACATCCTCAACAATGAGGGCACATCAAGAATAAATCAGGAGGTTTAGATAATCGCAAAGGTTCCAAGACAACCAAGAGCTAGGACAAGTTTGAACAAAAGGTATATCACCTACATAAGCCCACTCCTTCAAGACTAAGAAAGGTAGCTGTTTCACCTAATATATAAAAGCAAATATAGTGAGTCAAGCAAAATGAAAAAAACAGAGAAATATGTTCCAAACAAAAGACCAAGACAAAACCTCAGAAAAAGACCTTAATGATAACAGAGAAAAGTAATCGACCTAATAAAGAATTCCGAGTAACAGTCATAAAAATGCTCACTGAACTTGGCAAACAAATGAATGAACACAGTTGGAACTTCAACAAAGTGATAGAAAATATAAGAAAGTACCAAACAGAAGCCACAGAGCTGATGAATATAATAATTTACCTGAAAAATACACTAGAGGGTTCAACAGCAGACTATATGAGGCAGAGGAATAGAACAGGTAATTGGAAGACAAAGCAATGGCACTCACCCAGACAGAGCAGCAAAAAGAAAAGAATTTTTTAAAATGAGGATTACTTAAGGGACCTATAGGACAACATCAATCAGAATAACATTCATATTATGAACAAATATTCCAAAAGAAGCTAAAAAGGAGTCCTGAAAGGAGATTAAAAAAAGGGAAGAAGAATCTTATTTGAAAAAATAATAGCTGAAAATTTTCCTAACCTAGGGAAAACAGACATCTCATTTAAGGAATAAAGTTCCAAATAAGATGAACCAAGAGATTCACACACTAAGACACCATACAATATATAAATCAATAAAATGCTTAAAAATCAGAAGAGAACCTTGCTCACAAGCAGCAAAGAAAACAACACAAAGCTTCTAATTCTACAAAGAAACTCCCCATAAGGCTATTGCGCAAAAACTTCTATGAGCCAACAAAGCGCCTAGTGGCAGGCCATATCAAACTGCCAAACACAATAAATACTTCAACCTAAAATACACTTCCACCTAAGAAACTACACACCTTCCTAGAGACAAGAATTCTCCCCTTCAGACATCCAAAAACATACAAAGAATAGTTCCCCGTCCACTGCTACCAAACAGGAACATTAACAAGAAATGGTTTTACAAGGACTTATTTTAAGCTGAAAAGAAAATAGCACTAATCTATATGAACAAGAAAAACATATGGAAAGTAAAACATCTCACTGAAATAGTAAAACATATAGTACAAGGTATTTGAATAATCCACTTATAAAGCTACTATTAAAGGTTATAACAAGACAGAAGAGTAAACATGAACTAAAACTATAAAAATTAAGGATACATAACAATAAAAAGATGTAAAACATGTGGCATGAACAACAAAACTTGAAGAAAGGGTAAAAAAATGTAATTTTAGAATATGTTCAAAATTTGAACTGCTATATAACCTTAAAATAGGCCCTGTTAATCCCAAATAGACATGGTATAATGTGCAACCTCAGAAGCCCAACCATAAGCAAAACCTTACAGTAAATACACAAAAGAAAAAGAGAAAGGAGTCTAAACATAACACCAAAAAAAGTCACCAAGCCATTGGGAAGAAAGCAAAAGAAGAAGAAAGGAACAAAGAGGAATTACAAAAACAGCTAGAAAACAATTAAGATTGGGATAAGTATATACCTATCAATAATTTAAATGTAAATGAATTAAATTCTACAATCAAAAAACATAAAATGGCTGAATGGATAAAAAAACAAGACACATCTACATACTGCCTACAAGAGACTCACTTTAGAAATAAGGACACATACAGACTGAAAGTGAAGGAATAGAAAACAATACTACATAGAAATGGAAATAAAAAGAAAGCTGGTGTAGCTATACTCATATCAGACAAAATAGACTGAAAAAAGATGAAATAAAAGACAAAAGAGTGTAGTGACACAATGATAAAGAGGTCAATCCAGCAAGAAGTTAGAACATTTATAAATATGTATGTACCCAACATAGGAGCAGCAAAATACATGAAGCAAACATTAGCCAACATAAAGGGGGAAACTGACAGCAAAACAATAATAAGGAACTTTAACACCCTACTTATATCAATGGATCATCCAGACAGAAAACAAACAAGAAAATATATCCTTCAATAACACATTAGGCCAGGTAGACTAACAGACATATAAAGAACATTTTATCCAAAAGCAGCAAAAATAATTTTTCTCTACTACACAGGGAACATCTTCCAGGATAGATCACATGTGAGGCTACAAAGCAAATCTTAATAAATTTACAAAAATTGAAATTATATTGAGCATATCCTCTTACTGCAATAGTCTATAACAGGAAATCAATTACAAAAAGAAAACTGGGCAAACTTGTCAAGATTAAACAACATGTTACTGAACAACTACTGGGTCACAGAAGAAATGAAAGGATAAATAAAAAAAGGTACCTAGAGACAGATGAAAACAGAAATGCAACACACCAAAATCTATGAGATGCAGAAAAAGTGGTTCTCATTGGAATTTCAAGCCTGCCTCAACAAGCAAGAGAAATATCAAATAAACAATTTAATTTTGCACCTAAAGAAATTAGAAAACGAAAAACAAATGAAGGCCAAAGTTAATAGAAGGAAGGAAATAATAAAGATCAGAGCAGAAATAAAGACTAAAAAGATAATAGAAAAAAATCAATGAAACTAAGAGCTAGTTCTTTGGAAAGATAAAACTGACAAACTTGTAGTCACACCCACCAGGAAAATAAGAAAGAGGGCTCAAATAAATAAAATCAGAAATGAAAGAGAAGTTACAACTGATACCACAGAAATGCAAAGGATCATAAGAGACTACTATGAACAATTATACATCAACTAATTAAAACAACTTAGAAGAAATGGATAAATTTCTAGAAACTAACAATCTTCCAATATTTAATCATGAAGAAACAGAAGATCTGAATAGACTATTAGTGAAGAGATTGAATCAATAATCAAACAAACAAAAAAGTCCAGGACTCTCCACCAGGTTTCACTGATGAATTCTACCAAACATTCAAAGATTTAATACATACTTCTTTCAAAAAACTGAAGAAAAGGAAATGCTTCCAAGCTCGTTTTACAAGGCCAGTAGTATCTTGATACCAAAACCAGACAAGAACACCACAATTTGAAAAGGCCAATGTACCTGTTGAACAAAATGCAAAAATCCTCAACATAATACTAGCAAACCATATTCAACATAGATTAAAAAGGAATATACACCATGTTCAAGTGGAATTTATTTCAGAGATGCAAGAATGCTTCAATATCCACAAATCAATCAGTATTATATACCACATTAACAAAATACAAAAGTCATATGATCTTTACAATAGATACAGAAAAATATTTGACAAAATTTAAAATCTATTTATGATAAAAACTGTCAACAAAGTGTGAATAGAGGGAACATACCTCACTATAATAAAGGCCATATATGACAAACTCACAGCTAATATACTCAGTGGAGTAAAGGTAAAAGCTTTTCCTCTAAGATTGGAAACAAGAAAAGAATGTTCATTCTCATGACTTTTATTCAACGTGGTATTGAAAATCCTAGCCATAGCAACTGGGCAAGTAAAAGAAATTAAAGGTATCCAAAATGGCAAGGAAGAAGTAAAACTTTCACTATTTGCCCATGATATGATTACCATATTTAGAAAATCCTAAAGATGGCACTGAAAAACTACTGGAACTAATAAATGAATTCAGTAAAGTCACAGGATACAAAATTAACATACAGAAATGCATTTCATTTCTATAGGCTAATAAAGGGGAATTAAGAAAGAAAATTAAAAACAATCTTATTTACAATTACATCAAAACAAATAAAATTCCTAGGAATAAATTTAACCAAGAAGATAAAAGACCTGTACTCTATAAACTATAAGACATTGAGAAAAGAAATTGAGGATGACACAAATAAATAGAACGATATTCTATGCTCATGGATCAGAAGAATTGTTTAATTGTCCATATTACCCAAAGTAATCTACAGATTCAATGCAATCCTTATCAAAATCCAATGGCACAGGCACCTGAGTGGCACAGACACCTGGGTGGCACAATCAGTTAAGTTCTGACTCTTGGTTTCAGCTCAGGTCGTGATCTCAGGATCCTGAGATCAAGCCCCAAGTCCAGTTACATGCTGAAGGCAGAGTCTGCTTGAGACTCTCACCCCTTGTTCCTCCACCCCACTCTCTCTCGCTCTCTCTAAAAATATAAATAAATCTTTTAAAATAATTCCTATGGCATTTTTCACAGAACTAGAACAAATAGTTGTAAAATGTATGTGTAACCATGAAAGACCTTGAATAGTCAAAACAATCTTGAGAAAGAACAAAGCTAGACATATCACACTCTTTGATTTCAAATGACACTACAAATTGATAATTATCAAAGCAGTATGGTATTGGCATAAAACCAGACAACTAGATCAATGGAAGAGAACAGAGAACTCAGAAATAAACCCACACATATACATCATTAATCTGTGATAAAGAAGGCAAAAATATACAATGAAGAAAAGGCAAGTCTCTTCAATAAATGGTGTTGGGAAAACTGGACAGCTGCATGCAAAAGAACAAAACTGGACCACTATCTTACACTATACACAAAAATTAATTCAAAATAGATTAAAGACTTGAATGTAAGACCTGAAACCATGAGAAATGTAGAGGCAGCCTCTATAAGCTGAAATAGAATACAGATTCTACCCACAGCCTGTGAAAGAGAACACATCCCTCCTGATACCTTGCTCTTAGCCCTGGGAAACCCATAACAGATTTCTGACTACAGAACTGTAAGACAATGAATTTGTGTTAAGCTGCTAAATTCATGCTAATCCGTTATCACAGCAACAAAACACTGATACAGTGTCGGGGGTGGGGAAGTCACACAGTTTATATGAGGCTATACTGTCTTCTCATCACAAACCTTAAATCATTATTGCCATTCAATCACTTCTTTCAAGAAATATGCCTTAAATGAATATTTTTATATGATTTTGGTTTTATAGCCTTTCTAATTTGTTAGAAAAATTACATAATTTATAGTTTAATGATGCAAATTAAAAACCATGTTCATTAAAAGAGGGAGGACTAGTTAGGTGAATTTTTAAAGCAGTAAAAGAGCCCTTTTCAAGAGCTGAAAGAAAAGGACAGGCAAATAGCATCATTATTGGTCAGATGCACTATATATTGAGAAAAGGATACTTACTGGGAGGGCAAAGAAAGGAGTAATTTAGTATAATACAGATCTGACTCAGGGTAAAAAAGAATTTTCTAAAATCAAGTTGTGCATATAGGAAACCAACTTGGGAGACAGTGATTGTTCAAACACAGATGGTATAAATATTTGGTAGATATCATTAAGGAAATTCAAGCTTCCAATGAGTTATGAACCAGTTATCATTCCTTCAACCTTGAAATCCTGTGATTAATTTAGGAAATAATTTTATGGACTTTATATAAATGATATAAAATGAGAAATATAGAAAAACAGAATCTAGACATCAAGAATATATCTGCAGGCAAATGCAAAAGAGAAGAATAAAAAGAAAAGTCAAGCTGAGATAAGACGAAAAAAATAAACTCCAAAATGAAATGTCTATTATACTAGTCATTGCTAGAAAAATATATTAAGATTGATTCCTATAAGATATCTCTCCAATAGAAAAAACAAAAATGTGCTATATCCTTGGTATTACAGAGACATAGTTAAAATAAGGAAATGGTAGCAGGGAGGTTTCAAAGTATCGAAAAGCTGTGTATACAAGAAGGACATAAACATGATAAAGAGGAGATGGGTGACATTAATGATGATGGATGACATAATATTTTATAAGACAAATGATATTAGAGCTCTAGCTGACAAAAGGAAATGGTTTTGGCAAAATTTGCAATATGGACAAAAATAGTAGGTAATCCTTAGACACAAATGCATGGTGAGAAATGCATTTTAGGATAGATTTTTCTGAAAATTATAAAAGACGAAAATGACAATACCATTGATCACAAGAGCTTTTAATTGACCAGAAATTGTTTAGAGACTACACTATAGAAAAAATTAAAGAAAATCTGTTTCCTAAATATGCTGAAGCGTGTTTACAGCCTTACATAAATTATTGAACATCAACATCCTGAAAGCACATTTACACTTTCGTCCTTGGAAATGAATCAAATGTGTAACGATGAAGGCTGAAGCAGAGACGGTGTAAAATGATTCCAGCCTGTCTACATTTACAGTCTAATGGGCTTAGGGTGATTAAGATGTGGCTTAAAGGTTGGCATCACTAACCTTTTTACGTCTCATCTTTATCTTTGTGCAATAAAAGGTCTAAGTGGGCTCTGTGTTTCTTATAGCTCCAGAGTTGGAGGTGGTGCTTGTCAGTAATGACTATGTAATATCTTGTTGATCCCAATAATTTTTTTAACTTGAGCCTCAATGTGATAATTCATTCTGCTTGTATCTTTAAGCTTCCATTTATAATGATTGGAACCTTTCATCTTTTCAACATGCACATTCAAGTTTACTTATTTCTTGGCCTATACCTGCAAATCTTATATTTCGCAGATTGTTGTGAGGGTCCTATTTAGTAATGACACACTAAACTAGCCTAAAGTTGTTTTCCACCTAAGTTATTCATTCCATCACTCTCAATTCTTTACATTGGATTCTAGACCACAAGTAAATTTTTGAAAACATATGAGTTCTCTATTGTTGTATAACAAGAATGAGAAGTGGGGGTGAGATGGGAGGAGGGTTCACTGAAAATCACTATAGGGACCGCTATGTCCTCCAGATTCCCTGATTTTGCTCTTTACTTCTCATCCCCACTCCAACACTAACCCATAGTGGGAGCATTTTATCCTGAGACAAAATAGAGGGGTCCTTTCCAAAAAAAAAACAAAAACACTTGGGATTAACCACTTGGGAGAGCTTAAGGCTTTAGGTTTGGGTACTGGGGCTTCAAAGGAATATCATCCTCATACTGGCATTTGGAAAACCTGAACTTTTTTTAAGATTTTATTTTATTTTGGGACACCTGGGTGGCTCAGGGATTGAGCTTCTGACTTTGGCTCAGGGCGTGATCCCGGAGTCCCAGGATCAAATCCCACATAGGGCTTCCTGCATGGAGCCTGCTTCTCTCTCTGCCTGTGTCTCTAACTCTCTCTCTCTCTCTCTCTCTCTCTCTCTCTCTCTGTCTCTATCTCTCATGAATAAATAAATAAAATCTTTTGAAAAAATATTTTATTTTATTTTATTTTATTTGAAAGAGAGAGAGAGCATAAGAGAGCACAAGCAGATGGGAAGGGTGGGAGGAGAGGGAGAAGTAGACTCTCCACTGAGCAGGGAGCCTGATGCAAGACTTGATCCCAGCACCTTGGGATCATGGCGCCAGCCAAAGGCAGTCACTTAACCAACTGAGCCACTCAGGTGCCCTGGAAAGCCTGAACTTTTAAACCAGCCTACCAGTGAGCATACCCTGCCCTCAAGATCTGAGTACACACACTGTGCCCAGGGTGATGCCTTACTTGCCAGAAATCTCACCCACTCTCAGGAAGCAGGTGTGGCACACCAGCAGCAAGAATGACCTGGCATCAACTTAACATAAAAGAAAGACCATAGTAAATGATGAGAAAAAATGAGTCTGACAGAAACACTATTCGGAAGACAGAAGAGCATTTAAAAAATTAACCTACCAAACACTGGAGTGAGGTGATAGGAGACAGAAAGGATAACATAAGGAAGGCAAAGGCTTATCTTTATAGTAGGGAATAAGCAAGTATTATCTAGAGTCAAAAATGGAAAATCAAAAAAGATAGATATTTAATGTGCTGTTATAGGAATAATGACTAAAATAGAAAGTAGTTCAAAAGAAAGTTACTTCAATAAATTGGAATGTGGAGCAGGACAAGTGCAGCACCCTGAGCCAGGTGGTGTGCTAAGTTTCTACACATACTAACTCATGAGGTAAATGTCTCATTATACCCATATTACAGGTAGGGAAACCAAGAAGGCAAAACAGTGTTAAGTCACTTGGCCAAAATAACATAGTAAGGAGGTAAGTGTCTCATTATCCCCATATTACAAGTAGGGAAGAAAGCAAAACAGTGTTAAGTCACTTGGCCAAAATAACATGGCTAGTAAGAGATTTGAACACAGACTGGCAGGGAAAGACAGATGTGTCTTCAGAGTGTGGTAGGTATTATGAAGAGGTACAGGATATGGACACAGTTGCCAAGGGGACAGCCTAGTGTGAAGAGCCAAGAGAAGCTAATTTGCTCACTTCATTTTTCCTTTTTAATCATCCTTTGCAACTTCCCCCTCTCTCTCTCCCTCTGCTCTGACAGATTCATTCAGCTGTAACCAAAGGGCCTGCAGGGTCCAGGAAAATTCTATATCCCTTAATACATCTCACTTTGGAACTCAGATCTTTTCTCCTTGGTCAATACTTGATGGATTTCTTCCTTGTTAAACTACCATCTTCTTTACTTGCTTTTAGTTACTTGATGTCTATTTAAACTATCCCTGTAAAATTAATAATGCTTGGTGATACCTTTTCACATTACAAGTTAACTATCAATTGCCAGAAGAATGTGACTTTTTAGGGCATACTGAAGTCAAACAAATTGGCAAATAAGTGTACCACACAAGTTTGGCAGGGGAAGAGCACCACCATGTCCTGAGAGCATGAATTTCATTTCCCTTCAAACGTTTTTTTCTTCCCCCAAACTAATGTTTTACATTGTTAAGAGGTTATGACTAAAGGTTTATAGATCTTCAATTGCCTGTGGTCAGTTCAGCAGATTTTATGACAAATGTGATTTTTTTCCTTTTCTCTTAATAATCAGAAAATAGCACACGAAGTAAGAGATATCAAGTAAACAGACTATGAAAGAACTGGTTCCACATAAAGTGGCACTTCACGTGCACTGCAAATGAGTAATTAAAATTATCTAATTGCAAACCCTGCTGTTAAAATATATGACACTAAGAAAAATAAGAGATGTTAGTAATATCCTTTGAAGAAAAAACAACTGCCTATATTAAAATTATGCTTGCAAGAAAAACTAATGGAAGGATTTCAAATAAAAACAAGTATCCCTTACTAAAAATACTGATTTAGTATTCAGAAATCATAAAATATATAATACATATTGTAAAAACTTCTCCACCAGAAGCATCTCCAGCAAAAAGAATATCATTTTCCATCAAGCTTTGTAGAAATGACTGTATTCTATTTCTAAGTGTTATACAGAGAGAAAATCGTATTCCACAATAGAATCAGATGTGGTCTAAATGGGAACATCAAGCCTTCTTTCTAGGTCTACTCCAGTGTGATTCAGAAAGCACTGGGTTGAGTCAGGGAAACATGAGTTCTAGTGCATTTTGGTCAGTAATTACTGAGTAACATTAAACAAACTGTTTAACATTTATGGGTGTTGATTTCTTCATCTGGAAAATAAGACCATTTAATTACATGATCCAGTGAGGTCCACTCCAGCTATGAATCTGAAAATTCTATCAGATCAGGGCCCTACCATTATGACTTCATTTAAACTAATTACCTCCTTAGAGGACCTATCTCCAAATACAGCCACCATGGGAGCTAGGGTTTCAACATATGAGTTTGGGAGGGCAGACACAAGCATTCAGTCCAAAACAGATAGATTAGATAAATGGATAGGTCCATCTCTCTCCCTTCTGTACCTGGCTGACCCCTAATCTAATTTTCCTCCTAGCCACAGCACAGACCCCACTCATCATGAAAGCCCTCCTTGCCCACTGTTTCAGTTGAACCCCTCCCCTGTACCTCTATGCTTCTAGCATGGATTACTCACACTGTGTTGTATATATATTGTTGGTTTGGGGGACTATCTTGCCTCCTAGTCAATGAGTTCTTTAGAGGAAAAGATACTTAGTCGTTATTTAATCCTATCTCTGTTACAAGCTATGTACCCACTGAATATTCAATGATCAGATGAGTGAGAAGACATGGGTCTTAGAATCAAACAAACATGTGCAACATCCTTTTGCCACAATTTTTTAGCTAAGGGACTTTGAACTAATTTTATTTTTTAAACAAACCGAATCTCAGATCATTGTCTATAAAGTGAAGATAATGCTATATAATGTTCAGGGTTGCTAAGAGGATTATATGAAGAGTATATGAAAGTACCCAGCACAGTGCCTGGTGTATTGTATGAGCTCAATATACACTACTTTTCCTTCCCCCATCATTTTGAGATCAAACTAATCACCAAACAAGGTATTGACTACAAAAAAAGTACAAAGATTAGTTCTTATTCAAATTTAGTAAAAATAAATAAGATGTATTTTCACCAGCTATGACTGATCTGGAGGAGAACATAATTTCATGTTTGATACTTTCTAGAACTGTGCTAGTTTATTGCCCGAAGAAATAACAGCTGTACCTGCAGCAAAGATGGACTTCCTGGTAGTTAAAAGTGCTCCAAAGTATCACTGTTCATTGCCACTAGTTAACCCAGCCAGCTGAGGCACACCCTGAAGGAGTCTTTTAATTAAGTGACTAAAGATTTCCAAGCCACATTTTAAATTCTTGTAAAAAATGAACATCCCAAAGGGACAGGGTTTTAAACACTTAAGGATGTATGAATGGTGCTTAGCACAAAATGAAGTAGGAATTTGGCAACCATCCAACAAGAGGAGCTCCCTAATGCTAAGCATCAGTCTGCAGCACAAGCAAAAAGCAGGACTCAGGCCTTCCTTGACAAAGGGTCTGGGCAGCATGCACCATATCCTTTACCCCCTAGCCCCTCCTGGCGTTGATTAGAATTCCCTGTTACAAAAATCAGAAACTCATTCTTGTACAGCAGGATGACCATAGTTAGTAATACTGTGTTACATATTTGAAAGTTGCCAAGAAAGTAGATTTTAAAAGTTCTCATCAAAAAGATGGTCAACATCACTCATCATCAGGAAAATGTAAATCAATACCATGATGAGATAGCCCCCTCACACCTGTCAGAATGGCTAAAATAAAAAATTTCAAGAAACAACCAGTGTTGGCAAGGATGTGGAAAACAAGAAAGCCTCTTACACTCTTGGTGGGAAAGTGCAAACTGGTGCAGGCACTGTAGAAATCAATATGGATCTTCCTCAAAAAATTAAAAATAGAACTATCCTATGATCCAGGAATCACACTACTGGGTAACATGAAAATACTAATTTGAAGGGATACATGCATTTCTATGTTTACATTGTTCACAATAGCCAAACTATGGAAATAGCCCAAGTGTCCATCATAGATGAGCAGATATAGAAGAGGTTTTACACACACACACACACACACACACACACACAAAGGAATATCATTCAGCCATAAAAAGAATGAAGTCTTGCCATATGCAACAACATGAATGGATCTAGAAAGTATTATGCTAAGCAAAATAAGCCAGAGAAGACAAATTTATGATTTCACTCATATGTGCAATTTAAGAAACAAAACAAATGAAGAAAAGAAAAAAGAGAGAGAAGAACCAAAAACAGACTCTTAACTATAGAGAACAGATGGTTACCAGAGGGGAGGTGGGCAGGGGGATGGGGGAAATAGGTGAAGGGGATTAAGAATACACTTATCTTGATGAGCACTGAGTAATATATGGAACTGTTGGAATCAGTATATTGTACATAAAACTAAGATAACACTGTATGTTAACAACACTGGAATGAAAATAAAGCAAAATATACTTTAAAAATATTAAGTGAAAAAAGTTCTTATAAAAAGAAAAAACTTTTTTTGTTACTGTGTGGTGATGGATATGAACTAGACTTATTGTGGTGATCATTTTGTAATATATACACATAGTGAACCATTATGTTGTATACCTGAAACTAATATAATGGTATGTGTTATATGAAATTATATATTAATCAAAATAAAGAAATTCAGAGAGCAAGCATATATTTGGGAACACCTAACCTGAAGCCCAGAGAACAGGAACAAAGCAGAGAAAGGCACAGCCAAGACTGTATCACCCAAACTGCCTACAGAGCAGCTGCCATTGCCCACTGGACACTGGCTCACCTGGACTCTAGTAGACTATACATCAACCCCTTTCAAAACTCACGTCTAACTGATCTTTAGGTCTCTCTCTCAAGAATTGGCTGTGCTCTTAGGAAGTAATTCATGATTATTTTCAGCAAACTCTATTTGTTCCCTAGGGCCGGCTTCTACAAGATAAAAAGAGGAAATATTTTCCCTTTTTGTAGAGGAAAGGAATAATGTCTCCCACCTATTTGGGGAATCCCTTCAAATTTAAGGGATATTTAGCTGCTGTGTAGCCAAATGTCAACTGTCCAGTACAGTACCTATTATTATCCCTTTTACAGTTGAGGAGACTTGCCAAGAGAACACAGTAAGTGGTGGAAGTTGAGCTAACATCTCAGCTGTACACTTTCCACTGCACTCACTGACTAATCAATTTTGATTTTTAAAAATTGATGAAATTTATTATCTTCCTGCCAAATCACTTTCATTGTTCTATAAAGACATTGTCTAGGATTTATAATTGTTATCATTCCAGCCACTTAACTGCTTTTCCTTTCCCTTTCAAAAGTATTTCCAGATACTATAAAATCTGGTGTCTGCATCTTCTTTTCTATCCAAGAATAAATCACAGGGACAATACCCTAAAGTTACATGAAAATATACAAGCGGAGGTTCAGCCAAAGAGCCCAATTCACTCAAAAGCAATTGCACTTCTGCATCAGAATGCTTTATTATATACCTCAGTGAAGCCAAGTATCTCACCCTCTCAAGTACAAAGATCATTTAAATGGATGGCTGTGTGTGTGACTCTAATCACTGAAATCTGGGATCAATTATGGAAGTTAGTCAATCCTAAAATTTTATTTACTACCTGATGCAGATGTTTACCTTCACTTTCAAATTTCATAGTCAGCTGGAAAATTTATTTAACTATCTCCCAAGATAACCCTTTCCAGATGTAATTTTTCATGCCAGGAGTATGTAGCAGTTCAGTATCTGCTATAGATCTTGTTACTGCTAGGGGGAACTAAAGTTGTCAAATAACCCTATTGTGAAAAATAACATAAGTTGGCTCACTCAAACCCATTTCAACCTCATTTTCTTTTCTTCCTTTACTATAGCTGTTGAAAACTAAAAACTCACCTTCTCTGACTAAAAAAAGGTAACCTTGTGACAAAGTTTCAACCCAAAAAGGTAGAAGTAGATTTCAAAGTATGTCTAAGAGAGTCTGATTTCCTCACACAGGCACCATCACTTTCTCTCACTCTTTTCTTCTTGCCTGAGGTATAAATGTGTTGCTAGGAGCTGCAGCAACCGTCTAGGAACCATGAGGAAGGACAATTGAGGAATTGCAAAGAAGTGGATATATCTTGAGCCTCTGAACCACCACCTATTCTGGACTTATTGCAAGCAAAGTATAATAACAACAAATAAGCCAACATGTGTGTCAGGCTCTATTTGTCTGGTTTTCTGTTATTCACAACCAAAACCAACCCCTCCCTTTAAAGTCTGATAAATGAGAAGTTATTAATTTTCAAAAAAAAAGAGAAGTTATTAATTTTCACTGCAGGGCACACTGCAGTGAGATTAAATGTCCTAGAATGGTATAAACAATGTAGTGGTTTCTGCCTAAACCAATAATAGTATTGATTCCCCAAAGCAAAGAGTCATCTAAATCTAGTGTACCAATGTTAAATAACTACGTGTAATTAAGGTCCTAATAGCAATCAGTTAGATTTATTTTGAAAACTGGTCTAAAGTCACCAAAATCTGCTAATTGAACAAAATAATTTCTTGTAAATTAATTGTCTGTTAATTCATCTAAAAAGTCCTTTGGCATATATAGTTAAATATTCTATATTGGTTTCTTTGATCCCTTTCCTAAACAAATGCTTCAGTGTTTTCTTGATACTCATGGAATAGAATCAAACTCCTTGCCATGACCTTAAATGCTTCATGTGAACTAACTTCTGTCTCCAACCTTATTGAATGCCTTCTCCCATCCACGCTAGGTTCCAGCCAGTTCACCATTTTCTGTCCCCAAGTCTGCAAGCCTCTACTCATCCTGGGATTTTGTCTCAGCACTCTCCTCGTGTTCTCCTTATGATAAGTTCTTTCTTATCCTTCAGGCTATGCCACGAACATCCCCTCCTTAGAGCTGCCTTCCCTGACCACGCGACTATGGCAGCCTCAACACATTGTTCATTACATCCATAGCACCTTCTGAGTCCACCATTTTAGTCATTTCCTAATGCATTTATGTATTTGTTTATTCATTGTCTCTCCCTATCCTATTCATATATAAGTCTAGGAAGACAGGGACCTTGCCCATGTCCCTAGAAATGTTACCTACAGGACACAAAATAATTGTTCAATGGGTTGTTTCATTCTTCAGCCAGGTATCTCTCAGCATATCAATAACATCTCAAACTACCTGTTATTTTTAGATCATGCATAAATAATTAGCAATAATAATATCTAATGGCAATGTAGATCTTACTATGAAAACGCAGTACTAGTGCTTTTTATGTGTTATCTTCCTTAATCTTCACAATTGTGTGAGGTAGGTGCTATCATTAATCCCATTCTACAGATGTGAAAATGAAAAGGTTGCTAATTGAGATTACCATCCAGGCCACTTGGCTGCAGAGTCATTCCTCACAAATACTTTCTTGGTACTGATTTAGGCTCCCCAAAAAGACTCCATTGCACCACTATGGTACTTAACCGATTATGAAATTCTTTTATATGTGTTATATTAAATGAATAAGGTTAAAAATTTGCCAGGGATAGTATTAATAGTCTTATTCTTCAAATGAGAAAACTAAGATGCAGAGATATTAAATGATTTACTCAAGATCATAACAGCAATTATTGATAGAAGTGAGACATGGCCCAGGAGCTCAGATTCCTCATGCAGGCTTCTTTCCTTGGCACCATGCTGCCCATGGGCCTAGCACAAATTCCACATAACATGTTATCCCCCCATAGGAATCCCTTTAAAGAAGCCATTTCCAGTGGATATCTGATTTCTTTCTTACATTATGGTAATCAATGGTATATATTTTCTTGTGTGTGAGCCTTAAAAGAATCTTTTAAAGGCACTCATGTCACTATAGGCTTATGTGATGATATCACCCCAGATATAATCATTTTCATAATGAAATATGAAAGCAGTTGGAACCTGTAAATCATTCTATGAATGTGACTATATTAGAAGCCAGTGATTTTACATGAGTAATTATTTTGATGTGTAACTGTCCTCTATCCCCATTTATAAGTTCTTAAGGAGCATGAATTGTGTCTAATACTTGTTTTTGCTAAGAGGTCAAGAAATGTTCATTGGTACTTATTTAGAAAGGCATAGAAGGCAATTTTTCTACATGCACAAGTTTCTTTCTCCTTTTATGAATCAGAGTCAAAATCCTACAAGCTTTGAGTGATTCCATGTTTTTATAAATTAATTCTGTCAAATAACAAATGGTTACAAGGCACCCAATACCATCTAGTCCCATGCTAGGCACCGAGGAATACAAAGGCCTAGAAAACATGGGCCTTATCCACCCCTCCCCCCAGGAAGCTAACTCTCAAGTTATGGAGACAGAATTAATACATTTGAAACTATCAGCAAAAAAGACAACATAGAATTTATGATGAATGCTGTGGTATAAACAACATAAAAAATTAGAAAGATCTATTTACTATAGGGAGAGGATCCAAGATTGCAACATAGAAAGATCCTGAACTCACCGCCTCCATGAACCCAGCAAATACACACCTATATATAGAACAGTTCCTCCTGAAGAAGAACTGAGGACTAACTGAACAGCTTCTGGACAACAAAGGATAGAGGAACCACAATGAGAATGGCAGGGAGACAGAGAAATGGTAATGATGAGAACCCTACCCCCTATACTATGAATTGCTATGGGAGGAATAGTACCAAGGGACCAGGAGCTTATTTGTCTGCCTTGGGACACACGAAAAAAGCCACAATTCAAAAAGACAACTAGAATATAAAGGAACTAGCCCTCCACCAAACGGTTGGAACTCTCTGTGGGTCAGAGGGGCTTGCAAGCACCATTGTTTACTTACATTCCCTATCCACCTTCATAGCGCAGATGGAAGCAGGGTCTGGGCCACTCAGCTGGCCTACTGTCCCTAGGGCACTTTAGGGAGCTCTAGTCCCTATCCCATACCAGCCCTGGATCCCCTGGGCGGGGGGGAGGGGAGAGCCTCATTTAAAAAAGCAAGGATATAAAGGAACCAGCCCTAGAACTCTGCCAAATGGCAGGAGAGCTTCTGGAATTCTCTTTCTCCCAGTTTAAAGGGTCAGGTGAATACCACTGTTTATGTTCCATCCCCACTTTGATAGTGCAGACAGGAGGAAGGTCTGAATGCCTGAGCAGGCTGACCACCTTAGTGAGCCCCAGCTCTCTAGCGCATACCCGCTCCAGCCTCCCCATTGAGGCAGCTTTAGTACAACACAAACCCCGACGCTCTTGTACAGTTAGGGCTTCAGTAATCTCACCAAGGCCACATAGACACAAAGCATTCCAGGACACACTAGGATTTTACCCACTTCAGCTCCAGATGACTCACCAGAACACCCCCCGCAGGGAGTACCCACAGATCTCTTGGCCTATGCCCACTTCAGCTCCAACTGTCCCACTAAAGAACTCCTGGAAAAGAATGCCTCAGGACCCCCCAGCTTGCACTAGTTTCAGCTTCAGCTGTCCTTCCATGGTGCTCTCTACATAGAGAGCCCTGGGACATTTCTCAACCTGTGCCCAGTTCAGTTCTAGCCATCTCACCAGGGTGGCCGCAGCTCAAAGTACCCCAAAATCCAGCCCATGCCTGCTACAGCGCCAGCCAGCCAGCCAAACCTGTCAAGCTTACATGGTCTACACAGGGGATATCCCTAAACAAGACCATTCCTTCAAGTTTAGGAAAAGTCGATGTCCTGCCAATTCATAGTCACAAACACAGAAAGACAAAGAGTAATATGCTCCAAACAAACAAAACAATAACACAAAACCTCAGAAAAAGAACTGAAGAAAACAGAAACTGGAAAAAGACACAAACACATGGAAGGAAAACAACATGGTACTAAACAATCAATGCATCAATGAAGAAATCAAAAAGGGAATTTAAAAAATGCATGGAACCTAATGAAAATGAAAACACAATGGTTCAAAATCTTTGGGACTCAGTGAAAGCAATTCTAAGAGGCAAGTTTATAGTAATATAAGCCTACCTCAAGAAACAAGAAAAATCTCAAATAAGCAACCTAACTACACCTAGAGAAACTAGAAAAAGGGCAAGCAATGCCCATAGTTAGTAGGAGAAAAGAAATTATAAATATCAAAGGAGAAATAAATGAAAAATAGACTAAAAAACTAAAAAACAGGAAATATCAAACCAATAATTTATTCTTTGAAAATGGAAATAAAATTGATAAACCTTTAGCTGGATTCATCAACAAAAAAAGAGAGGGGACTCAGATAAATAAAATTAGATATAAAAGAGAAGTAACAACTAACACCACAGAAATACAAAGGATTATAAGACACTACTAAAAACAATTACATGCCAACAAATTGGGCAATCTAAGAGAAATGGATAAATTCCTAGAAACATATAACCTTCCAAAACTGAATCAATAAGAAATAAAAAGTCTGAATAGACTGATTGCTAGTGACAAAATTGAATCAGTAATCAAAAACTCCCAACAAACAAAATTCCAGAACCATAGTCATAGGTCAAGGCTACCAAACACTTAAAGAAAAGTTAATACCTATTCTCCTCAAACTATTCAAAAAAATAGAAGATGAAAGACGGCTTCCAAATCTACTCTATAAAGCCAGCATTATTCTGATTACAAAAACCAGACAAAGATTGTGCTCCCAAAAAATACAAGCCAATATCTGATGAACATGCAAAAATCCTCAGTATAATATTAGCAAATGGCATTCAGCAATGTTGAAAATATCATTTACCACTAGTAAGTAGGGTGTATTCCAGGGATGCAAGGATGTTTCAATATCTGCAAACCAATCAACATGATAGAACTCATTAACAAAATGAAGGGTAAAACCACATAATCATCTCAATACCTGCACAAAAACCATCTCACAAAATTCAACATCTGTTCCTTATAAAACCCTCAACACAGTGCATTTAGAAGGAACATACCTCAAACATAACAAAGCCTGTTATGACAAACCTACAGCTAACATCATACTCAATGGTGAAAAACTGAGAGTTTTTCCTCTAAGAGCAGCAACAACATAAGGATGTCCACTCTCACCACTTTCATTCAACATAGTACTGGAAGTCCTAGAAGCAACAGCCAGACAAGAAAAAGAAATAAAATGCATCCAAATTGGTAAGGAAGAAATAAAACTGTCACTATTTACAAATGACATGATACTATATACAAAAACCCTAAAGATGCCACCAAAAACTATTAGAACTAATAAATGAATTCAGTAAAGTGGCAGGACACAAAATTAGTATACAAAAATCTATTGCATTTCTATAGACTAATAAAGTAGCAGAGGGACTAAGAAAACAATTCCATTTGCAATTACATCAAAATGAATAAAATATATAGGAATAAATTAAACCAAAGAGAAAAGATCTGTAGTCTAAAAACTGTAAAACAATGATGAAAAAAATTGAAGAAGACACAAACAAATGGAAAAATATACCATGCTCATGGATTGGAAGAATTAATATTGTCAAAATGGCCATGCCATACAAAGCAATCTACCAATTCAGTGCAAAACCTATCAAAATACCAAGAGTATTTTTCACAGAACTAGAAAAAATAATTCTAAAATTTGCATGGAAGCACAAAAGATCCCAAACAGCCAAAGCAATCTTATGAAAAAAAAAAAACTGGAGGTATCACAATCCCAGATCTTAAGATATACTACAAAGATATAGTAACCAAAACTGTATGACACTGGCACAAAAACAGACACATAGATCAAGGAACAGAATAGAGAGCTTAGGAATAAACCCACACTTAATCTACAACAAAGGAGGCAAAAACAATAGGGAAAACACAATCTCTTCAATAAATGGTGTTGAGACAATTGGACAGCTACATGCAAAAGAATTAAACCAGGCACTTTCTTACCTCATACACAAAAATAAACTCAAAATGGATTAGAAGACCAAATATGAGATCTGAAACCTTAAACATAGCCAATGATCTCTTGGACATCAGCCTTAGAAACATATTTATGGATATGTTTCTACAGGTAAGGGAAATAAAAGCAAAAATAAGCTAACAGAACTACACCAAAAAAGAAAGCTTTGTAAAAGAAACCATCAAAAAACAGAAAGGCAACCTACTATATAGCAACATATTTGCAAATGATATATCTGAGAGGGCATTAATGTCCAATATATATAAAGAACTTATATAACTCAACACCAAAAGAACAAACAATCCAATTAAAAATTGGGCAGAGAACCTGAATAGATTTTTTTCCAAAGAAGGCATATAGATGGTCAACAGGCACATAAAAAGATGCTGAACATCACTAATTACTAGAGAAATGCAAATCAAAACCATAATGAGATATTACACATGTCAGAATGACTAAAATCAAAAAGACAAGATGTAAAACAAGTGTTGGCAAGGACATGGAGAAGGGGAACCCTGGTATATTGTTGGTAGGAATGTAAATTGGTGCAGCCAATATGGAAAACAGCATACAAGTTTCTCAAAAAATTAAAAATAAAAATACCATACAATCCAATAATTCTACCATTGAGCATTTACTCAAAGAAAATGAAAATGCTAAATTAAGAAAAATATATGAACTCCTATGTTTACTGCATTATTTACAATAGCCAAGATATGGAAGCAACCTAAGTGTCCATCAGTAGATGGATAGATAAAGAATTGGTGATACAAAGATGTACACATGCACACAATGGAATATTACTCAGCCATTAAAAAGAATGAGAACTTGCTATTTGTAACAACATGGATCAACCTGGAGGATATTATGTAAGTGAAAAAAGTCAGAGAAAGACAAATACCATATGATTTCACTTATATGTGGAATCTAAAAAACGAACAAATATACATCAATAAAAACAGAATAGTAAATACAGAGAACAAATTAGTGGTTGCCAAAGGGGAGGTGGTTGGGAGAACAAATAAAATAGGTGATGGGGATAAAGAGATACAAAATTCCAGTTATAAAATAAATAAGCTATCAGGATGAAAAATACAACATGGGCAATAGAGTCAATTATAAGAACGTGTATCATGGCAGATGGTAACTACACTTAACCATGGTGAGCATAGCTTAATGTAAAGATTTGTCAGATCTTATGTTGTACACCTGAAGCTGAGATAACATTATGTGTCAATTATACTTCAATTAAAAAATGAATTTAGGAAAGACCATGGAAAATTGAGAAAGACTTCATCAACACAAGGCTACCTTCTACACATGGATCCACAAGTTATGTATAAATTGTTATTTTCAGGCTTTAAAATATACATTGCATTGAGTTGGTGACTCAGATAGGGTAGACAGTAAGAATAATGTATGCCTCAGAGATGGGTATGTATTCTAATAGAGTATATGGTCAGGAGACACTTAGTAAATGTCTGGTCCTTTGACTAGATACTACAGAGCAGCACTCTGAGAGATTTAGTATAGTGTGAGCCATCCCATGCCTACAGAGTTCTCACGAAGTCTCATTCTTGCAATCTGAATACCTCCTAAGTATCCTCTCTTTTGTTTTATTGCTTTGTGAATCTCATAGCCAAACGCATAGTATTTGAACTCAAATATTTTTTAAAACATAAAGTTGCATGTGTATTTAAAGCGAAAATCTATGGAATGGGAGACTGATGGAATGAGGGAAATGAGAAAGAAAGAGGAGTTTAAGATAACTCTCTGATTTGGACAGTTAAGGAAATAGCAGGGTCATTTCCTGAAATGGGGCCTGTAATCAGAAGAGTTGACGGAAATGATGAGTTCTGTTTTGGACACGTTGAGTTTAAAACTCCACAGGACATCTGCTAGAAACATACAAGAAACAGGAGAAAATACTGCCCGGGAGTTCATGAAAAGGATCTTGAAGATATGAGCATATTGGTGGCAGCTGAAGTCATGACCACTCACAGAAAATATATGAGATTGAGATTTTAAAGAATAACATATTTAAGGGAAAGCACTGAAAGAGAAAGCTGACACGTGGTGACCAGAGACGTAGCAGGCAACTAGAAATGAACCAGTTGAGGAATAAAAAGCAAGAAAGAAAAGGAGTTTTAGAAAGGAGAGTTCTGTGGGAGCAGGTGCAGGGGACCAACTCTGAGTTAGGACCCACAAAGTCCAGCACTCTAAACACCAGAGTGACCCAGCAATGGACAGGCCCTTACAGGAACAGCAACTCAGTCTAGAATCATTCCAATTTTTAGATTAAGGTTGTTCTAGGCAGAAGCAAATGTAAATTTTCTCTAGAGAAAGGTAATTTCCTAAGTGTCAAATTTTTCTACAATTTCTACCAAAAAATTTTGCTAACACAGAACCTAGCAATCAAAAGTAACTAGGAAGTACATATATTCATCGAAATACTTCATTATTTCAACTAGAGAAAGTCCAAAAATCAGGCAAAAACTCACCTACTCTATTAGACAACAGAATTGTAGTTGTTCTTGGGTGAGTAGAGGAGGAAAGAAGGAAGAAATAGTTTCTAGAAAGGTTCAAAGAGGGCTTCTGGGTGTTGGTAATGCTATAAGCGCAAGTTACATAGATATGTTTAGTTTATATGAATTTTTTAAATATTTTATTTATCTGAGAGAGAGAGCATGGGTGATGGGGAGGAGCAGAGGGAGATGGACAAGTAGACTACATGCTGAGCAGAGTCAGACAGGGGCTCTATCCCAGAACCCTGAGATCATGACCTGAGCCAAACTCAAGAGCCAGATGTTCAACCGACTGAGTCACTCAAGTGCCTCTAGTTTGTAGGAATTTAACATGCTGTCCATATATAAGTACATTTTTCTGCTTGAATATTATACTTTAATAAAAATTTTTGGTACACAGGGACATAAAACAACGGGATTGAAATCTGCAAGAAAAAAGGCAGGGGTGGGGAAAATATTTGCATCCACAGAGGCTCCAATCAAATATTTTTGTTATCAGACATAGACTTTAAAATAACTAAATTTTATGTTGAAAGAAATGAAAGATAAAACTGAGATTTTTTGTGGAGTTCTGGAAACTCTACAAAAAAGAAAGAAATGAGAATTATAGCCCAAAATATAAAAACCAAAAGGAAGAATTTAGTGAATGGATTTGGTAGAAGATTGAGCACAGTTGAAAAAGGAATTAGTGAACTGGAAAATAAGTAAGAAGAAATAATTCAGATAAACTACAGAAACTCAAGAAAGATGAAAAAATACAGAGGAGAGACAAGAAACATAAAAGACACAGTGGGAAGTTGTAAATGGGTCCTTTTAGGAGAGAAGACAGGTATTGAATTAAAAACAGTATCTGAAGAGGTGTTGACAGAATGTTGTAAAACTGATTAAAAACATCAAGTCAAAAACTCAAGAAGTACTACAAATCCCAAACAAGATAAATTAAAAAGGATTTTTTTATCAAAATACATCATGATAAAACTGCCAAAGACAGAGAGAAAAATCCTAAAAGTTGCCAAGGAAAAAAGATTGATTGTCTTTTTAAAAGCCACAATTAGACTGACAGTTTAGTTCTTAATAAAAGAACTAGCAATAGAAGCCATTGGAAAATAAAATGATGTATTTAAGTACTAAAAGAAAATAACTGTTAACCTATAATTCTATATACTGTAAAAATATCTTTCACAAATGAATGTAAAATTAAAATAGTTTCAGACAAATGAGACCAGAAAATTTATCATTCCCAAATATAATACTAAGTAAATACTAACAGTTGTTCTTTAGGCACAATAAAAATCTTCCCAATTGAAAGATCAGAGATATAAAATACAATGAGAAGCAAAAATGGCTTCTACAGTGGTCTATTGTAATAAAACTCATCTCTTCTTCCTTGGGTATCAATTATGCCTCTGTCCTCATCATTTGTGTAGGGCAGACAATGACCAAGCTCACTTTTCTCAGCCTTTGCTTTGTACTTCTGTGGACTGTCAGGAAAGCCTCCATCCTATAGTCAAATGTACGTTCAAGAAAATGTATGTTCAAGGCAGCTCTGTGTCAAAAATTCGAAATAAGAGTATGTTTTTTATAAGGAACAAGTCAATACCTCTGAAATTTGAGTCTTATTTTATTGGGCAAGTCATGAACAGCAAAGTTGTCTACCTCCAAGCATGTTAATCTCATTCTAGCTGACTGAATCATTGAGGAGGAGACTCATCCTGAAGCCACTAATGATGCTCAAGAGACAATCATGCCAGATGCTAAGCACCTCATCAAAGAGGTTGGTTTTCTCAAGCATGTCCAGCTAGATCTGTGCCTAATGCAGCTGATTTTCTTCACTCTGAGCCCAGCATCCACTTCTAGCTGTTGTGATTTAAATTTCTCATATTTCTTCCAGGGCACCTGGGTGGCTCAGTTGGTTAAGCATCTGACTCTTGGTTTTGGCTCCAGACATGATCTCAGAGTTGTAAGTTGAGTCCCACCTTGGGCTCCAAGCTAAGCATGGAGTCTACTTGGGATTGTCTCTCTCTCTCCCTCTTCTCCTCCCCCACCTGTTTGTGCACTCTCTTTCTCTCTCAAACACATATGCACTGTACCTCCTATAACATACTAATTTTTTTTAATGAATGAGAAGTAAGAAAGCAGAAGTGCTGTTACTGATAGCATCAGGTCGATGAGGAACAGGTTGGGGAGCAGATCCAGAGCTCATAGTGATACGGGAGAGCTAGGTTCTTGTCTCACAGAGTTGAAGAATGAATCTTGTGGACAATGGAGAGTGAGTAAAGTGATAGAAGTTTATTAAGTAAAGATACAGAGAAACCTCTCAGAAGTGAGAGGGGTCCAGATAGGGTTGCCACTGAGGGCTTTTAGTGGCAATCTTTTGTTGAGAACCCAGGCAGGGAGCCCACTGCCTTGTTTGATAACACCTTAATGACATATTTCTTTGTGGTCTGGTGAGTTTTCTGTGGTTAGTTAGTAGCCATTAAAGTGGGATACTCCCTAACATTTTGGAACTGGGGAGCCTGGTTTATTTTTTCTGTTTTTTACTGTCTTATCTCTGTTTCCTTGGGATGGGTGGGAGCCTGACTCTGGGCCTTTTGGTGTCCTTGGGGTTTATGGGAGCCCACAGATCTATGGGAGCCTGACTTTGGGCCTTTCCCTTATCTTTCCCTGCCTAGTGCCATCTACCCCTAACTCATTCTTACATCAATAGGGTAAGGGTTACTCTTGGATATTTTAATAACTAACACTTACTGAGTATTTAACACACACTGGATGCTATTTTAAGTTCTTTACTCATAAAGAAATGCAAGTACAAGGTCCCACAGCTGAAAATTGCACAGCTTGTAGAGGAGACATCAGGGTCTAAATCTTGGCAGCCTGGCTCCAGAGAAAATGCTCTTTTAAAAAATATATATTATTTATTTATTTCAGAGAGAGAGAGAGAGAGCACAAGCAGGGAAAGTGGCAGAGAGAGAGGGAGACACAGGGTCCCCACTGAGCGGGGAGCCAGACACAGGGCTCGATCTCGGGGCCTGATCTCAGGACCCAGTCTCAGGACCCAATCTCAGGACTCCGGAATCACAACCTGAGCCCAAGGCAGATACTCAACTGGCTGAGTCACCCAGATACCCATCCAGAGAAAATGTTCCTAATCACATTACCAAACTAGATTTAAGAATGGGTACATCCCTCTTTAACGCTGAAGGAGGATATTTATCTAGAAGTTTATTTAGTTATTTAGAAAAATAAACTGGGGGATCCCTGGGTGGCGCAGCGGTTTGGCGCCTGCCTTTGGCCCAGGGCGCGATCCTGGAGACCCGGGATCGAATCCCACATCGGGCTCCTGGTGCATGGAGCCTGCTTCTCCCTCTGCCTGTGTCTCTGCCTCTCTCTCTCTCTCTCTCTCTCTCTCTCTCTCTCTTTCTCTCTCTATCATAAATAAATAAAAATTAAAAGAAAAAAATTAAAAAATTAAAAAAAAAAAAGAAAAATAAACTGGGGTTAGGAAGCAGCAGAGAAGGCAGGCAGCTCAATAGCTCCTGCTTTCTCAGGGAGAAGTTAATGCCACCCGCTGAGCAGAGAGTGAGGAGGAGCAATTTTGTTGCGATAGAGAACACTGGAGTCCCTCCTGTGTTGCTTGGGGTCGGCTTATTTACAAGTGCATCTTTCAGACCTGTGGTACTCAAAATGTGGTCCCAGACCAGAGCTGGTTTGCAAACTATTTGCTACTTTTCCCCAACTTGTTAAGAGTAGAAGTTGAGGAGGCGGGGCAGGCTGGCGGAGGAGTAGGGGCCTCACCTCACCCGGCCCCACAACTTATTTGGATAACTTTCAAACCATCCTGAAAACCGACGAATTCGACCTGAGATTTAAAGAGAGAACAGCCGGGATCCCTGGGTGGCGCAGCAGTTTGGCGCCTGCCTTTGGCCCAGGGCGCGATCCTGGAGACCCGCGATCGAATCCCACGTCGGGCTTCCGGTGCATGGAGCCTGCTTTTCCCTCTGCCTGTGTCTCTGCCTCTCTCTCTCTCTCTCTGTGACTATCATAAATAAATAAAAAAAAAAAAATTCTTTAAAAAAAAAAAAAAAAAAAAAAAAAATAAAGAGAGAACAGCCAGAACGCTACAGAGAGGAGTTTGCACTCTAACAAGGTAGGAAGATGGGAAAAAAAAAAAAAATAGAAAAGAATCCAGTGGGGGAGGGGCCCCCGCGAGGAGCCGGGCTTAGGCCGGGGGCGCGAAAGCCTCCAGAACAGGAAAGCCCAGCCCGGAGAAGCGGGAACTTTAAAAATGCGCCCCGGATTCTTCCCAGACAGAAAGGCGCTCAGCGGGGAACTCGGGCAGGATCCCAGGAGGGGCAGTGGAGCCTCCAGGTTCCCGGGGTCACTAACAGAGGAGGTGCGCCGGGGAGAGCGCTCCACACGCCGCAGGCCGAGCGCGGGAAAGGGCTGCAGCGCGCACAGCGGGGCCTCGGGAGCAGCTCAGGCGGCGGCTCCGCACAGACCAGGCTGCGCAGCTGTTGGGAGCGCAACTCCAGTGGCACAGGCTCCGCATCCCAGGGCGCCGGGGAACACAGCCCCGGATCCTGCGCTCCCCCCTGGTACAGGCAAAGGTGGGGAGGACACAAGATAGCGAGGATGCTCCTGCCGTTGGGCGCCCCCAAGCTCTGCAGATCAGCGCCCCCCGCCCCGGAGCATCCAGGCTCCTGCGGACTGAGAACTGCGGTAGTTACTGTGGGAGCTGACTCCAGGGCTGGGGAGCTGGCCGCTGCCAGTGGGGTTGTCCCTCCTGGTGTCACCCTGTGCCTGGAACGGAGGGGGGCCACCAGTACAGGGTCCTCACAGGATAAACAGCTCCCACTGAACCCGGCACCCAGCAGGGGCGGGGCAGCTCCACCAGGTGCACACACCTGAGAGTCAGCACAGCAACCCCTCCCCCAGATGACAGCTGGAAGGACAGGGGAAGAGCAAGTTCTTGACCAAGCAGCGTTGGAAAGCTCCAGGAGAAGTCGAGGGATTCACAGTATATAGAACCAGAGGATACCCCTCCTATTTTTTTTCTTCCTTTTTCCAGTAAAACTCGTTTTTATATCAGACTGTAAATTTCCAATTTTTTTTCTCTTTTCCCACCTAACAATATTTTACCACGTTTTCATTTTTAAGTTTCTTCCTTTCTTCATATTTCTATAATTACAGGTTCTAGATATACTTTCCACTTCTAGATTCCCTTCAACATACTCAATTTAATTTTAGGAGATATACAAGATATGGTTTTTTTGTTTTGTGTTTTTTGTTTTCTCTGCCTCATTTTGTTCTACAATGGCAGAAATTAATACCTTCTAAAACATGACCAACATGCACCCAGAACCAAATGGAATACCATACTGGTTCATTCTGTAAGATTCCTCATTCCCAGTCTACCCCCCTCTTTTATCTCATTTATGTTTTGGTGGTCAATGTTGGGGCTTTCTACAAGTATTTCTGGTTTTTATAAATTTGGGACTGAGCATCTTATAACATACACAACTTAAAAACTCAGAACCAAGAGAATCACCCTCTAGGAACGCTCAGGTAGACTACATTCTCTCTCCACTACAACTTCATCACCACCACCATCTCCCAGTCCTCCCTTTTTGTTGTTGTTCTCTTTTTTCTTTTTTCCCTCTCTTTACTTTTGCTTTTTTTCTCTTCTTTTTCCCCCTTTTCTTTTTTTTCTTCTTCTTTGGGATTCTTGGCCTTTTATTTTTTACTACTTTGTTTTAAAATTTGTTTTTCACTTTAGTGGTCCTTTTGTTTTATTTCGTTCTGATCTTTGTTTCCAATTTCTGGTTTCTGACCTCATTAGAATCATCTACGGTGAAATTTACTTAGGTCATCATTGATTTTCTTGACTCAGCCCACTCATACAGCCACTCTGCACTGAGCAAAATGACTAGAAGGAAGAACTCACCACAAAAGAAAGAATCAGAAACAGTACTCTCTGCCCTAGAGTTACAGAATTTTGGGTTACCATTCTATATCAGAAAACCAATTGAGAAGCACAATTATAAAGCTACTGGTGGCTCTGGAAAAAGCAAGGATTCAAGAGACTTCATGACTGCAGAATTTAGATCTAATCAGGCCAAAATTAAAATCAATTAAATGAGATGCAATCCAAACTGGAGGTACTAACGACAAGGGTTAAATGAGGTAGAAGAAAGAGTGAGCAACATAGAAGACAAGTTGATGGCAAGGAAGGAGGCTGAGGAAAAAAGAGAAAAACAATTAAAGGACCATGAGGAAAGGTTAAGGGAAAAAAATGATAGCCTCAGAAGGAAAAATCTATGTATAATTGGGGTTCCAGAGAAAGCAGAGTGGAACAGAGGACCAGAAAGCATATTTGAACAAATCATAGCTGAGAACTTCCCTAATTTGGGGAGGGAAACAAGCATTCAGATCCAGGAGATAGAGAGGCTCCCCCCCAAAAAATCAATAAAAACAGTTCAACACCTCAACATTTAATAGTGAAACTTGCAAATTCCAAAGACAAAGAGAAAATCCTTAAAGTAGCAAGAAACAAAAGATCCCTAACTTATATGGGGAGAAATATTAGATTAACAGCAGACCTCTCCATAGAGACCTGGCAGGCCAGAAAGAGCTGGAAGGATATATTCAGAGTCCTAAATGAGAAGAACATGCAGCCAAGAATACTCTATCCAGCAAGGCTCTCATTCAGAATAGAAGGAGAGATAAAGAGCTTCCAAGATAGGCAGAAACTGAAAGAATACGTGACCACCAAACCAGCTCTGCAATAAATATTAAGGGGGACCCTGTAAAAGAAAGAGGAAGCCCAAAGAAATAATCCACAAAAACAGGGACTGAATAGGTATTATGATGACACTAAATTCATATCTTTCAATAACTCTGAACATGAATGGGCTAAATGATCCTATCAAAAGACACAGGGGTTTAGACTGGATAAAAAAACCAAGACCCATATATTCGTTGTCTATAAGAGACTCATTTGAGACCTAAGGACACCTACAGACTGAAAATGAAAGGTTGGAGAACCACTTACCATTCAAATGGTCCTCAAAAGAAACCTGGGGTAGCCATCCTCATATCAGATAAATTAAAGTTTATCCCAAATACTGTAGTAAGAGATGAAGAAGGACACTGTACCATACCTTAACGGGTCTATCCATCAAGAGGACATAACAATCGTGAATATTTGTGCCCCTAATGTGGGAGCTGCCAAGTATATCAATCAATTAATAACCAAAGTAAAGACATACTTAGATAATAATACACTTCTCCTGGGAGACTTCAACACAGTGCTTTCTGCAAATGACAGATTTAAGCACAGTATCACCAAAGAAACAAGAGCTTTAAATGATACACTGGACCAGATGGATTTCACAGATATATACAGAACTTTGCAACCAAACACAACTGAATACACATTCTTCTCAAGTGCACATGGAACTTTCTCCAGAATAGACCACATACTGGGTCACAAATCAGGTCTCAACTGATACCAAAAGATTGGGATTGTCCCCTGCATATTTTCAGACCATAATACTTTGAAACTAGAATGCAATCACAAGAAGAAAGTTGGAAGAAACTCAAACATGTGAAGGTTAAAGAGCATCCTGAAAAAAGATGAATGGGTCAACCAGGAAATTAGAGAAGAATTAAAAAGATTCAGGAACGTAATGAAAATGAAGATACAACTGTTCAAAGTCTTTGGGATACAGCAAAAGTAGTGCTAAGGGGGAAATACATCGTAATACAAGCATCCCTCAAAAATTTGGGAAAAACTCAAATACACAAGGTAACCTCTTACCTCCAAAGGAACTGGAGAAAGAACAGCAAATAAAACCTACATCAAGCAGAAAAGAGTTTTTTTTTAAGATTTTATTTATTCATCATAGACAGAGAGAGAGAGACAGAGGCAGAGACACAGGCAGAGGGAGAAGCAGGCTCCACGCAGGGAGCCCAACGTGGAACTCGATCCTGGATCTCCAGGATCACGCCGTGGGCTGCAGGCGGTGCTAAACCGCTGAGCCACCCAGGCTGCCCCACAGAAAAGAGTTAATAAAGATTCTAGCAGAACTCAATGAAATAGAGACCAGAAGAACTATAGAAGAGATCAACAAAACCAGGAGTTGGTTCTCTGAAAGAATTAATAAGAGATAAACCAGTAGTCAGCCTTATTAAAAAGAAAAAAGACTCAAATTAATAAAATCACAAGTTAAAAAAGGAGATCACAACCAATAACAAAAAAATACAAACGATTTTAAAAACATATTATGAGCAGCTATACACCAATAAATTAGACAATCTAGAAGAAATGGACGCATTTCTGGAAAACCACAAATAACCAAAACTGGAACAGGAAGAAATAGAAAATCTGAACAGGCCAATAACCAGGGAGGAAATTGAAGCAGTCATCAAAAACCTCCCAAAACACAAAAGTCCAGGGCCAGATGCCTACCCAGGGGAAGTCTATCAAACGTTTAAAGGAAAAAACAATACCTATCCTACGAAAACTGTTCCGAAAGATAGAAAGGGATGGAATACTTCCAAATTCGTCCTATGAGGCCAGCATCACCTTAATTCCAAAACCAGACGAAGACCCCACCAACAAGGAGAATTATAGACCAATATCCCTGATGAATACAGATGCAAAAATTCTCAACAACATACTAGCCAATAGGATCCAACAATACATTAAGAAGATTATTCACCATGACCAAGCAGAATTTATCCCCAGGATGCAAGGTGGGTTCAACACTCATAAAACAATCAACGTGATAGATCATATCAAAAGAAAAAACAAGAACCATATGATCCTCTCAATAGATGCAGAGAAAGCATTTGACAAAATACAACATTCATTCCTGATCAAAACTCTTCATAGTATAGGGATAGAGGGAACATTCCTCAGCATCTTAAAAGCCATCTACGAAAAGCCCACAGCAAAAATCATTCTCATTGGGGAAACACTGAGAGCCTTTCGCCTAAAATCAAGAACACGACAGGGATGTCCACTCTCACCACTGCTATTCAACACAGTATTGGAAGTCCTAGCCTCAGCAATCAGACAACAAAAAGACATTAAAGGCATTCAAATTGTCAAAGAAGAAGTCAAACTCTCCCTCTTCGCCGATGACATGATACTCTACATAGAAACATTGCTAGAACTCATACAGCAATTCTGCAGTGTGGCAGGATACAAAATCAATGCCCAGAAATCAGTGGCATTTCTATACACTAACAATGAGACTGAAGAAAGAAAAATTAAGGAATCAATCCCATTTACAATTGCACCCAAAAACATAGGATACCTAGGAATAAACCTAACCAAAGAGGTAAAGTGTCTATACCCTAAAAACTACAGAACACTTCTGAAAGAAATTGAGGAAGACACAAAGAGATGGAAAAATATTCCATGCTCATGGACTGGAAAAATTGATATTTTGAAAATGTCTATGCTACCCAGGGCAATTTACACATTCAGTGCTATCCCTATCAAAATACCATGAACTCTCTTCAGAGAATTGGAAAAAATAATCTTAAGATTTGTGTGGAATCAGAAAAGACCCTGAATAGCCAGGGGAATACTGAAAAAGAAAACCAGAGACGGGGGCATCACAATGCCAGATTTCAAGATGTACTACAAAGATGTGGTCATCAAGATAGTGTGGTGCTGGCACAAAAGCAGACACGTAGATTAGTGGAACAGAATAGAGAATCCAGAAGTGGACCCTGAATTTTATGGTCAACTAATATTCGATAAAGGAGGAAAGACTATCCATTGGAAGAAAGACAGTCTCTTCAATAAATGGTGCTGGGAAAGTTGGACATCCACATGCAGAAGAATGAAACTAGACCATTCTCTTACTCCATACACAAAGATAAACTCAAAATGGATGAAAGATCTCAATGTGAGACAAGAATCCATCAAAATCCTAGAGAGAACACAGGCAACACCCTTTTTGAACTTGGCCACAGTAACTTCTTGCAAGATACATCTATGAAGGCAAGGGAAACAAAAGCAAAAATGAACTATTGGGACTTCATCAAGATAAAAAGCTTCTGCACAGCAAAAGAAACAGTCAACAAAACTAAAAGACAACCTACGGAATGGGAGAAAATATTTGCAAATGACCTATCAGATAAAGGGCTGGTATCCAAGATCTATAAAGAACTTATTAAACTCAACAGCAAAGAAACAAACAATCCAATCATGAAATGGACAAAAGACATGAACAGAAACTTCACCAAAGAGGACATAGACATGGCCAACATGAACATGAGAAAATGCACCGCAACACTTGCCATCAGGGAAATACAAATCAAAACCACAATGAGATTCCACCTCACACCAGTGAGAATGGGGAAAATTAACAAGACAGGAAACAAGAAATGTTGGAGAGGATGTGTAGAAAGGGGAACGAACCCTCTTGCACTGCTGGTGGGAATGTGAACTGGTACAGCCACTCCAGAAAACTGTGTGGAGGTTCCTCAAAGAGTTAAAAATAGACCTGCCCTACGACCCAGCCATTGCACTGCTGGAGATTTACCCCAAAGATACAGATGCAGTGAAACGGCAGGACACCTGCACCCCAATGTTTATAGCAGCAATGTCCACAATAGCCAAACTGTGGAAGGAGCCTTGGTGTCCATCGAAAGATGAATGGATAAAGAAGATGTGGTCTCTGTATACAATGGAATATTACTCAGCCATTAGAAATGACAAATACCCACCATTTGCTTCAAAGTGGATGGGACTGGAGGGTATTATGCTGAGTGAAGTAAGTCAATTGGAGAAGGACAAATATTATATGGTCTCATTCATACAGGGAATATAAAAAAATAGCAAAAGGGATTAAAAGAGAAAGGAGAGAAAATGAGTGGGAAATATCAGTGAGGGTAACAGAACATGAGAAACTCCTAACTCTTGGAAATGAACAAGGGGTGGTGGAAAGGGAGGTGGGCGGGGGAATGGGGTGACTGAGTGATGGGCACTGAGGGGGGCATTTGACGGGATGAGCACTGGGTGTTATACTATATGTTGGCAAATCGAACTCCTAAAAAATTATGCCAAAAAAAGTGTAGAATTTGAAGGCAAACATTCAGAGACTTTTATAGCAAGTTGACACTGCTGCATAGCCTAGTGCATGATCATTAGCCTTGTCTCCTTAATGGTAATATAAACAAATTCAAATGTCATAGAACTCAAAAACGTGACAAGAACATTGGCAATTTTAAAAATAATAATGGTAATAATAACCAGATGATAACCAAATAGCTTGAGAAGCACTGATTAAGGAAGGAAGAAAAGTAAAGCTCTGGAAGACCACACCGCTGAGTAATTCCTATGATGATCCCGCATGACTTGTAATATCTGAACTATATTCCATGAAAAAATGAAATGCAACTTCTCTGGAAATGGCTTTGCACACTCTCGGGAATAGTATAAATGAGCATGTGTGATTCATGAAAAAACCCTGCCGGGAAGTACCACTATGTATACTGTGAACTGCATTACTGGAGCAGAGAGTTTTAAGGAAAAGGGCCCGCCCTCAAAATGAGAAGACCTTGATTCTAGTTTCAGCTCTGCTTCTGACAACCTCTGTAATCTTGAGAAAATCACTTAATCCCTTTAATCCCTGTGAGCCTCAGTGTGCTCATCTGGAAAAAAAAAAAAAGAAAGAAAAACAACTGTAAAAAAGTGTGTGTGAAGAGGAGAAAAGGAGAAGGGTGTTGCCCTAGATAATACCTAAAGCTTCTTCAAGCTTTTGTATTCTATTATTATCCATTATCAGTGATTCTGAAAAGTTTACCTGCAAACACTAAAATACACTTAGCCTGCAGCTTCTCAAGCAACTCTTATAGAAATACAAATTTTAAATAGCTACTGTATCTGGTGGGGCCTCACCTAACTTGGGTACATGTGTTCCTTACAAATGAGGAAATAGCAAAGAATTTTCTTAATATTTCTTGAAGTCATAGTAAAGAGTGTGGCATATAAAATTTTTATCTTCCATAAGAAATAATGTGCTCCTGGTGTATTTTGTTCTTGAGGAGTCTTGCTTATATTTAAAGATATATATTAAACTTCAATGAAAAACATCATCAAAAAAATAATAATGGCCCTAAATGTCCTAAATTCTATGTCTAACTATTGCTATATTAAGCCCTATGTAAGTCCTTTCAGCTCTTTAAGAACTGGAAGCTGAACATAATATTTGCCTGATAAATACATGGTATATTCACTTAAATATATAGCATTTTTTTACTTAATGATGGTGTTCAGATATTTCTATACCCTGCATCATCTATTGCTCCGTAATTTGACAGTTTATTCTTTGTGTATACTTCTATAGGAACTGAAGGGCTCTGAGAGCACACATTACCCTCATTATAAAGCGTTAGATAATGAAGGGCCAAACTTGGGTCAGAGCCCAAGTGTTTCTATTTTGGGCAGAACATTTCATTATCTTCTGGTAGGACCTAATAAAGTGTTATTATTTAAGTGTTTCTGAGCAGTTCATATAGACTATCCTGCGTACCTCCTGTTTTGCTTGATTTGTTGAAAGAACATCTCCGAATGAATTGTGATAAATAGTCACCCAAGATTGGTTCTACAGAACAAAATAATAAGCCCTTAAGTGAAAATGCTTCCCTTTGTAATCCTGTGTCTTGGCAGGTGTTACTAAAAATCTTTGGTTTGCATTTAAATAAGATGCTAATTTAATTCCTTTTCATAATTTTTATGAGAAATAATAACCCTAGCATTTTCAAGATCACTTTCTAATCTGTGGTTTAATATTTGGAGACTTGTAGAAATGCTATTTTGCTGCCAGCATCTGGTTGATGACACACTGTTCATTTCCAGATGCAGTATCAAGTGCAGTTTTAAATGATAAAAGGTAGATTAAGTCCATCTTTTTTAATAAAAGCAAATTCCACAGTTCTTGCTCAGTAATTGTCTTAGAAAAACTGAAATACAATGAAAATAAATTAATCATTTTTGCCATTTACTTTTCTACAGATTAATGTTAATTATACTTAAATGGAAATGTCTCTGCTGAGAATTTCTTCCCTAAAAACATATTATCTATTTGGTTTTATTTGGATAATCAGAGAGCTAGATTTAAAAAAAAAGAAATAAAAAAGAAAACCAAAACCACCGTCTAATTATTACAATGACTCAATATATTTAATCTGAGATTGTGATTTTACCAAGGCAAAAAGAAACAAATCCTAATTGCTTTCTAACCATTGGATCTATAACCCTCACTGTAGATTGTCCCTACTTCTTTTCAAAAGGTAATAAGGAGACTTAGACGTCTGGCAGCCTGGGAGAACAAAATACTGAAAAGGAAGGTAAGTAAAAAAATAATTGAAAAAGAAAAACACAGACAAAACCTGTAACATTCACCAACCATTGGAAAATCTAGCTCATTTTATTTCTAAAACTTGTCTGTTTGATCTCCAATACATGGCCATAAAGTCATTCTGAACATGTATGACTAAAAGCATGAATGTGCATCATTTTACATTAACTTGGAGCACTGCAAAGCTGAGCTGTTGGGGCTACTGAATTTGCCCTTTATATCACACCTTTCAGAGCTGTGATCATTCACAATGGCTATATTTTAAGGGAAAAGTTTTGTAAACTAAAGAGTTCCCAGTAGTTGACTAACCCCCGTGCTCATTGACCCCCTGAGAAAGGGAGGCAGTGATTTGACCAATTTATAGCTGAAAATCCTAGAGTACCAAAGACTAGTTTACTGTCTTACCAACGGCCATATCACCTGTGACAGAGTTAGGACCAGAAAACCAAGCTGGTTCCCCACCCACGTATATTTCCTACACACTCCCAGGTTCTGGTTTATAATCTGCTTTCAGGTTTCAACACAATTTCATGGATATTTAATGATGAGAAAAACATATGCCATCTTGATAAACAAAAAGGCACCATGGCTGTGCTCAGACAATCAAGCCATTTCAGTGTTTGTGCATCTCTGTTCTCCTCTGCTCCCCGCAGAAGAGGGAGGTATTTAATACCAATTAAAGATGCATTTAATACCTTCCACTGATGCTGAGCCATCTGTTACCAGTTCTGTTCGACTTACATTTCTAGAACAAATCTTCTTTAATACCTGAATTGTGCACCACTTCAAAGTTCATATTCACTTACTAGCATCTTAAAAATATTAAAACCTTACCTATACTACAATATAGAAAATTATTTGATTTCTCAAATTTAGATTCCTATTGGAGCTAGTAGCCTAGTTTTAAAAAAGAGGTGAGGGGAAAGGTTAGGAAAGATGAGAGGGGAGCAAAATTGATCTGTGGAATTAACTAAGAGACTAAGTGAAAACCCCTTCCTCCCAATATCCTTAATATCAATCTCTTTTATAGCTATATATTTTATTTAATAATTTGAGTCACTGGTTCTTAACCTTTTTAATTGCTCATTTTACTCTAACTTCAATATCTTTTTACAGTGTCTCATCCCTGTGCTGCTTCCTCATCCCTATTAAACATTTGCTTATACCATCATTTAATATCAATTAAAAATGCCTCAGTAGGAAGGGAATGCTTTGACTAATCCCTGAAGGTCGAAGCTAATTTCAATACCTGCTTCTAAGGTAAAACCATCCCAAGCTCACAAGGACACATACACCCTTCAAGGGGGACTGAATGTGCAAAGAACATACAAGACAGAGAAATTAAAAAGTGGGTTTTTTTCCGGTTGCACCAAAGAGGTGAGGGAAAAGGAGAACCAGGAAGATGGTGGGACGCTGAGCACTCCCTAATTAGACCCCTCCTTGCAATTCCTAAACTCTCAGGAGAGTTACTGAAAAATCTATGCAGTGTTTGAAATATGAGGATTTAAAAAAAAAAACAAATAATTGAAACAGGATGGGACTTTGCACCCAAGTTAATGTGGCCAAGACTGATGCAGCATGTGTGGACACTGTAGGAGGGCAGAGGCATAGAAAGAATGAAAAGAACTAAGCCAAAACCTTGGGCAGGCTCTGGGCAGGCCTCACCAAGTCTGCAAAAGTGGGTTTGTGCCAGGTGCAAGTCAATTTTCCAGAAGATGGTGGCTGGCAGTAGATATGATCCCTTTCCCAGCATGGCACAGTGGCTGTTGTCAACTAACATTAGCTCCATGCTTCTCCCATCCCTGTCTCATAACCATCTCTGCCTCCTCTGTCTTTGAAGTATTTAGCCCAAACGTACTTATCGACACTCCAGTAAGTCTTCTGCCTTGGACTTCCAAACATCAATGTGATAGGGTCCTCCCAGTCCTAGGGAAAGGTCAGGAAGGAATAAAAAAGAGAAAGATAACAGTTTAATCCAGAATATTTCATGGATGTCTGCCCTACTTATGTCTAGGTACTTGTGGGGTTGGTACTATTATTATTTACTTAACGTCATTTTTATCTTTTTTTATAATTTTATTTTTTATTGGTGTTCAATTTGCCAACATAGAATAACACCCAGTGCTCATCCCATCAAGTGCCCCCCTCAGTGCCTGTCACCCAGTCACCCCCACCTCCCACCCACCTCCCCTTCCACCACCCCTAGATCGTTTCCCAGAGTTAGGAGTCTCTCATGTTCTGTCTCCCTTTCTGATATTTCCCACTCATTTTTTCTCCTTTCCCCTTTATTCCCTTTCACTATTTTTTATATTCGCCAAATTAATGAAACCATATGTTTGTCCTTCTCCAATTGACTTATTTCACTCAGCATAATACTCTTCAGTTCCATCTACATCGAAGCAAATGGTGGGTATTTGTTAACGTCATTTTTAGATAATAAATTTAGTACTTTAAGAATTTGAGCTAAGAGTTGGGACGCCTGGGTGGCTCAGTGGTTGAGCATCTGCCTTTGGCTCCGGGCGTGATCCCAGGGTCTCAGGATCAAGTCCCACATCAGGCTTCTTGCATGGAGCCTGCTTCTCCCTCTGCCTGTGTCTCTGCCTCTCTCTCTCTCTCTCTCTCTGTGTGTCTCTCATGAATAAATAAATAAAATCTTAAAAAAAAAAAGAACTTGAATGTATCTTTAGAAAACTCATATATATATGATACATATATCATATATATATTACAATAATAGAGAAACGTGTCAGGGGAAAAAACTCATATATATATATGATACATATATAATATATATCATATATATATATATATTACAAACAATAATAGAGAAATATATTTGCCAAGAAAATGCCCTTTAAATTATTATCTATAATGAAAGAAGGAATGAAATATAGTAGATAGATATCCCAGATTAGCCAAGCCTCAGAATTCTCCACCCCTGCCCCCTCCATGCCTTCTAATTGTTCCCACCCACTGGCTTTTGCTATGGACAATGGCCCTTGGTCACTTCACACCTAGGTAGGTCTATCTATGCTCTAAAGCATATGACTTGGTGCCTTCACAAAGATGTTTGGACCACAAAGACACTAAAGAAAAGACAATTAGTCTATAAGTCTCCCAATCACCTAGAAAGAAGGCTGGTGTAGAAAGTTCTTCCTAAATCAACAGCAACAACAAAAAAAGAAAATGGAGGTGAGATGGACTTATCAGAGTCTCTCTCACAATAATTTGAATTCAGTTAAAGAGAGAAAGTTGGGCCATTGGTGGCACAAGTAGAAATCAAAGCACACTCAAACAGAAGGCAGTGTGAAGACTCCTGCTGTAAAGAAAAGATGTCTAATGGGGAAAAAAAGGTCAAGTGGATATACAAAAGAAGGATGAGTAAAATGCAGTATATCAAAACCATACGGCAATGTGTTCAGTAAGTCTTCTTTCTAAACTTGTCCTCAACTCTTTCCACATACCATGAGGTGATAACCTGGGTGGTAAATTGCTTCTGCTTCTTAAGGAAATGGAGTGGGGAGGTATACTATGGGCTAATAAATGAGAGATCAAAAGCTCCCTTTAGAAAATGGACAGTTTGATTATTTCCATTGTGACAGTTAGTCTTACAAGGAAATAAACAACTTTATTTGAACATTTCTGAATGAATTTTAAATAAGATGTTGTGGACCTACTCTGTTTTCTATGATTGTGCCCACATGCTACGCAGTAAAAAGGATGTTTTCTAGAATTGAATTATTGTTCCTGCATTCAAATTATCATCTTGAGATAACCAATGAGAGTCTCATTGAACTACTCCTACAATACTTTTTTTTTAATTTTTTTTTAATTTTTATTTATTTATGATAGTCACACAGAGAGAGAGAGAGGCAGAGACACAGGCAGAGGGAGAAGCAGGCTCCATGCACCGTGAGCCCGACGTGGGATTCGATCCTGGGTCTCCAGGATCGCGCCCTGGGCCAAAGGCAGGCGCCAAACCACTGCGCCACCCAGGGATCCCTACTCCTACAATACTGTTGCGTGTTCAAAGTCAAGTGTAAATGTGACAATGTTTTCTTATATATATGTTTATATGGGGCTGCTTACTCCTCTGACAAAGGAAGTTGAATTTACTTAACAAATACTTACTGAACACTCACATGTGTAAGGTGCTCTGCTCAGGGCTCGAGAGAAGTTTCCCAAACTTACCTGATAGTAAGAATTATGCCTAACACTTCTTTTCAGGTCCTTGAAGTCCAATCCAAACTTACTGAATCAGAATTTTTAGGTGATGAGAACTCCACATTTTTCTTATCTTCAGGAATTTGGGAAACATTGTCATAGGGGATAGAAAGGTAAGCAAATCAGTCTCTAGATGCCAGTAATCCAAGATTGAGGAAAATGAGATAAGTATGTAAGAAGCTGCAATATAAAGCAAAGGAAGAAGAGATCACATGTGATAGAGAGGAGGTGATGATGAAAAACGTCGCAAAGGGGTTGATGGATCTCACATGGCAGACACTATGGGATTTCGCTAGGCATGTGCAGACAGTGACAGGTATGCATGCAAGAAGGTATGATGCTGGCCTGGAAAATGGAGAGATAGCAAAGCCTAATTGGACCATAGGATCTGAGTTTCACAGAGAGTAGGAAACTAGAAACGATGTGGGATATATTGCAGAGGGTCTTGAGTGCCAAGGTGAAGGGTACCTTTTTCTGCAGTATAGTAATGTGATTAAATCTGTTCCTTAGAAATATTAATCTGCCAAAGATTATTAGAAGAGGTTGAAGTAGTTCAAGACAGTAACCCAGAAGAATCTCATTTCAAAAGATCAAAGGATAGGTAATGAAGAGGGGTGAGGAGGTACTTGAGAGATTATCATTTATGTGAGGTCACTAGAGCAATGTTTGTACTTCATCTTCACTGTTCTGTTTCTTTTTTTAAAAATGCAAATATATTCAATATCCACTCCACAAATATTTAGTGAATACATACTATGTACCAGACACTTTTTGAGGCCCTGAGGTCCCAGCCTTCACCACATTCCTAATAAGTTAATGTGTCAGAGAGATAAATCAACCACCACAGTGCACTGAGGGGAGGCTGGGGCAATGGTTAGGAGAGTGGAAGCAATTACTTTCTAACATTCCTGTTGTGAATTTACTGCATGGGTATTTTCTACACTCTGACTTCCAGTAAGAATGTCTTAGTTCTTTTCACTGAACATATTAGTCTCAATTCATTGAAGCTGAAAGTTAAGAGAGAAGCTTTACCAGACAGACCTTGGATAATGCCTGAGTGGCTTGTGGCATTTCCAGACAGAGCTCTACCCTCTTCAGAACCAATTGATAAGAGCTGCAGGTTACCTGGTCTGTCCACTCTGGGCTCACTTTAACCACAATTGTATTTAAATTCTCATGATCCAGACACTTTTCTGAACCACACATGCGTGGATTTTTAATCCTTATCTTAAAAACAATAAACCAGACCAAAAAATAGTAATGGGTTGAAAAACCAATTTGGAAAAAATTGGGTGGAAAATGTCAAATATATTAAAATTCTGTATATGTGGGCTTTCACAGACACACACACACACACACACACACACACACACAGTAACTGCACCTACTATCCCAACATATTTATACAGGAGATAGGGTGTAAATTGTTAGTCCTTCCAATTAGAACACTATATAAAGCCCTAGCTTGTAGTAACCCTTAGCTTAAAAAAAAAAACTGAAGATTCAATTTTGGTCTGTATTCTCTGTTTCTGTCATTGTGCAAAGTCCACCACTGATACATATCTATTTTATACCAGCATATAACCCCACTGATACATGTTCTTCCACATAGACTCAGAATTTTTACTTATTAAAGCTGACAGGCTAACTATACAGTATTCTTAGTCTTTAAATACAACATGAAACAGAGTAACCAAAGGTAGCTAATAATTCCATAAATGGAGAAAATACTCCAAAATTTTTCTAATGTGTTATCTAAATATTAGATCCTTTTCCTCTTTCTACTTTACTTTTCTAACATGATTCAATTTTTTTAAGATTTTATTTATTTATTCATGAGAGTCACAGAGAGAGAGAGAGAGAATGAGAGGCAGAGACACAGGCAGAGGGAGAAGCAGGCTCCACACAGGGAGCCCCATGCAGGACTTGATCATGGGTCTCCAGGATCAGGCCCAGGACCAAAGGCAGCACTAAACCACTGAGCTTCCCGGGTTGCCCCATGTTTCAAAATTTTAATAAGCCTTCACATCTTTATAACAGACATGTGTTTTTAAATTAGTTTTTAAGTTTAAATTCAATTAACCAGTATTATGTTTTTTAGGGATTAGATTGTGTTAAAGGAATATATATTGATTTTTGCTTAAATATGCTGAAATTCATGCATGAATATACAGGCAACCAATAATAAAATTGCCTATGGACAGGGGACCGGGGTAGATGGAATATAGCTGGGGAGAGCAAAGGGGTTACTGCATACTCTTCTGTGTCTTTCAGACTAAACCATGTAAATGTATTAACTAGTCAAAAAATAAATTAAAAACCAAACAACCAATCATATAAGTAGGATAATGAGAAGAGAATGTATTAATTTATACATTCATTCAGCAGGCATCATTGACTATATACGCCAGGCACTGTGCTAGATGCTAGGAACATAAAGATGAATGAAACAGTAGCTGTCTCCACAGCTCACAGTAACATCATATGAATATGATGCTGCCATAGCACCTTTTTTATTACTATTTGAGAATCACTGAAGAAAAAAAAAAAACTCAGGGAATTCTGATGCCATTAATGCAGAAATAGTCATGTTTTCCCCTTAAAACTCAGTTACCTGGTTAAAGGTAACTTGGCCTCGGGGATCCTTGGGTGGCTCAGCGGTTTAGCGCCGCCTTCAGCCCAGGGCCCGATCCTGGAGCCTCGGGATCGAGTCCCGCGTCGGGCTCCCTGCATGGAGCCTGCTTCTCCCTCTGCCTCTCTCTCTCTCTCCCTCTCTCTTTCTCTCCCTCTCTCTCTCTCTATCATGAATAAATAAATCTTAAAAAAAAAAAACCTAGCCTCTCTATGACCAAAGAGGTAGCTAGGATTATACCTAAGATCCTGGTCTTTGGAATCAGATGAGATTTGTGTTAGACTCTCAACTCTGTCTCTCACTACTAGCTGCGTAACCTTGGGTAAGTTACTGAACATTTCTTTATTTTTTTTTTTACTGAATATTTCTAAGCCTCATATTGTTTGCAGAATACAAATTCTAATGTTACCTAGCTCATCAAAGTGTCATGAGGATTAAATTTTAAGTGTATGCAAAGCTCTTTTTATAGTTATCATTATTATCTGGAGAGGAATCTTGGTTTTTCATCAGTAAAACTCGTCTACTTGAAAGCTCTCACAAAGGTTTTTGTTGAAGAAAATAGGATTCAATTTCTGCTGGCAGATTCCCCTTTAAAGTGCCTATTTTTTTCTCCTACATCTTTTGCTCCCCCAAAATGAACATTTGGCTGAAAGCTTAGCCATAATGCAGAATAGCTCCCAGGGAGGGGAGGGGCACCTTCCAAAAATCTGTGATAAATGTCTTTTGGCTTTATAACTCTACAGGCTTAAATTCTACTTTGTAGCCAAGGCCTAGGGCATTAACCTTCTTGGCAGTTTCAAGTCACACACTGTGCTGAAATCAATTTCTTTGGGGAAAATATAATACACAGTGGAGCAGGTTAAAATCTATGATTTTTATGCATCTCCTGCACAGGTGTTTTTTCATATGTTTTAACTTTACATTAAAGGAAGCCCATGGTGCCATAGAATAAAAGATCAATACATTTTATTATGTAGCCCACAAAAGCATATCTGCATAGCAAAAGAAAATAAGAAGCCAAGTCAAAAGACAAATAAATTGAGAAAATATTTGCCACTAATATAGCGTACAAAAGTAATCTCATTAACATATAGAGAGCTCCCACAAACTGAGAAGAAAAACTCAATCCAATAGAAAAAAGGAAAGAATCTGAGCAGTTTACAAAAAAAGAAATACAAATAGCTCTTAATATGAAAACATGAACAACCTAAATTGATATATCAATGTTTATTTAAGATATTGACAAGATCACAATAACATATACCTCATGAGATTGCTATGAGGATTAAATCATAGTGCATGCAGAGCACTTGGAGAAGAGCCAGCACATTGGAAGCTGCAGGAAGTACTTCCTGTACACAAGAGGCCTTAAGCCTGGCCCAGAGCCAAGAGCTGGCATGACCAGAACAAAAGAACTCAATACTAAAGGAATATGTGATTCTAATTAAGGTATCCATATACCCTCTCTGTTTTCACAGTGATGAAAGCATTTGTTCACTTAATGCTTTAAAAAAAAGATGCAATATGTGGTCATAATATCGTATTTAAAGTAAAACACTTAATTTGAGATCATCACTGATCGTGTTTTAAATGGAGAGTAGAAGTACAAGATTAGAGATGATTCAAAATAATGACTAATCCATCATCTTTTCATCCACTTGCCTCAGTACACGGAGACTGAATGGGGAATGTAGAACAAGACTGAGGACAACTTCCTAGTTTGGAACTAAAAGAATCTAATTGCTCAAGTAGGAGACACTTGGCCTGCCCATTCTTTGTGAGTCCATGGTCATAGTCTTTTTTCTCAGCAGTGTCTGCAATCGTTAGTGCTACCAGTGCTATTGTTCAGGTTGAGCATTGATATAGCTCACTAACTGACTATGAAAACAAATGGAAGGCCATTTTCTCTTGAGCCCTCCAAAATATATGAATTTTTTTAAATATATGAAATTTTGACTCATACTTTCCCCTAGTTTTAATGTGTACAGTTTTTACTGTTATAGTGTTCTGTAAATTATATATCACACACAAATTATAACAAAGGTCCAGCCAAACAAATATATCAAAATTGCTGTAGTAATACAATAAATAATGATACATTCATCTAAATAAAGTTACAAACAGAAGTTGCAAAAAGCATGAATATCATTTGGAAGTGCATTCTAACAGCCATGGCATCAAGATACTCTTGAGAGAATAATGTCTCCGGATGAACCCTGGCCCTTATATGCAGCTAATAATACCTAATGGAAAGTCATTTATTTTTTTTTATATAAATTAATTTTTATTGGTGTTCAATTTACCAACATACAGAATAACACCCAGTGCTCATCCCGTCAAGTGTACCCCTCAGTGCCCGTCACCCATTCACCCCCACCCCCCACCCTCCTCTCCCTCCACCACCCCCAGTTCATTTCCCAGAGTTAGGAGTCTCTATGTTCTGTCTCCCTTTCTGATATTTCTCACACATTTCTTTTCCCTTCCCTTATATTCCCTTTCGCTATTATTCATATTCCCCAAATGAATGAGAACATACACTGTTTGTCCTTCTCCGGTTACTGTGGCCAAGTTAAAAAAGGGTGTTGCCTGAGTTCTTCTCTGGGATTTTGATGGAATCTTGTCTCACATTTAGATCTTTCATCTATTTTGAGTTTATCTTTGTGTATGGTGCAAGAGAGTGGTCCAGTTTCATTCTTCTGCATGTGGATGTCCAATTTTCCCAGCACCATTTATTGAAGAGACTGTCTTTCTTCTAGTGGATCGTCTTTCCTCCTTTATCGTATATTAGTTGAGCATAAAGTTCAGGGTCCACTTCTGGGTTCTCTGTTCTGTTCCATTGATCTATATGTCTGTTTTTGTGCCAGTACCACACTGTCTTGATGAACACAGCTTTGTAGTACAACCTGAAATCTGGCATTGTGATGCCCCCAGATATGGTTTTCTTTTTTTAAAATTCCCCTGGCTGTTTGGGGTCTTTTCTGATTCCACACAAATCTTAAAATAATTTGTTCTAAGTCTCTGAAGAAAGTCCATGGTATTTTGATAGGGATTGCATTATACGTGTAAATTGCCCTGGGTAACATTGACATTTTCACAATATTAATTCTGCCAATCCATGAGCATGGAATATTTTTCCAACTCTTTGTGTCTTCCTCAATTTCTTTCAGAAGTGTTCTGTAGTTTTTAGGGTATATTTTGAGAACCATTTGAATGGTAAATGGTTCTCCAACCTTTTATTTTCAGGTTGTAGGTGTCCTTCTGTCTAAAATGAGTCTCTTGTAGACAGCAAATAGATGGGTCCTGTTTTTTTATCCAGTCTGAAACTCTGCGCCTTTTGATGGGGTCATTAAGCCCATTCACGTTCAGAGTTACTTGAACTTCTTCTTAAAGGGGAGTTTTAAGAGTCCCCTTAAAATTTCTTGCAGAGCTGGTTTGGAGGTCACATATTCTTTCAGTTCCTGCCTGTCTTGGAAGCTCTTTATCTCTCCTTCCATTTTGAATGAGAGCCTTGCTGGATAAAGTATTCTTGGTTGCATGTTCTTCTCATTTAGGACCCTGAATATATCCTGCCAGCCCTTTCTGGCCTGCCAGGTCTCTGTGGAGAGGTCTGCTGTTACCCTAATATTCCTCCCCATGAAAGTCAGGGACTTCTTGTCTCTTGCTGCTTTAAGGATCTTCTCTTTATCTTTGGAATTTGCAAGCTTCACTATTAGATGTCGAGGTGTTGAACGGTTTTTATTGATTTTAGGGGGGATCTCTCTATTTCCTGGATCTGAATGCCTGTTTCCCTTCCCAGATTGGGAAAGTTTTCAGCTAGGATTTGTTCAAATACATATTCTGGCCCTCTGTCCCTTTCAGCGCCCTCGGGAACCCCAATTAAACGTAGGTTTTTCTTCCTTAGAGTGTCATTTATTTGCCTTAATCTGTCTTCATGGTTCTTTAATTGTTTATCTCTTTTTTCCTCAGTTTCCCTCTTTGCCATTAACTTGTCTTCTATGTCACTCACTCGTTCTTCCACCTCGTTAACCCTCGTCGTTAGGACTTCTAGTTTGGATTGCATCTCATTCAATTGATTTTTAATTTCTGCCTGATTGGATCTAAATTCTGCAGTCATGAAGTCTCGTGAGGCCTTAATGCTTTTTTCTAGAGCCACCAGTAGCTGTAGAATAGTGCTTCTGAATTGGCTTTCTGACATTGAAGTGTAATCCAGATTTTGTAACTCTGTGGGAGAGAGGGCTGTTTCTGATTCTTTCTTTTGAGGTGAGGTTTTCCTTCTAGTCATTTTGCTCAGTGCAGAGTGGCCAAAAACAAGTTGTATTGGAACACGGGGGAGTATCACTGGTCCCTCTAGCTGGTCTTCTGGGGGAGGGGCCTGTTGCGCTGATTCTCAGGTGTTAGCACTTGGGGGAGCTGCTCTGCCCCTGCCTGCTGCCGGGCTCAGCGGGGGTTGTTTACCCCGTGAGGTCTCAGGAGGAACAGTTGCAGTTGCTATGGCAACTCTGGAAGCCTGGATTCAGCCTCCGCAGGAACTACGGGCTGGAACTACGGGGCTCGGGGGCTCTCGGCTCTCCGTCCGTCCGCAGGGCCTGGAGGCTCCGGGGCGGGGCCGCTGATCTGCTCAGCTCCGGGCAGGAGCGTCCTTGCTGTCCTGGGCCCTCCCGGCCTCTGCCTGTCCCGGGGGGAGGCCGGATCCTGGGCTGTGTCCCGGCGCCCTGTGCTCCGGGGCCTGTGTTGTTGGATTTGCGCTCCCGCCCCGCAGCTCCCTCCCTGGAGCCGCTCCCGAGCCCCTCCGAACTGCTCCGGTGCGCGCTGCAGCCCTTAGGGAGCTCGGAGCACTCCCCTGCGCTCGCAGGTGTCTGTTAGTGTCCCCGGGAGCCCAAGGGCATCCCCGCTCTCCTGGGTCCTGCTCCAACTCCCTGCGAGCCCCTTTCCGCCCGCCCGGGAAGGTTGGTGCAGCTCCTGCTCCTCCGGGACGGGGCTCTCCTGTCCTGGGGACACTCGCCCCGGCCTCAGCCCGGCTCCTCGCGGGGCCCCTCCCCCTCGGAGGCCTTTTGTTTCTTTATTTCTTTTTCCCCGTCTTCCTACCTTGATAGAAGCGCGGACTTTTCTCACTGTAGCATTCCAGCTGGTCTCTCTTTACATCTCAGGCCGAATTCGTAAATTTTCAGGATGGTTTGAAGGTTATCTAGGTAATTTGGTGGGGACAGGTGATTTGGGGACCCTGCTCTTCCGCCATCTTGCCCCTCCCCTGGAAAGTCATTTAAATAGTCCCACGTCCTGTTATATATTAAAATCAATAATCAGAGACAGTATGGGAAACAAGTAAGTGGTTTTTAAATTACTGCGTAGGAAGATATTATTTAGATTTACTCTGCCTAGATTTTCTGATCAATTAACAGGTCACAACCAAGCAGAGCTTACATTATTCCAAGTGCTGCCATGAACCATTTCCCTCATTAATAAAACGCAACAGTCCTAAATTCATTCAAGCAGCTGTTGCATTTATCATACTTATATTTACTAATGATTATAATGATCACATAATGTTGTTATTATCACTTTTTGGAAATGATCCAGGATTTGTTTTCTTAGAACTCACATGGATCCCTTCATTTCAAACATAGAATATATAAAATATTTAGTGTATTTCATTTGAGGAGTGGAAGTACATTTCACCAATTATTTTGGATGTAATGAATATACAATAAGCCAGAGATAGAAGCTCAGTCCTTTCAAGTTCCATTTATTCCAATAAAGAGTCATATGAAAGATTAAGATCCAAAGCTAGAGAAAACTGACTCACTATTATACTTTCTAATAGCTAGTGGTCAATACTTTCAAGCAGTTTAGATCAATCTAAACCTCAAAAGTAAATTTATCTTCCATCATGATTCTTGACTCTAAGTGTGGTTTATCACCCACCTTCACTTCCTCCTCACCCATCAGACACTTTTGTTTTCATCTTGTACTCTGTCTGAACTGGATGATTCTAAGCATCCTGAGAACTTCAACCCTTTCATAGTCAATTTCAGCAGGAAACTGGAAATGTACAATACTACATGATACATATCATCACTTCACACACATTGCCCTTCCACCTCATTGATATCTCTTTAACATGAATCAACATTTCCTCTTTAAACTAAGATGAGGAAACTTCAGACAATGGTGCAATCAGCAATCAGCATTCAAAACCTTTATTCTAAGTCTTAAGCAATTATCTCCTATATAGTTTTATATTATGATGTGCTTTTACACCTACAATGTAAAAAAATAGCTTTATCATAGTAAATATACCAACTCAAGAAGAGAGGAGAGAAGGTTTAAAGCGTTGTTTGGGGGAAACAGAGGATGGTGGTGAAAGAATCACAGAATTCCTACTAGAATTAACAAGATGTAAGTTTCTTCCAGAGTGGTACTCTCTCTCTCTCTCTCTTCCCTGGTCTTCCCTGCAGCCCCTCAACCACCAGCAGTGTTCTCTCATGTTCTTCCATATGTTCACACAGCTGTTCAAGACAGACTATTTTGGATTTATTGATTTCTTCATAAATTAATCACTCTGAAACAAGAATATATCAGATTAAATTATTCTATCCATATAGGCTCCTATGATAGAAAAAAAATTATACACACAAAGAGGAGAGAGAGGGGGAAAGGGAAAAATCCTCCTTCTCTCTAGAGTTTCCTTCCCATAGCAATAAATTCTTTATGATTATACATCAGTCAAAACATTTCAATAATGAAAATGCCTAAGCAGTGGTATCTGAAAAAGTGTTTATGGTAGTTGTTTTTACCAGAATGATTTTTGCTAAGGTGGCTTTTGGCCCTTGTATATGTAGTGTATTATAAAAACGTCTATTTCAAAGCCTTCTAACTTGAAATACTTAACATATATGTCTCCTTAACCCAAGAGGCCAAGGTTTGAGAGATAGCGTATTATAGCTTTCTCAAAAAACAACTCATTTAGGCTGATTTTTGAAAGCCAAAGTATATATTTGTTTATTCACAATTTATTCACGGTAGGGTCATGATTTTGAGGTAGTAATTAAACAGTTACCTTTTCTTCAATCTGTGTTCCTCAACAATATTTTATTATTCAAATTTATCATCAGAGTTAGGGAAATTATGGCTACAAACAAATAGGCTGGTTCCCATTTAGGGGAATCAGATGCATTTGAGAAGTAAGCAATTACAGAATGTCACACAATTTGTGCAAGAAAAATGGTGTAAAAACGGGGTAAATTGCTTTTGTCACTGTAATACCTTTATGGGATACTAACACTTTAAAAAGCTACTACCTGAGAAAATCTTATTAGTTATTTTGTGATCATTTGAGGTGTAGGGAATAGGGGGGAAAAAGAATACATCCAAAAGAAACAAATTTTGCTTTGTTTCATTTTGTTTCTTGGTATAACCCCAAATGTGCAAAAATGAAAAATAGTGACATTATGATATGGCATAGATGATTTGAGAACCAACTGTAACTTTCACCTTCAAAATGTGCAGGTTCAACTATCTTACTGATTTTATTCAAATATTATTATAGTTACTATAACTACTAATCTGTTACATATTCTATATTCCCACTTATAATGAATAAGTTTTAACATAAGATACAGTTGAGCTGTAGAAATGCAAAATTTTATAGCAATGTTGGAAATACATAAACATGAATGAAAGCTATGAATAGAACTTGCCAAATAGGATCTCAAAATCATTTGAAAACTTATTCCACTGGCTATCTATATCTACATATTGTTCATGGATCCTCAAGGAATAATACTCCTGAGGAAATTCAATATCCTATACAGTGCTGATGATACACACACAAGTGCTTACGTATAGCCCCTTCTCTCTCTACACAGCCTCTCTGAGACTGTGGAGGCATGTATATTATGTTCCCACACATATGAACAAGGAGCTTTGGGCAGGCTGGCAGATCAGTTGGTTGGTGGGCTGGTTGGCTGGTTGGTTGGTTGACTGGTTTTGATGGGTTTCTAAAAGAATGTTATACCTCCTTTATGGAAACTTGTCAGTAAGTCTCCAAGATAGGAAATATTAATCATTACGTAAGGGAAAAAAGTCACCAACACTAGATGTCTTCTCTGTGGCCTTGAGCAGGCCCCCTAACTTCTTGGAACCTCAATTACTTTGTTTAACATGAGTTGGACTTAATCTTCAAGCTTCCCTCCAGTTCTGTGGTTCTAAATCTACATCTCTTGCCTCCTTAATTAGTCGCTTAAGACCTAAAAGAAGATCAAAATTCTCTCATAACTCTGATTTCTCATTTTATACCCAGGTAGGCTTCTTTGTCCCATCATTCATAGGACATAGGGGCTAGGTAGTGTGTGCCTGTGAGGGTTGTAAGGAGCCACTTGGGTCCTAGAATTTACAACTAAGCTCTGCTTTTTAGATGAGCAAAGGGGCTGAGAGGGGCTCCCTTTAATTATCTGAGACTCTGAGACTGTGATAATTTCCAAAAACCTACATCAGTGCACATATTGGAAAGCAGGCCTTCCCACCTTCCAGATGGCACAGAGGGTGATTGGGGATAATACTAGAGAATAATGTAAGTTACACTCAAATGGGGCCCTTCCAAAGACGGGGGGCAAAGTAATATTTTTCCTCAATTATAGCTCTCTATACCAATTCCCGTATTTTACATACCACAAGTATGCAAATGCTCCTTTAGGGAGAAATGTTATTAAGCTTATTGGCAAGAAAGGATGACAAAGCTGGGATGTAGATTAGCTATTTTAATAATACAGAGGACCAATTGCTTATTCTTTAGAGAGTGACTATCACAGCAATTAAATTGCAAAAGTGTCAATAAAACAAATGTTGATTACACCCAACCTAAGAATCTGTAATAAAACAGAAACAACTTTTTCCTAGCATATATTTTCAACCTTGTGGCTTTGGAATTATATATACTTACTTTTTATTTTCATAGGATAAACTTGTTTTCAATTATTAGAAAAATTTTAATTCTGGTTTCAAAAGAATTATCTTCAAAGATAGTGCATTTCCTCTGAGACAGTTGTAGTTTTGCTTTCTGTCACCCAAGTCAATGTTTTAAAAACATGGCTGGTACTTTAATTTTACAGAGTTCCAAGTAAGAATTCTACTGAATTTGTACCTGAATCAGTCACATAGGACACGTCAATTTGTTTCACAGGGATCTAAGCATTTTGTAAATGTTTCATGATTCAATGATGAGTTAAGATAGAATACTACATATTTTGCACTACTCTTTCTGAAAATGTATATTTGTTGGGGCACTGGGTGGCTTAGTCAGTTGAGTGGTTGAGCATCTGACTCTTCATCTCAGCTCAGGTCTTGCTCTCAGTGTCATGAGTTCAAGCCCCATATCATACTCCACACTGGGTGTGGAGCCTACTGAAAAATAAAAAGGCATAATTGTGTGACACTCCAAATTAATCCATGGAAGTCTGGTGGGTAATTTTGAAAATGAAAATATGTTTTGTGAGGCCAGAAGTTACAGATAAAGGATAATTACTACAGCCCTAAGAAATCCTAAAAATCCTAAAATATTCTCCTATTAACTTACTGGCTGGGGTTGAAGACAGCTACCCAGCTTAATCTCCAAAATCAATATTTAAAACAAGGGCATATGAAGGAGAAGCTTTAAATGTCCCATGATCACACTGAATACAGTGAATGCACCATATAGGAACTCAAGGGTGCATGAATCCTGGCCACCTGAAAGTTTGGATTAAGGCAAGGAAATGGTTTTGTTTTGATCTAAGCTTTTATTAATGTCAACACAGTGTCTCTGTGTGCTGATCTTAAGGTCTGGAGATTATTTTTTAAGAATCTTTCGCTGAGAATACAAGTGTGATAATACACAAATGACTTTGCAGTACTAATAATGTTCGGTTCTTGTCTTGTACTCTGCAGCATTGTAGGGAAGAATGTTCAGACTTTTATACATATTATCTTTTTAGTTTTCAAAACTCCATGAGTTGGACAGTAAAGGTACTCTCACCTGTGTTTTACAGATCAGAATGCCAAGAAACATAGAAGTTAAGAAATGAGCTTCAAGTGACAGGGCTAGTAATAAGTAGACCAACAGGTCGACCCAAGTCTCCTGTTTCTACTCCCAAAGTGCTTTTTATCACCCTTCCTTGCTTCAGAGTGTCTCAAAGGAGCCATTCTCATCTTCCTCAGCAAATAAAAAGCTCTAAAAGAATCAGTGTATGTAGGGAAAGATATGAATTGGAGCATTTCAGATTCCCACTCCCTTTTACATTCAAGCCATTTGTCTAAACAGCAACTTGGGCTCTCTTTCCAGTGACCTGATTCCAAATAACATGAGAATTACAGTTCTGTTTCACAGCATCATGTTTTATAATTTTTTATCTTGAAAGCTTTTCTCCATGGTCAGGTACAAGCCATGGTGGTAAATAAATGATATATTTGTCTGTGTCTCCTTAAGTGTGGACCCATTCAATGCATTTCCTGGCGGCTCATTACCCAGGAGAGACTGGAAGGCTGGAGGCTTGCATGACCTCATTTTCAGGATGCACTGCAGTCTGTCTAACCCATTAGCTATCTAAGCCATCTCATTGTAAGACTAACTCAGGCCATCGGTTGGGGGCAAGCAGACTGTGTTCAGCAGCTGCATCCTACCAGTACCTGTGCGGGTTAGGAAACCAATAGGTCAGTGCTAGGTGGGTCTGAGCAGATGGCATCTTTGGCAGAGCTTATGGCAGAAATCTATAAAATGCTTGGTAATTGGTGCCAGCAGGATTTTCTGGGGTAGATGTCTAAGGGTTGAAATAGCCAAGGCTCTCATTTCTCTGTGCTTATTCCAGCAAGAACCAGCACTGTCAGAATCAAAGCTTGCTCTGTATCAAAAGGCGCTCTTTTAGTAACTTATTTTTATCACTTGCCATTAGTTTTCAAAGAGCAATTCCTTTTATTCTCACCCTTTACATTCCTCCTTTGCACTTGAAACCTGTTATGCTTTATACCTGAGGACAAAAGCAGCTGGAAATCAGTCATTTCCACTCTTCCACATCCCTCCTTTTCAGACATAAAACACAAAAAATGTTAAGGCTCTGTGAGTTGTTGCCACAGGATTTTTATGGTGATGATTCCCTTGGTCATAATTATAACAACACAAGGATTGGTGGTACGCACGCGCACCCACACACATACACTCCCACAAACACATGTTCCCTGTAAGTAATACCCTCTAAAATGATTGCCAGTAGATAATAGATAACCTTTCCGAGAAGAAGAAAAGAGACATTTTTAAATGGAGCATTTTCAATAGCTCTTCGACATCTCTGAAGCAGATTTTGTCAAAAAGATTGAGAGTCAGCCAAAAAGCACACCCTTCTACACACACACATACTCCAAAATTCTGCCTCGTTGTATGGCTGTTTATTCTCTTGCATATTCATACAAGGCACTGTTGTCCCACTTCAGGGAATTTTCTTTGCTTCATTAAGTCCCCTTATGTCAGAGATGAAGGGAAACAGATCAGCCATCTTATTTTTCACACAAGGAAACTACAGCCTAAAGGAGAAGTGACTTTGCCAAGGCCACGCTACACTGGCAGCTAGGCTTTGGAACTCGATCCAGTTCTTTTTCCACCAGGCCGGCCCACTTCTCGGGGACTAGAGTCTGAAACATTTGATTCCTTCCTTGGATACTTACTACCCACTAACAGGTGTCTGGACCTAGACAAGGCTGTGGTGAAGATACAAAAAGAATAAGATAACTAGTCCTCTAAGGTTACTCAATTCTTAATTTTTTTATACTAAGTAATAAATATTTTGTGTTAGATGAAAATTTTAAAGTTATATTTTTCTTTCCTATGTTTGTTGTTGTTAGAGAAAACGGACATTTAATATCCCTATAGATAACACTGATAGTATAGATAATGTTTCATTTGTTGAAACAAAATGAAGGTCTTTGAAGGCCAGAAAAGAACTATTTGACATCTGAGTTTTCAGAAATTTTTAAAACACACACACACACATTCTATTTGGGAATCTAACATTAAATTCATTAAATCTCATTCAAACGTCTTCCATTTTATAACCACATTATATCTAAAAAATATATGGACCTAAAATATTAATGGTTTTAACTTTCCGTGTTGTTTCCTTTCCAATGTATGGTTGAACCCATTAAATTTAGGGGAAAAAATGTATATGTGACAAGTTTTTCTTCTCTATTTTTGCATTTCTGAAGTCCCTTATAAATAGATAGGCCTTCACTGTTAGTGATGATGTCCAAAATCTTGCAAAATGGAGCCATTCTTTCTCCTCAGTCCTGGCAAACAGAGACCGCCAATGGAGTCAGGTTTGAAAGACACATCTTGTGACTTACTTCCCTTTTTATCTGTGTACTCCACTTTTTGATCATCTATAGTTTCAGCTTCACTTTTGAGTGGCCTTGGGTTCAGTGAGATAGGCAGAGCATTAAATTCAAAACAGGAACAGAATCTGAATAGGCCTTGGGTGACTGACACATAACCTAGGGATGCAATCTATTTCACTGCAGAAAAAAAAAAAGTGGCACTCACTCTATCTCCAGGCTCTCTGAAGATTTTCCCATGAATAAAATCTGGCTGCTGAGTACCTGTGATAGCTGATGACCCACAGCAAAAGCTTACATATAGATGCATTTTTCCCTGTACATGCTTTGCTTTTTTTCTCCTTCTTGCTGTCATGGTCTTTTACATCCTCTCAGCCTTTCTCTTTTTACTTAAAATAATAATAATAGTGACTATTTATTAGATATTTGCTCTGCACTGGACACTATACTAAAACACAGCATTTCACTAAAACTATACATCAAGTATGGACGGTAAATATTTGTTTTTCAATTTACAAAAAAGCTTAAATAACCAGTCTCCCCATAAGTAACAGAGTGGTGGAGTCAGATCCCGATGTCCATACACATAACCACTGTGTTTGTTCAATATAAACAGCTAAAGCTTTTTTAGATTTTTCACACCAACTCTAAATCCCAAGTTGACTTCCACTGTAACAGCCATGTTTTAAGCCCACCTCATCCTTCTAGTAGGCTCAGAGTAATATTAAATGTACCTAAGTAAAATTCAATCAATTGTAGGGAAAATCCTAGAACACACTTGAATTTATTTTCTATTAATGCATAATAAATTTCAAATTTAGCAGCTTACAACAACACAGATTTATTTTCTCGCAAGTTCCAGGGGTCAGTGGTCTGGCACATTTTAGTCAGGTCCTCTGCTCAGGGTCTTGTAATGCTGAAATCAAAATGTCAGCTAGATAAGTCCTCGTCCAGAATCTTTACTGGGGAATGGTTTCTTCCAAACTCCCTCGGGTTGTTGGCAGAATTCATTTCCCTGTGGTTTTAGGACTGAGGATCCCATTGTCTTGTTGGCTTTCTACCACAGAACACTCTCCGCTCCTACAGGCTACTCACAGGTCCTTGCTACATGGCCCCCTCCATCTCAGCAATGAAGAACATTCCTCACAGATATTCTACCTGCCACAGCAATCACAGATTATTTCTTAATCTAGTCTATTATTCTCTTCCATCATTTGAAGAGCCAGTAAATATTAAAGAGGAAAATTCAATAATAATGGAATGTTCACACATAGATTGCCAAGAAAAAGGTAGACTTGAGCCCATGGGTGGTGAGAAGGGCCTTTCCCTTCTGGCTCTGCAGTCATAGCTTCATGTGTACATCATCCAACAGGATTTGATTTTCCTGCACATGACTCCTCTACAAGGATCAGCCTCAGATGAACCTGAATACTCCTCTTGTGAAAGACAATAAGAAAATATCTGTGTTGGGAAACCAGTACCCCTATCATTTGTTACTTGTCCATGTTTTACATCAATCCCAGGGGACATCCACTAAGAAAGTCCTTACCACTCCCATTTACTAGGAGTGTTTTAGGGAAGACCATATTTTTTAAGGTTTGTGATTTTAGGATAAAATAATAAATTATTATATCTGCATCTAGCTGTTTTTATTTCAAGCTGAGTTTTAAAGAGTGGATTTTCGAGGGCTATCCTAACAATTTACTTCATAAATTCAAAGAATGGCATCATTGTCTCCTGACAGAGCTAAGACCCCAATTATGCCAACATGTCATCTTTTCTATTTTCCTCAATCTTTTAGTGTTGCATTTGTTTTTCTACATAGTATAAGATAGATTTGGTAAATAAAGTTCTTTAAATGAGAAAGAGCTGGAATATGCTTTAAAAATCTAGGGTCTCAAATGTATCTAATCTGTTTGATCTGTTTAGACAGTTTAAGAACCTGTTAGCGGGATCCCTGGGTGGCACAGCGGTTTAGCGCCTGCCTTTGGCCCGGGACGCGATCCTGGAGACCCAGATCGAATCCCACGTCGGGCTCCCGGTGCATGGAGCCTGCTTCTCCCTCTGCCTGTGTCTCTGCCTCTCTCTCTCTCTCTCTCTCTCTCTCTCTCTCTCTCTCTCTCTCTCTATCTCTGTGTGTGTGTGTGTGTGTGTGACTATCATAAATAAAAAAAAAAAATAAAAAGAACCTGTTAGCAAAATTTAATTTTTTGTTAAGTTTCTAGATTGGGAGTCAGGAAGCCTGGACTTTAGTTCTGGTTCTTATTAATTACCTCAACTATAAACTAAAAGAGTTAATTTAGACAGCCTCCAGGGGCTAAATACAAATTATCTGAGATCCATGATATAGCATTGCTGGAATGACCAAGTGTCAGTTGTCAACACTCGGTCTACTTTAGGGTTCTCTGTCAATGAGAATGATCTTCAGGCCCAACAAGGGTAGAACGAATGTTATAAGAGGGATTGGAAGCTTGAGGTAGATGAAGAAATTTTTACATAGCTCCTGTCTGTTCTCAATGGGTTTAAGTCTCTTGATTAATTACATTGCAGAACATGGAAAGGACTTGCAGACAAGGTCCCTCATCCACCATCTGGGCTGGAGCTCTAACAATGGGCAAACACTGTTCTAATATTTGACAAAAGTAGGAATTCTATAAGCTGTAGATATTAATCCTATAAACTGCAGATTAATTCTAGGATTAATTTTTTTAAAAATGGTTTGGGAAGATTTAGGAAAGGAAGCTCAGATCTCAGATCCCTAGGAACCAGTATGGATTCAGAGTAATAACGATTATTGACTGGCTGACCACATTTCCTGCGCAGATTGGGTTACTAGATTGATAATATTGTCTCTGTGTAACAAGAGTCCTGGAGAAAGGGTGGGATGGATCTAGTTTGGCAGAAGTAGTGAATAGAGAGCCAAAGAAAAAGAAAGAGACTGAGAAAGACAGGAACAGGAAGGGGGACACTAGTAGAAGTGGAATAATAGAAGACAAGATGAAAGAAGCCTCAATCCTAAGGAAGAGGAGCATAGGAACAGCTCCCTTTGGAGAAGAGACTATGTGACTTTTCACAGTCCCAGAAGCAAGATGGCAGCGGGAAGAAATCCTCACTTTCTCAGCTGATAAGAGACCTAGTAGGAGTCTTCCCAAATGGAGATGTCAATCCTGGTGCCTGAGTTTGGAACCAGCCACACTGCAGGGAAGGAGAGGCACTGTTAGAGATTGTAGGAGCCACCACAACCCAAGGAGCCATGCAGCTGTTAGGCCAGGCTGCAGGCAGCAATCAATGCTGTGGAATGCCTTTGGGCTTAAGGGAAGAACAGAGCACTTTTTTATCTGAAGACACACATTCCCATTTCTATGCCCTCCAGGAAGTATAAAGCTTTTTCAGCAGAATGAGCAAGGACAAGGTTTTTGAAGTCCTGGCTACGATTGAACCCCTGTTCTTCTACCTGGGTAAGCTACTTATCTCCCCTAAGCTTCATGCTATCTCCATGGGTAAGATAGTGATACTAAAATACCTCCCTAATAGGGATATCCAGAGGATTAAATGACAATTATCCATGTAAAGTGCATAATATTGGATATTATTTATACATTAATACATAAGCTTAAGCTGATGGTGCCTGAGGAAGCTTTAAAAGTCTCTCATGATGCGTTTGTGGACAAGACAGAGAAGTAAGGAATAAGCATAAGTACAATTTTGAGACTTGGAACTAGTTAAGTGAGAAAGCAAAAAAAATGCAAATTAATTCTAGGATATTCAGTCTAGAGAATTACTGTGAGTTATAAGACCCTCCCGTGAGTATTCAAAGTGTTCCCAAATTGCAGGTCCTTGCTTTGATGCTCAGAGACACATAAATGACAAGCAATTCCATAGATCTTCCATTTTATATTCTCTAAAATGTTACTTAGAGTAACTTGCTAAATTAGTTATTAAAGATTACAAAAATTTGATATTCACAAACTAAAATTAGCCATACTAAAATTACTGAGGGAGCTATTCGTCATCTCCAGGAAGCCTAGAGCTGGATAATATGGAGCTGTACTGAAGTGCTTATACCACCTGAGCACATGTGCAAATTTCAGAAATGTTGCATCTTTATTACTGTATCATCAGGCTTATCCTAACTTGGTCTTTGCTTTCAAGTGCTGCTATATGATGCATTGATTGATATATTATATTACATATACCTGCCCATCCTCAATTACTTCATGAATGTTTTCTTTATGTCCTGGCCCTCGTGGTGCCAGGATTTCTCCAGGGGACACAGTCCCCCTGCTCCAGAAGATCCCTTGAGTACAAGCTCCACACTTTCCAACACCCCATGTACCTTGGACTCAAAAAACAGGGTGGGCATTTTCTTTGTGCCAGTGTCTCTCCAAGACACTAGAGTCATGACTCAATCTATCTTGAATAAAATTCCAAATAGGTCCATTTGAGGCACCTGTCTTCTGGCTCTACCACCCTGAACCCTCTGCATCTTTCTACTCTCCACCTGTTACCTCCCTTCACTTCCTCTTGATTCCTTGAGGACTCTGGTATCTGATTCATGGTCTTCTTCTTTATGCGAGTTCTGCCATTACCCTGGGAGATTGCAATGTTCGTGTGGATAACCCAGCCACAACCCTAATCTCTCACTTCCTTCATCAACTCAGCTCCATCTCTGAAATTTAAACTCTTCCTGACTACAACCAGCTCTCCATCCAGATTTCTCTCTCTCTTGCTCCCTTATTCCCAGGACCTTATAGATATTTATATATTCTCCCATTGTAGCAATGTCTCCTTACCTCTGCTGTCTTCTGTATCCTGCTTCAGCCACTCTCCCCTGTCTTAGTTTCCTGCTATAACAAATACCACAAACTTGAAGGCTTAGAAGAAGAGAAATTTATTATTTCACAGTTTTGAAGGCAGAAATCTGAAATCAACATGCCAGAAGGGCCATACTCTCTCCAGAGACTCTGGAAGAGCATCTGTTTGGTGCCTCTCTCCTTCTTTCTGGTGCTCGAGGCCTTCCTTGACTTGTAACCACATAACTCCAATCTAGGCCTCCATCTTCACATCATCTTCTGTTCTGTGCACATTATCAAAGTTTCCTCTGCCCCTCTCTTATAAGGATACATGTGATGACACCAGGGCCCACTTGGATAATCTAAGATAAGCATCTCATTTCAAGACACTTAACCACATCTTTTGCCATATAACATAATGTTTACAGATTTCAGAGATTGGGAAGTGAATATATTTTTAAGGAGCTATTTTTTTTCCAGCCTACTACACCATCAGTATTCTCAACTCCTTTGCCTCCCTGGTCCTTTTCCACTATCCAGAAAAGCATAACTCTTCATGCCTTCCCCCTCCTGGGCCATTGATTGTTGTGAACAACATCACACAGTCTCATGGTTATAGATGCCACGACAAATTTACTGTCTCCAATCCAGGAAATCAGACTTGTCACTTCCCTTCTGGATTAGGCCACACTATACAGTCAAGTCCAGGGTTGTAAATGGGCAAGAATGAAAACTTGGATTGAATTTGAGGTTATTGGGATGCCTGGGTAGCTCAGCGGTTTAGCCCCTGCCTTCAGCCCAGGGTGTGATCCTTGAGTCCTAGGATTGAGTCCCACATCAGGCACCCTGCATGGAGCCTGCTTCTCCCTCTGCCTATGTCTCTGCCTCTCTGTGTGTGTGTCTCTCATGAATAAATAAATAAAATCTTTTTTAAAAAAAGAATTTGAAGTTATTTTTATTTTTATTTATTCCCACAAGCAGTGCAAAACATACAAATAATGTCCACTGGCTTTGGGCAAACACAGTTCCTACTTCCTTCCTTTTACCTCACAGAGGAATACCAGAAGTATTGTGGTCTCAGCAGCTTATGTAGAGAGAGAAGACCACGAGGCTAGAGGACTAAAGAACTGTGGGCTCATTGCCTTTCAAATGCCCAATGAGATCAGCACCCAAAACATGGGTTATATTTATATTTTATATAAATATATAAATTTTATATTTATATTTTATATAAATATATAAATTTTATATTTATATTACCATATAAAGCTCTCTGAGGAAGCCCTGCAGGAAGCCATTTCACCCAGACCCAATGTCTGTGTTTTGGGTCTTATAATCTCTGCTGCACTAGCACAGGGGTCTAGGAGTTTTCCATTTCTGCTCCCATAGAGGCTTTTTCATTATGCTCAGAATAAGATCCAGGCCCCTTGGCATGACTATGTTTTATTCCTTTCAGCCTCTTCTTTCATCTCTCAGTATTCCCCACCATTAACATTTAAATACTTGGAGTCCTTTACAGGTATTTATTTTTGTCTCTTGCATCTGAGTCTTGGTACTTGCCAATCTCCATGCCTAGAATACCATTCTTCCCTCCCACTTCTCCCTGCTTATTCCCATCATTCATCGGGAGCCAAGTCCAGCTCCAGGTCTTCCCAAAAGCCCCACCCAGCCCTCTGGTCCTCTCCTGTCCCACAGCTGCCATCACCACTACTATCCCGGGCTCATTTGGATACCCCTCTTCTGTCATATTAGAGCTCTGCTTTTTTCCCTGCCAGAGCCTTTTTCATACCATTATCTAATTAACCATGTTTATAGTAATCTATCCCATTATACTATAAAGTCCTTGCAGGTAAATATATGTATTCTCAGCACCTAGCATAGTGCCTGACACATGGCAAGTGCTTGATAAATACTGGATGAATAAATTGGTGTAATTTCATCAATATGAATCATCTATATAGGGTTTAGAAGCCAGAGTTGTTCACTATTCACACAAAATGAAATACCAGGAATGAGGAAGGTGTTAGTGCAACTGTACTCTGCAACGGTCAGGCTGACCTTATTCCATGTTTAGGCACCAACCTTCAGAAAGGACATGAATACCAGTGTGGTCTAGCAAAGCTCAAATGGAAAAGTGAAGGGTTGGAAACCATGAAAGCAGAGGAACAGCTGGAGAAACTAATGGTGTTTACCACAGAGAAGGGAAAATTCAGGAGCTACCAACATGAAGTCAATCTTCAATACTTAAGATGATGTTATGGGGCTACAATGGAACTGAGCTATGTTTCAGAGCTTCCTCCCACTCATTAATAGAATGGGCTGCTTTCTTCAGAACAGAATAGGCCGCCTTGCTGGAGAGGGATTCATGGGCCTGAACATGGAGGAACTGGGGTTGTAGAAGATTTAAAAGCATCACGGGAGTGGTCACACTAAATGTTTTCTGCAGACCCTCCAACCCTGGCATTCCAAGTTTCAAATTAATTAGCATGTCAGGCACTTTGCTACTTAGCAGTTCTGGAACATCCTCAGCTCTATCATGCTGCATGGGAGTACACGGCATTGACAAATGCACTCCCAGCCAAGCCAATCTGTTGGTTGAATAAAGACAATCCCAGCCAAATCTTTCAGCGTGATTGGATTTCTTCTCCCTTCCAGCTGTCTGTCAGTGATTACAAAATTATATATTTTGCTTTGTAAGACTATAATAAAACTGCCTTAAGAGTGATACAAACAGACAAACAAAAAGCAACTACTTTTCCTCAGAAGCCCTAGGATAAGATTCTGGCCACTTCCTCAGCTGATATCATGCTTTCTTGTTTGTACATAACATCATCATTATTCTTCAGCTAACATGTTTGATTAATGGCTCTTAGTATCTTTGAAGTAATGCACTTGGTAATTGTAGTCACTCTATTGATTTTCATAAAACTACTTTATTCACTATGAAGCCGCCTCTAAAGCCAGTGAATCATGCAGTCTCTACCTCCAGCTGTTTGGGTGGTAATGTGAATATTCAAACAGGGCTTATTGCCAGCTTTGGATACCATTTATTAGGACTATATCTTAAATTCCCTAATGAGTCTATCCATTAATAACTGTGTGTTGCTAATCAATTCACAAAAACTTTTAATTATCTCTAGTATTTTATATATGTCAAAGATGTCCAAATAAAAATGATCATATGGATCAAGGAAAGAATTAGCTTACTTTCCAAAAAACACATATAATTATTAACTACTATTTTGTGAAAGGGAGATCAAAACTTCTAAAAGAAGAAAATGATAGAAATAGACACTGCTGTTTAGTCTCTCTCTGATGGAGGCCAACATCCTTACTTCAGGTAAGTTTTCTTGATGGGTTTCTAAGGTACTAAGCTGTTGGTTTTGGTTTCCTTTTATCCATGCATGTGTTTTCCCTGTGAGGTCCATAAACCACTTTTAAAAGTAGTCATTTTGCTCATGCTTAATGAGCCTGGTGTATTTGCTGCTGTCTGCCCTGTAATTTGCTTAGCTTGCCACCATCAATATTCAAAACACAGCTTTACGGACTGGGCAGAGCAGGTCACTGATCAGTACAGCTAAGTGGAGATGACCAGATTCCTATGGTTATGTGACAGAAGCCCTGTCTAGATTAGGCATTTTCCAGTTTCTGCAGCTTTGCTCAAAGCTTGCTGATTTGTTTTGCAGTGCAGTGCCATGAATAGAGCCACGTGCTAGGAGTCAGAAGGATGAGGTTTGCTTCCAGCTCTACCACTGACCAGCTGGGCAATAATGATAAAGCCAACCTAAGCCTCTGCCTCCTCTCGGTAAAACAGAGACAATAATTCTTGTATCCACCTCATCAAATCATTATGAGAATTAGATAGTAGATACGCAAAAGCACTTGATAAGTAATGTCACTGATGACACAAATGATCATGGTATTTATCATCCAAGATGAATAGAGGGAAATGGTTCATATCATTCACAGTAGCTAATGAAAAATTATGTACATACATAAGGGAGAAAAATTTCACATGTAAGCATGTATAGGTCTGTGTTAAGTTTATAGGAATTTTATGTAATTTGAAGCACAAAGTGGGTTATAAAATAGAGTAGCTTAATATGAGACCCTCATAAGCACAGAATTAGATAAGCTTCTCCCAGATTGTGCTAATGACAAATATAGGAATATGTACTTAACTACATACAAGCAAAAACATAGAAGGGACAGGATCCAATGGGCACATTCTCCAGATGCATTTAACAGTCTCATCACACTATGTGACATTGGATGGTTTATTTGTCCATTTCTCACACTTGTTTGTGAACTCCATGAAGATTCAAGGAAGATTGTGTTTGTTTCACTTATCCTTGGTCCCTGGCAAGTATAGTTTCCTAGGATACCTGTGAACAGAATCATCTGCTCTGCATTTAGCAAAACTAAATGGTGTACATATGGTGTACATACATACAGTCTTAAGGGAAGGGTGTTCACATGCTGTGACAGTCCAACTAAGATACTGGAAGATGCCGATAGACATCTAGGTCCATTAAGATGATAGAATTCTCTGACCCCTCCCAAATGTCAGACTCTCTGGCGGTGCGGCCCAAGATCTCTATGTTTTTTTTTATTGAAGTGTCGTTGACAGACAATATGAAGTTAGTTTTAGTGATCTTTAACAAAAGAGGCAAGAATATATAACAGGGAAAAGACAGATTTTTCAATAAATGTTGGGAAAACTGGAGAGCTACATGCAAAAGAATGAAAGTGGGCCACATTTTTATACCACACACAAAAATTAACTAAAAAATGGATTAGAAAAGAAAGAGAAAAAAAGGAGAAAAAAGGAAAGAAAAAAAAGGAAAAATAAGAAAAAGAAGAAAAGAAAAAAACAAATAAAAATGGATTAAAAACTAAACACAAGACTGGAAACCATAAAACTATGAAAAGTAAACATAGTAGGTAAGCACTCTGACATCAATCTTTAGCAACATATTTACAGATCTGTCTCCTCAGGGAAGGGAACAAAAGCAAAAGTAAGCAAATGGGACCATATTAAGTGAAAAAGTTTTTGCACAGTGAAGATTTACATTTTGAAAGATCATTCCTATAAACCCTAAAGTTTGAGAAGTATGTTGGAGAGTATGTTTTAGAAGCCATTGTAGCCAATTTCCAAGCAGCTCAACAGCCATCTTAGTAACATGAGCACAGAAAAAAGGCAAAGACTTGGGTTGAAAACAGCTTCCACTTCTTACCAGTAGCATTATCTTGGGTGAGTCACCTAAGTTTCATTTGTAAAATGGGAATGGCAAAGCCCTCATCACAGGGCTGTTGAAAGGGCAAAGAGAAAACTGTATACGAAAGTGCGACATAACTGACAAGAGATACAAGCAAATGCAGGTGCAGCTGTGTGGTTGATTGTTGGTGGTGTGGCTCTCTGAGCCTTCAGACACTCGCTGACAGAGAAATCCAGCCAAGTGAGACACTGCAAATCTGTGAAATCAGATCTGCTTACAGATGTGTGACAGTACCTGCAAGTTCCTCTCACACATATATTCTCCTCTTCGATCTTAGCATTAAGAACAGGACCCTCTTCATTAGTATTTCATTAAAAAAAATAAGATTAAGCTTTATCATAGCATAACAATATGTATTTACTAAGTACTACCTGCCAGATACTTTATGTACATTACTGCTTTATTACTCAAAAAAAGCTTCAGAGATGGCATTATTGGCATCTTTATCCCCTTTTTAGAGAAGGGAAAAAAAGTTATGCACAGAGAAATTATGAACTTGTTAAAACACACTTTGAGTAGGTGGCAATGCCAGGGCTTTAATCCAGGCAGTCTGATCCTGGAGCCCATGCTTATCAGCACTACAGTATACCATTCATCAGCATGAGAAAAGTATCCTATGTATGTACCTTTCCTGTTTTCCTCTAAGACACATAGACTACAAAGGCACAGAAAGAAGTGTGGACTAGTCTCCTTATCAGCCTGGCCAGTAATGGCCAGTTTCTTCCCACAGTACTGAGCTGACAGTTACAACTCTTCTTTTTTCTTCTTCTTCTTCTTCTTCTTCTTCTTCTTCTTCTTCTTCTTCTTCTTCTTCTTCTTTTCTTCTTCTTTTCTTCTTCTTTTCTTCTTCTTCTTCTTCCTTCTTCTTCTTCTCCTTCTCCTTCTCCTTCTCCTTCTCCTCCTCCTCCTCCTTCTTCTTCTTCCTTCTTCTTCATTTAGACTGTGGTTACATACAAGAATAACTAAAATATGATCTTGATTGTATTAATCCTAGTTTAGGGAGCCATCGCTATGCACTCACATATGAAAATTACTAGAAGGGCAACCCCGGTGGCTTGGCGGTTTATAGCGCCGCCTTCAGCACAGGGCGAAGGGTGATCCTGGAGACCCGGGATTGAGTCCCACGTCAGGCTCCCTGCATGGAGCCTGCTTCTCCCTCTGCCTGTCTCTCTTCTCTCTTCTCTCTCTCTCTCTCTCTCTCTCTCTCTCTCTCTAATAAATAAATAAAATATTATTTAAAAAAAGAAAATTACTAGAGATTCCATTATGAGTTTTGCAGGTAGCGTGTGGTACCTTGAGTGTAGGAAATTACTGGAATGTGAGCCTCTGGATGAAGTGCGCTAGGCATTGAAAACTGGACATTTCTCAAGGAAAAAACTTCAAGCTCTTCTACTGCTAGATATAAAAATACAGAGCTTTGAGATCCCATAAGACTATTTCAATATCTAATTAGGTTTCTCAAGAGTAACTAATAGTACTGACACATTTTCTTTTCTTTTAAATGGCAAGATTTTATCTATCATCACTGATTAATATCCCAAGGCATTCTTCATAGAGCCATCCAACAGTCAAGGATGGCAACCCAGGTGGCAAGAGGCTGGTAATACAATTTTTTCTGAACCAGAACAATGGAGACAAGCTTGGAACGTAGAGCAGAGCAGAAAATAGGCCCTGGAAGACCATTCCAATAACAAAGAAGTTTTTAAATGGCTGAGTCAAGGCAGTATTTTACTTTCTTCTCTCATATATCATCTAAAAGCAATAAGGAATTTGAGAGACAGAAATGCTAATTTTATCTTCAGTAAAATTAAAAGGTACATATAACTCCAAGTTATAGTATTAAAGGAAGAGCAGTTGAATGCATTAAAGGTCAAGATGGGTACTGAAAGATGCTAGGATAGAATACCTATGGCTCAAAATCAATGGATAAAGCACAATTCCTAAGGCAAGTGGCACCATCTGAGAGGCAGAGCCAACCACCTCCTATATAGAATAACAAGGAAGGGTATGTTTGGGAGAGGGGCAGGAGCTTACATAAGCTTGAGTTGGTATAAAAGAAAATTAGAGAAGGCAGAAATAAGGAAATAATCATACAGATAGGCTATAGATGTAGGAAGTAGTGGGTCAGTGAGACAAGATGGAAAGAAATACCACATCAAAAGGAGACTTGCAGCTGCCAATATCTATGAAGAAGAGAAATGAAGACCAAGGCAATTCATACTATAATTCTATAACATAAGGAGAATTCCTGAAATGGAGAATTATGAAAATGTTGCCATGAGACAAATGACATTGTGGGTAAATATATCGACATGAATTCCTAAATGTATTGAGAAGCCATTGTTGCTATAGAGCAGGAGCTCAAGCAGAGATACAAGAACTGAGATGAAGCCTGGTGAGACAGGAAAAGGAATAGCAGCATTCAAAAAAGACGAGCAAAGCAAAATCTTTGCAAAAACAAAGGCCACACTGAGAGCAGCTCAGAAGATAAGACACTACTAAAATCACCAAAAAGGTAATAAAAGAGAGGATTGAGAAATAGAAACAAGTGAAATGGAACTGAAGAATAAAAATAATTGCAAACAAAATAATAAATATAGAGGACAGAAAAAGAAGATCTAACATAGTTCTCTCCTACCCACCATCAAAAAAAATTTTCTAACTGAAGTAACAGAAATGAAAAAATTCTTAAAGGTATAATTCAAGAACACTTTTTTTTAAATAAAAGCTAGATTTGAACCTGAATGTGAAAGAAAACACATGCCATGTTCACACACACACACACACACACACAAAGAATAGGGACATGAAACTATCCACCCTATGACCTATCTTGGTAATGTTCCTGGACTTCAAAGATAATGAAAGAATTATTTAGACATCAAGGCAAAACCTTCAGTTCATCTATTAAAGGAAAAAAAATATTTTGACCTGAGATCCCAGAAAATAGTATAATAGCTCAAAACCCCAAAAAGTTACTAAAGATATAACATAGGACCCAAGAATTTATATTCAACAAACTGTTTTTCAGAAAAAAATTTCAGGGAATATAGCTACCATGAGTACTTCTTGAAGAAATTATTAAGGGATACATTTCAGCCCAACAGTAGATGACAAAACTACAAGGATCAACTGGCTGTAACTACAAAAATGAAATTCCAAGACTGCCTGGGTGGCTCAGTGGTTAAGTATCTGACTCTGGTCATGATCTTAGGGTCATGAGACTGAGCCCTGGCTGCCTGCCCAGTGGGGAATCTGCTTCAGATTCTTTACCTCTGCCCCTCCTGCTAGCTCATATGGGTGCCCACTCTCTCTCTGTCTCTAAAATAAATAAGTAAATCTTGAAGGAAGAAGAAGAAGAAGAAGAAGAAGAAGAAGAAGAAGAAGAAGAAGAAGAAGAAGAAGAAGAAGAAGAAAGAAGAAGAAAACTAAAATCAATATAGAGATTATGGTTGAAAAACAATCTAAATGCTATTAACATGGACAATATTACCATAATATAGCTAACACAACTTGGGAGGAAAAGAGAAATAAACGGTGAGAGATAATACAATACACCCTATTCCATACTTTATGTAGGTACAAATAAAAATACCAATTAAATATATTAAATAGGAAAATAAGAAAAGTTGTAAGTGTATTATAAGTAAATGTAAACATAAACCTATTTCAACAAGAAGGGTGATGGAGGCAAAAGAAAGAATGGAGATTTTAGAAATACAGTAATTCTTTTAAATACATTAAGTGTATTATTTCTCACAAGGATAAAAACTGATGATTAAATTAAACTCCTTGGTAAACTAGGAATAGAACTTCCTTAATCTCATTAGGAGTACATACCAAAAAAATAGCAAATATATTTCATCTTAGAATGTTTAAAACATTCTCCTTAGGATCAAAGATAAGACAAAGATACACAGCATCACCACTTGTATTCAACATTTTCTACAGATATCAGAACCAAAAAGGAAGAAACAAATCTGTCATTATTTGCAAATGATACAATTCTCCACATAGAAAACACAGGATCATGTAGCAACTTTGCAAGGTACTAATCCAATATTAAGAAGCCAGTTGTTTTTCTATCCATTGGCCACATTTAGTTAGAAATGGTTTTTAAAGATACAATTTTCAATGGCAACAAAATGTAAATCATCTAAGGAAAGGTCTAAGTATGTGAAAGTTCATGATGAAAAAAGTTATATTTTATTTTAAAATCTTCAAGAAAAAATATATACATAAAATTGTATAAGAAGACAGTATTTTAAAGATGCCAGTTCTTCCCCAGTTGGCTTATAGGTTAACTGCAATTCCATTCAAAATCCTAACAGGAGTTTTTGAGGACTTGATAAACTCTCAAATTTATATGGAAGAGCAAAGCACTAAAAGAATGAACTAGAGGAATTGGTCACATGAGATATGAATACTTGTCATGAAACAATAGTAATTAAGAGAGTGCATTATTGGGGCAGGCATAGATAAGGTACGTAAGAGGGTACAGAGAGCTCATAACAGACCCACACATATATGAAAACTTGATTCATGATAGCAAAAGAATTGCAGACCAGTGAGAAAAGGAGAAACTATTCAATAAGTTGCACAATAAAAAGTAATGGGCCAATTAGTTGTCCATATTGTAAATACGAAATAGAAATCCTGCCCCTCACTCTATAAAAATTCAATTCCAAGCAAATTAAAGACTTCAATGTGAAAGTCTTTAAAACTTTTAGTAGATAGTGTAAGAATTTACCATTTTTACATTACATTAAGACAGGGAAGGATTTCATAAATAAGCATAAAAGACATAAATCATAAAATCAAGGATTGATATGTCAAACAAATTTAAAATTAAGAACTTCTGTTCATGGAAAGATATCCTAAGGAGAGTAGAGGGACAAACCACAAAGTTAAGAACAACTTTTGTGACACATATAATTCACAAAGGACTAGTATCAGGGGATTTTTAAAAATCAGTGCAAAAAAAAAAAAAGAAAGACAACCCAATAGGAATTGGCAAATGACACAACCTGGCCTACCATTGACGAAGAAAAAAGAATGGTTCAGGAGCACATGAAAATTTTTTCAGCCTTCTTAGTAATTAGGGAAATCAAAGTTACAATGAAATATTATTTCCCCCCTCATCTATTGGATTAAGTTAGAGATCTAACAGTATGAAGCATTGACAAGGATATAGAAGTCTTCCCCATACAGTGACATTACCCAGTGGATTCAAATATATCTGCACTCCATCATCCTGCACATCTAGTCATAGGTCAAGATGGTCAAGATGCTATTTTCCCCTGTCAGAGTGGTAAAGAGCCATAAGTTTAAAGATCCACTACGATGGTGAAGGCATAGAGTAACAAACTTGCATACACAGCTGATGGAGTGTAAATCAACTCCATGTATATGGAAAGCAATTTGTTAATATATTTCTAAATTAACATTTTATATTCTCTTCGACCCTGCAATTCCACATCTAATAAATATCCACAAATGTGTGAAATTATGTGCAAGAAAGAAATTCATCTAAGCCTTGTTTGAAATATCAAAATATTAGAAACAATCCTAGTGTCTTTCAGAGACATTGGCTCTACTATGCAGCCCTAACTGACTTCGGGGATCCCTGGGTGGCTCAGGAATTTAGCGCCTCCCTTTGGCCCAAGGCATGATCCTAGAGTCCCGGGATTGAGTCCCACATTGGGCTTCCTGCATGGAGCCTCCTTCTCCCTCTGCCTGTGTCTCTGCCTCTGTGTGTGTGTGTGTGTCTCATAAATAAATAAATAAATACATAAATAAATAAATAAATAAATAAATAAATAAATAAAATCTTTTTTTAAAAAAAGAATAAGTGACTTCAGGGATGAGTACAAGTGAGTCAGAGGCAAAGTTTACAAGGTTTTGCTTTTCATTGTTTGATTTTTCAGACCTTTGGAATTTTGTGCCATGTGTATGTATGACCTATTCAAAAGTAAAGTAATATTAAGAAGTAGAGGCATCATTGGTTATGGTGGGCCAGGGAATCTAAAATCCGGGTTTCAATAGAGTACAACTCTACAGTGTTTCTCAAGGTCAGACCAGGCAATGAGACAACATGGAAAGACCTAAATAGCAAATGTCAGTGCAAGAAGCAAGTCTACAGTTGGGGAAGGCCCTGAGGATTAGGAATTCATACTCCAAGGGGGTGGAAGCCAGAAACCAGATGGCCTGGCCCTAGGCACCAGCATCATGCAAGTTCTTCATATATTTGAAAAGAAAGAAAAAGAAAATCAACAGAGTAAATTTTAAATATCATACTAGCTTTATTAAATGATTCATAAATCAGGCAGCATCCCATTTACCATATAGAGAGCCGCTCTGAAGAGCTATAGAAAAGCAAAGACTTGCATAGGCAGAAGGGAGTGGGACAAGGAAGCTGTTCTACCTAAGTGCTAACTGTTTGTGTCAAGGTTACCTTTCCTGAGAGAATGGCAGAGGTCTACCAGGCAGATTACCTCACTAGTACCAACCTGGTACTTCAACATTGACCCATTTAAGATCCCATTGCTGGAGGAGGCTGAACTATAAGTCTTGGTGTGATGACACAGGGTTTAGCACAAGCAGTTCCATTTTGGGACTTTTGTCTCTTTTCTACCAATACTGAGCAACACTTTGTCTTAATCAGGAAGTTTTCATATGATTTCAGGATCAGCCCTGGGCAAGTCTCTACCTACCCATAGGCAGGGACAAGCCAGTGGAGAAAAGTAGGAATGGTCAGCTGGAACATAAGTAAAGAAGCAGGAAATTGGTCATTGCTAGCAGGCTACAGAGACATGGCTCATTTAAGCAGGGCCAGTTGTCTAACCTGAGGTGCCCAGTGCAAAATTAAAATGTAGGTTCCCAAAAAAAAATAAATAAATAAATAAATAAAATAAAATGTAGGTTCCCTTGTTCAATGTGTCATTAAGGTTTTTTTCCTCTCTCTTGACTTGTTATACATTTATTATGTAATATCATTCTAAGTGAAGAAAAAATTTTTGATGATTAGCATACACTTTACTATTCATTTTTATGTTGTGTGATGGCATTTTAAACGCAAATAGAAAAGCATTGAACGCATATGTAGAATTACTGAAATTATGCAATTCATTTTTGCAGCTCATACATGCATATGTATTTTGTTCTTAACAGAACAGTAAAAATGCTGCACAAAATTAACTCAGCTGTGTTATTTCACTTTTGATACTTTTAATACTCACGTATTCTACCAATAATCTCTACCCTCAGCTTACTGATGAATAAGAGAAGGAAATGTGGGTTCCCCTTCCTCTATGTCATTAATTTCTCTGTAAGTAAAAAGGGAAGTGACATGTGTAAAAAAGGGTATGGTTAGATTTCTTCATCATTTATATATCTTAGAATACCATTGCCTTCTTTCAACCCTTGAAGAAAGTTCTGGTTCAAATGGAAAATGTAGCTTCTTGGGGCTGTCCACATTCCCACTTAGTCATATATGTAACACATTCACCTGCATTCTTTTGACCTTCCTGAGCTCCCACGTATCATAGGTCCATTGGAATTCTATGCCCACTGAGCATCACAAACACTGCATGCGGATTAGTGTCAAGAAATAATAGACATGCATATTGTATACACCTCTGCTTACATGCATATTCCATTGCCTCATGTGACTTAATTTACAAAAAGGAAGTTCAGAGATAAAATTATTAAGAATTTCATGAAGAAGTCAGCAGAGCATTAAAGCAGGCAAAGGGCCCATCTGAACCTGGGCCCTATGTGACTACACAGGTCCTGTAGCCATAAAGCTAACCCTTTATCCAGGAGTTTTCTATTAAAGGAGAAACTCTGGATAAGTATAGTTGACTCTTTCTTGCCAATATTTTGCTTGTCTATTTAATATTATTTTAAAAACGCTTAGAAGGTACATTACTAAAGCCATCATATTGAAAAAATATTTGACAAGTATTATGTTGTAAATTTTGATTTTTCAAGGTTCTATTTATCTATTCATTATCAACCTGTCTCTATGTGAGAAAACGGAATCATCTGAGGGCTCTGGGTGACACTGCTACTGAAATCTTATGATTATTAATGCAGGCTATGAAAATTTCCCCTAAAGGATTAAGCATGAATTCTTAAGTCTGGAGTTATTCTTCAGGGAATAAATTCAAACTGATAAACTCTGGGATTAGTATGCAGTGGAGAAACAAATGGGATTTGGAAGTGTGCTTGCTCCCATTGTCAATGTGAAACTTGTCGAGAATGTCTTGAGTTTTTCTGCATCATTTGTTTTGCCATGTAAAGAGACCACACAGTTGGAAGAAAATGTTTCAGTCATTGTGATGCCTATTCTACTGAGAATTTTTAAAATATATTTGACTTCCAGTTGCCCCAGAAACAAAGTTGGCTTTATTATAAAAAAAAAAAAAAAAAAAGTAACCAGGGATCCCTGGGTGGCGCAGCCGTTTAGCGCCTGCCTTTGGCCCAGGGCACAATCCTGGAGACCCGGGGTCGAATCCCATGTCGGGCTCCCGGTGCATGGAGCCTGCTTCTCCCTCTGCCTGTGTCTCTGCCTCTCTCTCTCTGTGTGATTCATAAATAAATAAATAAATAAATAAAATTAAATAAATAAATAAAATTTATAAAATAAAAAAATAAAATTAAATAAATAAAAAAATAAATAAATAAAAATTAAAAAAAAAAGTAACCAGATGCCCAGGATGGGGCAGAAAGTCTCCCCATTTTTAAAAAACTGTGTTGGATGCAAACATGTCTGAAGAAAATGTCCTTACAAGTGACCTGAGGCAAATCACTTAATTCCTTGAATGTGAAGGGGATGATAACAATAATATTTAGCTTATGGAGTTTGTGTGATTTAAATAAGGTAAGATATGAAAGACTTAGTATAGTGCCTATGCAAGTGTTATTGAGCACTAGAAAGTGCTATTATTAAAGTGTAATAATAGCTTGTTAGCTATTATTACAAGCTTATTCCATTTGTATATTAAAATGTTTTAATATTTTAAATTATTTTAAATCATATTAAAAATCATGTTATAGTTAAGATGGTGGAGTAGTAGAACGGCCCTATGTTTACCTCATCCTTCAAACACAGCTAGATAAATATCAAATCATTCTGAATATGCAGGAAATCTATCTGAAGACAGAGACAAACTACACAACTAGATAGAGAAAAGAGGCCACATCTCATGAAAGCACAGATGCACTCCAGTGAGCAGCACAGCACTCCACAGTGGAGGCTTGAGCCACTTACACCAAGTGCCATTTCCCCCTGAGCTCTGCAAGTGCTTCTTTACTAAGGCAAGTGTGCCTGAGAACCAGAGCAGTGGGACCCTCCCCAGAAGAACAGTACAAAACCCTTGCACTCTCCAAGTCTACTGACCATAGAGTGTTGCAAAGCTTCAGCTCTAGTGGAAATAGCATTAGGCCTCTTTTAACAAGCAAACCAGAGCACACTGAGTGCTCACCACACTCTGGACAAACTCCAAACACTCCTCCACTGCAGGCAAGAAGAAACTGCAGAGGACTGACCTGTGGTAAAGAGTAGCCAAAACACAACAGCAGAGTGCACACAGCAAACACCAGACATTTCCTGAAGTACCAAGCCCTGGACAGTATATGACCTTTTCTTAATATAGCCATTACTCTCAGGACCAGGAAACTTATTAACAGGCTTTCCTAATACACAGAAGACAGAGACTTAGACAAAATGCCAACATGGAGAAATTCACCCCAAATGAAAGGACAAGAAGAGGTGATGACAAGGACCTACTCAAAACAAATATAAGTAATATGCAAACCAGAATTTAAAACAACCATAAAGATACTAGCTGGCTGGAGAAAAACATAGAAGACACCAGGAAGTCCCTTGCTACAGAGATAAAAGACCTAAAAATGAGTCAGGCCAAAATAAAAAATGTTATAACAAGATGGAAAACCAGCTAAATGTAATGATCACAGGATGGACAAAGCAGAAGAATTAATCAGTGATATAGAAGATAAAATTATGGAAGATAATAAAGCTGAAAAGAAGAGGGAAAGAAATATTGGATCATAAATGTAGACTTAGGAAACTCAGTGACTCCATAAAGCATAATAACTTACCTATCATACGATTCCCAAAAGAAGAAGAAAGGAAAAAGAGGCAGAAAGTTTATTCAAGCAAATGCTACCTGAAAACTTCCCTAATTTGGGGAAGGAAACAGGCATCCAAATCCAGGAGGCACAGAGAACTCCCACCAAAATCAACAAAAGCAGGCCAAGCACATAGCAATACATATTATAGTACAATTTACATAAAACAGAGATTTAAAAAAAAGAAAACCCTAAACTACAACGGAAGACAAATAAGGTTAGCAGCAGATCTCTCCACAGAAACTTAACAGGCCAGTAGAGAATGGCATGATATATTCAACATGCTGAATAGAATAAATAGGTAGCCAAGAATACTTTATCCAGCAAGGTTGCCATCGAGAATAGAAGGAAAGATAGAGAGTTTCCCGGACAAACAAAAACTAAAAGAGTATGTAAGCACTAAACTAGTCCTGCAAGAGATCTTAAAGGGGACACTTTGGTAAAGAGAGACCAAAAGCAACAAAGACTAGAAAGGAAGAAAATATATCCAGAAACACTGACTTTATAGGTAATACAAGGGCACTAAATTCTTATTTATATGTAGTCACTCTGAATGGAGATGGACTAAATGCTCCAACCAAAAGTCATAGGGTATCAGAGTGGATTTAAAAAAAAAAATAAGACCCATCTATAAGCTGCCTACAAGAGATTCATTTTAGACCTAAAGACACCTGCAGATTGAAAGCGAGGAGATAAAGAACCATTTATCATGCTAATGGACATCAAAAGAAAGCCAGAATAGCCATACTTATATCAGACAAACTAGATTTTAAATCAAAGACCATGACAAGAGATGAAGAAGGACACTATATATATCACAATAAAGGGGTCTATCCAACAACAAGATCTAACAACTGTAAATATTTATGCCCCCAACTTGGGAGCACCCAAATATTTAAATATATAAGTCAATTAATAACAAACATAAAGGGGATGCCTGGGTGGCTCAGCAGTTGAGCATCTGCCTTCAGCTCAGGGTATGATCCCAGAGTTCTGGGATAGGGTCCTACATCAGGCTCCCTGCGAGGAGCCTGCTTCTCCCTCTGCCTATGTTTCTGCCTTCTCTCTGTGTCTCTCATGAATAAATAAAATCTTTTTTAAAAGATTTTTAAGAAAGAAACTTCTTTAAAAAAATAAAGAAACTCATTGATAACAATACAATAATAGTAGACTTTAATACCCCATTTACAGCAATGGACAGATCATCTAAGCAGAAAATGAACAAAGAAACAATGGCTTTGAATGACACACTGGACCAGATGGATTTAACAGATATATTCAGAACATCTCATCCTAAAGCAGCAGAATACACATTTTTTTCAAGTGCACATGGAACATTCACCAAAACAGATCACATACTAGGTCATAAATCAGCCCTCAAAAAGCACAAATAAATTGAGATCATACCACACATATTTTAAGACTACAACGCTATGAAACTTGAAGTCAACCACAAGAAAAAATTTGAAAAGATCACAATACATGGAGGTTAGAGAACTTACTACTAAAGAATGAATGGGTTAACCAGGAAATTAAAAAACAAATTTAAAAACACATGGAAGGGCAGCCCACGTGGCTCAGCAGTTTAGCACTGCCTTCGGCCCAGGGCATGATCCTGGAGACCCAGGATCGAGTCCCACGTCAGGCTCCCTGCCTGGAGCCTGCTTCTCCCTCTACCTGTGTCTCTGCCTCTCTCTCTCTCTCTCTCTCTCTCTCTCTCTCTCCTCTCTGTGTATTCTCATGAATAAATAAATAAAATCTTTAAAAAAATAAAAACACATGGAAGTAAATGAAAATATTGTCATTTTGACAGCCTAAAACCTCTGGGATACAGCAAAAGCAATCATAAAAAGGAAGCACATAGCAATACAGGCCTACCTTAAGTAGCAAGAAAAGCCTCAAATATACAACCTAACCTTACACCTAAAGGAGCTAGAAAAGAAACCACAAATCAGTTAAGCCAGCAGAAAAAGGGAAGTAATAAAGATCAAAGCAGAAATAAATGATATAGAAACAAAAACAGTAGGACAGAACAATGAAAATAGAGCTGTTTCTTTGAAAGAATTAATAAAATTGATAAACCCCTAGCCAGAATGATCAACAAGCAAAGAGAAAGGATCCGTATAAATAAAATCACAAAGAGGAGAGATCACAACCAGCATCATAGAAATAAAAAAATTATAAGAGAGTATTATGAAAAATTACATGCCAACAAATTGGATAATCTGGAAGAAATTAACAAATTCCTAAAAACATACAAACTACCAAAACTGAAACAGAAAGAAACAGAAAATTTAAACAGACCCATACTATTAAAGAAATTGAATCAGTAATCAAAAATCTCCCAACAAACAAAAGTCCTGGGTCAGATGGCTTCCCAGGGGAATTCTAGCAGACATTTAAAGAAAAGTTAATACCTAATCTCAAACTGTTCCAAAAAACAGAAATGGAAGGAAAACTTCCAAACTTACTCTACAAGGCCAGCATTACCCTAGATTCCAAAACCAGATAAAGACCCCACTATAAAGGAGTATAGGTCAATATCCATAATGAATATGGATGCAAAAATTCTCAGCAAGATACTATCAAATCAAATCCAAGAGTACATTGTAAGAATTATTCACCATGATCAAGTGGGGTTTATTCTTGGGCTGCAAAAGTGGTTCAATTTTGTAAGTCAATCAACATGATACATCATGTTAATAAAAGAAAGAATAAGAACCATATGATCCTCCTAATAAATGAAGAAAAAGTATTTGACAAAGTACAGTATCCATTTTTGATAAAAAACCTCAACAGGGGCACCTGGGTAGTTCAGTGACTGAGCATCTGCCTTTGGCTCAGGTAGTGATCCCAGGGTCCTGGGATCAAGTCCTGCACCAGGCTCCCTGCAGGCAGCCTGCTTCTCCCTCTGCCTCCTATGTTTCTGCCTCTCTATGTGTCTCTCATTAATAAATAAATAAAATCTTAAAAAAAAAAACCTCAACAAAGTAGAGATAGAGGAAATATACCTCAACATCACAAAGACCATATATGAAAGACCCACAGCTAATATCATCCTCAAGGGGGAAAAACTGAGAGCTTTTCCTCTATGATCAGAAACAAGACAGAGATGTCCACTCTCACCATTACTATTTAAGATAGTACTGGGAGACCTAGCCTCAGCAATCAGACAACAAAAAGAAATAAAAAGCATCTAAATTGGCAAGGAAGAATTCAAACTTTCCTTATTTCCAGAAGACATGCTATTCTATGTAGAAACCCCAAAGACTCTACCAAAACACTACTAGAACTGATAGATGAATTCAGCAAAGTCTCAGGATACAAAATCAACGTACAGAAGTCTGTTGCATTTCTGTACAGCAATAATGAAGTGGCAGAAAGACAAATCATGGAACTGATCCCATACAATTGCACCAAAACCATAAGATACATGGAATCTCATTTTTGTTAGGAATAAACCTAACAAAAGAGGTAAAAAAAAAAAATCTGTTCTCTGAAAAGTCTAAAGTGCTGATGAAAGAAATTGAGGACGACACAAAAAAAATGGAAAGACATCCCATGCTCATGGATTGGAAGAAAAAATATTATTAAAATGTATATACTACCCAAAGCAATCTACACATTCAATGCAATCTCTATCAGAATACCACCAGCATTTTTCACAGAGCTAGAACAAACAATCCTAAAATCTGTATGGAACCACAAAAGACTCCAAATAGCCAAGGCAACCTTGAAAAAGAAGAACAAAGCTGGAGGCATCACAATTCAGGACTTCAAGCTGTATTATAAGGCTGTAGTCATCAAGACAGTATGGTTCTGACACAAAAACAGACACATAGATCAATGGAACAGAATAGAAAACCCAGGAATGGACACGCAACTATATAGTCAACAAATCTTTGACAAAGCAAGAAAGAATATCCAATGGAAAAAAGACACTCTTTTCAACAAATGGTGTTGGGAAAACTGGACAGCAACATGCAGAAGAATGAAACTGGACCACTTTCTTACACCATACACAAAAATAAATTCAAAATGGATAAAAGACTTAAATGTGAAAGAGGAAACCATCAAAATCCTAGAGGAGAGGGATCCCTGGGTGGCGCAGCGGTTTGGCGCCTGCCTTTGGCCCAGGGCACGATCCTGGAGACCCGGGATCGAATCCCACGTCGGGCTCCCGGTGCATGGAGCCTGCTTCTCCCTCTGCCTATGTCTCTGCCTCTCTCTCTCTCTCTCTCTCTCTCTGTAACTATCATAAACAAATAAAAAAAATTATAAAAAAAAATCCTAGAGGAGAACACAAGCAGCAATCTCTTGGACCTCAGCTGTAGCAACTTCTTACTAGACACATTGCCAGAGGCAAGGGAAACAAAAGCAAAAATGATTTGTTGGGACTTCATCAAGATAAAAAGTTTCTTCCAGCAAAGGAAACAATCAACAAAACTAAAAGGCAACCTACCGAATGGGAGAAGACATTTGCAAATGACATATCTGATAAAAGGTTAGTATCCAAAATCTATTAAAGAACTTATTGGGATGCCTGAGTGGCTCAGAGGTTGAGAGTCTGCCTTTTGCTCAGGGCATGATCCTGGGATCCAGGATCGAATCCCACATTGGGCTCCCAGCATGGAGCCTGCTTCTCCTTCTGCCTATGTCTCTTCCTCTCTCTGTGTGTGTCTCTTGTGAATAAATAAATAAAATATTTTTAAAAAATTATAAAAAAAAGAACGTATCAAACTCAACACTCCCCCCCAAAAAAAAAATAATAATGCAGTTAAGAAATAAGCAGAAGACATGGATAGGTATTTTTCCAAAAAAGACAGCCAAATGGCTAATAGACACTTGAAAAGATGCTCAACACCACTTATCATCAGGGAAATACTAATCAAAACCATGATGAGATGCCACCTCACACCTGTCAAAATGGTTAAAATTAACAACACAGAAAACAACAAATGCTGACAAGCAAGTGGAGAAAGGGGAACCCTTTTGCACTGTTTGTTGGTGGGAATGAAAACTGGTGCAGTCACTCTGGAGAAGAGTATGGAAGTTCTTGAAAAAGTTAAAAATAGAACTACCCTACAACCCAGCAATTTCCCTGTCAGGTATTTACCCAAAGGATACAAAACTACAGATTCAAAGGGGTACATGCACCCCGATGTTTACAGCAGCATCAACAATAGCTAAATTATGGAAAGAGCCCAAATGTTCATCTACAGATGAATGAATAAAGATGTGGTATATATACACAATAGAACATTGTTTAGCCATCAAAATGAATGAAATCTTGCCATTCACAATGATGCGAAAGGAGCTAGAGTGTATTATGCTAAGTGAAATAGGTCAGTCAGAGCAAGATAAATACAATATGATTTCACTCATACATGAAATTTAAGAAACAGATGAATAAAGAGGAAAGAAAAAAAAAGAATGAGGCAAACAGTAAAAGATTCTTAAATACAGAGAACAAACTGATGGTTACTGGAGGAAAGGAGGATGGGGGATGGGCTAGACGGGTGATGAGTGTTAAAGAGGGCACTTGTGATGAGCAACAATATGTGATGAATCACTCAATTCTACTCCTGAAACCAATATTACACTGTACGTTACTAATTTGAATTTAAATAAAAACTTTTTAAAAAGTCACATTAGCAGTAAAGATGATGGCAACAACTTACTTGTTCTTCAGCCACCCATTGTTTTCATCTGATAGACTCCTGAGGGATATTTATAGCAAAATCCTCTGGACAAATCCTCCAGGCTTTCATCAACCTGTCTGTGCTCTCCATCCTCTTTAGAGAACTGTTTCCTGGACTTTATGAAAAGGCCTAGATGACAGGCAGGCTGAGCAGCTTACTCTACAGCCACTTTCTTCAGACCTACAACCAGGCACTACCTATGGAAGCTCACTCCTCTAGCTTCCTCTAGAGAGTCACAGAGGTCCCTGGGGACTCCTCTTGTCTTAACCCGTATCAGAATTTCTTCCCCTTGAGGGAAGAAAGAGCCTAAATCCCTTAAAATATTAGATTATGTTTTACCATATCTTTAAAAAAAAAAGCTGAGATAGTATGTCAACAATATCAACCACAGAATCTTTCCCTAGAGCATGCTGCATGCAGGTAACTTCAGCCCTATAAATATGGAAATATTTACAATAAAGGTACCAGGGCATCTCTGTCTCTAGTTATAAGGCTAGTCCCAGAAGCTGTGGATAAAGAAGACCACAGTGTTGCACACACAGAAAATTCCAATCAAAAATAATTCATCTGAATTGCATAATCAGCTTAATAATTACCCTTAGTGTCAGCCCCGTTCTCCATTTCTTAAATAAATGCAAAAAAAAAAAAAAAAAACAACAACAAAAAACTGGAAGTCCAACAGTCTGAGGGACCTATAGAAGACTGCCTGAAGGGAAAAAGTTAAGAGCTCACAGGAAGAAAAATAATTGGAAATTAAACATACTGTTAAATGTCCCATAGATCAAAGAAATCACAAGATAAATAAAATATTTTGAACTGAATAAAAATTAAAACACAACATATAGAAATGTGTGGAATACAGCTAAAACAGTGCTTAGAGGGAAATTTATAGCTTCGTTTGCTTATATTTGAAACACAAAATGCCTAAAAGTCAGTGATCTAAGCTTCTTCCTTAAACATAAGAAAAAAGAAAGCTAAATATTAAACCCAAAGTAAATAGAAGGAGGGAGATAATATAGAGAAAGCATACATTGACACATCATTGGAACAAAAAATAGACAATTAGTAGAGAAAATCAACAAAACAGAAATGTGGTTCTTTTAAAAGATTAACAGAATGCATAAATCCCTAGCAAGATCAATCAAGAAAAAAAGAAATAAAATACAAATTACCAACATTAGTCTCCAAAATGAAAGGAGTCTAAATATAGAAAATACGTATGTTTTAAAAGGATTATAAGGAACTATATATAATAAACAATTTTATTACAATAAATCTGACAACTTATAATAAATGGAAACATTCCTTAAAGGATCCAAATTACCAAAATTGACACATAAAGAATTTTTAAAAACATGATTAGCTCTATATCTGGTAAAGAAATTGAATTAAACATTTAATTGGTTTTAATATCGTTTTTAAATTCTCTACAGATAATGTACCTCTTTATTGTCTGTGCCCCTAGATCACATTTATCACTCCCATTGCTTCAGGATTTCTTTACTTTTAGTGCCCTTCTTGGTCACCCTGCTTTGAAGAAGGAAGAGGTAAACCAGACAAGAGTGATGGGCAACAAAGCAAAGTTTATTGAGTGATAGTACAAAGCTCCTGGAGAGGGAGGGGACCGAAGAGGGTTGGCCTGGGAGTTTCTAAGTCTAGGGGGTTTTATGAGATGGGGGGAGGGCTGTTTTAATCTGATTAACCCTCATGCACCTGACATCCAATCAGGTTTTTGTCCACGCACTCATCTACCTATCAGGTGGTTGTTCACTTGGGAAAGGGTGGAGGGCTCTTTTCAGGGTGGTGTAGAATAACAGGATGGATCGTTTTCCTTTCAAGGGTAGCTTTCTTCTTAGGACAGGGAGCCCCTTCCCCATGCTTGACTTTCTTCCTACCATCCTCCATTACCAATACTATGCCATTGCTTAAGATCCTATAAATATTTTTAAAAATCCTATAATTATAAATTTAAAGTTTTAGATTTATGAGAATTATTCAGGTACTTGATATCATGTGTTTCATAGACAAATGAATTTCTTAAAATAAGGAGCACTGGATTTATAAATGCAATTTATTTTTTTAAGATTTTATTTATTTATTTTGACAGAGAGAGAGAGAGTGTGTGCACAAGCAGGGGGCGGGCAGCCAAGGGAGAGGGAGAAGCAGACTCCCTACTGAGCAAAGAGCTGGTTGTGGGGCTCTATCCCAGGACCCCAGAATCATGACCTGAGCTGAAGGCAGACACTTCACCTGACTGAGACACCTGAGCCACCCATGCACCCCTATAAATGCAATTTAAAGTGTATAAAGCAAATTAAGTTGTGATATTGTGGTCCACAGTAAGAAATACATATTTGGTCTTTGTCCTGGCTTCAGGCACCAAACTCCTAAAGCCCTTGGAATTTCCTGAAATGAACCTCAATCTTTTATTATGAGAATGAGGTGACTTTAGAAATGCCCCTAGGCCTCCTAAGGAGAGAGCTGGTCACCAACCATGTAATTAGAGAGTTAGAATTTTCAATCCCACCCCCAAAGACCTCCATGGAAAAGGGGAAGACAAGAATGAGTTCCATCACCAAAGGCTGGTGATTTTAGTCAATTATGACTAGAATGAAACCTCTGTAAAAACCCAGAAGTACAGGGTCAGAATGCTTCCCGGCTTGTGAACACTTGAAAGTGCTCAGAGAGTGACAAACTAGGAGAGGGCATAGAAGCTCAGAGCCCCTTGCCTGTCCTTAATCCTACTATGCATTTCTTCACCTGGCTGTTCCTGAGTTATATCCTTTTTCAACAAACTGATAATCTAGTTAAGTAAAATGTTTCTCTGAGTTCTGTGAGCTGCTCTTGCAAATTAATCCAATCCAATCCAAGGAGGCAGTTGTTGGAACCTTTGTGGCAGGTCAGTCAAAAGCATAGGAGATTGCTTGCAACTGGCATCTGAAGGGGGTTGGGGGAGCAGTTCTGTGGGGTTGAGCCCTTAACCTGTGGTATCTGATGCTTCTGTTAGATGGTTTCAGCATTGAGGTGAATTGCAGGACACCCAGCTGGTGTCTGAGAATTGCTTGGTGGTGTGCAGAAAACAGCCACACACACCCCCTCACCAGTGGCTAGAACCAACTTTAGTTGTAAACACTCCTTTACAAATGATTGTCAAAATTTGCTAGATTTATAAACAGAAAGTTAGGATTGTAAGTTCATTGTACTTAAAGGCTTAAGGACTGAGGGATACAAGGTCATTGATGTGCCAAGCTTTTCCTAAGTGATTTTCACACAGGAACTCAATTATTCCTCACAAGCACCCTATTAGTATTCCTCGTTTAGAAAAGTGGAAGCTAAGCCCCAGCTGGGGATGATAATGATCCCCATTCAGGCTTATGGTGAAGAGTAAATAAGTTGAGGTGTATAAGGATAAGTCACTGGTCCAAGGTCCCAGAGTTAATAAGTGGTGGAGCAGAGTCTCAAATATAGCAGCTGCCTCCTGAACCCAAGCCCTTAATTTTTTGAATCTGTAGCTTAAATTAAATAATAATTTTTTAAGATTTTATTTATTTATTCATGAGAGACACAGAGAGAAAGACAGAGACATAGGCAGAGAAAGAAGCAAGCTCTCTATAGGGAGTCTGATTCAGGACTCGCTCCCAGGACCCTGGGATCATGACTTGAGCCAAAGGCAGACACTCAACCATTGAGCCACCCAAGGGCCCTAAATAATAAGTTTTAAAACCAAAATTGTCCGTGAAAAAAATCTTCCCTGTGCATAAGGGTCATCCTCAAGGACACCAAGGATTTCAGAACACACATTGAAAATAGCAACCCCAAAAGTTAGGATATTACTATTATAGAAGAAATCTTTACTGAGGCTGAATCACTTGTCCAAGGTCAACCACCCAATAACTGACTGGAGCCATATTCTATCTCAAGTTTAACCACAAAGCTGATAGTTTCTGCCAGTTTGACAGTGCCCTAACACCTTGCTTTCCATGTGGCCACAGACACACTTAGGCATCACTTGAGAGCTTGCTAGAAATGCAGAATCTCAGGCCCCAGAGACCACAGTCTGCAGTTTAACAAGATCCCCAGGTGATTCAGGTGCTCATTAGAACTGAGAATCTCTGCTCTCATTAGCCTGACTTCCAGCTCCCTGCCATTTAAAATTTCCTAGGCCTCTGAACACAGCTGAGTTACAGCCCAATCATATTTTCTACTCAGACCTTCTGTTCACCAAAAGGAATGAACAAGTGGGGAAAGATAGCTGATTGGTAAATGTCAGAGAAAAGAGGCAGGTAATAAAGTAGAAGGGGAAGATTGAAGCTTCCATGACTGTTTCAATGGAAAAACCACTCATATCTAAATCACTCATTTGTTATATACTTAAACCCTCACTTTATCATTTCAAGTATCCCTTGTTTTATCTTTCCAGTCATATTTTAAGCATATCATAAGCATGTATGTGAGTAGCACATTGAATTTTTTCTTTAGCCCCAGGGGCCTGGGTGGCTCAGGCAATTAAAGGACTGACTCTTGATTTCCTCTCAGGTCACCATGTCAAGGTCCTGGGACTGAGTCCCGCATCCAGCTCCACGCTCAGCATGGAGTAGGCTTGAGATTCTCTGTCCCCCTCTCCCTTTGCTCTTCATGCTATCTCTCTCTAAAATAAACAAATAAAAATCTTTTTTAAAAAAAAGTGGCCCTAATTACATAAGAACTTCTGGATCTCAATTGGCTATGTTAAAATAAAAAGGGAAAATGGGAGTCCATCTTTTTATGGCTTAATATTTAAAGGATGAATATGTCAAAGAATGAAAAATCAACTGAGTAAATTTGAAGACCTAATTGGCTTTATTACGGGACTCTTGAATCCAGCAGCCTCCCATCTAGCAGGTGGAGGGACACTCAGAGGAGTTGCATCTATTTGTACAAGGTGGGGCAAGGAAGTTATTAGCAAAAGAAAAGAAAGGATTGTTCCAGGCAAGGAGGTCACCTTCCCTTAGGGGGAATAACAGGGGGTCTTATCCTGCAGGTCCCTCAATGCCTGTGGGGGTTGGAGGAGCAGGTGCTCCTCAGAAAATGGCTGATGAGCAGGTAAAGACTACATTCATGGGGGCAGTTGAAACCACAGTTAGATTAGGCCTTAATCCTTGGTTTGGTGACTTGGCCTAAGTGACACCATTTTTGGGCCTTCGGTGTTCTTTTTAACAAAGATAAGCATCAACCCAGTACTGATCCACTGGTTTCATTAAGTTTAACATAGGCATTGCCCCCCCCCATTCTTTTTTTTTTTTTTTGTCTCCTTCCCCCCACACACACACACAATGTTTTAGATTTAATTTTTCCAAAACTGAATGAACTGTTTTCCCTCAAAACTTGCTCTTTATCCCACAGTATCTCAGTTTCCACTAGACTTGCCACTCAGGCACCTCAGCATGACCTTACCTATTCTCAGCTCCTCCTTCACCTTTTACATTCAGTTCTGTCTCTAATTATAATTGATCCTGCCTCCTAAATCTTTTTCTCATTTGCTCCCGTCCTTTCATCTCTACCTCATAGTCTGAGTGAAGGCCCTTACGGTCTATCACCTGGACCGTTGAGGCAGCTTCCTAATTGCCTTTCCTGGCTATGGTTCTCCTCTCTTCAAATGGTAGACTAATTTCCTTTCTAGGAAACAAATCTGATCATGTCACTCCCCTGAAAAACCTCTGATAGCTCCATGTTCCTAATGGGACAACATTCAGACTCTGCACCTAGCCTACAAAGCCCTTCAAAACTGCCCCAGTCTGCAGCTTAGACCTCTTCCCCTTCCCCAGTCAGTGCTCTAATGGCCCCAAAAGGCCCAACAACCCTCAGATGTGCCTTCTCACAGAAGTCCCTGCCTAGAATGTTCATACCCCTGTCTACCAAACTCCTAACATTTATTCTGAGTCCCAGCAAAGATGTCATATCCTCCATGAAGCCATCCCTAGTTCTCCACCTCTAAAATAGTGGTCCCCAGACAAACAGCATCAGCATCACCAGAACTTGTTAGAAATGCAAATTCTCGTAATCCACCACAGACCTACTGAAGTAGAACCTCTGACCATCCAGTACAGCAATCTGCTCTTTAACAAGCCCTCAGGTGACTGATTGATAGATGTTCAAGTTTTGGAACTACCCTAAAGCACCATGTTTACACTACTGGCCCTCCTCGCCCTACCTTGTCATTCTTACCTGTGGTTCTTTCTCCCTATTGCTTGACAAGGAGTGCCTCACATGCAGGGAAATTATCTAACTTAATCTTGTTTCCTCAGTGTCTAGAGCATAAAGAAGTCTATCAATCATTTCTGCAGGTCTCATACCTGGCTTTTTATAGTCCTAGCTACAATATTTCTTCCTGCCACTTTTTAGCCCCCTCAATGACCAGACCCTCTATAGACGTCAGCCCTTTGCAGGGTTGATTCACTAGACTAGAATGTGAAATCTCACTTATGGAGACAACTAGACAGACCCTAATATGGAATCTCCTTCTTTGATGATGGACCCCATGGAGCAAGCTTCTAGGAACCTGGACTTTGTCTAAGGGCTTGGTAACTTTGTTGTCATTCATCTGAAATTGATTCTAGATTGGCTGTAAAGGACCATTGCCATGAGAGAATTCTGGTAAAGGCCCCAAAATTTACTGTTCTCAGTAAGGATAATCGCATCAAAGATGGACATAGGGAAAAAAAAGTAACAGGTAAGCTAAATGTGTTTGGTTATTATTTCTCTTTTTAGAAACATATCTCATACCATAATGGTATTCTAATATAACTCTGAAGTGTATATACAAAATGAGAGAAATTTTGGTTCCAATTGTGGCAGCACCCTGTGTCTATACCACATGACACAGAGTATTAAATACTAAGATAAAGAGCAGGGATTTTAATGCTTATTCCCCTTCGAGGAGTGCCTGGTACTAGGCAGGCACTTGATAAATATTTGTTGATTTTTTTTTTTTAGTTCTTTTTTTCTTAGTCTTAATAATTTCATTTTAGTTAAGCAGAAGAAACTGCATGCCATAAATATGCAGTTTTCACATTCTTTTTTCCACAAAGAGAATTAAAAATGACTAGCCCCATTTTGAACTACAAAATATAAATTGTTTTGTATTTCATTCAAAATTCTTCAGTCTTCTTTAGCCCTCATTCTGGAGTGTTCAGGATCTCCGGTAATTTAATGATCTACCTCCTGAAGCCAGGGGCCGAATTGCTAGTGGGTAACTTCCCAACACTCTGCTAATAGTAACAGCTGATACACTGCTTTCTGGCTGGAACCCTGCGGGGAATTCAATAGCTCTTTGTTGATTAATAACTGATTTCTCCGCTGATCAAAATGCACAGATCAATGCACTGCTTCACTTGGTGGCAGCCTCCCTGCCCTGCCCTCCAGCCACGCTGCAGCCACAGTTCCTGCCATCCTTCTCCTGTTTCACTCGGCTCAGAATGTGACTGGGATACTCCAGGAGGAACCAGAGGGTTGAGGCAAACCTGAAATTTGACTTTCAAATTTGATTGCTAGTTGTCTGCGCACCAACCCCCCTTCCTGTCCACTAGATGGTGCTGCAGAGCCGTGTTTGTAACAGTTCACTGGGCTCCGAAAAAGTGAAAAATACAAACAGGTGAAATGCGGTGGGATGCTTAACATTTATTAAAGTTAATCTTTTAAACATTCTGCTCTATGCATGTGTCTTGGCAGGCACTTGAAAAAAAAAGGTCCATCCAAATGAATGAAAATACACAACATGCCCATTTATTTATTACATCTGGCAGCCTAGGCATACACATTTTCAGGACAAGTACCTCCTAGCATCTGTGTGTGTAAAATAAAGCAACTGTTTGCTCAGTGCATAACAATTAATGTGCTCCTTAAAGAAAATAATTTATGGCACTGGATACATAAGAAAATGTATTGTGATCTCCCAAGGCACTGCTCAGTGAAATCAACAAGTTATCATATCGCAGGTTCATTAATTGCTCTATATCTTAAACTCAGTAGAAAATTAGTAGAAATTTAGTCAAAGGTGAGCCTTTGTACTTCCAGTTATCACCTCTCCCTTAGGACTGAAGATCAAATTCATGGAAAGATCCCAATTAGTCAAGGAAATCTTGGCATTTCTTTTGACTGTGAAAGAATATCCCCTCTGGTCTATCCAAATTTTGCTGTGGGTGGGGAGAGGATGTTAGCAAGTAAATGCGGTTCATTTGGAGAGCCATCTGAATCCTCTTTGGTGAAAAGGCTAATTTTGTTGTTTTGTAGTGTTCTTTCCCTTTGTGGCACTGAGAACCTCTCTCAGCGATAAAATAAATCAAGCAGATTTGGCTGGGAGGCAGCCATCAGCTTCCTGTCCACATGACAAAATGGAGTTAACCTCATTTGCAATTGACCGCCCCTTTTTCACTGATTTTGAATTGTTTTGGTTAACTCGCTTTGGGAAGGAGTATCAATAATTCAACATTAGCCAGTTGGCATGTCACCCTGACAGATGGAAATAACGACAGGGCTATTGATTTGGTTACTCCCTCTCAGGGGACAGCAGTGAAATCCCCCACCCACCCCATCTCCATCTATGGGATCAGTGAGAGAAAAGAAAATGGTTCCAACCCAGTCACTACGCTGTCCAAGACCTCCAGAGGACAGCCAAATATGCAAATTTGCTGGGATGTTTTCACCTCAGGGAGAAAACAGGAATGAAGAAACAAAAGCGAAAGATTAACGATGCACCTGAGAAGGGAACTGAATGCCTGAGGGGCAGGCAAGAGGTGGCCCAGAAAAAGTTCTGAGCCAGGGATGAGCCCCCTGCTTCTGATGCAACCTGTCTCTCTGGCACCTGAGTGATGAAATGGAGGGAATATAGGACTCGTGTGTGTGTGTGTGTGTGTGTGTGTGTGCGCGCATGCTTGTGGGTGGAGAGAGAGATATGGTAAAATTATAGAGTTCATTGTAGACCACATTTATTGTGGCCTTTTTGTCTCCCTGTTTGTCAGCTGCTGCCACTAAGCTATGCTCAGGAAGGTGCGGGACTGTCAGTGTGGCCAGTCTGGCACATCTGGCTGGTAGCTAAAAGCCTTAGTTAAGGGATGAGCAATACAAATGTTTGGTTCGTGTCTATGGTAGCAATAAACCTATTCTTGTTTTCTGCTTTATGTCTTAGTTGTTTTAGGATTAAAACAAATTATCATCCATAAAGACTTCGATCCTACAACCTAATTTTTCTATTCTTCATCTCCCAAAGTAGTGTCTTTGAAAGTGATTAAAATGGATGAGGATATGAATATATTCTGAAAAAGAAGCTCTTGTTTGACCAAGGTGTTATCTTTTCTGTCTTATTTGACCAAAATGTTGTCTGTTCTGGGCACCTGGAAATCCTTACCTTTGGTTGGCTCTTCTAGGTATGTTTGCAGTGCCCCTCTGATTTCATGCTCCTCGACTCCAGGATAACATCTCTGTTTCTGTTACCTCCAGGGCTGTGCCCCAGCATTCTGTTAATGAGCAACATGGCTGTGCTGGTCAAGCCTTGATTCCCAATGTCTCTACAGGACCTCTCTCTTGCCACCAGTGCGGTCCCAATCTACTGCTCCTTCCATAGGGGCTCTCTGTATGACATCGCGGTGCCTGCCCAGGTTCTCCCTGTTGATTTGGGCAGCCATGAACATAACTCCATTGTTATGTTCAGTAAATGGTTACTGGGCTTTAGAAATGACACTGATGAAATTGCTAAAAGATGTTAAAAAGAACAAGTATACATCCCTGTTGTGGGACTGAGAACAAGAAGGTACAAAGTTCAGTCATTTCATTTGATGTCAGCTGAAACCCTCTCCTAGCCTCCCAATCTTACTGATGATTTGTTCTGACAGACTCACTAAACAGTCTTCTTTCTGCTTAATACTAATAACCCACATTTGCATAAAGTTTTAAAATTTTCAAAAACTCCTTGGTTCATATTACTTCATTTCATCATCAAAAACCCTTTGATAACACATTACTTTTAAAAGTTACTGGGACTCCTGGGTGGCTCAGGTGGTTGAGCGTCTGCCTTTGGCTCGGAGGTGATTCCTGGGTCCCAGGATCAAGTCCTGCATCAGGCTCTCTGCAAGGAACCTGCTTCTCTCCCTGCCTGTGTCTCTGCCTCTCTGTTTCTAATGAATAAATAAATAAAATCTCTTTTAAAAATAAAATAAGGGCTAATAAAACTACATTTCAGTGGAATTAAGTGATTTGGCTAAAGTTTCATTGCTGGTCAATGGCAGGGCCAAGTCATTTGAGTCTAAATCCCATAGCCTTTTTCCCTGTCTTTGTCTTAATAATGGAATTCACTGGCTTTTATATTGCTAAGCTAATTATCTAACTATACTAGAATAATAACGGAAATAAATTCCAAAAAAATGTTTTATGCTATGCTATCTCCTTGCAAATCCATGGAGTTTCAACAAGAATAAAATGAGGTCATAGTAGAGAGGAAATAGAGGATTTAGGATATGTTTGAGTGCCAACACTCACTACCTATGTGCAAAGTATTCAACAACTCTGGCCTCAGTGTTTTTCATACATAAAATGGAGATTCTAATTCCTACTGAATACACTTGTGAGAATCAGAAATTTTAACAAATACAAAATAACTCCTGTTATAATTGGTACCCAATATACTAGCTTTTCTAGTCTATTAGGATTATTTTTATTAACTTTAACATCGTTATTACTGAAAAACCTAGGGACTTAATACAATTGCAGGATAATCTATGAGTTTGAACCATGATTTTAGAAGGTATAATTGTACAGAATAACAGAAACCTGGTCTTTCATCTTTACAGGTGGTAAAGATCATTTGATTGGCTCTTACTAACAACTTAATGTTTTTCCACCCTCTGTATACTGGAAACTACTTTATTGTCTGAAAAAGTTTTGGTCATAGAAACAATCATTTCTAGAAATATGGAAACTCTGAAAGACACTGGGCAATTTGTCTTGTTAACCATCTGCCACTGATATACCCAATTTTGCATCTGATTTTCCCTTGTCCCTGTCGTTGTCAATTACTTCATACAATATCAAGATTTGAAAAACAGTTAATCAGGTTGGATTGCTAGGCAGCCTTGAGTCTGCCTTTGATTTAATCACAAACACATGCTGCTGCATTCATCAATTTTCCTTTTATGTAAGCTTCTTTCGTTATTGCGATGCTTTACCTTTGTCCGCAACAGACGTGTTTGCTGATTTCCATGTCAGAGAAAAGAAATGTGATATAAACAGAAGTCCTCATGGGAAAGGGCAGCCAAAACAAAAATGTGAAGTGAATTTAAAGATGTAACTTAGCAGAAAATCCAGCTAGTCCAAATCCATGAAGTCTGTAAGAAAATGTGTTATGGCAAGAATGGTAACAGCAATGCCTGCTCTGCACCAGAGTAGAAATATAGTTAAAGCAGTATAATGGAAATACAAGGAAACATTTCAAGGATGGGCTACAGATATGAATCAAAGAGCAAGACAAGTACTGCACAGAAAACAATAGATAGTGTGCATTTAAAAATGTGTCAAGAGGGTAAGTCTCATGTTAAGTGTTCTTACCACAAAAAAAGGGAGAGACAAAACTTTTGGAGGTGATGGGTATGATTATGGTGATGGTAACATGAACATATAGATATGCTCAAACTGACCAAATTGTATACATTAATTATGTGTAGTTTTTGTATTATAATTATACTCAGTAAAACTGGGGGGCGGGGAGAGAACATTTATTGAAAACTAAAAAAAAATAAAATACAAACAGGAAAAAACCAAATACCTGATTACATGGAGACACTGAAGGTAAGAAAACAATGGCAATTTTTCTTTTATTATGGCCTTATTCCTTAAATTAAGGGCCATTCTGGTTTTTATAAGTGAATTTAATACAACTTTGTAGAACAGCTCTGTATAAATCAAGAAGACTCAGAATCACCGGCTCTCGAAGACCTGTGGCCACTTCCAGCTGGAAATGTGAAAATGTAAAAGCTTTGTTTCCATTCATCAATGTAGCAAGTTCAGGAAAGTCCTTCCACTCGCCGCTGGCGTTCTTGATGCTTTCCTGGGTCTCACCTTCTATGTCTAAAATGGTGAGCTTAGACTTCTAAAGTCCTTTTCCAATCCACCACTAACAAATTTTGTAGCACTTTATAATGAACTCATTTATTCCCTCTTGTGACTGCCATTTAACCTTTTAAAGTGAAGTAGGCCAGGAAACTGTGATTATTCCCATTTAACCCATGCAAGAATTGCTCCCCAGAAGCCGCTGCCAAGCCAGCTGCCTTGCTACACTCCTTAACACTGGCCCACTAGCCTGCGCCATCACAGGAAGGACAGTGGTGCTGCTGAAGCTAGAACATTGTTGGAAATGCCTTGAGAAATAATTTGCAAGACACTCAAAATCTGTCTCATATGGTCAGGTGGTGCATATAAAGGAATGTGCACTTCTATGTGCTCTGTGTGTGTCTGTCTGTCTGTGTGTACGCCTATGTGTTTTTACTAAGAAACATTTACCCAAACTTGCTCATTCACTACATTCACAAGAATTGGCTTAGGTTGCTCTTGTAAGTACCCAAAACTCAAATCCACCCTTATTCAGAAGGAATGCGTTCAGCAGATGCTACATGTTCAAACGTGGATAATTGAAATAAATGCAGTATCACCTCTGGAGACAGCTAAAGCCTCTTCTGCTCCTTCTCACTCTTGTATGTTGAGCCATTCTACTCCTGAAGAGGACTAGAGAGCTAATACCTGTTCAATACCATAGAGCACAGGTTACTGCACTTTCTTTTTTTTTTTTAATTTTTTTTATTTATTTATGATAGAGAGAGAGAGAGAGAGAGAGAGAGGCAGCGCAGAGACATAGGCAGAGGGAGAAGCAGGTTCCATGCACCGGGAGCCCGATGTGGGATTCGATCCCGGGTCTCCAGGATCGCGCCCCGGGCCAAAGGCAGGCGCCAAACCGTTGCGCCACCCAGGGATCCCTGGGTTACTGCACTTTCATTTAGTCCTTGGGTCCCCCTGAGAAGTAGGCATTAACAGCACCACTTAATAATTAAGGATACTGATGGGCACCTGGGCCACTCAGTTGGGTGAGCATCTGACTTTGATTTCCACTCAGGTCATGATCCCGCGATTGTGGAATCAGACCCCTCATTGGGCTCTGTGCTCAGTGAGAAGTCTGCTTTGGATTCTCTCTCCCTCTCCCTCACTCTCTCTCTGTCAAATAAATAAATAAAATCTTTAAAAATAACAATAATAATTGAGGATACTGAGGCCCAGGTAGGGACAGTGGCTTGGTGGTGAGTGGTGCTGCCCAAATAAAGGCCTGACTCTATTCAGTTTAAAAGCCAGTAGCCTATATGGACCACACTGCCACAGTATGAAGGTGACAAAGTTCACTTTGGAGATATAAGTTCTGATACTAGATGTTTTTGAAATTAATTACAATTATAGTCATACTTATATTTCAGAGATGTCATATTTATGGGGACTTTGGTGTATATACAGATCAATTTCATTTCTTTTCACAGAAAAATGTTCTTGGTTTCTATTTATCTCATATTAACTTATATGATGTTATTTATTTCCTTTCATCTGAATTAGCTAACAAGAAAACCTAGAGCAATTCTTAGCAATCTAAATGATGTTTGTCATAAAAAAAAAAATGCAACCGTCAAAAGCATACCCACACTATGAGTCGACCCTACTAACGTTACTGCCTCTCTACCGTCTGAATTACAATACATTTATGCAATTAGGTTTTTCCAATGGTTGAAGAAAAGGGGAGAACCCTTTTTTCCCCTTGCCATGATCAATGTTTCATTATATAAAAGGAAAATATCAAACAGATTTGGTAGAGTAGTAGCTTTTATGGAAGGAAGTAGGGCATGCAGTGTTTATCAGACAGAACAGAAAATTTGAACAAAGGCAGAGAGGTTGGGGGAACAAAGAGTGTCTTCTGGTTAAATACGCATTACTCACCAGCTCAGCTCTAGTCTGTCATTAACCCCATGAAGGCCTTTCAGATAACACACCTGGAAATGAGGGGAAAGAAACATTCTCTAGAGAAGATGTCAATATTTTAAATCAAGACAAATGTTTAAAATAAAAACTTTAAATGATGCCAGGCTTCCATCAGTGCTTTTTTTTTAGTGCTTGCTTACTCAGTTTACTATCTATGCACCACATAGACATCATAATGCCTGTTGGAGGAAGCTGTGAAAAAAAATCTTTTCGGCCTGGTTGGATATGATTTGTAGCAAACATGGCATACTCAGAGAGGGTAGTTAGCTATAGAATTTATAGAATGTTAAGGCATATTTTTTCATGCATATTTTCTTCTTCCCTGAACACTAAGACAGTAGTAAACATTATTTTCAGAGAACTTACCTAAAGCGTAATCTACTTAATCTCTTCCATAAAGGCAGGAAAAGATATATCTCTACAACATATGTACCATTTATCTTGAAAAAAATACAGGGCAGCCTGGGTGGCTCAGCGGTTTAGCACCACCTTCAGTCCAGGGTGTGATCCTGGGGACCCAGGAAGGAGTCCCATGTCAGGCTCCCTGCATGGAGCCTGCTTCTCCCCTTGCCTGTATCTCTGCCTCTCTCTCTCTCTCTCTCTCTCTCTCTCTCTCTGTCTCTATGAATAAATAAATAGAATCTAAAAAAAAAAAAAAAGAAAAGAAAAAAATACAAACATCCATGCATTTACTATCATTAAGAATATTCTATTTAGATAAATAAAGTTGAGGAAAACAAAGATTACACATGAGATGATAACACTTCAGCACACAGGCACATACAGGCACACTCACTTTAGAGATATCTAAAATGTATTGTGCTTCTCTGAGTCATGAAAAGGAGTAGGGATGGCCATTTAACCCCTGCTTGATATGTCATGCTATCATATACACTTTGGTTTCAGTATACTACATTTTGATTCTCAGTGATGACCTTCAGTGCAGTATTGTATATATTTTTAATTTTCTGTGAATTCTCATGTTTTGACATCTTAAGGAACTTTTCTGGTTGTGGAGAGACTACCCCTTCCAGGGCTAGCCAATTCTTAGAGATAGCAAAGGGGGCAGCTGGGAACAGGCCTTTGATCCGCAAACCAATCTGTCAAGAGAGCCACACCTTCTCTATCTGGGCCACAGACCCCAGGAGGCAATATTCTTCTGCCTTCATCATCCCAGGGCCAGGAACCAGACAAATACAGAATACCCATGGTCCAGAGCCCACCAAAATTATTTAAACTAGCCAATTCTAAACTGTTGTCCTTGCCCTATCTTACCTTTCCAAAGGAAACTCCAATTAAGGTAATGGCTTAAGTGTTCCCCTCTCCTGTCATCTGCCTCCTGACCAGCCTAATGTCTTTCCTGTGTGGCCCTGCATACGCTGTGCCTCCTGCTTCTAAAACCTGTGCATGTAATAAACTCTTTTCCTGAGCCTCTCTTCTTGTGACCATATCTGACTGAACAACTCACAAAAATTACAAAACTAGTGCTGATAAAGTATGTAAATAAATTCTCCTAGGTGACTATATAATTAAAGATTCTGTTCTTTTCTGTGCCACAATGGTTGCCATTTCTTAATATGTTGACTTCCCAGTCAAACCTGCCAACAGTACACCCTCTGACACAGTTGTTAGATCACACTCAATGCAACAGACACATTCATCTCTATCCATCTCAACTCCTCGCGGTCTTTCTCTCTCTCTCTCTGTTCCTCATTGCACCTAATTCCCTGCCTTCTGAAACCTAGAAAGTACTGAAAGTCACCAAAGAAACCAAGCAAGCTTGTTAAATCAAGTTTGACATAATACAAATTATATCCTGAAGCAGGTTCTAATCCCATCCTATAGAATTTCCTCACTAAAAGAGGCCTTTCCTATTTTATTTTGAATGTGTACCTGTATGGGGAATCATTGATAATACCAGATACCCAACCACCACATGGTTAAGGCATCACTTTTCTACCTCCATCCAGTAATTCAGTTAAAATTTCCTTCTTTATTAGAGACTATTCTCACTAGGCTCTAATTATCCTGTACTGTGGCAAACAAGAGTCCTTTTTTTAATCCTCTTTTGCACAATTTTTATGTATTGTTTCTACTAAAAGTATATAATTTTCTTCATTTAAAAATTCCCAAGCAATATTTTACTGAATTTTCAAAGACAAATTGAGTATGAAAGAGTCATCCCAGATTTTACATTCCATTTTAGGAAGCAGTGATCTCATCCCTAATTGTAGTGCACAGCTCCAAAGCTATAAATAATAAGGCTTCAATCAAAATAATTCACTAAATTAATCAGATAAAGTGACCTCAACATCAAGTCTTTAATTAAATATTTGTGTTTCTTTGTGAGGGAGTGGTTCAGGGGATTTTGTTTGCTATCACTCACTATTAGGGAAAAGAAATGAATGACTGACAACTAAACTGAGTGAAGAGATTTAGTTTTGTTTTTGTTTTTTTTAATCGATTTACAATTTGTCCTGGGGTCAGTATAAATTCACCCTCCTCTCTTAAACCTTATATGTCTCCAATTACGGTCTAATCCAAATTAATGTTCACAATGCCATCCCTGGGCCATTGTGAGAGCCTTAGTCACCTAAGAAAAAAAATCAATTATGTTCAGTATATTCCACTCACTAGACTAAAACAGCAGCAAGATAATTTCAGGAAGATTCTTAACAATAGTTGAACCACAACCATCGTCTGATTAGCTCTGATTTAATCATTCCATTCTCTTGACCATAATTGCCTCTTTACCAAATTAGGATTAATTAAAGTTTTCTCATATGTTTCTTCCCTCTTGAAAATATTTTCATATGGTTCTTAAATATTAAAAACTACCATATTTTTGCTTTGAAATTTGTGTACAATCTACCTTGTACCCAGGAAAAGATCAGACTGCTAATAAAATTCAAGTAATACGACCAAATCAAATACATTCAAAACAGGTTTAAAAAAAGAGAGAGACATAGATATAATGAAAGTAGGAAGTTTAAGTTGGGACCAGAAATGAGGTTAAGTACAAAAAGTAGGCCGTAAGCCCTTCACATTTGCTAATGGAAATTGCACTGTTGTCTTTAAGCCTTTAGCAGCCCAGCATTTGTTATATGTTTCATTTCACTGAAAACCAGAGTTATTGTGCTCAAGGTAATCAGTGCCTATTAACATTAGCTGAAAAACCAGCCTCTGAGATTCCAATAGGAAAATTAAACAGGCCAACAAATTTTCAATAATCTTTATAGATCATAAAATGCCAGAAGCAGAGTAAGGGGTGGGGTGGGGCTTGTGTTTCCAGAAGTCAATCTGTTCCAATCTACAAAAACCTAGTATTATCAAATCAGATTGAACACATTATTATGCCCACTGGGTGCCATTTACCCTTACTCTTGTCACTATAAAATACTCTCATTGTAAGAGGTTGTATTCTCTATTTTTCATACAGTCTAAGAAACCTCAAGAGTAAAAACTTAACCTACAGAAACTTAACTAAGCCAAAATAAATAATAACAATAAGACCTCTGTCTAGGAAAAAATCTTCATTAATGTTTACTTGGAATAATCATGAAATACTAATATCATTAATTCCAAAATTAATTAATTCCATTCATAGCTCTTAGAATATCATAAAAACTGAGATTCCCTCCCTTGGTAAGAAGGGTCAGGGGCTCTGGAAGCCAGAGCAGGGCATTGGTGTGACCACCAGAAGAGGCTTCCTAAGAAAGCAACAGATAAGATCCTGGCAGGCCATCTGAAATCCCATTGTGAACTAACAGGCACATGGCTGAGGAGGAGGCCAAGCATGTAGTCAAACAAGCCAGAGTTGCAGGGGAGGAGAGGATGGAAGTCACCAAAGGCAGAAGTACACTGTTTAGGCAACAATCTCTCTTCATTCATTCTCCAAACCCACTGCTGTTGGCTAAATGAGAGCATTTGTGGAAAGCAAAAAAATGTGAGCGTTAAGAGGCTCAGAACACAACCCAAATTCTCTCTCTCTCTCTCTCTCTCTCTCTCTCTCACACACACACACACACACACACAGAGTTAGCAAGACAGTGGGCTCAGACTATAATAGCTATCATCTCATAATGGTTTGGGGTTGCATATTTTTATATCAATTTCATGGGCACACATTCAATTAACAATTTTGACCGCATTCTATGTGCAGATCCCTGGCCTGTGTGCTGTAGGGGAGACAAAAATGCACAAAGCATGGTGCTTCCCACAAGAAACTTATTGAAGAGGGGAAAGCTAGGGAGAAATGATGAATACATCTAAAACACTAAGGCAAAGACACATTTAGTGATGAGCACAATCTCCAAAGCACAGAATGAAGGAGAGAATCTACCTTGGAGGAAGTGTTAAAAGTCCCAGACCCTGCAATGGTGGAGATGGGATGTAAGCATTGAATGTGGGTAGAACTCCAGCAGAAGAGTACAGGGTGGAGATGGAGAAGGGCATCTCAATGCAGCAGAAACAAACTTAACAAAGCAGGAAATTAAAATGTGTGTAAAGGGAATAGTGACTTGATATATTATGGTGATTATTAGTCATGTGATAGCTGTCCTAACTACCTTTGTTTGTAAAAGACCTACTCAGTTGTCTCCAAACTTAACCCCAAGGGACCAGTAAAACCTGAAGTAATTCATTCTAATTCTTATAGTAAAACCACAAAAGACTTAGTGTGTCACATATAAATCTTCATGTTTCTTAAGAACATTAACTCCTCTATTTTGCAGAATTCTGTTGCTTTGAAGTTCTAGTTACATTGATGGATGTCCACGAGAAACAATCACAAAGCTGTTAAATTAATCCCTTTTACAGTATAATCACATTTTAGCTTCCTAATTTAGGTGTGGCTAAATTGGCAATTGCAGTCTGTGTTATGGTAGATTTTGCATTTAATAGTTATAGTAGCTACCTTTTCATGAAATAACCAATTTATATACAGGGGAGTAAATTGGTTTTGCAGCCCAGAAGTAGTGCAGCAAGAAATGAAGCAAAATGAAACTTGATTATAACAAATCTGATATGGTAGATGACATATTTAATAAAACTCATTGCTCTTCATAGATAAGGAATTCCTAATATAGATGTGTCAAATAAAATGTTAATTATGCCATGGGAGAATTATACAATATCTCATCTTTAGTGGAAAAGATAGGAAGACTACATAATTGCTTCATTGAAAAATTAAATAGTATTATCATCTTTGTAAAAAGTTATGCCAAGAATCTTAATGAATTCTTAGCCTACCTTTTCAGGAAAAGAATATTATTTTTTAAGTGGTACAATACAAAACATTTTAAGTAGATGACATAAGTATTGCAGAACTGTCGGAGATTCGTATTTCCAAACTGCAGAACAATTATGAGTTCACTTATTTAACATACTTTTTCAGTTGATGAATCAAAACTATTCCATTGTAGAGATTTAAAAAAATTGACTTGAAAAACTCAATTACTCTTCTAAGTTTCCATTATAAATCAACATAAGTTAAGGCTGAAATTTGAATAACAGAGTATTTGTTGGGATTTGATTCCTGTATGTCATATTCTTGTTTTTCCTGTTGAAATTAATTTGATACTTAGAAATCATTTTTTCCCTGGAGGTCTATTTTAGTTAATTTACATCTTAGTTTTCCCCCAAGATTATTTGCAGTGATTCAGAAAGATACATAAAACGATTGTAAGATAAAATAAAAGTTGATGAGGGGGATCCCTGGGTGGCGCAGCGGTTTGGCGCCTGCCTTTGGCCCAGGGCGCGATCCTGGAGACCCGGGATCGAATCCCACATCGGGCTCCCGGTGCATGGAGCCTGCTTCTCCCTCTGCCTGTGTCTCTGCCTCCCTCTCTCTCTCTGTGACTATCCTAAGTAAATAAAAATTTAAAAAAAAATAAAAAATAAATAAAAAAAAAAGTTGATGAGAAGAATGAAGCAAAAGGAAAATCATGAGAGGAAAACAATATGAAGCCAGAGTGAGGTGAATACACACAATGCCCAGCACAAAGTCATGGAACTCATTGAAGTGGCCACAAATTTGCCTCTATGATTTTTAGTAGTTAGTGTATAGAGTGGACCATCAGAAGGTCCTATGGCAATCATATTTTCAAAAAAATGGACATAGCCATATTTCCATTCCTCGTGTTTTTCTGGAAACTTACTGCTCCCATTCAAGAAGTAGGCTCTATTTCCCTTCCCCTTGAACCTGGAGAATGACTGTGACTGCTTCAACAAATGGAAGAGAAATGGAATAGAAATGATGCTATGTGATGTCCATGAGTAGGCATAAAATGACACAATTTCTACCTAGCTCTCTCTCTCTCTGAGGATGATCACACTTGGAACCCAGCTACCATGTGTGAGGAGTCCCAGGACATATGAATAAGGTATATATTAATCTTTCCACCAATGATACCTGCAAAGATCTTAGCTAAAGTCAGCATCAAACATATAAGGGAATGAGCCTACAGAAGATTCTAATTCCTGGCCTTTGAGTCTTCCAGCTGAGACTCCAGACACTGTGGAGCAGAGACAAGACACCCCACCATGCTCTGTTGGAATTCCTGGCCCACAGAATTCATGAGCATAATCAATTATCACTTTACACCACTAAGTTTTAGGGTGATATATTATGTGGCCATGGCAATTCCAAAAGTCTTTTAGATAAAAACAAATCAAGAGAAGCTGAACCATTCCCAGTTCTGAGAAATTAGAGACAAATTTATTTTGCAAGTCTTCGTTGAGAGAATACTGTGAAGTAAGAACAAGGATTACAACTGTATCTGTACAGCAAATATGGACGTGATTTCCTGAGTCTCACCTTCTAATAACTGTCTGGGTAGACTGATTGAATCCAAGCAAAGGGCAGTGTGGCAAAAACAAATACAGAAAGGGAGTGTAAACGTAATTCACATTTACGGCTCTCTGATGGCCTAAACTGCTGCAAAGACAAGGCTTATAATAAGTAGAAGGCTCACCCTCAGATATAACTCAAAGAGTCTATTAAGCTTAGTACCAAAGGGTGAAGACTCAGGGTGGGGACAGGTGGGGAGGTAGGACAAAAGTATAATGATAGAGAACTTTTACTTCCTACTCTTTTTTTTTTTTTTAAGATTTATTTATTTATTTGAGAGAGAGTGAGTGAGTAGGGGAAAGGGCAGAAGGAAAAAGAATCTTCAAGCAGACTCCGCGCCAAGTGTGGAGCCTAGTATTGGGCTTGATCCCAGGACCCTGAGATCATGAATTGAGCTGAAATCAAGAGTCAATCACTTAACCAACTGAGCTACCCGAGGTGCTCCTACTTCCTACTCTTGCTGTTTGAAAATTGACTGTAATTATGTCCTTACTTAAAAATACTTTTAAGAGTTAATAAGGCTTTGTGTCTTATATGAGAAACTTATAGTCTTCCAAATTTGGGTGCTTCTCTTTTTGTAAACCTTGCCAATACATTTTGCCCTTGACATATTCTCTCTGACAGGATATTTAGGGATGTATATAATCTTTTTTTCCATATTTGTCATAACTGCAGCCAATTCTCCTTTGTAGTTGACCTGTATTTGCTATGTAGTGCTAAATTAATTACCACTATCCTTTAGTTACTGAATTTTGAGAGCTGACATCTGTGTGATGACCAAGACCAAGGAGTAATCAGAGCATTGCAGAGTTCTGATTGGTTGAATTCCCTGGTGTTCTAATTAGTCAGAATCTCAATCTGCGATGTGTCTTCCCAAATGAGCAGGTTGTAGTAACAGCACTTTCAGTGACATGATCTTGAGTTCATTTTCTATTTTTTATAGCACATAAGAATATTTATTTGTTCCAAGTAGCTTGTAATGTCTACTAGCACAGATCCTAAAGGTAATAATATAGCCTCTCTCTGCAAGATAGCATATATTTTATAATGTATGTATTCATGTGACTATGATAGAAGCATGCTTATATGAGACCCTGGGCTAGGCAGTGTCTCCAGAGGTGACCTAGCCTTATTGTATATATATGAATTCCATCTGGTTTTCCTTCATAAACATCATTTCTTTCAGCAGAACTTCTGATTAATGAAGTTATGCCCCTTGAGAAGCTACCCAAAGTACAATTACTCTATGTTACCAGGAAAGTTCAGATCCTAAATTAGGACAAGTTTGACATCTTAGGGAAATTGGGATGGGATAAGATGGGGTGGAATGATATGGGGTGGGATGCCAACTTTGTGACTTGCCACCACAAACCCCAAACACTGCTGCCCTCAGTGACATACCATGACACAAATTTGGTTTTGGTAACTGTGTGGTAAAGGATTTAACCTTGTTGAAGGAGCTCTCTGGCCTTTGCCCTTGAACCTCAAAATGTAGTCTCGAAACCCTGGGAATGCCCTGTCTGGTGGAAGTGTTTTTGTTTCCCTTTGAGCCACCGCAACAATGTCATATAGTTTTAGTCAGGCAATATCAGCTCAATCCCCCAAGGGGCTAGAGATTGAGGTCAGCCTTGCAGGTGACTAGCAGGTTTATAATAGAGTCCCTATAAAGAATCTGGACACAAAGACTTGGGTGAGCTCCCTGGTTGCCAGTACTTCATGTGTATTTTCACATATCAATGCCAGGAAAGTAACACCATCCATGATTCCATGAGGAGAGGACAATTGGAAGGTCCATTTGTGGAGCATTCCAGACTCTGCCCTCTGAGCTTCTTCTCTTGGATCTCTATTAGATCTTCCTTTAGATCTAATAAACCAGAACTGTAAGAATAGCAGCTTTCAGTGAGTTCTTTGAGTCATTCTGGTGAATTGCTGAACCTAGGGGTGGCCTTGGATCTCCAAATTTGCAATTGGTATGGGAAGTAAGGGCAGGTTTATGAACTGAGCTCCTTCTATTATTGCAACAACATGGGAATCCTGGAACTTGGAACCATATCACTGGTAGCAGGGTGAGCCAGGCAAACAACAAAGATTATCAAGGATTATGGGGGAAATAAAATAGGAGGACAATGGGCACAGATGAGCTGAAGAACATTCCTTAGTGAGGACTGATGGGCCTTTCTGAGGTTGGGTGGGAGGTTTAAACCATCAGCGTAAACAGAAGCCAATCAGATAAAGCCCATCATAAGGAGGATCGTGTAAGGGGACCCACATATCTACTGATAGAAAAATATCCAAATTGAAGACTTGGTCTAATCATGAAGGGACTTCCAGTGCTCTCAGCTCTTTCAGTAGGCTTCCAAAGGGATGGAGAAACCTAGTTTCAGATGCATCTCAGAATCCTAATGCCTTTCCTGCTTTTCTGGCTTGCCTTTCCTTTTTACCCCAGTCTTCTGAGAAGGCTTGGGGGAGGCACAGTCTAGATCCTAATTAGTTAAGAAAACCACCCAGCATAGGCCTAACTGAGCTAGTTATTCAGATTTAACACTCACTCAAGCTAATTTCTCTAGGACCTTCGTGAGGAGAAGAAACTGAGGGAGTCATATACTAAGACCATCTATTACTTTGGGCCATTAAAGGAAGTAATGTGGAATCAGGCCACTATCAAAATGATGCTCAGAATCAGGAACAGCACTACAGTGCCTTAACTGGCTCTCCTCCATATCTGTCTATATCCATAAGTGACCACTTACCTGCCCATGGGACTTTGCATTCTGGCTCATGACATTATTGACATAATTTGCCCAAACTTCAATGACTTCATGAACCAGAAGCCAGGGTGTTAAAGTCACAACTGAGATGACTTTCATGAAGCATCATAGTTTCCTAAAAACAAAAACCCACCCAGATAGAGACTTACACCTGCAAGTCCTGAGAACCAATGGAGTCTGGGAAAACCTACTCTGAACATGTCTAGAACTCCACAGAGCAATGCTTCCTGAACTGTGGTCCCTGGACTAGCAAAACTAGTATCACACGGGAACTAGTTAGAAATGTCAACTCCCAGGCTCTATGCAGACCTGCAGAATCAGGAATCTGGAGTTGGGGTTCAGCCACCCATATGTTAACAAGCCCTTCAGCCAGGTGGCTCTAATGCATGTTCAAGTTTGAATCATTGAGGGGGTGGGAGGGCCTCTGCCAGAACAGGGGAAGAAGAGGATGGTATATATGGCCTTACCACTGTCACTGACAATTAAAATCTACTTTTTATGTATTTATTTTTAAAAATATCTTATTTATTTATTCAAGACAGTGCACATGATTGGGGGGGCATTGGAAGGGAAGAGGTAGAGGGAGAAGCAGACTCCTTGCTAAGCAGGGAGCCCAACAGGAGACTGGATCCCAGGACCCCTGGGATCATGAAATATCTGTGAAGGTAGATTCTCAACTGACAGCCAGGTTCCCCAAAAGGCTACTTTTATTTATTTATTTTTAAAGATTTTATTTATCTCAGAGATACAGAGATAGCAATAGAGATAGAGAGAACATGAGTAGGGAGGAGAGAGAAAAGCAGACTCCTTATCGAGAAGGGAGACCAAGGCAAAGCTCGATCACAAGACCCCAAGATCATCACCTGAGAGGAAGGGAGTAACTGACTGAGCCACCCAGGTGCCCCACCAAAGGTTTACTTTTAAAAAAATAAAGTGTTAAGATAGTAGGAGGAAGGGAAAACTTTAAATAAAAAAATAAAGGGAGGGGGTAAATTTTATCAGAGGAATTAAACAAGGAATTAAGAACAGAGAGAAGGAAAGAAAATAGAAAAAGCAAACTTTTTAAAACTTAAGTAAAAGGCAAGGTGTTAGCAGGAAACCTGAACAGGAGAGATTTGGGCAAATTAAATGAAGCACCACAGCCAGAACTTAAAACCGTGTCCAGGATTTCAGCAGGCTTGTGCTTGTGCTGTGGTTCCAGCACCCACTAGTTAAATGATCTCTCTAGGCCATGGTTTCTTTATCTGTAAAATGGGTAGTATTGCTGTGAGGATTCAATGATATACATGTTAGAAGTGCTTAAGCAGAGTGGCACATAATAACTACGAAATAAATATTTTTATTAGAAATAAAAATCTATTGCTAAAACAATGGCACCACTAAACTGGCAAATTCTGATGTGAGTCAGGGTATATTTGTAATGAAACACGTAAAAAGAAGCTGCCACTGGGGAAGAAGAAAAGAGGGAAAAAAATTGAGAAAAAACCCAGTTGAGACAAGGGATTAGGTAATATGGGATCCTAATGAAATCTTTGGTGGAGCTGGTTTTGTGTATCCAGCCTCTCTCTGCCCAGGCTTGATTCAGATTTTTTTTTTTCTCAATGCCTTGGAGGAGGTGGACAAGATCCCCTTCAGCTGCACTTGCCTCCTGGCCCATTCGGGAAAGAAACAGTTCGGGCTTGTCCAGCACAAGGGCACACTGCTGCACCTCATCTCTGAGCTCAGCTCACTCCGGAGGAGCGGTTGCTGATCTGGTTGGCCTAAGACAGGGGCACGGGGGCCTACAATTACTAATGGGCAGGCCCTGCACCCCAGAGGCACAATTAGGCTCTGCCTTCCTCTCTCCCCTCCCTCAGCTTCCAGCCTCCACTGGGAACTCCAGGCCGGAGGAGCAGCCCTGCTGGGTAGGCCCACCTTGCTCCCACCACCCTCAGCTCTTGCTGGGCCCTCTGCACTGGCAGCTGGTAGATAAGGGACTAGATTTTTCTTGGACTGTAGCAGACTTAGTCTCCTTCCTGCCTCGCCCTTCGAAGTGCCTATGCTCAAGGTCCCCAGGTTTACATGGATGGGGGAAGGGGGCCCTTTTCAAAAATGTCAACCTAGCTGTGTACTAGAGCTCAGCTCTGCAGTAGCAGTAGTTGCCCAAGTATTAACACATGTGTACTGTTCCCTTGGGAATCATTAAGATAGGCAAGAATTAGGCTTTTTGGGGTTCCTGGCCTTATTACTGACAATATTTCACCCTTAAGCCTAATGAGAGGCTGCCCCCCTTTTTTAGGGGGAGGGAAGAGAGTCTCTGTCAAGGTAGGTCCTGTCCCCTTTATTAACCACAACTCTTGTGCAGCTTTCACAGCCCAGACATTAAAGCAGCACCAAGTGGTCAGCTGTGTGCCTGTGAACTTGGGTCATTTAATTTATGAGTGCTCAGACTTTAAGCTTCTATATTTAATACTTACAGGATGCATCTATATAGTGGTGGAAGTAATTATTTGTTTCTAAAATATTCATTCAACAGGCATTTGTAAAGCACTATGAAAGGCACACGGTAAGCATACTAATGTGCCATCTCTGTGCTAGGTTGTGGGGACAGGAACCCCACCATACAGGGGCCTTATTCAAAACTGTTTTGAGGAGGTATAGTTTGGTTCATAGTGTCTTTCTCAAGAGGGGAAGAGGAGCTAACAAAAGGAGACGATAGGAGCAGTTCCTAATTTTAGGAATTATTAGTAAGTTTTGACCTGCAAGACAGAGCTAAAGTTTTTGTTTCATCTCTTCTGGTTTCAAGTAGGCTGGGGAAATGCCATGGTAACATTCCTATTTGTGCCTATACTAGGGGTACAAAACGAAGCGCTACCATAAAACTTCAACACTTGGTTCTGTGTGAATGTTCTGTGGATCTATTTGATTCCATGACTGGCTACATTCTCTCTCCCCTATGTTCATTCATGTGCCCTGGCCACCTCACCTTATTCTGGAGCCCAGTGCTGTCCAATAGCAATATGATCCAAGCCACATATGAATTTTAAATTAGTAGATTAAAAAATAGAAAAGAACAGATAAAATTATGAATAACACATTTCATTTACCCCAGTACATCCAAAATATAGTTTCAGCCCATCATCAATATAAAAATTGATGAGATCATTTACATTCTTTTTTCTTTTTGTATTAAGACTGTGAAATCTTGGGCAGCCCTGGTGGCTCAGTGGTTTAGCGCTGCCTTCAGCCCAGGGCCTGATTCTGGAAACCCGGGATCGAGTCCCATGTCAGGCTCACTGCATAGAGCCTGCTTCTCTCTCTGCCTGTGTCTCTGCCTTTCTCTCTCTCTTTCTCTCTCAGGAATAAATAAAATACTTAAAAAAAAAAAAAAGACTGAAATCTTGTGTGCAGTTTACACATATAGCACGACTCAGTTCTAAGTAGCTGCCTTTCAGGTGCTCAGCAGCCATGTGGCTGGCAGACAGCTACTAGCCAGCACAGCTTTGGCACCTTCTCTTCAATTTTCTCCCTTTCTCCACTGCAGTTTTCCCTCTGCCATCTCCCCCTCTCTTATATAACTTATATGCATGTGTCCATAGGCTATTTAAAACTTTAAAGAAGCCATAGTTTTTATTACTTGTGTCAGAAATGTAAGATTACTTATTATCTCATTATTATTTATAAATTGTGTTTGTATAACATTAAGAAGTATGACCTTCGTATCAACCATGTGAAGCAGGCAGAGCTGGCTGGTATTGTTTAGTCCATTCAGGCTGATTTGAAAAAAATACCATACACTGGCTTATCAATAACAGAAATGTATTTCTCACAGTCTTGGAGGTCAGAAAGCAGAGATCAAGGTGCCAGCACGGTCCGATTCTGGTCCTGACTTAGTATATCCTCACATGTTAAAAAGAGCTCTTAGCATTTCCTTTCCTTTTCTCCTGTTGTCAAATGTGCTTATTAAAAGGGGGAAAAAGAACTATTTTTCTCTGAACCTACAGTCGTGTGCCATATTACATGGGGTATAGTTGGTCTGGTAAATACCCCTCTCTCTCTCTAATTACCAGGAATCTGATGCTGGCAGCAACGAAAGGGAAACACAGAGTGTCAATAAATCCTTGGGCCCAAAAGAGATTACCTTCTCTAAATATTGACTAGCATTTTCATAGCGTTGTGCCAACTACAATTGGAATTTCACACACACTGTGGAAGTTAATCCTCATGAAAACCCCCCAGGTAGTTCTTATTGTTATGAGTGACAAAATTGGGAAGGGCCAAAACTGAGCTCCTGATCTTCTGATCTCAAACCCTGGCCTCTTTCTTCCACCAGTTTGTGTTTTTGCATAACAATGACCACTTGATTGCTCATTTTTAAAAATGTGTGCAAATCAGTCCTATTCTAACTGTCATGATTCATTGCATGTTCAGAGGCCAAAAGGGCACCCTGCATTATCATCATCATAATAGCGCCAGCCAATGCTTGCTGAATACTTACCGTGCTATTGTTCTAAGAGTTTTACATATATCAACTCATATAATCATGAGGACTTCAAATTCTGAAATAACTTACATTTACACAACTCCTATTACCCATTCAACTCTTTTATGTGCAAAAGAATGTTGTTTTGGGGGGGGGGAAATGAATTGGATTCAAATTCAGTCTCTTATTCTTACTGGCTGTGACCTTAGAAAAATGTCTCACTCTCTGTTACCTGCTTTGCAAGGCTGTTGTGGTAAAGTATGCCTAGCGCATTGAACAGAACCTGGTTCATATTAGCTCTTACCCAGCAGCTCTTAGTTTTGGGAATGATGGCAGGAGGCAGATATGGTGATCATATTCACTTGACAAGTGAGGAAGAAATTTAGATAAGTAAACTGTGAGTGGGTACCTAGGATATGGACTTGCTCAGGTCTCCTCATTCTGAGACAGCTCTTTTTCCCAGTGGGGGGTTGGGGAGGGATGTAAACATCCTCTTGCTAAAGTTGACCTGGGTCTCAGGGAACTGTGCCTGGCAGACTGTTCCCACACTTAGGTTTCTGTGCCTTATGACTACCACTATCTAAATGATCAAGTGCTTCTAGACCCTACAGAGTGACAGCACCTTTTGGAATTTGAGGGCTTTTGTTTTTTTGGTTAGTTGAAGTGTGACTCTAAGCAATTATACCATAGTTTGGGAATGATGATTCTGCTGGCTTAATTGCACTCTATTTGAATAGAGTTCCAAGCACTTTTCTTGTAAAATAATGGACTCAATTTTGCAGCCCTTATGCTATTTCTGCTTCAGAATCAAGTCTTCTTAATGAGCTCCTTTTTTGACTAAATCTGTGTGGGTAAATTCTTGGACTTCAGCTATAAACTCCTGATGGGCAAAGGGATAAGGGAGCTAACACCATATTCACTTTGTTTGAGGGATTCATATTCCACTTAGAACACTGAATACATGTCCAAGCCATGTCCTACTTAATTTGAAACTCAAGAAATAGAAACTAATAAATGTAGGCACTTCAATTGTCCAACTGTAGGCTCATAAATTAATTTGTTACAAAAATAACATACTAATTCAGGCCAATGGACTACCATATTTAGAAGAAATTGCACCTAATTCTTAGATTTTAGAGGACGGGTGCTCATATAACATGTGTTTACCTACAGGGATTAGATTTATTTTGAGATAGACAGGAGATCCTTTTTTATTTAAGAAGATATAGTAAAACTTTTTGAACCCTATGCAATGGACTAAATGTTTGTGGTTAGGTTAGGTGAGTAGCCTTCTCTAGAAGGGGATCAGTGCCCTTATAAAAGGGACCCCAAAGAGCTCTCTTCCTTTCTGCCCTTGTGAGGACGCCATGAGGACTCAGCAGTCAATAACTGTGATGACAGCTCTCACCAGACACCAGATCCATAGGCACCTTGTTCTTGGATTTACAAGCCACCAGCATTGTGACAAACAAATGGTTGTTATTTAAGATACCCAGGCTCTGTGACTTTTTTATAGTATTTCGAAGGGTGGTGGAATATGCCACTGAAAAATATGCCACTTTGGCATTAGATTTGTTCTGAATTAAAGGCACATGAAAAATAACAGGTATAAGAAGCACCCTCTGATGCTTTCTTTTTCTTCCTGGAAACAGGAGTTAGAGAACTCCCATGTGAAAGATGTCCTCCCTTTACCAGGAGGAAAGAAACATTCTTATCACCAGAGACAAAGATCTGAGGCTGAGGAAATTCTGTACAAACAGACCTTGCTAAAATAATTCTTATCTTCCTTTAGCCTCCCTATATATTTTAGTTCCCTTTCCACAATACCTCTCTGTTCAACCTCACATGAAAGCATAGGTTTTGCCACTTCTTTGAGCTCTTCATTTCCTGATGAGGGCTCCTATATTAAACGCATTGGTATGCTTTTCTCCTGTTAATCAGTTTTATGTCTATTTAATTCTTAGAGCCTGCCAGAGACCCTAAGTTTTGCTTTCCCTACAGTTTCTGGATGAGGAGGATGTGATCGTGAAAGCCTGAGATGCCCCACTAATACTCTTTCCAGAACCTGTGTTTGGGGTGCTGGGAAGACTGACAAAAGCCAGCAGAAGAATTCTTTCCATAGTCAGCTTTCCCAGATCTCTGTAGTTCTAGTCAAGAGAGAAGGTAAAAATTTCTTCTTGTCCCTTCTTTTCCAGGTTCAGATAGGCAGGAGAAAAAAACAGTTGTTCATTGGATCGTCAACAGTCAACAAAACTCAAAGACAACCTACAGAATGGGAGAAGATATTTGCAAATAACATATCAGATAAAGGGCTAGTTTCCAAAATCTATAAAGAACTTATTAAACTCAACAGCAAAGAAACAAACAATCCAATCATGAAATGGGCAAAAGACATGAAGAGAAATCTCACAGAGGAAGACATAGACATGGCCAACATGCACATGAGAAAATGCTCTGCATCACTTGCCATCAGGGAAATACAAATCAAAACCACAATGAGATACCACCTCACACCAGTGAGAATGGGGAAAATTAACAAGGCAGGAAACAACAAATGTTGGAGAGGATGTGGAGAAAGGGGAACCCTCTTACACTGTTGGTGGGAATGTGAACTGGTGCAGCCACTCTGGAAAACTGTGTGGAGGTTCCTCAAAGAATTAAAAATAGACCTGCCCTACGACCCAGCAATTGCACTGTTAGGGATTTACCCCAAAGATTCAGATGCAATGAAACGCCGGGACACCTGCACCCCGATGTTTCTAGCAGCAATGTCCACAATAGCCAAACTGTGGAAGGAGCCTCGGTGTCCATCGAAAGATGAATGGATAAAGAAGATGTGGTTTCTGTATACAATGGAATATTACTCAGCCATTAGAAATGACAAATACCCACCATTTGCTTCAACGTGGATGGAACTGGAGGGTATTATGCTGAGTGAAGTAAGTCAATCGGAGAAGGACAAACAGTGTATGTTCTCATTCATTTGGGGAATATGAATAATAGTGAAAGGGAATATAAGGGAAGGGAGAAGAAATGTGTGGGAAATATCAGAAAGGGAGACAGAACATAAAGACTTCTAACTCTGGGAAATGAACTAGGGGTGGTGGAGGGGGAGGAGGGCGGGGGGTGGGGGTGAATGGGTGACGGGCACTGAGGGGGACACTTGACGGGATGAGCACTGGGTGTTATTCTGTATGTTGGTAAATTGAACACCAATAAAAATTAATTATTAAAAAAAACAGTTGTTCAATAAACATAACAAAATGAGTACCTGCGTGGCTCAGTCGGTTAAGCCTCTGCCTTTGGTTCAGGTCACGATGCCAGGGTCTTGGGATCAAGCCTGTATCAGGCTCCCTGCTCTGTGGGGAGTCTGCTTCTTCCTCTCCCTGCCCCCAACACCCCTCATGCTTGCTCTCTCTCTTTCTCAAACAAATAAATAAAATCTTAAGAAAAAAAAAAAACAAAAAAACATAGTTCTTGGGATTGTGACTCTTGTGAATTTGGTTTTAGTTACCCATTGACCATTGATCACTACCAGGATATCCTACCCTATCTGTTCCCTGCTGGCGATAGGTATCACTTTGCTCTTTGTCTCATTTTGTGTGCTGAGAGCTTGGCGTGGCTTTCTACCTGCCAGGGTGTACAAATTGGGCCTCTGGCTATAGCAGCCAATGGTCAGATTGGGGACCCTGGGAATTTGGTGGAACAGAAATGAGGATTGCACATCATTTCAGCTAGCATCTTACCAACAGTTACTGGTTCTTAGAGGGGATTGTCTAACTCTTCTTTCTTTTGGTGTCTTTGGGAGTGGCTCTGGGTCTTGAGAGGGCTGCATCTTTTGCAGCCTCTTTGGGGATGCCTTTTGATACCATCATTAATCCATTAAACGGCCTAGTGGTTTAAAGCGATTAAAAGGCTTCCTGGTTTATATTGTCACACTGAAACAGATATACTTTGGAAGACTTGGACTTTTATATCTAAAAGGGTTTTTTAGCAATCTCTCATCTTAAATGTACTATTGTTATCTCTAAGAAGATCAGAGTTGAAAAAAAAAATTAATAAGGTAAAGGTGAGAATTAGCTCTTATATAAATTAGCAAATTATGTGTTTCTGTGTTTATACCCAACTCATGGTTAAAATTTAAAATTAAAACTATAGGATCTCTTTTTGCGATTGTCTGTATGTTTATGTCTGCATATGTTATGTACATGTGATTTTTTTCTGCCTCCAGATGATATTGGCAAAATTAGTTTGTAAAAGATTTGTAAAAGAGCTCTATTTAATTGGCTTAAGAAAAATAAGCACTGGGCAGCCCTGGTGGCTCAGCGGTTTAGCACCGCCTTCAGTCCAGGGGCTGATCCTGGGATTCCAGGACCGAGTCTCACGTCGAGCTCCCTGCATGGAGGCTGCTTCTCCCTCTGCCTGTGTCTCTGCCTCTCTCTTTCTCTGGGTCTCTCATGAGTAAATAAATAAAATCTTTTTTTTCTTTTCTTTTTTTAAAATTTTACCTATTTATTCCTGAGAGACACACATGCAGGGAGCCCGATGTGGGACTCGATTCCGGTCTCCAGGATGAGCCCCTGGACTGAAGGCGGCGCTAAACCGCTGAGCCACCAGGGCTGCCCCAATAAAGTCTTTAAAAAAAAAAAAAAAAACCCACTATAAGAAAAATAAGCCCTGTATTAATATAAAATAAGCATTTCATTTATAAATTAAGTGTTCATAAAACTCTCAGAAATATAGAAACTAGACCCAGTGTCTTACAATTCCACATGATCTGGGATAATCTTCAGTAAATAAAAGCTATTTTAAGCTTGTTGGCTTAATAAAAATAGACATGTCTTCAGATTTATCAACATTAAATATAGTACGGGCATACAAATTCTTCTGCCTGGGCTTACTAGTCAGGTAAGCTTATATTATCTGTATTAGATGTTTTTAAGATTGTAAATGTATAATTTCAACCTAAGAACAAAACATACAGTAAAAGATAAGCTGATTAATGTATGTCAAGCATGACAGGAAAAAAAGAGAGACAACAATGTGTTTAACTTTTAGGTTCTTTGCTTCTGTGATCTTTAAAAAACATTTTCCTGATTTGTCTACAAGAAAAATAACTTAAGGTGATGGATAGCATTGTTTATTATCTTGTGAAATTTTGATGAATAATTCAAGAATAATTAAGGTGAATAATTAAGTGAAATGAAAAATAAGTGAATTAACTGGATGGAATTGGGATAAGAGTTTATAAACAAACATTTTCAATAATGATTATGTTTTGTAAAACATATCTGCATAAAAATAGATTCTAAAATCTTTTGGTATCTTGAAACCTTAAAGTTATACTAAGTTAAGTTAAATGATGAATATTCATTGAATATCTAGATCCTTTCCAAATAAGATAAAATACTGAAACCTGAGTGCTAAACATATATTTATCTATTTTTAAAATATTTTATTTATTTGAGAGAGAGAGAAAGCGCGAGAGAGAGCACACGCAGGGGGTGGAGGGCATGGGTGGGGAGAGATAGAGGGAAAAGCAGGCTCCCTGCTGAACAAAGAGTGCAACACAGGGCTTGATCTCATGACCCTGGTATCATGACCTGAGCCAAAGGTAGATGTCGAACCAACTGAACCACCCGGGCACCCCAAGTTCATCTATTTTTGACTCCTTAAGTTTTATAAAAACAAAAGTATTTGAATCTAATAAAGATGTTCTTTTTTTGATCACACTAGAAAATAGTACTATGAAAAAATAGGTATCTATAAATTGTGAAATTGTATATTCATAGAATTTGCTAGTTTGCCACAGAAAGGCAGTATATGACAAGCAATCTATATATGTAAATGAAAGTACTAGAAACCTTAAGAGTGAAGAGACAATTCTGTATGCAATGTTTGCAAGGAAAGTGGGATGCATTTTTTATTTTAAAAAAATGTATGAAAGACATGTTTTCGTTAAGGGAAAAAGAGACTAATTTTGTCCTAAAATGAAATGACTGTTGTTCAAGAATTGAGAAGTGGAAAAAGTAGGACAGAACCTAAGTGATTATAGAAAGTTGCAGAAGGTTTATGGGGAAATATATTTGTATGTTCCAAAGTCAAAGCTAAGATTAAATGTATTTATGTTTTTAAAATGAGCTCAATAATATACTGATACAAAAACAGTGTTTGATTTCTCTTTCTGTTAAATGACCACGTTTCTTAGATTATCAGTCCTAGTTTAAGAGATTATATAAAAGGTTTTAATTTACCTTTTGAGTAATCTGCCTAGGAAAAAGATTGTGGGTCTTATTAAAAGAGCTTCCTGTGCTTCATGTTAGCTTTATTAGGCCTTTGATTATAAAACTGAGTCTTCTCAATATTTAAAAGCTAAGGTTTTATTTTTCTTAAGTATTTTACTTCCTGTATTTGTCTTTAAAATCTTTTATTGTCACTTTGGTTAGGTGGATAACTTGATACTTTTCATAGTGATCTCTGATCTGCTTAATCAAGTGTTCAAACTTTTTAACATTTTAGACAAACTTCCCAAAATCAAATTCTGAATAAAGTGTTTGTGATCTCAAACTAACTTTGGAATTTCCTAAAAGGTCCCTGGAAAAATTTCAAAAGATTTGTTCCCTTGCCTTATAAAAAGAAAGATGTGAAACTAATTAGGCTTATTTGACATGTTAAATTACATGGGAAACATAGTTAAATACACATGCTGTTTAGCCTTCTTTAGGTTACATTTGTATTAGTATGTGCTACTGATAGAAGTATTTTAAAGATTGTATAAAATTCATAAAAATTTGTCCATGTCCTTAATATCCATATAAACAATCATAATTCCAATTATCTTAAAATGTTAAATGCCACAGAAATAATCAAATTTCCTTGTAAATTACATCACAATGAACTCTCACCAGATCCTTAATCATGGCTATTTTTGTGTTTTTTGTCATTCACAGATAGTTATTTTTTACTCTGATGCCTCTCTGAAAGCTTTGGCAATCAACTGCAATCAAAAGTGCTTCAAAGAGATTCGAGGAAAAGACTTGGACAAATACCCTGGAATACAAGTTTCAGTAACTTTAAAATCAAACCACTTGGGATGTCTGGGTGGCTCAGCAACTGAGCCTCTGTTTTGGCTCAGAGCATGATCCCAGGGTCTGGGATCGAGTCCCACACTGGGCACCCTGTGTGGAGCCTGCTTCTCCCTCTGACTGTGTTTCTGCCTCTCTCTCCCTGTGTCTCTCATGAATAAATAAATAAAATCTTTTTTAAAAAATCAAATCAATAAGAATTTCTAAAATTCTGGGGCACTTGGCTGGCTCAGTCGGCAGAGCATACAGCTCTTGATCTTAGGGTCATGGGTTCAAACCCCAATTTGGATGTAGAAATTGCTTAAATAAATTAAAAAAAAAGAATTTTTAGAAATCTATGGGTATTTCAGGCAAAGTCTGGTGGCAAGTTCCTGACTTGGCTTATTAACCTCTATAGGCTTTTATTTTATTTCATTTTATTTTCAAAGATTTATTTATTTATTTTTGAGAGAGAGAGAGAGAAGAGGGGTAAAGGGAGAGGGAGAGAGGATCCAAGCAGACTTAGCACTGAGTACAACAGCCCCATGCAGGGCTTGATCTCATGACCCTGAAATCACAACCTGAGCCAAAAACAAGAGTCGGCCACCTAAGTAACTGTGCCATCCAAGCGCCCCAACCTCTCTAAGCTTTTAACATTCAATCCAAGATTTTTTATTAAAGTTCCAGCAAAGTAGACTTAAAAAGAGCCTATATGATAATTTACTATTCTCGTTGTACTTACATAAATAATCAAACCAAACTTGATGGGAGTAAACTGGTTTTACAAACAAATTAGTCTTCTCTGATTATCTTTAATAAAAATGGGGGTAATATTAGGAAGGAAATTCTGTTTCAGTATAAAGTACAACATACTCTTATGTTGTTGAACACTGCCATGTTCATGGATTTTAAATGTTTTCTTCTTTATAAACTGGCTCCTGCTGTTTTGTCCCCTTTGTCAATTCTTGTTTCCAATTTCTCTCCCACCCTCCTGACTTGGCATCACTAAAAACCAAAACTGCCCTTTTATTGAAGCCTTGCAAGCTGAAGCTGACTGACTTGATATCAGTTTCAAAGATATCACCACAACAGATCACATATGGATAACTTTCATGCCTGCTCCTATGTAAGTCACTCAGAAAGTTCACTGTAACATCTGATGCCATCACTAGAGATATTCAAACAAACCAAAAATAAAAAATTAAATCAATCAATCAATTGGATTGCCAATGCTTGTCCTCATTCCACCATCTAAATCTGCTTCAAGCCCAACATCTAAAAATCTTGACTTTTGAGCCCTCTGGACTCAAAAACTGAGTACTTAGAGTACTCAAACTTATGGTTTATTTTAATCATTACCTTTGTTTTTCTTCTGTTTCTATAGAAAGGCCTCTCATTAAATGCCTGCTACTCATACAATCTAAGGCCCAATTTAGATGCCCCCCCACACACACACACACCACTGACCCCTAAAATAGGATGAAACCATTTAACTGAACTGACCTATTTTCAAGGCCAAGAGACTGATTCAATGAGTTACGGAACTCTACCAACTCAGCTTCTGGGCTGTGGCAGCAGTTTTATCTTGGCAAGCAAAAATAATCTGTTTTATGTATTTTAACTTTCTATAATACAAATTCTGAAACATGTAAAAATTGGCCCAGTAATATAAGGAACCCCGTGTGTAATCTCGTAGCTTCAATTATCAGCTCATGCCCAATCACTTCTGTTGTACATGTATTAACTATAGTGTTTAAAATACTTTAATCTACATTATCTCCTTTGATTCTTGTAACAACCGTGAAAGGTAGGTTGTGTAGTTTTACAGTAAAATTCTATTGCTAACAAATAATCATTTTAATGTAAATGCCAATTTTTAAGATAGTGAGGGAAAAGATATAAAGGGTGCTAGTATATCCTTATCTATGCTTTATTGGGTTTTTGTGTACCCTAATTCATTAATAAAGGGAAAAGGAGGAGCATGGGCATGTTTTATCTTCAGCTATTATTCAAACTGAATGGAATTATTTTTCAATGAAATTGTTAGGCTGAATTGCCAATTTCTACTTTTCTAGAAAACCACTTTTACTGAATAACCTTGATCCCAACCTGTCAAATGAAAATGGGATTTTACTCAACAAATTACTTCTCACATCACATTTTGTACATAATAGCTGCAAGTGTCTAAAATTTTAAGGAAGCATTATAATTTAGAACAATTCTCAACCAATTGTGGTATTTGTAGAGGATCCAGATGCAAGAAAATAAACCAAATGAGCCATTTAATTTGTGGTTTGGATGTCATTTTTCTGACAGTTATCAATGAAACTGTCATGTATCTCTGGACTTTGGGGCTATTAGAATTATTTATTTTGGATGTTGCTCTTTCACGTAACTGATATTTTAACAGAAAGTTATGTTCACCTAAATGTGGGTATTGATTATCAATACATTCACAATACATTATTACTTGCATATGAATTAGTTCTGATTCTCTTTACTCGATCTGCATGCCCATGTCACGATATAGCTATTTACAAACAATTGCGTATAGATTTTTTTTCCTTGATCTCTTTCTTACTTGACTAAGAATATTTAGGATGTCCCCAGATGCTCATTTGAAGGTTGATTTAGTCACACTAGCAGAACCCCAGGCTCAAATGTCAAATGGGATCAGTTGTATGCAGTGCACTAATCGGACTGCAATCTTTTTGCTACAGAAGTCACAGTTGCATATTACTCATCAAGGCAAAATGTAAATGTTTAGTGATTATATGATATGTTTTTGTTAAGTCTCCAGATGGTTTTGTTTTTTTGTTTTTTGTTTTTACCTTTGTTTATCTGAGAACAACAACTGAATGCTGATGAAATGCTGTGGCTGATGCCAGCAATCTAAGGCTTCATTAGTACAGATGAAGCAATGCTCACTTTGTTACACAAATAATTAGAGAGATTAAATGAAAATAAACACTGAGAGGATGTACAGAAGCTCAGAAGTTAGGTAATTATTTTAATTACTCTAGTGACTTCTACCAACCTTCATTATCGGCCACAGATCAGGTTTAAATTGTTTTATGTAAAAATATCATAGACTATATGAAAAAGTACTACAGCTACCCAGTGATTATGCTTCATAAAAATGGCATTTTCTTCAAGGTTCCACTAAAAGGAGTTGTTTCCATTCTACTACCTGATAAACTCTCTACATATTTTAAAAGCATGATAAATTTTTGCGCTTAAAAGTGTATTGCCCTGGTTTTATGCTTCAAATGGACATTCTTAATAATTTTGCGTCTTTATCTTGACTCAGATTTGACTATGAAAGATGTGGGTAAACATTTTTGAATCAATGAATGTAAAACAATATGGCATATTCAGTCACTTGAAATCACTGTCACTTGTAATCGTGTTATCCTTATTGCATGATAAGCTGCACCTTGTATTTGGTAAATATTTCTTTATTCCTCCCACCTCACCCCAGCTGGGAGAAGACTACCAAGCATACCAACACCTTTCAGACAGGAGGGGGCCCTATTTAAAGACATTGTCAGTTCCTTTAGAATGGATCTCATTTTTTTCCTGTGTGATGATGATTCTGCGAGATCTCCCAGGTTAAGATCTTCTTTTGAACAAGTGTTACTTGCATTTAAATACCATTCATTGTCTGCATAATAACAGCTCCTCTGCAAAATACTTTACCTAACTTACCCTATTTAATCCTTACAAGATTTCCATGGAGTATGTAACTCCCTTTTCCAGGTGAGGAAACTGAAAGACTCACTGACTGTAAAAGTTGCTCAAGTGGCCCAGCTGGAAATCAAACCAAGATCTGGCTGACTCCTTGAACCATGATGCCCCCAACAGATGATTGAATGAGGTACACCTGGATGCAAATGCTGACGAAAGATAATAGAGAACATGACATGACCTCCTTGATGTGACCCTGCTAGTTAAGCATTGTGTTGTATGACACCTGTGAATTCTGAGCACCAGTTAAAATTTCCAGTTCCAGTATTTGATTGATTTTGAACGTGTCTCATCTGTGAATGGCCCTGGTTGCTGGAGAAGCAATGAGGAATGGGTTTTTATGGAATAGTAAGAATAACCAAGAATTCCCAGCTAACAAAGATTAGTGAAATTTATAATACAATTCAGTAACTGCTTGAGCTTCACTCCAGCTCATACACAAGGCATTTCTCTTCAACTACATTAAAAATTCCAGCAGGAAGAGCAAGACTTCAGTATCTTTGCAAGGGTTGTCAGGTGTGAGTGCTGCTTTCTAGTATTTAAGAGAAGTTTTTACTAGGCTCTCTCCCCCACCTACCCGCCCCCAAAATACTGACATCGGTTTCAGGCAGTCCACCCCCAGGTCTGATCATGACACATTTTCCGGAGGCTGCGTTATATTCAGAGGACCATTAGGTTAGCGGAGAATAAGGGAAGGCGTCTAATGGATTGTTTCCTATGTTAGGGTGCCGCTAACCTGCCACGTTTATAGTAGGAGTTGTGGCTGATACAGGGAGGTCCAGACAGAAGGCTGGCCCTTGCGGTGGGGGGCGGTGGAGGAGGGAGTGCGTGTTGACTCCATAAATTTCACCCTCGGGTTTCAGACTCTGAGCCGGAAGTTAGGGAAATCCACAAGCGTTCCAGTCCCGGATGAGAGCAGGAGCAGCAAAGGTGGGGCTATGAGGCTGGACTCTCAAAAAGGCTGGAGGGGGTGGGGTGCAGTAGCCTCTCTAGAGCTGTCCAGCGCGCCCTCATACAAAATGCACGGAGGGATTCATTTGTGAACAAGACCGAGGAAGACAAACAATCGAGAGAAGATGAGCTCAGAAATTACTTATCATGGGCTGGCGAGGGGCAAGGCCTTCCTGCTCTTTTTGCAAGCACCTCCCTGCGACGTGACTATGAAGCGTGGCCCCTCTTCTTTCTTTCCCGTGCATTATAGACACCAGGGACTTGGCCAGTAGGTCCGCCCAATAGAAAAGGTCCTAACTGAGCACCAATTGTTTACTCCTTGTCTTCCAGGCACTGTCATGGTTCCATTACGTCTTCATAGGCTCTGTTAGATTTTGACTGCACAATGTTTTCAAGTAGGAGAGCCAACCCCTCCCGGTCGGGCTGCGTCCAGAGCGATTTCTTGAGGCCGCGCAGCGAGGAAGCCACGGGCTGGACTCCGGGGACCCACGCTCCATTCCCAGTTGGCCACTTGCCTCTGACCTCGGGGAAATTAAACCGAGTCTCCGTTTCCTCATCCATAAAATGAAGGTGATTCTACTTTTCAGGCCTCTCTAAGAGGATCGTCGGGAGGATCAAACTGAATAATTCTTACGACAGCGAACTATAGGGGAAATGGGAGTCCGAATTACTGAAGGAAAAATAAGTTAAAAATACTCAGCTGGAGTTTTAGGAATTCCCCCCCCCCGCGCCCCCCGTGATCTCCCTGCTGGCAGGCAGCAAAGCAACCGTTTGGATGGATTCTTTGGGATGGACCATCTCACGTGCCAAACACCTCTGTGTGGCACCTCCCCGTCTCCCAGGGCTTCCATAGATTTCTGCCTTTCTGCTAGTCCAGCTTTCGGCTGCCGCCGTTGGGTGCACACCCCGGCACACCAGCCCTGCCGGTGGGGGCCAGGGAAGAGATCCTTTACCCTCCCCACCCTAGGTCTCCCGAGTTTTCCCGCACGTGAATGGGGTTTCCTAGCTGATCCCTCAAGACCTTGCAGTATTTCAGAAAGCTCAGGGCGCGCGGAGAGCGGCGAACGCGCATCCATCCAGCTCTTCGCGCAGGTCGTGCGGCCCCGCGGGGACCCTCCCCCCCCCCCCCCCCCCCCGGTGCAGCAGCCGCCTCCGGAGCTGGCTCTCGGGGCCGTCAGCGGCACACCCCGCGGAGAGCCGGGGCCCCCCTCGCGACCTCCCCCTCGCAGCCCCTCTCCGCCAGTAGCAGCGCTGCTGTCTTCCCACAGGAGGACTGGGAGGACGCTGGAGTCTGCAGCCCCCCGCCCCCCCGCCCCCTCCGCTTTTTCTTTCTTTCCTTGCTCTGGGATCTTGCTGCCGAGCCGGGAGAGGTTCCGAGAAGAGCAGAGAGCAGGACGGGCGTGCAGGCTTCCGCTGCGGCGCGCTCGCAGAGCCGGGGCGCACCTCCCGCGCCCCCCTGTCGGTCCTCGCCAACCCGGCCGGGGTGTGACGAAGGAAGGCCCTCACGCTGCCGCCCGCCCGCCCTCGAAGGTGCCCCCAGGGAGCGGGCTGGGAGCCCCGGCTGGAGCCCCTTCGCCCGCAGCGCCGCGGGACGGGAGGAGCGAGGAGCGAGGAGCCCCGGGCCGGCTCCCAGCGCCCACTCTCCAAGAGCGGCTGGGGCCGCCGCTTGCCGGGCGCTCGGCACAACTCCGGAGCCCGCGGCTGGACGCAGTCCCCTTCCCGCCGGCTCTCCGCGACTGGGGGCCGGCGCAGCACCCCCGTAGCCCTACTCCTCGGCACGGGCTGAGCCCCGCGGCCGCCGGCCCCCGCAGCGCCCCCCGACCCCATGGAGAGCGCGCCCGCCGCGGCTTCCTGAGCGCGGGCGCCGCCGCCGTCCGAACTGAGCGCCGGGGTCCTCCATCTCGCCCCTCTTAGGGGCGTCCGAGAGGCCGCGGAAGGGAAGGGCGCGCCATGAAGTCCGTGCTGTTCAGCCGCTTCTTCATCCTCCTGCCCTGGATCCTAATCGTCATCATCATGCTCGACGTGGACACGCGCAGGCCAGCGCCCCCGCTCACCCCGCGCCCTTACTTTTCTCCCTACGTGGTGGGCCGCGGGGGCGCCCGACTCCCGCTGCGCAGGGGCGGCCCCGACAGCGGGCCCGGGCGCGGCTGGGAGAAGCGCAACGAGTCGCGGCCACACGCACGGCCGCGGCCGGAGCCGCCGCTGCCCACCATCTATGCCATCACGCCCACCTACAGCCGCCCGGTGCAGAAAGCCGAGCTGACCCGCCTGGCCAACACCTTCCGCCAGGTGGCGCAGCTGCACTGGATCCTGGTGGAGGACGCGGCGGCGCGCAGCGAGCTGGTGAGCCGCTTCCTGGCGCGGGCCGGGCTGCCCAGCACGCACCTGCACGTGCCCACACCGCGGCGCTACAAGAGGCCCGGGCTGCCGCGCGCCACCGAGCAGCGCAACGCCGGGCTCGCCTGGCTGCGCCAGAGGCACCAGCACCAGCACCAGCGCGCGCAGCCCGGGGTGCTCTTCTTCGCCGACGACGACAACACCTACAGCCTGGAGCTGTTCCAGGAGGTAGCGCCCGGCCCGCCCCTGGGGGTCGGGGTGGGAAAGGGCCGGCCGGGCTGCGCTGCCCTCGGGCGTTCCCCCTCGTCGGTGCCCGCGATCGGGATGCGGGTGGAGCTGCGCGCGGGCAGCCTGCAGCCTCCAGGGGCTTTGGCGCGCGAACGCTGGCCCTGCGGGGGTGCGCAGTGGACGAGGGGAGGCAGTGGGGCCGGGGCTCCGCAGTCCGCCGGGGCCTGAGATGGAGCCGACGGAGCGGCCCAGGTGAAGCGGGGGAAGTGCAGGCCCGAGGCGCTGGGGGCTCGGGATGGAGCGGGGAGGGCGGGGCGAGTGGGCGGGGGAGGCGCGGGCCGCGGAGGCCGCGGGGGACCCAGCTCAGAGGCCCCGCGGACTTGGTGCACCCCCGAATCAAGAGCCGTACAGCGAAGAAGGTGGAGATGGTGGCCGAAAACCAGCCCAGAGACAAACTTCTCTCTACAGTCCACTGGCACTTGTTAGTGAAAACAGGGACTTCTCCTGGGTGTGTATGTGGGTCCAACTTCTCTCTCTTCTTGCACCCCACAAAAGTCCTTTCTGATTCTCAAGTTTGCCTGTTTTTTCAAGGAAAACCTATGGGAAAGGAGTTGAAACTCTGAGGCCCTGTGATTCTTTCCCGAATTATCAGGCCAACAGCCTCATTCTCCCCCCCCCCCCCCCCAACCTTTCTCCAAGGCCCCTCTCTGGCGAGTTCGCCAGGCCACTCTTGCACCTCCCCATTGCTTCCTGGTACTCACTGGGAGGCCCTGGGTGCGGCGCCGTCCCCTGTCGCTAAAATGGCTCTCTTCCCTTGGAAGGCCACTCATGCACAGAGCCAGCTGGGCGTTAGGACGGGTGTTCTTCTTGAGGCTGGTGTTTTGCAATCTGCGTGTGTTCTGGGAGTCCCTATTGCATGGTGTTCACTTTTCTTCCGTATACACAAAGGTATGTGGGGGAAAAACCCAAAACCTTGGATTCTTTGACCCTTCGTGGGACTCTTCCTTTCCACTATCCCCAATTCCTTGGCCTCCTGCTCCTGAGACTCCATCACACCCTCCACTCCACCAAGTAAGCGGGACAATCTGTGTATTTGGTAAACATAAATGCCCCACAACTTTATCCTAATCTCTATTTGGCTTTCTTCACCTGGAGACAGAGGGACTTTGTACCCTTTTGGTTTAATTTTTCTGCCTAGGTGGCTACTAAGAACCTATTTTTTAAGGACTGTTGCCACCTTCGTTTCTAATCATCCTCTCCTTCAAGAATAAAAGGACCAGTAATTGCTTCTTGTCTTTTTTTTTTTTTTTTTCAATGTAGGGCTTGCTTTCCTTGTTCCTTCAAAAGAAATAGATAAGCTTGACATTGTAAGGGGTAGTCTTTATTATAACCAAGATTAGAGATATAATCTGATTTTTTTTTTTCTTAAGTTGGGCTTTAATTTTGATCCTACTTACATACCCTTTCCCCAGAAGATACAGTGGTTTGTATTCCGGAGCATACTTTTACATTTCAGTACACGATAATTTTAAACTGCAAAGTCTTTTTTCCCCCCCTACAATTTGGAAGTTGCCTTACCTGTAAAAACATGTGGTCTTGTACACGTAACACACATCAACTTTTTAGGGGGTTGGACTGTGAAAAGGGAGTAATTTTTCGGTTTATCTCCAGTTTCCATCTAGCCCATTGGTATGAAGGGTTGGTTATAGGAGTAGAAGAGCTGGCATTAGAAGCAGAGTGAAACAATTGAGCACAGTCTTTGATGCTTCCCAAACTGAAAGGATAGCTTATTGGTGGGGGATACTAAGCAGCAAAAGAAAAATCCAGTAGATTTTTTTTCATTGGAAAAAGAGAGAAAGGAGACAAAATTTAAAACCCAACTTTATAGGAGGAGAGGATGAGGAGAAAAAAATAGTATTGGCCCAGAGGAAATTATAAAGGGAAAAACATGCAAAACTTACAAGACACTAAAATTTTGTACAGTGGGAAGTAAGAAAAAAATCTTATTTTAAGAGCATGTGTAACTCTAACAGAGAGGTTGCCAAGTGGTACAACATATTCAACAGAAGGACTGTTTGAAAAACGTCATACCCATGATACACTTGGAATTTAAATTCTGTAGCTTCCAGAGGCCACTCCCAGGCAGTAATTTCAAGATTAGTCCCTTTCTCCACCATCTCTCATCCTCCCCCACACAGTGTTTTTGGACAGTGGGCATCTGCTCACCATACATATCTGTTGATACATTCAGTTTTCCTTTTTGCAACACATTCTTTTCCTTGTAAGGCAAGCAGTATTGAACTCTCTAAAAAGTCAAGTTAGTGGGATCTGTGGATCCTTGGTTTTGTGCAGTAATGGGATGGGCTACCTTATACCAGTTACAGATTCCATCTGGATTATAGTCTAGACATTACACTCTGAGAATAGGTAAGACTAGATAAAACATCTGAAAACTGCAGCCCCTTGGGGAGAGGGAAGATGCTGATAAAGGATACTGTAGAGGTGAGACATAGAGATCTTAGTCCTTCCATATTGTGCATACACACAGATTAGTTTTTAAGTAATTCATGGTACTTAAGGAGAGAATGTCCCAAGTCAGGCTTCATCTTTTATTCATAGTGCTTCTAATTTCCATGGTTGATGTTAATGTAGATAAGATAAAAGGAGGAAAATGAACCAGGTACAAATTAGCTCACTAAGCATTGGCTGCAAATGAAGGAAATGAAAAAGATGAAAGGTCTCCAAATTGAATTAAAGGCGCAACAGGCAATCTGTGTTCAATTATTCCTCCCTGGTAACTGGAGAGCTGCTTTCTTCTTACATACAGCTAACTGATTTTCAGCCTCCTGTCTCGACTGAGCTGTGCTGCCAGGAAAGAAATATTTGTGCTAAACAATGCTACATTAACAGCCAAATCCACTCGCAAATGAAGCTCAGTGGGAGAGGTAGCCCCAGAAACTGGCCTGTCCATTGGAGACAATGGAAAGGGGTTTTCAGGTTTGTAGTGTCCCAGCAGCATCTCCTCCTCTTCCTGTGGCATGGATTGGGCTTTACACTCTAGATCACAGGTAATCCTGCCTGCCTCAGCACCGTATCTGTTTAACCCCCCAGAAAAGCTTATTTGTGAAGGATTTAAGCTGCTTTAATACAAGCCACAACTGCAGATAAATGTGACACTCTCTCTAGTCGTATTTTTAATAACACTATTGACCAGATTTCTGTTGTTTACTAGAAAACCTTCCTGTGTTTCCTGAGTTTAAAGTTGATGCTTTTCAGGTGAAGTTGCTTTCACCTTTGGAAATCAATTGAATCGAAAGGTTAAAAAACAGTACTTTCTGAGCAAGAAGAAAAACTTTAAAAATTTTAACTTTTAAATTTAATGAGGAAAGACTGGGAAGACAGGCCAACTGTGAGACATTTAAGGGGTGGGGGTGCCTGAAAGGACTCAGTTAATGAGCAGGCATCTTGAAGATGCATTTCTGGCGAGCAGTGAACTCAAGAGGCCCTTTGTTTTGATTTTTCTGTTGGGTGCAGTTAAGCTATTTGTATGCTGGGCAGGTGGATGAATTGAGGTTTAATTTTTTCTTCCTCTTCTGAAGCATCGGTGTGCTCCCGTCTTTATATGCAGCTTATTGGAGCCACAATCCAAAGGATATTCAAATTCACGGTATTTGCCCCCCCGCCCCCATAGGAAATTCTGCCTCTGTTTCCTGAAAGGAGACCAGAGATCTACCTTTACTTTTACTTTGGATATCGTTACTTGGTGTAGGGTAATTATCTTTTCAAAGGGAAGAAACCTAAAAGAATCTCTTAGATGTAGCATAAATGACTATTTACCTGAAATGTGCCCTTTTTATTTCTCCCCATCTAAAACCATATTAATCATGTTGTAGGGCTGATAAAATGTGAGAATTTTCTAAAACTGTGTGTATAAAACTACAACCAGTTTTCTTAGTGTTGAATCTAAAGATTTTCTTTATTCTCCCCGGTGTATAGTACTTGAGTTAGGGCTAATTTTTGAGTTTTCTGTGAAGACCAGTTTTCGTTTGGATTTTGCTATTTTAATGGACCAGAAGTAACAATTTGGGTTTAAAAAACATTCTCTCTTCTGCCCCTTCCTGTTGCCTTTTTCCATCATTCTGTCCTCCAACCTACTTTTCACTGATTATCCTTTCTCATGAATAGACATGAGGACATGCCTGGATTGTTTGGTGCAGTGAACGCGTGTCTTTTAAACATTTAGACTGTTGTCCCCTGCTTCTTGGAAACTATAGTGGGTAACTCCACTTTCTTCTGTCTACTCCACCTGCCTCTAAATTACAAGCTGGTAAATTTTCTCTTGTGTGAACAGTAATGGAATAGTAATTGCTTTTAAGGCATGCTACAAAAGCAAAATAGAAGTCAGTGGTCTTATTAAGTATTCCAGGTGGTATTCAAGTAGTGCTTTTCTTTTGGGGTACAGAATTCAATAATCAGATATGTCTATTCAAACGTTTTGAATTCTGAGGAAATATTTGCTCAGTCTGTATAGTTAACACATTAGATACTTGATTTGCAATGCTGTTGAAGCATGATATTTAAGTTTTACATAGATCCTAAGTGTTCCCTCCAAAACACAAATAAAATTTACACTAATTGGTAGGGAGATAGGTAGGTGAGTCAGTAGGTTTAGAACAAATTTCCAATCCACATCAATAAATCAAAATAATCCATTGTTTATGCCTGGTAGTTCTTGTGCACAATTTAAAATGAATGTTAAGATACTCTTTACCATGGATACAAGGAGAATGTAGCTGACATCAGCTGAGTACTTCTCTATGGGCCAGGAACCACCCTTAGGGTTTTATGTGTTTTAGTTTATTTGTTCTTCACAATAGCGCCTGAGGTACGTATAGTATGTTCCTGTTCTTTCATCCTACTGCTGATATTTAGGTCTGAACATAGTACTTTGGTGAGCACAGAGATTTTTTTTTTAAAGTGCAGCATGAATCTAATAGTCATTTACTCTGATGGGTATAATTGGTGTCCCTATTTCATAGTTGAGTGGAAATGCCTGGAAGTAACTTGAAAAGGTCACACAGCTCTTCAGAGACAGAATTTAAAGCCCAAGTATTCCAGTTCTAGAGCTTGCACCTTTTTTTTTTTTTTTTTAATGTATTTGTTCCAGAGAAGAGGGAGGAGAGGCGGAGTGAGGAGAGAGTCTCAAGCAGATTCCACACTGAAGGTGGGGCCCAGCCTGGGGTTCAGTCTCATAACCCTGAGATCACCACTTGAGTTGAAATGAAGAGTTGGCACTTAACTGACTAGCACTTGGTGCCACCCAGGCGACCCCTAGAGCTGGCATTTTTGACTATCCTGAGGCTCATTTCATTTAACATGTACAGTCAGATGGAAATATGCCATTGTAGTAAGTAAAGCATTTGATCAACAGGAGAAATTTTTTTTTGGAAGATTTTAGAGCAAGTAAGTGAATGGAAGGAGGAGTAGAGGGAGAGAATCTCAAGAGACTCACTGCCTAGCACAGGGCCCACAGCCTGGCTTGATCTCATGACCCTGAGATCATGATCTGAGCCAAAATCAAGACTCAGTCTCTTGACTGACAGAGCCACCCGGGCGCCCCTCAACAGGAGTATTCTAACATTGTTCTTGTCTCCTGCCACACTTAAACTCAGGTCTGTCATCTTGGCCATATCAACTTCTAATTTTCCTTTTTGACCCCCCCCCCCAATATCATTTGATCTTATGAACATTTTATTTCATCTCACACTATCTCATTTATAGACCATTTGATTTTTATTGTTTTTTTCAAATCAGTTGAATACTGCTAGTTAATATATAAACTGTAGTCTTTCATATATATTGTGTTCTTTTTAAAATGTATTATGAAAAAAAAAGATCATTTCTGCAAGAAGATGAAACATAAAATTTTTACCTCACTTGATCCATTCTCAGTAGCTACAGCTGGTGATGTGTATATTTTTTTTCAGGATAGGCAGAATTGAATGGAAGAATAATTTTTGGGGTAGAATAGAGGTCAGGGACAGTACTGAATTATTTCATGTGGGGAAGAGCTGGGCACTTGAGTCTGTCTGAGCTGAAGCTCATTGTGAAATATAGACACCTGCTGGTCACCCTCTCCCACAGAGCCTGAGGCAGCTCCTTCCCTGGAACATAAAGATGAACTTGTGGGAAGCTTCAACCAGTGTGCTGGTTATGCTGGCTATTTTTGGCACACACTGTCAGCTTCACCAGACTGTTCACTTGTTGATAGAAGTCTTGATTTTCTTGTCATTCATTTTTGGGGGATTAGGAATTTCCCTGGATTAAAAACAGAATAAATAAATCATTGGTTGAGTCTTTTTGCATATTGGGAAAACCTTGGAGATGTCTGTGGGGGGGGGGGGTGCTGGTGGTGATCATGTTCTTTACCACAAGTCAGATTATTTGGTCTTTTCTTCAAAATAACTGAAAACTTAAAAGGTTTTTTGTTTTGTTTTTACAATCTGTGTCTAGCAGTGGAAAGAGAATTTTAAATACTGGGCTTTAAAAAACACAACTTGAGAGAGAGTAAGAGAACATGAACGAAGGAGAAGCAGAGGGAAAAGGAGAAAAACAGACTCCCCACTGAGAAGGGAGCCTGACGTAAGCCTTGATCCTTTGGATCCCCGCCCCCCCAGAATCATGACCTGAGCCAAAGGCAGATAAACTTAACTGACTAGGTCACCCAGGTGCCCCAGAAAGAGAACTTCAAATAGTAATGTATGTTACTTGCAGATACTGAGACTGTCCTTCTTTTAGTCTGAAAGGCAGGTATTTATAAATTGTATCTTCATCTCTCTATAAAAGCTGAGTGTGCTAAACGCTGAACATTCTCCATTAACTAAGATTTCAGTTAGCTAAGCTAATTGTATCTTAGAAGGATTCTTGCAGAGTCATACACTATTACCGCTACCTACTTGAGCTTAAATATTACCACATTGAAAAGATATTTGGATATAATTAGCATGCCTTCTATTCCACTTAACAAATCTTAATTGAGCATCTATGTACTAGGCACTATGCTCTATCCAGGCAGAGAATACTACAGCTGTGAACAGAGAGGGTACATCCCAGTCCTCACAGATCAAGTGCTTGGACTAAGTGTGCACTTTAGGATCAGTGCATATTGAGAGAAATGCAGATGCCTGGGAGCTTAAAGCAGAGGCAGCTAATGGGTTTGTAGGTTATAGGAGTGATTGTGGAGTAAGTGACATCTGAGCTGAGACCTAAAGGGCCTAGTGGGTGACAGGGCATGAGGGAAGAGCCCTCCAAGCGGAGGGAGCCCTAGTTAAGGACCACAGCAAAGAGCGTGTGTGAATATCCAGAAAATAGAAAAATGTCCTTGAGAGCAGGGAGTGGGATGGAGGAGTAGGCAGTCGCGTCCCCATCGCCTGCATGCTGAGTGAGATACTTAGTTCTGGGAGAAGAGTACCATCTCTCCCCAAACTGTCCTATCAAGAAAAGAAATCTTCAAATTTTTATGTGAATCTGTGGCTTTGAAAAGTGTGTACATAGGAGTGTAAGGCACATGCTTTCATTTTTTTTTTTTCCCATCTGATTTTCAGATCACACATCAGGCAAATCTTTGACCTTTAACTTTTTAAACAGAACTTGGATAAGGATAGGGGAGTGAATTAGTAAAAAAAAAAAAACAATGTGTAAGTATTGTACATCTAGGTGTACTAAGGAAGTGGTACTGTAGACTATTGTGGGTTCTTTATAAAAGCGCTTAACATCACATTATATAATGTGGTCTATGTATTTCAGTTGTCTATTTCTCCCACTAGAATCTAGACCCCATAAGGGTAAGAATGCTCTTTTGTTCATTGTTATATCTTTAGTGCTCAGAAGAGAGCCTACCATGTAGTAAATGCTCATTAAGCATTTGTTGAATAAGTGAATGAAATTATAAGGGGCTTAGAAGGTGAAGAGCTCTCTTACAGAAGGAATCTGCTCCGAGAAAGGAGCCCTGAATGGGGATTGTTGGTCAGATGACAGCTTTGAAGTCTGTGTTGTGTGTCTAGAATTATATTGAGCCTTTTAAATAAATTTGCTTTTTTTTTTTGTCTGAAAACATCCTTTTATTTCACCTTCATTTTTTTTTTTTAAGATTTTGAGTGATAACACATGGGAGAGTATGAGTAGGGGAAGAGGCACAGGGAGAGGGACAAGCAGGTTCCCAGCTGAGCATGGAGCCCAATGCAGGAATCATCCCAAGACCCCAGGATGATGACCTGAGCCAAAGGCAGCAGCTTAACTGACTGAGCCATCAGGCGCCTCTTAAATAGTAACTTAGAGATGAATGTGGCCCCCGTGCTGACTCTAAGAGCTTTCATGCTAAAAAGGAGAGTAAGGTCCATGACTATTTGCATATATAGCAAAGCATTCCTGGTAATGCCTTATCCAAAGGGCAGGAAGTATGTGAAGGTAGTTGTGAACCAGTTGAGTGTGAGGGCTCATCACATGGGATAGCCACTGGGGAGCTCAGGTAGGAACTAGGGAGTTAAACAGCCCTGTGTTCAAATCCAGCTTTTATCATTCAGTGACTGTATGATTTTGGCAAGAGCTGCCTGCCTCATAGGACTGTTTAAATACTGACCTATCTGCACCTTACAAATATTAGTTCTTTTTACCTCGTTCTCCTCTGTGGGTGACTGCCAGGGTCGAGAGGCTTATCCAATAGTTGCTGTACTGTTTTGTTGATTAGATGTCTTTAAATACTTGGTTTCTGAGATATGGACTGTGTTTCTGGGGTTGAAGAGAAGGTACAGGTGCTTGACTCTCCCAAATTAGTCTGTACCCAAGTGGAACTACATAAATTGGGTGTCCTAATTACACTACTGGGTGTTACCACAGTGATTAGAGGGACAAGAGTGAAATAGGGCTTGTCTACAAAGAGTCCTGGGAGGATGTGAGAGAGTGAAAAGCATCTAAAGGATATTTTGGGTTGAGAGGAGGTGGAAGGCTGATTCTCCAGTGGATTAGGATGTCTGAAGCAGATTAGTGTGTGTGTGTGTGTGTGTGTAAGCTAGGAAGTTGGCCTGCATGTAGCTCAGAGCAGGTCCTAGGTGTGATTTTTAACTACTTAGCCGTCCTAGCACCTAGCTTGGACTCGGAGCATGTTAGAGTATAGGTTATTTCTGGCGGAGCATGTTACAGTACAGATTATTTCTGGCATGAACAAATGAATCAGAGATTGTATGTTACAAAGGAGAGGGCAAATTAAAGGGAGGAATGCAATGAATCTATTTTAAAGCACATGATTAGAAGCAATAGTTTGATTTTTTTTTTAAGGTCATTAAAGAATGACCTCTTTCTAACATCTGTTGCAGAGGGCAGAGGATCCCTTTTGACAGCCTCCTTTGTGCCCAACCCCCACCAGCCTTATTGGGACACCAAGCTGGGCTTCAACTAACTGGCAATTACTGGGAAGTCTACCCTGAGCTTGTTTCTCTTTTTTCAAATGTTGCTTACGTTTTCATAAGTAAAAAGCTTATGAAGCTTTTGAAGCTTATTTCCTGCCAGAATGGGGAATGTAGCAGTTGGAGTGGTGTGTGTGTTTACCCACAGGTCCCCTGATTGCCTCCTTGCCTGCTAATGTTCTGAGTACTGTCTTGTTCATTCTTCATAGACCCTGCACCTTCCCAGTCAGTCTCTTGCAAGAATTGTGGTCACATTCAGGGGTCTGGTGCAATGATCATCATTTTTTGTTCACAGAACTAAAAGAATTTAGTAAAATTATACTCTTTAAGATGTTCATATTGATGTCTAATTTTTAAAAATCATTTAAAATGGTTGCAAAGCATGTTGAGTTTTAGTAAGTTATAAATACTGATATTTATCAGTGAAAACTACATACATACAGTGGATATTTAAAAAACTCAACATCGTTTGAATATAAAACATCTGGAAATTTTCTATTCCTTTTTCAACTAGCATTCTCCCTCAGAATTTTATCTTAGCATAAGATTTTGAGGTTCAAGGTCCTTTACTGATCCTCTAGTCACATATATCTGCAGTAACAAAAATTACTATAGATAGATTTTACATTTAAAAAAAATTCTTATGACTATAAACTAAGATCTTAAAAATTCTTCAGGATTGAGTTAACGCTACAATTAGTGGCAGTAAACAAGTAATCAAGACAACATAAATGTCATGCATACGAGTACATATCTTTTTTATAAAATTTTTGCTCAATTGTAATAAAAAACCATAAATGTTACCAACTTGGATAATTAACTCTTAAGCATAAAAGTTACATTTATTGGAAATTGTATTCTATAATGATATGGATGGAGCATTTTGTGGCTGATATCTATTCACTGATGAATATTACTGATTGCTAGAAAGAGATCTAATTCTGTTCTCATTAGGTCAACCTTGTTTACATAAAGAAGTAAATAAGATGGAAAGCATTTTCTTGTAGTGGTGTTCTTCAATTTTTTGAACTCTAAAGCTCTAAGCCAAAAACCATATGGTGATCTCTCAGCAAAAAAATACTTAATGATCTATTGACGACATTAGGTCTCCTTCAATTTTGTTGAAAGCAAATAATGAGAAACCTCTTGTCTTCCAAAGGGATTTATTACCCATTCATTAAAGACATCAACTTTCTTAATAAAGACAACAGTATTTCTAATTACCTTTGTTTAGTGCCCTGGAGGCTTGACCATGATGGGACAGTACATTGAATATGATTCAGGATGAGAAGTTGACCCTTTTCTGTGAAGTGGGAGAAGAGCAGAGGGAAGAAGACTCCACCCCTCTACCCAAGAATTGAGTTTTAGGAGAGGAAGTAAGAATGCTGAGGATGGGGAATATATGCCCTTAAAGCTATCTGCTCAAATATTCCATTGAGAGTCTTTATTATATATTCAGGGACCACGCACCCCAAGTCTGAAAAATGCAGTTTTGGTAAAGAGCTGGAGAATGTGTCCTCCAGGCCTGGGTGAGCCAAAAGCCCTCATCTCTCATAACCTCAGGGGAACTTGACTAATGTTTTCTGATGGTTTGCTCTGTGCTAGCCCTGCCTGAATATTTGAATATGTGCACTGCTGTTTAATTTTCATGGTATTCTGAGGTAGGAACTATGATGCTTATCTTATAAAGGAGAAAAAGCCCTAAGATACAGCTGCCTTACAGGGCCTGATATAAATGTATGTAGTTGTTGTAAGATTTCAGTGAGCTGATAGACCCCTAAAGTGGGGAAATAGGATAACTTCCTTATCCATTTGGACACATGCTTCATTCGGAAGTTGGTGGCCACAGGAGATGTGGAAAGGCTCCAGAAGGCAAAATGGCAGAAAACCCTGAGCCACCATGGCGGTACCAATCCTGACAGTCACAGTGGTCTCAAGATGCTGCTTTCGGCCGATGGGAATGAGTTTAAGTATGATCCATGTGTGGATGTGTTGTTTATCATCTAAATAAACTTGGCATTGCAAGATTGAAATGCCAGTGTCATTTTTAAAGGTCAAATGACAGTTTGGGGATATTTTTATAACTTTGGAAAGTTCCTCAGCTACATCTGTTCACACTGGCAAAAGTGCGAGAGACCTCCATGGGGCATCTTTTTCCGTTGGTGGTGCTGCAGCCTTGCTTTGCAGAAAAGTTCTATTACAGTCTTTGGAGCTGGTATCTGGGGGCTCATGTCCTATTAATTGTTTCCATTTTTCTTGAATGGTTCTATTTAACTGTTTACCTATTAACTTTCATTCCTGCTGGACATATTGAAAAGATAGGCTGTAATTTTCTTCTAACTTTTATGCTCTTGTTTTCCTCTTTAAGGATTTTTAAAAAGTTTTTCTTTACATTCCAGTTAGTTAACATACAGTGTAATATTAGTCTCAGGTGTACAACATAGAGATTTCACGATTCTATATAACACCCAGTGCTCTTCATGACAAGTGCCCTCCTTTATCCCCATCACCTATTTCACCCATCCCCCCACCTTCCCTGTGGTCACCATCAATTTGTTCTCTATAGTTAGGAATCTGTTTCTTGGTTTGCCTCTTTTTCCACCCTTGCTCATTTCTTTTGTTTCTTAAATTCCACATAAAAGCGAAATCATATAGTATTTGTCTTTCTCTGATTAAATTCGCTTAGCAAAAAAAATAAAATAAATTCGCTTAGCATTATATTCTGTAGCTCCATCCATATCATTGCAAATGGCAAGATTTTATTTTTATGGCTGACTAACATTCCATTGTATGTATATACCACATCTTATTTAGCCATTCATCAATCAGTAGACATGTGGGCTGTTTCCATATGTGGCTAGTGTAGGTAATGCTGCTATAAACATTGGGGTGTATATGTCCCTTTGAATTAGTAATTTTGTATTCTTTGGATAAATATCCAGTAGTGTATTTGCTGGATTGTGGGGTAGTTCTATTTTAGACATTTTGAGGAACATCCATACTGTTTTCCAGAGTGACTGCTCCAGTTTGCATTCCCACTAACAGTGTAAGAGAGTTCCCTTTTCTCTGCATCCTTTCCAGTATCTCTTGTTTTCCTTTGTTGATTTTAGCCATTCTGACAGTTGTGAGGGGATAGCTCATTGTAGTTTTGATCTGTATTTCCCTGATGATCAGTGATGATGAGCATCTTTTCATGTGTCTGTTGGCCATCTGTATGTCTTCTTTGGAAAAATACCTATCCATATCTTTTGCCCATTTTTTAAATTGGATTATTCATTTTTTGGCTGTTGAGTTTTATAAGTTCTTTATATGTTTTGGGTACTAACCCTTTATCAGATAATGTAATTTGCAAATATCTTGTTCCATTCCATACGTTGCCTTTTAGTTTCATTGATTATTTCCTTCACTATGCAGAAGCTTTTTGTTTTGATGTAGTCCCCGTAGTTTATTTTTGCTTTTATTTCCCTTGCATCAGGAGACATATCTAGAAAGAAGTTGCTATGGCTGATGTCCAAGAGGTTACTGCCAGTGTTCTGTTCTGGGATTTTTATGGTTTCAGGTCTCACATTTAGGTCTTTCATCCATTTTAAATTTATTTTTGTGTTTGGTATAAGAAAGTGGCCCAGTTTCATTCTTTTGCATGGAGCTTCTGACTTTCCCAACACTATTTTGTTGAAGAGACTCTTTTACCCATTGGATATTCTTTCCTGCTTTGTCAAAGATTGACCATATATTTGTGGTTCATCTCTGGGTTTCCTATCTTGTTCCATTGATTTATGTGTCTGTTTTATGCCAGTACCATACTGTCTTGATGACTATAGTTTTGTAATACACCTTGAAGTTCAGAATTATGTGTCCAGCTTTGCTTTTCTTTCTTAAGGTTGTCTTGGCTATTTGGAGTCTTTTGTGGTTCCATACAAATTTTAGAATTGTTTGTTCTAGCTCGGTGAAAAATGCTGTTGGTATTTTGATAGGGATTGCATTAAATGTGAAGATTGCTTTGAGTAGAATAGACATTAATATTCTTCCAATCCATGAGCATGGGATATCTTTCCATTTTTTTGTGTCCTCTTCAATTGCTTTCATCACTGTAACTATAAAGTTTTCAGCATATAGGTCTTTCACCTCTATGGTTAGGTTTATTCCTAGGTATCTTATTATTTTTGGTGCAATTGTAAATGAGATTGATTCCTTGATTTTTCTTTCTGCTGCTTTATTATTGGTGTATAGAAATGCAACAGATTTCTGTATGTTGGTTTTGTATCTGTGACTTTCCTGAATTTATCAGTTCTAGAAATTTTTTGGTGGAGTCTTTCAAGTTTTTTACATAGAGTATCATGTAATCTACAGATAGGGAAAGTTTGACCTCCTTCTCCCTTATTTGGATGCTTTTTATTTCTTTTTGTTGTCTGATTGCTATAATTTGAACTTCCACTACTGTTAAATAACAGTGGTGAGATTGGGTATCCTTGTCTTGTTCCTGACCACAGAGGAAAAGCTGATTTTTTTTTTTTTTTTGTGGTGTCTGTAATCGTTTACTTCTGCATTAGTCTTTATTGTTTTCTTCTTTCTGCTGTCCTTAGGCTTGGTTTGTTCTTTTTCTAGCTCCTTAAAGTGTAAGTTTATGCTGCTTGAGATTTTTCTTGCTTCTTGAGGTAGGTCTGTTTTGCTGTATACGTCTCTTTTAGGATTACCTTTCTGCATCCCAAAGGTTTTAGACCATTGTGTTTTCATTTTCATTCATTCCCATGTATTTTTAATTTCTTCTTTGATTTCCTGATTGAATCATTCACTGTTTAGTAGCATGTTTCACCTCCATGTATTTGTGATCTTTCCAATTTTTTTCTTGTGGTTGATTTCCAGTATCATAGCATTGTGATCTGAAAAAGTACTTGGTATTATTTCAGTCTTTTTGTATTTATTGAGGCCTGATTCGTGGCCTAATATGTGATCTGTTCTGGAGAATGTTCCACATGTAGTTGAGAAAGACAAGTATTCTGCTGTTTTAGGATGGGTGTTCTGACTCTGTTAGTCCATCTTGTTCAGTATGTCATTCAAAGCCATTGTATCCTTGTTGATATTCTGTTTAGATGATCTGCCCATTGATTTAAGTGTGATGTTAAAGTCCTTACAATTGTGTTATCAATTATTTTCTTTAGGTTTGTTATTGTGTTATATATTTAGGTGTTCCCATGTTGGGGCCATGAATATTTATAATTGTTATATCTTCTCATTTGATTATCTACTTTATTATTATGCAATGCCCTTATTTGTCTCTTTTTACAGTATTTTAAAATCTAATTTGTCCAAAATAGGTATTGCTACTCTGATTTTTCTTTTAACATCTATTTGCATGACAGATGTTTCTCCATCCTCTCATTTTCAATCTGCAGGTTTTAGGTCTAAAATGAATCTCTTGTAAGGGAGTATATAGATGGACTTGGTTTTCTTAATCCATTCTGACACACTTTTGATTGGAGCACTTAGTTTATTTACATTCAGAGTAATTATTGATATGTTTTTACTGCCATTTTATTACTCATTTTTTTGTTTCTGAAGATTTTCTCAAATCCTTTCTTGTCTTTGTCACCTTTGGTCTCTTCCACTCAAAGTTGCCTTTAATATTTCTTGCGGGGACTAATTTTGCAGTCACAAACTTCTTTAGTTTTTGTTTGTCTGGGAAACTCTCTATTTCTTTCTGCATTCTGAATGATAATCTTGCTGAATAGAATATTCTTAGCTGCAGATTTTTCCCATTCAGTGCATTGAGTATATTATGCCACTTTCTTCTGGCTTGCCAAATTTCTTTCTTTTTTTTTTTTTTCTGGCTCGCCAAATTTCTGTTGAGAAATCTTCAGCTAGCCATATGGGTTTCCCCTTGTAAGTTAAGGGCTTCTTTTGTCTTCCTTCTTTAAAGATATTCACTATATTCTGCAATTTTAATTACAGTATGTCTTGATGGTATCGATGGGACTTCTCTGTGCCTCCTGGATCTAGATGTACCCAGATTAGGTACATTATCTGCTATTATTTCTTGAAATAAATTTTCTCCCCCTTTCTCTCTCTTTTGGGACTCTTATAATATTAATGCTATTAGATTTGATGGAGCCACTGACTTCCCTAAGTCTGTTCTTGTGTTGCATAATGCTGCTTTCTTTTGCTCAGCTTCATTGTTTTCCATTATTTTGTCTTCTGGGTCACTAATTTGCTCCTCTACTTCTTTCAGCCTGCTGTTTGTTGTGTCAAACCCTATCTCTAATTTCATTTATTGTATTCTTCATCTCTGATTCTTTTTTTAACTCTTTTATCTGTATAGTAAGGGTCTCAGTAATGTCTTCTTTCTCAAGCCCAGTGAGTATTCTTATGATTGTTGCTTTAAATTCTCCACAAGCATGTTACTGGTATCTGTTTGTCTTAGAACTTTGGCCATGGCTTTATCTTGTTCTTTCACTTGGGATAAATTCTTCTGTCTTGGCATTTTTTCCAAGTCTCTGCTTTCTCTGTGTTAGAAAAGCCAGGAAGGCCTCCTACTCCTGAAAAGAATGACCTTATGAAGAAGAGGTCATGCAGTGCTCCTGGCCTGGTGCTTGAAGAAGTGTCTCCAATGTGTGTTGTGTGTACTGCTGTTGTGTTTTGGCTGCTTTGTTCTTCAGGCCAGTCCTTGCCTAGCCTCTCTTTGCCTGCTGTGAGTGGTGTTTGGTCCCTGACCTGAGTGTGATAAGTTTTAAGTAGGTGTGCCCTTCTCCTTCTGAAATGAATCCTGACACCGCTTCCACAAGGAGAGAGGCTGTGCAGAAAACTCTGGGAGATGCAGTGCAGTCAGGCGTTTGTGCTGGTCTTCTGGAGGAGGAGCGTGCCGTGCTAGGACTGAGGCAAACTTGACTAAGAAGGGCAATCTCACTAGAGTGCTGGGGGATGGAGCTTGGTGTAAGTAGGTTAGGCAGCCAGTGTCTGTACTGTGCTCCTTCCCACAGGTGTTTTTGTGTTTATGCTGAGGGATGGGGGAGGAAAATGGTGCCAGCCAGCTTCTTTGTTCCAAAAGAGGCATCTCCTTGAATGCTGCCTCTCAGGGACACACTCTGAGAACAGCAAATCATCTCCCCACTCTGTGCTCCAGGCATTCTTCAGATGGCTGTTTCCACACCACGTGTCTCCAGCTTATTTGCCTGCCTTCTCTCCAGGAGAAGTACAGTGCCCTCTGGGCTTTGTCTCAGCCAAGCTGGCTGATATTTAAAACTCCAGGCTTTAAGCCCTACTGGTTATAAGAACTCACAAAATTCATCCCCTCTCGTTTCCAAGCCAATAGCTTTGGGGAAGTGATCTCCTTGTGCATTCCTCTGTGTGGTCCTCTCTCACCCTTCTCCATGACCATGGTTCCCTCCTGTCCATACCACCTGTGATCCATTTCTCCCCTAAACCATGTCTGCACTTTCTACCTTCTTAGATTGGCCTCTTTTCTCCCTATAGTTGTGAAGTTCTCTCAGTCTTTGGGTTAATTTCTCTATTTAAGAATTTATAAAACAGAAACATTGGGATGCCTGGGTGGCTCAGCGGTTGAGCATCTGCCTTCAGCCCAGCACATCATCCTGGAGTCTTGGGATGGAGTCCCACATTGGGCTTCCTGCATGGAGCCTGCTTCTCCCTCTGCCTATGTCTCTGCCTGTCTCTCTCCCCCTGGGTCTCTCATGAATAAATAAAATCTTAAAAAAAATTTAAGAAGTTGGGTTGACAATGCTTGTGATTTCTGTGGATGATCATAAAATTTTACAGCAACCCTGGGATTCCTTTGAGAATCAGTTGATTGTCCTATAGTTTCAAATCTAGATGTTAATTTGGTTGGCTCTTGTAAATCCAGTGACATTTAAAAGTAAATAAGTATTCTGTTTCTTATTTTATCTCTTTTCCCTAAATGTGAAGAGCAATGGGGGAGAAGCAAAAATGGAATATTTTTGTAATTTTTTTATTGTGGGAAAATATATACAAAATTTACCATTTTAACCATTCTAAGTGTACAGTTCAGTGGCATTATTCACTTTGTTATGCAACCACTGCCTCCATCCATCTCCAGAACTTGTACATCATTCCAGACTGAAACTCTGTACCCATTAAATAATAATTCCCCATTTTCCCCCTCCCTGGTAAACTGTAATCTATTTTCCGTATGAATTGGACTATTCTAGATACCTTTATATAAGGAAGAATCAATACATGTTTGTCCTTTTATGTCTGACTTATTTAACATAAAATCCTCAAGGTTCATCTGCATTGTAGCATATAACAAAATTTCATGCCCTTTTTTTTTTTTTTTGAGGGGGGCTTTGTGAGTGCTGCTGTGAACATTATTGTATGGATATCTGTTCATGTTTCTCTTTCAATTCTTTGTGTATATATACAAAAGCAGAACTGCTGAGTCAAAGGATAATTCAGTGTTTAACTTTTTGAGGAACCCTCATACTAGTTTAGATAAAAGTGGTGCCATGTTACATTCCCACCAACAAAAGACACACAGATTTGAACTGCTCTACATTGCAGTCAATACATGTTATTTTTTGTTTTTGCATTGGTTTTTATAATAACCATCCAGATGGGCATGAAGTAGTATCTCCTGGTTTTGATTTGTGTTTTTGTAATGGTTAGTGATGTTGACCATCTGACCATTTGTAAATAGTTTTTAGAGAAATGTTTATTCATGTCCTTTACCCATTTTCAAATTTGGTTAGTTGTTTTTGTTATTGAGTTTGAGGAGTTCTTCATATGTCTTGCATATTAATCCTGTATCAGATATGTGATTTGCAAATATGTTCTCCATCCTGAGGGGATCTTGTCCTTTGATGCCCTAAAGTTTTATATTTTGATGAAGTTTAATATAGTTTTTCTTTTGTTGCCTATATGTTTAGGGGTCTATCCAAAAAATTGTCACCAAATTCATTATTTTCCCCTGTTTTCATCTAATAGTTGCATAATTTTAACTTTTATGTTTAGATAATTAATGTAGATCTATTTTGAGTTAATTTTTATACATTGTATTAGGGACTCAGCTTCATTTTGCATGTGCATATCTAGTTTTTCCCGGCACCATTTGCTCAAAAGACTGTCCTTTCCTCATTGAAGGTCTTGCCACATTTGTCAAAAATGATTTGACTATATATGTGAGGGTTTATTTCTGGTCTCTCTATTCCATTAGTCTACACTGCCTTTATGCCAGTACCACTGTTTTGATTGCTGTTTCTTTATAGTAAGTGTTTAAACTAGGAAGTATGGATCCTTCAACTTTGTTCTTTTTCAAGATTGTTTGGGCTATATGGGATCCCTTGAGATTCCAAATGAATTTTGGATTTATTTGGGAGCTCTATTCTCTTGATCTGTGTGTCTGTATCAGTAGCAAACTGTTTTGACTACTGTTGCTTTGTAATATAGTTCAATATTGGGGATTGTGACCCCTCCTGTATCTCTTTTTCTCATGATTGCTTTGACTGTTTGAGTACTTTTTATGGTTCCTTACAAATTTTAGGATTATTCTAGTTCTGTGAAAAATGCTGCTGGTATTTTGAGAGATTGGATTAAATCTGTGGATTGCTTTGGGTAATATGAACATTTTAATGATACTAATTTTTCCAGTGCATGAGCATTGTATAGCTTCCTATTTATGTCATCTTCATTTTCTTTCAATGTTTTAATGTTCTCAGGATGTTTTTCACCTCCTTAGTTTAAAATATTCCTAGGTATTTTCCTTTTGATGCAGTTGTAAACAGAATTGTTTCTTCTTTCTCTGTTGCATTATTAATATATAGAAATTCAACAGATTTCAGGGGCATCTTGGTGACTCAGATAAGCATCTGTCTTCGGCTCAGGTTATGATCCTGGGGTCCTGGGATCAAGCCCCATATCAGGCTCCCTGCTCAGTGAGGAGCCTGCTTCTCCCTCTCCCTCTGCCTGCCACTCCCCCTGCTTGTGTGTTTTCTCTCTCTTTCTGTGTCAAAATATTTTTTTAAAAAAGAAACTCAACAGATTTCTGTATTTTAATTTCATATCCTGAAATTATGTAGCTTTGCTGAATTCATTTACTAGTTCTAACACTTTTTTGGTGGAGTCTTTCTGGTTTTCTGTAGATAGTATCATACCAATTGTAAATAGAGACAGTTCTACTTCTTTTCAGTTTTGATGCCTTTTCTTTTTCTTGTCTGATTACTGCAGCTAGGATTTCCAGTACTATGTTGAATAAAAGTGGACATCCTTGTCCTATATCTGTTCCTAGAGGAAAAGCTTTCAGTTTTTCCTCATGAAGTATGATCTTACCACTGGGCTTGTTATATGTAGCCTTCTGTATCCTGAGCTATATTCCCTCTAAACCCACTTTGTTGAGAGTTTTTATCATGAAGGGATGTTGAATTTTGTCAAATGCATTTTTTTCATTTATTGATAAGATCATATGTTTTTTGTCCTTATTCTTGTTAATGTGATATATTGCACTAATTGAATTGTGAATAGTGAACCACCCTTACATTCCTGAATAAATCCCACTAGATTGTGGTGAATGATTTTTTTTACATATTGTGGGATTTGGCATACTAATATTTTGTTGAGGACTTTTGCATTTGTGTTCATTAGAGATATTGGCCAGTAGTTTTCTTTTTTTGTAATGTCTTTGTCTGGTTTTGTTTTTAGGGTAATGCTGTCCTTGTAGAATACATTTTGAAGTTTTCCTTCCTCCGTTATTTGGAATAGTTTGAGAAGAATGGGTATTAACTTTTTTTTTTAAATATTTGATAGAATTCACCTGTGAATCCATCTAGTCCTTGACTTTTGTTAGGAGTTTTTGAGTACAAGTTCAATTTCATGACTGGTAATCAGTCTGTTCAATTTTTTTTATTTCTTCCTGGGTCAGTTTTGGGGGATTGTTATGTTGCTCGAAACTTACGTGTTTCTTGTAGGTTGTACTGTTTGTTGGTATATAATTTTTCATAATGTCTTATAATCCTTTGTTTCTGTGGCATTTGTATTTTTTTCATTTTGTTTTTATGTGAGTTCTCTCCCTTTTGATGTCTAGCTAAAGTTTTATCAATTTTATCTTTTAAAAAAGCTCTTGACTGCACTGATCTTTTTTTTAAAAAAATATTTTTTATTTATTCATGAGAGGCACAGAGGGGTGGGGGCGCAGAGACATAGGCAGAGGGAGAAGCAGGCTCCATGCAGGGAGCCTGATTGCAGGACTCGATCCTGGGTCTCCAGGATCAGGCCTGGGCCGAAGGTGGCACTTAACCGCTGGGCCACTGAGGCTGCCCCACTGATCTTTTCTATTTTATTTATTTTTGCTCTGATCTTTATTATTTCTTTCCTTCTACTGACTTTGGGCTTTGTTTAGTATTTTTTGTCTAGGTCTTTTAGGTGTAAGGCTAGGTTATTTACTTGAGACTTTATTTCTTGAGGGTAGTATCACTGTATCATTGTAATCTTCTCTTTTAGTACTGCTTTGCTGTGTCTCAAAGATTTTGGACTATTCTGTTTTCATTTGTCTCCATGTGTCCTTTGATTTTCTCTTTGGGTTTGTGGTTGACTCATTCATTTAGTGGCATATTGTTTAGCCTCCATATGTTTGTGTTCTTTCCAAGATTTTTTGTATCTTATAATTGATTTCTAGTTTCATAGTCTTGTGATTGGAGCAATGCTTGCTGTGATTTCAATCTTTTAAAATTTGTTGAGCCATTTCTTGTGGCCTAACCTGTCATCTATCCTGGAGAATGTTACATGTGCACTTGAAAAGAATATTCTTCTCTTTTTGGATAGGATATTCTGTATGTATCTATTAAGTCCATCTGATCTGGCATGTTGTTCAAAGTCATTCCTTTCTTATTCTCTGTCTGAATGATCTATACATTAAGTGGTGTGTTAAATACCTATACTATTATTGTATTATTGCCTGTTTCTTCCTTTATGTCTCTTATATTGCATGCATAGATATTTACAATTAACCTATCTTCTTATTAGATTGATCCCTTTATCATTATGTGGTGCCTTTCTTTGTCTCTTACTACAGCCTGTTTTAAAGTTTATTTTGTCTGATATATGTATTGCTACCTTGGCTTTTTTTAAATTTCTATTTGCATGGTTTTTCTATCCCTTCACTTTCAGTTCGTATGTCTTTAGTTTTAAAATAAGTTTCTTGCAGGCAGAAAGTTGGATCTTGTGTGTGTTTTTTTTAATCTATTCAGTCACTCTGTGTCTTTTGAAGTATTTAAAAGTCCATTTATATTTAAACTACTTCTTAAAAAAATAAACTACTTCTTGATAGGTATGCATATATTGCTGTTTTTTTAACTGTCTTCTGGTTATTTTTATAGTTCTTCTATGATCCTTTCTTATTTTCTTGTTCACTTCCCATATTGTTTGATGGGGTTTTTAAAATTTTATTTTTTTAAAGATTTTATTTATATATTCATGAGAAACACAGAGAGAAGAGAGAGAGAGAGGCAGAGACTCAGACAGAGGGACGTGGGACTCGATCCCAGGTCTCCAGGATCACACCCTGGGCTGAAGGTGGCGCTAAACCGCTGAGCCACTCGGGCTGCCCTGATGGGGTATTTTTTTACTGTTATCCTTGGATTCTTTTCTTTTGAAAAATAAATAAGCAAAATTTTTATTTGTTTATTTGTCAGAGAGAGAGTGCACACAAGCTGGGGGAATGGCAGAAGGAGAGGGAGAAGCAGACTCCCCACTGAGCAGGGAGCCTGATGTGCAGCTCTATCCTAGGACCCTAGCATCATGTCCTGAGCCAAAGGCAGCACCCAAGCACCTCTCTTTTCTCTTTATTTATTACAGGTTTATGATTCGTGGTTACCCTTAGGTTTTTTTTTTTTTCCCTTAGGTTCTTATATAACATCTTATGCAGAGCAAAGTGTATGTTATATTCATGGTCACTTAAGTTCAAATATATTCCAAAAGCACTAAATTTTTTTTTATCCATTCATCTTTCTTTTTTTTAATAAATTAATTTTTTATTGGTGTTCAATTTACCAACATACAGAATAACACCCAGTGCTCATCCCGTCAAGTGTCCCCCTCAGTGCCCGTCACCCACTCATCCCCACCCCCTGCCTTCCTCCCCTTCCACCACCCCTAGTTCGTTTCCCAGAGTTAGGAGTCTTTATGTTCTGTCTCCCTTTCTGATATTTCCCACACATTTCTTCTCCCTTCCCTTATATTCCCTTTCACTATTATTTATATTCCCCAAATGAATGAGAACATACACTGTTCGTCCTTCTCCGATTGACTAACTTCACTCAGCATAATACCCTCGAGTTCCATCCACGTTGAAGCAAATGGTGGGTATTTGTCGTTTCTAATGGCTGAGTAATATTCCATTGTATACATAAACCACATCTTCTTTATCCATTCATCTTTCGATGGACACCGAGGCTCCTTCCACAGTTTGGCTATCATGGACATTGCTGCTAGAAACATCGGGGAGCAGGTGTCCAAAGCACTAAATTTTTAATTCCCCCTTCATGTTTTATGTATATGATATTATATTTTACATATTTTAATTTTGTCTATACCTTGACTAATTTTTGTAGATGTAACTGATCTTACTCATTTTGTGTTTTAACCTCTATACTGGCTTTAAAAGTGGTTACCTTACTACTTTTACTATTTATTTGGTTTTACCTGTGATATTCGTTTCTTTCATAATTTTCTTCTATTATGTTTCTTCTATTATGACCTTTATTTCTATCTGTAGAGCTCTTGTTTACATTTCTTGTAAGGCTAGTTTAGTGGTGATGAACTTCCTTAACTTTGGTTTGTCTTTATCTCTGCTTTGATCCTGAAAAGTAGCCTTGCTGGGTATTCTTTTTTTTTTTCCTAGGCAAAGAACTTTATTAACCTTGTTTCAAACTTTATTCCCAGGCTTCTTCAGCTTAATTAGCTGCAAAGAATGAATTGTGTATAAGCAAAAACTGAAAAGAGCTGCAATGTCCAAGGGGCTTGGGCTTAAAAATATTAGAGATCTAGATTTTATCAGATCCATGAACAAAATTTTAAAAAGCAGTCATAATATAAAATAGCAGCTGCCAGTAACTTCTTCAAGTTTTATCTTCTTCAGAAGTTGAATCAATTCAGTTTGCTTCATTCTTGGAAGCTTCATTAAAATTCTCAAGATCTGGAACTTCATCATCATCCTCCTCTCCGGTAGCAAGTGGTGCTTTTCCATCCACGGATTATTTGGGCAGAGCTTCAGCCAGTCTTCTTAAACTAGTCAGACTGTCTGCACCAAGCTGGTTTAAGATACTGGGTAGCATTTCTGTCAGCTGCTTTGTCTCAGCTGCTTTAACATAGCTGTTCTATGAAGCACCTTCTTTCGGCGAGCAGTTCCTTTCCCACCAATGCGCACCTGTGCTTGCAATTTGGCGAGTTTCTCCTGGTTCATGATAGTTTCTTTCATCTTGTTGGAGCGCAAATGGGACTGCTCGGGGGACTAGGGTTGGCGCTCGGGGGGTCTCAGGCAGACCAGCTGACTGGGTAGAGTATTCTTGGTTTAGATTTTTCCTTTCAGCATTTTGAATATATCATGTCACTCTCTTCTGGCCTGTCAAGTTTCTGCAGAAAAATCAGCTAATAGACTTATGTGGCTTCCCTTGTATATAACAGTTTTTTTCTTGCTGCCTTTATGATTCTCTGATTATCATTACCTTTTACCATTTTAAGAATTCATCTTAATGTGGGCCTTTTTGGATTTATCTTGTTAGGGACTCTGTGATGACTGGGCCTGGATGTCTGTTTCTTTCCCTAGGCTAGTGATGTGTTCAGCTATTATTTCTTCAAATTATTTTTCTGCCCCCTTATCACTTCTTCTGAGATCCTATTCACCATCTCAACACTTGGTGACATTGCTGGATTCCTTTAATGTGGTCTTGTTTTTATTTTTATTTTTTAATTTTTTGCTATTTTTCATTGCTTCCCATTATCCTATCTTCCAGATTGCTGATCCATTCTTCCTGTAATATACTGCAATAGATTTATTTTTAGTTTCATTTAATGAATTCTTTAACCCTGACTATTCTTTTAAAAAATATTTTCTCTTTTTTTTAAGTCCTCCCTGAGATCATCCACTTTTCTCAAGTTTAGCAAGTATCTTTATGACCATGGATTTCAACTCTTTATCAGGCACTTTGCTTACTTTTGTTTACTCTAGCTCTTTTACTGTGATTCTTTTTTTTCCTTTTTTTGTCTCATTTTGTCTGTGTTTGTTTCTAGGTATTATGTAAGTCAGATTCCCTGATGTTAAAAGGAGTGACCTTGTGTAGAGGAGGTCTTGTGGTGCTTATAGCTCAGTCTCCCCCCAGTCATCAGAAAGAGGAGCTCCAGTGATGTTCCTTGTGTAGGCTCTGCACCTAACTGTTGTGGATGAGGTGCTGTCATTTTCAGCCCAGCAGACTGCAGTGATCTGCTTTGCCTGCTTTGAGCGCATTGGTCAGGGTTTGTTCTCTAAGCTGTCACGAGGCCTGAGACCACCACAGGTTTGTTGGTAAATGAGGCCAGCATCAGCTTAACTGTCTGCAGTTAGCCTCTCTGGTGCAGTTGTGGGTACACCAAAGAGCAGGGCTTATTCCCTGCTTGGCCAGTGGAAAGGTTCTCATTGGTGAGCAGGGCTGGCTGTCAGCCTAGCTGTCTGCAGTTAGCCTCTCTGCCACAGGTACAGATGCACTGAAGGGCATGGCTTGCTCCCTGTGCAGCTGGCTGAGGCTGGACTACTGGAATTGTGGACACACTGCCGTGTAGGGTTATCACCTCCCCTCCCTAGGGCAGGAATCACTTTGGAGTGGTACTGGTCCTTGCTGGGGTTACATCATGCAGGGTTTGATGGGTAGAATCTGCTTTGGAGGGATAGGAAGGTTGGATGTGGCAGTCTGTAGAGTCACACCAGTGGGGCTTGAGGAAGTATTAAGATAAGAGGAGTTAGTCCTGGCTCCTGCAAGTGTCAGGCTATCTAGGCTGGAGGAAGGGGAAAAGAAATGACGCCTGCCATCACTTTTTTTTCCCCAAAGAAATTTTCCTGAAGATCCTTGCTTCTCCAGCACAAATTCTAGGATTAATCAATAAAGCTCCTTCATGTATATCCCAGGTACTTTTTTAAGTGGCTGTTTCTGTGCTATGTCTTGGGCTGAGTTGTTTATTATGTTCTTTAGGGGCAGGAACTCAGATTCCTGTCACCTTCTGGCTTTCTTAGAGTTTCTTAGAGTTGCTGATTTTTCTAGCTCCTGAAGTTAGCTGGTTTTTAGAGCCAGATGTTATGGGGATTCATCTTTCCAGTGCAGGTCCCTACTCCTAAAGGTTCCTGGTTTGGGCTGATCTTCTTGGTTCTCTGTGCTTATGGTGTCCCTCCCATTTATGTTTAGTCCTGCCAGAGATTTGGTTCCTAACTGTGTCTCCACCCTTCCTACCTTTTTCCTTGTGGCCTCCTCTCTACAGTTAATTGTGGAAAGTCTGTTCTGCTAGTCTTTTAGTCGTTTTCTGGGTTAGTTGCATAAATGTAACCATTATCTTGTGTCTGTGGGAGGAGGTGAGCTCAGGATCCTCCTACTTCACAATCGTCCCCAAATTCCCTTTCTCCTTTTTTGCTTCATGTATTTTGAAGTTGTGTTATTTGGTGCATACACCTTTAGATGTTTGGTTTTATCATTATGCAATTTTCTTCATTTCTGATAATCTGTCTTGAAAACTACTTTGTTATTAATATAGCTACAGTAACTTTCATATGTTTATTAGTTGCATGGTATATCTTTTTCTACCCTTTTACTTTTATCCTATCTCTGTTTTTCTATTTAAAGTATGTCTGTTGTAACTAACTTGTAATTGGTTCTTGTTTATCCATTTTCTCCCAAGTTAAGGACTTAATATGTAAACAAAACTTTATTTAAATAAACTGTTGTAAATCTTATACTGAGGAACATTTTTCGTGTTTGTGTGTGTGTGAGAGAGAAAGATGACTGGGCTTTCTTAGGTTTTCTTTCAAGATCTACTTATATCTATATTTTCTTAAAGATTTTATTTTTAAGCAATCTATACACCCAATGTGGGGCTCGAACTCACAACCCTAAGATCAAGAGTTGCATGCTCAATTGACTAAGCCAGTCAGATGCCCCGGTCTTTGTTTTTGATCTATGTAAAGTTTGGCCATGATAACATTGTAAACCTTTTACTGTGGCTACAGAGACTACTTACTACTTTTAGGAAAAGTTCCATCAAAAATTTTAAAGTATTTTCTGGGAGTATATAATTACTTCTGTAATCTTAGAGGTTTGCCTTCCTCTTCTTCTTTTATTCATTTGTCATATATTCTGAGTATATTTTCCTCCAGGATATCCTGAAGATATTTTTCTTTCTCTTAGATTCAAGGTACAGAGGTAGAGTTGATCATACTTCCTGAACTGCTATTGACATCATTGCAAGTTTCCTTCCGTGTTCTATTTATTTCTTTTATGCTTACTTTCAGGCATTTATTCTAATATGTGTGCCGTTGGTGGTTCTATTTGTATGTATCCTTGTGAAACATATAGCATTTTGTGTGCAGTACTTTCAGTTTCTAAAATGACATTGTGAGATAGATTTTTGTTATTTCTCGATGTTGTACCATATTTTAAAGATTTATGTTTATTGCTGTGTGCATCTCTATTGTTTCTGTGAAACTTTATTTTTCTCAAATTGGAATTCTCATAAATGGTTTATTGGGAAATTAGAATTTGCCATGAGGTACTTCATTGCATTTATCACCATAGCATTCTAATGCTGTATTAATTGATGGAAAAATTAAAACTCTAGTTCTGCTCAAGGATACTGTATAGTCAGACTATGCCAAATGGAATATTCTTACTTCCTTGTGAATTAGGTCTCTGTAAATGTGAATCCTGCACAGAAATGACCAATATCCAGCTCCTAGAATAAACTCCCTGGAGAACATGTTCCTGATGCTCCTTACCCTCCTTCCTTCAGGCACATGCCTTCGTTTAGATGCCTTACATTTATCTTCTTAAATTCATACCACATTCTCCCCTGATTCAGCAATTAAATATTTTAATAGCACTGACCAACAGCACAGAATAGCTATGGCCAAGAGAGCTATTGTCAGGGGTCTTTACTTTAGGCATGAATTTGAAGAATCCTCTATACTTTTGAGATTTCTGGTCCAAGAACATGGCACATGTAACAAACAGGAAGCTTTTAAAGACAAGTTATAAAAACTCAATGTAAACAATAAAAAAAATGCCTTAAGCAGTACATATAATCTCACTTTACTAGCAGAATAATACTGGCTGCTGCTGCAGGCAAAGCCTGACATCTGATAAGCTTGATAGAGTAAAAGCTTCTTGATTGGCTCTACAAAGTTTGCTGGGTGTTGATGAATCTTCTGGGCAGAGTCAGTGATTTTGACATCCCAGTGCTTCCATCTTATCATTGCACTAACCATAACGCCTGGATTCTTCTAAGGTCACTCTAGTAAAGGAAGAGGGGTGTTTGATTGCCCAGGCTTTTTTTTTTTTTTTTTTTTTTTTTTTTTTAAGAGTTGCATTTTCAAGCACTACAGTTTCCAGTTCCCTGTGTTTTTTAAATTTTTATTGAAGTATAGTCAATACACAAAGTTACTTAAGTTTCAAATGTACAACATCATGATTTCATAAATCTGTTTTGCTATGCTAATCACAAATGTACCTACCATCTGCCACCATGCAGTGCTATTACAATACCATTGACTATATTGCTTATGCTATACCTTTTATCCCAAGACATTGATTCCATAACTGGAAGCCTTACCTGCGACTCCCCTTCACCCATTTTGCCCATCTCCCCAAACTCCTTCCCTATGGGAACCATCAATTTTCTGTATTTATGGATCTGTGTCTGCTTTTTGTTTTGTTTTCTAGTTTTTTTTTATGTTTGTTTATTCATGAGAGACACAGAGGGAGAGAGAGGCAGAGACACAGGCCGAGGGAGAAGCAGGCGCCATGCAGGGAGCCTGACGTGGGATTCCATCCCGGGTCCCAGGATCATACCCTGGGCTGAAGGCAGCACTAAACCACTGAGCCACTAGGGCTGCCCTGTTTTCTAGTTTTCACATATAAGTGAAATCATAGTATTTATCTTTCTCAGTCTGACTTAAATTCACTTACCCCAGTACCTTCTTGGTCCAACCATGTGGTCACAAATGGCAAGATCTCACTCCATTCTTTCTTGTTGCTGAGGAATATTCCATTGTATGTATACCGTATATGTACCATATGGTACATATGTACATTATATATACCATAATATTCCATTGTATGTGTATTACCACATATTTTTCATTCAGCTATCAGTGGACACTTAGGTAGCTTCCATATCTTGGCTATTGTAAATCAAATTGCAATAAACATTAGTATTTGCATTTTCTTTGGGTAAATACCAAATAGTGGAATTACTGGATCATATTGTATTTCTATTTTTAATTTTTTGAGGAACCTTCATAATGTTCTCCAGTGGCTGTGCCAGTTTGACATTCCCACCAGTACTGCCTCCATTGTATTCTTTTCTCCATATCCTCCCCAACACTTGTTATTTCTTGTCTTTTTGATATTAGCCATTTTGATGAGTCGAAGGTGATACCTCATTGTGGTATTGATTTGCATTTCCCCAATGATTAGTTATTTTGAGCATCTCTTCATGGTGTCTATTTGCCATCATATGTCTTCTTTGGAAAAATGTCTACTTAGGTCTTCTCATTTTTTAATTGTTATTTTGGTATTGAGAGGAGTTCTTTATAAACTTATTATATTTCATGTATTTCATATACTTTATATATACTTTGTATACCTAAGTATATCTTATTGAATATATCATTTGAAAATATCTTCTCCAATTTACTAGGCTCCCTTTTTGTTTTTTTGATGGTTTCCTTGCTGTTCAAAAGCTTTTTATTTTGGTATAGTCCCAATAGTTTATTTTTGCTTTTGTTTCCCTTGCCTAAGGAGACCTATCTAGATAAATGCTGCTAAGGCTTGTGTCCAAGGGATTACTGCCTGTGTTTTCTTTTAGCAGTTTTATGGTTTCAAGTCTCACATTTAGGTCTTTAATCCATTTTGGGTTTATTTTTGTGTATGGTATTAAGAAAGTAGTCCAATTTCATTATTTGCATGCAGCTATTTTCCCCAATATCATTTATTGAAGAGCCTGTCTTTTTTACATTGTATATTCTTGCCTCCTGTGTTGCAGATTAGTTGACCGTATATAGGTAAGGGTTTATTTCTGGGCTCTGTACTCTGTTCCATTGATTTTTTTTTTAACATTTCCTTTATTCATGAGAGACACACAGAGAGAGGCAGAGACATAGGCAAAAGAAAAAGCAGACTCCCTGTGAGGAGCCTGATGTGGGACTCGATCCCAGGACTCCAGGATCATGCCCTGAGCCAAAGGCAGACACTCAACCACTGAGCCACCCAGGCACCCCTGTTCCATTGGTTTATGTGTCTGTTTTTGAGTCAGAACCACATGGTTTTGATTACTAAAATTTTGTATTATAGTCTGAAATAGGGGATTGTGATAGCAACAGCTTTGTTCTCTCTCAAGATTACTTTGGCTATTTGTGTTTTTTTTGTGGTCTCATGCAAATTTTAGTGCTATTTTTTCCTAGATCTGTGAAAAATACTATTGGTAATTTTGATAGGCATTGCACTGAATCTTTATAGTACTTTGAATATGTGCTGCTGAAGCGAGCACGAATCTTTAGAATACTTTGGGTGGTGCAGACATTTTATCAGTATCAATTCTTCCTAACTGTAAGCATATAATATCTTAATGTTTATGTCATCTTCAAAATATTTCATTGATGTTTTATAGTTTTCAGAATATAGTTCTTTAGTATCCCTGGTTAAATTTATTACCAGTTGTTATTTTTAGTGCAATTGTAAGTGAATTGTTCATTTCTTCTACTTCATTGTTTATAGAAATGCAACAGATTTATGTGTATTAATTCTAACAATTTTTGGTAGTTTTTAGGCTTTTCTGTGTGTACTTTCATGTCCTATGCAAATAGTGACAGTTGTCCTTACTATTTTCAATGTCTTTTATTTTTCTTTTCTGATTGATATGGCTAGGAATTCCAGTACTATGTTGAATAAAAGTGGTGAGAATGGATATCTTTTTCCTTTTCCTACTCTTAGAGGAAAAGCTTTTAGTTTTTCACCATTGAGTATGTTAGTGTTGGGTTTTTCATGTATGGCCTTTATTACAATTGAGGTATGTTCCCTCTAAATATCCCTTAGTTAAGAGTTTTTATCATGAACAGATGTTGGATTTTGTGAAATCCTGTTTCTACATCTATTGAGATGATCATATAATTTTTATCCTTCATTGTGTTAATGTGATATGTCATGGTGGTTGATTTGTGGATATTGAGCAGTCCTTGCATCTTTGGAATAGATCTCACTGGACTGTGGTGAATGACACTTTTAATGTGTTACTGAATGCTACTTGCCAATATTCTGTTGTGGATTTTTGCATCTATGTTCATCAGGAATATTGGCCTGTAATTTTTTAGTGTCTTTGTCTAGTTTTGATATCACAGTAATGCTAGCCTCCTAGCTTTCTAGCTTTCTTTCCTTTAATTTTTGGAATAGTTTGAGAACAGGTGATAACTCTTTTTTTTTTTAATAATAAATAAATAAATAAATAAATAAATAAATAAATAAATTATTTATTTATTTATTTATTTATTTATTGAGACACACAGAGAGGCAGAGACACACAGGCAGAGGGAGAAGCAGGCTCCATGCAGGGAGCCCGATGTGGGACTCGATCCCCGGTCTCCAGGATCACGCCCCAGGCTGCAGGTGGTGCTAAACTGCTGCGCCACCGGGGCTGCCCCAATAATAAATTTATTTTGTATTGGTGTTCAACTTGCCAACATACAGAATAACACCCAGTGCTCATCCCGTTAAGTGCCCCCCTCAGTGCCCGTCACCCAGACACCCCCACCTCCTGCCCTCCTCCCCTTCCACCACCCCTAGTTCATTTCCCAGAGTTAGGAGTCTTTATGTTCTGTCTCCCTTTCTGATATTTCCCACACATTTCTTCTCCCTTCCCTTATATTCCCTTTCACTATTATTTATATTCCCCAAATGAATGAGAACATAAAATGTTTGTCCTTCTCCGATTGACTCATTTCACTCAGCATAATACCCTCCAGTTCCATCCATGTTGAAGCAAATGGTGGGTATTTGTCATTTCAAATGGCTGAGTAATATTCCAGAACAGGTGATAACTCTTTTTTAAATGTCTGGTAGAATTCATTCACATAGATTATTTCTAAGGACCAGACTTGGGTCTGACTTGCATGACTTCTGCTTGTATTAAACAAGCCATATGACTGAATCTGCCATATGACTCCCTCCTACCTGCACGGAATGCTGAGACATGGAGTCTTCCTGTAAGCCTCGGAGGGGGCCAGGCTGTAGTGATTATGGAGACATACTCTCATTAGGAAGTCCAGACGTAAAGCAGATTTCAGGGTTATCTGAGCAACTGATTATGTCATCAGTGGTCCAGAGTGTTCCATCTCTGTCCTCACTGCCATCCTCAGAATGTCAGTTTTGTCTTCTCCTGGTTGCAGACTGGCCACTACAGTTCCCACCATCACATCTAAACGTGACTGTGTGCAGAGGTGGAAAGGAAATTCAGGAGCCCCTTAGGAGTGAGGGAACCTTCCTAGAAGCAGCTAAGCACAGTTCCTCTGATGATCAGAACTGCCAGTACTCAAACTGATCACTGACAAATGAGAATTTACCCTTGGCATGGGAGAGAGTCACTATATTTTCAGTCATGTCAGCAGGTCTACATCTGAATCAAACGGAAGCTCAGCTATCAAAGAAAAGGAGAGTGGATATGGAGTACAAAACCAACAAATATCTGCCACGGTTATTCTCTGCACTCATTCACATCATTTCTGTTCCTTAATAAAGCTTTAAAATTTTCTTCATATGGTTCCTGCACTGTTCTCAGTAAGTTTATGCCTAACATTCCATATTTGTTCTTGCTGTGGTAATGCTACTTTCCGTGATATTTACTGGTATATAGGAAAGCTACTGATTATCAGTCATCTCTGTTTAATTTTCTTTTATGTGTGTATCTCTGTAAATTCCCTTGCATCCTTTTTTGAAGTTGTAGTAGATGTTAACTAAATTCTGGGGAAGAAACCTCCAAGTAGAACGATCTTATGTGGAACAGGGGACATAGCAACAAGATTGACAAGTAATAAAACAGAGTATTTTATTACTTTTCATTCTGTGAAAAGAGAGGTTACATCTTAATGCCTAGAAAAGAAATGAGAGTATGTGTTTTTTTCAAAACTTGCCTTAAAAGAGTGCTGTGTGTGTGTGCGCGCACACACTTGTATGTCCCAGAACATACTTAATGCTAAAACTGGATGACCAATAACCAACATATTTTAAGAAACCTTTGCCTACTATCAGCACAACTTTTCTACATGAGAATAATGGGATATGGGTAGATGGTTTCCATACAGAGAAATTAATAAACAGAAATTAAGAAATTGGAACTTTCTCACATACTTATAGTCTTGGGCAAACTATAGCAAAAATCTTTAGGGTCAGTACTTATTCAGGAAAACAAATTGAGCATGGCCAATGCTACCATTCTTGTAGTGAACTCTGCTACCTCTTATGTAATGATGAAAAAGGAGTTGAATCCAGTTGCTCCCAGTATCCCATCTCTACACACACACACACACACACACACACACACACACACACACAGCAGCAGCAGCAGCAGCAAAGTACATATTCTGAGACCATATTGATTTTTTTTTATTACTTTCAAGTCCACAGTATTTATACCTTTTTTTGAAATGTGAATTAGCTTCTTTGCATATGAGTCTGTCAGTTGCATGAAAAGGCTAGTACAAAAATGAGACCAGCCATCAGAGATGTTGGTTAGAGCTCTAAATACCCGTATGAAGTAAAATCTACCCTTGGATAGACACTTCCTTTCGCATGCTGAGTACTGCTGCCACAGGGATGAGTAACAATACTCCCTACCATTAAAGAACTCAGGACTCTTGAAACAGTTTGGGGAATGTGTAGCAAAAGGATAACATTTTTAAAGGGGGCAACAGCTTACAGTACTGAAGAACTGCAGAAGTTTTCTGCAGGTCTAACTATGTTTGATATTATGTAAAGTTTTACCTTTTGATACCCAAATGAAGATTCACGTGGTCATTGGCAATTATGTTCATATTTTCAATAAACATCAAATCTTACTAAATTTTACTAAGGTGTATAGATCTATACAAGAGACAGTAGATTAAATTTAAAATTTTTAGAAGGGATATATTTTAACATTGATGGCTGAAGAGAGAATGTGCTCTTGTGGGGTGGCGGGACCTCCAAAGTAGCAACCCTTTTTCTTGTCTGATATTGTCACCATAGTATTTTACTCTTAAGCTAGGGGTTCTTTGCTGCAAGAGTACCTACTTTCCTAGAAGCTTTGAGGAAAGTAGAAATTTAAATAGTTCATAGGTTTGACTAGGACAGCTTCTCTCTCATACATACTTACAAATGAAGTCCACACATGCAGTAAGCTGCATTTGATTGTCATCTGCCAGTCATCTGTTTCCTCATAAATACATTCAGGCCAAACCCCTTTAGCAAGAATACCACATTGATGATCTTGTCCTCCTCTCCTGCTTCCATTGGGTGGGACGTACTGTTAGGTCATCTTATGGGTGGTGACACCACACTTGACCACTGGGTCAAGGTAGTGACTGCCAAATCTCTCCATTGTGAAGACACATTTTTCTTTTGTGTTTACTAGGCAAGCCATAGGTTGATACTCTGAGGTAGCTGAATGTCTTTTTTTCCTAGCTTTTACCCAAGAGTTCTAATATCCAGTGAATGTTCTTGCTTGAATTAGTACATTGAGGGTATGAAGTGGTTATCTTCTTATTGTGCCAATCTTTTCCTCCTCTGTTAGTTGGTGTCCTTCTTAAAGAGCAGCTTCTCTCTCACACATATACCCCAACCTGTAACCTTAGACCTGTTGATTCCTTTCCCCCACCCACCCTCTCGCCACTGTTTATTTAATCCATCAGAGTTGTTCTTCCTGATGCTTAAATTGTTCCCACATTGTCCAGCAACCCTTCAGACTGGCTTCTGTCTTCATTCCGCATGTCCTTCATTGTCTTTGAGCCCATCTTTGTTTTTCTGACAGCATTCTAGACTCCTACTTTCCTTGTGCCAGCCCTGGATCAGCCACTTTTCTAAGATTCCCTGATTCCTTTTAGTGGAGAATGGTGTTTAAGATCAGGGTATTAGATCTATTTATTGCTGTTGGGGTGTTGATATTATTCTAGGCTTTTTAGTCATGAATTCAGGTCAAAACCTTCTAAGTACTTTTTTTGTTGTATTTCTGAAGTGTAATTTACCTATGATAAAATGTACTCATTTTAAGTGTAGAGTCTGCTGTACTTTAGCAAATACTTACACCCTTGTAACTGTCGCCTTATGACCACTCATAGTCAGTTTTCATCATGGCCTGCAATCTGCTTTTTATCCTTATAGATCAGTTTGCCTGTTCTAGAATTTCATATAATTAGTATAGTATGTAGCCTTTTTTTTTCATTCAGCATTATGTTTTGGAGATTCACCCATGTTATGAATATCAATAGTTCATTACTTTTTATTGCTGAGTAGTAATCTATTGAATGGATATATAACAAATTGTTTATCTGTTTATAAGTTGATGTGTGTTTGGCCTGTTTCCAGATTATGGCTAAAATGAGTTAAGCTGCTGTGAACATTCAGGTACAGGTTTTTATATGGACGGATACTTTCCTTTCTCTTGGGTAAATACCTAGAAATGGAATTGCTGGATCATATGATAGGCATATTTTTTCCAACTTTGAAAGAAACTGCCACATTTGTTTCCAAAATGGTTGTACCATTTAATCCTCCCACCAGGAATAAGAGATCCAGTTACTCCACATCTTCATCATCATTTGGTATTGTCAGTCTTTTAATTTTAGCCATTCTGGTGGGTGTACAATGATATAATTTTAATTGCTGGTTTTAATTTTCTTATTTTGGTTTTTAATGACTGATGAATAGAACATCTTTCCACGTGGTAATTGTCCATTTTTCTTTGATGAGATGTCTGTTCAAATCATTTGGCCCATTTTTTAATAGTTCAGTATTAGTGGTTAATGCTATTCATCCTTTAGACTTTTTTTTTTTTTGAGCTCTAAGAATTTTGTGTATTCTGAATATAAGCTCTTTGTCAGAGATATGTACTGGGATGTTCCAGTCTGTGACTTGCTTTTAAAAAAATGCTAACAGTATCTTTTGGGAGAGTAGAAAATTTTAAGTTCAATCTCTGAATTTGGTTTTGAAGTTTGCATTTTTAGGTACCAACTGAGGAATCTCTACCTAGCCTAAGACTTCAAAGATTTTCTCCTGTATTTTCTTCTAGAAGTTGTATAAATTTAGCTTTTGTATTTAGGTTTGTGATTCCATTTTGAGTTTTTATGGATTTATGAGACAGAGGGATTGAAGTTCTGTTCACCTGTTCATTCTCTCTCTCTCTCTCTGTCTCTCACATAGATGCCAGGTTCTTCCAGTACTATGTGTTAAAAACATTGTCTTTTCCCCCATGGAATTGCCTTGGCATCTTAGTAAAAAAAATTAGCCAACCATTTGTGGGAAGAACTCTTCTGAACTCGGTCTCTTTCATGTCTTTTACATATCTCTCCTTACACTAATATCACACTGGTTTGGTTAGTGTGGCTTTATAATAAGCAGAGCCCAAGCTAGCTCCTCCCAAACAATTCATACCAGGAACCACAAATTCAAATACTTTCAAGAATGTAGCATACTTAAGTTGGCCATCTGTAAGCAGTTACTTAATTGGTATTAAAACTTAAAGGACTAAAACTACAACCTGATTTAATTTCATTTATTAAAGATTTTAATTATGTTCCTTTTTCATATATTTATCATTCCTATGTTCTTAATCGTGTCTTTTATATACATACTTTGCATACTAAATATACAAGAACATTTCTCATTTCCATACATTTCCAACATTTCTCATTTCTTGAAATGCATGGCCCATTTGGTGTGTTTCTCAGTTTCCTGCTTTGGAGATACAAATATCTCCTGGGACAGCACCAGTTAGTAATAATGTTGATTGACACTGAGGCTCAGCTTTGGGGCTGTGATGCAAGTAGTGGGGGGACCATGGATAACAGGAGAGAGCTGGTACTACTGGAAGGGACATAGACTCTCAGTGCCACTGTTGCTGTATGTAATACTAGCCCAGCTTGGCGAATTTTCAGAGAGGCCAGAAGTCTTTGGATTTTAACATGTCTCAATTTAAAACCTATCTCTGTGTAGGCCAAACCAAACTTTCCTGAGGACCACATTTGCCCCAAGCTCCTCTGGTCTGCATGACAAACAAGAGCACAAAAAATGAGAGGAATAATTGACTCCCAAGCTCAAGAATAAGTCTGCATTATACCTGATAGCAGTGAGTGGAGAAAAAGATTCTTAGAAACTTCTGAAATACTTTTTTTTTAAATTAATGGACTATATTCTTAGATTTTTTATTTTTAATTGAACTAGAGTTGGCATACATTAGTTTCAGGTGTACAGCATAATGATTCAACAAGTCTAAACATAAAATGCTCACCATAATAAGTGTAGTTACCATCTGTTACCATATAGTGTTAATACAGTATTACTGGCTGTATTCCCTATGCTGTATATTTCATCTCTGTGACTGACTTATTTTATAACTGGGAGTTTGTATCTCTTAATCCTCATCATCTATTTCACCTATCTTCCTATTCCCTTTCCCTCTGGAAACTACTAGTTTTTTTTCTCTGTATTTATGAGTCTGTGTCTATTTTTTATTTGGTTGATTGGTTTTTAGATTCCACATATAAGGGAAATCCTAAGGTGTTTGTCTTTTTCAGACTTCTCTCACTTAGCATATTACCTGTTAGGTCCATCCATGTTGTCACTATCCATTCATCTATTGATGGACACTTGGGTTGCTTCCATATATCTTGGCTGTTATAATTCTGCAGTAAACATGGTACATATATCTTTTCTAAGTAGTCTTTGTATTTTCTTCAGGTAAATATAGAAGTAGAATTACTGGATTGTATGGTACTTCTATTTTTAGTTTTTTGAGGAACCTCCATGCTGTCTTCCATGCTGGCTGCACCCTCTACATTCTCACCAGTGGTGCACAAGGGTTCCCTTTTACCCACATTCTCACAAATACTGGTTTTTTAATTATCTTTTTGATATGAGCCATTCTGATGAGTGTGAGGTGATATCATCCTGGTTTTGATTTGCATTTCCCTCATGATGAGTGACGTTGAGCATCTTTTCAGGTGTCTATTTGTCATCTATATATGTCTTTGGAAAATTGTCCATTCAGGTCCTTTGGCCATTTTTAAGTCAGATTATTTTTGTTGTTGAGTTGTATGACTTCTTTATATGTTTTGTATATTAACCTCTTATTGGATATATAATTTGCAAGTATCTTCACCCATTTACTCATTTTCCTTTCCATTTTGTCTATGGTTTCTTTTTTGCTGTGCAAAAGTCTTTTCATTTGATGTAGTTCCCATTGTTTATTTTTGTTTTTTATTCCCTCACTTGGGTGGACATAGCCAGAAAAATGTTAGAAGTGTGATGTCTACTAGATTGCTGCCTATGTTTTCTTTTTAGCAGTTTTATGGTTTCAAGTCTCACATTTAGGTCTTTAATACATTTTGACTATTTTAATGTATGGTGTAAGAAAGTGGTCTAGTTTTATTCTTATGCATATAGCTGTCCAGTTATCCCAATACTATTTATTGAGGAGACGGTCTTTTCCTCATATATTCTAGTTTTCTTTGTCATGGATTAATTGACCATGTATGTGTGGGTTAATTTCTGGGTTCTTTATTCCATTGATCTGTATATCTGTTTTTGTGCTAATGCCATACTGTTTTGATTACTGCACAATTGTAGCATAGTTTAAAATCTGGGATTCTGATACTTCCAACTTTGTTCTTCTTTCTTAAGATTGCTTTGGCTATTTGGCTGTCTTTTGTGGTTCTATACAAATTTTAGGATTATCTTTTCTAGTTCTGTGAAAAATACTGTTGATATTTTAATGGGGATCACACTGAATCTGTGAATTGCTTTGGGTAGTATGGACGTTTTAATGGGTCTTCCAGTCCATGAACATGGTGTATTTTTCCATTTGTTTGTGTCATCTTTTATTTCAACAATATCAAAGTTTTCAGAGTACAGGTCTTGTACCTCTTTGGTTAAGTTTATTCCTAGATATGTTATTCTTTTAAAAAAATTATTTGAGAAAAAGCACATGCATGAGCAGCGGGAGGGGCAGAGGGAGAAGGAGCAGCAGACTCCCCACTTTGCATGGAGCCTGATACAGGGCTCAGTCCTAGGACCATGAGATCATGACCTGAGCTGAAGTCAGATGCTCAACCAACTGAACCATCCAGGTGCCCTGTTATCTTATTCTTTTTGATGCAGTTGTGGATGGTATTTTCCTAATTTCTTTTTCTAGTTTGTTATTAGTGTATAAAAAAAGCAACAGATTTCCATCTGTTGATTTTTGTATTCTGCAACTTTACTAAATACATTTATTCTAACATTGTTTTTGATGGAATCTTTAGGGTTTTCTATATAGTATCATTTTATCCACAAGCAGTGATGATTTTACTCTTCCCTTACCAATTCGGATGCCTCTTATTCATCTGATTGCTGTAGTTAGGACTTCAAGTACTATACTCAATAAAAGTGCTGAGAATGGGAATCCTTTTCTTGTTCCTGGTCTTAGAGGAAAAGCTTTTACCTTTTCACCATTGAGTTTGATGTTAGGTGTGGGTTTGTAATGTATGCTCTTTATTATGTTGAGGTATGTTTCTTCTATACTCATTTTGTTGAGTTTTGTCATGAAGAGATATTGAATTTTGTCAAATGGTTTTTCTGCATCTGTATGACTTTTATTCTTCATTTTGTTAATGTGGCATATCATGTTTATCAGTTTGCATATATTGAACTATCTTGCATCCTGGAACAAATCCCACTTGATTGTGGTAAATGATACTTTTAGTGTATTTTTAAATTTGGTTTGCTAATATTTTGTTGATGATTTTTGCATCTATGTTTATCAAAGATACTGGTCTGTAATTTTCTTTTTTGTAGTATCTTTTTCTGGTTTCGGTACCAGGGTAATGCTGATCTCACAGAATGAATTTGGAAACATTCCTTCCTCCTCTGTTTTCTGGAATAGTTTGAGAAGGATGGTTATTAAGTTGTCTTTAAATGTTTGGTAGCATTCACTTGTGAAACCATCTGGTCTTGGACTTTTGTTTGTTGGGAGTTTTTTGATTACTGATTAAATTTGGTTACTAGTAATTGGCCTGTTCAGATTTTCTATTCCTGATTCTGTCATGGAAGTTTGTGTGTATCTAAAAATTTACCCATTTCTTCTAGGTGGTTTAATTTGTTAGCATATAATTTTTTGTAGTAGTCTCATAATTCTTTGTATTTCTTTAGTATATTTGAATGTATTTCTCTTCTTTCATTTCTGATTTCACTTGAGTATTTTTTCCCTGAGTCTGTCTAAAGGTTTATCAATTTTGTTTTCAAAGAACTAGCTCTTAGTTTCATTGATCTTTTCTATTGTTTTGTTTTTAGTCTCTATTTGATTTATTTCTCCTCTGACCTTTATTATTTTTTTCTTCTACCAAACTTGGGCTTTGTTCCTTTTCTGGCTTCTTTAGTTGTAAGTTTAGAATATTTGAGATTTTGTTTCTTTCTTAAGATAGGCCTGCATTGCTGTAAATTTTCTCTTAGAACTGCTTATGCTGTGTTCCAAAGATTTTGAACCAGTGTGTTTCCATTTCCATTTGTTCTAGGTATTTTTTTTTCTCTATGATTTCTTTGTTGAGCTCTTGGTTGTTTAGTATTGTGCTGTTTAGTGCTGCATTTGTGTTTCTTCTAGTTCTTTTATTGTAATTGATTTCTGGTTTTATACCATTGTGGTTGGAAAAGATGTATAATATAATTTCAGTCTTCTTAAATTTATTGAGACTTATCTTGTGATCTAACATGTAATCACTCCTGAATAATGTTACATGTGCATTTAAAAAGAATGTATATTCTGCCCTTTCGGGATAGAATATTCTGTATATATCTCTTAAGTCCATCTGGTCTAATGTGTTATTCAGAGCCACTGCTTCCTTATTGATTTTCTGTCTAGATGATCTATCCATTGATACAAGTTTGGTGTTAACATTTCCTGCTATTATTGTATTACTGCCAATTTCTTCTAAATATGTTAATATTTGGCTTACATTTTGATGTACTTCTATGTTGGATATATAGTTATTTATGATTATTGTGTCTTGTTGGAATTATCCCTTTGTCATTATGTAATGCCTCTTGTTATAGCTTTGCTTTAAAGACTGTTTTGTCTAAGTATTGCTACCTCAGCATTTTTTTGGCTTGCATTTACATGGATTATCTTTTCTCATTTTTTTGCTTTCAGTCTATATTATGTTTAGGTCTGAAGTGAGTCCCTTAGAGGCAGCATATAGATGGGTCCTGTTTTGTTATCAATTCAGTCACCCTTTGGGGGTGTTTAGGCCATTTACATTTATAGTAATTGTTGATAGGTATGTACTTATTGCCATTTTGTTGTTTTCATTTATCTTTTTAAATTTTTTTTTAATTTTTATTTATTTATGATAGTCACAGAGAGAGAAAGAGAGAGAGGCAGAGACATAGGCAGAGGGAGAAGCAGGCTCCATGCACGGGGAGCCCGATGTGGGATTCGATCCAGGGTCTCCAGGATCGCGCTCTGGGCCAAAGGCAGGCGCCAAACCGCTGCGCCACCCAGGGATCCCTTTTTAAATTTTTTTTTATTTTTGGTAGTTCTTTTCCTTTCTTCTCCTATTCTCCTTCCTTGTGATTGATGACTTTCTTTCACATTATGTTTGAATTATTTTATCTTTATTTTTATGTATCTATTATAAGTTTTTGGTTTGTGGTTGCCATGAGGTTTATATATAACTTCTATATATTTAGCAGTGTATATTAAGTTGATGATTGCTTAAGTTTGAACACATTCTTAGAAGTATTACATTTTCATTCTCCTCTCTTCATTTTGTATATGAGATGCCATATTTTATGCTTATTTGTATGTATATCCATTGACAGTTTTTTTATGTATATAATTCATTATAGCACTTATGTGTTTTGACCTTAATACTAGCTTTGTAAGTGATTGATCTTCTACTTTTACTATGTCTTTGCTTTTACCAGTTATCTTACTTTTTTAAAAAAATATTTTAATTATAGTTAATACACAGTTTTATTAATTTCAAGTGTACAATAGAGCGAATCAGCACTTTCATACATCACCCAGTGCTTATCATAACAAGTGTACTACCTAATCCCCATCACTTATTTAACTCATCCTTCCAACCACCTCTCCTCTGGTAAGCATCAGTTCTCTATATCAATTTCCTTCCTTTTATAATTTAATTCTAGTTATGGCCTTTTCTTTCCCATTTTAAGAAGCCCTTTTAATATTTCTTGTAAGACCAGTTTAGTGTTGATAAACTTTTTAAACGTTTGTTTGGGAAACTCTTCCTTCAGTTCTAAATGATAATCCTACAGGATGTAAAGTAGTCCTGGTTGTTGTTGTTGTTGTTGTTGTTTTTCCTTTCAGCATTTAGAATATATCCTGCTACCCCTTCTGACCTGCAAAGTTTCTGCTGAAAAATTGGTTGGCTGATAGCACTATGGGCTTTCCTTTATACAGGACTTTCGCTTTTCTCTTGCTGCTTTTTAGTCTCTATCATTACTTTTTGCCATTTTAGATATTATGTGTCTTGGTGTATACCTCCTTGGGTTCATCTTGTTTGGGGCTCTCTCTGCTTCTTGGATCTGGAGGTCTGTCTCCTTCCTCAGATTAGGAAGTTTTCAGTTATTTATTCAAATAAATTTCTTCCTTTTTTACTCCTTTTATTCTGGCACTCATGTAATACAGATATTATTATGTTTGATATTGTCCCAGAGATCCCTTAACCTGTCCTCATTTAAAAAATTTTTGGCTATTCAGTTTTTTTTTTTTTTTTTGCTTTTCACTGCCCTTTCAGATTGCTGATATATTTTTCTGCATTCTCTAATCTGCTGTTGATTCTGTCTAGTGTATTTTTTATTTTAGATATGTGTTCTTTAGCTCTGACTTTTAAAATATTTTTTTCTTTTTTAAAGTTTTCGTTGATTTCATCCATTTTCCCTTCCAGTCCAGTAAGTATTTTTACGACTATTACTTTGAACTCTTTTATCAAGTAGATTGCTTTTCTTCATTTAGTTTAGTTCTTTTTCTGTGATTTGTCTTCATCTTTCATTTAGAACCTAGTTCTCTGTCTCTTCATTTTGTTGGACTTTTCTCTGTGTGTTTGTGTGTTAGGTAAGTTAGCTACATTCCTGTTCTCGAAAATACGGTGCCTCATACTTCAATTCCCCCAGTCATCAGAACCAGATGCCCCCATGGTCTCTCCTCCAGTGGCCTGCTTGTACTCCACTATTGTGGCTGAGCCATGAGTGTTGCACTGGTGCACTGGTGGGTACTGTTTGTCCCCTACATGTGTGCTGAGAAGCCCTGTTGCAGCTTCTGCATGTGCATTGGTGGAAGCTGCTGTCCTCAGCCTTGCTCTCTGCAGTGATCAGCCACAACTGCTGTGGGTGCACTGGTGGCCATAACTTTCCTGTGGCACAGCTAGCTGAGAGCCCCAGCTGCAGATATTGAGAGTGCTGTTGCTTGGGGTTAGCTACTCCCCATTTTGGGAAGTAGTTCCTTTGGGGACACACCAAAGGGGTGTGAGGGTGCTTGCTGGGTGTGGTGGGATTCATTTTGAGGGGTACCTGCCTGGGTAGGAAGATTGGGGAGGAGTTCTGAAGGGGGGAGTGCCAGGACAGGGGAACTTGGTTATGTGGGCTAAAGGAGACCAAGAAAACTGGTGCCCACCAGCACTTCAGTCCCTGGAGAAAGTTCCTGCAGAGCCCTGGCTCTGTGGCATAGGTACTAAAAATTAGTAAATCTTCATATGTAACCCAGGTACTTTTCAAACTGCTACTTCTGTGCAGGGTCTCATGCAGAATGATACAGTGTGCTGGCTCTTTAAAGCAGAGTTGGTTTCCTATAGCCCCTCTGGCTCTCCTGGAGTTCAGTCCTGCTGATTTTTTTTAAAGCCAGACATTATGGTGACTTATCTTCCCAGTGCAGATCCTCAGGGCTGGGCATTCCTGGTGTGCAGCTTGATCCCTTTGCTGCTTCATGTTTATGATGTCCCTCCTTATGGGTAATCGCACTGGAGGTTTGGCTTCTTTCTAGCTGCATGTCTGCCTCTCCTACCCTATTCAATGTGGCCTTCTCCTTATGACTTTAGCTGTGGAAGGTCTGTTCTCCTAGTCTTCAGGTCATTTTCAGAGTGAGTTGCACTATATGTTGCCTTGGTTTGTTCCTGGGAGGTGGTGAGCTCAGGATCTTCCTCCATCTCTTACTCTTCCATCTTGCCTCTCTCCAAAAAAGAGAAAAGTTTTTGATTTATGGAAAAACTGAGGAGATACTAGAAAGTTCCCCTATACTCCATACCCAGTTTCCTCTTTTATTAACATTTTACATTAGTATAATACATGTATTAAAGTTAATGAACCTGTATTAAGTATATTCTTTATACACATGTTCTTGATCTGTACGTGATGGCCTCTTTCTTTTTCAGGATCCCATTGTAGATACCACATTACATCTAGTTATCATGTCTTTTGAAGTTCTTCTTGGCTGTGACAGTTTCTCAGATTTTCCTTGTTATTGATGACCTTGATGGTTTTGAGCACTGGTTAGATGTATTATAGCATGCCTCTCTGTTGGAATTTGATGGGTTTTTTTCTCATGAGTAGATTGTGGGTTTATAGGTTTTCAGGAAGAAGATCACAGTGGTAAAGTGCTAAGTTCATAACATCCTGTTAAGGGTACCAAGAATCAACATTATTTTATAACTCAAGTTGTTCTGGTTCTGGTCATTGGGAGCTCTTTCAGCTGTCTGTATTCTTTTGACATACCTCCATCAATGTAGGATTGCTTGAGGTTTTTGTTTTTTAACACTTCCTTACTTTCTGGTACTATAAGATGCTTCAAGCTCACCTCGTGTAGTCTGCCCCACTCCTAGAATCTGCCATTTCTCCAAGGATCCCCCAGTCCCTTTTATTGGAGAATGGTGTTAGGAAAGACCACAGAGGTCGTCTTCGTCAGTACATCATAAGAAGAATATGTACTGTCGACATGATTTATCAGGGTTGATGTTAACTTTGTTCATTCAGCTGAGGTAGTCTCATCAGGTATCTTTACTGTATAGCACATCCCCCCTCCAAACTTCCTTCCAGGCTGTTCTTTTGGAAGGAAGTTACTATGTGCAGCTCATACGTAAGGAATCCGTTCCACCTCCTTGTTGGGGGATTATCTACGTAAATTTTTCAAAACACCTCCTAATGGGAGATTTGTCTATTGTCCGTTTTCTTATTTGTTTAATCGTTTATATGTTTCAGGTTATATTAGTAGTTAGTATTTACTTTACACTTTAGGATGTAATCTAATACTCTTTAATTCATTGCTCACAATTTGACCAGCATTGGCCAATTGGAATGTTCAGCTGACTCCTGTGTGTCTTTTACATGCCCCCTTCAATGTACAGCTTTTATTTGTTTTCATTTTTGAGCAGTTCCTTACTTTCTGGCTCTAAAGACACCTTGGGATAGGTCTTGTATATTTTCTGCCCCAGACCTAGAATCAGGTACTTCTTTCTGCAAGTGGCTCTAGTTCCTTCTATTAAAGTATGATATTAGAAACCAAGATCTGGGCAGTAAGTGGGCTCCTTGCCACTGGAGTGTCATTGTTTCTGGGCCTGTCACTGATAGAGCAAGGAAATATATGTGTGGTGGTACTAACCCATGTACACACATGTAACCCATGTACAACCATGTCAGTGTTCAGCTAAGTACGAATTCATATTGATGTCTCCAGCTCTAATCCATAACCACATGGATCATTCTAGCCTTCTCTTCTTATCTGTAAATTCTTACTCCAACAGTGAGAAATTTGACTCCTAGCATCCATTTTCCACAATAGATCTTTATTACTATTTATTATTATTATTATTATTATTATTATTATTATTATTATTATTATTATTGAATGCAGGGAAATGTTCCTGTCAGGGCACCCAAATTCTTTTCTTCCTGGAATATTTTTGGTTTTTCTGTCCACATTGGTTGATGCTTCAGGCTTTAGGCTTAGCTCAGGCTGATGTCCTCAAGGAAACCTCAGCAGATCACAGATCATGTCAGATCCTCTGCAACATGTTCCTGTAGCATTGTCTTTACAGCCCTTATTAGCATAGAAATTAAGTAATTTTGCAATTTGATGTGTTACTGCTTTTTCTTTCTTGGAATGTTGGCTTGATAGGCAAGGACCTTGTCAGCCATGCTCAGGGCCTACCCCAGCACCAGACATATATTATGTGATAGGTGTTTAGTGAAAAAATACAGCAGGTATGGAAGAAGTCTTAGACGTGATCTTCTACCCAATGACATAGGAGATGGGTTTAGAATATAACATTAGGAACATTCCTGCTTTCCAGAATTCTTAGCTACTTTATGCACCTCAAAAGTTCATGCTGTGGAAATAGGCAAGAAAAGATTCAAGGCAATATAAAGATATGTGAAGACCACTGGAATGAATAGCATTGAGCCAAGTACCAATTAGTTGAAGGAAATGGATGCTAAAATCATCAGAGGGCAGATTGCAAGAAAGAGAAAGTGCAGATAGATAGGACTTTAATTTTCAAACTTGTTCCCAAAGAATTTTATGGGTATGTTGGATTATGTAATATAGTTTCTGTGTTGGAAAATATCAGATGTTTATTGAAATTTGAAAAGGACCCTTGGCTCCAGGTCATCATTTCTGTATTCCTTCCTTATATTTGTCCGGCTCTTTCCTTTTTGTCTTCAGTTCACTGGATTTAGGGTGTTTTTCTTTCCCTCTGAAACTGTTAGTTAAAAAAGCAAGATACAGAGTGCCATTCTTTATTGTAATTCTCCTTGAGTTTGCCTATAGCGTTTTACATTCAGAAGATCAAGAACTTTATTCAGTTCCCTTTGGAAAAAAATAAGGCAAGATTTCACCTTAGTGGTATGTCTTAAAGGAAGCCAAAGGCATTTGTTAAACTTTTTCTGTTTTACTCTAAGGACATTCTGATGATCACCTACGTGTGATCTTCTGAAGTATTCTAGTCCCTGGAGCTGGCCGTTAGTTATCCCCCAAGGAGGGACCAAAAGGATGCAGCTTAAAGCTGCGGGAAAACAATAGTTGGCTAAAAGAAACCAGGGGCTGATTGTTGGTAAGGGTCACCAGCCTCCAGTGTGGGAAGTAGTTTATCTTCCTCCTTTCCTGGAGGAGATGAAGATAACCACCACCTGCCTTGAGATAGTTTGTTTGTTTTTTTAAATAGACTCCACAGCGATGGAGAGCCCGGAGTTCAAGATCTGAGCTGAGACCAGGAGTCAGATGCTTAACCAACTGAGCCACCTACGCACCCCTGCCTTAGGATAGTTTAAATGGCATTTAGGAGGAGTGTGGAGATATACCAGATGTTTCTTTTGTGTCCTTTGTAGCCATTGGGTTTATGGAAATTACTCTGCCCATGATTTTGCCTGGTTAACATTGTTCTCCAAGTCCTGTCTATTTAATTGGGGTCATGGTGGGAGGAATAAATGACAGATTATGACTTTGGCATTGAATAAATAGGAAGAGAATGCTTTGGGGATATTTGTAATATTGTAACTGTTATAAATATATGAATTGCTTCATCTTTATCTTAATATGTAGTGCTTTAGTGCTCTGTTTTAGATTGGAGCTCACACCAGGCACTTGAAGTTGTGCCTGTTATGTAACTACTATTTTGTGTTAAGAATGTGACAAAACTTTTAAATACTGAGAGTATTTTAGTTATATGAAAGTGCTTTTACTTTTAAGAGTAGCAGTCATTGTTTTGTTTCCTCTCCCCCGCCCTTTCTCAGAAAAGAAGGTGGCTGCCAAGGAATCCTTAAAGAGCATAGATTGAGTGAAAAGGACACAGAACAAAGGATAGCTCCCAGGGGTGAAATGAAGAAGCTCTGTAAATAGCTGTGCTATTTTCCTTTGAAATGTCTGACACATTCTATGTAGTATAGTGGTGGTGTACCGAGGGGCTGTGTGTCTAACTCTGATGAAGCATTCCACATTGACTCTCAGAGCCGTGCGCACATGGCAGGGGCATCTGGATCTTTCCAAAGTATTAAACTATTTAAATGACACACTTTTTTTTTTAATTTAGCACACTTGGAAACATAATCCTGCCATCTCACCTGCGTCCAAATAATTACTCCTTCCTTCACCTTTTAACACCCAGTTCTCTGGGGGTAAAAACAAAACAAAATGCAAGTTCTGAGCTCTTCTTAGAAATTTGGAATGTGTTCAGCAAAACCTGCATTTTCTAGCAAGAAACTGGCACAGAAATGTGAAGTTTTGCATCTTGATTCATCTCATTACCTAGAACCTGAGGCTATTCTGAAGTCTGTGGGCCAAATCCTACATGTCTTTCATGGCTCAGCTTAAGTGAAAAGGCTGCCACAAGACGTGCTCAGCTATGTTTAATTCCCTTACTCTCGTGGTCTCACAGTTGTGGTTTATTATTCTCCTTAATGATTTCTCCATTCCCATTTCAAAAGCATTTTTAACTTCTGTTTGTTTATGGTCTGTCCGCTTCTCTTGATTGTGAGCTTATCCCTTGTGCTGCACAGGCACACACTGCTTATTACATGTGGTCCATGTTTCACTTACTACCTGGTGTTTATCAAGAATTTTCTGGCCCCTGATATGTATGCAGGGCACAACCTAGGCATTTTCAAGAGGACACACAAGGCTGAGATGGGTTCTGTTGACCGGTGTTTAGCAGATTTAGAAAGTTAGTGCTCTGAGCAAAAGCAATTTAGAAGCTGAAAAATCATAGACATTTTACGAAAATATCAAGAACAATACTATTTTTAGTGCCTTATAGATAGATATAAGGCCATGTGTCAATTTAAGAAAAACACATGTATTAGATTTTAGTTTCTTCATAGGTTTGGCATGTTTGATACATAAGACAAAAAAAAAATAGAAATGCTTACATTTTCTGCAGCATGGGAGGGAACAGGAGTTTGAAGATGGTGTGAGTTGGGGAGAGGGCTCTATTTCTGTGGAAATTTTAGTAAATTTTCTGGTTTTTTTCCCCCTCACCAATGGAGAAGACCTAGGACATAAAACATTAAATGTTAATATTGATTCAAGAATTAAATCGCAAAAACATTGCTGAGGAAAATTAAAAATCTGAATCATGTTTGTGGGTTTGAAGACTTGATTTTGTTAAGTATCAGTTCTCACCAAATTGACATATAGATTTAATGCAATCCCAGTCAAAATTTGCCCTAATGGAAAACGTGTCTCTGAAGCTCATATGGAAAGAAAAAAAGGAGTTAAAACAACTTTGATGAAGAAGAACAAATGCTGTGTGACGACCAGAATTGTTACAAAGCTACAGTAAATCAGGACAGGGTGTTAGCACTAAGATCACCAACTAGACCAGCAGGTTAGAGGAGAATATCCATAAATAAATCCCCCCATACATGGCAACTGATTTTTGACAAAGTGGCAAAGACAGTTCAGTTGTTCTGAACTGTCCATTGACATATTGTGGCTGGAACAATTGGATATCCAAATGCAGGAAGGATAAAGAAAATAACTTCAGGGGTGCTTGGGTGGCACAGTTAGTCTCTCATATCATACTCACAAATCAAAATAGACCATAACCTGAATGTAAAACCTACAACTGTAATACTTGTAGAGGAGAAAACTCATAACTTTGAGTTAGGCAAAGATTTTCTTTTTATTTTTTGAGATTTATTTATTTTAGAGCATGTGCACAAGAAGGAGAGGAGCAGAGGGAAAGGGAGATAAACCTCCAGCAGACTCCATGCTGAGCGCAGAGCCTGCCAGGGGAAGGGGTGGGGAGCCTCAATCCCAAGACCCTGAGATCATGACCTGAGCTGAAAGCAAGACAGTCACTTAACCAGCTGAGCCACCCAGATGCCCCTGAGTTAGGCAGAGATTTTAGATACAACATCAAGAGCATGATCCACGAAAGAACAAATTGATGAATTGGATGGACTTTATCAACATTAAAAGTTCTATTTTTCAAAATACATTATTATGAGAATGAACATTATAAGCCACAGAATGGGATAAAATATAAGTCATAAATATAAAACATTTATTATAGATATTAAATCATAAAAACTTACAAATCATAAATCATCTGAGGAGTTTGTATGCAGAATATATAAATAACTCAAAACTCAATAGTAAGAAAATAGTTTTTAAAATAGGCAAAAATTTGAACAATATTTCAATGAAGGAGAGATTATGGATGCCAAATAAGCACCTGAAAAGATAGTCAACATCAACATCGTTAGTCACTAGAAAAATGCAAATTAAAAGCACAAGAAACTCCTAATGTCTATTAGAATGGCTAAAATTAAACACCACACCACATGTTGATGAGGATGTGGAGTAACTGGGACTCTCATACACTGCTAGTGAGAATGTAAAATGGTGCAACCACTTTGAAAAATAATTTAGCAGTTTCTTTAAAAGTTAAATGTATACATACCATGTGATCCAGCTATTCCATTAGATATCTATCCCCCAAAAAAGTGAAGTTCATATGTACACAGATGTTCACAGCAGCTTCATCTATAATAGCCAGAAGTTTGCAACAGCCCAAATGTCTGTCAACAGGCAAATAGATAAAAACAAGAACAATCTGTGGCACATCCATACAAAAAAATCTTCTTTGGTAATTTGAAGGAATTAACTATTGATAACACAACATTATAGCATGGATGAATCTTTATGGTTGAACAGAGTAAAACCAAATGAAAATACGTGTATACACTGTATGATTCCATTTGTATGCAATTCTATGAAATGCAAACTAATGCATAGACCAGGAGTTCCGTGGTATAGGGGATGAGAAGATAGGGGGATTGGGGATGTGGAGAGGGGAGAGTGATGGGAGAGAGGGATTAAAAAATGAGCACAAGGGAACTTTGGGGGATGATGAATCTGTTCATCATTGTGGTGATGGTTTCATGGCTATGTGCATGTATCAAAAGGTATCAAATTTTACACCTTAAAAGTTACATTTTATTCTTTCAGGGCTCCCCTAAGATCAGCCACACATTTTGTGATTTACTAGGACACTTAGCACCCAGCATATAGTCGTACTTGTGGCTTAGATTTATTATAGTGACACAGAAAGGATACATAGCCAGACCAGTGAGGGGAAAAAGACACTGAAGAATCCATGTGCAGATTTTCTATGTTTTTTCCCTCCCCTGAGGGATCACACAAGCACATCTTCTCTCTGACAGCAAAACTGTAACTACAGATGTGCAATATTTATGCCCTGGGAAGCCCATGTAACATTGAGCATTCAGGATGTTTTATGGGGGCTGATCACATAGGCACCTCCTGCCCTCTAATATTTCGGATTCCCAAAAGGAAAACAGGTGTTCAGTGCCCCCAGGGAGGCAAAACAACTTTATCCGTATAGAGACTGTTTCAAAAGCCAGGTTCCCAGATGCCAGCCAAGGGCCAGCCTACTAAGCAAGTCTCTTAGACAGTAGTCTCAGAACTATTAACTCTTTCCTCCCATTAGTTATGCCTCAGTAAGATTTTTTAAAAATCATCATATATTAAAAAAAATCATCATATAAGTTAGTATGAGCACAAGGTAATGGAGATTAATTTACTGGGAAAGTAATAGATTATAGAAATAATTCCAAATTTGTGGAAGACTGATACGGTGAGATCTTTATTACCTGAAATGTTTCATGCCCTTTAATCTTTCTGGAGTCAGGTGGGAAATTAATAAGTGAAATTGGAATGCCTGGCAAATAGAAGCTTCTAGTTATTTTTACTCTATTAATAAGACTTTTCATGTGAATTATATTTGAAAATATTTCCCAAGTATATAATTTTTCTTTCATAAAAAAACCCGATAATCATTATTTTAACCATTGGTTAACTGATCACGACCCTGTTCTATAGCAGATAAAAGACAAAGCTTTGGTGTTGAGGGGGGAAAAAAAACCTTTGGTGTTGAAATTGTCATTACAACAGGCCCATCAAATGCAGCTATATAGGTCACGCCCAAGGACGCCCCCAGCTGAGAGGGCGAGTGGAGTTGAAATCAGCCTGTGCTTTAATGGCCAAGCCACAGGCCCCTGCATAGGTGTGTGCTGGGAAAAGGGAAGCTTCTAGTTTGCACAAGGTGTCATGTGGGCTGCCTATGGCCCTGTTTGACACGTGTCTTAGAAGGTGGTGGTGATGGTAGTGTCTCCCCAGAATGCTGCCCAGTATCAGGAAGCTTTGTCATGAACATGTCTTTCCCCTTAAAGAAATCCAGCAAATAACTTTCATTCGAGGACTGTCTTTAACCAGAGCTCCCCAGATACTACACTGTGTGCTGGAAGAGGGCCAGCTTCCCCAGCTGCCTGCATGAGTGTCCTCTCCTCTGTTTGGGCCCAATTTCCCTTGAAAGGCAGAATGTAAGGTAGGTTTTTCTTTTTGTCACTCTGGAGAATGCCTGATACCTGTTCTGTCCCTGGATGCCTTTATTAACACCCCCAGCCGATATTTCTGTGTCCGTACAAATAAAAAATTCATAGAAAGGCAACTCCTGTGGCTTCTCTGAGTGAAATTTTTGCTGTTACTGAGCAATAAAGTTTCCTAAAGGGAAGTCAACACTCTCAGTTCTGAAGGTGCAAAATATTAAGATTCCACTTTGAAACAGGTAGAAAATATTTTTGAGGGTCACGGCTTAGCTTCACCTCAGTGCTGTTCAGATACTGACGCCCACTTTATTTCTCGTAAGCCTTGAGCCACCAGCCGACTCGTGGCAGAGGGTGGCGGTGGCGCCGCGCAGCCGAGTTGGGCACAGTCTGCCAGGACAGGGTTCGGTCTGGAACCTTCGGCTTTTGAGAATCTACCGCCCACCCCACCCCATTTCTCCTGTGTGGTTCACATTTCTGTCCTCCCTTCAAGCTGTGTTCCCTAAGGAAACTTAAACCACGTCTCTTTCCCCCTCTTCCAGATGCGAACTACCCGCAAAGTCTCCGTGTGGCCGGTGGGCCTGGTCGGCGGGCGGCGCTATGAACGTCCGCTGGTGGAGAACGGCAAGGTCGTGGGCTGGTACACTGGCTGGAGAGCAGACAGGCCCTTTGCCATCGACATGGCAGGTGAGCGGTGGGACGGCGACCCTCGCTCCTCCCCGATCGTTCTTCCAGCAGTCCTGTTTAGGACGCGGCATGAGGAAGGAGGCTTTGAAAGGCCACTTGGGTCATAAACCTAGATCGTATCCTATTCAGCTGATAAACTACCTAAGTAAACCTTCAAAACAGGCCTTTTGATTAATTCAAGTAGAAATGGACTCTGTGGGTGATTAGAAAATGCTCATCCTGTTCCATTTTTGTCAGCTGTCCATGCAGCCGTCCCTTCAAGCCCGTATGTGCCAGGGGCTGGGTTGACTGCGGGGTCAGTGGTGAGAGCTAGACCTGCCTCACAGGGGCTGCTGCTTGCACCTTTTGGTGCCTCTCACTAGAGTCCAGTTGGTTTCGGTTTTATCACATGCTTATTGATAAATCTAGTAATGATGTGAAATTGACAAGCTGATCATTTTAATGCTTATTGATAAATTTGGTGCTTACTGAGACATTTAATAGCTGAAACATAAAATCAGATTTCTAGTTTTTCAAACATTTAACAACTGTGAGAATAACTGTCTTAAAGTTTGTATTCCCTGGAGCACCTGGGTGGCTCAGTCGATTAAGAGTCTGACTCTTGATTTTGGCTGAGGTCATGATTTCCGGGTTGTTAGATCAAGCCTCAGGTCAGGCTCCATGCTGAGTGTGGAACCTGCTTAAGATTCTCTTTCTCTGCCCCTGCCCTCCCCAAATAAGTTTTTATTCTCTGGCCAACCCATTGAATTGAGTAAGGCCTGCAGTAGTCCACAAATCCTAAAATGCTACATTTTCATAAAGTGACACATGGGATGCCTGGGTGGCTCTGTGGTTGAGCATCTGCCTTCAGCCCAGGGTGTGATCCTGGAGACCCGGGATCGAGTCCCACATCGGGCTCTGTGCATGGAGCCTGCTTCTCCCTCTGCCTGTGTCTCTGCCTTTCTGTGTCTCTCATGAATAAATAAATAAATATTAAAAAAAAAGTGACTCATTTTCTGTAGGTTATATAAAACAATGCCTGTGGTAACCATGGAAGGGTACAGTTTAAAACATGAAGCTTAGAGGCAAGACAAATCACTGACATTTATAACCTAGAAGATGGAGGCAGAAAAGCTTCAAAATTAATCTGTCTTCAACTCTGGGACACAGCTCTGTCTGTCATTCTGTGCTTGGCCAATCTTTTGTGCGTATTTCCCAACTGCCATCAAAATTTTGACACTCAGAATTCTGATGGGATGAAGGCTGCATTCTGAACTGGATTCATCACTTTTATTCTGACAATCCTATAAATTTGAGGGAGCAAGATTATGAAGGATGCTAGGAGTAAGAGTTGGGGGAAGCTCTTGTGCACAGCACTGTGGTGGATCTGTTCCACAGCATCAGGGAAGGAGACAAACTCAGATATTTGTACTCAACATTTAAGAAACAAACAAACAAAAAAAAAAACCATTTAAGAAACATGCCAGTTTTATGGAAATGTGTGTCATGGTCTCTGACCTCAGGGACAGTTTGGTGCTCTTACCATTCACTGGTCACCCTATCCTGGGCTTTCCTCTGTTTTCTGATCTCTTCAACATGAGCCTTACTTACACTTTGGTCTTCAGTTCTTGCAGCCTCAGAGCTCAGCTGGCATCTCCACCAAACCATTTACCCGAAGGCAGATAGAGACTAGGTCAGCCCTACTTGGAAGGCCCTGAGGATTCCCAGTAGAGGCCTTTCCTCAATCAAATGTGAGTTCAGGGCTCAAAAATTATAAGGCTGACCTTAATGGGCCTTTTGAAAATCTGGTTTCTTTTTGAGAGGAAGTATGGCTTGGAGCAGGAAACTTCAGGAACATCAGGCAAAGTCTTTTGCTTTCCCAGAACTTAGTTTCCCCATGTGTAGAATGAGGTGTAGCATGAATGACCACTGAGGTCTTCTCTAATGTATACTCCCTTCTCCTGGCTTCCATCCCTGGGAAGCTCAAAGAGAAGCCCTGGTCCCTGGTTCCTGAGTGAGGATTTGTGAGCACTAAAGCGGCCAGCTGATAGTGTTGGGGCCCGACCTTTCCCAGAGCCTTGCTTCACCACAAGCCCTACAGACCTGTCTCCTTACACATAGGATCTCTGCCTATAACCCTGCAAGGCAGCTTCCAGGTGAGGACAACATAGGCAAGTCTTCCTGAGTTTTGTTGTCAGAACTTTTACATAGATGATCAAGTATCCAGTAAACCCACTGAGTATTTGCATTGATTTCCCCCAGAATTTGGATCCAAATAGATATACCTAAAATTCAGGAAAGGGACACAGGTTTTATAGCCTGGCCTGTGACAAGATATTTGATATCTTTTTTACTGCTTAATTCTCTGGGAAGCTTTACTCTATGACATGACTGATGTTTGGCTATTTCTAAGCATTTCAGTATATTTTCAAAACATAAGAACTATAATAAAATATGAATGATTGGCCTATTTCTTAATTATCCTTGTTTCAAAATAGGAATAAAATTTTTGTCTCTAAGAAAACAACTTCTGCCACATTGTTATTTTCTTCACACAGGAACTTGCTTTGCAAATTAGTTTTCAGTAAATTATTAGTATTTTTGGAAGCCTTTAAGTGAGAGTGATTTGGTTGATCAGATAATGATTCTGATTTGGAGGGAGTTCTCATTCTAAAGCTTGAAAATTCATACGTTTGTTTACATTTCATAAAAGATTCATGTTTTCTCTGTGGGAAGAGGGGAATGGAAAGACCTCATGGACATTCGTGGACAAATGGTACTTCCTACTTTTTTTTTTTTAAGTTAAGTGCGCTCACAGCCTCCGGGGGAGAGAGAAGCCAGAAGCCCAATTTCCTGCTGCCCTCTGGACAGTCAGGGAAGCGCTGCTCAGGAAGCAAGAGAGCCTGGGCCTCTTCTGGGTTTCCACAAGCTGATAAAAAACAGGCATCTTAACCAACAGGGCACCTTTCTCAGCTGTCCTGCTGTGGGAGTGGTGAGCACATTAACTGGAAGCCCCTCAGGGTCTGTCCTGCCTGTATTTCTGTCCAGTCCCAGCCAGCTCATCACTAGAAGCTTATTTGAGTATCAGACATTGGAACTGTAATGTTTCACGTCATTCAGGGAGTTTGACTCTGTGTCTGTCTTTATTTTGCCATATTGGACTTTGCAGGTGCAATTTTTGCACTCAGGAAACATTGTTCTGGAATTATCTTGTATGCACAATGTTGTTAATGGCAGAAGTAAAGATTATTTCTGTTGTACTTTGGGACAGTTAAATGAAACTTTCTAATTACTACTGGGAAAAAAAAGTTAACCACCCACAAGATGACTTAGGAGAGTGTTAGATGCAGTCCTTGCCCTGGAAGCAGCATTCAGGTGGCTTCTGCAGGTGGTTGGTGGCCACCCTGCCCTGGCAAGCCAGTGAGACGTAGGAATAGAGCCTCGCGCTTCTGTTCCTCCGCCTCAGGCATGTGACCGCTGGCTAGTTCTTACTGGCCACAGGCAAGGCACTCCACACAGAGTTTTTCGCTCTCTTTTGAAGTCTGGGTGTTATTTTCAAGTGACAGCCTCACTTTGGCCACTTCCAGGGAGATGTCAATAAGAACCATTTCTTGAAAGAACTGAGTTTAAAGCAATCTTGAGCCTTGCCAGGAGGTGTAGACTTGTTCAAATTCATAACGAAAGACTGCGATATTTGTTTTGAATTCTCAACATGTGTGTGCACTTTATTCTTAACCCTGAGAGGTGGCAGGCAGGGCACTGGGCTCCCTTGATGATAGTGTATGCAGCTGACTTCCCAGTTGAGTGCCTGGCGTACAGTAGGGACTCTTCCAGTAAAACCCCAGCTGGGTGCACTGTTGTTCAACTCTGCCGATAGCCACCCAGAGTTAGCTGAGACCCCACGGGCTGGAGGGTACAGTCCCCGCATAACCACCCTTGCTTAACCAGCAACACTTAGGGGGGGTCCGCAGGCCAACTACACTCCTGACTAGCTATCAATTTGTTGTTTTTCTCTCAGGTTTGATAGTTTAGTAGAAAGACTCACAAAAGTCAGGATAATGCTCTACTTCTGACAGTCCTATTACAGAAAATACAAATTAGGACCAACCACACAAAGAGACACCTGGGGTGAGGTCTGGTAGAGAACCAAGAGCTTCTCTGCCGTTTCTCCGAGAATCCGGATATATCCCCCTCCCAGCACATTAATGTGTTCACAGCCTGGGAAGTTAGAAGCTCCACTGATCCTCTGTGTTCAGAGTTTTTAGTTAGTTTCATCTTGTAGGCATGATCGATGGAATCATTGGCCACACAATTGAACTCAGTCTCCTGCTTCTATCCCCAGAGGTCAGCGTGGCCCGACATGGCCCCGCGTTCCAACCCTCTGATCATGCGTTTGGTTTTTCCAGTAACCAAGCCCCCATGGTGCAGCTATCTGGGGACCCTCTGCAGCCACCTCATTAGCATAACAAAGTCACTCCCATCCCTCAGGAAAAGCTAAAGGTTTTGTGAGTTCCTTGCCAAGAACTAGGCACAAAGACTTGAGAGATTTTTTTTTTTAATCTCATACCACAGGCTCAAAAAGGATAACTTTCATATCATAAAGAAGAGTGTCTATCACATCCCTGTTTTACTAATGCTTTCATGCATAAAAGCAAAGGGGACATGAGGTGATGTCTCAGGGTCACTTTCAGCTTTGTCTCTAATGTTTTCATGACTCCTAAAAATGCGATGTGATTGTAAACGGATGAAATCCTTTCTCCTGTGTGGATTATAGAGAGGGATGAGAAGTCTGAGAGGACTCTTAGTTTCCGGGCCTGGAGTCCTGCGGACATGGGAGTGTTGAAGCTCTGGAACTAGATGAGCTCCCACAGATGGCATCCCAGGGCTCAGTCCTCCAAAGTGGCAGCAGGGAGCGGAGCCAGGGAAGGGAGCAGAGGGAAGTGCTGGGTGAGTCACGAATTTGATTGTTGGCTGTCTCTCGTCATGGACATGAAAGAGGAAGGTGCTTAGTGTGGGAGTGTGAGAGCCGGCAGCATGTGGATGGTGTCATGAGGATGGTTGGTAGCAATTAGGACCTTGTAGGCTGTTCCCTGGAACAAGGGATGTATGGGAGAATGGATGGCCTGAATTGAAGAGGAGTAAAAGGTTGGCAGGACTGTGCTAGGAAAGTTAGATTTCCAGTAGAACAATGAGGAAAAGGAAGTTTTCCAGTAGAACAATGAGGAAAAGGAAGTCCATGAAAGGACTGAGGAGGTTCCATTTGGGCAAGACAGTGATTACAGAGGATGTCCTGGAAGTAAGTAGCTAGGAGGACTGCGAGGAGATATGTGTAAGGAAGAGGATGGATGGGATGGTTTCTGAGGTGACATGAGTTTTGGCAAGCCTTGATTCTAAAGATCGAGGTTGTACATAGGCCACTGTATTTATACTTTTTCTATTGACACCTAACTTCTCCATCCCTATGGCTTTTCCAGGATACAGTAGTTTCTAGAGATGTAAAGGGCCCTTTGTAAAATGAAAATCAGATCCATAATTTAGAGGAGACCTCTGGGGATGTCGAGTGAAAGGTGGGTGCAGTGGTGGGGGTGGCGAGCACCACTAAGAGGCAGGAGGGCCAGAACAACTCCTTCAAGAAATGTGTCAGGATTGAGAAGGGAAGAGATGGTAACAGTTTCAAGGGGTAGAACTGCTTTTTTGTTTTCCTTTAATGAAAGAAGAGAAGTTGAAGTTTGGAGAGAAAAGAGATGTATTGAAGTACCAAAGGAGATGAAATGGGGGGTGGGAGTGGGGGGGTGGTGAGACTCTTAGATAGTTCACCTTGGCAGAATCAGCTCTTATTCTTACTGAGGAGGTGAGGTGAGCAAGGAAACCAAGAGCCGGGCAGGAGGAGGGGCTGCTTGCTGGAGGCTGACCTGCTGCTGAATATGAATAGTGCGGCGGGAGCATCATGGACTGAATCCTATACACACCTACTAACCTTGGGGCTGCACGGAGCCTGTAGGGAGAACACGGCCCCTGCCCCCAAGTAGTTTTGTATCTAGCAGAGAATAGTTAGGATAAATATATCACTTACTGTCTCATGAGATAGAAAATGAGGTATGAATGGAATGTTTTGGGTTTATATTTTAAGAGAAAAGAGAACTGCTATTGAGGGCAGTTTGGGAAAGGCCTCACAATTATTGTTTCCTGAGTATCAGGCATGTTTACCAGGCACCAGGCGTTCTTAGGTGCTCTGTGGTGCTTTCCTGTTTAATCTTTACTCAGTTCTGCAAGGGATGTGCTGGTATTATCCTCCTCCTTTAAATATAAGGAAAATGGGAGGCTGAAAATGGGAGCACCTGGGAGGTCAGGGCAAGTTCGGGGAACAGCAAACCCCAGGTTGTGTGCGGCTCTTCGAGGATAGGCAAGCTTGGGTCAGTCTGTGAGATTTGGTTGCTGAAATAGAAATTTGCAAAAAAAAAAAAAAATTGCCTTCATTTCTGTGGATATTGGAGGATTTGTGAAATTTCTGAGTTGGGGACTGATGGGAATTGTAACTTAAATACAGAAATATATGGTGATTTCAGGTAATGAGAACATTCTCTTAACCAGAATCACCAGTGACAAATAGGAATATGCATATTAGGAAACAAATTCACATTCCTTGACAAATTTCTAGGCTCTGGATTCATTGTGGGTGTGTGTCCTTAAGGAGGGTTGTGAAGTTTGGGCTCTTGGGAAATAACAGTTGTACAGGGCCGTCTTTCTCTTCATGTTTATTGACAAGGAATTTTGTCTGGATTAATTTACTTGGTAAACCCTTTCTTGGTAGGTAATATAAGAGTAAACATCAGCCCCATTCAGACCAAGTGATCATCAAAAAAGCCAAACAGGCATAGCCCAAATTGGCAATGTTTTACTTTGCTTCATGAATATAAATACTGCAAGAAAAGGGAGGTATGGGGCACCTGGGTGGCTCAGTTGGTTGAGCGTCCTAAATCTGGTTTTGACTCAGGTCATGATCTCAGGGTCCTGGGGTTGAGACTTTGTCTGGGCTCCACACTCAGCAGGCAATTGGCTTGGGATTCTCTCCCACTCCCTCTACCCTTCCCACTGCTTGCACTCACTTGCACGTGCTTTTTCTCCCTACCCCCTCCTTTCAAATAAATCTTAACCAATAAAAAAGAGAGGTAATAACTTTGAGGCCATTTGTAAATTAAATGTGTTGTTTTCAATGCATGACTGCTTTGTATAAGGAAGATTAAAAATACTATTTTTAGTAAAGTGACAATGTATTGTATGGTGCCTTTCAGTGCAGGGTCTGGGGACTGACTTGGGACTTGTCCTTAGGTTGGTGCAGTGTGACCATCACTGGAGTGGTGTGTGGGTTCTCTGGGACAGAATTACAGCTGCTGGGGCCTGGTGATTCTGTCCCAAGAACTTAAAGCACCATGGAGGGAGGGGTGGAGTGTGAGGGTAAAGGGATACCTGTTGCCCATTTCATATCTATTTCCAGAGTGAATTGCATTCTAGAGACTTGCAGGTGTTCAGTGGCCTCAACAACATGTTCTCTCTACACGTACTGCATCTTTGCTGGGTTAAGGTGGGCGTGTGGGGTAAGGAGTGCCTGTGCACCTGTTGCTCATAATCAGGGGACTTTTCTGGGGTAGCTGAGGGCGGGGTGGCCTTGTTCAAGTAGGGCTTGGTGGAAGTGGAGTGGTATATCTCAAAATTTCAGTGAGTAAAGCATTTAGAACTAAGAATTTTGAAAATCAGAAGTTTTCCCTTCTACCTGGGAAGCCCAGCAGACCTCACAATTATTGTTTCCTGAGTATCAGGCATGTTTACCAGGCACCAGGCGTTCTTAGGTGCTCTGTGGTGCTTTCCTGTTTAATCTTTACTCAGTTCTGCAAGGGATGTGCTGGTATTATCCTCCTCCTTTAAATATAAGGAAAATGGGAGGCTGAGGACTCGAAGTCACTTGTCCAGGGCTGCATGGTGATCCTGCTCAGGTTTTGTGTGTCTCCAGAGATGGCATGCCCACTCAGCTTTGAATCCCATCTTGCCTGCTCACAGCTCACAACCAGGTGACTGAGCTCTTGATCTCTGAGCCTGTGTTCTTCATCCACAGAACAGAGGGAATGGAATTCCTCACAGAGTAAGACATCAGATGCAGAGCACTGGGTACAACTGTAGGCACCTGAATGATTGGTCCCTTCACCAAGAAGCAAGGTCAGACTGTGTCTGTGTTCCCCTGTCATCTGGGTTCAGGTGGCTCCCACGTTCATCCAGGGGAATTGGCCCAGTGCTGTGTGTGGCCAGTGACCGTGGTGGCCAGATCTCCACAGCAGCTGTGGGGCACAGGCGTTGCTGCTGCCCAGGCTCCCCTGGGGCACAACAGGCCATACTAGCTGTTTCCCCACCTATAGATTAGGGATCAGACCATCTGCCTTCTGGGTTATGGTGAGGTTGAAATGAGAACAGATACTGCAGAAGTTCCTGCTGTTCTATCAGTGTTTGAATTCTCACCACGGAGAGCTATTTCAGATCATTCTTGAAGGTGTAATACTTAAGAATATACAAACTCTTTTGCTTTGGGCTCATGATGGACTTCACTTCTCTCCTGGCTGGGACTTGTGCTCATTATCATTCAGTGAACTAACTCAGCATGCATGATGGCATATGGAGATAAACACTGGCCCTTGCTTTAGATAAAATACTCTAAAAAGAGACTGATCAATAAGAGAAAAGTGAAACAAAAGATCATTAGAAAGCTGCTGAGAATAAGATATATGCTCCTTTTCATAATTTCCCAGATGAAAAATCATTTCCTAATTACTGATGGCACACGGGGAAGGATTTCAAAGAGTGGTTCTCACGCTTTGTAATCAGGTCACAAGAAGGGAGAAATGTCCCTTTTTATCACCTTGACTTTGCTAAGAGCTTGTGGGAGAGCGTGTGGAGATGCAGTTTTCACTTGGAGTCTATTAAAGAGGCAGACGGTTTATTAGTACAAATAAGAATCCAGGATTGTTGCTCTGCTCAGTTACCTGGGGCCGGCACATGGGCTGGTTTTGCTTGGCACACAGTTGGTTGCTGTGACTGGCACACACGTCTCTGCACTGGCTTCAGAAGCTGAACTTGGCTGCCGTTCTTGGGCCCCTTGAGCAGCCGTATCCCCCAACCCCAGACACTCTGCACTGAGTCCACTTCATTCAAATCGCTTCACCGTGACCAACCACCAGGTCAGCCAAGCATTGCCTTGTGCTCATGGACTCAGGATAATCCAGAGTGGCACACACTGTCTTCCAGAATAGGGGATGTCCCTTTATCTTCACAGGTTTGCCTCACTACTTTCTAGTCCCCTTTCAAGACTCATTAATAGTGTAGGGATAGCTTTTTCTGGGAAGTTTTTCCTGATTTTTTCATCCAGCATAGATGCTGCTCCCACATTCTGCTTATGCACTTGTCCTCAAGGTGGCGCTCACTTTGGTGTCCTGTCTGCCCTGGGCTTCCTCTGCTAGTGGAGCCGGGAGCTCCCCTGGGAGAGGGTTCAGCTCTTCCTACCCATGGCTCCAGCCTCAGCACAGTCCCTGACAAGAGTAGCTTGAGTAAATGTTCACTGAATTCGTGAATTCTGACTTGACTATACTTCTGGTATAAGGATTATCAAAATTAAAAGTTTTACAGCTGCTTATTCCTTCTGAGCCCTAATTGCCATCTTTTCTTTTCTTTTCTTTTCTTTTCTTTTCTTTCTTTTCTTTTCTTTTCTTTTTTTCTTTCTTTCTTTTTCTTTCTTAAGATTTTATTTACTCATTTGAGAGAGACAGCACAAGTCGGGGGTGGGGGTGGGGTGGGGGGATGGAGGGGCTGGAGGAGAGGAAGGAGGAGACTCCCCACTGAGCAGGGAGCCCTGAGTTGGGCTCCCTCTCAGGATTCTGGGATCATGACCTGAGCTGAATGCGGATACTTAAGCAGCTGAGCTGCCCAACCGCCCCTGCCATTATTCTCAGTGGTGAGATTTTTAAAAAGGGGATGTTGAGCTCTACTCCAGAGAACTCTCTAAGGAGAGCTTTGGGGTGTCTAATTTGGTGGGTCCCAACCTGGCTACACATCAGAATTACATGGAGAGCTTTGAGAAAACATAACTTCATCACTGATCAGTTAAACCGTAATCTCTGGGTGTGGCACCTAATGTGCAGGTGTGTCTGTATTTTTATTTAAGTCTGAAGTGATGATAAAGTGCAGCTAGAAGTAAGAATGGCTGGTGTAGGTGGTCAGAAGCTCCTCTCCCCTTTCTTCCTGTGGCTCTTTATCGTCCTTCACAGATGTGGTCTCCTGCCTGGCCACCCACTGAATCTCCTCTGGAGGTAGGAGGTCAGATAGCTCTGTCCTGAAAAAGTTTGAGACAATGTTCAATAAATTTTTTTTTCATTGAAAACACTTCCATGGATCAAACAAGAAGAGAATTTGAGCACAGGAGAGGAGTTTTTAAAATTATAACAACTGAAGAGCCCCACCAATGATCTAAAAGACTGCACTCACTGGGAATGCAAGTTTCATCTTTTTTTTTTTTATTGTGGTAGAATGTACTTAACATAAAATTTACCATTTTAACTATTTTTAAGTACACAGTGGTATTAAGTACATGCACATTGTTGTGCAGTGATCACCACTGTCCATCTCCATATATTTTTCAACATCACAAACTGTAACTTTGTGCCCCTGAAACACTAATTCCTCACCCTCCACCCCCTACCCCCATCCCTGGTAACAAACATCTACTACCTCGGGACGCCTGGGTGGCTCAGTGGTTGAGTGTCTGCCTTTGGTTCGGGGCGTGATCCTGGAGCCCTAGGATCGAGTCCCACGCATGGAGCCTGCTTCTCCCTCTGCCTGTGTCTCTGCCTCTCTCTCTCTCTCTCATGAATAAAAACAAAATAAAACAAAACCCCCAAATGTTACTACCTCTATGAATTGGACCCCTACAGGTACCTCATGTAAGTGGAATTATGCATTCTTTGTGTCCTTTTTATTTCACTTAGTATAGTATCTTTAAGGTTCATCCATGCTGTATAGCATGTGCCAGAATTTCATGCCTTTTTAAAGCTGAATAATACTTTCTTGTATATATAAACCACATTTTGTTTATCCATTCATCCATTGATGGATATTTGGGTTTCTACCTTTTGGCTCTTATGAATAATGCTATGAACATGAGTGTACAAATAATTATTTAAGTCACGATTTTGAATTCTTTTGAGTATACACCCAGAAGTGACATTGCTGGACCATATATATGGTAATTGTACGTTTGATTTTTTCTTTTCTTTTTTTTTTTTTTTTTTTTTTTTGAGGAACCACTATACTTTTTTCCAGACTGGCTGCATCATTTTACATTCCCATCAGCAATGCATAGGAGTCCCAATTTTTCCATATCCTTGTTAATTCATTATTTTCTGTTATTTAAAAAATTGTTTTACATGCATGTGCTGGGTTTGAAGAATAGGAATATAGATACCTTCTCCTGTTTTGCTGTATTTCCTGGGTTAGAATAGAATGGCTTTGTGGCACATTCAGTAGTAGTACTCATGGTAGTGAGTACTAGTCAAACAGAAAATCTCATGGTAACATAAAGCATGAGACCCTGATTCTTACTCAGACATTGTCAACCTTGTTGATTGTGCCATACTTAATATACATAGTGCTTCATTTCCTTTCAGGGTCTTTCTGGCTGTTGAGCCAATAGAACCACTTCCCCTTCTAAACTTCGGTATTAGGCATGTCTTAGTTCTCTGCTACCAGCCTACAAAAAAAAAAAAAAAAAAAATGTCCTGGATATTTTTGGTATTCAGTTAATTAAGCCTTCTTAATTTATCTTTCATTCTTTCCATTCTGATTCAGCATCCTGATGGTTTCCTTAGAAGATTTAGGTTTCTGTGATGATTTCTTTTCAGAGTAAAGATTTAAATGAATTGTTATAGACTAAATAAAGAATATGTCTTAGAAATAAAAAGTGTTTTATTTTTTCCACAAAGAACAATGATTGCTAAATGGCTTTGAGGAGTTTAAAAAAATGGACCAAAAAAAAAAAAAATAAGGTTTACCCTGAAGCGATCATAAAGTTTCAGTCCATATTCTGGAGCAGTTTAACAAATCCATTTAACAGCCAGGCCATGTGTTTTCATTCCTTTTTGGTACTAGAAAAAAAAATCATTCTAAGGTATAATTGGACATAAGTGTGGAAAACTATATTTCTCCCTGCCCCCTAGGAGCATGCATGGCACATGAGTATTCAGGCTTAGGATCGTGAAAATCTATAGTTAAACATTTACATGAAATAATGGCAATTTAGAGATGATAGTCAATAAATAAAGGACACATTCTTTTTATACAGCCCTCTTTTTTGCTTTCTATGTCTGATTTAAGTATAGTGAAAATGATTCCTGAAACACTATTAACATAGCTGTTTTTCAGTTGGATAGTTCAGATGCCAAGGCTGAAAGGTATAAGATTATGAAAAAAAAAAAAGTACTTAAGTATAGTTTTCTACTTCTTAAATTGAGATATAATTGACATATACTAGTTTTAGGTGTACAACATTTGTATATATTATAAAATGATCACCACAGTAAGTCTAGTTAATATCCATCACCACATATAGTTAAAAATGTTTCTCTTGTTATGAGAACTAAGTTCTGCTCTACTAACTTTCAAATATACAACATAGTATTAACTATAGTCACTATGCTGTAATTCCGTCCCCAGGAATTATTTATTTTGTAACTGAGAATTGATACCTTCTGACCACCCTCCACCTGCCTACTTCTGACAACCATTAGTGTATTCCCTGGATCTGTGAGCTTGATGATTTTTTTTTTTTTTTTTTTTTTTTTTTAGATTTTGCATGTAAGTGAAATCATTTGGCATTTGTCTTTTTCTGACTTATTGCATTTAGCATGATGTACTCAGAGTTCACATTTTTGCAAAAGGCAAAAAATTTTCTTCTATTTTATGGCTGAATAATGTTCTGTTGTGTATATATACCACATTTTCTTATCCAGATTCATCCATCACAGGACACCTAGGTTGCTTCTGTGCCTTAGCTACTGTAAGTAATACTGCAATGAATGTATGGGGAGGGGAGGGTCATACATATATCTTTTTGAGTTCGTTTTTCATTTTTCTTTTATAAATACTCAGAAGTGGTATTGCTGGATCATATGGTATTTTTAACTTTTTTTTTTTTTTAATGATAGTCACACACACACAGAGAGAGAGAGAGAGGCAGAGACACAGGCAGAGGGAGAAGCAGGCTCCATGCACCGGGAGCCCGACGTGGGATTCGATCCCGGGTCTCCAGGATCGCGCCCTGGGCCAAAGGCAGGCGCTAAACCACTGCACCACCCAGGGATCCCTATTTTTAATTTTTTGAGGAATCTCTAAAATATACTGTTTTTCATAGCAGCTGCACTAATTTACACTCCTACCAACAGTGTCCATGGGTCCCCTTTTCTCCATGCCCTTGCCAACAATGTTATTTCTTATCTTTTTGATACTAGCCATTGTAACATGTGTGAAGTGGTAGGTCATTGTGGTTTTGATTTCCACTTCCCTGATGGTTAGTGATAATTGAATATCTTTTCATGTGTCTATTGGCCATCTGCATGTCTTCTTTGGAAATATGTGTATTCAGGTCCTCTGCTCATTTTTAAGTCCTATTGTTCTGGTTTTTTTGCTATCGAGTTATATGAGTTCTTTATGTGTTTGGGATATAACTCTTTTAGAAATATGATTTACAGATATTTTCTCACATTTAGTAGGTTGCCTTTTTATTTTGCTGATAGTTTCCTCTGCTGGGCTGAGGCTTCTTATTTCCATGTAGTCTCACTCAACTGTTTTTGCTTTTGCTGCCTTTACTTTTGGCATTTGATCCAAAAAATCATCACCAAGATTGTTGTCAAGGAGCTTACAACCTATGTTTTTGTCTAGGAGTTTTACAGATTCAGGTCTTACATTCAAGTCTTTAATTCATTTGGAGTTAATTTTTGTATATGGCATAAGACAGTGGTTGAGTTTCATTCTTTGGCCTGTGGCTGTCCAGTTTTCCCAAGACCATTTATTGAAGAGTCTGTGCTTTCCTCATGGTATATTCTTGGCTCCTTTGTATTCTTGGCTCCTTTGTCGTAATGGACCATATATGCAGAGGTTTATTTCTGGGCTCTTTATTCTGTTTCATTTATCTATGTATCTGTTTAATGCAGATACCATACTGTTTTGATTACTATAGCTTAGTGATATAGTTTGAAATCTTCCTAGGTATTTTATTATTTATGATGCAATTGTAAGTAGGATTGTTTTCTTAATTTCTCTTTCTGATAGTTCATTACTAGTGTGTAGAAATGCCAACAATTTTTGCATATAAATTTTGTATCCTGCAATTAACTGAACTCATTTATTATAATAGTTTTTGGTAAAATATTTAGGATTTTCTATATATAGTATCATATCATCTGCAAATAGTGAATTTTACTACTAGTTTAACAATTTGGATGACTTATTTCTTGTCTGAGTGCTGTAGCTAGGACTTCTAGTACTATATTGAATAAAAATGAGAGTGGGAAGCCTTGTCTTGTTAGGGAAAAAGCTTTTAGCTTTCACTGTTGAGTATGATGTTAGCTGTGGGCTTGTTATATATGGCCCTTATTATATTGAGGTACATTTCTTCTATATCTAGTTTGTTGAGAGTTTTTAATCACAAGTGGATATTGAATTTTGTCAAATATTGGAGTTTTTGCATCTATTAAGATGATCATATCATTTTCATCCTTTATTTTTCAGTCTGGTGGGTCACACTGATAGATTTGCAGATGTTGAATCATCCTTGCATCCCTGGAATAAGTCTCATTTGATAATGTGATTTTTTTAATGTGGTGTTTAATTCTTTGCTAATACTTTGTAGAGGATTTTGTATCTATGTTCATCAGAGATACTGGCCTGTAATTTTCTTGTGGTATCCTTGTCAGGTTTGGTATCAGGGTACTGCTGGCTTCATAAAATGTTTGGAAGTTTTTCCTCCTTTTCAATTTTTGGAAGCATTTGAGAAGGCTAGGTATTAACTCTTTGAATATTTGGTAAAATTTATCAGTGAAGCCATCTGGTTTTGTACTTTGTTTCTTGGGAGATTTTTGATTACTGATCCATTCTCCTTACTAGTAATTGGTCTATTCAGATTTTCTATTTCTATATGGTTCCTGGTAGGTTGTATGTTTCTAGGAATTCATTTTTTTCTGTGTTGTCTAATTTTGTTGGTGTATACTTGTTCATAGTCCTTATCCCTTCTGTTTCTGTGATATCAGTTACAATGTCTTCACTTTCATTTCTGACTTTATTTATTTGAGCCCACTCTTTCTTGGTAATTACAGCCTACTTGTTTGTCAGTTTTGTTTATCTTATCAAAGAATCAGCTCTTAATTTCATCAGTCATCTCTATTACCTTTTAGTCTCTATTTCACTTATTTCTTCTCTGATCTCTGCTATATACTTCTCTCCTTCTAACTTTTGGTGGTGTTTTTTCTTTTTCTAGTTGTCTGAGGAAGGGAGATCTCTGTCTTTGTGTAGGCATTTATCACTAAGAACCTTCCTTTTAGAACTACTTTTGCTGTATTTCATAAGTTTTAGGATGTTATGTTTCCATTTGTATTTGCTTCAAGGTATTTATTTCTCAGCATTTTTCCATTTTTAACCTTCATGCCCTACCTTACTGTGGCTGCTTCTTTCATGCTTATCCTCTTCAAATGGTGATAATGTGGTTAAGGGTTTGGGGAAAAAAAAAAAGGTGACATCATTGGTAATGACAGAGTAAGGACCTCTGAATATTGTCTTATATAGAAACAATGAGAATACTTTCAGAAATTGTCAAAATCAACTTCTTCACAACTATGGAAATTAAGCCAGAGTGTATGTACATCAATCTGAGGAATGTTCAAGAAAAATCCTTAAATGTTGGTAATAATGAGTATTACATTATTTCAACTTTCCCTATTCCCATCCTCTTCTTCCTGCCTCCCTGGTGGTTGTGAAAATCAAGAGTCCTGCAGTCAGGGTGAAAATCAGCAGCTATTCATTCTAACAGTCATTGGGGGTAGAACAGGGTTGAAGCTCACCAAAGCTCCATTATAAGAGAATTGCCATTATTCTACCCAATAGGTCTGTAGAAATTGACATTCTCAAAGCTTATCTTTATCTGACCTAATATCTTGCTCAGTACAAACAGCCTTTTCCTAGGAGCTTTTGTAAGAAATAAAAAATAGGAAAACAAAAACTAAACAAAAATAAAAATCAAATGTTGATTGTTTACCATTACAGTTCTCTGAGGCAATGATAATAGTTATGACAAACAATAAATTATTAAAAAATTTCAATGGAAAAATCTTGGATAATATTTACATAGGGGCTTTGAAAAGCTCTAACATATTTCTAGGATTCTATAAGGCCATATAGTAGTAGTGTAGGTCTAAGTATAGGGTCCAGAGCTGTACATATGCTTATGAAAAAACCTTAGAAGGCCCTGAGTTCTCCTCTCTGACCTTGAGACTGTGCAAGATTAACAGCTGATTTCTCATCAGGAACCATAGAAGCCAGAAGGCAGTGGGATGACATAAATACCCAAAGAAAAATACTGTCAACCAAGAATTCTATATCTAGCATAAGTATCCTTCAAAAATGAAGAAATGAAATGAGCCTGGGTGGCTCAGCGGTTTGGTGCCTGCCTTAGGCCCAGGGCGTGATCCTGGAGTCCCAGGTTGGAGTCCCACGTTGGGCTCCCTGCATGGAGCCTGCTTCTCCCTCTGCCTGTGTCTCTGCCTCTGTGTGTGTGTGTGTGTGTGTGTGTGTGTGTGTGTGTGTGTGTGTCTCATGAATAAATAAATATATTCTCTAAAAAAATGGAGAAAGTAAGATATTCCTGATAAATGCCAAGAAAACTTATCACTAGCAAATATGTTCTATGAGAAGTACTGAAGAGTCTTTTAGGCTAAAATGATAGGATACCAGACAGTAATTCTAATCACACAAACAAATAAGAGCACCAGTAAAAGTAATGTGTGGATAAATTTTAAAGAGAGTATAGATGTAAGTTTTACCTCTCTTTTTTCCATACTCTCTTATTTAAAAGACAACTGCATGAAGCAATAATTAGAAATCAGGATTAAGAGCTATACAATATAGATGTAATTTGAGAACAGGACAAAGGGGGGCAGGAATAATGGAACTATGTAGGAGCAAAGTTTTTGTGTACTAATGAAATTGGTATTTATCTGAACTAGATTGTTAGAAGTGAAGATGCTAATTGTAATTCCCAGGGCAGCTGCTAAATAAGTGACTCAAAAAAATAAAATAAATGATAAGTGGCAAAATGATACACTAACAAATATCCTTTTAATGCAAAATAAGATGGTAGTTTAGGAATAGAGGAATGAACAGATATTAGACATGAAGGAAACACATTGCAAACTGGCAAATATGAATCTTAATTTACCAGTAATTCCATTAAATATAAATGCATCAAACAATGTCCATTAAAAAGACATATGGGCACAATGGATTAAAAAATCACACAAAAAAACTCCAAAAACCACCATGATTGAAGTATAATGCTGTCTACAAGAAAAAAAAATTTAGGTATAAGTAGGTTGAAAGCAAAAGAATGTAAAAGGACCTCCCATGCAACAGGAACCAAAAAAAGGGCTGGAGTAACTATATGAATACCAGACAAAATAGACTTAAAGACAGAGTTGCCTGTAGAGACAAAAAAGTTATTTTATAATGATAAAAGTGTCAATCCTTTAAGAAGATATGACAAAAAAAGAAGATATGACAGTTATAAATATATATGCATCTTACGATGGAGCCCCAAAATACATAAAGCAGAAATGACAGAATTGAAGGGAAGATACAGCTCAACAATAATCATTGCAAACATCAACACCTATTTTCAATAATATAACAATTAGGAGACAAACTAAGAAGCCCTGAAAAGTACTGTAAATTAACGAGACCTGTAAAATCTAGAGAATGTTCCACTCAACAGATATACATTCTTTTCAAATGCACAAATGAACATACTCTAGGAGGGACTATAAAGTATGTTTTATGTTAAGCCATAAAACAAGTCTTAAATTTAAAATAGTTGAAAGCATACAAAGTGTGTTCTCAGGCCATGCTGGAATGAAATTAGAAATCACTACCATAAAGGAGTTGGAAATTTAAAAGTTTGTGGAAATTAAACAGCATACTCATAACCACTTGGTCAAGGAAGATATAAGGGAAACTGGAAAATATTTTTAGATGAATGAAAATGGAAACCCAACATACTAAAACTTAGAGATTGCCCCTAAAGCAATGCCTAGATGAAAACTTATACCTACAAATGCTTCTGTTAAAAAGAAAGATCTGAAACCAATAACCTAAACTTTTGCCATAAGAAACTAGAAACAGAAAACTAAACCCAAAATAAGTAGAAGGAAATAAATTAGGGCCAAAGTAAATGAAACGGAATAGAAAAGCAATAGAGGAAATCGGCAAAACCAAAAGTTTGTTCTTTACAAGCATCAACAAAACTGACAAACTTTTTAGTTTTATTGTCCAGGGAAAAGGAGACAAGCTTCAGATTATTAAAATCAGGAATGAAAACAAGAACATTACTACTGTTTATAGAAGATTGTAAGAGAAAAACCATGAAACATTATATGCCAACATATTAGATAATAGAGATGACATGGGCAAACTCATGGAAAGACTATTAAAACTGATTCTAAAAGGGCACCTGGCTGGTTCAGTTGGTGGAGCATGCAACTCTTGTCTCAGGGTTATGAGTTCAAGTCCCACATTGCGTGTAAGTCTAGAGGATTACTTAAAAAAAAATCACCTTAAATAGAAAATCTGAATATACTCATAAGAGATGGATTAAAACAAAATTTCTATAGAGAAAAGCCCAGTTCCAGATAGTTTTCCTGGTGAATTCTAACAAATATTTAAAGAAGAATTAAAGGGTGTCTGGGTGGCTCAATTAAGGATCTGCCTACTGCTAAGGTCATGATCTCCAGGTCCTAGGATCGAATCCTACATTGGGCTTCCTGCTCATCAGGGAGTCTGCTTCTCTCTCTCTGCCCCTCCCCACCACTTGTCCTCTCTGTCAAATAAATAAATTCTTTAAGAAAATAAGAATTAAGACCAATCTTTCATGAACATTTCCAAAATGTAAGGCGGGAACATGTTTGAAGTCCTTCTGTAAAGCCATAGTTACCCTGATACCAACACTGGACATCAAAGAGAAAAAAAAACCCTATAGACTAATATCTCTTATGAATGTGGATGCAAAAATCCTAAACAAAGTACTAGTGGAGTTAATCCAGCAAAGTATAACAAAAAAGATCATACACCATGACCAGATGGGAATTATCCCTGTCGTGTAAGGGTATTTCATATACAAAAGTCAGTAAATATGCTACACCATATCAGAACAAACAACAAAAGCCACATGATCAAATCAATAGGTGCAGAAAATGTGACAGAATTCAACATTCTTTCATGATAAAGACACTAGATTGATAAGTGAGGAATGGAAAAGAACATCTTTTACCTGATACAGGGCATCCATGAAAAAGCTAACCTACTTAATAGCTGAAGATGAAAGCTTTTCCCCTAAGATCATGACGAGGATGACCCCTCTTGACAGTTGTATTCACCTTCGTAATGTAGGTTGTAACTGGGATAATTAGTTGAAAACAATGAATAAAAGGCATCTAGGTTGTAAAGGAAGAAGTAAAATATCTTCAGTTATCAATAGCATGATTTTTTTAAAATATAGCCTCAAGAGTACATGTACAACTTGTAGCATGGTGCCTACTTAAAAAAAAATGGGGGGAGGTGCCCGGGTGGCTCAGTCAGTTAAGTGTCTAACTCTTGGTCTCAGCTCAGGTCTTGATTCCAGAATTGAGTTTAAACTCTGTGTTGGAGCCTACACTATTATTAGTGCTAGTAAATAAATTTAGCAAGATTGTAAGATACAAGATCAACATAAGAAATCAATTGCATTTCTATTACATTGGCAATGAACAACTTGAAAAATGAAACTATAAGACCATTTTATTCACAATAGTGTCAAATAATAAAATACTCAGTAACATTTAACAAAATAAGTATCAGGCTTGTATACTAAAAACTATAAAACATTATTAAGAGAAATTAAAGAACTTGAGAAGTAGAAAGACATCTTATATTCCTGGATTAGGAGACAATGTTATGGGTTAAAAGATTACTCAAATGACAGTATTCCCCAAATTAATCTGTAGATTCAGGGTAATTCCTTTTTTTTTTTAATAAGTTAATTTTTATTAGTGTTCAATTTACCAACATACAGAATAACACCCAGTGCTCATCCCGTCAAGTGTCCCCCTCAGTGCCCGTCACCCATTCACCCCCACCCCCCCCTCCTCCCCCTCCACCACCCCTAGTTCGTTTCCCAGAGTTAGGAGTCTCTATGTTCTGTCTCCCTTTCTGATATTTCCCTCACATTTCTTCTCCCTTCCCTTATATTCCCTTTCACTATTATTTATATTCCCCAAATGAATGAGAACATACACTGTTCGTCCTTCTCCGATTGACTTACTTCACTCCGCATAATACCCTCCAGTTCCATCCATGTCAAAACAAATGGTGGGTATTTGTCGTTTCTAATGGCTGAGTAATATTCCATTGTATACATAAACCACATCTTCTTTATCCATTCATCTTTCGATGGACACTGAGGCTCCTTCCACAGTTTGGCTACTGTGGACATTGCTGCTAGAAACATGGGGGTGCAGGTGTCCCGGCGTTTCATTGCATCTGAATCTTTGGGGTAAATCCCTAACAGTGCAATTGCTGGGTCGTAGGGCAGGTCTATTTTCAACTCTTTGAGGAACCTCCACACAGTTTTCCAGAGTGGCTGCACCAGTTCACATTCCCACCAACAGTGTAAGAGTGTTCCCTTTTCTCTGCATCCTCTCCAACATTTGTGGTTTCCTGCCTTGTTAATGTTCCCCATTCTCACTGGTGTGAGGTGGTATCTCATTGTGGTTTTGATTTGTATTTCGATTCAGGGTAATTCCTATCAAGATTATGGCTGCCTGTTTTGCAGAAATTGCCATCATCCTAAAATTCATATTGGAAAAGAAGGAACTCAAAATAGCCAAAACAATTTTGAAACAGAACAAAGTTGGAAGACTTAAACTTTCTGATATGAAAACTTAGTATATAAAGCTCCAGGAATAGTGTGGCACTGGCATAAAGATGAGTATATGAATTAATAGAATGGAATTGAAAGAGCAGAAATAAACCCTTACATTATGGGTTTATCAATCAGTTGATTTTTGCCAAGGATGCTAAGACCATTCAATAGAGAAAGACTAGTTTTTAAAAATGGTGCCCAGAATTATGAATATGCTAAAAGCCACTTAATGCTCCTTTAAAAAGGCAAATTTCATTATCTATGAATCTCAATGAGGAACGCAGGTAGGTAGGGAAGATTCACACACTTTACAAAAGACTGGATGTTCTCTGCTAGGATGAGCTGTGAGTGGTTCACCTCAGAATTACAGAGAGGAGAGGAGGTACCACATGCACATCTTTAGACAGTTGTATGTGTATACATTTTTAAAAAAATTTTATTTATTGGAGAGGAAGGCAGGGAGAGCACAAATGGTGGAGGGGCAGAGGGGAGAGGGAGAAGCAGATTCCTCACCAAGCAGGGAGCTTGATGCAGGGCTTGATCCCAGAACCCCAAGAGCATGTCGTGAGCTGAAGGCAGACACTTAACTGAGCCACCCAGGTGCCCCTACATGTGTAAATGCTTTAATTTGGAGATTATCTTTTTTTTTTTTTAATTTGTAGTAGAGACCGACTTTTTAAATTACCTGATACCTACTGCCAGTAGTAGAAGTGTCAAGAGCCCAGTATTCTAATACCATTAGCCAGAGTGACTGTTAGGGAAAAAAGGCCATTAGTATCATTCTTGTAACCAGACTATAAAGGTATTGTTGCCAAAAACTATCCTTTGGGAATTAGAAATAGTTTTGGTTTGTATCAGCCTTGCTTGAGATTAGACTGTGTGGTTAGAAAAAAGAATAAGCCAGTGGGACAAGTATATGGAAGTGAGACTAAGTTGATACACACTATAAGGAATTGATAAGCATTACCAATGCTTTTAACTATAGCTGAAGGAGGAAGAGATTTGCTGGACTTGCTTTTTCCTTTCCAGTTTGTCTAGTTTTTGTTTTTTCCTTATTGTAATGACTAGGGCCTCCAGTACATTGTTGAATAAAAATTGAGAGCAGACACGCTTGCATTCCAGACTGCAAGGGTTTAACACTTTCACTATTAAGCATATATAATATTGGCAGTAGGTGTTTCGTAGATGCTCTTTATCAAGTTGAGGAAGTTATTAGTTTACCAGGTAGCTTTTTAAAAATCTTGATGTTGGATTTTGTCGAGTGCATTTTCTCTATAATTTTTTTTTAAGTCTAGCTTTGTGAATTACACTGATTTTGAAATGTTAAATCAACATTGCAGTCTTGGAATAAACCTCACTTGGTCATGATTGAATGCCAGTATGAATCCAACCAACTGAATCCAACAATAATCCTCTCAGGACCCCAAGATCATGACCTAAGCTACCCAGGTGCCCCTTAAGTACTGCTTTAGATGCATCCTACATTTCTGTTTTCATTCAGTTAACCACTTTTTCATTTCCCTTTTGATTTCTTCTTAGATCCATAGTTTATTTAGAATTACATTATTTGGTGTCCAAATATTTAGAGATCTTCCAGATATTTTCGTATTATTTCTATTTGAATTCCATTGTGGTCAGAGAAATATTTTTACAATTTGAGCTCTTTTGAATTTATTGAGATTTGATTTATGGCCCAGACTATGGCCTGTCTTGACAATGCTGCTTGAAAAATCGTGTATTCTGTATTGTTAGATGGAGTGTCCTCTAAATGTCAGGTCAAGTTGGTTAAGTCTTATATAACTTTACTGATCAAACTTAGTAAGTTTTCAGTTATTCCATTTTCTATCTCCCTTTCCTACCTTTCATTCAGTTTCTGTGACGTGTTTGTATGTTTTGGTGTTTTCTTTTTAGTGGTTTCTATTGTTATGTCTTCAAGTTTGCTAGCCTTTATTCTGCAGTGTCTTTTTTTTTAATTTTTATTTATTTATGATAGTCACACACACACACACACAGAGAGAGAGAGAGAGAGAGAGAGAGAGGCAGAGACACAGGCAGAGGAAGAAGCAGGCTCCATGCACCGGGAGCCCGACGTGGGATTCGATCCCGGGTCTCCAGGATCGCGCCCTGGGCCAAAGGCAGGCGCCAAACCGCTACGCCACCCAGGGATCCCCTATTCTGCAGTATCTTATCAGCTGCTAATACCAGCCTGTATATTTTCACAACAGTGAGATCTCTGGGTCTTTTTTCTATCTGCCGTATCTCTCATTAGCATGCTCAATCTTTCCCCTACCTTTTTGAACATAGGAGGCTTATTTATAATGTTTTAATGTCTTTGTTCTGTAATTCTATCTTCTATGTTATTTCTGTTGACTGATTTTTATTTTCATTATGGGGTTGTATTTTCCGGCTTATTTGTACATCTGGTAATTTTTGTAGCTCAGGTGTTTTGAATTTTATGTTGCTGGGTACTAGAAAAAATTCTATGTTATGTTTATTTAGAATATGTGTGACATAAGTTTATTATATATATACATATGTATATGTATACACACACACACACAGGGGAATACAAACATAAGAGACAGTTTCTCCACCCTATCCCTGTGTCACTTGAAGAAGTCAGGAAGTTCTGTGTTCATAGTGAATAACCAGTTTTAATTTGCATTTTAATTTTTATACACCCGTAGGACAGAGAATTCTACTCCCATGATTTTTGTAAGGCTCCCAATATCTGAACTACTGCCAACATCTTTAAAGCTAAATTAATTTCACTAGAAAAAAGGAAGTACGTATGATACTTGAGGCATAAATACTTGGAAATTAAGAAAACCCAAAATATCCATGTTGGGTTGGAAGCAGTGGTTTAAGAAGCTAAAAACTTGTGCTGCTTTCAGAGGGAAAACTCTTTAACTCCCCAGCTTCTTAGCAGGTCAGATGATTCCCTGAAAGGCAACCGGAGTTTGGGGCTAGGTAGTGTGCAGTTCCTACATGCTGGCTGTGCCCGGCTTCCTTTGAAGTACTTTGAAGCTGAGCAGAGGCACGGTGAAGAAATAGAGGAGGTAGGAGATTTGAAGAGCATCTGAATTGCCTCCCTCCTCCTTTTGTATTATTAAACAGAAAACCACGTTGCCACTAAGGTGAGCCACGGTTGCTGACCTGCCAGGCACCACCCACCCCTCCAGTGAGGCCAGGAAAGGGCCAGTTGTCAGCTTTGCTTGCGGAAGTTGTACATTGTACTATATGAGTCTGCTTTAAGAGTTAGAAGGATATTCCTGAACCAAGGAAAACAAGAAAATACAATCCATATTTTTCAGTGGTCACCATGATGAATGTGTTCAAGACTTCGGGGAAAATCAAAGTGGCTTCAAGCATTTTCAGACTGCTTTACATTTTAGACTCTTTTTTTAAAGTTAAGAATGAGGAAATACTACCTTAAAGCCACGTGAAAAATATACCAGGATCTTAAGTGATTGAGAAGGGCAGGTCCTCAACTATAGAAAAGGGATGAAACTTAAAGTACATGAGAAAAAGCAAGACATCTTAGGACACTAAAATCTGAATTCACCTATTATAAAAGTCACCTTTTGTGAATTTGACCTTTTGGCTTTTTGCTGAAGAGGTCTGTGGCTGTTTAGGCTGTATGAAGAAGGCTTCAGACTTACCAGCCAAGTGGTGTGAAATGCAGGTGGCCTGATTTCTGCCACTACTTTCGCAGCCCCTTTTCCTTTCAACCGTTTTCCAACTGTAAATGGTGGCCAGTGCCATCTGCCCTTCTTACAATGGTATTTTAACTTACATACCATAGAATCTTTTGAACTGTGCTTTGCAGTTAGTGGGGTCTTTCCATTTGCTGATTTTATATCAGATGCTGAGTTGAAAAGGTGTCACACTGCTCTTGCAGGTGAGGAAATGGGGAAGTTTCAGGATCAAGAAAGGTTAAGTGACTTGGCCAATGTCCCAAGTACAAGGATCCAGGCAAAACCAAAAGGCTTCTAATTCCAAATTTAGTGTTCCTTCTGCTGGAATGTGCTGCCTCTCTTCAGAATTGGTGAATTTTGGGGCCAGTCCTCAGCTAATGCTTTATTTATTTTGCCTCACTCAGCAAGTAATGTACAAAGTTATGTTTGTAGGTGGCTTAGTGGGAAGTTTTCCTATCAAGGGGACAGGTTCTAGTATGTGGGACTGGCCCAGTCTGGCAGGTGAGGAGATTGAGAATGCTGGTTGTAGTGTTTTTTTTTTTTTAAAGATTTATTCATTCATTCAGAGAGAGCCAAGAGAGAGGCAGAGACACAGGAGGAGGGAGAAGCAGGCTCCATGCAGGAAGCCCGATGTGAGACTCGATCCCGGGTCTCCAGGATCACACCCCAGGCTGCAGGTGGCGCTAAACCGCTGCGCCACTGGGGCTGCCCTGGTTATAGTTTTCTCACAACTCCCCAACTATACTTTTGCAAAAAGAAGTATAAATCAATTCAGTTAATGTCGAAGAGGGCAAAATGTTGCTAAGAAATGTCCTTGGAGATTGGTCCTCACAGCTTTAATTCTAGGAGGGTGTCTGACTTTACAGAGTCAGCTTAGTCATTAAGAGCAGAGGTCCAGGGCTTCAGACTTCCAAAACAACTACAAAGGTTGTAGCAGTTGCTTGCTGAGATAGCTTGTAGAGCATTTAATGGCTGAGCCTTTAACACAGGATTTGTTAAACTACAGATTTAAATAGTAATGATTTTTCATGACTAAATCATTCAAGGAGGTTGACACTCATTTGTTTCCTTAAGAAAAAAAATTAAACCCCAAAATTAAATTTATCAAATGGCCTGACATCTCCCGCATTGATTTCCAACTCTCCCCCTTCCCTGTCCGGTTGAACCAATTGGAAATTTAAACCAAATGATTATGTAGTTTTCATTTTCTAGCTAATTGACTTCTAAACTCAAAGTAAATCACAGCAGTGCTGGTTCTGGTAAGAGCACACATAAAGATGATAAAGAATAGGCAGGAGACCTGGGCAGGCTCTCTCTATCCGGAGGATATTTAGGGTAAGTCTGTATGCTCTTCAGCTACATTTAGTTCTTAATTCCCAGTGTGCTGAATGTCGGGGTGTGATGACTTCTGTGAAAGAGCAGCTTATTATCAACAGCCCAGACTTTGTATATACAGTAGATGTTGTTCCCTGCCCCCACCCCCGTGCATACACCTTTGTCATGGCACTGAATGGACTACACTGTAATAACTGTCTTTCCTTTTGGGACTGTGATACATATAATGCTCCTGTTCAACTTTGTGAACCAAGACCTAGCACATACTTGATATTCAAAGAAGTTTTTGATGTATCCAAAATTTTACAGAAAAAAGAGAAGTACACCAGTATTTTATTTTAAAGTCTTTTTTTTTTCTTTTCACAAAGGATTTGCTGTAAGTCTTCAAGTCATCTTGTCCAATCCAAAAGCCGTATTTAAGCGTCGTGGATCCCAGCCAGGGATGCAAGAATCTGATTTTCTAAAACAGATAACAACAGTTGAAGAACTGGAACCAAAAGCAAATAACTGCACCAAGGTATTCATTTCACTTGTGCTGCTTGACCTTGTTGAGTGTCAGCGTTAAGAAGTGTGGCTACCCAAAAGATTTCCCTCCTCTATAGGTTCTCGTGTGGCACACGCGGACAGAGAAGGTTAATCTAGCCAACGAGCCAAAGTACCACCTGGACACAGTGAAAATTGAGGTATAAACTGAACTGAAGCAGCAGCTGGTGCAGTCTGCCTCGCTAGTGGATGTGGAAGAGGAGTTCGGAGGTTAGGCTGCAGAACATTCAGGTATTGTTCACTTCAGTAGGACAGCCTTTATTGTCAGCTGATGGACATCTGTTTAAACAGAGCCTATCAGTTCATACAGCTGATGGGATTGGTATAAAGTCTATGTTTTTGTCTTTGTTCTGCATGTTTTTCCTACAACTAAACTGGAAGTTCTTTGTACAGTACAACTAGTGACACTGCAGGATACCGTTGTGAGTATCTTATGTACTTTTTTTTTTTTTTTCCCATTTGGCCTTATAATTGGTAGAACGGAGCAGGTTTTAGAAACAAATGACAGGTATTTTGTCAACTAAATGTTCCCAGTTCCTCACTTTGCAATGTTAAGTAATATTTGTAAGGTTGGTGGCAGTATACATTGTAGGAAATAAAACCCACAAAAATAAAAAGGTCTATGGATTCATCTGTTTAATATAGGGATATAACATTTTGTCAATACTAGGCACCATAAAATGTAAACACAATTACTGTCATAAACCTGGATATACCTTCAAGGATTGAAAGTGGCTTTGTTTAGTTACCCTGTTTGCATTATAGTGCAGAGAAAGGTCTTCATGTTATCAGCACTATGTACATAAGAAGAGATCCAAATTACAAGAGGCAGAATTTGAGGTTTTTTAAACATTCGTTAAACTAAGTTTTGTAGTAACATCCAGGTTTATCTTCCTTTCACTAACCACGTTCCCTGTTAAGCACATCATAACAACAGCACAGTGAAGTGAATGATGAAATAAAAGAACTTTGATACACTAGAAAACAGTGCTCAGTGATACATTTACATTCTATTTATATGATTAAACATTTGATCATACAGTACCATCCTACAGGATTACTGGCTAATTTGGGGGTGGGGTTTATACTGTTAGAGGTATTACTAACATGATAACTACTTCCCTTATATGCAGACATTAGAGCTATAATTTTATTGAGACTAAAAAACTGATTATGCAAGTTGACTGAGCAGCTTCTCAAATAATGTGGTTTATGAAATCATGGGAAATGAGCAAAGCTGCCCTTGACATAAAATGGTTTCTCAACCTGCTTTTCACACCAAATTTAATCAGTACAGACCAACACGGTCAGTCAGGTAATTCTTAATATGAACAAATGGGGAAAAAGAAAAAATATATGTACATGAAGAAACAAGGGAACTAGATGCGTTTTAGCAAGGAATGTCAGGTGGTAGTTCTGGATGAAACTTGCACTGCAGTTTTCATTTCCACAGCTGTGTGCTGAGAGTCTGACCCGATGAGCTTCCAGACCATCCTGCTGTTGTGTTGGGGGGCTGGCCAAAACCCAATGTTGGGTTCGTACTACTGATACTCATGCCAGCCATTTGCTGATTCATCTGTGAAACATAAAAAGCTTATTTAAGAGGCTTACTTCACTTTTAATTCTTGTTTCGTTAGCCACAGTTAGACATTTTTAAGTTACCCTATTGTATTAGAAGCTGCCTTTATTTGATGTTAGTCAGATAATGACATTTAATAGCAATTATAAGTACTTTTCAACATGTGAAAATTAGTCAAATCACGGGGGGTAAAAAGTAGACTACCAAACAATTATTTCCCTAGAGAAAGCAAGTAGCTACTTCATTTCACTTTTTGTTCATTTCCTTCCACTTTTTTTTCCACTTTTTTTTTGTTAGCATTGTCCATAAAGTGATCTCAATTATATTCTATTTATTCATTTTCAAGACTCCCATTTCTTGTCCCCCAAAGATTAAACACAACTGAAAGAAAGTACCAAAACAATCTTTGAATCTGAGTCCACTATTCTTTCAATTCTACCTGGATGTTGTGCTTTAACTGTAAGGACTGAGGAAATTTTAGAAAGCTATTCTTCTGTCTTTATTAAAATCTTAAATGGTTCTACATACCTATTAATATTTTTATAAAGGTCTTAAAGCATACCTTTTCTTTTGCTCAGTTAACCACTACACATCTAAAATTAATTTTCATGGTATAACATTACATGTATTTTTATTCCAAACTGGAATGATATATGTATAGGAGCATCCTAACCCTTTCCCTGTGGTACTTCTCAGATTCATATGGCAAGATTTATCACTAAGTACAGAGCTGATTCAAAATCAATGCTCAGGGTTGGAATATATTCTTAATAAAGTTCATTTGTTATTTTGCAGACACTGATGTTTACAGCCTTGCTGATGAGGCATTAGTGTTCAGCTCTTCTTACCTACTAATGGATGTTATAACCACCTTGCAGTGAGCAGGTGCTGGAAAATGCCTGGAAATAAGGGCCAACGTTAACTCCTTATGGATGTGTCTAGCCCCTTAACCTTATCTGAGTGTGCTCCAGCATTTTGGCTAAACAAAAGTGGTTTCTGACATTTGGTACTTGAGGTTCCCTAATATTGAGAGCAATGTCCTACAGATAATTACTTTCTTTTTTATTTTTTTAATTCGCACCGTGAGATCAAGAGTTGGACGCTTAACTAACTGAGCCACCCAGGTGCCACAAATAATTCCTTTAAATAAATAATGACGATAGAGGTGCCTGGTTGGCTCAGTCAGTAGAGCATGTGACTCGATTTCAGGGTTATGAGTTTGAACTCCATGTTGGGTGTGGAGATTATAGTGATAGTAAAAGCATTCATGGGATAGACAGTGATTTTGGTAATGTTAATAATTACTATAGACTATTCTTTCAATGCTTTCAAGGTAAAACAGCTGACCAAAACAGAAACCAAGAATCCTCCAAATGCTAGAGGAAGATCAAATAAGAACTGTAAATGGAAGGAGTTGTTGGAGCATGAACCTAAATCTAAGGTCAGAATGGAGCACTAAAATAAAAATTGATTTGAAAGAAGTTATACTAAAATGTTGGCTTAAACTATGAGGGGATGTCTGAGACAAATATGGACTTGTCCCTAAGTATAAAGGAAATCCAACTTTATAAAGGATTTTAAACAAAAATAGTTCTTATAAAGCCAGGGGCAGTAGTCACATGACATGGAGAATAGCCTAGATCCCTCATAAAATAGTGCTCTGAGAATAGGAGGCTGGATATGTTTCTAATTTGTCAAATTACCACATAGACTCCCCCAAAATTATTAGTGAAGGTAGGCTGGTCTAAGTGGACTATATAAATACCCCACCAGAGAAATGGGTTAAAAGCCTGGCGCTAATTTCACCAAGTGGCAAGTTTTTCAAGATGCCCAGGATAATTTCTAGCTATTACAAGATATTTACCAGTGTTATAATCTGAAATGAAAAAATGCTTATTTCTTTACAGAATAATCTCAATATATGGTCAGTGACAGCTCATTTGTCTATCTGATGAAACTTCATAATACCTATACACAGTTCTCACCTTATACATTATCCCTAATTTTTCTGCCAGTTTGTTAGACTTAAATAAAACCATTTAGAAAATAAATCCACTTTCTTTGCTTCTGGATAAGTTGGAAAGTTAATGATCCCTTACCTGTGAGAGGTTCCACTGGGGCTGTTGGGCTTGCGGCAGGCCAAACTTACTCTGGGGTGCACCCATCTGTCCCACCATTCCTCCTTGGGGGCCAACCACATTTGGAGGAAGTGGCATCACACCAGTCTGTGCATTTCCCATAAACCCATTGGGCATGGGCATGCCCACCATCATGCTTGCACTTTGTCCCATCACATTTCCTAGAAGGCCAGGAGCTGCAGGTGCAGGCACAGGCACGCCCATTGATGGAAAACCTTGAAATGCAGTCGGTGCTTGTGAGGTAAATGGTATATTTGTGGGTCCCATAAACACACCTGTATTTTAAGAGCCATGAAAAGAAAATGAGGAGAACAGGACTATTGTATATAGCTGTACTCACCTCCATAATCACAGAAAAAGGATCACCATCTTTCTGAACTACCTACAGTAAAAATTTTATTTCCAGTCTGCTCCTACTGCTCAGACCAATTCACATACCAGTACCCTCAGAGCTGGTTACTTCTGGAATGCAGTTACAAACCTGAGCAAATTTAATTAGAATAAATAAATTTTATGCAATAATTATATAAAATATCCAAACTACGCAGCAGGATTATGTGCTGTTTGTGTTGACATGCACTACTGGTCTTCCACTATCAAACACATAAGTGAGATGATGATGTCTGCCTTTAATAGAAGCAGGTGGGATGCCCCATAGTTTCAGCTCACTATTTTAGAGGAAATGGGCTCAACAGATCATGTAAACAACGAATCTTACTGTGCAGTATTTCATTATAATAAAACCTCAAAGTTTAGTAAGTCATGTGATAATTCACTGATTGTTTACTTACAGAGAATATACCATACTGTACACAAAGTTGTAAACTTCATGCAAATCAAAATAATTCTTAAAAAAAATCCATGTCCTATAAGCTTGTGAAACAATATTAAGTGATATGTGAAGAGCTTGTTAATCCTAAGTGAATAAAGTTTTGTGACTCCTGTATATGCTTTTTAATTCTAATGCTTCATTTCAATTTTGTAGTTGCATAAATTGCAACAGCACTTATTATGTAGAAAAATAGGAAGAAGTAATATAACACAAAGGGTATACTTTTAGTAATGTCATTACAATTCATTGACAGCAGATCTCAAAATGAATTACCAGGAGTACTCTGCTGCTGAATGGTTCCTGTACCATACAAAGATAAGATGGAGTCTTTGGAGAGTTGTTTCTTTGCCACCTCTTCTGACTTTGTAGCTTGCTCAGTGAACAGATCCAGATCCCCAGATATTACCGTAGACAGAGTGGCAGCTGCAGGTATAGAGGGTGTCCCCTGAGACAAATATCAAAACAAGAGGTCAGATTCTGCATACTAAAACAGTTCATCTGTTGCTTAAAATCTAAATGAAATTAGAATTTAAACAACTGTAGAAGGCGATATGATGACATTACAGAGGATCATTCACAAGCCCACACAAAAACAACATCCTGGATGAAGGTATACTGTTTCCTGTTTTGAAGTTGTTAATGTATGAGAGGCAGATTGAAGTTCTTTCATAATAAATGCATTTATTTGCTAAACTGATGCTGAGTTTTTGCTCATCACATCCTGACCATAGCGGGTTCGATAACAGGATGTGATGGCTTTGTAAGGACCACCATTCCTGAGAGATGCTGGGGCATCCCCTTTGGCAACTACTACTACAAGGAACTGCTTTCTCTTGGAATAAAGCACGTTGCTACAATGACAGCAGGCTCCAAGAGGGTCATGCAAAGGCTGATTTTTGTCTACTTTGAAAAAAGGAAAAGGTCTTTTCAAAAGCTGCCTCAAGATACTTGTATAAACCTAATCTATATCAGTTTTAATGACAGCTTTAGAATCTTTCTAATCCAGAAATGAACCACAGTAAAACTTCAACCACCTGTACTCTCAACCATATTTTCATTCCACTTTTGGACAAGGGGCAAATGAACACAAATACAAATAAACATGTAGATACTATTTTAATACAAAACAAAAATTTTCACTTTATATGTGCACATGGATTAAAGTGAGGTGCACCACAGATCTGCTAATCAGTCACCTTTGTCTCTGCCATACAGATGGGGCCAGGCCAGGCCTTCCCTGTTTGTTTAGGTCAGGACGCCATGGCTACTGCGATGTCAGTGGTCTCACAAGCATGACAGCCAGGTCTGAAGATGCCTGGTGGCAGAGCCAGCAGGCAGGCTGGCCGGCCAGGGTTTGCCTGGTTCTCCTCTGGCAGACAGAAGGGATTTGGCTACAAGAGCGCATGTTCTTGGGCTCAAACTTTCTTAGCCTCTGAAATGGGGGGCTTGTCAGTCTCAGAGCAACCTCTTTTCAGCCCATCATGGCGTATTCAGTGTGTGCCTTTTGGCTTCATCTGTACACGTCCCCTTTCCCCTCAATTCTTTTAACCCCCCAAACAGTGAGGAAAAGTCATCTGGGCAAGTAAATGTCAATAAACTGCCTCACATGCTGAAAAAAAAACTGTGACTATATAATCTCTATAGTCATTAGTCAATCACAGTTTACATGAAATTGTTTTAGATATGAAGGGTTTCAAAGAATTCTAAGAACAGTAGAAACTGGGTAAGAGTCTTCTCAAACTATAGAATAAGGTGAGAGTAGTAGTTACAAGTTAAAGATCATGCATATGATTTGCCTTAATTTAAAAAATCGAATAGTCTGGCTAAAAAACAAAAAAAAAAAAAAAAAAAAAAAAACAAAAACTAGCAATATAAACTACCATCCAAGCACTGTATTCACAAATTTAAGCAAATCAATGTCGAATCTACTATGACAAATTAAGCAAGAATTCTGAGATAGAAAGGCCACTTAATTTTGTAAAAGATCTGAAATGTGTAAGATATCAGACATAATTGAATACCAAATATAACAATATGCTTGATTAAAAGTATTGTCCGAACTACCAATGATGCAGCAGAAGCTCACAGAGGCTAAGAGTAAGAGCTCTGGAGCCAGCCTATTAGAACTAAACTCTGGTTCCACTGCTTACTGAAGAAAACAATGTACCCTTGGAGACTGTCACTTAATCTCCATTGTCTCTCTTCTCTAAACTTTGGGATAATAAGATTTCCTATCTTACACAGTTGCTTGATGACCACAAGAAGTACTCTGTGGCAGGGTTAAGTACACTGTGTTTATTGTTACTGTTGTCAGGTAATGAAGCAACCATCTCACTAATCTTTTCATCATGTTTCTGTTCAATCTAAGAACCTGCTCAAAACCCTAAGGTCTATTCCTTGTGAAAGAGATGTAACTACAAGAAAATCCAAATGGCTGGGAACTATTACAGTAGTTCCCCTATTCCCACCCCTTCCAAGATACAGTCGAAGGACCTGTGGATGCCTGAAACCACAGACAGTATCAAAACCTATATATGTTTTTTTCCTATACATCCTATACATCATACCTCTGATAGTTTATGAATTAAGAGATTAACTACAAAAAAGAACAATTACAATATATTAAAAGTTATGTGAATGTAGTCTCTCTCAAAATACACTGTACTCACCCTTCTTGTGATGATGTGAGATGATTAAATGCCTACATGATGAGATGAAGTGAGATGAATGACAAGTGAGACACTGTGACGAGTGTTAAGCTACTACTAGTCACCCGGCGATACATCAGAAGGAAGATGATCTGCTTCCGAACTGTGGGCAAGTGAAACCTTGGAAAATAAAACCATGGTCTCATCCTAGAGCAGCCTAATAGTCACATGCTCTACACATGTATATCTTTCTTTTGAGGAGCGCAGATGAAATGAACATCTACTTCAACATGGTCATAGTCTAAAAGCAGCCAAACCAAACAGCATGATGAGTAAGCCCTCCTATATCTTTCTCTCTCTCTCTTTTTTTTTTTTTTTTTGGTGCTCCATTTGATAGCAGTACAACTCCAGAATAAAAGAGCAACTTTTGCCTGTCAATTTACACTTTGGGAGGCTGCAGAATCACTGACCAAAGGTTCTCTAGCAGTTGGGATCCTAGGGCTGATCCAAGGACAGGGCACAGTGCCTGTGCAGGTCTAGATACTGTTGGTCTATGCATATTATAGACAGAAGGAAAAGGATGGTTTCTACAAGTCACCTTTGAGGACTCTGCAATGCTTCCCTCTGAACCCCCAATACACATGCACATTCTGGTTAGCTAAATATACCCCAACCCCCTTTGGAAGACCACAGACATAAGGGTAAATCTCATCTTCACGAGAGTGGGGATTTTTTTTTTTTAACATTTATTTATTTGAGAGAGAAACAGAACACAAGCAGGGGGAGGGGGAGAGAGAGAGAGAGAGAGGAACAATTAGACTTCCTGCTCAGCGGGGAGCCTGTCATGGGCTGGATCCCATGACCCTGAGATCATGACCCGAGCCCAAGTAAGACACTTAACCAGCTGAACCACACAGGTGCCCCTGAGTGAGAAATCTTTTAATTGAACTTCAATTATGAATAAAATTAGCACTGAAAGAATTATAGTGTTCAGAGTAATTCCTATTTCTGTCCAATCAATTTTACTTAATAGAAACCCATCAAAATTATTAAGTTACATAGCTGGAGTGTATGTGTATTTTAACCTGCCTTTCTCCTCCCCCCATTTTAAAAGACATTGTTTTAAAAAAGATGTCTGGGTTTTAATCTTTACATGTAGTTCAAATGAAAGAGAATTCTGTTCCCCAGATATTTTATAGGGCTCAATACAACTGGCACAGTTTTGGTCCAAAAACAATGCTCTAAAGAAAGAATTACATGTGATTTTACAATAAGTCCTGTTACTCTTAGTTACTGATGCAGAATGCACAAAGCATGAAGGTCAGACCAACCTCTCGTAAAGGCAGAAGCTATATCCCATATTGCTTGTCATGTGCTACTTAAGAGTTAAACGAAGTCTGCATTGTTCTACTTGCTTTGATACTGAACAGAACACATGAAGTAGTACACTGAAGCCTCAGATGTGGGGTCTAAGTCTCCAAGCAGTTACAAAGCACTCTCATAATCCAGTGGAATCGAAAGAAGTCTAACAGATAAAACAGCCTCACAAGAATGCTAGACCAAAAGAAACTGCTTTTCATGCTCAAATCATCAAATAATCTAAATGCCTTTCTGAAGCCACAACTTTAGCATTAGACAGTTTTTATTATCACATGCATACCCATGCCTGTCTGTATAAATTCACAAGGTGCTTAATGTTAATTGAAACAAATAGTAACAGTCCCTCTTTGTAGGTATTGGGGGAGGGGAGAAGGAGCAAAGCCATAAAATAAAGCTGTCTTTTCTGAAAATAAAACATTAATGCTGCAGGCAATTTTCATAAAGATAATTTAAACTAATTCCTAACAAATTTATTTGCTCAATTCTATTGGTAATTATACAATGACTATCCATAATAACAAAAAATATGTGTAATAAAAGTATAAGCAATTAATCTTCTTAGTTAAGACATAGGTTCTTATTAAAACTTTCTACCCAAACACTATTCATTTGGCTCAGTTTTTCTAGAGAAAAGGAAAATATTTGACCTCAAAAATTATGCTATACTGATACAACTATTCATTTATAAAGTATAAGTTTAAGATAAAATCTTAAAGCTGTACACTTAAGAGTAACCTCTATCCTAATAGTTCAATATAAAACTATATAAAAATATATTAACCTTAAACACAAATAGTTCATGAGGTCACTTGTACATGGAAAAAAAAAGCTGAATTCATAGAAAGCAAAATGGTGGTTAACAGGGTTCGAGGGTAGAGGAAATACAGGGAGACTAGTACAAATTCAGTTATAAAGTTAATAAGGTCCTTAGACCCTGAGGATAGTTGATTATACCGTGTTGTATAACTGAAATTTGTGAGGAAAGAACTAAAGTGTTCTCATAAAAAAAAAAAAAAAGTGAATATGTGAGGTGATGGATGTGTTAATTTGATGCTAGGAATCAAATATACACTTTAAATATTTACCATTTTATTTGTCAATTATACCTCAGTAAAGCTGAAAAAATATTTAAAGTATTAAACAATTTACAATTTAAAAAAAAAAGTGAAGGCAAAAAATTCCATGTAATGTTAAGAATACAATTCAAAATTTCTTTACCATCATATGCAAAAAAAAAAAAAAAATCCTGATTGTTACTGTTGTCCTAAATAATTTTTTTTTAAGATTTATTTGACAGAGAGAGAGAGCGAGAGCGCGTGCGCCTATGAACATAAGGAGGGGGAATGGCTAGCAGAGGGGGAAAAGAAGCAGGCTCCCTGCTCCACAGGCAAGGAGCCCAATGTGGAGCTCAATCCCAAGATCCGTGGATCATGACCTGAGCCGAAGGCAGATGCTTAACCAACTGAGCCATCCAGGAGCCCTGTTCTAATTTTTTTTTTTAAATCATTTTAACAAGTAAAAACACTGTGTGCCCATTATACTTCAATTAAAAAAAAAAAGGTTTTAAGACTAACTTAAAACAACTTATCTTCATAAAAAAGAATATACTATTTTACTGAATTTGCTGGAATTTCGTATTCTTTTTTTTTTTGTAGCCAGAACTAAACACTACCTTGGGAATGGCTCAACAGAACATAAAAAAAGAACTACTGGCTTGCGATCAATATTTAAACACCCGTGGCTTTAAAACCTCTGAAGTGACCTTGTTAATTTCAGGCAAGGTTGAAATAGCCTGAGTCTTCCCACTGGTTCACTCTAAACACCACTGTTTGCCTAAAAGCCAAGAGTCAGCAAACTTTAAACAGTGAATATTTAGCCTTGTGGGTCAGTGTCTGTTGCAACTCTTCAAGTTGCTTCTGTAGTGTGAAAGCAGCCACAGATAATATGTAAACAAATGGAATGCTGTGTTTCAATAAAAACTTTATTTGCAAAAATGAGCTGCAGGCTTAATTTGCCAATCTCTGGCTGTTAGGCCTTTAGAACAAAGTTTTCAAGTAAGAGACTGCTCAGAGACAATCTTTCAAAATTGAAATTTCGATACTTTTCATAAAGGAAATAAGCAGTGACCATGTAAAACCATTTTCTTACTACATACCTGAGCTGGGGGTATGACTGTTGCAGGTAAGGGATTAGATATCATTGGTCCAAAGATGTCTAGATCATCATTCAGGGATGGCACAGTGGTTGTGTTCCCATTGGTCACTGGTGCTTCAGCAGGGCCATCTGAAAAGAATACAGATTCTCATCCTAAAGTAGATTCTCTTCAATTACTTGGAACATGGCATTGTTTAAAAAATTAATATATGGTTTAAAAAAACAGTTCAAAGGTGACAAAATATATGTTTCCCTCTACCCCAGGCTCTCTCCTCTTTCCCAAATAAACTATTTCCAGTTGTTTATTCTCCCAAAAATATTCTTTACTCACTCAGTTTCTAGATATGTCCAAACCCTGCTTTAACAAATGGTATTACATTATTCACATTATTCTGCATCCTGATGCTTCCTTATGTGCCAGGCACTGTTCTGAGTACATGCATTAACTAATTTAATCCCCATAATAGTATGAGACAGACACTACTTTTCAGATAACTGGCTAAACTGGTGTTTAATATCATGTTCTTACAAATAATGTCTCTCTATAAATGTGCACATGTGCATGTGTGTATTTTGGACATATGTTTACCTATGTTGAAAATAAATTTTGATGATTTAAAATGTCTGAAATGAAAAATAAAATAAAATGTCTGAAATGTTTAATTTTCAAGTTACAATAAGAGAAAAAAACTGTTTAGAAAGAAAACATATACTATATAAACTGATTCTATAGGAAATACCCGTAAAACTTTTAAATAAATCCTTTTTTACTCAAGCATGGCCACCTTCAGTGATGGTAGTACCAAGCCACTGAATTGTGTGGAAAAGGAACTCTGATAGAGCAACAACATCCTGTATCAGCTTCCTATTTATCCTACCATTCAAAAAATTTTATATCTCCTTTTTACATTAGTGCAGGTTTTAAGATGTAAGAGATGGGAGTCGGAGTGGGTTGGAGTAGAGAGTTTGTGAGCATAGTCCAGGGAATGGGACACCTCACACAGTTTATGGTGGCCACAACCAAGTAACAGTTCAGAATACCCCAACTCTAATCTCTTAGGACTTATATCCTAATTGAGCTTCTATTTTAACAATTTATAATATCATATGATCTCACTTTGATATACTACACACTCCTCAAAGGCAAATCAGTCTTCTTTCAAAATTTCTTCAACATTGAGTGGGATGTTTTATACAAAGCAGGCTTCAAATATTTGGCAAATTTAATGGAAGGTCTATCACACCGTGGGTATTTTTGCCATAACCCACAGAAACTCAAAGGTTTCTTCTCTTTTTTTTGAAATATAACTATAGAAACTGGTATATTTTATTTCCCCATTTAAGCTTCAGTGAATCACAGATAATTATTAATTTCAATGAATAAATGAGTCACAATTAACTATTTTTTTACTACTTAATTTATAAAAGACTATGTAAAGTCCACAAAAGATTAATTTGAAAGAGATCAACTGCAACTATTTTTAATAATTTTCAGTGAGACCACATTATCAGAACTACCAAAAAAATGTGTATGTGTATATGTATGTTCTATTTCTATTAAACACTATGGACAATTTAAAGGTGAAGCAATAAAACAATGCACAGATTATTAATAATTTATAATATACAGAATTTTAAGTTGAGACACAACTATGACACAAAAGAATTCAAATATGACTCATGAAAGAATTTTTTTCATTTATAACCACATATAGCAACATTTGTTTTGAAGTCAGACCTCCCGAAAAAACCACTTCATGTTTTCCAGTCCATTCTGCATTCCGTTTACATCACGTGTAATACATGTAAATATGAACCAGAAATAAAATATTTTAAAAGGACAAGATATTTTAGATTAAAAACAATTAAAGGAACATCTCTGTGATAGCTACAACAGCTCAGTAAAGAAACTCAAATCACAAGGACATGTGAACCAATGTAAGTACCCATCAGCTGCAGAGTTGGAGACAGGGAAACAACCTTGTCAAACAGACATGTTTAATGTTATCATATGAACAAGGAAGCATTTTATTAGCAGAAAATATAACTATTTTATATATGCAGTATATTCACAAACAAAAGCATGCGTCCTCTAAAACAAACTTTGAATAAGAGGAACAAAGGTAAAAAAGCAAAAACCTGACAAGTTGAGTATAAACTTATGTATTTCTGGTTTTTCAGTTAAATTTTTTTGCTTCTTCAAGTAATAGCAAATATTAACAACTAGGACAAAATTATGAAAAAATACCTTACATATTAGAAAATACTATTCTTTTACTTTTTGGTGAGTAGAGAAAGTATCATTAGTTGATTTTTATCACAGGCCATGTCAATCTAGTTTATAGAACACCAGTGAGCCCAGGTACACTGCAAGATAACATGACTTCATGTTCTACTGCTGTACTGTAAATAGCTTCATTTTCTCATCCGATTACAAATATATATACATTTAAAATCTAACCTTTTGAAATCTCAGAAAACCATTCCACACAAACTGCACCTACCATAGTGGAGCTGCCATGAAAGTCAACTCATAATACAAGTCCAAGGAACTCTGGAATCTTTTAGAATGAGACAGACGAAGCATATCTTTTAGGAACAGTGATCTTTATGGTAAAGTTGCCACTGTCTCCAAGTGATTAAGGAAGATACCATTTAACCCCAAAAACCTAAGATGAAGAAATTTCTCCTAGGTCTGACCAAGGTTTCCTTTCCAGCTCGTGATAGACACAGGGACTCTTTGCTTTCACATCTACAACAACGCATCTGTCTTTTCTCTCTACCCTGGTTTTCTCTTCCTACAATCCCCTAATATGATGGATTTTACCCCCATCAATTTTTCTTATTACTACAAAAGCATTCACTGAATTGTTGAAAAATAAATCCTTAACCTAAACAAAAACTTTTCAGCCTTGCATAATCAGTAAATACAAGTTCCCAATGGGTTTTAATGTTTGTGAATTTGACTTACTAGCCTGCCTTTACCATTCTTTAAAAAGGATAGTTTCAATTCATTTTGAGGGTTATGTTTTTGATTTTCAGTATTTATTTATTTTTTTTTTAATTTTTATTTATTTATGATAGTCACAGAGAGATGTATAGAGAGAGGCAGAGACATAGGCAGAGGGAGAAGCAGGCTCCATGCACCAGGAGCCTGACGTGGGACTCGATCCCGGGTCTCCAGGATCGCGCCCCGGGCCAAAGGCAAGCACCAAACCGCTGCGCCACCCAGGGATCCCAGATTTTCAGTATTTAAAAAGGACAGTCTAAAGACTATTTGTCATTATCATCATTATAAACATATTTCCTGGACATTTTTAAAGAATGTTTACAGGTTATCACTTTTGTCTCTGTGAAAGACAGGAAAGGCATCTCCTTCTATTATCTCCAGTTACAGAAACCAGGGCACCAATAGATTGAAAGGTGGGGATCCCTGGGTGGCTCAGCGGTAAAGCACTTGCCTTTGGCCCAGTGTGTGATCCTGGAGTCCCGGGATCGAGTCCCACATGGGGCCTGCTTCTCCTTCTGCCTGTGTCTCCACCTCTCCCTCTCTCTCTCTAATGAATAAAATCTTAAAACACACACACACACACACACACACACACACACACACACACACACACAAAACCCAAGTCACTTCCCTAGTTAAGCAGCAAAATCTGCACTAGAATGGAGTCCCTCTGATCCCTGGAGTGCTCTTTAAACCACATTTCATCAGTCATGTAATTAAAACTGTACCTAATTATAAAGATGTCACTTAAAATTCTGAAATTTAAAAACCAACTTTTAAATAGTTTGTAATTATTTGCATTAAGAGAAGCAGTGACACAAAAGATTCAAAAACCATTTAGCACCACATGCACAATTCCTCTTCATTTCCCCACTCCACTGTCCTACCAAGCCTAGTATCTTCTCAGTTTATAGGGAAGGATACAGATGGATATGGTCATCAATGAGCAAACTGGGCTGAGGGGAAGCAAGTGTGGGGTACAGTGAGCCCTGGGTCAAGAGAGTATTTACATATCACAGTGAGTTCAATGAATCCTTTTGATCAAGGGTCCACTAACAGCACAGTCTTTGCTGACTGAATAAAAGCTCAGAGGCCACAAAAGCAACAAAGAAGTGGATGTCTGTGCAAACTAATCAGAATTCACCAGACAGGCAGCTCAGAGTGACTGTTGTGTTCCTTTCTCAGCTACAGAATGGTGGTGGGAGCAGCCAGCAGCAGGAGGAGGGGAGCAGCCCCCTTTAATCAGTATGCAGAAACAGTAGTTGGTGGACAATAAAAATAATGGGAGATCCAGAGTACAAGAAAAGCCTAAGGCAAATGGAAGAAATTTAGCTGGGGACAACATCATAAAGAACGATAATGAAGCACAAAGGACCCCTTGAAAAGGCAATGAGCAAACTGAAGAAATTAGGACAATGCAGTAAAAAGAAGGAATTTCAATCTTAAAGGCAAGAGATCAAGCCTACAGTTAGCTGCTTGTGGGTAACTATTTTCTTTCAATGTTACCTTAAGGTTTCAAACCAGTGTTTTATCTGAAAACTCTGTAGACTGTTTTAAATTACACACATACCACAAATTTACAAGAAAATGTTAAAATGTTTTGTGCTTTTAAGAAAAAAAAAGTTGTTAAAATCAGTGCTACACCTCACATGAACATAAGGTGTGCCCAGCATGCATTTACTGGCCTACTTTGTATCTAAAGAAGGTAACATTTCATATATGACAAAGTCATGAAGGCCAGTCTCTGTCATCTAGAAATCCTCAATATGGTGAATAAGACTGCTGATTCTATTGACTATGGCTATACCAGAACTCATCTGACAACAATAATCCAAAAGAATAAAGGTAAAAACAAACAAACAAAAAAAAACAAGTAAGACAATATTTAGTGTCTTCTTTTTGGTTCATTCCAAGTGCCTTTGAATGATAATTTATAAGCTAAAGGAAAAAATAATACAATACTTTGCATTTTTATAACACATTTTCAACACTAATATTTTTATTTAAATTCTACTGCCAGGTACTTTCAGCAAAGCTTTATATAAAGTATCTCAGTTTAATCATATCACCTCAAGACAATTTTGCACATTAAGTCTAGGATTTCAACAGAAGTCTGGTGATGCACCTAGAAAACTCAACTGCCATAACCAGTTTGAGAAGCTTCTTCTGGAGTACCCAAGCAGAAACAGGTACCTCTTCCCCAACTAGGATTAAAACAGTTTATGTGGCAGTTGCCCTACATCCTTAATAAAACCACCTGAAGGGTGAGGCTGGCTTTACTAATATCCCACCCAGGCACGGTACCTGGCTCAAGCTCCCTTCTGAGGAGTCTGATGACTCCCAAATCCATAAGACCCAGCACCACTTCCAATAGAGACCCATCACCCACATCTAGTTAGCCAGGGCCTACTGACTTTTCCACCCCCAATCCAGGGGCTGCAAAGTGGAGGCCTTTCCAAGTACCTCAGTATTTTCATTTTTAGGGTTTTAAAAAAGATCTTATTTATGTATTTATTTGAGATAAAGACAGTAGGGGAAGGAGCAGAGGGAGAGGGACAAGCAGACTCTGCACCACACACAGGGCCAGATGTGGGGCTCGATTCCATGACCCAAGATCCAGACCTGAGCTGAAATCAAGAGTTGGTTGCTTAACTAATGAAGCCACCTAGATACTCGTCATTTTTAGTTTTTAATGGCATCTCGATATACTCAGATTGACAGGCAGCCCCAATATGACATAGGCCTCATTACTGCACCATGTTATAGCTCAGAGTCATTGCCCATGCCCTCCTGTTGTCTCATCAAGAAGAGAAAGTGGAGCTGCTTCCTTAATTTGATGACTGACACCAAGCCCTATCCTGGGGCTCTCCAGTTCACCAATGACAATGAGATTAGAATTATCTCTCCAAAGCAGAAATATGTCCTCCAGAGTCACTCTGTCCACAGGCCAGTGCATCCCTGCTGCCACAGCACCACACATGACTAGTCACACACAGGCAACTCTCCTCCACCAACCGCCTTGTGAGCCAGAAGCACATCTTACTCTCCTCACCTACAGATCTGTTCCAAATGTATCATAGCACCTGACAGACAGTACTCCAAAGCTGAATGCTCAATAAGATGCAGATGAGTTCTAAAGATGACCCCCAGGGACGCCTAGGTAGCTCAGGGGTGGAGTGCCTGCCTTAGACTCAGGGCGTGATCTCAGGTCAGGGGATCCAGTCCCACATTGGACTCCCTGTGAGGAGCCTTTTTCTCCATCTTTCTATGTCTCTGCCTCTCTGTGTCTCTCATGAATAAATCTTTTTTAAAAAATAAAGATGACCTCCATAAACACATTAGATCTTACATGAAGTAGGTTTTCAAAGGACAAAATAAAACAAACAAAAAACTTCTTTTCTCCTCTTCTGACCAGCAGCAGCAAGAAAATTAACCTTTGAACTGATAACAATAAAATTCAACTTGGATATTTCAAACTGAATTATGTCAACCAATTCTCTTATATAATCCCACTCTTCCCTCAGCAATAATTCTCTATCTCCCAATTTCCAGACTGCAACCTCATCCTCAACTTGTATTCTTATATACACACAAAAGCTGCATTTTCTGGTATTTACTAGAGTTCCATGAACTCTGCTGGTGCTCAATAAATATTAATTGAATTCATCCTTTACTTGAATGTCAGATGCATTAGCTGGTCATAATCTATTTGCACAAATAATAAAAAATGTCAAAGAACAACATGTGATTTTATGTATTGCTCATCTAGTTTAAGGCAGATAAGAATATGATAAGTAAATGGATGTTATGTTTTTCATTACCGTTTTTGACTGAGCATGAACATTCAGCCTTGAGTACACCCTTGCTGCAACGAAAACTGCCAACTCTAATTCTTCATCAGTAACTACTGAGGCATCATCCTAAAAAGGAATGAATTTAAGTGGAAACAGTACTGATTAAAGAAGGCTGCTTCCATGAGTTGCACTAATGTTCTTAATGGCAAAACTCCTTCCTAAAGCTTTATATATTTTCATGTTACTCAAAGAACCCTTTTTGCTTTCTACACAAGAAATCATTTAAAGCTCTTTCCTTAATAAAAAGTGTCATTTGTAATTCCTTTGTATTGAAATACATGAATTGCTTTATGGAATGAAATAAACTTCCATGTGGTGTTACTTTGTTAAACTCAAGTCACAAATGTCCATTTGAAGCATATTAATATTTTCAAACTTCAAACTGTTTTCAAATGCTTAAAAAAAAAAAAAACAGGTGCCTGACAATTAAATGGAGTTATTTATTTTTATTTTTTAGTTAAATTTTCTTACTGCTAAAAAAGTTGTCTTTAGGCTACTTTACTAAACTGATTAAAGTGGCCTTAAAAGATGATCTTAATTCCTTGCTCTATTTGCTCTCCCTTTTGAGTCCCTGTATGCTACACATCTCTTTACTCTGGCCAACTCTGGAGCAGAGGATGCCTTTATGAATAGATACCACAGTGCCGTGCAGCAAGCCCTGCAGTGTTGTCCATCTTCAGGAGACCCACACTGATCGATTTAGAGCTGCTGTCTGAGACCGCTGAGAAGTGCTTTAAGGAATAAATGTCATAGAACTGTTTAAATACATGTATTTCTGTACCATTTTACAGCCTCAAAAGACAAGGAATATATAAATATAAAACCAAATTACATAAAACAAATTTCTTTCTAAATGTTTAAAACACGGTGACAGACTAGATTTCTTTGAGGCCACCTGATTTCCTCAGTGCTTTTAAGGGAGCTACAAATCGTCCGTCAGCCAAAGACCATGCTGTCTGACAAGTCTGAAAGAGTCCTAGTTACACAGCATAATTTGACTGTCTTTTCTGCACATCTTCAAAGGCCTGAGCTATCTCTTAATCATCTCCTCTGACCTGATATTCAGGTTACAATCTCAGCACAGTCTTGCATGCAAGTTACTATGCTATATGCTTCACATTTATTTTTTCATTTAGATTCTGGCCATCAACCACAGACGAGTTCTTATTTCCACTTCCCAGATGAAAACACTAGAGCCCACACAAACTATAGGTTACTGCCTCTAAATCCAGTGCTGTTCTTATGACACAATGCCACCAGCTATCAATCTGACAAATGATCCAATGTCTGTTTTGTGTGGCAGAAGGTCATCTAGTAATCTTAGAGTTTTATTTTGTGCCACAGTTCAACATAGTGTAATTAACAGTTAAGAACACGGGCCTGGCTCCATAATCTATTACCTAGGTGACTTTGGGCACCTTAACCTCTCTGTGCCTCAGTTTCTTCATCTGTAAAATGGAATGATAGTTCAGGTGATTACTCTTCCTTCTCCCCAGAATGGACTGAGGACCACTTGCAAGGATCTGCCTATTGCCAGTTCTCTTAAAACAGTATATTCATCTACCTGCATTTTTTTTCCTCCACAGGTGTTGTTTCACAAAAATTAAATCAATTCTTCCTTTTGATAGGATTAATATAATAGCTTACTAAACATACTTTTCTGAGCAGAAGCAATACAAGTTTTCATTAGGTCTGAAGCTCTATATGAAAAACAAAACAGACTACATAATTGTTTAGGGCACTTATAAGGTAGAGTATTCCTTCTCTTTGCCTCTCTCCTTGGAAAAATGGAATGTGTAGCTAACTACACAAACATCCTCCTGATCTGGTCAGTGCATGCATGGTTCATAGGACACTGGTGGTTTTCCAGGGCCACTGCTGCTACACCTGGCATTTAGCACATTCCCAACCTCGTTTCAGTCCACTGCATATGAACTTTGAAAAATAGAAATTTTCTGCTTTAAAAGTAAGTAGAGTTTCTTCTGTGGGGGGTTTTATTTTTTAGCTTGTTTCTGTCCAAAATATCTTTTAAAAACAAGAAAACTTAGAGAAAAAAAAGAGTAATGTATTCGTCTCTCTCATCATATAAAACTGGAATATATGTTACTAGAAAATTAAGCAGGTTATACACTGATAACTACATTTAACTAGCATTGTCGATCCACTGTGGGAAGAAGTTAATACTTTTATTTCCCGAAACATGAATGTGAATGAGAAAACTTTAAAACTTGCCCAAAGCTGTACGTTCCTTTGAGATTTTGAATTAAGAATAATTAGAGGAACTTCTACCTATTCCTCCATAGAATTCAGTTATTTAAAATACAACTCAAAAAATGTTTAGGCAGAAATTTCCCTAGGTTACAGTGAGTAAGCGGAAGAATGATTTTATGTAAGCGATGAATACACCCTGAACTAGATTTTCATTACCAAGATCATATTGATTCTTTGCACGATGCCTTTTATAGCACTGAGGATCCAATCCGCTCAGACATCTTCTGCGGTCCACCCCAGACACACACATACCCTCTGTGCCCGACAGGACTGTTGGTCCAAGCCTCCTGGCAAGGGGCCGGGCTACGCTGTGTGCGTGCAGTGCATGGGCGACCACAAGGCAGAAACTCTGCAGGAGGGCTTTCTACTTTTGGTGGCAGATTGAACTGAAACCTGTAAGGTCACGTTTAACACCAGCAATTTATGATTCCTCTCAAGCCTTATGCTTAGAGCATTTGCTCAGCCCTGAAGCAATTCTCAGATGGGGTTCTCTACCAAATAAAAAAAAAAAGAAAAAGGAAAAAGCACTACTGGATGAAAATTTTTGTCTAGGAGGATTATCCTAGCCAACTGCTAAACTGTTAGTTTTTATCATGTAAAAACTAAGCAGCAATCAACAAAAAATGGACACTCGCATAACAGTGTAATGCCCAGTCCTAGAATAACTACACAGGTAAGGACCATGAAGTACACCACCACCCCATACCACAGAAACTGATTTCAATTCTCTTCTAACACAGGAAGTATACATTCAAGTCAAGATATATCGGAGTCTGGAGTCTGATTGGAGTCTAGAGTATTCAGGGATTTTCAGTCTGGCCCTTGGTGAAGAGGAATTCTAAGACATTAGGTTATTTCCAAGATTAGAGGGCAGGTAATAATCAAGTATCTGACCCCACTTCTGGTATCAGAGAGTAAAGCACTGAATAAATCATATTTGTACTGGCCTCAAACTTGAATTAATACTTAAATATGAACCAGTTCTTGCAGGTAAAATCAGGAACATAAGGCAGAAGTCAGCAAACTATAGCTCACTGCCTATTTTTAAATATTTCTGGAACACAGCCATGCTCAATCGCTTATGTATGTGCTTCTAGCCACTTGCCTATTACAACGGGAGAGTTAAGTAGTTGCAGACACCACATAGCTTGCAAAGCCAAACTATTTGGCCCTTTTCATAAAAATCTTGCTGATCCTTACTAATAAGCATATAGAGAGCATTTATGTTTGACCTTGGGATGGGGAGTAGATCAGGAAAGGTGAGTTGAAGAAAATAGGTTTAGCTTGAGTCAGTATAGGTTGAAAAGAACATGGACTCAACAAAGTGCCATTTAAAGGGAAGATAAATTATTAAAAATGGATCTTAATGATTAACCTATTATGACATAAAAATGATCCCAAATACAAACAGCAAACTTTAAGATTCATGGCTCCTCTATGGCTGTGTAACTAAACTAATGGTAAGGGTTTTCTCTATATTTTCTGCAAATGCTTTAAGTTAATGCCTGTTCCAGTCTCATTCACTTAGGAATATACTGTCATTTTTGCATGACCATCAGTCATACTTCAGGGCACCTGCTCCCTACCCCCTACCATGTTTCAATTTACAGGAGAAAACCAGAGTCCCTTTAGGGGAGAGTGGCATGCTTACCTCAGGCAGCAGAAAAACAAATAGTCTGCTGCCTAAAGTAGCTATTAATAATCAATTCTGACTTAGAATGACTGTTTGTTTTGAGCTGGAAGGGAGCTCTGATTCTCTGCGGTCTCCTAGACTTTCACAAACTCATCAAATGCCATGCTTATCAGGGCTTTAAAAAAAAAATGTCTTGAGGATCCCTGGGTGGCTCAGCGGTATAGCGTCTGCCTTCAGCCCAGGGCGTGATCCTGGAGTCCTGGGATCAAGTCCCACATCAGGCTCCCTGCATGGAGCCTGCTTCTCCCTCTGCCTGTGTCTCTGCTTCTCCCTCTGTATCTCTCAGGAAAAAATAAAATCTTAAAAAAAAAAGTCTGAAATTTGATTTTTTTTTTCAAAGTCTGATTTCCCTCTTTCTGACCTTATCTCCCATCTCTGACACCTTGGGAACTCTTCCAGTATATGGTCTAAAACTGATAGTCACCAGCAAATCCCCTATATACCCTTACTTTCTTCTAATATTCCCTTCACCTTCCTGCTCTAAATGAACCTTGGTTCTCTCCTAAAGACACTGTTTCCAAAACTCCCTCATTGTCCAAATAGAGTTATGTCAGGAAACTCACAGACTGTGAGCAAAAGAAATATTAACTGATACAAGCCAAGCATATTTTGGGAGTTGTTTGCTATGTAGCATGAGCAGCTCTCACAGAAAGTGATACTAGAAAAGGGGTGATGCCATCACCAAACCCTAAAAGCTGTGGTAATGGTTTTGACAGTGGGTGGCAGAGGACAGGGAACCACTTATAGGATCTTGAAAAATGGAGACACTATATGTGTCTCCAACTATATGTGTTACCAACAGTTGGTAAGCAGTCCCCAGCAATCAACTGGAAGGTAGGAAACAAATCAAATGAAATTCTAGCATAGATGCCATGCCCTAGCTGACCCACAGACTTGAGAGTAAGGAAAAGAAATGTGAACTGATATAAGCTGCTGAGTTCTGGAGGTTAATACTATACAATATTACTGCAGCAACAGTGGAGCATTTAAGGCCAGCCACCCCATTTGTCACTAGATCCCACTGGCTAGTCAAGACATCACTACAGCAATTTTTCTGGTCCTGAATCAGCAGATTTGTCTGTTCTACAGGTTCATTCCCAAAGGTAAACCCCTATAAATTTCAGTTGGTCAACAAATCCTATTGGCTCCATCTTCGAAATACATCCAGAACATGATTACTCATTTTAACCTCTGATGTTACCACTGACTCTAAGTTCCCCATCATCTCTCACCTATATTACCTTGTTTCCTTTCTGATCTCCTTGCTTCCAGCATTGCCCTGCTACAATTTGTTCTTCACGTAGTAGCTACGATAATTCTTTAAAAACGAAGGTCAGTTTATGTACATTTTTGCTCAAATCTCCCCAATATATTTCCAAGACACTCAGAGAAAAGCCACAGTCCTGTTACAATCTACCCACCTCTCTCCTCACCTGGATGCTCCTCTCCTCTGTCACTACTCCCCAGAGCTCATTCCACTCTGGCTACACAGTCATCCTTGTTGGTTCTTGCACACATCAAGTAAGCCACTACTGCAGAGCCTTTGCACTTGATATTCTCCTGGTTAAAATGTTCTCACCCCACACATTCAGATATCCACAACTTATTCAAGTCTTTGCTCCAGCAATATTTAGGGAGCACCCTTAATGCTGCCTTATTTAAAATTACAGCTATTCATTTTTACTTTATCTATAGCACTTACTGTGTATGACCCATAAAACACCGTACTTAACAGTTATTCACTGTTTCCCCATATAGAATGAAAGCTCCAAAATGTCAGGTACTTCCATTGGTTCTTTTCATAGCTGTATCTCTAGTGCCTACAGTGGTGCCTGGAAACATAGTAGACACTTACTTAATCAGTATTTTTTGAATCAATGAATGAATCTGTAGGATAAGAGGCAGGTCTGGTTTATAGCTTACATTTCTAAATTATAAAGTAATAAACCAGATACTGAGACTGGAAAGGAAATGCTATAGTGAAGACAAACATGCTTATAGTTTTAGTAAGTATTTTCTTACTTTGGTAATAAGTCTTTTCTTCTTTCATTTACAGAAAAGAAAATAAAATGGAGAAATTATATGGAGTAGAATTCAACATAATTATTTCAGAGCCTCTAGACTGAAGCCCTATTTTCAAAATTACAGCTATATATACTACTTATTTTCACCACCACAGAAAATTTTTACCCACGAGGATATATTTGCATGATATACCAGTTTCCTTAAGAAATGAATAAAAAATTCAACTATAATTCTTTAAACAGAAAACAGTTTACTCAATAAGAACAAAGATCAATTTTTAGGAAAGCAGTATATGAAGTTCAACTAAGTATCTTTTTTTTCCTGTTAATCCTTCTCCAAACTTAAAAAAAAATACATTAATTACTGCTGAAGGCTCAGGTATTACTAAAAATAACCATTTATTTAAAGCTATTTTTGTAGGAAGAGAAGATTAAAAAAAAAAAAAAGAGCTGACAGTATTTGTAGGTAAGCACAGTATAAACACTCCTTGAATGGGAAGCCTGTTGATTTATCAGGCAGACAACATATATCTGTCAGCTGTAAGAATAAATACGACATTCAATTAAAATGAGCACTTCTTATTGTCCTCAAATAAATGAAAGGAATTTAGCCACTAGATCTAAGTATAAAGCTCACTGCTTCAGTTAACCAAAATTAAATTTTATTTTAAACCAGCACATATTACAGTAAGGTTACCCCATAATTACTTTGCTAAGGGAATTCCCCCCAAGAAAACTAAATAAAGAGAAGCGGGGGTAAGGGTGGGGGGAAAGAAGAGAAAAAGAAATCTTCTCTTTGTCTTAAATGTTGAAATGTCAGTCTACTAAGACTCTGAAGATTACTTTGATATCTCTTCTTTCCCCCAAGGAACTCATTACTTGTATTTCAGTGGAGACAGCGCTGACAGACATTAGCTCCCTTATTAAAGATTTCCCTTTTTGTGGGAACTGAGCACACTAATCACATCATTTTCAAATTCAGTTAACAGGTATCTTTTGGCATACTAATGATAAAGCCATTATATTCATTTCAAGTAAAGATTTCAATAATTTTGTAACTCTTAAGATGACTTGTATTTTTTATTACTTACCAAGTCCTAAAAGATCAACAGTGGGCTCTGCAGCTTTTTTAGGGCTGGTACTTTTTTTAGGCTCCAACTGCTGATCTTCTTTCTTCTGTAGCTTTAAAGTAAATAATCAGATTTATTAATTTTTCTTAAATAAGCTGAACAAGGCTTTTAAGCCCCAGTTAAATATGTGTATTTTGATATAGTGTAATGAAGAGTATGAAGCATAGTGTAATGAAGCCCAGAGATTTTATTATTGTATAAAAAAACAATTAAGCATGATCATTGAATGTGAAATAACAAACCATGTATCAGGATCCCAAAATAGCAAATATACACATTTAACTTTAATGTAATTGTTCTTAATCATTTAAATCCTTTATATGAAATTACACTTTTTAAAACTCTTTTCACATTATTTGCTAGCTACTGATAAATGTACTCTGTCAACTAGAGGCTAGGCAAGCCTCAGAATCTTCATGAGCAGACTGTTACTTCCCTCATCCACACTGCTGACATATGAGTCACCTCTGCACCAAGAAAAGCCTAATGAATTGTTACCTGACAGAGTTTCCTCCTGAGTCCATACAATCAGTTAGTTTTAAATACAATGTTCTTCTAGTTTTCAGAAACCTAAGTCACAGTTATACATTCTAAACTTTTTCTTTCGGGATCCCTGGGTGGCGCAGCGGCTTGGTGCTTGCCTTTGGCCCAGGGCGCGATCCTGGAGACCCGGGATCGAATCCCATGTCGGGCTCCCAGTGCATGGAACCTGCTTCTCCCTCTGTCTGTGTCTCTGCCTCTCTCTCTCTATCTCTCTGTGACTATCATAAATAAATAAAAATTAAAAAAAAAAGGAAACATATTTAGGGGATCCCTGGGTGGCACAGCGGTTTGGTGCCTGCCTTTGGCCCAGGGCGTGATCCTGGAGACCCGGGATCGAATCCCACATCGGGCTCCCAGTGCATGGAGCCTGCTTCTCCCTCTGCCTGTGTCTCTGCCTCTCTTTCTCTCTCTCTCTCTGTGACTATCATAAATAAAAATAAAAAAAAATAAAATAAACTTTTTCTTTCTCATTTATACAGAAATGTCCTGTAGGACAAGAAGGAAAAGACATACATCCAGTGGATTATCCACTAGAAGGCCTACCTCTCTTTTCACTTTTTCTGTGTAGATATAATTGACATATAATGTTATATTAGCTTCAGATGCACAACATAATGATTCCATATTTGTATACATTGTGAAATCATCACCACATAGTTAAGTGTAGTTAACATACCTTACTACACACAGATACAGATTTTTTTTTCTAATGGTGAAAACTTTTAAGACCTACTCTCTTAGCAAATTTCAAATATACAAGACAATATTAGCTATACTTACCATGCTATATATTACACCCCTAGGAATTATTTATAACTGGAAGTTTGTACCTTTTAATCTTCACTCATCTGCCCACCTTCTACCCCAACCCATCTGTTCTCTGTATCTATGATCTTGTTTTCTCATTTGTTTTTGTTTGTTTGTTTTTTCTTTTTTTAGATTCTACATATAAGTGAGATTATAGGACAGTTGCCTTTCTCTGACTTACTATTCTTGGCATAATGCCCTCGAGTTGTCACAAATGGCAAGATTTCATTTTATCTTATAGCTGAATAACATTCCATTAAATATATAGCCTACCTCTCTTAGACCAAGAAAATAAAACATTCATTCACTCATATTCATTTCTTAAACCATTCCTAAAGATCATTTCTTCTACAACTACCTAAAAAGTTCTTAACTTTGTTATATGAGTATATTTTTGTTAGCTATACAGATATATAATTTCTAAGAACATACATCTACTCTTGTTTTTAGTCCCAACTGTCTCCCTCGAAGTTATTTATTATATTATTTAATTAACCTATCATCGTGACTATCAATTCTTTAATAACCACAAATACAGAATTATCAGCCTATAACAATACACAATTCTCAGAAGTTTAACATAATCCATTTCACATTTTATTTCTCACCTATAACAGAGATAAGACTCACCTTGTTTATAGCAAAATAATTTCAAAGAAAGTATAGTTTATAGTAATGAAGGAGTCAATTCTTTCCAACTAAATACTTAAAATGCAAGATCCCTCCTTCCTTTTTTTCCTGGACAATCTGTATTTAGTGGATAAACACTCAAATCTGCAGACTAAGTGGCCATAAAGCACACAAACTTCAAATATTTTTGAGCAGGATTCTAGCAACCTCAAACAGGTCTTCATTGATCTTAATTCCTACCCCTGCCTATAAAACTCTAAATGTTGACATAGAAGTGTCTTATGTTTAGCGAGCATTTAAAAATCTAATCCTTGATTAACTTAAAATCAGAAAGCCTTAAAATTGAAAATAAATAATCTGGCCAAATTCATTCACTTTGCAAATCAGCTAAGGTTTAGATATCATATGTCAAATAGGGAAGGAGTAACTAAAGCTTATTTTCTGTCCCTCAATTTAAAATTCTTTCTTTGATATATTTTACTGAAACTTCTTCCCTGAAAAGAAGCATGGAACCAATCTGTAAGGGATTCCTTCCTATTTACTTGCTGCATTATAAATATCTGGAATCTCTTCAGGCCAAAATGGCTTCTTTCTAAAAATTCAAATTCTGGTTTAAGAGTTATTTTCACACCAAATTAGAACAACCTTTAAAATATTGCAGAATATGAAACTACCCATTGTTTGGAAAAGAGAGAAAAAGCCAAATCAAACAAATAAGAGATCCTCTGGTAATCCTGACTCCTGCCCTCAGAACTACTGCAAACAGTTTGGAAAATTTCTTTCCTTCCAGATGTCACAAATCTATATGGGTTCCCAGAGTTCCTCTTCTTCTTTAGACTGCAACTGCATCAGTTTAAATAGGTGTTTTATCAACCATCTCCACAGAAAACTACGTAATATAGTACATGTGAATAGTAGTGCAGAGTAAAGAAAAACTTAAAGGTAAGAATAAGAGACATATCCTAAACATAGTTTATCAAATTGCAGACATGGCCCATTACTCGGTTTTGAAATCTAATTTTTGGATAACAATTTGAATTTTTTTTTGGCACTTAGAAAAATGAAATAGTGCATTGTACTGTTAGGTACAAAAGTAAAGGTAAGTATTAATGAATTGTTTTACATACTTGGCTTTTCTTTTTTTAAGAGATTTTATTTATTTATTTGACACACAGAGAGAGTGCACAAGCAGGGGAAGTGGGAGAGGGAGCCGCTGAGCAAGAAGCCTGATGCAGGACTCAATCCCAGGACCCTGGGATCATGATCTGAGCATAAGGCAGACACTTAACCAACTGAGCCACCTGCTGCCCTTGTTTTGCATATTTGTGCAAATGTGACTACATGCAGGCTGGATCATAATATAATACATATTTCTTACCAGAGTCATACGCTGAGAAATACTGCTTTGAATACAGTCTGTTCCTTTGCTACCTACAGTGGATTGACCTATATGAGTAAGGAATATCTTTGTCTTAAACCTTACAAACTATTCCAAAAAGAGGTAGCTATTCTAGATGGATTTCAACAATTCAGACACGAATTACTCTTAGAGCTGGCATCTCAGGTTGTCCTACAAATTAAAAAGGCAAAAGAGTCCATCACTGTAAAAACTATCTTCTCTCTCTTCATTTTCAAATCTTGTTGAGGCAGTATCACAAACGCACTGATGCGTGGCAGAGATAATTTTAGAGATCACTCTTTTACATATTCATAGTAATCCAAGTACTACCTTATATACATTTGTGAGAGCTACAAAGATTGAATTCAGATGATACTTTGTTCGTAAATGTAAACTTAAGAAATTAACTTCATTATTTTTATTTTGAAATCTACTACAGAGAAAATTTAAGGACGGATATACCAAAGCAACAAACTATATAGGTAAGAAATCTTGAAATTCTAGCCAGAATATATATTTCATCTTTCAGAACTAAATATCCATAAAAAGATATTAATTTTCTATTCAATTTCTGTGAGTGACTTTCTAATAACTAAAAATTCATTCACTCACACTTAAAATTATTTTAACAGATCTTTATGTAAAATGACAAAAATAAAGCATTTATTTTCCTAGTCTTAGATGAATTATAATACCTAAGAAATATACACTTGAGCAATAAAATTTTTTTTGCTTATACAGTACTATGATGAGGGTTTGGAAAACACCTTTAAGAAGTCCTCTAAATTATGCAGTCCTCTAAAACAAAGGAAAACTCAGTATTTTTTATTTATTTATGATAGTCACACACACAGAGAGAGAGAGAGAGAGAGAGAGAGAGAGAGAGAGAGGCAGAGACACAGGCAGAGGGAGAAGCAGGCTCCATGCACCGGGAGCCCGATGTGGGATTCGATCCCGGGTCTCCAGGATCGCGCCCTGGGCCAAAGGCAGGCGCCAAACCGCTGCGCCACCCAGGGATCCCGAAAACTCAGTATTTTAAAAAACAAACTGAAATTATCTAGGTATTGCATTTTATTCCATGATAATGTACATTTAAGTCCAATGACATCACCAATAAATTGAGAGGCAAAGCCTATTTTAAAAAGATCCTACTTATAGCCCTTAAATCATGTCCACTGCTATGGCTTCTTGACACTGCCATATTCTAAAAGACAAGACACTCAGTTTTTGACTAAAGAGGAAGATTACAGAAGCCCTCAGACACTGAACTAGGAAGAGAGTATCAAAATAAATCTCCTTTCTTCATCACAAAGCATAATCTAGCATTTCAAAAATGAAACATTTAAAATTATCAAAATCAGATCTCAAGAAATAAGACAGGAAGTTAGGATTAGTTTTTTCCTTCTCCCTCATTATAATATCCATGGCAACAAGGCAATGTGACAATTTATAAACTTATCAAGAAGGAAGCAGAAGTGCCCTGTGTTCATCCTGAAAACACCAACTTTATGGCCACTCTGAAGTCTATTTAGTTTCTATAGCAAAATATATTTTCACTCTTTACTTATATGTAAAAAATTTAAATGTATACATAGATAAGCTTGCACATATATATATATATACATATATATGTGTATATATATATATATATGTATATATATTTGTCACCAGATTAATGTTGGAGAAGAACTACATGAGGACTCTCAAGTATATTCTAGTTAAACATTGTGGTTAACAAACAGATGTGTAATAGATTATGGATGCCTTCATGACAATCTCTTCCAAAATGAAAAAAATCCTTAAGAACATAATCTGATTTCTACCAGACTTATATTAATACTTACTAAGTATTATTTGCCAAATGTTTTCAGGATATAAATATAATAAACCTTAAACCAAAATATTAATACACAAACTATTATTTATCCTTTGGTTCTACAGCATACCAATTTTGTTGTACTTTGCAAAGAATAACAAGATAAAATTATTAATAATATCTGAAGTGTAGGGATCCCTGGGTGGCACAGCGGTTTGGCGCCTGCCTTTGGCCCAGGGCGCGATCCTGGAGACCCAGGATCGAATCCCACGTCGGGCTCCCGGTGCATGGAGCCTACTTCTCCCTCTGCCTGTGTCTCTGCCTCTCTCTCTCTCTCTCTCTCTGTGACTATCATAAATAAATTAATTAAAAAAAGTATCTGAAATGTAGCTGTCATATAAATTATGTAATTTCTTAAAACCAAATTTTAGATGATCTCAGAATAAACATAATATCATCTTGTTAGGATTTGGGGGCAAGGATATAATAAGGTGTGATAATAGTAAATTAAGACCTCGCTTAAAAAAAAAAAAGCCACAATAAAAAGAGAGCTTCTGACCACATTTCCCCTCATGTAACTGTCACCACTTTGATATTTCACATTTAGTTTAGATGTCAATCAATATGTATAGAATCCTTCCACTTTAAATTCTCCTGCTACTAAAAACATTATGCAATTTGCCTTTTAATAAGTGAGGAATGTAGTCAACTGTTAATAAAATTAGGTAATTTATAATTTATTAAACAAAACTTTCTAACAAGCAAGAATACAGGTCTACTCAGATAAAGAAATTTTATAAGTTTCTTAGACTTCTACTGAGCAGATGTCTCATTCAAATTATTATCCACAGATTATAAATGAATAAAAACCCTACATAGTTTCCAACTCCTACATTTGCTACCTTTTTACAAAAGAGAAATAAGAGCTGAGCCCCTAAAATGTGATTCACTATGCTTTAGTTGACCAATTAATGTAGATAATAGCATTAATACATATTATAAGACTAGGAAAGCTATATAATTTCCTAAATTCTAGAGGTAATTAACTTTTTTCTAAAGCTTACTATATCTTGGGGCACCTGGGTGGTTCAGCTGATTAAGTATCTGACTCTTGATTTCAGCTCAGGTCATGATCTCAGGGTTGTGATACTGAGCCCCTCATGAGGCTCCCTGTTCAGCAGGGAGTCTGCTTGGGATTATCTCTCTCTCTCTCTCTCTCTCCCTCTGCCCCTCCCCCTACTCACACACTCTCTTCTTCTCAAATAATAAAATCTTAAAACAAACAAACAAACAAACCTGACTACATCTCAAATATGCCATAACTAGTTTGATATGATTTGTCCAAAGGCTCCATAAGTGGCTAAAGTAGCTATTCTCCTGATAGGGCTCCTTCCCCTGTACCATAATTCCTTTTCCTTAACAATTTCTATTTAAAATTTAAACAATTTTTATTTAACAATTAGATTCAAAATTATCCAATGCTTACATAGTATCATTTTTCCAATAGCAACAAAGACACACTGCAAAAAAGGAACCCCACAATCTGATAGATGGGATAAGGCAAGTACCCAAATAATTTCAACACAAGGTAGAGTATAAAGACGATATGAAAGGTGTGAGATGCAACTTACACCATGATGGTGGTCATTGGATGATTAGGACTTTAAAAAGACAATAATATTTATTTTGAAGTCTGTAGGAAAGATAGGAAGCAGTCCAGCAGGTAGGAGTTAGTTTTAAAAGTAGTAAGAAAATTGAGTATGGGAAAGCAAAAAAGACAGTGGACACATCTGACGAACCTATGGGTCTAAAAGTACAGAAACAATAAAAGATAAATTTGAAAAAAGTTAGCTAGGGCCACACTGTGGAAGGACATGAACAACCAACTAGAGATAGCAGTTAGATAGGATACCGATTTTCAAAGAGAGTAGCCAAAGCAAGATACTACTCCTAGGAAGTGTTATGCATAAGAACTGTACTGAAAAAGAAAATGATTATTACCATTCTAAGCATGGGGGTATGTTGGCTGTGACATGATCAGAGTAGTACTTTAGCAGTGTAAGTCAGAAACCAGATAATGAGCAGCTGAACACCCCAAGAAATGTCTTTACAATCAAGAAAACCAGGTCATGTTCCCCTCAGAACAGGATTTAACAGCCTAGAGAAACTGTTCCTAAAAAGGTGCATACATAGTCCATGAAGAAGGTATCCCCAGCTTGACCTTTAGCTATACAGTCATTTACAAACCCTTGTTTTACAGTTAAAACCCTCCTTACTGGTTTTCCAGTTATATTACGGGAAAGAGTATGCAGAGTGGGAAACTGGTTATATAAACTTCACTGTCAGTCAAGGAGCTCTCAGCCCCACCCCACTGTAAGTCACAGGTCTTCCCAGTCCAGAAAAACCCAATACATATCCAACCCCCAAACAAAGTAGGGGCCGATTTCACCTGGCAGAAGCTGCCCACTCTCCCTTAGATAGTGTATTGTTGTTGCTTAATAAAACTGTTCCCTGTTTTCCCTTTGGGCACCAATCTCTAATTCTTAATTGATGTGCTCAATTAATACAAATGCTGAAAGGAACAAAATCCAGGATTGAGTCCCAAAGAATGCAGCAAACTCCCTCGATACTAACATCAATTCTATTAAGTGGATTTCTCTGGTATAGCTGTCCATCCAGTTCACAATCCACAATTAGCTCATCAGGCATACCTGTCTACATCTTGACCAGAAAGATATCTAAGAATCTCAAACAATAAGCTTAGTCTGACAGAAATTGTTCCCAAGAAACCCATGTAAGCACCTAGTGAGTGCTGTTAACACTCTGAAAAAAGTAATTAAAAAAAAAATCTCATTTGAATTTTGCACAGAATTCACATCAAGCTCAATGATACAAGCATCCATAATCCACGTACATTTTCCTTCTAAGAATCTGGACATTTGCCTATCTCTAATCTTCTAGTTCCTATCTCAGTTTGCACAGTTTCTCAAAGAATGACCTAATGTGCTTTATACATTAGGTCTACAAGGTTTTCCACAATTTAACATAAACATCAAATGCCTACATTGGTAAAATAATAGTTACTTTGCAGGATTTTTGTGAGGATTAAGTAAAATAATAGAGTCCATTTCATAATGGGGGAGATACAAAATAAATACCTTCATAAATGGCAGTCAGTGGTGTTGTGGTGGTAGCCTTTACAGTTATATGCCAGGTTCTATAAAGCACTACAAGATGAATGAGACTTGGTTCCTAATCTTCAGAAGCCCATATTCTAATCAAGCAAACAGACATAAACATAACTGTGGTTCAGTGTGGATTAGCACAATGACGGTGTTAAAAAATTAAAAAAAAAAATGGAAACCTTCTGGAAAGTCACAAGAATGTCATGCTTAGAAGCTCAACACGTGTTTAAATAACACATTATGAGGTGGGTGACTGTATGTCCCAGTTTGCTCAGGACATCTGCAGTTAATGCCTCTTATTCCAACTTGACTATTAATAGTACCTGGTTTCACTCTTAAAAGTATCTAATTTAAAACACTCAGGTGTAAAGGGGTTCCTCTCGTTCTAGCAATGGTAAACTCCTTGAGGACAGAATGATCTTTCAAAGTTCTGTAAGACTGTGGACCACATGCAAATGCCTAGCCAGCCTCTCAGTGGTAAATTAGCAAAATTGGAAAAAGAGTCAGTAATTCCAAAACAAGGAGTAGGCTGTATCTATACCTCTGTCTTTAACATTCATCTTGCTATTTTATTATTGCCTCATACAGTAGCCTGGAGGTTCAGAGAAAGAAAAAGAGTTACTTATAATTACTACTTAATAGCAAAATATAACTGAAAGAAAAAAAATAAGTAGAGTACAGCTGGAAGGGGCCACCACCTTGCCCATCACATAACACATGTCATGGGAAGCAAGTACTACACCTTTCACAGATGACTTGCTTCTGGGTCAGAATTTTATGTGGATAAGCAGCGTCCCTCACAGCAACCCATGCAAAGTCAGCCCTCAACACAAGAATTTATAAAAATAATAACAAGAAATACAAAGAAAAAAGAAAGGAAAATTAGCCAAACACCTAAGTCTAAACCACGCTTGGACACTTCCCAGCTGTGTGACTTTGAGTAAGTTAGAGTATCTCTGAGCAGGGTTAGCTTCATGGGAGTAACCAGAGAGTAACCAGAGAGTCCCACAAAAGGTTTAACAGCTATTGCATCTTGAACTTCTTCATTTTATTTTTGAACTTGATTTTGTAAATCCAATAAGACAATGAAACATAAGCACAGAAGGTATGTGCAATATGTGCCCTTGGCTGCCCATTTGCATACAGTGGTCATGATGTTTTATGAGCACAGAATTTCTGTGTAAGGACCCAAGTGGGGACAATGTAAGCATATTAGGTCTACAACACGGTAAACAGGATATCAAGAGCCCTAAAGAGGCCGGGCTTTCTCTTTCCATCAGAACTTAAGAAGCAGAAGGCAGTAGTATTCTAAGAAACAAGACAGACCAAAGACTCCTATCCTTTCTTACTCATGTCACTTCCCTGTATCAGCCAACCATTTACAGTAAAAATGATGACAGGAGAGAGAAGTACCTTTCCTTTCAGTCCTTCCTTACTCACCAGTTAATCAAAAATATGGAATATGTAGATATTAAGAAGTAAAATAAAAAGTTAGTTTTGGGCATTATTCTCACTATTGTGGTAATAACAAAATATCCATGCATATACAAGCTAAGAAATACCAAGGGTGTAAATTTGATGATTCCAAATATGAGTTAAAGCCTCATATGATTACAGTTAAAACCTGCGTTACAACATAAAGATGAATGGTAAAATTTATGTTGATGTAAATTTTTTATTTTTATTTATCTAGAACATTATTTTAAGGTAAACTCTACTCCCAATGTGGGGCTCGAACTCATGTATTTAGAACAACATTAAATAGCAAATAAAAGACACCTTGATAGTTGAGAGAATGTAGAAGAAACTTAAAAAGCTCTGTATTTTAGTATAATTAATGGTACTTTTTTCTTTTTTTTTTTAAAGTTATAGCTGGCTCTGTGTCTGAGCCTTAGCTTTTGATTAGTACAATAATAACTGTCATATTCACGTTATGACTGCCAAAATAATAATTAAGATAAATAAAACAACACTTTCAGTTTCTGGCAGATAAGCAGCTTGAAAGTCACTACTTCATCCTAACAAGTAAAAGCTGAACAAACTGAAAAATTAACAACTCTTCTTAGATTCATCAGAGAAGTGAGGTTGCAGACAAACAGCAGCCCCCAAAATTGGAAAGAAAGCATACATAGAAATTCACTTTTTGGAGCAAAAAACCAGGGCAGAAAAACCTGAATTGTATGTAATTGACAAAGTGCTGAAAAGACTCTCAACCTGAGCATCAAAAACTGCAGAGGGATCCTGTCCCGTGGGGGTCCTCACATTTCTGAATTTTACCAAGGTTCTCTTAGTGAAGAGTAGGGAGAAACTTCCTTTGGTTTTGTCATGGTATGGGGAAAAGCAGAGCCCAATTTATTGGAGCTTTTTCAGTATCTAGCTTACCTGGGAGAAGGGAAATAACCCATTTAGTCTCACTCCGGCCATCCTGTTCCACCTAAGGTAGGAAAACAGGTACTGGAGTAGTTTACTGCACAGGGACACAGGCTCATTAAAAGGTAAAACCTAATCACAGGACTACTGAATTTCTCTTTTCTTTGCATACTTCACCAGCACATTACTAAAGTCCTATTTATCAGAGTTCCTGTCATCCTATATGTACATTATACTTAGCTTTCAAAAAAAAAAAATCACAAGGCAAACAGAAAGGAACAAAACAGTTTGAGAAAAGTTTTTAATTAGCAATAATCATGCCCCGAATAAACCTCATTGGCTATGATGCTGCCACTGTGCAAAGCTAGGACCAAAACAGTTTGAAAAGACAGACCAAGCATCAGAACCAGACTCAGATATAGCAGAGATGTTGGAATGAATTATCAGACTGAATTTAGAACAACTATGATTGCTAAGGGTTTTAACAGCAAAAGTAGATACATACAAGACCAGAGGGATAATATTGGCAGAGAAGTGGAAACTCCGAGAATCAGTGCTATAGATCAAAAACACAGTAACATAAATGAAGAATGCCTCTGATGGACCTTGTTAGTAGACTGGACATAGCTGAGGAAAGAATCTCTGAGCTTAAGAATATGTCAATAGACATTTCCAAAATGGAAAAACAAGGAGAAACAAACTGAAAAAGAAACAATATTCAAGTGGGACAAATATAAAAAGTATAATATACATATTTTTGGGGTATGAGACGGAGAAAAAAGAGAAAAAGGAAGAGAAGAAATATTTGAAGCCATAATGATTTAAAATTTACCCAAATAAATGTTGAACACCAAACTGCAAATCCAAGAAGTCAGAGAACACCTAGCAGGATAAATGCTAAAAAACAAACCAACAAAAACCTTCCACCTATCATACAATTTTCTAACTACAGAAAATAAAAGATAAAGCAAAAATTCTGAGAAGAGAGGTTAGATAGCAGAGGAGTAGGATGATCCTAAGTTTGCCTCCTCCCTCAAATACAACTAGATAAATGTCGAATCATTCTTAACACTCAAGAAATCGATCTGAAGTCTTAGAGAATAAAGCTGCAGGTCTACAATCTGGAAAAATGACCCAGGAATGAAGGAACTATAGAGGGTTGATTTGTGGAAGAAAAGAGCTAGAGGTACTCACCAGGAGAAGAGCCCTGATCATGGAGGGAGTAGTGAAAGAGAAAGAAGAGAGAAAGTGGTGGGGGGTGGGGGGGCTGGGGAGAACACTGAAAACACACACAGGAGACTGCTAAGAAAACTACTCCCAAAATCCACAGACAAGGAAAAACAAAACAAAACCAAACAAAACAAAACACTGAGAGGGAGAAAGGAGAGGGTAACAATACCACACCAGTTTTCTATAAACAAGAGTACAGATTCTGAAGTTCCAGAGGTCTGAGACATTGCTAGGTTCATGCCTGGGTCGCTGAGCAGTGCTCTAGTGGGAAAGAAAGATGGAGACTTACCAGGAGGCAGTCTGAAGATCCACAGGGTCACAAGGGGAAAAGCAGTTCCTCTGTTTGGGGTGCATTTGGTAGAGGTGACACAGCCTCTGTGGGAGCAAAGGACCCTGTGGGAGCCATCAACCTATCCCTCTCACCAGTATGAGAACAGACATCTGCAGAGAGCAGTAGACCCTGGCCCCAACTGTATGTTGCAATTTACCATAAACTTTGAACCAAGATGCAGTAGTGTGACTACCTTCCGGGACAAGCCAGCACCAGCCACAGTGCAGGGAGATCTTCTCCCAGATCGGTGCAGGTCCCTGCAGCAGGGTATCTTTGAAGTGTGGGATTTTTGACATTCAACTGCGCCTGAAACAAAACACAGGAATGCTGCACCACTGGGCAGCGGTAGCTCTGACACAGGATGAAGGCAAGGATCAGGGACACAGGAGGGTCACTGTTTGCCTGTGAGGGCTTACTGAAGAGGGGTGACTCGCATTTCCTTCCCTGGAGAGAACCAGGCAAAGCCATTTTCTTCTGAAGCCTGCCACTCTGACCCACCTCAGTGAGCTAAACAATGCCATCAATTAAATGAGGAAGCTGAAACTACAAGCCCAGCCCTACTGTGCCCTGGGCAATTCCACCAGGGCAATTCCACCTATTAATCAGAGCAGCAAGACTCTCCCCCAAAAGACGAGCAAAAACCCCTCACACATACCAAGTCTACCCATCATCCTACTAATCACTGAGTGCTGCAAAGCTTCAGCTCTAGGGGAGCAGGTTCGAGTACCCTTTGGGGTTTTTTTTCATTTCTTTTTTTGTGGTTATAGAAAAAGGTTTTTTTTAATATTTTTATTTTAAAAATTTTATTTTATACATAATTTTTAATTTTTTCTTTTCTTTCTTACTACATTTTCTCTATCAAGCTTCTCATAAAAAAGCAAATAAAAACACATCTAGGATCTGGCTTCCTTTATGTATTTTATTAATTTTTAAAAAATTTTAAACTTTTATTCGGCTTTTTTCCCCTCCAAAATGACAAGATAGAGGAATTCACCCCAAAAGAAATAAGAAGTGATAACCAGAGACTTAATGACTACAAATACAAGTAATATGTCTGAACTAGAATTTAAAACAATTATATGGATACTACTGGATTTGAAAAAATCATAGAAGATACCAGAGAATCCCTTATTGCAGAGATAAAAGAACTAAAATCTAGTCGGGCTGAAATTAAAAATGCTATAACCGAGATACAAACCTGAATGGATGCCATAACAATGAGGATGGGCAAATCAGAAGAACAAATCAGTGATACAGAAGATAAAATTATGGGGGCATCTGGATGGCTCAGTTAAAAATCAGACTTAATTTCAGCTCAGGTCATTGATTTCAGGGGCCTGAGACAGAATCCCATTTTGGGCTCTACAGTGATTCTCTCACTCTCCCTCTACCCCTCCCGAGCTCATGCTCTCTCTCTTAAAAAAAAAAAAAAAAAAAAAAGTAAAAAAGATAAAATTATGGAGTTGTAAAAGAAGAGGGAAACAAAGGTAATGAATCAGGAAGGCAGACTTAGGGAACTCAATGAATGACTTATTAAATGGACTAACATTTGTATCATAGGATTCTTAGAAAATGAAGAGAAATAAAAAGGGATGGAAGGTTAATTCAAGAAAATTATAGCTGAAAACTTCCCGAATCTGAAGAAGGACACAGTCGTCAAAATCCAAGCAGCACAGAAAACCCCCATTAAATTCAACAAAAGCTGACAATTGCCATGGCATTTCACAGTGAAATTACAAAATATACAGACAAGGAAAGAATCCTGAAGGCAACAAGAGAAAAATATGTCCCTAACCTACAGGGAAGACAGATCAGGTCACAGCATATCTGTCCACAGAAACTTGACAGGCCAGAAGAAAATGGCAGGAAATATTCAACATGCTCAATGGGAAAAATATGCAGCAAGGCATATTCAGAATAGATGGGAGAGAAAGTTTCCCAGACAAACAAAACCTAAAGGAGTTCATGACCATTAAACCAGTCCTATAAGAAATTTTAGGAAACTCTTTGAGTGGAGAAAAACGACCAAAAGCAACAAAGACTAGAAAAAGACCAGAGAACATCACCAGAAACACCAACTCTACAGGTAACACAATGACGCTAAATTCTTATCTTTCAATAATCATTCTAAATGTAAATGGACTAAATGCTCCAAATGACACAGGGTGTCCAAATGGATAAAAAAACATGATTCATCTATCTGCTGCCTACAAAAGGCTCATTTTAGACCTAAAAACACCTGCAGATTGAAAGTATGGGAACAGAAAAGCATCTATCATGATAACAGATGTTAAAAGAAAGCCGAAGGAGCCATACTTATATCAGACAAACTCAATTTTAAAGCAAAGACTACAATAAGAGATAAAGAAGGGCATTATATCATAATTAAGGGGTCTATCCATTAAGAAGATTTGATAATTGTAAATACTTACGCCTACAACTTGGCAGCACTCAAATATATAACTCAGTTAATAAACTCATGGACAATAAAACACTAATAGTAGGGGACTTGAACATCCCACTTACACCAATGGACAGATAATTGAAGCAGAAAATCAACAAGGAAACAATGGCTTTGAATGACACACTGGACCAGATGGACTTAACAGATATATTCAGAACATCTCATCCTAAAGCAGCAGAATACACATTCTTTTCAAGTGCACATGGAACATTCACCAAAACAGATTACATACTAGGTCATAAATCAGCCCTCAACAAGCACAAAAGGATTGAGCTCATACCACACATATTTTAAAACCACAACACTATGAAACTTGAAGTCAACCACAAGAAAAAATTTGAAAAGATCACAAATATGTGGAGGTTAGAGCACTTACTACTAAAGAATGAATGGGTTAACCAGGAAATTAAAGAACAAATTTAAAAATACATGGAAGCAAATGAAAATATTGTCATTTTGATAGCCCCAAACTGCTGGGATACAGCAAAAGCAGTCATAAAAAGGAAGTACACAGCAATACAGGCCTACCTTAAGTAACAAGAAAAGCCTCAAATATACAACCTAACCCTACACCCAAAGGAGCTAGAAAAGGAACCACAAATAAGTTAAGCCAGCAGAAGAAGGGAAATAATAAAGATCAGAGCAGAAATAAATGATACAGGTCAATATCCCTAATGAACATGAGTGCAAAAATTCTCAAGATACTAGTAAATCAAATCCAACAGCACATTATAAGAATTATTCACCATGATCAAGTGGGGTTTATTCCTGGGCTGCAAAAGTCGTTCAATTTTGTAAGTCAATCAATATGATACAACATGTTAATAAAAGAAAGGATAAGAACCATAAGATCCTCTCAATAGACTCAGAAAAAGCATTTGACAAAGTACAGTATTCATTCATGATAAAAACCCTCAACAGGGCTAGAGTTAACAGCACAAGAAACAACAGGTGTTGTGAGGATGCATAGAAAGTAGAACCCAGTTACACTGTTGGTGAGAATGCAAACTGGTGCAACCACTCTGGAGAACAGTATGGAATTTCCTTCAAAGACTTAAAAATGAAAATACCCTACAACCCAGGAATTGCACTACTGGGCATTTACCCAAAAGATACAAAAATAGAGATTTGAAGGAGTACATACAACCAGATGTTTACAGCAGCATTGTCAACAACTGCCAAAATATGGAGAGAGCCCAAATGTCTATCGACTGATAAATGTAAAAAGAAGATGTGGTATGGGGATGTCTGGGTGGCTCAGGGGTTAAGCATCTGCCTTTGGCTCAGGGTGTGATCCAGGTTGAGTCCCACATTGGTCTCCTTGCTAGAAGCCTGCTTCTCCTCTGCCTGTGTCTCTGCCTCTCTCATGAATAAATAAATAAAATCTTAAAAAAAAAAAAGAGGTGGTGTGTGTGTGCGTACATATATATAATATATATTATATATATAATGGAATATTATATATACATATTAATACATTATATACATTATATATAATGGAATATTACTCAGCCATCAAAGAGAATGAAATCTTGCCATTTGCAAAGACATGGATGGAGCTAGAGTGTATTATGCTAAGTGAAGTAAGTCAGAGAAAGACAAATACCATATGATTTCATTCATGTGTAATTTAAGAAACAAAATAGATGAATATATGCAAAGGGGTAAAAGAAAAGAAAAAAAAGAAGAGAGGGAAACAAACCAAACAAAAGAGAGGGGATGTGCTAGATAGATAATGGGTATCAAAGAGGGCACTTGTGATGATGAGCACTGGGTAATGAATCACTGGATTCTACTCCAGAAGGCAATATTGCACTGCATGTTATCTAACTAAAATTTAAATTAAGAAAGGAAAAAAGAAACATTTCTATAAGAAGACAAAGGGAGAATAATACTTATCTATTGAGGAACAAAGATAAAGATTAACTGAACTTCTCCTTAGAAGAAAGGCAAGCAAGAAAAGATTGGAGTCAAATATTTTAAAGTAAAACAAAAACAAAACAAACCCCAAATTTAAAGTATTGAAGGGCAAAACCCCACAATCCTAGGATTCTGTAGTCTGCAGAATCACCCTTCTAAAGTAAAGGAGACATAAAAGATTTTCTCAGACAAACAATAATGGAGGGAATGTGTGGCCAAAACACTTGCCTTACCAGAAAGGTCTAAGTTCTTCAAAGCGAAGAGAAATGATAAAGGTCAGAAACTTAAAACTACATAAAGAAATGCAAACCATAAACAGGTAAAGGTAAAATAAGATAAATACTACAACAGTGCTTTGTAAACTTTAAAAATAAAAATATAAACATTTGAGATTAGTGTTACTATTATAACTGAACTCTTTCCTCTCTCCTTCCTATTATCTCAGAAGCTGATAGCTCTACATACCATCTTATCATCAGGTACTATGATCAGAACACAGCACTGCCAAATTATTTGAGTGCTACTATATACTCTGTCAGCCTGCTTTATCATACACCTTACACTGTTTCAAGGTTTCCTTTATAGACAGTTGTAAATTCTAGAAATTGTAGCAACTTATTACCATATCACAAGAAATCTGTAGAGAATTTCACTCTTTCACTGTTTGCAATAATGTGGTGTAATAAGTCTATGGTGAAAACAGAAGTTCAGCATCAGAAACCATTCACTTAATTTTCAAACACAGAGGATGTTTATTTAAAGTTCTTACTTTTAATAAAATATTTAACAATAAAATAAAATCACTGTTAGTAAAGAATAGAACTAATAATATATAGCTACTTTATTTCAGAATGTTACTTTATATAGTTATTAGTAAGGTAACATTAGTTGATAGTTAATATGTTAATAGGCCTAAATTCATGTTTTAAGTATTTTAGTAACTTGGTAAGAATTCCATTCAAAGGTATTATTTGATGTTACCACAACCATGGTAACAACTTACATTTATGGAGTTCACATGTAGTTAATCTATGTTTTTATTTTTTTACTTTTATTAGTTAATGTTAATCAATCTAAGAATCATGTTAACATCTAGTTTTGGAGACTGTGCTCTTTCATATAAAAACACAATGAATTAAAGTACTGAATTGCTGGTATAGATACTACTACCACTATCACATCTACTCCTGACAACACTACTAGTATTAATTACCTATCTCCTTCCTCTCCCCTGCATTAGCTTCCATCCTAACCTAGTCTCTTTCTCTTCTGAACAATGGAAATTCTCTTTGGCACTTAGTTGTGGTTACTTTGGAATAATACTGTGCTATATTCCAATACTTTACTTCTAGTTTTATATCTTCTTTTTAAACTAAAGAAAAGGTAGAGAGCAGTAAGCTCATATCTTCTTAGTGATGCTAGTTTAGGGAGGAGCATACAGAAAAACTTTCAAGACAGCTGAACATATCACACGAGTTATCACATATTTTATCAACAACCGATGAACAGATTACTTGTATGAAAAATTGCTAATTTCTAAAGTCAAAGACAAAAATGAAAGCTGCAAAGTATTTCCTGCATGATTCGGGTAAGCACAAATAGCCAACTGATAAAAGACAACTGCATCCATCACTGGATATGCATACTTACTGCTAGTTCCAGATGCTTTATTACCCATTAGAGAAAGCTATTAAAAGGAAGTTATTGTTAGGTGGTAGGAACTAAAAAGGAGTGGGAGGAATGCCCCAAGGCAGAGTCCCAAGTCCTTAAGAGGTAATGATAGAGACAGTGAGCTGGAGACAAGGGTGATAAATAAGCTACACAATAAAAGCCCAGGGGTGGTGGCAAAACATCCAGAGGTGACTTCCAAGACCTTGGGGCTGAAAGACTAGTGTAGATAGATAGCTGTGGGTGTTGAGCAAGTGCCCTCCTCTTCCACCTCTGCCCCAGGGAAACCTCTAAACTCTTTATAATTCATTTGCAGTGCAGGCATAGCCCCTCCCCACCACAGAGAAAGGCTGCCAGTAGGCTCTGGTACAATCCTAGCAGGGTCAAAACTCATCCTTACAACCTGTGGGAGGAATTCCCCAAATGACTGGACACAGCCTCCATCAGAGACCACCCCACTGTATGTCATAGCTCCTCGCAGCCCAGAAAGACCCAATAATACCCAATCCCAAAACAATCTAGAGGCTGGTTCTACCTCAGAAAACCTGATTGCTCTCCCACCTTCATGGTGTACTTTTGCTTTAATAAACAAAGCATTGTGCTTGCTACTTTTCTTCTGTCTTTATTAGAGCACAGATCCCCATGTAAATCTTCTCATGGGGGAATCCAAGGACCAAGAACTCCATTCACACATCGCAGACTCTCCCACTGGTAACATTATCACTGGCAGAGATTCAGGTCAGAAGCTATGGGATTTAAATCCTGGCATTACTTACAGACTACATAATCACACTCAGCTCCCGTTTCTTCATCTAAAGAATAAGGTGGATGGATTAGATTGCTTATATCCTTACCAGCTCAAACATTAGGAGACTACAAATAAAGTCTGATGTGGACCCTAAATATCTCCACTCTATATAAATGCATGTATGAGTAGTATGATGAGGAAGCAGAAGGCAAGCTAAGGGCAAAGCACAAGAGGACACCCCATACCAACCTCCCCAATTCCCAGGTGGGTTATGTGTTTCCTCAGGCATTCCTGGTTGCCCTAAAGCTAAGGGAAGAAAAAAGCAAATGGTTAACTTATAGAGATCACAGTACTGGGCAGCCCTGGTGGCCCAGCGGTTTAGTGCTGCCTTCAGCCAGGGGTGTGATCCTAGAGACCTGGAATCGAGTCCCATGTCAGGCTCTCTGAGTGGAGCCTGCTTCTCCCTCTGCCTGTGTCTCTGCCTCTCTCTCTCTCACTCTCCCTCTCTCCCTGTTTCTCATGAATAAATAAATAAAAAACCTTAAAAAAAAAAAAAAGATCGCAGTACTACTACAGGGAATGAATCTCCCTTGGTTCACAAATGTCTTAGTGATTTACAAGACAAAAATTCTTATCAATACCCTAACTTCCAGAGACCCATAACTCAATTTCCTGGAGCCCTAACATGACCCTCCCCTTCTATGAGTGATGTGGGAAACCAAGGCAGAAGAGAAAGTAAAATTTCTGACATACGGGTCTTGTCCCCATGCTTTAATAAAATCACATTTTTGCACCAAGACATCTCAGGAATTCTTTCTTGGCCATAGGCTCCAGATCTCATCAACATTCCAAAACTACATCAAGTATGGTGCTGCTGGGCCTCATCAGGAGCTGGTGCATACATTTCCATACAGCCTATTAGCTACCTACCAGGAATCTTTAGTATAGGGAAACACCTTCCTAAATGGCAAGGCCCATATAGATATTCTAAGAAATATCATGAATATATTAATCAGTTTAGCTATTGCTGTATGAATAGATCCTCTTAGAACTGCAAAAATTTAGTAATAATTCATCCACCAGGACCATTTTGCTATAATAGTAATAGCTGTTAATTTTAAAAATACTTTTTATATTTTGGATAAATAATATTTTTCTAATATTACAGAGGTAGCTGTCTCCCTTATTTTTTTATTTTTTTTAATTTTTTATTTATGATAGTCACACACACACAGAGAGAGAGGCAGAGACACAGGCAGAGGGAGAAGCAGGCTCCATGCACCGGGAGCCCGATGTGGGATTCGATCCCGGGTCTCCAGGATCGCGCCCTGGGCCAAAGGCAGGTGCCAAACCGCTGCGCCACCCAGGGATCCCTCCCTTACTTATTTTTAGAAAATTTCCTAAGGGGGACGCCTGGGTGGCTCAGCGGTTAAGCATCTGTCTGCTTTCGGCTCAGGGTATGATCCTGGGGTCCGGGATTGAGTTGCACATCGGGCTCCATGCGAGGGGCCTCTACCTCTGCCTCTTCTACCTCTACCTCTGCTATGTCTCTGCCTCTCTCTTCTGAGGCATAGAATAAAATAAATAAAATCTTCTAAAAAAAATTTCCTAAGGTAGGTTATTAAAAGTATCAGCTGGAGGGAAAAAGAAAATACCGTAAACACTAAACTGTTTATACATCTTACTGTAGGCTCAGTGGCTGTGTTACTTGTTTTAAACCTAAGGATAATTCATCACCTCTGGCCTATGTCCATTCAACCTTACTCCATACAGTAAAGTGACCTGATAATGAGATGCTTGCATAACAAAAATGTAAACAGCCAAGAATTTGGTCTTATGTAGCAATTTCTCTTCATTTCTTTTTACTCCTCTAAATTGTATCAGTCTTCCGGTTCAACCTTCCCAGCAATTTAATCATGAAGAGGATCATTTTTGCCAATCATCATTTTCCACAAGGACTGCTTACTCTATTGACAGTCATTTATTTGATAATGAAACCTCTACATGCTCAGCAATGTTCCAGGCACTGACAATCTACACTTGGCATTTGGGGGATGTGAGGGGGTGCAGAGTGGAGAAACGGACAGTAACACAAATAATCACAAATAAAACAGTAGTCTTAATTGTCATAGGATAACTTAAAATAGGGTGTTGTAACGAAGAATGACTGTGGGCTACCTTGAATCAGGTGTACAAGGTAGGCATCTCTCTGGTGCTATTTAAGATGAAATCTGAAGACAAGAATAAGGAAGGCACCCTTGAGAAGATCTGGGGAAAAGCACTGTAGGCAGGGCAAAGAGTGCAAAGGTCTTCAGGTCACAATAAGTCTGATTTGTTCTGGAAACAACAAAAAAAAAAGAGATGGCTAAAGCAAAATAAATAAGGGAGAGAGTAAAAAGAGGTAAATCCAGAGACACAGGTAGGGGCCTAAGGCTTCACTGTATGACTCCACAAGGTCTATGGAGCTTAATGTCATTCTAAGTACAACAGAAAGTCACTGGAAGGTGTGAAGCAAGGAAGTAACAAGATCTGATTTACCATTAAAAAGACAAATGAGAGAAAAAGAGAAAACATTTAGGATGCTATTGCAGAGTAAATATAATGGTGGCTTGATGTAGGATAGTAACAGTGAAGATGGAGAGAGGTACAGTTACTAGGATTTGCTACTGGAAGTGATGTGTCAGAGGTGGCGAGGGAAAGAAGAAAAACCATGGCAATGCAGATTTTTGCCTTAAAGTAACTCATTGAGCTAACTAGTGGTGTGGTTTCTTTAGATGGGGAGGTAGCAGATAGAGGATCTAGAAATCTCTTTTGGTTATTGTCAGTTTAAGACATCTGTTACATAAGGATGATAGGAAGGATGCTGAATATACAAGCCAAGAGTTCTGAAGCTGGGTCAAGCCTAGAGATACAGTGTGACCTTGATCATTAAAACTATGGGACTAATGGAGGGCATTTAGGCAGAGAAAGTACAAAAGAAGGGAGCCCACTATATAGGAGGTTTATACTTCGGGGCCTAGCAAAAGAGACAAAGCCAACAGACGATACTCAGAAGAAATAGGCAATGAAGTAAGAATAAAACCAAGAGAATGGAGTTCATGGAAACCAAGATAAGAAAGTGCTTCAGGAAAGAGGGAATGGCCATCTGTATAGAAAACTGACAAGAAGAAAGATAAGAGAAAAATCCATGTTGACAACAACATGAAGGGTAACTAGTGACTTCAATTGGGGGAGTCACAGGAGAGAGAATAGAAGCTGGAATAGAATGCAACGAGAAGAAAACCTCAAGTAAGAAAATGTAAACAATGACCAAAGATAACCCTTTCAAAAATGGTGTTAGACACAGACAATAATAATTGGAGATAATAAGATACAGTAAAATGAAAAAAACAAACAAACGAGGAAGTAGGGGGAGAAATAAAGAATTAAGTTGTGAGGTAAAATACTGACCAGTTGTAGCGGCTGATCTCCAGCAGGGGCAGGACCTGTCCATTTCATGATAAGAAAGGTACAGGGCACATGTACCGGCTGCCTGTTTCATGATGAGAAAATGAGGAAGTTCCTTTATGACTGCTATTCTCTTGATCAAACATGAAACAAATACATTACTGAAATGGATTGTGTATTATGTTCATAGAAGAGAAAGCACAAAACAACTCTGGAAAACTAGAAAGCAAACATACTAGGAAAAAGGAAAGTATAATTGGACTACAAGGCAACGTTCAATACCTGCTAGAGATTTGTAGCCATGAATTGAAAGTGAGACCAGTCAGCAGGTAGAGTTTCTCTGCTGGATGAAGGGCATGGAATGGGACGATAAACAGATTAAATCAGTACTTACCAGACAAAAGTACCCGAGGGAAGTGCAGGGCAGTCACAAGGAACTGAGTAAGCACAGTGAGAGTGAGGAATGTGTGAAGTCAGGAGGTTATTTAAATAATTCTATTTTGAGGCACATCTTCAGCAATTTTCTTTTTGATTGTTAACTAACTTACCTCTTACCAAATCCTCATTTGACAGTGGCTTTAAATGTAATTAAAGCAGTTTTCCAGGGATGCCTGGTGGCTCAGTGGTTGAACATCTGCCTTCAGTTCAGGGAGTGATCCTGGAGTCCCGGGATCGAGTCCCACATCGGGCTCCCTGCGGGGAGCCTGCTTCTCCCTCTGCCTCTGTGTCTCTGCCTCTCTCTGTGTATCTTTCATGAATAAATAATTTTTTTTTAAAGCAGTTTTCCAATAACATCATCTACTTGAAATCTTTGCATATTATGACTCAAGTGCAGTGAGTGGATAGTGAAAATTTTTCAAGGACTTCTAAATACAGTAACTAGTGCACATGTCAAAACATCACAGAAGACGGATGATATGAAAATATTAGAAGATCAACTAAAACTATATGAGCCAGAAAATAAAATATGCATATCTCTGGAAACACACTTTCCTCCTTTTCTTCCTTCAAGGAATACTTGAGGGATCACCGTAGGCCTAGAACAGGGCATGACTGAGATTAAGGAACTTATACAATGAAGCTTTACATCCCTGCTTGTAGGTTCTGACTGGTTTTTAATGAAGGAAAAGAACAGAAGGAGGGCTTAGGGACAGTCTATATGTAGGAGGCAAAGTCTTCCTCTCCTCCCTCTGCCCCTTATCTTTCTCCCAAACTATAAGCTCTGAGAGGATACTTTTTCCTGATAACACCTTTGTACCCACAATGATAGAATAGGCTTCATCACATGAAAGATGCTCAATAAGTGCATATTCAACTTAGAACACCCAGGCAAAGACACAGAAGACTGGTGGTCCTGGAGAAAGCACAAATGGGACCTAACCCCTTTGTTCCTGGAGGCTCTTAGAAATGAGCTCTATCAAGTAGACTGCCACCCACCCTATCGGGTTGCCAGATGGAGAGCAAGGAGACAATATCAAGAAATCACAATTTCTCAAAAGCAAATCACAACTACACAAACATGACTGGACTCTAAGCTCCAAAGGGCAAGGATCTATGTCTGATTTGTTCAATGCTATATCTGAAGAGCCTATTACAGTGTCTGTCACACATCAGACACTCATTACACATTTGTTTAATAATGTGGGTCTATCAAGATTAGGTAGATGAGTGGTCCATTCAAAAATGCTTATAAACTATAACTTTGAATTAACATTTTAAAATTAAACTTTAATCATAAACACTGAGGTCCTTCTGACTTCAAGGTTCATATTCTTTTTAGTATACTATGCTGCCATTATTTAGCAGAGATGGTGTGTTGACTCACTCCAGGAATACTATTAGAAATTTTGTGCTGACGATATAAACCACTTGCTATTACCCCATGTATATTTGCAGCTGTTTAAATTAAACCACAGCAGACACTCATGTGAAAATAATGAACTCCTATCAGTGGTCTCCTTTTAAGAAAGATCTGTTCTACCAATTATGAGATGTGGGAATGTGGGCAAATTTCACTCTCTGAATCTTGTTTCTCCTTTGTGTGATGACTACAGTAAAGCTATCTAGGGTTATTGTGAGAATTAATTAATACACAAAATGCTCAACACAATGCTTGGCACTTGTAGGAACTTTGTTAACCCCTTCTTTCTATCTCCACTTCTGGCTGTAATAGTAATACGCGGAAAGGCTGCAGCATATTCATTAAGAGCGCATATTCATTAAGAGCGCATACTCTAAAGGCATTATGTTCAGATTCAAATCTTGATTTTGCTACTCAAGAGCTGTGTGACCATAAATAAATTACCAAGTCTCACAAGGTTCTCATCAGTAAATGAGAAGAGTAATAGTATCAATCTCAATGAGACTGAGTTGTAGTGAAGCCCATAAAATATTATAAAACGTTCAAAACAATCCCTACAATAGTTAAACATCAAGTAAGTACTTCCTATTTTTATTACTTTCATGACCAATTATATTTAATTCCTGAACCTTTTCACCATGACGGTAACATTCTTAAGTAAAGGCTTTAACTTATAAAACTACCTTTCATTAAAGCATTTACTAAGGAAATATTTTTCTTATTTTCTATTTAAGGAAATTTCTAACTTATTTTAAGGGACTGTAAAGCTTATATGCTTACTGAATAAAAGTCTTCCTTTCTTTCATTAAATAGGAAATGAAAGTTTTGCACATAAAGTAATTGGATTTCTTCCCTTTTTATTGCCTCACTTGCAATAAAGCTTTAAATGATTGCAAAAACATTTTAGAAATTTCATGAAGGAAAAAAAATGTTTCCAATTTACTATAAGTCTATAATAGAGCCTAAAATATGGTTTTCTGCCTCAACTTATACACTCCTTATCACAGTTATTTTAATAATGAGTAAGTATTAAAAAGCTATTATAACTTTGGTTCCTTTTTCTTTAGGTTTGAGGGCATTTTAGTACACAGTTATTTAACTAACAAAATAAGGTCACTATCATCTTGTTATGGCTTTCTTTAAGACAATAATTCTTACTTTAACTCCCCAATTCTTTCTTTTTTAAATTAGGTAAAACAGTAAGAAGAAAACAAACAGTCTAGGCTGGAAGAACTCTCATGTACTGGTCACAAGTGTCTCAAGCTACTTAAATTATTTACTAATTTAAAGATAACCTTTCTTAACAATATATTATGAGCAAGTATATGCCAATAAATTAGGCAATCTGGAAGAAATGGATGCATTCCTGGAAACCTATAAATTATCAAAACTGAAACAGGAAGAAATAGAAAACCTGAATAGACCAATAACCAGCAAGGAAACTGAAGCAGTCATCAAAAACTTCCCAGAAAACAAAAGTCCAGGGCCAGATGGCTTCTCCAGGGGAATTCTACCAAACATTTAAAGAAGAAATAATACTTATTCTACCAAAGCTGTTTCAAAAGATAGGAATGGAAAGAAAATTTCCAAACTCCTATGAGGCCAGCATTACCTTGATCCCAAAATCAGACAAAGGCCCTACCAAAAAGGAGAGTTAAAGACCAGCATCCCTGATGAACGGACATGGATGCAAAAATTCTCACCAAGATACTGGTCAATGGGATCCAATAGTACATTATGAGGATTATTCACCATAACCAAGTGGGATTTATCCACTTTATACACCTGGGCTACAAGGATGATTCAACATTTATAAATCAATCAATGTGATACATCACATTAATAAAAGAAAGGACAAGAGCCAAATGACCTCTCAATTGATGTAGAGAAAGGATCTTACAAAATACAGCACCCTTTCCTGATTAAAATCCTTCAAAGTGTAGGGAGAAAGGGGACATATCTCAATATTCATAAAAGCTACCTATGAAAAGCCTGCAGCATATCATTCTCAATGGGGAAAAACTGAGAGCCTTTCCCCCAAGATCAGGAACACAACAGGGATGCCCACTCTCACCACTATTCAACTTAGTACTAGACGTCATAGCCTCAGCAATCAGACAAAAGAAAAAAAAAAGGCATTCAAATTGGCAAAGAAGTTCAACTCTCCCTCTTTGCAGATGACATGACACTGTGCATAGAACCCAAAAGACTCCACCCCAAAATTGCTAGAACTCATATAGTAATTCAGCAATGTGGCAGGACACAAAATCAATGCAGAGAAATCAGTTGCATTTCTATACACTAACAATGAGACTGAAGAAAGAGAAATTAAGGAATTGATCCCATTTATAAATTGCAGCCAAAACCATAAGATACCTAGGAATAAACCTAACCAAACAGGTAAAGGATCCATATTCTACAGACTACAGAAGATTTACGACAGAAATTGAGGAAGACACAAAGAGATGGGAAAACACTCCATCCTCTTGGATTGGAAGAATAAATATTGTGAAAATGTCTATGCTATCCAGAGCAATTTACACATTCAATGAAATCCCTAACAAAACACCATGGACTTTTTTCACAGAGTTGGAAAAAATAATCCTTAGATTTGTATGGAACCAGAAAATACCCTGAATAGCCAGAAGAATGCTGAAAAAGAAAACCAAAGCTGGGGCATCACAATGCCTGACTTCAAGCTGTATTACACAAAGCTGTGATCATCAAGACAGTATGGTACTGGCACAAAAACAGACACATAGATAATGCAACAGAATAGAGAACCCGAAAATGGACCTTCAACTCTATGGTCAACTAATCTTCAACAAAGCAGGACAGAATACCAAATGGAAAAAAAGTCTCTTCAATAAGTGGTGGTGGGGAAAATTGGACAGCCACATACAGAAGAATGAAATGGAACCAGAATTCTCTTAACCACACACAAACATAAACTCAAAATGGTTGAAAGATCTAAATCTGAGACAAGAATCCATCAAAATTCTAGAAGAGAATACAGGCAGCAACCTTTTTGAACTCAGCCACAGCAACTCCTTGCAAGATACATCTATGAAGGCAAGGGAAACAAAAGCTATAATGAACTACTGGGACTTCATCAAGATAAAAAGCTTCTGCACAGCAAAGGAAACAGTCAACAAATCTAAAAGACAACCTACAGAATGGGAGAAGATATTTACAAATGACATATCAGATAAAAGGGCTGGTATCCAAGATCTATAAAGAACTTATCAAACTCAACACCCAAAAAACAAACAATCCAGTCAAGAAATGGGCAGAAGACATGAATGGACATTTCTCCAAAGAAGACCTACTCATGGCCAACAAGAACATGAAAACATGCTCCACGTCATTTGTCGTTACGGAAATACAAACCAAAACCAAAATGAGATACCACCTCACACCTGTCAGAATAGTTAAAATTAACAAGACAGGAAACAACAATTGTTGGTGAAGATGTGGAAAGGTGAACCCTCTTGCACCGTTGATAGGAATGCAAGCTGGTGCAGCCACTCTGGAAAACAGTGTGGAAGTTCCTCAAAAAGTTAAAAATACAGCTACCCTAAGACCTAACAATTGCACTACTGGGCATTTACCCCAAAGATACAGATGTTGTGAAATGATGGGATACCTGCACCCTAACGTTTATAGCAGCAATGACTACAACAGCCAAACTATGGAAGAAGCCATGATGTCCTTCACCAGAGAAATGGATAAAAATGTGGTGTGTATACACACACACACACACACACACACACACACACACACACACACACAGGAATATTACTCAGCCATCAGAAAGGATGAGTACCTCCCATTCACATCAACACGGATGGAACTGGAGGGTATTATGCTGAGTGAAATAAGCCAATTGGAGAAAGATAATTACCATCGTGTTTTGGAGGAAAATGGAGTGGGGGAAAAATCAGGGAGGAAGACAAACCATAAGAGACTCCTTACTCTAGAAAACAAAGGGTTGTAGAAGGGGAGGTGGGTGATGGGTACTAAGGAGGGCACATGATGAGATGAGCGCTGAGTGTTATACTACATGTTGGAATTGAATTTAAATTAAAAAAAAAGATAATCTTTCAACTGCCAGGACATTCTATATACTTATAAAAATACTAGTTTCTATATCCATCAGATTGTTCTTTTAAATGACAACGTATACCAAGTTTTGTAAAACACGCAAAGCAATCATAATTGTAATCGTATAATTATGCAATATTTTAGAGAATATAAATTTATACAATCACTTTTGAAAACTTTTAAAACTGGGCATATACATACCCTATGATCCAACATTTCCGCCTCTTAGGTATACACCCAATAAGCTTTGTGTGTGTGTTTACCAAAAAGCAGGTACAGGAATATTCATACCAGCATTATTCATCAAAGTCCTAACCAAAAACTACTCATGTCAACCATCAGTAGAATGGACAAATTAAGTATGGCAAATGTCAACAATAGAATAATACCTGGCAATAAGAAAAGAATCCACAATAACATGGATGAATCTGAGAAACAATGAAAATCAAAAGAAACCAGACACAGAAAGAGTACATACTTTATGATTTCATTTACATGAAATACAAAAGCAGACAAAACTTACCTATTCAAAAATCTTAAGTGATTAACTTTGGGAAAGTGCTTATTAGGAGGACCAAAAGAGTGCAGGAATATTAGAAATGTTTTTGTATAGGGATCTGTGCATTGGTTACACAAGTACATTAATTTTTAAGCTGTAAATTTAATATCTATATATTATACTTCAAAGGTCATAAAAGGGTTAGGAAATTTTTAAAAACTAATTTAACTTCTAAATGATATCTCTATGAAGTTATAAAATATCCCATCCAGATAGGTATATACTCAAAATGTAACAACCAAAGTTTTTAAAAATTCTCTTAATTTTCTCTTTAAAAAAATAGGACATCTTGAAAACAGATAGAAAAAATAAAATCCCAACAGCAACTTCAAGTCCTACTTGAGTGATATTTTCTAACACTGGTTTTACTGAGAAGGATAGAGAAGTCAAACTTTAGACTCTACAAAAACTAACTTCAGCAGCTATGATTACTCCCTTGAACCACAGTTTCTGGTTGTACTGACTGGTCTCTTAAGTGTGATAGTTCAGCCTGTTGAAAAAGAAAATTCTGTAGATTAAATGCTTACTTAAGAATTCTTCTATAGCAGTGAAAACAAGTTTCAAAATAATGCCTATTTATAAAGGAGAGTTTAAACTAACTGTATAATTAAGAGGAAAAAATATATATCTACTGTATTATCCTAGATAGGTCCTTTCTCACTGGTTCAAAATTACTTTTTTTTTTTATAAGATTTTATTTACTTATTCATGAGAGACACAGAGAGAGAGAGAGAGAAAGAGGCAAAGACACAGGCAGAGGGAGAAGCAGGCTCCATGCAGGGAGCCCAACATGGGACTTGATCCTGGGCCCCCAGGATCAAACCCTGGGCTGAAGGCGGCACTAAACCACTGAGCCACCTGGGCTGCCCTTCAAAATTACTTTGAATAATATATAAAGGTTTCACAATCTTTCTCTAGTCTCTGTACCAAAACAGAGCATACCTATTACCATCAAATCAAATAGTTTTCTTCTCTTGTCTTTCTCTTCACAATTCTGTAACACAAATTATGACTGTTTCTTTACATTTTACTGTATAGAAATATGACATGAAAATCAATGAATAATATCTGTGTTGATATATCTTTTTTTCTATTGATATATCTAATAGATACTGCTTATATATGGTAAATGACTATTTGGTATCTTAGTTCACATTTACTTATTAATCAAGGAAGATATTCTTTAAGTTTTCTTCTGTTTTCCACTTATAACATTCTATAGCCAACATGATTCCAGAATTTCATCCTTAATCACATCTCTTCAGCTTCAAACACATAAAAAAATAACATGTGAGAAAACCTGTAAGATTAGTCTGGCTCAGAATTGAGATGAACATCTTCCTGGAGCAGAACAAATGGAAAGGCAAAGCAGAGAGACAAACTGAAGTCACTGCCCTATAGAGAACACTATGGGCAAGGAATCCAGTCCACTGCCTAAAGCCAGGAGCTAAGACAAGTCTTTCTAAAACTATCTTAAGTAGAGGCATATTAATGCCAATTCAGCAGTATGTTCCTTTCTTACTAATAAAACTCAGTTTTAAGTAATAATTAATATGTGGTATCCTATTTCAAAATCTTAGAAATATTACTATTGTCCAATAAAAACTGTATCACAGATACTTCCATGTAGCAGTCAATTTAGTTCTCAGTTTATCAAGCAAACAGTTCTCATCACTTATCACCTGGGTTTAAGCAACACTTTTAATTTTTTTATATTTTTAAGTCACTTTATGTTTACTTTAGAAAAAATAAAGGGAGAATAGAAAATTACATAAAAAATTTTCAGTAAAAACTGAAATATGGAAACTCAGATTTTAATTACACGTTTCTGGTTCTCATAGACCATAAATGGACAATATTCTTTCAATGAAACATGTATAAGTATGGAACTTCTTGGTCTTGTAAACCACTGATTCCAGATTTCCAATACCTCCCTAATAAATGACTACTTTTGGTTCTTTCTACTGTTACATCATTAAAGAATGATATTTTCTAAAACTCTGACAAGCTCATAATTTTGTTGATGAAAGAATAACCACTTCTTTGCTCCATTCTTGTAACACAATATACTGCAATAAAATAAGGTACTGCCATAATGCTATGACATTAAAAAAACATTAAAAACATTATGCTAAATTAAAGAAGCCAGTCACAAAATACCACACTTACTACTATTTATATAAAATATCTGTAACAGGCAAATCCATAGAGACAGAAAGATTATGTGGTGACCATGGTCAGGAGGAGGGGAGTTTGGTGATCACTAATAGCTAAGGGGTCTTTTTAGGGGTAATGAGGTGTTCTAAAATTAAACAATGTTGATGGTTGTACAACTCTAATAATATAGTAAAAACCACTGAACTGTACATATTAATAGGTGACATAATATGCAAATTACATCTCAAAACTATTTATTAAAAAAATAACATTGTAGAAAAATTTACAACTGGAAAATGTTATTAGCATGATTTTTACACAAACTGGAAATAAAAAGATTATCATGCATTATACTTCAGTAGTAAATATTCTAATCCAGTTTGAAGAATGCCAACATTTTATGGGAACACACTTCCGCTACCACAGATTTAGTGTCCTCCAGCCCAGCTTCTCTTCTTCCTCTGAAAGAAAGAGGGTTAGGAAACCAGGAAGGTGAAAAAGATAAAATTGGGGAAAGCAAGTCTGATGAACAAACCTCTCTACCTCAAGACTCTATCCTCAAAGTTAAGAGTATCTCCAGGATACCAATTCACAAAAGAAATCTCTAGTTCAACACTTTCCTGTGTTCTGTTTTGTTTGCAAATATGTTCATATGTGGCAAAATAGCATAAAATGAAAACCACATCAATAGGCTTTCATTATAAACAAGATTCGAGCATACCCTATCAATTTTTAGTATAATATCATATTTAAAAATGGTATTTACAAAGGGATGAAAGTGAAAATAATGGAGAAATGGGAATGGAAATAAACATCTGCTGCCTGTGGTTCTTGATTTTTTTTAAATTTTTATTTATTTTTTATGATAGTCACACACACACACACAGAGAGAGAGAGAGAGAGAGAGAGAGAGAGAGAGAGAGAGAGAGAGAGAGAGAGGCAGAGACAGCAGAGGGAGAAGCAGGCTCCATGCACCGGGAGCCCGACGTGGGATTCGATCCGGGGTCTCCAGAATCGCGCCCTGGGCCAAAGGCAGGCGCCAAACCACTGCGCCACCCAGGGTTCTTGAGCAACAGGTAACAAATCTAAGAAAGTCACTGTTGGCTATTCATTTTGGGGACACGTATTTTTTTAATAAGAAAATCAGTAAGCTATAGAATTCTAAATTCAAATCCACAATCTGTTCTTGATTTGTTATTATTAGTCACAACTTTTTTCTATAAAATGAAAGGCAGAGAGTAAACAATTTAAATTTAAGGAACTATATGCCGACAAGGAACACCAATAGGACCTACACTGTGGTAATGAAATACCCTTTTCTGCTGAAGGGAAGCAAAACTCCTTAGTAAAATGGCAAGTGGTTTACAGGTCTGAGGCAGGCAATGTACAAGATGAGCTTAAAACAATTATACTACTTAGAGTAGCATCAGAAAAAAGGCTCAGGAGCCAACCTGAAGAGGCTTCTCATCAAAGGATAATAACTTGAATGGACAGACCACACCATATATGTTTAAATTCATGAATATTTAATGAGACAAAAATAAAGAAACCTAATTGTACACAACTGAAGGATGAATCAACTCATTACTTTGAGAACTGTTAGATAAAGGGAAAGAATGAAGCTGTCTTTCCTATGTGAATTATACTACCAAACTAGTACGAATAATTCAACTACTGAGTGAAAAAGAAATAACAGAATTAGTGTATCACCATTTTGCAGCCCCTAATAGATTCCTAGACATAGGTATTAAGGTAAATGGGCTAACATCTCAAGAGAAATAGCCAGATATTATTTCCTGATAGAAAAATAATTACAGCATAATAGTAGCTTAAAAAAAATCAAATGGGAATCCATCTACCTAATTATAGGAAATACAAAGGGCAAAAGACCTATGGAGATACAAATCAGCAAAATTCATACAGTAGGAAAGGAAAAGACATCCTTTTCCCTACAACAAGTAAATTAGAAGGAAAAAAAGAATAGGTGAAGAAGGAATTATGAGATTGAAACCTTAAAGACATAACCAATCTGACCTGCATTTTGATACAAACACACTAAGAAAAAAACTTATATGAGATAATTAGAAATCTGAACACTATAAGGTATTTGGTGAGGAATAAGGAATAATTAGTCTTTTTTTAGTATATATGATGGCATTCTGTTTTTTTATTTTTATTTTTTTTAATTTAAAAAAAATTTTTTTAAAGATTTAGTTATTTATGATAGACATAGAGAGAGAGAGAAAGAGAGAGAGAGAGAGAGGCAGAGACACAGGAGGAGGGAGAAGCAGGCTCCACACTGGGAGCCCGACATGGGACTCGATCCTGGGACTCCAGAATCGCGCCCTGGGCCAAAGGGAGGAACCAAACCGCTGAGCCACCCAGGGATCCCCTTTGTTGTCTTTTTAAAAGCCCTTATCATTTAGAGATCTATAATGAAATATTTGTGGATAATGTGATATAATTTCCAGGATTTGTTTCAAAATAATATGGGGAAATAGAATAAATGTATAGTTGAAATAAAACTGGGCATGAGTTGATAACTGCTGAAGCTGAGTAATAAGTATGTATACATTTGACATTTTCCATATAAATAATAAAAAGATTTTAAATATCTGGACTATAAATTTATATTTATAAATACAATATATATTGAAAAATAAATTCTAAAGATTTATGATCTTATAATCAAGGTAAATTTACATAAATATTATAACAACCTTACCCTGACAATTTTGTTTTAAAAGATTCTGTAATGTAATTACAAATATTTGTTTCAAAGACAATTCTCAACATCTTTGGGTCTTCTAAAATGGTTTCAAGAGTAACTCTTTATTCCCTTATGGATCTTACTGCTTTCTACTTGGTTTTCAGAGAACTCAAAGCAGCTGAGCAGTGAAATATTGAATTAATTTTCTGACCTCCCTTTACAATCAACAAAGAGTTGGAGCCAGAAAGGATTTAAGCTAGAAATACAACAGTCAAGGGCAGCCCAGGTGGCTCCATGGTTTGGCGCCGCCTTCAGCCCGGGGTGTGGTCCTGGAGACCTGGGATCAGGTCCCGCGTGGGGCTCCCTGCGTGGAGTGTGCTTCTCCCTCTGCCTGTGTCTCTGCCTCTCTCTCTCTGTGTGTGTGTCTCTCATGAATAAATAAATAAAATCTTAAAAAAAAAAAAAGAAATACAACAGTCACAAAGGGGATAACTATGAAAACGAACAAAATAGAAGTAAAGGACGCTCTCAGTAAATATGTAGACTGGTTGTCATTTAAAAGGATCTTTCCAATGGATTTTAATCCAGAATTATGGTTGAAGAGAAAAAGTCCCAGTTTTCTACAAGCATAGATAATAGCTGGCAGAAAGATAGGAAAGTCCAATACTCTCTTCTGTATTACTGCAAGGAACCATGATTATACAAACCCCTTTTAAATCCCTTAGAGACCAAAAGTTTAGCCCAAATCAATTGTATTTTCCCTCATGTTTTCACATAAATTATGAAGAAAGGATTACTTCCCCTTGTAGCAGCTGCAGGAATTTTAAGTTTACAAGTTATAATAATAAGGTCCCAGATAAGAAAAATTAGGGACATTGGACTAGTACCTACTTTGCAGAACCATACAAGTTTAGCTTCAACAGGATTAGTGATAAAGAAGTCAAGAAAATGGCAGAAGAATATGCTCTTGCTGTATTTCATCTCCATTAGGGTCCGTGTGTTAATACAAAATTTGGGAGCCCACCCCAGACCTGCTAAATCAAAATAACTAGAGGTGAAGGATTTTTATATTGTCTGAGAACTACTGCTTCTGAGAATGAAGTCCTAACACCAAAACCTATCTACTGGTTGGGGGGAAAATGGAATTGGGGAGAATTTCTTAGATTCAATGCAATTTCCTGCAGTCACCAATATTTGAAATAGGCATTTGCTAAAATTCCTTGAAAATAAATGCATGTTCGTCAAAGTACTAAACTTTTTTTTTTCAAAGTAATAAACTTTAAAACTCATTACCAATTCTATAATTTCAAGTCTAATTAATGATCAATTAAAATGTTTTTAAATACAGATAAAATGCAGAGTATTGGCATAATAATGTCATTTTTAGGCTTTTGGCTAATGTAAAGTACTAGTGGTGATAACTACTAAACATCACACTAATACCTTTCATTGGTAAAGAGCCTTACACATTTAAAATGATTCTATATACATTGTTACATGAAGGCAGGAATTTTTTATAACTGTGTCTTTAATGTTGTATATACAATGACTGCTTAATAAGTATTTGTTGAATGACTGACTGAATGAATCTGATACAACAACCCCTTTAAGTCTGACAAGGCTATTTGTTAAAAAGCAAACTGCATTAAAACAAAAAAGCCTTTCACTCATTCTTCTACAAAGGCAGATGGTGGCTAATCTACTTTTATAAACATAGCACTCTCCATTCAAGCCTCAATTATCTCTTGCATGAATTATTGCTCACTGCTGCTCCTCTTGTCAATACATCTTATATTCTGCAGCCAGGATATCATCTTCCTAAACCATTGCTCAAATCAATATACTCCCAACTCAAAATCAGAAGTGATCCACTGTTCATCATGAAGCCTAAGGTTTTCTCAATATTATCTTTGTCTAATATTCATTCCGTCATTGTCCTACATTCTAGTTAAATTGGATTATTTATTATTGTCAAAATATGCCTTACAATTTCAATAATTTTTTCAGGCTATTCCTTCTGCTTGTTGCCCTCTCCTCCTCTTTCTTAACAATCTTCCAAAGCTCATGTCAAATATAACCACCACCATGAAGACGTTCTAATAATCCCAAAATGTTATTTCTCACTTCTCTTAACCTCCACACTCTGTACCTCTTCTGCTGTACTGTATTGGCCTTTTGCTAAAGTTACTATTCGTATTATTCCCCTTTCAACCATTTGCTCTTTCTGAATTTTAAGATTCTTATTGATAAGTTCTATCTTTACCATTTTTATATTCCTTCCAATCCTTTAGTGTGCCTGTACACTGCAAGGATCCTAATAGTTGCTATCTTCAATCCAAATATTTCCTCCCAGAAATTCTGCAAGGTTATCTCTCTAAATAAATATTTCTCTCCCTTTCTGTCTCTCTCTCTCTCTCTCACACACACACACTCACTCACTCACTAAATATCTGGATGCAGAACAGTGGTAGCATTTAATCTCCTTGAAAGCAACCAAACTGTCAGACCAAATCCCTTTTAAGATTACTTTTATCAAACTTATACTTTTAATCACACAATATCACAGTAGCCAGAACAGAACTCCAACTTGGAGAACTCCAGCTTTATACAATAAAAAGAGGAGGGTTGAGTGTGAGTGGGATTAAGAAGTCACATGGCACACGCAGAGAACTGAATTCAGGTGAAATGAAGAAACAGGATGTAAAATAGAGTGCACACCTCAAGGTTCTAATGACATCTGATCAAAGATATATAGCCTATGAAACTAAAAGCTAAAGTTTCAAATGAGAATGGTCTAGAGAGTACTGGGCACAGAAGAAAAAAAAAGACCACACAGTCATCTCTATAAGGTTATTAATATTTACTGCTACGATTACCCTCATCAGATTGTAAGGATGTTCACACTATGTAGTAACTCTGAAGTGATAAGACTTGTTTTTATAATCTACATTTAAAAACCATTCTGGATACTTTTGGAGCAATACCTCAAGAATGCTTACCATTAAAAAAAAAAAAGAAGAATGCTTACCATTGCTACCAGAAAAGACAGTATCTATTTCCCCAGATCCACAGCTAATATTATTAGATACAGTAATGATAATGGGGGCCAGACTGGTGGTAGAAGATCATAGAGGCAAGAAAGAAATCTAAGATAGAGATGTCTATCTAAAAAAATAAAATAAAAAAGAAAGATGTGTATCTACAATAGCCATCTTTAGACAGGTGACACACAGAGAGAGCTAGAAACCCTAAGGCCAGGGGTTTCTTTACTGTGTGTGTGTGTGTATGTGTGTGTGTGTGTATACACAGACATGCATACATAACATATTATATATTTATAGATTGATACTTTTTTTTTTAGATTGATACTTTTTAAAAATAGAACATGAACTCCTCCCATGTGAGTAGAGAAACACCTTGTCCTTTCATCATTGTATATTTTTTACTTTCTGGTCAGATTTTATTGCTTTAAGTCAAATGCCAACAGATGAATTAATGGATAAAGAATGTCTGCCTGGACATTCCAACTGATCAGTTGGTTAAGTATCTGCCTTTGGCTCAGGTCATGATCCCAGGGTCCTGGGGTCAAGCCCCACATTGCCAAGCAGGGAGCCTGCTTCTCCCTGTCCCTCTGCCTAGTGCTGCCCCTTCTTATTCTCTTCTCTTTCTCAAATAAAATCTTTTCTAAGAATGTAAAAACAGTCCATGCTTATAAATTAGAAGAACAAATATTGTTAAAAAGTCTATACTACCCAAAGTAATCTACACACTCAATGCAAAATGTTATCAAAACACCACCAGCATTTTTCACAGAGCTGGAACAAACAACTCTGAAATTTATATGGAATCAAAAAAGACCCCAAATAGCCAAAGTAACATTGAAAAACAAAACTGGCAGCATCACAATTCTGGGTTTCAAGCTGTATTACATATCTGTAATCACCAACACAGTATGGTACTGGCACAAAAACACGAAGAAGAATGGAACAGGACAGAGAACCCAGAAATGGATCCTCAACTCTATGGTTAACTAATCTTTGACAAAGCAAGAAAGAATATCCAATAAAAAAAAAAAGACACTCTTTTCAACAAATGGTGTTGGGAAAACTGGACATCCACATGCAGAAGAATGAAACTGGACCACTTTCTTATGTAAAAATTTATTTTATTTCTTGCACAAAAATAAACTCAAATTGGATATGAAAGACCTAAATGTGAGACAGGAGTCCATCAAAATCTTAGAGGAGAACACAGGCAGCAACCTCTTTGACCTTGGTCAAGAACTTCTTGCTGGACATGTCTCCAGAGGCAAGGGAAACAAAGGCAAAAATGAACTATTGGGACTTTATCAGGTTAAAAGGTTTTGCACAACAAAGGAAACAATCGACAAAACTAAAAGGCAACGTATGGAATAGGAGAAGATATTTGCAAATGACATATCAGATAAAGAGTGAGCATAAAAATCTATAAGGAATTTATCAAACGTAATAGCCAAAAATAAATAAATAAATAAATAAATAAATAAATAAATAAATAAATAAATAAATAAGTCAGTCAGTCAGTCAGTCAGTCAGTCAGTCAAAAAATGAACAGAAGATATAAACAGATATTTCTCCAAAGAAGACATACCAATGGCCAGGAGACACATGGAAAGATGCTCAACATCACTGATCATCAGGAAAATACAAATCAAAACCACAATGAGATACCATTTCACACCTGTCAGAATGGCTAAAGTCAACAATTTAGAAAATGACAGATGTTGGTAAGGATGTGGAGAAAGAGGAATCCTCTTGTACTGTTGGTGGGAATGCAAACTGGTGCAGCACTCTGGAAAACAGTTTGGAGGTTCCTCAAAGAGTTAAAAATGGAACTACCCTACAACCCAGCAATTGCACCATTACGTATTTATCCAGAGGATTCAAACATAGTGATTCGAAGGTGCACATACACCCCACTGTTTATAGCAGAAATATATATCCATACTAGCCAAAACAAGGAAGGAACCAGATGTTCATCAACAGATGAATGGATAAAGAAGATGCAGTGTGTATATATAATGGAATATTACTCAGCCATCAAAAAGAATGGAATCTTGCCATTTGCAATGACTAGATGGAGCTAGAGGGTATTATGCTAAGTGAAATAAGTCAGTCAGACAAAGACAAATACCATATAATTTTACTCATATGTGGAATTTAAGAAACAAAACAGATGGACATAGGGGGAAGGAATGAAAAATAAGATAAAAACAGAAGCAAACTATAATAGTTTTAACTATAGGGAAGAAACTAAGGATTGCTAGATAGGAGATGGGTAGGAGGATGGGGTACTGGGTGATGGGAATTAGGAGGGCACTTGATGTAATGAGTACTGGGGGTTATATGCAACTGATGAATCACTAAATTCTACCCCTTAAACTAATAATATACTCAATGTCAATGGACTTGAAGCCAAATTTTAAAAAATAATGTAAAGGGATGCCTGGGTGGCTCAGCGGTTGAGCATCTGCCTTTGGCTCAGGGTGTGATCCCAGAGTCCCAGGATCAAGTCCCACATCAGGCTTCTTGCATGGAGCCTGCTTCTCCCTCTGCCACTCTCTATGTGTCACTCATGAATAAATAAATAAAATCTTTAAAAAATAAATAAATAAAAAATAAAAAAAGAATGTAAAGAAGAAGAAAAAAGAATGTACAGAAAATGATCTTCAAATTAAGGAATAGGTTTTGAAACTTTTTTTTAATTTATTTTATTTTATTTTATTTATTTATGATAGGCACACAGTGAGAGAGAGAGAGAGGCAGAGACATAGGCAGAGGGAGAAGCAGGCTCCATGCACCGGGAGCCCGATGTGGGATTCGATCCCGGGTCTCCAGGATCGCGCCCTGGGCCAAAGGCAGGCGCTAAACCGCTGCGCCACCCAGGGATCCCGGTTTTGAAACTTTTCTTGGAGTTTTTGTACATTTAACAAATTTATTTTCAATTAAAAATAAAAGTATACCAGAAAAACTATGTGTTAATACAACCAGGGCATTACAAATTAGGGCTCAAAGTAGAAGTCTTTCCTACTAGTTTTTATTGAGATGAGGGCTTGGGGATTGGAGTGAAAACAGGGGAAGAAAAACTAAAAATAATACAGCAAAATTTTATATTTAGAAATTTTATGTAATTAAGAAAACATAACATTAACCTTCAATTCTTTTGAATAGTCTTAGTCTATCACATAGTGTGTATATGGTTGGTGGAGTGGAGAAGCATCTAAGAGTACTGAATTTCATGAATAACATGAAAACATGTTATGCAAATTTTTTTATCATTTAAGCCTATTTCATCCTCAATTCTTTATTTTTAAAGATTTATTTATTCATGAGAGAGAGAGAGAGATAGGCAGAGGGAGAAGCAGGCTCCGCACAGGGAGCCTAATGCAGGACTCGATCCAGAATCCCAGGATCATGCGCTGAGCCAAAGGCAGACACTCAACCGCTGAGCCAGGCATCCCATCCTCAATTCATTTTTGTTCTCATTTGTAAGGATGGCATAATAAATGGGAAGATAAAATATCTTTATTCACATTTGTTAATTGGTGAGTGGTCATTACTCAGTTTGATAAGCAAATCTTTTTTTAGTAGTCTCTAGATGCCTGTGACTTTTCCCACACTACCACAGGTCAGTACAACACATTACAATCATGGTAAAATAAATTAATGTCCTTGTTTTGAAAGTTTAAATGTCATATTTAAAAATAATTTTTGAAATAGCACAATTACAAGAGCAAACATTATAACTCAGATAAACATAACATTAGGCTAAAGGGAAGCCAAAATAAATACCATAGTTTGTGAATGTCCAAATGTGCACCCCAAAGAAAAACATACTAATGAAATTGTTAAGTTATAAAATTCATTAAAATTGAGTTATAAAGATAAAATTGCATATATTTGCAAGGAGTCCTTTGAAAATGTATTAACTTTCTAATTATGGTAAAATATATGTAACATAAAATTTACCTTAACTATTTTTAAGTGTATAGTTCAGTAGCTCTAAGTACATCACAGCCATCCATCTCCAGAACTCTTCATTTGCAAAATGGAAACTCTATATGCACTAAATAATCACTACCCATTTCTCCTGCCCTCTAGCCCTTGGCAACCACCATTCCACTTTCTGTCTTTATGAATTTGACTATTCTATGTACATACATAGAAGTGGATCATACAATATTTACCCTCTTGTAAACTGGCTTATCACTTAGTATAAAGTCCTTAAGGATCATCCATGTTGTAGCATGTGTCAGAATTTCTTTCTTTCTATAAGGCTGAATAATATTCCACTGTATGTATATACCACATTTTGTTTATTTATTCATCCATTAATAGAAATTTAGTTTTTTCCCCATTTTTTGGCTATTATGAATAATGCTGCTATGAATATGGGTGTACAAATATCTGATTCCCTGGTTTCAATTCTTTGGGGTATATATATCCAGATGTGGAATTGCTGGATTATATGGTCATCGTAAAAATAATTAATTTTTTGAAGAATCACCACACTAGTTTTCACAGTGGCCACACCACCTTACAATCCCAATAGTGCACAAGGGTTCCAATTTCTCCACATCCTAATACTTCTCATTTTATTTTTTTGTTAGTAGTCATTCTAGTGTCCTGTACAAAGTGCCCTGTTTAAGTCCTATAAAAGTTTTCATTTCCACCTATATTTGAAAATGTCATGAGTTAGATATTTAAAAAATAAAAACTTATTAATTCAGCCCCTAGAGTAAAATTTATGGTTATACAAACATTGCATAAGAAAATGATCATTTTATATATATAATATATATATAAAATGTTAAGTAGGGAATGAGGAATGAGGAAACAAAAATATAAAAATACAACCTACCAAGGGAAAAAAATGGAAGCAAAAACCAAAATGTTGTAAGTGGCGAGATTTAAATTTAAAACTGATTTTCCTTTTTACTTTTCTTGTATTTTCCATGATTTTTATAGTAAGAAACAAATGGCTACAGAAAGAAATGAGGCTGAATATCATTATCATAATGATAAAGATTTAGAAGTAGATGTAGACTTGGTTCGGTGGAAAAAAGAGACATGGGCGGGGAGGGGGATATAGAACCAAATCAAAGTTACTGAGACAAGAATAAGAAAGGTACAATTAGAAGACAATATCTACTCAGTTTCCCTGGAATTTGTATGTACTTGAAAAGGCATTAACAAAACGTGAAAACAAGTAAGTAAACGCTGAAGGGCTTTGACATTTGTACTTTTTCTATAAGCAGTTAGGCTTAATCTCAATTCTTCCCAGTGTTCAGGCCCCCACTAAGTTTTGATGACGCTGGAATCTTTCTATTCTGCCGCCAGTTATTCTGGCACTCCAATACTTTCAAATAAATGTAGTAATCTAGACAAATAATTTTAAGTATCACAAAAGTAATATTCCAGGAGACGAAAAATGACATCAACACCCAGTTTGATGTACCTATAATTTGAATTAGTGATTCTGAAAGGTGGAGCAGATTTTACCCACAGGGGACATTCAGCATGTCTGAAGACATTTTGGATTGTCAGGACTGGCAGGATGCTGCTAAACATCCTATAAGGACATCCCCCCAGCACTGTATCCCTAATACCTAAAACAGTGTTTGGCATGCTGTAGGTACTCAAAAATGACCAGTTTTTTTAGTTTTAATATCTTCTTTAATAAGACATTACAGCACACAACTGAGCCCCAAGTGTGTCAGTTAAACATGGGGATGCAGATCCATAGGAAGTAAAATGGAAACAAATATAATCTTAAACCCATTCCTTTTGGCAATTAATGGAAACACAGAATACAATGGACCAATTCCCTCTCAGTGTCTCAGATTTTATAAAGTCTTTGAAGACACCAAAACAGTTTTATGATGAACTTTGCTGTGATCTGTTAAAGAATCTTCAAATTAAATAATGAAGATGCTTAAGAATTATAGTTTTCCCCTTAGAGCAAATATAACTCAAACATAATAGAAAGGGATTGTACTAATTATCCTTACACAAAGCATGAGAATTAATGTCTTATGCAAGACCAATGCAGCTATTTTCCTATCACTGAGATATAACATTAAATATAGTGTCTTCAGCTGCTTATAAAAAAGGGTTAAATACGAGAACAAAAAGCTTTTATTCTGAATTACAGTCAGTAAAACAAATGAAAAAAAAAAAACTTGTGAATGATTTTTAAATGATTTGTTACTAAATGTAAACATACATATGGTCAAAGCATTTTTAAAAACCTTTAAATTGGAATTTAGCCAGAACTTCAATAATACCCACCACAAGCAATCAGGCAAATTCTTATGTTCTGGTACCCAACATATTAGGAAGTAACAGATATTAAATCTGAAACTTAGGAAATTAAATACATGAAAAAAAAGACTAAATTAAGATTGTAATAGAAGTCGCTAAGAAACTATCACCACTGAAGAAGCTTTTCCTTGTCAATATCTTAAACTTACAGTGAAGTCAAACAAGGTGGGCAGAATCTGCACAGCTACAAAACAAATGCAGTGATAAATTACAGCAGAAAGAGGGAATGCATTTTGTAAATCCACAGGATCAGATTTGTGGCTCTAAGCAATTACCAGCAAATAGTTGAGTGTTCTTCCTTATTATATTAATTTTAAAATTTAAACAGTTACAGCAGTTACACCAGTAAAGTTAATAGTTGACAAGAGCAAATTAGAAGAACCCTAAAGTTGTCTTAACTGGGAGGGACTTACCTCATCTATCTGAACCAACCCATTTCCCCATCCTCAGAGCCAAAAGAATGTGGAGATTGGCCTATTTTAATCCTTTACTAGTTCAGACAGAAGTCATACTGTACACAGTCTTTGATTTTAGGAAATATATATATATATACACACACATATATGAGAAAACTGAGGCTCAGAGTGTTCAGACATTTAGAAAATAGTGGAGCTGAGAAGCAGATTGAAGTCTTCTAACCAAAATTCAGGCTCTTCCATCTCTGTCTTCTAAGGGTTTTGTTAATATTTTTCAGAAGGCTCTTTAAAAGTTCATATCATTTGATTTAGCAATTCTGGTTTTAAAAACTGATCCTAAGAAGTTATCACATAGCTGTACTCTGATTATATATCTATTTTCATTAATCAAAAGAGAGATACATTTTAAACTTTTTAAAATGATTTTATTTATTTATTTGACAGAAAAAGAGCAGGCAGAGGGAGAGGGAGAAGCAGGCTCCCTACTGAGCAGGGAGCCTGACAGGCTACAGGGCTCAATCCCAGGACCCTAGGATCATGACCTAAGCCAAAGGCAACTGCTTAACCAACTGAGCTGCCAAGGCACCCTGAGAATACATTTTAAAAAGAATCTTACTGTTTGCACAGCCCCTGAGCCTCTCTCGTCTTGTGTTGAGGGACGGGGACCTTCTGCCCCAGGTTGCTCCTTTATCCAGCCCCATCCTCTTGAGGGGGTTGGGGATGTAAAGGGCCTGAGGTCTTCACTTACTCAGTAAATAAAACTGTTTTTGTGGAAAAAAAAAAAAAAAAGAATCTTACTGTACTTAGAGTAAGATAAATTATGATGTATCCATTCAATGGAACATTAAAGAAAAAAAAGCATACATATATTTATCAAGAAGAAAGGGCATTGAAGATTTAACCAAAGACATTGGTAAATGACAGAGGAGAAGAGTAGGTAACAAAATAATATGTATAGTGTGATCTCATGTAGATATATACATTTCCATGGAAAATAATCAGGAAGGATAAACTTCAAAATGTTAGCAATATTTTTTTCTATGTGGTCAGATCTGTGGTGATATTTCTTTTTGCTTACACACATTTTCTAACATTAAAAACATATATGGTATGGGTACTACAGGGAGAGGCTATTAAAAATCAGCTAGGCTCTGTCTCTTGGTTAAAGAATGAGTAACTACAAATTTACTATAGACAAAACATGATTTCTTTTTACTCAGGTATAGCACTGTGATCTTCTTTTTCAATGAGAAAATATTAATTTTTAAAAGGGTACTTAATAGCTAAAAAAGATAGGAAGTTGTCAATAGCAACTAGCAATCTATACCTCAATAAAACATAGATAATAGAGAAGCTGCATTAAAATGCTTTCTAAGCCTAATGTACAGTGATATTGCACCTATTGTTTTTTAAATCTACAAACAAAAGATTATTATCAAACTAATCTCTAAAGTTGAGCGTTAAGCTGGGAATGAAATGATTTGTGGAAAATACAAGGAATCTTCCAAACCCACTTATGAAAATGCTCTGTGAGGCATCTGCTATGCTTACTCACCTAGACCATGTTCTATGATTTCTATAAAAGCATTAATTATCAGAAATATCTTATTCTCAAACGAATTCATGTATCATATGAAAGGCTTATTTAGACTAAATTACATTTGAGAGCTAGGTAACTGTGTAAATATCTCGGTCAGATTGCCAAAAAACACCTATCAATATAGCAACTGGCAATGAGCCACCTAATTTAATTTTATAATGTTTTACTAAGAACAATTTGGTTTACAATTGGTTGCTTACTTTCATAGGGCTGTACTGAAATTTTAAATTCAACAGATTTGTAATTGTAGTTTACACTTATTCTGTAAGATTAAATCACTTATATTTATCAAGTAAAAATTTATTTTTTAAGTTTTATTAACATAAAAAACTGGGACGCCTGGGTGGCTCAGCGGTTAAGCATCTGCCTTCAGCCCAGGGCGTGATTCTGGAGTCCCTGGATCGAGTCCCGCATCAGGCTTCCTGCGTGGAGCCTGCTTCTCCCTCTGCCTGTGTCTCTGCCTCTCTCTCTCTGTGTCTCCGCCTCTCTCTCTCTGTGTCTCCCATGAATAAATAAATAAAATCTTAAAAAAAAAAAAACAAAACATAAAAAACTTCTTCAAAAAAGCAACTTTGCTGATTTTTTCTTTTGCAACTAGCAGGAAAAAAATCATTTTTCATCTATATCATTTTCTTAAAGAATCAAATACTTGTCATATCTTGACATAAACTTTTTAATGATAGTATTAAAGTAGGAACCTTCTCTTTCCCATAATACCACTGCTTCTCTAATTTCCTTCCTGGGATTTTTTTTTCTACATTCATATACTTTGTGAACTGATTTTTCTTTCATGAATTTCAAGAAGCTAGTGGCAAAAATCTGCATAAGAAACAGTTTCTAGGACAGCTCTGGTGGCTCAGCGGTTTAGCGCTGCCTTCAGCCCAGGGTGTGATTCTGGAGACCCAGGATCGAGTCCCACGTCAGGCTCCCTGCATGGAGCCTGCTTCTCCCTCTGCCTGTGTCTCTGCCTCTTTCTCTGTGTCTCTTGTGAATAAATAAAATATTAAAAAAAAAAACTTTCTAAATTTTACATTAAAAAACTATAACACATACTTTGGAGACCACATCCCATTGACAACAATCCCTTTTAAACTAAAGTACCCCACCAAGGGATATATGAATAAGTATATACATGCGTATGTACAGGAGCACAGAAAATTATAATTTGTTTAAAACAGTTATCCTTACGTAGAGCTACTATGAGAAATTACATATTTTTTAATGCTTTGCTTATTTATAGATTTTTTCTACAAAACAGGTAATAATAAAAAATAAAAGTTTGAATATTAAGAGAATTTTAAAAGTTCATAAAAACATAAAAATATTCGAAGACAGGTACATAATTATATCCTCTCAGTGTAATGATCAGAGAGGAACTTAAAGTCCATGAAAATATCTCTGATAGAATAATCTAAATTATTCTATTAATATATCCATTGCATATAAAAACAATGGTACAACATATGGTATTTGTCGATTGTACACATGAAACTAATATTATACTATATGTCAACTTAAACCATTTCTTCCAAATTTTATATACGTATGTGGATATATATATATGATCTATATAAATACAGAAGTAACTTGCATTAGAAATAACTAAATAATAAAAAAATATTATATATATATATAAAATATTATATATATATATATATATATATATATATATATATATATATATATATAAAATAACGCAATAGGCCAGCCCAGGTGGCTCAGCAGTTTAGCACTGCCTTCGGCCCAGGGCCTGATCCTGGAGACCTGGGATCAAGTCCCATGTCAGGCTCCCTGTACGGAGCCTGCTTCTCCCTCTGCCTGTGTCTCTGCCTCTCTCTGTCTCTCTCATGAATAAATAAATAAAATCTTAAAAAAAAAAAAAAAAAAGAAAAAGAAATAACTAAATGCCTTTTCTCCTAAATTAGACTTTGTGTTTTAACAGTAAAACAGTTGACTAAGAGATCAGAATTATGGTGGGTGCAGAACCAGTATGAAATAATATGGAAAAGGTGACTAAAGGCCAGCTCTGCACAACACTGAAAGTCATCTTTAAGAGTATTTTAAGGGCAGCCTGGGTGGCTCAGTGGTTTAGCGCCGCCTTCGGCCCAGGGCCTAATCCTGGAGATCCGGGATAGAGTCCCACATCAGGCTTGCTGCATTGGGCCTGCTTCTCCCTCTCCCTCTGCCTGTGTCTCTGCCTCTCTCTCTGTGTGTCTCTCATGAATAAATAAATAAAATCTTAAAAAAAAAAAAGAGAGAGTATTTTAAAATGATTTTAGGAATCTGTGTGTTCAGTAGGTGGAATAATTCTAAATTTAAAACTATTATTGCCAAGAGGACTTTGAGATCATTTAGGAAACCCTGTCATTAATAAATGAAGGAAAGAAGGTTCTGTAGTTAACTGACTTTGCCAAGGAGATAGTTAACCACAGACCAACGGCTTGAATCTGGCTGTCTTCCTGACTCTGCTTCTTTCACTACAACTAATTCTCAGTTGTTGGGAAGGCAAAAAGCAGAGGATCTCAACAAACTGTTTCTGTAAGTAAAGTTTTATCAGAACACTTTCATTTACTGCTTGTTTTTACAAAGAAAAAATGGAGTAGTTATGAAAGATATCTTATGATCTACAGCCTAAAATAGTTACCAACTGATCCTTTACAGAAAAAAGTTTGCTGACTCTATGTTGAAGATTTTTTTACCATACAATTCAGAAATTTTAGAACTTGATCCATAATAACCCATATGATGGGTTGTAAAAAATAATAATAGAACAACACTAGCAATTACCTTATAAGGGGTTAATCCTACTACCACCAAAGAATCTATTTGTCCATTTTGCATATTTTGACACAAACATCTTTTAGAAAAGAAAAACTTAGAACTTTCCAAAGGAGAAATTAAGACTTGACTAAACTGAAAGAAAATTCGTATACATTCCTATTCTATAAAACCACTTCTCATCTACATGAATATATTTATAGATCATTGGCTATTTGGGAGAGAGCCTAACAGATAAATCTAAGCTAAATGAATTAGAGATGTCAAATGTATGACAGAATATTTTAGAAAAAGTCAAATTTATACGCAATTTTCCAGCAGGATATCTAAGGCACAAAGGAGACACATATATTTAAGTGCCAAGAACATCTAGCCTATTAATCACATGATTCATTAAACTTTTCACTTTTATCTTTCTCTTCTCAGAAAAGCAAGCAAACCTGACTCCAGCTGATCCTGTTAGTAACAGCACACACCACAAAAAAATGTAAACCTTGGTTAAACTTAAGTACAAAATACAATTTACATAAAAGAGACTACTCAAGGAAAACAAGTTTATTTAAAGAAGTCCCCACTAGAAGCTAACAAATCAGTAAAAGTTATTAATTTACTAGTGAAGATAGCATGAAATAAGGTTACACACAAACACATAGCTCTTTTTTAGGGAACCGGGGACAGTTCATTATAAAACAATATATCCTACATTGTATAGTCTTGTATATCCTACAAGACTAAAAATTGCAACCAGAAAGGAACCTGAAGATATATATATCAAATTAGAACACACACACACACACACACACACACACGATCTGAGACTTAAATCAGAAGACTTGGGTTCAAATCTCTGAGCTGCCAACAACTGTTAATACTGAGCAAGTTACTTCTTGATGATTTAATGTCCTTCTAACATTTAGTTTACTCCTTCCCTCCCTCCGTCCTTTTTAGAGAGGGTGGGAGAAGGACAGAGAGAATCCTCAGCAGGCTCCACGCCCATGAGATCAAGCCCCACACAGGACTCAATCTCACAACCCTGAGATCATGATCTGAGGTAAAATCAAGAGTCATTTAACTGAGCCACACAGACATCCCTGGTTTATTTCTTTATAAAATAAGTGATTTGGACTAGAGTAGTAAGGTTCCTTCTAACCCCCAAATTAACAATCTATTTATTTGAAAGAGAAAGACAGAGTAAGAGCACGAGTGGGAGGATCAATGGGAGAAAGAAAGGGAGAGGGAGAATCTCAAGCAGACTGGGCTAAGCATGGAGCCTGATGTGGAGCTTGATCTCATGACCCTTTAATCACGACCTAAGCTAAAACAAGAGTCTGACACTGAACAGACTATACTATCCAGGGGCCACAAATTAGGTCATTTTTAAGTAACCATTTATTAAATCACTGCTCTGTGTCAAGAACCATGTTAATAACTTTAATAACCTGTAGAAGCTAATGAATTTAGAAAAAGCGTTTTAGAATAAATAATCTCTTCCAGCCTCATTCTTTTAAACACATAAAGAGATATGAGATGGAGTTTAATATGTGCTGCCTTAAAAATATAAGTAAAATCCTTCTTCCAAATCAGACTCTATAAATTCTCCAACTAAACTAGGTGACATTAGTCAAATTATATATTCTCTCTGAATCTCCATTTATAAAATGAGGACCATCAACAACAACTCTGTAGTTTTTGTGAGGAATAAAGATAACACCCACAGGTATAAAGTTGAAAGCTTGCCCTTTGATGTCAGAATTAAGACAAGGATGTCCTATCACTAATTCAAAAACTAGAAATAAAAAGAGCAATAAAATCAGCTACAATAAAGTCACAAAGCTAAGGTATCTGCAAAAAAATAACCGGAAAAAAGCTAGTATCCTCTATGTGTGTTTATACACAGATGTATACACAGATTGGTACAAACGAATGAGGAAAAGTTAGCAATCTAATTGAAAAATAGACAAAAGATCTGAACCAGAACACCAAAAGAGGAAATCCAAACAGGCAATAAACATATGTAAAAGGCATCTGGCCTCATTAGTAATCAAGAAAAGTGATATTAAAAATATAATGGGATATCATTATATACTCCCCACACTGCAAAGAGTAAAATCTCTAACATATAAAGAATATGGCCTGACCAGAATACATTTGGTATACAATTTGGAAAACAGTTTAACCTTATCTAGTCAAGTTCAAGATGCAGGTAGATTGGGATGCCTGGGTGGCTCAGCAGTTGGGCATCTGCCTTTGGCTCAGGGCGTGATCCCAGGGTCCCAGGACACTGGGATCCCTGAGAGGGGCCTGCTCCTCTCTCTGCCTATATCTCTGCCTCTCTCTGTCTCTCATGAATAAATAAATAAAATCTTAAAAAAAAAAAAAGATACAGGTAGATTATAACCCAACAATTGCACTCGTAAGTATACCTTAAAGAAATGCATGCTTAGATGCATATATAGAAGTGTCCATACCAGCACTGTTTATAAGAGCTAAAGCCTGGTTATAATCCAAATATTTATTAACAGTGGAATGGATAAATAAAATAAGGAACGCATATATATAGAATACTACAAAACAACCTAATAAACCATAACTAAATACAATATGATTGACCCTTATAAAATGTTGACTAAAAAAGCAAAATACAAAAGAATGTCTGTGATATCATTTCATTCACACGTTAAAATATAGAAATAAACGACACTGTTCAGAAATACATGCAGAGAAGGTTAAACTATTTCTAAAATGAAAAGAAATTTTTATCTCTGGGGAGAAGGGAAGTGATTATTTTTTTTAAAGATTTTATTTATTCATTTATGATAGACACACAGAGAGAGAGAGAGAGAGGCAGAGACACAGGCAGAGGGAGAAGCAGGCTCCATGCCAGGAGCCTGATGTGGGACTTAATCCCAGGACTCCAGGATCGTGCCCAGGGCCAAAGGCAGGCACTAAACCACTGAGCCACCCAGGGATCCCCAAGGGAAGTGATTATTTATTAGGAATGGTGTTGCGGGGGCAGCTTCTGGTGTGTTGCTCACGACTGATTTCTTGACTTAGTGAATACATGGATGGTCACTTTACAAATATATTGTATATATACAAGTACACTTGCAAGTTGTACACCTGTAAGTTTCTGGCACACAGGAGATAGTAATAAAAACAACTATTACATTATAATGATGATTTTATTCTGACTACTATTGCTACTACTTTCACTGATATTACTACTAATTTCTCTTCTGCCGATTATATATGCCCCCTTAAAATATCAGTTCAGAGAGACTATACATAAAAAATGCCTGTATGTGAAAATGTATGCATGCCTATTAAGCTTTTTATTTGTGTTATTTTCTTTTCCGTTTCCCCACTGTTACACTTCTAAATGCATCTTCCTTTTTATATACTTTGCACTATCCTGACCACAAAATTTTGATAGGAACTAAAGTTTTCCCCTCTACATGATTATTCTTTCAGCAAGGATCTGCTGATGGTGACATCAGCAGCAGGAGTCATAAACCTCTGGTTGAGTAAGAATAACAGATGATATATAAACTGAGTTTAATAAAATCTAAGTATCTAAAGGATGTAGTATAAGAACTATACTAGATTCTCATTGCTCACACACCTTGAACTGCTCTTCTCAAGCTCCCAACCCAGAAACTCAGTTCTTAGGTGATTGCTGTAGCCCTTTTCTACAGGAGGCAACAGAAGAAGTATTTACATGCAAGGCTATGAAACATACATGGTCATGGTCACTACATCAAAAAGCTCGATACACTTCTATGGTAAGGTTTAAGTGGTTATATCTTGTCAAGCACCAAAAAAACTCTTTATTTTGGTATTTCCAATTCTTGATAACAAAATATAACCTCTACTAATGATTTTAAAATTCCTTTTAATGCAACCAGAAATTATAAGAAATTTCACCTGAAGTTTACTGATGCATGTTGGGGTGCTTGAGTGGCCCAGTCAGTTAAGCATCCAACTCTTGGTTTGAGCTCAGATCATGATCTCAATCATGAGATCAAGCCGCACCTCAGGCTCTGCCCTTAGTAAGGAGTCTGCTTAGGATTTTCTTCTTCCTCTGCCCCTCCCCACTGTGCTCTAAGTCTTTAAAAAAAAAAAAAAAAAAAAAAAAAAAACTGACTGCATGCTAAAGAGAAAGTTACCAGAGGGGAATAAAGCCACTTAAAGTAACCAGGTCATAATTACCAACTTAATCACTCCTTTTAAAAAATGGAATATCTAACATCTACATTTTTTCAAAAAAATCTAGCTTTTTATTTTTTTATTTTTTTAAATCTAGCTTTTTAAAAATAGATTTGTTTCAGATGGTGGGGGGCAGCTTGAGTGGGGGAGAGGGGTAGAGGGAGAAGAGAATCCTTGCTGAGCAAGGAGCCCGATGTGGGGCTCAATCCCAGGATCCTGGGATCATGACCTGAGCCAAGGCAGATGCTTAACTGACTGACCCATGTAGACACCCCATTAACATCTAAATTTAATTTGATGAAAGGTAAGAATTTGTGTTTATTTATTTATTTTTAAATATTTTATTTATATATTCATGAGAGAGAGAGAGAGAGAGAGAGAGAGAGAGAGAGAGGCAGAGACACATGCAAAGGGAGAAGCAGGCTCCCCACAGGAAGCCCTATGCAGGACTCAATCCCAGGACCCTGGGATCACGCCCTGAGCCAAAGGCAGACACTCAACCACTGAGCCACACAGGTGTCCTGAAAGATAGGAATTTAATTCTGTATACTATCATTAAAACCAAGTGATATTCAAAGAAATTAACTTTAACTGAAAATTAGTATTTCAAAGAATTGTTCTTAGCAAAGGTCTTACAGTCAGCATTTCCAGTTTATTAATTGTTCTTCACTACCTTGGAATCAACACACTATGAGATGAAAAACATCAATGAATTAGTACACATATATTTATTCTAAATATCTGCTAAAAACAATAAACTGTTAGAAATAAAGAAGTGCAAGACTTGGTCCCCACCTTATTGATGCACAATCTCAAGAAACAAAACATCTATGCATCTGTGTTAGATAAGAAAACTTATCTAAAAATACAATTAAACAATAATACAAAGAAGGAAGTAATAATATCAAATGTATAGCAATGTCTCCAGAATTCTGAGGAAGGGAAAAAGTGTGATCCAGTTGAGATATTTAAAGGACTTAATGGGAAAGGTAAAATGAGTAAGTCTTAGCTAGAGATGGGGAAATGAAAGTATATTCTTACAACTCTTTGAAGGTAGAGACTGCTTTAATAAATGACAGAGAAAGAACCACTATGTACCTGCACTATACACTTTAAATGAATGCACCTTGTATATGTAATTTACACCTTGATTAGGTCAATTTTTTAAATTTCCGCAACTATGAAGGATGCTCCCTTTTACTGACCAATCCTTTAACCATGCTTCCATATTTTCATGATCAAATATATTCAAAGCCAAGCTGCTATAACTATTTACCCAAAGTCTTTTAAAAAGCTAATGCTCTCTTTACCTCTAGTTTGCCTAAGCACATCTAGATGGCATATCACTGTCAAAATAATCTTCCGAAAGAACCTTTCTGAATCAGATATATCTCTATAGACTTTGAAATGTTACCCACAGCCTTTGCTCAAAAAAACAATCAACATGGACTTAAAGGTCCTTTACAATTTGAGCTCCATCTACCGTGCTGGTCTTATTTTTCACTACTGTCTATACACAGATATATATCTTTGCAAAAAGATATGCATCTATGGATAGGGATATTTTTTCTATACATAGGTATTTTTTCAACAGAGATACTATTTTTTCGAAATATACTTTGTATATTTTCGGTTTCTATACCTGTCCTCAAGGTATTCTCTCCAAATGATATACTCCTGCCTTTCACCTTAATCCTACCTACAATTCAAAATCTACCGCAAATGTTTACCCTTAAACATCAACTCTTTTCTGAAGGCCCCTTCAGGTATGATCTCTTCATTCTCTAAACTTTCACTCAAATCTGTTTGTGCATGAAAACTAAAAACATTTTTATGTCATTAATAAGAGAATACTAATCCTTAAGGAATTCACATGATCTACATAGTTACATAGATATGTAACTGACTAAAAGTTATATAGGACAATCTAGAAGGACATGCTTAGCACACATATCCATTCAAAAAATACTTACAGAAAGAATGATTATTAACATACTGTAAATATCCCAAAAGACATTCATATGTAAAAATACAAAAATAAGATGGTAATATTAATAGATATTTTTTAAAATGAATTTTACCTTTTCAGTTGTAAGAGGTTTTACAGGCTTTTCTGGCTCCTTTTCTTTCTTTTTCTCTTCCTTTTTTTTTTCCTTTTCTTTCTAAAACACAGACCAAAGCTTTGTTTACTTTTTAAAAAATGTCAGCTCTTAACACATTTTTATTTTATAGGTTGAGTCATTATTTGAGGAAGTGTTTGATGATGACTATCCAGTGATACTGAAATACAAAAGTAAACACAGCAAATTCATAGTCATTGAAATTACATATTGATAACACAACAAAGAATATCTTTTCTTTAAAAAATTTAAGACAGAGATGAAACTATTTAGAACTTCTTTGAAATTTTAGAGTTTGTTTTAAATAAATGAGACCTCTAAATCAATAAATTCTCACTGTGTCTTTACATCAGGCTAGGCTTCCTAATAGCAACCATAATACTGAAATTTGAGCAAGAAGAAAAAATGTAAACTAACTGTGAAAGAATTCCTTATGACACAGATGAAAACAGATTACAAAATGTGAACATGAGATGAAAAGGGAAAAAATGCTTTAATTTTTTTAAATATCACAAATCATGGAGACCCCTGGGTGGCTCAGTTGGTTAGGTGCCAATTCTTGATTTTGGCTCAGGTCATGATCTCATGGGTCATGTGATGAAGCCTCATGTTGAACTCCATGCTCTGGGAGTCTGCTTGAAGGTTCTCTCCCTCTGCCCCTCTCTCAAGCATAAATAAACAAACCTTTAAAATATCACAAAACGTTGAGTCTACTACATAAATGTTGTGATTTTTAAAAGGACAAAATACAATTAATTTCTCATTAAAAAATGTTAAGGATATATATGCCTGGTACCATAGCAAATTGAATAGTATAGTTAATCCAATTCAGTGTAAGTATAATGGTACCATGATGTCCACAATTGCATTTCCAAGAAGGATAAAACAGGATATAATATTAAAAACTTGAGGGCCACGAACATGCCAAAAAAGAAATATGAAATAAAAGACTGAACAATGAACATTCATAAGACATTTAAAGGGAAGAGATGCCTAGAAACCTAGAAGTGAATCACTACTACAAATGCGTATTAATTAGTACCTTAGTTTCCTAGCAGCAAATAGGAAAAGATAAACTGATGAACCTAGGAAAGGCAGAATAATAAACACACAGAACTTAGTCAAAATGACTATGGGTTTGTTTGTAACTGTGTCTTTAAAATGGTATTTGACACAACCTCTCTCAACAAAATTATTATTTACAATTGAAAAAAGATAACCCTGGCAATTCCTAGGCTATAACATCAAGACATATAATAAAGGTTCCTATGGGCCAGACACTGTGATAATCACCTTATTTTCTAGAGTCTGAAAAAAAAAATGTCATCATGTTCATTTTACAAATGAAGAAACCAAAACTTACACAAGTAAGGCAGAAAGCCACACAGCTAATCAATGGGAGGACCAAGGGAAGACAAAGCCAGACTCTCAAGTCACTATTAATTGCCATCCAGTGAAGCACTATTATTTTTTACTATTCTTTCATACAACGTTTAATATTTATTGAACCCTTACTATGTGCAAGACACTATTTTCACTTAGCAATGAATAAATGAGATGAACAAATCCTTTATCTATTTTAAAACATTTCTAGATATTAAATTCGTGAGGAAAGCAATGTGATAAAACATTCTCACTAATATGTTGGGGATGAATTGTTCTATAACCTCACAGAACTGTTAAGTTTTCAAGAAAGGCACTATCATGAGAAAGGGGAAGAAGATAGTCTTTCTAATCACTGTGACTGGTAGGCACATATGATATTACCAAAAATGAATCAGATTATTTAGCTATGTTTAATGAGAAAGAGCACAATTCAGTGTTCAACACTAGAATTTCAGCTGTTAAATATAGCTGTCATAATAGGGATATTATGATACAAGCTTTGAAGTAACATTAAAAACATGAGGTCTAAATTCAGATCATACAGTTTGATCCACAGATGACTCCCATCTCTAGAATCAATAGTTGCTGAAAGATCAAAGAGCACTGTGAGAACCTAATTTGTTTTAAAGTATTTTTTCAGCAAGAACAAAATACAGCGTGTTTGGTATTGTAAAATAGTTCCTGAAACTTGGTTTCTATATATACAAATGATACAGTGAAATAGGCCTTCCATGTGGAAAAAAAAAATCAACTGTCCAATTTTTATAAGATAGAGAAAAGCACATATTGGGTTCATTATACCCAAACTATACTTGAGTGATTTGATTAAAGACATGGTCTTCAAAAAATTTTTATTATGTACTCTGTCCTTAAAAAGTTGTGAGCATATATATGCTACCATGTGTATATATTTCTTTATTAAGTATATGTAACACTATATTATGCACATTATAAAACATACATTACAATGGAAATTTTGAAAGGATAACCAAAAAAGGCACAAATAGACCTTGGGGGTAATGCTAGAGACATTAGACTTTGGAGCACACTGACTTATTCCAATGCCTTTCTTTTAAAAACTGAAGTGTAATTTACAGACACCATATTAACTTCAGGTATACAAAATAATGATCAAACATTTATATAAACTGCAAAATGATCACCACCATAAGTCTAGTCTCCTCCTATCACATAAAAGTTACATACGTGAAATACAGTATTGTTGCTCTAGTCACCAAGCTATACATTATTACCCATAACTTACTTTATAACTGAAAGTTTGTACCTCTTGACCTCTTCATCTCCTTCTCCAATTTCACCCTCTCCCCCTACCAACTCCTTCCCTGGCAACCATCAATCTATTCTTTTCATCTATGAGTTGTTTTTGTTTTTTGTTCATTTGGCTTTTTAGATTCCAAATATAATTGAAATTATGTGATATTCATCTTACTCTGATTTATTTCACTTAGCATAATGTTGTCCCAAATGGCAAGATTTCATTCTTTTATATAGCTGAGTTGTATCCATTGTGTGTATGTATGTATGTGTATATACACACATACCACATCTTCTTTAACCATTCATCCATGAATGGACACTTAGATTGTTTCAGTATCTTGATTATTGTGAATAATACTACAATAAACATAGGGGTTCATATATCTTTTTAAATTAATGTTTTCATTTTCTTCATAGATCCAGAAGTAGACTTGTTAGATTATGCGACAGTTTGTTTTTTTTTTAGTTTTCTGAAGAACTTCCATACTATTTTCCAGAGTGGCTACACAAATTTATATTCCTATCAACAGAGCATAACAGATCCCTTTCCTCCACATCCTCATTAACACTTGTGATTTTTTTGCCTTTTTGATAATAGCCATTCTAACAATGATACCTCATTGTGGTTTTGATTTGCATTTTCCTGATTAGTGATGCTGAACATCTTTTAATGTGCTGGTTGAGCATCTGTATGCCTTCTTTGGGAAAATGTCCATTTTTTTATGGGATTGTTTGGGTTCTTTTGCTATTGAATTGCATGAGTTCTTAATATATTTTGAGTATTAGCCCCTTATCGAATATATGATTTCCATTTTGATATATGATTTTCACTTTGTTGACAGTTTCCTTTGCTGTGCAACATTGTTTTAATTAGATGTAGTTCCATTTGTTTACTTTTGTTTTTGTTGCTCTAGCCTTTGCAGTCAGATGAAAAACAAAAACAAAAACAAAACACATCACTAAGACTGATAACAGGGAGCTTACTATGTTTTCTTCTAGTATTTCCATGATTTCAAATCTTGCATTCAAATTTTTAGTCCATACTGTGTTAATTTTTGTATACAGAATAAAACACTGGTCCAGTTTTCTCAAAATATTTATTGAAGAGACTATCCTTTCCGCATTGTATATTCTTGCCTCTTCTGGCACAAATTAACTGACCATATATATGTGGGTTTATTTCTGTGCTCCCTATTCTGTTGCAGTAATCTATGCATCTGTTTTTACGACAATATCATACTGTTTTGATTAGCATATCCTTATAATATAGTTTGAAATCAAGGCATGTGATAACTTCAGCTTTGTCCCTCTTTCTCAAGATCACTTTGGCTATTCAGGATCTTTTGCGGTTCCATAAAAATCTTAGAAATGTTTGTTCTATTTCTGTGAAAAATGGATTGGGATTTTGATAAGGATTGCACTAAATCTACAAACTTCTTTGGGTAATACAGACATTTTTAACAATATTAATTCTTCTAAATGATGCATACAGTAATTGCCATTTACTTGTGTCCTCTGTTTCATTCTTAAGCATCCTGTACTTTCCAGTGTATTAAGTCTTTCATCTAGTTGGTTACATTTCTTTCTAGGTATTTTATTCTTTTTGATGCAATTATAAAAGAGATTGTTTTCTTAATTTCTCTTTCAAACCATTTGTTGCCAATATGTAGAAAGAACAGATTTTTTGTATATTGACTTTGCATCCTGCAACTTTACTGAAGTTTTTCTTCTCATAGCTTTCTGGTGGAGTCTTTAGGGTTTTTTATATATAAAATCATGTTATCCACAAATGACAATTTTACTTCCTTTCTAATTTGGAAGCATTTTATTTATTTTTCCTGCCTAACTAGTCCAGCTAGGACTTCCAATACTATGTTGAATAGAAGTGGTAAGAATGGGTATCCTTGTCTTGTTCCTGATCTTAGAGGAAGAGCTTTTAGCTTTTCATCGCTGAATACGATGCTAGCTGTGGTGTTTGTCATATATGGCTTTTATTATGTTGAGGTACATTTCCTCCATTCTTGCTTTGATGAGAGTTTTTATCATAAATGGATTTTGGATTTTATCTAATGCTTTTTCTGCATCTGTTGAGATGATCATGATTTTTATCCTTAATTTGATTGATTTGAAGATGTTTAACCATCCTCACATCCCTCCAATAAATCCCATTTGGTCATGGTATATGATCTTTATTTTTTTTAATAATTTATTTGTTTATTCATGAGAGACAGAGACAGAGAGAGAGAGAGAGAGAGAGAGAGGCAGAGACACAGGCAGAGAGGGAGAAGCAGGCTCGCCGCAGGAAGCCTGATGTGGGACTCGATCCCAGGACTCCAGGATCACGCCCTGAGTCAAAGGCGTCTAGACGCCTAACCGCTGAGCCACCCAGGCGTCCCAGTGTATGATCTTTTTAACTCATTGCTGACCTGTTTGCTAACATTTCATTGACGACTTTTTCATCTACATTCAACAAGGATATTGGCCTGTAGTTTTCTTATTTTGTGGTGTACTTGTCTGGTTTTGGTATCAGGACAATGCTGGTCTCGTAAAATTAATAGGGAAGCATTCTCTCCTCTTCAATTTTTTGGAAGAGGTTGAGGTATAATTCATTAGTGAAGCCACCTGGTCCTGGATTTTTGTTGGTTGGGAAGTTTTTGACTCCTGATTCAAACTCCTTGCTAGTAAATGGTCTATTCAGATTTCCTATTTCTTCATGATTCAGTCTTAGCAGATTGTACATTTCTAGGAATTTATCCATTCTTTCAGACTGTCCAATCTGTATAGTCTGCTATGAACAATTATTAACAGTAGTGTCTTATAATTTTTTGTATTTTTTTTGGTATCAGTCATTACTTCCCTTTTTTCATTTCTGATTTTATTTGAGCCTTTTCTCTTATTTTTCTTGATTAGTCTGGCTAAAGGCTTGTCAATTTCATTTATCTTTTCAAAGAACCAGCTCTCAGTTTCATTGATCTTTTTTCTTTTAGTCTCTATTTCTTTTGTTCCACTCTGATTTTATTATTTCATTCCTTCTACTGACTCTGAGCTTCATTTGTTACTCTTTTTCTAGTTCCTCTGGGTATAAAGTTAGATTGTTATTTGGTATTTTTATTTCTTGAGGTAGACCTGTATCACTATCAACTTCTCTTTTAGAACTACTTTTCTTAAATTCCACAGATTTTGCTATGCTTTATTTTCATTTTCATTTGTATCAAGTTATTTTTTTAATTTCTCTTTTGATTCCTTCATTGATTCATTGACTGTTCAGTAGTGTTGTCTAATCTCCATATATTTGTGCTTTTTCCAGTTTTCATTTTGTGATTTATTTCTAGTTTCATACCACTGTGGTATAAAAAGATGCTTGATATTACTTCAATCTTCTTAAATTTACTAGTCTATCCATGTGCACTTGAAGAGAATGTATATTCTGCTACTTTGGGATGGAATGAGAACATTCAGATATACAGATCTATTAAGTATATCTGGTCTAATGTGTTATAAGGCCAATGTTTCCTTATGGATTTTCCGTCTGGATGATTTATCCACTGATATAAGTGAGGTATTAAAGTCTACTACTATTAGTGTATTGCTGTAAATTTGTACCTTTAGGTCTCTTAATATCTGTTTTATATACTTAGGTGCTCCAATGTTGCACCCATAAATAATTACAAATATATCTTCTCGCTGGACTGCTCCATTTATCATTATGTAATGTCTTTGTCTTTTAAAAAGTCTATGTTGTCTAATAAAAGCATAGCTCCTCCAGCTTTCTTTTGGCTTCCATTTGCATGAAACATCTTTTTATGTCTGTGTGTCCTTACATCTGAAGTGTATCTCTTATAGCATATAGATAGGTCTTATTTTGTTTTATTCATTCAGCCACCCTATGTCTGTCTTTTGATTGGAACATTTAGTCCATTTACATTTAACCTAATTATTAATGGGTATGTTCTTACTGTCATTTTGCTAACAGTTTTCTGGTTGTTTTTGCAGTTCTCTGTTCTCTTGCTCCCTTCCCTTGTGGCTTTTTAGTGTTATGCTTGTATTCTTTTCTATTTTTTGTGTATCTATCACATGTTTTTGATTTGTGGTTACCATTGGGTTCATATATAATAATCTTATGTGTATAGCAGTCTTACATTGATGGTTGCACACACATAAACATATTCTAGAAGCACTAAATTTTTATTCTCACCTCCACATTTTATGTATATAATGTCATGTTTTAGATCTTTTTATTTTGTGTGTACCTTGGCTAATTTTTATAAATATACATTATTTGAATCCTTTTGTGTTTTAATCTCTATACTGGCTTTTAAGCTATTAACTCATGATCTTTATGATATGTTTTATTTGCGAAATTTTTTCCTTTCATAATTTTCTTCCAGTTACGGCCTTTTTGTTCTACTTAAAGAGTTCCCTTTAACATTTCTCATAAGGCCAGTTTAATGGTGATGAACTCTTAACTTTTGTTTATCCGGGTAACTTTTTAGGCTCTCCTTCAATTCTGAATGGTAGCCTAGTTTGGTAGGGTTTAAATTTGTGGGTTTTTTTTTCATACTTTGAATATATTATGCTGCTCCTTTCTGGCCTACAAACTTTCTGCTGAGATACTGGCTAATGTCTTATGGATATTCCCTTGTATATAACTAGTTGCTTTTCTCTACTTGTCTGAAGATCCTCCTTTAACCTGAACATTTCAATTACTATGTGTTTGGTGTGAACCTCTTCAGGTTCATCTTCTTTGGGGCTCTCTGTGCTCCATTGACCTAGAGGTCTCAGACCTAGATGTCTGTTTGCTTCCCATATTAGCCCTTTCCAGCTATTACTTCTTCAAATAATTTTCTGCCTCTTCTCTCTCTTCTCTTTTGAATTTAGTATGCCTGATGCTGTCCCAGAGGCTCCTTCACCTATCTTCACATTTTCAATTCTCTTTTTCTTTTTGTCATTCAGCTTGATTTCCACTAACCTGTCATGCAGGCTCACTGATCTGTTCTTCTGCATCCTCTAATGTGCTGTTAATTCCCTAGGATATTTTTCATTTCAATTATAGTATTCTTCATCTCTGATTCTTTTTTATATTTCTATCTCTTTAATGAAATTTCTCAGTGACTTCATTTTTCTCTCCAGTTTAGTGATCATTTTTATGACTATTACTTTGAACTCTTCATCAGATAGATTGCTTAACTCCTTTTTGTTTAGTTATTTTTCTCAAGTTTTTGTCTTACTCTTTCGCTCAGACTATATTCCTCTGTCTCCTGAGTTTATCTGAGTGTCTTGTTCATTTTTACACAGCTATATTTCCCTGTCTTGAAGATAGTGGCCTTATGTAGAAAGTGTCCTGTGGAGTCCAGAAACCCAAGCTCCTCGTCACTTTAGAAACAGGCAGTTCAGGGGTGTCCTTTGTGTGAGATGTATGCGCCCTTTTGTTGTGACTGGGCCATGAGTGCTGGGGGCATGCTGATGGGTGGGGTTGGCTCCAATGCCTGGCTGCTACTGCCTGGCTGTTATTACCACAGGTACCCTGAAGGGATGGAGCTGGCCTCCAGCCCAGCTGGCTAAGACACCTGGCTGTGCCTGTTACAGGCATACAGGCATGCTGGTGGGAGCAATGAGTACCCAGTGTAGCTAGCTGCAAGGCCTGGCCAAGACTGCTGCAGACATGCTGGTCAGCAGGGCTGGCCCCCATTTTATGGGGACACGAGTCACTTTAGAGTGGTGCTAGTGTCAGCCAAGGTTTCCCATTAGGTGAGGGAGGTGGGAAGAAGCTGCTTTGGGTGGGGCACTGGTCCTAACAGGCTGTCTGCCAGGTTGTGGTGGAGTGGGAGCCACTTAGAAGGGTGCCTACAGAGGTAGGTCAGTCTTCAGGGGAACATGAAATGGGGGGAGTGGTTGCTAGCAAAGTTGATAGGACAGTGTCAGAAAAAGCATCTGCCAGTATCAGGTCAGCTAAAGGAGGACAAGAAAATAGTGCCTTCTAGTACTCTAGAGAAAGTTCCTACAGATCCCTGCCCCTCTGGCACATGCCCTAATTTTAGTCAATCTACTTTAACACACGTTCTAAGTACTTTTCAAACTACTACCTCTGTTCTAGGTCTCCAAGCAAGTTAAACTGTTCACAGGCCCTTTAAAAGCAGGGTCTCTGTTCCCTATAGCCCTCTCACCCTCACACAGTTAAGCTCCATTGATCTGCAAAGCCAGATGTTATGGAGGTTCAATGTCCTGGAGCAGATCCCCCCAGGGCAAGGGATGTCCAATATGGGGCTTGAACCCCTTTCACTTCTCAGGGAGGACCTCTGTACCTTGATATCCCTCCCATTTATGCATTACTATGCTGGGGGTTCATTTTCCAATCTGACCAGGTCTCTGCCCCTTGTATTCTTTTTTATATGGTTTTAAAAAATATCTTTAGTTGTATAAAAGCTGTTCTGCTAGTCTTCAGGTCTTTTTCAGACAGTCACTTTATATGTTACCCCAATCTTGGTGTATCCATGGGAGGTGAGCTCAGGATCTTCCTACTGTATTATCTTCCCAGAGTCTATTTTTAGCTTTTAACATTTTAATTATAATGCATGATTGGCATAGATCTCTTTGGGTTCCCCTTTTATTTGGAATTCTCTGGGCTTCCTGGCTGTTTCTCTCCCCAGGTTAGGAAAGTTTTCAGCCATTATTTCTTCATGTAAGTTTTTGTCCTTTCTGCTCTCCTCTTTCTGCAACTCCTACAATGTGACTGTTATTCAGCTGGGAATGTTACTGATGCTATCCCCATAAATCCCTTATGTTATCTTCATTTAAAAAACTTTTTTATTTTTTCTTTCTGCTACTGTTTAAGTTCCACTGCCCTGTCTGCCAGGTCAGGTCACTGATTCATTCTTCTGCCTCACCTTATCTGTTGCTGGTTCTCTCTAGCATATTTTTTTTTAGTTCAGTTATTGTATTCTTCAGCTCTAAGACTTCCATCTGGTATTTTCTTATATTTTCTCTCTTTGTTGAAATTGTCATCATCCATTCTTCTCCCGAGATCAATGAGTACCTTTATGACTACTACTCTGAATTCTTTACCAGGTAACTTACTTATTTCCATTAAGGTTTTATCCCCTAGAGTTTTGTTTATTCTTTCATTTGGAATATATTTGTTTCTCCATTTTGTCTAATTCTGTTTGTTTCTGTGTATTAGGCAAAACAGTGATCTCTCCCAGTATTGAAAGAGTAGCCTTAGGAAGACTGAGTTTATTTCAGTCAGTTGTCTGTGTAGCGTCCTGGGTTGGCATCTTGTCACAACTGTCTCCAATTGTTTCAGTCCTATGAGGCCCAGAAATGCAAGCCCCGCTATTCACCAAAGCCAGGCTAAAAAGGGGTGTCCCCTGTGTGAAATGCATGCATTTCCTGACTTTAGCAGGGTCAGAGGGGAGCACCAGCCCAAAAAGAGCCAACCCATCCAGTCTGCAGTGTGGGACTGTGGGGATGTGGAGGGGCAGGGCAAGCAGCACTATGAAGGTAGAGGTAGTGCAAAATGGTGCCTCCTAGCACCTGTCATGGCAGACACTTCAAACTTAGGCAATAAATCTCCTTCATATATGGTCTAGTAGCTTTTCAACTTGTTCCTTTGTACTGGGTTCCAGGACAAATGAGACACTGTTGATGTGTCCTTTAAGAGTAGACTACTTTCCTACAGCTTTTAGGATATCCTTGACATAAGGCCTGATGGTTTCCAAGTCAGATATTTTGGGGACTCATCTCTCCCAAGGGTCGGGATGCCTGATGCGGGGTTTGAACTCCATGCTCCTGAGGGATATGCTCCGTACGTGAGAGATCACTCCCACCAGTGGATCAGAGCACCAGGAGTGAGTTTTTAGTGAGTCCATGTCTCTGCCTCACCTATCCTCAATGTGGCTTTTTTGTCCTTTGTTGTAGAGGAGCAGTTTAGCTAGTTTTTACATCTTTTTAAGAGAAAACTGTTCTATGTGTAGCTGTGATTTGGTGTGTCCATGGGAGAAGGGAAGCTTTAGGTCTTCCTATGCCACCATCCTGAGTCATCAATGTCCACTTCTTTCTAAGACTTGCAAGAGGGAATCACACAGTAAAAGTGTGTTAAGGGTTTCCACCTTTTTATTCACATGAAAGCATAATTTCAGAGCAAATTTTGAAAAGGAAAAATTTGCCTTTGACATTCTTCCTCTTTCTCATGGTAATATCCACACTCCTAGAGGGCTTCTTTCCTGGACCTATGTGCTGATCTACGATACCTACAACATTCCAACCATGTACTTCATGCTCCAAAACTGTCCCCTACAGACTCCTCATGAATTCCCTTTGCCCTGCCAACTCTTAAATTCAAGTGTACTCAGCTTTCCATTCTCATGACCCTTCTCTTATCACTCAACACCCTTTCCCTGGGCTGCCTTATAATCTCAATCCTTCTCTCAATCCCTCTCTAACTGCCCCCAGCCTGGATCTCTTCTCTGGGCTACAGATTTGCATATCCAACCACCTACTAGATACCTGGATGTCCCACAGTCATATCTAACTTTTAATTCATCCCTCCCTTCTTTTGTTCTCCCCAAAACTGTTCCTCATTCTCAGCTTGCATCCTTTTCTCTCTGAATAGCACCATCATGTACTGAGATGCTCAAGCCAGAAGCTGGAAGTCATCAAGACTTCCCAAACCACTGTCACAATCCATTGATTACTAAATCCCACAGATTCAGTCTTCTCAAAATCTCTTAAACTACACTCTTTTTATTCCCTCTGTCTCTAATTTAGCAACTGCTCCCATCATTTTATCCACAGATTAAAGCAACAGGTTCTCAGGCTTTTTCCACACTCCTCAGCATATAATTTATTCTCCACAGAGATGGGGAGCTGTGTGATGACAAGTAAATCAGATCCTGCTACCTTTTGTACCCTTAAAACTCATCATTAAAGTACCAGGACCTTTAGAGTAAAGACCAAAATCCTTCAGAAGGCTTAGAAGTAGGCTGTTCTCTCACTTCTCTCCCTATCCTATGCATGTTCTAACCATGCGATCTACTTGCAAATACCCAATCTACATTGCCCACAGAGTTTTTTCCCCCCACAAGATGCTTATTACTCTAATTAGAATGCATCCTAATCCTCACAGCTGATGTTTATTAAGAATTTAAAATATATGCGGTGGCCTTGGTGGCTCAGTCACTGAAGCATCTGCTTTCAGCTTAGGACATGATCCTGGGGTTCTGGGATCAAGCCCCATGTCAGGCTCCCTGCTCAGCAGGGAATCTGCTTCTCCCTCTCCTTCTGCCTCTCTCCCTGCTCATTCTCATTCTCTCTCTCTCTCTCTCAAATAAATATTAAAAAAAAATAATAATAAGATATATTCAGGTGCCTGGGTGGCTCAGTTGGTTAAGTGTCTGACTCTTGATTTCTGCTCAGGTCATGATCTCAGGGACATGAGATCGAGTCCTATGTTGGGCTTTGCTTGGGATTCTGTCTCTCTCCCTCTGCTGCTCTCCCAGTCCCCACTCACACATGTGCTCTCTTAAAAAAAAAAAAAAAAAAAAGAAAGAAAGAAATCAAGATGTATCAAAAGATTGCCTTCTGTAGTAAATAGAAGCACAGTGAGCGAATATCAATCACAGCACACACTATATTGCATTAGAAACCTCCATAAAGTTATCTGTTTTCCTCCATTAGGAATCACTGTCACCCCTATCACCAACACATTCTAATGATTATCACTGATGAGTCTATATTTATAACTCTATTATTATACATTACCGTATCTGTATGATGGCTACTTTTGCTTAAAAAAGAAACTTAACATTAATTTTCTTCAAATGCTTATAACAACGGAATGTTCTAAAGAAAACATTTTCAATCAAAGACTTTTCTAATAGATCAAAGAATTCAACATCAAGTATAAAAAAAAAATATTCCTGCAAGTAAAGTCAGAGAAACAACAGTATATTGCTTCTTAAATGTTGAGATATATCTATAGTACCAATAAATCTGTCATTCTGAAATTAAACAGATCAAAGTCTTTTAATCCTACTTGCAGCATAGGAAAATATTTTAGAAATTGTTGTGTTTAATATATTTAATGCTGGAGACCCATCAAATATAAACAACTATTACACCACTTCCAAATTATGGCATATTGTAAAAGAAGTTCATTTAGCATTGAACACTATAGTATGCAGCTGGCTAGAACACTACCATACCTCCAATTTGTTTTTCTCAACAGTAGCTTGTAGAGAAGGAGAAGATACCAAAGGCTGAAGAGGAGCATCAGAGGAAGAAATCTGTGGAATAGAGATGAAAAGTCAGAAGAACAAAGCGAAAAGAAGGTAATCAGAATTGACAGGCAAAGGAAAAAACAAAACTCATGCATTTCTGAGATATAGAAGCACTTAGAAATATGGTAACTAAGGGAAAAAAAAAGCATGAGTAGAGAGTATTGCTTTCTTAAAATTCCCACATGCAACTTCTAAATATAAAAGTATTTATTACAGAATAGTGTGTGGTTTAAAATAGAATTCACTATGATATAAAATGTAAAATGTACTCGGGTAAGATCATACCAAAAGTATTTTAAAAATAAGCTTTTCATATGATAAACTTCTACTTAATATTACTACTGAAATACTAAAGCAGGAAGATAGGTCGTTTTGAGCAGTAGAGTACATATGAATTTTTGTTTTTACTTGTAATAACTATATTAAGAATGGAAAATAAAACAAATAGTGTTAAATAGTAAAAGTTAATTAAGTTTTAATAAGCTGTTTAAGAACGAAAAAAAAACTCTGGGATGAGCAGCAGCAGGACTTATCAAAAAGCAATTTATACACTTCCTTAAGATCAGTAGGTACAAACACCCATTTCCAGTGCTGTATTTGCTGAATTACTCCCAAAGCATTATGAGACAGTTACATAAGCAGCAGAGGCAATTTATATATGAAAATGGATTTCACACATCTTCCTTCCCAATTTCTACATGCATAGTTGATCACTTTAATGGGAGCATTATCTTCTTGCTCTCTTTATTGCCAAAATATAACTAAAGTATGTTTACAAAATGCATAGTAGATCTCTGGAGCCATAAAACTGACATCTGTATATATTGCTCTATCATATCAATAGCGCCTCTAAGGAATTGTTTAAAATTAAGGTGCTATTATAGAAAGGTCATTATGTAATGTCAAAATAACATTGGGAGGTAAGTCCTCAATCACTCTGCTTGTTATTAAGTTAGTTATAGTTCTAATTCTTGAATCACAATCCAAGACCATAAACTTTTGGTTTTTTTTTTTTTTTTAGCTTGAACACAGCTTGTTGGCTCTGTCATAATTGTGCAATTAGCCATTTAGTGAGTACTAATGGAAATTACATATGGAAGAGAGGATTTTAAAAGAAAACAATACCTTAAACCCTAGCTTCAGAGCTGCTTTATCCCATTGGACATTTACTTGCTAAAGATCTTTAATTGCGACTTTATATAAAAATAAGATTAAAAAAGCACACAAATTCACTTAAGATGATAACCTATACATAAAGACCTCTTTGTCCAAACTCATGTAATAACTGAACATAAAATATATGAGAGAAATAGATATACTCAGCATGTCAAGGATTACTAACCCATGACAGTTCACTATTAAAGTGTTCTCCTTTTGACTGATCTGGCCACTGTTAAAACTCAGAAGAATACAAAATTATTTAATAAATAACAGTAATATAATAAAGCATTTTATTGTTCCCTTCCAAAAAAGCATTAATACTGTTTCAGCTAGAAAGAAACAGAGTTGTTCAGTAGGAAAGACACTTGAAAAATCAATGGACAAATTAACAGGTGAACAGATAAATTATAGTATACTCATAAAATGAACTATTATCTGCAAATACAAAATGAATTGTCTTATTAATACAAAAAAAGGGATGAATTTCAGAAATATGTCAAGAGATGTCAGACACTAGAGTACAGAGGCACAAAGGAACCTTTTGGGGCAAAGGAAAAATTGTATATACCCTCTGTGGTGGCTACACAGGGTTATATATTTTTCAATGAACTGTGTGGGTGGGGGCTGCGGAAATAGGCATTAAGGGGCATTTGTTGTGATGAGCACTAAGTGTTGTATGTATGTGATGAATCACTGAATTCTACTCCTGAAACCAATGTCGCAGTGTATTCACTAACTAGAATTTAAATAAAAATTTGAGGGGAAAAAAAGTCAATGAATCTTAAATTGTCTGCCTTTTATTGCATATAAATTTTATCTTCAATAAAGTTCATTTTTAAAAAGTCAATGAGCAGGGTAAGATACATTATATGAGCAAGGAATTAGGAAATAGAGGTCACCATATGGATAATCAGAAGCAAAAAACACCACAAAACAGGCAGATGAGGGACAACAAAAAAAGAACAGGGAAAAGAAAAAATAAAGAGGCAAGAAAAACAAGGTGCCCTTGAATGTTCTTTCTAAATCTCTTAAAACCACTTCTCACCATCTTCTCCATTAAGCATCCTAAAAAAAAAAAAAAAATCACCATCATTTGTCACCTGGATTAATCCTAACTGGCCTCCTTGCCCCAAATCCTGCTCTTCTCCAAACTATGAAACTCTCAAGTGCAGATTTGATCACTAGATATTCCTAGTTAGAAGCTTTAAATAGTTCATACACGTTATATAAGGGCAGAGTCCAAACTCCTTAACAGGCTACAAATGTCATCTACTTTATCTCCCTATGATTTTCCTGCCCTGGCTAAACTATTGTCTAGCCATACATGATTCCCCCTGGTTCCAGCTCTCTACTCTGCTTCTCTTGCTTCTGTTTTTGGTCCTGCCAATCCCTCTGCTTGAAATACCCATACTTCTATTGGTTCTTACCAATCCTTTAATTTCAAGTTGACAATGCCTCTTTCAAGAAGTATTCCTTCATCACTTCAGTAGTAAAGTGGCCACCTGAGGTACTCCCAAAGCACTGCCTATAATTCTTCCCTATTGCAGAAATTATCACATGCCATCTTGTTAAGATCCAAATACTTATCAGTATTCTTTGTTTAACTGACTGAAGTTCTCTAAGAAAGACACTGTTTCTATTCTGTTCACTATCTTTAGTTTTTGGCACCCAACAAGTCTCAGTAAATAGTTGTGAATGTTACAGAAAAATAAAAAGGAGGAAGGGAGCATCTCAGAGGAAGAACCAAAAAGAGGCTCAATCTCAGCAGTTATCACTGTCCTTAGTAAGTTCACTGTCTGCTAAAATACTTTTCTGAAATCTCATGTTATCTACATTTACTATCAAGAATTTATTTTGGGATCCCTGGGTGGCACAGTGGTTTAGCGCCTGCCTTTGGCCCAGGGCGCGATCCTGGAGACCCAGGCTCGAATCCCGCGTCGGGCTCCCGGTGCATGGAGCCTGCTTCTCCCTCTCCCTCTGCCTATGTCTCTCTCTCTCTCTCTCTCTCTCTCTCTCTCTCTCTCTCTCTCTCTGTGTGTGACTATCATAAATAAATAAAAATTTAAAAAAAAGAATTTATTTTGTAACTAGACATTAATACATTTCATTCTAGTACTTTTATAGAGAGAGAGCAGAAAAGACTTTGATCTTAGAAAATTTCACTGGAAATTGGTGGTGTCAGTAAATTCAGTTGTTATGACTGAATGTCTCTCTACTCCCTACCATTCTTGTGCCCAACCCCTCCATCAATGAGAGAATGCACAGTGGGAACCCAGTAAAGATATCCTTCAGGAATAAATGAGTTAGAGTCCTTCCAATTGTTCTTAAGCCCAAAAGTTCCTCTCTAGGCCACCACCAAAGTAACCTATATGTGAAGAAATTCCTAAAGTAATACAACTACGTAAACTCACCTCCTGCAAAAGAAAAACTGATTAGGCAAAACAAGTATCCAACTCCTGCCTACCAGGATAAAGTGAGTAAATACATATTGAAATGATAAAAATATCAGTGTGATTATTTGAAGGCCATAAGGCAAAATGTTTATTTATCTTTTCAAGAAAAGATCAAATTATTTTCTTGATCAAATTTTTTCCACTACCACCCTTTTCAAAAATAAAAATGCTGTAACAATAAAATCTGGTGTTCTAAAACACTGAAAAACATAATATCACTAAAAAAGGCCTATGGATTAATTACTAGCAATACATTGCTTCAAACCCATTTTGGAAACTCTTGGATATGTTTTCTAAGTGGAAATTTTATGATAACAATTCTCAAATGGCTATCTCATGACCTTTCAATATATTGCAAACCTCAGGTTTTTCAGGAGTCCAGAAATCATCTTAAAAATATGATTTCCCACATCAATGTAAATGACACAAAAGCTGAAAATACATTTACTGAACTACTAAGTAAATCGTACAAAAGACACCATCAATCAAACTCATCCATATGAGGCTTCAAAGGCTTTGATAAACTTAACTAAGTAACCACAGCCACCAAGTATGTAGAAGAAGCCTAAATTTTAATATACTAACTTTAAAATCTTTGCATAAATCACTACGAAATGTAGAAATCTGGAAAAGTTTCAAAATATAGGTCCTTAATTGCTACATCAATTCATCAGCAAATCATAATTAAAGCACGGAATAAAATGTGGACAAACAAATCAAACAACTCAGGTCAAAATTATGCCAGTGATCTAAAGTCTTAGAGTTAAGTCTTAATTATCTACCTGCTTGAAGTCACTTGCTGCTGATACCTTCCCCATCTTCCTTCAATATAATCATTATAATAGTTTATTTTTACTGAGCACTTATGTGCCAGGCACCTTATTAAAAATGCAATATGCTTTATCTTATTTAACTCTTATAACATTACTATGAAAGGTAGACACCACGATCATTCCTATTCCACAGAAGAGGAAATTAAAATTGTAATGACAAGAATTAACAAAGAAAGCCAACTTGAAACTGCTATTTTATACTAATCCTAAGTCATTACCTAATTATTCATCTAAGTTTCTCATTGCTATTAAAGAACACCTAAAACTCATTGCAACTCAGTCTTGAAATCACTCATGTATCTTAAATAATTATATCATTAGTAAATTGTGAAGAGTTTAATAAAATGACTAGTGCTATCTTATTTTATAGTAATAGTATAGAAATACTGTGTCTATAATTTCTAAGTCGAAATAATTTAATTTTACTTTAGTTGTATTTTGTCTTTATATAATACATATACATATATATAAAACAAGTGAAAATTTTGTTTTTAAACCCTTATATTATTAATATTCAATTATATGGTAACTGATTAGAACAGTAATTTCATGTGAAATTCAAACTGGAGAATTAAAATCCTTGTGTGCTACAAATTCAAGTATGTACTCAAAATGAGTTCTGATAGATGAGAAGTGATAAAGGAGGCAAGTACTATGTAAGACAAATTGAAACAAGACCAAGCAAGTGCTCATTTTAAAGTCACTAACTCCCAAAGATTATCAATTGGTTTCCAAGACAAAATTGAGGAAGTGAGGGGGTCAGGAGTAAACAGTTATAGTTACTTATACATTTTACTGCTCTAGTAGATTTTCTTTTTGTTTCTGATCATTATAATAGCAAATGAATAATGAGAGCATGGAAATACTTGTGAAGGATGGGGGGGTGAAATAAGGGAGAAGGGGGAGAGGAAAAGAGAGAGGGAGGGAGAAGGCATGGAAGGGGAGAGAAAAGCTGCTGATGGAAAAGAGATTAATATGGCAGAGTTCAGCCTCATCTACTCAAGACATGTTAGATCTTCTAGCAACTCACCTAATCACTGTGCTTCCAACTGTGATTCACTATTGGCTAAGGAGGGGAAGGGGACAGGACAGAAGACAGATTTCTGTACTCAAAGTTTTGCAAATTCCCCTATCACTCATTCAATTAAGGAACAACCAGGAAGGTCAGATTCATTCTGTATCACTAAGGTAAGAATTCTAAGATGGCCACAAGTCCCGTGCCTTGGTATACATACTCTACATAATGTTCTCCCCTTAAGTGTGGGCAGGATTGTGAACATGAAAGACTTTCTCTCTTGACTTGGTTACTATATAACAAAGGTTAGGACTTTGCAGGTGTCATTAAAATCCCAAAATAGTTAACGATGGTTTAATCAAATAAGAGACTCTTCTGGGTGTGCCCAGCCTGATCAGGTGAGCCCTTAAAAGATGATGGGCCCATTCATAAGATAAGAGATTTGAAGTGTAATAGTAATTCTCCGATGAAGAAATAAGCTGCCATGATCTAAGAGGATGGGGTTAACTGTTAAGGACCTGAGGGGGGCCCCTAGGAACTGAGAGTAGTCCCCATCTGACAGCAAGTACACAGGAACATAGTCCTACAACCACAAGGATATGAATTCTGACAACAAATCGTGAGCTTGGAAGACAATAAGCCTCAGATAAGATCACATCCCTGGCCAACTCTTTAATTTTAGCCTGGAAATATCCTGAGCTGAGAACTGGGCGTATCCAGATTCTTAGTCAACAGAAACTGTAAGATAACAAATCTGTGTCATTTGAAGTCACTAAATTACTAGCAATCTATTAAATGGCAAGAAAAAATTAACACACCATGCCTTACTCAAAAAAAGGAGAAGTCCTCCATATATTTCCTATTCCCTTTCAAGACTTATTTCCTCTTACATTTATTCTCTCCTCATCATCTACCCACCCTGCAAAGTCCTCTTTCACACTCACTAGATAAGACAGTTTGATGGGCTACTCACCAAACCCAAACAAATAATATTTGTAAACTCTTGGTCTTCCTTATCCTACTTCAGTTGAGATAAAATGTCCCTTCAACTTGAAATGTCCTTTCTGCACTATTAACACTCAGGCTATTTTCTCTTTGCTGAAATCCTACATTTCTATTAAGGATGATTTCAAACATACGTCTCCTTTAAAAATTCCCCCAGTCAAAATTAACTACTGCTACCTAAATTCTGTGTTCCCATAGCACTTTTATTCTTCTATCAGAGCACACTGTGCTTTAGAATACTCTTCATATACATTACATTACATGTGAATAATGTTTCAGAGTGAGTTAGTATCGTACAGATTATATCATTTCTGGGGCACCTGGGTGGCTCAGTTGGTTAAGCAACTGACTCTTGGTTTTGGCTCAAGTTGTGATCTCCAGGTCGAGAATTGAGTCCCACATCAGGTTCCCCGCTCAGTGAGGAGTCTGCTGCTTCCCCTCTCTACCCCCCTCCCCTGTCACACATACACTCTCTCTCAGAAATAAAGAAATCTTAAAAAAAAAAAAAAAAAGATTATATCATTTTAATCTCAGTGCCTTGCAGATGGTATACATTCACTGTTTGTTGCATGACTAAAAGAGCAAATAAAGGAAGAAATAATCCAGGGGAACTTCAACAGCCAATCTCTGAATTTTATATATAGTTTCAAACTATCCTGTGAAAGGGTACCACGGATCTCAGGGGTAAGGAAGAAAAGTACGGAGGTTCGATATGAATAAGGGTTGCTGTGCTCTGCCCACATCGGTGCCCAACACTTATGCAGTTACTTTAAAAGATACAAAAGAAATGAGATGTCATTTTTTTTTTCTGTTTGAGGCTACAAAACAGTACAAACTGTAGTACCAAAACATTTCTACTCGGAGATATATTTTCCTTTGTTTTTATCTAAACTTTGCTCTTCCTCTTTAAGCTTCCTCCCTTAATTCACACTTAAGAGTACTGCACAGCACTCAAAATCATACAGCATATACCACAAGCTCCCTCCACAAAGCAGCACATACAACCCTCCTGCTTTCTCAGAAGCACCATGTTTATAGGACCAGATATCACATTTATTAACAGCTTGCTGATGCCAGTTTTTACAACTATAATAAATCCCTGGGTATGAAGGAAATACCATCCTATATTTTCATACTCTACATGATGGATTTCTATGAGGTTTAGTTCATAGACTCATTAAATGGCCTGGCGAGCAGGGGGCAATATCACAGAAAAACAGCAAAACTCTTTGCCATTGTTTCCCTGTAGTTTATTGCTTTGTATTTTGCCACAATAATCTGAAATATTTGTTTCAGAAGGGCAAGAAATTTATCATTTTTTTAAAAAGGGTTTAAGAAGTTAACTGCCTTATAGAGAGATACAGGGTCAATCCTCAGGCCCTTACTCTTGTTTAAAATAAGAAAATAATAAGACAGTTACATATATTGGCAACACTAAAAAATACCAGCTAAGAGAAGACAGAAAAACTACAAAAATCAGACACAAAAGCTGTAAAGATAAAGCAATTTAGAGCCATTTAATAACAGGGTAACAGTCATATCAAGCTTAAGTCACTCATGACATCTTTTTATCAGAGTACAATGAGTACAGTTAGTATTCAAACTGTCCCTCCTTAGATATTCCCTTAAATGCACTAGTGCTCCTTAAGTACCTTAGATATACGATACTTATACTTTGTCTCAGGTTTATTTTTTCAACCTAGTCTCACATCCCCACTATGAAGTTAAATCTCTCTGAAAGCAAAAGTCATACTAGGAAACAGGGACCATAACAAGTGACCAGCAATTACTTAAACAAATGTTCAATCTATTACTAAAAAAAAAAAAAAAGGATATAAATATATAATGTAATTCTTAGTGATACATAAGATTAGTTGCTTATACACTGATTGCCATGAAAGAGAAATATTTTAAACTTGCTAAAATATAAATTTTTAACAACTTATTCTTTTGCTTATTAAAGAATAAAAGGAATACATTTTCCCTTGGGTTGAATGTGATTTTTGTCAACTTTCCTAAATTTTCATAATATGAATAATATAATCTCAAGGCTATCTTGAAATTTCCATTCTCAAGCCTATGAAAAATGTAAAAATGTGTAGAATGAATATCTCTATAAACCTTACCAATATTCATCAAATGTTAACATTATGCCATACTTGTTCTCTCTCTCCACAGACAGGCAATACACATACACACACACACACACACACACACACACACACACACACACACACACACAATCAACTGCCAGGTTTCACTGAAGATTTAAAATAATTTATTATTATCTGAAAATGAGTTACAGATACCATGATACTTCATCCCTGAATATTTTATCCCAGGACATATCTCTTAGTGAATAAAGAAATTCTCTTAACTGAGCATAATACCATTTTCACACCTGGGAGGGGGGAGATTCCATACCAACAGCTATCGTCCAAAGATAAAACTGTTTTCCTATACATTACTATACAAAAATAATTTCCAAACTGTTGTCAAGAAGAAAAAAATACTTTACATATAATTAAAAACAACAAAAATGTTTACGATTTTTTAAAAGGGTGTTTAATGTGAGAGAAACAAAACATACAAGACTCTTTAACCCTCGAGAACAAACTGAGGGTTGCTGGAAGGAAGAGGGCCAGGGATGGGCTAAATGGATGATGGGTACTGAGGAATACACTTGTGATGAGCACTGGATGTTATATATAATTATGAATCACTAATTCTACTCCTGAAACCAGTATTACACTGTATGCTAACTAGAATTTAAATAAAAACTTGAAGAAGGGGAAAGGATGTATAATGTAAAAACATATGCTTTATAAATATACTAAAATGATTTCTTAAAATTTCATATGAAAATATATAATGTACATTTTACAGTTAGTCCTTCCCTCCCTCTTAATGCTACAACCAAATTTAATTTTACAGACATCCTAAGTATCATTCTCAATACTATCAATTTTTATCATTCTTTCAAGATTTCCTCTCCTGTATCCAATGCAGCCCAAACTCTATCCACAAGGGTGTCTTTGTTTCATAATATACATTAATGATACTTTAAATACTTTTAACAAGATTTTTTTCATGATCAAAGACAATGTATTAAAATATCCTCACTTTGTTAATTAATTTTTTATTATATTGTTTCTCCACATGGACTGAAAAGATAAACCCAGTTTATATACAAAATGAGATGAAATTGTTGTCTCTAAATTACTTGACAGATTACTTAACCACAAGATTAACTGTGTATAGCTTGGCTTATTAATCTAGGAATCAAAGGCCAAAAAAAAAAAAAAAAAAAAAAAACAATTGCAACAGTAAAGACAATTAGGCTTAAACAGTAATGAAAAAAATTAATCAGAAACAAAATAAAACAAAAAACAGTGATATAACTTGATCACTGCAATAAGGTCTCAACTATTAGGTATCAAAATGCTTGATAATAACCAATTAAAATGCCATGTCTTAATATATATATATGTCGGACACATCCACTAAAGCCCTTAGGAGAGGGGATAAATCGCCTTGATTCTTTTTCATTCACTTCCAAAACTGAATAAAATAATTCTCCCTCCCCTCTTTTTCAGTTAGTGACTCTATCTTTTAGCAATTTTCATAAATTAACTTAATAACATTTAATAGTTATTAGACTCAGAATATTTTCTTTTCTGAATTAAGAGTTCTGCTTTTGTGAGAGCTCATAAATGTGGAAAAAATTCCAATATTCAAATTTTTTAAAGTATGTAACTAAGTATACTTCTACAATAAAACAAATTAAGCTATATTGTATTGTATGATAAGTTTGAGATCTGGGGCGCCTGGGTGGCTCAGTTGGGTCAGCATCCAACTTGGGATTCTGGCTCAGATCATGATCTCTTGAGTTGTCAGATGGAGCCCTAAGTCAGGCTCCGCACTCAGTGGGGAGTCTGCTTGAGATTCTCTCCCTCTGCCCCTCCCCCTATTCTCTCTCTCTCTCTCAAAGAAATGACTTTAAAAAAAGTTTGAGATCTATTCAACAAACAAGAATTGGTGATAGAAATGAAGATTTTACTTACATTTGTAATAGCTATTGCATTTTTATCATAGTATTTCTTCTTTTCATACTTATCTCGGATGAAAAATTCCACTGCTCTGAAAACAGATAACTTAAGGAAAAGTATGAGTTCAGTGTCTTGTACATTCCCCTTTATTCATTCCTTTCCACAAAACCTATATTCTAAACTCAAATTTTCCTCCTCTCCCGTCTGTGCCCTCCTCTCACACTATTTCTGCAACTAAATTCTACCTTTCTACCTGCTAAATAATTCCTCTTTCATGAAGTTTTCCCCATTCAACAAAACCACCAAACCCAATTCTAGATAGAAAAGTAACCACATTTCTCAATTCTACTACATTCTCCAAATCTCCACCCCCACCAAACTCAGTTAAAGTTCATTTTACATTCTCAGTGTAAGAAAACTAATAGCTATGTGGTACCCACAATGTACCAGACACTGTGTGATACGTGTTGTCTGTAGTTTCTTTTATTCCTTCCACAATCCAGTAATGTATATATTATTTCCATATCAAAGATAAATAATAAACAACTTAGAAAAATAAAACAACTGTGATTTCAATACTTCTGTTCTTTCCCATCATACATGGCTTCCCCTCATTGTATCATAGAGTATTTCCTGTGTATTAGAAGAACAGAGGCCATTTTTTTTTCTTTCAAAGCTGAGGAAAAAGACGCTACAATCAAAGTTAGTACTATTTAATTTTTTGTAGTTGGCTGCACTAGCCTTATATGTTGACAGAGTGAGCAATTCTAATAGGATTTGACAGTTTTGAGTTATCTGATATTGATGACTTCTCTTACCACTCAATCACTGCTTTATCATATTTCACTAAAATGAAAATTCTTCCATCAGAGATTCGGAGCCTTCTTAGCACCATGAACCCCTCTGATAGTTCGGCAAAGCCTATGAACTCCTTTCTAGGACAGTGCTTTTAAATGCATAAAATAAAATACACAGAATTACAAAGGAAATGAATTACACTGAAATATAATTTCTCTGTAGATCTCCATTAAGATATCCTTCTGTTCAAAAGTTACCTGAAACAGTAAGACAATACATTTTCAGTCAATAACTTCTTATTAGAGGTTAATAAAAAGCCTTTTAAATTGACATTTGAGGCAAGAGGTAATGCAAAGAGTTGATAGACCAATATACAGTGGATATTAAAAAGTTGGGGTATTATGAAAGCACTCAAAGGGGATCAGGGAAGGCAAGAGGGGAAATCTAGACATTTAATTCATTAAGTAAGCTGAATGACTGAAAGGTATTTTTAAAGACAGTTTTCTACAATCTGAGTATGTGAAGAGTACTTTATATGATCTTTATCTCATTTTCTCCTCTTAACCAACCTATAAGGTAGGTACCATTTCATAACCAAAAGTGAGACAAAGAAAATTTTTAAAGTTTTCTGGGATTCTACAGGACGAGGGAGAGCTGTGATTTAAAACCAGGAATGTTTAGCATCAACCTTTTCAGAATGTTCCTGATCACATCACCAGTACATCTGTGAATTGGTCAGTTAATTTATGGTAATGCTAATAAATACTTTAAAGCTTAGAAAAGAATGTCAAATTTAAGGGTATTTTCAAGGTAGCCTTTGGAGACCCTTTTTAAAAGTGAAAGGCCCCTTGGGATCCCTGGGTGGCGCAGCGGTTTGGTGCCTGCCTTTGGCCCAGGGCGCAATCCTGGAGGCCCAGGATCGAATCCCATGTCGGGCTCCCGGTGCATGGAGCCTGCTTCTCCGTCTGCCTGTGTCTCTGCCTCTCTCTCTCTCTCTCTCTCTCTCTGTGTGTGTGTGTGTGTGTGTGTGACTATCATAAATAAATAAAAAATTTTAAAAAAACACATAATTAAAAAAAAAAGTGAAAGGCCCCAAGGCTGCTTATTTTGATATGTGAAAATTTTAGCAGCCAATTTAATACCAAAAAGTCACCACATATATGCCAATATTTTCACAAAATGTAATTATGTCATTTTACTCAAACTTGTAAATTTGCTCATGATTGTTAATCCAAATTCAATATTACATTTTTCTAACAGAAAAAAAAAATTAAGCAGTTGGCCTTTTGGATTAGGTGTATGAATGTGGATATACTGAGCAATTTTCATTGAAGAGACAACTATTTATTTCCACCAAAAAGGAAGAGAAAATAGACTTCACTTAGATTGATGTCATTTTCACTTCAGATAATATGGACTATTTATTATTTGTATATATGTTTGTAAATTTAATTATTTTAGCAGCAATTATATTCAGTTATATATTATTTGACATATAATACAGCATGCATATGTACAGCCATTTTTTAACTACAGAAACTTTTAGAAACCTGAATTCTTAAATTATAATTTTTATGTTTAAATATCAGAGAAAGTAATACTGATACTTTTCCTTCTTAAAGATAGAAATATTCATTGTAGGTATTGTTTAGAGTATACTACACCTTAAAGCTTGTAAAGATTTACTACTCTCATCTATGAAATGTTTATGATAAAAAGGATCACTGTTTAGGACTAAAAATAACTATCAGAAAACACATTAAAATTAGAAATATATAAAATAATTTAACCAACAGTAAAGCTAAAATACTGAAAACTATGATGGTTTTATAAGTGCTGAATTTGAAAAAAGGTAAACACTTGGAATATACAATTTTTTGGAGTGAAAAACAATACAAACATCTGGTGAAATTACATGTTGCCATGAATTTTCAGAAATAAAAGAGATCAGTGAAATATTTAATGTATGTTATACAAATAATTCAAATATAGCTGAATCTAATTCCATTTATGATACAAAACCCTCTCAGAAATTATCTAAAAAGTAAACAATTTCTAAAATTCTGAGATGAAAGCTGATCTGTTTTCCAAGAATATTAAATTAAGATAAAATAATTAATCATTAGGGCAAAAGAACTTACTTGGATCTTCCTATTATTAACATAAAACATTACTTTTCAAAAATCAATCAAAGCACCCAATCAAATGCACTTTAAAAAGTGCATTTTTTAAGTTCCATGGGAGTCATCTGAGAAAGGACCATAATTTAGGGAACATGCTATAGCCTTGGTTGCTCTCAGTTCCTACATACCTCTGACAGTAAGATTACATCACAGTCTTTATGTATATTTGTATAGGGTCCCAAATGACAAGCCAATTCTTCAATGTTGATTCACATAAAGAAACATGATTTATTATCACAGTCAACAAATTTTTCTTAGAGGACCAGAAGTAAATATTTTAGGCTTTGATAGTTTGTCTATGTTGCAACTACTCATCTCTGCCTTTGTAGCTCCAAAGCAGCCTTGAAAATACATAAATGAATCGCCATGGCTGTGGTCTAATAAAACTTTATTTACAAAAACAGGAGCTGACTCACAGGCCTGTAGTTACTGATTCCTGAATTGTAACCCAATTTTGCCCAAGAGGCAAAGAACAGTTAAGTTGGATTTATAGATTGTCTCTGCGTCTATCATTATATATATATATATATATATATATATATATATATATATATATATCTGCGTCTGTCATTATAGACAACTAAGGAATTTTCAATGGACATTTTGACAACAGTTTTGAATTCTATGCTAACTCTGGTACTAATTCTCAAAGAAGATGGTCTTTGAGACCCAATGTACACCCTCATTTCTGGTACCAGTAGGCACTTGTAATTTAACTGGCAGTTATTGTTACCTTAAAGTCAGCTAATCTGCTGAATCCGTACCTAGATATATAAAAAAAGATAATCATACCCAGCTCACAAAGTTGTTGAGAATTATGGGAATAATACACATAAAATAGCATTTAGCACCAGTTCCTGACAGACAGTAAGCATTCAATAAATGGAGTTAGCTTTTGTTTTTATATAACTTTGTATCTCACTTTCCTCACCTTGAAAATGGAGATAACGTTAAGACCCATCTCACAGGATTACTGTGATAATTAAATAAGCTAATATCTGTAAAGAACTAAGAACAATGTGTGGCACATAGTGAGTGCTATTTAGTTTTTATCTCTTATTACCATGGTAGAGAGAGGTAATAGACAGGAATTACCATGTTCAGGCCTAACACGGCTTGCATAGCATCAAGTTTAAATAGATGAGCAATGGAGAAACCACAAGAAAAAGGACCAAGGAGATCAGTCATTATTCATCTCCATTTTCTAGTCTCTAGGAGTCATTTGAGATGTGGGTTTTTTTTTTTTTTAATTGCCTGACATCAATAATACAGTCAAAAATTTAGAAATAGAACAATATTTTCAGGAAATCAAGGTTAGGAATATATTAATAACAATTCAAGTTTAAATGGTTGTTTTGAGATTTAGTAAACAAAAACAAATACCCCAAAACCTTCCCCATGCCTGTAATTAAAAACAGTACAGAAAAAAAAAAAAAAAACAGTACAGTACCCTTAACAGTCCCTGTCCTTGAAACTAACTATGCAAGCCCCCCAAAAGTTTAACATTACTTTGTATTTTCTTTTAACATGTATTTATTTATAATTTGAAATTTTTTCTTTTCTTAAAGATACCATTTTAAATAATTAAATTAATATTTAGTCCCAAGAACAAAATCTTCCAGTTCCAGACACATTACCACTGACAGCAATAAAATCTTGAAAAGCTCAAAGGAGAAGAACTGCTGATTAGCTCTGGTGCACAATAGACCTCATGGAACTAAAGTAATTAAAGTTTTTAGATAAGATGAAATATCCTAATAATGAAAAGCTTAATGTAAAGCTTTATCATTTGTCATGCACTAGTACATGCAGCCTATAATTAACCACATCCCACATGAGAAATTATACTTTTGCAGCAGCTTTTGCATAACTTTGTAAATTATAAAGCTTTTAAAAAATGACAAATCTTGTTAAGAATGCAGTGAGGTCCCATATTATCTGAATTTTACTCAGTTTGGTTCCACTTGCCTCTGGGGATGAGGCAACAATATTTAAATTAATAAAAATGCAGAGATGTTAGGCTTTTCAAAGAGCAATGAATTTAGAGTGATTCGTGAAATAAAGAAAGAGAATTAGTTTTCTTATTAGTTTCCCTAATAAAACCTCCAAATCACAATGTTTCAAAATGAAAAGAAGGGAATAAAGTGATATTGATATAATATTTAAGGTAAAGCAATTTTTAAAGGCCAGAGCATTATATTGGGTATAGGGGCTGGTTTCATGGTCTAAGACATGTCATCTTATATTCACAGTAGTCATCTATCTCAAATTTGTTTAGCCAAAAATCCCTCTGTAAGTAGCTTCTGACAACCACTAGGTTATCTTTTTGTGAATAGAAAGAGATCAACACCTCAAATAAATATGATCATAATTTGCCAATGCTTTAGAAGTAACACTTAGTTTGAAAAATCAAATAAGCATGCTTGAGCAAACAATAGCAAAAACATACATAACCCAAAAGCCTGAACTGAATCATACCAGGTACTTAAAAGTTGTGATCTATACTTAGACTTTATGATCTAGCTGCAGAGTCCCAAACCATAAGCCTATGTATTTTTAAAGGCCATCAAGACTCAAATGTGGCAATACTGACTACCATCATTAAAAAATATTCAAGTGCCCTTCTACAGAAGGAGAAGTCTGGAAACTTTAAGAAGTTTCTTAATAACTCTTTGCACATCCCGCCCTTCCCAATACCCCAAATGAAAATACTATGCTCTAGCTCATTGGGTTATTTTGATAATTTAAAGAGATAGTATACATAAAAAGCCAAGCTCAGTGCTTAGCACACAGCAAAGTGTTTTTAGGGAATAAGGCTACTTTAGCTGTTGTATCTTCAGTGTGTCAAAGGTCAAGAATGTAATGACACCCAATGCCAATCAATTCACTATAAAAATCTTCTCTCTTCTGAAATGTTTAGTAAGTACCAAATATTTAAAAATGTATCAGCAAAAATACCAGAATAATTCACTGCCTCATTAATTCTTTGGTTCTGTAAGTTTCATCATGAAATTAATGGTAATTACTTAAGAAATAATATTCCTACCATCATACACAAAATAGTGTATAGAACAGTTCAATATAAGAAGATACCAAGAAGCTATATATACAGTCCTTTCCTGAACATCTTCAAAGCTTCTTTGAAAACGATATGGAAAAAAAAAGGAAAAAAAAAAAAAGAAAACGATATGGAATCAAAATGATATATTAAATAACTTGGAAGTCACTTTCATCTACAAGGCACCAAATAAAGGATACTACCAAAATTTCAAGAATTTACCCTGTAGTATTCAAGAGAAGTAGTATTCAAAAAACTCAAACCAAACCAACTCAACACACATACACACAAACTTCCACAAAAGGGAGATTCTTCCATTTGAGATTCTTCCACTTGAGGGATCTTATATGCCAACTCAGAGGAATAAATACAGCTAGCAAGCAATTGGTAAAAACCATTTAGGACATTACTTGCTTCCTCTACCCTTTTTCCTTCTACTATGCTCAATTTCCCAAGGTTCTGCCTTAGGCCTTCACTTTTCACAGGAGAAAGAAAAAAACACCATCCTCAAGATTCTCAATAAACACACAAAAAAGAATAAAGGACCACTGCCCTGGGTAAACATAGCTTCAACCAACACTTTTGTATCATCTACATGCTAAATCACTAAAATCTGCACTGTATTTCCTGCTTTCTTCTAGGGTCCAGATCCATGTTTCCAGCTACTAAATGGAGATCTCCATGTATATGTCCAAGAGACACCTCAACCTGCCCAAAGCAAAGAAGTATGGCTCATTATCTTTCATTTCTGACCCTTCAACCTTTATCTGGTACTGAATTTCTTCTCTTAGGGAATATGCTTTATCTCACCCATAGAACTTTAGCCAAGCTTTAAAATTTGGGGTGATCTCAGTATCTTTCCTCAGAAACAGTCAATCTTAACCTAATCCAACTGCTCCTGCTTTCCAATCTTCCCAATTCCTTATCCATTCTCAATGCCACTATCTAATCTACTTATCTAATTTATAACTTCATCATCGCTCATTTCAAGGCTGTACTAGTATTCTACATGGTCTCTCTGACTCCAGGGTCTCCTCTGCCTAATCTTTGTGGTAGAAGTTAATGCTTCTAATGTTTCTCCTGCTTCAAAACCTTCATGCTTTTCAACTCCCTTGAACCTGTGGAATGAGGTCTACACTGCTTCTATATGGTACTTAAAAAAAAAGAAAAAACCTTCGCAATCTGGAAAATATGTTGCTTCTGCCACTTGTCCCACTAAACTTGAATGTGTCACATCAAAACTTTAAATGTCATGTTTCCTCGCACTTTCATACCTCTACTCAGACAATCTGTTATGCCTGAAATGTTCCTCCCACTTTTACCATAGGACCTTACTATAATAAAAATAGCCTTGGATATCAGATTGTTAAATTTTGGGCAAGAAGGTGGGAGGAGCAGAAACAGAAACAGCCAAATACAAATAGTAATTTTTAAAATATAGCTTAAAAAGTTTCTATACAAACATAAAAATATATATAATGGCCTATATTTCTGTTAAGATCGCATTTTTTTCACTGTTTGACCACATGAACTGTTTTAGTATACAAATGTGTAATATATAACTGCTCTTTAAGAAACCATATTTTATTGTCAAAACTGCAAGTGTCATCTTTGGATAGAATCACAAATATTTACAATAAATTTGATAATTTTATAGAACAGATCAATTTTGATGAGCTGTTTTCTCAAACTTCAATATGAGTTTGAGAAATCCTATATAATCAAATGATTTTATCTTTAAGAAATGTGAAAACCATCCTGACCAAAATGCCTGTTGAGAAAATATTCTATTTATTCATTAGGGCAGATTTGTAAAAGCAAACACAGTTGTGAAACTTATAACAAAGATGAATGCCCTCCAATTGAGAACTGCAGATCAAAAAGAACGTCATAATATTTTACACTTAGTAATAATTACATCAAAATACTATGTAGATCATATATTATAAGAATCCTATTAAAAATTTACTAAATACAAAGCACAGCTCAGGGCAAATCAATTTCTATCTTTAATAAGTAACAGTATTATAAAGTTCACATTTTCCTAAATACAAACAATTAAAATATAAAGTATAAAAAGGAGTTAATTATTTCAAAATCCACAATAAATAAAGTTCAAAGGATACTGATCTGTCTGTGGTCTACGAAAGTTCTCTGGAAGATTGGCTTCATAAAGTAGTCTTGCTTTAGTATTTCCCATATCCTGCATGCACTAAAATAAAAAGAAAAATCAAGTATTTTCATTATTCACATAAATATTAAAAGTAATTCCTATATACACATTATACACATATATATGCATCATACACATATATGTAAAAATAAGTATCAGGTAACATTTATTATTTCCAATATACATTCTTCTCAGAAAAACAATTTAAGTCACAACAACGAAATTAAGTACTCCATATTTTTAATTCTTCACATTCAACTTAACGTGAACCCACAGTTTCCTAATGTCTTTTCTATGAAAACAATACCATCTTTATTTATATTCACTACTTCCTAAAAATAATTCCCTGGTAGTTCATGGCAGTTTTATTATTGTTTTAGATATGCCACTTGAACAGCACTGCCATATCCAAGGGTAACAACTCATGATCAAATTTTCCTTGTTTTGAGTTTCAAAATACTCTTGGGTTTTCATGGTTTACAATCAGGATCACATGGAGAGCAGAAAAAAAGAAATAGTGCTAACCTAAAACTCTACAGAAGTGGATTAATTTCTTTGGGGTTAATCTCTTTAAGATTCTACTGAAAACTATGGATCCTCTCCCTAACAAAAGCAAAAAAAAAAAAAAAAAACAACTGTACTTGATGACCCAAAGCCTCCCTAGAATCTCTAAATTCCAAGAATAAGAACTACTCAGGAGGCATAAAATAATCTGATAGTCACTTAAACCAGTTTAAGTTTCATTATTTTCAGTGAGTAAGGAGCAGCCAAACAGTTCTTCCTGGATAGTCTATTACACCAGAAAGTAAAATTTACAAAGCAAATATTTACTTTATATGAATACGTGTTACAAATGAATATATGTAAAATGTTCTAAGATCTTTACATCATTTGGAGTTTAGGTTCCTTAAAATGTTTTAATTGGTAAAAAAATCAGTCTATATAATTCTCTTTTTTCCTTTTTTCCTAGACACACACCCACAACCCCAAGACAATCCAGATTTAACAGATAACTAGATGTCCACTTCAAGTGTACACAGAACTATCATCCTTCAAATAAAAAATACAGTGACATGGGACACCTAGGTGGTTCAATCAGTTAAGCATCCAACTCTTGATTTCAGCTCAGGTCATAATCTCAGGGTCATGGGATCAAACCTGGAACAGGGCTCTGGGCTCAGTGCGAGTCTCCCTGTCCCTGTCCCTGTCCCTCTCCCTGCACGCGTGCGCTCGCTCATAAATAAGTTTTTTAAAAAATACAGTGACCTTTTTTCTCCCAAATAAGAGTTTTAAGGTATGCAAAAATATTAGTATACACTCATTTCTGGTTATCTATTCTACCCCACCTGAGCATAAGTACTGTGTCAGAGTAAAGGAGATAATAAGAAAGGAAAGGAATAGGGGGCTAGGAAATATAAGGAACAGTAAATTGAAAAAGAATGAAAGAGTTTTTGTTATTTAGTCTTGGAGAGAAAACAGAAGCTAAAGCAAAATAAACCCAAGGGTATACAGGGTGAAGGGAGAAAACCATGTAAGGTGAACTAACAGTACAAAGTCAGAGGGCTCTACTACATCATGACACATATTAGCATGCAGATGAGCAAAGCTAAGATGTAAATCTCTGCGTGGGGAGGAGAGCTTAGAAACTTTCAGTATAGTTCAACCTTCTTGAAAAAAGAAAAACTGTCTCCTATCCCAAGCATTCAAATGATGCTTCACCTTTGTGTCATGGTGGGAATTTAGGAGTAAAGATGATCCAAGTTATGTAATCATAAAGGCATTAAACATTTAGGAAGAACTACAATAAGAAAAATGCCTCTTAGTTTGCACAGTAACTGCAATAAAGCAAAAAGTAACTCACAGAAACTATAAAAGTAAAAAATTTGGAAAAGTTTCCATCAAGCAAATAAGAATACACAGAAATTCTAACAAAAATTTAGTAAGACTAAAAACTGTATCTACTATATATGCCATACCTCATTGTTTCATTTTCATACTTAAACACTAATGAAATAGAAATACATCTTAAAATTGATGTCTTATAATTGATAATTTTATTAGTCCATAAAATAGAGGTGCTTGAAATCTTATGTTCAATGAATATGACTGTACACATTTTATATAAAATATTCTCTATATTTAATGTAGGTCATTTATATTTTGACAAAATAAAAAATAAAAAGGAACAGGGCATACATGTATATTGCACCAAATTATTTACTGTTGTTCTATGGATTCTACCCATCACAATCAGACAGGTGAGGGGGGAAAAAAAGAAGTATAAAAATCTGAAAGGAAGAAGTAATGTGAAATAATGACCCATTTCTACAAGAGACCACTGCCAAAAAGTGACTGGTACAAGTGCAAGTGTGTGTGTGTTAGCTGAGATTAGAGGAAACAAGTATTCAACGACATCACAGTTTTCAATGACATATTCAATGGCATGCATGTATATATATACATACACATATGCGATTTTAAATGTTAAAAAAAAAAACTGGTTTAGGCATTACCCTATTGTGGCAGGAAAGAAAACTGAAGCAGCAAGATGATAAGTAACTGGCCCAAGATTATTTGTCTCCATAAGGTTTGACACTTGATATAACCAATATCAGCCCTCAGGAGTTCAGATACGTCTGGCTGCATCCAATGGAACTGGGGACTATGTCCTGCAGGACTTAGAAACACTAAGCTCTTTGCTTTAGAGGCTGCTTTCATTTTACAGGTACAGAAACTGAAGCACAAAAAAGTTATATGATTTCTCTAAAGTAACACAATGAATCAGTTTCAGAGTTGAGACTAGGATCAAGCTCCCTAGTCCCAATCCTTATCACCAGGCTAACCAAAATAAGTGTCCAGGAAATTTCACCACAAAATAGAGTTCTGTAGGTATTGCCTCCACTATTAAAACATCTTCCTGTTATTAAAACATTATTGCTTTTCTTTTAGGTTCTCTCAACCAAAATGCTTTAGCAAAATGCATTGTTAGGAAGGAGAATTTTAGTTGCTTATTCTTTGGTAATTTATCATTCAGTTTTCCAGAGCTGAGTGGACTGGTTGCAAAAAAGTGGGGGAGGGGGCAATAATAAAGGAAATATACTACTATTAAAAAGTAAGTTTTATATTTTATGTTTTTAACTCCAGTGAGACTTAAGTTATAGGTAATGAACTAGCTACTTTAACTTCTGTCACCTAGCTTCCTGGATATCAAGCCAGAACCTAATATGCACCATTCTGAAAAACTTTAAATTTCCAAATCTATTTTCACTTCTCCAAAAGGAGGAATACTTGTAAGGGTACCAAACAGACTATTAAAAATTTTTAAGTTTATCAATTTTCAAAATTCTTTGGTTTTATGGAAGGCATGTAATCCTGTGAGTAATTTCTTTTCTTTCTCTCACACTTCAAACATGAAAAAGGGGGGAAGAGGACTAATTACTTGTCAAAATTTCTACTATTTAAAAATATTTTAAAATAGGTTTTACTTAATATAGTTCATCTTAAAATTAGATTTTTAAAAAAAACAAACATTAAGTGAGCAGAAAATATACTGAAATTCTTGACAATGAAATGATTTTCAGAATATAATAAATAAAAAGTCAATATGCATTTTTACTTTAAGAAAAGTATATATTTATATTGAAGAGTAAGTGAAATGTGTACTTCATAATTAGGATAAATGCCGTTTAGGTAGTACACATTTCAAAATTAGTACTAGTTATTGTCCATTTCAAATTCAATCTGTCCTTATTTTATACACTGTATGCTACTAAGAAAGATCAATTTTATATTGTACTTTTTGCTTGAACCATTTTCATCCCAAATAACCACCATTAAAATTGCACAGGGAGGCTTCACCTGAAAATGGTATAATAAATCACACTTAAGAGCCTCAAAACCTACTGTTAAAAGTATTTTGTCCTTGTCAATCCATAATCTTTGTGTTTTTAGTTTCTCCACATAATCTAATATATAGAACAACACCTGCTCAAAGATTCATGTCACCTGAGATTCAATTTCAAAAATTATTATTTGAACTGGAATGCTGAAATATATGATGCTGAATTTCTGAAACTTTCTAAGAAAACATTTACCCTAGTTTTTGCACTAAAAACAATAAAAGCTATATCCTAAATGAGTTCTAAGTTTTTAATGTTTTACAGAGACTAAAGCAAATTGTGGTTGTCAATTTAAAGTTTAACTTGGCATTTATTTATGGGCTTTGTACAATTTAATAAACTAAAACATACAAAAACCAGGGACAGATAGTAGTAGCTAGACTTGCAGTAAGCATTGTATAACATAGAGTTGTCAAAAGACTATGCTGTACTCCTGAAATTAATGTAATATTATGTCAACTGTACTTCAATAAAATAATAAAAAAAACTTTAAAAAGTAACAAATGTCACAAAAGTGGGAATAGATATAAAGAAAATAGGCAGAACCAATAAGTAGGCAAACAAATGTTACAGGAAATTTGCCAACATATATTTTCCCTTTCTTTAGTTTTCCAAAATCTTGGAAAGCAGAGCTCTTGTGGAATCCAACTAACTGATAAAATTACTTCAGGATATAACTTCTACCTGTGTTAGCTCAAGTAAAGCTAAGTACAGTGCAGTCCAGGTTGAGCAGCTACATTTAAGAACCATGGCTCCTTGGACCTCCCCACTCTTTTAATCTTGTGCATCCTCTCTCCTTTCTTAGGACCTACCTCCTACCGTCTCCATAATGTTTCATGCACTTTCTCCCTCAGACACTAAGAAGTACCTACCTGGTCAACAGTCATTTATAATTAAGTTACAATTCACACTAAAGTATTACTTCAGGAAGCTACCTGAATAGTTTTCAAAAAATTTTGTGTGTGTACTGACTTGCCTTTTGCAGTTCACTGGCTATTTTAAAAAAAGGAATAATTGGGGGAAAAGAATAGCAGCTACAATATAAAGGACTGAGATCACTAATTGCTCTGTTGTAAATGACTGACGAGGTTCTAATGTGGCAATCAGATCCAAATTCCCAATGGCAAAAATACAAAATATTAAAATAATCAGCAGAATCTTATATGTGGGTGTATAATGGAGAGGTACTACATGTCTACAGTAAATCTGGAGGAAGAAAGGTAAAACTACATAAATTGGAACTCTTCTATCCAATTTTCTAAGGAACTGATGTGGGAGGGAATCTCATCTACAAGGTAAAGGATTACTATGTACGGATATGAAAACAGCTAAAACTATACGCTTCAGGAAAAGTATATAAGAAACTAATAAATACAGTTGTTTCTATGGAGGCAAATTGGATGTCTGAGTGATGGAAATAGGAGGAAAACTATTCACTTTACACTTTTTGTATCCTTTGAAGTTTGTCCATATATTTCTCACTCCCCAAAAGAGTAAAATAATTAAGGGGGACTTACTAATCCTGCATTGTTTCTAAATAAAATATTATCCAGAGGAAGCTTAGTTAGGGTATTTAAGCAGCATATGAATCAGAGCAAGTTGACTTCCCCGTCATTGGTGTCCTCCACTCATACTAGGAGAACAAAGTGTTCTAGTTAACAAAGAGGTTATGAATCAAATCAAATTAATACATTTTAAAAAATCCCATCCAAGTATATCTTACATTCAAAATACAAAGTATAAATATGGCACTTACTTATCATAGCTTTTCCTGGTATCATCATCATCCTAAATAAACAGAATTGCTGCTAAAGTTATATCACTGAATGTATCTTTTTTGCTTCTTAAAACTTCAACATATTTATTTTTATGTGGGTGAGGGATTATACTTATTCTATTTTCTACTCATTAAAATTTTTAGAACACAAAGACTAAGATTTTCAAACTGCCTTATCTGACTGTATATAAATATTTTAAGTGTTAATTAGAAAGAGAAAATGAGTATTTGTAGCCCCTGGACAAATTCTTCATGTCAGTGACTCACCTCTACTACCACTTGAAATTTTCCAGCATAGTTCTCTATCTTCCTCTCAAAAGCCACAGGATTTCTTGCATAGGAGCAAGCTTTTCAGGACTGGTTTCAAGATCTTTTGGATTCCAGCTGCTGGAAAAGAAGGGCCACCATTTTTGGTCTCAGGAACTCTTTGTAAATATTTAATACAGAGTCCATTCCTTCAGTCTTCATAAAATTGTGTTTTAGGGGAATTGTTCTCTTTCTGTTTTAATTGTTACTTTCAAAAACAAAGTAAGTAAATCACACATATTTAAAAATTAAAAATCTTAAATGATGATGTGGAGTTAGAGGTACCAGTTTTCATATTTTTCACATTTTCTAGATATTCTCAGAATTTATCTGTTGCAGCATTTGAATTAGTTGTTACTAATTCAGAGAATATATTTTTTTAAAGCAGTAAAATTAAACACTATTATGACAAAGTTGGAAAAGCTTCACTTCACAGTCTTTTGTAATCTGTACTTCCTATGAAACCCATACCATTTGAAGTTCAGGAATAAACGACTACTTTCATCCTAGGTGCTTACGGCCCAGCTCAGGAGTCATCTTGGACTCTCTTCCCTCTTCTGTCAGAAGTCTTAGTGATTCTAACTCTTTAATATTTGTTACAGCCTCCCCTTGTTAATCAGCCCCACTGCTACCACTTTAGTTCAAGATCTAGTCAACCACTGCTTAGGCCATTGCAGCAACAAGCCCATCATATTTTGGTTTTTAAAAGGAAGATAACATTAAATCTCTCTCTTCAACTTAAAACATTTTAAGAGGGCAGCCCCGGTGGCGCAGCGGTTTAGCGCCGCCTGCAGCCCAGGGCATGATCCTGGAGTCCCGGGATCGAGTCCCACGTCAGGCTCTCTGCATGGAGCCTGCTTCTCCCTCTGCCTGTGTCTCTGTCTCTCTCTCTCTCTGCATCTCTATGAATAAATAAATAAATAAAATCTTAAAAAAAAAAAAAAAAAACATTTTAAGAGCTTCTGTTCTGTCCCTATCCTCACATGCTATCACTGACAGGATCAAGACCAAACCAACAACCCCACTGCAACTTGCACCTTCATCTCCTGTTGACACATAACTTCACCCAATACTCTGGTCACAAAAAACTGCCTCACTTTCTCAAATGTGGCATGCTTTCTCCATCTTTCTGCCTAGAAGGCCCTGTGTACACTGTAGTATGCTTCTAGAAATTCATAAGCAAAGAAAGGTCACTATAAAAATAGTAATGAGACATCTTTAAAATAAGTTGAAAACTTAACCATAGCACTAGATGTTGATTTTTTTTTTTTTTTTAAAGAAAAAGGAGCCTCTACTAAGTAACTTCCTGAGATTACACAACCATTTAGTTAACAAAGCCAAAACTAGAACCCAGGTCTACAGAGTCCCAGCCTTTGACTATGCCTGCTATCCTCTATCATCATTATATTCATATAAAGCAGGGAAGAGCAGTGACTACACCTCTAAAGTATTATATGCAATGAAATTAATAATAATAATGTTTCCAGATGATCTATTCATACAGGATCATTCTTTGCCACATAACAATTTCCTACCAAATACAGCAAATACAGCAGTCTATATGGACAGATAAAGCCAAATACAGCAGTCTATATGGACAGATAAAGTCTTTTCCTTCAAATAGCTTAGTACTCCTTTAGTGGTACTGTCCCAGTTCTATCTACGGGTACTGTCCCTTACCATTTTGTTCACTGCTTTGACCCAAGAACTATAGCCAGTTACTAGAAAAGGGAATTCTAAAAACTATCACTGACTTTTTAATAACCTTAAAAACAATTTAAAAATTAAGAGGAAAATACAGTGCATAATCCTGCACATTCAAATTCAAAATATATGTAACTTTTTCTCAAATGGATTGCTTAAAATTGCAAAACTCTTATTAAACTTCACAGATTAAATTTTGTTACAGACAGCATCACATTTCTTTCTTCACCTCACTCTACACATATAGGCAATACATAGACCCAACTCTGTAAGCTGCCCCATTGCTCTGCTCTTCTTTGATGACACATTTAATGATCCTGGTAAGGAGCCAGCAGAAGTTGAATCTCAGTCAACTTTAAAAGTTGACCATCTAGGGATCCCTGGGTGGCGCAGCAGTTTGGCGCCTGCCTTTGGCCCAGGGCGCGATCCTGGAGACCCGGGATCGAATCCCACGTCGGGCTCCCTGTATGGAGCCTGCTTCTCCCTCTGCCTGTGTCTCTGCCTCTCTCTCTTTCTCTCTCTCTCTCTCTGACTATCATAAATAAAAATAAAAAATAAAAAAAAAAGTTGACCATCTATGCCATGATTTGAGAATTTTGGTCAGCTTGATAGAATTAATAATGAGCACTCCTCCCACAAAATATGAAGACAGTTATTTGGGAGTTTTCTTGAATAAACATGTACCAAAGGTTGTATACTGAAAGCTTATTATGTGCCTGGTTCTATGAAAATTTATCTAAGGGTCAAAACCTTGAGAGAGTAAATAATGTTCTAACATATACAGGGTAAGATACAGGGTCAGATGCGGTTAAATCATGGAGCTCTTCAAATTAGCTATTTTTTTAAACTGGAATTTTATTCTATAAAAATATTGCTTGTCAGAGGAATTCTATAATAGCAATGACAGTTTTTAAAGCTCCCAGAAGCATCTCGCCCCCCCCCCAAAAAAGGGGGGGTCACTAAATAGAAAAAACAAAACCTCATGGACAATATTTTCAATAAAACTTGAAAAGAAAAGAAAAGAAAAGAGAGAAAAGAAAAGAGAAGAAAAGAAAAATGAAAAGAAAAGAAAAGAAAAGAACAGATAAAAGTGGGAGAAGGGGGCAGCCTGGGTGGCTCAGAGGTTTAGCGCCGCCTTGGGCCCAGGGTGTGATCCTGGAGACCCGGGATCGAGGCCCACACGTTGGGCTCCCTGTATGGAGCCTGCTTCTCTCCCTGCCTGTGTCTCTGCCTCTCTCTCTCATGAATAAATAAATAAAATCTTTAAAAAGGGGGGTGGGGCAGTCCCACTGGCTCAGTGGTTTGGCACCGCCTTAGGCCCAAGGTGTGATCCTGGAGACCCAGGATCAAGTCCCACATCAGGCACCCTGCATGGAGCTTGCTTCTCTCTCTGCCTGTGTCTCTGCCTCTCTGTGTGTGTCTCTCATGAATAAATAAAATCTTTAAAAAGAAAAAAAACGTGGGAGAAGGAAGAGAGTAAAAATAATCTCAGAAAACAAGTGGCCTTATTTTTTAAACATTACACAAAAATCACTGAAGGGAGAGGTCTGTGCAGTCAGAAAAGCTATCTTGAATATCAAGTCCTTTTTAAAAGAGCCTGCTTCTCCCTCTGCCTATGTCTGTGCCTCTCTCTGTGTCTCTCATGAATAAATAAAATCTTTAAAAAATAAAAACTACATAATAGTAAAGAAAACTAATATCACACAAAAAAGATCAACAGAAAAGAATCAAGGTCAAATCTCATATGAAGTTATTAGAAGAAGAGAATATGAAGCAGAATAACATCTCTACAATGAAACCACTCTAGAACGAAAATGCTCAGAAAACAGATCAAAACCGTACACCTACTAATTCAGAATAAGCCAAAAAACATATGCATGATATGAAATAACATGTAAAATGAGTTAAAAGGTATGTGAAGTTATGAAAGAACAACTAAATCAGAAGTCAGAAATATTCAGGGACACCTGCTGGATCCGTTGGTGGAGACCATGACTCTTGATCTAGGGACTTTTAAGTTCGAGTTGCATGTTGGGTACAGAAATTAGTTAAAAATAAAATAAAATTTAATTTAAAAAAAGAAATTAGAAATATTCAGAATTAAAATGAAAACTCAGGAAAGAATTAGAAATAAAAGGAAAAATATTTCAGAAATGAATATGAAATAAAATGGAACATGAGAAAAATAAACAGAATAATGGCCTATCAAAACTAGAGAGAAAGGGATCCCTGGGTGGCGCAGCGGTTTGGCGCCTGCCTTTGGCCCAGGGCGCGATCCTGGAGACCCGGGATCGAATCCCATGTCGGGCTCCCGGTGCATGGAGCCTGCTTCTCCCTCTGCCTGTGTCTCTGCCTCTCTCTGTGTGTGTGTGTGTGTGTGACTATCATAAATAAATAAAAATTAAAAAAAAAAAAACAAAAATTAGAGAGACAAAAGATGAAAACGTTTTTAATCACAAAAAAAAGGAGTAAAAAGGATCCAAGAGAAAGTGACTAATTACTGGAGCTAAGCAACAAAAATCCAACATACATGTAAGAGAGTCACTGAGGAAGAAAACGCAAACAAGGAGACAGAATACTGAAAAAATAATTGTAAAAAGTCACTGAAATTAAAAAGAAAATTTGAAACTACATACTTGAAAGAGGATACCACAAGGCATTTCTTGTCTAAAAAGAAACCTATTTATATTTAACGATATAGATCAGTTAAACACAAAAGCATGAAGAAATACCATATAAACCTTAAGCACAAGAAGGCTACAGGGGCTACAAAGCAAGGTAGAACAACTATCTTACAGGTACTCCACTGTTGTGTGACAAAAATATAATATAAGCCAGTTGTATTCTTTTACACTTTCATTAAGTAGTCTCATTAACAAAAATGAAAACAGGTAAAATTAATCTTAACAATATATTTTATTTAGTGCATCTTTCTCCTCTGCAGAACTCCCATGGAAATCATAACTTACCTTACCCTCCTTTAACAACTTAAAAATGATAAATGATATATTAAATGATAAATGATAAATGATAAATGATAAATTAAACCTGCACAACTGCACGTTTCAAGTTAAATTTAAAAAAAAAAAGTTAAATTTAAGTTTCAACTATCTATGAATATTCTAGTTCCTTCCAGTTTTCTATTTTTTAAGGATGGCAGAGGTACCTTACAGGAATGCTGTATTTCTATCAACTGCAATTTTATTTCACAAAATTATATGTTTTTAAAGAATGAATGTATCATAACTTTAACCTGAAATACACAATATCAGAGGATCAAGGAGGAGAAAACTTCCTCAATATATTTAGCCACTTTCATCCCCTACTTTTTATAATCTTTTACATCCCAATTTTAATAGTGAAGATGGGCACAGCATAACCACAAATACAAGAAGTACCTATAATTTTAATTACTTTTTTAGCAATAGAGAAATATTTAAAGTACTTATTAATTATCTTTTGCCTATTCTCCCTATATTTGGGCTGATTAAGAATTCAATCTGAGGTCATAGGACACAGTAAAACTTACTGATGAGTATTAGTGAAAATCTGTAATTTCAGCTTCCTAAGGACATTTTTTTTCCTAAGACAGATCAAAAGTTTAAATTAAGACAAGCATATATGACAAATATATTGCTAATTAAACTAAGGGTTACCAAGTTACCTTATACCAGGTATTTCTAAGAATAACAAGGTTAAAAGAGAAATCTGTATCCATTTAGCTAGTGACTTTTTTTTTCTTATGAAAGAATATATAAAGACCAAAAACGTTTGTTCAAAACATTTTTAGAACTTGTCTTTCAGACTTAATCTGAGAATCTTGTCACATTTTTATGATTTATCCAGAGAGCAGGAATTTTTATCCTATACAGTGATTTTGCTTTTAGGAAAAAGTTGAATCAGATCTCTAACTTGTAACATGCCATTAATACAAATAATGAAGATGTTTTTTGAATTGGGGTGGTAACCAAAGAGGACTAAACATACAATCAAAGACTCTTAAGAATGGGAAAGACTTCAGTCATTTAAACTAGTCCTAATCTGCCCATTCAATGCTTGAATCCCAGCTACAGATTTCCAAGTGGTTGTCCAGCCTCTGCAAAAGACATTCCAGTAATGGCAAACTCATTACTTTCTAAGGCAATCAATTTCAGTTTTAGATGGTTTGAAATATTGGAAAGTACTGCCTTTCCAGTACCTGAATATATTACCTTAGAACTTCCACACACTAGCTTAAGTCATACTCCTATGGCTGCTATATTTGAGGAATTTAAACATATATATAGGAACAAGGGGAGAAAAGGACAGAGGTAAAGAAATGAAAAAAGACACTGTATAAATAATATAGGACAAATTGGGGGCATATGCTTGATTTTTTTTCTTTTTCTCCATTCTCCCCATTCATTGGTAAATACAGGAAACATTATCTCACAGAATTGTATCAAACCAAAGACTGTTCTCAGTGTGCCATTATAAAAATTAAGGACATACTGTGTTCTCACCACTGTGGTAGCCATCACAAAGACTACAAATACATATATGATAAAGTTTCTAGCAACTGGAAGGTTACAATTAACAGACATACACAAAGGTAAATAACAATATATGGTAGTAGGTAACTAGGCATAACCAATAGTTGAAGAAGCTTTATTAGTAGGGATTTAACTGGAGTTTAAAGAATGGGAAGGATTTGGTTTGAAAAAAGGAATATGCAGAAAACATTTCCAAAAAATGACAACAGCAGAACCAAAACAAAAAGCAAGAACACACCACCAGAATAATTCAACAGGAACAGCTGTCTGTATATACAGTCAAAGCGATCTATTGTTAAGCATCTGGAGTAAGATCAAAGACACAGGACAAAGCCAGATGGCAGAGGTATATGATTACCAATTTAAGGAAAATAAAACTTTTACAATTCTCATAGGAGAACCAACACAAACCTCTTAGAAGAGAATGATCAAATGACCAAAGCAGTGTTCCAGAAAGATTATTCTGAATGTGGTATGTAAAAGTGATGGAGAGGTGACAGTGGTACGAAGATCAGGAATAAGTGAAAGCCAAGGACATGGCAGGAGAAAAGAGAGTGGAAAGCAACAGAAGCAACAAAGGAATTAAGAACTGATGGAACAGAGAGGCACACGAAAGAAAGAAGAACCAGAGGACATCGAACACTGTTAAGATTAATTTGAACAATGACGTAACTAAGAAACCAATCTGGACCACCAGATAATTATTTAAATTTTAAATGTGTCAAATTGCAGGTTAGTAGGCATCTATTAATCTTAACATTTACAAATGCTACCCATTAATAATAATGACTATGGTCAAAATTTCCTACATTGAAATAATCTCATAAATCCTTTTTTCCTGTTTCCATATGAAACATACAGAGGTTTTACTGATGCGGCTATAGAGCAACAGTTAATTTTGATAACTCTATTCTTTATTCTACTCAAATGTATAATGTTACCTGGCCAAAAAAAAAAAATTAAAACTCCATGCCTGGTCATATCTATTCCTTTCTCCTAAATTCTATCATTACATTAACTGACCAGCTTTCTTTGCTTCATATCAAAGTATTTTTCAAAAAGTAGTAAGATTTTAATGACTTCACAAGAACTACTGAATTTACAAAGATGAAGAGATATGTGAATCCAAGTTGAAATTTCAATGCTATAAATCAACTGAATTGGCTCCTGCCAATTCAACTTCCAGCCTCACAGAATATACAATTTAATGGATGCTTGGGAAAATTAGCAATCATTTCATGCCAAAGATATCCAAGGTTTCTTAAGAATGATAAGTCCACAAACACCAAAGCTCTCTAAAAGGCAATCTAAACAAAGAGCTGAAATTTACTGTAGAAGCCATTACTGGATAGACAGGGGAAAACCCATCTACACAAAAAAAAAAATAACAGCTGAATCCATGAGAGAAAACAAATTCTCCTATGGAGACAGACAGACTAAAGAACAACAGAACTGAAGACAAAACTGTAGAAAATTCACAATAGGGGAAAAAAGCAGAAAAAGAAATAGTTAAAAACAAACAGATTAAATAAACCAAATAAAAGATACAGGAAGTAACTTTAGCTTCTTTCACCAAGAAAAAGCTTCAAAAAGGCAGTGGGTAGTCAAGTGAAGCAGAAAGACCAAGGAGGAGGAAGAGTTGGATTTGGCCATCAGGGATAACTAGTATTCTTTGTGAGTGCAAATTTAGCAGAAGGATAGAAATAGAAATGAGTTAACAGAGCCAGAAGTAAGGTAAAGAAATGAAACAGTGTGTAAAGATCTGTTCAAGAAGTTCAACTGCTAAAAGAAGATAAGAGATAGTCACTAGAATACAGTGGCTGGCACAATGTGAGTACTTAAATCCTCAGTGGCTAAACAAATGAATAAATGAATATAGTGATGGGGGAACACAGAGCTAGCTGAGGACAAAGCAGGAGCTTGGGGCAGCACATTGACAAGTCCTTGAAACAGGCAAAGGGACAATCCTCTACAGACTCAACTGCCTCCATATTCATACTTTGCTAAGGGCAGAAGGCAATCGTAGCCCAACCCCCAGGAGCCTGTAAGTCTGCTTTAACATATAAAATTTCTTTAGAAATTTCCTTTATCTCTAAACCCGTAAGATACATTTTGGCAATCATCCTCCAAGCACATAGCCACCGATATCCATCTGAAGGTCTCATGACTCAGGTTTTATTAAACGGGATTAAGTGACCTTTTCCCAACAATTGCTAGCCCCTCAAGGCCCTGGAAACCTTGCTTCCAAAATTCCGTAGAGAGCACGCTATCCTCAAACCCTTCCCAACTCCCAGGTATATAATCAGCCACCCCTCACAGGCCCCCAGCAGCAGCTCTTCCTGCCCACGGGTCCTGTCCTCGTGCCTTAATAAAACCACCATTTTGCACCAAAGACATCTTTCTTGGTTGTCAGCTCAGGACCTCACCTATATTCCAAAGCTTCATCAAGAGCAACAGAGCCAAGAGCTGTATGTTGAGGGAAAGATGGTATTAGAATTTTTTTATGGAAGAAGAGTGTAATATGTTTCAAAGAAGAAAGATTTTCAATGTGCCTCCAAATGAATATAATTTTTTTAAGTAGGTAGAAATGAAAGCTGCAAATGAAAATAAAAGGCACAGAAACTATAGCAACCACCACCTTCCATTCTGCCTCTAAAACAAGGGAACAAAAAACTGAAGTCAAAGCAGAAATATTCAGGGGTTGCATGGAATGAGAAGCAAGCTTCTATTCTTTTGTTAAAATAGTAAACAAGGATGTGACAAGGGTTGAGTTTAAAGACCTTTCCTTCTAGCCAAAATACAGTCAGAGATAGAGTAAAAATGGTAAAGATACCATGAGAGGGAGTAAAAATGCCTACACAATGTTGTAGACAATTTCTCTATGGATAAATCATAGGCCTATGGAGACTGGGCAGTTTCAAATGTAAAGTTCCCCACAGTATATTTTATAAATGAATAAATTTCAGTTGTGTGGCCTTAGTTCTTGGTTCCCAAGAAAATACAAAGTAGCATTATACTAGTCAGTAGTAAACAATCTGTGAAAGATTACTAAAAGATTTATAGATACATAAAGGTTTTTTTTTTAACAAAGATTTTATTTATTTATTCATAGAGACACAGAGAGAGAGAGACAGGCAGAGGGAGAAGCAGGCTCCATGCAGGGAGCCCGACGTGGGACTCGATCCTGGGTCTCCAGGATCACATCCTAGGCTGCAGGCAGGGGCCAAACTGCTGCGCCACAGGGGCTGCCCTAGATACATAAAGTATTAAAAGTGGTCCAAAAGTTATGAAGATAAATACCAAATATATGGAGTATACTTTGCAATGGGACAAAATCTCACTAAGATGTTTTATTAGGCAGCCCAATTTACAAGACTCTGCACAAGGCAAGCTAAGCAACTTGAAAGCACAAGTACCATTACCCTGGAATAAAAATAAGGTATTCTTCATTTTAACTCCTTCAATATAGACACTGAACAATGAGTAAAATTTTTTAAATAATGGAGAAAAATGGTAATCAATACTTGAAGTTAACAAAGCAGTACAAAATAAGAAATAGAGAGTATAGTATTTATAAAAGTACAAAGTGGTCTTTTCTAAAAATTTGAAAAGTGCCTGACCATAAACCCAAAATTAAAGACATTTAATTTAACCATGAGCTACATTTTTAAAAAAATTTGTTGGGACGCCTGGGTGGCTCAGCAGTAGCATCTGCCTTTGGCTCAGGGCGTGATCCCAGGACTCCGGAATGGAGTCCCACATTGGGCTTCCGGCATGGAGCCTGCTTCTCCCTCTGCCTGTGTCTCTGCCTCTCTCTCTGTGTGTCTCTCATGAATGAATAAATAAAAGATTTTTAAAAATAAAATAAATAAAATTAAAAAAAATTTTGTTTGATTAAAACGTAAGGTAACTCTATGTCCATGCTAATAAAAATCAAAATAAGTTCTGATCGATAAATTATTTTTAAAAAATAAGCATAAAGGAATTCTAACACTGCTGTGATATGGTAATACCCTAAAACTTGATTCACACACTCACAACATGTATATAAATGATATAAATATGGTGTATATAAAATGTCAGCTGATAAGCTTTCAGGCAAAACTTAGTTACATTTTACAGAGACACACAAAAAAAGAACATTTTTATTTAACAGTTTGGGCTCAGAGATTAAATCATGTTTTCACATTTGCAATTAAAGATCTAAAAATACATATAACTAACCAAAATACTAAACATCATCTCTGAAAATTAGAACCATGATTTTCATGAAATGCTGGGGGTAGTGGTGAGGGAATACGCAGGATAGAAGTATATGCACTAAAGTACTTCCCTTACTTCTGCAAATAAATGCCTCCCAAGCTTTTTTTTTTTACATCAAAGAAATTCTTTTAAAATGTTTATGAATAAGGAACACTAAATTACACTGTGATCTTCACTTTTCCTAATCTGAATTAGGAGTCAGAGTTAATAAAAACAAGCTCCAAACGATAAAAATCTCAATGTATAGCAACCTAAGGGTACAGAAATCAGTGTAGTGGTTGCCCCTAGAGAACATAAGTATAAATTGTTACAAGGAAATTTTCTAGGGTGATAGAAATGTTCTGTATGTCTTCATTAGGTGACACAGTACAGACATTTGCCAAGACCCATAAAACTCAGTTATATCTGTAAATTGTTGTCTCTGTAATTATACTTCAATTTTTTTAAGTAAAAAATAAAATGCGTAAGTATAGAGTTGGATTATATGGAACATACCTACTATCACAGGCAAAAGGATATGCTTAAATCTGAATAACATGCAACCTCAATAGACAACTGATACCATTACCTAACCATCTCAAAATGCCTTAACAGGGGCAGCCCCGGTGGCGCAGCGGTTTAGTGCCGCCTGCAGCCCAGGGCTTGATCCTGGAGACCCTGGATCGAGTCCCACGTCAGGCTCTCTGTATGATGCCTGCTTCTCCCTCTGCCTGTGTCTCTGCCTCTCTCTCTGTCTCTCTGTCTCTATGAATAAATAAATAAAAATCTTTTTTAAAAAAATGCCTTAACATCCAATATGACTGCAACACCTGAGTGGCTCAGTGGCTGAGCATCTGTCTGCCTTCGGCTCAGGGTGTGATCCCGGGGTCCTGGGATCGAGTTCTGCCTTAGATTATCCAAGGGGAGCCTGCTTTTCCCTTTGCCTATGTCTCTACCTCTCTCTGGGTGTCTCTCATGAATAAATAAAATCTTTTTTTAAAAATCCAATATGACTAAAAATGAATTATATTTCACAAATATCTTCAAAGAGCTTTATACTCAATAATACCACATAATGAATCAATTTATTTACTTAGTACATTTAGCAACCAATTCATCATAGATTTACTAGAAAGCTAATTGCTCAATATCAGAAAGATTCACGGCAACAATACTAAGGGTTTTAAACAATGAACAAATGGACTAATACTACTAATAAGTGATAAGCTAACACGGAGTCTTTAAAATGTGCCAGGTACTACTCTAAATGTTTTCCCCATATTACCTTATTCGATCCTCAGAGCAACCCACAGGAGACATTCTTACTATTCCCATTTCATAAGTGAAGAAATTCAGGTACCCTGAGGTTAAATATCCTGTCAGGACTAACTCTGGCAGTCTGACTATCTAGAGACAACTTTCTATAAATCCCTTTGTTCTACTGCCTTTTTAGAATCAGTGGCCTGGAAATTTTCTAAGTTAAAATAAAGGTTGTGCATTATAGAATGGAACCTTGGGGCCTTCACCGATTACTTACTCATTTATATTGCATAGTAGTCCCAGGATGATTTTTAAAGAACAACTCTGGCTTTGCTTGCAAATACTTGCATGGACCACCACAAGAATACTGGATGGCTTACTCCCATCTATGTGATTAAGCTTCTCTATATTTTTTTAAAAATAAAACTTCATAGTCTACTCATTTAATTTTTTTTTAAAGATTCTATTTATTTATTCATGACAGACACACAGAGAGAGAGAGAGAGAGAGAGAGAGAGAGAGAGAGAGAGAGGAAGAGGCAGAGACACAGGCAGAGGGAGAAGCAGGCTCCATGCAGGGAGCCCGACATGGGATTCAATCCCGGGTCTCCAGGATCACACTCTAGGCTGGAGGCAGTGCTAAACCACTGGGCCACCGGGGCTGCCCTACTCACTTAATTTTTAATTAAGTGAATCTAACCTTGTTTCTCACCACAGAGCACTGAAAGAGGAGCTCTGTGGTATATGAAGCTATACAGAGCATTCTCTGGTGATAAGTACTCATCAAAAGTTTTGCATTCCAAAATAATAATTATTTCAAGAAGCTGACAGTGAAATCATACAAATAATGTTCAAATACAAAGACTATATATTACTTAATAATTGTTTTCAAAAGCCTGCCATTTTTAATAATTCAGTATCTTGCTATTTAACTATAACCTATTCCACAGAAAACCAATGAACTATACCTGCAGCCCTCTAACTGCTCTCACACATAGGAAAAGAACAGCTAGGGGATCCCTGGGTGGCTCAGGGGTTTAGCACCTGCCTTCGGCCCAGGGCATGATCCTGGAGTCCCAGGATCTAGTCCCACAGTGGGCTCCCTGCATGGAGCCTGCTTCTCCCTCTGCCTGTGTCTCTGCCTCTCTCTCTCTCTCTCTCTGTATCTCTCATGAATAAATAAATAAAATCTTTAAAAAATAAAAATAAAAAAAGAACAGCTCCCAACCTCAAATAAACTACTCTTCAACTCCTTTTAACAACCTAGTTGAGAAAAAATATTATTTCTGGAAAACTGAATTGTCCAAGGATTTCATGTTTTGTCCTTAGTCTGAAATGAACTATTGAAAAGGCAAAACACTTTGGGTCTTGAATGTGTTATACCTCCATAACCCATCATAACCCATTACAAACACCAAGTTATATTTTCAAGCTATACTTCACGTTTTCTTGAAGACAACTTAAGAAACAACATTATTAAACCTGTTACCACAGTTACTATAGAGATGTTACCAAGAACATAGCCTTATATGCAATGTTCAAAAAGCTCTGCTTCCTTGATAAAAGAAGTAAATTTTCTACTCAAGGATTAGGAAAATACATAACGTATCATATTTCCTTTTATGCCCCAGCCAATAAAAACCTCAAAAACTTATTTAAGAGTGAACTTAATAAATTATGCTTGACTTAGATGCCTGAAGATCTCTTTGCTATTTTTTTCAAGTATTTCTAAGGTTTTGTTTTTTTTATATATATATTTAAATCTTGGCTCTATCTAGAATTTACTTTGGCATAAATATGTCTTTAGCACAGAAGTTTTACTCTCTTTAACCAAATCTTTATGATCCACTCCTCCCAGTATTATATTCTATTCTTTCACCCTTACCTCACCCTATCCATGAGTTTCTGTGTTCTTTTTGTTTTTTTCTGATTGGAAGTATATATGAATATCACTGAAGTTCAACTACATATATTCGTGTATTTAGTCTTCATATTGACTAGAAGATATTCAAGGGCATTAAGAAAAAGAAGTATAATTTCACTGTGAATTACAAATTAAAACCAGTAGAAATAAACATTTTTATTTTAGCAATTCATCTTAAGGATCAGAAAATAAGATTTTGAAATTTTAATAAGACTGTCACATTGTAAAAATGACAAGTCCTTAAAATTTCAAATTTATCTCTAACAAAGCTAAACCATTCAAAACAAGTCCACATCAGCCATTAAAACATTGCTAACTGGGCTATCTTCCAACTACTGAGGCCTGTCTGAAAATCAAGTATACTTCTGTATAAAAGGGAAATCTTTCAAGTCAGTTCTTAGGTAAGAGGTGGTTTATTTTTTATCTTTACCCAGGCTCCCTCTACTGACAGAAAAAAAAAAAAAAAGACTAGAATTCTAAGGACAAATTTCATCAACACAAGGAAAAGGAATTCATTTTTTAAAGACTTTAAAAGCAACATTTTAGATAAGAATAGATAAAAAAAACTGAGTTCATTACAGACCTAACAAGATATAAACATTTGAGAGTGGACATTTCAGGTAATACCCAAATTTTATATTGTGGCACATGCCACTTTAATATACTCCATTTCAATGTTAACCCTTAGATGCAAGAAGGGTTAAATATTTTATATTCATTTTAATATTGTAAATAATATCAGTAAGGAAATGTTTACCTGTATCTGTTCTGGTGTCCATTGGTCTAGGTTGACTGACTTGACCCTGGATATATGAACCCCAAGATTTCTATGGATTCCAGCACATCTGATGCAAATAAACACACCAATATTCCAGGAAGCCCATCGAGGACCTAATTAAGGAGAAAAAAACAAAGATAAATATTAAATACTAAAATAAATATTATGGCAGCATTTAAAACGTAGTCTGATTTTTTACACAATTATAATGGGAGTCTTAAAGAATTTTATAGCTTGGGATGCCTGGGTGGCTCAGTGGTTGAGCGTCGCCTTTCGTTCAGGGTGTGATCCCGGAGTCCCGGAATTGAGCCCCACATCGAGCTTCCTGCACAGAGCCTGCTTCTCCCTCTACCTATGTCTCTGCCTCTCTCTGTGTGTCACTCATGAATAAATAAATGAAATCTTAAAAAAAAAAAAAAAAAAAGAATTTTATAGCTCAAATTTCCAAATGGCACCAAGCAGCAAGGTTATAAATCAACCTTCAAGAACTTTAATGAATTTACTAATTTTGCTTTTCTAGGAACTTTCCCAAATCTGTCTAAGAATTTAAAACTAATTTATGTGAAAAGTTTTCACTTAGCATACATATTTGTACCAGGAATAGTAATATCCCACAGTAAGAATTAAGTTCTTCATTTCTTCATTAAATATGTAAGGTATTGCTTAAAAGATTACCAAAAAATATAAATCAGAGTTTTCAATGAAATGTAGATATTAGTAAGAAACAACCAACCTTAAAGACAAATAGGCAAAAAGATATGAACAGATAATTCAAAGAAGAAACATATGGCTATAAACATAAAAACATGTATGAGATTACTAGTAGTGAGGGAAAATGCTCTTTTAAACTACAACAATCCCCATTTTACATTCAACACATTGGAAAAAATATTTTAATCAACTAAATGTTAGAAACAATGAGCAACAATGTGGTCTGCCTCGAGAAACCCTATAGCAACATACTTAAATCCCAAACATAACCCTGAATTAAGAAAAGTTATAGATGAACTAAGGTGTGCTATAAAATACTATCCTTTGGATCATGGTTAAAAAATTCTGAAAATCAGTGTAGAGAAACTCACATTAAGGATACAAGAATACAAAGCCTTAGTTGTACTATTCTTTGTCTCTGAAAGTATATCCTTGAATTTTAAATATTCTTATAATTATTTTCATATATTGCTTGTATAATTAAAGTAAAATGGAAAAATGGAAGTACTATCTGGCAATTATGTCAACTATTCAGAAGTTTATACCTTTTTTTATAAATCATCTGATTATGAAAAAAATACAGTATGAGATATCAATAAAAACCAAGCTTTCTAAAATACTTATAGACTTGTTTTCAGTACATCCTTTTTCTCTAAAGGTGAAAGTTAATCTGCAAAATAACACTGAAGCCAGTGATTATAATGCAGTAAAACTAAACTCATTCCTCTCCAAAATTCCTTAGGAAATAGTTTATACATACACAATTTATACCAAAATATCCTTTTAAATTTGAGAAATGACACCTATAAACTGACAAACATCTAGGACATATTCTATTTAAATGTTTGGTTGCTGGGATCCCTGGGTGGCTCAGCGGTTTAGTGCCTGCCTTCAGCCCAGGGCATGATCCTGGAGTCCTGGGATCGAGTCCCACATCGGGCTTCTACATGGAGCCTACTTGTCCCTCTCCCTTTGTCTCTGCCTCTCTTGGTTCTCCACTCTATAAAATTAGCGTTGTAAAATTTACCTAAAATTGATTTTTAAAAAGCTGCTTAACATGGTAGTCATTCAAGTATTGGTAGGAAATCCTCATTTTGACTCACCAAACTACTGGTGAATACTTACCAACTCTGTGCCAAGTAAATGTTATTAGAAGACCATAGACACAAAGGTAAAAAGCTAAGTTTCCAGACTCAGGAAGTCAAGCGAAGTATAAATAGGTATAACTATTTAAAAAAACAATTTGAAGAAATCTAGTAAAGTTCTAGATGAATAAACCTTTCCACCCAGCAATCTATTCTCTCTCTCACATACACACACACACACACACACACGCACACACAAACACGCTTAGGCACACATACATATAGATTGACCAGTTTATATATGTAATATGACATATTCAGGTATACATAAACACTCATATATAACATACCCTATAGCAGGTGGTGGTTTTTTTTTGTTTGTTTGTTTGTTTGTTGTAGGATTTTATTTGTCTAAGAGAGAAAGAGTACAAGCAGGGAGAACAGCAGGCAGAGGGAAAGAGAGAAGCAGGCTCCCCAGTGAGCAGGGAGCCCAATGTGGGGCTCAATCACAGGACCCTGGGATCATGAACTGAGGCAGATGCTTAACCAACTGAGCCACCTACAACAGTTATTTTAAATGGCAGGTCACAATCCTTAATTTAATCTCAACAAGTATTTATTTTTAAGAGAAAAGGAAAAAAGATATGAGTGCACCACACAAAGGGTAAGAATAGTTGTTAAACTTTTTTAAAAAAATCAGTAACATACAGGAGCTGGGTGGCGTAGTTAGTTGAGTAAGTGATGGATTCTCAGTTTGCACTTTGGTGGTGATCTCAGGGTCATCAAACCTCACATCAGTCTTCAAGCTCAGCACAGAGTCTGCTTGGGATTCCCACTGTGTCCCCTACCCCAAGTGTGAGCACACACACACTCTCTCTCTAAAATAAATAAATCTTTAAGTAAATCAGTAATGTACGTTATATGTACATTATATGTATATAAACACATGTACACATGAAAACCAAGTCTTGCTGTAAAATGTTTTTTCTCTGGGTCATGGTCGAATATGGCTGAAAAACACTACAAAGAAACTCACACATGTATTTAATAAGCATGTACCAGAATATTTATAGCAGCATGGATTCCTAAACTCTGCATGTATCAACACAGACAAATCTTTTTTTTTTTTTAAGATTTTTTTTTTTTAATCCATGAGAGACACAGAGAGAGAGAGAGAGAGAGAAAGAGAGGCAGAGACACAGGCAGAGGGAAAAGCAGGCTCTATGCAGGGAGCCCGACATGGGACTCGCTCCCAGATCTCCAGGATCACACCCTGGGCCGAAGGCGGCACTAAACCTGGGTGCTGAGCCACCCAGGTTACCCAACACGGACAAATCTTAATTACAACATGGAGTAATCAATTTTAGCATAAGGTGATATACATAAAGGGCAACGTCTCCAACTAAGGAGACAAAGTCTGCAGATCTCACAGAGATAGCAAAGCCTGATCTGAAATTTAAAGGCTAACTAGTAAGCAGTAGGCACAGAATATGTCAAGACACTTTCTTAGCAAAGGCTAAAAGGTGTGGTACAGTAGAGGACTTTACTATGGCTGAAGAGTAGAGTATTAAATGTATTTGGGGACAGTTTCGGGAAATGATAGGAGGACACAAAATTAAAGTCTTTATGTGGCAGACAGTGGTTTACCCTGACTCCCAGGGAGAAGGCCCCTAATCACTCTTTCAAGTTCATCATGATATTCCCACTCATATATTATGATTACATATGCCCTCTCCTGCCTTTGTGCCTTTGCATTTGTTGCTATTTCTGCCCCAAATGTTTCTTCCTTAGATCTTCATATGCCTGCCTCACTTTGTTGCCTCAGTTCACACACTACCTGTTCACAGAGAACTCTTATGAGTACTCTAGCTAGAGTTGCCTCCCCTAGTTACTCTCCATCATTTATAATACTTCTATCAATCTGTTCTAAAGTTTACACAAAAATCTAAGGCAAACAGATAAATACAAATAGCTGGAGGGTTTAATTATTTTAGAGCTAATTCTGAAACTGAGAAAAGTTAAAGAAAGACAAAGTTCCAGATCAGTATCTCTCAAACTCTAATGTGCATACATAATCCTAGGGATATTACAGATTCTCATTCTGTAGCCTTCAAGTGGCATCTGAGATCCTGAAATCCTAACAAGCAACCAATGATGTCCATCCTGCCATACACAAAACACATTTAGAATAGCAAGATTCTATATTATTCTTGAGAACGTCTTCAACTCAAGCATTTAGCATACTTCTTTGACCTGCTTTCATTATTCTTACTGAATTAATGACTCAAATTGTGAAAATTTATTTTAATATACTAGGAATCAAATCTGTTGAAGAAAAAATCCAAAGTTCATTTAGAATTCAAATACTGGGTTATTTTTAGTGACCCGTATCACTGTCTCACTTAAAAGCAACACAAATAAGCTAGTATCAACTAAACTAATATTACTTACATCATAATCACAATCACACTAAAACAAGCTCCAGTAATGAAAGAGAAGATGTTATTTGGTCTTACTAATACTAGCACTTTGACTCATATCCTGCATCACTGAATACTTAGAGGACATAACAATCCAAATATAACATGTTGAAGGATTAATAAATGTGGCAACCAGAAGAATGGAAATAAACAAATGTGAGAATCACCAGGAGTTAGTGAGTGACTGGACGACAGTGATAAAGGAAGAGGTAGAGACCAAATGTCTATAAGTTCTATTTAAATCTGGGATTTAAAGCATAAAGGCAGACTCAGAAAATTTTGCAGGTAATCTTTTGAATGCTTTAAATGAAATTTGGATATGGAGTGACATGTGGAGATGAAATTACAACAGTGACTTGTGGAGATGAAAATGTGCATCAAGCAATTGGGAATACAGGACTTAAGTTCAAACTTAAGATACAAACCTGAGCATCTTCAAGATGGCAGTTGTAGCCTACAAGCACAAAAGAACAAAAAAAACTAGAATACCAAGTCTTATGGAGAAAATAAAAAGTAAGACAAAAACAGAGGCCAAGGTCTTAAAGAAAAGATAGTCAACAATGTCAAAAGTTTCAGAGATTAGGCAGGAAAGAGGGAGGGAATTTATTCATTCTGAATTCCATTACCAGATTAAGGAGGAAAGGAGGGGAAAAGAAAGGAGATTCACCCCCCCTCTGAATTCATTATCAGATTAAATCCTTTCACCATTTCAGTCTCCAACCCCAAGTTTTTGAAGATTTTATTTATTTATTCATTAGAGACACGGAGAGAGAAGCAGAGACACAGGCAAAGGAAGAAACAGGCTCCCTGGGGGGAACGTGATGCAGGACTCAATCCCAGGACCAGGGGATCACACCGTGAGCAGAAGGCAGATACTCCAACCACTGAGCCACCCAGGCATTTCTCCAACTCCAAGCTTTTAATGGTTTTCTATTTTCCTCTATTTTGCTTTCATGACCATTTATAACCTTGATCTTTCTTTTTAACAATTATTTAAGACTTTTATTAATGGGTTGCCTTGCTGTTTGTTGACTTTTTTGAAAAAATGAAGTTGTAAATCTTTATTATAAATTAAAAATGAGGTTCTTAAAAATCTCAACTTGACCAGACATGAAACAATTTAAAAACCTTTAAAGGTTTATTGAGAAAAACTAGGCTTAAAAAAAAAAAAAGACAAAAAAAAAAAAAAACAGGAAAAAAACAAAACCAAACCCAAGTTTGTCATTACCAAAAAAAAAAAAAAAAAAAAAAAAAGACGTCTTTAATAAAAAACAAACAAAAAAAAAAACCATGCTACATAGATAATGCAGATAGCTCTATTTATCTGGTCAATGGGCAAAAAGCAAGCACTTAAGGTCTTCAGCTCCAATCCTTTGTTCATTTCTTAGTGATGGAATTTCATCTTTATTTCATGTTGGATGACTAAACCAGATGAAGACAGAGATGGTAAGCTGGCATTTACTCAGCCCTGCCCTGTTCAGCCTCAGGAGCAGAACTCTCAGCTGGTGGATCAGCTGCTTTGGTCTCTTTGCCATCTTGTAGTTTAGGGTTTTCTGGGGGGTCTGTACTGCTAACTAAAGTTGTGGCAGTACTGACGTTGAGGGTGGCTGTTGACCTTGTGTCTCCTCTCTTTGATTTTCCTTATCTTCCTCATTGCCATCCTCTCTAGGCTGTCTTTGGCAAGGAGGACCCCTGCAGAATTGTGGTCCATAACCCCAATACATATTCTGTCTCACTGGTCTACCTTGTTTTCCCACGCCCTGGTTGTCAGCAGCTTCCATCATTTCTCCCTGCACAAGAGGGTTTGAATACTGTGGTCAATACCCACAGGGTTCCTGACTGTAGTAGGTCCTGGCCTTTGGGACCACTTTCCGATTCCTCATTCTTTTCCCCACTCTCACTATGCTGGTAATTCTGCTGGCAATTGCATGGACGACCCCTGCGATGTGGATAGCATCTATAATGGTTACAGTCTGCTGCATATTTACTGCCTTGCTCTGCTCCATCAGGGCCTGTTTCTCCTCCAACAACTCAAACTCCACAATGGTTTCTCCACCTCCTACACTGTGAAGGTACTTCCTGGGGTTATACTTCTTTATGGCATTCTGGTGTACAAATACATCTTCCATCGTTCCTATAGATGAAACCACATCTGTTTCTTACATTGAACCATTTTACTGTTCCCAAAACCTCCGTTGTAATGATGCTCTTGTCCCAGCCTGCAAGCACCACGGATGTAAGGCCGGCGGCCCATGGTGTCAGGCTTGGTGTCTGCAGAGCTGAGGTCCGGTGCGGCAGCTGTGGCTCCTCCCGGGGTGTGATGGTAACTAGGCCAGTGGCAGGGTTGGGGCTGCTCAGGGCTCTCTGGGATCTGCTCTCCACTCCCGCTACTGATCTAACTCTAACCTTGAGCCTTCTTGAATCAACTTTATTTTGCAGTACTCCAACTTACACACTCAGGGAGCCAATCACAACAGAATCATTGCTTTCCCTTCAATACAACTCAATTATCCTGTCTTGAAACTTTCTTGCACACCATTTCCCTTGCCTAGGAGCTTCAGCTTATGACCACACAGATCCTATCTCATTTTCAAGGCCTAACTAGACTCCCATATTATCCAGAAAACCTTTCTTTATGACTTCATCCCTTCACTCCCTGTTCCTATAAATGTCTATAGCCCATGACAGCTTGTTCCACACAATATGTATGTTCCAACAGGTACCAAATATTTTTATTTGTAATTAGTTTTATCTACTAAAGTAAATGGTGAATTTCTCACTAGTCAGGCTCTATACGGCCTTCCACAACACCTACAGTAAGGAAACAGGCTTATGGTATGGATATAGGGAGCATAATAAAATATCTGCTAAGTCTGAGGACTCAGTCAAATATACAGGTTCTTTTATACCTGAAATAATTCATCTACTATTTTAAAAAACTAAAACAAAAGCAATTAACTGTTTCCATTTGGAAACAAAAACAATTAGCTGTGAGGTAGGACTGTTGTTTTTAATATCCAGTTAGCTATTCTGCCTCTTAATAATAAAAGCCCCTAACTTTTAGCTAGAAACATGGATGCCCGGATAGAGACCTCAGTTCTCAGGCTCCACTGCAGCTGTGGCCAAATGACCAAATTCTGGCCAATGGAATATGAGCTGAAATCATGTTTTGGCATTAACCAGATTAGTCCTATGTTCCCCTTGCCTCTTCTCCTTTCTCATTAGCCAGGACATAATAAGAAATGAAACTGCTATCTTGGACTCAGCTATTAAAACCCCATGTTGATGATGACAGAACTACACTGTCCATCCTGGACAGTTTATCTCCAGACTAATGTAAAGAAGAAATAAATTTATATGCTGTTTAAGCCAAGGTTTTAGGGGGTCTTTTTATGACATCATCTAAGCCTGTAATCTATGTAATTCAATGTGAATTATATTTGCTTGTTGGTGGCAGGAAATAAAATGTGCCAGATTAGCCCTCTATTTAAGAGCCAAAATTCTAAGAGGCATTAAATAATAATAAAACACAGTTTCATCAAACCCTAGTTTTCCAGATTCAATTTAAATCACCAAATATGTGTTGTGTCTCGTTTTTTTTAAAGATATTAAATAAAGAATATAAAACACAGGTCCTGCCGGAGTTTGTACTCTAGAAAGTCATACAATAGGTATAGTGTACATACAAATGATGGGGGAACACAGAAGAGGAAAAGATGAATGTTGGCCAGGAATATTAGTGCAAGCTTTCTAGAGACAGTGGCTGGCATTTGAGATGATTACTGAAAGATACGTCTAGACAAAGTACATTCTAGGTAAAATGAATAGTTCCTTTCCCTCACAATCATGAAAGTTTCCTATAATGCTATAGCCAAAAAATAAGTAAATAATGCAGCACCCAATTATTAAGTTTCTTTTAAGTAAATAGAAATTCGATTTTTTAAGTTGTAATACATATGCATCCAAATACCAAGTCACTAATAACTTTCAAATCGAGATGAAAGTTTTAAGATAGAGAAATTCTGTAGAAAGTGGGAAAATGAGGTTTATAAAACCATAAATTATTACATATCTAAATAATATTTTAAATACTATATATCTAAAAAAGTAACAAGAATTTTACTGAGAAATGAATATGCTTATCTTGTAGTTTTCATACCATTTGAAAAATAAGATGAAATTGCATTCTCTTCTGAAAAGAAACTTAAGTTTCTGATTCTCATGACAAACATAAAAGCTACTTTGGATTTTTTTAGAAATAGAAAATAAACCAAGATAAGGAACAGGGAATATAACACTAACTGCTAAATGTCATTTCTTTTTAAGACTTAGTTCTTCTATAAAGCCTTCTCCATTTCCCCCAAAACTTCTGTAACATTTATCACAATGATCTACAGTTAATTGTCTTAGCTATCTTTTCTGAGAAAGTGATCTCTTTGAGAATAGGATCATATTATTGATCTCTGTATACTCTATGCACTGTTAACATATAATATAAAAATGTAGGCTGTCTCTAGTTTACAAATGATAGCTAAGACTGTGAGCCACTGAGTTCTGCTACCAAAACTGCTAGGAGGTACTTTTAGAGGAATTCACCACCATATTGAATGTGCAAGACATTATTCATCATATTTCCAGATATACTATTTGATGTAATCTTAATAAATATGTGAGATAGGTAATATTACTACATCATTTTCAAGACTGAGAAACGTAGGGTCAAAATACAGAAAGACAGGAGAAAGAGCCAGGACTATACCACAGGCAGATCCCAAAATGCAACTATGGAAACTCTGTATCTCCTACTATGATAATTTCAGCCTTCCAAACAAAATTCCTTTACATTGGCTGACTGCTTTTACTTTATTCTGTCAACGTTTTGAAATGCCAAGTTACTTATTGTTGCGGCCAATAATATAGATTTAAAGATGCCAATAATCTTTCAACTCTCCAAAAGTATCAATGCTACCCATACTTTTACAAGTTCACTTTATTTCTTTCCCCATAATACCTAAGATTAAAGCAGTAGAACTAGATTTGTTTTAATTTGTTGGAGAAAGAAATTGGAAAGGATAGAGAATTTTGATCAAGGAGGAAGAGAGGGGAGGTCAAAGGCAAAATCAACTGAGACTAAAGAGTACTTTCATAAGGCAGCCTCATAATAGTGGATGCCTAGGGAAAGGGATACACAATAAAGCAGTAAAAGGATCCTAAAGAGAACAGCCTGTATCGAAGTACTGTCCACAATCAAGCATGAAACAAGGAAAAAGCCCTTTCTCTTTTCCTACCCCAAGGCCCTTTGTTCTTTACCCTAGTACTGATTAGCCTTTCATTGCTCATGGTCAGCTAGGTTATAGATTAAGTTCACTCATAGATCAGCAAGAGACCCAAGCAACAACCCCTAAAAATATGTTTTCTACATTGTAAACAACAGAACTACAAACTTATAAAAACAACCTGTATATGTGTGGTGGGGGAGGAAAATCACTGAAAATAAGCATGGGAATGATGGGTATGTTCTAAAATTTTACTATTGGTGATAGCAAAACTCTGTTAATACATTAAAAATCATTGAATTACACATTTAAAATAAATGAATTTTATAGCATGTTATTTATATCCCAATAAGGCTGTTTAAAAAAAAAATCTGTATACATTTCCTTAAATGCATGATGATCTCATAAGTCATAAGATCAAGCCCCATGCCAGGCTCCCTGCTCAACAGGGAGTCGGCTTGAAATTCTTTCCCTCTGCCCCTCCCTGCACACAAGTGTGTTTTCTCTAAAATAAATAAATCTTAAAAAAAAAGTTTCAAAATTAAACAAAAATTTTAAAGAAAAGTTCTATAATAGTATTTCAACAACAGTTATTTTAAATTGCGAAACCATTTCTTCCAGCAAACATATAACAATGGAATGTTTAGTTAGGTTTCTTTATTTTAACATACAAGGTTTTTACTCAGAAAATGTTCCTTCATTTTTTTTTTAAATCTGAAAGTAACTAACATACTTTGGTATGACCTACTCACCTATATTTGACCTATCTCAAATTCATGTTTTCCTATTAAATAGCATCAGTAATGCCAAAAGATGACACGTAGGAATAACACCTGATAATTAGGATTCCTAGGCAACTTTACAAGCTTCAAGGAGTCACTATAATCCTAATTAGAAGAATCATACTATTCTAATCAATCACTTCCTGAAGGTGGGTATATGAAACATTAAAATTAAAAGGCCAAGTGATTGTGATTACTAAAAAATGAGCTCACACAAAATTCATATCAAAAAACCCCCAAACAACGAAAACAAAAAAACCTTCAAATAAAAAGCCCTGTAAATACAAAGATCATCTGCAATGAGAGGTAATTAATTTCTTCTCCCAAAATCTGTCTGAAATAAGACTGACATTAAGTGGTTAGAAAAGAACATTTTTGTTTTATAAAAAAGTCAATCTTTGACACACTGCAGTCATCTCTCTTCAGTCATTAAGAACCTTATACACAACCAAACCAATAAATAATACAATATAAAACCTTTAAGAGAAAAGTCCTAGAATAAAGGAACTTTAAAACCTTTCTATTCAGAAAGAATACTTAAGTTTGGTATTTAATTCCCTCAGGAATGGTTTTTTTCTTCTTTAAGTCTGTTAGACTCAGAAGAGCAGCACATGTATTTAAGCAACAAATATTTACTGAGTGCTCATTATTTCAAGGCACTACTATACCTTGTACCAGACTCTGGAGATTCAGTGATAAAATAGATAAGCTCCTGCCTTCATGGAGCTTAAATTCCAATGGAAAGCTGTCTACAAACATGTAAAAGTAATAGTCTGTTAGCAGCAGTGAATACTATGGAGAAAAAGGAGAAACAGATAAGGAGTACAGATGGAAAGGAAGAAGGGGAAGGTAATTGTTATTTAGTCAGAAGAAGTTGTATTTCACCAGAAATCTGAAGAAGGAAGGGGAACAAACTTATTCAGCTTTGTAGGCAAGAGGAGTTAAGGCAAAAGGAACAATAAGCACAAAGGACCTGAGGAAGTGAATACGCCTTCCTCAGGTTGAAGGCATACCTTAAGGAATGTTTATTAAGGCATGCTTAAGAAATATCGATAAGGTTTTGTTTGTCTGTCTTTTAAGGAGTCTATGAAGGGTTACTCTACACCCCAACATCAAATAAAGTCATAAAACGTTTACTATGAAATTATTTGTAAATAGCTGCTGCCGAAACTATTTGTAGTCCCTAAGAATAAATCAGCATATTCAGTGCATATTCAGACTTCCAGCATTTTAATTCAGTGCCCAACACATGCTTAGTAAGTATGAAATAAAGACAGAGAAAAAAAGCTAAGTAAGAAAAATGCTAAGATTCCTCCAAAGAATATTGGAGGCATACACTGCTATGCTATCAGGCATGGGAAGGGGTTATAAGGTAAAAACCAAAAGTAATCTACCCCCTACTCTCTCCAAATCTCAAAGTCTAACTACAGGAAATAGAGCAGGCAAATATACTTAGAAGGACTTATGTCCATCAATTACCTTAAAAAAGTAGACTGTTGGGACGCCTTGGGTGGCTCAGTCAGGTAAGTGTCTGCCTTCAGCTTAGGTCATGATCCCAGGATCCCGGGACAGAGCCCTGTGTCAGGTTCCCTGCTCAGCGGGAAGTGTACTTCTCCTTTCCTCTCTGCCCTTCCCCTCATTCACAATCTTTCTCTCTCAAATAAATAAATAAAATCTTAAAAAAAAAAAAAAGCAGACTGTTTACAAATGCTCTGAAATCAATATAAAAGTCTACTTATTTACATGACACTCCCTTTCATTCATATTTGTTGAAGCTAACAAAACAAAAATTTATCCCTGATATTTTTGGGACAACTGGTGAAATCTGAGTAAGGTCTACAGATTAGGTTATAGTATCTTATCAATGATAATTTCCCATTTTGATAACTGTACGTGCTTATGCAAGAAAATTTTTGCAAGATAAACACTGATATATTTAGGGATATGGGAATATTTCTAAGAGTCCAACAAAAAATAAAAAACATATGTAGGAGGAAGAGAATAAACATGGTAAAATGTTAATACCTGAAGACTGGAAAATGGTAGGGGATAGTATCGCATTAATAGTTTTTTTCATCTTTATTCTATGCTTTCATTTGAAGAAGTGAATAGTAAGTGAAAAGAGAATACTTGTCCATGATCATTCAACAGACAACTATAATAAACAGAAACAGAATTAGATCAGAAACACAATTGAGAAAATGTGCTGTTTATCTCTAGCATTGATCTCCTTCCCTAAGCATCAGATTCTTAATAACCAACTTAGATACCATAGCATCACCAGTTAAACATGTTCAAGATGGAATTCACTTCTCCACTTAGCCCTTCCCTCTCACCCTGCTTCTGCCTCTCTCTCTCTCTCTCTCTCCCCCCCTTCCCCCCCCCTCTCTCTCTCTCACACACACACACACACACACACACACACAGCGCTCTTCCTGATTCCTCTGACTCAGCTGGTAACACTATCCACCTAATGACTTAAGAGGAGAATAAAGAAGTCATTCTTAGTCCTCTTTCATCATCCATAATCATTCAATCAAACAAAACCCTAATCATTTTATCTTTTAATTGTTTTTTCCAAATCCATGACTTTAATCTCATTTCAGTGGGGCCTCTGCCCCAGTTCAGGATCTTATCAGCTAGAGTCCTAGATTATTACAATATCCTCTGAAATAACCTCCCAGATCCAAACATTGCTTTTCAGTATTATAACCCATCAGATAAAGTTTAATTCCCCTAAGCACCACTTGCAAGGCCCTTCATGGTCAGCTACACCTACCTACTTCGCTAGCCCAACATCTAGTAATACTGAAATATTTTTAAGATTTCTCCTAATCACTTAAGAGGAGTTATTATATTTTGGATTTTATCTTCTTGTTTTGTTAATTTGTTTCTTTCTAAAGTTTCCAGCAGTACAAATTTTTTTGCAAACCTCAAAAAGATTTATGTGCATATTCCACAGTGGAGACAAAAAGGAAACTTCCTAATTCTGAGCCTTGTGAGAAGACTATCACTAGAAAGAAATGGATCGTAGTTATCAGAAATATAAGAACAGTATGGGTCTGTTGAGGCACCAGGAATGAATGAGGCACCAGGAATCAACTGAGACTCAAGAATTTCCTTACAAGTTAAGAATGAAGTAAGGCTATATATCTTAATATGCCCAGTTACTACTGAACAAAGAAATTTTTTAAGATGAAATAGGAGAAGACTTTCTATATATTTACCCTAGAACCAAGGACAAAAAAAAAAAAAAACCACAAATATTGGAAAGAGAGCTTGTATGGAGGAGGGAATAAGAATAAATATTCTGCCTTTGTTCTTTTAACAAAATCTGCTCTAAAGAAAACCATCAAGTGACAAGTCACATAACTTTTTCTTTCTTAACCAAAAGCAGTAAAATAGACACATTAAATTTAAAATCTGACATGTTTTTTCTGGAATCCTCAAGTATTTAATCTTTTAAGATCTTTAGGTAAAGATACTTAAAAATGAGAATGAATACCCAAGTATGTCTCTCCAGTATTTTAAAGAAAAAAAGTCCTACTGCTATTTAAATGGTATTACCAGAAACAAATTCACCTAAAAATACAATTTGAAAATGCGTTAGATTTATACATTTTTAATATTAGGTGTTAAATATCCATTTTCAATCCTTTTTAAGTGCCAAAATAGTTCACTTTTAAAAATAAATGTAGTTTTTTTGGTTGTTTTCTTTTAGCCTAGGCAACAATATGAAGTGAGGCCATACTCTCAATGGCTTTCAGAACTTTGGGCACAATTTTCCCTACCAAAAGAACAACCAAACTCACAGAAAAAGAGATCAGATTAGGCAGATGTGAGTGGGGGGACTGGATGAAGACAGTCAAATGGCATAAAATTCCAGTTATAAATATAAGTACGAGGGATGTAATGTACAAGATGACCATTACAGTTATACTGTTTGATGTATTTCAAAGGTGTTAAAGTAGATCCTAAGAGTTCTCATCACTAATGGAATAACTGACAGTACAATTTTACCAATAATATGAACCCAATTTAACCTCTATTTTACACAGATCCTACAGTGGTTTTACCAGATCATCTGCTGAGCAGCTAGATAAAAGTTTCTATCATAAAGTTTCATATGGTGTATCTGGTCCACATGAAACCGAGGGGAAAGATAAGTTCAAAAAATGCAGTATCAGTAAACATGATCTTCACTAAAAACAAAGAATTAGTTCATCAGTTTCAACATAAAATGAAAATTTAATTGGGGAAAATAACCTTTTTTTACTACAAGACTTATTCTTTTGTTTCTGTTACTAGAATACAAGTTGTAATTATACTAAAGAGGATTCCATCAAGTACAGCCAAAAGTGGGTTACTATTGTACAAAGTCGGGAAGTGAATATAGCAGAGATTTTCAGACTACAGATAATGATCATTACGTGTTATATCTATTCTGAAATAAAACAGAATGTGCAATATTATAGTAAAAATAAATGTTATTCAATAAACATTTCTTGCAGTCATACATATGTATGTATGTATTTACAGGCCTATACATTAGCAATTATTCTGGTAAATTCTGCTGATGACTGCAAACTTCCCAGATTGTTAAATAAAATAAATTATAATTAATTAAATAATAAATAAATAAACAGATACGTAAACAAAGCTCTAAAGCAAGGAGCCAGTTAGAAAGATATTTGGGGAAAGAGAACAGCAAGTGCAAAGACACTGAGGATAAAAACCAAGCACACATGTACAGGTGGGAGCTCAAAGCATCTTTGGTTGACAGCATCTAAAAGAAAACAAAAGAGGATGACATATATGAAAATATAGGCTGAAAACACTGCAAAAACACCTGACTTCTAAATTTGATTTTATACTGTTGCCAACTTCATTGAACAGTTCTGAACAGGCCATTGAAATGAATGAAATCACAGCTTAAGAAAAAACATATAATCAATGCTCAACTTATTTGAAGTTTGTGCTTGTTTGTTAACTACACAAAACTACTTTTTGTACAAAAAGTAACTTCATTTTTTTCTTCACCTTCTTAACATTTGGCTCAATTACTACCCTTTTTCAACTTGAAGTACAAAAATAACCCAAATAACTAGTCTCTATATAACTGTTGCTTCAAGAAAGACTTTGATAGGGTGGGTGAAGGTAGAAACTGTTGGCTAAAATGATATTCTAAATTAGCTACAGAGTTCAACTACTTTCTTTCAAGTTCACAAATAATAGAGATGATTAAGCCCACTTAATCTTTGATATCAGTAATACATCAAGTAAACATTGATACATCAAGATTTTAACAAATATCACTGTGGGATACATTAGCCTTGTTTGCATTTTTGCATAAAGAATAAATGCCAAGATTAAGTCAAATTCTTTCTTGTGAGAAAGCTATGAGATCATAAAAGTTATGATTAACAGATAATTTCAATAAGAGAAAATAGGATGAGATAATCTTTGAAACGAATATTTAATACTATGAAGAGTATAATCAAGTATTTTAACTTGACTCAAAAATAATCCTGTGATAATGGCAGTCACAAAGTAAAATCAAATCTATATATGAAGAGTACACCATAAGAAATCTCTTCTGTAAGCTGACTTAGTCTTCAGGAAACGGGGAGAACTTAGTGGATTAATTTGTTTTGCATTAGTCAGTCAGAAGAGTTCTGGCTTAGAACTGACACTAGAGCAGTGTTCCAACTGACCCTGAAACAGGTGAGTAGCAGCAATATCAATAGTTTTGTCATTTTCTCCTATGCTATATTAGTAACTGTATTACATGAAGGCAGATGTTCTACATAAATTTAAATATAATCATTCTCTTTAAAGAACTAAGGAAAAGTTCAAGCTTCAGTAAAGAGAAAAAGAGAAAAGGTTTAAAATAATTTTCTTTTCATTCCTTATTTCTACTAAAATACAATACTGAGTCCTGTTTCTAACCAACATAAAGGAACAGACATTGAATATACCCTACTGACTAGAAAACTTAAAACCAAGAAAATATGTAAAACAATCTTAAAGAGATCAGAAATCAAGAAACATAAAATAAACTTAGTAAGAGACCTACAATGAACTCCATTTACTGCCTGGGTACACTTCCCAGGCCATGGCAGAGGAAAGATAAAACCAGAAGCAGCCCATTGGTCTCCCTTACTGTAGGAGATGCTACTGGGAATTCAGAGACCAGGACGGCTAAATTTCAGAATGCAGAGTACTAGAGAAGAGAGAGGTGCACAGAGAAAACTCCTTAGATCTGAAAAAGATCACCCTTGAGTATTCAACGGGCTACTGATTAATACACACAGGTGAGGAAACCACAGAAAGTGGTTTCTAAAACAATTAGAATAATCTTAAAGCTCAAAAGTTCAGGAATAGTGTCTGAGCTCACTGACCAGAACAAAAGACCCCATCATTCATGGAGCATTAGATGAAGAATTCAGAAGATTTTGCAGGGGGCACCGAGGTGGCTCAGCCAGTTAAGCATCCAACTCTTGACTTCAGCTCAGGTCATAATCTTGGGGTTATGGAATCAAGTCCCAAGCTTGGCTCCATGTTCAGCAGTGTGTCTGCTTGAGGTTCTCTCTCACCCTCTCCCTCCATCTCTCCTCCTACTCATGCACTTTCTCTCTCTCTCAAAAATAAATAAATCTTAAAAAAAAAAAAAAAAAGAAGAATTTTACCTGACCAGTGGGAAAAATTAACCCTAAAGTAAACGCTGGTCTAGTTTCGCCTAACAAAGGTTAAAAGCAAGATCTACAAAGGTCAGACTATTTCCAATTAACATCATCAAAGAATAAAAAGCTCAAGAACATTGACAGAAATGCCAAATAGACCCTCAAAACTGATAAGCCAAATTTATGATGTCTAATATCCAATAAAAAATTATCAGGCAGGTTAGAAACATGAAAGTATGATCTATAAAGAAAATCGACCGAAATGAACCTATATATTACATAACGATAGGATTAATAGGCAAGGACATTAAAACTTTTATTATCTGTGATTTCCATATATCCAGGAAGCCATGGAAAAGAATAAAACAATTAAGTAGAGGCACAAAGTTGAATGAGGTTGGGGGGGGGTGATATATATTCCAAATCAACTGCTAGACTTGCAAACTATAATGCCTGAGGCAAAAAAAGGAAAGAACAGATTAAACAATATAGAAAACTAAAAATTAAAGAATTTGAAGATAAAGTTCTAATGACTATCCACAATGAGACACAAAGACAAAAAAAAAAAGCACATCAGTGAGCTATGCAACAATTTCAGCAGCTTAATTAACTTATAATTGGAATCCCTAAATTAGGAGCGGAAGAAGGCAGAGAAAAAGGATTTAAAAAAATAACTGCAAAAATGTTTCCAAATTTCTTGAAAACTATAAACCTCAAAGAACCCTAAAAACAAGAAACGTAAAAATCACCCAAAGGTACATAACATAAATGTTTAAACTACAGATAAATTGAAAAATCTTAAAATCAGCTGGAGGGAAGGAAATGCATAATGCACAAAGAAACAAGTATGATGATGACAATTTTCTCATCAGAAATGCTAGCTAGAAGACAGTGAAACATCTTAAAAGTACTAAAAGTGAAATACCGTAAACTGAGAACTGTTTACTTGCTAAAATATATTTCAAAAACAAAGGTGACATAAAGAGGGCAGAATTCAATGAAACAGAAAATAGGAAAACAACAAAGAAGGTCAATGAAAAGAAAGGGTGATTACTTGAGAACATCAATAAAATTGATAAATCTTTAGCCCAACTGATTACGAAAAAGATAAAACACAAATGACCAATATCAGGAATAAGAGAAGTGGTATCGCTACAGATTCTAAAGATCCTAGAAAAATAAGGGAATATTATGAAAAATTTTAGGCTAATAACTTCACCAATTCTTTGAAAGACACAGATGAGCTCTTTCCATAAGGAAAAGATAACGTGAATAGCCTTTTCTATTAAAAAAAAATTGAATCTGTAGTTAAAAATCTTCCACCAAAACAGCTACACCCAGATGGTTTCACTAGGGCAATCTACCAAGCAATTAAAGAATGATACAAATTCTACACACACTCTTCAGAAAACTGGGAAGAAAATAAAAGGTTAAAAAAAAAGAAAGAAAAAGAAAAGAAAAGGTAAGAGGCAATTCTCAATTCATTCTAGCAAGTCAACGTAACTCTTATACCAAAACCAGACAAGGACATCATAAGAAATGAAATGTACAGATCAACAACGTTGGTGAATATTTGCAAAAATACTTAACAGAGTTTTAGCAAGTCAAATCCAGGAATATATGAAAAAGATAATACATCATGACCAAGTGTAGTTTGTTCCAGGAACGTAAGGTTCGTTTAATATTCAATCAAAATCAAACGTGATTCCCTGTATTAAAGAACAGCAACAAAACACTTCAATCTCAATAGATGCAGAAAAAGCATTGATAATATTCAGCATCCATTTCTGATTTTAAAAAATCTCAGCAAACTAGAACTAGAAGGGAACTTCCTCAATTCAATAAAAAATCTGTTAAAAAAAACTTCTGGCCAACACATATTTGTGGCTGAAAGTTTGGATGCTTTCTCCTTTAACATCATAAATGAGAAAAGCAAGTCCACTGTCACCACTCTAATTTTACTGAATGTTCTAGCTAGTGAAATAAGATAAGAGGCATCCAATTGGAGAGGAAGTAAAAATTACCTTAATTTGAGGATGACAATCATCTAGGTAGGAGATCTAAATCTATTTTTAAAAAAACTACTAAAACAAATACATGAGGTTTTAGCAAGGTTGCAGAATACAAGACAAATATGCAAAACCCTACTATACAAAATAATTAACTTTGATTCATACCTGTATCATATACAAAAAGCAACTCAAAATGAAAATGATCATAAATATAAAAGCATAAAACTTTTAGGAAACGGCATAGGAGAAAATCTTCAGAATTTGGTCAGGAAAAAGTACTTAGACTTGCCAAAAAAGACATAATCCATAAAAGTAAAATTAATGAATTGGATGTCATTAAAAGTAAAACTTTTGTTCTGTAAAAGACCATGCTAAAAGGATGTAAAAACATGCTACAGAATAGGAGAAAATAGTTGCATATATCTAACACAAAAGACTAATGGCTAAACTAAAGCACTTTCAAAACTCAACAATATCTTGATAATGGGGGAAGCTACAAGAGGTATATGGAAAATCTCTGTACCTTCTCAATTTTGCTGTGAACCTAAAACTACTCTTAAAAAGTTTTTAAAAAAACTCGGTTAAAAAAAAGAAATCACTTAGAAAATGAAAGACATGAACAGATAATTCACTGAAGAGAATATACAGATGGCAAAACAAGCACATGAAAAAGATGTTCAAACCATTAGCCATTAGGGAAATGCAAATCAAAGCCAATATCACTATCATTACACATCCAACAATGGGTAAAGTAAAAAACAGTGACAACACCAAATGCTAGAAAAGATATGAAAACAATGGACCACTCATATATTGCTGGTGTGAAAGTAAAATACAGCCATCTGGAAAAGCTTTGCAGTTTTTTTTTTTTTTTATGATTCTAAGTGTGTCATTACCATACAACCTAGTAATTGTACTATGGGCACTTAACAAAGAAATGAAAACTTACGTCACAGAAAACCTGTACACAAATTTACAGCTTTACTCATAATAGTCAAAAACTAGAAATGGCTCAGAGATGCTTCAGTAGGTGAATGGTTAAACAAACTATGCTGCATAAACATACATAGTATAAAATTCTACTTATTAATATATAGAAAAGAACTATTAATACATGCAACCACTTGGACGAATCTCCAAAGGATAACACTGAGTAAAAAAAGCCAATTCCAAAATATCATATGATTTTATTTATGTAATAAATTTGAAATGACAAAGTTTTAGAAATGGGAAACAGATTAACGCTTGCCAGAGGTTAGGGATGGGAGGGGATGAGAAATGGGAGGAAGATGTGTGTGATTATAAAAAGGCAATGTAAGAGATCCTAGTGATGATGGAACTGTACTGTGGCGGCAGATATATGAATCTATACATGATGAAACTGTACAGAATTAAATATATACACATATATATACATTCAGACACAAGTATAAGCAAAACTGTAGAAATCACAGTAAAATTGGATGATTCTACAGATGTCAATATGCTGGTTATAATACCTATAGTTTTGCAAGATGTCACCATTAGAGAAAACTGGAAAAATGTCTATTTTTTAAATCAACCAACATCCATTAAACTATGATTCACCCTGTCATAAAATCTGAATTTCCCTACATATGCTCTGACTTTTAGCCTTTCTTCCACCTAAACACATAACAAAGGGAGAAAGAAGCTAGTACCTCAATTAGTAACAGAAAAAAATATGACCACTATTTTTAACTTAACTTTAATCTTCCAAACAGAGAATGAAAACATGAGAAATGTTCACGCTGCTCTACAATGAGAAAACTGTACTCTAATCATTTGGCAAGTGTGTGTGTGTGTATATATATACACACACACACATACATATATATATATATATATATGGTACAATAAATTATATGGTACAAAAAAATCTTAAAGCAAAATCCTACTAAAGAGATCCTCTTTGGGATCCCTGGGTGGTGCAGCGGTTTGGCGCCTGCCTTTGGCCCGGGGCGCGATCCTGGAAACCCGGGATCGAATCCCACATCGGGCTCCCGGTGCATGGAGCCTGCTTCTCCCTCTGCCTGTGTCTCTGCCTCTCTCTCTCTCTCTCTCTGTGACATAAATAAATAAATAAATAAATAAATAAATAAATAAATAAATAAATAAATAAAATAGTTATTAAAAAAAAAGAGAGAGATTCTCTTAGTTAACTGAGGTTCCTTATTGGTAACTGTTCATCTGGAAAAGGTATATGGCAAAGAAAGAAATTCACTGCAAATTTAAGAATAATTACTTCATTAAAATAATAATCCTTGTTATTTAAAATTTAAACATTAGAATAACACTGTTGATTGAATTTCCTGTGAAATGGAAGCATTCTTTAATCTGCACTGTCCTACAGGGTAACTACTAGCCACAGGTGGCTATTAAGCACTTATATGTGGTTAGTGGGAACAAGGAACTGATAATTTAACTTCAGTTAAGTAGCAAAATATGGCTACTGGCTACCACATTAGAGTAGATCTAAAACTTCCAAAAAATGTTTTAAAAGAATATAAAAAGGGATCCCTGGGTGGCACAGCGGTTTGGCGCCTGCCTTTGGCCCAGGGCGCGATCCTGGAGACCCGGGATCGAATCCCACGTTGGGCTTCCGGTGCATGGAGCCTGCTTCTCCCTCTGCCTGTGTCTCTGCCTCTCTCTCTCTCTGTGACTATCATAAATAAATAAAAATTTAAAAAAAAAATTTAAAAGAATATAAAAATACACGATGTAAAAATAATCATCAATGTAGTGGGTATTTCTCACCCACAACACTACTGGCTTTTGGGGCAGAATAAACCATCGTACAGGAATGACCTAAAGAAAATATATTCCTTTCAAACGACAAATGCATTTTTCCTAAGTGTAATTTTTTTTTTTTTTTATCCTAAGTGTAATTTTATGGCCACTATTAGTATTGCCTCATTGGAATAAATTACTGAAGCTATTGAGGTAGGAGCAATAATGCATTTTCACCAGCAGAGGGCAGATATATGTTACAAACACCTCAAGCCAATTTCAAATGTCTAAGTACAATAGTACCGAATCAAAAGACATTAGTATATTAACTTACACAAAAAGAAGTGTACTTCTTGGAGGTAAAAGAAAAAGTGCTAAAAATAAACATATTTTCCAAAAATAAACTGACAGTTCTCTTCAGAAACAAGTTTATGCCAATGTTATCAGTTGATTCAAGAGTTAACTATAATCCTTCAGCCAAAACAAAGTAACACTGATGAATAAAACGTCAGTCAAATCTTATTTTCAAAGGCATTTACATATATATTAACAATAGTACTTGGTCCTCAAAATAAACTCTAAAGAATTTTCCTCATAGAATATAAAAAGTATTATTTTCCACAATTCCATGGGAAAATAAAGCATTTGTTTCAAAAGTAAACCAAATGCCAAAAACAAACAAGAAAGAAATTTGGCAAAGGTACTTAAAAAAAAAAAAAAGGCAAATGTTTGCCTCAGAAAGCCTTGAGAAATGGTCCCAACATACTAAAGACTCACTTTCTTGACTCACACTGTACAGAGGACAGAAAACAGGTTCTGAAACGGTTTCACAACAAAACACTTTTATAAAGAGCTTAGAAAACATTTTTAATGTCTTCCAAAATTAAATGCTCTTTTCTAATCATTTTTACCTCCTGCATTTAATTTTCCTGACTATATCCCCTTCTGAAAGCCCTCTTCTTCCTAAAGCTTCTCTGTCCTGGTTTTCCTTGCAGGCCACTATTTGATCCTTCAATGATTCTACTTCCAACTACTGCCTGCCCCATCTTGGTCACTGACTGTCTGCAAGTATCTAATCCACTCACATGGCTTTGGCAAACATTTCCACACAGAAGATTCCCTAGGCAACAATCACTCCTTTGTCTATCCCCTCTCCTACATTTCTGCCTAGTACCTATATCTGCTTCCGGAAATGTGAAAAGCCTTTGCACTAAAAATATGGACAAACCTGTCCAACTCAGAATAACTTTCTACTAGAACAACTTTGCCACTCTTCTTTAAGTCTGATTCTCCTCTACCTCAAGAACTCTCTCTTTAGTCAAAAGCCTTCCCCAACTCCTGCTCTTGGTGATTTTTACTTTCTTTGAACTTCTATAACACTTAATACTTGCACTACTCCTTCCACATAGGTATCCAGAACAAATATATACACACACAAATATATATATAAGCATAAAGACTATAATACATGTATCACGTGATATATATATCATGACCTGCCTGTCTCCTTAAAGGCTTCTGAAGGGCAAGCAGGGCTTCTGTTGCATACTTCTGATTGTCTAGTGAACCAGCACATAAAAGGTTAAAAAAAATAACTACCTTCTTTTCCTGAGACTTCCATAAAGTACTCTTGTGCTCAGAATCTACTCAATTACATTATTTACCAAACAAAATACAATTCACAAATGCTTCCTGCAAAGTAAAAAAATTACTAAATGACTATAAGTGCTTTTTTTTTTTTTTTTTATGATAGTCACAGAGAGAGAGAGAAGCAGAGACACAGGCAGAGGGAGAAGCAGGCTCCATGCACCGGGAGCCCGATGTGGGATCCGATCCCGGGTCTCCAGGATCGCGCCCTGGGCCAAAGGCAGGCGCCAAACCACTGCGCCACCCAGGGATCCCTATAAGTGCTTTAAAACAAATAAACAACTCCCCCACAAGACCTGACATAAATTATCACACTCCTACTCATTTATCAAACCCTTATTTTGCACCAGACATTACTTCACAAACTCAGATAACTCTCCTATGTGACAACAGGTATGGCCATTATACATATAATGACACTGAGGCTTAGAAAGTTTAAATACCACACTCCCACTACAAGTAAAGGAGGGAGGGGAGAAAGAAAAGAGAGGCAAGGAGAGAAAAAGAAAGAAATTACTGAGGTAGCAAAGGGAGAATGGAGATTTTAACCCAGAGCAGTCAGCCTTGTTCAAAGCCTATGCTTTTAGCTCTTAGTGTCCTCTCAAGGATAACAGCAATGAATCTGCCAACGCACAGTCAACTAGAAGAAAACTGTAGAACAAAAGTTATTATATATAAATTTTTTAAAAATACTTATTGCTTAAGCTTTGGAAAAAGCTGTAAATAAGTTCAAAATATCACAAGGACACTGAGAAACTTTAAAATCTATAAAAACTACAAAAAAAGCACTCCTCTGCCATTTTTCAAACGCTGACTTACTCTGGCAAAGACATTAAACAGTGGTAATAATCTGAGGATTCAATAGTCATCAGGATGGTACAGAATAAAATGGTTTCATTTGATGGTTCATTTCATGAACCTTTTAAGAATTAACAATCCATGTTTCACCTGTCCATCCTAAAGTTTAAGCCTTGTCAAACCTCCTTACTTTGTTCAGGTGACAAAGCATTATTCAGAAACTCAGCTTTAAAAGTTCAAAACTTTGAGCAAGCCTATTATAGCTATCGAGGATTATTTTGTTTACTCTTTCACAAATATTCTAGTGCTTTTTGTATTTGCAACATTGCCCTCTCAAGTCCAATATTTACAAAAATCCCTCTTTTTAAAGCTATTCTCAGCACAGATTTATCTCATGAGATAACATTTGCTTTTAGATAACAGCTCAGACACCAACAGCATTCTAAGTTTTGAAACATGTTTACATTTATTGTCAAATCTGTGTTTAAAAAACCTAGCTAAGTAAATACTTAATACGAAACCATTTCTCACTGTACCATTACATATTGGTTAAGCACAAGAATGCAGAATTTACCACCCTTCACATTATAAACATACAAAAAGAGTATATGATTACAGCATTCAAAGTCAGTGGCTTTTATAAATCTGATAAAACGAAGTTTTGCATAAGCTAAATGAGAAAAAGGTAGGAAAAGAGAAATATTGGATAAGGTCTTATTTTCCAGAAAGAGAATCACCAAAGTCCTTCCAACACCTATGTAATATTTCTAAGTCCACGGAGAGAAATTAGCTTTTCCTATATCAGTTGTATTGTGGTTGGTTATCTTTTGTAGATAATGCCTTAAACTGACAAATATACATTATTCTGGTGCCCAGCATGCTTTGCTCCCTCCTCATTTATTCATTCAATAAATAGTTACCTAGTACTAAGAGCCAGAAACAAAAAAAGACAAAAATCCCTGAATGCACAACCACATGCAACTCGATGTATCAGCATGGAGTTCTAGGGCAAGGTCTTCTGGTCTGAAGATATACAACTGGGAGGCGACTTACAGTCAATACTGTAAAAGACTGGATGAGATTGGCAAGGGAGTGAATACAAACAGAAAACAGATTCAAGAATTGAGTCATATGAGGCAAGTCTGCCCTCTTCTTCTGATAAAAAAATAAAAAACCCAATGCCCAATGCTATTTTGCTTAAGTTAATTCTGTTTCTATGCCTTCAAATGGAAAGTTCTAAATAACACATTAAGCTCTAGGGTCAGGATTCACACACCTTATGCGATTTCAATTCATACGGCAATTAGCAGTTGTGCCTTACACATAATTGCTGTTCATAAAATATCCGTGAAATGAATACTTCCTTAAGTAATAACCCTTGGATAAAATCCAAGATAGAGGTTCTACTGTATTTTCATGGTCTATGGCAGCTCTTTTCAATGTGTTCTTGAAAAACAGGATGATGGGAGAAGTAAAATTAGAACATTTATTACTGCATTTTCAAATGCTTTTTAACAACAGCTACACAGCACTAAAACAGCTCCACAAAAATCCTTTTCTGACCAGTATCCTAAAATGATTAAGGGCCTATCATAAAGAGCCAATAGTTAATGTAATTCCTTAATCACACTATCTTTGTAATTTGTAGTTTGAGTTTTTTAAAAACTTTTGTTCTCTCCTTATGCTTACACAGGCCCTGAGCATGTTAAGATTAGTTGATACATATTGAAAAACAGTTATTCAGTATAAAATTACCTAAATGTCCAGAAACAGTCAAGACTAGTTAATTAATGCTAGTCTTCCACTTCGGGAAAAAAAAAATTAAAAGAACAACCCTGCAGACCAAGGAGAATTGAATATTTTTTTATATGTAGAGGAGACCCCTTATTTATTGGTAGCTTGAGTTTATTCCTTAAACACAAAAACTAAAATTTTTTTCTTAATTTTTATTATCAAAAATTTCCAAACACAGAACGGAAAGAAAGAATGGTATATAGTGAATACCCACATACCCACTGTCTACACTCAACAACTGTTAAGATTCTGCCAAATTTTCATTTTTTATGAAGTATGGTCATTTCAGACATCACGATACCACCTCTAACGTTTTTAGTATGAGCCTCTAAAAAATATAAATTTTCTCCCCATAACCACATTATCACACCAACTAAAATTAACAATAAGGTCTCAGTGTCATCTAATATTTATCTATTTTCCACAACTATGATTCCCCTCAGAATTTTTTTGTAAAGATCTTTTTCAAAAAGTATCCTCTCAAGGACCAGGGACTGTGGTTAGTTATATCCCCTAAGTTCCTTTCAACTTAGAAGAGTCCCCTCCCAACTTTTTTCATATCATTGACTTTGTAAAGAAATATTGAACCCACGTTTAATATAAAGTGAAATTACAACCTCTACTTTAAAATATTTTCAAGAGGGGCACCTGGGTGGCTCAGTCAGTTAAACATCTGCCTTCGGCTCAGGTCATGATCCCAGGGTCCTGGGATCGAGCCCCAAGTTGGGCTCCCTGCTCAATGGGAAGCTTGCTTCTCCCTCTCCCCACTGTTTGTTCCTCTCTTGTATCTCTCTCTCTCTCTAAGTAAATAAAGAAAAGTTTTTAAAAATAAAATATTTTCAAGGGGCACATATATGAAATGTCACTGATCAATATAATGTTCAGTGACATGATATTGTGAATTCTGAAAATAATCTGAATATGAGTATTAGAGATCTACCATAAAGATTATAACTCAGTTGAGTGGGAATGGTTTGAAGATGTGGCCCTTAACTCTGGGGTAACTATTATTTGAGATGAATACTCTTCAAAAATTTCAGAACCTTTGAAACTAGAAGAGGATGGAACAGATTTGATGTAAACAAGTTTACTCAAATTGAACATAATGTAACTTTAGCCATTTATATAGGAGATACATATATACATATATATTTTTTACACATTCACTTAAATACATGAAAAACTTTTTACATGTTTTTCTAATTATATTTAGATCTCACAAGATATGAACTGGCAGCTTAAAGCCATAGTTTTGTTATCTGAAACATTTTCACTGTGAAATTTAAGAACCTCAACTATTTTTTTTTCCCTTCTAGTTGCCTTGTAATTTTTCCTAGACACCTAGAAATGATATATTAGATGAATGTAACTGTTGTAAATAGTTCTAGTAATGTAGTGGGAAGCATCCCAAAGTTCTATGATTAGGTCATATTCTTTCAGTGAGCCTCTGCCTCTGTCCTGTGAGTTTCACAAATATCATTGTGCCTCCTATCATACAGTAGGCTGGAACTGGCATTTCCCTTCTTTCCTGTGAAAGGCTACAGGTGGCTAGAGTTAGCTATTTCCCTTCCCCTGAGTCAGTCCACCTCTAGTTAAATAGTTTCTCCAGAGGGCAGATCTTACTAAGAACGGAACGCTCGGTGTATTTCAAAATGGTTCCTTTTCTCCTTCCCCTGCCAGAAGCAGTAGATTTTTCTCCCGTATTCACTGTGTTAAGCTCCTGGAAGTAAAACTCACAAAAATATGAGTGAGTTCCTTCCCCACAACCATGACCCCCTGTAGTTTTTGACTCTGATTAGTCCACAGTGAGCCTCTAGCAATTTGTCAATTACAGTTTTTTCCTACCCAAGTCGTGGTTCCCACAGAGTTTGACTGAGTTCTGATTCTCTATATTCACTGATCTCTCCTTTTTTGGCAACAGCAATTTGCCCTGTGACCTCATTTCTCTGAACTAAGAAGAGATGTTGATTTTTCAGTTTGCGAGGCTTTTTACTTGTTAGGATGGAGTGGCAACTTGATCCTTCTGGTCTTGAAACCAGGGTAGAAACTGGAAGCACCCTTAACTACTTTTTTGAAAGCTAGACAAACATTTATTTTAGGTAAAAACCTTTGTTTCCTGTTATTTATGGGCATACTTTACCAAGTAAATTAAAAAGCAGTCAAAAGTATAATTGCCCCAATTTGGGACAAGAAATAAAAGGCAAAGAAAAAAGAAGGTAATCACCTGATAGCCTTGTCTTATCTACGGAAGTAAAATCATTGTCTCCACTAAAAAACAAAGCCCAGATAACAACTAATTTTCAGTAAATAAACAATGGAAGGGAAAGTACTTCTGTACAATAGTTGAACAGAATTTCCACAGTGAAAAAACATTTGTTTTAATCTGACAATATGGGAAGAGTAATAGCAAGAATAGACTAATAACCATTGCTTATAAAAAATAATAATTTAATGCAAATAGAAAGGAAACTACATTACAAAAGAAAATGTCTATTAACAAATATTTGGATACTTTAGGGTTTTGTTTTGTTTTTTTACTTCCTACAATAATTACATCAAGAAGTTAATTCAGAAAAATTTTACAACAATAAGACTTAGGGAAAATCTGAAGGAAGGAGTTCCTATACCTGAAACCTTGGATAATTCTCTTAAAAAGTAATTGGAAGAGGTAGAGAACATAATGCTAGGTGAAATAAGTCAGAGTAAGAAAATACCCTATGATTTCACACATCTGTAATTTATGAAACAAAACAAATGAGCAAAGAAAAAAGGAGACACACACACACACACACACACACACACACAAAGAATCACTCTTAACTATAGAGAACAAACGAATGGTCACCAGAGGGGACGGTGGGTGGAGAGATGGGTGAAATACGTGATGGGGATTACAGAGTACACTCATGATGAGCAGAGTAATGTACAGAATTACTGAATCACTATACTGTACACCTGAAACTAATATAACACTGTACGTTAAATATACTGGAATTAAAATGAAAAACAATACAAAACTATAAAAAATAATAATAAAAATAAAATAAAGTAACTGGAGGAAAAAAGAAAACAAAAATGTTTGTAGGTCTAATCATGCAAGATTTAAGATTCAAATCCAACATTTACTGACTTCCTACTCTATCAAACTTTATATGTGTCACATACATTACATCATGTAATAGTCATCACAATCCTATTAATATAACATTTATTAAGATTATACAAGTTTAATATTAAAACTGTGCACAATACAGGGGGTGGGTGAGGTGCCTGGGTGGCTCAGTCAGTTAAGCTTCTGACTTCAGCTCAGGTCGTGATCTCAGGGTCCTAGGAAGGAATGCTGCATGGGACTCCCTGCTCAGCAGGGAGTCCACTTGTCTTTCTTTCTGCTCCTTTCCCCTCCACCTCATGTTCATGTGTGCGCTCTCTCTCTCTCTCTCCCTCCCTCAAATTAATTAATTAATTTTTATCTCAATTTAAAAAGAAAACTGTACATCAAAATGCTGTCAAGGAGAAATAGCTAAAAAATATTCACCTAAGCCCTTTCACCATTAAGGATAGCATTTAACTTTAAATAGAACAGTCTGAAATGCAGAAACTTTCCTTTGTTTCTCTCCTCTAATGAAGCTTAATTATTTTGAAGAAATGAAATTCCTGTTTTCATAATTATACACAGTTGAAGACAAAAAAATCATATATACAGTCTTTAAGCGGTTTTAAAGCCCAATCAATGCTGATTTTAAAATCTAACCACCTATGTAAAATGCAATTTCATACTCTATAGAAGGTATACAATCAAACCAAAATGGAGTCACTTATGTCAAGGACAAAATCAAGACAATCAATACCAATGCATAAAGGAAACTTATCCTAATTTTACAGGAATTTACAGCTCTTCTCAGAAATAAGTAGAGGACATCAGCCAATCATCAAAGACCAAGTCTGTTCATTCTCTGGACTTCCTTATTCCCAACTCAGCTACCCAGATCCAAGTAAGAAAGAAGACCACTAGGCAGCCAATAAGGTGAAAAAGCCAAGTAACTTCTGTATTTATCCCATAAAAATCTCTTAGTCTGCTAGCAACTCTGAACCCATTACTCCCATAGCATTCGCTTTCCGACTTGCAGGGCAAATGCCTTATAATAAAATCATCTTTCTGCTTTGTTTTACTCAGTATAAAGAGTTTGTTTTTTCACAAAAATACAGTGCATCGGTGAAGGATCCTATTATCTACTGGATCAAGTTCATGCTCCACTGTTTGCCATCAAATATAATTCACAACTTTGTCCTGACTTATCTATTCAAATATATGTCTTACTATCTATCATAAACCCTAGATTGGGGCAAACTAATCTCAGGTAAAAGACTGCTCTTTTGAGATCAAAATTATATTACTCAACAACAACAAAAGAATTATTAATAGAAGGCAAATTTGAGAAAACACTGCTTCATTTATAAAAAAAAGTTATAAAAATTTAAAACTCATTTTGGCTAAATAGGAAGCCATTAAAATCAAGGATATTCTGGGGCACCTGGGTCGTTCAGTCAATTAAGTTGTGTGACTCTTGGTTTTGGCTCAAATCATGATTTCAGGGTTGTGAGATCCAGCCCTGCATTGGGCTCCCCACTCAGTGGGGAGTCTGATTGAGACTCTCTCCCTCTCCCTTTGCACCTCTCCCTGCTTGCACTCTCTCTAAAATAAATAAATGAATATCTTTTAAAAAAAATCAGAGATTTCTTGATTTGAATTTCCCCCAAATAATGATTTCCAAGCCCTAGGAGGTGGAGTCACTGGTCTCAGAATTAAAAATCCCAATATCATAGAGGCAAAAAGTTGTACACCTCCCTGGAGCTAAAAGTACCTATGTGGCATTCTTTTAACTAATAATATGACAAACTTGTCTACAGACTGTATATGATTTGTTCCCTATAAATTATCACAGTGCCTAGCAGAAAATACTGCACTTTAAAGGCACTGAAGAACTTAAGTTATAAAGATGCCATAAGGAACTTCAGAGCTATAGATAAATAACACAAATAACTCCTCAAGAAAAACAAAAAGCTAAACCAGCAATTTTCACAGTTTCTAAAGTACTTACTAGTATTCCAATAGATTTGACCAAAAAACATCCACATGCAGAAGAATGAAACTAGACCACTCTCTTGCACCATACACAAAGATAAACTCAAAATGGATGAAAGATCTAAATGTGAGATAAGATTCCATCAAAATCCTAGAGGAGAACACAGGCAACACCCTTTCTGAACTTAGCCACAGTAACTTCTTGCAAGATACATCCAGGAAGGCAAGAGAAACAAAAGCAAAAATGAACTATTGGGACTTCATCAAGATAAGAAGCTTTTGCACAGCAAAGGATACAGTCAACAAAACTAAAACACAACCTACAGAATGGGAGAAGATATCTGCAAATGACGTATCAGATAAAGGGCTAGTTTCCAAAATCTATAAAGAACTTATTAAACTCAACACCAAAGAAACAAACAATCCAATCATGAAATGGACAAAAGACATGAACAGAAATCTCACAGAGGAAGACATAGACATGGCCAACACGCACATGAGAAAATGCTCCGCATCACTTGCCATCAGGGAAATACAAATCAAAACCACAATGAGATACCACCTCACACCAGTGAGAATGCGGAAAATTAACAAGGCAGGAAACAACAAATGTTGGAAAGGATGTGGAGAAAGGGGAACCCTCTTACACTGTTGGTGGGAATGTGAACTGGTACAGCCACTCTGGAAAAATGTGTGGAGGTTCCTCAAAGAGTTAAAAATAGAGCTACCCTACAACCCAGCAATTGCACTGCTGGGGATTTACCCCAAAGATACAGATGCAATGAAACGCCGGGACACCTGCACCCCCATGTTTCTAGCAGCAATGTCCACAATAGCCAAACTGTGGAAGGAGCCTCAGTGTCCATCGAAAGATGAATGGATAAAGAAGATGTGGTTTATGCATACAATGGAATATTACTCAGCCATTAGAAACGACAAATACCCACCATTTGTTTTGACATGAATGGAACTGGAGGGTATTATGCTGAGTGAAATCAGTCAATCGGAGAAGGACAAACATTATATGTTCTCATTCATTTGGGGAATATAAAAAATAGTGAAAGGGAATAAAGGGGAAAGGAGAAAAAATGAGTGGGAAACATCAGGGAGGGAGACAGAACATGAGAGACTCCTAACTCTGGGAAACGAACTAGGGGTGGCGGAAGGGGAGGTGGGAGTGACTGGGTGACAGGCACTGAGGGGGGCACTTGATGGGATGAGCATTGGGTACTATTCTATATGTTGGCAAATTGAACACCAATAAAAAATAAATTTATAAAAAAATAAAATAAAAATAAAAAATAAAAATAAAAGATTTGACCAAAAAAAGGGCAGTCAAGAATTCATCATCTTTTAAGCCACTACCAAGAAGAATATTGCTTTTGCAAACTCTTATTCAGACCATTAATTTCATTTTTATGGAAAAGCAAAATAACTTTAGTAGTGGATATATCGCATAGATCCAAATAAAATAACTGAGAAACTGCTATATAATCTACAGCAAATGGATGAATAATGAACAAAACAATAATGAATAAAATATACTGGTACAGCATTTTACTTTTAAAAAATAGCAAACCACCTTCACCCTCAAGCCATAGCAACCACCCATCTATTTTCTGTCCCTGTAAGTTTTACCTTTCTAGAATTCCATAACTGGAATCACATATAGTCTTTTGTGTATGGATCTCTTCACTAAGCATAACATCTTTAAGATTCATCCATGTTACTGTCTCCCTACTTTGCTCCTACATATTGCAAAATATTATACCATTGTATGATGTACCAGTTTGTTCTTTTACTAACTGGTGGGTATTTGAATTGTTTCCACCGTCAATTATGAATAAAAATGCTATGAACATTCAAGTTTTATCTTATTAAATTATAATATTCCTTTAAATATTCTAAAAGAAAGCCCTTATCAGATATAATATTTTCTTTCCAATTATGATTTTCTTTTTCATTTTAACATTATCTTTTGAAAAGCAAAGTTTATAATTTTGGTGAGGTCTATTTCTTAATTTTATTTTTATAGATTGTGCTTTTGTGTCTTACCCAAGAAATCTTTGCTTAACCAAGAACCCAGAGGCTTTCTCTTTCTCCTATGTCTTCTTCTGGAAGAAGCTAAATGAGCTTCTATGAGCTAGTTTTAGCTCATAAATTTAGTTTTATTATCCATTTCATGCTAATTTTTGTACATGGTGTGAGATAATGGTCATAATACATTCTTTTGTTGTCACTGAAAAGACTATCCTTTCCTTTTTGAATTACCTTAACATTTCTGTTAAAAATTAACTGATCTTTGACATGAGTCTACTTCTTGATTATTATGTTCTATTGATATTTCTGTCCTACACCAATACCACATTGCCTTGACTACAATAGCTTTATAATAACTATTGAAGTCAGGTTTTATAAAAACTCCAATATTCTTTTTGTTTTTCAAAATTGTTTAGATTTTTGGAGGCTCCTTTGCATTTCTTTATAATTTTAGAATCAGCTTGTCAGTTTCAACAAAACTATCTTCTAGGATTCTGACTAGGATCATGTTGGGTCTATAGATTGATTTGGAGAGAACTGACATAAAGATGGCACCTGATAGAGGCACCTGGGTAGCTCTGCAGGTTAAGTGTCAAACTCCTGATTTTGGCTCAGGTTATGATCTAAGGGTCATGAAATTGAGTCCCATGTCTGCCTTTATGCTAGGCATGGAAACTGCTTAAGATTCTCTTCTGCCCCTCCACCCCCCAGCTCTCTCTAAAAAATAAAAAATTACATCCTCTAAATCCATGAACAGAGTATCTCTCTCCATTTCTTTATGTATTTTTAAATTTCTCTCAGCAATCTTTGGTAAGTTTTGGTATACAAATCTTGAATGTATTTTGTTAAATTTATCCCCAAGTTTTCATATGTTTATGCTATTGTAAATAATTTTCATTACAACTTCCAACTGTTTGTTGCTGGTATACAGATATGATTAATTTTTCTATATTAACCTTAATGAAATTCAATTATTGATTATAATATCTTTTTTGGTAACTTTCTAAAGATTTTCTACATAAATCAAAGTGATGCAAAGAGCCTGTGAAATGACTCTTGCATGCATATATTTTTAAAATAATTTCTGTAAGGGGGCACTTGAGTGGCTCAGTGGCTGAGCATCTGCCTTTGGCTCAGGTTGTGACCTTGGGGTCCTGGGATCGAGTCCTGCATCGTGCTCCCCAGGGGAGCCTGCTTCTCCCTCTGCCTATGTCTCTGCCTCTCTGTGTCTCTCATGAATAAATAAATAAAATCTTTAAATAAATCCTGTAAGAAAGACTAATTTGCAATGTACTAACTTCACCATCCTATGCCATGTTAAGTGCCATCCAGAGCAGTACCTTTGATAAAAATCTAGGTTCAATATATAATTTTTATCACAAATCCACTTGTGGCAAGCAGAATAGTAATCCCCAAAGATGTCCGTGTTCCAATTCCTCTAATCTGCAAATATGTGACCTTCCACAGCAAGAGACACAAGTGTGTTTAAGTTATGGACATAGAGATGGTATTATCCTAGATTATTCGGGTAAACCCAATGTAATCACAAACATCCTTAAAAGAGCTACAGAAGATACAATGCTGGAAGCACAAAAAAGCAGAGAGACCTGAAGATGAAGGAAGGGGACATGAAGCAAACATCAAAGATGAATTCTAAAAGCTAGAAAAGATGAGGAAACAGATTCTCCTCTAGTATCTCCAGAAGGAAGACCTTTGATTTTATTTAGCTCAGTTACGACTTACTTTGGATTCTAACCTCCAGAACTATAAAACAGTAATTTGTGTTGTTTTAAGCCGCTAAATTTGTGATAATTTATTATAGCACCAATAGGAAATTAATATACTAGTGATCATTTCTCTTCAAAAATCATACTTCTGGTTTTTTGACACTATGCACCATCAACCTTATATCAAAAACAACTTTCAAGAATGGAAATACATGAACTAAAAAAATCTAACCTAGACTAAATCATAATTTTTAATCAATGTTCTTATATTGAAAGATAAAGCTATCCTAAATATAACCTCCCACAGAAATTTGAAAATCCCCTTTATTATGTTTCTTAAGTTTGGGTTCAAGCTGATCATTGGTCCTTGAAATGCACTCTTTACAAAAGATCAGTAATAGATGTCTGAAAATCTATCATCAATCACTCCTAAAACCAATCACTTGGATCTCTTGTGAAAGGGAGACCAAAAATTGTTGAGGGGAGAGGGAGGGTGCAAAGAGAATGGAGAATTACTAGAAGGTTTATAATTCCCTGCCCTTTAGACTCTCAAAGTCCTCACATTTACCACTCAAAATGTACATGAACATGAAATTAGCACATATTTCCAATAGCATCTTATCACAGCCCTATTTTAAGTGAAATTTTTAAAATTTCTATATGGTTCTATGTATGACTAGATAGTATGTATGTATGGTACTATGTATGACTAAATGTATGGGTCTACAATCCTAACATATGGCTTTAGTAGATGACTAAAGAAGGTAGTTCCTTTTATTTTACTTGCATTAAAGTGAAAAAGTTTCAAACAAAAGGAGCCCCAATTTATGAGGAATATTCTTGTGAAATATATGATAAAGCTTGAGATAATCAAAGATAATATCAAGTAAATCTGCTCAGATAAGCCTAAGTCATCAGTGAAAACCTTTAAAAAGTATATAGGTTCAACCATGACCCAAAGTTCAATAACGCCCTTAAAATATAAACGCTTAATAATACAATTTTTAAAAATTAACAATAACAGTAAATACTGACACAGCTGACACACAAGTGGCATGACAGAAAAGAACACAAACCACATTAGAGTTGAAATAAATCTTTGCAGTAAGGCTCACTGAGGACAGGGACAACCAGTCACCAATAAGTCAAGAGGCAAAGGCTGGACTCAAACCTACCTTTACTAACTTAATCAAGGTCAATGGTCCTTCAATTCTACTAAGTTGTTCCTATGGTTTAAAAAGCCACGGTAGATGATCAGTAACTCACCAAAGAACAGATATGCAGAAAGAGAAAACAAAAAAGCAAAGAAGCTATATTGAATACCAAAAAATAAAACACACACAACTCTAAAGGATTTGTCAAAAGATTCAATATGTAGAATAAAGTTTAGTGATCAAAAAAAAAAAAAAAAAAAAACCTCTGCTTTATGTCAGTATTTCAAAGTTATGGTAGTTTGCTATTAAAAGCAAAGAGGTAATAAATAAAATAAAATAAAAATAAAATAAAAGCAAAGAGGTAAGTTAAGACAGTGACATTGTCCATGCTGGAACATATTTGGCAATAACATCTCTGAGATGGGGATCCCTGGGTGGCGCAGCGGTTTGGCGCCTGCCTTTGGCCCAGGGCGCGATCCTGAAGACCCGGGATGGAATCCCACATCGGGCTCCCGGTGCATGGAGCCTGCTTCTACCTCTCTCTCTCTCTCTCTCTCTCTCTCTCTCTCTCTCTCTTTCTCTCTCACTGTGTGCCTATCATAAATAAAAAAAAAAATAACATCTCTGAGAAATACATTGTCAGCTTTAAGGTGATAGTCTATTCCCAACAATAGTTTTTCTTTCTTTCTTTTTTTTTTTTTTTAAGATCGTTATTTACTTATTCATGAGAGACAGAGAGAGAAGGGCAGAGACACAGGCCGAGGGAGAAGCAGGCTCCACGCAAGGAGCCCGAGGTGGGACTGGATCCTGGGTCTCCAGGTTCACACCCTGGGCTGAAGGCGGCGCTAAACTGCTGAGCCACCAGGGCAGCCCCCAAAAATAGTTTCTTCAATCACAAAATTTCAACTGCAAAAGCATGCCTTTTATCTTTCATGCCATCAAACATGCAGTTTATAATTCTGGAGCTAGATTTCCTAAATTCAAATCCTGATTCTAGAGTCCAGATGCCTACTTCCATATCATCCCAGTAAGGCCAGAATTTCCTCTAATGCTAAAAATACCAGCTTCTCTGAGCTATACCCTTGCTGATAGGTTAGGTTCGAGAGCTAGCCAAGATACACTGATATTCCAACATACTCTCACAATATACTGGAGAAAAATACATATTATCAAATGTGTTAAAAGGTTCACAAAACCAGCATCAGGCTAGGTAATTTGATAACTCAGAAATCTCAAAATAAAGTTGTATTCATCATTATAATTTATTTATTACAGTAGAAGGATACCAAGCATAATTAGCAAAGAAAAAAGGTTCATGGAGCAAAGTTCAGGAGAAAACAGGCACAAATGTTCAGGTGTCCTCTTCTGGTGAAGTTGCACCAGACACACTTAACTGGCTCAGTAATGATTTTTGACAAATGTGAAATACTGCCCATTAGAGTCTCAGTAGAGACCTGATGTCTAGACTATGGGGGGCAAGGTGGGGAGGCTTGTCACATAGGCACCCTTGCCTAGTATGTATGGAAATTCCAGACTCTCAGAAGGAAAGCAGGCATTTGGCATAAACCACACTGTACAGTTAAGACACACTGACTGACTCATCACTTAGGGGTAGCGAGATCCTCCCCAAATCCAAGTTCCTCAAGGGTCAACTTTGCAAGCCAGGCCTGCTTCCAACAAACTAACAGATTAGTAGATTCTTTAGAGCTTGGACCTCATCTACCTGTTCTCTGCTTCCTCCCCAGCTCCTAGAATGCCTGAAATATAGTAGCCATCCAAAATTTTTTTCTGTTACTGAAGAAATTCCTGGCTCTACCATTTCTTAACTGTATAACCTTGGGAAAGTTACTTAAATTCTGTATGTCGCAGTTTCCTCACTTGTAAGGTGGAATAATAATAATATTACTACAAAAAGTGGTTTTGAGGATTAAATAAGTGAATGTATGTGAAGTATCACAACATCATCTGACAAGAAGAAAGCAGCATATAAGTTCTGTATATACATGTAATATTACTGTTTTTTTTGAAGTTTTCAAGTTTTTCTAAACTTAACCTTCTTCTTCTCCTTCCTACTTTCTCCAAGTCACACTGAGCTTTCTCATCACTAAACTTTTAATGAATCTAAAGCCCACATATAAAAAAAATTAAAATAATAAAAATAATAAATAAATAAATAAATAAATAAATAAATAAATAAATAAATAAAGTCTACATATAGGCTAGAACTTAACGCATCATTGTCTCATGTCTATTGAGATCCCTAACTAGTTTGTGGACCATACCCAAAACTTTTTAGAACACACAACGCCGTATCTGATGTGACACTTAATCTTTGTAGTGCCCAGAAAATACTGATTTAATCAACAAAATTATATTATCTGTTAAATCAGTTCTTTACAGGGGTCAGAATGTAAGGCAGTCAACAAACAAAATGGCCTCCAAGTTTCTTGGCCTTCTATTGAGAAATGGAAAGAAAAGTGAGTTGATTTTATCCAGTGAGAAGGCTATTAGCAGTAGCCATAGAAGTAACAACAGTAGGAAAAGGCTTGAGTTTATAAAATATGTAATTAGAATGTCAAACATTTGACTCTGCCTTAAAGAAAGCATGGGTTCAAGTCCTTATATGTCAATAAAGGTTGTATATATCTGATATATCTGGTACAGAGCTATATATACCTTGTATTGAAATCAAGTAATGAGAGAGTATTTTAATCTTTAAAAAATTACTAAGAAAAATAATTGGGAAGGAAAAAAAGGAAGGGAACAAAACATGCAGAGAGAGACCAGTGGTTTCTATTCCAGCTCTGACACCAGGGCTCTACACATAATCATCAGAGAAAACCTCAAGATCAGCAGAATTATAAGAACAATAGACCCAATCAAACTGAAGGCTAGCATTTGGGGGAAACTTACAAATCTTTTTTTTAAAGATTTTATTTATTTATTCATGATAGACGCAGAGCGAGAAAGGCAGAGACATCGGCAGAGGGAGAAGCAGGAGCCCGACGTAGGACTCGATCCCAGGACTTCAGGGATCACGCCCTGAGCCAAAGGCAGTCGCTCAACCACTGAGCCACCTACACATCTCAGCAGGTCTCTTTAGATAAATTATAATCACAGATTTTGTTTATATGTATTTATCCCACAAGCATCAACATCATCATAAACATCATTTTCTCAAGGTGAACTTTACTTTTTAGTACGAATTACTTTATTTATTTTTAAGATTTTATTTATTTACTAATGAAAGCCACAGAAGAAGCAGGCAGAAACAGGCAGAGAAAGAAGCAGGCTCCATGCAGGGAGCCTGATTTGAGACTTGACCCCGAGACTCCAGGATCACACCCTGGGCGAAAGGCTCAACCGCTGAGCCACCCAGGCATCCCAGGATGAATTACTTTAAAAATAAATTTATACAAGAACTCTTAAATATCAAATACTTAATGAAAACGTTCTCCACCCTCACCGCCTTGTAGTGAACTCTCAGATTGAGTCTCACAACCTTCTCTTCATGTTTCTATGTTTTGAAGAGGTTAGAAAGCTAAAAAGACTCCCCTGATTGGTAAAGCGTTGGACATAGATCTGTAAGTTATTTGTACGTGGAAGGTACAAGTTTAACAAACGCCATCTTCCTACAGTAAGGGCAACTGACAAAATTGTCTAATAGACATCGAATGGATGCAGTAACCATAGTCTTGGTTCCCCCATCAGTTCACCAATTTCATGGGTGAGAAGCAGCATGGCAGTAGTGGTAGTCATGGTATTAGTATTAGTATTAGTATTAGTATTAGTATTAGTATTAGTATTAGTATATGGCCTTGAAACCATTACTCCAGGAGTGGCTCACTGATTTTTGCTCCTCCAGCCCTTCCAATGTAAACACTCTATTCCTTCAAGTAGCTACAGTGGTTCTGTTTCCTGCCCTATACCCTGACTTACAACACAATGACATTAGGTGAGTTCCGATCCTTACACCCTTGCTCAGACTACTGTTATAATTAGGTGACATGCCTGGAATCTCTCACCAATTCAATTCTTCCTCATTTGCCACCATCAAATCTGATCATGCTTAGAGAAAGCTTACTCAAAAAAGGCCACACAGAAACCTCATATGTTCTCTTATACACCTGTACCTTATCTGTGCAGCTAACTGTGCCCTTTGATTCCTTCTCCATCTGCTGAAATCCCACTCCACTTTCAGAACCTAGCACAAACAAGACACCCATGAATATTTCCTAACAGAGTCACTCCACATGCCCATGTGAACCCATTTCCACATACCCTGCTGCCTGCTGTCAGCTCTGTATACTCATTCACTCATTCATTCAAGAGTTACATTAACCTACCACATTGCGAAGAGGGCTGGGGATACAAGCCTGAACAAGACAAACAAGGTCTCTTCTCTCTTATAGCTATAATTAAATAGGGAAACAGATTACCCAATAAATACTCAAATAATGTTTAACTACAACTGTAGTAAGTGTAATAAAACATTTAGGATGTGTCTTATACATATAAAGGGAAGCCTAACTTAATATGGAAGAATCTTTTCCCTTCAAGAGACATTTAAGGAGAAACTGTATGGTACGTAAAGCTGATCAGGCAAAAAATTGTTAGAGAGCTTCCTAGGCAGAAAGAACAATATGTGCAAAGGCCTTGAGGCAGCATTCTAGCAACTGTGAAGACAAACAGACAAAAGTCAGATGCAATGGGGATAGCAGCCCAAAATAAGTAGAGCGGGAAGTATTTCTTACAACCACTGTTGTAATACCTAGTATATTGATTTGGTATTACACATTTGCAAAACGCAGTACTCACTACAAACTCATTTAGATCTTACTAATTTTTTAGCCCCATAATCCAATACTGCTTAGCAGTGTCCCCTCAAGTCAAGATCTGTGGAATGAAGAAATAAGTGCTTATCTGGGGAAGGAGTTTGCCCTCTTAATATCAAGACAGGTGGGACAAAACAATCCCATAAGCATTTAAAAACCTTATGTTTTTGACTACCTAAAACTTACTGGGCAAGAGACCCATTTTCATGTTCAGAATTAAAGCTAGTATTAACCATGAATGAAACTTTAAATACTAAAAACTAAACTTTAGATTAGCAAGGGGCTCTAAATCCTCACTGCTCCATAAAGTGCCACCAACTAATAACCAATAGAACTGCGTTAAAACTCCCACAGAGTCACAAATGAGGCCAGGGAGAGGAAGTGCAGCTCCATCTGCCTGTTCTTATTCTCCATTTGCTCAACAGATCTGGTAAGTGTAGGATCATGATCAGGAAACTGGCACCTATGCCATCCTTTTCTCCTTCCTTCCTAAATAATGTCAATTCAGGAAAACACACACTGGTGACTCAGTAAGAAAATGTCAAAATCCAAATGATATAACCTTGCCAACTATTATTATAAGTCAACAGAACAGGGTAATCTTTAGCCCTAGGCTTTGGTCTTTGGTACATGTTCTCAAAGAGCAGTGGGGGAAGTATTTTCTGAAAGAAAAGAAAATTGCGTTAACTAAGAAACAGCTTCAAAATACACAAAAAGCTTAATGTAGTTTATTAGTGAAGAAAACATTAATACATATATACAGTATGGAACCTCTTTATAATAGCTGAGCTGCTGAATAAGACCTGTAGCATGTCTTTTGAAAATACATTTAATTGGAATTTTACTAACTACATTTACTATGTCACCTGGCATATATAAAAATGACTCTAAACTCATTTAACAAGCAAAGAACTCTACTAAGAGAGCCCTACAATAGGGTTCGACTACAATAGGGTTCGACTGTATCAAAGACTCAAAAATTTTACAGAATTTTAATTCTAACAATGGCCCCAATCATGTCAAATTTTTCAAAGACTGCAACTATGAGAGTAAGTCTAATAAACTAATTAAACTTAGTGATTTTTTTTTTTTTACTGGAAGATCAAGACAAAACAGTCAAACAATTTAGAAGATCATTTTAATATTATTTGAGATTTAGTAGCAACAAGGAAAAAACTAATGATCTTTCCAAATCATGCCTGGAGTTCATGCCCATCACAATGCATCCTGAAACTCTGGATACTACTCTCTTCCACTTTCCTATATTTCTCAAAAACAAACCCACAAACAAAAGATCAAACAAAACCAAAATAAAAACATTCATTCAGTATGTATCTACGGACCTCAGTGGCAATACAAATCGCGAACAAAACTGAAGCTCCCTTTTCCTCCGGCTAGAATAAAATTTTTGTTCTAACTTAAAAAGTACATGATTCTCCTCTCCTCACTTCAAAAAATGAGAATGAAAATGCTACCATGTAGCACATAATGGATTTTTCAAAACCTGTAAGTTATTTTAGGACGCATTAGTAAAAGTCTAACTTTATAAAGTTCGGGGACAAATTCAAACCAAAATTATTTTTCACCTATTTCTATAACTAATGAAAGTACTTACTGAAACTATTACTATTCAATTTTTAAGAGATTTAATATATACTAGCATCTCTGTTTAACCATATTACTTATTACCCAAAATGCAGCTCATTTCCTTTTCCGGCCTTTCAGAGGGCCCCATTTTTCAGCGTTTTACTAGTGCAGTGATGAGTAATTGAGGCTCAATACAGAACAGTGTCCCCCCAAAAAAACCACACACATAATCAGTATCAGGTAAAGAAATATTATCATAATAATCGGGCATTTTTAACTCATCACTTGAATGGTTACACAGGATATCTAAGGTTGGGCAGGTCAAGTTACTATAATATTGAAAAGTGCTCCTTAAAATGGTCTAGTTACAGTATTCCCACATGATCTTCCAGTAATCAGGTACCTGTTACGGTAGTATGGCACTGAAGCGACTTGCTGATGCTGTGTGGTTTAGTCTAATCAAACATTATCAGCCTACTGAAACGCAACGTGACTCGTTTATTATACTATTGAGGAGGAAAAGTAAAGCTTCAAGAAAAGTCTAAGTCAAAAAACAGAAACCTTAAATGACATTCTCAGACCGACTCCTGCTTTGGAAAACTACCTACTCTTCACCGAATAAACAAACCAATTTACAAACAAGGAAGATCTTTTCCCAAAACGCAAGTTTGTTTTAAAAAAATCTGAAACATTTTTCTCATGAGATTACTTATAAGACATTAGATATAAATCAGATCTCCAAACCCAAACATATAGGCTAAAAATAGTGTATCTATTTTAAAGGCTGAAGCAGAAGCCCTCCAACGGAACTAACTAAAATTAACGATTTTTTTTTTTTAATCTCTGGATCTTTTTTTAAAAAAAAAAAAAAAAGCACCTTTAACGCTTTGGGGCCACAGAAGCCAACGTCCACATGTTCTCCCAAACCAACTGGTCAGAAACAATCTAATTATTAAAAGCTTCAGGAACATAAGCCCACAGTCCAAGAGACTCATATAATGGAATTCCTCTTCATTTCGGCTAACATCCGGACTCATAAAATATTACTACTACTACCGCTGCTGCTACTACTACTACTACTACCAAAGACCCCTCCCCAATGGTCTCACTCGGTAAAAACTCCAACCCACCAAAAAGGACCACCATACGCTTTGTCAAAAAGCAGCAAAAGCCCGGTACAAGGCAGTCAGGTGGGCAGGCAGGTAGGGCTCCCCCCAACCAGGGATACGAGGCATCGCGGCCCGAGGGGGACGCCGTGGTCACCGGGGAAGGGGCGAGGCGGAGACCGAGACTACGGGAGGCCCCACCCACGGAGGTACCTGCGAGCTGAGGCGGGAGAAGGGCGACCCTTACGGCCCAAGCACTGGCCAGCCAGTCGCGCGGCTCTGCGCTCCCGGCCCGGCTCTGGCCCCGGCCCTGGCCCCGGCCCCGGCCCCGGCCCTGGGGACGGTCCGAGCATCGCGACGCTGCCACCGGCTCTGCCCGGGGGCCAGGAAGGAGAAGAGGCCCGCGCCGGCGCCCACGGGCCTGCCCCGGCCGCCGCCTGTGGCGGAGGTGAGGGGCCCCTGGAGCCCGAGCCCGCCCTCCCTTCAGGGCCGGGGCCGGCCGGGCGCAGCCGCGGCGTCCGCTCGGGCCCCGGGCGCCGCGGCCACGGGAAGGTCACCGGCCGCAGGAGGCCCCGACCAGGGGCGGCGACGTCCGTGCTACCTTTGGCCTCGCAGTCGGCGCAGTACTTGTTGTCCTCCTCCCTCAGCAGCTTGGACAGGATGAGCTGGTGCTGCTCGTTCAGCTTCTGAGCCTTCTCCCGGCAGGAGCGCGTCGCCATCTCGGCAGCGGGGCGGGGAGCCCGGGGCAGCTACGGCGGCGGCGGACTCGGGCGGGAGCTGGGCTGTGTGGACACACCTGGAGCCGCCGGGACCGCGGCGGACTCAGCCCAGGAAGCGGCGGCGGCGGCAGCTGGAACTGGAGGAGGAGGAGCGGCGGCGGCGGCGGCGGTGGCAGCGCCGACGTGTCCCGCCTCCTCGCCGGGCCGGCCCCGCACGCACCGCCGGAGCCGGCGAGGGAGGGGAGAGGAGGGGAGGGGAGGGGAGGGGAGGGGAGGGGAGGGGAGGGGGGAGGGGGAGACGGAGCCGGGGCTTCCGGGTGGCGCCGCAGGAAGGAACCCGGGCGCTAGGCGCGCTGCGCATGCGCCGGCCTTCGCGGGCAGCCGGCCAGCCGCGCTCAGGGCGTTAGGCCTTTCGCGGTGGGGGGGCGGGGGGCGGGGGGTGAGTCCGAGAGAAGCTGCTCCGCCCTGCCCGCTGTGGGCTTCCCCACTTTGGAGACGGGATTAACCCTGAAGGCCTCGGGTAACACCCGGCAAACGAAGAACCTTTACAAAGAGTTGACTTTCCCTTGCTTTCTTGCCTTTGCTCCTGCTGGCTCAACATTGGGAATGGCAGAAATAAAGTGATTGAGTGCGTTCGTTTATTCGTTCCGTGTTTATTCACCCGCAGTTTTGAAACAGGAACTATCCTACAAGTTGGAAGACACAAGTGGAATAAAGTAGTCAAGATAGTCCCTTAACATTTTGGGGGAGAGCAATAGCCTGGTAGCGACAAGTATTAAGAGCTGGCTTTTATTGAGTGGTTACTCAGTGCCAAGAACCATTAACTCCTTTAACCCTTATCGCAACCCTGTGATGTTATTCCCATTATACAGATGTGGAAAATGAGGCATGGCAGAGTTAAGTAACTTGCCCAGGCTGCACAGCTACTCAGTGGAGGAGCTGAGACTCAAATCCAAAGCTCCCGAGTCCAAGACCCCTGGCCATAGGCCTTTCATAAAGAGGAGAGTGTGTGGCCACGAAGGCAAATCCTGGGTGTGGTCACTTGAACAAAAAGCTATATGAACAGTGATCTTTAATGCATGAAAAAGAAAACTAGGGAAAGATCTTTAATTAGAACCCAGAGTTCCCGACCTGGACTCATGGGATTTGAACGCTGAGTGAGGCTATTTGACTGGTTTGGCATATCATGGCTTATTAGCAATTTCTCATATGAGGCTTATGTAATCTGACTAAACATGGCCCTTGCCTGTGATGGAGCAGATGCTAATAAGAAAGGCAATGAGCTAGGGCCTGTGTCTTAAACTTTTCTGTACTGCCAATGCCTAGCTTAGGTCCTGCATAAAGGTGACCCTCATGCTCACCTATCCCTGCTCTTGGCACAGGATCTCAAAAATGCTTGTGGAATTCATGGGGCTTCTGGGTGGCTAAGTCAATTAAACTTTGACTCTTGATTTTGGCTCAAGTCATGATCTCAGGGTGGTGAGATCCAGCCCTACCTTAGGCTCCATGCTGGGTATGGAGCCTGCTTAAGATTCTCTCTCTCTCTCTTTCTCTCTGCCTCTCCTCCACCTCCCTCTCTTAAAAAAAAAAAAATGTTTGCAGAATTCAATCGAATGCTGAATTGAACAAATTAGAGCTTAAACTGTGTGGCTCTGACAATAACTAGTAGGATATCAGAGTGAGTTCCAATAAACAGAAACAAACACCATATGGGACATGGAACTTTTAAGCCACATCTTAAAGACTGGCTTGATTTAGATGGTGGCCAAGGAAAGAGATACTGAGCAAGAGCATCATGCACAAAATCACAAAGGAGCTCAGAAAACAGGCTAACAGACAGGGATACTACTTAAGATAAGTAAAAGATAAGGCTAAGTGAAGTACAACAGAATTAAAGAAGTTCTGGGGAACCAGACAAAGCAATGTGCCTTGACAAAGCAACAACAAAAAACCCACAGATTCTCCAAATAGGATAGTAGCATGAAAAAAAAAAATTTGGGAAAGTTAGTCCACAAATACCAGCTAATAAACACCACTTTTGAGTGTTTCTTCCCTTCCCAGGAAATTCTGCTTACCACTACAAGAATTAAGGAAAAAACAGAAGACAGGCATACTACCAAGAAATGATTCACATGATTGAAGTGGTACAGCACTAATAGAAATATAATGCACACCACATATACTTTTAAATTTTCTCATAGCCACATTTAAAAACAGAAAAAAGAAACAGGCAATTTAATAATATATTTTATTTAACCCAATATATCCAAAATATTATAAATTTGGCATATGAGCAATTGTTAAGTTAAAATTAAAAATTATTAGTGAGATATTTTACATTCTGTTTTTCTATTGTCTTCAAAATGCAATGTGTATTCCACCCTTACAGCTTGCTTCAACTTGGACTAACTACACCTCAGGTACACAAATGCCCCATGTGACTAGTGGTTATGTTACCGAACAGGGCTTCTCTAGATGGTCATCATCGAGGCTATTAAAAATCTAAGTTTGAGTTGACTTTATTAAGGATGTAAAAGAATGAATGAAACAGGAGGACCTGGGTGGCTCAGTGGATTAATCATCTTGACTCTTGATTTCTGCTCAGGTCGTGTTCTCAGTGTCCTGAGATTGAGCTCCACATCACCCTCCATGCTCAGTGCAGAGTCGGCTTGAGATTCTCTCTCTCCCTTTCCCTCTACCCCTTCCCCAACTCTCACTCTAAATAAATAAGTAAATAGATAAGTAAATAAATAAAATCTTAAAATAATCAACAACAACAACAAAAGACTGATACCAAAAACATATTGGGAGGAAAACAATGTTGCATTAATTTGTCAATATTCACTAAACAACTTCTATTCTGTTCTCTGGCGATCAGAAGCTTACAGTCTCATGTGAGATGCAAACATGTAAACATAACAATTAAATGCCACACTGGAAAGTCTGCAGCAGATACAAAGTGCTCTGGGAACAAAAGGAAAAGAACATCAATAGCCTGAAAGAATTGGGGAAGGCTTCACAGAGTACATGATGCTTAAACTTGATTTTAATACATGCAGGAATTTTTCAAGGGAATAAGGATGAAGAGGAAGAAGAATATCTTGAGATATATATGTATAGATACATGTATATCAACCGAGTGTGTGTTTACACATCAACTTCTGAAAACATGATTATGTGGTGGCAGTAGTGAGAATATGAGGCAAGAGGAACCTAGGATGTGCATAGAGGACATGAAGGCAGGAAAGGAAGCAAGATGGAGAGGTAGAACAAAGGCAGGAGGTTAACAACTTTACAGCCAGCCTACCTAGTTTGAATTTTACCCCATGGGCATATTGAGCCAGGAGAAGCTTTTACACAGAGAAAAGATTTGGTTAGCTTTGTTTCTGTAACTATAATGGCAGGCTGGAGAATATGGGAGGGGGAAAATATTATCAGGGATCTGGGAAATAAATTACAGACAGGACTGTTGCAATAAGTCCAAAGAAGATATGCTGAGGGCCTATTTTAAGCCAGTAGCATAGAGCTTGGAAGAGACAAAGTCAAATGATGTCTTAAAATTAAAAGCAGCAAGATTTGGCAGCTGACTGTATGTAGGGGTGGAGAGAAAGGAGGTGAGAATAACACCCAAAGTTTCTAAGTGGGGAGACAGGTAAATGGTGATGCCACTAACACAAGGAGAGTTCAGTTTGGGGGCCAGAGGAGAAAGATGATTACTTGAGGACATGTTAAGTTTAACGTATCCATAGGACATCTATTTCCATATGTTTAATAGGATGTTGCATTTCTACTTCTAAAGCTCTAGAGAGAGGTTAGTGCTGATGAAAGTCATTTGGAAGTCATCTACATTTAAGTGGTCATACAACCCATAAGAGTCAATGAAATTTCCCTATAGAGAAAGCATGTAGACAAAAAAGAAAATAGTTGAAAGCACAAAACTCTGGGGACTGCCAGCTAAATGATGAGTGAAAAGAGAAAGGTGAACCATTGAAAAGAGAGGTAAAGTATGGCCAGGAAGAGAACCAGAGGCCGTGGTAGGAGAGCTTTCTGAAAAGTAAGAGTGAACATTAATGCCAAATGTCTGGAAAAGTCAATGATTTCACTTGTAGAGAACACATACAACATGCAGTCATGGGTCTGTACAGTTCATTGTTTACCTTTAGATCAAGAACAAGAGAAGAGGAATCATCTGATGAGACTTCCCAGGGACTGCAACTATCTGGCATTTCAGTAAAATGTTGAGGGAGTGATGAGAATGGTTAGGAGAGGGGGTGAAAAAAAACATAGGTACAGGGGTAGAAAGCATGGCTAGAGTTAACTGTAGAGTATAAGGTAAGTGTCCAAAATGTGTGTGGGAGAGGTGAGATCAGAGCCACTAAATGACTACAGGTTCCTTTGAAGCCAAAGGTGATTTGGTGTCCTTAGGAAATGAATGCTAATAGCTTTAAAAAAAGATAAAGAAAAAGAAATGTGGTGGGCGGGGAATACTTAGGGACATAGAGTACCTAGCTGTCAGGGAAGAAGTAACTTCTACCGATGAGGTCCAGAAGTCAAGATGTCTATGGATGTTTAATGGCTGGAGAATGAGGTTGAAAGTCTGTTTGTCCAGATTCTTAGAGAAGTAAAGTCCTTTTTAACTCTAAAATTCTGCTTCCATTTGGAGAAAAACAATAAACAGGTGTAGACAGTTTGCCCCCATTGGAGCTGGTATTCCACCAAGGACAAAGAAAAGTTGGAAAGTGGGGGAGTGGGGAAATGAAGGAGAATGATGGGTGGAGTGAAATGGACCAGAGTGAGCCATGTGTGAGTGTGTAGGTGAAATATCTGATAAGAACAATAGATATAGACAGCTGGGAGAAGTGGGGAGAGGTCATAGTAATAAGAGCCACTGCTTTTTAATCCCCTACTGTGGGTTAGTTATCCTCACACCAATTCTTTGAGGTAAATCTTATAGTCATTACTCATATTAGGAAATATCAGCCAGGATGCGCTAATTCATTTTGAGTAACAAACAACCCCCATATTTTAATGACCTCAAACAATAGAAATATATTTCCTGGTCACGCTACATGTCCATTGGATTGTTGGGCATTCTTTTCCATGTTTCCCTCACTCAGGGACCAGACTGATAGAATCTCTGTCATGCTTCAGGGGAAAGGCAATGAAATTACCTTTTTACAGACTTCTCCCCAGGAATAACACATGCCTACTTCTACTCTCAATCCATTGGCTATAGCAACTGTGTGACATGTCCTAATATTAAGGGAACCAGAAGTGTAATCCTACTATGCACCCAGACAGAGAAATGGAAATGTCTCTGAACAGCACAGAAACTATGACTCAAAGACATTAAGCACTTTTTGAAAATTACCTAGATATTAAATACCATAACTGGCATTTGAGGCTAGGTCTTTTTGGCATTAAGATCCTGCTCTTTCCATAAGCCATGCTACCCCCTGGGATGGAAAACTGAGTAGAACAAGTTAGAACCAACAATGATAAGAGTTAAAGAGAGACTAAGTGTATTAAAGCAAAAGAATACACAAACATGGAAATGTAAAAGCAAATACACCATACAACATACAAAGAGGAAAACCAAGGAAGACTCAGATTTTATTTTTCTTTGTTTTCAAAAGTCATACCACAGAATGTTAATGTGTTTGTAGTTCTTAAAAACCCTGCCTGACTACTGTGTGGGGTACTTTTTTGATCTATGCTTAGATACCAGTGGACTCTCCTCAGTGTGGGAAGTTGGTCTTTGTTGAAGATACATGACTTCCACACACTTCTTCTCTGCCTTCCTTCAGAAGTAATTTTCAAATATACAGTATTGAGCAAGTATCTAGTATAGAAGAACCTACCACATCACACAGCTCAATGTAGGAAAAAAGTAATTTTCAAATTCTAAATGTCTCATTTTTACCCCCAGTACAGAGACGCTGAAATGTTTTTGATGTTCATATGGGCAACAGTGTCCCCAGTCACAAAAAGACTGATAACAAGGAGGCAGAAGAGCACATCCAATTCTTGGAGTCTTTGTTGTAGAGAAGATAACCAGCCTCCATCTGTAATTGAAGGCAGAAGCCTGGTGGGAACAGAGCAGTAGCCAGTCCTCAAGTTTGGGCTTTGGCAACTCTAGCTTTCATCCTTCTAAGCATTTTGTTGAAGCAGAATAAAACAACTCTAAGAAAATTTTCCTTCTCATTATCCTCCATACTCCCAACACTATCAATTGGCTGTTCCCTCTATTTGTTTATTCATCCATTCAACAGTGTATTTTTTAAGTTCCTTCTATGGTTCAGGTACTGTGCTAGGTACTAAGGATAAAAATTAGTGAACAAAACAGTCAACCCCATCCCTCACTCCTATCATAGTTTATCATCTATATTCATAGATGAGGTTCTTTCAGGATCTCGTCAGGGGGCTTCAGAGCCCCTGCTGCTAATGCTAATGCATTTTTTTTAATTTTTTTAATTGGAGTTCAATTTGCCAACATATAGCATAACACCCAGTGCACATCCTGCTAAGTGTCCCCCTCAGTGCCCATTACCCAGTCACCCCAACCCCCACCCACCTCCCCTTCCAATACCCCTTGTTCATTTCCCAGAATTAGGTGTCTTTCATGTTTTGTCACCCTCACGATATTTTGAGAGAAAGTTTCTATGCCATGGAGAGTTTTTTAGATGTGGTATATTTCTTTTTTTTTAATAAATTAATTTTTATTGGTGTTCAATTTACCAACATACAGAATAACACCCAGTGCTCATCCTGTCAAGTGTCCCCTCAGTGCCCGTCACCCATTCACCCCCACCCCCCGCCCTCCTCCCCTTCCACCACCCCTAGTTCGTTTCCAAGAGTTAGGAGTCTTTATGTTCTGTCTCCCTTTCTGATATTTCCCACACATTTCTTCTCCCTTCCTTAATAAATATTTGCTGAATGTATAAATAAGCAAAAAGATTAAATATAGGAGCTTCTCTGTGAAAACACATAATTTCTAGAAGCAAAATTAAGAAACACAACTTTTTAGGTGATTTTTTAAAAGAAAATCTAATGCATAAAAATTCCATTTATATCAGTCCTAACTCACTTCCCATCTTGGACAAGTTATATTTTATCTAGTGTATCCCTTTCCCCCCACTTAATATTAGCGTCCACAGAGTTTCTGCATCTCAACTCAAAAAGTCTAAGTAATTACAAATACACATGCAACATAAAGATTTAAAACAACAGCAACAAAACTAACCTGAGATGAGCTTTGCTTTTACAAATTTGGGCTTGGCAGTAATATAATATAACTCAACCAGTTATTTGAGGGAAGATTAAAAGATAAGTGAATAAAGGCAATTTCATCCTGCTAAGGCAGGAGATAGAAACACAAATGGGAAGATACACATTCTGCCTTTTAAAGGGGTGGTGGGCATTTACTGCTTTTGTCCTTCTAGAGCCCGTCCCCTTCTAGTAGCAGTGCCCTGATTCTCCTTTGGGGAACCATCTCCTTCTTCTATTGAATCCAGTTTTGAAGGAGGGATTGTCAGCCAAGATACCCTGGGCATGTGCCCAAATCAGGCCATTCAGGTACTTTCCTCTAGAAAGTTGAGCTTGAATGGAGTGGCACAAAGACAAGAACAGCTGAAGATCACTCATCCCTACTGAGATCTGTTCCTCTATAGGATCCTGCTCCCTTGATCTGCTCAGCTACTTCAGCTGCTGTGGTTTCTGAAGCCTGCCTCTTTAGTTTCCCTTTAGATTCTTTGACCACGGATAAGTCTTCTAACACAGTCCTCTTTTGTTTGTTAGATATAAAAAGTGGAACTAACATTGATGTATGTAGAGCACCAAAATTATTGATAATGAGCTGTGTGCCATTTGATGGAAGTGGAGGGGGCATGTTCTCAAAGAACTTTGCTACTTTTCCCAGTCTTTGAAGGAACTCACTCCTTTTCTTCTAGGCCTTTGAGGTTTGGTAAACTTGCTAGGATGAGATACTTTATACGTGAAATTTTCTGCCATTCTCATTCTTGACCTTATCAAAACAGTGCATAAAAAAAAAAAACCAGGGATCCCTGGGTGGCGCAGCGGTTTGGCGCCTGCCTTTGGCCCAGGGCGCGATCCTGGAGACCCGGGATCGAATCCCACGTCGGGCTCCCGGTGCATGGGGCCTGCTTCTCCCTCTGCCTGTGTCTCTGCCTCTCTCTCTCTCTCTCTCTGTGACTATCATAAATAAATAAATAAATATTTAAAAAAAAAAAACAGTGCATATCATCATAGTAATTTTAACTAAAAGTAACATTTTAAGAGAAGGGGAAAGGAAATAGGCATAGGTTTATATGAATTATTTTTAAATGTTATTTTTACTACCTTAGGACAGACAGATCTCTTAGGACATGAGATGCACTAACCACAAAAAAAAAAAAGTTAAAAATCAGGCTTCATTAAAATTAAAAATTTCCACTTTCAAAAGATACCATTAAGTAAATGAAAAAGCATCATACACTTTAAACTTGCAATAAATATACAATGCTATATGTCAATTATATCTCAAAAAAGCTAGAAAAGGGGCACCTGGGTGGCTCAGTTAGGCATCTGAATCTTGATTTCCTATAAACCAAAATAAAAAGACAACTCATTTAAAATGGCAAAAGACTCTCTACAACTATTCTGTCAATCTAAAATTACTCCAAAGTAAAAAAGCTTATTTAAAAAAATAATAAAAAATGGCAAGAGACTTGAAGAGACAAATCAAAAAGAAGATACATTAATGACCAACAAGCACATGAAAAGATGTTCATTGTCATTAGTCATTGGGGAATGTAAATAAAAATCAATGAGATACCACTTTACATCCACCAGAATGACTAAAGTTAAAAAGACTGACAATACCAATGCCAAATACTAAGTAGCAATTTGTATACCTAATATTACTCTATTGCTTTTGGGAGTATGGAATGTTATAACCATTTTGGAAAACTATTGGTCAGATAAAGTTAAACATATGTTTCTACTATGACCCAGCAATTCCATTCCAAAAGAAATGAAAAAATATATTCACAAAAAGGACTTACACAAAAATGTTCATAACAGCTTCATCCATGACGTCCCAAACCTGGAAGCAACCCAACCATCCATCAACAAGGAAAAGGATAAACAAATAATGGTGTATTTATACAATGAAATACTACTCAGCAATTAAAAGAAACAAACTATATACAAAGGAACATGGATAAATCTAAAAATATAATGTGGAGTAAAAGAAGACTAACCCAAAAGAATACAAACTGCATGATACCATTTATATGAAATTCCAGATGAGACAAAACTAATATATGGTTGTAGAAAGCAGAACCATAATTTCCTATGGAAGGAGCAGAGTGGAGATTTACTGAAAAGAGGCACAGGGGAACTTTCTGGCATGATATAAATGTTTGGTATCTTAATTGGTGTGATGACTCACACAGGGTTATATAGCTGTCACCATTCATTGAACTATATCCCTAGAATCTCTGCATCTTATTGTACATAAACTGTACCTCAACAGAAAGAAGATTGAGGAAAGATATTGGGGAATATTTCATCACATAGTCCCAATGGGAAATTGAGCCTAATTTGGTTTCATTTGTTCCCATTATTCCTGATTCTCTGCTGAGGATTTCCTCTTCCTCCCAGAAATGTTACTCTTAGCACTTCTGTATAACTGTGTCACAACTCTCCTCGTTTAGCCTTGTAAACTATTATTTTTCCTTTCCCTTGTTGTTAGTGTTGAATCCTCAGCCCCTTGCTGAAGATTGTTCTCTGCTCTCTGTTTGTGTTCTCTCCTAAACCACATCGATTGTTGTTTTTGTTTGTCAGGGGCCACGCATCTCACAACTTCACCATCACTTCCACATTAAGAAACTAGTACAGAGACTCCGTCCCTATGCCCACCCCACTTTGGGCCTGGGCAGCCTTGATAGATGCTCTCCCATAGGCTCAGGGAATCTTTCCCAGGGTCTCATTTCTGTCCCCCTCTTCAAACTTCCCATTTTTCCTGGTGCCCCACTTCCCATCCAATCAGCTCCCCACAGACTGTGCATCTCTGCCTTAGTACTTTGTACTGAGAGTTCCTCTGACTAATAGGTGATGAAGCAACATTTTCCTTTTGTCCACTCTCAGGTGATCTCCCTATTCTCCTCTCTGTGCAGGTTCACTCCACCCAGACTCCCAGGACTCTGTGACTCAGCTACTGTGGCAGACACCTTGGAGGAGACACTCAATGGGCTTCAGATCTCTCCAACAGCTTTGCTTCTACAACCTCCAGTGCCTCACTAACCATTTTCACTAGGAGAAACTGCCTTCACTTAGAAATCTGGGTCTTTAAAATCAACTCATCTTTCTTCTTGGTCCTCATTCGGGTTCTACCTTCAATGCCTCTGACATTGGCATCTCCATGAGCCCAATTACCTGACTTACACCCTAAAGTCACTTTTGATTCATTCCAAATAAATGAAATATCCAATAATCACTAATTACTCACTTCATTTCTTTCCTTATAATGTTGCCTGTAATCCATTCATCAGCTGCTCACACCCAGAAGGACTTCTTTGTTTCCATATTCTTTCTGACTCTAACTCATCCAATGCCATTTTTTAAAGAAGCCAAAGACCTCACATTAAGGAGCAAGGTTATTAACTTTTCATCAGCTCCAAAGTAGATAAAGTAGCTGAAAAGACCAAAAGTGCCTAAGGTATACCAGCAGATCAAGGATTTGAGTCTCCTTGCTTCCATCTATCCATCCATCCAAGAAAAATATTTTGAGCAGATATTATATGCTAGTCCCTGCAGATATATTCACAAGTAAAAAAGACACCCTTCCTATTCTTAACTATCTCATGGTCTAGGGGAGAAGACAGACAGTAATCAAAGAATCACACAAATAAATCCCAGAAGGAAAGGAAGACAGTGTTATTGTGGCATGTAAAAGGGAGATTTGGCCCCAGTTGTAGAAGTTGTCTCTAAACAAAGAGACAACTGAGCTGACAACTAAAAGATGAATAGGTATAAACCGATGTGTGCGTGTTGGGGTGGGGTTAGAAACATGTAACATTCATGTTCCAGTAAGTGACAAAAGACTTGTATGGCCAGTATGAGACCACAAAAGGCAACATGATACAAGGCAAAGCTGGGAAAGTGGGCAGGGGTCATGTCATACAGGGCCTTCTGGTGGTCGTGAAGTGTGCCACTCAGAGCTCCTGCTGCAGGAGGTGTAGCTTACTGACAGCTATTGGATATGGCTATAAGACAAGAGAGTCTTCTAATAGGGAACATTAACTTGGCCAAAACTTTCTCAGACTTTAGCTGGAATCTGAGCCTTTTCCTGTCCAATCCTCCTTCTTGCCTCGTCTCTTTCACAGGCTTGCCTTATAGTTCCAAAGCTCTCCTACATTCTCTATCCTCCTCCCCTTTATTCTTCATAGCTTTTTTTCTCTTCTTTTTTTTTAGATTTTATTTATTTATTTGAGAGAGAAAGAACAAGCAGCGACAGGGATGAGCAGATACAATGCAGGGCTCAATCCCAGAACCCTGGGATCATGACCTGAACTGAAGGCAGATGTTCAACCGACTGAGCCACCCAGGTGCCCCCACAGGCTTTTTTCTTACTAAATATCTTTCATTCCAAACCTGTCTTAGCATCTGTTTCTTGGAGAACTGGAACAAATACAGACTTTTAGGCCACAGTTGTCATTTTGGTCTTTATCTCAAGAGTAATGGAATGACATGACCAGATTTATGTCTTGAGAAATAAACATCCCTGTCAGCAGTGTGGGGAACAGATTGGATGTAGGCAAGAGTGGATGCAGGGAGAGTAGATAGGCATCTTTGGCAGTGATGTAGATGAGATGATGATGACTAGATTGGGGTGGTGGTTACTGAGATCATAAGAAGTTGGTTGACTTGGGGAGTGTTAAGAAGGTAAAACCAACAAGACAAAGTAAGAGGCAGTGAGGGACAATGTGATTATAGTTAACAATTTTGTATTGTAAACTTGAAGTCCACTAAGGAGGTAGATCTTAAGTATTATCACCACACACACACACATCTGCACACACACACACACACACACACACACACACAAAGATAATGGGAACTATGTGAGGTAGTAGGTATGTTAATTAGCCTGATTATGATGAATATTTCACAATGTATGCATATATCAAATCATCAAGTTGTAGATCTTAAATATATACATTTTTTAAATTGTCAACTATACCTCAATAAGGCTGAGGGTTAAAAAAATAACTAAGATTCTGTCTTCTACAGCTGGGTGGATGGTGCCAAATTGAGCGAGGCAATGCCAATGCAGGAGAATGTTTTGGGGTGGATCATAAGTCTGAAGTGCCTTGGAAATACCTAAATGGAGCTGTCAGACAGGCGATAGCATATGTAAATCTGGAGCTCAGGGAAGAGGTCTCAGCTGGGGGTGTAAACTAGTGGTTGAAAGTATGGTGGTGGTGCATATTATTACATTAAATAAGCTATGGAAGTGGATGGAATCACATAAGGAGGAGGGAGAATTGATAGAAAACAGAAGGTGGCCTAGGGTTGAGTTGAATAACATCAATATTTATTGAGTATTGGCATAAGCCAAACATGATGAACCTGTACAGGGGACCAAGAAGGACAGGTAGAGAGACAGGAGAGTCTTTCATCTTATTAATGTATTTATTGTTGTGTAACAAAACCACCCCAGACTTAGTAGCTTAAAACAACCACCATTTTACTGCTCACAGTCCCATGGGTCTGGCCATCTCAATTGGACAGTTCTGGCATCTTACTTGAGGTCACTTAAGCAGAGGTACTCATCTCGTGCCTTGACAGGATGGATGGCCCATGAGGGCCTCATTTACATTTTTGGGGCCTCACCTGGGATGGGTGGAGTAATGTACTGCCAGCCTCTCTCTCTCTCTTCCTGTTTTCTCTCTGTCTCTCCATGGGTTTTCATCCCAAGTCCGTTAGCCTGGGCTTGCTCACACTGCAAAGGCAGCATTCCAAAAGGACAAACCCCGATGCACTAGAGTCATGTTGGTGGATATCCCACTGGCCTAAGCAAATCACATGTCCAAGCACAGAGTCAGTGTGGGAGGAGAAACAGGGGAAAATCTTTCTCTCTGTAAAAGTATAGAGGCTAGGAGGACGATTTCTTGGGAAGTTGGGGTGGGTAACAATTTACTCCAATAATCCTCTGTTTAGGAACTTGCAGTGATTTCTTATTTCCCATTGAATCCAATCCATATGACTTCTCACCACGGTATACTATTTACTGTCCTTTCCTTGTGCTCCACTCCTCCTATGACCTTTGCCTGAGCTCCATGTCACATCTCTCCCTTCTCCCTCTGGCTAATTTTACCCCATCTTAGACTTATTCCAACCGTCACATTTTTGTTCATTTTATTCTCTTAGCCTATAACAACACCCCCCATGTTCTTCCCTCAGCCTACAGCAAAGATAATATTAATCTAATTCTAATCTCAACTTCCCCATGAAGACTCCTTAGATCGTTCTGCCTTCATTGATCAGTTCTGGCTATAAATTCTTGGTGATCTAATAAATAAAAGTTTTGATCTTAATTATGTGTATTTTTTTACTGTTGGCTTCACATAGATATACCTTTTTCTCACAACTGGATTACAAATTCCTTGATGAAAGAAACTGTGTCTTAGACCTCTTTAACATCATGGCATCTAAAGATGAACAAAACAGTGTTCTCAAGAATGTCACTGGCTAACAGAGGAGACACCCACAAGTAAGTAGGTGATTGATTTGAACACAGTACAGTTGCTACTTAAAGCCTAAGAGCAGGGTACTGTGGGAAAACTGTCAACAGCCTCCAAATTTGTGGTTGTTGTTGTTCCTATTATCTTTGGGGGGGTCTTTCGTTTGCCCAGTTCTAGTGAGGCAAGATGTGGTCAGGGAAGCTAACCTCTAGACCAAAACTGCAGTGGAGGATGAAAATAGCCAGAGAAAGGCAGGAGGAAAAAGCAGCTTGAGGCTGAGGTTTGGCAAGAATGTAGATAAAGGAGAGATCCTGGTTCTTTAGGAATTCCAAGTTAATTCAGACTAGTTAATCAGAGGACTTAATCTAGCTGGAGGATAGTGATAGAGGAGCAGTAAAAAGATCCAAAGTTGGGACTTCAACCCTGAAAAAGCTGTCTCTCCACGTTCTTTTGGGTTATTCATGATGCATGCTATGGAGGTAGGGATCGGCCCAGCATTGGTAGGGCATTGAAGGGCCTTCCCCTGCAGAGGTCAGGATGGGACAAGGCTATGGGGGAGGGGCCCCTCATAATCACTGTTCCTCAGATGTAGGCCTCCTGTGCTGTACCTGTCATCTCTGTTCCTCCCCAAAGGAAAGGCCTGCAAAAGGCATGTTAGTCCTAGCCTCTACTTTGAAAAATTAATGAAGAGATATCTCTGACAAGAGGTCAGGGTTCCTCTTATCTCTTGCTTCCACCTATAAAACTGTGTACAATTATGTAGTTGAGTGACACGGATTATGATAGGTCCAACTTCAAACAGTAATAAAGAATCATGGGCTTCATTCCCAGGCAATAGCTACCCAGTAATGTGTGGTTGGTAAAAAAAAAGTAATTTTACAGCAAGCCACCAAACAAATGCTTCTCTGGGTGTGACTTTTTAAATAAAAATAGATACGATCCCTAATCAACCTCCAATACTAATTAGTCCCTTCTCAAATCTTGTAAATGGTTAGTCAACCTCATTTTAGAAAAGGCAGCTGTTTTGTGGAAACTCATGAGAAGAAAGAGACAAAAATAAGTTTACTCCACCAAGCCATTTTCATGTGGGCTCCTGGTGAGACATCAAGCATTTCAGTGATGCCTCTAACATAGAATTTTCTTTAGACATATCTGAAGCTCTAATAAGCCAGATCCTGTTGGGGGAGGAAATTAATCCAAACATAAGGAAAGCACTTGCAAAGTGCTTTAACTCTTTCAAGGCTCCTGACCACAAAATGAATATCCTGGAACAGTCAGGAACAGTGAGAGTGAATTGAACAGAAGGCAAATGAAACATTCCTAGTTAGAGTGGTCATTTTTGGGAAAATCTAAATGTGTTTCCAAATGACCCATTTCCATTTAAATAGTTTAGAGGTGATAGAAAACAGCTTATTATATCTGGCAGGGATTCTCAACCTGTTCCCACTGGGTTTTTTCTCCTGCAATGATTAATGCAATTATCATGCAATATCTGAATCTTTGCCTCTCATTTCTACTAAGAAATTATCAGGCATTACCGCGGTGCGGCCATAGAACAGAAGATAAGTTCATAAAATCAATTTCCTGTGGGTTAGCTTTAGTATTTTTTCACCTTCTAAGAGTAATGTTATAGGGGTGCCTGGGTGGCTCAGTGGGTTGAGTGACCGACTCTTGATTTCAGCTCAGATCATGATCTCAGGGTCATGAGTTAGAGCCCTATATTGGGCTCCACACTCAGCTCAGAGTCTGCTTGTCTCTCTCCCTCCCCTCTTTCTCTCTGTCTGTCTCTCTCAAATAAATAAATAAAATATTTTTTAAAAAAGAGAATAATGTCCTAATGCACAATGATCATAGTAACTAAGATTCAAATAGGTCAATGAATCACATTTATATGTTTACTAAGAAGGAGAGAGGGACAGGTAGAGAAAATGAAGTATGATTAAATGTAGTTTAATTTTAGAAATATTTTAACTGGAAAGGAGTTCAATGAGGAACCTTCTTGTAGTTATATAACATTATAGAAAAGTTGGAAACTACCTAAATGTCCAACAATAAACAAATGGATAAATCATGTATTACAGAGCCACATAATGGACAATCATGTAAATATAAAAATGATTTTTATGAAAAATTTAAATAACATGTAACTATATGGTCATACTTATAGTCTAATTAACCTCCTGAGGAAAAAAAATCTGGAAGAAAACATTTCAAAATGACAACAGTAGTAGAGTTTGAGAGAAGGACCTGTAATTTTTTTCTTCATATAACAAAGCTTTCAAATTTTTAACAAAGGGCATATGTCAGTTTCACATTCTGGAAAATTCCACTTTTATAAACAAAACTACATTTTTAAAGTTCACATTTTATAGATCATTTACTAAAACTTAAATTTAACAACTCTAGTACTTATGATGCTTTACAGTTTACATGACATTTTTACATTTATTCTCTATCATCTACAGCAGTTGAGACCTTAGCACACCATTTATTTCATATCGAGTCAAGCTAACTGTATTTGACTTTTCACAACATGATATTAAAACTAGCAAATGTTTGGCAGAAATAGCATAATCCCCAAATGTAATTTTCTTTATGATTGGTCATAAACCGCATATTATAGAGGCAGTAATTTTTAAAAGCTTATGGAAATTACTATATCGAAACTATTTTAAAACCCCCAGACTTACTGATTGCCCCATTACATTTAAATCATTAAAACTCTCCTTGGAGCCAACACTTAGAACCCACCCTCCTGCTCTTCCTCCACTCCTCGTTTTCTTGCCTCCAACTTTCCAGGAGGAAAAAAGGGAAACTGAATATATCAGGCATAGGTTTCCTCAATCTCCCATCCTCACACCGAGGTTCAGTTACCTGTTTTTCAGGGCTTAAATGCAAAGTGAAAAACAGGGCCCTTTATTTTAAAAAGCAAGAAAATATTCAGCTATAGGTATTAAAATATAAAGCTCTTTCCTCTAAAAAATATTTTTAATTATAAAATTATATTAGGAATAATAATATAGTAATATATAAACTATAAACTTTCAAATTGCAAAATAAAGTCTTTGGTATCATAATTTCATGTAATACAATAACAATATTTTATTAATGTGACATCCAAATGACAAGACAATTCTGGCTCACTTTTCTGCAAGTTTACTTATTAGGTTGGCACAATTTTTACTTTCAGCAATTTTGTTTTCAACTGTTATAACTAGGAGCAATGTCAGTTGCTCTTTTCAAATGAAGTATTGCAATTAATTTTGAATAATTTTTAATTTTGAGAAGGATATTTCTGCTGATGCAACTATTGTTGGAGCTCTTAAGGGTGTTTCATAGGTTATGACATTTGAGATAATTTCTGATAAATTTTTCTAACATATAAGTTTTAGTACATCTAGAGCTGATGATGATTCTGTGGAACAACTTTTCTAAAAAGATTTAACTCTTCATACAAATCAGTTTCCTATCAGGATACCTGGGTACCTCAGTGGTTGAGCGTCTGCCTTTGGCTCAGGGTGTGATCACATGGTCCTGGGATCCAGTCCCCCATGTGGCTCCCCTCAAGGAGCCTGCTTCTTCCTCTGCCTGTCTCTGCTTCTCTGTGTGTCTCCCATGAATAAATACATAAAATATTTAAAAAAACAAAACAAAACAAACAAATCAGTTTCCTATCAAGTCTGAATTTAATTATACATGTAAATGTATACAATAGCTATTGAAGAGACTTTTGCTTGACAGTGTTGCAGTAGTTTTGAAAATCAGAAATTCTGAGCTCTGAAATATTCTAGTAACACCCTGACATGCTTTATTGGAATGTCCATATGTAAACTTCTGTTTTGCATTATTTTTTACAGTTTACTGCCTGCACACCAACAGTTACTGCTCCAGTGTTGATGCAAAAAAGTTAATAGTCGTGTAGATGCAGTGGAGTTGGGATCCTGAGACAGAGGCAAGCCTGTCTCCCACTGCAGGTCCTGATGCTACCTCCATGCTGAGTCCCTCTTGTCTTCTGGGGCTAGAGCTGTGCCCACCACTGCTGCTGCTTCTGCTGCTCCTACTCTAATCATCATTGAATCTGGACACAGGTCTCAGCCCCAGTCACCCCCTTCAGTAGGTCTGTGTCAGGTGTGCACATGTGTGCCAAGCAGCCCAGTAAACTGCCTGCTGCCTACCACGTCTGTGGGCTTAAACTTGAGTGTGTGCACACTGCCACCAGGCATATCTTCTCTGTTCATGCACATGCTTCTATCATCCCATTGAATTTCACACATGACACACAAATTCAAAGAGAACACAGTTAAGAATTTCAAAGTAGCCAAGGCAGAGATTAAATGAAGCGTAAAGCTCCTGAGAGCGAGCCCCTGGGCAACTGGTACACACCCCGGAAGCTGGCCCTGCTCACACCTGCATGTTTACTTTATCTGGCCCCAAGCTTACTTCCTCTTCTCTAATTCCAGGACCTGTTCTGTTAGTCATCTCCTTTCTCTAAAGTATTTTAAAATTTATCAAATTATTCTTTACTGAGCGTGCTCAAATCTCTCCACGTTAAAACAGCTCTGCACTCCTCTCTAAATACATTCCTCTTTTTCTCCTTACCTTTGAAGTCAGTTCCTGGGAAATTAAACTGAGGTCATTGGCTTTGCTTTCAGACTTTCCCCTTTATCTGCTATGCTCACAACTTCACCAAATTTTGTTCTGATGAAGGCCAGCAAATGCTTTTTGATTGTCAAATTTAAGTGACTCCTTTAATCTGTGTAATGGACTCAATGTTTGTGTCTCCCCAAATTTTTATGTCTAAGCCCTGACCCTCAATTTGATGTTGTTTAGAGGTGCAGCCTTTGGGAAGTAATTAGGTTAAGATGCGATCATAAGGTTGGGGCCTCTATGATAGGACCAGTGTTCCTCTAAGAAGCAGAAGAGAGATGAGAGCTCACTCATTCTCTCTCTCTCTCTCTCCCCCCACCCCCCACTCTATCCTAAATGTAAAGACACAGAAAGAAGGCAGTCATCTGCAAGTAAGTAAAAGGGTCCTCACCAGGAACTGAATCTGCCAGCACCAGGATCGTGGACTTCCCAGCCTCCAGAACCACGAGAAATATGCCTGTTGTTAAAGCTGCCCCATCTATGGGGCAGTCTGGGTTGACTAAGACAGTCCTCATCTTACGTAATGATAACTCCCCTTCTTGAAATTCCTGCCTTAATTTCTGAGATACCACCCTCTCTTGGTTCTCACCTTACCTCCAACAATTCCGAATCTTCTGGGGCTTCTTTTTCTATGCATATACCTAATGTTATCCTTGGGTTGTATTTCTTCTCCATCAGTGTACTATTGCTGAACAATTCCCAATGCCCAGGCTAGAAAAAATGCTATGTGTTCAAATGACTCCTAAACTCACATCCACAGCCCAAACCTCTCTCATGAGCACCTGACCTGTACAATTTACAATTTCCTGAATATCCTCACTGAGATGTCCCTGGATATCTGACACTCAGTCTGTCCAACAGAAACTCATCGTCTGTCCTCTATACTTGGTGCTCTCGTCTCCTCTCTAAGGTGGTGGCACTGCCATCCAAACACACCCAAGGCAGAAAACTGGGAATTGCCTTTGATACCTTCCTTTCCTCATATTCAATCACACACCAGATCTAAGAGATTCTGTATTAAGATTTCTCAGTTTCATCTTCTGTCTCTTGATCTCGAGAGAACCTACCTTATTTCAGGTCCTTTTCATCTTTCCCCTAGGCTGTTGCAAAAGTTCATCTTTTTGACTTCTCTGTCCTCTACCCCTCACTCCAGTTCTGTCCTGTCTACCTTCTCTTCCACTTTGCTGTACTGGTGATCATTCCAATGCACATCAGCTTCTGTTCCTCCCTACTTAAGACTTTTCAATGACTGCTCATGCTTGCAAAATAAAGTCCACAGTGCCTCATAAATAACAGAAGGCCTCTCATAATCTGGTCCCTGTGTATTTGTCCAGTATTCTCTCTTATGTCCTTTGCTTTAGCTATGTTGAACTCCTAGCAGTCCTCCACATAAAATGGCTAGCAGTCATTTATTCTTCCCTGATTTTATTGTCTTTTGCGTAGAACACTTCTCCTTATTGTCTTAGACCTATTGTTCTCCTCCACTTGCTTAGGGCTTCTCAAATACTGTACTGCAGACCAAGAGTGCACACGATGTAAAACCACTAAGTTTGGAGCAGTCAGGGAAGACCGGGGATGGCCCAAGATGGTAAGAAATGGGCACATTTTCTAATATATTATGAGATGTGAGACAGAGAAGTCAAGGATGACTTCAAGGCTCTTGGTCTGAACAACTAGGAAAGTGGAGTTGCCATCAACACTGGATGAGGAAGACTGGGTGGTATAAGTTTAGCAGGAATGATAAAATGCCAGTTTGGGATATGCTAGAGTTAAGATGCCAATTAGACACTCAAGTGGGGATGTTGAGTGGAGAACTTGAATATAAGCTGGAATTCAAGGGGAGAAACCTTGTCCAAATTTGGGGGTCATAAGCATACATGTGGCATTTAATGCCATGAGGCTGAATCAGATTACAGACTGAATGGAGATAGGAAAATGAAGTCCAAGGTCTGAGCATTTTGCTGTTCAGAAGGAATAACCAGTGATGTAGAAAAAAAATCAGCAAACTCTGATGTCCTGGATGTCAAGTGAAAAGAAGGATGAGATAAGATGAAATCTCTGGTAGATTGAGTAAAATGAGGACTGAGAATAAATAACTAGACTTTGCAACATAAACTTTTAGTGGGTTGGTGGCAAAGAAAGGCCAGGAAGATTTCAAGAGAAAATGAGAGGAAAGGATTTGGAAGCAGTGATGAAGACAACTCTTCAGATTTTTTTTTTTTTCTGTATAGGTAAAGAGAGAAAGCATGGTAGTTAGTGGAAAAAGTAGGATTTTAAAATGGTGTTGTTTTTTTTTTTTAAGATGGGAGAAATTACAGAATGTATTGTATAATAAAAGAAATATCAGGAGAAAGACAATTTGAAGAATCTAGAGAGAGGGGGGAGCACTGCAAGAGTGCTGTCCACGAGCAGTGACAAAACCCAGGCAGGGGTAAGGGACAGGAGGCCATAGTCAAGGGGATGTGTATGATTAACCAAGGCACCTGAGCCAAGTAAGGAGGGAGTTGAACTAGGAAAGCAGTAAGGACAGTAACAAGGTTGTAGGGATGGAGTGGTGGATTGTTGGGCTTGGGGCACTGGAGGAAGAGAGCTCTGGAAGAGGGGTGATCAGAAAGTGGAGAACTTACTCATATGGGGAGACTCATCCTCACCACAACCCTGACAGTGTTCTGGTCCACATTTTTCAAATCCAATGGTCAATTCTCAGTCCTCAGATTGCCTCTCTCAGCTCTATTTGATAGAGCTGATCACTCCCACATTCTTCAAACACTTTCTTCATTTGACTTCTAAGATTTTGTACTCTCATGGACTTTTTCCTCAACAAATTCTCTTCTTTCCCTACTGTTCCTAGACACAGTTCTTGGGTTGCTTCTTTTCACCATCATCCTTGTTTCTGTGGTGATCTCATCTAGTCCCATGACTTTAACATCATCCATATGCCTGTGACTCCCATATTTACATCTCCATTCCCAACCTCTCCTTTGAATTGCCTACTAGACATATCCACTTGGATTTTTAAGACACCTTTAGCTTAGCATGTCCAAAATAGAAGTCTTGATCCCTTATCCCCCAAATTCTGATCCTGCTCCAACATTCCCTAGCTCAGCAAATGGAATCTCTATTCACCCAGATACTCATGTTCAAGTCCTGGAATCACCCTTGATTCCTTTCTTTCTCTCATGCCCGTCTTCCAATTTATCAGCAAGCAATGCCAACATAACCCTTAGAAGTACATCATGTATCTGACCTTTCCTCATCACCTTCATCCTATGACTCTAGACCAGTGCTATCTAACAGAAGTATAATGTAAGCCACACTAGTAATTCTGACTTTCCTAGTAGTCATATTAAAAAGGGTCAAAAGAGGGGCAATCAGGCTGGCTCAGTCAGTATAGGATGTGACTCTTGATCTCAGAGTCATGAGTTTGAGCCCCACATTGGGGCTTAAAAATTATTTTAAAAAAAGAGTGAAAAGAAGCAAGTAAAATCAATTTTAATTTTATGCTTTATCTAACTAAATATCCAAAATGTTATCATTTCAACATGTAATAAACGTAAAAATAATAAGATACCTTACAACATTTTTTCAGCTGTCTCCCTAATCCCATGAGTATTTTATACTTACAGCACCTCCAATTTGAACTAGACACATTTCAAGAGCTCAGTGACTACATGTAACATGTGCTATCCTATTGAACAGTACAACATCTTTTACCTGGACTAATGAAGTTGTATTTTTTTTTCATTTTAAAAATTTTATTTAGATTCAATTAATAAACATATAATATTCTATTGGTTTCAGAGGTAGAGGTCAGTGATTCATCAGTCTTATATAGTACCCAGTGCTTGTTATATCACATGCCCTCCTCAAGGTCCATCACTCAGTTGCCCCATCCTCCTTCCATCACCCTCCAGTGACACTTAGTTTGCTTCTCATGATTAAGTTGTATTTTAATTGATCTCCTGCTTACATCACACTTCTTCTCTTCTGCCCTCCCAAAGATATTCAACCTTTATTAGCCAGATAGTCCTTTAAAGATAGAGGCAAGATCATGTTCATTCCCTGCTCAAAATCCCCCAAAGACTTCCATCACACTTAAAATCCAGATACTTCATCATTGCTTACAAAGCCCTTCATGATCCGAATTCCTTTCCCTCCTGCCCCTCCCTTGGACCTTTTCTCCTACCGCAGACCCTGTCATCACTCCTTTGCCACCCCACTGACCTGTAAGCTGTTCCTCAAACATAGCAAACATGCCCCTCTCCATCAGGGACTTTCATTGCTATTCCTTCTGCTTGGAATTCTTTTCCCTCAGACTTCTCATGGTTTATTCCCTCACTTCATTCAGACCTTTGCTCAGACCACCTTAAGAGTGGACTTCCCTGTCTACCCTATCTAAAACAGAACCCCTGACACTTGGGCTTCTCTCACTTTATGTTTCTTCAAAGCTTGACCATGAAGGTCAGCATTACCTGACCTTGTTATATACTTAGTTTTTGCTTAGTTAAATCCCTAAATTAGAATACACCCCCCAGGCAAACGTGGGCTGTATTTTATTCACTACATTCTAATTCTTTTATCTGAGTTTTAAGTAGGTGCTCACTAAATCTTTATTGACTGAATAACTGAATAGAGAAGAAAGACAAAGAACAGCCACCTCTAATATTCAGAGCTGGCCTGACACAGTTGGGCCATGTTATATTCCTATTAGACATAAACCATCTCAGAGATCAGCAACGTCAGACAAACTTACACTGAGATCATGATGAAATGAGACAAGTAAAGCCATTTTATAATTTTGCCTATGAATAGACAAAACAAGGTCAATGTGCTAGCCCCAGATGGTCTTTCTCAGACAAAATGGGTGACTGCTTCTTCCTTATGAATTACAACTTCATTCTCATTTTGGTTTACTCTTCTTATAACTAAAATTTGAGATACCCATCATAGAACGTCTTGCTTTCTAACAGGACCAGTGTAAAAGGTCAGCATACCTGACCCTTCTCCCCTACCTTGACCCTTCCCTGAATCACTCAATCAAGGTACACATCCTATAATACATTCTCTCTGATACACTCTCTTACTGAGAGACCCCATGATTCTCCATGGTGTGTGTTCTCCTTCATTACAATGAGTAATAAGCCCAACTTATTCAATTTCTGCTGTGTTCTTGATGGCCTTTGGTAGTGAACATTAGCACAATGAATGAATCAGCATTTGCATTTGGGGACAATGGGTGATCTTTATTCTCTTCTCCATACTTTTCTATTTTTTTCTGTACTCTTCAATGTTTCTATAAAAAACAAATATTATTTTGGAATCAGAAAAATTTGAATACATATTTATTTTTAAAATAACAATTAGTATTGTATATCTGAGACATAATTCTTAATAAATAGGAGACCTGGTTTTAAAACCAATTATTAGACTTCCTCCCTGAGTAAATGTAGGAAGTTTATTTAGCCTTTTTGGATCTTACTGCCAAAAGACAGTGTATATCTTGAGATCCCTTGCGACTCTAAGAGCTTTAATTAAAATTCCTCCAAAGTAACTGTAGTTAACTTGACACAGTGATGTTCAGGAATGGAGCAGTGAGATGAGTATTAACGTATGATCAAATACGAAATTGTTTTACTTTTTTGTGTTATATTGGGAAAATTATTTTAAAACCTTGACTTCTTTATTCTTATCTATAAATTATAGGTGTAACATCTCCCCTTATATAGAGATTTCTTGGGTATCATTTTTTTAGAAGATTTATTTATTTATTTGAGAGAAAGAGAGAGCACATGCACACACATGCCCAAGCCAGGGGAGAAACAGAGGGAGAGGGAGAGAGAGAATCTCCAAGCAGACTCCCCATTGAGTGTGGAGCCCGAAGTGGGGCTTGATCCCATGACCCATGAGATCATGACCTGAGTTGAAACCAAGAGTTGGATGCTTAACCAACTGAGCCACCTAGGCACCCCTTAGCTATCATTTTCTAAATACATGTTTCCATTGGGAGTATTGGCCATGTGCATCCTCCATTTCTGTTCAACAGAACTAGAATGGAAGCCAGTTATGTTAAGTACTGGAAACTCAAAATTGCCTTAACCTTAAGAAACTCAGTTAGGATGCCCGGCTGGGTCAGTCAGTAGAACGTGTGACTCTTGATCTCAGGGTCATGAGCTTTAGTTCCACTTTGGGTATGGAGATTACTAAATATAAGAAAACTCAGAGAAAGTGGGCAAGAGAAAGATGTAAACAAATGATTGGAATATTGTATGATGCACTTAATAAGAGATAGATGTCCAAGATCAGAGGCCATAAGTAAGAGTTACCAGGAAACATTCTGCAGAAGAAGAATAACTGAGAGTGTAAGGAAGGATGAGGAAAAGTAGAATATGTTGGAGGACAGCATTCCTTACAAATAAACACGAAATAGCATTATATGTTCAAGGAGATATAGGCATATTAGTATTACTTGACTGGGGGTATAGGGGAGGTGGAAAGAAAGCAGAGTAAAAGGAGGCATTAGGAGGTGAAGTTAGAACTCTTAGAGGTGGTGTATTCCAAATTCCAGCCCAACACAAGAATTTCTTCTAGATTCTATATCTGTACCCTCCAATATGGTAGCCACTATGCCCATATGGCTATTTAAATTATAATCACTTAAAATAAATTCTATTCCTAGGTCACACTAGTCATATATTAAGGGTTCTCTGCCCCATGTGGTGAGAAACTACTGTTTTGATAGGACACATCTAGGACATTTGTATCCTTGCACAATATTGCGTTAGACAACACAGCTTCATAGTGTCCCTGACAGGTGCTCGTTTATTTTATATTTGAATTGTGGGGACATAGCTACTTCCTAAGACAGTGTATTCCATTTTTAAATAGGTGTATTTGCTAAATATAATTTTAAATAATTTAACCCATAATATACTTCTCTTTGATTTCTGCATAAGAATCCTAGTTCTGAAAAAAAAAAAAAAAGAATCCTAGTTCTGTGGATAAATATAATCAGTTCACACTTTCTTTCACTTAGTGGCTCTTTGTCTATTTTCAGACCTTATCCTGTGTCCTTCTTTTGTTCTCTTCCTCAGGCCTATCCTCCCAAATACCTTCTGTGCTTCTTCCCATGCCTGTTTCCAGATTCTTTCTATTTTGGTGGCCCTCCTCCATTTCTTCTAGAGTATATTTTCCTAAATTGAACTTTTGTCTCACTTGTGGTTTGATCAGGAGAAAACAATACTACTTTCCTGTGCTCCAGGAAATTTTATTTCCATAAATGGAAACTATTTTGCCTTTTGAGTTTTTTTTTTTAAAGCATCTCTCGTTCTGTTGTGCTTTTTAAGTTCACTGGCCAATAATATCCAGTATACACTTTCTTTTTTTTTTTTTACACTTTCTTTTTAACAAAAGTTCCTATTGTAGTAAGTCTCACTAAGCCTGTATCAGACAAATACCTTTTTGTTTTTTAGACCTCTAATTTCCTATTGTTGATGAAATCTTGTTATGTATTCCAGGGGAAAAAGAGCAGCAGAAGAGTGAAAAAAACCTCAGAGGTAAGAAAGTAATTAAGAAATATCTCATAATTTATTATTAAATCTGTTCCATAAAAATAATAAATCAGATATAAAAATATTAAAAAGTGAAATGATAACCTTTGACATAAAATGGTAATAAAACTGCCAATTGAAAATGGGCCAACAGTAAATTGCTCATGCCAATAAATGACTTTTAAGCCCTTCTTAGGTTAATGTATGCACTGAATTATTAAGCAATACCTTTTTGCCATACTAATACCTCATTAATGCACACAATTTTTAGTTCATCTTTGGAGATAGAGGTTTATGTGTGAGTGTGGTGCTGCAAATCACAGGGGAATGCATACACTGTGTTCCTATTCCTGGATCTGAATGAGGCCTTCAGGAACCTCCCAGAGCTGTTCCACCTGCAGCCTTGACCTTATATAAGGAAAAATTCCCTTTGTTCCTTTTCTGGGGTCACATGTGGAGGGAGCATTCCTAAACATTAATCTGAGTTATTAAAATTCCCTTTTGATTAGGCCCCCTCTCCCTATTCTTCTTATACCAGACTTTGAAATGACAATTTTCCTAAAGCAAAATGTAGTTAGTGTACATTTGCCACAACTATGAGTCTTCGGGGTCCCAGTAACTCAAGTACCTCAAAACTTACCCTGAGTATTTTGGCACCAGTCCATGATCCTAAAATCGGATATCTGACAAACAGCTTCATCTCTCATGTTTCATTATGGTTTCAGTTTATACACTAGTGAGCAATGTAGCCTCCTATGTACTGAGCCAGTACACTGTGGCTGCTCAGTTGATCCGTCTTCTCAGAAAACTCCAAAAAACTGACAGCTGAAAATCTGGCTACTACTTATTAGGATGTTTTCAATAAATGGTCTACATATGCTGAGTAGTGATTATTAATAACCCCTGAGGGTTGGTTAGTTTCTTCATATCCATTATATCTCTGAGTCCCTACAACAGCCCATGAGATCACCAGGGCAGACATGATTCCCCTTTTTGTAAGAAGAATCTTAGACTGCAAAAGATAACATGATTTGGTCAAGGTCACAAAGAAAGTAAGTAGTAAGCCAGGATCCAAACCTTAGTCTAATAAAAAACAGCAATGTACTTTTTATTATGATGCCTTCTACACATTAGGTAAGGTAAATTCATCTAAAATGTTTCCACTTAGGGGATCCCTGGGTGGCGCAGTGGTTTGGCGCCTGCCTTTGGCCCAGGGCGCGATCCTGGAGACCCGGGATCGAATCCCACATTGGGCTTCCGGTGCATGGAGCCTGCTTCTCCCTCTGCCTGTGTCTCTGCCTCTCTCCCTCTGTGTGTGACTATCATAAATTAAAAAAAAAAATTAAAATGTTTCCACTTATTTCAAGAAACTGGCCTTTGTAGACTATTCATTTCATCTTGGGAAGAAATAACCAGACTTATTCTATGGTACATTCTATGATATGTAATCTTCTAGTGACAATATTAAACACACGGTTTACAAAATATTTAGCAGTACCTAAGACTCGAATCACATGAACCACCATTTTCTACTGTTCATACTTCAACTTATAATGTATTCTTGGAGATTATCTACTGAACAGTGTTGTGCAATATGATGACACAATAGAACTTGGGGCCTGGAAGGGATTTTCATCTTTTAAACCTTTTAAAATTTGTTCTTTTTAAAGTGAAAAAGTGGGATGCCTGGGTGGCTCAGTGGTTGAGCATCTGCCTTTGTCTCAGGGTATGATCCCAGGGTTCTGGGATCAAGCCCTGTATTGGGCTCCCTGCAGGGAGCCTGCTTCTCCCTCTGCCTGTGTCTCTGCCTCTCTCTCTGTGCCTCTCATGAATAAATAAGTAAAATCTTAAAAGAAAAAAGGGAAAAGGTAATACATATAGGAAAAATTCAAACAATGTAAAAGGATATGTAGGTATATACCTTCTAACATATAGATGTGCTTATATATACTCTTTCACTATTTGAATTTTCTTACTCTACTTAAGTATTTGAATATTACATATTAAATGCATATTATTAAATCTATCTCTCTATATATTTAAATCTAACCTAGAGCTACAATTCCCTAATCTTCTTTGCCAAAAGCAACTTATAGATCCCCTAGAAGTTGTCTAGGCATGCACAATATAACTGCAAATGAAAACATGCTGTACGTACTTTTCTGTATCTTGCTTTTCTTTATTTAAAAATATATCTTGAAGGCTATTCCCTAGCAGTGCATTATTCTCTAGGGCTGCATAGTATTCCCTACTAAAATTTATTCAATCACTTCTAATGATAGAAATGGGCAGAGGGCTTTTTCACAACGGGTTTGCCGCCAGAACACAAGTGTCATGAAAACCACCGCTAAACCTAAACCAAAATGGGAAAGGAAAGGCTCACATCAACATCGTCATCATTGGACACGTAGATTCGGGCAAGTCAACCACTACTGGCCATCTGACCTACAAATGTGGTGAGATCGACAAAAGAACTATCGAAAAATTTGAGAAGGAAGCTGCTGAGATGGGAAAAGTCTCCTTCAAGTATGCCTGGGTCTTGGATAAACCGAAAGCTGAACTTGAACGTGGTATCACCATTGATATCTCCCTGTGGAAACTCGAGACCAGCAAGTATTATGTGACCATCACTGATGCCCCAGGACACAGAGACTTTATCAAAAACATGATTACAGGCACATCTCAGGCTGACTGTGCTGTCCTGATTGTTGCTGCTGGTGTTGGTGAATTTGAAGCAGGGTCTCCAAGAATGAGCAGACCCCTGAGCATGCCCTTCTGGCTTACACACTGGGTGTAAAACAACTAATTGTTGGCGTTAACAAAATGGATTCCACTAAACCACCCTACAGCCAGAAGAGATATGAGGAAATCGTCAAGGAAGTCAGCACCTACATTAAAAAAAATTGGCTACAACCCTGACACAGTAGCATTTGTGCCAATTTCTGGTTGGAATGGTGACAACATGCTGGAGCCAAGTGCTAACATGCCTTGGTTCAAGGGATGGAAAGTCACCCGTAAAGATGGGAATGCCAGCGAACCACACTGCTTGAAGCTCTGGATTGCATTCTGCCACCAACTCATCCAACAGATAAGCCCTTGCGTCTGCCTCTCCAAGACGTCTACAAAATTGGTGGTATTGGTACTGTCCCAGTGGGTCGAGTGGAGACTGGTGTTCTTAAGCCTGGCATGGTGGTCACCTTTGCTCCAGTCAATGTTACAACTGAAGTAAAGTCTGTTGAAATGCACCATGAAGCTTTGAGTGAGGCTCTTCCTGGGGACAATGTAGGCTTCAATGTCAAGAACGTATCTGTCAAAGATTCGTCGTGGCAACGTGGCTGGTGACAGCAAAAATGACCCACCAATGGAAGCAGCTGGCTTCACAGCTCAGGTGATTATCCTGAACCATCCAGGCCAAATCAGTGCTGGATATGCACCTGTGCTGGACTGTCACACAGCTCACATTGCTGGCAAGTTTGCTGAGCTGAAGGAAAAGATAGATCGTCGTTCTGGAAAGAAGCTGGAAGATGGTCCCAAGTTCTTGAAATCTGGGGATGCTGCATATGGTTCCTGGCAAACCTATGTGTGTTGAGAGCTTCTCTGACTATCCTCCTCTGGGCCGTTTTGCTGTTCATGGCATGAGACAGACGGTTGCTGTGGGTGTCATCAAAGCAGTGGACAAGAAGGCAGCTGGAGTTGGCAAAGTCACCAAGTCTGCCCAGAAAGCTCAGAAGGATAAATGAATATTATCCCCAATACCTGCCACCCCAGTCTTAATCAGTGGTGGAAGAACAGTCTCAGAACTGTTTGTGTCAATTGGCCATTTAAGTTTAATAGTAAAAGACTGGCTAATGCCAGTCTTTTGCATTGTAAAACCTTCAGAAGGAAAGGAGAATGTTTTGTGGACCATTTGTTTTTATTGTGTGTGTGTGCATGTGTGGCAGTTTTAAGTTATTCGTTTTTAAAATCGGTACTTTTTAATGGAAACAACTTGCCAAAAATCTGTCACAGAGTTTTGAGACACATTAAAACAAAAGTTTAAAGAGAAAAAAAAAAAAGAAATGGGCAGGGGGCAATTGTATTCAGTCTTCTGTTATTATAAACAATACTGTCCTCATAACCTTTATATTCATCTTAACTAAATGTAGAATTGTTGGGACAATCTGTATGTATTTCTATTGTACCCTTTTATCATTGTAAAATGACCTTCTTTGTCTAGTTTAATGCTTTGTCCTATAAAATTCATCTTTATCTGTTATTAATATTAGAGTCTCTATTTTCTTTTTCTGTGAATTTGATATATCTTTGACCATTCTTTCACCTTCAAGTTATGGTTACTTTTTTTTATGTGTGTTTCCTATTTGGTGCTTATATTTAGTTTAACTTTGTAATCCAAACTGAAATTTTTATCTTTTAATAACCAAGTCTATCCTTTTTTATATGAGCTCTGTCATCCAATTTTGTTATGTTTTCCATTTTTAATGCTTCATTCTTTTTACTTGATTGCTTCTCAAAAATCTTTTTCTAAAAAGAACCTTAGGTGAGGGGCCTGGCTGGCTCAGTCAGTGGACTATGTGACTCTCGATCTCAGGGTTGTGGATCTCCACATTGGATGTGGAGATTATTTAAAAATAAAATCTGGGAATCCCTGGGTGGCTCAGCGGTTTGGTGCCTGCCTTTGGCCCAGGGCATGATCCTGGAGTCACAGGATCGAGTCCCGCGTCGGGCTCCCTGCATGGGGCCTGCTTCTCCCTCCTCCTGTGTCTCTGCCTCCCTCTCTCTGTGTCTATCATAATAAATAAATAAATAAATAAATCTATCTTTAAAAAATAAAATCTTTTTTTAAAGAATATTTGAGAAGATAACAAAAAACTAATGAAATTGGTTATACATGGAGCTGAGGTGAGAACAAAGTGGGAAAAGTAAGGGAAGGAACAACATTTGTCTGAGCATAACATGTGTAGTTCTTATTGTGGAAACATAAATGTTTTAAATATTCAAAAATCAAATCAAATGTAGGCATAATTCTAAAATTGAATATAAACAGAAACAAATAAACCTAGTTGTATTTCAAGTGAACATAATTTCAGAGAAAAAAATAAACTAATCCAGGTAATTCTGAACACAATACTTTATCTACCCTTAATGTAAAAATAAAAAAGAAATGCCAACAAGTCTTAAATCCTAATTGGCTGGAAACTTCAGGTTTTTAGTATTTCACTTTAATAAATACATACTTTAAAATAAATACATACTTTTTTTTTTATAAATTAATTTTTATTTGTGTTCAATTTACCAACATACAGAATAACACCCAGTGCTCATCCCGTCAAGTGTACCCCTCAGTGCCCGTCACCCATTTACCCCCACCCCCCACCCTCCTCCCCCTCCACCACCCCTAGTTCATTTCCCAGAGTTAGAAGTCTTTATGTTCTGTCTCCCTTTCTGATATTTCTCACACATTTCTTCTCCCTTCCCTTATATTCCCTTTCACTATTATTCATATTCCCCAAATGAATGAGAACATACAGTGTTTGTCCTTCTCCGGTTACTGTGGCCAAGTTCAAAAAGGGTGTTGCCTGAGTTCTTCTCTGGGATTTTGATGGAATCTTGTCTCACATTTAGATCTTTCATCTATTTTGAGTTTATCTTTGTGTATGGTGCAAGAGAGTGGTCCAGTTTCATTCTTCTGCATGTGGATGTCCAATTTTCCCAGCACCATTTATGGAAGAGACTGTCTTCCAGTGGATCGTCTTTACTCCTTTATCGTATATTAGTTGAGCATAAAGTTCAGGGTCCACTTCTGGGTTCTCTGTTCTGTTCCATTGATCTATATGTCTGTTTTTGTGCCAGTACCACACTGTCTTGATGAACACAGCTTTGTAGTACAACCTGAAGTCTGGCATTGTGATGCCCCCAGATATGGTTTTCTTTTTTTAAAATTCCCCTGGCTGTTTGGGGTCTTTCTGATTCCACACAAATCTTAAAATAATTTGTTCTAAGTCTCTGAAGAAAGTCCATGGTATTTTGATAGGGATTGCATTAAACGTGTAAATTGCCCTGGGTAACATTGACATTTTCACAATATTAATTCTGCCAATCCATGAGCATGGAATATTTTTCCATCTCTTTGTGTCTTCCTCAATTTCTTTCAGAAGTGTTCTGTAGTTTTTAGGGTATATTTTGAGAACCATTTGAATGGTAAATGGTTCTCCAACCTTTTATTTTCAGGTTGTAGGTGTCCTGTCTAAAATGAGTCTCTTGTAGACAGCAAATAGATGGGTCCTGTTTTTTTATCCAGTCTGAAACTCTGCGCCTTTTGATGGGGTCATTAAGCCCATTCACGTTCAGAGTTACTATTGACAGATATGAGTTTAGTGTCATCATGATATCTATTTAGTCCTTGTTTTTGTGGATTGTTCCACTGAACTTCTTCTTAAAGGGGAGTTTTAAGAGTCCCCCTTAAAACTTCTTGCAGAGCTGGTTTGGAGGTCACATATTCTTTCAGTTCCTGCCTGTCTTGGAAGCTCTTTATCTCTCCTTCCATTTTGAATGAGAGCCTTGCTGGATAAAGTATTCTTGGTTGCATGTTCTTCTCATTTAGGACCCTGAATATGTCCTGCCAGCCCTTTCTGGCCTGCCAGGTCTCTGTGGAGAGGTCTGCTGTTACCCTAATATTCCTCCCCATGAAAGTCAGGGACTTCTTGTCTCTTGCTGCTTTAAGGATCTTCTCTTTATCTTTGGAATTTGCAAGCTTCACTATTAGATGTCGAGGTGTTGAACGGTTTTTATTGACTTTAGGGGGGGATCTCTCTATTTCCTGGATCTGAATGCCTGTTTCCCTTCCCAGATTGGGAAAGTTTTCAGCTAGGATTTGTTCAAATACATATTCTGGCCCTCTGTCCCTTTCGGCGCCCTCGGGAACCCCAATTAAACGTAGGTTTTTCTTCCTTAGAGTGTCATTTATTTCCCTTAATCTGTCTTCATGGTCCCTTAATTGATTGTCTCTTTTTTCCTCAGTTTCCCTCTTTGCCATTAACTTGTCTTCTATGTCACTCACTCGTTCTTCCACCTCGTTAACCCTCGTCGTTAGGACTTCTAGTTTGGATTGCATCTCATTCAATTGATTTTTAATTTCTGCCTGATTGGATCTAAATTCTGCAGTCATGAAGTCTCGTGAGGCCTTAATGCTTTTTTCTAGAGCCACCAGTAGCTGTATAATGGTGCTTCTGAATTGGCTTTCTGACATTGAAGTGTAATCCAGATTTTGTAACTCTGTGGGAAAGAGGGCTGTTCCTGATTCTTTCTTTTGAAGTGAGGTTTTCCTTCTAGTCATTTTGCTCAGTGCAGAGTGGCCAAAAACAAGTTGTACTGGAACACGGGGGAGTATCACTGGTCCCTCTAGCTGGTCTTCTGGGGGAGGGGCCTGTTGCGCTGATTTTCAGGTGTTAGCACTTGGGGGAGCTGCTCTGCCCCTGCCTGCTGCAGGGCTCAGCGGGGGTTGTTTACCCGGTCAGGCCCCAGGAGGAACAGTCGCAGTTGCTATGGCAACTCTGGAAGCCTGGATTCAGCCTCCGCAGGAACTACGGGGCTCGGGGCTCTCGGCTCTCCGTCCGCAGGGCCTGGAGGCTCCGGGGCGGGGCCGCTGATCTGCTCAGCTCGGGGCAGGAGCGTCTTCGCTGTCTCGGGCCCTCCCGGCCTCTGCCTGTCCCGGGGGAGGCCGGATCCTGGGCTGTGTCCCGGCGCCCTGTGCTCCGGGGCCTGCGCTGTTGGATTCGCGCTCCCGCCCCGCAGCTCCCTCCCTGGAGCCGCCGCCCGAGCCCCTCCGAGCTGCTCCGGTCGGTCCCGCCGTGCGCGCTGCAGCCCTTAGGGAGCTCGGAGCACTCTCCTGCGCTCGCAGGTGTCTGTTAGTGTCCCAGGGAGCCTGAGGGCATCCCCGCCCTCTCGGGTCCTGCTCCAACTCCCTGCGAGCCCCTTTCCGCCCGCCCGGGAAGGTTGGTGCAGCTCCTGCTCCTCCGGGACGGGGCTCTCCTGTCCTGGGGACACTCGCCCCGGCCTCAGCCCGGCTCCTCGCGGGGCCCCTCCCCCTTGGAGGCCTTTTGTTTCTTTATTTCTTTTCCCCCCGTCTTCCTACCTTGATAGAAGCGCGGACTCTTCTCACTGTAGCGTTCCAGCTGGTCTCTCTTTACATCTCAGGCCGAATTCGTAAATTTTCAGGATGGTTTGAAGGTTATCTAGGTAATTTGGTGGGGACAGGTGACCTGGGGACCCTGCTCTTCCGCCATCTTGCCCCTCCCCCAAATACATACCTTAAAAAGCAGTTTAAGATATATAATTCATTTATGACCATATAATTTACACATTTAATGTATGCAACTCAATAGTGTTTTGTTTATTCACAGAATTATGCATCCACCATCATAATCAATTTAGAACATTTTTCATTGCCCCAAGAAGAAATTCCACACCCATGAACACACACTCCCCATCCTCCACTCCTGATCTCCCTCCTACCCTTAGACAAACACCGATATACTTTCTGTATCTGTATATTTTATTCTGGACATTTCATATAAATGGAACTCTACATCTACAGTATGTGATCTTCTGTCATTGGCTTCTTTCAGGTAGTTTTCATAATGTGTTCAGGGTTCATCCATACTGTAGCATGTACCAATATTTCATTCCTTTTATTGCTGTGTAATAATATTCCATTATGTGAATACACCACAGTTTATTTCCCCATTCACCAAATTGGACATTTGGGTTGTTTCCACTTTTTTTGAGAAGAAGGGTTATTCCCAGTATTTACACTGTTAAATAGAAGTGGTGAGAGCGAGATTCTTATTTGTTCCCAATTTTTCACTATTCACTCTGGGCCAAGTATTACAATGGATCCCTAAGTTCCTGACTTCTCCAGCCCTCCTGTCAAGTGCAACTTGTTTTTGCAGGTAAGGGCTGCTTTATGAGTAAGAAAAAGACCATTCAACAGAAATAAAATGGAAAAGTGAGCAAAGGCATAAATGAGAAAACAACAAAAAGTAGTGGTAAACATGTATAGAAATGTACTACCTGACTGGAAATCAGTTAAAAGCAAAACAAGGGATCCCTGGGTGGCGCAGCGGTTTGGCGCCCGCCTTTGGCCCAGGGCGCGATCCTGGAGACCCGGGATCAAATCCCATATCAGGCTCCTGGTGCATGGAGCCTGCTTCTCCCTCCGCCTGTGTCTCTGCCTCTCTCTCTCTCTCACTGTGTACCTATCATAAATTAAAAAAAAAAAGCGCAAAACAAGCACCACATTTGTTAATGTAATTAGCAGAAATATAAAACAACAAATGTGCTATGAATAAAGCTGCTATGACTCTTTATGTACAAGTTTTTGTGTGGACATGTTTTCATCTCTCTTGGGTATATACCCAAGGAGTGAACTGCTCAGTCACATGGTAACTCAGTGTTCAACATTTTGAGGAACTGTCAAGTATTTTTCCAAAGGTGCTCTACCATTTTACATTCCCACCAGCAGTGAATGAGAGCTCCAACTTCTCCACTTCCTTATCAACTCTTGCCATGGTGTTCTTTTTTTCCATTATAGCCATGACAGTGGATGTGAGGTGACATCTTATTGTGGTTTGGATGTACAATTCTGTACTGGCTAATAATGTTCAGCATCTTCTCCCATACTCATTCATCATTTGTGTATATTCTTTGGAAGAATGTGTATTCAGAACCTTTGCCTGTTTGTATTTTTATTAGTAAGTGGTAAGTGTTCTTTATATATTCTGGACATAAGTCTCGTCAGACTTGTGAATTGCAAATATTTTATCCCATTCTGTGGAATGTTTTTCACTTTCATAATGTCCTTTGAACCACAAGAACTCTTAATTTGGATGAAGTCTAGTTTATTTCTCTTTTATCACATGTGCTTTTGTTGCCACATCTAAGAAAACATTCATTGCCTAACCCAAGGTCATGAAGATGTATGCCTCTTCTTTCTTCTAGGAGCGTTATTGTTTTAGTTCTTACATTAAGGTCTATGATCAATTTTGAGTTACTTTTTTGTGTTTGGTATAAAGGACAGGTACACCTTTTTCTTTTGCATGTGAATATCCAGTTCTCCCAGCATCATTTGTTGAAAAGATTATTCTTTTTCCATTGAGTTGTCTTGTTACTCTTATCAAAAAAATTAATTGACCATGTGAGGGTTTATTTTTGGACTCTCAATGCTATTTCTTTGATACATATGTCTATTCTTATGCCAGTACCACAGTCTTGATTCCTGTAGCTTTAGTAAGTTTTAAAATCAAGAAGCATGCATGAATCCTTGAAGTTTGTTTTATTTTAATTTTTTGGCTAGTCTGGGCCTCTTACATTTTCATTGGAATTTTGGAATTAACTTGTCAATTTATTAAGAAAAAGGAAGATGATTTTTTAAAAAGATTTTATTTATTTATTCATGAGAGACACAGCAAGAGAGAAAGAGAGAGAGAGAGAGAGAGAGAGAGAGAGGCAGAGGGAGAAGCAGGCTCCACACAGGGAGCCTGATGTGGGACTCGATTCTGGGACTCCAGGATCACGTCCTGGGCCAAAGGCAGGCACTAAACCACTGAGCCACTCAGGGATCCCCAGGAAGATGATATTTTGACATGTTTGTATTGAATCTACAGATCAATAGATTGGGGAGCACTGTCATCTTAACAACATTATCTTCCAGTGCATGAACAGGATATGTCTTTCCATTTATTTAGGTCTTCCTTAATTTCTATCAACAATGTTTTGCAGTTCTCAGAATACAGTTTTCACTTCCTTTAAGAAATTTCTTCATGAGTATCACATTTTCTTTGATAGTATTGTAAATGAAATTGTTTTCTTAATGTCATCTTGGTTTGTTCATTGCTAATATATAAAAATTAATTGATTTTTGTATGCTGACCTTTTGTCTTTGCAGAATTCATTTATTAGTTTGCATAGCTTTTTAGTAGAACCCTTCATCTTTTCTATGTAGATGATCATATCATTAGGAAACAGGTGATTGATTTTATGTCTTTTTAATAAAGGATTTATTTATTTATTTTAGAAAGAGAGCACAGGATGGGGAGGGGCAGAGGGAGAGAGAGAGAGAGAGAAAGAGAATCTTAAGCAGACTGTGCTGAGCATGGAGTCAACTTGGGGCTTGAACTCACAACCCTGAGATGGTGATCTGAGCTAAAAACAAGAGTCAGATGCTTAACCAACTTTGCCACCCAGGCATCCCGATTTTATGTCTTACTTTCCATTTTGGATGATTTTTATCCTTTTTTCTTGCTTAGTTGTCCTGTCTAGAAGTTTCAGTGCAATGCTAAATAGAAGTGGCAAGAGCAGACATCCTTGTCTTATTCTTTTTCTTAGGAGGAAAGTATTCAGCCTTTTGCCATTAAGTATGATGTTTGCTGTGGGGTTTACATAGATTAACATGAAAGTATTAAGGATAGCAGGCATCAGGTCTGCAATTTACTTTCTCAAAGGGTACAGAAAAAGTAATGGTGTGTGTGCATGTGTGTTATGGAGAGAAAGAAGAGAAAGACAGTGAATGTGATAAGGTCAATGTGATAAGGACTGAAGAATTCTAGAGTGACACGTTGTCCAGTCTGTTTCCCCTGAGTCCTTTTACCAACCAAAAGGACTTACTGTGTGCCATCTCATCTATTCATTGAGTTTGAGAGCCATATTCTTGGTTTGATCCTTGATGCAAATTCAAGACACTTCTTAAATTTTCTTCTTTTATTATTTAGAGTCAAGCAGCAGTTGTTTCAATGCTACAAGTTCTGAATTCCTAGATTCTCTATCCTCTTTTGTTCCTGCTTGTAAACTAGCCAGTTATTTCTGAACCCGTCTTTTAGTAATTTGTGAAGTGCAGCAACTATTAACCCATCTCTTCCCCTAAAATTACAAATCTAAAGACACATTATTTGCCTTCCAAATTATTGGAAGCAGTAATATATTTTGCTACATCAACATTTATCCTTAAAATGTTTCATCTTTGGCTGGTGGGAGACCTTTGAAGTTGACTCCTATGCCCTTCTGCTTATTATTCTTTGAACACATCCTCACTTTCTGGCAAAACTAGATATTCCAGGTTCATTTTGTACTTTCCCTGCCCTAGCCCTATAATCAACCATTTATTCAAGAGCCCCAGTTCCTTGAGTCGAAAATCATTTTAAGAAACCAATATCTGGGGCAGCGCGGTGGCACAGCGGTTTAGCGCCGCCTGCAGCCCAGGGCATGATCCTGGAGACCCTGGATCGAGTCCCACATCAGGCTCTCTGTATGATGCCTGCTTCTCCCTCTGCGTATGTCTCTGCCTCACTCTCTCTGTCTCTATGAATAAATAAATAAAATCTTAAAAAAAAAAGAAACCAATATCTGGGAGTTCACCATGCTCATTGCTACAGAAATATCAATACTTCTAGTCCCTCTCAGCAGAAAAAGCTGAGTGATAGATGTATGTATATACACAGGAAAACACGTACGTGCATACCTATCAACTACCTACCTACCTACTGTGAAAACCAAATGTTCACACTGATACTTCTAACTCCAATTTTAGTTTGATACTCTCATATTTATCCTGGCCTTACTTTGTACCATATTTGTACCTCCTTTCTCTAACAGTAAGAAGCCTGGTTCCTGTTCCTCAATATATTTACTTATCTGCTCAACCTCTCCATATATAATCAGACTTCCAAACATTCAGGCTGTATCTTTTGCTCTATCTCTTATGGACACACAGACCACATTAACCAAGTTCTCTGTACGCTGACTCCAGCCCTGGTGAGCACTTAACCATATCAGCTGAAGGCCTCTATCTCAACCAAAGGAAGCGGGGAGGGGCCAACCAAGTTTTTGAGGCAGTTATACTATATCAAAGAAATAACAATCTTGTCTAAAAAATGTTTGTGATTGTGGGTATCTTAAAAAGACCCTTGGGCCCCCAACCCAAGGGCTGTTTATTACTTCAGGAGAAGCTAGTCTATCCTGACTGACATAGCAATCAATGCATGTGGGTGGTGTGGGAGTGTATGTGTGGGAGATACTATTTCCTAGGAGAAATAGTATTTCCTCTGCTCAGCTTTAAGAATACAACTTTTCTCTTCCTAATGTGTGTGTATATGTGTGTGTGTGTGTATTTATCTGTGTGTATTATATATGCATACATTTACATACTACTAGTAGGGGAAAATTATCAAATGTATTCCTTTATGTAATTCTAAGAACAAATATGGCTACAAACCAAGTAAAAGTAGCAGTGTATTTTTATTTTTATAATTTTAGTCTATTTTGTTTTTAAGCTAATGTTAGCACTCTCACAAACTGCAATTTGATTCTGCCTGGAGTTAATCAATGTGTTGGTTTAAACTGGTAATTTGCTTTTCAAATTTGAGATGATCCTACCAAACATATTAATGAATGGCAGTGAAAGCTTGGTTTCCAAACTATGTGCAGAACAGTAACCCATTGTATGTATCAGTTTGGCACATAAGTAAACATGCCCATATTTCATTTTAAAAGGGCTAGTTCATAATTACAGGGAAAAACATCAGTAAAATAGAACCTAGTCCAGTTTCTGAAAGCTTCCTGGAAGATGGGCCAGCCAGTTTCTTGGTGGATAACTATTTGCCACCTCTTGGGTGGTCAGCTCTCTGACTTTAGTGATGGACACACTGATGAAGGGGGGCTGAACCAGGGGGTCTGCTTTGGTTGGTTGTGTCATTTTAGTCTTACACTGGAGGATAGGAGACTGTGATCCTAGGTTTCCCTCACCCTCTGTAAGCCTGTTTTATTATCTGAGATAAGAGGACCAGAAACAGGAATTCTGAGGCTTAGCTCAAGTTCTATGATTCTTCTAGTATTAGGGTTACTTAAGTAAGACTTTCTACCTTGACCAGAAATCTTACCTTCCAAACAGATTTGATGAACCTGAACTCCTGGCTTGCAGGAATTGAATGCAGAATTCATACACTGTCCATGTACTTATTTAGTTGTAGCTGCTTCTCAAGAGCCCCTGAAACGATCAGTTTCATAAACTAGAGCATAAATATAAATTACTTAATTTTCTCATTATTCTTCTCTGCTCTGGATAACATCTGGGACTTATGATACATAGACAGCATCCAATTCTATCCAATTCTAACTTCTGGTCAACTTGACCAGAGCTGGCAAGACCTTTGGGAAAGGTGGAAAAGTAGCCACAGGCTCTATGAAAAGGTATGGAGCTGCCCATCATCCAGCCACCTCTGCTGAGGGGACCCCAGGCTGACCTCAGCTTGTTGTGCTCTAGGCCCTGGACTCCATGTGCAAGGGGCATTGTCCCTGCAGGACAGATAAGAAGTGGGGGTTCGCAAGGATACTGGGTCAAATGGCCTAGAGCCCTCTGTGAGAATGAGCTGGATGAAGTCATGGAGTCTTGCCCATCTTTAAATCACAACTTTGATGTTGACAAGAGACAACAGGCTGCTCTCTATTTATAGACAATAGGTTTGTCCCAGGTAAAAGAACAATTCCCAGGAAAAGCAGCCATTATGGTGAATGTTATAAACATGTAATTCTAAAAAGCCTGCCACATAATTATACTACATGATCATCAGCCAGCTCCCAATAATTCTATCCTTAGTATGGTTGTTGGGAAGCTAAAAGTTAGTTGTTGAAATGTTTACACTGTGTAGTCACTATAAAAATTATAGTTAGTAAATGAAGAGCTGATCAGTGAGTTTTGCCGGTTATTTGTTCTCAAGAATATGAAGGACAAGTGGGTTTGCACCAGTGACAAACCCACTTTTAGAGTGGTTTTGGATCATTTTCATTGAATACTTTGTAAATTGACTCTTCACTGTGCTCACAGCTTGGGTTGACTTAAGAAAAATGTAGTGAATATGCTGGTTTTTTTCTGTTTTGTTTTGTTTGGTTTTGCTTTGTAGTAGTTAAAAATAAAGGAAAATGGATGATTTTATAAAAAACAATTACCAATATGTAATTTAGTTTGTATCAATATTTTTAAGCCCAAGAAATTACTGATAAACTTTATGGAAATGATTTGTAACTAGCCATTAAACTGTCAAAGCCTGCACTTCTTGGAGTGAGGATGATGTACTGCTATATGCCTTCCAGAGGGTAATGATTGTGTGGGGAAATGAATTCAAGCTGATAGCTGCTGGGGGAAAAAGGGAATGGAAGTACTAATAGTGTTACCCAGAAACTGGAGGCCAGGATAACATATTCAGGCAAGTAAGCATATATTGCTATTCTTGACTGCACACTTTTAAGTGCTAGAAGGAGTTAAACAAATAGGTTTGCTGAGAATCCCTGGAATGCAACTGTTTCTAAAGTTAAAAAGATACTTGCATGACTATCAGTTGCATCTACATTATATGTCACACTTTGAAATGGCTAAGTATAGAGGAAAATGTGACATTAGTGATCTAACATATAAAACTCAAATAAAACAAATTCCAACTGGAAATCTTCTTTTCTAAGTTAATCATTTCAAATTTAGTTTCAAGAGAAGCAATGAAGTGGAGGATAGGATGGGAAGAGGGGAGATGGAATGGGTTAAAAGCATTGACTTGGAGGTCAAGAAAGCTAAATAATGGCCCTAAAGCTACTAAGTGAACTCAGCTAGGTCACTTACTAGCCTCTGCACCTCTCTTTGCTCGGCTGAACATTACTCTCTAAGTACTTCCAAGATCTAAGTAGCCATGATTCTAGCATAAAGATCTTAACCTCACCCCACATCCTTCCTCAAATGCATGGTCCCATTACTCAAGAGATAACATCTGCCCCAGTCTGGTTCTAATCTGCAACAGTAGATTCCAAGCACTGCTCTCAGTTCTTAAAGAATAGAATCCAGGCATCATCATCTGGTCCCCATCACCTCCCTTTCCTCTTTTATATTTTAATAGGTTATAGCTAATAAAGATTTGGGTAAATGAGTCAATGAATCACAGTAATTTTCCCTGGGCTGGTTGTGGGCATATTCAGGCACAGGATTGCAAATATACACAGCCCTGAAGAAAAATTTATATATACAAAATAAATCGAATTCTTCCTTGTAAAAGGATCCTATATTCAAATTGCTAAAACCGTCTTAATGATTTTCTATTAAGGGAAAGTGAAGGGCAGTTTCCTACAGCCCACCTTTTCATTGTTTTAAAGGGGAATTTTTAAAAAGTATTCAATAAATAAAGTGAATAAAGTGGTTTAGCAATTTTTATTGGTAATCAGTTGTATTGTCAAATACAACTAGATGCTTTTACCTAATATTTATATGATTTTATATAGTTTGCCTGTTGTTGCCTTGTTTTTTGGATTTTTTTCCTGTGTACAACTGTGTGAAGATGCTTTGATTACAGAACAGTGTACAGAGGTTTCCATTTTGTCTCTGAGTAGGAGGTTGCTATTATGGGATTTAAGAAACTGTAGATAGATTCTAGTTTTAAAACGAAGGAAAAATCAGACTTGATTTTTCGAATGAATCTGAGCAGAAATGGGGCATTCATTTGATTTTTACCTAACTGGAAGAAAAAAAAAATCCATCCTTCCATATTCTCAACACCTAGGGACTGAGTCTATGAGGAGAGGAACATATTTTTCTATCCCTTCCCTGCTGCTTATAGGGTCTGCTGGGGAGTAAGTTCTTTCTACAAATTTTACATAGGACATATTAAAGAAAAATTGTTACTGTAAAATGTTTTATTACTAAGCCTGCCCACCAGGACTAGTTGGCACTTTTGACTAGGAAGCAACTTTAGTTTTTTGGCCTATATGTATAGAGTCCACAAAAGTTTCAAATGGAAAATAAAAGAGTATCCTATAAGTAGAACAATAACAACTGTGGAAAGTAAATGAAAGAATGAGGTACTCAGAGAGAAAAAAAATAGCCAGTGAGAAATGGTTGGAGATGGGGATGGCCCAGGGAGTAAGAATCAGATATCAAGTGTAGTCATCTATGTTCCTGTGCACTCTGGGGCAGAATCAGCAAATCTCCTCTCTCCACCCTGGAAATGCAAGTGCTGTCATATTATTTGGGATGGTGGAGGTGGAGTGAGGGAGGCTTCCTTACCCTCTTAAGGTTGTGTAAGAGTCTCTAAATGCTTACATAGCTTAGAAGATTTGGGGCAGACCTCTGGTCCTTAGTTGGACATTTATTCAAGCTTGCTTGGCCTACCCAAAGGCTGGAGGCTGCCTCCTCCACAGCAGGCTGGGTACAGGTATCTTGTATCATGGTTCTTGTTATGGTTTGGTTTGTATCTCTCCCCAAAAAAGCTACGTGGAGGTCCTAACCCTGATACCTCAAAACATGACCTTATTTGGAAAGAGGGTCATTATAGATGTGATTTAAGTACTGGAGTTGTATGCCTGCAAACCAAGGAAGGCCAAGGATTGCCCAGCATCCCGTTGGAAGCTAGAGAGAGGCAAGGAAGGATTCTCCTCTACAGGTTTTAGGGGGAGTATGACTCTGCTGACACCTTGAGTTCAGACTTCTGGCCTCCACAACTGTGAGAGAATACATTTCTGTGGTTTGAGGCCACACAATTTGTGATACTGTGTTGCAGCAGTCCTAAGAAACAAACAGTTCCTAAGGCTAATGAACTTAGTCCCAGGTCAATCTGCTCAAAGGTGTTTCCAGTAGGAGTGCTGCTTGGGGTAGGCTACCAATGGGCCACACTCCCTTCTGAAGCCAAAGCCTGAACTCTCCTCCTCCTTCTCCAGAGACAGGATCTCCCAAAGTACTTGGATGACGAGAGCTATTTACTTCTTTGGTGGAGTTAGATGCAATAAACAACTTGGGCCTTAAAAACACAATACTGGCCTCTTCTTACTGGACTGGTGGAAGAGATAGAGTGTTCTTCCCTGGTGAAGTCACAGTGATTAAAGGAAACTAATAATATAAAAAATAAAAAAGCCCAATGTATTTTCCCCCCCTAAATAGCTTACCTTATAATGTTAGTGCGTGGTTATCCTCTATCTGTGCTGCCCCAAACACAACCTCAGTCACCTCCAACCTTGAGAGAGAGAATGACATGAGCACCAGGGGGTGGAAGGGACAGAGGTACAGGAAGTATGGCCCTCCCCTACCACCCTCCACCATGCCAGACCTGCACCATCAGCATCCCACCAAGAGAAGGTGGGGGCGTGACAGAGGTATGAGCAGGACCAGGAGCCACAGATGGGCACTGAGTGGCCAAGTGGCAGGGACGTCACCTCTGCAGTGAGGAATATAACTCAAGGGCTGTTCCTAAACATGCTAGTGCAAGGAAGAGCTAGTCCCTTAGGTTACATTTACACTTAAAGTTAGACAAGGGACTATCTGAAAAACTGTATGTTTGAATATTTGGAAATAGAGGTTTGTTAAAGAGCTGCCACTTTTCCAAAGGAAAAGAAATGGAAATATACAATATAATCAAAGATATATAACATTTTAAATAATGACAATAATAATTTTCCTGAATGTGAAAGATCTTGAAACTTTTTAATATATTTCCTAAAATCTGTGAAATCACTATCTTTGGTCTTGAAGAATTCATTGTAGAAGGATGCCTGGGTGGCTCAGTCAGTTAAGCCACCAACTCTTGATTTTGGCTCAGGTCATGAAGGTCACAATTTCAGGGTCATGAGATCCAGCCCAGTGTCTGGCTCCTCCCTCAACAAGGAATGTGCTTCCTCTCCCTCTATCCCACTCCTCCAACCAAAATAAATAAATAAATATTAAAAAAAAAAAAACTGGCTGTATAATGAACTGGGAACAAATGGGGTTACCATCCTGCTTACAAGAAGATGTTTAAACTCAGTGTAATCATGAGTATTTTAAGTGTAAAATAAATACTTTGAAATAAATGAAAATATAGGCACAATCTTCCTATCCTATACTTAAGTTGAAACAAAACAAGATTTTTTTTTTTTTGCAGTCAAGATTAGTTCGTTCTTTTTCAGAAAATATACATTAAAAAAAAACAAAAAACAAAAAAACTCATTGCCCTTTCAGTACCCCAGGCCTGGGCTAGTAGCTCCTACTTGCTGACAACCTCTGCTAGTGTCACCCACTGCCATCTGGACAGGCTGCCCAGCCAGGGAACTCTTCTCTGAAACTTGCTTAACTCCTCTCTATAAGATATTACACATCCAGTCAGGAGTTGTTTGCCATAAAAATATCTAAAAGGAGAGAAAAAGGAAACACAATTTTTTTACACAAAAGGAAACAACAAAATTAGTAACTATTGATAAATGTTGATAATTGTTAAACCTCGGTGGTGGGTACATACATGGAGGACACATTATGTTTTATTTCTACCTTTGTGCATTTTTTAGAATTTCCATAATAAAAGCTTCAGCAACAATAATAAAGTTGACGTCTGGTCTCTTTCCATAGCAATTGCTTAATGCCCAGTGGCAATGCATATATCAAAAGTAACACATTCTAACAAGTTATACACATGCTAACATGCACCTTAATATCTTTGACTGTGCAAGTGTGCATCTAGAGGGCCTTTTGGAAGTGACTTTAATGTGAGGAATATTACATAGAGTAGGCTGGAAAAGTTTGGAGAAAGGCACATTTTCTGAGAGGACTTAAATTAAATCATGATATGTAGGTCTTGAACTGGTTCTGAGGGTGTCCTGAAAAATGTATCTAGTACTCACATTTTGAAGTGTGCGTTTTTCCCATTTTGAAGGGGAAAATAAGGAAATACCATGTATTTCAATTACTGAAATAGCTATGACATTTCACGCCTAAACATCTTTTTAGTGACTTGACCCTAGTGTGATAACAAGGCCTACTTGATCGCCTACAGTGGGGATGGCACGTGGGGGTGGAGGGGTTTGGCAGGGAGTCAGCAGTGGCTCATTCCCCCCACTGGTGATCATCTAAGTCAGGCTGCTGCACACCAAAAGAGGAGCTTTGCTTTGGCAGAGTATCTGAAAATGTCAGCATTATTCTTTTCTGAAACTATTTTTGCCTCTTACATTTTAATTATTCTACATTTTGGAAAGCATCTGAACATGGTAAAGAATCTTTATTCTTATTTTGGCACTGGCTGTACTTATGGAGTCCCATTTCTAGTAAATTCTTTTTAGATTGCCTTAAAAAAATTAAACACAAATAATATGGGTAATTCAAGTGAATTTAGTGTTTCTGAAAAGGAAGTGGGGTCTGCCTTACATAGCCTGAAGTTGTTGGTTCATTTACAGAAAATGAGGGGAGCTGCCTTGAGGTTCAGCTCGTAACCTTTTATAAATGATGTGAAGACTCAGACATTTTGAGACCAGTCTGTTACTGGGATAAATTCTTCCCAATGTGGCACTTGGCAGCCCTCCTCCGCCCTGCTGGCTTCCTTCAAGCAGCACAGTAGTTTGACCTGCCCCAACTTGCTCTTCCTTAACCATCACCTGTCCTTTTAAATCACTTGCCCCTGCAACTCAAGTGGAACTTTTTGCTGTCTTTTATCAACATTAGAAATCTTAGGAGATGCCAAATTTTTTATTTTATTTTTTAAAAAGATCTTATTTATTTGACAGAGAGAGAGCGAGCACAAGCAGGGGGAGCAGGAGAGCCTGATGCAGGACTTGATCCCAGGACCCTGTGATCCTGACCTGAGCCAAAGGCAGATGCTTAACAGAATAGGTCACCCAGGTGCCCCAAGATTCCAAATCTTTTACTATTTTAGGTGGTTTTAAAAAAAGTACAGTTTTACTTAATAAATCATTTATTAAATAAATTAAAAGAATTTGGGGCATTTTTGTAGCAATTAAAAGTTTAAAAAATGTTTTTCTTCTCTTTTCTAAATTAAAGCAAATAGCATTATATATTTAAATGTTCTTTTAATGAATTGTATTAATCATTTTATCTCACCTGAGGGACCCAACTGGCCCAATTCTAGAATACTGGGCCTGGTAACTTATTAGAGGGAAGTCTGAGAAGGATACAGATCTACCTTCTGGACTTCTGGACTGTGAACAAGAAGGACTTCTAGGACTTCTGGACTTCTAGGCTGTGGGTTATCGAGGGTTCAGTCAAGCAGGCTTAATGCAACATATAAAAATTATTGCAATAAATAGTAAGTGGCAGCTCACATATATGTGGTCCCATTGGGAAGGGAAATTCATTGCAAAATAACAGGAGTGACATTGCATGGGGACAGAACACGGCAAGAGGGAATCCAAGAGCAGTAACTAAACTTTGTTGTTGATCAATAGGGGGTTAGCACAGAGAAGAATGCCTATGGTTAGTAGGACTTTGTTTCTTTTTAAGAGATAGTGGTGAGAGTTTGGCAGGGCAGGTCTTAGAGGGATTTTGTATACAAATAATCAAAACAAGGATCCAGTTATCCAAACTATAAGGTCTTAAAGGACACCCAGTCATTGCTCCTGAGATTCAAGGCCCCAATGCCCTGTAATAGCAGCTTGAATGCTGTATCAGTTTTCTACTGCTGAAGACATTGCAACACACTTAGTGGCTTAAAGAAGCACAGACTTATTATCTGCAGCTTCCTTGGATTAGGAGTCTGGGCACCTCTTAGGTCCTCCACTTAGGGTCTCACGAGACTGAAATCCAGGTGTTGGCTGAGGCTGGCATCTTTTATCTGAATCTTGGAATCCTCCTCCAACCTCCTTCAGGTGGTTGGCAGAATTTAGAACCTTGTGGTTGTAGTACTAAGGTCCTTGTTTTCAGGTTGGCTGTCAGCCCCTAGAGGCTGCCTTGGGTTCTAGCCTATGGCACCTTCACAGAATAGCACCTGCCTTCTTCACAACTAGCAGGAGACTCTTCCTCTAGTTGGTTACAGTGGAATCTTTAAAAGGTAACATGACCTTTGCCATATAATGTAACCTAATCAAGAGAATGACTATTTCATTATATTCACAGGTCCTACCTGAACTGGAGGAGGAGGGAATCTTGGGGCCACTGTGGAATGGCCCCTACCACAAATATGGAAGTATTCAACACTAAGGCAACATCCATGGAGTGTTTATGAAATACCCAGCATTGTGCTGCAACTGGGGATACAAAGCTAAACAGACATAGACAAAGGAAGCCCACAGACTAACAGAGGAGACAGAATTGACAATGAATTCCAAAACAAGTTAGTATGTTAGTAACAGTTGAATGTGGAAATAATGCAGAAAAGATGGTCAAGAAGGTACGGTATAGCTCAAAAGGTATTTTCTGGGCAGACAGTAAAAAGGCATTTCAGGCAGAAAGCATGCGTGTCTGTCAAGGTGTGGAGATACGGAAATCCTGTTTGAGGGGCTTGGCTTTGGATGGCAGGTCTTGACTGTAATGGAAGGGGTCTGTGGAACAGAGGCCTGAATAGATGTCAAGGGCCAGACCAGGAGGGACACAGAACTTAGGACATCATCATGGGCAAGAACCACCAAAGGAATTAATTAAGGGATATTAATAAGTTGAGGTCACGATATTTAAAAAGAGGTCAAGATATTTAAAAAAAAAGTGACCCCATAAAAATAAACATGTCAGCATAAACAAGCAGAATTGAAAAGCAAAATCTCATACAAGTTGATAATAGGAAGATCAATATCCAAAAGACAATGGGGCAGAGACAAGTAAAAGCAACTAATAGAGGAAATGCAAAGGGCTGATAAACACAGGGAGAAGGGTTTAACATCACTTGTGATTAAGAAAGTGAAGATTAGGGCAGCTCAGGTGGCTCAGCAGTTTAGTGCCACCTTTGGCCCAGGGTGTGATCCTAGAGTCCTGGGATTGAGTCCCACATTGGGCTCCCTGCATGGAGCCTACTTCTCCCTCTGCCTGTGTCTCTGCCTCTCTCTCTCTCTCTCTCTCTCTCTCTCTCACATGAATAAATAAATAAAATCTTTAATCAAAAAAAAAAAGAAAGTGAGGATTAAAATAGTTTTGGCTATGAAATTATTAGGATAATACCTATATAAAAAACATCTATACATACTGAGACTATTGAAGGACAAGTCACCAAAAGGTTAAGCAAGTATAGAGGCTTCATTGATAATTCTTGTTTTCTTCTTTATACTTTGTTTCTAAATTTCCCCAAGAAAACTGTCTAAATTCTTAAAATAAAAACCAATACATTCAATTATCTTAAGAAATACAGCTTCTAATGAAAAACAGCAGTTTCTGCCCAGCCAATTCACCTCCAGGGGCAACCACTCTCAGTTCTTCCACTTGATTCTTCTGGTATTTACCTCCCTATTTCTACACCACATGCACACATTGTTATCCCTGGATTGATCGATTTTAGCAATTACCTCCTAACTTCTTGTTAATATGGAGTGTTAGATTCAGCTCTCTGACACTACCATCCTCGGCCTACCTCCTTCTCTTCATACAGCTAAGTCATGACTGAAAAAAAATTCAAATAAATAACATTTTAAAACTTTTATGATCATGTAATAATTGCATATGTTCTGAGTTACCCTCTGAGCCATGCAATGTACTAGAGGTACATGTCCTTTCCCGTACAGTTTTACGATTCCTAGAGTTAATAATTTAAGAATTGTCTCATTTTTTTTTGCAGTTTTCTATGTTCCTGTTGATGTTTTCTAAATTCTCCAATGTTTCTCAGGTGCTTATCAATAATTTTTTAATGCTCAAGCACATTAAATAATACACTGTTTCCATTTCTCTCTCCCTTCTCTCCCTTCCATACACTTCCCACCTGTCTTGTCTGAACTGGTTATTTTCTGGGCTGTTGCTCAGCTGTGCCCTGGCTTCTTCTTTTACTGAACAAACCCCTTGTGTTGAATCTCTTGCTCCCTGGATCCCACATATTCTTTTTTTTTTTTTAAATATTTTATTTAAATTCAGTTTGCCAACCTATAGTATAACACCCAGTGCTCATCTCATTAAGTGCCCTCCTTAGTGCCCATCATTGCAATTGTCCCATCCCCCCACCCTCCTCTCCTTCTGCAACACTTTGTATTCTTTTTTGTTTGTTGGTTTGTTTTGGTTTATGCCTTCTTTTGCTAGAGCACATCCACCAGCAATTCCCTAAGATGCAGTATATGGGAGTAAAGGCTTTTTCCCAGGCTTTGCTGTCTGAAAATATTTTTATTCTCATAATTGATCGTGTATATTCTGTGTTCACACTTGATTGGTATGGTAGGCTGTACTGAATTCCAAATGAAAAAATTTTACCCTCAAAATTTGGATCAGATTGCTTCACTATCTTCCAGCATTCTGCTGGAAAGCTTGGTACCATTTGTTTTTTCCTTTGTCACATTTTCCCCCCCTCTTCTTTGGAAGATTTTTGATTATCCCTGATAGTCTGCAATTTCATTCTTTTTTTTTTAATAATTCCACTTTTGGTTATTTTTTTTAAGATTTTATTTTTTTATTCATAGACACAGAGAGAGAAGGGCAGAGACACAGACAGAGGGAGAAGCAGGCTCCACGCAGGGAGCCCGTTGTGGGACTCAATCCCGGGTCTCCAGGATCACAGGCTGCAGGCGGCGCCAAACCGCTGTGCCACCGGGGCTGCCCTGCAATTTCATTCGGACTTGGAATCAGTATTGCAGGGTCTCTTTAGTCTGGTAATACATTCTTCGATTCTGCTAAATAGTCTTGCATTGACTCTTTAATAATTCCTACCCTATTTCTGTCTTTCTGGAACTCCTATTAGTCACCTGCAGTAGGGATTGGGGTGTGTGGGTGGGGTCAAGTAGCTCCAGATATATAAAGAAAAGGAAGTGCAGAATCTAGGAATAAAATAGGACATAAGTGGCCTATCCACAGATATATATCTTGACAGTCAGGATTCATTGTAGGAAACAGAAACCTCTCTAGCTACTCTAAGTGGATAGGTATTTAAGTGAGGACATTGGAAGGGTTGGATGGGTAGACACTAGAATGAACTTCCAGGATCCATGTCAAGAAAAAGATGGCCAAACTGGTCTATGGCAGGAGGTGGCCATCACCTCAGCCACAATGAGGAGGGTGGGGAATCACAAGTCTCTATCTGGACCTGTTCAGTACAATACGCTAATGCAGTGGTGACCCAGGAATTAGAAGTCCTGGATGCCACTACTGCAATGCCTCTCTGACCCCACTTGTCTAGGGACTGGACATTGGAGTGCTGCTGTAGGACAGTCCGAAATGTGTGCAACTGTGTCTGCCAGTTGCAAAAGCTAGCACCAGGATGATGGCCCTGACTCACAATCCCCTTTCAAATCTCAAGTGCATCTAATTGGCAGAATTTTACTTGTACTCAGAACCCTCACCCTTTTTGGCATTCTAACCCCCACAGAACAGAACACAGAAAAACACAGAAAATTGGAAAAGAGGACATTGGCCAAGTCACCCCAACCACTCCGTACCTCTGCAGAGGGTGGTGCTGTGCACGCCAGCCATGGCATCTACAGCAGCAATGAGGAGCTGCTGCAGAGACAGGTTTGACTTAAAGGTGTTGAGGATTCAATATATGGAAACACATTAAGGGCTAACATGAGTTCTTATTTTATTTATTTATTTATTTTTTTCTGGAAGCAGAGAAGGGCATCTCACGTCATTTACACCTAGCCTCATTTCAGCAAATGACTAGAGGAAGAGAGAAAACATGTGTGTTGGTAAAGAAAGACTGAGGCATTCTAGTCATTAACCTATCTATATAACATTAGGAATTAAAAAGAACCTATCTATATGGAACTATAAAATAAAAAGATTCTTCTGCCCAGTTGAAACCTTTAGCATGTAGGTATGTGGGAGAGGGTCATGTAATCAAGGGGTTGGATTTGATATGAGACAATCCACTCAGAAGTTCTGACACTTCTGACCAGAAAAGGAAAGGATATTATCAAAATAAAATCTTATATAAACTTTTTAAAAAAAATAAGGGATCCATCTGAGTCATTGACTTAGGGATGAGATGCAATAAACCAAAGAATCCAAACTTTATGTATCTCTAAAGTTGAAGATGCCAACTTGAACACAGTGACCTCCTGTGCTAGGACATATACAATGTTTTAAGATAATGGGTACAGTCCAGTCTTAACATCTTAGTTTATAAATTCAGATTTTTCCAAAGAGGCTAAAGTCAACCCTGCAAAGACACTTTCCTAGTTTTCTCTCTTGGATGTTTTCAGCTTCAAATATTCTAAGTTGCTCCTAAAAGTTCCTTTGTTTGATTTTCATCTCCTTCTCACACCTGCATCAACAAAAAACCCCCTTCTCAATCTGTCCATGATTCCTTTTTACTAGCAACAGCTAATTAGGAGTACTTGCAGTTTCAAGGCTTTAGACAAGATTCCACTTGCCACAACCAAGTTAGAAATGCAGGGCCTAAATATATCTAGACTGTATTTTAAATGAATATGGGCTGTTCCTGAATTTTAAGCAACTTTAACATAACTAATGTTCATATTCATTAACCAAGGCTATATAAATGGCATAAGAAGAAATAACAGGCTCAGATGTTCAATCTTTATGGAAACATTCTTCAAATGAGTAGGAACACATATTGAACATGTTTTAGAGATCACTCAAACCTTATTTTTACATGTCTACATTATATTTTACATATTTTACACTCTGATGCCCCAATAAGGCTGATTCTCAACTAGTTTTCTCAGATGATAGTGGTCAGCAAGTAACATCTGCTCAAAGCTTTTGAACATCATCTCTACATCTGGTAGTTCCTCAGTGTGGAGCCTCCCTTACCCACACAGAATTTGGTAAAAGTACACCTCCTGTCTTCCACTAGGGTAGACAGACATCTGACTTCAGCGTCCACTCACATAAGACAATGATGCAGAAATAGGTTAGATGATGGCTGCTGTGGACTATGGGCCACCGGGGTCAGTGAAGGATCTTAAGACAGCTGGGTGAAAACTTGCTCTAAGAACCACTGACTGGGTAGCTTTTGGGGAGATCATACCCCGAAACCAGAAGGCCATTGCCAACTCTCTGAAATCTGGAATGAGATGCTTACCTCCAGGTTGGCTACTCTTCCTGAGAAACTACCTGCTATCGACTGGGCTTACTACAAGCCCAATGTGGCAAAGGCTGGCTTGGTAGATGATTTTGAGAAGTTTAATGTTCTGAAGGTTCCTGTGCCAGAGGATAAATAACACTGTCCAGGTGGATGCTGAGGAAAAAGAAGATGTGAAAAGCTGTGTTGAGTTTTTGTCTCTCTCAAAGGCCAGGATTGAAGAATGTGAAAAAGAGCTGGAGAAGATGAAGAACCTAATTCCATTTGATCAGATGACCATTGAGTACCTGAATGAAGTCTTCCCAGAAACCAAATTAGACAAGAAATGAGTTGGGGAGAAAGCCCTGGCCTTCATATTCTAAATGTTGGACATTAAAAGTAATGATATGGTAATAAAGAAAAAGAAAAAAAGAAATAGGTTAGATGGTAGGGGGAAGTACCAGGGCTTCGTTTTGTCAGTGTGGTCTGTGGCAGCCACAGAGGCTCAGGGGTCTGCAGTGTGGTGGGTTCCTGCCTCCAAGAGGTGCAGCTGGCTGGGATTTCAGTCAGTGCTGTCGTGTGGTTCTGAAACTTGGGTCTTAGAGGCTGAGCCTGTTCTACTCACCCTTCTGAAGGGTCTGCATTTAGTATCCTCCTTTCTACTTAAATCAGCTCAGCAGTCCTTGAAGTGTGTGGTCCATGGACTCTGGGGACCCCAAGACCCTTTCAGGGGATCTGAGAGCCTCCCTTTCCTAGCCACATATCTGTGTGAAGCCAGCTTTTTTCTTTGATACACCTCAAAACAATTATCACAACAGATTGAGTGCAGATGATATGAGAATACAGGTGCTTTCTATCAAGTTAGATATAAAAGAGAATTACAAAAATATGAAACAATATCATTCTTTTTAGGTTTTTCTTTTTTTTGGAAAAATTATTAGTTATCTTTCCAAAAAATGCTATTTTATGTTAACATGTAATGCATTTATTTGGGGGTTATTTTATTTTTTATTTTTAAGATTTTAAGTAATCTCTACACCCCACCTGGGGCTCAAATTCAGGACCCTGAGAACAGGAGTCACATGCTCTACTGACTGAGCCAGCCAGGTGCCTTAATTATGGGATTATTTTAAAATTAATTACATATTTTAAAGATTGCTTGGTTTTCATTCCTTACTTGGTCTTGGCCAAAAGTAAGTAAGTAGGAAGTTTCCTTCCTAACTGATCAATCAGTATTGGTTAAGCGATTCAGTTTTCATTCCTAATATGGTAACTATCAATAGGTATAACACACCTAAACATAAGTCCCTAAACAACTTAGGGACCGCCAAAGAGTTTTAGAGTATAAAAGGGCCTTAAGACCAAAGAATGCAGGGGCGCCTGGGTGGCTGAGGAGGTTGAGCGGCTGCCTTTGGCTCAGGGTGTGATCTTGGGGTCCTGGGGTCCAGTCCCGCATCAGGCTCCCTGAGAGGAGCCTGCATCTCTCTCTCTCTCTGTCTCTAATGAATAAATAAATTGTTCTTTTATAAGCTGTTCTTTTAAAACTATCCATGTTAGTTTGGGTTCTCTGAGAAACAAATGACAAGATGGGATTAAATGTGAGAGAGATTCACTGGGGAAATGTTTTGAGGCATAAAGGGGAAAAGTAGACAGAGTCTGACAGCTGGGAAGGGGAGAAAGAAGGAAAGGAGGATTAAGTAGAAAGACTCTTGGACAGCAGCACAGTCCCAAGAAAGTACTGGGTAGGCTAATGGGGAGTTATTGAGCCAATGTCTTTCATTAGGGGAGTGGGCCAACACACTCATTCATTGGCTGGGAACAGCCTGGGGGAAGTGTAGCCTCAGAGGGAACATGGGGGTGGGGAGCATCCCATGGTGCAGCAACTGGGGTCCTCAGTCAACTCTGTTTCCAATATAAGGAGATCTGAGTAACACATTTTCATTGGTGCTACATCATCTTTTGGAGGTCTTCACGTTTTTTTGTTAATGTTCGATGGTCATAAAGACCATAAATGTTTCCATGCCACCAAACTTTACCTATATATTTGATGGCTGTCATGAAACATATTACTATTAACAGGGGTTAAGGATTCTATTATCTTAATACCACACTTTGGTTGTTACATATTTTATATTAGTTTTTGAAGTATCTAAGTTGTCTTTCCTGTATCCCATACCATAAACACAAACAAAACTATACCAAATAATGTGACATACTACTTTCTGCAATGTTAACCTAATAAAAACTTTCACTAATGTGAGTTAATGACTCATAATGACTAAGTTATAGAATGTTTTTAAAGGAATGTGGTTATTACTCAGCAGCATACACAGTAACTGCCATTAGAAGAACAAATGCTGACTGAGAGCTGATACAAAGACTGAATGGCTAGGCCATTACCAGACTACTCAGTTTGTTTCTGAGAACACTCTTTTAAGAAAGTTTATTCTTGGGATCCCTGGGTGGCGCAGCGGTTTGGCGCCTGCCTTTGGCCCAGGGCGCGATCCTGGAGACCTGGGATCGAATCCTACGTCGGGCTCCCGGTGCATGGAGCCTGCTTCTCCCTCTGCCTGTGTCTCGGCCTCTCTCTCTCTCTCTCTGTGACTATCATAAATAAATAAAAATTAAAAAAAAAAAGAAAGTTTATTCTTTCTTAAGAATCTCCTACAATCTTCTTAATCTTTAATCTTAATCTTTCTTAATAAATCTCCTAAAATCTTCTCAAATAATATTGCATTTAAAATCATATCACACCACTATCAATCCACTGCGCTGTCTTCTAGAGACCCTTCAAACCCTTTCTTCCTAATTTAAGTGGCCTAGGGGCTGAAGGTCCAATCTCTGCCACCGTGTAAGGTCTGACAACACAGGATCCCTTAGAGGAGCCCAGCAGTTCCCATTCTTCCTTCATTCCATATCTATAAACTGGACAAGACTTTTCCTGACCCAGTTATCCAAAGGCCATAATATAAGAGCTTCTGAGTCATCAAAACTGACTAAGCTGGCCCATTTCAGTCCCAGCTTTTCTCATATTGGGTCTCTGTATCTAAATTTTATGTTTAACAAACTAGTGTATATTTCAGCTCAGTTCATCCATGCAAAAAATCACGAATTTTCCAATTAATGATGTCTTAATGTTATTTTCATATAAAACAGTTTCAGTTCAAGTATTTCAAACTTGGTTTCTTAATATTTCCCCCAGAAAGCCTAGAGACTTAGAAAAATACATTTAAGATTGAAGGATAGCTAACACTTACTGAGAGCCATGAGCTATGCACTATTCCAAGTGGTTTGCATATATTCACTCATTTAAAAATCTCAATACCCTGTAAGGTAGAACTAGTATTTTTTTTTTTTTTTAGAGATTTTATTTATTTATGAGAGACACAGAGAGAGAGAGGGAGAGGAAGAGACATAGGCAGAGGGAGAAGCAGGCTCCATGCAGGGAGCCTGATGTGGGACTTGATCCTGGGACTCCAGGATCATGCCCTGGGCCAAAGGCAGGTGCTAAACCGCTGCGCCACCCAGGGATCCCCAGTAGAACTAGTATTATCTCCAATTTATGCACAAAGATAACTGAGGTGTAGAGAAGTTAAATAACTTACCCAAGATCACTGGCTAATAAGTAGCAGAGCTAGGATTTGAACCCAAGGTATCTGGCTCTGGAGTTAGAGTTTCTGTTGTGACTGTGGCCTTATGAAACTATAATGTATTACTTGACACACAATTAAAAAGCCACTATTACCTAGCATTTGGCAACAGAAATCATTAAAACTTATTTTATTTACATTTGCATTTTATAAGTAGCTGATTAAACTGAAATGTGATGAAATGAGTTTGCAGCTCTAATCATCATTTATATACTCCAATATATTTAAATTAAAATTAATGTGCTAATGTAGAACTATTCCCCTTTCTTAATTTATAGCAGTATATTCTCTTTCAAGGCATTATTTTTTAAAAAACACTATAGAAATTCAATGGCTTAAAGGACATACAGAAAGAAAATAATTGTAAATAAATTAATTCAAATGTACATTTCAGAGAAAGATACTGAAGTTAATATGTGGCTTAAAAATCAATACAGCGTCCTTTTCGTTCCCAATCTCCATATCGGGTAGGTTCTGGGCCTCTGGGTCCACCTTTTTCTTTGGTAACAGGATTAATATCATCTGGAAATTCTAAAGAAAAATAGAAGATGCAGAAACAGTAGTCAGTAGAGAAAGGCATTATGGCCAATTTTGAAGACAGGTTTATAGTAGATAATACTGGCTACATTATTACTATGCAGTCTTTTTTTTTAATTTATTTATTTATGATAGTCACACACACACACACACACACAGAGAGAGAGAGAGACAGAGACAGAGACAGAGACAGAGACATTGGCAGAGGGAGAAGCAGGCTCCATGCACCGGGAGCCCGACATGGGACTCGATCCCGGGTCTCCAGGATCGCGTCCTGGGCCAAAGGCAGGCGCCAAACCGCTGCGCCACCCAGGGATCCCCTACTATGCAGTCTTAAATGAACTGTAAATATAGTTCTTTTTCCCAAGTTTGAGAAATTATTTCAGGATACAAGATACAATTATCATATTCAATGAATTTTATTACCTACATTAATTACTTAAAATTCTTGGAGTGTTCTCAGGCCTTGGTGTGGGGAGTAGCTGCATATGTGCTGACGGATTAAAGGAGAAGGAAAGGAATTTAGGGAATACAGAGTACAAATCCATAGGATTTGAAAGGTTTTGAAACGGAATGCTTTGGCTCAATGCCTCAGTCTTATTCTCAGTAAAATGGGTATAACAATCATACCTGATTTAGTATGTTGAGAATTAAACATTTCAACATGTTTAAATGTATGTAAAGAATCTAGCTCAGTGACGGGTACAGAAAGATGCTCAATTAATTTTAGCAACGTGTACTGTTGCTTATTATAGGGTTTTGGCTTCAGCAGATGGTTAGCTGATATTGACATTTATGGACATAACAGCTGTTACTATCAACAGAGCGTTCATAACTGGACCATCTACCTGAGGCAGGCCCACTTTTGAGCACTTTATTCATAGTAACTTGTTTTGTCCTTGTGATAATCCTATGGGACAGGAACAATTATTGTCTCCATTTTACAGATGAGGAAAATAAGGCACAAAGATGTTCAGAAAGATGCTCCTGGTCACACAGCTACTATGTGGTAAAACTGAGTTTGAATTCAGACATTCTGGTCGCAGGCTTGTTCTCGGCCCATAAACTACTGCTCTGTATACAGGAAGAGCAGGAGAGGAAACGGCTATTAGAAAGAACCCCAATTCTTTTTTTTTTTTTATAAATTAATTTTTATTGGTGTTCAATTTACCAACATACAGAATAACACCCAGTGCTCATCCCGTCAAGTGTCCCCCTCCGTGCCCATCACCCATTCACCCCCACCCCCCGCCCTCCTCCCCTTCCACCACCCCTAGTTCATTTCCCAGAGTTAGAAGTCTTTATGTTCTGTGTCCCTTTCTGATATCTCCCACACATTTCTTCTCCCTTCCCTTATATTCCCCTTCACTATTATTCATATTCCCCAAATGAATGAGAACATACACTGTTTGTCCTTCTCCAATTGACTTACTTCACTCAGCATAATACCCTCCAGTTCCATTGAAGCAAATGGTGGGTATTTGTCGTTTCTAATGGCTGAGTAATATTCCATTGTATACATAAACCACATCTTCTTTATCCATTCATCTTTCGATGGGCACCGAGGCTCCTTCCACAGTTTGGCTATTGTGGATATGGCTGCTAGAAACATCGGGGTGCAGGTGCCCCGGCGTTTCATTGCATCTGAATCTTCGGGGTAAATCCCTAACAGTGCAATTGCTGGGTCGTAGGGCAGGTCTATTTTTAATTTTTTGAGGAACCTCCACACAGTTTTCCAGAGTGGCTGCACCAGTTCACATTCCCACCAACAGTGTAAGAGTGTTCCCTTTTCTCCGCATCCTCTCCAACATTTGTTGTTTCCTGCCTTAAACTGTGTCTCTTTAGAGAGCTAAATGAACATCACTAAAATCATGTAATACCTCTCTAGGAAAAAGAAAACAGAGAATTACCTAGAAATTTTTCAAATATTTATCTATTTTTTAAAATTTTTATTTATTTATGACAGTCACATAGATAGAGAGAGAGAGGCAGAGACACAGGCAGAGGGAGAAGCAGGTTCCATGCACCGGGAGCCCGACGTGGGATTCGATCCCGGGTCTCCAGGATCGCACCCTGGGCCAAAGGCAGGCACTAAACCGCTGTGCCACCCAGGGATCCCCAATATTTATCTATTTTTAAAATTCTTTGTCTACTGTGAATGAACTCTTCCCCATCTATCATTCTGTTTTCTGAAGAACTCCATTCTTGGACTACATCTGAAAGTCTCTAAGGGAAGCTCTGCTGTCTCCCATATTTCTGGGGCTCACTGAGTCTCTTGGTCAGCTTGGGCTGCCATAACAAACTACTATACTGAGTGGCTTCAACAATAGAAATTCACTTTTTTATAGTTCTGGAGGTTAGGAGTCTGAGATCAGGGTGCCAGCATGACTGGGTTCTGGTGAAGACTCTCTTCCTGGCTTGTAGATAGCCCCTCCCCACTGTGTCTCACCAGGCAGGGAGAGAAAGAGAGCTATCTGTCTCTTACTGAGGGTACTAATTCCATCATGGGGCCCCACTTTCATTACCTCATTTATACCTAATTATCTCTCAAAGGCTCCATCACCAAATAACACCACTTTGGGGGTTAGAGCTTCAAAAATGGATTTTAGGGAGACACAATTCATTCCACAGCACTAGGGAAGAAAGGGTTAAGATTATCCCTGTGCCTCACTGTACTTCCAGCTTCACCTTCTACCACCAAACCTCTATAGCCTTTCTTTCCTCTTTTGAATTCTACACCATTCACTTGCCCAAAGCTTTTCTGCAGTCCAGTAATAAAGACTCTTCTATCTTCTTGGATAAGATCAATACTTGGTTCACAGCTTCACCTCTTCCCATTATCCCTCATATCAACACTCACATCAGTAACCTCACATACTATGGACACAGAAGTCCTTGGTCCTCTTTCCTCATGATCTTCAAGTCCACTTATGCCATCCATTTCTGTTACTTATCTCTTGACTACATTCCTTCTCCAAGTCCCACACTCTCAAGCTTCTCCTTTCTGTAGGCTTCTATGGAGGCTTTTCTCTCATGTTTCTTCAACCTAATTTTTACCCTCATCATGACCTACAGTTTTCTAAAACTTTATACTCTCACTAGTGCCACCCTGAGTCATGCTGAGTCTCATACTAGACTAATGTAGTTTTCTAACTCATCTGTTTTCTGACTCTCATGACTTCAGCCTAATCTGCATAGAAAGATGAATTAATCTTTCCAAACAGAATCCCTCTTCCACATTACTTTAAGTGAAAGAAGCCAGACACAAAAGATTATGTACTGTATTATTTCATTTATATAAAATCCTAGGAAAGGCAAAATTATAGTGACAGAGAACAGATTCGTGGTTGCCAGGGGGATGGGGAAATGAGACTAATCATAAAGAGGCACTAGAGGCTCCTTCTGGGGTGGAACTGTTGTATATGTTGTATTGGTTACATGACTATAAACATTGCTAAAATTTTTCAAAATGTTTACTTAAAATGGGTGAATTTTATTTTATGCAGATTATACTATAGTAAAACTGAATAATCTCCATTCAAAAACATTCAGAGCTTTCCTCACTGTCCACTGCATAAAGCCCATATGCTATAACCTGGTACTTCAGCCTTCCAGATTTGAGCCATACCTTTCTGACCATACCTTTCTCTTTTTTGAAAAATTTCCCCACCATTCCTTAACTATTAATGATTTTATTGTGCCTTTAAACCCCAGTTCAAATGTTATCTCTTTTCTTTATTTTTTCTTAAAGATTTTATTTATTTATTCATGAGAGACACAGAAAGAAAGAGAGGCAGAGACACAGGCAGAGGAAGAAGCAGGCTCCATGCAGGGAGCCTGACGTGGGACTCAATCCTGGGTCTCCAGGATCAGGCCCTGGACTAATGACAGTGCTAAACCGCTGAGCCACCCAGGCTGCCCCTCTACTTTTTTTTTTTTTTTGAACTTTCTTTTGGCATATCTCTTACTCCAGTTACCACACAATGTCTTGTTCACAGTTATTTATGTATCTCATTTCCCTTATTCATCTTTGCATCAAACAGGGTGCTCAGCTGCAAATGATATCTTTTACCTTGATGAAGCCTACTTTATTATTAAGATAATAGTACTTAATAATGAAGTCTATTCTTTGCAAAGGGACAATCCATACATTTTTCTTAGAATGACATATGTATCAGAGGCAGGGAGGTAAGCCTAGAAGGAAGGAAACAGGGAAGAAGACAGACCAACAGAACGACAGATGCTTGAATTTGGGTTTTATTAGTAGGATGGATAAGAGATGTGCTTGACAAATATTAAGAGGGTGGTATCAACAAAACTAGGATCCAGGACAGGGTAAGAAGCAGGAGTGAAGGACTATCCCAAGATTTCTGAATCTCTGCTTTTCAGCAGAAGTAGAAGAGCTTAAAATAGAGTTCAGAAAGAAATGGTTCAAGGAATAGGAGGAGAAACTGGACAAAGCATAACCAAAGCCAAGACAGGAGATTTCCAGAAGTAGTGGTTACAATTTAACAATGCCAAAGCTTGTGGACAGTTCATGTAAAATGAGGATTGAAAAGCATTTGCTGCTTTGGTGATGTTTACTAGAACAGTTTCTAAGAGACGGTACGTTTGACATAAATTTCAGTGACTCAAAAGTTACAATGAATACCTAGCATTGTGTCAAATAGATGATTATCTTTTGAAATGCATTTTTCTTTTTTATTGTATTAAATATGTATAATATTTATCATTTTAACCATTTGTAAGGATACAATTCAGTGGCATTAACTATATTCTCAATTGTCTGTAACTATCACACTATCTATACCCACAAGTTTTTCATTATCCTCATTATAAACTCTGTACCCATTAAACAAAAACTTTTCCTTGATCCCCTCCTTCTAGACTTTGATAACCTCTATACTACCTTATATCTATGAATTTGCCTAGTTTAGGTACATAATTTAAGTGGAATCATGTATTTGTCCTCTGTGTCTAACTCATTTCACTAAGCATAATGTTTTCAAGGTCCATCCATATTGTAGCATAATCAGAATGTCATTCCTTTTTATGACTGAACAGTATTCCACACTCATTTTGTTTATCCATTTATCTATCAATGGATATCTGAATTGTTTCTTTTGGCTACTGTGAATAAAGCTGCTATGAACATAGATATACAGATATCTATTTAAGTTCCTGCTTTCAATTCTTTTAAATATATACTTAGGAGTAGAATTGCTAGGTTCTATATCTGACTTTTTTTGAGAAACTGCCAAACTATTTCTCATAGTAGTTGCATCATTTTACATTCCCACCAGAAATACAGGATGGTTCCAATTTCTTCACATCGTTGCCATCACTTGTTTTCCAGTTTTTTTTTAAATTGTAATATCCTAGTTGGTGTGGAGTATCTCACCGTAGTTTTGATTTTTTAAGGAGTGATGCTGAACATCTTCTCAAGGGCTTGTTAGTCATTTGTATATCTTCTTTGGAGAAATGTATATTCAAGTCATTTGTCTATTTTTGAATTGAGTTATTTTTGTGGAGTTGTAGGAGTTTTCTATATACTCTCAATATTAATTCTTTGTCAGATATATGATCTACAAATACTTTCCACCATTCCATACATTATCTTTTCACTTTCTTGATAATATCATTTGATGTCCAAAATTTCTTAATTTTAATAATGTCCAGTTTATATACTTCTGTGTTTGCTGTCATAACCATAAAACTGCTATCAAAATCAATATCATGAAGACTTTCCCCAACATTTTCATCTAATAATTTTATAGTTTTATCTCTTAACAAAAATACATTTTTGACATATTTAATTTTCATATATGGTATAAGGTAAAGGTCCAATTTCATTCTTTTATGTGTGTATATCTAGTTTTCCCAGTGCTACGTATAGAAAAGACTGTCTTTTCCCCTCACTGAATGATCTTGGCAACCTTCTCAAAAGCCAGTTGAGCACGTATGTGAGGGTTTACTTCTGGGATTGCTACTTTTGTGTATGACGTTTAAATGAAAAATTTCCTCTTAGATTTTTGGGCTTGGCTAAAACTACTAAAGAAGACTTTTACCTTTAGATTATGCTTTTCAAAAGTCTCCATCATTTTGGATGATTGATTGATCTGATTATTAGACTGGGCTTAGTAAAGTACTATAAACTGAAAAATTTAACTGAATGAACAGAAAGAAAAGCTTTTATATTCTAAAGAGTTCCAGACAGAGGTCCCTGTATCCTCTGTTTAAGTCTTCTTGTCCAGGATGCTTCACTGCATAGGTCGGTTAACTCTCAGAAGAATGGAAAAATTAGACAAGCAGGGCAACCCTGTCAAAGTTTCAAACTGGTATGTTAACATTTATGCTATCTAAAATGTTATTTTTTGAATAGCTAATACTTGCACATTTTCTACAATTCAAAGGTACAAAAGAGTATAGAATGAAAATAAAGTAACACTTTAAAAAACAGAGCCTTAAGACATGAGCCAAATTTTATATACACTAAATACAAAACACTGTTTAGTGATAACTGCACCACCCTTAAAAAACCTTTTCTTTCTCCAAACTTCCCTTCTCTTTCTTTTCTTTTTTTTTTTTAATTTATTTATTTATGATAGTCACAGAGAGAGAGAGAGAGGCAGAGACATAGGCAGAGGGAGAAGCAGGCTCCATGCACCGGGAGCCCGATATGGGATTCGATCCCGGGTCTCCAGGATCGCGCCCTGAGCCAAAGGCAGGCGCCAAACTGCTGCGCCACCCAGGGATCCCCTTTCTCTTTCTCCAACCACATGGCTATGGTGAGAACAACTGCCTCCACCTGTGACCCATCCCACTGGCCACTCTGACTGATTTAGCTATAGACACCGGATCCAAGCTTGGCAAATGAACCTTCTTCTTCAGAAATTTGGAATTAGTTGTGTCTGGGTGGCTCAGTTGGGTTGAGTGACCAACTCTTGGTTTTGGCTCAGGTTGTGGTCCTGAGATCTAGTCTCGCCTCAGGCTCCACACTCAGCAAGGAATAGGTTCAAGATTCTCTTCTTCCTCTCCTTCCCCCTCAACCCTCACTCTCTCTCTAATAAATAAATAAATATTAAAAAAAAAGAAATTTGGAGTTAGAATTAAACAACTATATTTTGTCTAGTTCTTCTATTGAACTGAATAGCAGTTAGGAGCAGTTCTTTCTGCCCAGTGATTTAGAACAGTCTGATGACAGAAAACAATGAAGAAAAAAGACCAGGGACAAGAGAAGGAGACAGAATATCCTGGTTTCCATATAGTGCTTACTCCCCAGGTCCATCTTTTTCCAAGGTCCAGCAGCATCACTGCCCTGGTGTATCCCATCTGTGTACCTTGTAGCCCAATAACAACCTATATTGTTGTTACTTCTGTTTAAGTCTGCTCAAGTGGTTTTCAAGTTATTTGCATCAAAACAGGTCTCAATTCATAAACTGTGTCATGTGAATACTGGGGTATAATAAATAAAACTGGGGCTTAGAAATTATTTTTTTAAACCTACACAGAGTAGTCAATATGGTAATTTATTCATTGTGAAATGTTTTATTACTGTTAAAAAAGAATTATAAATAATAACATGTTCCTTTCATTCTTTTTTCTCAATAACTAAAATACTCTGACGCTTCAAAAGTCAAGAGAAGCTTTATTATACAGGCATACTTCATTTCACTGTGCTTCACAGATACCGGATTTTTTTACAAATTGTAGCATCCCTACCATAAGCAAGTCTACTGGTGCCATTTTTCCAAACAGTACTTGCTCACTTTGGGTTTCTGTGTCATATTTTGGTAATTCTCTCAATATTTCAAACTTTTTTATTATTATTATATTTGTTATGGTGCTCTGTGGTCAGTGATCTTTGATATTACTATTGTAAGTTTTGGAGCATCAAGAAACATGCGCCATATAAAACAGTTAACTGATAAATGTTGCGTGTGCTCTGACTGTTCCACTTAACAGTCATTCCCTTGTCTATCCCTACTCCCTAGTAGGCCTCCCTACTCTCTGGGACAAAACAATACTGAAATTAGGCCAATTAATATCCCTATAATGGCCTTTAAGTGTTCAAGTGAAAGAAGAGTCACATCTCTTTCATTTTAAATCAAAAGCTAGACATGATTAAACTTAATAAGGAAGGCTCGCTGAAAGGACAAGATAGGCCAAAAGCTAGGCCTCTTGCGACAACCAGTTAACCAAATTGTGCAGACAATGGAAAAGTTCCTGAAGGACATGAGAAGTGCCACTTCAGTGAACCATAAATGATAAGAAAGCAAACAGCTGGTATGGGAAAGACACCATCTCCACAACATCAAAGTACACAAGGTGAAGCAGCAGTTGCTGATCCAGAAGATCTAGCTGAGGTAAGTAATGAAATTGGCTACATTAAACAAGATTTTCAGTGTGGATGAAACGGCCTTCTATTGGAAAAAGACTTTCATAGCTGGGAGGAGAAGTCAATGCCTGGCTTCAAAGCTTCAAAGAACAGGCTGACTCTCCTAATAGGGGCTAATGTAGTTTGTGACTTTAAGTTGAAGCAAGTGTTCATTTGCCATTCCACAAATCCTAGAGCATTTAAGAATTATGCTACATCTACCCTGCCTGTGCTCCATAAATAGAACAAAGCTTAGATGACAGCACATCTGTTTGCAACATGGTTTATGGAATATTTTAAGCCTGCTGATGTGACCTACTGGTCAGAAAAAAAGATTCCTTTCAAAATTGGACTACTCATTGACAATGCACCTGGTCCCCCATGAGCTCTGATGGAGGCGTTCAATGAGATTAATGTTGTTCTCATGTCTGCTAACACAACATCCATTGTGCAGCCCCTGGATCAAGGAGGCATTCGACTTTCACGTCTTATTATTTAAGAAATTGATTTCCTAAGGCTGTAGCTGCCATAGGTGGTGATTCTTCTGGTGGTTCTTGGCAAAGTGAACTGAAAACCTTCTGGAAAGGATTCACCATTTTGATGCCATGAAGAACATGTGAGATTCACGGGGAGGCCAAATTATCAACATTAAAAGGAGTTTGAAAGTAGTTGATTCTATCCCTCAAGGATAACTTTGAAAGGTTCAAGACTTCAGTGGAGGAAGTAAATGCAGATGTGGAAATGGCAAGAGAAGTACAATAAGAAGCAGGGCCTGAAGATGTGACTGTATTGCTGTAATCTCTTGTTAAAAACTTAAACAGATGAGGAGTTCTTTTGAAGGATGAGCAAAGAGAGTGGTTTCTTGAGATGGAAACCATTCCCGTTGAAGATATGGTGAAGACTGTTCACATGACAACAAAGGGTATAGAATATTACATAAACTTAGTTCACAAAAAAGTGGCAGGGTTTGAGAGGATTGATCCCAATTTTGAAAGAAGTTCTACTTGGCTAAAATGCTATCAAATAGCATCTCATGAGAAATCTTTCATGAAAGGAATAAATCAATGTGGCGAACTTCACTGCTGTCCTATTTTAAGAAATTATTACATCAAGCATCACCCTGATCAGTCGGCAGCCACTAATATTGAGGCAAGTCTCTCCACCAGAAAAACATTATAACTCAATGAAAGCTCAGACGATGGCTATTATTTTTAGTAATAAAGTATTTTTAAAGTAAGAGATATATATTGTTTTGTAAGACACAATGCTATTGCACACTTATAGACCACAGTATAGTGTAAACATAACTTTTATAAATACTGGGAAGCCAAAAAAAATTATTTGAGTTGCTTTACCGCCATATTTGCTTTATTGCAGTGGTCTAGATCAAACCTGTAATACCTGTGAGGTATGTCCATACTCACTTGTCAGTGGTTCTTTCTCTAAATTAGAATCTTCTGGTGCATCAAAACGACCTTCTGGTAACTTTGGCTTCTTAAGAGATTGTTGACTAGGTTTGGATTTTTCTCCTTGAGAACTCATTTTCCTCACAGAATGACACAGAAGGGGTGATCCTGAAGAGTGGAGACAGTGAAAAATTAGGAGCTGTTCATTTATTCTGCTAAAAAGTTAACAGTTTTATTTGTTTTTAGTTTATACACTCACATTTATCACAGTACAAAAAGTACAAAAGGGCATACAGTGAAATTTCTTCTATCTTCCAGACAAGCATTTCCCTTCCTCAGAAGCAATCCATATTATCAGTTTAAAAAGAAGAGCTTTAAAATAAATTAGCTAACCGTTATCAAAATTGAAAGAACTGGGCAGCTCGGGTGGTTCAGTGGTTTAGCGTCGCCTTCAGCCCAGGGCATGATCCTGGAGACCCGGGATCGAGTCCCATGCAGGCTCCCTGCATGGAACCTGCTTCTCCCTCTGCCTGTGTCTTTGCCTCTCTCTCTATGTCTCTCATGGATAAATAAATAAAATCTTAAAAAAAAAATTGAAAAAACTTATATGTAGGGACACCTGGGTGGCTCAACGTTTTAGGTCTGCCTTTGGCTCAGGGAGGATCCTGGAGTCCTGGGATTGAGTCCCACACTGGGCTTCCTGCATGGAGCCTGCTTCTCCCTCTGCCTATGTCTCTGCCTCTATCTCTCCATGTCTCTCATGAATAAATCAAATCTTTATAAGAAAAAAAAAAGAAAGAACTTATATGTAAAATACTGATTCCTGTGTGAAGCAATGCCCCAAACACCAGAAATGAGATGATTAAGTGTAACTACATAGTACAAAGTTTTAATCACAATATTTACCATTTAAATCACAAGAGATTGTATTTAGTATTTGTATATTTGAATTCTAATCAAGATTCTCTTTTCCTGCCAATTAAACATTTAGAAATGTATTTGGCATTTACAACATATAAATGAGAAGAGAAAGCTAAACTTTCAGTGCTATGGAAGTTATCCAACCCTTGTTAAGATAATGTTCAAGAAGTACAAAGCCATCCTGAAAAAATGACCTCAGGGTTGGGTTTTCAACTTCCTAAAGGAATGCCTTTAAGAGGCAGGGCTGGAGACCAGTTCCAGTTACACCACTGTGGTAAGTGGAATAATGAATTCCAAAGATGATCAGAACCTCATACACAGAACCTATGAAGAGATTAGGTTCCATGGTAAAGGAGAATTTAGGTAGCAGTTGGAAGTGAGGTTGCCAATCAGATGACCGACCTTAGGCTAGAGCAATTACCCTGGGCTATCTGTGTGGGTCCCCTGCAATCATAAGAATCCTTAAAAGGGGAAGAAAACTGGAAGAGAGAACCAGAGGGATGGCAGCATGAGAGCCTTAATGGACATTATTGGGTTTGAAGATGGAGGAAACAAACTTCAACAGCCTCTAGAAGTTGGAAAAGGGAAGAAAGAGATTCTCTTGCTAGAGCATCCAGAAGAACACACCCCTAATACCTGATTTCAGTCCAGAGACTTCTTACCCATTTCAGACTTCTTGCCTCCCAACTAAGTTTGTGATAATTGGTTACAGCAGCAGTAAGAAACGAATACAAATACTTATTAGTTGTTTGACCTTTGTCAAGTGACTTAGTCTTTCTAAATCTGTTTCCTCAAATTAAGGTAACAGTACCTATCTTATGAGTTACTAAATAAATTAAAGAGATAATTCACGCAAAGCTTTTAGCATTGTGACAGATTTTATCTAATATCATCATTATAGTATAATCTGGAAGCTACTCATAGCATTAGATATAATTAGAATTTTCTTTCATTACATGTATTTTATTCACATTCTAGCTATCACTACATCACCATACCCTCTGTTTTAAAAAATTATATATATAGGGGTGCCCGGCTGGCTCAGTTAGTAGAGCACATAGCTGTTGATCTCAGGGTTGTGAGTTTGAACCCCATGTTGGGTGCAGAAATTACTTAAAAAATTATATATATATATATATATATATACACACACACACACACACATATGCAGATATATATGCACATAAATATTTGTACATAAATATCTCTTTTTATACATATACACCCTCCACAGCCAATTTGGAACTTACGTAAGAGTTGTTGGTAAGATTATATAAAGTTAACATCACATATAAACTGCATTAACAATTTCCAAATAGTATATCAGGCTGTTCATTTGCCTATCTACTGCATACAGCTTAGTGAGTAGAAAAATTGTTTGAATGACCAATTAGAATACAAACCAGCATTCTCCCACAGATACAAGAGCCCACAAAACACAAGGATTAAAAAAAATAAATACACAACTGAACGTTTTAATAAAGCTATGACAATGATTTACAGAACTAATATAGTTTTCTCCATATACATACTCAGTTGTATATGGAAAACATGTAATAATAACTTATAAGGCAGCATTTATTTTTATTTAAGAAATGGAAAATATAGAAATATGAGTTTCTGATTATATTAATATATTTCATCTAACAATCTGATCTTGGTTTATTGTGGTTGACTATTTAGAAAAATATTATACTGGAAATTTTGGTGAACATAAACCATGCTCAGTTGAAAGATATTTTCAGTTCAAATCATGGAATTTTTTGTTAATTATCCACTTATCTGAAACATAAGACTCTTTAGAATGTGACATCAATATATCCCAATTCAGGAAGTTTGGCTATCCTCCACAATAGAAACTTGTGTCCATCATCTAATGTCCAACTATCTATCCACCAACAAATATATTACACATTTATAAAGCATGAGTGGTTGTTTCTAAGTCATAATAATTCAGTAATAATATAGATATATAAAGGGGAATTTTAACAGTTACAAATTAAATTCTAAATGTGGACAGATTTTTCATCTATTCTGGCTAATCATCAGATTCTATATCTGGTTACTAAGCAAGTCTGTCTTACTGTATGTACATCAAGTAAGTTACTTTGAAGCCTAAAAATCAGCCAAGTATTTAACAGATACTAGTAGCCACCTGCTACTGTGTGTTTAATCTTGACTCAATACAATCAGCATTTTTTTGTTTTAGGTTTGTTTTTGCAAATAAAATCTCTTAACTCAAAGCTTGAAATGGTATTCAGTATAAAATTAATCTTGGTATGTTCCAAATCTAAGTATTTAGATACTATCTAAGTATTTAGATACTTGGTATGTACCAAATCTAAGTATTTAGATACCTAAGTACACAAATTCATAAAAATGGCACAAAAAGGTCTTGCAATCTAAGGGCACTAGAATCACCCACATGGGTTCAAAAGCAGCCACACCACTTATTAGCAATGTGATCCTAGGAAGGTTTCTATATCTCACTGAGCCTGTTTCCCCATTTGTAGAATGGGGATACTTATACTTACCTTGCAAGCTGGTTCAGAGAAATGAAGTAATGTGTATGTCTCTACGAGCACGCACTAAGTATAACAGTAACTTGAGCCTAACTGTGGGACACAGAAGTCAGTGTGCAAATGAGATTTTGGTAAAGCATGGGAACACAAGTGTACTGTGGGAAAACAGAGAGGAGTAGCAAAGTAGAAGTCTGAGAAACTAGTCTGTAGGTCTGGCCTTGAGGATTTCTGAAGGAACTTTACCTTAGAGAAAAAAGGTTACAAGAAAAAGCTAAAAAGACTAGTTTTCTCAAAAGACTCACAGAGGTCTAAACAGAACTACTTCTGTAGACAGGTAACAGTGTGACAGAATGCAGAGCAGGAGAATTCCTCTCATGTCTGCACCATACCCAGTAAGACAGGGGACACTGTGCTCTTTGGCACTCACAACCTTCACAGCTTTGGAAACAATTCTGTGCACAGCAAGTAGGCAGAGGAGGTGGCAGTGAGGTACATACAAGTAGCCTGAAGGGCAGACATCAAGAAAAAAGGGTCTATATTGGGTCTTAAGTATTAGCAAAGAGGTGAAGGGGAGCCCCAGAGCCACTCCTGTGGATTCTGCCTATCAAATAGGAGGTATGAAGCAAAAGTAATTATAGCTGACCCTTGAACAACACAGGTCTGGACTGCACAGGCCCGCTTATTCGTGGATTTTTTACAGAACAGTACTATAAATGTATTTTCCCTTCCTTACGATTTTCTTAATAACATTTTATTTTTTCTACCTTACTTTATTGTAAGAATATAATATATATAATAGGCAAAATATGTGTTAATCAACTGTTTATATTATCATAAGGCTTCCATTCAACAGTAGGCTATCAGTAGTTAAATTTTGGGGAAGTCAAAAGTTATATGTGGACTTTTTATGGCATAGGGGGTCAGTCCCAGACTCCCACATCGTTAAAAAATTAGCCGTATATTAATGTTAGTACTACATTTTGGCCTTCACCAAACTTCTGATTATCTCAACTACAAGGGCAATAGCTGACAAACAAAGCAACAATCATTCTTTGAGAAACAAGAAAATCACCACCATAAAGCCCATGTCTTCTTCTTCAACGGGTGGTTTGGGCTTATCCAAAGCCTATTTAGAACTGGGTTTACAAGTACATTACAAGCAAGAAGATGATCTTCTGAAATAATAATAAAAGCAAAGGAAAAATGACTAAATTACCATTATATTAGAACGACAAATAACTTTTCAGAACTTCTGTTTCTGGTAATTTGATAAATTATAGATGTCTAAAACCCATAGCCATAAAACATCTAAAAAGGCTAAAAAAATACAAAAATTTCTTAATCGGACAAAGAATCTTTTAGAAAGTATATAATGATAAACTAACAAAGCCATTCAGTGAGAGAACCACTGAACCACTTAAACCACTACATATCCTGTATCCTTCTCACCTAGAGCTGGGGTACAGAGCTTTCAGGACAGTAGGGAGAGGAGTCTTCTGAGCCTGAACAAAACAAAAAGCCTATTAGAGGCTTAGCACTCAGAAAAGAAATTGAGCCTGAAGATTTATTTATTATTTATTTTTAAAGATTCTATTTATTTTTTCATGAGAGTCAGAGAGAGAGAGAGAGAGAGAGAGGGAGAGAGAGAGAAGAGGCAGAGGGAGACACAGGCAGAGGGAGAAGCAGGCACCATGCAGGGAGCCTGACATGGGACTCGATCCCAGGTCTCCAGGATCACACCCAGGGCTGAAGGCAGTGCTAAACCGCTGAGCCAACCAGGCTGCCCGAGCCTTAAGATTTTAATGTGCATATACAACACCTGGAGCATATAAAACATCTTGTTAAAATGAAGATTCTGAGTAGGTCTGAGTGAGACTTGAGACAGTGCATTTTAATAATGTCCAGGTGATGTTCATGCTGCTGGTCAAAAGAGCAGGGAGCTAGAAGCAAACTTCCAATAAATGAAGAGAACAGTTAAGGAAGGACAAGTATCCATCTCAACCTTGGTTCTGAGTGGAGATGAAACAAAAGAAGCCCTTCTACAGATTTTGAAACTACTGGCTGACTACACCTATCTATGCCTGATTATACACTATTTGCATGGTCCAAAAACGCCCAAGGGGAGCATCTTACATAAGTGGACCCACATCTATAGTTGCAGTGCTCCAGACACATGACAAGAGCAGAAGCAAATCCTCTGTGGAGAAATACCCTCTCAAACCATGTCTCATTAAAGTCTCAAGAGAGAATCCCAGTAAAACAAGAGTTAGTAAAATCAACAAATAAGACCAGACCATAAAGATTTGACATATTGAAATCAGAAGATAACTATTTAATGTGTTCAAGGCAAAAAGTCAAAAAGGAGAAATGTATGAAAAGCCAACTTAAAACACAAATTTAGAAATACAACAATTTAAATGTAAAGCTCAAAAAAAGGCCTAATAGCAGAACAGATACAGTTGAGAAGAGAATTTGTGATCTAGAATTAAGTTCTTCAGAAATTATGCAAGAAAAAGCACAAAGATGAAAATAACCAAAGATAAGTTTAAACCTGTGGAGGATAAAATGAGAAGGTCTAACAATTGTCTGTTTAATCATGATTCCACAAGGAGATAGTGGAAAGACCACAAGAAGTACCACGGACAGGAATCATCAGATGTAGGAAGCATAAAGAAATGCCGAATTAAAGGGAAAAAAATGCATCTAGACACAAGGTAAAATGGATAGCCCCAACAAGGAAGCCAGATCAAAGGAAGATCTAAGAAGAAGCCAGATAAAAGATTACTAATAAAGGAACAAAAACTGGACAGACAGGTAACATCCCCAGAGCCATAATAGAAGCCAGAAGATAGAGCTATGAGAAAATGATATACCCATTAAAACCACCTTTCAAAAACAAAAAGTCAAAGAAACCAGATTTCAATTTTTTTTTTTTTAAATTTATTTATGATAGTCACAGAGAGAGAGAGGCAGAGACACAGGCAGAGGGAGAAGCAGGCTCCATGCACCGGGAGCCCGATGTGGGATTCGATCCCGGGTCTCCAGGATCGCGCCCTGGGCCAAAGGCAGGCACCAAACCGCTGCACCACCCAGGGATCCCAGAAACCAGATTTCAGATTAAAAATAAGACACATATCAAAAAGAACACTAAGAGACCATCACAAAAGACTGCCACGAAAGGAACTTCTAAGCAATTTACTTTAAGAAAATGATCCTAAAGTGAAGTGTGTGATAAGAATAGAGAGAAAATGGAAGTTTTATTCAATGACTGTATAAAATTGCAATAAAAACTATGATGTGGGTTTATCAAAACCAAAATCCCATCTCCACATATACACACCTAAAACGCTGAACAACAAAGGTAGAGGGTGAGTGAATTCAAAGCATTTTTATACCTTGTACTGTTTAGGAGAAGGTGTTAACTTTAGATTTCCTTAAGTATGCATTTAGATTTCAAAGGTAACCAATAAAAGATAATGTATATCTTCCAAACCAGCAGAGAAAAAATAATGGGAGAAGAAAATATTTAATTCAAACCAAGTATGACAAATAGAAGGTGTAAAAAGTAAGTTGGTAGAAATAAAGCCAATTATATCAATAATTATGATTATAAATGAAGTGAATTCTCCAGTTAAATAGGTATAGACTGTCAGACTCCAAAAAACAAAACAAAACCCAGCCACATGCTGTTCATATAAGAAGTACATGTTTAAAAAAAAAATGACCATTGTTAGAAACTGAAGATTTGTGTCCCCCACACCACCCTCATTCATATGTTGAAATTCTAACCCCTAATGTGGTGATTGTTGTGCCCAAGATTGCGAATCCGAGAAACCACCAAGGAGCCGACACGGATGCAAACACACGAGGGCTTATTTACAAGCTCGAGCCTGGGTCCAAGCATACCCGACACAGTGGAGCCGGGACTTGGACCCCGAGACTAAGAGGCTTAGCAACTTTATAGGGGGGCCAGTGGCCAATGGGATACGCAGAAAGTTGCACAGTCATGCTGGTCCACTCGCAGGTGGCCGATTGAATTACATTTTACCCTAAAGTATCCATTTGAACTGGCCTATCACTGAGCCGATTTCCGATTAGGGTGTGCCCTGGTCTTGACTAGGGCGGGGCAGTGCCCTAAGTAATAAGCAGGTCAGCACAAGGCGGGTGCAGCCCAAAATAGAGTCAGTCCTGCTCTGCTTGTCCACGGGTAGGGGATTTTGTTAAATTTCCTGGGTCCCACAGTGATATTAAGTGGTGGGGCTTTGAGATGATTAGGTGATGAGGGTGGAACCCTCACGAATGGGATTAGTACCCATTTCTTAAAAAGAAGAGATATGAAAGCTTGCTGTGGCTTTCTGCTCTCTGCCACAGGAGTAGACAATGAGAGAGTAGCCATCTGCAAACCGGGGAGCAGGCTCTCACCAGAGACCAGATGTCCTGGCATCTTGATCTTAAACTTTCCAGCCTCCAGAACTGTGAAAAATGAATGTTTGGAGTGGAAGCCACCTACTCTTCGGCAATTTGTTATCATAGTCCAAACTAAGCCATGTGAGCCATAAGAGATGTAAAAACTCTTTCCACGTTTTTAGTTTTGTCTTAAAGAGATAGACACACAGAAAATGGAAGGAAAAGAACCACAGTTAGAGAAGAAAATGGTAACATGAATAAAAGACATACAAGTGAGAGAATCAACAAAAGCAAGAGTTGGTTCCCTTAAAAGATTAAAACTGTGAAGTCTTTGGTTAGGCTAGTAAGAAAAAAAAAAAGAGCACACAAAATAGATAATATGAAGACAAGAGATTACATAATTATATATGAGAGCAGATATTTTTTAAAAAGGAACTTTATGCCTCTAAAATGAAAGTGTATAAAATAAACAGATTTCTAGAAAAATGTATTAAAGCTGACTGAAGAGAAAAGCTGATAAACAACGCAACAACCATTAAAGAAATTAAACCAGTAATTTAAAAATCTTGCCTCAAAGAGCAGATGGTTTTGTAGTTAAGTTATACCAAATACTCAAAGAATGAATAATTTCTTTAAACAAAATATGACAAAGAGAAAAGGGTAGTAAGACTCTTGAATTCGCTATATGAGGCTAGAATAACTTAACCTTTGAAAGCAGAAAAGAAATTCCAAAAGAGGAAAATTACAGGCCAATTTCAAAACAAAATATTAGCATATCAATTTCAACATCATATTAAAAATATAATCATGACCAATTTGAGTATTTTCTAGGAATGCCAGATTGATTTAGCATTAGTAAAATCTACAATTCACCAACTCACCAGATTTAAAGGAAAAAAAGGATGTAATCACCCTGAGAAGATGAAAAAAAATGAATTCAGTAAATTTCAAGATTTATTCAGTCTTAAAAACCAGACAAATACATAAACAACAGTAAAAAACCCTTCTAGACATAGCATGGGACTTCGTTAACCTGATAAAGGCACATCCATAGCTAATATGACACTTGAAATATGAATGCATTCCCTTTACAATTACAGACAAGATGACCACTCCTCGACAACATGCTACTGGAAATCTGAGTAAGACAGAAAAACAAAAGAAAAAGACAAATATTAGTAAGTGAGAAACTAGATTTTCATTACTTGCCACTAATATGAGTGCCTACCTAGCAAAATACCTTCTCCCCCCTAGCTACAAATAAATTGTTTACATTAATAAACTAATTTAGGTAGTTACAGGATACAAAAGGAATAAATAATTATGTTCTATACATAAGCAGCAATCACAAAATGATAATTTAAAAAAATACTGAGCAGGGTTAATCAAATCCCAACAGGAACTTTTTTTTTAAGAATTGTTTTTAAAGATCTTGTTTATTTGACAGAGAGAAAGAGCACACAAGCAGGGCCCGCAGCAGGCAGAGGCAAAGGAAAACAGATGCTTAACTGACTGAGCCACCAGGTGCCCCTCCCCCCCTTTTAAGAATTTGATATGGAAAGCAGATACCTAAGAATAGCCAAGGCACTCTAAAAAACAGAATGAGCAGATTTACCCTAGTAGATATCAAGATTTATTACAAAGGTATGGTTATTAAGACAGGTGATATCAGCACAGGAATAGACAATTAGATCAACAGAACTGAAAAGGGAGCCAAGAAATAAACCCATGCCTATATGTTTATGTAAACTTGACTGAAGACAGCATCATATCAATGAAGAAAAGGCCCAATATATGGACCTGGGACAACAGATTATTGACATGGAAAATAAATGAAATTGGTTTCCTGCCTCACACCATACACAATAATCAATCCTGGGGCAGCCGGGGTGGCTCAGCGGTTTAGCTCCGCCTTCAGTCCAGGGCACAATCCAGGAGACACAGGATCAAGTTCCAGGTTAGGCTCCCGGCATGGAGCCTGCTTCTCCCTCTGCCTGTGTCTCTGCCTCTCTCTCTCTCTCTCTCTCTCTCTGTGTCTCTCATGAATAAATAAGTAAAAACTTCTAAAAAAAATCAATCCTGGTAGAATAAAGGCTTAAATACAAAAAGCAAAACTATAGACCTTTGAAAAGAAAACAGGAGAATAACTGACTTCAGGGTAGGAAAGGCTTTCTTAGACAAGATCACAAAGCACGGACAATAAACAAAAGGATCAATACAAAATTACAACGATATTATGGTTACCTATTTACCAAAAGACACCTTTCCTTAAGAAAAAAAAATACACCTTTCTTTTGAAGCTGTGTGACTGTACATGCAGAGCCATTATTTTATTCTGCTGTTGTATATGATTTTCTTTAAAAAAAAAAAAAAACACTACGGAGTGACAAGAACAGCCCCAAATTGGAATATTTGCCGCTTACAGAACTAAAAAAGGTTTAGTATTGAAATATATGTAAAGAATATAAATAAGAAAGACAAACAATCCACTAAGAAAATGAAGAGATTTCATCAAGAAAGCGAATAAATATTTGAAAAGATGTCTGACTTCTCTAATCAGAGAAGTTAGAAAAGTAATTTAGCCAGGACAGTGGATACAAAATCCAAAAGCAAAATCATAATGGCATACCATTTCAATACCCTATTCAATCAAAAATCAAACTTCCTGATGATTATCAAATGTTGACAAGTATGTGGAGCAAGAACTGATGTTTCTGCTGGTAGGAGTGTAATTGCCAGTAGGGATGGAAATGCCTTTACAACCTGGCATCGTATTAGAAAACTGAAAAGGCCTATACCATATATTCCAGGAATTCCATTCCTTGTATTAGACCACCCATAACAAGAATGTGTAGCAGCCAATCCTCGTGTTTCCAGAATTGCCCAGATGTCCACTGAGAAGAATGGAAAAACTGTATGATACACTCTCACAACTGAATGATTAACCACAATCTCACACATCAATATGGACTGAAGCTCAAAATACAGCTGTTAGTTGAAGAAAGCAAGTAAAGTAAGTACAAATGGTAGGAAGCTATTACTATAAAGACCCACTGCCTGAGGAAGATGCATCCTGGGAACTTCTTGGTAACAGAAATACTCTATTTCTTAAATTGGAAAAAGGGTTCGTATGCTTTGCTTCATAACTTACACGTGTCGTACGTTTTTGGTATCAAATACTCCACTCTTAAGTTTTTAACACAAGTGAGAAAGGGACAGTGAATGAACACACAATAAATTTGCAGTCACTACCTGTGGAGTTTGGATAAGGCGGGGCTTTCCCTTTATTATTCATTCCTGGACCATTTAAAATGTTTACAATTAACAAGTAGTATGTTTGGGGAGAAATGTTTACCGAAAACAAACTGCACAGAGATCTGGGGCCTATTACTATGCAGGGTAGTTAATTCTGTTTTCCACTTCCACAATTTCTCCAGGATGTCCTCAATTAAAACTATGCTAAGGATCTTTTCTGGGTCAAATCTAAAATATTGAGAAAACCTTACAACAAAAAAGGCCGGTTTTTACTGAAAGCACGCATTCTTTCTTTGTATTAACAATTCTTGGCTTCATCTAACTTTATTATACTAATTTGCAACTCTGACCCACCTCTGCACTTTTCCAATTTATTTAGACCGTAAACTACCACAAATCCTTTTTGGTGTAAATTAAATAAGTAAATGAATGACACTTGTTCCAAAGGGCCCTCTTTCCCATTTTTTTCCACGGGCGCCAAAGCCTAGAGAGCCCCGAGAGCTCCCCAGGAAACAAGCCCTTCCTGCGCAGGGACCGGAAGGAAGCAGGTCCCGCAGGCGGGAAGGGCCCGGGTGGTCTTCTAGCCCTAGTCCGACCCCTGAGATCCGGGGTGCTGAAGGGACCTGCCCCGCACCAAGAACTGGACGGCCGAGCCGTAAGAAGAGAAGCTCTGCAGCACCCGGTGCCTTCAGACTCCCGGGACACGCGCTGCTTACACCGAGGGAGGATTTCCTCGCGGCGCCGGGCCTTCGCGACCTTGCCCCGCGACCTCGGCCCCGGGACCTGGCGCCTTACTTGCCGCTCTCCACGCGGTGGCCGGGACGCAGCCAAGCAACCGAGCCAGCCTCGATACAGTCATGGCGCCAATTCCCACACAGTCCTGGGGGCGCAGCAGGGAAAGCGAACCAGCAGCGCCGACCCGGGCCCACCCCGCAGGAGGGGCGGAGCTCTCGCGAGGCGGGGCCTGCGTCTGATTGGGTGGAGGCCTGTGTACGGAGGGGGCGGGACCTGCTTGGTGGGCGGTGCTGAGGGGCGGGGCCTGTCTGGTGGGCGGGACCTGCTTGGTGGGCAGGGGGGCGGGGCGGGGCGGGGCGGGGCATCAGGAGCTGTTCCTAAAAATCCGTGCTCCGGTTCCGGGCCGTCTGTAAGGAAAAGGTTCAAGGTGGATCCTTGGGTGGCTTAGCGGTTTAGCGCCTGCCTTCCGCCCGGGGCGTGATTCTGGAGAGCGGGGATTGAGTCCCATGTCAGGCCTGCTCTCCCCGTGTCTCTCATGAATAAATAAAATCAAAAAAAAAAAAAAAAGGTTCAAGGAGAGCGACTCGAACTACCCTGACCTCCTGCTGCTTAAAATCCCAAATTATGACTGAGGTTGGATGAGGGAATAATTCCATGCGTTCCTCTCAATCTAAGACAATGGTCTCTTGAAAGATCCCTTTCATAGTATGCAAAGATGAAGCACACTTTTTGCTCTTTTGCCCGTGTGATAATAGCCTTTCTTTCCTTGTTCAGTTCTCTTTTATTTTTTAAAGGACTGTTCGTTCAGTGAACTAATTCGTTGGTTCTGACGCATTGACCGGATGACCTGAAAGATGACAATTTTGAATGAAGAGCAGAGCAAGAAAAGGCTTGCCATCTGGTCCAGGCTGCAGGGGAAGTGGGCCAGTGCAATTGGCCCATAAATTCCAACCGTTCCAATGACGTTTGGAGCATATGTGGCAGATCGGGAGGCTTTATGTAACTTGTGGAAATCCTTACAGAATCACAGTGTAGGTCCCTAGATTCTTATTTTTTCAGAAAAGTTCTGGGCTAGCTGTTGGGTGCTGGCAATGTCTGACAATCTGAGTTTCTCATCGTGACCTGGGAGTTATCTGATCCTCCAGGATAAGGAGCCCTTTCACTAAGAGCAAGTATATACAAAACAAGGCCAGAAACAAAACCCAAGCAATTTTCATTAGCAGTTAGCTCCTATAAATGCTTTTGACCCTTAGCTATATCTACAGTTCAGTGATGAATTCTTTGTGACCGGTTGACTGAGGGAAAAAAATTCAAAGCTGGATTAAGAATGGCTTTGCTAAATATACTGACTCAGCTATTAATGGACTGCCTTGGCATTTAGAGCCCTGTTTAACAGAGGCTCTCAAGGAACAGCAGAGAGAGAGAGAGAAAGATCCTCTTGGAGGCCTGAACTTTATCTTGTACACTTTGCCTGGAAGGAGACGTGGCTTGAGACAAAAATCTACATAATTTTATGGGCTCTGGCTTAGTCATGTGATCAGGGACTGGGACTGTAAAGGTTTTGGAATAGTTCTTTGGAACAGGACTTCTCAAATCACCCCAAAACATAAGATTGTTTGGATCTCATTGCTTAAAAAAAAAAAAAAAAAAAAAGCTCCCATTTTAGAAGGGCTATTAATCAGAATAAGATTACTATTATTTATCTATTGCATCATAATACATTATACCAAAATTTGGTATTGTCTTAAATTCTGTTTTTGTGGATCAGAAAAGCAGCAGCCAGTGTGCCTCTAGGTCTTAAAGGAGGTTGCAGTCAAGTTCTTAATTGGAGTTCCAGTTTCATATGGAGGCACAACTAGGGGAAGATCTGCCTCCAAGCTTACTAGTACAATTATTGGCAGGATTCGATGCTTTGTGGGCTTTCAGACCAGAGGCCTCTTTTAGTTCTTGCTATGTGGGCTTCTTCAAAGATCATCTCACAATATGGCAGCTGGCTTTCCACGGAATGAGTGAGAATGAAACTGCTAAAGTAGAAGCCACAGGATTTTTGTAATCTCAAGTTTTGATGTATTCTATCATTAGAAGTGATGTATTCTTTTGATGTACTCTATTTGAAGTCAGTATATCCAGCACCCTCTGAAAAGGGAGGGGTTACACAAAGGGTGAATACCAGCAGATGGGGATCATTGAAGACCATTTGAGACCACAGTGACCCTCTTCATAGACATCAGTCAGCCTCATTCCCCCACCACAGCTGGACCTACTATCTGCTAGTCACAGTGGCACGGAGACATGCATAGATTTTTAACATAGTCTTTTTCCCTGACAGATTGGCTAGCACCACTACTTGCAGTGAACAATCTGTCCCCCTGATAAAGGACTATGTAGCCTGGGTGGCAGGTTTGATTACAATGGAACCCTACTATAATGAAGGAGGTAGCAACTTGTTGTATAGTAACAATTATACCCACATTTGGATTGGTTTCTGTGACTTATGCTTCTTTTATACATTCTGTGTACTTACTGAATACCTTATACTAAATACACCTTATATAGCATCCCATACAAAAGTGCTTACCAAAGAACTCACTCCTGTGAAAAATGTAGTGATGCCTGTGGCATTAGCAAACCTTATCACATATCCCATCAGACCAGAAGCAATCAGTCTTATAAAGGACAGCTCTACTGAAGGTTTACTTTTTTTTTAAGGTTTTATTCATTTAAGATTAAAAGTGATAGAGAGCATGAGTGGGGAAACAGCAGAGGGAGAGGGAGAAGTAGGCTCCCCACTGAGCAGGGAGCCCAATGCAAGGTGGAGGGGAGGGATTGGTTCCCAGGACCCTAGGATCATGGCCTGGGCTGAAGGCAGACACTTGACTGTGCCACACAGGGATCCCCAAAAGGTTTTTTTTTTTTTTTTTCCCAAAAGGTTTACTTTTGGAACAGGATGAGAAAATACACTTTGGGATGCTGTCCTAAAGGACTTGGCATATATTCCCAATGACTTAACAATTTCAGTGTTATCTCTTCTATGGACAGAATAACTGGATCCAAAGAGTAGTAGAAGGATGAGTATCTTGTTTACATGATACACTGTTCCTATGTTTTGCTTACCATCATGGGGAGAAATAATCTGCCATGGGTCCTGGGCCTCCCTGCAGATTACTGCTGAGTATACCAATGGCAAGGCTTATCTATCTCCTGAAACAGCAATTTCTGTAGCTGGTCATATGGGCATTTAAATATAGCATTACTACAATAGAACTGCTGTTCCCTTTGGGGGAAAGAGACTGGCTTGTTTGCTGCTTGCTCTAAAAAACGCTTGGCCCTTGGCCCTGGACTTTTCTCCTGTGATGCAACCCAATGTGTGTACAGGTGTCATCTGCCACTCTCCATCACTGTGGGGATTGGGGCTCCAGGAACTAGTGCAAATATGCTGATGCTTGGCTATTTTGCTGTAATAAAGTCTTTTGTACTCTGGAGTCTCCTGTCCTGTAGCAAGCAAGCCTATAAGTAGGATAAAATCTTAGACCCTCCACTGCGTTTACCATCCATCTCCAAGATTCCAGATTTTTTTGGTGTACTATTTTTTTTCCCAGAGTGGGATATAAGGGGACATGATGTTTTCTCTGCATTGAAGTTGGGAATTGTAACCTGGTCATTTTAGCTCGTTCCTCTAGGTAAGGAGTTAGAAAAAGTGGTTATGGCAGTAGCTGGGGTGATTGGCCCTGATGACCACAGAAATGGGAGTAGAAAGAGGAGTCTGATTAGAGCTTGGGAAATCATATCTCCTGGAATACCTCCTCACAATACCATTTTGAATTATAAAAATTAAGCAAACATTTGCAACCATGTATAGGCAAGACCACTCAAGCCTCAGATCCTTGGAACATGCACTAGGTAAATCTCATCCAGTTGACATCCTCAAATACAAAGGAAACAGGGAGTAAGTGGCAGTGGTGAGAAGTCATAACCATCTAGCTTTATGGCCAGTAGCAGAATTGAGGACTGTATTTAGCATAATTTTAACATAAATGAGACTTTGGGACAAAACATGTTGTTCCCCATATCCTACCCTAGATATTGTTTCAGTTTGTCTATAATAGGGTTCTGAAATTTGTATTTTTTTATAAAAATGTATTTATTTATTCATGAGAGACACACAGAGAGAGGTGAGACATAGGCAGAGGGAGAAGCAGGCTCTTTGTAGGAGCCTGATGCAGGACTCGATACCGAATCCTGGGATCATGACCTGAGCTGACAGCAGCCACCCAACCGCTGAGCCACCTAGGCTTCCCTGAAATTTGTATTTTTAGTAATTCAGGTAATTATCAGCAAGGATGCTGGCAAAGCCCTGCTCTAGTTATATTTCCTTCCTCACTGGTACATATATATGCTTATGTATTTAATAATTTCCCTTTTCTTTCCTATGTTGTATATAGATGTAGTAGTGGTTAGGTCACGATTCTGTTATGGGTTACATACTACTGAGACAAGATCATTACAGAATTAGAGGAGGGGACATCTTACGGAGATTCTGGACTTGAAAGTAGATGAGGGATAATACAGTATTATGCAAATGCATACATATGGGAGGAGTGTTATATGTAAATGTTGGAAAGAGATGGGACTACAGTAGATCTCTGATGTTTTTATATTGGGTGTTCAGTCATCACACTCATTTCATATACTTGGTGGATCTGGTGAGAGAAATGGTCTCATCATCTACTATGGAAGCTGAGGTCAAATATATTTGCTATCTTTGATGCTTGAAGCCTGAGTGCTGGTAGAAAAATAACCTTGGTCAGAGGTATCTGTGTGGCTCCGTGGTTGAGCAACTGCCTTTGGCTCAGGTCCTGATCCTGGGGTCCTGGGATTGAGTCCCACATCAGGATCCTTGCAGGAAGCCTGCTTCTCCCTCTGCCCATGTCTCGGTCTCTCTCTGTGTCTCTCATGAATGAATAAATAAAATCTTAAAAAAACAAAAGAATAACTTTCGTCAATAGGACATTCCTATCAGACTTCGAATTTGGAATGAGTGATTCAGATGAGAAAAGTGTTTGGAATCCAGTTTTCAGAGGCACCACTGCCAGAAGATGTATACACAAACTTCTAGTTCTTCTTGAGGTCAGAACTTAGCTATGATTTTGGTCATTTAGCTTCCCTTGGCTTCTGTTTTCCAAAGTTCATTCTCCAGCTTTTCCAACAATTCCATGAGTTACCTAACATTCTTCCAACAATTTTTTTCTGCTTAACTTAATCATAATTTTTGTTGTTGTTGTTGTTGTTTTTTGCAACAAGAATTCTTACGGGCATATACTTTAATGAGATTCATGCTCTAGAAGTCAAGTATACTATTTCAGGCAATCACTTCCCCTTTCCCTCAGGACCCCAATCCACTCCTACAATCTGCATTTGGAAGTAAATATTATATGATAGTTTCCCTGGTAAATGAGAAGTGAAATCTGTTAGATTTTAAACTATGATCATTGATATGCTTTTGAAAACTGTGTCAAAGCAACCAACAACCAATAAGCCATGATCATACGAATAATTTACCCTCACATACAATTATATCATTATGAGTAAGAATGAATCCTTTGATAAACCTGGAAGATTATTATACAAACTTAGAATAAGCATATTTTAAACTCAGGGCCAAGGTATGTGAAGATGAAAAATGTGTGTGGCAAAAATATGTGGTAGTTAATGCATGTATTTATATTTTCCAGTTATAAAGTACTTGGTATATTATTGCTTAGTCAATTCATTGGATTTTCAAATACTTTTTACAAAGTAAAGAATTATGGAGAGCCAATGAAATACTTTTTAACTACTTAATATATGCAAAAGACAAATTATAAAAATACAAAGGCTGTAAGTTATATAATCATGCTGGTCTATACAATTAATATAGTCTATCCAACTATAAATAAAAATATACCCCTAGTATTCTGAAAATAAGCAAGTGGTTTATCTGTTCCTCCAGATAGTCATTTGTTCATTTATTAACACCAGAGGCAATAATAACACAATGCTAAAAATAAAACATGCATTATACAACACATACTTACAAAAACCTCTGTCCATCACAATTGGCAAATGCAAACAGACCTATCCATCCTTAGTGCATTATTATTTTCACAAGTAAAATAGGAAAGGAAAATAGTGAATTTAATGCTATTCAGCACCTTTAGGAAAGTCAAAAGACTTAACATCTCCATATATCAAAAACATTTGCATCTCTATCACCAAACATGTAATTATTTTGTTCCATTCTTAACATGAATTCTTTTATTTACATTACTTTTTAGTTCAACAAATTTTAATAATATTTAAAAATTATCTAAATTCATAAAAGTATTTCATAAATTTCAACACTTAAGTATTATTTACATACAAGAAAGTCCATGAAAAAAGTTAAAGAAATGTAGTCGGAAAGTTCAAGCAACACTACCAAATGTAGCAAAATTCCAACCAAATCAAAGCAGAGGGCATTCAACATTCAAAAATTTCTAGATGCTGCTAACATGAACATGAAAAAGTTCCAGTAATAAAAGTCAATGTGAGAAATAATGTTGAAATCACCAGTAGAAAATATATATTTTAATAGGCATGACATATGTTTAATAGCAACAGTAATGACTTTTATAGAAAACTTTTATAACATTGTCATTTATGAACTACCTGGTTTGACAGGGCTAGAGTTGATTTCAAAAAATATACTTTAGCAGCCATAATTTTATTTCCAGTTAAAACATAGTAAAATGTTAAAAGTAAAATGTATAATTAACTAAATAATACCCCAATACTAGAAAATTTAAAATCCCATGCTATTCTTGCAATAAATGGCCTCTAACAGGACGTGTCTGATGTAAGGACTGTGGAAAGCCAATAATAAACAATCAGATATACATATGGGCTTAAAGTTTCACTGAAATACTTATGTAGCAAAATATATGAAAAAGTAATAGAAAAGTAAAAAGATAAAATTAAAAAAATATTGCACAGCCACATTACCTAGAAAGGAAAGTGATGTTTAAAAAGCTCTAAACATGGATGATATAAATTATCTTCCATATAAAAAGGTATAAATATTTCTTAGAACTTATCAGCCTCTACATTTTAATATAATACATTATTTGAATCATTGTTGAATGAGGTAATTATCAAGTCTCTAACAATGTTTTTATCCTATTGGAAATATTTGAGGGCAGCAACCAGAAAGAATTTCTCTAAAAATATTTCCGAATCAAGAACAGCTATATGTGCAGCTCTCCCAATGAGTGAATCAGCTGTATTGGGCAATGCATTGATGACATTGTATCGAACCAAATTACACTCCTTGCTTTGTAGAACTGGGCGAAGCAAGTTGTGGATCATTTCTGAATAGATTTGTCCTATGGAACAAACAGAAAACAAGAAAATTAGTTTACATGAATAACTGAAAAAATTCTATGCCAACTTTTATATAATTTATAAAATTTAGTCATATTATTTCTATTTAAAGCAGAAGAATGTCTTTTTTTTTTTTTTTAAATTCATGGGAGACACAGAGAGAGAGGCAGAGACACAGGTGGAGGGAGAAACAGGCTCCTTGCAAGGAGCCCGATGTGGGACTTGATCCCAGATCCTGGGATCCTGCCCTGAGCCAAAGGCAGACCGCTCAACCACTGAGCCACCTAGGCGTCCCAGAATGTCTTTTAAAAGGTTTTCTTTTTCTTGGACTATCATTTTGAGACTGTTCTATAAAAAATACAAATAACCACATTACCTAGCCAAGTAAAACTAATAAATTTATTATAAATTCTTATAAATTTGATTCTTTTAATTCACAGCAATGAATATAACAGAGTAAATAATTTTATTCAACATTAGGTCACTTATGACTTGTTAACTTATTATGAAAATAAGATAGCCATGCTAAGACATTTTGCCTTTTATATATTATAGGGAATAGTCAGTGATACTGTAATAGTGTTCTATGGTGACAGATGGTAGCTACCCTTGGGGTGAGGATAGCATAATGTATAGAAAAGCTGAATCACTTACTATATGGTACACCTGAAACTAATGTAACATTGAGTGTCAACTATACAAATAAAAGACATTTTGCCTTTTAGAACTTTTAAAACTTGAACCTATAGCAAGTACTTTAAAAATGTTTCAGAGGCATTCAACATTATCCCACATATTTCCAAATTATTCTAAAAAAAAATCAGTAACTTCCTATAGTCAAAAGAACAATGTAAGTTTGGCTCAAGATCAGACAGGATCCTTTTTGGTCTAAGGATTTATTTAATGCTTGGTTTTGCTTTTAATCTCAAAACTGTTTCTCCCTCTTTTTGGCTAATCCTGACAATGAACTTATTGAGGTCATTCTCAGCATTAAAGACCTTCTAAAGAAGGTTAGATATACATAAAGGCACAAACTGCCTTACAAGGGGCAAAAGAGTTTTTAATGCTTAACTACAGATGAGTGCTAACACATATCCATGGACCTGTGGATTTTATAGGCAAGTATCACATTTCTAAGGAGGGGTAGGGTTTATCTCTGAGGAATCATGAGAAGGGAAAAGTATATAGAAGTACATTTAGAGAAAGAAGAGAGAGCTATTAAAGACAGAGATTAACACATCAGATAGATTCATAGAAAACTCCCACCTCTTCTCTTAGTTTTCACTGTGAATCAAGCTGGATTTCTGGTTACATGCTACTTGAAAAATATTTTTATTATAGAAGTAGTCCAAACCTGTCTTGATTAGATTTCCCCCTGTCCCCCCGTCGCACAGAATCTGTTAAAACAAGCACATTTCTCTAGTTTCTATGACCCATCCTGAAGGTTAAATAAATCTCTTCTGAATTTTCCCCTAAGTTCCTATAGAAGTTGACAACAATAAAAAAAATTATTCTGATGTCACAAAACGCTAAAAAAATATTTGTTAAATGAATAGAGTACCTACTATGTATGTGTCAGGCATCATGTTAGGCAATGCCAATACAAATGTGTATAAGGGAGATTCCCTGCTTAAAGAGACTGTTTACTGTTAAAATGTGGAAAAAGCAAAGGATTAAGAGTTTGCTTAAAAATCACCCTCATTCCAAAAAAGGAACTGAGCAAATATGGGAGGTTCGACACCCAACCAAGTTCTTGCCCTAATCCTGTAATTAATTAATCGCCAGTGACTTTGGATCAGCCACTTAGCATCTCAATTATAAAATAAGTAAACAGGGCACATTGTGTGTCTGCCTTTGGCTCAGGTCATGATCCCAGGATGCTGGGATCAAGTCTCACATCGGGCTCCCTATAGGGAGCCTGCTTCTCCCTCTGCCTATGTCTCTGCCTCTCTCTGTGTGTCTCATGAATAAATAAGTAAAATTTGTTAAAAAGTTAAAAAATTAAAAAAATAAAATAAGCAAATAGGATGCAAATATCCTGGCTCTAATTAGCTATGATTTAAATTTCTTTTGTTATTCAAGATAGCAATAACAAAAGAATAAATATATAAAATCTTTATTACTTTATTGAAGTAAAATAAGTCTTTGCTTCCATCTTTGACTAAAAGCAAGATACAGCAGATCATGCAGCATGCTTCCATCTTTGACTAAAAGCAAGATACAGCAGATCATGCAGCATGATGATTACCATAATCACCAATCCCAATAATCCAGAGGAAATTAAACTACAGATTACTTTTGAGGCAGCAAAATGAAGGGCATTTATAATTAGGAAAAGAACTCTTTCAAAAGAATGATTTTTTTTAAAGATTTTATTTATTTATTCATGAGAGACACAGAGACAGAGAGAGAGAGAGAGAGAGAGAGAGAGAGACAGAGACACAGGCAGAGGGAGAAGCAGGCTTCATTGCAGGGAGCCCGACGTGGGACTCGATCCTGGGATTCTAGGATCACGCCCAGAGCTAAAGACAGACACTCAACCACTGAGCTACCCAGGCATCCCAAGATGACTGTTTTATTGGCAAAACCATTTCACATGGCAGGAGAAAAGAAAAGAAGAAAAAAAGAGGAAGGATAGCTGTTAACATCAGTGGGTGAAAAAGAAAGTAAAATGAAAGAAAGATGAAAGAAAGAAGAAAGTGACTACAAGAAAAATTTGGGAAAAAGCTCAGGTGTAGTTACAACTGTTTGAAATACTTTTTTTTTTAATGTATAGGGAACTCCATATAAAATAATGATTCCGTCATAAGCAGGCATTTAAAATAATAATAAAAGTGATCAACTGACATATAAAAAATGTTATGGGATGCATTGTCAGAGAAACAAATGGAGATGAAATACTTCCAATTTATTTAGTTACCTGACTGTTTGTCCTTTAATGCTGTTTTACACATTTCAATGCGGGCAGAGTGATAAGGAACATAGCGATCCTGTAGAGATCCCACTAGCACAACATTTTTGAAATAATGAAGCCCTATAAAGAAAAAATACTGAATTATAATGCAACCAGATTAATTAGCCAGATTTAAAATAACTTAGTAGTATACTACATGACAGGAAATTTTTAATTTCCTCAAAGTATTAAGTATAATACTTAATCCTTAATAGTATTAAGTTTATAGCTTTAAAAAATTTTTAAATTTATTTATAGGGGCACCTGGTGGGCTCAGTCTGATAAGCCTCTGAATTTGGTCATGATCTCAGGGTCTTGGGATGGAGCTCTGCCTCGGGATCCCTGCTCAGTGGGGAGTCTGCTTCTCTCTCTTCCTGTCCCTCCCCCACTAGGTGCTGGCTCTCCCTCTCAAATAAATAAAGGTTTTATATTCATTCATTCATTTATTTGAGAGGGGGAGAGAGAGAGTCCACACACAAATGACAGGGAGGGGGAAGGCAAAGGGAGAGGGAGAAGCCAACTCCATGAGGCCAAAGGCTCTTGATCTGAGGACCTGAGCAGAAATTAAGAGTCCCAAACTCAACTGACTGGGCCACGTAGGTGCCATAAATTTATGGATTTTACATTAGATGAATTCTTTCTCCAAATTTCTATATATTATCTATAAAAACCCCTACCTTCACTGTATACAGTTTATGTGCTGGTATGAGAAATGTCTATACTGAGTGAGGCAAGGATTATGATGTGGTGGTGTGGGGGTACTGGAGGGATTAGATATGGTGGGCTAAAATTCTATAGGAAGTATTTTATGACTTTCTTACTTTCCAGAGGATATTTCTCAATATTTAGGACTATTTCTCAAAGAAAAAAATTATACTTTTTCATAAAAATAAAATGATTTCAAATGAAATCATTTGAAGCTGACTTTTTTAAGTTTTCATTTGACTATTGCCTAATATTACTATTCACTCCTTATTTGTATAATGTTAAGAGGATACGTACTTAGATTTTTCAATAATAATAATGAGTTCTGTTATCCATCCACCTGACTTCAGTCAGGTCCCTCTATATTTATTTTTTAGTAAATTAGGTGAATTTACGGTTTGTGATACATTGAATTAACTCACTTAAGTACTGAAACCAGGTTCCTGGCCACCTTATTAACCGTAATGTATAGCTCTAATAATAAATAAATAAATAAATAATAAAAAATCATGTGTTATTAAATAAGATATAAACCAATAACAACAATACATTAGAACTGGGGTATTTACTTTAGGGCATATAATTTTGTTGTGGAACATTCCAGAGTAAAATTTTGATACTTTTTGCCTATTGGAATTCAGATTCTGTTTCACAGGCCAATTGTGGGGACTACTGTGGATCCAGAATATAGGAAGCCTTTGTAGATGCTCCTTTCCCTTTCAGAATTGATGGTCCTAATAAGAGATCCTAGACCTTCACACAGGTAGATGAGACTGTTTACAGCCTCTATATCAAATATAAGGTTATCTCCTCCCTTTTCTCAATGAGAAGATAACACTTGGGGCAATTTGAATATATAAAATTCTAGGGATATAAATGAAATAATCAATGTCTATAATACACTATTACACAAACATTTAAAATGATATTTTAGAAAAATATTATTAAAAATGGATTTTTCCCTTCATTCTTACATTTCGTGACAAATTAATTCTATTCTTGGCATCATTTGAAACCAATGTAACATTAGTGCTACTCTGGGAATTATCTATGTGTCCTTAGAGCAGAGATCTTACTGGTATACATTTATTTACCCTCAAGAGTAATTTAAGACTTTCCATACTTGAAACTAATGTAACAATGTATGTTAATCGTACTTCTATTTAAAAAAAAAACCTTCCATACAAAAGCACAATATTAGTATTAATATCTTATTGAAAAATTTATTAAAATTAGACTACTAAATTTAAAATGTATTTTTAAAGTACTGTCTTAGGAATCACATTTAGAAATGACAATATAGTATATTTATATCAGTGTCAGGATCTTTGATTTTATTTATTTCATTGCTAGGGAATCTGAGAATTAACAGTTTTCTTAGAAATACCCTCATCTAATATTTACTGATTTTGCATACTTCCATTCCACCCAGCTGCCTAAACCTGCAGAGACAGACACTTCCCTCAAGGAACTCAGTCTGGGGCAGCCCCGGTGGCCCAGCGGTTTAGCGCCACCTTCAGCCCAGGGTGTGATCCTGGAGACCCAGGATGGAGTCCCATGTCGGGGTCCCTGCATGGAGCCTGCTTCTCCCTCTGCCTGTGTCTCTCTCTGCCTCTCATGAATAAATAAAAAATAAAATCTTTTTTTTTTTTTTTTAAAGGAACTCAGTCTGAAGCAGTGATTCTCAACCTGAGTGTCATTTCCTTGTAGAAGCAGATCAGAATCTCTGCAAGGAGCTTCTGCTTCTGCCTGGAAGGTTTGCTTTTTGTATCAGCCAAGACCCAAGTTAGTTAAATAGACTGACTCTCTTTGAATCTTTTGGTGTTAATCCCTATCTAGCAATGTTGGCTAAGCAGGGCAGAAACTCAAAGTGAAACATGATAGGCCCCTGAGATGCAATGCTGGTACAAATTACACAAGTGCCCCAGCTATACTGAAGTCTCGCTAATGAAAGTGTCTGAAGTCTCTACTGGGAGTCCTATTCTAGGTTCATCTTCTCTGCACCTACACTGATGCTACCTGCTCAAGATAACCTAGTTATCGGATCCCTGGGTGGCGCAGCGGTTTGGCGCCTGCCTTTGGCCCAGGGCGCGATCCTGGAGACCCGGGATCGAGTCCCACATCGGGCTCCAGGTGCATGGAGCCTGCTTCTCCCTCTGCCTGTGTCTCTGCCTCTCTCTCTCTCTGTGACTATCATAAATAAAAAAAAAAAAATAAAAAAAAAGATAACCTAGTTATCGGCCTTTGGGTTAGCACTTCACTCAGTCCTGCAAGTGGCTAATCCTAGTTTGAAAAGTTACTTCTAACTTGGGAAAACAACAGTTCCCCATTTAACTAAAAAATTTCTGAATATATTAGTTACTTTTCAGGTACCAAGAAAGAGATTAAAATACATCTTCAATATTTTTGTGGACTGTATAATAAGATGATTTCTGTATGAACGCTATTATGGTATGGTAACTTTCATCTTCATTATTTTAGTCTTCCTGATACTTCTGGCAACACATTTTTTTCCTAAAAATTTTAATGGGTTTTAAAGCAGTTCATATTGACTCATTTTCTATTTACCCTCTGGAATTGGCTCAAGCAGTAGTTCTAAACTGGTGGCTCTGCACCTAAAGGGACATTAAGCAGTGTCTGAAGACATTTTTGTTATCACAACCAGGGGGACTGAAGTGATGAGGGCATGGAGGAGGGTGTGTGCTACTGGCATTTAGTGGGGTGAGGCTAGGGATGCTACTAAGTATCTTAAAATGCATAAGACCACCCCTGATGATGAAGATTTATCCAGCCCAAAATGTTAATAGTGCTGAGATGAAGAAAACCCTGTGCTTTTAAAACTGACACATACTAAAATATATTACACTATTCTTATTTTTACTCATTTATTTTACATTTGAAAGAATTTGCTTCCCAAAATGTTAGCTGATGCTGGTTCTTTCCTACACTTTCAGAAACAAAATACAAATGTTACTTACAAATCAATGGATACCTATTATTAAACACTTCTGTAATCTGCTGGAAGAAAAGATTCTCTTGTGCCATAGTAGCACAGCAGGAAATCTCCTTAATTATTATATTTTCTTTGTCAGAATTCAATAGCTGGTGAAGAGATGCTAAACAGATGTTTTTTGGGAAAATCTTAAAATAAGGTGTTTCTGCAATTCCAACAATAGATTCTCATTGGGCTATTTTTGAGCCCTCATTGCAGAATGCAAGAATGCCCATGGTCCTCTTTATGTAATCTTGACTGCTTCACCACAGGTGTCACTAAATACGTATGTAATATACACTTCACACTTTACAATGTAGAATATACCTTCTACATTGTTCTAGTTTCTTCATCTTCTTTCTTTTGATACTCAATGCTGAGACACTAGTATGCCATAACTATACTGTGTAATTTGTAGAATGCAATAAGGTTTTTGGGTCATAAGTTGTTATAAAAATTTAATGAATTTTTATAATTTTAACACCTTAATCAAAATAGATAATTTCCTCTTAAAAGTAACATTTCCTTAAAGCTTTACTAGATCTTTTGTGTTCAAACAAAAAAGGCAATACACACTTAATAAATATATGATTTTTACAAAAACATAACATTTCTCAATTTTTTAAAGAAATCATCTAAATTATTTTATGCTTTTAAATGCTTCTTTAATTTTAAAATAATAAATAGCTTTTAATTAAGGAAAGCTACTAATGATACATTGCAGAAAAGACTGTTTCAAAAGGGTAGGGGCTTTGCTTAAATAAAAAAAAGTAATTTACATGTTATAATGATAAATTATTATGTATTTATATATTATATATAGCTATGTAATTGTATGTGTGTGGGTGTAGGAATTGACCACTCATTTCTCACAATTTTCTAGATGACCAAAAAAACCTCAAAAAACAAAACAAAACAAAAACTAGGGAAAAACAAAGCTCAAGATAGACTTGGACCACCTCTGTCATAATTTAAAAATCAACTAGTGAGTATGTTGATATTTAAAACTGCAATTAGAAACAGTTTCTAAGGTTCCTGAAAATATGCATTACTGGCTAAACATGACACAACTGGAACATGCATGACTGCTTACTAGCTTTATGACCTCAGACAAGTTACTCAACTTCTCTGTGCTTCAATGTCCTCATTTGCAATATGGAGCAATAATAGTCTTAATAAGATTAAATAAGCTAGTATATATATATATTTAGATAGTACCTGGAATATAGTATGTACCATACGTGTGTTGGGTATTTTGTTATCACAACCAGGGGGACTGAAGTGATGAGGGCATGGAGGAGGGTGTGTGCTACTGGCATTTAGTGGGGTGAGGCTAGGGGTGCTACTAAGTATCTTAAAATGCATAAGACCACCCCTGATGATGAAGATTTATCCAGCCCAAAATGTTAATAGTGCTGAGATGAAGAAAACCCTGTGCTTTTAAAACTGACACATACTAAAATATATTACACTATTCTTATTTTTACTCATTTATTTTACATTTGAAAGAATTTGCTTCCCAAAATGTTAGCTGATGCTGGTTCTTTCCTACACTTTCAGAAACAATTCAGATGTATATTAATAGACTTATATTTGGGTACAAGTAGAAATCTTAAAACAGGGATGCCTGGGTGGTTCAGCAGTTGGGCATCTGCCTTTGGCTCAGAGCTTGATCTCGGGATCCAGGATCCAGGATCGAGTCCTGCATGGGGCTCCCTGCAGGGAGTCTGCTTCTCCCTCTGCCTGTGTCTCTGCCTCTTTTTCTGTGTCTCTCATGAATAAATAAATAAATCTTAAAAAAAAAAAGAAATCCTAAAACATAAATACAATTTTAATAAGTCATTTGAGTAATTTTTTATAGCCAGTAATACTGACATTTAGATGAACTAATTTTTAATAGTTTTGTTAGAAAAATGTCCTAAAACAGATTTGTGATGGTAATGTGAAAGCAAATTTTTATAATTTAAAATACTAATATTATTTTAGTTCAGGCACTCTTCGTTTAGAGCTATTTTTACCATCTAACATTTATTGAATTTTGTGCTATTCAAAACAGTAGTTGTTTCACATGGATTATCTCATTCGATCCTTTAATAGTCTTGAGGAAGAATACTATTATTCCCATTTTACCAATGAAGAAACTGAAGCCTATTTAGATTAAGGATCCTACTCAGTTTTTCAGCTAAAAATAGTATCTACGATTGACTTTAGGTTCGGCTCATAAACAGTTATTAGGCTGGTACAACTGGAGGGAAGGTATGAGTCTTGTCATGAACTATAAGGCAAATAGTCAATTAGTAACTTGTAAGCAAAAGTTTTAACTAATCTTTAAGAAATAACTCAAGTGCAAAAGATCTACTCACATCTTAGTAATTAGAAATAGCAGTACAAATATCTGTTCAGATGGGGGAAGGCCATGGATTATAGAATTTTTATTGTAAAATTTTATTTATGCCTTCTTTAATGTTTTTATTTTCTTATGTTGTTACTATTCCTATTGCTAATTTTACTTTGTAAAATACAGCATAAATATGCAGACCCCAGGGAACATTTATATTTGGTTTTGCCTTTCATACATTTCCTAACCTGTCAACAGCAGTGGTACAAACTTCATGTACCTAGAACACAGTAGTTCCAGTTAGTGTCATAAGTTTTTCCCACGTGAGTACTATACACTCTATTTTATTTGTAGGCATATCTTGTATTTTAATGAATCAAGTAAATATTTCTGTGCACTGTATGTAACTTATTGTTGCTTTGTACTCTTAGAAACAAAACATAAAACTTGACCTATAAAAGAACTTTTCTTTCTCTGATTCTAATGACAGACAATACATGAAATAACCATTCCAAAATCTCTTTCTCACATTAATAACATTTAAGGCAGAACCCTGAAAAGGTTAAAACAGCACTCAAACGAAGTGGGCATTATTCAATTAGTAAATCTATCCAGTGTTTACATCAAATGTTTCAGGAGCAGAATGTAGGACACAAGGGATGAGAATGAAGGTAAAAAATAGATTTAAATGCCTACGGCTTAGATTACAAATTCAAGTTACTTCCAATTTGGAACTATCAGTCACCAAATACATGAGTTTGATTTCCAGCTTACCATATAATACTGACCTGCCTTTGGACACTGAAAATAGTATTGAAAAGACCATTCATTGATGCAGTGAGTTTATACTGAACACTTACTAAGGGAAGGACTATAGTAAATACTGTTTATGTGAGGAGTGGGAAAGAGTTGTCACAAATGGATCCTATTATTGAAAAGGAAGTTAAGGTATATAAAAGTGACTATATGAGATAAACTGTAACAGGTATGGTAAATGAGGTTCATATATAATACCATAAGAGTTCAGTTATAACATTAACAATCTTGGGAAGTAGAATGCAAAGAAGTGGGATCAAAGATGACATTGAGATATTTCAAACTAAGTAATGTAGAAAACAGAGTACTATTAAAAAATTTTGAAAGAAGAGTTAGTAAAAGAAGACAATATGTTCAGGTTTAGACATATGTTTCAATATAAGTAGAGATGTCTAGCACACAAATGAAGACTGGAATTCATTAGTGAGGTCAGTTTGGAGGCGTAAGATCTGGGATATATATATAAATATTGGGCAATCAATTAGGCACTCAGAATAGAGGACCATTAAATCAGAGAGGGCCACAAGAAAGCTTTTTTTTTTTTAATTTTTATTTATTTATGATAGTCACACACACACAGAGAGAAAAAGGCAGAGACATAGGCAGAGGGAGAAGCAGGCTCCATGCACCGGGAGCCCGACGTGGGATTCGATCCCGGGTCTCCAGGATCGCGCCCTGGGCCAAAGGCAGGTGCCAAACTGCTGCGCCACCCAGGGATCCCCTCAAGAAAGATTTTAAGCAAGTGATGTTTGAGGTTAATTTTAGAAGATGGAAAGAATTGGTTCTAAAAAGATGAGTAAGCACATGGGGAGGAATGGTGGTAGAAAAAGCATGGGTGAATATAAGTGTAAAACATGTGGCATGCCTAAAACAAAGGATGTGTGCATGGGTGGAGTAGGATATGAAATTAGTAAAAGTATCAGGAACCAGATTATAAAGGATTTGATGCCCTAAACCATGGAATTAAAACCTTATCCTGAAAGCCACAATGTACCATGAAAAGATGCTGAACAGAAGCAATATGGTTTGATTTAATTTTTAGAAGATACTTTTATCTAATAAGGAAATGAGATGAGGGAGAAGAGGGCATACAGGAGGCAGAGTAACCAGTTTGGACGCTATAGCAATAATCTTAGTAAAAGTGATGAAGGTTGAACTAAGGCAGTGGCAAAGAGAAGAAAGAAGACTCCATTAGCTATAAAAGAAGGCTGAATGTTTCAGGGCTTAGTAACAAAGCAGATGTGTGGGGAGACTGAGAAAAGTCTAAAAAACAACTTCTAAGTTTTTGGCTGGGCAAATGGTGGTAGATGTGGAATTGAAAGAAATTAATCTGAGGGAAAAGATGAGGTATCTGAAAACACTGCATTTGAGGCAACTGTGAACCATCTAAGTAAATGTACTTAGTAGGTAGCTGGACATATCAGTCTAGAATACAGCCTAGAAGACTGAACTAGAGATATATATTTGAGTTACCAATGGTGAAGATGGATATGAAATGATGCTATCAAAGAAGAATGTATAGAGTGAGAAGAGCAGATGACAGAAGCTGGAGCCCAAGAATACTTCTATTTAAAGGGCAAGGAGAGAAAAGGAATCCATGTAGGAAGCAGAGAGCCAATATGGAAGAAAACCAGGAAAGGCTGATACAGAATGGGAAATAGGAAAGTATTTCAAAAAGGGCATTTTAAATATAACGCCAGCATGTTTAAATAAAAGGAAGAAAAGAGAGAATTGAATATGGCAAGCTTCAATAGAATGGTGAGGACAGAAATCAGATTACAGTGGATTGAAGAGTGAAATAAAAGGTGAGGAAGTAGAGAAAATAATTGCCTTCTTTTTCAAGAGCCTTAATTCATATATAAAAAAAGAAAAAGAGTCAGTGATGAAAGGAGGTATTTATTATTATTATGACTTAAGATGGGAGAAAATGGAGTAACTTTGTATGTTAAGGGATTAGACACTGAAAAGGGAGAGTTTATTTATTTTTTATTATTTTTTAAAGATTTTATTTATTCGTAAGAGACACAGAGAGAAAGGAGCAGAGACACAGGCAGAGGGAGAAACAGGCTCCCTGTGAGGAGCCTGATGTGGGACTCAATCCTAGAAGCCTGGGATCACAACCTGAGCCAAAGGCAGATGCTCAACCACTGAGCCACCCAGGTGCCCTAAAATGGGAGTTTAAAGAAAGAAGGAATGGGTTCTAAAGCAGAAGGAATGGGTTCCAAAACTAGAAGGAAAGCAAAGGTGTGCTAATGTTTGTAGGTAAAAAGAAAGGAAGTAGGAAAGTTCTTGCTTGATGGCCTTCACTGTCACAGATAAAGTAGGAAACAAAGTCAGTAGTAGAAGTTGTAGTTTAGTCTGAGGAAAAGAGGTAAAAAAACTGGAAAAGCATTGGGGTACCTGGGTGGCTCAGTCAGTTAAGCATCTGACTCTTGGTTTTGGCTCAGGTCATGGTTTCATGGGTTGTGAGATCAAGCCCTGCATTAGGGTTGGCGCTTAGCAGAATCTGCTTGAGATTCTCTCTCTCTGCCCCTTCCTCCACTTGCACTTAATAAATAAATCTTTAAAAAAAAACTGGAAAAGCTTCTAGAGAATGGTTAGGAAACTATTAGAGTTAACTAGATAGGAACTCCATGGACCTACAGCGGCACTGATCTGCATGTCTGTGTGATCCATTTTGGTAGAACTCAACAAGCCAGGTAAAGAAACAGTAGTATAGGTTGCTGGACAGCTATGATGAAAAAACACTGGGTAAAAAATGTATGAATGATAAAAGTGATAACTCATGGAATCTGGGATGGATCAAGAAGGGAGTAAACGATGATGAACAGGGTAATTTAAGAAATTGAGTAGGGGCCTTAAATAGTCTAAAAAGCAAATGAGAATAAGGAAGTGAGTGAGAAATGAGGATATATTGTAGTCACAGAACAGAATACTGGTTGAAATTTCAGGGGTGGAATGTAGCCATGGGTATGGGTTCAAAGTGGAGTGGAATGAAGGTTACTACAGTTGAGAAAGGCTCTATAATGCTTGATGATGTTCTAAAGGGTTGACTTCATCAAATCACCTAAAATGATTCCAAGATCAAGTATATTAAGAACAAAGAAGAATATCTTCTCCCAAACATTAACTGTAAATTTGTCAATGAACCCTTATCAGAATTCCCATTGAATACATGAAGAATGATCAGGAGATTATTACATTAAAGATGACTAGAAGGTAGCAGAAATTTGATGGTACAAACCTCAAAGGATAGTTTTAGGACAGCAGAGGAATAATGATTCCAGCTAGAAATGGAAAGCAAGAGGACTATTTCCTCCACTCCAGATGGTACTCAGTAAATGAGAAACTGAGCTTCTCCTATAGCAGGGTTTAGCAAGGTGTGGCCTATAGGATCTGGCCTGCTGCCTTTTTGGGTGTTGTTGGAACATAGCTACACTCATTTGTTTATCTATTATCCAAGGCTATTTTTGTGCTACACTGGTATTGTTGAATAGTTGCAACAGAGATCACATGGCCTGCAAAGCCAAAATATTTACTATCTGGCCCTTTAGCGAAAAATTTTGCCAACCTCTGTTCTACAGTCAAGGGGAATGGGAAAATGGAGGTTCGGTGGGGAAGTATCTACGTTTCACTTATGTATCTACTTTTAGAAGGAAGTGGAAACTGCATTTTTTGAAGAAGATAAACATATAAAGTCAGTCTGTTCCCCTCAAATGGAGATTCCAAAGGACACAGTGGAAAGAATTTGGTAAGGTCATTTATAGACAATGAGGTTGGCAAAGTAGTAATTGAGGATCTCAGGTTGTAAAAGCTTGGTATATAATGCAAGACGGGGAATATACTTAGTAATCAGTTAATAAGAGATGAGTAAAAAGATTCATCCAGTAGTGGGAATTTAACTATTAATAGTTTAGTTTCTGGGGGCACCTGGATGGCTTAGTCAGTTGAACATCTGACTTGATTTTGGCCCAGATAGGAACCTCAGGGTGGTGGTCATGAGCCCTGCATTGGGCTGTGTGCTGGGTATGGAACCTGCTTAAGATTCTTTCTCTCTTGCTCTTTCTCCCTCTACCCTCCCCCCGAATAGTTTAGTTTTTGAAATTTTCCACAAAAGTTTTATAGCCCTAGAACAGGAAGGTAGAAGAATATGTGGCAGTTTATAAAGAGGGTTGAGGACTGGGGTAGGAGCAGGAGGACTAAAAGACTAGGACAGGCAGCGGCCCAGTTCAAAAACTGACTTACAATTGGTACTAAATTATAAATGTTAAAAAGTTTATGATAATTTCAAAGTACTGGTGTTCACACAACACAAATACAATCATGTAAAAAAAATCAAACATGTTATTGTGAGTTTATTTCATTACTAAAAAATTACAATTGAAAACTTTTTTAATCACCACAAAGACATGTTGATAATTTGCTAAAGATTCATTTTTAAAAAAGGTTTCAAGTCAATGTTTTCAAAACTGTTACTATATACTTACCTGCTTTATTACTAAGCCTGTATAAGAAAGTTTGGCGAGGGTCTGAATGATCTCGACATGTCAGTTGTAAAAGAGAACCTGATTTTTTCCATTTCTGCATAAACCACAGACCTACAGAATTATAAATGATATGTGAGTAAAACTGGAAATACGGGGTAACATATATGAAGATTATTAATTTTAGTACACATTTCACTTTAAAAATGACATCTACCAAACTAGCATTTTCTTTTTTTTTTTTTTAAAGATTTTATTATTTATTCATGAGAGACAGAGAGAGAGAGAGAGAGAGAGAGAGAGAGAGAGAGGTAGAGACACAGGCAGAGGGAGAAGCAGGCTCCATGCAAGGAGCCTGACGTGGGACTCGATCCTGGGTCTCCAGGATCAGGCCCTGGGCTGAAGGCGGCACTAAACCGCCAAGCCACCCGGACTGCCCCAAACTAGCATTTTCTTAATAAAAAATGTATTTGTAAAATATTTCCTTCTTCTGATAACTAATATAAACATACATATAAGTTAACTATGGGTTAAAGATGGTTGGTAGACGGCTTGCTATTTCTATCACATTCACTAACGAAATAGATCATGGTTTAAGGAATTTGGGAAAATTATACCTTTAGATATATTTGTTCAAATTATAAAGAAGCATAGATAGAAAAAACTTCAAATACAGTAGTAGATTCGAATGCTTAAGCTGTATTTTACAATTTTACAAGCATTCAATTTCTTTTTATCTAGAGATAAATACAGTTATGGTAGACTATAAGCACTAACTCTTGGATGAGCAATTGGTTAATGTTTTTGGTAACAGCTGAATATAATGAAGTCTCATATTTTTATGTATGTATGTATGTATCTATTTATTTATTGATAAGCCTATTAACTTTAACTATTTAACTATTAACTATTAACTATTTAACTTTTTTTTTTTTTTTATTGGAAGAGGCAGAGGGAGATGGAGAATCTTAAGCAGGCTTGATCTCACAACCCTGAGATTATGATCTGAGCTGAATTCAAGACTCAGATGCTTAACCAACTGAGCCAACCAGGTGCCCCTGAAGTTTCATATTTAATTGTATTTCTTTGTATTATCAGTTACCCAAATTTAAATGTATCTTTCCCTTAATTAAGAGAAACCTCAATCACTCTAGAACGGGTTTTCAAGATTGTCAATATTAATTTCCACTTTTGTTGCTTCTAATATTACAGAGGGGAACAGGGGCAGAAAAGAGAAAAAAAACTCCTTAGTTGATTAAATCTGCAATTGTAGGCCTATTTGGGGAAGTTTAGTGAAGAAAGGAATTCAAGGACTGTATCCTATTTACATTGGGTTCTATTTTATGTTACTCACGGATTTCATCTTTTCCATACCCTCTTTTTTTTTTTTTAAATATAGGACTAGGTATTTTTTGGATACCACAATTTGGAAAGGGATACAAGGAAAATAGTATGGTTTCTTTATCAGTGAAAGTGAAAGACAAAATGGAAATAAGAGTTTCAAGGTTCAATGCTAAGAGACAGAATGAAATCTAATTTATTCCCACAATGGGAATCAATGGACTAAACTAAAAACTACTTAAAAAATCCAAGGGAAAAACCAAACCAAAGGCAAATCAAATATCAGATCTTTCTTAATGAGAATATTCATTCCAATAAAGTCTTAACTTTCATTTTAATTTTTAAAAACATTTTAGAATTTTTTTCATAACATCCTTTTATTGTTACCAAACCAAAATCAGAACATTCAATATATACTATTTTAAAACTTTATATTAAATATAGATATTTTTTATTTGTTCAACTCATGGAATAACATAACAGAATAGCCTGTTTAGAAGATAAACATTTACTGAAAATATTTAGACAGTTTAATGCAAATTAGTTAAAAATGCTCGTCACTTTTGATATATATCATTTCAATATAATATTCATTTTCTGAAATGACTTTTATCAGCTTACTTCATGTGCATGACAAAATAGAAAAATGTCTACATCTTTTGTTGCATGAAATTCCAAGCATGTGACAAGTCAGCTTTAAGATAAACACCATAAAACATTAAATTTGTATTTAAATTTTCTCCCCATGCCATATTTTTTATACTAAACAAGAAAACTTGTTACCTGTATTAACAAGAGCACTGCTATTGTAGAGTGTACCAAGGTGAGGTCCAGAAAGAGATAAAAAAGTATGAAGTTTGTTGAGGTAATATCTAAACCTTGGCCTTGTAAGCACTGAACGGATTATTAAATTGCCCAACGAATGTCCAATAAAGCTTTAAGAAAAAAAAGAGACATTTCTCCCATAGTATTAATTTTAAAAAGAAATATTAAAGCTGATACCTCTATATACAGATGTGAAATACTTAGTATTTGGAAATTTCTAATATGTTTAAAAATTCCTATTATATAATTTAAATGCTTATCTATAGAAATAAGATACTACTTATCAGAAAATTTTTACTCAGAGTTTGTAATTGCTTAGAAAGAAACATATTTTAAAACTAACTACATTGATTAGATGATAAATTTGCCTCCTTAGGCACACATACCAATTATTACTCATTAAGTCATGATTTAAAACAAAATAATGAAATTGTACCTATAAAGGATGACTTAGGAAAAATTATATATGTTTCATTTATTCTCTAGTCTACACTCTAAAATTTATAAAGCACCTCACCTTTATTAAGGAATAGTTTAAATCAAAAGAGCCTTTTTACTTACATCATTATGCAATAGATGATATATAATATTTACATACACACATATTTAAAGATCTTATTTGTTTATTCATTGACACACACACACACACACAGAGGCAGAGACATAGGCAGAGAGACAAGAAGGCTCCCTGCAGGGAGCCTGATGTGGGACATGATCCCAGAACCCTGGGATCACTCCCTGGGCCAAAGGCAGATGCGGGACATGATCCCAGGAACCTGGGATCACTCCCTGGGCCAAAGGCAGATGCCCAGATCCCTGGGCCAAAGCACTGAGCCATCCAGGCGTCCCAATAAATGGTATATTAATCCCTGGGAATAATTAACAATGAAAGAAGAGAGTTTGAAAGCTATCTTAAACTGGCTTATTGGTATAGCTAGTGAGAAGCTCAGAATAGGGATCCCTGGGTGGCGCAGCGGTTTGGCGCCTGTCTTTGGCCCGGGGCGCAATCCTGGAGACCCGGGATCGAATCCCATGTCAGGCTCCCGGTGCATGGAGCCTGCTTCTCCCTCTGCCTGTGTCTCTGCCTCTCTCTCTCTCTCTGTGACTGTCATAAATAAATAAAAAATTAAAAAAAAAAAAAAAGAAGCTCAGGATAAACTTCCTTCCGAAATTGAAGTTCCGGAAGCTGTGGGGTGAGAGTTATGCGGGTAACTAATAGTCCCGAATTAACCAGTTTAGGCTTTTGAATAATGGTTGATTATAACTGATAATCTAATCTAAAAGAGGTAATACTTTTGTGGATGAGTGAAAAAACTGAAATATTATTTTCTCATCATAAAACAATACATAAAAGGAATCTAAGATCATTGTAGAAAATGTAATAAATTAAAAGTATTTTTTTAATGAAAAGTATTTTAAAATTTGTAAGAGAATAATTAGCAAAAGAAAATAAACCTCTCCTTCCTCCTACCATACCTGCATCTCCTCCCATTTTAACAGAAATCAGTTTTTAAAAAATGGCTTCAAATAAAAACCTGTTTATCTCTATTTTTTAGTCCTTACTCACCATACTTCAAACTGGAAACAAATTCTTTCAAAAGCCTATTTATATAATATATAAGCCAGCTTATTCCTCTAACCCAGTTGGGACAGGAAGGTAATCATTATTCTACTTTTTGAGGCAGAGAGATTAGTTTTGATTTTTTTCTTTAAGTCCTACTCTACTAGAGGAAACAAATACTTTTCTCCCTTCCATGTCTATCTACAGTATCTGCTTAAATTATGAGACTTACATTGCTTTGATCATCTTGCTTGGGGAAAACTAACTCACAAAGGAGAGTTAGGAAACCTTGAAAGTATTTTTGTTGTTTCATTTGTTTGTGTATCCATTGTCCTTATAATCTTTTTTTTTTTTTGGTAACAGCTTTAATGAGATATAAGTCACATACCATAACATTCATCCATTTAAAATATATAATTTAATGGTTTTTAGTGTATTCATAGAGTTGTGTAACCACCATGATAGATTTTTAGAACTTTTTCACCACTTCAAAAAAAACCCTGAATCCTTCAGCTATCACTGCGCCCCCATCTGCCACCATCTCCCTCAGCCCTAAGCAATCATTAATCTACTTCTATTTCTAGAAATCTGCCAATTCTAGATAATTCATATAAATGGAATTACATAATATGTGGTCTGTCCCTAGAATTTTTTTTTTAAACTTTCTTTTTTTTAAAATTTTTTAAAAAATTTATTTATGATAGTCACAGAGAGAGAGAGAGAGGCAGAGACACAGGCAGAGGGAGAAGCAGGCTCCATGCACCGGAAGCCCGACGTGGGATTTGATCCCGGGTCTCCAGGATCGTGCCCCGGGCCAAAGGCAGGCGCTAAACCGCTGCGCCACCCAGGGATCCCCTGTCCCTAGAATTTAAAAATTTTTTCTTTTCTCTTTAAATTAGGTAAATTGAATTGTGGTCTCCTATATTTCATTATAGGGCAACAAAACTACCATAAATTCTGTTTAATTCTTCCCTAATTCATAGACATAAAAGTATGTTATATAATATTACAGATTATTATAAAATTTACCTTATTTTTGAGACTGTTAGACTATATATCTGAATATATTGTATGATTTCATCCAGAAGGCGATCAGTCATGCTATCAAAATCAGCAAAAGTATCATTCTAAAGAAAAGAAAACAGATATATTATATACTAAATATGAATAATCACAGGAAAAAAACACAGAAAAAATATATAAACTTTATTTTTAATTTTATTGAAAATTTTTCAGAAAAGCTGGTGAATAATATTCATTATATTAAAATGAGCAAAAAGTGAATTTCTCAGAAAATATTGTATTCTTAATAATATTTGCTTTGCTTAGGTGTTTGTTTTGCCCAATATCCACCTTTAACATAAAGTTATTTATAATGGGTTTCTGTTTGTTTGGTTTTTTGGTATATAGATCTCTGGACAAATGTTTATTTAGCGGTTGGCACTTTTTAAAAAAGATTTTATTCATTTATTTGAGATAGAGAGTGAGAGAGAGCGAGCGAGGGAGGGCAGAAGGAGAGGGAGAGGGAGAAGCAGGCTCCCCACTGAGCAGGGAGCCCAACATGGAGCGTGATCCCAGGACCATGGGATCATAACCTGAGCCGAAGGCAGAACTTAAGTGACTGAGCCACCAGGTGCCCCTATAATGGTTTAATTAATGACATTTTTGCATAGAAATGTTAAAATTCTAAAAATTTTGTTCATGTGAAGAGCTCATAAGTCAAATTATAAATCATTTTAACTTCCTTGGGATATGCATTAATGTGAAATTCCAAACAAATCAAAACATTATTTCTACTAGTATAGGCATTTTGTAGTAAGCAAATATTTAGGTAGAAACTAGTACAAATATATTTGTTCCCATTGAAAACACTGCCTAAAATTGTACCTGATTTCTCTCAGACATAAGAAAATCAATTCTTCCCCCAGGCAGTCCAAGTTCAATGTAAGTTTTTACTAATCGGAGATCTGCACTGTTACCTAGAAAATGAAGAAAATGAAAAATTATGACTAAGGGATGAGATAAAGTAAAATGTACAAAGTACATCATCACATATTTAAAGACAAATATATGATCTCTGTCAGTTTTGAAAAGACAATGCACTCTGAAACAGTTCTCAATTTTCATGTCAAGGCTGTTTTCAATTAGCCAGGCAGTATTTTTCAAGTTTGTTTCTTAGGAATTTTGGTCACACTGATGCTTTTGCTTTCCTATCTGATGGTGTATGGTGTATTTATTAATTGTCAGCTGTGGAGACTGCTGACTGTGGTCGCTGTGAATGACTGATGGAAGTACTCCTTCCATCACTACTATAGTTGATTATTTAACAAGCCTTGAATACATTTTTTAAGACTTATTTGAGAATTTTAAAGATTTATTTATGTATTTGAGAGAAAGGAGTGGGGCAAGAAGGAGAGAGGGAGAGGGAGAGAGTCCCAAGCAGACTCTGGACTAAGTGTGGAGGCCAATGCAGAGCTCGATCTCACGACTCTGAGCCAAAATTAAGAGTGCGATGCTTAAGGGCTGTGTCACCCAGGTGCCCCTTGAAGGCATTTCAGATTTAGATTTAACTTGTTCACTTTCTTTTGGTGGGTCTTGCAACAGTTGAATTAGAAAGAAAATTTCGGGCAGCCAGGTGGCTCAGCAGTTTAGTGCCGCCTTCAGGGTGTGATCCTGGAGACCCGGGATTGAGTCCCATGTTGGGCTCCCTGCATGGAGCCTGCTTCTCCTCCCTCTGCCTGTGTCTCTGCCTTTCTCTGTGTGTATGTGTGTCTCTCATGAATAAATAAATACAATCTTTAAAAAAAATTTCATTTAAATAATCTAAGAGAATTTAATTACTAATTTAAAAGATGTCTATAAATATTGAAGACCTATTCAATATAATACATAATTTTAAAACATAATTATTACTTTTAAAAATTAGTTTAGTGGCTTTTGGTTAATACCTTTGGTTTAATTAGTAATGTAGACATGTTATCAGTTTCTATTCTACCCTTCCAATATTTGTATCTTTTAGGTATTTATGCATGGATAGAGATAATTCTTTTATTCTTGATTTTACAAGGAATGCCGCTAGGGCTTCACTACAAAGTTTTCTACTAGCTGAGAATATATATGCTATTTAAAACTTTAAGTTTGGTGCTTAATTGTCAAAACCGGAATGGACATTGAATTTTATCAATAGCTTCTTACTTAGTTCATGAATATGGGTATATTTTATTAATGAATTTTCTTGTATTTACTTACCTTTGCATTCTGGGAATTAAATCCTGGTTGTTACAGTGACTTAATACAAGTTTTTGGGGACAATTAAAAGCTTTTTTATTTACTTATCTATTTACTTATTTCCGTAATATTGCTAGAGTTTTATTAAGTGTACTTATGTCAGATTGATCCACTATTCTCTGGCGTGTGGGTGTGATACCTTTTCCAGATTTGGTAACAAGGTTAGGTTAATGTGAAACAATAAAACGAGCTGCATTCCATATTTTTTCCCTCTTATTCTGGAACAATTTATCTAACATAGAGGTAATGTGCCTATTAAAAATTTCAAAGAAGAATGTGCGAGAGATTCCACTGGGCCAAGAAGTCTTTCTTGGGTGATAATCCTTTGAAATTTATTAGTAGGGTGGTTGGTGGGGGGAAGAGATTAGTTTTGGACACATTTCATTTCTTGAGAGTCAAGTTCTTTTTTTAAAGAAAAATCTTCAATTTCATGACAATTTACTAGCTTAGACCTGTGCTTAGGATTTTTATATCTATAAAATCTTTAATTTGTTCTTACAGAATGATATAATATAGTAATCATCTGCTAGTCTAGAGATATTTGGCATTTTCTAACATAGTTCCTAATAATCGAGGGGAAACAGTCTGTTGAGTAACCAAAATGGCTGGGATAAAACTATAGCACCAAAGCCAGGTATATAGAATTTAAATTATACCCTAATAAATTAGTGAATCTTCAATTCTTAGGTACTGATTTTCCTAGCTCATAAGGCTTAGAGGGCTAAAAGAACATTAGGCTAACGATTAAAGGGAAACAAAATGATTGCCATGAGGCGACTGCTGACAGAACCAACAGAAGACAGAAAAAACCCAAAGTTAAAAGAAATAAAATTTTGGTACATGGATGGATGTCAGTTCCATGGAAAATTTACTTAAAAGGAAATCTAATATTATACTTAGCAAAGTTAAGCATATTTCTGTTTTAGAATGTATTTCAGATTCAATTAATTTAAGCAATTTAAAATATTTTCAGTTCAAAGATTAAATAAAACTAAATGAAACCTATTAGGCAAAGAAAATATATTGAGTTGCCATGGATTATATCAATAGTGAGGACATACCATCTAAACCATGCACACAGACAATGAGATGTACTCCATCTTCAGAACCATCCTCTTCTTCCATGCTAAAATAAGGGACTGAGGATGCCAACAGAGGAACATCACTGTACATGAACCCAGGAAGTTTAAGTTGCTTCAATTCTTCTTTTGCCTGAAGAAAGCTGAAGCAAAATATTATAGGAGATACTCTTTACTATTATATTCAGTTTTTAGAACCCAAAGGACAATATGCTGAATTTAGGGAACTGCAGAAGAGGAAACCCAGCAAATACTAGGTTTTAAAATAATGAAAATATGCAGGATCACCTAAATTATTTAGAAATCAGAGAGTAATTTTCTTTGCTATTTTAAGTACATGTCCTGTCCAAATACAATGAATACTTCAAATTTGAAATCACTTAAAATATTATTTTAAACTTGAAATCAACTAAGAAAATATTAGAAGTGAAGTTATACTTCCTACTAAGTTTTATATTATATAGAAAAGCTGGGATAAGTACTGGAAGGATGACGATCTGATGCTTATTCTGTAATCAAATCCTAGCCTCTTTGCTTCTTTTTAATCTTATATAAATGGAAGGTAAGGAGCTGTTCTACAAAGTCTAACATTGAGAATGGCAGTTATATTTCTTAGTAGATTAAGTTATTTATATTTTTCCTCCAGGATTAAGAATAAAAAGAAACAGAACCAAGAGGGGATATGACTAAATATAATTGATGGCAGACATTCATTCAATGAGTGACAAATCTAATCAAAATTAAAAAATTATCAACTATTTTAACACTGTATCATTTGAACTGATAAAAGTAAAACTCAAGAAAGCTGATGAGCCCTATTAAACTGAGTAAGATACTCTGAAGACATAAATTGTTTTCATCAATGCCCTAGAAAAGTTTGAGGTAGCCAGAAGGTGGTAATACCTTCAATCTTCCTGCATATTACAGTTCTTTAATAGGCCATTATCACCTCACTGCTTTCCCTAGCTTTAGGGACTGTGAGATCTTAGCTATACATAGAAATCAGAATAATCTAGGAATTTGGAAAATCTATTATAGATTGATATAGATATAGATATAGAAAGATGCCCAGATCTTTCATCCCAGGGATTATAATTCCAAATGGAATAAGGTAGAAGAATATTTTGAGAACCAGCGCCATGCTAGTAAACCTCTATCATCCTCAAAATTTTTCTGAACATTTAGCTTGTCCATGAATCTTAAGTCTGGAAGCCACTGACTTAGCTGAGATCATCTGGGTCTGGTAGATTTAGGAAGTTTCTACTAACTTATTATTCATTATCTAATATTGCCCTTATTTGCTGGATGCACTTGTAGAACCTAACCTGTCTGGGAATTAATGGGGGAGAAATGTACTGGTGAAGAAAAGTTTTAACCTCAATTATTCCAAACATCTAACATGTAACCACCAGTGGAAAATTTGTATCAAAAATATCTAGCTTATAGAACAAGACAATCAGATGAAGAACTACAGGTCTGTCAAAAACTATATTGAGTTCATTTCTCCATTTTAAGTAGCTAATCAAAAAAGCACTTTTTGTATTACAGAAACAAGACCATGAAATATATATTTTATCAGACATATGTATATATATATGTATGTATATACACACACATCTCATCAGAGACATATGTGTGTGTGTGTGTGTGTGTGTGTGTGTGTGTGTGTTCTATAATATATTTAGTAGCACATGTTATTGTGCTCCGTTACTTACGCTTGTATTTGAGGTTTTGGTGAATTTTCATACCAGGAAACTGATGAAGTAAAGTTGTAAGAAGTGCTGCATGGCTGTTTTGTAATGGCATCAAATTTACTTTTAGAAGAATACTTAACACTACAAGGAGACTCTCGTGGTGCAGATGGGAAGGACAAACAACCAGAAGTACAGACAGCAGGCATACTGATACCATCCTTCAGATAGTCACTGTTTATTTTTTCAGATTTTCTACGTCTTTCTTCTTCTAGCACATCTCTGTTCGTATAGTGAGCACTGGCTTTCTCATCCAAAGCTGAATAATCTGTTTCTTCATAATACCCATTTTGAACCATCTGTTGATCCTGTTCTTCCTCCTCATCCCCTTGACCCTGTTCCTGATGAAGATTACTAATTTCTTTCTCAGAAATTTTCTTCTGAGGGCTAACTGAGTTGCTATACATAATAGCACATGTGTCAGAAATATCTGTACTGCTGTGAGCGCCAAAATAATTTTCCACAAGCCCTTGTTTTACCATATCAGGACTGGCTGAAAGAGGATCATTTGTACCCAGATGAGTTTCATTTTCAACTGTTTGGGCTTCTGAACTTATCTGTTTGAGATTTAAGGTATCATCATCTTTTCTTTTCACAGTTTCATCTTCTCTAACTTCTGTCTTAGTAGAAACAGAACCTGAAACAACACAAGGGGCACCTAAACAAACCAGTGTTGAATTTAATGTAATTGCTGTCCCTGCAGAGGTATTAGATTTATCAGGACCCTGGCAGTCTTTACACATAGTGTCCAAGTTAGGTTTGGAGCTGCAACTACTTTTCACATCACAGGAAGTATCTTCATCTGAAAAAACAAATTGCAAAGGGTCTTTAGTGCTTGAATTTAAGGAATGTATTGCTATAGTTTCATTGTCCAAATGCCCCGAAAATATGACACTCTGTTGTTGCAAAACAATACTTGACTTTTTACTATTGTCGCATTTTGGCAAGTCAATTGTTCCTAGATTTAATAATGTTTTGCTATCACTTAGGTGGCATTCAGGCACAAAAGATTTCTTAGAATTTTCATCAGGTGACAGTTCATCATCAGAAGGTAGAGAGTTTATGGATGTCAAAGATGACTGTATTTCACTTAAAGCACTTGTACTCTCAGTACAATGACTTCCTAAGGAAAATTTTACATTACAGTCAGGTTTCATCAAAAGCTGAGGAAATAATCTTTCGTTATTGTAAGGACCTTGCCCTTGCACAGTTTCAAATACTACATCAGGGTTTGGATGTGTTGCAAAAGAACTTGGTTCACTTTCAACACCTGAATCTGAAAATCTAGATGAGGCATATGCGGCATTAATATCTGGTAACTTAATTGTATCTCCACTTACTACAACATGATATTCTTTTGTAGAAGAAGCAGGTTGATTACTTCTTAACTTAGCTAATGATTCTCCAATAGAACGGCACTTTGCTTCCTGCAAAGCTTCCTTTTCGAGTGTTATTTCTATAGATTTAGATTTACCATTAGATTCTAAGGACTCAAGGTTGGGTAGTTGTAAACTATCCACAAATATTTCATCTGGTTGAAGCTCTGTCCAAGGTCCTATTTTAACAGTTATTTTCTCTCCACTGAAAGGATCCTTATTACAGGGGTTTACTTCAATTGTTCTAACTCCTGAAGATGGGGTTGTTTGATGATCAGGGCAATCGTCTGATGAACTTCTGGATGCCACATTGTGTTCCACTTGTGTAATTTCACTATCATCCTGGGAGATATCAAGTTTACCTGAAATGGACAAATTTGCACAAAGATTTAGGCTGCCAGAGTTCAAAGGATCAAACAGGTCTGGTTGCATATTTTCAATATCTGGAGACTTTTGTTCAGTTCTCTCTGTATTAGTTGGCAAAAAGCTAGCTTCCTTTTGACTTGTCTGTCTGATGTAGGTCTTTAGGTCAAAATTATATCCACATATTGTGGGATCCAGACCTTCCTTCTGACTATGTGAAGGATTGCCTTCAAAGCATTTAAAGAGATCATTTGATGCTGTACTTTTCAAACATTTGTAGCCTACCAAAACCACAGAATCCTTAGAGTTCTGTTTTATTATTTTTTTTGTGTTTTCAGGTTTCATTGTTTTCATGAGCTTAGTAACCTTAACCTTGGATTTATTTGATTCTTCATTTTTTCCTTTTAGAGATTTTGTTAGCTGCTTTTCACCTTCTGTATACCAAAAATTGGAGGCACCAGCAGGTCTGACTTTCAACTCTGGGCTAGAAAGTCCAGCTATAGAGCTTTCTTCAGTCTCATATTTATCCATTCTACTGGACTCTGATCTCTGAAGATTCTGAATTCCCATCCAGGGTGCATCTAAGTCTTTTATCCAAAGAAAAAAAGATTCAGGTTTAAAACAAGGTGTGAGAACTCAAATGATTAAGACTACATTTACTGACTACAGCCTTCTGATATCTTCAAAGATAAATAAAACTGGAGGGGAAAAATGGCCCCACATTAGGGAATGGTTTTATATATATAAGGAAGAACATATTGTAAATGACACACACAACTTACATATTTTAGGTTATACTTACCTTCAATAACTGAATCTAAATACCTATCTTCAAAGATTATAGGTAAGGAATTGAGATCTCCATCTAATTCACTACATTCAATAGGTAGAGGTGGGAGAGAGCTGCAGAAGGAAGTATTTTTGATAGCGGTGCACATCTGTAGATGACTCTGAGCACTGAAAAATATTTCTTTATGTCAGACTGTAATTTAAAAAATTATACTCAATTCTTCTTTAGAGACTCCACCCCCCTCCCCTCCCCCTTCCTATTCCCCTTCCTGCAGATACACTTCCTTATGAAAGAGCTCTTTGGCCAGAGATAAAAACTGGTACAATGAAAATTATGGTTTGTTGACAATAAATTATTGACTTATAAAATTATGGTAAACTAATTTCTATTATATTCTTCTATACTTTTTAATGTTATTTCAAAATGAATTATCTACGCTTAATGTCTGAATTTACTAATTTCCTGAGAATAGCATATAGGAGAAATGTCAAAAGCTCCAAAAATCTCCTAATGACTTGATACAACTGGAAAAAAAAATATTCCATTTCTACTGCTGTACTTTATTTTACATATATTGGTGAATATAATTAACAGCTATTTAAGAAAATCTTTTTTTTTTTTTTTTTTTTTTTAAAAAGGTACACGCCTGGGTGGCTCAGTGATTGAGCATCTGCCTTTGGCTCAGGACATGATCCCAGAGTCTTCGAGATCAAGTCCCACATCAGGCTTCTTACAATGAGCCTGCTTCTCCCTCTGCCTGTGTCTCTGCCTCTCTCTCTCTCTCTCTCTCTGTCTCTCTGTGTTTCTCATGGATAAATAAATAAAATCTTTAAAACAAACAACAACAACAGCTATTTAAAACAAGGGATATTACTTTCTAATACATAATACTTTTTTTTAAATTTTTTTATTTTTATTTATGATAGTCACACACACACACACAGAGAGAGAGAGAGAGAGAGGCAGAGACATAGGCAGAGGGAGAAGCAGGCTCCATGCACCAGGAGCCCGACGTGGGATTCGATCCCGGGTCTCCAGGATCGCGCCCTGGGCCAAAGGCAGGCGCTAAATCGCTGCGCCACCCAGGGATCCCTAATACATAATACTTTTTAAAAAACCTTTTCTTATGGAAAATTTCAAGCAAATTAAATAGAATGGTCTAATAAACTCCATCACTCAGCTTCAACAATTAACATTTAACAATTAACATTAGCTTTTCTTGTTTTATTACCTGTACTCACTGCCTACTACCCACACTTAATTATTATTTGTAGTAAATTTAAATAAAATTTACATAAATTTACATGCTTTGAAATACATAAATCTTAGCTGTATGGTTTTGACAAATGGATACATAATCCAGAATATTTCCATCTACTCAGAGAGCTCTCTCATGTCTTTCTAGTCAAACTCCCAGCCCAAGTCAACAAGACAACCACTGTTCTGACTTTGTTCCACCTTAGTTTTGCCTGTTCCAGAACGTTATACAAATAGAATCACGTATTTTACTCTTTATGTCTGACTTCTTTTACTCAGCACAATATTCTCAAAATATTCTTTAAAGCCAAAGAAAACTAGATCTAAACGTACTCAGAAAAAATGGAAAGCATCTATTCTAGATATTTTCCTGTAAATCACTTACATAACAAAAAGGTAGTACGAGACAGATTGCTGGTGAAAATCTGTAATATGTAATGATGAATATAAGAGATGAATATAAGAGAATATAAATGATGAATATGAATAGAAGAGATTCCGATCTGTGAAAATAAAGATATAAGGCTGGAGCCAGAGCTGTATGGGACTACCAAAATTACCATAGGCCTGACAGGGTTTGGGGAGAATAGGGAAATATGCTTCTTTCTGTTAGGTGAATGGGTCTTCCATGAATTCATAAAATTAGACCAAATTTATTTAAATAGGGAATTTCTGAACTATAAATTCTAATTCCTTCTATTGTAAATATCATATACTCTGTGTGATAAATTCTGAGATAGATATCTTACATAAAAGGAGGTAAAAATCACTTTAACTATGGAGCTATACTACTCACTGAAGTTCCTGGTATGCAACAGCAGCTTCTCTCGGATGTTCAAAACAAAAGAATGCTTCAGAAAATCTGCGTACCTAAAAAATTCCAAAAGGGAATATGAATAACATAGCACAATTAAAAGGTCAACCCATGGTAGGAAAAGATACCTCCCTCCATTAGACCTTTCATAACCACCCCCATATAAGAATTTATCTCCTGCCACATTGCTAAATTGCTGTATGAGTTCTAGCAATTTTGAGGTGTAATCTTTTGGGTTTTCTATATACAGAATCATGTGAGACAAGAATCCATCAAAATCCTAGAGGATAACACAGGTAGCAACCTTTTTGAACTTGGCCACAGCAACTTCTTGCAAGACACATCTACGAAGGCAAGGGACCAAAGGCAAAAATGAACTAATGGGACTTCATCAAGATAAAAAGCTTCTGCACAGCAAAGGAAACAGTCAACAAAACTAAAAGATAACCTAAAGAATGGGAGAAGTTTTTTGCAAATGACCTATCAGATAAGGGGCTAGTATCCAAGATGTACTAAGAACTTATCAAACTCAACACCCAAAAAACAAACAATCCAGTCAAGAAATGGGCAGAAAACATGAACAGAAATTTCTCTAAGAAGACTTTCACATGACCAACAAGCACATGAAAAAATCCTCCACATCACTTGCCATCAGGGAGATAACAAATCAAAACAACGAGATGCCACTTTACACCAGTGAGAACAGCTAAAATTAACAAAGACAGGAAACAACAAATGTTGGCAAGCATGTGGAGAAAGGGGAACCCTCTTGTACTGTTGGTGGGAATACAAGCTGGTGCCGCCACTCTGGAAAAGTGTGGACGCTCCTCAAGAAGTCAAAAATAGAGCTACCCTATGACCCAGCAATTGCATCACTGGGTATTTATCCCAAAGATATAGATGCAGTAAAACAAAAGAATACCCACACCCCAGTGTTCATAGCAGCAATGTCCACAATAGTGAAACCGGAAGAAGCTAAAATGTCCTTCAACAGAAGAATGGATAAAGAAGTTGTATATACATACACACACACACACACAATGGAATATCACTCAGCCATGAGAAAGGATGAATACCTACCATTTATTTTGATGTGGATGGAACTGGAGGGTATTATGCTGAGTGAAATAAGTCAATCAGAGAAAGACAATTATCATATGGTTTCACTCATATGCAAGATATAAGAAATAGTGAAACGGACCATAAGGGAAAGGAGGGAAACTGAGTGGGGAAAAGTTAGAGAGGAAGACAAACCATAAGAGACTCCTAACTCTAGGAAACAAAGGATTGCAGAAGGGGAGGTAGGTAGGGGGATGGGGTAAATGAGTGACGGGTATTAAGGAGGGCACAGGATCAGATGGGCACTGAGTGTTATACTGTATGTTGGCAAACTGAACTTAAATTAAAAAAAATAACAAAAACAAACAAAAAAAGAATTTATCCTCTTTCCTCAACGTTCTGGATCTGGCTTAGAGGCAGCAGAGTCCATTGCTTCTGCTAGGAAGGGCCAGGTGTGTGTGTTGGGAGAAACCCAACAGAAACACCTGTTTTAGTACTGCATGAAATAAAAGAAACAAAAAAATGTGAAGTGAGAAATTTAGGTCTACATTATAGATCTAAGATTTACTCTCCTTGAAGACTGGGATTCAGTTGGTCTTACTGACCATTAGGTCCTAGTACAAAGAACAGTGCTCAGCCCATGGTAAAAAAAAAGAATCAGCCAGTATTTACATCAAGTTATGTGTCAGGTATGCAAGTATATGCCAACTGAACTGATTGACCAACCTACTGGCATTGTGACGCTGCATTTCACCTTTGAGCCTCAAATGACTTATTTTCAAATTACATCTAATACTTGTTCAACATTTGAGGTTATTGTGAAGAACAAACAAGATAATGTATGTGACTGTAGTCTGTAATCTGGTAAGTGTATATAAATATAAGCTATTATAATTGCCATTATAATATTCATTGTATTTTTCCTTAAAATAATTATATATGTGAATTGTCTCCAATCCTAATGTGTAATATTCTTTAGAGTATGGACTATGTTTTGATGATCTTGGTTATCTCTCAAAACATCTATCTTGGTATGTTACAGAAGCAAGTACTTAATAAATACTGGTCAAGTCTAGCTGAATATTTCTTTCATTGTATTTATTTTTTTTCTAAAGATTTTATTTATTTATTCATGAGAGACAACATAGAGAGAGAGAGAGAGAGAGAGAGAGGGAGAAAGAAAGAGAGAGAGAGGCAGAGACACAGGCACAGGGAGAAGCAGACCACATGCAGGGAGCCCGAAATGGGGCTCGATCCCGGGACCCCGGGGTCATGCCCTGGGCCTAAGGTAGGCACTAAACCCACCCAGGGATCCCTTCATATTTATATTTTGATCCTTTCATTTCTAATTATTCAAGGAAAGGCTCTGTCAGCTATTGGAGCATATGAAGCAACAGTAAGGAGATGGAAAAGATATTTTGTTTGGAAGGTATAGGGAAGAGACAAATTATAATATATACTAAGATTATATTACATCTAAGATTCTTTTCTAAAAGGGAATATGATTTAGGATTCTTTGGTTTTAAACAGAAAACAAACTGGAGATACATTTTACTAAAGATTTAGCCAGTTGAATTTCTGACTTACTAAACTTGCTTCCCTAAGCAGATGAGACTGGGTCTTTAGAGGAACGAGTCAATGAGGGAGTTAGGGAGAGGAAGGTATGAGACATCTATGAGAAGAATGCAATTTGTGTCTGTACTTTCAAATACTATCCAATTGTTTCTTCTTCTCTAACACTAAAGGAAAGATGATGAAAGATTATCTGCCTATCCATCTATTTATTAATGAGAGATGTTTTTTCCCGAGGGCTATAAAGTGTGAAGAAATACAGCCTGAAGCCATCTGGATTTCTGCAATTGTAGCTGGGCCTGCAAAACTGGCTACTTGGATTTCTTTCTCTCCTTACCTTCTCTGATTCCTACAATCATAACTATATTTCTTTTTTTGTTTTTAAAGATTTTATTTATTTGAGAGCGAGTGAGCAAGCAAGCAAGCAAGTAGTGTGGGGGAGCGGGAAGAGGTGGAGGGAGACGGCGAGGGAGAGAATCTCAAGCAGAATCACTGGAGTGTATAGCCCTTGAGACTCAGGACTTGATCTCAAGACCTTGAGTTCATGACCTGAGATGAAACCAAGACTAGGACCTTAACTGACTGAGCCACTTAAGTAGCCCATTAACTATCATTTCTTGATAGCATTCAATCTACCAGGCTCTATGATAAGCACTATATTTTCATTCTGCTATATTTAAACTATATAAAAACTCTATGAAGTGGATATGTCTTTGTTTAACAAGTGATGAAACAGGGAGAAAGTGCTTAACTACTTGGCCAAGATGACATAGCTAGCAAGTAATAAACATGGGATTCAAAAAAAGATTTAAGAAATTCCAAATTTTGTACTTCAAACCACTTACCTCTTCCTTCCTGCATAAAGATGCCTTGTTAACAGAAAGCCTTTCCTTTCCTCTATGTGCCCACACAAATTTCTTTATCTAAGTTTTCTGCTGACATAATTTTGTCCTATGCAATGTGTAATGAATAAGCCTATTATATGTATTTTGTGGCCATAACTAAGGTATGGCTGCCACCTGATGGCAGCACCACTTAATTTCGAGCAAAACACATATATTGAAAAAATATTAAATTTACAAATTCAAACTTAGGATGAGTAAATATATATGTGTATATATTACCAATTTGGTTTATATGTTTGTAAAACAAATTTTGTATATATACTCAATTTTTAAAAATTCACTTATTTGGCAATATCAACTTTTCAAAATTTAGCAGACAGCTAGAAGATTAAAAAAAGCCTCTGAGCATTCAAAATGGGTATTTATCAATGCTTTACAGAGTTAAAGTTTACTTTATCTGTGTTCACCCTAATGCTGCTTAAATTGCTAAATAGTATTTATTATAGTATAAACTTATTATACTATAACAATATATTAGTATTTGTATGACTAGTGTATAATAAAATCATAATAGCACTTATTGTAGTAATTGTAATAAAATTTATTATTAGCATAATTATAATACATTAATAATATGTTTATTATAATAATTTTATACATGCCTATCCAGGTTATATTCAAATCTTAAGTGTAGAATCTAAATGTCAGATAGATCATATTATCTATGTTGACTTGAAGCAAATAGTCACCTCACAAATAAACAAATGTTCATTGAACAAATATTCCTTAAGTTCTTACATTGTATTCTTGGTAGGATACTTTAAAGACCTTTATATACACATGGTTATATTATATACAACTCTACCTGGCATAAGTTATTTACTTTTCCATACACAGCATATTAGAAGAGAAAACGAGACAAAGGAAAAAGAATTACAGAATATATATACTATATATAAGAATACATAAGTTTACTAGGCAGTTATAAGAAGAGAACTTGATACTGAAACAAAAAGGTACCCCTTTAAATACATAAACCTAGAATATTACCATATAAAGCAGACAAAATAAATTAAAAATATAACTTGTATTCCTTTAATGGAGCATCTAATATCTAGATTTTTCCTTAAAGATTTATTTATTTCTTTCAGAGAGAGAGTTGGGGGGAGGAGCAGAGAGAGAGCAAGAGAGAATCTGAAGCAGACTTTGTACTGAGTGCAGAGCCCTCTGTGGAGCTTGATCTCAAGACTCATGAGATCAAGACCTGAGCTGAAAGTGAGAGTCTAGCACTTAACCCACTGTGCCACCCAGGTGCCCCTCTAGACGTTTTTAATAGCATGGGACACCAGTGTACTAAACCCTTGGGCACATAAATAAATGGCATAATGATAACTAAGTCGTTTTGAAAGGGCTAAATTAGGTCTAGCATACTCTATTTCAGAAGGTATGGGACCATGAAGCACACTAGAAAGCTTCATTTAAAACATCAACTTCTTTCAAGATACATCCATGAAGGCAAGAGAAACAAAAGCAAAAATGAATTATTGGGACTTAAGATAAAAAGCTTCTGCACAGCAAAAGAAACAGTCAACAAAACTAAAAGGCAACCTACAGAATGGGAGAAGATATCTGCAAATGACCTCTCAGATAAAGGGCTAGTATCCAAGATCTATAAAGAACTTATTAAACTCAACAGCAAAGAAACAAACAATCCAATCATGAAATGGGCAAAAGACATGAACCACATGGCACTTGATGCTTTGAACATTCATACATGCATTGATTACTCTAATTCCAAAGAATAGACATGAACGGAAATTTCACTAAAGAAGACATAGACATGGCCAACAAGCACATGAGAAAATGCTCCACATCGCCAGCCGTCAGGGAAATGCAAATCAAAACCACAATGAGATACCACCTCACACCAGTGAGAATGGGGAAAATTAACAAGGCAGGAAACCACAAATGTTGGAGAGGATGTGGAGAAAGGGGAACCCTCTTACACTGTTGGTGGGATTGTGAACTGGTGTAGCCACTCTGGAAAACTGTGTGGAGGTTCCTCAAAGAGTTAAAAGTAGATCTGCCCTATGACCCAGCAATTGCACTGCTGGGGATTTACCCCAAAGATACAGATGCAGTGAAACACCGGGACACCTGTACCCCGATGTTTAGCAGCAATGACCACAATAGCCAAACTGTGGAAGGAGCCTCGGTGTCCATCGACAGATGAATGGATAAAGAAGATGTGGTATATGTATACAATGGAATATTACTCAGCCATTAGAAATGACAAATACCCACCATTTGCTTTGATGTGGATGGAACTGGAGGGTATTATGCTGAGTGAAGTAAGTCAATCGGAGAAGGACAAACATTATATGTTCTCATTCATTTGGGGAATATAAAAAATAGTGAAAGGGAATAAAGGGGAAAGGAGAAAAAAATGAGTGAAAATATCAGTGAGGGTGACAAAACATGAGAGACACCTAACTCTGGGAAATGAACAAGGGGTAGTGGAAGGGGAGGTGGGCAGGGGGTGGGTGTGACTGGGTGATGGGCACTGAGGGGGGCACTAGGCGGGATGAGCACTGGGTGTTATGTTGTATGTTGGCAAATTGAACTCCAATAAAAAAAAAAAGGTTAAAAATAGGGGTGCCTGGGTGGCCCAGTCTGGTAAGCTTCTGTCTTCGGCTCAGGTCATGATTCCGGGGTCCTGGGATTGAGCCCTGTATGGAGCTCCCTGATCAATGGGGAGTCTGCTTCTCCTTACCCCTACTCTTGTGCTCTCTCTTCTCTCTCTCCTTCTCAAAATTAATAAATAAAATCTTAAAAAGATAATAAAATGGTTAAAAATAATTTAAGGTAAGAGTTAACACTTTGGGAGCACATATCAGAAAACAAAAAAATGCACTTTGGGATAAACTTATTTCCTGAAAATACTGGAGGTACATATATTCTCTCTCTTTATATATAGAGAGACTTCTATGTATATATAGAAGCTATAATACATTGTGTTAATAATCACAGTAACACTGGAAGTCTGCCCAAACCTTGCAAAACAGGCAATAAAAAGTATCAAATTAAATACTATAAACAATATGTATTCAGAAAGTAGATCTACTTTATTAAGAAAAATGTAGCTTAATATATTAAGGTTCACGTATACATACTATACATATATATTAGAGGAGTACCAGATGAAGTAGTTTTAGAGACGAATACCTCTCCGTAAAAATGCAAAGTTCATAATTCTTGCGTAAATAACTCATCATCGCAAAGAGATCTTTGAGGGGGAAAGAATCCCTACGCAAGTTATTTCTAACTCTTTCCCTCTTCTTTTTTTTTTTTTTTAAATTTTTATTTATTCATGATAGTCACAGAGAGAGAGAGAGGCAGAGACACAGGCAGAGGGAGAAGCAGGCTCCATGCACCGGGAGCCCGACGTGGGATTCGATCCCGGGTCTCCAGGATCGCGCCCTGGGCCAAAGGCAGGCGCTAAACCGCTGCGCCACCCAGGGATCCCCTCTTTCCCTCTTCTTAAGCATAAAAAGCACTGATATGATTGAAAATACACCCTTATGATCTTAAAGTCTCAAGAAAGGCTAAGAACAACTCCTTGACCCTCTAGTCTTCTTACTGGTTTCTGCAAATTAGAATCCAGGGTCCAGCTAAAATCCCTTTAGCAGTTTTAAAAAGTACAAATATCAAAAAGATGCTGCTTCCAAAGGAGAATGCAACCTGACTCTAATGAAGACAAGCCAGATTTTAATTCTCACTCTTCCTAGCAGAATGCTCTTTCTCAGGTAATGACCTAAAACCCTTGGAGAACTAAAAAAAAAAAAATTACCCATGTCTGGGCCTCATTTAGCATTGGTAATTTTTAAAGTTCCTCAGATGATTCTAATGTACAATCAAGGTTGAAAACCACTATTTAACAGCTGATTTTAAATTTATATAGAAATACAAGTGATCTGGAAGAGAAAAAAACTATCTCAAAAAATAAGAAAAAAAATTGGAGAATGTACAACTAACTACCTGAATGCAAGACTTACTACAACAACATAATCAAGTTAGGGTATTAATATGAAGCTATATAAGAGATCTAAGAAACAGAAAAGAAGGCCAAGAAGTAATTCAATTTATTAGTCAAATGATCCTCAACAAAGATGCTAAGGGCATTTCAATAAAAGAAAGTCTATTCAGAAAATGGTGCTGGAATTATAAATGGAACTGTTTTCTTAATTTCTCTTTCTGCTACTTTGTTATTAGTGTATGTAGATGCAATAATTTCTGTATATTAATTTTGTCTCCTGCAACTTTACTGAATTCATTTATTACTTTTAATAGTTTTTTAGTAGAGTCTTTAGAGTTTTCTTTATATATTATCATATAATTGGCAAATAGTGACAGATTTACTTCTTCATTACCAACTTCAATGCATTTTATTTCTATTATCTATCTGATAGTGTGGCTAGGACTTCCTGTACTATGTTAAATAAAAGTGGTGAGAGTTGACATCCTTTTCTTTTTCCTGATCTTAGAGGAAAAGCTTTCAGTTTTTCACTACTGAGTATGATATTAGCTGTGAGTTTCTTCTCATATATGGCCTTTGTTATGTTAAGGTATGTTCTTTCTAAAACCACTTTGCTGGAAGTTTTATCATGAATGGTTGTTATATTTTGTCAAATGCTTTTTCTGCATCTATTAAGATTATATGGCTTTCATCCTCCATCTTATTAATGTGATGTGTCACACTAATTGATTTATGAATACTAAACCATGGTTGCATCCCTAGAATAAGTCCCAGGGACAGCAGTGAGTGATACTGTTAAGGTACTGTTAAATTTGGTTTGCTAGTATTTCATTGAGGATTTCTGCATCCATGTTCTTCAGGGATATTAGCTGTAGTCTCTTTTCCTTTCTTTCCTTTCCTTCCTACTTTTCTTTCTTTTTCTTTTTTCATCTCTCTTTCAGATTTTTATTTATTTATTTGAGAGAGCGAAAGCTAGCACGATAGGGAGAGAAGAGAGAGAAGCAGGCTCCCCAATCAGCAGGGAGCCCAATGTGGGGCTTGATTCCAGGACTCTGAGATCATGACTTAAGCCGAAGGCAGACACTTAACCAACTGAGCTACCCAGAAATCCCTGTAGTTTTCCTTTTCTGTAGTGTCTTTGTCTGATTTTGATATCAGGGTAATCCTGGCCTCACAGAATGAGTTTGTAAGCTCTTCTACTTTCTGGAATAGAAGAAATTAATTCTTAGTTCTTAATTCTGCTTCAGATGCTTGGTGGAATTCACCTTTGAAGACATCTGGTCCTAGACTTTTGTTGTGAGTTTTTTGGTTAATGATTCAATTTCATTACTAGTAGTGGATCTGTTCAAATTTTCTATTCCTGTCTGATTCAGATTTGGAAGATTGTAAGTTTCTAAGAATTTACCCTCTTTCTTCTAGGTTGTCCAATTTGTTGGTATATAATTTTTCATGTTTTGTTATAATCCTCTGTATTTCTGTGGTATCAGTTGTTATTTCTCTTTTACTTCTGATTTGAGTCCTCTCTCTTTTTTTCTTTATAAATCTAGCTAAAGGTTTATGAATTTTGTTTATTTTTTCAAAGAACCAGCTCTTGGTTTCACTGATCTTTTCAACTGCTTAGTCTCAACTTCATTTATTTTCACTCCAATTTCCTCCCTCTACTATCTTTAGACTTTCTTTACTAGCTCCTTTAGCTATAAGGTTGGAATGCACAATTGCACCAAGAAGAATAAAATACCTAGAAATAAATTTAACCTAGAGGTAAAAGACCTGTACTCTGAAAACTATGGGGCATTTATGAAAGAAACTGAAAATGACACAAACAAATGGAAAGCTATTCCATGTTCATGAATGGGAAGAATTAATATTGTTAAAACATCCATGCTACCAAAAGCAATGTATAGTTCAATGCAATCCCTATCAAAATACCAATACTTTTTTTTCACAGTATTAAAATAAAAAATCCTAAAATTTGTATGGAGCCATAACAGACTTTGAATAGCCAAAGAAACCTTGAAAACAAAGCTGTAAATATCATAATCCCAGATTTTAAGATATACTACAAAGTTATAGTAACTGAAATTATATGGTACTAGTATACAAACAGACACACAGATAAACAGAACAGGAGAGAGAGCCCAGAAATAAACTCATGCTCATATGGTCAAGAGTAAGAATATACAAATAGGAAAAGACAATCTCTTTAAAAATCCTGGGAAAACTGGACAGCTACATTCAGAAAGATAAAACTAGGCCATTTGCTTATAACAGACACAAAGATAAAATAAAACACAGGCAATAATCTTTTGGAGCTTGGCCTTAGGCAATATGTTTATGGATATGTCTCCTCATCAAGGGAAACAAAAGCAAAATTAAACTTTTGGGACTACATCAAACTAAAAAACTTATGCACAATGAAGGAAACCATCAATAAAACAAAAAGGCCATCTATTAAATGGACAAAGATAATAGCAAATAATACATCTTATGGGGGGGGGGGGGGGAATGCCTGGGTGGCTTAGTCAGTTAAGCATCTGCTTTCAGCTAAGGTCATAAACTCAGGGTCCCCTGGATGGGGCTCCCTGCTCAGTGGGGAGTCGGCTTGTTCCTCTCCATCCATCTGCCCCTCCTCCCCTGCCACTTTCTCCCACCATGCTCTCTCTTTCATATAAATAAATAAAATCTTTAAAAAAGCTTCTGATAAGGGGTTAATATCCAAAATATATAAAGAACTTATATAACTCAACACAAAGAAACAAAGAATCCAATTAAAAATGGGTAGAGGACATAAACAGACATTTTTCCAAAGAAGACATACAGATGGCCAAAAGACATGAAAAGATATTCCACATCACTAATCTTCACAGAAATGCAAATCTACCACCTAATACCAGTCAAAATGGCTAGTAACTAAAAAACAAATATTGGTGAGGATGTGGAGAAAAGGAAGTCCTTGTATATTGGTGGTGAAAATATAAGTTGGTGCAACGATTGTGGAAAACAGTATAGAGATTTCTCAAGAGATTAAAAATAGAAATGTCAGACTTGCCTCCTCCTAGAGCCTGTCTGCCTTGCCTGCACAGCCTGCCACTGCCCCACAGAAATACTTCAATTATCCAAACCTTTGCCAAAAAAAGGTCAGTGTCCAGAGCACTGGCTCTTCATCTCACTCAGGCCTATGCCAAATATGTAAAATTTGGTGCAGATGCCTGATCCTTAATGCTTCAAAGTATACACTTTACCTTTCAGTTGATGCTGTAGCCATTACTATAAGGTCAAAGAGAAGAACATGATTACTGATCAGAGTTGGAAGTTCCAAAGTAACAGAAGATGGGATGACTGTTGCAAAGTCAACTGATTTAACAGATAAATATAAAAATAATGTTCAAAGTGTTGCCAATAACACAAATGAAGAGGCTGGGGATGGCACCACCATTGCTACTGCCCTGGCAAAACAAACAAAACTGATAAATCTTGAAGATGCTCAGCCTCATAACTTAGGAAAAGTTGGAAAGATCATTGTTTTCAAATATGATACCATGTTCTTAAAAAGAAAAGATGACAAGGCTCAAATGAAAAATGTAGTCAAGAAATCACTGAACAGTCAGATATCAGAACTAGTGAATATGAAAAGTAAAAGCTGAAAGAATGTATGGCAAAACTCTCAGATGGAGTAGCTATGCTGAAGGCTGGTAGGATAAGTGATGTTGAAGTAAATGAAGACAATTACAGATTCCCTCAATGCTACTTGAGTTGCTGTTGCAGGAGGCATTATTTTGGGATGGGGTTGTGCTCTGCTTTAGTGTATTCCAGGCTTGGTTGGATTCAGTAACTCCAGCTAATGAAGATAAAAAAATTGGTAAAGAAATTACTAAGAGAAAAATCAAAATTCCTGCAATAACCATTGCTAAGAATGTAGGTGTTGAAGGATCATTGATAGTTGAGAGAATTAGGCAGAGTTCCTCAGAAATTGGTTATGACACTATGCTTGGAGATTTTGTGAATTGGTGGAAAAGGAATCATAGATCCAACTAAGATGTTAAGAACTGCCTTCTTGGATGCTGCTGGAGTGGCCTCTCTGTTAACTACAGCAGAAGTTGTAGTCATCAAAATTCCTAAAGAAGAGGAGGACCCAGGAATGGGATGAATGGATGGAATGCAAGTGGTATGGGAAGTGGCATGATCTATTTCCTAGACTAGTGCTTTACCATTAATAATGAACTGTGAGAGGAAGCTCAAGGCAGTGCTCTTCAACAAGGACTTGAAAGAAATCAGGTGGAGGAAATGACTAAAGAAAAGGCTGATTTCTATACACTAACAATGAGACTGAAGAAAGAGAAATTAAGGAGTCAATCCCATTTACAATTGCACCCAAAAGCATCAGATACCTAGGAATAAACCTAACCAAAGAGGTAAAGGATCTATACCCTAAAAACTACAGAACACTTCTGAAAGAAATTGAGGAAGACACAAAGAGATGGAAAAATATTCCATGCTCATGGATTGGAAGAATTAATACTCTGTGAAAATGTCAATGTTACCCAGGGCAATTTACACATTTAATGCAATCCCTATCAAAATACCATGGACTTTCTTCAGAGAGTTGGAACAAATTATTTTAAGATTTGTGTGGAGTCAGAAAAGACCCCGAATAGCCAGGGGAATTTTAAAAAAGAGAACCATAGCTGGGGGCATCACAATCCCAGATTTCAGGTTGTACTACAAAGTTGTGGTCATCAAGACAGTGTGGTGCTGGCACAAAAACAGACACATAGATCAATGGAACAGAATAGAGAATCCAGAAGTGGACCCTCAACTTTATGGTCAACTAATATTCGACAAAGGAGGAAAGACTATCCACTGGAAAAAAGACAGTCTCTTCAATAAATGGTGCTGGGAAAATTGGACATCCACATGCAGAAGAATGAAACTAGACCACTCTCTTTCATCATACACAAAGATAAACTTAAAATGGATGAAAGATCTAAATGTGAGACAAGATTCCATCAAAATCCTAGAGAAGAACACAGGCAACACCCTTTTTGAACTTGGTCACAGTAACTTCTTGAAAGATTCATCCATGAAGGGAAGAGTAACAAAAGCAAAAATGAATTATTGGGACTTCATCAAGATAAGCTTTTGCACAGCAAAAGAAACAGTCAACAAAACTAAAAGACAACCTACAGAATGGGAGAAGATATTTGCAAATGACCTATCAGATAAAGGGCTAGTATCCAAGATCTATAAAGAACTTATTAAACTCAACAGCAAGGAAACAAACAATTCAATCATGAAATGGGCAAAAGACATGAAGAGAAATCTCACAGAGGAAGACATAGACATGGCCAACACGCACATGAGAAAATGCTCCGCATCACTTGCCATCAGGGAAATACAAATCAAAATCACAATGAGATACCACCGCACACCAGTGGGAATGGGGAAAATTAACAAGGCAGGAAACCACAAATGTTGGAGAGGATGTGGAGAAAGGGGAACCCTCTTACACTGTTGGTGGGAATGTGAACTGGTGCAGCCACTCTGGAAAACTGTGTGGAGGTTCCTCAAAGAGTTAAAAGTAGATCTGCCCTATGACCCAGCAATTGCACTGCTGGGGATTTACCCCAAAGATACAGATGCAGTGAAACACCGGGACACCTGCACCCCGATGTTTATAGCAGCAATGACCACAATAGCCAAACTGTGGAAGGAGCCTCAGTGTCCATCGACAGATGAATGGATAAAGAAGATGTGGTATATGTATACAATGGAATATTACTCAGCCATTAGAAATGACACATACCCTCCATTTGCTTTGATGTGGATGGAACTGGAGGGTATTATGCTGGGTGAAATAAGTCAATCGGAGAAGGACAAACATTATACGGTCTCATTCATTTGGGGAATATAAAAAATAGTGAAAGGGAATAAAGGGGAAAGGAGAAAAAATGAGTGGGAAATATCAGAAAGGGAGACAGAACATGAGAGACTCCTAACTCTAGGAAATGAACTAGAGGTGGTAGAAAGGGAAGTGGGCAGGGGGTGGGTGTGACTGGGTGATGGGCACTGAGGGGGGCGGGCACTTGACGGGATGAGCACTGGGTGTTATTCTATATGTTGGCAAATTGAACACCAATAAAAAATAAATTTATAAAAAAAATAAAAAAAAATAAAAGTGCCACAAATAAAACAAAACAAACAAAAAAAGAAAACGCTGGCTGATATTTAAGAAAATCACTATAACCATTAGTTACTGGCTTCAGTTGACAACATATAATAGCTTACTGCAGTCAGTGTCCATGCCGACAGATAATTTATTTTGTATTTTCTAATAAAAAGACATTTGTAATATTCCTGATAATTGAGTGCAAGAGCCATGTACCTGTGTACTGTTTTCAACTTAAATCAGGTACTTTTACCACTGCTCTGTTAAAATCAGGATTTTAGTGCTTGCCATTACCGGCAAAAAGTTAAGCAGCCCTTCTGTGGAGAGTAAGAATATTTGTGTACAAAGTAGAGAAATAACCAATTATATGACAAACTTTGTGTAATAAAAATGTTTGAAAAATAGAAATGTCATATGATCCAGTAATTCCACCACTGAATATTTACCCAAAGAAAATGAAAACATTAATTTGAAAACATATATGCTCCCCTATGCTTATTACAGCATTATTTACATTAGCCAAGATACGGAGGCAACCAAAGCATCCATCAACAGATAAATGGGTAAGAAGATGTGGCATATATATAATGAAATATTACTCAGCCATAAAAACTAATTAAATCTTACCATTTCCAACAACATGGATGAATCTAGAGGGTATTATGCGAAGTGAAATAAGTCAGACAGAGAAAGACAAATACCAGATGATTTCACTTATTGTGGGATCTAAAAAAACCATAAACAGACTCATTAATACAGAGAACTGGTAGTTGCCAGAGATGATGGGGTTTGGGGTATGAACTAAATAAGTGAAGGGGATAAAGAGGTACAGACTTTCAGTTATAAATTACTCATGGAGGCAGCCTGGGTGGCTTGGTGGTTTAGCACCGCCTTCAGCCCAGGGCCTGATCCTGGAGACCCAGGATCGAGTCCCATGTAGGGCTCCCTGCATGGAGCCTGCTTCTCCCTTTGCCTGTGTCTCTGCCTCTCTCTGTGTCTCTCATGAATAAATTAAATCTTAAAAAAAAAAAAAACAACTCATGGAGATGAAAAGTATAGCATAGGTAATATAGTCAGTATAGTCAGTATATTGTAGTAACAGTGTATGGTGATAGATCAGATGGTGACTATACTCAATCATATTGAGTACTGAGGTATGTACAGAATTTTAAAATCACTATGTTGTACACCTGAGACTAATGTAACACTGTATATCAACTTTACCTTGATTATTATCATTATTTTTTAGAGAGAGAGAGTGTGCATGTATGAGTCAGGGAGGCAGAGGGAGAGAATCTTAAGCAGAGTCCATTCTCAATGTAGAGCCTGACCTGGGGCTTGATCTCACGACCCTGAGATCATGACCTGAGCTGAAATCAAGAGTCGTACGCTTAACCAACAGAGCCACCCAGGAGCCCCAATAAAAAAAAATTTTCTAAATGGTGCTGGAACAACTTAACGGACTTACTGAAAAAAACAGATCTTGACCTGTATCTTAAACCATGTTCAAAAAGTTAATTCAAGATGGACAATGGACCTAAATGTAAAAGACGTTAATTCTAATGTTTCTACAGGCAAACAAAGGCTAATATTTTCATGACCTTTGGGTAGGCAAACATTTCTCAGGGCACAAAAACCACAAAAATCAAAAGAAAAAAGATAAATTGAACTTAAACAAGTATTTTCATTAAAATACACTACTGACAAAATGAAAATATAAGCTCCAGAGTAGGAGAATAAGTTTTAAGACATATACATATTTGACAATGGACTTATAACCAGAAAATATAAATACTTCTAATAAGTAAACAATAAAAACCCCTAATTTAACACTATAAAATGGAATTTAAAATAAAAGTCTCAACATTATGAGTCATCAGAGAAATGCAAAATAAAATCATAATGAAGTACTACTTCACACCTACCATTGTGGCTAAAATTAAGACTGACAAAACCATATAATGCAAGGATATGACTAACTGGATCTCTCACACTTTGATGGGAGTTTCAAACTGCCCGTTTTGAAAAAAATGATTAGCAGTGTTTGTAAGGTTAAAGATAAATCTACTCTATGATCAAACAATTCCATTCCTAAGTATTTAAGCAATGAAATAAAAACTTATGTTTGCAAAAAGATTTGTTTATTTATTCATAATAGCCAAGAAATGAAAACTAACCAAATAATCAATAGGAGAACACATATAAATGAACTCTAGTATACCACACAATTGAATACTACTCAGTATCAATTGATATATACACACAGCCTGAGTCAATCTAACAATGAGTGAAGCAAGTCAGATGCAGAAAGAGTACATTTTGTATTATTGGATCTATATGGTCTTCAAATATAGATAAAATTAAATTATGGTTATAGAAATCAGAACAGGATTGCTTATGGAATGTGAGAACTAAGTGGAAAGAAAAGAAACACAGGTAATTTCCTGAAGTAATGGAAAAATCCTATCTATTGACTGGGATGTGACATAGGTGAACAGATTTGTCAAATTTATTTGATCGTTGGTCTATCTCACTTTAATCAATGACAAACATGAATTGCTAAGTCTCCTACATCATTTAACTCCTAACTCTCTCGAACCTTAATTTCTCGAACCCAGAAGACTGAATTCAACTCAAACATCAACTTCTCTTTTTTTTTTAATAAATTAATTTTTATTGGTGTTCAATTTACCAACATACAGAATAACACCCAGTGCTCATCCCGTCAAGTGTCCCCCTCAGTGCCCGTCACCCATTCACCCCCACCCCCCGCCCTCCTCCCCTTCCACCACCCCTAGTTCGTTTCCCAGAGTTAGGAGTCTTTATGTTCTGTCTCCCTTTCTGATATTTCCCACACATTTCTTCTCCCTTCCCTTATATTATACCCTTTCACTATTATTCATATTCCCCAAATGAATGAGAACATACACTGTTTGTCCTTCTCCGATTGATTTACTTCACTCAGCATAATACCCTCCAGTTCCATCCACGTTGAAATGGTGGGTATTTGTCATTTCTAATGGCTGAGTAATATTCCATTGTATACATAAAAACATCAACTTCTCTTTAAGTGTTTTGAAATGCAGGCCCCTTTGAATTCATGTATAATGCTTTCATAGGACATTCTATCGCAAGTCGTTTGCTTAACACTAAACTCTTTTTCATTAGTTTGGTAAGGGTATATTTGTGATCACCACAACATAACGATTTTTTTTTTGTGCTGATTTTACAGGATCTTTACAAAGTTTGTTAGCACTGATATTCAACACTTGCCAGTGCAAAGTTCAATCCCAGCAATAATGATTAATATGTTTATATATAATCTTTGACTCCCGTTATTACTGATCTTGTCAGGTAACCTTTAAAATAATTTAAAACACTCTCACAGATTAAAGTGTTTTAAGCTAATATGCCTTCTCTAAAGTGTTTCCAAATAATGATGAGAACTTTAAAGATCTATTCCCTGAGAATTTTGTTTTGGAAAGCTCTTTAAAGCCACTTAAGGAAGCTTTTCCTTCTACTTGCCGCAATGTTTCATATAACCCTAATCTTTGGTTTTATTTCCTGTTATACTAAAGACGATAGATTTTCCCCCCTTATTTGTGTTCAAAATAAAGTTGAGAGAGCACTCAATAACATCATGTTTAACAGAAAGTAAAGTCCTCTTTTTTTGCAGGATAATCTTTTGAGGGGGGATAAAACCTTACTTTCCATTAAAAGCATATGTGCCAATACTGATTAAAGATAACAAAATTTATTATTTTTTCTTTTTTATCAGTTAAGTGGTTAAACAGAAGAGGGAGAGATTAGATTTTATGCCTAGTTTTTAAAATATGTTACCAATGATAATTCAAGAAGCTTATATTAGTATTTATTAAATTTAGATCTCTTCAGTGTAAAGTTTTTGTGCTAAGCCTCTGTGAGGACTATGAATTATACATATTGATATAGACAGATACATAGATATCAGGCATGAGAATCTACGGTAACAGATATATACATTACATAAATTAATGATTCCAAGAAGACTGTATTGGTGGTACTCATAACCCTAACATTTTCTTTCAACTAAAAAAACAGTTAAGTTACAACATTTAAAAGTGTTACTGATTTAAAAATTTTAATATGAAAGTAACTGTTGAATATATTGGTCTTAATTTATAAGACCCTTTTATTTAAAAAATGTGTTAAGACTTTTATTCCTTTTCTGATGCCCTGTGTATTAAAGGACACTATTAGGAGAGTAAAAAGGCAACCAACCCATAACTGAAGAAAATATTTGAAAATAATATATTTGATAACAGTCTAGTTTCCATAATATATAAAGAACTCCTGCAACCCAATAACAAAAAGGTAACCAGTTAAAAAAATGGGCAAAGGACTTTGAATACACACTTCTTTGAATATGTATTTCTCAAGAAAGTATACAAATGGCCAACAGGCACACAAAAAGATATTCAACATCATTAGTCATTAGTGAAATGCCAGTGAAAACCACAAAGAAATGCCACATTGCAACTCAGTAGGTTGGCCATAATAAAAATAACATAACGACAGAAAATAATTATTTGTGAGGATGTGGATATATTGGAAACCACTGAACACTGCCAGTAGAAATGTAAAGTGGTACAAGTGCTATGGAAAACAATCTGGAAACTCCTCAAAAAGTTAAACATAGAATTACCACAGAACTCAGAAATTGTACTCTTAGGTACCCAAAGAAATGAAAACAAGAATTCAAACAAATACTTGTAATATTCTTGGAAGCACTCTTCACAATAGTCAAAGGGTGGAAAGAACCCAACATCCATCAATTTGGGTTGGTATTCAGCTCTAAAAGGAATGAAGGATGGATATATGCTACAGCATGGACTGAATGATGTGAAAGAAATCAAACACAAAAAGTCATGTTTTGTATGTTTGTATGTTTTTTTAAAAAGAATTTATTTATTTTGATAGAGAGAAAGAGAGTACTGGCCAATGGAGGGGAGAGGAAGAGGGAGAGAGAGAACAGATTTCCCGCTGTGCAGGGAGCCTGACTTAGGGGTCGATCCCAGAACTGTGGGATCATGACCCGAGCAAAGGAAGACATCTGACTGAGCCACCCAAGGTGCCCTACAATTACTTTTATATGAAACATCCATAATGGATAAATCAGACTACTGTTTGCTGGTGTGTGGGGGGGAAGGAAATGGGGAATGACTGTTTAATGGATGTGGGGTTTCCTTTTGGGGTAATAAAACTGGACTGGAACTAGGCAGAGGTGATGGTTGCACAACATCATGAAATGTACTAAATGCCACTAAATTGTACATGTGAAATGGTTCATTTATGTTATGTAAATTTTTTGTAAAAAAAACAAAAAACTAGGGGTGCTGGGTGGCTCAATTGAGTGTCTGAGTCTTGGTTTTAGCCCAGGTCAGAATCTCATGGGTCATGTGATTGAGACCTGCATCAAACTCCACTCTCAGTAGGGAGTGTGCTTGAAGATTCTCTCCCTCTGCCTCTTCCGTAACTCTCCCATAGGCATGTGTGCTCACACATGCACTCTTACTATCTGTCTCTAAAATAAATAAATCTTAAAAATCTCTCCAGAAATTCAATGTTAGGTAACAGTTAACTTTAGATATTATATTACATATTACCTATGCTTTTGACTATTTTCTTTTTGTGGTGCTGCCAATAAACAATGTTTTGGGGATGCCTGGGTGGCTCAGTGGTTGAACATCTGCCTTTAGCTCAGGGCATGATCCCAGGGTCCTGGGATTAAGGCCCACATTGGGATCCCCACAGGAAGCCTGCTTCTCCCTCTGCTTATGTCTCTGCCGCTCTCTCTGTGTCTCTCATGAATAAATAAACATCTTAAAAAAAAAAAAAGGAAGAGAATCTAGGTTAGTTTCTAAAAAAAATAAACAATACTTTGTAAATAAATAAAATATAAAAAAAAAAAAAAAAGGCAGCCCCAGTGGCTCAGCAGTTTAGCGCCACCTGCAGCCTGGGGTGTAACCCTGGAGACCCAGGATCGAGTCCCATGTCAGGCTCCCTGCATGGGGCCTATTTCTCCCTCTGCCTATTCTCTGCCTCTCTCTCTCTCTCTCTGTGTGTCTTTATGAATAAATAAATAAAATCTTTAAAAAAAACCCACAATACTTTGATTTTCTGTACGTTTGGTGTTCCACAGTATTTTTAATAATTAATTCCAGGGAATAAATGTAAATGGCACTTTCTCTTTAAATCCAACTAGAGGGGATCCCTGAGTGGCTCAGCGGTTTAGCGCCTGCCTTTGGCCCAGGGTGCTATCCTGGAGTCCCAGGATCGAGTTCCGTGTCGGGCTCCTGGCATGGAGCCTGCTTCTCCCTCCTCCTGTGCTTCTGCCTCTCTCTATTTCTATCATGAATAAATAAATAAATCTTAAAAAAAAAATCCAACTAGAAAAAAGTCCAAAATTATATTTTACATCACAAGATGAAATCACTGAAAATTATGTTTGAGATTGTCTTTCTTTTTAAAATATGAATAGCATAGCAAACCAGCATCATAATGAATGGTACTCCAATGTTACAAATCACGGGTTACTATTTTGTTTGAAGTTTTAATTTACTTAATTTTTCACATTTTACAAATGCAAGGGAAACAGATGAAACATTAAATATATGATCTATATCTCTGCAAGGGTTTACATCCCCTTTCTACCATGTTCAAGCCATGTGACTTTGGCTAACTTATTTCATTTTTCTAATTTCTTTTGTAAGATGGGGATCATTAAATATTTATTTCATGGGATTTTGAGAAATTAGATAACATTTGTAAGGCAAATTTGTACCTGGCAGATAATTATTATATATAATTTGTTAAATAAAAATATACAAATAAATTATGGTCCTTTCCAGGAACATTCTATGGAAAAAGAAAAAAAAACAACCCAAACTTTACTTCTCTAAGAGCACAACAAGGTATTCTATCCAACCACAAAGAGAAAAAACAGCTCTTTCTCTTCCTAATTTTTAGATGAATCCTTTGGCTTCTAGTCACTGGTCTTGGGAGAATCACTATAATTTCAGTAAAGGATTAGTTACAAACCTGTTGCTATGAACTCAAAAACATAAACAGGAAACCACAAGGTAGAAGAGATGTTATTCAAAGAAAATAGGCTTATGGGAGCAAAGGTAGGCATAACTCTGAATAAAACAAAGATGTTAAACAGGGCTTAGAAATTTGCAAATAGTGAGGCTATCTAATGAAGATTTAAAAAAAATTTTTTTAAAGACTATTTTTTAGAGCAGTTTTAGGTTCACACTAAAATTTAAAGGAATTTGGGGGGGTGTGTGCCTGGGTGGCACAAAGTCCAGACTCCTGATTCCGGCTCAGGTCATGATCTTGGGGTCATGAGATCAAGCCCTAAGTCCGACTTCATGCTGAACATAGTGCCTACTTGGGATTCTCTGGCTCCCTCTTTCTCTGCGCAGGACAGAACTAAAGATTTGTTCAAGTTGTCCCTGAAAGAATGCCAGATCAACTGCTATTTTGTCTGACTCCACCAGTCCTAACAAGAGCTTGTTCAGGGCAAAATACAAGTCTGTAATGCTAGGACAAAGCGCAAAGGACAAAACCTGGCTCTCCAAGTCTGTAAAGGGCATATATTCATCTTAACATTGGACTTACAGTTCTAGGCACAAGCTACAATACACATTAAATATGGCATCTCTGATGGTACATTGGGAAGCACTCTAACACAAGAGGCATTTTTGGATGCACTAGCAATAAAGATCAGTAAAATTGTCGAGGGCATAAACTGCATTGAAAATGAGTTGTCTGTAAGACGCTGGCGAAGGACAATTCTTCAAGGTCTCATATTTCTGCAAATCTTGTAAGCAGAAGCAATGACTATCCTTGTTCCAGACTATCTTTTCAAGGATATTTGTAGTGAGAACAGCCTGGGAAGATGAGATATATCTTCCCTAGGAGCAAAGGGCAGGTTTACTTACAGCCTTGGTAGATAAAGATTCCCTTTGGAGCAAAAGCAGGCATGCCCATGTCCATTACAAAATATCTGGGGCCCTTAAGCACAAAATTTTTCTCCTGTGATGCAATACACTAGTGTGGACCTGGCTTTCTTCATGTTGGGCTGTGGAAACTGGGAGTCAAGAAATGAATCCAAGTGCTAATACTAAGGGTGCTGCTATTGCTGTGAGTAATAAAGTCCTTTGTCTCTGATGTCCTATCTTAATCAATCTATGGTAGGTTACCTTATTTGATCATAAGTCCTTTACAGATCTCAGGTCCTTTACAGTAATAATGCCGCAATAAACATAAAAGTGCAGATATCTCTTTGAGATTCTGTTTTCTTTTCCTTTGGATATGTATCTGGCAGTGATATTGCTAATTCATACAGTAGTTCTACTTTAAAAATTTTAAGAAACTTCCATACTGTTTGCCATACTGGCTGCACTAATTTACATGCATACCAACAGTGCAAAAGGGTTCCATTTTCTCCACATCCTTGCCAACACTTGTCATCGCTTGACTTTTTATAGCAGCCATTATAACAAGTACGGAGTGATAACTCATTGTGATTTTGATTTGCACTCCCCTGATGATTAGTGACATTGAGCATCTTTGCATGTATCTATTGGTCATTTTTTTTTTAGGTTTCATTTATTTATTCATGAGAGAGAGAGAGAGAGGCAGACACAGGAGAGGGAGAGGTAGGCTCCAAGCAGGGAGCCCGACGTAGGACTCAATCCCGGGATTCCAGGGTCACACCCTGGGCCGAAGGCAGGCGCTAAACCGCTGAGCCACCCAGGGATCCCCTATTGGTCATTTCTATGTTTCTGCATAAATGGTTATTCAGTTCCTCTGTACATTTTTTTATCAGATTTTCTTCTTTTGAGTTGCCTGAGGCTCGTTATATATTCATATTTTTTTTTAAAAATATTAACCCTTAATCAGATTATGATTTGCAAATATTTTCTCCCATTCATTTTGCTGATGGTCTCCTTTGCTGTGCAGAAGCTTTTTAGTTTAACGTAGTCCTACTTGTTTAAATTTATTTGTCTTTGCTTTTGGTGTCAAAGCCAAAATACAAAATACCATTGCCAAAACCAATGTCTCTATGTTTTCCTCTAGGAGTTTTATGGTTTCAGGTCTCATGTTTAAGTATTTAATTCATTTTGAGCTAGTTTTTGTGAGCAGTTTATCATAGGGGTCCAATTTCATTCTTTTGCATGTGGATATCCAGTTTTCCCAATACTACGTTGAAGAGACCATCCTTTTCCCATTGAGGATTATTGGCTCTCTTGTCAAATATTAGTTGGCCATATACGCAAAGGCTTATTTCTGGACTCTTCACTTGTTTCCATGTTTATTTTTATACCAGTACCATACTGTTTTGATTACTATAGCTTTGTAGAAATGTGATGCCTTCAGTTTTGCTCTTCTTTTGTAGTTTTGCTTTGGTTATTTGGGGTCCTCTGTGGTTCCATAAAAATTTTAGAATTGTGTTTTTTCTATTTTTGTGAAAAATACTATTGGAATTTCAATAGGGATTGAACTGAAACTACAGGTGGCTTTAGATAGTATAGATATTTAAAAATATTATTTCCTCTGATCAATGAACATGGAATATTTTTCCATGTGTTTGTGTTTTCAGTTTCCTTCATCAAAGTCTTGTCATTTTCAGTAATAGATCTTATAGCTCCTTGGTTAAGTTTAATGTAAAGTATTTTCTTATATTTGACACTATTGTGAATGGAACTATACTCTTTCTTTCTTAGATATTTCATTGTTAGTGTACAGAATACAGCTATGTTTTGTATGTTGATTCTGTATCTGGCAACTTTACTGAATTTGTTGATTGATTCCAACAGTTTCTTGATGGAGTCATATATATACATACATATATATATATATATATATATATATATATATATATATATATATTCCTATCATCTGCAATCAGACACTATTTTATTCTTCCTTTCTGATTTGGATGCCTTCTTTGCTTTTTATTCATTGCTCTGGTTAGCACTTCCAGTACTTTGTTGAATAGCAGTGATGAAAATGGGCACCCTTGTCTTGTTCACAATACTAAAGGAAAAGCTTTCAACTTTTCATCACTGAGTATGATGTTAGCTGTGGGCTTGACATATCATTATATATTATTATTATATATATCCTTCTGTACCTAATTTGTTGTTTTTTATCATGAAAGGATACTGTATTTTGTCAAATGCTTTTTTTTTGCATCTATTATGATGATATGATTTTAATCTTTCATTCTATTAATGTGGTATATCACATTTACTGATCTGCATATATTGAACCATCCTTGTATCACAGGGATAATCCCATGTAATCACAGTGTATGATCATCTTAATCTGCTGATAAATTCAGTTTGCTAATATTTTGTTAAGAATTTTTGCATGTTCAATTTTCTATATTCATCATGGATATTTGTACTCTCTTTATCTGGCTTTGGTATCAGGGTAATGCTGGCATTGTAAAATGAGTTTGGAAGTGTTCCTTTCTTTTTGATTTTTTGGAAGAATTTGAGAAGGATTAGCTTTACTCCTTTACATAGTGGGTAGAATTCACCAGTGAAACCAACTTTTCCTAGATTTCTCTTTGCTGAATAATTGTTGGTTACTGTTCATTGTTGGTCTATTCAGATTTTCTATTTCTTCATGATTTAGTTTTGGTAGGTTTATGTTTCTAGGAATTTATACACTTCTAGGCTATCCAATTTGTTGTTTTATAATTAGTCTCTTATGATCTTTTGTATTTCTGTAGTTATCAGTTATACTGTCCTTTCGTGCCATATTTTAATTATTTGCATCTTCTTTTTTCTCAGTCTAGCTAAAGGTATTGATTTTATCTTTTCAAAAAAACCAGTTCTTAGTTTTTTTGATTTTTCCTATTGTTTTTCTTATCTTATTCCATTCATTTCTAATATTTATTTCCTTCCTTCTGCTATCTTTGGGCTTAGTTTTTTTTTTTTTTTTTCTAGTTCCTTGATGTGTAAATCTAGGTTACTTATTTCAGATTTTTGATGCATTAGTTAATTAGGAGTATTGTTTAGCCTCCACATATTTGTGATTTTCCCAGATTTCCTTCTGTTAAATTGATTTCTAGTTTCATACTGTTATGGTCGAAAAGATACTTGGTTTGATTTCAATCTTTTAAAATTTGCTAAGACTTACTTTTTAAATCTACCACATGATCTATCCTGAAAATGCTTCATGTATACCTGAGAAAAAGGTATATTCTATTGCTGTTGGGAATATTTTATATAAGTTTGTTAGGTCCATTTGGTCTGAATTATGGTTCAAGTCCAATGTTGCCTCATTGATTTTCTATTTGGATGCTGTATCCATTGTTGAAAGTGAGGTACTGAAGTCCCCTACTATTACTGTATTGCTTTCTATTTCTCCCTACAGAATGTTAGTATCTGCTTAGTATATTTAGGTGCTCCAATGCTGAGTCCATATATACTTAAAATTGTTAGATCTTCTTGATGAACCCCTTTATCATTATTTAATGACCTTGTCTTCTGTTACCATTTTGGCTTAAAGTCTATTTGTATGATATAAGTATAGCTATCCTTAAAAGAAAAAAAAATGTGCAGCTATCCTTGTTTTTAAGTTTCTACTTATATTGAATCTTCACTTTGTGCCCATGGAGGTCCTTAAAGCTGAAATTAGTCTCTTGTAGATAGCAATAGTTGGTTCTTTTTCTTTTTTTTAATCCACTCAGCCACTCTGACTGTTGATTGGAGAATTCAAGCCATTTATATTTACAGTAAATACTGATATGTAAGGATTTACTAATGTCACCTTATTAGTTGTTTTCTGGCTGTTTCATAGTTTTTTTTCTTCCTCTCTTGCTGCCTTCCTTTGTGAACTGAAGATTTTCAATAGTGCTATGCTTTGAGTCTCTTTATCTTTTGTGATTTTCTATAGCTTTTTGCTCTGTGATTAACATAATGCCTACATAAAACACCTTGTAGATGTAAAAGTTTATTTTACACTGAAAACAACTTAACTTCAATCTCATTCAAAAACTCTATCCTATTATTGTCCTACTTTTATGTTTCTGATGTCATATTTTACCACTTTTATACTGTGTATTCATTAACAAATTATTGTAGTTATAGTTATTTTTAACACACTTGTCCTTTAACCTTTACATTAGGGTTAAGTGATTAACATACCACATTACCATATTAAAGTATTGTGAATTTGATTATATACTTATCTTTGTTGGCATGTTATATATTTTGATACTATTTTTTTTAAAGATTTTTATTTATTCATGAGAGACACACAGAGAGAGGCAGAGACAAGGCAGAGGCAGAAGCAGGCTCCAGGCAGGGAGCCTGATGCAGAATTCGATCCAGGGTCTCCAGGATCACACCCTGGGCCAAAGGTGGCGCTAAACTGCTGAGCCACTAGGGCTGCCTATTTTGATACGTTTTTATGTTGTAATTAGTGCCCTATCATTTTAGTTTGCAAATTCTTCTCTGCATTTCTTGTAAGGCAGGCCTAATAGTGATGAATTGCCTCAGCTTTTGTCTAGGAAAATCCTCATTTCTACTTTGTTTATGAAAGATAGCTTTGTCAGAAACAGTATTTTGATTGGTAGGTATTTTTTAAGCATTCTGAATATATAATCCCACTCTCTTCTGTTCTATAAGGTTTTTGCTAATAAATCCATTGCCTGTAGAAAACAATCTTTATTTTCTTGCAACTTTCAAGATTATCTTTTTATTTATTTATTTATTTATTTATTTATTTATTTATTTATTTATTTATTTATTTATTTATTTATTTATTTATGATAGTCACACAGAGAGAGAGAGAGAGAGAGAGAGAGGCAGAGACACAGGCAGAGGGAGAAGCAGGCTCCATGCACTGGGAGCCTGATGTGGGATTCGATCCCGGGTCTCCAGGACCGCGCCCTGGGCCAAAGGCAGGCGCCAAACCGCTGCGCCACCCAGGGATCCCCAACCTCAAGATTATCTTTTTGTTTTTGGTTTTTGACAGTTTTACTATAAGGTGTCATAGAGAGAATCTCTTTAATTGGTTTGGTGACCTAAAGCTTTATTTACTTGGATACCCAATGTCTTCCTATGTTTGAGAAATTCTCAGTAATTTCTTTTAATAGGCGTTCTGCCCCCTTCTCCCTGTGTTTTGCATCTGGAACTCCAATGATTACAAATTATTTCTTTTGATGGTATCTCATAGATCAGACAGGCTTTCTTCACTCTTTTTCATTCTTTTTTCTTTACTCTCCTCTGACTGGTATTTCAAGTTCTTATTTTTCATCAGAGATTCTTTTTTCTGTTTGGTCCATTCTGCTGTGACTGCTATTTGTTGCATTTATCTATTCATTCACTGAATTCTTCAGCTCCAGAATTTGTTTTTGGTTCTTTTTTTTTTTTTTTTAAGGATTTCTATTTTTGTTAATCTTCTCATTTTGTGTATTGCTTTCCTGATTTTGTTCAATTGTCTTTCTGTGTTTTCTTATAGCTCATTTAGTGTCCCTGAAAATAGCTATTTTGAATTCTTTATTAGGTAAATCACAGATTTCCATGTTTTTGAGTTTAGTTACTGGAGGATTGTGATCCTTTGGTGATGTCATGGTGTTTCATGTTCTCTGGAGTTGTCTTTTGTGTGGGTGGGGCAGAGGGAGAGAAAGAATCTTAAGAAGGCTCCATGCCCAAGCACAGCCTGATGCAGGACTCGATGTCACAACCTGAGGGAAATCAAGAGTCGAACGCTTAACTGACTGGGCCACCTAGGCGCCCCTCATGTTCTTTGGGGTTCTGCACTGCCACCTTAACATCTGAAGTAGAGCCACCTCCTCCAGTATTTACTGTCTTCAGGGTAGAAATACCATTCTTTAGTCCTGCCAGTTTCTGAGGCTTTCTCAGACCTTCTATGGATATACCTACTTCATATTTCTTGCTCCCTCTTGTGGCAGACTTTAGTATTGTATTCCTTTTCTCATTCCTGCAACACGCAAGGCTGACCTATCTCTGGAGTGCTGTTCTCCCTTTTCTCTGTAGGAAAAATCACAGACCAAGGAGGGTTCTCATGGATGTAAGCTGTGCTATCTTGGGTGAGAAGTGATTTATATAAAAACAAGCTATTCCTCTTGCTAAGAACTTGAATGCATCCAAACTTGTTCTTTTGCTCCAGTGGAATGCTGGAGCTTCTCTGGAAGTCTGAACTTGCATAAAGGCTTTCTCAACCCCGGGTAACTGTCTAAATTGGTGTTTGCCAGAAGTTCCCAGATTATAGCCAAGAGGAGCAAGAGCTGGTAAACAGGCCACTACGGGGTCCAGTCAAGACTGAAATCTGTCTGCTTATTATCCAGTGCACATGTGGGTGGGATGTCTCCAGGTTTCCCTGGTATATGGTGCTGTACTGGATCCTACAGCTCTTACAGTCACTCTGTTTATGCATAGATGCAGATTTTTGTTGTTATGGGTGGGACAAAAACAAGGGACAGTTGATACTGCCTCATTGCCTTTTATCTTTTTATGTAATATGGTGCACTGGGAACCATTCATATATTAATAGTTTCTATGTTTTAATCTCAACGTGTATGCCACATTACTACAGAATTCTGTAAGTCTAGGTGACTTAATTTTCTAAGAACCAGAAAACCTGTCTTTTCTGTATCTTGATATCAAATAACACAGTAGAACAAATGTTAAATTCATTACATTGTTCTTTTCAAGTAGAGACTTAACGTTTCCTCTTTAGTTCAACTCTTTGCTTATTTGCTTTCAACCCAACAAGAGATTCTATGTCCTATGTTCACTTCTGTGACTTGGTTCAATTTTGCTGCTTCTGAATACATTATTAGACAGTCTATAGACTTTACTATAGCCAATTCTGTCTCTATACAATGAATGACCTTTGAACTATTTTGGTTATTGCAGGTTTAGCAATATATTATCAGAATACAGATATGCTTTATGAAAAAAATTTCTGTTTAAATGCATAAATGGGAATCAGAGGACAGAATATACCACCATTTCCAGTTTTTGTGATATACAGCAGGACAGGACAAGACAGGGCAAGGTTTATTATTCCTGGTGAAGTAACATTAGGGCATTTTCTTTTTTAAAAAATATTTTATATAAATTCAATTTGCCAACATATAACACCTAGTGCTAATCTAACATTGGGCCACATTCCTGCCATGTCTTAATTACTCTTCCTTGTTTCTTTTAGGAATTAAATAGGCCCTATATTGCTATCTGGAATGGAGTGAAAAAAACGGAAGCTCTAGGAAAAATTTCAATTTATCTCTGGCATCTGAATTTTCCATAAACCCAATTTTTATCTCGGCCTCCCTTCTTTGCCCCCTATTTCCAATGTGTGTTCATTAGCTTCTCTCTATTGAAGTTTGTCTTCTTGTTTTTATTCTACTCCAGACAACCTGGTAAAACATTATTCTACAAAGTTGCTTCTGATCCTTGCTATCATTCTCTTCTCCATTTTGAAAGACAATATATCAAGTGGTAAAGAATGCAGGCTATGGAGCCATACTGCTTGGGTTTGAATCTCATCTCTATCACTTACTACCTGGTAACAACAAATAAGAACAAACTTACAGCCATAATGGGAGATTTTGCCATACTTTTCTTGATAATTGATAGCACTAGCAGCCATAAAGCCATAAATTCATTAAAAATATGAAAAATTTGAGCAAAATGATTTATAAACTTAACTAGCAGATATATTTAGAATACTTAACCCAGCAACCTGATGAATATACATTCCTAATATAGGTAAAGCAAATCTCAAAGTTTATTAAAGTCCTGAAATCGGACTGTTTCCTAATTACAATGAAGATAAACTAGAAATCAACTGCCACTGTTTAGTAACTGAGTATCTTTTGTGTTCCATGTCTAAATTATTCCAGAGAAGTGATGTGAACGCTTTAGTCAGTCAGTCATTCTTCTAAAAGAAACTACCCCAAATCAGCAGAGTTTATGCAGCAGATCCCCTTCAAAAATTACTAGTCTTCATCATGTCCATGCTATATAGATAACTACCTGTGGGCTATAAGTGCCAACCTCTAATTCAGGATTGCAGGGTTACTTGATATAAAACACGATAACTTCTGGACAAGAACTATCTCTGGTCCCTTATTTCAGAAGAAGACTGACTATGGGAAGGTACTCAATTTCTTGGATTTCTGAGCAAGGAAAAAAATGATGACTGCTAATATAGGACAACATATCTAGTATGTATTTCATAATAGTTTTGTTTACCTTTATTGCTTTAAATCAAAGATTTCCCAAACAAATTATTATTGGTATGCCGGGAGATTTCCCATTTGGGGGTAGTGTATATAAAGTGGTTCCTATGGAATCCTGTCATTGACTAGTATATTGTTTTTATTTACATCCAGAAAATGAAGAGATGTATTTATTATTCTAATAAACCATTTTATATATTAATGAAAAAAACTCCTGATTAACCCTGAATCAAAGAATTGCTCCCAAAATTAGAAAATTTTGAGAACCAAAGGATAAAAAGAACAACATACCAAAACTTGCGGAATGTAGCCAAAGCAGTACTTCGGGGGAAAGTTATAAACTTAAATGTGTATAACGGAAAAGAGGAAATGCTCAACACCTACTTACAGAAGTCTTAAAAAGACAGCAAACTAAACTTTTAGAAAGTGAGAGGAAATACTAAAGTCAAAAGCAAAACTAATAAAACAGAAAACAAAAAACACAAGAGAGAACTAACATCAAAAGTTAGTTTTTGAGAAAACTAATAAAATGACAATCTTCTGGTGGGACTTATCAAGGGAACAAAATGAATACACAACTAATATCAGGAATGAAATAGAAAAAAAACAGATATTGCAGATGTTAAAAAAAATAATTGAAGGATACAATGAGTTATTTGATGCGAATAACTAAATTTAGAACAAACTCCTTAAAAAACATAATTTATCAAAACATATTGAAAAAGAAATAAAATAAAATGTAGTATTTCCACTAATATTATTCACCTGAATGGAACCCACAAGGAATATATTACACATAATAGAAACTCTAATTGAACAATGGTCTAAAAACTACTGGCCAATATTCTTCATGAAAGATAAAATAGAAGGAACTATTCTAGATTAAATGAGTCTAAAGTATATAAAGGGTCATGACAACTGAATGCAATGTGTGATCTTGAATTTGATCCCAGGAAAGGGGAAAATCACACAGGACATTATTATGACAAATGATAAAATGTAAAATGAGTTTTACATTAGATATCAGTATTGTATCAATATTAAATTTCATAAAGTTGATCACTGTAGCATAGTTAAGTAAACTATCTTTGTTCTTAGTCAATATACCCTGAAGTATTTACAGATAAAAGAACATGATGCTTCTAATTAACAAATGATTCAGGAAAAAGAAAATCCACGTATATGTGCAAATATATATATATATGTATAACTTGTGATTCTGGTGAAAAGTATATACAGGAGTATTCTGCACTACTTTAGTAATTCCTCTGTAACTTCTCTATTATATAAGTCTTATGATTTTGCCTTATGTATTTATTTTCAAGACACCTGGAACTGAATTTTATATAATACTTTTCCACATGAATATCTGATTGTCCCGACATCATTTATTTAAAATCTAAAATTTTCCTTTCTGATCTGCATATATTACATCCAAGTATAGATATGTCTATGTCTGGTCTTTCTCTTCTGTTCCATCTACACTAAAATTAAGACCTCTAGTTTATCAAAATACAGCACAAAGATAGTGAAAAGAAAAAAATTATGACACAAGAGAAGATTTATTTATAAAAATGTAACAAAGGCCAGTATTTAGAACACATATGAAAAGTATTCCAAATCAAGAGGAAAAAGAAGGGTAATCCTATAGAAAAATGGTCAAACAACCTGAACAGGTACTTCAGAAACAGGAAATCTACACAGCCAATAGTCACACACAAGGCAGTGCTCAACTGCACAGGTCATCAGAGAAATGCAAATGAAAACCACAATGGTATCAGACTGGCAACATTTTTGAAATGTTTACCAAAATCAAGAGTTTGGGAGTATGTGGAATAACAAGATCTCTCATCAAGTGTTGATGGAAAAAAAAAAAAAGTGTTGATGGGAGTGAAAATTGGCACCATTTTGGAAAACAGTGGGGCATCTGCTAGTAAATAACTGATGTTATGCATATCCTATGACATAGCAATTTCCTTTACAAGTAAATAATTCAGAGTAACTGGATGCCAGAAAGTATATACAAGAATGTTCACAGTAGCTTGGTTTGTAGCACTATAAGTTAGAAGCAATCCAAATGTCCACCAACATTGCAGAGTGGATACAAATGAAATACATCACACCATCAAAAATGAACAGTCTATAGCTACTGACAAAAACATGGAATACTCTCACAAACACAATCCTGAGTGAAAGAAGCAAGACAAAGAATATACATGGTATCTCATTTATATAGAATTCAATAACACAGGCTGAATAACATACAGACTGAAGTAACTTGTATTATTTAGTATGCATAAATAGATGGTAAAACTAAAAGAGAAGGGATGAATTCATCATCCCAAGAGACAGGATGGTGATTACTTCTCAACCTCAGGAGGGGAAAAGAAATTAGAAAAAACACAGAAAACTGATGTGGTATTGACAATTTTCTATTTCTTGATCTGAGTGAGAGTTAAAAGGATATGTGTTTTTATTGTTAAAATGTGCACATTTTATGTACTTTTCTGACTTTCATAATATTGTATTTTATAATTATGAAAAGAAAAATAGAAAAAAGAAAACAGTGTTTTTGAGGATCTACTAGTAGGTCAGGAAAATTAGCGTGTGCAGAACATATAAGGAGATAACTGGAAAAGTAGTCAGATATTTAGTATATCACAGCCTTTTTTTTTCTTTTAATTTATGATAGTCATACAGAGAGAGAGAGAGAGAGAGAGAGGCAGAGACACAGGCAGAGGGAGAAGCAGGCTCCATGCACCGGGAGCCTGACATGGGACTCGATCCCGGGTCTCCAGGATCGCGCCCTGGGCCAAAGGCAGGTGCCAAACCGCTGCGCCACCCAGGGATCCCATCAAAGCCTCTTGATAAGCCAGTCAATATAATTGTACAAACATTTCTGCACAAGGTCCACAGTAAGCCCACAGCAGACATGTACGTCTAGATTACTCCCCTTCACTTTCCAAGTTTGTAATATACATCCCAAATGAAGCAAAAGGAGGAAAAGTAGGAGAGAAAGATTCTAGATTAGTTTAAGATGGCTCTCTTGTTCCTGATTTCTGTTCCTAATGAGACCTGGCTATAATAACAGGGGCTAGCCTATATCATATATTTTTCTCTTTTGGTTACATTTAGAGGTTTTTGTTAGTGGCAGGGGTTGTAACTGAGGTAGATCACGTGCTCAACTATATCATTCTATTATTAACTTAAGAAATCAAACAAGAACACAACAGTACAGTAAATGCCTTTTCTAATTTATCAACGTATAGTTAAGAATCAAGCTTTTTATTCATAAGAAAATTCTAAAAAACACTAATACTATTCATCACAATGTTCTAACATCATTTTTCTTTAACTTACCCTCAAAGTATGGTGTTCTTGTGCTAATAAAAGTCTTAGTTCTTCATGTAGTGTTATAACTTCCAGAAACTGTCCCCATAAAGCCATTAGAAGTGAACAAAGTTGCGCAAGATTCATATTTATAAGTTCTGCCAGTTCATCAGGATTTTCTACTTTCTGAAATGACAAGAAAAGAACTTCATTGCTTCCTGAGACTTAACATGTCTAAATACATTGTGTTATTGAGAACATTAATACAAAGACAAATTTTTAGTTTTAATGAGAAATGTGTGTGTGTGCATGCGTGTGCATGCTTTTTCCTATGTGATGGTTACTACAGCAATTTTCAACTTACTGAAACTTCAATCTGAGATATCTTGTTACTGAAATAATGTCAAATATAGTTTAAAACTACAAATCAGGATTCTATAGAGCATGATCAGCTTCAAACACTAAAATTCTGGGAATTTTTAAACACAATATACAAATCAGGATGAAGGTTATAAAATTTTTAGATGAGATTTCATTTCTAATCTGCTAAGTAAAGTACTGAAAAGATCTGTAACTCTTCAGAAAGGCCAGAGATACTTTCCAAAGTACTATTATTTTCCCCTCACTCCTATGTTTCTAGGTTCTATATTGCTAACAGTAATCCTTTCAAAGAGTCATCAAACACTTTTCTCTTTTGTCACGATTCATTCACCCACTGTTTATTGAGCACATTTTAAATGTAGAGCCCACATTCCAATGTAACTCAAAGACTTATATGAGCAAAGAAAGAAAAGTGGGTAAATAATTTTATATACTGTTATGAGTGTTCTAATATTGGTATTAAATTATCCTGTTTATTTAAATATTCACCTAAACTGGTGATACAAGTTAAAAGTAATGAGTTATACAACGAAGTGTAGGATCTTCTACAAGGCATTTGGATTTCTTGAATAGGTAGAATAAGGATTTTTGAACAAAGACTATAAATTAGAATGATTCCTTCTCTTTTAGACAAGCATTTTTATTATGAAGACATGCTTTTTAAAAAAATTCACTGAGGCAGCACTATTTAGGCAGATAATATCTTGCTGGAAACATCTGTCTTCAATTACTAGCAATACTAGAAAATCTACCTCAAATATAAGATATATGCTGATTTCATTTCCCCATCCTAAAGAAGGTAGAAGTAGTCTATTCAGGTTAAGGTTGAAAGTCACTCCTATATCATCTATATACTAATGACTGCTAAATCTTTATATCTGTATCACATCTCTCCTGAGCTCTAGACTCATCACCTAGCAGATGACATATTCCATGTGAAAAGAAAGTTATTCAAGTTTGGTATATCCTAAGAGTACTAATTATAGCTCTACCTTCCCTTTCTAATAAAAAAAAAAACCCTCAAAACGTTGCTTATCACATATGATATATCCTAACTCAGCTTATTTTTACTTCTTTCTGAAGTCTACAATTCAGTAGACTTTCTTCCTCCTGCAAACCAAGTTTCCATTTATCTATGCTAATTCAGAGAGGACATAAAACAAAAATTCAGCAAAATTAATAAGAAGGGAAGGGACTGTGTCATATTCAACTCTTGTAACTTTGGTTACCAGAATACAGGAGTCACTCAATAAATATTTACTGAATGAATAAGGAATTACAGGCTAAATAAGGAAAAAGCCCCCTGATTTATGGTCAAACTCAGAAAATGTTAAAAAATTCCAGAATTCTGGAAGGGAAGCTAATAGAATCAACATAAAACAAATATAGATTTATCAATGTATAGTAAATCTACAGATGTATTTTGCCCTGGGAAACATTTTATAAACATATTAAAAACAAAGCTAACAAGGTTTTCATGTCTCAAGAACATAGAGAAGATTAAAATGTACTCTAAAATAAATGGAAACATGCAGTCGTGTTCCAAGAATAGTTTTTTTTTTATTTTTTTTTATTTATTTATGATAGTCACAGAGAGAGAGAGAGGCAGAGACACAGGCAGAGGGAGAAGCAGGCTCCATGCACCGGAAGCCCGATGTGGGATTCGATCCCGGGTCTCCAGGATCACGCCCTGGGCCAAAGGCAGGCGCCAAACCGCTGCACCACCCAGGGATCCCTATTCCAAGAATAGTTTTAACGGAGTTTAGGAAAAGAAGAATTGAATAAGCATTTGACAGTAACTAGACAGTGTTGTGTAAGGCAAGCAATGTTATTTTCAGTATAATCTACACACACGTATAAATAATTCTCTTGGTTTTATCATAGGCTGAATAATGTAAACAACTTACTTGTTTTTTTAATCCCCTGAGAGCAAGACTCTCTAGATATCTTATAATTATTAATTTTACTTTTCAGAAATCATGGCACCAAGGTTCTGAGAGGACGACAGTATTTTCACTACTAGGAAAGCATCCCTTCAAACATAAATAAATTACTCCTCTGGTTTACATAAATCCTTACAATATGTGTCAAAATATAAATAATAATAACATTTTTTGGTCAAAAGGAAATTAGGAAAAAGTATGACAACCTATTTTATATGTATAAATGTAGGAATAATAAGATCTTACATTTCTATAGTATTTTCTCAAATAACATTATCTTCTCTTATATGGATATACACTTTTTCATAGAAGTCACTGATCTTGTTTGATTACAAAATATTGTTTAAATAGACTTGTAAAACAGGTAAAGAAAATAAGAAAATTAAGTTCATTTTATTGTAGAGTTTTCCATTTTTTCAGTTATAGATATAAGCACTAGAATCATATATACTACTATGCCGTTTTTGTTAACGAGCATTTTCCTCCAAACATTTATTGAAAGCACATTTTTAAGGTTATATAACTTAGATTGTAAGTATGCCATAAGTCATTTAACCATTCTCTTATCATTGGGCATTTCCTTAGGGTAATATTTTTGTATTATAAGTTACAACATATAGGAGTCTGATTGTTTATTTGGTATTGATTGAGAAATAATACTCTGGCTTTGGATATACTGCCAAATTAATCTCTGAAAAAGATCTCCAAGATGAGATAGAAAAATCTGTATTTTACCATAGCTCAGCAAGCATTACATTATTAGAAAATCACAGTCAATCCGATAGGTTAAAAATGGTATGATAATATTAAAATTTTATTTGATGGTTAGTGAGATTATATTCAATCTAATCAATGTTTCATTCATTAGCCTATTTTGTTAACGGGTATCCTATACTAACCTGAGAAATGGAAAATATCAGGCTTTCCTACGGATTTGTAAGAGCTCTTCAAATATTATTATATCTTTTGTCTATTCTATCTGCTACCAAAATTTACCCCAGTTTGTTATGTTAAACTTTACTTTGTGATGTACATTTACTTACTGAAATTTAAATGTATACCTAAAAGAACTTATTTGTATTACATGAATACATGTAGTATTTTTAAAATTTATTATACATAGATATAGAGCAAAGAATAAAAATTTCTTTATAATCCCGACCTTCACACAACTCTTTTCTGTATTATTGTTAATAGCTTAGAATACATATACACACATATAACATGTATATATCATGTATGTATATGCATTATATACATCTTTCAAATTTTTATATGTAATCACATAAATATGAGCAAATTTATATACAGCTTTTGCCTTTTAAACATATATATCATATTCATATTTTTCTCCAATTATTTTAATTAATATATCCTGAAGAGCTTTTCAGTATGAAATTGGTACCTGGCATCATGGATCAATAAATATTTCTTGAATTAAATAATCCATGTCAGTGCACAGAAATTTCCCTAATTCTTTTAAATGGCTACATTGGGAACTTAGAATAATGCTGCAATTCTTTATATTCATGTTTATTAGTACTTTTGTGAAATATATGCATATCCCTTTTTCACAAGGGTGTTTCAAAACTGATACACAGCTTTTTATATGTTATAAGCATTATTTGCCAGTTTTAAATATTGCAAATAACTTCTTCCAGTATATTGCTTCTCAACTTAATTTACCAAGTATTTTGTTTTTTAAAAAAGTTTCAAATCATCAGTATATTTGGTTTTTCACTATTACCCTGAAGAGATTATTTCACATCCCAAGATCAGACTGTTTACATACATATGTACATGCAAATGTTTTTCCTAATTGTTTTTGTACATTTAACTTTATACTCTCCTCAGAATTTCTATAACATAGTAGAAATAACTAATTTTACTATTTAGAGAACCCAATGTTTGTGATATTTTATCAAATAATCAATTCTTAAATATACTGCTGTTTCAGTGCCACTTAGTTCCATTGATTGGTCATTCTGTTCTTTTAGAGAAGTCATACTTTATTTCTATGACTAGAATTTTATCTACATTTTAACTGAGCTGGGCAAGTTCCTCTACAATAATACATATTTTAAAAGTTTTTCTAAGTCATTATTACCTCTCTTCAAGTGAGTTTTTAAAAAATCTAATTTTAACATTTCTAATGGTACTTTGATATGTATATATAAATTATTAACTAAAAACTGGTATCTTCCAGTGATTGTTTCTCTTTCCATTCAAAAGTATGTTTACTTATTCAAATATCTCAGTGAAATGTTATAGATTTTTTTCACATTAATTGCACACATCTTACTAAGATTACTTCTAAATGTTTAATGTTCTTTTGGGCAACTATTATAACAACATTAATGATTCTTAAAATGTTTATTTTATTTGAGCTGTGGGGAAAACCTCTAAGAGAATATACAAAATTACTACTGTATTTTACATATGTATAATTTTATAAGGAGAAGGTAAGTTACCTTTTTCAAAAGAGTCTAGTCCTCATTCAAATTTACATATGGAACTACATTCCCAAGCCAAATATATATTTTTGTTTGATTCAAGTCTCTGATTTCTTCCATTAATGTAGCTAACCGAGAAGGAAATATGTAGTGATCTTAAAATAGAATATTTAGTTCCATGGCCAAAAAAGGAAAAACAAAAAATCTATTTAATTTCAAGGATAAACTAGTGGAAAAATGGTCTGAGACACAAAATGATCTGCTGATATAAAAAATTTTTTATTTCTAAACTCTCATTTTACAAAATTATGTAAGTTTAAGGATGCTTTATAAATTTGTCTAGAAATTCTTCTGAATTTTACATTTTATTTTTTTTATTTTACATTTTACATTTTTTATTTTATTTTTAAATATTTTATTTATTTATTCATGAAAGACACAGAGAGAGAAACAGGCAGAGACACAGGCAGAGGGAGAAGCAGGCTCCATGCAGGGAGCCTGATGCGGAACTAGATCCCGGGACTCCAGGATCATGCCCTGGGCCGAAGACAGACGCTCAACTGCTGAGCCACCCAGCCCTTTAATAAGTTAACTTTATGCTGAAGCCAATAATCTTTTTACCAACTAAGTTGTGATTCTACCATGGTCAACCATTGAGGAAGGATAAATCATTAAGTGTTCTTAGATAAAATATTTAGAATAGAAAACAGAATCCACTCAAATAACTTGATAATGTTAATTTAAAAAAATCCAAGTACCTTAACTTCTTCACATAGTTCAGTAAGTCGAGCTTCTACATCCATTTCCTCTGAAAGGAGTAAAGAGTAATTAGAGGAAATATTTCAATATTAGATCTGAAAACTATTTTGAAATTATTTAATACAGTTGGTCCCTGAACAATATGTGGATTAGGGGCATCAACCCCCCATGCAGTCAAAAATCCATGTATAACTTCTGACTCTCCTAAAACTTACTACTAATAGCCTACTATTGATGAGAAGGCTTATCAATAACATAAACAATTGATAACACATATTTTGTACATTGTATGTATCATATACTGTAGTCTTATAAAAGTAAGCTAGAGGAAAACATGTTAAAATTATAAGAGAAAATACATTTACAGTCCTATACTGTATTTATTGAAAAAAAAAATCCATGTATAAGTGGACCTGTACAGTTCAAGCCCATGTTTTTCAAGTGTAAATTACCTTTCAAAAACCAGGAGGTTGAGAAATATCTGGGCTATATTCAATGAATTGAATTTCAATGTAATATACGGTCATGAACACATTAATCATGCAGGTAATGTGGTAACTATTAAATTCTATGTTCTGATTATTAGTGTTCCAGTTCTGATAAAAGGCTAACATTGTCAAGGAAATACTGATTGTGGACCTAAAGTAACTTACATAACTGCATCATAGAAAAGATAAAACATGTAATTAGGTTTTATTGCATTTCATACATTGGAAATTTCAATAAAGTTTAGCATTTTGTTTTAGATGTGTACATGCTTTGTTTTTTATAGAAAGTGTTCCTAAAAAATTCAAGTCAAATTAATTTCATAGCTACAACATATTTAAAACATACCTGGAGCATAGGTTATTTAATAGTGATGAATGATAAAATCCTTTTCAACAAGACGCAAGTTTCTATTTTAGTTTAATACATTCAGTTTTCTATAAGATAGTCTAAAACAGAGGCAAATTTTTTCCATACAATCCTGATTTATTTAATGTATGCTATAACCTCTATATGAAGTATAAAGATTTACAATTAAAATGGTAATATTTATAAGGGACTACAGAAACTAAAATAAAATTTAAATTTGGTAAAATAAAGTTACATTTATGTTGTAAATACAACCAACCTATGATGTGAACAACAAATACTCCACTAGTAATTAAAGCTGGTAGGACACACATAGTTTGAAAGTCAAAAAATATATAAATAAAATTGCATTTAGACATTGACATGTACTAAGAAAGAGACCACAAATTTGATCAACCCACTGATAACTAAAGAAATCAGCTATTATTTCACAAGTCATTTCACTGTCAGATAAATCAGTGGCTTCTAATACAGGTTTTCCAAATTAAAAAAAAAACAACAAACCCAGCAGAACCTGTATTAAAATTGTAACTTCCATATGTCAAGGTCTGTTTTCACATTACTCATAAGCTTTTCCTTCTATAGGAAAAAATCAGTAAAATTATTCTTAGGAAGTTAGATATCTTATCAATACATTTTTTTTTTAATGAAAAGGAACTTGAAGTTTTGAAGTTTTGAGTTTTGATACATTTTTCTAAGCTTTACATGCAGGAGTCTAAATGCATAAGCTGGTATATATGCATTATGGCTAGTGAGAGTTATTTCAATGCAAACATTTTAAAGAATGTTTAAAATCAATACTTCAAAATCTTTGAAGTGATTTCAAAATCATTTAGGATTTTTACATGAGTTTAAAATTCTACTCTGATTTTTCTTTTTCAAGTTTATTTATACATATATAATTATATAGAAATGTGTAAAAGTGACTGTCAGCTTACATAAATTATTTTTTTTTAATTTGGCTCCTGCTGCTAATCCAAGGTTACAGTGTAAAACACATCCTTCCATATTTTTCAAATACAAATTTACATACATGCACACTTCAGATATTGTAAATTTGGTTCCAGATTACAGTAAAACTCATATTGAAAAAAAGTGAGTCTAATAAATGTTCTGGTTTCCCTAAACATTAGAGGTGCATGTAAAAGTTATGCTTATACTATACTGTACCCCATTAAATGTACATTAGCATTGTCTAAAATGTACATGTTAAAAGATATTTCATTGCTAAAAATGCTACCCTCATTTGAGCTTTCAGTGAGTTGTAATCTTTTTGCTGGTGGAGGATCCTGCTTTGATGTTGATGACTGTTGACTAATCAGGGTGGTGGCTGCTGAAGGTGGAGGTGGCTCTGGCAATTTCTTAAGACCACAATGAAGCTCGCCAGATCCACGGACTCTTCCTTTCATGTAAGATTCCTCTGTAGCAGGAGATGTAGTTTGATAGCATTTACCCACAGTAGAACTTCAAAACTGGGGTCAATCTTCTCAAAACTTGCTTTATGAACTGTTTATGTAATATTCTAAACCCTATGTTGTCATTTCTACAGTCTACACAGCATTTTTACCAGGAGTAGACTCATCTCACAAAATCACTTTCTTTGCTCATCCTTAAGAAGCAACTCCTCATCTGTTCAAGTTTTGTCAAGAGACTGCAACAATACAGTCACATCTTCAGGCTCTGCTTCTAATTCTAGTTCTCTTGCTATTTCCACATCTGCATTTACTTCCTCCACTGAAGTCTTGAACCTCTCAAAGTTATCCTCGAGGGATAGAATCAACTTCTTTCAAACTCCTTTTAATGTTAATAGTTTGGCCTCCCCATGAGTCACACATGTTCTTCATGCCATCAAAATGGTGAATCCTTTCCAGAGGTTTTTGGTTTACTTTGCCAAGAACCACCAGAGGAATCACCATCTATGGCAGCTACAGCCTTAGGAAATGAATTTCTTAAATAATAAGACGTGGAAGTTGAAGGACTCCCTGATCCAGAAGCTGCAGAATGGATGTTGTGTTACCAGGCTTGAGAACATTAATCTCATTGAACGCCTCCATCAGAGCTCATGGGGGACCAGGTGCATTGTCAATGGGCAGTCCTATTTTGGAAGGAATCTTTTTCTCTGAGCAGTAGGTCTCATCAGTAGGCTTAGAATATTCTGTAAACCATGTTGTGAACAGATGTGCTGTCATCCAGGCTTTGTTGTTCTATTTATGAAGCACAGGCAGGATAGACTTAGTAATTCTTAAATGCTCTAGGATTTGTGGAATGGTAAATGAACACTCACTTCAACTTAACATCACCAGTTACATTAGCCTCTATTAGGAGAGTCAGTCTGTTCTTTGAAGCTTTCAAACCAGGCACTGACTTCTCCTCTCCAACTATGAAAGTCTGGATGGCATCTTTTTTCTAATAGAAGGCTGTTTCATCTATACTGAAAATCTATTGTTTAATGAAGCCACCTTCATTACTTATCTCAGCTAGATCTTTTTTTTTAATAATAAATTTATTTTTTATTGGTGTTCAATTTGCCAATATACAGAATAACACCCAGTGCTCATCCCATCAAGTGCCCCCCTCAGTGCCTGTCACCCATTCAACCCACCCCCCACCCTCCTCCCCTTCCACAACCCCTAGTTCGTTTCCCAGAGTTAGAAGTCTTTATGTTCTGTCTCCCTTTCTGATATTTCCTACCCATTTCTTCTCCCTTCCCTTCTATTCCCTTTCACTATTATTTATATTCCCCAAATGAATGAGAACATATAATGTTTGTCCTTCTCCGATTGACTTATTTCACCCAGCATAATACCCTCCAGTTCCATCCACATTGAAGCAAATGGTGGGTATTTGTCATTTCTAATGGCTGAGTAATATTCCATTGTATACATATACCACATCTTCTTTATCCATTCATCTTTCGATGGACACCGAGGCTCCTTCCACAGTTTGGCTATTGTGGACATTGCTGCTATAAACATCGGGGTGCAGGTGTCCCAGCGTTTCATTCCATCTGTATCTTTGGGGTAAATCCCCAGCAGTGCAATTGCTGGGTCGTAGGGCAGGTCTATTTTTAACTCTTTGAGGAACCTCCACACAGTTTTCCAGAGTGGCTGCACCAGTTCACATTCCCACCAACAGTGTAAGAGGGTTCCCTTTTCTCCGCATCCTCTCCAACATTTGTGGCTTCCTGCCTTGTTAATTTCCACCATTCCCACTGGTGTGAGGTGGTATCTCATTGTGGTTTTGATTTGTATTTCCCTGATGGCAAGTGATTTCTCATGTGCGTGTTGGCCATGTATATGTCTTCCTCTGTGAGATTTCTCTTCATGTCTTTTGCCCATTTCATGATTGGATTGTTTGTTTCTTTGGTGTTGAGTTTAAGAAGTTCTTTATAGATCTTGGAAACTAGCCCTTTATCTGATACGTCATTTGCAAATATCTTCTCCCATTCTGTAGGTTGTCTTTTAGTTTTGTTGACTGTATCCTTTGCTGTGCAAGAGCTTCTTATCTTGATGAAGTCCCAATAGTTCATTTTTGCTTTTGTTTCTTTTGCCTTCGTGGATGTATCTATCTTGCAAGAAGTTACTGTGGCCGAGTTCATAAAGGGTGTTGCCTGTGTTCTCCTCTAGGATTTTGATGGAATCTTGTCTCACATTTAGATCTTTCATCCATTTTGAGTTTATCTTTGTGTATGGTGAAAGAGAGTGGTCTAGTTTCATTCTTCTGCATGTGGATGTCCAATTTTCCCGGCACCATTTATTGAAGAGACTGTCTTTCTTCAGCTAGATCTTGTGGATCACTTGCTGCCTCACCTTACACTTTGATGTTATAGAGACGGCTTCTTTACTTAAGCCTTATGAACCAATCTTTGCTAGCTTCAAACTTTTCTTCTTCAGCTTCCTCACTTCTCCTGGCCTTCATAAAACTGAAGAGAGTTAGTGTCTTGCTCACGGTTAGGCTTTGTCTTAGGGAATGTTGTAGCTGTTTTTTTTTTTTTTTTTTAAGATTTTATTTAAATTCAAGTTAGTTAACAAACAGTAATATTAGTTTCAGGTGTACAATGTAGTAATTCAACACTTCCTTACATCACCTTAGTGCTTATCACAAATGCACTCCTTAATCCCATCACCTATTTCACTCATCCTCCTGCCCACCTCTCCTCTGGTAACCAACAGTTTGCTCTCTACAGTTAAGAGTCTGTTTCTTGGTTTGCCTTTCTTCCCCACCCCGCCCCATGCTCATTTGTTTTGTTTCTTAAATTCCACATGAGTGAAACTGCTACTAAAACTTTCTCCATAATAGCAATAAAGCTGCTTTGCTTTCTCATCATTCATGTGTTCACTGGAGTAACATTTTTAATTTCCTTCAATAATTTTTCCTCTACATTTACACCTTGGTTAACTAGTTGGCAAGAGGCCTAAGCTTTTGGCCTATCATAGCTTTCAAGATGTCATCCTCACTGAGCTTAATCATCTCTAGCTTTTGACTTAAAATGAGAGATGTGTTAACTCTTCCTTTTTACTTTCACACTTAGAGGTTACTGTAGGGTTATTAATTGGCCTAATTTCAATATTGTTGTGTCTCAGGGAATAGGAAGGCTGGAGAAGAGGGAGAGAGATGAGAGAAAACTGGTCAGTGGAGGAGTCAGAACTTATTAAGTTCACCATCTCATGTGGGTGTGGTTGGTTCATGGTGCTCCAAAACAATTAAAATAGTAACATCAAAGATCACTAAGCACAGATCACTGTGACAAATACAATAATAATGAAAACATTTTATGATTGTGAGAATCACCAAAGTATGACACACAGACACAGAATGAACAAATGCTGTTGGAAAAGTGGTGTCAAAAGACTTTTCAATGCAGGGTTGCTACAAATATCCAATGTGTAAAAAATTGCAGTATCTGTGAAGTACAATAAAGTGAAGTATGCCTATATATGGGTTTTGAGTCACTTTTTTACAAAAAAAAAATGTGTTTTACACACTTTTCTGCAATTTGTTTTTTTCTCTCAGCAATTCTATGTGGAAATCTGGTATATAACCCTAACGTTTTTTTTTTAATGGCTGCATAATATTCCCTGGTGTGAATGGAAATTATAATTTCCTCCCTACTCTACTCTTTGTCTAATGATAGGCATTTATCTTTATCTTCAGTGCTTTGTTACTAAGAGTAATGCTATAATAAATATACTTATACATATATATATATATATATATACATACTAGTACTCATATTTTTAGGATATGGGTTAACAAAAGTGGGGTGCTAGGTCAAGGGTAAACACATCCTAAATTTATTTTCTAAATCCACCCATCTTTTCATCTTTTTATTCAATCAACAGAGATTTATAACATAGCTCAGAAAATGCCAATATAATACTAGGTGTTAAGGATAAAACCTATCTCAATAAAAATATTATTAACCCCATTATGGTTTGAATCAAGTCTTTTCCCACCCAACCCAAAACCGTGCCCTTCTTTATATAGGACTTACATAAGCAGCATTCTGTACAGTTATTTAGAATTTAGAATGATCAAATGTAAACTGATAGGCTAGCAATACCATAGTATAAACAAGAAGTGTATTTTTATTGCTAAAAGGACACTAAGGCATGTTAGAAATGACCACAATTTCATACTATGAATTCTTTAATTTTATACTTACTTAAATGAAATATAAAACTATATTCTAAAAAAAATGTCCATAAATAAATCTTTAACCTTTCTTTTTCTTTCCTGATAATGACATCAGTTTCTCCATTAACAGTTTTAGTGAAAATTTGGCCTAATTTAAATTTTTCTGAGCTAGTTCTCATCTGAGAAATAGAAAGATTTTGGCTCCTTAATTTCCTTTTGTTCATACTTCTGAAAATCAAGAAACAAATACTATGATTTTACTTTTTATTTCTACTGCTTTTCATAATTTTAAAAAAATGTAATTATAATGGGTCTATGTAATAACACAAAATAAAAACCTTCAATATACTTATGAAAGAGCAGTAAGTTAAATATTATTGCTATTCAAGAACAAAAGTCTAAAATATATAGGGAAATATGTAAATAAAATGATATCAGAATATTTCTGTTAAAATATATAATAATGAATAGTGATGATTTGATGCTATTTTGTTTTTGATACTTTGTTTTTTAATATAAATAAATCCAAATTGACATAAAAACAAAACTAGATACTGAAGATGTTTCTTTTCTTTATTTCTGTAACACATGAAATTAGTTTCAGTTTTTAAGCCATATTTCATTATTACTAGACCTATCCAAAGATAAATTGACTTGGAACAAATTTAAGGTAATTATCATTAAGCCAAAAAATCTGGCAATAAACATGGTTTCCAAAAAGTGCTCTTCGCAGTAACTATAAAAAGAATATGGAAGAAAGCCAAAGAAATCTTTGTATTTACCCCTTTAAGATTTAATTACAAACTTCAATATTTTAAATTAAGAAATTAACCAAAGCTTATCTACAAACAAAATTGATTCTAGAAGTTAAAATAATAGTTGGAGCATTCTATATTAATACATATTTATGAAATTTGACACTAATTTAACGTAAAGTTTCATACTAATAAAAAGGGATTATTTACTTAGCCTATTTGTAAACATACCTAGACAGGTGTCTTTCTGGGTTCGTGGCTGTTTTCTTCTGAGAAGACGCTCATAAAGGACCTGCATGTTGGCCTTGGCTAGTTATAAGGATTGCACACAGCACTAGTTACTAATACTCCTTTTACAACAAAGTTTCCTAGAATTTTCCAACTTGTTATTAGTAGACTTAGTATTGATCTGACAGTACAGTTAGCTTAGAACACTAAAACAGAGTCTTTCAGTTAGTTAATTAGCTTATTAGAATGGTAAATGATGTACATTCAAGTTTATATTACTTCATTCTTTTTTCTATTTAAATATAGACACCATTCAACATTTCATAATGTTTGTCATTTCAGTATTATTTTTATGTTTTAATTTCTTAGAATTTTAGAGCTAGCAGGGATCTCAGACATAAGCTAGATCAACCCCTGCTTTTATAAGTGTAGATACCAGGGCCCAGAAAGATTACATAATTTGCCAAAGCCTAGATTCCAGAACTTGTGACTCCCATTTCTAGTAAGAGCTCCTTACACCAAACCGATATTTAACTACATGTCATCCAAAAAAAAAAAAAAAAATGTACATCATTCAACTAGGGGAAAAGAAAATGGCAAAAGCAGAAAGGAATTCAAGGCATTATTTTAAAAGATGGAATAGAATTTAGATACATTTTTGAAGCATGGTAGAGTTTAAGACTTTTAAATATACTTATTTAAAAACTCAAGAAAAATATCAAATAGTAAAAGGAAATACGGTAAATGTCCTCTATTCAAGAACTACTTTAGGGGCGCCTAGCTGGTACAGTTGGTTAAGTGTCTGACTCCTGGTTTCAGCTCAGGTCATGAGACTGAGCCCCGAGTCAGCTGAGCTCCATGCTCAGTGAGGGGTCTGCTTGAAACTCTCTCTCCCTCTTCCTTTGCACTCCCTATCCCCGCCCCTCTAAAATAAGTAAATAAATCTTTAAAAAACTATGCTATATCCATATATTAAAACTGGTGAAAAAAAAAAAAAAACTGGTGAATATAATGATAATTAGTCAACAGTGTTTTATAGAAGTATTATCTAGTGCTTATAATTTAATTTTGGTAGAATAAAAATAATGTTAATACTTAAGAATATGTAATTGTTTTATTTTAAATAGTTAACAGTATTTTAGATGTTCCCTAGAAGATGCATTCAAGAATAAATTAAAATTTGCAATAAATAGAAAATATAAATATGAAAAATTTAAGAATAACACAAAATGCTACCTACCAATATTTATTGAAGATGAGTCTTGACTTTAAAAATCCTTAGGAAACTATAATAAGCTTTGTGTTGATGCCTATATACTTTTCATGTAACAACAAAAACTATATTGTGCCATTTCATTCATTCATTTATTCAACAAATATATTTTAAATAGGTAGTATGTGAAAGGTACTCATTTTATTCTTATCACTATTATTTGCTTATTTAAGACTAGTCTAGGTTTGCTTTAGGATTTGGCTTCTGATAAAATATTTTAAGCAAATAATTTGGAATAAAGTTTATACTCACTTAAGTAATTAACTTCTGAAATTAAATATAAGGGCTCATAATTTCCATGTTATAGGTGTAAGGTCAAATTAATTTTATATAACATAAAATCCATTCTTCTCTGTGAGAAAATTTAAGGCCTGATAAATAAGTGAATTATCATGCTGAATTAGATTAATAAACTAGAAATAAAGTGCTAGTATATTAACTATTTGAAATAAATCTGTGGTTTGAAGAGATGCTTATTGTAGATATTAATTATATATTTTACCAGTAAACATTCTTTTTAGAGAGAAATATTTTGTAAGTTAAAATGTGATTTACGTGTTTTTTCATTATCAAATATTACAGGTTAAATCTATTTGAAAATTACATGCAAATAGATGTCTTCCTTATACAGGCATTTATAGGCCCACCTCATATGTGACTCTCTATATTAAAACCACTAAAGTCTCATCTTGCTGGGTGAGTTTCTCTTATTCATTCCAATGCTGGACTGATCACTTATTAAAGGAAGAGAAGTCAAAGCTCTTTAAAGATAGAGACCCTGTATTTCCTCCGCATCTAGCTCAGTACTTGACACAGTCGGTGGCCATAAAAATCCCAAGGGAATACACTATTAAGAAGTCTTAGTCCTAGAGCTATTTTACACTGTTTGCCTTTTGAATGTCCTTATCTTTCCTTCCTATTCACGCACATTTGGTTCCCTCTATTCGCCATATCTTTCAAATGAAATCCACTTCCTATATACAGTCCCAAAGCTAGTAAGTGAAAGAAATGGATTCAAACATGCACTCTAACTACAAGATTATGCCTCTACAAATTCTATTACATTATTCAACATCAAAACTATTAACAAATTTTCTTGTAGAAATACCATCATACATGGCTTCTGAGTTTCACATCACTTCTTTTTATAATTCCATTTCTTGGGTACAGGATATTGTCCTTCATTAATACTGTGGCTTAATAGTTTGGTAGTTTAGTCATTAACCAAAATTTATATGATTCTAAGATGTGTTGGAGTTAAAAAAAAAAAACAAATCAAGAAATATATGGAGCATAATTTTTCCATTAATTGAGGATAGTGATAGCCTAAATTAGTTCTATTCTACAAACATTTCTTTCATGTTCAAAAAAGAAGATTTTAAATAGTTTAAATTTAAGACAGAAATCTTAGACAGGATTTTCCTAAGGGAAACAGAAAGATTCTAAGTATATAAAATATCAAGAAAGAAGAGTATTTCAGAGAACAGTAATCAAAAGATTTCCACCATTTTTGTCTTGGGAAAGAACACATGAGCAAAAAAGAATAAATTTCCCCATTGCTTGTACACCTGTATATAACTGGAATACTTGAATTAAGGATTCCAAATAGTGAACCTAGTGATATCTGTTCATTAAATCCACTGGACTAGCTGCTCATAGGCAGTGGCACAATACCCAGCTGGATTTAAGCGAGGTCAAATCATAACATGTTCCTAGAATTCTTATGAATCCCCCAATAGACAATTATAAAAATAGGCTAGTACTCTCAAACCCAAGAATCATTTCTAATAACAGTAACTATTTTTATGAGTGCATCAATATTGTTAAAAGACTGAGATCTTTGAGAAACAAAGAAATAAAGAACACTGATTAAAGTAAAATTGAAAAGTAATTCTTGATTTATTCAAGTATATAATAAAATTAATTTATTAATAAATTAATGGAGGGATAACGAATGTGTGCTTAATAGATAAGCTAGTAGCTGATGTTTGAAAATAAAAGCTTATTAAACTATCATAAAAAGGTCTGAATAAAAACTTATTTTGGCTAATCCCAAAAATTTATCTTCTGCAAAATAAGTACAAAAGCATTTTGCAAACTACAAATGATACTCAAAATCAAGGCAATATGATTTTTTGTTGTGTACTATTATAACATATGCAGATATTACTGTTGGACTCAAATCTAGATGGATTGTTTTAGTGATTAAATTTCAAAATGTTAAAACTGAGTAATGTTATTATTCTCTGAAGTGAAATAAAAGAAATAAGATTTGAGATCACTTAAAACCAAATGTATATAAAAATGTTCCAAGTACCCACAATCTGCTTAGATTGTTAAATATTTGAAGCACGGATTTAGTTTATCTTTCCATGATTCTATAGGTAATGACAACATTTGCTTTATAGTATGCTTTCTGGTTATATTTTCATAGGAGTAGCATATTGACATATATTTTTAAAAAATCTATCAAAAACTCATTTCAAACTTAGCATGGAGGAGTTACCTCTCTATATCATAAATTTTTTTTTTTAATTGCAGAAAGTAATTGCCAAGGGTCAAAAAAGATGGAATCAAGAGAGAGGTAAAAGTGAAGCTTACAAACATTATAGGTTTAGTATAGAAAAACTAGCAAAGCTGATAACTAGCAAAATGAGAATGAAGAGAAGACTTGAACTATAGGTTAGGTCTGGCTACTTTTAACATACCCAGTTCTAGTTTCTGACAAGAGGGAATCTCTTCTGTTACCGTAATGAAGTAGCTGTGCAATCCTTTGAAGGCTAGCAGCAAAGTGGCACAAAGTGTATAATGAAAATGATAGGCATGATGTAGGAAGGAGTCTGCAATGATGAAGCTGCAACCCTAAACAAAGAATGGATTTGGGATATAGAATGTTAGTTATCAAAAATCTAAAAATATTACACTTGAAATAGTAAAACAAAGGAAAAAATCCTAAGCGTTTATTAATTAGTTATTCTAAAACATAAAAACAAAATCAGCAATATTTTAGGGAGTTGCTCTTTTTCATTCAAGTAATTTAAACACATAAAATGTAACTCTAATAATTTCAATTACAGTGGGCTTTTAAAACAAGCAGATTAAATTATGGTTTTTGAAAATTTGAGATTCAGATTCCATTTGTGAGGGACAGATACTCTGCTTTTATAGTGTCAGCCCATTTCCTTCTAAGGGAATAGTGGTTGTACTTGTACTACTGCAAGCTTAGGTTTCAACCCTGGCAACTGATCTTTACAAGGTCCTTTGGAGTGATGCTACCAGTTCTGTTAAAAGGAGCAAGAGGTAACAGTAACAAGTTAAAAAAGGCACTGGGTGTCAAAGACCTCTATCCACTAAATCTGGTAAATCTTTAAGTATCAGGCTAGTTTCCATAATAAACAATCAGAACCAATCAATTTGTTAAGATCATATTTAACTAGGTCTGTAAGTTGTTGAGCTAAGATAATTAATAAACAAAATAAACATAACATTCACAGATGAAACAGTTAAAGAATACTTCATTTAAAATGAGAGGAAAAAGGATGTATGAATGTATCAGTTCTTACGTCTGGTGATAATTGTTTTGTGTAGTTAATACCAAAGACCACGCTTTCAAGAGTAGGAATCACAGAATCTTTGTTTTGTGCTGGTGCATTTCTATTTAACCAAGTAGTCTTCACAGGGCGAGGAAAGCTGGAGGAATAAATATTACATTATTATTGTCGTAATAGTCTATTTGAATGTTAAATGTTTAAAAATGAAAATTTTCTAAAGATAAAGAGCAAGACTTTTGCATGGCTATAATTTCTAAAGTACTCTTAAATTTTTTTAATAATTGGAATTATTATGAAAAGGCAATGAATATATAAAAAACTAAGACTAGATGCCTGAGATAATTTTTCCATAACTGGGCTTCAGGAAATCTCAAATAATTCTAAAGATAAAACTGTGGAATCTAGAGTAGTTAAATGACAAACGGGGGTCAAGCTTTAATCTGGAAATGCTGGACTGTCAGAACCTCTACCAAGTTTATAAAGTTAAAAATCAAATATGGATGCTAGTTACAGGAATAAAGAGCTTCTCATGTAAATGTAAAAAAAGAAATATTACCAAATCTACTTGTTATCTCTTTTTCTCAAAGACAAGATATTTCCTTTCTCTTTACTACAAATCTAGAAACTCTATTAAGACAAACTTCAAGTAGTCCAAGTTACTATCTCAATTGCATATTATATAAATTACTGATGTTAGTATTAATATTATATTTAATGTACCGTAAGTTCTATACAATAAGCATATTCTGTTTGTTTAAAACCATATACAATTTTGAAATAAAGTATTGGCTAGTTGTAAGTAGGCCAAAGCATTTGAACTGTTTGGCAGTTCGGCAAAAAGGAAAAGACAGGAAAGTAAATCAGTTTTGCCATAAGCAGAAAGCAGCCTTCATTTGCAAAAATTAATTTGCTTTGCAAAAATATCGATATCCCAGCAAAGAAGGGCATTGCAAGTCAATGGTAAGTTACACTTGCTACAATATGTTTTTCAGAATTGAGGCATAAAACGTGTACTTAAAAAAGTTCAAACATAAAAATAGGTTATGAAAAAAAAAAGCAAAGAAAGAAATCCTCTGTGGGGTTACATTTATTACAAAAAAATGATTTAACGTCTTTAGTTGGGTTGATATTAGAAACTGTTTTCAATAAAAATAACATTTAAAAAGATGATATTGTAAAATACGTTTCCATTTTGTTTAGAGGAGAAAAAAAAAAATCCATCCAGAAAAAAACTTCCGGAAAAACTTGTCAAAGCATAGTGAGGAATGTTACCCTTAACATGACCCCTCCAGCAGCAGGCACCAGCAAAAAAGCTTTTCTTTACCCTTTTCTTGCTTCCCTTCTCCAATCTCTCGTTTACAGACAAGGAAAAAGGCAGGGAAAGATGTTAACTTCTTTCATGGTGAAGTTCTAGCCGCAAGAGAGGGGATATGAAGGCCCATGGCAGCTAGGTAAGGCCCAGCAACCTCAGCTGCTGCAGCACCTCAGTATCCTTCCCAGTCACTAACCAGAGCCAACAGTTAATCCTCTTGGCTCCTGATTCTGAGCCAAAAATGTCTTCTTCCAGTAGACGGTCTCTAGGAGATGAGCTGCCTCTTTTTCCTACTAGTCTGTGGCAAAAACTGCTGCATTGCAAGAGGAAGCACACATTTAACTCACTAGGATTGGTGATATAAATATCACTAACTCTATTTAGTCCGGGCCTTAGAAAACAACATGAATAACCTGAGCTAACCTCTATGAATTGTTTGTACATTTCTTAGAAGAGAAACTGAGCCAGTGTTATAAAAAAAAAAAAAAAGTAATGGTTGAAATGATTCAGTTAGGATTCTTACTGTAATTACAAGAGATTTAGAAAACTACAGAAATGTATTTTATCATTACACTTTCAGCATTAAAACCTGACATAATTCATAAAAAATAATATTGTATACTACTTATTTGAAAGTTATATTTCAAAAAAGCCACTTTTCTTATCAAAGAAGTTTTACTCAGTTATCATGTTATTACATATTAATTTATTCAATCAACATCTAAAATTTTTTTGAAGTTTTTAATAAAATTACATAATAGGAAAGTTCCCTATTACATATCCAAAAGTTTTAATAATCGAGAACAAGCTCTCTAAAGGCTTAAGAGGTAAGACAAAGATAGCAAAACAACTAGTTACAGATCTAACTATAGAATAAGGAAAGCAAAGCAAGTCATTAGGAGAAACATTTATTCCTGGCCCTGTGCTCTCAAAGAAACCATGCAACTACACAATGGCAGAGGTTCTCAGAGGTTTTTTAAATTTTTTTTCAGAGGTTTTAAGACAATTTAAGGATATGTGCCACAGGAAGCTGTTACTTGTGGGCAATAGGTTAAGTTGTACTGGTCTTCTATAAACTTTGAGGGTAATTATACAGAATTACCTATTTAGTTTTTCTGATAAATCAGTTTAACATTTTTTTAAAGATTTTATTTATTCATGAGAGACACAAAGAGAGAGAGAGAGAGAGAGAGGCAGAGACATAGGCAGAGGGAGAAGCAGGCTCCATGCAGGGAGCCTGATGTGGGACTTGATCCCGGGACCGCAGGATCACGCCCTGAGCCAAATATAGACGCTTAACTGCTGAGCGACCCAGACATCCTTTTTTTTTTTTTTAAGATTTTCATTTTAACATTTGAACCCTGAAGTATCACCCCAAGTATCAGTTGTTGGAATCAGACTGGAAAAAAATTGTAGACAGTTCAGTAATCAAATCAACTTGGAGTCTTTTCATTTAAGTTACTAATTTTGAAAGTGTCCGTCTGTTGCTCATACCACAAGAGAATGATGTTTACGGAAAAAACTGAAGGGCCTGAAATATATTCTCACATAATGAAACACATCTCCCTATGAAAGTGGCCAGAGAAAATAATTATCTCAATGCATTTATTATAATCTAGAATATTATGTACCTTTAGGCTAAAATGGTACATGTTATAGTTTAAAAAGTTTATTAGTTAAGATACACAAATTGATTAATGACTTAGAAAACAAGAATTATTATATAGCACAGATTTAAGAAAAAATTAGGCAATCCAGAGAAGAGACCAAGAAACTGAGAAAAAACTAATATTTTTCCAGAAAATGAACACAGTATAGCATTATTTAAAAACACAGATACAGACTAAACAATGCTGTATGGTTATTTCCAGACTGCATTATTTTCCTTGGTTAGTTTATTTGACAAAGATTGCTCCATATTTCTGTATTAAAAGAATTATCAATCTAATGTTTCCATGTTCTTAAAAGTTATTTTATTATTCTAGTCTAAACTGAAAACATTTATTTCATAATTATAAATTAGAACTCCCTCATTACTTCAATTATCTTTATCAAAGTATATGTTTTCACTATAAAATGACAGATACTACATTAATAAGGACCAGAGTATTGGCTAAATTTACCTTATTAGTGGCTGGTGTAGTGCAACTAATGATGCATGAACTGTAACGGACACAACAGAAAGGTGGAAATAATCAAACATAACATTAACATGATGATGAAGGCCTCTATGGAGGCTAAAGTGCAGCTTCAATGTTCGGCTACTTATTAGTTGCAAGGCATTCAGATCATCTGCCCTAGAAAAAGCAACACATTTACATATAAGTATGGCATATTTAGTAAAGGCTAATATTTTGTAGAGTAGTTTCAATGATCAAAACATTTAGTTACTTAATTATTTTTTTAAAACTTAAAATGAGAATAATTTTTAAGGTATCACATTTGCATTAAACAGAAATGTGAAATCTAATAATAAGAAAATAACCACATCTTATATTTAGTTTTCTACCAGTCCATGGATACAGATTTTCACTAACGTCCCTATAAAATGTAGTTAAAATTATTTTTCTTGTAAAAAATTTTATCATTAAGTGCTGCTTGAAATTAAGCAAGCAGCTGGTAGATATTTGATTATAGATATACTCTGTCATTAGACTGACACATATAAAAAATTAAAACAATGCTATGAGAATGATTTCCAAGTGTGTTTGTGTATATGTGTGTATATATTTTAACCCATACAAACATTATAACTACCTATAATTTACAAACTACTCATTTCAGCCTACTTCATTTACAAAATTCTGACTTGGTTTAAAAATAACCCCAAAGGCATTCTTACAGGGGAGTAGTAGCTACCACATAAAAAATTCTTATTCCTCCATGATAGTAAAGAGGACATCTCATATAGACCTTTTAAAATGTGACTGCTTAGTCATATATCCTACAAGTATCTAAATTTATATGTAATTTTCAAGTATTTCTACAAGTACATTTGAAATGAGAGAAAAACCCTACAAAAATAAAATTGTTAAACAAATCTGATTCTTGTTTTAAATGAACACAAGCACAGTGTGTCCCTAAAATATATGACTATATGTCCAGATGTGTGAACAAGTTCACAATAGTCAATCCTAAAACTTCCTCAAGGGCTCCAGGAATTAATGAACTAGAAAAAATTGCAAAGTATAAAGGTCATCAGTCTTAAAAACTCTCTAATCATCAAGAGTCCTGACTAAAGATGGCATCACTCATGCCATAAGATGGTCAGTTACACAGTGAAAGAGTTTGGTTATACTTAAATGTCTCATAGTAGTGGTATTATGTCAACAGTGGAGTTTCTAGAGCCTAGGAAATTATTTCTTCAACTTGTATGATTTGTTACCTGGGGCTCATGGAATGGACACAGTAGGCCTAACTACTCTCATGAGACTCCATAGACAGAAGTAGTTCAAATAAACAAAAAAGGGAGAAGCTAGATTCTAACAAGAAAGTGGGGAATAGATAGCAGTTATGAAAACTAAAGATCTTTGTTTGAATAGCCTACTTACGAATAATCTCCATCTGTGAAGTGTAGATCCAAGGATAACAAAAAATTCATTTCTTCAAGGGTTTCTTCAATCTAAAGAGAAATTACAATATAAGGGGTCTTTCTGAATACTTATAGAAAGTTAGAAATATGTCTTGAAGCTTTACAAAAAATATTTATCTAAATACATATGAAGAGATGTTTACCTTTTTTTCATCCAACAACATTTTAACTTTGAAGATCATGACATCATTTAAAACAACCTCCTCATTTTTATATAGAATTTGAAATGTTTTACTGCAAATCAGAGATTCATGAACTGAAGCTGGAAAGGCTAGAGTCACACCTAAAACAGATAAGATATGTAACTGACAGGTAAAAAGGAAAAATTTAATACAAGTAAATTAGTACTTTAATAAGTTTGATTATATTACTCCAATGTCATTATCATTTTATATAGCAGTATTAGAACACTTCTGGAAGTTTAATAACTTCTATATAAAAAATGAGTAAGTACATGATAACCACTATAAAATTGTACAATTTATTTTAATCTGAGAAGGTGCATGAAAAAAATCTCAAGGTATATTTTAAAAAATATATTTTAGTTATTGGAGAGAGAGAGAGAGAGAGAGAGAGAGAGAGAGAGAGCACAAGCAGGGGGTAGGGGCAGAGGGAGAAGCAGACTCCCTGATGAGCAGGGAGCCAGACCTGGGGCTCAATCCCAGGACCATGAGATCATCACTTGAACTGAAGGTAGATGCTTAACCGAATGAGCCACCCTGGCACCCCTCAAGGTTGATTTATCTTAAGAGGAATAATTGATATGTATATTCAGAAGGAAGCAATTTAGTTTTCCACTGATGCACAGTAAAGCATTTGACTGGCCTCTGTCCTAGTTGCTTAATGGTAACCTCTAATCCCTTGGAATAAAGGATTTGTTTGGGTTTTGTCCCAATTCCTTGGAAATGACCTCTAAATTCTTAGAATTTTCCTGGACAGGCAACTACATGGGAGAACACCTGAGGCTGGGGGAAGTGGAGTGCTGGAACTTATTCACAGTTGGCCCAGATAATTTATGGTAAGGAGATGACTCAGGATGCGGGCTGGCCACACAAGACCAAGAAAGGTGGGGCTTGAGACACATAATGGGAGCCCAACCTCCAGTGAGGGGAAAAGGGCCTGGAGATTGAAGTTTTGCTGATTGGTAATACTCTACATATTGTCACATACAAACTTTCTGGGAGGGTGACACATCCTGTCTCCTAGGGGAGAGAACACAGAAGCTTCACAAATCTGGGACCCTCTCAGACCTTGCCCTATGTATCTCTTCTTTTGGTTGGCTTGGATATGTATCCCTTTGCTATAATAAAACTAAAATAATAAGGAGAGTGCTTTCCTGAGTTCTGTGTGTTGTTCTAGCAACTTCAAACCTGAAGGGGTAATAGGAACCCCAAATCTGTAGCCATCTAATCAGAAATGTGGGTAACTTGTGGACCCCTGAAGTGCGACCTTATGTTTGAAATCAGCTCAGTCTTGTGGAAGACTGTGCCCTTTACATGTAAAAATGGTCTACTTCCATCCAGGTTGCAGGTGTCAGGTCATTACAACAAGGTGGAACTTAAACATTTAAACAAGGTGGGCATCTCTGCAGAGCAGGGAGCAGAGTGGGATACTACTCTGGTATCTGGTAAATGGAGCAATCCATATGGAGTGGCTGCCTGATGTTGGAGCCTATGTAGGATGAAGAGGGCAATCCTGGTGGAGGGATAACTTAGGGTAAGGTATTGGGAGCCCAAGCAAGATGAAAAGGGCAACTACAGGGAAGAACAACTAAGGGGGTGCAGGGGAAAGGGGGTGCTGGAGCCCAAATTAGGTGAGGAAGGTGTTCTTGCAGAGGGGCAGCCAGGTACAGGCATAGGAGTCCAAAAAGGATGATGATGATGGTGAGGGTGGGTATGCGCAGCAGCAGCCTGATAAACTCTCATGGGGGTAAAGTAAGGTGAGACCAACATCCCCTACAGAAGGAAGTCCTGATACAAAGACTTAGTATGTTCAAGTGGCTTTGAGAAGAGTACCTACACAAAGAAGTGACTTGGCATGAGGTGCTGAAGCCCAAGAGGTGTAAGAAGAGCATTCCGAGGGAGAGGGAGCAGTGAGAAGAGACTGGCACATATGAGAGAATGATCACATAAAATACTATATTAAGGATAATGAAAGTCAGGTTTCTCATTGAAATCTTTCAGAGGGATGCCTGGGTGGCTCAGTGGTTGAGTGTTTGCCTTCAGCTCAGGGTGTGATCCCAGAGTCCTGGGATTGAGTTCCACATTGGGCTCCTCGCAGGGAGCCTGCTTCTCCCTCTGCCTATGTCTGCCTCTCTCTGTGTCTCTCATGAATCAATAAATAAAATCTTAAAAAAAAAAATCAGAGAAAGGATGTATATGGAAAGTAGATACAAATATAAATGAATCCTATGGTACTGGATTGAAATTAGAAATACATGAACTCATGTTTTTCACAATATATTTAGATAAAGATTGGTGCAAATTTGCATATGCATATGTAAATATATGTGTGTGTACATACATAACTCACTAGCTCTGTCCACTAAAAAGCCCTGGGAGGAACACATCCCCAAATATTGGTTTCATAATACTATCTTACATTAAAGGAACCAGAGTTTTTGGAGAAATGGTTGACACCAGAGCTGGGGCACAGATAGGACAAGAGAAGTCTGGATCATCTTTTCATACCAGAAAGCAAAGAAGTGCTAAAAGAATAAGGGGACATATCAAAAGGACATTGAGCTAGCTTGGAGAGGCTACCCCTGGTCATTTCAGGGATGAACAGAGCACAAAATAAATTATGACAGTCACAGATTAATATCCATTGAATAATAGAGAAATTCTTAAGTCCATATGATATATATATATATATATATATATATATATATACACACACACACACATATGAATGAAGTGAAAAAGCAGATGTTTGAAGTGAAAAAAGAGTAAGTTTAGGGTAGAGAAGTCTAAAATGATCCAAGTTAACATCATTAGTAGTGGGACAGACAAATCATGTACCACCTACTAGGATATAATGAGAAGAACATAGTATCATTTCAGAGATACTCTTGTCAAAGGTGCATAACCTGAATCCAATCATGAGGAAATCACAAAGCAATTCAAATTGAAGCACTTTCTACAAATTAATAGGATTGTAGTCTTTAAGAGTTTCAGGGTCATGGAAATTAAAAAGGACCAAGGAACTGTTCTATGATGAAGGAGACTAAAGAGACAACAGCTAATTACCAGCCATGATTCTGAACTGGATCATTCTTCTATAAACAACTTTATTGGGACAACTAGCGAAACTTGAATGGGTTGAGGATAGACAGTAATAATGTATCAACATTAATTTCTTGATTTTATTAGGGTTGTATAGAAGAATGTTCTTGTTTGGAGGAAATAGATACTGAAGTATATGGGATGATGGAGTGAGCATCATCATGTTGGCAAATTACTATTAACTGGCTCAGGAAAAATTATTTGTACTACCTTACAATTTTTTCTAAGTTTTCAAATATCTCAAAAGAAATCAAACAGAAAGAAAACCAATCGAAATTAAGAAACTTAACTTCTATAATATTTCAGAGAAGAGCTGAGAAGGAGAAAAAATTTTCATCAAAGGAAAGTTGATTTTTCTCAAAATACCCAGCTATTGTGAAATTAGAATCTGCTGCCTCAAAAAGCACAAGTTTAGTTACTGCTTTTCCTAAGGATGCCCACTCCAACATAGCCCTCTCAAGTGGGGGCTGTTCCTTTTTCTATACTTCTACCACTACTGGACCTGGAGCTTCTTTATTCCTTACTGATATGCCTTTAGCCATTCTTGGTCTCTCCTTTCTGAAACCACCTCCACCACTGGCTTTGAATCTCTTGGACAGTACCATTCACAGTTTCATTCATGTTTTGCAGTCGCTACAAAGCCTGGAAGCCCTCAGCTCCTAAAGGCTTCATTTCTTTTTTTTTTCTTTCTTTCTTTTTTTTTCCTTTTTTTAAGGCTTCATTTCCTAACTCAAGGTCACTTCTTCCAAAACTACTCCAGCAATCACACCTCTTAGGTTCTCTTTCCCCTCTCCTTAAGTGTTATTGCACTCTAGCTCTCCTTAGCTCCTCATTCCTATAGTCATTCCCTAGAACTTTACATTACCTATGACTGCAATTTAAAGTTCAATCAATATCCTCTCTCCAGCTTACTCTAATGCCACAAGCTCAACAATCTTTGGACCTCATTTAGTAGATTCCACAAATCCTCCTCCTTTTTGCAATCCCTGTACCTTCTTTCAAATCCTTTCCTCCTTACCCATCTTAAATTCCATACTCCATCATTATCACTCATTCTTGCATATATCCCAATTTGCTTTGTCATATCTAGGCAGATAGGACAGATACAAATACCAACATTTACAAATCTAACCTCCTGCCCTTGTACCTACTACATAACTTGTACTCACAAGCTCATAGCTGGGGAAAAACACACAACTCTTCTGACTGACTATGCTTTAATTCAAGATCACTAGTCTTGAATACACCGTCAGTGCTGCTTAGTAATCATACTATATTTTCCAAATTCATTCTCTCTCCACATTCCTAGATTACTATTTTGTAAATTATTTTCTGTCCTTCAATTTCAACTGAGAATCTTGGTTCTTATTTCATGAGAAAATAATCAGAGAAATTCTTTAAGCTCCATTACTACATCGACTTGCAGATATGCCTGGACAAATTCCCTTTTCCTCTTCTCCTTTTCCTGGCAAAATTCCTCAAAAGGGTCTTTGGTATTCAACATCTCTAACTCTTCCCTCTCGTTCTTGCTTTCGCCCATTTTGCGATAGCTAGTCTTTAAGATGGTTCCCAGGGAGTTTCACCTGCTAGTATCAATCCTTGTACAATTCCTCCAACAAAGTCCCAGGGTTGATCTGTGTGAATACAGCAGAAGTAATAGACCTCTTGAGAGACCATGAGACAGAGGCAAGGAGCTAAACAACTTCTGGATTCCAGACCCAAAGAAACCATGACATAATGTTGTTTGTTTTAAATTAACTTTGGGGGCAAATTCTTACACAACAATGAGTAATTCACTTGGTAAGTAGATTCTGGCCCATGTAACTGCTCTTATCAAGATCTCTAATGTCTTCTCCTTTGCTAAATACAACAGTAATTCTCAGACCTCATCTTACTTGGCTTATAATCAGCATCAGAAAGTTAAACATACTCTCACCCTTGAAACACTTCTTTAATTTGACTACCCAGACATCACACTTTTCTGTTTTTGCTCCTATCTCATGGGCTATCCCTTTTTAATAATTTCTTAGTCAACTTCATTGGCTCTACCAATAAACTATATCCAATATTTATTGAGAGCACTAGAAACGCTCCAATAGAAAAGGAATCCTGCTGTTAGAAATGCCCTAAAAGGGATTCTAACACAGGAATAAGAAACTAAATAACTAAATAACTAAATAAATTATTTAGTTTTATAAACTAAATAAATTATTCTAAATTGCTTTGAAATGACAATAACTAATCTTCTGTGAAAATCACCTGTATCCTCAATATCGATACTTAAAAGCTTTTGAAAAGATGAACCAATGACTTTGTAATTTTATTCTCAACTCAGGAGCGATGGGCAAAAAATCCGCCAAGTTCTTCCCATTCATTTACTCATTCAATCAACAATATCTTTAAATACTGACTGATTACCAAGTATATGCCATAACAGTCATTTTCTAGGTACTAGGGGCATACAACAAAATAGAGATTAAAATCTCTGACCTAATGGAGCTTATGCCCTAATGGGAGGGAGAATAAAGAATAAAAATATTAAGTAAATGATACACTATGTTTAATAAATAATAGGTAATAAGTTCTTTGAAGGAAAGAGAAAAGAAGGTAAGACAGGTAGCAATTTTAAAAAGAAAGTCAGGCAATGCTTAATTGAGAAGATGACCTATTAGCAAAGAGCAGAACAGATTCATATATCCTTTCTCTTACTATATGCCACTAGCTTGCTGCCCCTTATTCACCTTCATAGAAGCGTAAAGGCTTATTCCCTGAAGGAGATAAAACAGAGGCCCTCTGAAGTGAAAGTCACCTGGCAAAACTGAGAGCATGGGTATATGAACATAGGCATCCTGACTACTGAATGCAGAGATACACAGAACTTCTCCTCTACTGGGTTCCCAGAAGCTAGCAGTTAGATTATTACTCTTCAGGAAGGAAATAGACAAAGGTCCTCTCTGGCATTTCAAGAAGTGTAAGGAATCTAAGATGTTATCCTACTTGCAAGCTAACACACTAGTCTGCCACAGTTTCATGAGTGCTGAGAGAAGACATGAGATTCCTGGGTCAGAGACAAAGGATTTTGTTACTTATAGCATAGCAAGCAGCACGAGCTGCATGATCACATCAGTTCCCCTTGTCCTTATTCCCCCAAGATCTAGGAGGGTGATAGAGGCAGGTCCAAGTGGATGCTATGCATACAGTGGGTTTTAGGTCAGAATTGAGGAACTCTAAGCTTAGGAAACCTTAATCTTTTTTTTTAAAGATTTATTCATTTATCTATGATAGAGAGAGAGAGAGAGAGGCAGAGACACAGGAGGAGGGAGAAGCAGGCTCCATGCTGGGAGCCCGATGTGGGACTCGATCCCGGGACTCCAGGATCGCGCCCTGGGCCAAAGGCAGGCGCTAAACCGCTGAGCCACCCAGGGGTCCCCAGGAAACCTTAATCTTTTATAAAGGGCTATAAAAAAAAACAAACCTGTCTAATCTTTGAACTAGAGGGAGACATTATCTTTATTATACTGTACAGTAAACAAATCTTCCTTCTGCTCCAGACAAGGAAATTATCTAAGTCTTCCAAAGCTCTTCACTTCTACAAACATCCTTAAAAAGTTTTTCTGGAACAGAAGTCTTTCAGTGTCTCTGTTCACAACATATACAGAAACATGAGAAACATGAAGAATTATTTTCAACAATATATAGAATAATACTCAGATTCTTCACGTTTTTAATGTGCAGAATCTGACCAACCCAATAGATCTATATAATACTTAATACCTAATTATATAGATCTATTACAATAGATAATATCTATAGACAACTGATTTCAAAGATTCCTTAGCAAATGGCTCCCAATATCACCCTATGCAAAGGTCAAAGAGACAAGTCTCAAGTATGTACTCAGAACTTCCAATTAAGTTTCCTTTTAGTCATGTATATACAACTGAGGACTATCAGACACTGGAAGAAAGCTTGCAAGTTAGAGACCAAAACAAAAAGGAAAATAAAAAAAAAACTTGTAGAAAAAAAATACTATCAATATTGTTCTTAGAGAAAAGATATTGCATTTCATGAAACAAGAAAATGTTGCTATGATAGAGGAATACTCCAAAAACACAGGAACATTTGGATTTTAAAAGAAAAGAAGGGATCAGAGCTAAGGAGGAAAACAAAGAGGAAAGAGAGGAGGAAGAAAAGAGGAAAAGTTAGATAAGGGAGAGAAAAACAACAAAAGTAAAAACTCAAAAAGGGATTAAAGTTGAAGAAATAAGTGTAATAGAAAGTACAAATGAAAGACAAAAATGGAAAAAAGGAGAGAGAGAAAAAAAAAACCTAAAAAGTAAGAGAACCAGTGATGATGATCCAGTATCTGAATGACAGAAGTTCCAGATAGAAAAAAACAGGGAAGCAGGAGAAAATCATTAACAAAATAAGAAAACTTCCCAGAACTGAAACACATGTTTCCAGATTAAAAGGTCCCAACAGGTACTCAGAAATCCAAGGTACATTATCATGTGTCATAAGAACACTAGAAACAAAGAGAAGGTGCTACAAGATTCCTGAAAAGGGAAAAGGGTCACATAAAGAATCAATCAGATGCCTTTGGAATTCTCAATAGCAATATTACAAACCAAAAGACAATGGAACAATATTTTCAAAATTCTGAAGAAAAGAGTTTCTACCCTGGAATTCTATACTTAGCTAAACTTTAAAACAAGAGAAGAATAAAGACATTTTTAGACATGGAAGGCTTCAGAAAATTCCTATGCCACTTTTCTCAACAAGATATAGAAAACAGGCTCCAACAAAACAAGAGTAAACCAAGAAAGAAAAACAGGTGTTAGTAGACATCTACTGTGGAAGAGGCAAAGGGAATCCCTAGGAAGATGGTAAAGGAAGATTCCAGATAATCTTCTGCCTTATAGAACATGACTAATAAATACTGGATTAGTTTGCCACAGCAAAGAGATATGTTGAGGTCCATCATCTGAAAGATCCTAACTGCCATGGTACCATTTTATCGTAAGAAGAGATTAAACAGTTGGCCAGACTCTCTTCACTACTTGATTTGCCTATGGGTGCAATTGATGAAGTTTCTGCCCTATTGATTAGATTAAAAGAGGGCAGTCTTTTTACTGAACAGTTTTCTGTTTGACCTGCTCCTGAGAGTTGAAGGTAGAAAAGTTAAATGTTAAGTTTAGATGCAAAGAAGCCTACTCCATGTGTTGGATATCTAATACTTCATCACATTACAAGCTTACCAGAAGTCCTAAATGCAGTGAACTCTAAGTTTCACACAATTCACTCCTTGTCTTGCCCACAAACTTCCCCAAAGAGGAATCTTAAACTTTAACTATACGGAAACATACTATAACCCAAAAACTCTATGCAGCTTTTCTTCTGGGATCCTTCTTTTAATAGTAGTGATACTGCAGCTCCCTTATACAACTAGGTTTGTGCTTACTACTCAGTTTTTCCAAACTCAACCAGATATATACTTAGGTAACATTCATAGGTGATAAAACTATACAGAAAGCAAAAGAATGATTAACACAAAAATCAGGAGGGATATACAGGAGGCTTTCACAGTACTAATAACATTCTGTTTCTTAAAGGAAGGTTTGAGTATTGGGGTATTCATTTTATCATTTAATAAAATAATATCTTATATGATCTTCAAAAAATGGGTGACAGAGTTCACAAAAAATTTTTAAATATTTATTGTACACTCTGTGCCATGCACTGTCCTAAGCTAAGTAGACCAAACCAAAGAAAACAAAAAACCTGCTTTCCTTGCCCTCATCTAATTCTGTAAATTACATCTATCCTGAGCATGACAGAGGATAGAGTGCTTAGTCTGTGAATTCAGAAAAGGCTTTGTTAAAAATAAGGCATTCGAGTTGAAATCATAAAAAAGAGTCAGATTAAGATGGAAAGGAAGACAATCTGAAAAGGAAGAAAAAGAAACTTCTTGAAGGCAGGGTCCATGTCTCACATATGTCTTACTTCATATGGTATTATGTATAGGGTAAGCCCATGTACACTACTGGTGGCAATGTAAAATGGTGTTGCCACTATGGAAAACGGTATAGAGGTTCCTCAAAAAAGTAAACATAAAACTATCATATGATCTAGCAATTACACTCCTGGGTATTTACCTAAAAGAACTGAAAACAGGACCTCGAAGACATATTTACACTTCCATGTTCAATGCCACGTTATTCACAATGGCCAAGTGGTGGAAATAACCTAAATGTCATCAGTAGATGAAAGGGTAAAGACAATGAGAATAGAATATTTTCAACCTTAAAAAAAAAAAAAGAAGAAAATCCTATACTACAACATATAGATGAACTGTGAGAACTCCTGTTAAGTGAAATAGGCCAAACGCTACATGATTCTACTTAATGAGCTATCTAATATAGTCACACTTATCAAATTAAGTAGAATGGTGTTTACTAGGGTCTGGGAGGAGGGAGAAATGAGGAACTGCTATTCAACCATACAGAATTTCAGTCACGCAAGGTTAAAAAGTTCTAGAGATCTGCTGACAAAAATATGCATATAGTTAGCAACACTGTAACTATATACATAAAAATTTGTTGAGCGTAGATTTCATGTTATTTGCTTTTTACCAAATACACATAAAAAATAATAAGTGCTTTACTCTCAAGTGTTACATGTTAACACCCCATGCTAATTTTATTTAGAGAAAAGTCCTGAGGTTTTTGTCCTAAGGTAAATACTAATCTTCCTGACATTCTACCATTGGCCTTGAGGTGCCCAACTATTACAGTTGATCTGATTACAGACCTTTAATTAATCTCTGTTTTCCAGCCCACTTTTACTTCCCTTCATCTGCTATAATTCCTGAAATCCCTGGGGGAAGGTATCCCAAAAGGCAGTTCAGCTCTCACTTCTGTTTTCTGTCCTGCAGAAATTTATTGAAATATTTTGCTATTCCTTCTTGGATTTTATACTGCTATTACCAAAGGGTCTTAGAAAGACCCAGGCATATGTGTACAGTCTGTTTATTGTCTTGAATCTGAAACCCTCTCTGCTTTTTCATATTTACTAGAATGATAACCTCCCTCCATGAGGTTGGGAACTACATATATCTTTTAAATTGTTTTAATTTAGGAGTGAGCACTATGTCTTACACATAATGGTAAGTGTTTATGAAATACTTGAACTTTCACCTAACTTCTTAATTTAGTACCCTACTTGTTCAAAGAAATCTATTTTCACCTTGCCTATCAGTTATCTGCTATCCCAAACATCAGATTTACACTTTTAAAGACCTGTGATAGAGACCTACAAACACTTACATTAAGTCATGATAATTTAATTTTATTTTTTATTCCTATCACCATCTTTCGCATTTCCATTTCCATTGGTTAAACAGTGGGCATTGATATGTTATTTATTTTGTGAACAAGTGAGCATTCATTCAACCATAACTTATTTAGCTTCTAAAATATTGAGAACTAAGAGATATGAACATAAAGGAGAACCCTACCCTTGTTCTGAGTTCCCAATCTAGTTTGAATAGAAACATTCAAGCAAATAATTGCACTACAATGTGATAATCTCTTAACTCCCTACTTTGGAGACCAAAGCAAATGCCAGTGTAATTATCACTATCTGTTAAGCCAGGTAAAAAGACAAATAATGGCAGTGACAGAAAGAAATTATTGCACGTAGGGAAAGCAAAATGGAGGCTTATAATGCCAAATGGACTCAAATTTTATAAGTTATGCAAAGCTTATTGAAGGCACTAATTCTATGGTGAGTTTTCCCTTCATGATTATTGAGATTATTCAGTTACTGTTAACAGCAATGGATTAGTGACATGAAATGAATTCTCTACCTGTGTATTTCTTTAAATTTTCCTCATTTTACAAAAGCACTCTTCTTTAATGATTCTTGATGTTTGATTGTATCTATATGTTTGATTTATATTATAAATAAAAAAATTATAACATGCTAAGAAGTAAAAGATGTATATAGAAAATGCTATGAAACACAGCAAAGAAAGCATTTAACTGGGAGTTATCTATGGCTTCACAAAGGAGATGAGGTGGGAAAAATATGCACAAAATTTGAGGTAAGTTAGGATCCATCAAATTTGAGAAAATGGAAGTGGTTCCATAGGGAGAATCCACAAGAAGATGGTGGGAAATAACGTTAGACATGTAGGAAAGGGTCAAATCACGAAAAATCTCAACAATTCAGCAAAACTGTTAAAATATTTCAATGGGTTTCAAAGGAAGACCTTGAAAAGATAGATGGTGGTTGGGAAAAACTTAAGGAGACAACTAGTAAGGGAGAAACAGATGACTCTTCGACCATCACGTCTAAATATTTGAAGCTTCATTTCAAGTGGCCAATTAACCACTACATCAAGGCAAAGTAACAAGGGGACAACCCCTCTTTACTTTGATAGCTATCTTTTATTTCCAGCCTTCCTTTTCTCTTGATATTAACTTGTTCTTAACTGCTATCACCTTTATAAAAAACACTGGGTAGTGGTAGGCAAGGAATACATATACACACAAAGAATTTTATCAGAATGGATGGTCTTAGAAAAACTCTGGCCAAATACAAATAACTGGAAATTACTTTTTTTTTAATTTCTTTTTTTTTTTTAACCAGGGTTGATTTCTTATTAGTCCAAATGCTTATCTAGCTGTGAAACTTCTATCCAAGTGGGGAATACATATATATATGTATTTTAGCAATAAGACTTTCCCCATACATTATTGAGGTTTTATGCAATTTTCCCTTCTTTCTTCTTATAAATAGCAGTCTTGTAGATGAACTACATAGAAAGTTTTCAAAAAAGGATATCAAAATGGCCAATAGGCATATGAAAAGATGCTCATTTCATCAGGGAAATGCTAATCAACAATACAAGATATCACCTTACATGTATTGGAATGCTTATTATCTAGAAAACAAGAGACAAGAGGTGCTAATGAGGATGTGGGGGGGGGGGGAATACTATATGCTACTGGTGGGAATGCACATTGATCTGACCACTATGGAAAACAATATGGAGGCTCCTTAAAAAGCTAAAAATAAATCTGCCATACAATCCAGCAATTCCACTTCTGGGTATATACCTAAAGGAAATGAAAACAAGATTTCAAAGATATAAATGCACTCCTATGTTTCCTGCAGCATTATTCACAATAGCCAATATATATAAACAATGAATGAATGGATAAAAAAAGATGTGCTCACATCTCTTTTATCCATTCATTCATTGTTTATATATATATATATATATATATGTATGTATGTATAGAGATATACACATATACACACACAGTGGAATAATATTTAGCTATTAGAAAGTAGACTATCTTGCCATTTACAACAATATGAATGGACCTTGAGCACATTATGTTAAGTGACATAGGTCAGAAAAATAAAAAATAATGTATATCACTTATTTGTAGAATCTAAAAACGTCAAACTTGTCAAAAACAAAGAGTAAAATGGTGGTTAGCAGGGGATGAGGAAGTGGGGAGATAAGACTGATGTTGTTTAAGAATACAAACCTGCAAATAGTAGTAAATAAGCCATAGAAATCTACTGCACAGTATAATGAATAGAGGCAACAATATTGTTCTACAATTATGTAATGTCAATAAATATTGCTACAACAATCACATTATAATAAATGTTTCAAAATAACACATATACCTCAAATTTATACATTATATATTAAATTTAGTCACTAAAAAAAAAAAAGAAAAATGTAGCAGTTTTATTTTACTACTACTACTATCATCCATAGAGGACTTACTACGTGCAGGGGCACTGTGTTTATACTGTTACTAATCCCTTAGGCAATTTTATAGGGCAGGGACTAATATATCCATTTTAGAGACACCAAAGCTCTGATAATTTAAATAATTTACCCAGAAGCAAACGCCATTGCTCTTTGCCCCAAAGTCTGTGCTTGGTCTTCTACGTCACATTGATAAAGAAGTTTTTTGTTTGTTTTGTTTTTAAAGATTTTATTTATTTATTTTTACTAGTGAGAGACACAGAGAGAGAGCGGCAGAGACATAGGCAGAGGGAGAAGCAGGCTCCATCCAGGGAGCCTGATGTGGGACTCGATCCCGGGTCTCCAGGATCAGGCCCTGGGCTGAAGGCTGTGCTAAACCACTGAGCCACCCGGGCTGCCCTGATAAAGGAGTTTAAACATAGGTATGCAGTTCATTCTTACACTTATCACAGAACCCTTACACTAGTAAGAAGTAGCTGTCTTATTGGGGAAGAAGACCCAAAGGAGGTATATAAAGGCTAAACCATATCACTCAGCTATCCTATGTATAAGGATAACTCTTGAGAACTGAGAAGGAAAAGGCAATAAATGGTTGCCAGGCAACTCCATGACTGTCTTTCTTTAGATCAAGTTGCTTCTGAAACTCTATAGAGTCCATCTTATTTCAGTATTTTTACCATCTGGGGCAATTTAGGATAGAAATAGAGGGCATGAAAAAGGAAATCAATATTTACTGAGTATTATACCAGGTCTCTTTATCTAATTTGCTCACTTAATATTCACAAATACACTGTAAGAAAGGGGTTATTTCCATTCACTGATTAGGTTAGGCCAGGAGAGAGTGAAAAATTTGCTTAAGACTAAATAGCTAGTAAGTGGCAGAACAAGACTTGCTAGTGCATAGCTGAACAAATACAAACACTGCAATTCAAACACTATCTACAGATTAAGTTAGTTTTATAAGCATAGAAATACAAGCATAAATACTTAGATTTCCTTGATAAGTTATAAATGTAGGGGTCTTTTTTTTTTTTAATGTAGGGGTCTTTTGTGAGGTTTCTTCTTCCCTTTGGATTTCCCTTCTTGCCCTTGGTCATTCTAGTTCATTCTTCTTATCCCAGAAATAGCTTTATTAATTTTTTTTAATTTACTTGTTAACAGGAGACGTTTTCCTATGTACGTACTATGCTTCACAATTATATAAATCACAGGAAAACATCAAAATAACTTTTTCATCACTTTCAGCTCTTTACATTAAATGGTTCACAAACAGTATAGTAAATGAGACAAAATGTGACTGCTTCTCATTCTTTCTTATATTTCTAGAAGTTAAATAATATTTTACATGTATGCAGCCCTCTACAGTTTGCTGAGAAGTTTCACCTATTTAACAAACAACAACCTTATAAAGCAGGTAATACACTTCCCAGATGAGAAACTGAAGCTCACAGAGGTGAAGTGAGTTTTCCAAGGTAACAGAAAAAAGGAAGCTGGTATCCTGATTCCAAGTCACTACTTTGTTAACTACAACAGAGCTGCATATTTGAATATAAAAGCTTCTGAAATACCTAAGATATACCTTTAGCTATCTCTATACCACAAGTGACTCAGATCAATACCAAAATGATAAATAGATTTGTCCTGTCTTGCCAGAAACTTAATTAAGATCTTCCTTCTTTATGCTGGAGAGTCATTTTACCTTTTTAAACATGTTCTCTCTCGTGTTACCATAAAAATGAAAATGCTGTTTACTTGTTTTCCAATTTGGAATCAATCCAGAGACAGAGCACATTAAGATTTAACTACAGTTACAAAACAGAATATGAATGTTAGCAATGTTGATAATATAAAACAAAGGACATACTTAATAGGTTGAAAGGTAGAGGAACAGAGCTAATTTGAAAAAAGAGACAAGACTGCTTATATCCTTATATTACACAATAGTGTTTGTCATGTTTGTTGAAATAGGAAGTGGAGTTTTAAACAATTCATTATTTAATAGTAATTTCAAAGTCAAAGAAAGATATGGGAATAATGATATCTCTTAAAAAGTAGGGGGGAAGGAGGGAAGAAAATAGTTTAAGATTAAGTTGTCATTCATCATACCAGGAAGCGAAAATGTCTATATAGAGGAAGCCATTAAAATTAGAGGAATAGTTAAAGGTGGATGCATTGGGCACAGCCTGGGTGGCTCAGCACTCAGGCAGTTTAGCACCGCCTTCAGCCCAGGGCGTGATCCTGGAGTCCTGGGATTGAGTCCATGAGTCCCATGTCGGGCTTCCTGCATGGAGCCTGCTTCTCCTTCTGCCTGTGTCTCTGCCTCTCTCTCTCTCTCTCTGTGCCTCTCATGAATAAATAAATAAAATCTTTTAAAAAAAAGTGGCTGCATCTAGAGAATTAACTATTTTCATTACAAATCTTTCTGGACTAAGAGAGTTTTTAACTATTTGTATTATTTGCATAAAATTATTTTTTTTCCAGAAAAAAGGGATGGGTGGAAAATAAAAAGCAAATGAAACAATATATGTTTCTTTTAAAAATACTAGCATTATTATAAATGGGGAATTGTTATTTGAATTTTTTATCAAAATTGTACATAGCGCTCTAACATTTCAAACTGAGGCCAGTTTCCTAGAACAGGCAATGACTTTGTTGTAGAAGTCTGTGAAAATTTTATTAATCAATTTTCAACAGCTCTATAAATACTCATTGTCTCTTATGACTGATGCTATTGTAGATGACAGCTATTTCCTGACTCAAACCTCTCACTGTCAGCACAATTTCATGCCGGAAATAATTTAAATGTGTTGCAATAAGCTGTATAATACCATCTAATTCCTACTACATCTAACCTGCCCTTCTGCAACTCACAGACAAAATTATTTCTTTCTTCTTCTAAAAGTTTTCCAGAAATATACACAAAGTGTAGGAATTACAGTAAAATACAGTGCTGGAAAGAAAAGGTCTTGAAGTGACAGTACAAATCAAACAGAAAAATAGGGCATGTAATAAAAAAGTATAGAGAAAATCCAAGCACTTAGAAGAAAAAAGCAAATTTTTAAGGAACAGAGGTAAAAAGAGAATTAACACACAGGATAAAGAAAAAATTACTTCTATATGGATATATTTATGTTGTCAAGGATGAGTCTAGAAATTAATGATATGTATTAAAATAAAGTCAGCCAAATTCATAGGAGTAATTTCTGGAAGCAGAATATTTTGGGAAGGATAACTTTTCCTAACAAATTTATTAATATTAAAAAGACACACACTCTTGGAACTCTTAAATACTATCTTAAAATAAAACAAAACTTGAAGGAAGAAGGACATAAAAAGAAAACCAAATCAGTATCTCCAAAACTGGAAAAAATTTGTTGCCTTCTTTGCATGTATGAGCTAGCTCTCTTTCTCCCTCTTTCTTTTCCAGACTGCTGATGAGGAAAAGCTCATCTGGGCATGAGAAACTATTTTGGATCCACCATACCTGTGAGCCTTAATAAGTCACCAATTCCATCAACCAATGTTCTTTATAGTTTCCATATGAACTTAAACACTCAACATGATAGGCTATTTTGGGGCACACTGGCAGGTAATACAACTAAATTACCAGATTTACATTATCATCGAGGTGTTCAGAGGATGAAACAAGAACCTGTGGAAAACTACACACATATAAAAGATAATCATGCTGAGAATGCTACTGGGATGAGGAAAGTAGCACATCTCATAATTTGTGAAGGGTCATTTGTAAAAATCTATAGATATCACTGTGTACCATAAATAAGAAAAATAAGATATTCTGAATCAAAGAAAAACAAAATCAATACAGCATTAGGATAAAAAAAGATCTTGAGAAATTATATTAGGTATTACGTTTTAGACATGACAAATTTTGAAAGAAATTATTTTTCTTCTTCTGTTCAAAATCCAGTTCTCATGTTTCCCATTTTGGTTGTTATAATTTAATGAAAAAGTATGCAGCCTCTTAAACACTTTCTTGTATAATACTGTAAAAATATACATATAATTGTTTTTGCATATAAACTAAAATCATGTATTATGCAATTCTATTGCTTTCCAAACCCAGGCTTCTCTTTTAAAGACTGGTGTCTGCTATAAACTATTTTTAAAAGATATTTCCTTTCCACACACTCGTAAATGATCAGATAATGGACATTTCACAGTCAATAATACAAAATTAGTAGTATTAGAAGCTGAAATAGCAACAATGTCTAAATCTGGGGTTACAACTAATTAAAACCAAACAAAAATCTGTGTCCAGGAAAAAGCACTTAAAAAGAAAGTACTCCATTTGGGTCTTTTCTTCCTTCCTTCCTTCCTTCCTTCCTTCCTTCCTTCCTTCCTTCCTTCCTTCCTTCCTTTCTTTCTTTCTTTTTCTTTCTTTTTAAAGATTTTATTCATCCATTCATGAAAGACAGAGAGAGAGAGACAGAGAGAGAGAGAGGCAGAGACATAGGCTGAGAGAGAAGCAGGCTCCATGCAGGGAGCCTGATGTGGGACTTGATGCCAGGTCTCCAGGATCATGCCCCAGGCCGAAGGCAGGCTCTAAACTGCTGAGCTGCCCGGGATATCCTCTATTTGGGTATTTCTGAAATACCATTTGTCATAATGTTAAAAAAAATTACTCTGAAAATGACATTAATTACATGTAATATTTCTGCTATACAAATAACCTAGAAAGACCTCTCACCCCTGAATGTGCCAGAAGAAGAATAAACTAATCCCAAAGTTAGCAGAAGGAAGGGAACAACAAAGATCAGAGTGGAATTAAATGAAATAGAGAATAAAAAAGACAACAGAAAACATCAATGAAATCAACAGTTGGTTTTTTGAAAAGGTAAACAAATCAACAAACCTCTAAGCTATGAAAAAAACATAATTCAAATAATTATAAATGAAAGCCACTAACAACTAATACCACGAAAATACAAGAATAAGGGACAACAATGAACAATCAATGAAAAATTAGATAAACTAGAAGAAACAGATAAACTTTTAGAAACATACATCTTACCAAGACTGAATCATGAAGAAACAAAATCTGAACAGACCAATAAGAGACTGAATCAATAATAAAAAATCTCCCAACATATAGAAGCCAGGACCAGATGATTTAACTGGTGAATCCTACCAAACACTTAGAGATGAATGAATACATATCCTTCTCAAATTTTTCCAAAAAAAATTGATCAGGAAGGAACACTTTCAAGCTCATTTTAAAAGGCCAGCATTACCCTGATATGGAAGCCAGACAAGTGCGTTACAAGAAAAGAAGATAAGAAGATCACTGGCCAATATCCCTGATGAACACCAATGCAAAAACAAAATACTAACATACCAATTCCAAGAGTATTTTAAAAGAATCATATACTATGGTCAAGAGATTTATCCCTGGGATGCAAGGATGCTTTGCAATATGCAAATAAACATGATATACCATATTAACAGAATGAAGGATAAAAGTCATATCATCATTTCAGTAGATGTAGGATTCAACATACTTTCATGATAAAGACTTCAATAAAGTAGGTATAGAAGAAATGTACCTCAATGTAATAAAGGCCGAATAGGACAAGCCCACAGCAAGCTAACATCATACCCAACGGTGAAAAGTTAAAATCTTTCCTCTAAAGTTAGAAACAAGGGTACCCACTCTCATCACTTCTATTCAACATAGCACTGGAAATCCAAGCAACAGCAATTGGGCAATAAAAAGAAATTATATACACATTCAAATAGGAAAGGAAGAAGTAAAATTATCTGTATGCAGATGACATGATCTAAAGATTCCACCAAAAGGTTGTCAGAACTAATCAACAAATTCAGCAAAATTGTAGGACACAAAATCAACATACAAAAATCAGTTGTTTGTCTATATATGAACAATGAGCTACTTAAAAGAGAAATCAAGAAAGCAATCCCACCACTGTGTTGTTTATCTGAAATTAATATAGCATTATATGTCAACTATACTTCAATAAAAAATAAAAGGAAGTTGCTCTGTGCATGTTTATTTCATAAATGTAAAATCACTCAATTATTTAAAAAGAGGAGAAATTCCATTTACAATAGCACTGAAAATAATAAAATACTTAGGAATAAATTTAACCAAGGTGATAAAAACATATACACTAAAAGCTATGATACTGATGAAAGAAACGGAAGAAGGCACAAATAAAAGGAGAGATATCCTGTGTTCTTAGATTGGAAGAGTAATATTGTTAAAATGTCCACACTATCCCACATGATCTACAGATTCAAAACAATCTTTATCACAATTTCAATGGCATTTTTCACAGAAATAGAAAAAATTATCCTAAATTCATATGAAACCACAAAAGACTCTAAATAGCTACAGCAATCTTAAAAAATGAACAAACCTAGAGCCATCACACTTCCTGATTTCAAGGCTATAATATTACTATTAAAAGGCTACAGTAATTGGGGCATCTGGGTGGCTCAGTGGTTGAGCATCTGCCTTTGGCTCAGGTTGTGGTCCCGGGGTCCTGGGATTGAGTCCCCATGTTGGGCTCCCGCAGGGGGCCTGGTTCTCCCTCTGTCTATGTCTCTGCCTCTCTCTGTGTGCCTCTCATGAATAAATAAATAAAATCTTAAAAAAAAAAGGCTACAGTAATCAAAACAGTATGATAATGACATAAAAACAGGGATACAGACCAATGGAAGAGAATAGAGCCTAGAAATAAACCTATACATGCATGGTCAACTAATCTTTGACAAAGTACCAAGAACCTATCATGGAGAAAGGATAGTCTCTTAAAGGTGCTGAGAAAATTGGATATCCACAGGCAAAAGAATGAAACTACACCCCTATCTTACATCACTCACAGAAATTAACTCAAATTCAATGAAAGACTTAAATTTAAGACCTAAACCATAAAACTCCTATAAGAAAACATAAGAGAAAAGGTCCTGGACATTGGTTTTGGAGATTATTCTTCGGATTTGATCCCAAAAGCAAACGCAAAAATAAAGAAGTGAGATTACATCAAACTATTAAGCTTCTGCAAAGCAAAGGAAACCATCAACAAAATTAAAAGACAACCTATAAAATGTAAAAAAATATTTGAAATCTAAGGAGATGAATATCCAAAAAAAAAAAAGAACTCATAGATCAATAGCAGAAAAATAATCTGATTAAAAACTGGGTAGAAGATCTGAGTAGACATTTTTTTAAAGAAGACACAGATGACTGATAGGTACGATAAAAAGGTGCTCAACATCACTCATCACCAGGGAAAATGTAAATCAAAACCACACAGATGGAGCGCCTGGGCGGCCCAGTTAGTTAAGCATTTGGCTCTTGATTTTGGCTCAGGTCATGATCTTAGGGTCCTGGAGATTGAGCCCAGAATCCTGCTCCAAGCTCAACAGGGAGTCTGCTTGAGATCCTCTCCCTCCCTCTCCCTCACCTCCCTCAGTTCGTTTGTGCATGTGCTCTCTAATAAATAAATAAATACATCTTTTTTTTTATTTTAAAAAAGCAACACAAAGAGATATTAGCTCACACCTGTTAGAACTCCTATATCAAAATGTCAAAATAAACAAGTGCTGGTGAAGGCATGGAGAAAGGAGAAATCTTGTGCACTGTTGGTGGGAGTGAAAGTTGGTGCAGCTGCTATGGAAAATTGTGTGGAGGTTTCTAAAAAAATTAAAATTACAACTATCCTAATGATCCAGCAATCCCACTCATGGGTATATGTTTGAAAGAAATGAAATTAATATGATGAAAAGAAATCTGCACTACCATATTTACTGCAGCATTAGTCACAATATCCAAGGTAAGGAAATAACCTAAGTATCTATCAACAGATGAGTGGATTAAGAAAATGTGGTATAACACACACACATACAAAGAGGGAGCCACAGCCAGAGGGAGAGAGAGGTATCTTATTCAGCTATAAAGATAGAAATCTTGCCATTTGCAACAGTATGGATGAACCCGGAGGGCATCTGCTAAGTGAGATAACTGTCAGACAGAGAAAGACAAATACTGCATGGAATCACTTACATGTGGAAACCAAACCAAACCAAACCAAAAAGTTGATTTCATAGAAACAGACAGCAGAACTATGCTTGCCAGGGGGTAGAAGGTGAGAGAAATAGGAAGATATGGGTTGATTAACTTTGTTATGAGTAAGCTCTATCTAATGTGCACAGCATGGTGACTACATTTAATAATAAAGTACTGTATACTTAAATTTAAGAGTGGATCTTAAGCATTTTCACCACACATACACATAAGAGTACACTATGTGAGGTGATGGATGTGCTAATTATCTTGTTTGTGGTAATTATTTCATAATGTATATATAACAAATCACATTGTACACTTTAAATATATGAAATTCTATTTGTCAATTATTTCTCAATAAAGCTTAAAAATAAAAAGGGAGTCAGAGAAAAAGATCATTCTATTTTTTTCAACTGGCAACTTTAGAAAATACAATAGGCAAGACATTTAGTCTACCACATTAAGGAAGGACCAAGTCTATCTTGTAATAGTAATTAATTATTTTAACCTCTGTATTTCATAGAAAGTGGACTTACAACAGTTCAAATGACAATAAATATACACTTTAATATGTATGCCAGCAAGAAAAAATATTGTTTTTTTTTAAAAGAATGTACATATTTTTTGGTCATAAGCAATAAGTCTCCCTGAGCATTTTGAGAGTCTTCAGGAAGACAGAATAAACTCTCCATTGTGTACCATTCATTAAATCTATTATTACCTCGCATTTTAGTACCCACAGGATACTAAAAAGATAATCCCAAACACTTCAAATTTCCAGAATATTTTCTTAAATTGTAAAATAGGCTGAATTATGCTCAGCATGGCTTTAGTGTGAGGTGTACTCATTATTCATATTTGACATATATGGTAACTTTCTAGAATATTTCATTAACCATTGCATTTCCTAACTTCATAGAATGAAACAGAGTATACTATATCAGGAAAGCTGAAAATATGTCCACTGATCATATCAGGACCACTGGGTTTGGTTCAAACATTTTAATACAGAATATAAGTAAATAACCAAGCTGCTATAACGTATCTATCTTAAACCATATACATTACTTTCTGCATTTTGTTTAACTAGAGTAGTTAACCCACACCAAAAATGTGGTTAAAAAAACATTCTCAAAGGCATACTTTAAAACTTTATAATAAAACACCTTTGTACTCATTTATCAAATTATATGTCCACATTCACTGTGTATTTTTAAAAATTATATCTTACATGACATAACTGACACCACCCCTTCTTATATTTGTTTTTGTGGAAATTTCACATACCTTCTTTCATATGCTCATCATAAGAAATCATAGAGAAAGACAAAGAACCTATAATCAAGTCTATTTTATTGAGGCCTCAAATATATTTATTATAATGATACTCTTTGGTATCCTGTATTTGTAATTAAAAAAATAAAAATAATTAAAAGTTATTATTGCCATTATAATGTTGCTTCAAACTTTTCTTAAAAGTTAAAAATATTCCTTGGCTTACCTGTTGCATGTAACAAACTAGCTTCTACTCTGTGGGGAACTCTTGGTGGAATTTTCATAGATGCACGTATCTGGTAAAAACTAAAGGAAAATAGACCCAAAAAATCATTTCAAACTATATTTTAAAATATACAATGCCCCAATTTCTATATATCTGTATGTATTAAGTTATAAATTTGGTGTGCTTATATCAATCTCCCATAATATTTATTTATTTTTAAAAGATTTATTTATTTTAAAAATTTTTATTTATTTTATTATTTGGCAGGGGAGGGGGGGAGAGTAGAGGGAGAACGACAAGCCAATTCCGTGCTGAGCACAGAGCCAAGGCAGGGCTCAATCCCATGACCCTGAGAGATCATGACCTGTGCCAAAATCCAGAGTCAGCTGTTTAAACAAATGAGACAACCTGGCACCCTTCCCATAATATTTATTATTGGTGAAAAGAAATATATCAGGGGATCCCTGGGTGGCGCAGCGGTTTAGCGCCTGCCTTTGGCCCAGGGCGCGATCCTGGAGACCCGGGATCGAGTCCCACATCAGGCTCCCTGCATGGAGCCTGCTTCTCCCTCTGCCTGTGTCTCTGCCTATCTCTCTCTCTGTATCTCTCATGAATAAATAAATAAAATCTTTAAAAAATATTAAAAAAAAAAGAAATATATCAGATCCACAGGTCAAATATCAGCAGCATGCAAGAAAACCCAAACAGAAATGGGCATGTATAAAGATGAATGAGAGAAACAAAAGAAATGTAGAAGTGTTTGTTTTTTTTTAAGATTTTACTTATTTGAGAGAGACAGAGTGCATGAGAGAGAGCACAAGCAAGGGGGAGGGGCAGAAGAAGAAGTCAACTCCCTCCCCAGCGGGGAACTGGACATGGGACTGGATACCAGGACCCAGGGATCATGACCTGAGCCAAAGGCAGACACTTAACAGACTAAGCCACCCAGGTGTCCAATATTTCTTACTTTAAATGAGAGAATGTCATAGCAACAAAAGGAGTTAGTATCACACCTTAGATTTTTCACTGCTTAATTTGGTTACTCATTTTTTTCTTTTAAAAAATAATAAAGAGGGATGCCTGGGTAGCTCAGTGGTTGAGCGGCTGCCTTGGGCTCAGGGTATGATCCCGGGTCCAGGGATCGAGTTCTGTACCAGGCTCCCTGTGAGGAGCCTGCTTCTCCATCTATGTCTCTGCCTCTCTCTCTGTCTCTCATGAATAAATAAAATCTTAAAAATAAATAAATAAAAAATAAAAATTAATAAAGGTAAATTATTCTTAAGCATAATTTTGAGAAAATATAGATTATAATGGTTTTTGAAAATTGGTTTAATACAATAAATTACAAAATAAAGACATGCATTTGGTTTAAAGAATTCAGCATATTTTCAAGGTCAGAGCTATTTGTTTATGTACTTTATTTATTCTGTAGGATTTTATAATTTTTATATCTATATATAAAAATCAACCAGTCATTAGAATAACAGTTTATGTAGAATAAAAAATTTGCAGTAAACATTATGTTTGTGTTTTATCATCATTACACTGCAAATGTGTACATGTAATGGAGGATATACACATTTATACACACATATATACACATGACACACAAACAGGATTACTAAAAGCTAAATCAAGATTACAAATTGGGATGAGTTTAGATGTACACAAGGGAACAGAATATTTTGTTTATTTTTATTAATAATTTCCTAATAGTTTAAATTATTAAACTTGTAAATAATACAAAGATTAAAATACATAAATATATTTCTACTATTATTCATAGCAAGGTATAGCATTGGAGAGAGTGTATGGTCAGGCCACAAAGCCAGAATTAAAGAAGAGTGAATGAAAAGCTAGCCAATTAAATCTAGAACCCTGGGAGTCACAATTTGGCTTTAAAGAAACAAGGCAAAACTCCATAAATAAAGATAGATAATTAGTTGAGATTAAGATGAGGTCAGATTGAAAACATGAGATGACTAAAACCAAAAATCAAAGTGGAATCATAGAAGCCCTAGAACCAGAGGAGAACAAAAGAACAAAGATTTCTAGGAACTAATCAACTCCTCATGCTGAGAATTTTAACTAAACATTAAGTAAAATAAAAGAAAACATAGGTAGTAGGCTCCTTGACATAGGTCTTAGTGATGATTTTTTGACTCTGACACCAAAAGCAAAGGCAACAAAAAGCAAAAATAAACAACTGGAACTACATCAGACTAAAAAGCTTCTACACAGCAAAGGAAACCATCAACAAAATGAAAAGGAAACTTACTAAATGAGAAAATATTTGAAAGTCATGTATCTGATAAGGGGCTAATATCTAAAATTATTATAAAGAACTCATACAACTCAATAGAAAAAAACCACCAGACCTCCAAAAGAAAAAAAGAAAAAACCCCAACCAAACAGTCTTATTTAAAAATGGGCAAAAGAGGGGCACCTGAGTGGCTCAGTTGGTTAAGCATCTGCCTTCAGCTCAGGTCATGAATCTGGGGTCCTAAGACCGAGTCCCACATCAGGATCCCTGATCAGTGGGGAGTCTGTTTTTCTCTCTCCCTCTGCCCTTGCTCCCTGATCATTTGCTCTCTTTCTCTGCTCTCTCTCGAATAAAGAAAAATCCTTTTTAAAAATGCGCAAAAGATCTAACTAGACATTGTTCCAAAGAAGCTATATAGGTATATGAAAAAAATGTTCAACATCACTATCAGGGAAATGCAAATTAAAACCACAATGAAATGTCACCTCACACCTGTTAAAATGACTACTATCAAAACGTCAAAAGATAAGTGCTGAAGATGTGGAGAAAAGGGAACTCTTGTGCACTGTTAGTGAGAGTGTAAATTGGTGTAGCCACTATGGAAAACTATGGAGGTTCCCGGAAAAATTAAAAATAGAACTACTTCTGCCTGAAGAACACAAAAACACTAATTCAAAAAGGTATATGCACCCCTATGTTCATTTTAGCATTATTTACAATAGCTAAGATATGGAAACCATCTAAGTGTCCATTAATCAATGAATGAATAAGATGTGATATATATACAATGGACACTACTCAGTCATTAAAAAAAAAAAAGAGTAATATCTTGCCATTTGTGACATCGATGGACCTTGAAGGTACTATGCTGACTGGAATAAGTAAGAGAAAGACAAAATACTGCATGATTTCACTTACATGTGGAATCTAAAAAACAAAACAAACAAAACAAAACCTAGACTCAGTGAATCAGAGAACAGATTGATGGCTGCTGGAGGGGAGGAAGGCTGAGGGGAGCAAAATGGGTATAGGTTATCAAGAAGTACAAACTTCCAGTTAAAAAATAAATAAGTCATAGGGATGTAACATACAACATGGGGAATAAAGTCAATAATCTGGTATTAACTTTGTATGGTGACACATAGTAAATAGACTTATTGTGGTGATCATTTTGTAATGTAGACCTATGTCAAATCACTATGTTGTACACCTGAAACTAGTACAATATTGTATGTCAATTATACCTCAATTAAAGACAAGCCAAGCAATGTATCTAAAATCAATGATCCTCTAACCATTAGATTTTTGAAAGATCAGAAACATAATAATATTCTTCAAAGGTCTTCAATGGATGGGGAAACCAGATTGTAGAATATGAGGAAACTAATGAAAATAGCAATTACACATGCTATGTTTATGATGATTGGAAAAAAAAAAAAAGGAATAACAATTCACTTAATCTTTATCTCCAGTTCCAAACCTTCAATTAATTATGAACTATCTCCACTTGGATATCTCACAAACTCAATATATCAAAATGAACAAATTTTCAACCTCCTTATTGATTTCAACATTACTAATACTGTACAAGTCAATAGGATTTAAAACTTCAGCATTATCTTTTAAATTTCTTATTAAAAATACCCAATTTGCAAAAACTAGAGCAATGAACCCATATGCCCACTACTCATTTTCAACAATTAGGAAGACTTTTGCTGTATTTGATTCATCCGTACTTTTTCTTTGCTGAGCAACTTCAAAGTAGTATCTTACATATCACATATATTCTGTACACGTATTTTTAATGCTTTTTCAGTCTCATCCTCCATATGGAATCAGTCATTAAATCTTACTATACTTACCCTGAAATGCCTCATAAAAATTAATAACAAAAAAATGTTAGAATAGAATGATTTTTAAAATGTCTCTGATTTTTTCACCTGTCCCAGTGTCCACACATCTTGCAGCTTGACTTCCAATAGGAAGTAGAGTTTAGTTCCCTACCCTTAAATCTGCGCTGGCCTTACAACTTGTTTTGGGCAATGTAATGTGGCATAGATGACAATGTGCTAGTTTCAAGCCTAGGTCTTAAAAGGTCTTCTTGAATAGTTTCTTTCTCTTTGGATGCTACCTCCTCCATGAGAATAAGCTAGGATGAGATATCATAAAACAAAATGGAGTCCACCCAGATAAGGCCATTTTCTGTATCAGCCAGCACCCAGCCAACCTGCCAGTTGGGTGTGAATTCATAGGTGAGTCCAACAAAATCAGCCAAGCCAGCCCAGAAGAACAGACCATTCAGCTGATCCACAGACTTGTGAGCAAAAATGAATGTTTATTGTTGTGATGCCACTGAAGCTTTGTGTTTGTCATTAGCTATACTGTTGTGGCAATACATTACTAAAACAGAAATCAGTAACTTAGAAGTAGTGTGCACCGTAACAAAAACTTAAAATATGTGGCACTGACTTTGGGACCAAAACAATGGTAAAGGTAGAAGCAAGAAAAATGAGTAAATTATAGAGATTTAAAAAATGATAACCCATGTTACACAGTGATGAAACTTTTTTTTTTAAGATTTTATTTATTTATTCATGAGAGACAAAGAGACAGAGGCAGAGACACAGGCAGAAGCAGAGGGAGAAGCAGGCTCCATGCAGGGAGCCCGACATGGGACTCGATCCCAGGTCCCCAGGATCATGCCCTGGGCTGAAGACAGATGCCCAACTGCTGAGCCAACCAGGTGTCCCAGTGATGAAACTTTTGATAAAAACACTGTCAGCAGTAACTTACTAGTTGTTAGACAACGTATCTAAGAAACTTTGGGACTTAAGCAAGCTAATTTCCAGGGAGAATGCTAAAAATGTCAACTGGTTACTCCTTGCTAAGTATAATAAGGTTTTCCAAGAAAGAGATAAGCTAAAGAAAGAACTGGTCATTTTACAAACAGAATGTAGAGGGAATATAGCTGCACCAGGAGTTGCTAGATTAGAAAAAAAACCTTTTTCATCTTCAGTCTCCTTAAAAATTTTCAAAATAAAATGTGCCATGGACAAAGATCATATTAAAGGAGTAGCTATAAATCCCTTTCTTTAGAGCTCTAAAGAAATTAAAGCAATGTTTAAGTAGACATTCTCAGTTTGACAAAGGGTTTTCAGGAAGTTGAGGGGCATGATCCCACAGAATTCTGATCCCCAAATAGTAGTGGTTACATCTAGAGAATAGTCATGCCTCAAAGGACAATTGTGGGTCTGGGCTTCAGAGCTTGGAATGAACTCTATCAGACATACCGAAACCTCATAAAATTTTTAAAAGTAAGTTTTACTGGCTTAAGAACTGTCAGGCTAGACTCCTGGGCTGGCCTTATAACTTGCTTAACCAACAGAATGGAGTGGAAAAAAAATAAAAGTGCTAATTCAAGGGGCCCTGCATCCTCTGCTCTCTTTCTTTGACTCCTGTCTCTGTCATGAAAACAAGCCCAGCCTGTCCTGCGAGGAGTGAGAAACTATGAGGTGAAGCAGAGCACAGCTGTTTTTATTTTTTTTCAACAAGATGGCAAAATCAAGACAAACCAAAAATAAAACAAAACAAGAAAAACCTCAATAGAAAATATCTCTCACCCTACTTCTGATAAAGCTTCATTAGTACCACTCTTAGTACAGAACTTCAGAGTTACAGGCATCTCTAAATTGTCCCCTATGTTTCTGTTTCTTCTGCACAACCATCAATCTAATATATCACAATCTTCCTGTTAGTAAGTGCTTACTGTAATAATAGTGATAATTTCATTATTGCTTGGAAACCACTGATGATGGCTCTCCAAATCCCTGCTGTTTCTTCAGACATAAGGAGCCTTTCATAAACATAACCTCTCCTTTCTTTACTATCTTTCCTTCTGCAATTCTCCTAAAAAATATCCAATTTCCTAAAAATTCTTTAAAATAGCATGTTCATTCCTATTTCCAAGACCTGATTCATGTTGCTCTCTCCTCCCAAAACAGTTTTTCATTTTATCCTTTGCCTATACAAGTCTTAACCATATTTTGTCCCTATTTCTCCAAAATGCCTTTCCTAACATACTAACCCAGAAAAATGTTTTTGTTTTGATTCCTAGAGTACTTTCTATATATACTTCTTGAAGATTTGTCATTTTGCATTCCCACTTAGCTGTTTTGTACATGTATTTTCCCCATACACTACTTTTTACAAGCAAAATGAGATCTTAACATTTTCACAGAAGTCCTTTCAACACTCAGTACAAATTCATAAATGCACATTACATATATCCAGCATTATCACTAAATCCATGTGAATAATTCTCAAGCATCTACTTAAAACTAAATTTCTCTAAGAAAAGAATTACTTGAATATAGCTTGTTTTCCTGATATATGCTGGATTATAAGTATATATTAAATTTAAATGAAAATCTGTACATCTTTTCTTATGCAAAATATATCATCTTCATATTAAAATACATACCCTCTCTGAAATAAATCCACATTGTAGAACTTGTTTAGCTCCACAGAGAATTCTACCATTGCTTGAACTTCAGTCATTTTCAATTTATACTGAGAAGACAAATCTGGTAACAGCACCTTATTAAAAGTAGGGGGAAAATCATGAGAAGCACAATGACAAAAATGCCAATTTACAAAAAAACTAATATTTAAACATGTTTCAGAGTATGACAGGCAGAAAATAAAAATGAAATAAATTAGTCCGTATATCTAACACAGTCTATCCCAACTAAACAGCATCAGAATCAACTAAATATACTTACAAATGATATACTTACTAAATAACAATAATATTATAATTTAAGATACATTCCAATAGAATGCATTTTCTAAAAGAATTGGAAAGCATTCCAATAGTATGCTTTCCTTTGTGACATCTATATGATAAATAATAGAGCAAATTGCTAAAAGAAACCCTTGACTTTATCACAGATAAAATACTAAAGAAAAAAATTAAGTCACCTCATTATTCTCTTCCAACTCTATATTGCACATCCAGTCTACTCCAAAGTCAAAAAGAGAATTAGCATCCTTTAATCGTCATTTAAATGCATGACGGTTCATCCTCTTGGGGACAGTTCTTAAATTACTATTTGTTCTTAAATTTCAAAAAAAAAAAAAAAATTTTTTCCCCTCATTACAAAAGCCTAAAGTATTCATTGAAAGGAGTTTAAAAAAAATACAGACAAGCAAAAGTAAAAACATTCATGATTCTGTCCATTGACATATACTTTGGTATATATTCTTCACTTTTGTGTGCTTTTATAAAATTTCTATAAAATTGGGATCAAACTATATGCACACTTTATATTTATTTAATTTTTTGATGAGCACGTATGTCAATAAATGTAGTTTTACAACATTACTTTCAATTGTTTACTATTACAATATGAATATTATGATTTAAAGTATCTCCTATTGTTGGATATTTCAGTGATTTCTGTCTTTTCACTATTACAAAATAGTATTGTATTAATAATGCATGTTTTAAAAACACAATTCAGAGTAAGAAAGTGTTGAAAGACAATCCTCCAGAGTCTCCTGTTTCTGCATATTTTGCAAGCAGACACTGACTGCCTCTGTTCCAGACTATTTTTCAAGGATGTAGGATCAGCAAACAGAGATAGTGTCTCATACTGGAACAGAAGGCAAATTTGTTTATTTTCCCTTTAACAGAGATAATCTCCTGAGGCATAAGTCAGGCAGACTTACTTTCCATTATAAAAGATCTGGGTCTCCCTAAACTTAGGATTCCTCTCCTATAATACAACCTACTCATATGCAGGTGTTGCCTGGTACTGTAGCTACTGCTACTACTATGCATGCAAACCATCCTTTTCTTAGATCTAGGAGTCTCATGTCTTCTGTCCACATCCATGGCATTGCAGCAGGCTAACTTGTTAGCTTGCAAGTGGGATAAAATCTCAGACCCTTCACAACCTTTGAAATAATTCTTCATAGAAACTCGACAAATATTTTGATCTCATGACTTAAATGCAAAAGAGGTAAAACATATTCTTACCTCTGCTGGTTAAAGCTTCATTTTAACATTATGAAATAACCAAACTTGTACTTCCAGTTACTGATTCTTACTGAAAATATATTGTTCCCCCTATGAGAAAGAAAAAAATAACATTTCAAACAAAATAGACATAAAAAAAGTCCATTTTAAGGACTAACAATCTCAATTTATCTAAAAGATCTTTATCTTGCATAAGGCTTATCAGAAATGTTTCAGGGATTTTCCATTCAGTTTCACTGATAACAATATTAACTGTTACACCCTTGTTAAGAACTCCCTAGTATACACTTCAAAGGACAATAGTAAGATTCTTAGTTCAGTGGCTCAGAAGTAATCTTTACAAATAATCAAAATATTGTTAAGTTTATTAATTTTTAGATGTAAAACTTACTATTTTAAAATAACTCCTTATGTAGAGTAAATGATTTCTGAAATTACAAATATATAAAATGCGCATGTGTGCGTAATGTATATACACACACAAACTATTTTAAATATATTGACAAAAAAGAATGCCTAGATATACTATAGATAGTTTTGTTCACACTCCCAAATATTTATTGTCTGAATAAAAAAAAAATTCTTGCCCATGTAAAATTACCTTAGGTACTAAAAATGTTAGAATAAAGACTATATTCACTCTTCTTCATAGATTCTTTTTCTTCTCTCCATCATATATATGTAGACTTTACCACCTTCAATAACTGCTATTTCATTTTTTTTATTTATAACTGATATACATTGATATATTAGTCTCAGTATACAACATAGTGATTCACTATTTTTATACATTACAAAATGATCACTTCAATAGTTCTGGTCACCGTTTGTCACTATATAAAGTTATTACAATATTAGAACATTGTAATAACATATTGCCTATGCTGAACATTAGGTGGAGACTTATTTATCATGGAAGTTTATACTTAATTCCCTTCATCTATTTTGCCCATTCCCCCACTCCCATTCCCTCTGACCACTAGTTTGCTCTCTGTATCTACAAGTCTGTTTGTTTTATTCATTTTTTTAGATACCACATATAAGTGAAATAATGTGGTACTTGTCTTTCTCTGACGTACTTCACTTAGCAAAATACCCTCTAGGTCCATTCATGTTGCTCCAAATGGTAAGATTTCTTTCTTTTTTATTGTTAACAATATTTCATTGTATTTATACAGCACATCTCATTTATTCATTCATCTATTGATAAATACATACATAGATTCCTTCCATGTCTTGGCTATTGTAAATAATGCTGCAATCAACATAGGGATGTGTATATCTTTTGGAATTAATGTTTCTATTTTCTTTGGATAAATATCCAGAAGTGGGATTACTTGATCATATGGTATTTCTATTTTCAGTATTTTGAGGAATATCACACTGTTCTGCATAGCTGTTGCACCAATTTACATTCCGACCAATAGGGCATGAAGGTTTCCTTTTCATCACTTCTTCTCCAATACCTGCTATTTCTTGTCTTTTTGATAACTAGTCATTCTGACTGTTCTGAGGTGGTATCTCATTGTGGGTTTTTTTTTTTTCATTGTGGTTTTGATTTGCACTTCCCTGATGACTAGCCATGTTGAGTATCTCTTTATGTGTCTGTTGGCCATCTGTATTGTTCTTTGGAAAAATGTCTATTAAGCTCTTCTGTCCATTTTATAATAGGGTTAATTTGGGTTTTTTTTGCCTATCCAGTTACATGAGTTCGTATATATATTTTTTTCAACCCCTTATCAGATATGTCATTTGCAAGTATCTTCTCCCATTTGGTAGGCTTTTTATTTGGTTGATAATTTCCTTCACTGAGCAAAAGCTTTTTAGTTTGATGTAGTCCCATTTGTTCATTTTTGCTATTGTTGCCCCTACCTGAGGAGATATATCCAAAATACTATTGCTAAGCCCAATGTCAAAAAACTTATTGCCTATGTATTCATCTACAAGTTTTTTGGATATAGGTCTTACTTTTAAGTCTTTAATCCATTTTAGGTTTATTTCTGTATGTGGTATAAGAAAAATGTTTCATTATTTTGCATGTATCTGTCTAGTTTCCTCAGGACCATTTATTGAATAGATTTTCTTTTCAAAGATAGATTTATTTATTTATTTATTTACTTACTTACTTACTTATTTATGAATGATAGACATAGAGAGTGAGAGATAGAGAGAGAGGCAGAGACACAGGAGGAGGGAGAAGCAGGCTCCATGCCGGGAGCCCGACGTGGGACTTGATACCGGGACTCCAGGATCACGCCCTTGGCCAAGGGACAGGCGCTAAACTGCTGAGCCACCCAGAGATCCCGATTTTCTTTTCCCCATTGTATGTTTCTTTCTCCCTTGCCGCAGATTAACTGATCCTATAAGAAGGGTTTATTTTTGGGCTCTCTATCCTGTTTCATTGATCTATATATATATATCTGTTTTTGTGCTAGGACTATGCTGTTTTGATTACTATGGATTTGTAGTACAGTTTGAAATCAGGAAGCATCATACCTCAAGCTTTGTTGTTCTCAAGATTGCTTTGATATCTGAGGTCTTTTGTGGTTCCATACAAATTTTAAGGTTATTTTTCTATTTGTGAAAAATGCCATTGGTATTTTGACAGGGATTACACTGAATCTGTAGACTGCTTTGGGTACTACAGACATTTTAACAATATTAATTCTTCTAATCTATGAATGTGATATATCCTTCTTTGTGTCATCTTCAATTTCTTTCTTCAATGCCTTATAGTTTTCAGAGTACAGGTCTTTTAACTCTTCAGTTAAATTTATTCCTAGCAGAATAAATTTTATTCTTTTTAAAAATGTTTACTTATTTTTAAGATTTTATTTATTTGAGAGAGAGAGAGGACACAAGTGGGGAGTGAGGGGTGGGCAGAAGGAGAGGGAGAAGCAGACACCCTACTGAGCAGGGAGCCTGATGAGGGGCTTGAACCCAGGACCCTAGGATCATGACCTGAGCCAAAGGTAGATGTTTAACCAACTGAGCCACTCAGGTGCCCCTCTTTTTTTTTTTTTTTTTAAGATTTATTTATTGAGTGAGAGAGAGAGAGCATGCACAAATGAGAGGGTCAAGGGAGAAGGACAGAGAATCTCAATTAGACTCCATGCTGAGCACAGAGTCGAACTTGGAATTCCATCCCATGGCCGTGAGATCACAACCTGAGCCAAAATCAAGAGCTGGGCGCTTAACTGCACGCACCATCCCAGTGTCCCAGTATTTTTTTTTAATTATTTATTCATGAGACACACAGAGAGAGAGGGGGGGGCAGAGACACAGGCAGAGGGAGAAGCAGGCTCCATGCAGGGCCTGACGTGGGACTCGATCCCGGGTCTCCAGGATCACACCCTGGGCCGAAGGAGGCACTAAACCACTGAGCCACTTGGGCTGCCCAGTGTCCCAGTATTTAATTCTTTTTGATGCAACCATAAATGGGATTGTTTTCTTCACTTCTCTTTCTGATAGTTCATTGGTAGTGTATAAAAACACAATAGATTTCTATATATTAATTTTGTATCCTGCAACTTTATAGAATTCATTTATTAGTTTTAATATTTTTTTACTGGAGTTTAAATTTTTTTTTTTTTTTTTTTACTGGAGTCTTATAGTTTCCCACATATAGTATCATGTCATCTGCAAAGAGTGATAGTTTTATGTTTTCCTTTCCAATTTGGATGTCTTTCACTTCTTTTTCTTGCCTAATAGCTGTGGCTTATATTCCAGGACTATTGAATAAAAGTGGTGCTCTTAGGGGATAAACTTTTAGCTTCTCATCACTGAGTAAGACGTTAGCTGTGGGTTTGTCATATGTGGCCTTTATTATGTGGAGGTACATTTCTCCTATACCTAATTTATTGAAGTTTTTATCACAAAAGTATGCTGAGAGAGTGTTCCATATTTTGGGCATCCCTCCCAATTGTGGAGTCACTGTATCTGGGGTGGGATTCAGGGTGAGGCTATGCCTTTGCCTCTTATACCCATTTCCATGTGTCTCTTTTGTCTTTTGTTATAGAGGCACTGTCTATCTAGTTCTCAGTTCCTTTTCAGAGGATACTATTCCATTTAAAGATATAAATTTGTGGTGTCCATGGGAGGAGGGGAATCTAGTCTTCTTATGCTACCATCTTGAATCCTCCTAATAACTATTTTAAACCTTAATAATCACATCTAAAGACTGTACAGTAACTACAGTAACTATTTCTAAGGAGATCAAAACAATGTTACCTTTACCTAAGACATTCTCATTTCATGAATATATAACCACTTTATGATAGTTACTCCTATACATATATTCTTAGTGTTCAGGATTTAGATCATGTTCCAGTACAGATTCTTAGTCAAGTTTGGTTAGTTCTATATCTCTTAACTTACTCAGATATAAAATAGGTATGTATTCATTCAAACATTTATTGAACACTTACAATATGCTGGGAAATGCAACTGGTACAAAGTATAGCTAAACCTTGGATTCCACCTGTTTCCTTCCTCGCAGATGGAATTTCTTCATGATAGTGACCTAGTTCTGACCACATAAATTAGGACAAAACCCCAAAGAATGGTAAAATAAAAAGGAAAGATTATGGATTCCTGAATGGTTTCACAGAGCACAGATGTCCTACCTATCTAGACTTCTTGGACTTTTATATCTTATAACTCTTTGTTACAGCAACTATACCTGACCTATACTCTAGTATATCCCCCACTGCAGCCTATTTTCAAAAAAGAAGCCAGATGATCCTTTATATTGTACAATATATACATTAATTAATATTACTGTATAGTTGTACTAATAGCATGTTCTATTTTTTAAATTTTTATTATTTTTTAAGATTTTTAATTTATTTATGAGAGACACAGAGAGAGGGAGGCAGAGACACAGGGAAGGAAGGAGCAGGCTCCCCACAAGGAGCCTGATGTGGGACTTGATCCCCAGACCTAGGATCACGCCCTGAGCCAAAGGCAGATGCTCATCCACTGAGCCATCAAGGTGTCCTTAATAGTATGTTTTAATATGTTATATAATATTATTTTAAAATAATTCAAATTGTTATTTTTTTCTCAGTTCTAAACCCTCAGTGGCTTCCCACAATATTTAGTAAAATTGTCTTACGATGGCCTATATGATGACCTTATATCACCTAGATCTTTCATAATTTCTGTGACCTCATCTCCTACCAGTCTGCCCACTTGTTTCCTTACTCAAACATACCAAATATATTCCTATCCCAGGGACTTTCATTTGTTCCCCGGAACACTTTTCCCTCCCAAATATCCAAATGAATCACTTTTCACCTCCTTCTAGCCTTGACTCAGATGCTAACTTCTCAAATAGCCCTTTGCTGGCCACATTATCTAAAATAGCAACTCTCAAAAAAATTAAATAAACAAAATAAAATAGTTAAGTCTCCTTTCCTGGCACACCCTCTTTCCTCCCTTATTTTTTCCCTCAGCATTTATCTCCAACTAACAAACAAAAGATTTTAATTTTTTAGTTTTCATTATGTTTCCCCACTAATATGTAAGCTTTATAAAGACAGAAATTTGTACTACTCTGTTCATAGCTCTATCCCCACAGTCTTACATACAGTAGGCACTCAATATTTAACAAAGATTTAATAAATATAAATCTTCTTTAAATATTAACTGTTACTATTTTTCTATTTAAACCCAACCAACTTGAAGAAAGGATTTATTACACTGATATATGGAAAACAGAGATATCCGTGAATAAACTTTTACAATAAAATTCCTTTACCAGGATATGTTCTAGATCTGTAAGCAACTTCCTTCACTCTTCCTCGCCTATTCTGGTGTCCTCTATTGTTACTGTCTAATTTTCCTCAAACCCACCTCTTTTTACTGATTATCCCTAGGTAGAAACATATATGTACAGATATATACCGTGTGATGCTGATAAACCTGGCTTTCATTCCCCCTCAAAAAACAGAAAACAATTATTTTTATGTTTATGTACCGGTAGAAAAATTTCAAAGGACCAAAGGAAAGGAGAGTAGACAAAAAGAGAAAGGCAAGAAAAACCAGAGGACTCTCAGGGTCAAAGGGGATCTGTCTGATTCTCTTTTCATAAACTGCCCTTTTCCCATCACAGGGAGCAACTGCCACACAGGTACAGCCAATTCTTGCTGGCCCAGCACTGTTGAAAGCTTCTAAATTTTCAATAAGAAATGAACATTTTATTTTTCTAATGGTGAACTCTCCTAAACCTCAGATGTTGCCAACTAGTTCAAAAATAAACAAAAACAAAACCAACCAACCAACCCCGTGCAGTTCAAATCAAATTCATCTACAGGGTAAATGCGTTCAGAGTTTGTAATCACTCACACAAATGCTTATGCCATTCAGATCCTCAGGCAAAGGATCTTTTATGGAACAGAAAAATCCTTGTCTGTCCTCTCTTAAGAATGAAAGAAGGTAAAGAAAGGGCTTTTTTCCTTTCACCCAGAGGACTCCACTTCAAGGAAACTCTCTGCTCCATGAGAAGCTATGAGTTTCATGGCCCTTTTGCAGTCAGCTTCCTGGCTTAGAATCTGTCACTTTAATCTGAGCATTTGAAGCTATGGGAAAGAGTTGACTTACCTGCAACTAAATTGTTCTTTCTGTTTTTCTGGACCTGACAAGGTAGCCTAAATGAAATAATTTGAGTAGTGTTCCTTCTTGGGCCATTTCCTAAGTCTCTAAGAGAGAATTTAGCTGAGTAAACTACAAACTCCAATCCAAAGAAGCCAAAGGGTAACTTCAAACAGAAACTGATTCTGATATTAAATGGAAAATGTATACTGAAAGACTCTTACACTGACTGGGAGAACAATCTGACAATTATCAAAGAAACAAAGTTAATCTATTATTCTGAAAGATGTCCTTGGCCCTCTAGAGGGACTCTAACACAGTGGCCAATAGACAGAGTGGCTACTGAACAATTAATATGATAGTGTGACTGAGGAACTGATTTTTAAATCCAAACACTAGCGCAGTATAAAATATTTTTTCATTGAATGTAACTCTATTGTTTGGTAGGGCTATATCTTACTTTAACTGTTAAAAATGTAGTGCACTAGTTGAGATATGCTCTAAGCATAAAGCACACATTAGCTTTCAAAGACAGTATAGAACAAGAACATAAATATCTCATTAAAATGTTTTTTTATGCTGATCACATCTTGAAATAATATTTTAGATATGTTGGGTTAAATAAAATATATTATAAAAATTAATTTTACCATTTATTTTTACTTTGTAAAATGTAGCAACTAGAAAGTTTTAAATTACACATACATATGTCTATGAATATGTATGTTAGTTTAGGAATACCAAGCCATCTCTTTAACTGCTGGAATGTATAGTAACTATCCCAGAAATAGCACCAAGTGCATAAAAACTATGCATAGTTTTTAAGGCTATAGCGATGTTCACTCCAATAAGATCAGTTGAGAGACCTCCAATATTCACAAAGAGGAGTCTAGGCATGGATATCTGGAAAAATGTGGGCGATGCTCCTACATTATCTACACTAATCCTAAAACAACAGCTAACCACACTAACCCTTTTGAACTCAGTCTGAATTCATGAGTATTACCAGAAATCTAAAAGGATGTAGAAACATCTGAAAGTAAGAGGCACAGCTTAGAAGTTCCTCAAGATGAGCTGGAGACCACAGGAGATGATCAGATCCTCTCACAGAAATAAAAAAACTAACAGCCTTGACTCAGATGGTGGACTCAAAATATGTGTCCTGAAGACAGGAAAGGAGTTGAGTGAATAAGAACTTTAAGACGCTCCATTTGCCAACCTAAGAAATAAAGGGATCACTTCTACCAATTATGGAGCCAATGGCTCCAGCTTCTAAATTCTATTCCAAAGTTAGCAGCCATGACACAAATGGGTTCAGAGCTTATAATACTGACAGTCTGAATAATGATGCCTAATCAGAAAATACTGTAGATGCCACATAAGGCAGAAATCACCAATGGGCCAATTTACCCTTAAAAATCCCTTAGAAAGGCTCCAAAGTGGCAATCAATATACCATTTCTCAATGAATAAAACACATTCACTTGGTCTTCCAGCTTTAGGAAAAAATTCACTGTTTCTTCAGCTAAACACTAAATAACATAGTAAACTTGCATTTAGGGGCCATATTGTACAAAAAATACACACATCTTTAAATGTTCATATTTCAATGTTGAGAAACTCAAATTATGGCAGACATATAGGAACTGATGCCAAATGAAGGAACATCACATTCAAGCCCAACTAGATAAGGAGTTGACACTATGGCAGACACATGGGGATGGAGACTGACATTTGGGATCTAGGATCAATGGAGGGAAGAGTGCCTTGTAAGTACAGTTAAATTCAAGTATGTTAAATAGGAATATGTTGGGAACAAAGAAGGAGGTTAACTCAACCCATTTAATACTAGCTAGTCAGTTTTGGGTCCATTTTCTTGAGCCTTCTAATGAGTAAGCAGGAAACTCAAAATAGGGGCACCCCGAGAAGGCTTCAAAATGCTGCTCTTATAACCTTGTGAATAAAATACTCTTAATACTCAAGTTGTATAGCAAACCGAGAAGAGTAGAAGATAGGTCTCTTGGGAGAGGAGGGTGCTCAGCTGCCACCTTTTCTAAGTCTCACTCAGGGCATAGCTGAACTCCAATCCACACAGATGGGGCCCTTAAAGTCTTAGAGCTAATCCTGACCAAGTCAGGCCATACCAGTAAACTGAGAACAATCAACCAGTGATATCTGGGTTAGTTTTATATCTCTAACCCTGCTAATCTGGTATAATTCTGGCCATCTAGGTTGCTTAAGTCTGCACTGGGTGATTCAATCTAAATATCTGAGCTATGTTTTTATATCTTGATTTACATTCATTTTCCTTCTTATCTGGCTGAGGCCCTGACACCCTACCCTGCCCATCTTTGTAAGCTCCTTCTTGTAGGGGCCAAACATGCTAAGTCACTGTATTATAACCTGCTCTAAAATGGCCAAGCCACCTGTTACTTGCCTAACTCTGAAGATCACGCTATTCAGATAGCTTTTAACTTTCTCTTTGCCTTCACAATTATTCACATGCACAATACTTTGATCTGTGACATCTCTCATTTTAAAAACTGATTCACAGTTAAGATGAGCTTATCAGAATAATTACAGTAGAAAGGACATGTAAATTAAGGAAGAACACTGGTCTAGAAACTTTTGCTGCCACAACTTATTCATCAAAATGAATTCCTGAGAGCCCACCATATACTATACTGCCCAAATTATAAAAATATTTAAGAAGAGAATAGAATACTAAATTCTTCTTTTAGGGAGGGGGGAGGAGACTTTCAAAAGGGAAGATAATAAGAACAACTTGATAGGCAAACAGTATTTTAAAAAACTGTATGTTTCTCTATTGATATCAAATATAGATCAAATAGCAATATCAAATTGAAATCAAATATAAACATTCAGAACTTTCCGGAGTACCTACTATTACACCAGTAGTTTTAACTATGTTATTTTATTTAATTCTCACAAAAATCTGAAAGAGCTATCATTACTCCATTTTACATGTGAGGAAACTAAAGAACAAAATGTTTACATAACTTACCCAAGACCACAGTTAGGAAAAAATGGAAAAAGGACAAAACTCTCAAATGTGCCAAACTACACAGCCTAAATTTAAACTTGCATAATTGTAAAGTCTACACCTGAATTGTTACTGGAAATAGATTGAATGATCAAGTCATGAGATAAAAAAAAGCCCCTACTAAAAGAAAAACTGAAACCAGAATGCAGCATTAATAAAAAAAGATTACCCTTGATAGATGAACCACATTTAATTTTCCATGCAATTAGCATTATTCTCCACTTATGAAATCTTCAAATTTCTCACATTCCACACCCACAAACAAAATCTGAAGTTTTAAAGGCATTGTTCTCTTCTAATTTCTTCAAAATTTGGTTTTGAACAGTTGTCTAATAAAATAAATATATTATCTAATAAATATACTATCTTAGAATTGGCACTTAGGTTAAAAAGTTAAGCATTCTCAAAACAAAACATTGTTCACTTTGGATAACTGTGTTAATATTATAGAAAATCCATAGTAAATATATTTTTTTAAACATAGAAGGAATGTTGGTAACTTCTGAGATTATTCCCAAGGTTGACTTACTATATGAGAACAAAGTAGAAAGACAGAGAAAGAACTTTTATTGCTCATTATGGAACACTTAATGAAAGCTACATCTCACATCATATCAATAATGGGAAATAAGATTTAATTTATTAAAACTAGCTCATATAAACTTTTCAGGGACACATCCAGGCCATAAAACAAACCTGCTCGTAACATAATACAGAATGCCTTTGAATATATCATGCTATTATATACTTCAAAAAACCAGTCAGTTAAGTGTCCAACCCTTGGTTTCAGTTAAATGTCCAACACTTGGTTTCAATTCAGGTCATGGTCTCAGGGTTGTGAGACTGAGCCCCGCATCAGGCTCTGTGCTGAGCACAGAGTCTGCTTAAGACTCTCTTTCCCTGTGCTCCTCCCCGCTACATACTCTTTCTCCCTCTAAAACAAACATTTTAAAAAAACACAAAAAAACCCCAAGACAATAAGGGCCCAAATGACCAAAAATTTAGTTACTTTTTAAAATTTTTTTTAAGATTTATTTATTTATTTATGATAGACACACAGAGAGAAAGAGAGAGAGGCAGAGACACAGGAGGAGGGAGAAGCAGGCTCCATGCCAGGAGCCCGACGTGGAACTCGATCCCATGACTCCAGGATCATGCCCTGGGCCATAGGCAGGCGCTAAACCGCTTGGCCACCCAGGGATCCCCAATTACTTCTTTTAATAGGAAGAGAAATTCAGAAAGAACCACAGAGATCTACTACCTAGTTCAGGGATCTGCCCCCAGCATCCCCTAAACTATTTCATATTACTGGTTATCTCAACAAAGCTCAAAACTAGAACAAAGAGGATTACAATACTCTCTCTGAAAAATGTTCTAAGAAACAAACAATGCTTTCTTAAAAGTCTATGCTTTCTTGCTTTCTTCAGTCAACTGGTAACTTTGACATCAAAGAGATCTGGATTCTAATCCAGAGTCATGAAATCTTACTTTTCCTAAATAGAAATAATATTTGTAACTCCTGGATCAAAAGTTAAAGCTTATATATATATTTTTTTTAATTTTCTTTTTTTTAAATTTTTATTTATTTATGATAGTCAGAGAGAGAGAGAGAGAGAGAGAGAGAGAGAGAGAGAGGCGCAGAGACACAGGCAGAGGGAGAAGCAGGCTCCATGCACCGGGAGCCCGATGTGGGACTCGATCCTGGGTCTCCAGGATCGCGCCCAGGGCCAAAGGCAGGCGCCAAACCGCTGCGCCACCCAGGGATCCCAAAAGTTAAAGTTTGTAAAGATAATATATACAAATATACACAAAGCATTAGGTATGGGACTTGGTGCACAGTGCTCAATAAATAGCTGATAGTATTATTTTATTTTAACTCAATTTTTTCTTTTCTTTTTTTTATGTATGACGTTTTTATTTTAATTATGGTACAGTTAACATAAGGTATTATACCAATTTCAGGTGCACAATACAGAGATTCAACAATTCCTTACATCTCAATATTTTATCTCAATTTTTAACTATGATTTCATTTAGAGAAATGTCTATTCAAAATAATGTAACTCAACTAAATAGATTTTTATTATCAGTTTCAATTGTATGTTTTAAATTTTTTTTTAATTTTTATTTATTTATGATAGTCACACACAGAGAGAGAGAGAGAGGCAGAGACACAGGCAGAGGGAGAAGCAGGTTCCATGCACCGGAAGCCCGACGTGGGATTCGATCCCGGGTCTCCAGGATCGCGCCCTGGGCCAAAGGCAGGCGCTAAACCGCTGCGCCACCCAGGGATCCCCCAATTGTATGTTTTAAAAATACTGTCATTTATAGGACATCAGACCTTAAAGGGAAATGAGCTGACTTCCAATTAAGATCATCTTAGATCTTAGGTGTTGAGAAAAACTAGGAAAAAAGGAGACTGTGAATATTTCAAATCTCTATTTAAAATTTTCTATTGATTTCACTCCTTAGAGACATTTCTTTGGTTCCCCCTGCCTAGAGGTCTAATCCAGAATTCTTCTATAAAAATGGGGCCCTTGGCAAGCATTTTATTATATAATTATTATACTCTGACATAAAAGTTATTCATTTTACAGAACAAGACTGGTGACAGCCTACATTCTAATCTTATCTTACCTGAGGAAAAGAACTAATTTTCAGTAAGCCTGAGGAAGAATGAGAATGGTTTTTAAAACTGGGGTCCTTAATTCCAAAAGGCAAAAGTGATGGTAACGGGGAATATAAGCTTCCAATGTCTGAAACAGTGACTGTCAATAAGACCTGATCTTGCTGTTTAGACTATTACAGTTAGCAGTATTTCCAACTGAAGACCATGACTTACTGGCAACTTGAGACATCAAAGAGCAGATGTCAGAGATACCACTGATCTAAAAACAATCATGAATGAAGCAGCTGCATCCTATAAGACAACTTCAAGGGGATTTCAATGAAGGAATACTTCTACGTCTGATTATATTAAGAACTGCAGCAAAAGGTCATTTCATAGAACTTAACAGAAATGTTCCATAATATTATCAGTTACAGACTTCTAAATTAACAATATAATTTAGAAATACTTGCTTTATTATGGATGGTCTAAAGAGACCTAATCCCATAAAAAGAATATATTATAATTTACTCAGAATGTTGTTTTGGTTGAGAGTTCATAAAGATTGTTTCATCAAAATAAGAAGTTATTCAAGTAGGAGAGATCTGATATAATCTGGTATAATATGCCTGATACCTCTAGATTCCTGTCAAGAAAAAAGAGGCAAATTTTTATTAAATTTAGCACATTATTGATAACCGAGTATGTACTTGTTAAAAGGGTGAAACCCACTGTGGAGTTGTTTTACGTTATTTCTTCTGAAAAATCTAGACCTGCCTAACAACTTGCGCTTTGTAACCTTTCTAAAACATTATTGGGTTCATTAAGTTTTGTTTTGTCTTTTTGGTATCACGATTCTGCTTCTTATTCATTTCTAAACTTTCTTCCTGACAAACTCAGGGAAAAGAAATCTATATGCTCCCATCTTCATCCGTTCACTTAAACACACACATACGTATCACAAAACTCACTTTTAAGCAGTTTTTCCTCAATACATAAAATCAAAGCAAAGGAAATTCTTGCCCTTTCTAATCCCTAAACAATGCCCACTGTCAAGGGCCTATATCCATAATAAACAAAGCTAAAAATATAAGACAACAGAAAATTATGGCAGTAGCCAAAGATAAATGAATAACTCTTACATCTCCTTTCAGTATCAAATCCTGAAAAAAGGGCATTTTAATTCTTTAAAATGAATGCTACAGCATCTGTTTCACTGTGTATGAATATTAATATAAGCTAGTATACAGTTCACCAGCATTCTACTAGATTTTTCACAGAAGTCTAAAATTAAATTAAAAAAATCTAAATTCCAGTTTGATCTGGGATTTAACTGATACTTTTACACAGTCTAAAAGAGATAGAAATATGTAACAATTTTTGTCTGTGGTGTCCCTACTCATGTTTAAATAAGGCTTACTTTGCTACTGAAAGATCACTGAGTGGCCACCTTTTTTACCCGCTTATTACAGGTAGAGACAACTAGCTATAGAGGTTAAGTGGCTTCTACAAATTAATGTTATGAGTCATCATAAGAGTTTAGATCTTCTGACATCAAGCTCTGTGCCTACTGTCTACCACAAATTATTATTTTAATTCTTAAAGTACACAATTAACACAGTAAAAAAAAAAATACTAACAAGAATTTATAGGCCTTTACTTTTTTTAATGAATTGTTACCTAAAAATAAAAAGACTTGCCTTTGAGAGGTGGGAAAGCTTCATTGTTAAGCAGCAGTTATATGTATTTGCATAGGAAAAATCATTTTTAAAAAATCTTAAAAGTTGAAGAGTTCATCACTTCTTACCACACACAGTAATTGGCTAGTTCTTCCAAAGGAGGTATAGCTTTGAGACACTGGATACTAAACTGTATTTCCCTCCACTTTTATCTCTAATATCAGTCTGGATAAGAAACTACACTTTTTTGCCTTGGTATTTCCCTTCTGTACAACATAAACAGAAAAATTTAATTCCTACCTGACATAGACAATGTAAGGAAGAATTTACTGTTTGTGGACTGCTTTGAGATTCCAGAATGAAATACATAATCCAGATGATCTTCAACCCTAGAATAAAGGCAAACTTCACTGAAAGTATCTGCTTCAGCAGACGCCTTCAAAATAAAATACTTTTCCATTATTCATATCAAGAGGTTTTACATAAATGAATGGAGGGGGCAACACTAGTTAGAAAGTTCTTCTGCCCAATTTAAAAATTTAATACTTCTGTTCTCACATATATTTCATTCAGTAGGCACACTAAATCTATTCTTAAATAAATAAAAATTACATGCACTTATTAAAGAGAGCAGAGACCCTCAAGAAAATGACGCAATCATTTGCAATTGTAATTATGTAAAACATCAAATTAATAACGAATTTCATAAAATAAAATGTATTAAATTTCATTTAAGGTTAGCTCTTGGACAACTGTATTTGCTGAAGGGCAAAAAAAATTCCAAATTTTAACCTTATGTTTGTAGATCAGCCTTTAATAAGTCTTAACCCTTTATACTTTCATCAAGTCTATACTCGACTTGCTTATTCTGATGTGTAAGGTAAATATAATTCCGAAAAAATTAAAGGTTCAATCAAGTAAATGTAAGAGGTTTATTGCTACTGTCATTCTTTTGACAACACTTCCCCGTCAGGGAATAAAAAAGATGAAGAGATTTTATCAAATTGGATGATGCACTAAGAAGACTGAGTATGGATACCTAGCTTAGGTAGCAGAAAGCAGATGAGACAGAACTCAGAGATTCAATAAAAAGTTAAGCGGCTTCAAGACGCTCCATCTACACACACACACACACACACACACACACATCTTCAAAACCCCCCAAAAAAACAGTTTTAGAGACGGAGAGGAGAAAGAGAGCCCAAGAGTACATACGGGAAATAGGATCACAATGGAAAAGGACGGGAGGCCGGGAGCCATCAGACGGAAAACGATGAAACGGTACCAAAAGACAGTTGGAGAGTTAGGGAGTGAGGGCCTGCGAAGGCGGGGGGGGGGGGGGGCACGGGACGGACTCCAGCGGGCAACGAGGTTAAAGCCAACACCGCCTCAGAAACTCACAAAAGAGAACCCAGCGCTGAAAGGGGGGCGGAAGGCAGCCAAGTCAGAAATTGTAGAGGGTCCGTGAGGGTAAGGAGAGTCGGGAAGAAGAGCCAAACCGGGGATGCACGGAGATGGAAGAAATTACGGGGAGCCAAGGGATACGCCGCCTCAACCGGGAGGCGAGCGGAGCCAAAGGGCACGTGGGAGGAGGGGATGAAGGCGCAGAACCGCGGAGGGGGGGGAGGCAGGACGGAGCGGCCAGGATGGAGCGCACCGCGAAGGGCAGGCGACGGCTGGGGACAGCAGGACGGAGGTCCAGGGGGCACCGGCCGGGGCACGCGCCGCACGGGCCAGAGCAGCGGGCAGCACCCGGCGAGCGGGGCGCCGTGGCTCGCCGCCACCCGGAGGGCGCTCTGCACGGCCGTCCCCACCGACCTTCAGCGGGCCCGGGGCCGGGCTCCGACCGAGAGCGGGCGAGCGGGGGCAGGAGAAGGAGGCCGCTTCCTGCCGGGCCCGTGGGAAAGAGGGAGGGGTCTCGGGTGTAGGGAGCCCAGGGAGACGGAGAAGACCCTGAGCGGCTTACCTTTCGCCCGGCTCGGCCTCCTCCACCGCCTGTCGGGCCGAGGAGCTCGCTGTCCTGCTGGAATAAGACGGCCCTACCCGGGTCAGCACCATCCCGCCCCGGGCCCCCTCACATCGCCATCGCAGCAACCGCAACCACCGCAGCGGAGGAGCCGGTTCGTCACCGCGGCTCGGCTACTGGCCCGAAACGGCCAGCGAGCATGCGCAGTCGCCCCAGTCCCAAGGGAACCCCGGCCAGCCGGCGCTACCTGCGATCAACAGGTCTCCGGCCCCGCGGCCCCGCCCCCGGCCTTCTCTCGCCTCCCCACTCCTCCCTGGCCCCGCCCCTCTCCAAGGCTAAGCCCCGCCCCTTCCAAACACCGCGCCCCACCCCTCCCCCTCGTTCCAAGCCTCTCCGCCGCCGCTCAGGCTCCAGCGCCTACTGAGATTTCGAGAGATTTGTCCGCTCTCTTCGCCTCACGCTCCCAAATTCTCGCGAGAACGGGAGTTTTGCGTCAATAAAGTGCGCTGGTCTCGCTGGAAGGGTCGCGCTAGGAGTTTAAAGAAACAAGCGAAGGGGCTGGCTGTGTTTTACGAAGAGGAGGGTACTGGAGGAGAGTAAAAGGGAGTTCTAAGACTTAAGCTCTGTTTCTCACGTCGTTCTTTATTCTTCTGTCTTGACCTCTTGGCTGCGGTCCTGGGTAAAGAGCCCAGTCCCGGCGCTGGTTACCTTGCGCGGTAGAAAAGGAAGCTGCGGGAGTTCCGCGCTGGCTCGAGGCTGCTGCTTTTAGGGACTCGGTGCATTTTTTGGAGAGATGTGGATGCTGCTATGGTTACTGCTAGGTTACTGACGCCTACAAAGGCGGGAGGGAGGCGATGAAGTGGTCTTTAGCTTTGAAACTCCATTAAAAGAAGCCTATGATTTGGATAGGCCGGGAAGGATAATCCTTCAGTGATTTACTTCACCCCAGCTCCTGAGTCTTAACCCAGCAGAACCTTTTGTGGTGCATGAAATTCAGTACGTTACAAAAGCAAAGTTAATGGGGAAAAGGAAATATGGCTGTGGTGTGTGTTAAAAGTGAAGTGGGATGAATAGCGTTGATAATTGTACAACTTTGTGCTTAATGATACCGAACTGTATTTCTAAAAATGGTTAAAATGGTAAATTTTGTGTATATGTATATACACAAGATATATGTGTGTGTGTGTGTGTGTGTGTATATATATATATACACAATAAGAATGAATTAAAAAGAAAAGGGTTTGTATACTAATTTGGGAATATAGCCCTTCCTTGACTTAATGACAGTTATAACTTTATAAACCCACCATAAATTGAAAATATTATTGTCAAAAATGCATGGAATACATCTAACCTATAGAGCATCATAGTCTAGCCTAGCCTGGCCTCCCTTAAATGTGTTCAGAATACTTAACATTAGCCTGCAGTTGGGCAAAATCCTCTAGCACAAAGCCGATTTTATAATTAAGTGTTGAGTATCGCATGTAATTTCTTGAATACTATACGGAAATTGAGAACCACTGGACCTAAATGTATTGGTTGTTTACTCACGGGATTGCACGGTTGACTGGGAGCTGTGGTTCGCTCCCTCGGCCCAGTAAGTACCATGACAGAAGGTCATACTGCATTTTGCTAACCTGAAAAAAAGACCGAAATTCAAAATTTGAAGTTTGGCTTCTACTGAACGCTTATCACTGTCTCACCACGGGTAAAGTCAGAAGTCTTAAGTCCAATTATCCTAGGTAAGGGACCATCTGTAATGATGGTGCCTTGAAGCCTAGGTCATGTGAGGGACAGGTTTGAATATAATACAACGTCTGGTTTTTCTTCATATTAGAATGTATCTTTAACATGATTGTGACTGCCCTGTTATCTTCTGATAACCCCGTATTAGCATTCGTGTGAATGGTCTGCTTTCCTGGTCCCCAATCTCTGCCTTTTTAAAAATAGTCAAATACCATTGTAGTATCTTTCTTGTAAGGACCTTTATTGTTTTCTGATTTGAATTTATAGCTTCAACACTGAAAGGCTTTTTTAAATTCTTTTAGTTCTGTCTCTTAGAAAAATATATGAAATATTCCATTATTTGCATTTCCACATCTATGTCTTTCCTAAAATACACCCTGTGCCAAGATTTCTTTGTTAGGTGTTTTTTTTTGTTGTTGTTGTTGTTGTTGTTTTACTTAAATCACATTTTGAAATCATCTATGTGCCAGACAGTGTACTAATTTTGGAGGATACCAACGTGAATAAAACAACTTGAGTGGAGTGTTTGCATAACTCCTTTATGATGTAATGTGTGTAGTGCAGCAGAGATAGGTGCACAGGGAACTACTGGAGCTCAGAGAAGGAGCATTAATTCAACTTAGGCTGGGAGAGGTCATGAGTCAGGAAACACTTCCAAGAGAAAATTATTCCAGAGAGTTAATAAAGTGGGAGATGTGTGTGTGTGTACGGCGGGGGGAGGGGGGGATAAAAAGGGAAAAGGATTGCTTGAACAGAACTATATAATAAGAAACTATCTTTGCACAGAACTAAAAGAGTAATTTGAGGATGTGAGGTTAGGAAGGTAGGCAAAAGTCAGATGGTGGTGAGCCTTTGAAGGATTTCAAGGAAGGATCAATTCAACCAGTATTTTTGATTATCTATTCAGAATGTGTTACGTACTATACTAGTAACTGGGGTACAATGAGGATTAAGAGTCATTCCCAATGCTCAGGGAGTTTACAGATTGGTAGGGGGAGACAGGCAGCTCAAATACCAATAAATTCTACTAAAGAGTTAAAATTGAGGTAGGCACCTGTTTGGGAGCCCAGAAGAAGAGCATTTAACTAACCTGGAGACTTAGACAAGACTTCCTGGAAATTATTCATCATAGAAGAATATAAAATAAGCTCTTAAAATTAGAAAAATTATAGTGTCCCCTGACATACAGACCATTAGAGAATGCATTGATCTAATTGTCAGATTACCTGGGTTCAAGTTCTAGATTCTGCAGAATACTGTGTAATCTTGAGAGTCTTAGCTTCTCTAGGTCTTGGTTTTCTTCCATAAAAAGAGATTTCAGTGTCTAAGGTCCTTAGAAACTTTGTGATTCTAAATTTACTTCCCATTTATCTCCCCAGGTTTTGAATCAGACATCGTGCTAATTTACTTTTTTGTGTCACATTTAATGTACTTTAAGCTAAGTTTTATGTTACATGTGTCATTTTCGATCCAAGTCATGAATACTCAAAGAATTCAAGGTTTGGAACACTTTCTGTCCTATAGTGAGTTTACATAATTTAACTTTGGCACAGAATGTTTCTGAATCTTTACTAAACCCTTCTAAGTGGAGTATTCTCTTAAACTGAAGATCAGATTATCTCTCCCCTACAAAGTTGCACAATATTGGCTCAACTAAAGATTGAGACATGAGAAGAAATGAATATTGTAAATTTGGAAAGAGCCTCAGGGAAATATGCATATATTTGCCTGTTGCTACCCATTAATTCACTAAGCAAACAATGAATTTGCTTAAAATTTTCCTTCCTGGGATTTATGATCTTTAAAATATTTTTATTTCTTTCTATAGGTTGCTATCAACTTTGAAATTAATATTAATGAAATAATAACTCCCCTTCTGGGCAGTCACTCCTCTCTGTGTATAGATTTAATCATTTGCAGCTTGAGTGCCCATGGTACTCAAGGGTAAGTTTTTAAAAAGTTATATAATTTTAACAACAAATATGAGATGAGGCAAAACAAAGTTTCATTACAGAACTTCCTTCGTGGGTTATTAACAGCTACAAACCAGAAAGGCAAATGTATTACTTCATACCTTAATGTTGTAACATTATTTCATGACTTAATAGCCATGGTCTTTCTGGAGGAACCACCATATAAAACTCAATTACCAATTTTTTCTTCCTGTAATGTAATAGAAAACCATCAAAAAAAATTTTTTTTTTCTTCTTCTTCTTCTTCTTCTTTTTTTTAAACTTATAACATTGGTTGTTTCTGAGAGGGAAACTCAGAGCCTGGAGCGTTTGGTGAAGGGAGGAAAGAGGACTTTTTATTGTGTATTCTTCTGAGTTTGAACCTAGTGAATGTATTCAAGGAAAAAAATAGTTGAGTCTGTGTAAAATAAATGCTGTTTTTAAAATGCTTATACAATAGTTTTTTAATAATTATATTACAGAAAAAGTCCCTGATAGCTATAAAACTAATAGAAAAAAGGTTTTGTTATACAATGTGAAAGGAGCAGTCAAGCAGTCGCTTTTGAGTTGCAACTCAGATCATCTGGATTTCCCAGAGTGTCTGCTTGGATCATTCAGAGAGAATCTGTCAGACAGTAGACATTCCTCCCACCACCATCCCAGTGAATCATTCATGTAAAGTATAATTATCTAGTATCAAATAAAAGTAATGAAATGATTTCTGCATTATTCTCTTCCTTATATGCTTGAAGCTTAACTTTTAAATAGCATTTATACTAGTTACCAGTTGATCTGTGATAGCAAACATTAGGGCAAAAATCTCATTCTTCCAATGACTCATGCATTCTTATCTTGCATTCTGATCTTTAAGCCAGCTCCACTCAGATAGCTTCTGCTTCATATCAGACCTCATCATATACTGCTGACTCCTCTTACTCAACATACCTCAACTAGACTCATCCTGCTCCCCTCTCCCCAAATCACACACAGCTCCATTGCTCTCCCAACCTTCTAGTTTCTAATTATTCTCCCTCCACATTTACCTAGGTGGAGAACCTCACAGCCATATTACTAACTTCATGAATTGAGCACATAGTCAAAAATTCAAAATCTTTCTAATATCTATTATCTTAATTTTTGCATAACTTTCTTCTCTAGCTTCCTGATCTGTAAGATGAGTATCATAGTAAAAAGCTGCTTCATGAGGATGTTGTAAAATTGATTATTAAAAAAGATCTTTTACCCAAAAACACGTACCCATTTCTGATTGTTCCTGTCACTGGCAGGAGTAATGAGAAGTAATGATAGATTAATAGATCAATTGAATTTAGAACAAGAAGCATTCATAATCAGTACTTAAGTCCCTCTTTAACAAACAAGACGTACAACTCTAATCTTGTGTCAATTTGCAGACCTCCACGGAGAATGCAAAATAAACTTCATATATTTTTAAATCTCTTCAGCAGAAAAACTTTTCTTTCCACTTCTTAGATTTTGCATTGGAAATATTGGTGGGAATGCAGCATAAAGGGAAAAAACTATAATAAATCATTCTTCTATATTAAAGATATCATTATGCTTTATTTCTTTCATAGGCAACTACTAAATTTATTTATCCTTCGATTTATTTGAAATATGTGGCAGTTGCCAGATTTATCTTGGGTACGGAAAGGAAAGCTTTGTATTAGGAAATAGGAAATTCATTCATTCATTCATTGTTTCCATTATGTCTTTAAAAACTACTTAAGCCACTTTCCCCCCTCAATTTATTTAGAAACAAATGCAACCCAAAGTGATCTGGGAACTGAGTAAATAGTTAGCTTCTGGCTAATTTCTTTTTTTTTTTATCTTTTTTTTTAAATTTTTTTTTTTTATTCATTTATGATAGTCAGAGAGAGAGAGAGAGAGAGGCAGAGACACAGGCAGAGGGAGAAGCAGGCTCCATGCACCGGGAGCCCGACGTGGGATTCGTCTCCAGGATCACGCCCTGGGCCAAAGGCAGGCACTAAACCGCTGCGCCACCCAGGGATCCCTGGCTAATTTCTTTTTGTAGAAACTTCTTGAAGAGAATATATGCCCATGGGCTTACTTTACTCCCCATCTGGGCTTGAGGTTTTCTTTGTGAGAAAAATTTGTAATTTTAGTTACAAATTTATTTTGTAGATATAAGGAATTATGGTTACTTTTTTTTTAAAAAAAGATTTTATTTATTTATTCATGATAGACATAGAGAGAGAGGCAGAGACACAGGCAGAGGGAGAAGCAGACTCCATGCCGGAAGCCAGGCGCAGGACTCAATCCTGGGTCTCCAGGATCACGCCCAGGGCCAAAGGCAGGCGCTAAACCGCTGAGCCATCCAGGGATCCCTATGGTTACTTTTTAAAAGGGATTTTTTTTTTTTTATAAATTAATTTTTATTGGTGTTCAATTTACCAACATACAGAATAACACCCAGTGCTCATCCCATCAAGTGTCCCCCTCCGTGCCCGTCACCCATTCACCCCCACCCCCCGCCCTCCTCCCCTTCCACCACCCCTAGTTCATTTCCCAGAGTTAGGAGTCTTTATGTTCTGTGTCCCTTTCTGATATCTCCCACACATTTCTTCTCCCTTCCCTTATATTCCCCTTCACTATTATTCATATTCCCCAAATGAGTGAGAACATACACTGTTTGTCCTTCTCCGATTGACTTACTTCACTCAGCATAATACCCTCCAGTTCCATCCACGTTGAAGCAAATGGTGGGTATTTGTCGTTTCTAATGGCTGAGTAATTATTAGAGAGCACAAGCGGGGTGGGGGCGGGGGGGGGCAGAGGAAGTGGGAGAAGCCTACTCTGATGAGCAGAGAGCCTGACAAGAACAATGCAGAGCTCCCTTCCAGGACCCTGGGATCATGACCTGAGCCAAAGGCAGATGCTTAACCCACTAACCCACCCAGGTGCCCCTAAGCCATTGTGATTGTTATTTTTTCTTGAAAAACTTTGATAGTTTTTTTCTTTCAGGGAAAATGTGTTCATTTCATTAAGTTGTCAAGTTTATTGGCATAACGTTTTTATAAAACTCCCTTATTATCCTTTTGGATAAATGTAGAGCCTTTAGTGATGTCCTCTTTCTCATTCTTAATATTAATAAAATTGTGTCTTCGCAATTTTTTGTGTGTCTTCACAAGTTTCTTCCAGTCTGGCTTGAAGGTTGTCAATTTTATTAATCTTTATCGTGTATCAGCTTTGTTTTCATAGATATTACCTCTTGTTCTTGTGTTTTCTACTTCATTAATTTCCACTCTGATATTTATTCTTTTCTTTCTTCTGTTTGCTTCAGGTTTTGTTGTTCCAGTTTTAATTTCTTAACTTAGGGTGTTGACTTGACACCTTTGTTCTTTTCTATATGGGTGTTATATGCTTTAAAAATTCTTTTTCTAAATATTGCCTTAGACAAATCCTGCAAATCTTGGTATATTTTCATTTTTGTTCTTTTCAAAATGCTGTCTAATTTCCAGTTTTATTCCATTATTGCCTATGGGATATTTAAAAGTATGACATTTGGTTTTAAAATATTTGAAGATATGTTAGAGATATTTCTCTTGTTTTTAATTTTATTTTGTTGTGGTCCAAGAATATATTTTGTATGACTTAAATCCTTTTAAGTTGGCTTTTTTTTTAAGATTTTATTTATTTATTCACGAGAGACACAGAAAGAGAAGCAGAGACACAGGCAGAGGGAGGAAAAGCAGGCTCCATTTAAGGAGCCTGATGTGGGACTTGATCCCGGCAATCCAGGATCACTCCCTGAGCCAAAGGCAGATGCTCAACTGCTGATCCACCCAGGCATCCCTGTTAGTGTTTTTTAAATGGACGGGAATATGGGCTATTTAAAAAAAAAAAAAAGATTTTATTTATTCATGAGAGACACAGAGAGAGAGAGGCAGAGACACAGGCAGAGGGAGAAGCAGGCTCCTCGGAGGGAGCCTGATGCAGGACTCTATCCATCAGGGATCACGCCCTGAGCCAAAGGCAGATGCTCAACTGCTGAGCTACCCAGGCATCCCAACATCTACTTTCAAGTGATATTATACCACTTTACATGTAGTATAAAAGCTTTGCAACAGCATAACTTCATTCCCCCTCCCAGGCTTCGAGTTATTGTCATACATTTTACATGTATTTCTACATGTGTTATAAACTTCATAATGTATTATTTTTGTTTTAGACAGCCAATTTTTTTTAATTTAAATCATTAGAGAACTTATTTTCCACTTACCCACATAGTTGTCATTTTAGTGCTTTTCATGTTTTTGTGTTGATCTAGATTTTCATTTGGTATCATTCCTGGTTCTCCTTCCAACATTTCTTTTAGTATAGGTATGCTGGTCATGAGTACTTTCTGCTTTTTATGTCTGAAAATGTCTCCACTTTTTTTTTTTTTACAGGATATGGAATTCTAGACTGACATTTTTTTCCTTTTAATGTTTTAAGGTATGCTCTGTCTTTTCATTTGCAGTATTTCCAACAAGAAACCTGCAGTTATCTTTGTTTCCAGTTGTGTAATATACTTCCCCCTGTCCCCATCTTTTCTTCATTCCTGGTTGTAAGTAATTTGATCATGATGTGTCCTAGTGTAATTAATGCTTGAGGTTTTTTGTGTTCATAGATCTATGAGTTTATATTTTTCATAAAGTTTTTTAATGTGTTTGGCCATTATTTATTAAAATATTCCTCCCTACCCTTCTTTCCTTTTTTGGAGGAACTACCATTACGTATTTTAGATGGCTTACAGTAGTCCTACAGCTTATGTATGCTGTTTTATTTTTCTTCAGTTTTTTTCCCCTTTGTGTTTCATTTTGGATAGTTCCTATTGCTATGTCTTCAAGTTCAATAATATTTCCTTCTGTGTGTCTACTCTGATGTTAATAATTTCCAATGTTAATAATTTCCAGTGTGTTTTTCATTTCACATATTGTGGTTTTGCCATGTAGAATAGGGAAAATCATTTGATATAATTTTTTTGTATTGCTCATATCTTTATATAACATGCTTAATATTTCCTGTAGTTTCTTGGCATATGAATACAGTTGTGTCTTTTAATATCCTGCCTACTAATCTATGTTTTGTTATCGGTACCATTTCTGGATCAGTTTCAATGGATTGATTTTTCTTTTTGATTGATTGTATTTTTCTGATTGAATGCCTGGTAATTTTTTTAAAGACTTTATTTATTTATTCATGACACACACACACACACAGAATGCCTGATAATTTTTTACTTGACTGCCAACATTATAAATTTTACTTTGCTGGGTTTCAAATATTTTGTGTTGCTGTAAATATTCTTGAGCTTGTCCTGGAGTACAATAAGTTACTTGGAAACAGTTTGATCCTTGCAAGTTTTGCTTTTATGCTTTGTTAGGCAGAATAAGAGCAGAACTTAGTCTCGGACTAATCTTTCCCTAATATGAAGCACAACCCTTATGAGTACTCTATGAAATTTCATCATAGATGGCTCTGTGAATAGGATTAGTGCTTTTATAAAAGCAGCCCAAGAAATCTTTTCTCCTTCTTCTATGTAAGGATATAGTGAAAAAGTGCAATCTCTGAGGAAAGAAAGTAGGTCCTCACCAGACACTGACTATGCTGGCAACTTGATCTTAGACTTCCAGGCTCTAGAACTATGGGAAATAAGTTTATGTTGTTTATATCTTCCAGTCTATAGTATTTTTTATAACACCCCAAATAGACTAAGATAAGAACTTAGATGCCACAGGGATTTCTAGTGTCTTAGCAAAAAATAAAGGAGCCTTCAGCTGCCTAGACAATTTTTGCTTTAGATTGTTCATACCATAGCATTAGGATATGAAAGTAGAAGGGATTAAAGATTGAAGATATCCTCTCTGAAACTCTCCTTTCTCACAAAGATGCTTTCATAAAGTAGAAAAGTTTTCAGTAGGGATTACATCTAAATGCAGAAAATATTTACTGCATAAATATTTATTTTTGTTCAGGGAGTACTATTCTTCTCCTGTCATTTTGGTAAAATGAAAAGACTATTATTACATTTTCAGATTTGAAAAACTGTGTGAATCTGGGCTAGCCATATAACCACCCTAGCTCTCACTTCTGTATTATGATCAGGATGCTAATGTCATAGGCTCCATTTATCTGTAAATAACTTTGTAAGTTCTAGTTACCTTACTGCTTTCATTCATTTCATTATGTGTTGATGTTTTCTCAGGATATTTCATTAAGCAGGAGCGGAGGTAGGGTAGATGTGGGGCCTATTTTGGTCTGCCCAATTTTTTTACGGATGGGCAGGGGCAGAGAAAAGGGGAGAGAGAGAATCTTAAGCAGTCCCCATGCCCAGCAAAGAGCCCAACTCGGGGCTTGATCTCATAACCCTTAGATCATGACCTGAGCCAAAATCAAGAGTTGGATGCTTAAATGACTGAGCCACCCAGCCACCCCAGTCTGCTCAGTTATTTATAAATCTTTAGTCTGGAATCAGATTTATTTTTTTCTGGCTATAGCAACTGAATTTATGTAGCAATCACAAATGCTTCCTATGTACTGTTCTGGCATAGAAGATATTCATGTTACACTGATTTTTTTTGGTATATATTTTAGTATGAGTTTCTTTAAGATAGAGAACATGTTTTTCTCTTCTTTCTCTCTGTGCATAGTGCCTTGTACAAAGCAGACTTCAATAAATACACTTTATATTTATGCTTTCACATACTTTGTTTAATGAAACAATTCATTAAGAGTGAACAGTTAAGGTAGCATTTAATTTAGAATTCTGGGTCTCTGAGAAAAAAAATTTCAAATAGAACTCACTTATCTTTTTTTAATCTTTAAAGAGTTAATCTATTATTTTTAGATTTGCTAGACACAGTACAATAATAGGGTAATAAAATTAGTCCTGCTTGAAATCAGCTAATGAATCCTTTGTAAACAAATTAATAATCTATCTTTCTTACATGCAGGGAGAATATAAAGTTCAATGTTCAATGGTTTTTAATTTTAAATGAATTTAGCTCATCTTCTTCTCTATTTCTACAAGACAAATAAAAGAACTTTAACATTCCTGAACTGATATGTTCAAGGTCTCTTGAATACAGTAATTTCTCTAAGACTATATTTCTTTTCACTGATAATACCAAGGCCTCAAATTAGCCCTCCTCCTTTTCTTCTTCCTTCCCCTCCTCCCTTTCTTTCTTCTCCCTTTCTTATTCCTCTTCTTCTAGCTTACTCTGAATGTCTTCTGCTTCAGTTTATTCCCCTTCAAACCATCTTCCCCTCTGCTGAGTAATTTTCCTAAACTGCAAATTTTATTATGTTACGATGCTTAAAATTCTTTGGTAACTAGGGTCAAGTGCAGATTTCTTAGGAAGGCTTATAAACGGGGCATCTGGGATGAGAATAGTACTAGCAGAAAAAGTGAAAGGGCAGGTGGAGCAAGGGAATCAGGAAGAGTATTTAACTAAGGTGGCTTGAGGCAGCTTTTCCAGAGAACTACTGCAGATCTCTAGTAGAGATAGAGATTTTTCCCTTCCCCTATGTTGATCTGTTTTATTTCTTAAATTCTACATATGAGTAAAATCATATGGTATTTGTCTTTGACTAAATTTGCTTAGCATAGAATCTCTACCTCCATCCATGTCATTGCAAATGGCAGGATTTCATTCTTTTTTTATGGCTGAATAATATTCAGCTGTGTGTGTGTGGGGGGGTGTATGTATTTGGTACCCTTTTGATTTCTAGTTCAATTTTCTCCTTTGACCTATAAATGCCATGTGTTGTATGTCTAGCCACCTATGTTAAACTTTCCTTCCATTTCATGAGAGTAAAATTTTCTTAATTAGGGTTGATTTTTCTTTTAATGTATTCTTAAATTTAATTTGCCATAATTTTATTTAACATTTGTCTCCATCTATATTCATAAATATGTTGTGTTTAATTTCTTTCCCTTTTTTTTCTCTTAGTATCTCCCTTTTCCTCCTATGCCCCTTCCCTTCTTTTCTTTGCATTTTTCACCTATTGGTATCAAGTTTGTACTAAATTTGTAAAATAAATTGGAAGCTTTGTTGTTGTTATATTACATAGGATTTTAAAAGGATTTATTGTTAAAAATGATCTAGCCCTAGAGTCTCTTTATATTTTCCTAGAAAAAAATTACCTAAAGATAGGCTTTTACCTCACATATATTCTTTTCTATTATTTTTGGTTATGCCTGTGAGTTAGACACAAAGAGCACAAGTTTACCTGAGGCATAGTCAAAGAAAGGATAATGGTCAGAAATTCTGCATAAGCAATGATCTGTTTTTAATAAACATATTTCTATGTAAAGCATTTCAAATATATATATATCGATAAAAGTTTATAAATATATATATATATATATAAAAGTATAAAGAAGAACACCCAAGCCCTTATAACCCATCTTTGTCAAATCTGTTCATTTTGTCTTTTACTTTTCCCTTTGTGACCTTCAGTGGGATTGCTTCTTTTGATATTGAATCATGATGCTGCTTATGTTTGGAATTTTAGTCCTGTTTTGATAAAGTTATTTCTCATTGTCATAGGATGTTTACTTTGAAAATTTCATCATCTTGTGATTTTTAAAAAATAAAAATGGTAAAATTTTTATATCAAAACAGTTTATTACGTATACAATATAAACTATAAGATTTATGCAGGCTGCATGCTAGTTACATGAATTGTATTTAATACTACATAGGCAATATAATATAATAATTCTGACTCTTAAAAACAAACTAAACTTTGGCTTAACTTTTTGCTCAGCTGTGGACCACTGGGCAAGTTACTATCCTAAGTTTCTTTCTCTCTGAAATGGTGAAATAATGGCTTAAAATAGACTTATGGTGAGCTTTGTTGTGAGCAAAAGCATGTAAATTGCTTGGTTGGCTCAGCACCAACTACGTGGTAAGTATTCAATGCAAAATTAACTCATTTGGTTTCAGGAGTTTTTTCCTAAAGAAGATTAAATTCCTTTGTCCTTGCATTTAGGAAATGAAATACTTCTTATGGTGTTTTATGAATTAAGGGTGTCCTCAGCTCCCAAGTAGACAAGAACTGATTATGTTTGCTCCTATGAAAAAGGAAATGCTTAACTTGCTGTGTCTCCTCAAAGCCTCACCAACCCTCCACGCCTCCAGGCTCTCCTCTGAATCAAGTATATGTCTGGCTGGAGAGAGGAAGGCCACCAAAGTGTATCACTTGACATTGTCACACCACAGGCTGCTATACAGAAAACATAGCCATGGGTCTAGTCTTTTCTTTTAGTGGAAAGAAGGACATATGCTCCCAGTGCTGTTTTTCTTCCAGGTGGAGGAGGAACTTCTCAGTTTGGGGTCACATTTAATCATCATAGACTCTCACTTCCCATTTTCCACTTCCATACTCCCTAAATTAGGACGCAGCTCTATGCTTTGCAACAGCTCACAGCCTCAAAAAAGATTTATTGACCTTTCATAACAAACAAGGCAATGGTGTTTAAAAGAATACAAACACCAATTCTGTTGACAATGTGTCTTTCACTCTCTCAGCCTCAGTGACTGTGCACTAAAGAAGCCATGATGGTAAACTTTCCGGGGCATTCAGGCTTCAGCAGCAGTACTTAGAGAGATTACTGGTTTGCTGAAATATGAATATAAAACACCTGACTCATCAAATGATTTCCTAGAATAGTTAGCTGGGTGGAGGCTCACCAAGTTAATAACTAAACCCTGCAAGTCTATTGGCAAAGGACATATTTACGCTTCATGACTCCGTATCCACCCAGAAAGATAAAGAGGCTTTGATATCCTGCTCAGTTGACTGGGAAGAGGAACATGACTCATTAGTACTAAACAAGTCTTCTGGAGACTGTACCACAACAACCCTGAGGCAGATGATGCATCAAGAAATAGAACTTATAAAAGAGAGAAAATCTTGTGCAAGGGAAACATAGGATTGAGCAGATAATCTTTGCATTATGAACATATGAGTCAAGATTTATGCTACTTTAGAAAAACCAAACACCTCTGCTATACAACATTTCCTATCTAACTATATTGTTAAATGATCTAAGGTATGTAAGGCATCTAGCCCAGTATCTGGCTGGCATTTAGTGTCACTCAATGTTTGTTTCTTCCCTTCATCTCTGACCTTTGCTTTTTATTTTTTTTTAAGAGAAAAAGTACTTCTACATAGTTTCATGTTAGTTCATATTTCTAAGGTATTAGTGTTTAAAGTCTAGCTCTCTCTGTTGGTTTTACTATTAACAATAATCAAAGATGACACTAAATTTAGTCATCTGTATCGAATTTCTGCCATATGGTTCAGAAACTATATGGGGGAACATTTTGGAATGAAGACTGTTAGCTCACTTTGGTATACTTACTATGATTTTGCCTAAAAAAATTCCTGTACATATAGCCAGAACATGAATTTTAAAATATCATTGGTAACTCCATATAGTTATTCATTTTTGAATGCTAAATTACTAGATTTGACATTTTAAACTTGGAACCAATCTTTCTAGTTCTTTCCCTGAGAAAATAAATGATGCTTTGAAATATTAGTAAATTTCAGCTTTTCCACAATAAATTATTCTGCAGGCTTAGAAAAAATGATTCCACAAGTACCATTAAAAGTCATTGTATTCGGGGCACCTGGGTGGCTCAGTGGTTGAGTGTCTGTCTTTGGCTCAGGTTGTGATCCTGGAGTCCTGGGATGGAGTACTGCACTAGGCTCACAGCAGGGAGCCTGCTTCTCCCTCTGCCTATATCTCTCTGTGTCTCTCATGAATAAATAAAATCTTTAAAAAAATATTTGAGTACCTCTTTTTCAACTCCACCTATTTCATATTTACTTAATGTATGGAGGTAGGGGTTCTATATATTTAGGACTTCATTAAAGTTAAGTGTATGAAATAACCTCAAAATAATTTTTTCCCAATAACAGTTAATTGTACATCTTTCACTTAATGATGTTTTATCAAAGTTTATCTTTTCTAGAATATGCTAATATTGCTACCAGCAAAAATAATCACAAGGCTTTGCCTAAGTATATATAAAATTTTGATGGGTTGGATTTTATCTCTTCTGAAAATCTGCTTTCCTTTTTAAACTCCCTTCCCCCACACCCCTCTGCTCCAACACACACCCTTTTGGGCAAGTTTCACTTCAGTGGATACAATTTTGTTGTTGGGCCAGTCTGTCTACATACAGGATGTAACTTGTAAGAAAGAGGACTGGTTGCCAGGAGGACAGAGGCTACCAAGCTGAGGGGCAAGTCTACCTCTTCTCTTTGCTTTTCTACCCAGTGTATGCAGAAGTAGGCCACCCTAACTCAACAGTCTGAGGGGTTGTGACTGATATCCAGATCTTCCTAAGAAAGAGGGAGAGTGCAGGATGCAGGATAATTTAAGGGCAAGAGATGCTCCCAAAAGGAAGAAAAAAAAGCCAAAAAGGGTGATTTAAAGACTTTAAAAATTTGGCAACTTCTTCATCTTCTTCATACCTAGGGCCTGTGTGTGTGGGTAGGGGTTTGGGTGTGTATACAGGAAAGAACTAGCATTGTGAAATATCCCTGAACACCCTTAGTTGGCCTGCCTCTCTTTGAAAACAACAATAAAAACAAACTACTTTAAATAATATCAAAACAGGAAATAACAGGGGAAGCCAGAGAATTGTGATGTGGAAAACTCTAAGAACTCGGAACAATGGAAACCAAATAATTTATTAAAATAGCAGGTATAATTGAAGTTGAGAATAAGTAGAGAGGGATTTTTAGGAATCTAGTGTAGTTTACTAGGCATTAAGTCAGATCTGCAAACAACTATGAGTCCATTTGCCAGGTTTCATAAGTATCAATAGATTTTTAGTACTCTCATCCTCAACTATAATTGTAAACTATATTCTTTTTTGCATTGCAACTCTCTTAAATTCAAATATCAGGAGTAAGGCACTGAAGAAGAATTGATTGCCTAGGCTTCAGAAGAGCAAAAGTGTTGGTAATTAGGAAAATATAACTAGTAAAGATGAATGGATTATTATAGAATTTAAAAGGCATCCATATCATATTTTTATATTAGTCAAATTAGAAAGTTTATCCTACTATCATAAGTAGACATGGCATGTATGCACTCATTATCAGCCATTATTTATTTATTTTTTTGTTATATGATATCTACCAAGAATACAATTCTGAAAATCATTCTTACCCACATCTGACCTAGATGATTATGGGAAGAGGACGCTGGAAGTAATAATATATATACCAAACAATACCATAATGAAAAGTGTTAAGGAATAAGGTTCTTTCCCTATCAATTTTAATTATTTTATTGTCTTTACAGTGTATGTGATTTCAAGATCTGTATTTCCCTTTTCTTTAAACACAGAACACCTCTATTGTTTTATCATGAACTCTTTTTCATGCAGCCTTTAACTTTTTTTCATTGACCCACTTTGTTTTGAGAGAAAGTCAAAGAGGGGAGGAAATGATGTACTAATTATCATCTGTACCTCTCTTCCAGAGACAGTGGAAGTGTATGCGAAACTAAAGCCCAGTGGCAGCTCTTCATAGACTCATTGTTTAGAGTTTGTTTATTCTGAAGAATTTGCCTCATAAATTTTGTTTATAACATGCTTCTGACTATTCTTATATTAATTTTTTCCTTATCACTATTCTTCTTTTTTGTTTTTCCTCAGTTTGGTTCATTACCAATTCAGTAAATTATCTTGTCCTTCATCCACTGACCATTTCTTTGATGTACTTTTTTTTTTTTTTAAAGATTTTGTTTATTCATGAGAGACACAGAAAAAGAGGCAGAGACACAGGCACAGGGAGAAGCAAGCTCCATGCAGGAAGCCCGATGTGGGACTTGATCCAGGGACTCCAGGATCACGCCCTGGGCCAAAGGCAGGCACTAAGCCGCCAAGCCACCCAGGAATCCCTGATGTACTTTTTATATTGACAACTGACACTTTAGAAAGAGGGCAAGTACAGATTCTACTTGTTGGTGAGCTTTAATGTCAATCCTGTGCCATTGTATTGTTTTGTGAATAAGGTCTGAGGTATTTAATAAATTATATCTTGAAAAGATCAATGAAGTGATCGCCTATTTTACACTCAAAGCAATTTGCTACAACTACTGAAAGCTAAAATTGAACTAATATGCATATATCTACATGAACTATTTGAAATAATTGATTCTAGGGATGCCTGGGTGGCTCAGCAGTTGGGTGTCTGCCTTTGGCTCAGGGCGTGATCCTGCCATCCGGGGATTGAATCCCACATCGAGCTCCCTGCATGGAGCCCACTTCTCTTCCCTCTGCCTGTGTCTCTGCCTCTCTTTCTGTGTCTCTTATGAATAAATAAATAAAATCTTTTAAAAAAAGAAATAATTGATTCTAAAATGTCTGTTTTGCTGGAGGTGCGAGCTTTAAACCATAATTGGATAGAGGATAAAAAAATTCTCCAGACTTTTACGCTAAATATGAAAAGTCAGGTATGAAACTGATGTTTCTCTGACTAAGCCTTGTACTTTATATAGCTTATTATATAATCAGTTATGTAATCTTTTAGATAGCTGAAAGGATATTAAAACAATAATCTTTCAACTATGCTTTCCTTTTCCAATAACTGGCTTGCATGTTAATCAGCATATTCAAACATCGTTCTTATTAGTTTTTAAAAATTCTAGGAAATATTGTTTATTGTATGCTATGAGAGATTTTATTATAGGATTAAAATCCTTTCAGTAGACAATAAGGGCATGAGGCAGTGTATGGGTATTCTGTACCATAAGCCAAGATTACTCTGTCAGGTAAATCTTAAAATGGAACAAATTTAATTATTTCTATTTTATGGCAAAAGTAGCCATGTTATAAATTTTGCATGCCACATCTTACCTCAAATTCTCCATGCTTGATCTATCTAGCCATCTTGTTTTTACATTCCGAACACTGGAAGAGCTGCTGGGGGAAAAAAATCCTGTGAAGTTTTTTTAGATTTGCAATACTCTAATTCATGCTTTTCATTCAATGTCTTCTGTGTCCTCAATGTGGTCTTTTGGGGGCAAGGAGACGCAGGGACATCTCTGGCCACCCTCCTATCATCAGCTATTCCTAACGCTCACTCTGTACCAACTTCCTATATTTGGCCATAGATGGCCTTGCTGTTACTTCATTGACAAAGTAAAGCACCAGTGGGGAACCCTTCAGCTTTACTAACTGCCGTCTACAAACTTACCTGCTTCTATGCACAACATCCTCACGGGTTTCTTTCTCTTGCAGTAGAAAGAGCATCCTCCTTGTGACAAAGGCCAAGCTGCCTTTTTTATTGCTAAAAACGCCAACCATCATTTGAGCTTTCAGCAAGTTGCAATTACTGATCACTATAACAAATATAATAATGAAATATTATTTGAAATACTGAGAGAATCATCAAAATGTGACAGAGACAGGAGGAGAACAAATACTGTTGAAAAAATGGTGCCAATAGACTTGCTCAATGCGGGGTTGCCAGAAAAACTTCACTTTGTAAAAAAGGTAAAGTAAAAAAATTTTACTTTGTAAAATATCTGCAAAGCACAATGAGGCAAAGGTCAATAAAACAAGGTAGACCATATATATTTGAATTTTTTCTCATTCCACATATTCTTTTCTTTCAGAACTGTGATTATTGTCCATATTTGCCATCTTTCTGATAACTTTATGTGTTTGTTCTTTTCTATTTCAATTTTGACATTCCCTCAAGCCTTTCCTCTTTATCTCTGACCATATTTTTATCCTATATCTACTTTACCTTTTATTGATTCCTCTGTAATAGTTTCATTATATTCTTCTATTCATTCCTGACTTGAGCTCCATAAACTCACTTTTCATCTCTGTTCTGTTCTCTCTTCATCTCTGTTTTGATCCCTTGTTAGTCTTTCAGGGTTTTTTTGTTTTGCTTTTGCTTTTTTTTTTTTTTTTTTTTTTTGGAAGAGCAAGTTTTAGAAAGGCACCACTGGTCAGGCTGCCTCTCTTTGAAAAGCAACAATTAAAAATTAACTACTTTAAATAATCTCATAACAGGAAATAACACACTGGAAACTGAAGAATTGTGATGTGGAAAAATCTAATAACTTAGAACAATAGAAGCTAAATAATTTAGTTCCTTTGAGTCTTGGGAGAACTATTTGACATTGACCTATTTTTCTAGGGAAGTTCCTGAGATTCTGTGTTGTTTGACTTTGGTTTCCTTTTCTCCGTATTTTTTCCTTAGTACCTATGTTTCTACCAGGGAAATGGATGTCTCAGAAAGAATGAAAGATGAAGACTGATGATAGTTTCTAAGAAATAAATGTATATAACCAGCTTTGAGGGAGAATTTTATTAATTCCTTCATCTTCCCTTTAACATGGCAAGGGCTGAATCTGGATGATCTGGCACATGGATTTCTCATGTAGTATAGAAAGGATACTCCTTGGCCAATGATAGTGAAAATGTTTATGATCTATAAGCAAGATGCTTGCTTACTTACAGAGGAAGGAATATATGGTATAGGGAGGGTCAAAAAAAGATTGCCTGTGTTTCAGCATCAAACCGAGAGGATCCATGAACCCAGACTCACCTCATTAGAAGAAAAGGCATTCCCATCACCCAGGAAGTTACAAGGATTTTAGGAACTCTGTGTCAGAACTGGGGTCAAAGATCAAATGTTAGAGCAAAAGAAGCTCCTACTGCTCTTATCCCTTAGGAAATAGCCTGAGTTTTGGGAGCTCTATGCCAGGAACTGGGGGCAGAGACCAATATATATTTTTTCTATTATCTCACAGTTGTGCTATCAAACAGGTTACCACTGTGGACAACTGGAACCTAATCCCACTGAAGGATTCTGGGGAATAGTTTAGGATGCATACCACAGGTTATCCCACACCAAAGGTGAAGGAGCTAAAGTATCTACTATCTCACAGATGGTCATTGGTTGAGGACCACTTCCAAAGGGCATTAACTCCTTGGCGTTTCTAGCTTATAGCATATTCAGACTGAGTGGCCACTGGTGGCCACAGAAAGCCTTCCGGCAGAAAAATGAAGGCATTGGGAAAGTAAAGTCAGGCCTGTGTCCATGGAAATGCAGTGTAGGGGAATAATGGCTGGGCCCTGACAGCAGCAGATACACTGTTCTTTTCATTTCCAGGTGGCATGGATGCTGACTCTACATGGCATCCTGATGGCAAGGCTCTGTGATGCCAAAACTGAAGCAGAAAGGGGACCAAATGGAGACAAGGGAGCCTGGAGCCAGGAAAAGCTGAGAGGAGGTTTTGTCAGTACCGCCTAAGCCAGAAGACTGATGCAGGAATTTAAAAGTCTGTAGTATTAATCCACAGCTCAGTTACATTGAATATATGTTGTCTGTTTCTGTCTGTAACAATTCAGATCTTTTTTGAAGCTTCCAGCTTCTGATAAGTGGAAATACCTGTTAAGCCTATGACATTTAAAACTTACTCTAGCCCTATAACCTAAAGAATCCTTCTGGGTAAAGTTCAGTCTCAAGGAGGATACGCTCAAGCTCTCAGATACCTTCCATTCTCACATCTCCTGCTTGTGACTCCTTCACATGTGGTGCCTATGTAAGTGGAGAGAGAGGTGTGCCTTCCTTGACTTCCTGATTGTGGAAGAATCAAGGTCTTCCACTGTGATACCCTCTGTGTCCTCTGGTTTCTAGGGGGTAAAAAGGATAATTTTTATCCACGTGAGGTTTAGATAAGAGATTTATTGCATTTAGCCACAATCCCAGTTATAATAATTCTTTACTGGTTTTGCCCACACTAGTGCATATTTGTTATCTGCTCATTTTCTCTTCCCTCTTATATGACAACAAAGTCCCTAATCCTCTGGCCACATAAATGGTCATGTGACCTAATCAGAGTGCATCACCCACTGGCCACAGTGATAATTAATTTAAGGTATGATCTTGTAACCCAGGCTGATCCAATCACAGATCTGGTCAGGATATTTCAACCTGGAACAGAGAAGAAATTGGAAGGAAGTGAATCTGGATCTACAGAAACAATGTCCCTTTGCTTGACAGAGAGACATTCTGAGAGAATGACACCAGCACATTCATTGAGAAGCAGAAATAAGAGCCAGAGAAGTCCTGATGAAATTCAAATTTCATTTCCTGATGAATTCAAATTCACATCCAAGGCCAACTCTACCTTTACCCTTTTTACAGTATGGTTATGTGAGCCGATCAATTTCTCCTTTTAGAGTTTGCTTCTAATACTCGTAACCAAGAGGATCTACAAAGGAAAGTTCATACTGTTGCTTTATTTGTAACTGAATAAATGGGATTGAAAAGTAAACTCAAACATTGAAGAATATAAACTTGTACAACCACTTTGGAAAAATAATTTGGCATTATCTGCTGAGGTTAAAGATATGCATACTTATAATCTAGGAATTCCACTCCTAGATATTCACTCATGAAACTTTCGCCTATGTGCCAAGAGACATGTCTAAGATTGTGCTCAGCATTGTTTTTTGTAATAGGAAAAAGCAAAAGAAAAACTGAAACTGGAAACAATCCAAATGCCTTCTGCATGAATATAAGAAGGAGTACTTTATGGTACATACTGATACAACTGGATATATAACATTGAACAAAATGAAGTACAGATACATTTATCGACATGGCAAATCTAAAAAATGTAATGCTGAATGCAGAAAATTTATTGAAGAATGTTATCACATGATTTCATTTATATAATGCTTAAAAACATGTAAAACTAGGGGTGCTTGGGTGGCTCAGTCAGTTGAGCATACAACTCTTGGTTTCAACTCAGGTCACAGTCTCAGGGTGGTGAGGTTGAGCTGCACCAGGTTCCATGCTCAGCAGGGAGTCTGCTTGGGATTCCCTTTCTCCTTCTTTCTCTGCTCCTCTTCCCTGCCACCCCCCTACTTGAGCTCTATCTCAAATAAATAAATACATCTTAAAAATATAAAGTTAAACATATGCATAATTTTATATACTGCATACAGGTGGCAAAACTGCAGAGAAAAGCATGGAGTGATGTTCATTAAATTAGGGTCAGCTTTCATCTCTTATAAAGGAGAGGGGGAACCAAAGATTTTGTTATATTATATTTCTTAAATTCTGTGGTGGGTGCATGGGTGTTTGCTTTATTATTATTCTTTTTTATTATTATTATTTAGGTTGTGCGTTTAAACTACTGTTTTGTTTGTATGACAGATTTCATTAAGGTAAATATGATTAATTAATTTTGAAGTAGCATATTATTAAGTTAGGTCCATTTCTTCTGGCTTTAGATAATAAACCACAGGAAATTAGAAACATTTAAATTCAAATGTGTGGAAACAGTCGTCACTAACTCTGCGACCATTTTTTTTTTAATTTTAAGTTTCTAGCTATTCTGCAACTTAAAACAAATGATACAACACACATAGGCACCACATCCCAAACAGTCTCATTGAGGTATCAAGATAGCATTAGTCAATTCAAATAATGGAATGATAAACCATCACCATTGACTATATTTTCATCTTCTAATGTCTCAGTTAAAGTTTTAGTTTAGTCTCTGAAAATATCCTGCATTTATTTTGCTATAGATGTGTTAAGCAAAAGTAGCAAATCAACAACTTTTGCCCTTGTAAAGCTCAAAAAATTAGTCATCTTCCCCTTCAGGACATACATTATTTCTCCATATGGAATTGGGAACCATAGAAACTATGTCTGAAAGCATTGTTGGAACAAACAAACATGACTATTTTTAAGACTATGATGACTTTGAATATAATCATCACTCAACTAGTAAGTCATATGGAATTAGATTGGCTATATATTTGTGTTGAATGGATCCTGGCAACCTTTGATCAAATGCCTTCCAATTAAACTTCACAACACCTCCAGGGTGAGTTGTCTGGGCCAGTACACAGATAAATATTTACATAAGCCTGCTGCACAGCTGTACTCTATTATCTTGGTAGTTCATGTGGAAACACAACTCAAATGTCTATAATAAGAATGTCTAGTGCCTCCTTCTAGGTTTATCTACTAAATTTGTCTTTTTAAAAACATTTAGGGACGCCTGGGTGGCTCTGTGGTTGAAGTCTGCCTTTGGCACAGGTCATGATCCCAGGGTCCTGGAATGGAGTCCCTCATCGGGCTCCCCGCAAGGAGCCTTCTTCTCCCTCTGCCTAGGTTTCTGTCTCTCTGTTTCTTTTTTAAAAAAACCTTTAAAAGTTTTTACTGTAAAATATAACATACATACATATAAATGCATGAAATACAAAAATAGATAATTATGTTAAAGGGAATACTAATGAAACTACTACCTAGTTCAAAAAACACAATATGGCCATTACCCCAGAAGTCCCTCATGTGTCTTTCCTCATGACAACTCCCTCTGTACCCTTTAGAGGAAACAATCATCCTGGTGTTTTCATTAATTGCTTGCTTTGCTTTGTAGTTTTGCCTCCTAAATGTGAATTCCCCAAAATATAGTTTTGTCATGCCTGTTTTTAATGTTTACAGTCATAGTGTTTATGTTACTATGTCTTCTTTTGTTCAACATTGTATTCTATTAGCTCCATCCATGTTTTCATACATAAGTGTTCCCTCAAATCTCCTAAATCTGTCTTCAATCTGCTATGTTTTTAATTTCTACAGCACTCTACTGATGGGAAGCATCAACAATTCTACTGTGGTATGTATGTAACTGTAATCTCCCTGGTCTTCCCATCATATGTTTTTTTAAAAATTTCACTGAGTATCTACCATGTGCTAGGACTGCATGAAACACTGTTCATATCATATTGTTGTACTCAGGATAATCCTGTATAGTATATATTTTCACAGAGAATAAGCTGAAATTCAGAAAGCTAAGATAAATTTAGGATGTAGCCTTTCTGAGATTTAGTTATACTTAGTTGTTATCAAATCTTGTTTTTATTCTTTTTATGTTTTTAGTCACATTAAGTGGGTAAATAAGTAAACTTGCCATATCATGGTATCCTTTGGATCTCTCAGAAAGCTCTTGACATTTTGCCATAATGTTCCACTGGTGCTTGTATAGTTTGAACTCCCCTTATGAGAGCAGTCTTTCTTCTATTCACTCATTGGTAACTTCTTTCTGGTATATGGTACCTACAAAATACTGTGTGTGAGCTTCTCTTCATAGGAGGGGCCGAAGAGGTGACTGCTTCCGTTGAAGGAATTTAGGGGAAGGGTAGTCAGGATGGGTGTCAGGGTGTCAGGATGGGAAGGGCACAGAGCTGGGAGTTAGGCTACCTCAGTTCCACACTTGATTGTCATTATTTAGCTATGTGACTCTGGGCAAGTTATTTAACCTCTTGGGCTCAGTTTCATTATGTGTAAGTGAAGAAGTTGGTCAGTAATTTTCAAACTAGAGTTCAAGGACCATCCTGAATTCTTGTTTTAGATGCAGATTTTTTGACCTCGTAATTTCCCAGTGTGGAAATCTGTGAGTTTAACAAGCACCTGTGAGTAAGTGATTCTGATGTTCACCATGAGTGAAAGCTAAAAAAGCAAGTGATGGGGCATGTCTCTGATTTTAAAAATTATGGGATGGAATTTGAACTTTTGGTACCTTAGTATCTTTCATCAGAGCTGAGTGCCAACTCATTTCAAACTGTTCTGTTTTCTTTTGTTAATGAAAATAGACACAAAACCATTAAAATCTAAGATAGCAACTATCATTGCTATGAGTAAAACAATAATTACACAGGTCTAAGGTACTAGTCATCAAAACAGCTTGGGACTATTTGGCGTTCATAAACTGAATAAAGAGATGACTGCCTCAATGGAATTGTATCCATGTCATTAAGGGGTATTAATACAGTGTTGCAGGAAAAAGCAGCCATCATCTGTCTACGGGACACAGAAGCATAAATATGATTGACAAGGAATACAGAGTGACATGCAGTCATATTAGGAAAACAAAATAGTTGTTTAGACTCTCAAAACAACTTTAAAAGTCAGCTTTTTTAATTAAAAAATATGCTAAGGATGTCATCTAACAGATTGGAGACAGTCTGTTGGCTGATTTATTTTTACTTTGATATTGCATTCCTTACATATTTTTCAAGTTTTTATGTGACTATCCAGGAGGAAAAAAAACTCCTTATACCATTTAATACTTTCCTGGGGGATATTTTTTATATTCTGAGGAATTGAAGTCACCCAACTAATTTCTTCCATTTTTTGTGTTTCCTTTTCACTAGGAAGCTTGATATTTCATAACAGTTCTGACTTTTCCCCCCTCACATACTCTATAATAGTTCTCAAACCCCTACCTGGGGCAACCAGCTCATTCATCAGTGAGGACTCACAGAGCAGGGGTTTGTAGTTGGGGGTGTGTAGCCCCCAAGTGATGTGAGAACAGACTCTCCATGAATGCGCATATTCTTTAAAAGTTCCCAGGGTATTTTTCTCTAGTGGTTGAGTTACAAAACTGGGTCCCAAACCTATCAAATAGCAATTATACATATACATTTTCAGTAGGATGCTAGAAACCTTTAAATACAGCAGTTGTTATGGTACTGTAAAAGCAAGACATTACAGTTTGGAGTAAATAGGTAACTTAAATACCAAAAGTATATAAATGCATAGTCAGGAATATTATTTTCAAAATTGCATGGTTATTGATCTCCACATTGATATAGACATTGTTACTTATTTTCTCCGGCTGTTTTCCCTTCTCTTTTCACCCTTCCCTTTCTAGCCCACTAGTAAGGTAAAATAGATGAACTTGCTTAGTAATTCACATCCTTTTCTTTCTTCCTTTACATAAAGACTTGGAAGTTAGCTTGATCCCTGAAGGACAGGTAGGATTGATTACTTGAGAAAAGCCAAATGGTATATCAGTTAGGAGGAAGAGTGTGCTCAATGCTTGGAACATGAGAACAGTTGAGAAGTCCATATTGGCTAAAGCAGGGTAGGAAGTAGAGAGAGAATCAGTCCTCGACAAATGTCGGATGTCAGGCTGAAGTGTGAATACGAGACAATGAGGAATCATTGAAGTTTTTTAAGTGGAGAATCACATTCAGAAACTGCCATTCTAGAAGATTCATCTGACAGCAGGTATGTGGTATATGGCTGGGAGGGAGAACAATCAGAAGCAGGGAAAGTTGTTCAGAGGATTGGAAGTAGATCAGAGATAAAGCAAGAAGGATTGACAAACAACCGAAAGAGAGGAAGGGACAGTTTTGAAAAGAATTTGCATGAACTATCAACAGAACATAACTGTTGATTGGATTGAGGGAATACAGAAGAAGAAAGAGACTCAGAGTCTTTAGTCTGGGATGCTTTCTTTGATCCTCTCTCACAAGCTGCCATTTGATTTCTTCCAAACTTCTCGAAACAGTTGTTCTCACCTGCTGTCTTTGCAATTTTATTTCTGCCCCCATCACCACATTGAAATGGTTCTGGCAAGGATCACCAATGACTTGACTGCTACATGGAATGGCCTTTTTTCTGTCTTTATTTTCTTCTGCCCACTCTGGAGCATTTGGGAATGCTGACTTCTTTCTTCATCCTAAAATATTTCTGTTGGATTTTATAACATTGCCCATTTTACTCTCTCCTCATACTTTTGATTACTTTTTGGAATCTTTTCATGACTCCTTTTAACCTCTGTCAACACCTTATATATAGTGAGTGTCTGGAATTTCACTCTTAATCTTCTTATACCTCACTCCCTGAACCACCCACAGCACTGTCAAATTCTAACTCATTGACATCTATTAGTTTGCTTATTGTATAGCAATTCCCAAAGTTAGAGCTTATATTCATATGACTCTCCTGAACTACAGACCTGTGTTCCTTTGCTTTCTGGACATCTCCACTTGAACGACTCATAGACATTTCAAAGTCAACATGTTTAAAACTGAGCTCAACATACCCCTTCCAAAACTTGCATCTCCATTTCCATTGCCTATCTCAGTGAAAGAGCCTGCTTTCCAACTATTTGGCTAAGCTAACTCTATCAGTACTTATCCATTAATATTCACATATGGCTTATTTTGTGTTGTCTTGTTCATTCTCCATCCTGTCTGTACCTATTGTCTCTGCCTTTATTCAGGTCCATATAGTTTTCTGCTGAAACGCTTCCTAACTCATTGAAGTTCATCCAGTCTTTCTCTATTCTAGTCTAATCCTTCATACTATCACCAGACATATTTTCTAAAACATATCCCTATTCATCTGTATTTCTTTTTATTTAAAGATTTTCTTTATTTATTAGAGAGAGAAAGAGAGGGAGCAGAAGCTTGCGGGGGGCGAGTGGGGGAGGTCAGAGGGAAACAGAGAAGCAGGCTCCTTGCTGAGCAAAGATCTCAATGCGGCACTTGATCCCAGGACCCAAGGATCATGACCTGAGCTAAAAGGCAGATACGACACTGACTGAGCCATCCAGGCACCCCTCCTCTGTATTTCTCTTCAGCTTACAAATAGCTCCCATTCTCTCTGGCCTTAGGAAAGAATCCAGACTTTTCATTATGGCATTCAAGAGATATTCTGACCCCAAAATCTTTCCCAAACTTCTCTCCTGATATTGCTCAAACACTCGGTCTCTGCTTCATTTATGTTAAATGATGACACATTTCTCCATTTTCTGTCTCTGGTTTTGCACTTTCCTCCTGAATTCTTCACCTAATAAACTCTTATTCTCTTTCAAAGGACAACTCAAATTACCTGAGAGACTGGCCTGTTAATGCTGAAATTCTCGAGAGCGTTGCCATGGATTTATAGTCTACTCCTTGGTTTAGCAAGACAGAGCCCTGAAATTTCCTTAGCATTCAGATATAAGAATGTTGATTTCTATGAGTTAGACTCATGACCTTCATATAAATAGTACACTGAACCTGTTTATTAACTTACATTGAGAAGCATAAATAAAGCATAAATCAAGCAGAATTTAAAGTTCATGATCACTAGTATAGGAACTCACTTCTCATAGGAAATTCTCCATGGGAAGCTACATTATATTCAGTTTGTTATTGAGCATTGAATCATTGCAAGAAGACTAAAGTGGATGATCATAATGGCTGTTGCCAAGACAGCCTGATGCATCTGTCTGTGTTATACGGATATATGTGCCAAGAAGCCAGACTGAATGCGAAAACATGGCCAACATTTTGCCTATCTGGGATAATTCTAGAGACAGAGTAGGAAAGCCATTGCTCCCTTTTTTTTTTTGACAGCAGAGCACACTATGTCCCTTTTGTTCCCACACCCTTTCTTTATAGCTGTGAAATTTGAACATCTCAAGCATTTTTAGCTATGATTATAAATGTAGTTCTTGTAATTGCAATGTCTCTGATGGATCCTCCTGCCTGTCCCCTGCCAAGGGACTTCCAAGAATGCTTACTTGGGTTTATGCATAAGCCTTGATCATCACTCCATGCCATAATCAACTGCAGCCTTCAAACTGGTATTTTCAAAAGGGCCATCTCTAATTTGGAATTCTGATGTCCCTGTATCAATGGGATTGCATAACTACCACTGAATGACTATAGTTACCATTTCTTCTTGCCTGGAGTATAGCATCTTAAAGGTCTCCCTTAGTCTACTCTTGCCCTCCTATAATCTATCCTCCAGACAGCAGCCAGAGTATTGTTCAGAATCATGTCAAACCATGTCATTCTAAGACCTTCTAATAGTTTCTCACCTCACTCAGAGAAAGATTTTGTCTTCCATTATTCTCTCCCTGGATGAGTCTGCTCCAGCCAGACTGGGCTTCCTGCTGTTCTATGAATATACCAGGCACATGCCCTTCCTGCACCTTTGCACATGCTCTTTCCTGAGCCTGGCACTCACTTCTGTTGATATCCTTTTGGCCATCCCTGCTCACCACATTTAAAATAGCAACCCCTCTTCTCTATCCCTTTCCAGCTTTACTTTTATTCCTAGCACTTACACTTACAATTAATTCCTAGCACTTACAATTTAATCCATTGTATATTTATTTGTCTATCATCTGCATCTTGTTACTAGATGGTAAACCCCACAAGGGCTGAGGCCTTTCATTCTCTGCTGCATTCTCTAGGAGAATGGGGGTGGTGCAGGGTTTGCTGTGGAGTGGGTGCCCCAAAAGCATTTGTGGAATAAATGAACCCAAGATCTTTGCCTTCACTTTTTCCTTGGAGATGCAGATATTTAAAAGTAATCATGGGACAGGTATTTGTCTTTTTCTCCCCTCCCCCCCTTTAATTTTTAGGAGGAAAAACCTGCTAAGGCAAGAGAGAAACTGTTTGTTTTTGGTTCCTGTATTAGAGTTGTCCAGAAGTACAGAACCAGTAGGATGTATGTGTATGTATGTATATATGCACATATATTTATATATATAAATATAAATTTATATATATATATATTTATGGAGAGACAGGAACAGATGGAAATGGAGAGAGACACAGAGGGATCTGAAGAATTGGCTTACATTATTGTACAGGCCAGCAAGTCCAAATCTGGGTTGATTGAACAACAGGCTGGAAACACAGGTAAGTGTTTGATGTTGCATCTAGGGCTCAAAGGCAGACTGCAGACAGATTTACTTCTTCCTCTGAGGAACCTCAGTCTGTTTTCTCTTAAAGCCTTGGATGAGGCCTATCCACATTATAGAGTATAATCTGCTTTACTTTAAGTCCACTGCTGTAGTAAATGTTAATTATCATCTAAAAAATACCTTTACAGCAACATCAAGGCTGGCACTTGACCAAATATCTGGATGCCATAGCACACCCAAGTTAGCACATAAAACTAACCATCACAGTTTTTCACTCCTGGTTTTTCTGGCCACTGCGTTCACTTGGGATCTACTAAGAGCCATTATCTATGCAGGTAAATATTGCTGGTAGTTTGTGTTAAACCTTGTGGTTGCTTTTATTTTTCTATATCAGCAGAAAATTTGTTAGTTTACTAGCTTACTAGTTTATTAATTACTAACTTGCTCCAACTTTAGCTGATCAAGAGCTTCTTATGGTTCCCATAGCAATGAATCCTTAACTCACAGTCTTATGAACTGATTTTTGATACAGATTATTTTTTGAGAAGGTAGACTTTTAAAACACACAAAAACAAAACTTTAGGTTTAAAAAATACATTCAAAATTATTTCACCAAAAGCTATCTAAGGTTTAAAAACAACAGCAAAGAAGTATTTTGGACATGATTTGAAAATAGAAATGTATTCTATACTATTTACTATTCAAGTCTTCGCTAACATACTTTTATTTTCTCAAATACTGTTCATACCATCATTACTCTTGAAAACTGCTTTTACATGAGCAGTTATTGTTTATAAACTCTTTTGATTACAGCCTAGCAGATGCCAGGATCATGAGTTTAATTCTACCAGAATCCAGTGAGATCTTGCTTTGGGGCCTACAGGACCACTCCTAGGCTATCTCCAGCCATTGTAAAAATGCATGGTTTGGGGCACACAGGCCTTGTCTAAGAGAATGGATGGATGTGTACAAAGCTGGAGTTATTAATGGGAAGTCAGTTGGAAGTCTGTCACCCTTTAACTGTGATTTGGTGGCACACTCACACACACATGCACACATAAAAGAGTGCTTTAAAAAGTCTTTTTGTGTTTTCCCCCTCAAAAACAGAAGGAAATAATTCCAAGGAAAATTTCCTTTTATATTCCTTCTCCTAGACATTCTGAAAATTTTTCTAACACGTAGTTTTTCAGATGGTGTTTTTTTTTTTTTAGCCTGAAAATCATGATCTCATCTTCCAGATTTTCCTTCTAAACACCGTCAATGCGTTAGGTAAGATGTCTGTAAGGTTAATGGAAATAAATATGACTTTATCTTTTGCTTCTAGAACATTTTAGATTAGGTCATGCTTTTGGAAAGCTTTGAGATATCTGGCACCCAAGCAAGTAAATTTCTCACTATTCTTTTTTCTTATCTTCTCTTTCTTTTTTAAAATCATGTTTTGAAAGTGTGATTAGTATAAAGGGTTGGGGAAATTTTTGGCTTGATGTTAGAAATCTCAGTTATACATTAAATAACAAGGTGGCTTGAACAGAGTGATTAAAAAATGACAAGATTGGTATTTCAACTTTAGGTTGTGCTCTTAATAGCAATTCTTGGAATGGCTTGCCTATCATTCATTGTTTCCTGGTTGTCCACTGCTAACTTATTGCAACAGAAGCATAAAGCATTAAGGCTTTGAAGTGAGGGTCCTTTAGCACTACCACTTTAGCTGATCTCTTATCAGATTTTTCACAGGGCCATCTTTTCAAATTTTATCAAGTTTGGGTGAGAAAGATCCAGAACAATTCATCTTTTGCTGAGAACTGAAACTCTAATGGAATCTAGTACTTTCGAATTAACACAGCTTACTCATTTAGCAGTAGTAGATCTTATCCTTTCCCATTTCAATGAAACAATTGGCTAGAGGGACTTGTAAAAAAAGTTTTGTGTCAGAATTTGGTAGTATGAATTTGTAAGCCTTTAGGCATGATTTCCATAGATTCGCATGTTGGCAAATGGGGCAACATTGCATCCTTGACCTTTGCAACTCTTTTCACATTAGCATAGTTCTCATGATTTTAAGAATTTCTTTCACTTAAAACTTTTCTTCATATTTCTCTTATATAATTAAAAGACATGCTTAATTATAGAAGAAATTCATGAATATACTCTCATTGTAAAAAAAAAAAAAAACACACACACACAACAAAACGAACCAAAATCAGACATTTGGGATAAAGCCCAAGTTCCCTCTGACTACTGCTGTTCCCTGATGGCTTCTCCAGAGGCAATTATGGCTATAACCAGTTGGTGTGTCTTCTTGAAGCCCTTTCTTCATGAATTTATACGTATATACATATAGGATATACATAGGAAGATAGTATGGGTGGGAGTATACAATTAAAAATGTATCACATTATCTTTGTTTCTATTTCAGATCTTTTGGTGCCCAGAATATTTATTAGAGTTTTGCTACACTTGATTAAATTTATCTGTGGACTTTGTCACATTCCAGACTTCCTTTTCCTTATCAGGTTCCCACATATTTCTAGTGATAGCCCTTCACAGTTTCTTTTTATTTTGGCCCCATGTTATAGCACAATGTGATAACACACCTGTAACTCTCATATACTGCACCTTATCACCAAACATATTCTAATCTCAGCTAGCAAACTGGGGCTGGATCAAATAAAATTGGTCAGTTTTGCTTTTTCTTACAGTTTTCACTCTTAGTTTGTGACCATCCTGAAAGTTTTGAGTGGCATGAATAATATCAGTTAAAGGTTCGTGGAAAAAGGAGCTGTAATTTTTAACTTTCTTCTCTTTCTCAGAATCACAGTGTTTCATGACCTTGGTAGCCTGATGCTATCTTGAAAGACTCATACTCTGAGAGAGAACCATTGTTTCTTTGAAATGGAAAAGATAGATCAGTTGTTGAACAATATCCAACAGTGGCCCTCCTAAAGCCAGGCCTTGAAAAAAGGTTAAGTGAGGGGCATAGGTTGTAAGATTGAGCCCTGAGTCAGGCTCTGCACTCAGCATGGAGTCTGCTTGAGATTTTCTTTCCCTCTCCTTCTGACTCTCCTCCCCTACTGCACCCTGCACCTGTATTCCCTACCCCTGCTCTCACACTCTCTCTCAAATAAATAAATCTTTTTTTTAAAAAGTTAAGTGAAAGCCAAGTACTTGTAAATAGCAGCATATTTTAAATGGAGTAAGGGAGTGTCTTAGCCAGCAATTCTAGTTGTAAGACACCCACCCAAACCAAAAGATTCTTAAATTCTGAGTCTGCATGCTCTCTTGTTTCTGCTTTTTGGTCTGCCACTTTCTACTGCCTTCATCCCAGCCTCATCTTCCCTCTCTCCTACGCTAGCCCGCTATTCACAATTTTTGCTCCCCTCTAACTGCAGCATGTGCTTGGCTTTGTTTTACTGTGGTTTGGCTTCAAGCTCTTTATCTTTGGCCTTTCAGCTCCAGAACCAACACCTGAAGGGGGTCTTTTTTGTCTCTGTTCTATCAATCCTCTGCCAATAAATTAGCCAGCCATGGGTAATCTTGGTCCATTCACATGTGTCTTGGGGTTAGGAAATGAAAGTATGTGGTACAAACATGGATGTCTGGCTGGTTTCTCAGGTGGGATTACAGATCAAGGTAGTTTGCAGGGACAGAGGCTGTGATTGTGGGGCAGCTACCCCTGTCTACCACCAGGAACACATGTAACTATTTAAATGAAGAGCCCTTTGGTAATTATAATAAAGTAGTTTATTCTTTTTTCTAAGAACAATGTTCTGTATATAACAATAAATATAATAAACTATGTGTCATTACTGGCAGAGGCATGGTGTGATTAAAATTGTTGGAATGCATAATCTGATGTAGTGATGGAAAATTTAAAATTTCCTCCAGAGGAAAAAAGTGAGAAATAGAGATTTTCCTCTTATTTTAATTTCAACCATGTTAGGAAATTTACATTTTCTTTTCTGTTTTACAAAACAAAAACAAAAACATGAATTATATTTTCTAATTTAAGACCTTCTTATAAATGTAAGTCCTTTATTTCTGTTAACTGTAATATCTGATATGTCAGCAAGATATTCTTGGTTCTACTTCTAAAATATATACTACTTTGAAAATATATCTAGTTCTAAAATACACATAATCACTTCTACTATATCCACTGATCATGTTATTTTTTTTTTTTTTGCTTGAAATCCTCTAAAGTCTACTCCCTTCAATTAGACCAATGCCCAAAGTCCTTATCATGGCCAACAAGCCTGCACAACCTGATCTCACCTGTTCCCCAGATTCATCACCACCACTCTCATTGCCATCTACTATGTTCCAACCTCTGTAGCCATCTGCCTCTTCCTGCAACAGCTATGCTAGTTGTCATCTCCATATGTTTTCACTTGCTTTGTCTGTTCCTTCCGCCTGGCACTCTATTTTCTCAGATTGTGACATAGTTGGCTCTTTCTCATCTTTTTTGGTGTAAGTGCAAATGTCACCTTCACAGAGAGATCTTGTCTGACTCTCTGAGCCAATGTAGCCCCTCGCTGCCACAACTCTTTATTTCATCACTCTTTTGAAATCTTTTTGAGCTTTCTTTCATCATCAAAAATGAGCTTATTTTATTATTAGGTACCTGCATTTCTTCTCTGTGTCTATTCACTACAAGGGAGGTCCCCAAGTGCAGGATTTTTATTGTTCATCAATGTATCTTCAGTGCCTAGGGCATTGTGTAACATAGGATCATCACTCTCTAAATATTTGCTGAATGAATGAAAAAAGGAAAGAACAAATGAATGAATACTGTCATGCTTCACATTCTGCTTCTTACAGTTATATATATATTTGTATTAAAATGTTGGGTGGGTACACATTTTGAAATAGGAGGTCTTATTGTCCCCAGGCCTCCTTGGTGTTATCATTACAAATTCAAATCCTGTCTATAGGCCTACAGACACATATATTACATCTTCATTGGGAAATTTAATACAATCCTATCATCTCCACGGACACAATAAAGAAGCCAGAACAACTGCCCTTAGAAGTCAGATATCTCTTGTTGAATCCAAGTTCAGTAGTTTACTAAATTTGCTGCCTCAAACCAGCGGCTAATCATATGTAAATGACTGGTACAATGTTCAATAACAGGTGGTAGTAGTTGTCCTCACCACATTGTATATCACTTAAAAAATATTTTATTTATTTATTTGAGAGACAGAGAGAGAGCATGAGTGGGGGGTGGGGAGGTGGGGTGGAGAGAAGGGCAGAGGGAGAGGGAGAAGCTGACTCCCTGCTGAGTGGAAGCCCAACATGGGACTCCATTCCAGGACCCTGGGATCATGACCTGAGCCAGAGGCAGACACTTAACTGACTAAGCCACCCACGCACCCCTGTATATCACTTTTATTAAATAAATATAGGAAGCATTTTGTGTCCTCTGCCATTGCCACTAGTAGATTGCAGTCAAGTCTGAAAAACAGCACTTGTGAAAAAATTTGACCAGTTAGTAACATGATGTTTTACTATGAGTAGTCTTCTAAACAAGTTTCTTTATAGTAATTTTTATCAAGAGCCAAAATGAATAGATATAAATAAGAATTCAGTGAATTTAACAGTGTCATGTCATAAAATTTGAGAATTTTATAATTCATAAGTAATATGTTCAAAGTCAAGATGAAGTAGGAGATAGAAAAACTGGTTTTTGAAAACCAAAAATACAATGAAAGCCACAATGAAATACCACTTCATACACTCTAAGATGGTTATAAAAAACAATCTCCAGAAAATAGCACTTGGAACACTTGTGCATCACTAATGGGAATGTAAAATGGTGCAGCCACTCTGGAAAACAGTTTGACATTTGCTCAAAAAGCTAAACATAGAATTCTATGACCCGGTAATTCCGCTCCTAGGTATGTGACCCAAAATTTGAAAACAGAGATTCAAATAGATACTTGTGTACCATTGTTCATAGTAACATTATTTAAAATAGCCAAAAGCCCCTCCCCTCCACTCATACTCTCTCTGTCTCTCAAATAAATATTGTCTATCAATGTCTATCAACTGATGAATGGATAAAGAAAGTGAGATATATATATAGGATGGAATATTTTCAGCCATAAAAAGGAATGAAGTTCTGATACACGAGACAACATGAATTAACCTTGAAAACATTACAATAAGGGTATGAAGCTAATCACAATGGACCATATATTGTGCAATTCCATCTACATGAAAAACCCCAAATAAGCAAATCCATAGACACATAAAGTAAATTAGTTACTGAGATGGGTAGTAAAGGAGATGAGTACTGACAGCCAATTGCTACAGAGTTTCTTTTAAAGGGGACAGAATATTATAAAATTAGATTGTGGTAATGGTTGTATAGCTTTGTGGTTATACTGAAAAATACTTAATTGTACACCTTGAGTGCTCGAATTATATGGTATGTGAATTTTATTTCAATAAAGCTGTTAAAATGTTATTTGGAGTAAAAATTACTATTGGGATTTATAAATACAAAGTTGCATTTAAAGGCATCTACATAGCTCAGTATGCCACCAGATGGCTTAAATTGAAATTCAGCTAATTTATTAATATGTAAGAGTATGTTTTTAATAGTTGCATACATATATTTATCTATGTTCATTCCAAAGTGAGTGGAGGGGAGAACCATGAGTTTTAACTTCTATAGATTCCCTTTATTGTTCTTCTACTGTAATATTTCTTTTAGTGAAAAACAGACAGATTTCACGGAAAATTTTTTTTGTCTTTCACCACCAATTTTCTTCCCTACTGCCATGTATGCCAAATTGCAAAATTCTAATATCCTAAATCTTTATATAGGAAACCTAAATATGGTATAAGGAAAGATTAATGATTAATTTTTTTGCTTCTTTGATCCAAAGTATTATAAAATATATTTCTCTATGCCCACCATTCCCATAAAATTTTGTTTTGTGTTTTGTTTTGTTTTGTTTAAACTACTTTTAGGCCAAGACCGAGTCTCCAAGTCTCTGCCATCTAGTGGCCATAGTGAAGAAATACTGGTTTTCTACACAGCTTTAAATGTACAAATGTTGGTAGGTAGCCAAGAAATGTTAAGAACCATCAGCAAATTAATGACTAATCTTTATGTTTACTTTTGAATTCAAAGCACTGAAATATGTGTTTAAATCAAATTTTTATAGCTATATTATTCTTTTGTTGTCTTGGTGTTGCCTATGTGAAATATAAAACCTGTTCTACTAGTTTCTAGGCACTTATAATTGAGGCAGACTAGATTTTACAAAAACATATCTGTTTGCAGTATGAACAAGCTAAATGAAGAGTCTGTTAATTTCTGTCAGTTATATCACCTATATTCAATCTTAAGTTCTGATATATACTACATGTTAAATGTTGGTTATGTTCATTCTTTTAAGTTAAGATTTGATTGATTGAATATATTTTCCCACATGTGCAAAGTGATTAATCTCTATAGCATGGGTTATTTATATGATGGGTGAAATTATGTTTGTCACGTTAAAAATCAAGAATGGGGTGTCTCATTCTTTAGAATATGTAAAATCCAATGTTGGTAATGTCTTTATCCAGTGAAAATATTATGATAAAGCAATTTTAAAGCTGTTTTATAGTAAGTGTATTACATTACTCATAATAAGTAATGCTTACTTCAAAGTGATCTATTTTTATAAAATTTGACAGTATAAAATTTGATTTGGATCAGCTGATTTGAAAGATACTTATTTATTAAAAATGGAAAATGCCTGAGGTTAGTTTAAAAAGTAATATAAAGTACAATTATTTAAAATAGAAATGAGGTGATTCATTTACATTGTGGACTCATTTTAGCTCACTTCTGAGTAAATGTTAATTTACTTTTAGAAAAGTAATGTCAGACATGTGGGCAACATATTCAGTAATAACCTGGGTTGGGATTTTAATAAATCCTGCTTTCAGACACTCAGCTGCATTTATGTTCAAATGAACCAAAATCTTATTATTATTGATGAATTTAGAGAGGATAAGCTTAGAACTTAATTTTGAATAGATCATCCATTTTGTAACTAATACTGGCAGACTGAATCTTTCCATAGCTTTAGAAAATAGAATAATTAGCACATATCTGTGTTTGTGAATTACACAGTTGTACATTGGGGTTGCACAGGGGAAGGGGTGCAGAGGCCAGTGAAGATAACATGGTTAACATCCTCTTTCTGCCTAAATGCCATTGATTAAGTGCTGCCATGTTCTACTAATATTTTTTGCAATCCTGTAATTGCAGATCACTAGATTTTTAGGACTGAAATGGAACTTAAAGAAGTCATCAAGCCTGTCCTCAATATTTCTGAGCTCAGCAGCATTCCAGGAGGTAGGAATCATCTTTTCTCTTTGGCAAACCTCAACTCATAGCTACATGAACTAGGGCATGAGTTGTCATAGCAAACCCTTTGCCAATGCCCACACCAAGACAATAGTACTACTTCCCCTATCACTTGGTTTGTATACATATTTGTCTGATTTTAGTTGTGATTAACTATTATTTTTCTAGTTTTGATGAACTTTCAGAATTTTGTTGGAAATTCACATGGTAAGTAATATTTTAATTTTTTTTCAGAAAGATCTACACAATTTGCCTCTGAGAGGTCTGGATCTTATACTCCAGTCATTTTAATGCCAGGGACAGACCAGCTAGCTAAACTATTAACTCCATATCATAGAAATCTATATAAACAAGGATTATGAAAAGAAAGAGTGAACAATAAAGGAGTGTTAGGTCTTGTAGTAGAAATATAGAAATGTTAGGTCTTGTAATAGAAAACTATAACTTCAGATAAGACTGTTTGAAAATGTTTAAGGGGATGATTTTCTTTTAGGGGTCAATGTAGGGTAAAAGAAACATGTCTTGAATTATCTGTTTGAAGATATCCATTATTAATAAGAAAGAAGTGGAAATTTAGGAAAGGACTCACGAGTATCAACAGAGGAGTTATGAAAGAATCCAGGAGAGGTAGTTGTTTCTGTAGCCAGAGCACAAAGCAGGAAGAGGTGTCAACAGTTCACAGAAACGTATTGGAGCTGGAAGGTAAAGAACGGAGAATAAATGGTTTTGAGGGAGAAAAATCCTGGTGACCTTGAATTGTCCCACGGATGGGGCCACTAGAGTCATTACCATTTGGTGACAGAAGAGGGCAGCAGAGAGCTGCCAGTGTGGCCCGGTTGGTTCAAAGTTAATTTAGGAAATGAGAATACAAGGGAAAAGCTAAAAGGAGAACCAGAAAGCATCTCAGTGAGTGTTACAGAAGTGCCAGCTGGCTGATTAAGTGGTAAAAGCTTTCAGAGGAAGCCCCAGCATGATTCTCTAGCCTTTGAATGCCTATCCTTAAAGGACCATTCAAATACTCACTTTGTCATGGCCAGGCAATAAATGGCTCAGCCACTAGAGAGACACCAAACGGTAGTACTTTATCCAGAGCCTATTATTCACATTAAAGACTGAACCACATTAAAGGTGCAATACCAGTAATGATATTAATAGTAATGAATACGCCTCTGCTTTTCTATCAGTTGCTTTGTGAACGTCAACAAGTTTCCACATAGCCTCCTCTCATTGCTTGGTATTACCTCTGAATGTCACACTTGACATTGATTTATGCATGACTTCCATCTGTCTAATCGCAACATAATTTCAGAATCAAGTCTAGATGATTTAGCTACTTAGAAAAAAAAATCTATCCGTTGGTTCTGGCCAATGCTTTTGTCACACTTGTTCCTAGAAGTGTGATGAGCAACACCACCACTGGGGAGCAGGGTCAAGCTCAAGGTAGTGAGCTGAGGTGGGGAGGAGGTTAGTGCTTTTGTACTAGAGAGTCAGGTTTTCATCTTGTTCTCTCTCTCTCTCTCTCTGTATATATGTATATATGTGTATATATTTGTTTGTTCACAGAGACACAGAGAGAGGCAGAGACCTAGGCAGAGGGAGAAGCAGGCTCCCTGAAGGGAGCTTGATGTGGGACTCCATCCCAGGACCTCGGGATCATGATCTGAGCCAAAGGCAGATGCTTGACCACTGAGCCACCCAGATACCTCTCAACTCTTTATATATTTTTTATTAAGTGCATCATTTGTTAGCTAGATAGATTCACTATTTCATTTTGTTTGCCACAAATGGGCAGGCCTGGCTAAACTTTCACTGAAACCAGGAGGAGGCTGGAGATCTATAGGTGTTGGTTGGTTGTTGATGGATTTATTATGTGTTTATTGTCATCTACCAACAGTGGTACATTTGATTCAGCTTGTACTGACTCCTAAGAGCCAATTGTTAGCATCTCAGTTACATCACGCTGGTAGCTTAAAATTGGCCATGAAGGAAACATTTACATCATTGAAATTGGAAAACCCTACAAATGAGTCTCCACCCTTCCTGCTTTGAATGCTGGTTGTTAAATATTTACCAGCACACCACTGACTAGTTGCCAGACACAATGCTAGGCCCTAATTCTGGTATGGGCAGAGATGGTAGGATTACCTCGCCCTTTTTGTGTCTTCACACTTTTTTATTATTAGAATCTCCAAAGGTGTTCAGTATTATAAACTGCTAACGTGAAATATTACCATTTCCCCACCTACTCTCTGGCTTTATAGTCATGAATGGTTTTTCCTCTAATTCTGGTATGAGACCAAATGGTTTGGATCAGGTTATAGAGCTGGCTGTGTGGCATACATCAAACAAACCTTACACTAGCAGATGAGAAATGTAGTGTTGACTGTGCTGTCAGTTAACTTGGGTGAGACAGATATCCTCCCCAAACCTGAGTTTCTTTTCTGTAAAATAAAGGGGCTTGATTTAGTAAACTCTGGTTATTCTAACATTCTGGATTACAGATCTGATTTTCCTTTGGAATGTCAACTATCTATATATCTATATACAAGGGTTACTTGTAACTAAATAATTTACCCAACACCTCTATTTGTACTAAACTACTTTTCATTCCTCAAAAAACTCTGTGTCAAGTCTCTGGGCCTTTGAATTTAATGCTACTTTTATGGATTATCCTGCCTTCCCCTTTGTCCATCTGACAAAATCCTGCTCTTCTTTGAAGGGACAGTTTATGTGTGACCACAGCTGTAAAGCTTCTAGGACTCTTTCAGCACACTTTAGTGTCCTTTCTCACTGGTACATCTGGAGGCTCCATGGTAAGGAGTCTGGCTGTAAGTATGGGCACTCCAGAGTCTCTTTTTAATGTTCCATTTTCTGCTTATCTTCTTGAATTCATTGGTTTCATATAGCTTGGCTGAACTTTGGAATCTGCTACTGCTGATTTTAATTCTTCGCCCACACACTCCTTTGAACCTGATGTGTTAGATGGATCTCTTTGAAAATTACTTTCATTCCCCCTCTAGCTCTTGACACCTAAGGGCCATTTCTCTTACTGCACTCTGATAATTTGTTCAATTCCTGAAAGACCCAGCCTGCTCACAGACCTAATTCCCCATCTGCCCGAGAGGTGTGTTCTGATAAGAGCTTAGAAATAGTTTAAGGATGAAACTGTTCTTTTACTTATGCCTCCTCTGTGTCCATAATCATGTCTGGATCATAAAAGTGCTCGAGAAATGTTCATTGAGTGGATGAATAAGTGAATGAATATGATGAGGAGAACTAACCCATTAGAAGATCTGACTTAGAGGCCACTAGTAAAATGCAAGCTTGATATTACTTCTTGTATGCTGGTCATTGAGTTTGGATTTGCTCTATATATTGGTGATTCTTGAACTTTTTTAGAGTTTCCCATAGGATATGAGAAAGCTGGATATTTTTACCAGCAAAATAATATACAGCATAAAAAAATTTGCACAGAATTTCAATGCCCTCAAAAATCCCCTTGAAGCCCGTCCCTGAATCCTAGGTAAATAATCTCTCTACTATACACAACGGAAAGGCACTGCAAGTTTTAATTCTGAGAATTACATGATAAAAATAGTACTTTAAGAAGGCATCCAGGATAGACTGGAGGGCTGGGAACTCTGAAGACCTAGAGAATCTGGATATAAGGTGATGAAGGGCTGAAAGAGAGTATGATACACTATGGGCAGATATAAGATATATTGGAAAGGAAGATAGAGGGTTTGATTACCAATTGTATGAAGAAACTAATAATTACTCTGTGCTTTTAAAATAGGATACTGGAAAGAGTTAAAGACTGATCTCTTGAGGACAAGACATGATAATTATCACTTGATTTTAGAGAGTGATACTGGCACATGTGAAATAAATTAATATTTCCAAATCTATCAACTCATTTCTTGGGAACAGTGAATTTGCATGCCCAATTATCCACTGATCTGGTCATTATTGGTTTAAGAATTTAATGGGAGAGAGCAGAAATAGGAGGGAGAGGTATTTTACAACTTACCAAAATTTCAGACCTGGCACCTTTCCTTCCCTCCTTTGATTCCTCCCTTTCAGTCTCTTTAATTCAAAGCATATGGTACTTTTCTGTAAATTATTTTTTAAAACTTTTTTTCCAAATGAAATATACCTTTTTCTTCTGTTTGGTACTCAATTCAAACAAAATACCTTCCTATAAAACCCGTGCTTAATTCTGTTGGACTTTCATCCAGCGCAAGTTGGTAAACTCATATCTCAGTAATTCCCAATTCTAATTTATGATATTGCTAGTGTGCAAGGAGCATGAGTAACTCTGCTCAGAAATGCATTAAAAGCACATAAGATTTAGAAGATATTAAGCTTAGTATACCTTAAGAATAGGTATTAAGTGTGGTCTGTGGGGATAAAGTTGAATAAATTTAAGTATGTGAGAGAAGGCTAATACAAGCTCAAGTCATTTGGAAATTCCCTTGATTATACCTCTATCAGAAGATAGGCAAAAGTGGTCCATTTTATTCTTGTTAGATTTTCTACAACTTTTAATAATCTTTCCATCTAATTTCTTTATTTTCTCCTTTTTTCTTTGCACACTCCTTCCCAGACTTCTTCATTTTTGTTTTTAATCTTAGTCTTTCATTTCCCTGCATGAAAACTGACCCACCTATGATCTCCTCTCTTCTTTACATTGTTAATTTCTTACTTTATTGGCTCTTTTCACCAGTGTACAAACAAGCTCAAGTGTGTTCGCTGTCATTTCATGCACTTACCCTCTCTTTCTCCTTTGTTTCTTTGGTCAAAGTCAGTGTAGCCTATTTTTTTGGCCTCATCTTCCAGTCTATTTTTGCATTAAATAGGATGCATGAGACTACAATATGGTAAAAAATAAATCCTAGACTCTCAGTGGCTTAGTAAAACAGAGATGTATGTCTCTTTACATCACTCTGATGCAGACTGGGAAGACCACTTTTCTCCTAATGGCAACTCAGAGATCCAGGGAACATTTAGTTCGACAGTGCCATGTTAGACTTGAGTTCTTAGTTTTCAGCCACACAGCCAAGGGAGAGAGTATACATAAAGAAGATATGCTTGATTTTAGCTGCCCAGACCAAAAGAGAAACCTCATTTCCCTTTATGTTCTTTGAAAACTGGTCGTATTACCCTAACTTGATGCATGAAGGATGGGAAATGTCTTTAGGAACACATAGATATTCAATGAACACTAAAGGTCTTGGCTCCATCCCCATCTCCTCAGTATCATGTTTCTGTTCTCACCTCTCTGAAGGAGTGTAAGCAGATCATGACCTTGACACGCTCTATGTCCTTTAGGCTGTATTGACTAATGCTTTGGAAGGCAAGGTTATAAACACTAAATGGAATATAAGATTTGAAAATTTAAACTAGCCTAGAATGGGCTATATTTTTTAATATTCAAAGTGACCTGAAAGCTATAGGTTCTGCCTAAGATCCTGCTAAGGACCAGGAAAAGGATATTTGACAAAGTATATTTGAAAGCAGTGATTGGGGGAAAGAAATAAAACGTGTAATGTTTGCACCTTATTGGGTTCAAGACTGTCCAATATTAAACTCATATTTAGGTGAGAAAATAATATCATCAGATATAAAGAAAACTATGCGACAATTTGTTGTTAAATATAAGCTACATAAAGAAACCAAACACTAATAATGTTATTCTTTTGTCTTTGAATAAGCTTAAACAATACCTCAGTTTAGATAACAGAAAAGGGAACTTAATCACATTTTAAATTAAATTCAAAGACAGATCTTCTAAAAATAATTGAAATCTGATGAATGTCTTTCTTCTAAGAGTGCTATGAAACTCTCATAATTGGATTAGTGTGTTTAATTCCCCTAGAGTATTGTACTTAATGTGAGTCAGCCCTAATCATAAATGCATCACATCTAAACAAAGTAAATACCCTTTAATGTCTTTGCAGTGACCTTTTGAGTGGAGTTTTGAAATTCTCATACACATTTTTAACTTCTGGGGACTTTAGTTCAAATTATGATTCGAACGAGTTTAATTAATAATGTATGTCCATGGATAATTAAAAAGAACTCTTCCTTTATGGAAAAAAAATGTTAAGTATGAAGAAATTATCTTGGAAATGCTTAGAGAGTTGGAATGTGTTTGATATGTCGTCTCAATTTTCCTATTTCTTAAGCCATCCTACTGCAATTTGGAATCTGCTTTGTCTTTAAAGACCTGTAGGAAAAAAGATTTCAATATTGCACAGTGTGAACCATCCTGGTCACAACTGAACCTATGTATTATTGATTATACTGAACATTCTTATATATTTCTTAAAGCCAAGTCTGTTGCATTTGTACAATTTTTCTTATCACTTACTTGTATGAATTGTTTATACATCAATAATTTTAAGTCCATTTTCCCTGCCAGGAGACACAGCCTTTATTTGTTATGAAATAGTGAATTTTTGGGATCCAAAATAATGTTGGGATTGAAAAAATATTTATAATGTGATTTTAAAATTGGAAGGACCCTACTGGGACATCTATAGTCCCACTTAATTTTACAGAATCCAAAGAATTCTGCAAGTTCACTTGATTAGTAGCAGAGCTGGACTGAACTACTGAACTGATGTTCAGGTCAGTGACCTACACTTTATATAACAATTTCTTCATTGTGTATAACTCTTTACATAGAGTAGGTGGAAAGGCTGATTTAGGATCTCAGCAAGCAAGATTAATAGCAATAAGTAAAAAGTACTATGGACAAATTGCTTAGAGAAGATAGATAATATAAAATCCAAATTAGAGCACCCAAATATACAAAAAATTAATAACAAACATAAAGGAACAGATAATAACACCATAATAATAGGGGACTTTAACACAGTGCTTACATCAATGGACAGACTATCTAAACAGAAAATAAACAGGGAACAATGGTTTTGATGACACACTGGACCAGATGTACTTAACAGATATATTTGAAGCATTCTATCCTAAAACAGCAGGACACACATTATTTTCAAGGGCACGTGGAACATATCCAGAATAGATCACATATTAAGTCATAAAATAGGCCTTAACAACTACAAAAAGATTGAAATCACACCATGGGTTTTTTTCTGACCATAACACTATGAAACTAGAAGTCAACCTTGAACATGAAAAAAATTGGAAAGACCACAAGTGCATGGAGGTTAAACAACTTGCTATTAAACAATGAATGGCTCAACCAGGACATCAAAGAAGAAACTAAAAAAATACATGGAAACAAATGAAAATGAAAACACAACAGTCCAGAACCTTTGGAATGCAGCAAAAAGAGTTTTAAGGGAAAGTATATAGCAGTACAGGCCTACCTCAAGAAGCAAGAAAAATCTCAAATAAGCAACCTAACCTTATGCCTAAAGGAGCTATAAAAAGAACAACAAATGAAGCCTAAAGACAGCAGAAGGAAGGAAATAATAAAGATCAGAGTAGAAAGAAATTATATAGGAACTAAAAATCAGTGAAATCAGGAGCTGGTTCTTTGAAAACAAATGAAACTGATAAACCTCTAGCCAGACTTATCAAAAAGAAAAGAGATAGGACTCAAATAAAATAACAAAAGAGAAAGGACTCAAATAAATAAAATAGCAAATAAGAGAAGAGAAATAACAGCCAAACACCACAGAAATACAAATGATTAGAAGAGAATCTTATGAAATACTATATGCCAACAAATTAGACAACCTGGAAGAAATGGATGCATCCCTAAAAACATATATACTATCAAAACTGAAACAGGAAGAGATAGAAAACTTGAACAGACTGATAATCAGAAAAGAAATTGATTCAGTAATCAAAAAATTCCCAACAAACAGAAATCCAGGGCCAGATGGCTCCACAGGCAAATTCTACCAAACATTTAGAGAAGAGTTAATACCTGTTCTCAAACTGTTCCAAGAAATAGAAAAGGAAGAAAACTTCCAAGTTTATTCTATGAGGCCAACATTACCCTGATACCAAAACTAGATAAAGACTTCACTAAAAATGAGAACACAGGCCAATATCCCTGATTAATGTGGATGCACAAATTCTCAGCAAAATATTAGCAAACCAAATCCAAAAATACATTAAAAGAATCATTCACCATGATCAAGTGGGATTTATTCCTGGGTTGTCAGGGTGGTTCAATACTTGAAAATCAATCAACGTTGATACTTCACATTATTAAAAGAAAGGATAAGAACCATATGATCATTTCAATAGATGCAGAAAAATCATTTGACAAAGTGCAACTTCCATTAACGATACCTCAACAAAGGTTGAGTAGGTTTAGAGGGACATACTATAATATAAGAAAAACTATATATGAAAAATCTACAGCTAATATTATCCTTAATGGGAAAAAACTAAGGGCTTTTCTTCTATGGTCAGGAACAAGACAGGGATGTCTACTCTCATCACTGTTATTTAATAGTACTGAATGTGTTAGCTTAGCAATCAGAGAATACAGAGAAATAAAAGGCATCCAAATCAGCAAGGAAGAAGTCAAACTATCATCATTTGTAGATGACATGATACTCTATAAGAAAACCCAAAAGACTCCACCAAAAAATAGCTAGAACTGATAAACATGTTCAGTAAAGTCACAGGATACAAAATCAATGTACAGAAATCTGTTGCATTTCTATACACCAATAATGAAGCAACAGAAAGAGACATTAAAGAGTCAATCTCATACAACTGCACCAAACGTAATAATATATCTAGGAATAAACCTAACCCAAGAAGTGAAGGATCTATACTCTGAAAACTATAAAACAAAAAACAAAACAAAACAAAAAACCCAAAAAACAAAATGGAAGATGACACAAAGAAATGGAAGGATATTCCATGCTCATGGATGGGAAGAACCAATATTGTTAAAATGTCTATACTACCCAAAGCAATGTACATATTTAATGCAATCTCTATCAAAATACCAATAGCATTTTTCACAGAGCTAAAACAAAAAAAATCCTAAAGTTTATATGAAACCACAAAAAATCCCAAATAGCCAAAACAACCTTGAAAAAGACAAGCAAAGGTGGAGCCATCACAATCCCGGACTTCAAGTTATATAATAAAGCTCTAGTGATGAAAACAGTGTAGTACTGGCACAAAAATAGACACATAGATCAATAGAACAGAATAGAAAACCCAGAAATGAACCCACAATTATATGGTCAATTAATCTTTGACAAGGCAGGAAAGAACATCCAATGGGAAAGACAGTCTCTTCAAAAAATAATGTTTAGAAAATTAGCAACATGCAGAAGAATGAAATTGGACCACTTTCTTACACCATACACAAAAATAAATTCAAAATGGATTAAAGACCTAAATGTGGGATCCCAAACCATCAAAATCCTAGAGAAGAACACAGGCAGCAACCTCTTTGACACTGGCCATAGCAACTTTCTAGAGATGCCTCCTGAGGCAAGGGAAACAAAGCAAATATAAACTATTGGAACTTCATCAAAATAAAAGCTTCTGAACAGTGAAAGAAACAATCAACAAAACTAAAAGGCCCAATAGAATGGGAGAAGATATTTGCAAATTACATATTGATAAAGGATTAGTATCCAAAATATATAAAGAACTAATAAAACTCAATACCCCCAAAATAAATAATCTGATTAAAAAATGAGCAAAAGACATGGATAGGCATTTTCCAAAGACAACACACAAATGGCCAACAGGCACAAGGGAAGATGCTCAACATATTCATCATCAGGGAAATACAAATAAAAACCACAATGTGATATTACTTCACACCTGTCAACAAAAACAAGTGTTGTCAAGAATGTGGAGAAAGGGGAACCCTCTTGCACTGTTGGTGGGAATGCAAACTAGTACAGCTGCTTTGGAAAATAGTATGGAAATTTGACAAAAAGTTAAAAATAGAACTACCCTATAATCTAGCAATTGTACTACCAGGTATTTACCCAAAGAATATAAAAATACTAATTCAAAGGGATGCATCACCCTAGCGTTTATAGCAGCATTATATACAATAGCCAAACTATGGAAACAGGCCAAGTGTCCATAGACTGATAAATGGATAAAGAAGAGGTAATACATATACACAATGGAATATTACTCAGCCATTAAAAAGAGTGAAGTCTTGTCATTTGCAGTGACATAGATGGAATTGAGTGTATTATGCTAAGCAAAATAAGTCAGTCAGAGAAAGATAAATACTGTATGATTTCACTCATATATAGAATTTAAGAAACAAAACAAACAAACAAAGGGGAAAAAAGATAGGCAAAACAATAAAAAGACTCTTAACTACAGAGAACAATACTGATGGCAATCAGAGGGGAGAGGGATGGGGGAAGGGTGAAATAGGTGGTAGGCGCTTGTGATGAGCACAGGGTATTGTATGGAAGTGTTGAATCACTATGTTGTGCACCTGAAACTAATATAACATTGTATGTTAACTAACTGGAATTAAAACTTTAATAATCCAAATTATTGTTTTAATTATACACTAATTTATTTGATTGTTTAATTAATATCTGTCTGACCCACTAAATTATAAGCTCTAAGGCAGCAGTAATTATATTTTGAGTTATATTCTGTTAACAGGCATATGGTTGTCCTTCTTAAAAGAGATATATAATTTGGCAACTTATAATTTCCTTTTAAGCATTTTATCTAGTCCTATATTAGTTCCACAGATGATTTCTAAGCTCTAAATTTTGTTAAGTTTTTGAACACTTCTTTTTCAGGAAGTCATTTGTTAAAATAATTGTTGAATTTTATATATATTTCTAAATGTCATCAGAAGAGCCCCATTTTAGTACTCTATTGCATTTTGATATTGTCTTAAAGGATCTCTTCACTGCAGTACTTATTAATTGCATCACTTTAAAGTTGACAAGTGGATCAATGAGACATTTTACAAATTGAGAGTGAATATTGATTAAACTGTCCATTGATGTCTTTCACTGATGGCTCATTCAACCTACAGTTTGTCCAATTTTGAAGTTTAAGAGATATCTGAAGGTATCATTCAAAGGAGTTATAGGCCTTTTCCCTTGATCTTTTATTCATTTTAAATTATAAAATAATACATTAATGTATTATCATATAAAAGTTAAATAAAATAGTTATAGAAAAAAAAACTAAAATTCTTCTTTAATAATTGTCTTAGTCTGCTCAGGCTGCCATAACAAAATACAACAGATTGGATGGCTTCCATAAGTTTATTTTCTCACAGTTCTAGAAGTTAGAAGCCTGGGTCAGCGTGCTGGCATGGCCAGTTCCTTAGGAAAACTTTCTTCCTGGCTTTCAGATAGAAGCCTTCTCACTGTGTGCTTACACAGTAGACAGAGCAAGTTTCCTGATGTCTCTTCTTATGAAAGCACTAATCCCATCATGAGGGCATCACCATCATGAACTCATCTAAACCTAATTACGGTCAAGTGCCCCATCTCCAAGTACTACCACACTGGGATTCAGGGCTTCAACATAATGAATTTTGGGGGGACGCAATTCAGTCCACATCAATGATACTGATGAACGTCAATATAGTGCTTGCTAATTTAAATAATGCATCTTATGTGCCAAGATCTCTCCTAAGCAGTGCTTGCACACATATTTATATTTTACACATAAGGAAACTGAGGGCAGTAAAAAAACACACAGCTAATAAATGGCAGGGCCAGGACTTGAATCGGGGTTTGAGCACAAAGTCCATGCCTGTAAATACTACCCTACAAAAGCTTCTTTTTAAAAATTTTTGTTTATTTATTCATGAGAGAGAGAGAGAGAGAGAGAGACAGGCAGGGAGGCAGAGGAGCCTGATGTAGGACTAGATCCCAGGACCCCAGGATCATGCCCTGGGCCGAAGGCAGGTGCTAAACCACTGAGCCCCCCAGGGATCCCCCTACAAAAGCTTCTTTAAGTCCTCACTCTTTCCAATGAACTCTCTTCAGCAAGTGGTGTGAATTCTTCTAAACAAGTTTATAGGCCATTTGGGCTCTGTTTTTTTGGCAGGAGAGTGTTGTTATAGCATGTAGTGTATAGAACAGGATATGCTAAACCTTCTGGATTATTATCCATCCTGCACCCAACCCCACCCCACTTGCCTTGTTAATGCCTACCAGTCCTTCAGGATTCAATGAAGTGATACCTAATCATGGAAGTCTCCCTGATTTCTACCCTTTTTGTTCTAACAAAGAAAATGAACCCAGAGCAGTAAACTGATTTGCGAGGGGCTGCCTAGCTATTTGGTATCAGACTAGAACTAGAATTCCTACTTCCCGATTTAGCTGATCACTCTTTTTCAGCACACCACTTTTGATTTGATTGATTTTTGGAACTCAAACTCACCATTTACAACTTAAGGGAAAAAGTCTAAGAGTACTACAGTCTTGTTATTCGGCTCATTTTGGACAGGTTCATTTTAGATCTTAAATCTATAAACCGATTCTTCTAAAAAGCAGCACCAAAATAAAAGAACATTTTAACTTTCACCACAAAGCACAAATTTTTGAAGTTACTTCTGTGAAAGACAAGATTATTTAAAATAATCTTTGGATTATAAGTAACATGAGGGCATGGAGGCATTATTAGTATACTACTACAGAAGCAGAGGATCAAATTCTTCTAATAATCTAGCCATGCGGGCATCCCTGGGTGGCTCAGCGGTTTAGCGCCTGCCTTTGGCCCAGGGGGTGATCCTGGAGTCCTGGGATTGAGTCCCACATCGGGCTCCCGGCATGGAGCCTGCTTCTCCCTCCTCCTGTTTCTCTGCCTCTCTCTCTCTCTCTCTCTCTCTCTATCATAAAATAAATAAATAAATAAATCTTTGAAAAAAAATAATCTAGCCATGTAAGGGAATATGTATTGGTTGCCTGTGGTTACCAGTATAAACCATCATGAACTCAGCAGTGTAAAACAGCATAAATATATTATTTTGCAGAGAAGTTAGGAGTCTGGTAGGCTCCGTTGGTTTCTCTGCTATGGGTGCCACAAGGCTGAAATCAAGGTATTGGCCAACCTAGGATTTTATCTGGAGGTTCTAAGGCAGAAGCCACTTCCAGGTTCATTCAGGTTATCTGCAAAATTCAGTTCCATGTGACTATAGCACTGACGTCCTTATTTCTTTGCTGCTTGTTAACTAAGGTTGTTTTCTGCTTCTAGAGGCTGGCTGCATTCCTTGAACTGTGGCCTCCTTTCTCCATCTTTAGAGCCAACAACAGTGTGTTCAGTCCTCTCATATTCATCTCTCTGACCTCTCTTCTTATCTCATCTTTCTTGTTTTTTTCCTGCTATATCTAATTAACTCTTCTCCTTTCTTCTTCTACTTTTAGGCACACAAGTGATTATATTAGGCCCTCGAATAATGTAGAGTAGTATCACTATTTTTTAAAAGATTTTATTTATTCATAAGAGACAGAGAGAGAGAGAGAGAGAGAGAGGCAGAAACACAGGCAGAGGGAGAAGCAGGCTCCCCATGGGGAACTTGATGAGGGAGTCAATCCCAGGACCCTATGATTACTACCTGAGCCGAAGGCAGAAGCTCAACCACTGAGACACCCAGGTGCCCTAATATCACTATTTTAATGTCCATAACCATTATCACATTGATACAGTGATTATGCCTTCCCTTTTGCTATAAAATAACACTGTTCTGGAAATTAGGGCATGAAAATCTTTGGGAGTTTATTATTCTGCTTACCACAGTCTACCTTTTTGGTCCTCAAAGATTCATGTCCATTTCACATAAAATATATTCATCTCATTCTAAGATCATCAACAATCTCATCCCATTACAGCATCAATTTAAGTTCAAAATTTCACCAGCTCTAAAATCACAGATCTAATCACCTAATCTACCTAAATCAGGTATGAGTGAAACCCTGGGTATAATTCTTCTTGAATCACAATTCCTCTCCATCTTTGGCCTTGTGAAAATAAAGAAACTAGTTATTTATTCCAAACATATGATGATGTGACAGGCATTGGATTAAAAAAAAGAAAATGGAAAGATAAATGACTGGTCCCAAGTAATTTTGAAATCTAGTTAAACAAACTCCTTTAGATGTCAAGGTCCAGGGGAAATAATTCTCTGTGGTTCTCAGCTTTTGGTTGTCTCCTCTGAGTCATGCTTCCCTTTTCATGAAGGCAGCAATGTTTGCAATGAATAGTTTTAACAGCATTTTCTACAGGTGGAATTGGAGGGTCCTGACAACCTCTTTTCATTTTGTACTACTCTCTTTGCCTCATTCAATCATAGGTGGCAGTTTCTGCTGTCATAATACTCTCAGTAACTTCATGAATCTCCCTTGTATGTCATGGGGATTCACTACCCAGGTCTTTTATTTATTTATTTATTTATTTATTTATTTATTTATTTATTTATTTTTTATTATTTATTTATTTATTTGAGAGAGAATGCATAAGCAGGGTGAGGGGCAGAGGGAGAGAGTAAAGCAGATTCCCCCTGATCAGGTGCCCAACTTGAGGCTCCATCCCAGGAACCTGTGAGCATGACCTGAGCCAAAGGCAGATGCTTAACCATCTGAGCCACCTAGTGCCCCTACACATGTTTTTCTTAGATAATCTCACCTCTAGGGCTTTTGATGATATGGCTGACAGGATCTATCACATCTGTAGTCTCTTCAAATAGCACTTTCTGCAAATGAATATTCTTCCTTTTGAACTTCCTAAGGTGTTAGCAAAAGGTTTTACAGACACACCTGGCCTTTCTCTATAACATATCTTTCTGGCAAGCAGATCTCTTCAAAGCCAGCAATGACAGGTCAAAAACTTCTCAGGTGTTGAATCTCTCTGATCTTCCTTTTGCTTCATCTTTCCTCTGCCTCTTTTGTCCTCTGCTGCATCTCTGACCAACTCCAGCCAGAGAAATTTCTCTACTTTTGGTTGCTCCACTGATTAGACTGGGTATACCTTCAAAATCCAGGATAATCTCCCCATTTTAAGATTCATAACTTGAATTACATGTTCAGTCTCTTCTAGCATGTAACATAATACATTCATAGGTTCTGGGGATTAGCATGTAGAAATTCTTGGGGAACCATTTTTCTGTCTATCATAGAAATAATCCCACAAATTTATCAATGCATGGGTAAGGACAAGAGAGGGGGGTGTAAACTGAAAAGAAAATAGCTCCTGGGAGCTAAACAAAACTGGAAGGTATTCGTGGCTTATGGCCTTCAGGTTTTGGAGTAACTACATAGGCTGATGGCTGGGAGTACTGAGCAACTGCTCAGCAGCCTGACAGATAGAAGGGCTTCTCTGGCTTGAACCAGGGAGGTAAGCTTAGGCAGCAAGGAAGCTTAAGTAGGAAAAGAATTGTCTCGTTCTTTAGTTGTCATGAACGAATTTGACAGAGTGAGAATAGAGAGACATGGTGGCTTCATAGACCTACACTGAACTATGATTTATGTTCAGTAAGTGTTTTAATTTAATTATGCCGTGGTAAGAGTCCTAGCATGCTTGCCTCATATTGCAGATGTTATATGTGTCAGGGTAAGAATCAAACATCAAATAATAACATCAAATCTCCAAAACTATTTATTTGAAGAACTTTCATTAGGGTGTCAGATAGACCTTTACCTGGTTAGACCGTGGAGCCATCATAATATATAACAGAATGGGAATAGTATATTTATTTTTTCCTTTGGAATTATTAGCCTGGATCACATGAATCACACTCCCTCTAACCTGGCAGCTTGTTAGGAGTAGCAGATATCAAAAAGTAAATCACCATTAAGACAGGCTATGGTACTTAAATAAGAGACTACTATATCCTGGAAGAGTGCTAAGGAATCTATTTAAGGACACTGCCATTTCCATCTGCTGTAATTTAAATTACATCACCAATGTGATGTTTAAACTGTCTTGTACTAGAAAATTAATCAAAGAAACTCATTCATTTCAGTTTGCTTTTCTGTGGTGTTGGCTCACAAGTACAGAAATATGATGAGAAACTATATTTAGCTTAGCACTTAAATCAAGGTTACAAGGCTCTCTTAAGTATATGTAGTGACTTTAGTGTGTTAATACTTCTTTCCCTGCCCTAACTGCTTGCTTTCTAAGTGGGATTCTTTCCAAATCCCCTCTATAGGGGGAGATAAAAGCAATTTAGAATTTGAAACAAACCAGTAACATAGTTTACATAACATGTTTCAGCAGGAAGCTAAATCTTAAACATTTTATTCCAATTATCAAGAATTTGGACTTAAGCCACAGTAATAACTAAAAGGTTTCTATTTTTTCTTTTCTTCTTTGTTTTTGGTGGTGAAATAAAGACTGTGGTCAGGTAGTGAGGTACCCACCCCACTCTGTGTATTGGTCATTTTTCTCATTTATGTCTTCCTTAAAGATGTAGTACTTAATGCTTGGATATGCTGCTACTTCTTGAAGGATATCATCTGAACTCCACCCCAGAACTATGTGAAGTGACTTTTCTTTTTTTTTTTTTATTTTTTTAAATTTATTTATTTATTTATTTATTTATTTTTTGTGGAGTGACTTTTCTTAATTATGCCATGATCATCTGGGGACAGTGTAGAATGAACAGTTTGTCTTTTGGCTTACCTAGATTTATGGCCATTTAATTTTATTCCTTCTTATCATACATTTCCTATTCTATGTCACAATTAGTCCAGGTCCCATATCCAGTTATATTCCACAGTGAAGGAAATTGAGCCCCAGGCTTCATAGGGATTTAAGAATTATAACCACTGCTTAGAATTTTATTGGTGTCAGTCTCACTTGGTGACACTGGCCTATAGCAGGTGCCTCTCCAGCTGTCCCTTAGTTACCTCAGGCCCATAGTTCACATTGCCTGATGGCAGGATCCAGATACAACTTGAGAGACCAAGAGGGTGATGATAGATTTTTAAAGTTATTTTTGAAATGATGTGATAAATGACCTTTTTTCATGTGTCCCCAATCCCAACATCAAAAGCTCCAGTTGGTTCTACTAATTACATGAATGGTGGAAATTGATGAAAGGTCTGTAATTTCTGTCTAAATCATTGCCTAGTGAAGCAGACACACATTCATGGATGCAAGAATCCAAGAGTAGAGGAGACTTCAAGAATGTAATCACCCCAAAATCAGCAAAGTCCTAGGAAGGGCTTTGGAATTACACAGATCTGGGCAATTTTATTTAGAACTCAAGGAATAGGGAGACCCCAGCTACCATCTGCATTATTCATGTCAACACAATAATAAATTTAATATTATTTATTTTGTATTGTTTTAAAAAAGATTTTATTTATTTATTTTAGAGAGAGAAAGAGAGAGAGTATGAGTGGGGAGGAGGAAACAGAGAGGAAGAAATAATCTAAAGCAGACTGTGCTGAGTATGGAGCTTGATCTCATGACCAGGAGATTATGACCTCAGTCAAAATCAAGAGTCAGAAGCTCAACCAACTGAACCACCAGGTGCCCCATATGTTTAAATATTATCAAAATCTTTATCATGGATGTTGGTATTAGTTGGAAGTTCAGATCAGTAGAAGCATTATTCCAAATGTGATCTTTGCCCTCCTGATAGACAGTTCCAGAGGCTAAAAATCCAATATGGGAGGACTTGGAAAAATTATATTTGGGTCATCTTGTTATCTCCAAATCTAGTTCTGACCTTTGTACCATTTCTTTCTTTCCTACTGTTCCTACTGTTACTCTGTACTTCAAATTTACATGAAGCCAAATTATCTTCTCTGACAGAGATGGACTACTTATTAAGGGGAGGCTGTTGGTTAGACAGCCATGGTGAAGTACGAGTACATACAAGTACATGTTGCCATGTCTTTGATATCACATGGGCAGTTTCCCAAATTGCAGTTAAACATAGTTCAAAATATTCCAGGAAATCTGTAACTCCAACACTGAAGGTATGTTGTCTCTTTAGAATCTTTAAGCACACATCTGGGAGCAAGGGGCTTGCTACATGTTTGTTTTTGGGCAGCTGTACAGTGAAAGTAGTTTTAAATATAAAGGGGGCTCTGAGTTTAATTTCTCACTGAAAGGAAAGCTTTTTGCTTCTTGCCCTGACCTACTTAAACTCCACCAAAGAGACATTGCTGGACAAACAAGAGCTTTCCTTGTCTGCTTTTGAAATGCCATTAAAATGATGAGACGAGCACACCAGGTCCATTTATAAAATAAAACTGTTTTAAGCCACAACTAGCAGCATTCCAATTCAGATTTTTCCAGACTTCATGTCTTTCTGTAACATTTGAAGAAACTATTTTATAATGTGTTAAAAATTTCTCTAAACTCTTAAGTTTTAGATATTTTATCATTTGGTATTGTATTTAAGATATAAATACAGAGGGAGTTAATATATATGTGGGAGTTATTGGTTTATTTGAATATCATGTTAAGAAATCTTCTGAGAAGTGTAAAGTTGTGGCTATAAATATGTTGTTTTCAGAGCTGGGTAGGTCATTGATGGGCTCTGCACGTCTTGGAATAATTTGAAACAGGATTTCCTGCAGTGAAAAATTTATTCTACCTAACTTTCCTGTGCTACTAGGTAATGAAAATAAGGGAAGAGTAACACATACTAAGAAAGACAAGGTGAATACACAGTAAAAAGAAAAAAAAATTTTACTAATGAGGCTACAATTAAGAGAAAAGAAAAGTTGACAGAATGTGTTGATAAGTCTCACAAATCTTTGTGGAATCACTGGGTTTATAGTCTTAAATTTTGCTGGTGAACAAATTTGAATAGGCTTACTCAGTATAAATCATGATAACCTCTGTTTCCTACAGCACTTCTCATGAGTTACCAAAATTTCTCATGTTAAAATATTACTTCAATGATAATTCATTTATTTATATTTTTTTAATTTATTTATGATAGTCACAGAGAGAGAGAGAGAGAGAGAGACAGAGACAGAGACAGACACAGGCAGAGGGAGAAGCAGGCTCCATGCACTGGGAGCCCGATGTAGGATTCAATCCTGGGTCTCCAGGATTGCGCCCTGGGCCAAAGGCAGGTGCCAAACCGCTGCGCCACCCAGGGATCCCTTCAATGACAATTTAAAAAAGCATCTAATATGTATTGAGTGCTCCCACATGATAGGCACTGCTAAATGCATTAATGCATCATTTTTGAGAGAGAGAGAGAGAGAGAAAGAATATGTATCAGAAGGGGTAGGGGTAGGGCAGAGGGAGAGAGGGAGAAAGAAGGTGAAAGAGGGAGAGAGAGAGAAAAGAGAATCTTAAGTAGGTTCCACACCCAGAATAGAGGCCAACCTGGGGTTTGTCGATCTCACAAACCTGAGATTATGACCTGAGCCAAAATCAAGAGTTAGACTCTTAGTCAACTGAGCCACCCAGGCACCCGATTGCATCATTTCTTTTAATCTTCAAAACAATCCCATGCATTAGTAGTAGCATTAACCCTATTTAGCAGATAAAATTATTCAGGTTCTGTGAGGTTAGGTAACTTCACTATGAGGCTAGCAAATTATGGAAATGAAGTATAATAACAATGGCTACAATTTTTATAGCAAGTAAAATAACATATTGAATCTTCATATCAACCCAACAATGGAGAGGAGAAGAGTAATGGAGAAAAAGTAGGGAAGCCAAAGTTTGAACCTTGTCAGTTTGACTCCAATTCTGAGTATGAGTATTAAGTTACAAAGGTGTGCTATCTGTAGCCTCTAGCCACATGTCATAATTCAAATTTAAATTAGTTAACTTATTTTAAAAGTTTGGCTTTTTAGTCACATTAGCTATATTCAAGTACTCACTAGCTAGGGACTACCATATTGGACAGCACAGATTGCAGTATACTTTCATCATTGCAGAAAGTTCTATTGAACAGTGCTGCTGATACTCTGTACTAATGTTTTCCTGATAAAGTTTTAATAAAATAATATGGACTCCAGGAAGAGATATGGGAAACAGTTCAATTTTATTATCAGTGCTAAACTAATCATCATTTGAAGTGGACTAATTTTACTGATGGTTACTAATTAATTTTATTTTTATTCTTCTTGTCATAAATTCCATGGGAGAAAAGTTTCTGATCTTGTCCTTAAAAATTAAAAATTTTGCATTGGGGGGATCTCTGGTGGCTCAGCGGTTTAGTGCCTGCCTTTGGCCCGGAGCGTGATCCTGGAGTCCCAGGATGAAGTCCCATGTTGGGTTCCCCCAATGGAGCCTGCTTCTCCCTCTGCCTGTGTCTCTGCCTCTCTCTCTCTCTGCGTCTCTCATGAATAAATAAATAAAATCTTTAAAGAAAATTTTTGGATTGCTAGTTTAGATCTGTGACTTCCCTTTTCATGGATTAAATAACTTATAATAATTTTCTACTTGGGAATATTAAGTTGGCAAAAATAATTTTAAGGAGACAAGAAGTACAAGATAGCCACTCTAAAAATTGAAATTCTTTCAATAAATAAATTCACAGTTTTTATTTATTTATTTATTTTTGCTAAGAAGGATAATGCTGTTTAAATGAACCATCATCTGTTTACTCATTTGAAACATGTCTCGCCTTTTATGAATGGCATATGTTGCTCTAGTTTAATGCAATTTCCAGAATAAAATAATCAAGAAGAAATGTTCTTACTTAGAATGACTATCTTTGTGTTTTTATGTATATCTAAGATGGGTTCTTCTCTGCATGTCTTGTCTTTGACGTAATTAAATAAAAGGAGAAATGCAACTTACTGCCTATATACTGACATTCTGGATACCTGTTGGATTCATTCCAATTTATGAAGGTGTTCTGAATGATAATTTCAGAATTGATTGGATACATTTCAGATGGAGATCTGTTTCTATGGCAACATACTAGGTTTACAGATTGAAAGACTATTGTAAACAGCATTAACCAAAATTGCATATGCACAGGATGACTCCACTTCTTCCCTAGAAAATTCATTAAAGGAAAAAAATAAAGGCTAGAGCAGGTCAAACCTAATCCCAGTTGCCTCTAATGATAATCTAGTCACCATCAGTCACCAGCCCAAAAATAGTCAATTTCATAGCTAAGATGTGTTGAGGGGAGGGGGCCTTATTAGGCTGGTACCAGAGTCTCAGTGCAAGCTTGGTAAGGAAGTCTACTGGCAGGTTATCTGTGGGAGCATCTTGCCAGAAGGCATGAGCTAAACACATGTGCTAGAGGCAAACCTAAAATCTGGGGCTAGAAGTGAGTAGCTCAGGCACCAGAGCAAAACCAGACTAAGGAGGAATAGGGTCAATATGGAAAAGCCACCAGGGACCAAAAAGGGGGGAAAAGGGAGAAATTTGGGACTGGGGTGATGCATATAGAGTTTTTGAGGAAGATGGTGCCATGCTGTCCTAAGCTGCAATAGGAGATTTTAAAGAAAGAACCATGAGCTATATTTCAATATGGAGTTTTCCCACCTGGTTAGTGTTGAGAGACAATTCTCCATGGTTCTCTGAAGTTTCTGTACATCTTATAAACAGGGGCACTAACTGACTTTATTCTAGATTATCTTTTCAAGGATGTTGGTATGGTGACCAGCCTTGGATGACTGAGAGAATGTCTCTATTCAGAGCAAGGTCAAGTTTGTTTTTCTTTAGCATGATAAATATGTCTCCCCCCAGGGTATAATCTGACAGGTTTACTTATAAAAGATTTGGGTTTCCAAAGCTTTTTAGTATCATACCCCACTACATGTGTATAATCACCCGGCCTTCTTCACATCACCTTGCTCAGGAAATCAGCACAAATGCTGATACTCTGGGTATAGCTATTAATAGTAAACTACCCTTTGTTTCTGACCCAGGAATCTTGTGTTTTTTGTTAGTACCTACCTATCTTGGTGGCTTGCAATTAGGGTAAAATTTTAGACCTTCACAGTTCTCAACAGTTAATATAATTTGGAAATAATTTTCATCTCTCTTATCTGAAACCTGAAGATAATATTGTCATCTAAAGTACCAACAAATATGGACTTCAGCTTCCCTATGCTCTCTTTGCTGCAGGGAAAGTACTGGGGTAAGTAGAGCCATTGAAACTTTTGACTAGGTTTCTGGTATCTCTTGCTGCCGGTTTCCCAAAATCTTTGGCATAAAGGGTAGAGAGATATAAACTGTAATTACACATATGTGTTGGCTTACACTGGTTTTTAAATTCAGTAATAGTGCCTACGTTAAGATTTTTTTTATCACATTCATATACTTACGCAGAAATACTATATAATTATCTTGTCATTTTGTTAAGGTATATTAATTTTGATCATCAGTGGCCTCTATTATCTCACATGGATACCAACACCTATCTTAAACTGGGTTTGGGATTTTCCACTCTTCATTAGATTTGGCTGCTGTGAACCACCATTCAATACACATTATGTGGCTTGGTGTGACCCTGTGTTCGATTAGCCCCTTCCAGGAGATTGTCATGACACAACTAATATTCAGGATATGGATAAGATATTTGTGTGACAACTGAGAAAGATTAGAACTTTAATTATAAAGTCAAAATTCTCTAAGTAACAGGAAAGAAACATTATTAGCTTCTAAAATTATTTCCTGTTTTATACTCTTGTAGAGAATCAAAAAAATAATGTGACTCACAGTTTGCTGCTAGCAGATACAAGATGCTTTTGAGAATCCTTCAGCCTTGGTTTTGACTTGTTTTGCCATTGGTAAGAATTCTAAAACACTTGATCCAGGCTTCTTGCAGATCATTGCCTCCCCCACCTCACTCCATTATAACTTCACACCATGTCTAAGTTTCTAGAAAAAAAAAAGATATATATATATATATATATATATATATATATATATATATATATATATAAATTTCAGCAAAATGGAAACTGTAAAAGCCAACTCCCCACTCAATGGCTACCTTGAGATTTATTTTCTGTTCTCTTCACATTCAAGCTCCTGTGTAACAATGTGACCTTTTTAAAAATACACAAATTAGTAGTTATAAATTGCAATTTCATTCACGCTACAGAAATATGGGAATTCTAATGGCATTGGCAATTAACTTGTCCATTTGTGTTCAATTTTGGCTTGCTAATGTATAATGATTGGTGAAGAAAAGAGCATAGGTAAATAGGAAACACGACCTATAATTTATAATTACACATATGTATTGGCTTGTACTGAATTTGTATTTAGAAACAGTGCCTAGATTTTAACTCTTTGAGTTGAGCTTTTGTACAAAAGAAGTATTTAATTATTTTAGAGGTTTTTCTGTTTTTATGGATCAATTTGTGACACTATTCAGAGTGTCCATCTGTTCTTCATGAGTTCTGGGAATATAGTAAAGCTTGCATGTTATTTTTTCCCCATTCGTAATGAAGCAGAATATAACCAAAGAAAGAAGACATCTACATATTTATTAGCCAAATAAAATAATACAATATAACCACTAAGATTTTAAGCTCGCAGGAATTACAATAATAAAATTGGGTTTGCTTTTATTTCAGGTTATTTTTTTCCACTTTTTTCTTCTGAGAGTACAGATGAAGCATTTACAACAATTTTTAAAAACCTGGCAACACCATTAAATGATACTAACTCCATATAGTACCTAATTTAAAATAAAAGGAACTTTTGCTCTCACTCTTGATTTTCTTGTTTCTCATCGGCTGGTGGAAGAGTTCCCAGCCCTGATTTTTCATGCCTTCAAATATTGGTTTAAGATGCCACAAGAGTCTGCCTTAGTCAGTTTGGGCTACTATAACAAATTACCATAGACAACAGAAATCTATTTCTCTGCAAAGTCCAAGATCAAGCAGTGGGCAGATTCAGTGTCTGGTGAGGACTAGATTCCCAGTTCACAGAAGGTTGTTTGTTTGCTGTATCCTCATGTGGTGGAAGAGACCAGACAGCATCCAGGGTCCTCTTTCATAAGAATACTAATCCTAGCTATGGGCTCCATGTGACTTTATGATTTAATCACCCCTGAAAGGCCCAACCTCCTAATACCATCACATTGGGGATTTGGATTTCAACATATGGATTTGGCAGGGAGCAGGGGATGACACAAACATTCAGTCCATAGCAGAGTCCATCTAATTTACACATAAAGTTCAAAGGAAGGTACTTTTGCTACCAGGGAATATTGTACATTATTTCTTAGAGAATATCTAATATGGAGAGACTAAATTACATCTATTTTGCTTTATAATGGCCAGTTGGTAAAACCTGCCAGAAATACTTGAGTCCATTTTTTATAGAACATAACATTTTGGTGGTCTTTCATTTCTATGCTAACATAAAGACTACTCAGGTTTTCCTCAGAAAAAGATCTTTATAGAAAGCTCTGAAATGTGCCATAACTGGATTTTCTCTGAGAAAAAGGTATCCTAAAGATGGAAGGAAATGGTAACCTAAAGACATCTTAGTAAACTTTTCCAGAAGATTTCTGTAGTGTTTGCTAAATCACAATATTAGAGACTTTGGATGTAATTGAGACCTTGGCAATTTTAGGGCTGGTTATTGATTCTGCCACTTGTAAATCTCATTGTCTTACCATATCTAAGAGTATTGAACTTTTTTAAGTTACTGAACAACTTTAAGATGATATGAAGTATGAACATACATTAAAAAAATCAATTAAAGGTCAGCATCGAAAAGCTGCCTCTCTATTCTGAGAAATTCACATGGGGACCCTGCCATTGGCTGTCACACATTGTCAGGACTCATTCTCATTAACACCGATGGATATCAACTCCTTTTTTTTTTTTTTCTACTAGAAGGAAATCTCTTTTGGTATGCACTTTTCCTAAGATCCAGTGTAAGATGGCAGATAACAGGACTGACATACAGGGAGAAATTAGGAGTATACAAGAGTGTCAAGTAAAAAGCAGCAGAGATGAATTTCTTGAGGAATATCCTTGCAATTATGTTCATTCAAGAATATGTGCTGATTCAACTCAGATTTAAATATATGCTGGGAATAAATCTGTATAGTTAAGAATTATAAATCAACAATTTCTTGCCTGTTTTAGACAGTTCTTAAATAGCAGCTTTATCATCTTATTTTTCTTTGTAAGCATATAGGATAAATCAAAATACAAAAATTTAAGCAACAAATCATATTTACACTAGGTATTATTATTCACTCTGAGGACAAATAATTAGGAACAAAATATTTCATACATATGAATAGAAAATTCTTTTTGCCTAAGGCAATAAGTATTTTACTTGTCTACTTGGGAGGACGTTATAAAGAATCTTATGAATCTGACTTCAGGCAATTTGTAATCCATCAATTAGCTCCTGGTTGTCTTATTTATGCCCTATATTTTATTGCACTCGTATAGATTCTGATACTTTATTATTTCCATTCTCCCTCTATATTTTATTACTTGCTTTTGCTTTAGCTCTTATAATATCTCCTCTCTTTAGGTCTTCTTAAAATTTATTATGGTTGATAGATTTCAGAATGCAAGAGGCAGAGAATGAAACAGACTGAGCATAAGCTTTGAAGTCAGGCAGGACTATGCCTGAATCTCAGTTCTACCACTTACTGCCAGTGTGGGCTTGGGCCGGGCACTTAATTTATCAGAGCCTCGATTTCTGATACTATAATATTAGGACAATGGCAATCACCTTCCACAATTGTTGGGAGCATTTCAGATAACATATATAAAGCATGGTAGTAGCTGATGGTGGATTGTGGTATCAGTCTGGCCCTCATTGGCACGTACTGATTAGCATTATCAGGAAAGAACACCTGGTTTGAAGGATGGGTCCAATAGTTCAAAGACTACTCCAGACCGGATTCTGATTTTGGTTCTTTTTAAGATAACTACCTAGCCCAGTTTGGTTGGGACTGGGGTAGGTGGGACCAGACTTTTAGTGCTAAAATTGGGAAAGTCCTGGGCAAATGGGAACTGTTGGCCACCCTAGATATTTGTTTAGGCTTTATATATAAGATTTTTGTTGAGGCTTTATATATAAGACAAAGAACCACTCAAACTAAGTATCATAAGAATTGTGTTTCACTTCCCTCTGTCTATTGCAGGAAAAAAGTCCTTGCACCTTGAGGAAAGGCTCTCCATCTAGTAGGCGAACCTTAGAACCAAACCAACCAGGGATGAAATGTAGCTGCAAACAAGGCCAAGCAATGGAGTGGCAACCACCAGTGCAGTTAGCTCATAATTAAAACTTTGAAAAAAAAAAAGGGACACCTGGGTGGCTCAGTGGTTGGGCAGCTGCCTTTGGCTCAGGGCATGATCCTGGAGTCCCAGGATCGAGTCCCATATTGGGCTCCCTGCTCATGGAGCCTGCTTCTCCCTCTGCCTATGTCTCTGCCTCTCTCCTTCTGTGTCTCTCATGAATAAATAAATCTTAAAAAAAAACCTTTGAAGCATGGTTAATTATTAATAAATTATTAATTATGAATTATCGCCCTCTAACTTGGGGTATAATTTTTCAGTTTTTACTAGTAACTGAAGAATGAAATGCTTTGTTGTTTTTTGACATATATTTTGACAAATAATTTTTATTGAAGTATGATTAACATACAATGTCATATTAGTTTCAGGTATATAATATATTGATTCAACAATTCTACACATTATTCAGTGCTCATTTGGTCAGCATTCCAACATGCCTCCTACAGCTACCTCTCTCTTGGCTTCTACTTTCTCACCAACCCTGTGGCTCTGGAGGAGGTGGGCCACTTCTTCCTGGAGTGGGCAGAGAAGCGTGAGGGTGCTGAATGCCTCTTGAAGATGCAAAACCAGCCCAGTGACCACTCCCTCTTCCAGCATGGGCAGAAGCCATTACAAAATGGGTAGAGTAAAATCCTGGACACCATAGAACTGCCATGGCTCTGGGGAAGAATATGAACCAAGCTCTTTCGGATCTGCATGCCCTGGGGTCTGCCTCTATAGACAACCATCTCTGTGAACGCCTGGAGAACCACTTCCTGGATGAAGAGGTAAAACTTATCAAGAAGATGGGGGGTGATCACCTGACTCACCTCAGCAGGCTGCCCGGGGCCGCAGGCTGGGCTGGGCATGTATCTCTCTAAAAGGCTCACCCTCAAGCATGACTAGGAACCTCTGAACCCAGTTGCCTTTGAGGGACCCCTCTGGCTTCCCCCTGGTGTCAGTGCTCCTGCCTGAACATCCCCCCACATCCACTAGGCAGCTTTTTAACCACCCTGGAGTCCTCTCCCAACCTGTGGACCAAATAGAAACAATAAAGCCTTTTGCAGTAAAAAAGTGGTTTTGTCATTTTATTTTATTTTATTTTATTTTTGGTTTTGTCATTTTAAATATGAACATACTATATTTGGACCACCTGGACATTTATCTGTTGCATAATTGGAAACTAGAAATTGAAGCAAAGAATGACTTTCTCTATCTCAAAGCTCCCCAGGTATCTTGGTGTTCAAGGAAGATTATACAATTTCACTCTGATATTTTTAAAAAATACTGTGTCTCCTCCTAGACACTTGTGACAGAATTTGCTGCTTCTGCTTTCTTGGCTCAGTCTTATTAACGTCTAAGGATAATTTTTCTTCCCAAACAACTTTGTTGTCTCATTAACAAGTTTAGCAATGTCACATGCAGATGGTATAGAGAAAACTAGGTCAGGTTTCTCGGTTAGTCCCTTGAGCAGCCCTTGAGTGCTGTTTTAATTTAATACTTGTGTGCATATTTGTAGGAAAAGAAGAGATTATTTGGTGAATAGTTTTGACTCTATTTTAACTTCAGATACAATCTCAATTTTAATGACAAGGAAACTAGATCTAGAATATATTCCAAGATCTACTGAGGGTATCTCCTATACCCTATCTACCTATATCTAGATCTATATATCTATTGATCTATTCAAACTGTTTTAATTTTTAGGTTTTTCAAGTGACTCTATACCAGTGATTCTCAACCTGGCTATACTTTAGAATCATTAGAGGTTGGGGTAGAGGGTGGGTGGGGTGTAGGGAGGGACTTAAGAAATACCAATGCTCAGGTAGCATCCATCTCAGGTCAATGAAATCTAAATCTCAGGGTAGGTCCAAACATTTGAATTTTTTTTTTTTTAGAAATTTCTATTTTATTATTTTTTAAAGATTTTATTTATTCATGAGAGACAGAGAGAGAGAGAGAGAGGCAGAGACACAGGCAGAGGGAGAAGTAGGCTCCATGCAGGGAGCCCGACGTGAGACTTGATCCCCAGACTCCAGGATCACGCCCTGGGCCGAAGCTGGCGCTAAACCGCTGAGCCACCCAGGAATCCCCCAAACATTTGAATTTTTAAAAAAGATCTCCAAGCAATTCTAAATGCTTTAACAACTAAACTCTCTCTTACAGATCAAAAAAATTCAGAGGGCAAATAGTTACAGAATATCAGGCATTTTGTGACAACTTTAATATAATCATATTGAAATTAGAACCTACATTCTATTTTAAGGGGTTCTTTTTTCACTCCCCTCCTGGGAGCCCTCTCATATGCACTTCTAGGGAGAAGTGTAAAGTAAGTGCACACTTATAACATCTACCTCTTTAGTGAATATGCTAAATGTAGGTCCACACAAGGGCCTATGCATGGAGACAAGCAAGATGCTTATCTTTCTTCCTCCCAAACAACTGTCTCCTTCTTCCTGGACCAAGCCCTGCTGGTCCTGCACTGAAACTTGGGAGGATGTGCTTATCACAAATGGAAACTGGGAGTTTTGGCTTCCTCCCTTGAATTTTTAATGTATTGAGGAAACTAAGGGGAATGGTTCTCCCAATAATAAAATGAAAACATGAACTTCAGAGATGGGTTTGCTAAGAGGAAAGGGGGAGAAATGCATATCAAAATTTAAAGGAAACAGCCATTTTGCTTTCTCCTTCCCTAAATAAACAACAGTGACAGCAACTTTAAAAAATAAATAATTTGAAGGAAAGCTACCTTACTTTAAGTGTAAAAGATTGCAATTTAATTTGTAACTCATGAAAATAACAAGGAACAAAAATGATAGTATGCTCAACTTATTACTTGGATATCCAGGTCTTAGGATGGTAGGAAGGCTGTGAATCTCCAACACAGGACAATTGAGAGCCAACAACAGAATAAGTCTGCCACCTAGCTGGCTCCAGAAGTTTCCTTATTTTCTAAGGTTTATAAGTAGTGGTGGTAGGAAATGGAATAATGGAAGGGGGACAGAAGGGAAGGAAAAAGAATTAAAGGCAGATACTAAAAGTACTTGCGGACAGTAATATAGGGTAGTTAGTATAGTGAAAACTAAATTTGAGGGCATTATTAACAAGCATCTGGGTTTGGTTGGGTTTAATTGTTTCCTTCAAAAGAAACACACATGCCACCCCACCACCACCACCACCACACACATACCAGGTGCTAGATGATGGGGAGAAAAGAAAAATAAGGCATCATTTCTACACTCAGGGAGCTAACTCTCTTATTGGAAAACTTATTTCTTATTTTTACATAGAATAAATAAAGAATAATTTAGACAAATCACTGAAGTGATTGTGTATTTTTCCATTGTTTAGTTTTCTGATTATAAAGGGGATAATGCTTATTGTAGAGAAGTTAGCAGTTACAAACTTAGAAAGGAAAATAATGATCACCCCTAATTCCTGAGCTCTTCCTGTTCTGATATGACAGCATCTTTTCTTCGGTTTCATCTTCATTTTCTCTCTCTCCACTGGCTCCTTTCTCTCAGCCCACAAGTGTGTTATCTCTCCCTCATCTCAGTATCCTCATCATTGTAATGGGGGTAATTGCAGCTACCACTGAAGGTTGCTGTGTGATTAAATGAGGTAATATAGGTAAATGCTTGGAACAGTATCTACCATGTGGTAAACACCATACAATCGTTATTTTTAAATTATTTTAGATCAGGGCAGCCTGGGTGGCTCAGCGGTTGAGCGCTGCCTTCAGGCCAGGGCATGATCCTGGAGACCCGGGATCGAGTCCCATGTCAGGCTCCCAGCATGGAGCCTGCTTCTGCCTCTGCCTGTGTCTCTGCCTCTCTCTGTGTCTCTCATAAATAAAATAAATTTAAAAATCAATCATTTTAGAGCAAATATACAAGAAAACTTTTTGCTAGATCCTGTTCTCCCCTAACCACTGTCTCAGCTGTTCCCATCCCTTGGCTCCCTGATCTCTGCTGACTTTATTCTCTTCTTTCCCCATTGTAATTAGACTGCTGTCAGGGAGTTGCAAAAGTGTTAGCTTGCTCTCAGCATATTACCCAGAGTGTTTTTCCAGCTCAGCTGAATCTCCAGTCACCTCCATTTCCTCCCAGTGTCCATCTACCTTATAGCACTAGTCAATCTGATGCCAGTTCTGATCCTTTTCACCTTTTCTGGAAATGAAAATCCAGTCTTTGAAAACAAATAAAACAAATTTTAAGCTTTGACATCCATCCTTGAGCATCTAGCCCTAAGCCTTTCAGTCTTCTACCCACCTAAACCTAATTCATTCTTATTAAGCACTTTCTCTACAGCGTTGATCATAATCTGACTTGTATTGTTGTTGTGTGTCTGTCCTTTTGGCTGGACAGGCGACAGTGAGCATTTTGTTGACCTTTGTATCTCTAGATCCTGTTTCATGGATATTTGTCAAATTGTGTTGAAGTCCTGGTGGGGAGGGTACTGCTTAAGGCATTTACTATTTACTACTGTGGGTTTTAATTATTAAGGTATATCTCTTCACTTCTTTACTATATTTTAAGGTCTTTGTGAGGTGGGAATCTGGCCTTTTCAGTTGTATTTACCCCACAGGGTTCAAAATTGTGTCCTGCATATAAGAGGTACTTCCTAAATATTTCTGAAATGATAATTACCTTTGCAGAATACTTTATACTTTACAAAGCTCTTCCACATGGATCAGCTCATTGAATCTCTTGGTGAGCTTCCAAGGGCAGCCCCATTTGGCAGAAGATGAATGAAAAGACACACACTAGTGGAACTAGCAAGGGCTCAAGTTAAAGGTGTCTGATTTTAGATGTCTCGGTTCTCTCTACTATACTCTCCAGCCTGTGAAACTGAATGTAACATCATTTCATGCAAATAGGTTTTCCTGAGTGATCAAAATGGGGAACATCTGGCTGGAGATACAGGGGAGCTCTGAGGAAGAGGTGGGGTTACTTGAGAAGGGCTTGGAAGTGTGCCTTGGAAGAACATGCAGTATGTGAGGCAGAGAGAAGGTGAATGATGCTTTGGAAGTTATAGTATGTGAAAGGTTTTGTATTAAACCTAGTTTCACTATTTCATATTTGAAAAAAGCAGGTTGCAGAAAGTGTTTATTTTTAAAGGAAATGCATGAATTTGGCAACTAAAATTACAGTTTAATTTGTAACTCTGTACACAGCAATAGGAATGACTGTGATGGGTTCTGCAGGCAACGCAGCAAAACCCTGAGGCTTTTTACAATCTTTCAATTTTTAAAAAAAGTCTTTTTATGGTTATTTACAGTCTAACGTAGGTCAACTAACTTGGTGGTTTTTTGTCTTCTCAAATAACTGCTTACAGTAACACACCAAGGGTCTATCATTTAGACTTTGGATATAACATTGAAGTTATTTGTTTCTTTCCTTCTGTTTATAGTGTATATTTATGGACAACTTTATTATGGTACAAATCTGTAGCTAAATGACATTTCCCAATATTGCACCAAGAGACTGGTTACTCCAGTGATTCTAGTAATAACATTTTACACATTCTTTTGGCTTTCAACAGTGTCCTGTCAGATAACAAAGCTTAAAAGAACATCTACAGTGATGAAAGCCTTGTGAGGTTGCAATTTCTCTACATCTGCTTCCAAAACCAACCCTATGTAGCAAGTTATGCTTGGTGAGGCCAATAATTCTAGGTCATTTATTCTTTTATTGCTTCTTTACTATTTTGTTCTACTTGACTGAATAGGTTTTAGGAAATACACCATGGGCATGCTGATTTCCATTCGAGTTGCTCCAGCTACACTCTACATTTTTCCCTTTCTCCCTTTTGAGCTCCACTTGAGAGCTCATTTCACCGTTCAGAGCAACTTCAATTTCAAATCTTTTCCCTGCACACAACCCATTTCCCATTCTTGGCTCTGTGCCTTCATTCTTGAAGTCTAAAGTCATCACTTAGTATGTACCCAGGATTCTCTTGGACCTTTGTTTTTTAAAACTAATATACATTTTATTTACTGATCAAGTTTCCCCTACAGAAAGTATTGTTAACTGCGTATGCCATTGACCCTTCCTAGCACCCGACTTTAGTGAGTTTACTTGCCTATTACTAATATTAATAAAAAAAGAATTGTAATTTATGTGGTAGAAAATAGCTTGTGTTCTAGTACAGACATCTTGCCTCTTTTACTCTTGCTGCAGGCATCAGGATGTCTGGTGCTTCTTAGGTTTTGACAGTCCCCCCAAACTGGGAATTCTTTGCAGACAACAAAAAGGTTCTCCTAGAACTGTGTTACTCTGCAATTGAAACTCTTATCTATGTTTGCCATAGATATGGATTGCTGATTTGTTTTTCAGTGGGAGAAAGGATACCTCTGGGAATGAAAACTTTAGTACTGTGATAGGCAGCTTAATAGAAGGTAGTTATAAACATTGTTAGACTCATTTTTTTAATTTACCAAAGGCAGTTTAATGATACTAATTTTGTCAACATATGGGTTAACAATGACAAATAATATTTTCAAAAAGTAATACCTTTAACATAATTAAGTACACTCCATGCATTATCATGCCTCTGAGGTTTTACTCTCATTATTCCAGCTGCCTTGTAATCTGTTCTGCCTTTCTCTGAGTGTAAAATATGATTCACTCCTCAAGGTCAAGGCGAAATGTCACTTCCTCTGTGAAATTCTTTTGAATCCTTCTGAACAGCATCAGTTACTTTTGCCTTTCTGTCTCCCAAACATTTTATAAATCTACTTATTTTCTTTTGGGTATTTTTTTAGGCCAAAATGTGCTTCACAGTTGTGTGTGTGTGTGTGTGTGTGTGTGTGTGTGTGTGTCCTTTCTTGAAGGTGGATGGGCATTATTTAGCTCTGAAAGTTTCCTTAGCACCCAGAATTGTGCTTTTAATACGGTATTGGTTGAAGTTTTGACTGCTGAAGAATATTCAAAATGATGACTAGTTGTAATAAAGGTAGTATGGGTGAGATTACAAATAATTAATGTCCTTAACCTGGGAGAGTTTAAGATCTGGGCCAAATTTTGATATGGCTAGAACCACAGAAAAATATAGAAGAGCCCTTTACTACCACAATTTGTAACTGTTAGCAAAGCACCAGTAAGGTAAACATTTGCATGCAGCTCACTCAATTAGGGCATCAAATTGGTGACTAGTACAATGAGCAAAATTTTATCAACTTTTGAGTTCTTTAGTTTGGAAGTTTATGAAGAAAAGAAAATAATTGTGAAGGATTAGATGCACAGTGAAATGGAAAATGTACATAAGTACATTGTGCTGTGTGTGTGTGTATGCATTTGTGTGTACTCAGAAACAACAAATTATAGGAAGAACAATGGCTTTGGTGGCATATAAACCCAAGCTTACTTTTTCCCTGCCATCTGGAGTTTCCCTCAGCAAGTTACCTAACAGTTTTGAGCCTCACTTACTTCACCTCTAAAAGGGCAATTATAATGAGTTATACAGATTAAATGGGATAATTTCTTTTTTAAGTATGAAGCACAGTTCCTGGCATAGTAGAGGCATTTCTTCTCCTGCTTTCTCCTATGTTTCACTTCTAGAAAAAGTCCTGGAAGCCCAGGGGAAACCCTTGGCCAAAACAGACTAGAATAATACCAGCAGTCCTAATCTTGCGCCTCTGTCACCATCTAGTACTCCCTGTCCACTTCTTCATTCCTGCTGGTCCACCCTGGACTGACCATTCCCTGAAAACTGTGCTAATGCTAGAGGCCTTTCAGCTTATAAGGGCTCTAAGTTCAGTCCTCAAGAACAAAGCCTCTTTAACACCTGTCCACGTGTCAGTTGCTACTGCTATTCCTGACATTAATCATAGTTTCAGGGATATTTGAGAAACAGGAATGGCAGGAGGCAGGACTTCTCTGTGGTTGCCCTTTGGTGGCTCTGGAATGTCTGTGCATGCCTATGCTGCTTTGTGGTTAGTCAGTTGGTTGTGAGTTTACAGTTCCAAGTGACTTTGGGTGAGAAAAAGAATGTCTTTCAAAAACCTTGAGCTGCTGGAAGAATTCTCGTAGTTACTCAAATGTTTCTTTCTCTGTAGTTATTTTCTCTTTCGAGGTTACAGCAGTTAGAATTAAAAGCTGTAATACTGGCTTCAAGGCAAAATTGTTACAACTGGGCTTTGCTATTTATTTTGTATATGCATTTAAATTTTATGAAAGAATATGTGTATTTCAAGTGATGTGCATTTATTAAAGTTGTAAATCTGTGTAGAGTAAAACCACAACTTGTGAGTAGAAACATCCTAAAATATTAATAGTGGGTTGTCTCACTTTTTCTTTTTTCTATGTACATATTTTCTGATTCTGATTCTGTATAATATTTGCATATTACTTCTAAAACAAAACCCCAATTGTATACTATGTCACATATAATTGTTTTTTCATTTTAGAAGTTATATATGTATATAATGCTCAGTTAAATATAATGAGAGGGAAGACATTATTGATACTGAGGTGCTTGAAGGGCTTATTAAGGGAAGTTTTGTAAAAGGAAGAATCCTAAAAGTGTAGCAGAGAACAAAAGATGTGAGTATGGAAGAGAGGAGAGGGCTTTTGACTGATTTACTTTGATATCTATAGGTGGGTTTTTCCAGTAGTTAAATATTGTCTAGGAGTTTTTAACTTCTTCTATAGTCACATCCTTCTTTCCTAAGAAGATCTAAATAAGCCACCATTTACTATAGCAGAGTGGAGTTGAGTTGGAAAATTAAGTAGAGAGTAAGTGATAATAACAAAAAGTTTTAGCTGAAATTTTTTGAGTTAGAGGCACTATTTAAGCTCCAGTTTAGTCCTTATAAAATATACCAAGAGGTGGGTACTTTTATTATTTATATTTACAAATAAGCAAATCAAGTCACAGGGAGATTAGTTACTTCTCCAGGGTCTCCCCACTAGAAAGTAATGGTGCTGATTTGAACCTAAGTAGTCACACTTCTAACCTTGGAGAATGGCCTTATTTAAACAGTGATAACAACAGCCTACAGAGATACAGTGTAGAAAAAATAGTTTGAAAAACTCTTGGGACACACAGGAGAGTTATTTACTAACCTCAGAGCATGTCCTAAGGGGGCAAGCTTCATTGAAAAATTTCTCCAGGAACAAAGTAGCTGGCCGGCACTAAGTCTCTCCCTTGCCCCCCAGCATAAACACATGGCCACCTGCAGGAACTACTGAGGTGCCAGCATTCATTATGTAACTTGCTTACACCAAGCCCCACCTCCTGTATTTTGGTAGATTGGCGTTTCCCAGTCATGTTTGCCTCAGTCCCAGTGCTGCAGGCCACCGCCGCCCCCAAAAGTGGGGCAAACCTTGACAACACCATTTCTCCCAACCTGTGTGTTTTGTGGGGTCTTGGTCCTGGGGGATGGTAGTGACAGTGGCAGTGGTAGGCCATGAGAAAGCCTGTTGCACATCTTGTTAAAATCACATGCCCTGTATATGCCACTTTGTGGATCTACCCAGGCCACACTGATCCTGGAGGTAGTGGCAGTAGGTCTCATTTCATAAGCAGACTGGTGTGCATCATTTTAAAACCACATGCCCCACCCTGACTGGGGACCAAACAATGCCCACAATAGGCAAAGAAAGCCTCTGCAGATGAGTGGACTGAAGAAAAAAAGCAGCCAGGACACAATAGCAGGATGCACACAACACACATAGAAGACACTCAAGTCCTGGTGAACAGGAAACACTGTTCTGTAGGATACTACAGAACTCTTCTTCATAAGGCCATTACTTTCAAGAGCAGGAGATATAGGTAACTTACCTAACACACAGAAACAAACACAGAGAGTTAGACAAAATTAGGTGACAGAGAAATTTGTCCCATATGAAAGAATGGGACAAAACCACAGCAAGAGACACAAGCAAAATGGATATAAATAATATGCCTGGTAGAGAATTTAAAGTAATGATCAGAAAAATACTCACTGGCATCAATAAAAGATTGGAGGATGTCAGTGACACCCTTAACAAAGAGATAAAGAAGAACCAACTGAAGATGAAAAACACAATAAATGAAATTTAAAATACCCGAGATGGAATAAATAGCAGGCTAGAGGAAGTGGAGGAATGAATTAGCAACCAGGAAGAGAGTAATGTAAACTAATCAAGCTGCACAGCTGAAAGGAGAAAAATATGTAAAATAAGAATATTCTTGGGATGCTTGGGTGGCTCAGTAGTTGAGCACCTGCTTTCGACTCAGGTCGTGATGCCAGGATCCGGGTTTAAGTCCCACATCAGGTTCCCTGCAAGGAGTCTGCTTCTTCCTCTGCCTATGTCTCTGCCTCTCTCTCTCAGTCTGTGTCTCTCATGAATAAATAAATCCTAAAAAAACCCAAAAGAATATTCTTAGGGAATTCAGCAACTCCATCAAGCATAACTACATTCACATTATAGGGACGCTAGAAGAAGAGAGAGAAAAGGGGGCACAAAATTTATTTGAAGAAATAGTAGCTTATAACTTCCCAAATCTGGGGAAAGGAAAATAAATCCAGAACCAGGAGACACAGAGATCCCCCAGCAAAATCAACTCAAGGTGTTGCACACCAAGGCACATAGTAATTAAAATGGCAAAAAAGTAGGATAAAGAGAGAATTTTAAAAGCAGCAAGTGAAAAGATAGTTACATGCAAAGGAAGCCCCATAGAGCTATCAGTAGATTCTTTAGCAGAAACTTTGTAGGACAGAAGGGAGTTGATATATTCAAAGTGCTGAATGAGAAAAAATCTCCACCCAACAATACTTTATCCAGAAAGACTATCATTCAGAATAATAAAATGAATGATAAAGAGTATATCACACAAGCAAAAGCTAAAGGAGTTCATGACCACTAAACCAGCACTATAAGAAATGTCAAAAAGGACACTTGAGTGGATAGATAAGACCACAAGGGTAAGGAAAGTAGGGAACACAAAAACAATAAAAATAGGTATACTATAAAAATCAGTTAAGGAATTCATAAGATAAAATTATGTGAAGTATTACACCCTATGCTTAAAATATAGTGGGGGGTGGTGAGTAAAGAATGGGTTCAGACTTAAGCAACCACCAACTTAATATATACTTATATGCAGGATGTATGTTTTATACAAATGTAGTAGTAACCGTAAATAAAAAACCAGTAATAGATATGTAAAAAATAAAGAGAAAAGAACCCAAGTATATCACTAAAGAAGGCCAGTGAACCATGAAAAATAACTGAAAGAAAGGATCAGAGAACTATAGAACAACCACAAAATAAGTAACAATATGGCAATAAATACATATCTGGTAATAGTTACTTTGCATGAAAATGAACTAAATGTTCAGTCAAAACATACAAAATGACAGAATGGATAAAGAAACAAGTCCCATCTATATCTGCCTCTAAGATTCTTATTTCAAGCCTAAAGACACATGCAGATTAAAAGTGAGGGGATGGAGAAACATTTATCATGCAAATAGATGTAAGCTGAGGTAGCAATACTTATATCAGACAAAATAGACTTTAAAACAAAGACTGTAACAAGAGACAAAAAGGACACCATATAATAAAGAGGACAATCGTTAATATTTATGCACCCAACATGGGAACAATTACATGAAACAATTAATAGCAAACATAAAGGAATTAATCAATAGTAATACAATAATAGAAGGGGACTTTATTTTATTTTTTTTATTGGAGTTCGATTTGCCAACATATAGTATAACACCCAGTTCTCATCCCTTCAAGTGTCCCCCTCAGTGCCCATCACCCAGTCACCCTGTCCCCCCACCCACCTCCCCTTCCACTACCCCTTGTTCATTTCTAGAAGGGGGCTTTAACACCTCACTTATATCAAAGGACATATTGTCCAAACAGAAAATCAACAAGCTAACAGTGGCTTTGAATGACACACTAGACCAAATGGATTCAACAGATATATTCAGAATATCCCACCCTAAAACAGCAGAATACACATTCTTTTCAAGTGCACATGGAGCATTCTCCTGAATTGATCCTATTAGGCTATAAAACAAGTCTCAACAAGTTCAAAAAGATCTAAGTCATGAATCTTTTCTGACTGCAATGCTATGAAACTAGAGATCTACCACAAGAAAAAATCTGGAAGGAGCACAAATACATGGAGGTTAAATAAGATGCTACTAACAGTGAATGGGTCAACCAGGAAATCAAATAAGAAATCAAAAATTACATGGAGAGAAATGAAAATGAAAACACAGTGGTGCAAAATCTCTGGTATGAAGCAAAAGCGGTTCTAAGAGGCAAGTGTATAGCAATACAGGCCTACCTCAAGAAGCAAGAAAAATCTTAAATAAACAACCTAACCTTACACTCAAAGGAGCTAGAAAAAAGCACAAATAAAATTCCAAACCAGCAAAAGGAGAAAACTAATAAATATTGGAACAGAAATAAATGATATAGAAACAAAATGAATAGAACAGATCAACGAATCCAGGAGCTTGTTCTTTGAAAAGATTAAAAAAAAAATTGATGAACCTGTAGCCAGACTCATTTGAAAAAGAAAAAATAAGATGACTCAAACAAAATCATATGAAAGATAAGAAATAATTGACACTACAGAAATACAAATGATTGTAAGATACAATTATGAAAAGTTATATGCCAACAAATTGGACAATCTGGGAAAATGGATACATTCTTAGAAACATATAATTTCCCAACACTGAAACAGGAAGAAATAGAAAATTTAAACAGGCTGATTACCAGCAATGAAATTGAATTAGTAATAAAATAAAAACTCCTGACAAAAAAAAGTCCAAGGCCAGAGAGCTTGCCAGGTGAATTCTACCAAACATTTTTTAAAAAAGATTTTATTTATTTATTCAGGAGAGACACAAAGAGAGAGGCAGAGACATAGGCAGAGGGAGAAGCAGGATCCCTGTAGGGAGCCTGATGTGGGACTCGATCCTAGGACTCCAGGATGAGTCAAAGGCAGATGCTCAACCACTGAGCCACCCAGGTGCCCCAATTCTACCAAACATTTAAAGAAGAGTTAATACCTCCTCTTCTCAAACTCTTCCAAAAATTAGAAGAGGCAGGAAAAACTTTCAAATTTATTCTTTGAGGCCAGCATTATCTTAATGCCAAAACCAGATAGGAACCACAAAAAAAGAGAACTATAGGCCAATATCCTTGATGAAAACAGATACAAAAATCCTCAACAAAATATTAGCAAACTGAATCCAACAATACTAAAAAAAATTCAAAAACCATTTGATTCCTCTCATATGTAGAATTTAAGAAATAGCACAAATGAAGAAAGGGAAAAAAAAAGAGACAAACCAAAAATCAGACTCTTTCCTATAGAAAACAAACAAGTGGTTATAGAGGAGCAGTGGGTAGGGGGATGGATGAAAGAGATGAAGGGGATTAAGAGTATAGCTATCTTGAGCACTGGGTAATAATGGGACTGTTGAGTTACTATACTGTACACCTGAAACTAATAGAACACTGTATGTTAACTATACTGGAATTAAAATTCAAAAAAATTTGAGTGTTTAGTGTCTTTCTCCTTCAATAGACTTTCTGAACGATTAGGTTGCATTGTATTTGCACATTGATTCTGAGAACAACCCTAAAATGGAATCAATTATAATAATTCAATATATACATATGGAAACCAACCAAGAATGGAATATCTGCATAAAATCAAAGTTTACTTAAAGACTGGAAATCAAATTCTGGTCTGACTTCTCAGCTCAGGTTTCAAATTGCAGGATTACACTGCCACCTAGTGTAAGCAAACATTTCCCAGCGTTTGAAAGCTAGTGAATGCATAAAATTTCATAGGATGCAACCTAAAACAATGCTTACTTAAAAGTTCTTTGGTAAAAGAGCAAAAGCAATTTCAGAATGAAGGATCTTTCTATATTTTATTAATAGAGTGTGACATGGATTCAGGAACACATTTTATATTTTTTGCTTGATAAATGAGAATAGTGCAGAAGGGAAGGCTTGGGTTTCTGTACTTCATTCTGCCAAGTAAATTTCTTTAATACTTATAACATAAAGAAATTAATACAATTTGTTTTCATAAGCTAATACAATTTGTTTTCATAAGTGTTAATGTTTCTAGTAGATCTGTCCTATGGGTACAACTGACGTTTATTTTAAAAAGCTATTTGGCAAGTAATTATGGATTTGCAGACTAATATTTTTAATATCAGTAAAAGGGAAAGTAGCTCAATGGAATTGAAAACATTACCTTTATGATCAGCTTTTCTCACTGGGCCAGCAGCACGAGCATCAACGAGAGAGATTGTTAGAAATATAAATTCTTAGACCCACCTTAAATCTCCTGAATCAGAAACTCTGGGGGTGAAGCCCAGAGATACATTTTTATCTTCAGGTGATTTTGATGTAGCTTTGGGAACCACTGTTAGAAAGGAGGGCTTATGACATGTAGAAAAAAGTGTTGAGTGACCAGCAGGTGAGGTTTGGAAGATGCAAAAGAGATTTAGGACATGAATCAGCTGCTACAAATTGAAGATAATTGATCTGCAAGGAAGCAAATGTAGCAACACATGTTGGAAGCACATGTGTGGTGGCGAGGAATTGATTTCTCCCTTCCTTGGGGAGATGCAAATACTCATATTTTTGAGGAAGCAAAAATAATATACCAGAAACCTTGGAGATGGGGATGGTATTTATGTTAAATAACACATTCTTGTATTAATGGCTCATGGCAAGAACACATTTATTTGTGAGTGATTTCAGAGAGAATGGTTATCATCATGGGGCTCTATTAGCTTGCTATATATGATTAGGCTACAATTACAAATGTAGAGCCAAAATAAGCAGACTAAAATTAGAGCTTTGATTGTGGTAGATTTCTTTACAGTAAAACTTAACTTAATGCAAAACTGTGGGAATCCTAGTTTTAGCAACTCTCTGATTATTAATCAGCTTCTCAGCCAGATTTCTTTGATAAATTTCATGTACTAGCTGTGGCTAATTTGCAGCATCCTCGCACCACTGCTATGTGTCACTAGGCATTTGAATCTTTTGTTTTTAAAAACAAGATATACAGAAGAAAGCTTACAACTAGATACTATTAGGAAGTTAGTTTAAAAAGAGCCTCTTCTCTGTTTCAATCTATAAAATAAATGTGAGACACATGGCATATTTTTTAAAAAGTTGTAAGTTTATGATAACTTCACTTCAAAAGAATACTTAAAAAATATTGTAGTGTAAAACCTAAGGAGTCTTCTTGACTATTCTATGAATTTTGTAGGATGTCCAACTATTGTGCCTCCTTAGGTAATAAGAGAAAAGATATCTCTTGACGTACCTAGTGCCTACTGCATTCTAATGCAATGTTTTTAAAACCTTGGGTTGCAACCAATTAGCTGGTCCTGAAATCAATTTATTGAGGTAGTCACCATCACTAAAAAATGAAACAGAATAAAACAGAAAATAGGGTGCACTACATTTATATGGATAAATATTTTCTTCTGAAACTTGTTTCAGTTGTGTGTATGCATGCATATTTATTAAATCCATCCAATTCATCCTTCAGCAATGCCAGAACCATTTTTCGGAAGACATATCTAAAAAGTTATTATTGGCCTCAAACTCCTCAACCAGCTCCCTTAATAGCCAGAATAAAGTCCAAACTATTTCAAAGGCTTTCAATATCTCCTTACTCAATGTCTCCTGCATGGGTCCTTATATCATTTCAGAAAATGACATCACCATCCACTAGTTTGCTCAAACTTGAAAAGTGTTTCACTCGCCCTCCTCTCCTTTATCCAGTCTACCCTTAGTCTTGTCACCGGATTCTCATCTAGTCTGAGTCAAAATTTATCATCTCAGAGGAGCCTTTTTTGACCCCTCAATCTTGATCAGCTTCTACACCTACCCCTGCCTTTCTCTAATACACATTGCCCATTTTTGTATATATATTTTTATAACAGTTCCAATTCAAACTATCTTGTCTGTTCTTCTACCTGAATTTAGTATCTATCTCCCCACCAGCTGTAAGGTCCATGGGGCAGGGACCTAGACCTTCTCCACTGTACCTCTGTGCTGAGACCAGTTCAAGGCTCATGGTAGAAGAGTCACCAATAAATATTTACCAAGTGAAAGAGTTCCTGAATTAAACCTGGGTTCCTAAAATACTCTCTTCTACCTTTTTTGCCAGGGTATCTGCTATTTCATCTGCCCAGAATGTACTGTTCCCACCTATTTTCTTTGTAAGCTTCCATTCATTCTTTAAGATTTCACTTCCTTTATGAAAAATTTCCTGATGCTCCTGGACCGAGTTCATATATGTTCTCAATGGTACTGCAGCTTCATTCCCTCACTGTTTTGCAAACATTTTCATATTGGATTTCCCAACTGGGCTGTGAACTTCCTTGGGGCATGGCTTTTTGTCTCCTCAACTCCTAGCACTTGGTAAGAATGGTTTTATACTTGGTACATATAGTCATTCACTAAGTGTTTGCTAAATGGTTGAGGACACAAATGAAAGAGAGTAGATGATCAAGAAAGATGATTATTTGTGATTATGTTCCCTGATTTAAACTGCAAGTAAATTAAATTCTGGATTTCTAGAGAGGGGAAGATGTGTGTGTGTGTTAGGAGAGGGAGGGAGTAAAAAGAGATGAAAGCATAATTATTCTGCTAAAATATTTCTATTTACAAAATGGATCATCTTTAAATATCGAGCTGTCTTACTGCATTTATGATTTTATATAATTGATCAGATTTCATTTCCACATAGCTTTTTAGGAGCAAACTGTTAGGTAAAGTGAGGAACAATGTTAGTGATGAAAAAGCTTATGTGTCTGTGACTTTAGAGTGCAATTTGAACTGACCAAAGGGTGTGGGGTTTGCCCTGCTCCCTGAGAGACTCTCATGTCAAGGTATGAAATATAATTAATGGAAAACAGGGTAGAAAAAGGAGAAAAAGTATCCTTAAATGTGGTGTGTGTGTGTGTGTGTGTGTGTGTGTATGAGAGAGAGACAGACAGACAGAGAGACAGCGAGAGAGAGAGAGAGAGAGATCTTGTTTTCTCTGGACTTACATTCTTTCTTAATAGAGCTCTAGCTTGCTCTTCAACATCTTACATAAAACTGCCAAACTAGAATAAAGCCAAACCACTTATAAGAAAACCTATTTTGTTCTCATTTTAAAAAACATTTATTAAAATTCCCCCTTCATTTGCCTTCTCATTCTAGCTGTAGAGGACTGTTCAAAATGGGATGAGGAGGGGACAAAAGCAGGTAAGATCTTTAAAACACTTAACAAAAGGACTTCTCAAACACTAAATTACACAGGAAAATCTGCCTCTTTTGTCTCCCACAATAAATAGTATGAGAAGATCTGTAATACAAATAAAGAACTTAAGTGGAGAGGATCCCTTTGGAAAATGCCCCTTCCCTTGTGAATCTAGGGCTGGCTTACCTTGTGTGATTTCAGAGAGGTCCCCAGCTGCACGGTTTCTCTTCTGAAGTCCTACCATTAGAGTTCAGGTTTTGTTTTGTGTTGGTTTTGTTTTTGTTTTTTGTTTTTTTGTGTTTTTGTTTTTTGATTAGTTAACTGCTCCATTTACGTAAGCCCTGGTCAACTTTCAAGAAAAAGCCAGACTGGAACCATTTATAATTCTGTGATTCAGCCAAAATGGCTGCCTTTGGGAACCATAATTTTGATTGATGGAAGGAGAATGACAAGGCCCTGTGGAGAGCCCAAACAAATGAAGAAATGGATGTCCTAATTCCAGGGGAGAGACAGGTAGGTCAAAAGTAGAAACTAGAAAGAGGAACAAATGAGGTAGATGTTCAGGTTTACCTGGCTCTCAGCTCATCATGGCAAACAAACTCTCCATCAAACTGAGGAAAACAGAAGAGGAAAGGATTTTTTTTAAAGAAACAAACAAAAAATAATACCATTTAATTTACAATTTAAAAATTCAATTGATTTAAAAATTAAAGAAATATCAAGAAAACAAAACTACCTCATACTAGACACCAAAACTTATTAAGATCAGTGGATCATCTGAACCTGAAAGTCTTTGTTTTTGATTGGACGCTGATGTCTCCCAAGATGGGACAAAAAGCAGACCATCCCAAGTGGATAAGGTGGAGGCTCTTTCTTGAAGTACTTAGGTTCTGAAGAGAAGATGGATATATGTGATATGGTGTTGATAAAAAAACCTTTCACTTCAGGTCTATGCTCCTTGTAACATGTTCTCAACTTGTTTATAGAGGATAATATGTTGTTTACTTCCCAGGATATTCTGCTTAGCTCTGGTAATTATAGAGTTTAAGAAGAAATAAAAACTAGGGGGCTTGATGTTACATTTTACCAAGTTTTTTGTGCCTCAATTGTCTAACCTGTAGAATAGGAGTCACTTTAGTTTTACTTTATAGTGTTTAGAGAATTAAATGTTATCAGGCTTTAAGCATTTTAAGCAGAGGGGTCAAATACTGAAGTGTTAGTTATAATGATGATGACAATGGGAAAGAATGACTGTTCCCCTGTGCCAGGCATTTGATTTTCTTCTTTGATATCTTGTTTCATTCTCAAAACAATTGTTTTAGGTAGCTATTTTCAACCCACTTTTCATCTAAGGTAGCTGAGTTACATACAGATTAACTAATTTGCCCCAAAACATACAACTGGTAAACTTCAGAACAAATGGAGATTCAAATCTAGGTTGGCTGTGCACCAAGGCCCCCATGAGTTCCCACATCTCTGCTTTCCAGTGAGCCCCTCTTTACCTCAGTCCTCTAAAAGCATTCACTGTATTTCTATAGCAGTTCTAAAAGCTTCCATTGTATTCCTATAGCAGCTTGCCTGAGTTTTTCTGGTGAATTTCTCCACATCCTGACTTTTTTTCTTTTCAGCAAACTTTCCCTTGCTAATCCCTCCTTCTGTGTAACCTTGTTAGCTTTGAGGACACACCCCTGGCTGGGCCTGGGCTTACAGGGCCACCTCTCCCCACCCCTTCCCTCTCCTGTGGTTTAAAGTGTCACCGATGCCTTTGGCTCACTCCCTTTGCTTTAAGCCCTTACACAGGCAGGACGAACCAAGGCTGGGCCTGGAACCCATTAGTCCTGGGGTGACAGTGAAGGGGTCTTGGGGGGAGTGCTGACCTCCCCTACAACCCCATCATCACCAGGACTGTTGGCACAAAAGAAAAACGAATGGGAAAATGAAGAACTTCTGGTAAGACCTTGACACTGGAAAGGGTGGTGGGGAGACTGGGTTGGGGGCCCTCAGAACCAAGGGTCTGTGTTTCTGCAGCGGTGGTAGGATAAGAGGAGGTGAAGGTAGATGGGGAGGGGAGAGGAGAGAGAGAGACTCAGAGAGACAGAGAAAGACAGATGGGAGTGAAACAAAAGAACAAGCATAAGAGACAGGAGAGAGAGAAAGGAGAAAGAGAGAGCTATTAAAGTGAAGAGGGAGAAATATTAGGATGAAAGAAAACAGACAAGGAAATAGATATAAAAACAGTGAAATAGGGAGATACAGAGAAAGTATGATAAAGCAAATAGTGATCTCATGATTGTTTTAGAAGGAGCTGGAAACGTGAGACTTCATTAAATCTCTCAAGAGTTCAAAGTCAAATGGAAAAAGTAAACTATACTGAGATTTGATTACCTACCTTAATTGTGTTTACCATATTTCCAAATATTTAAGTAGTCCTCATCTGGAGGGACTCCTATTTGAGTCATTTTCTTTTCTCCTCTTCAGGAAAATTCCAGTTTTCTTCTTTGTATGCAGTTTCCTGGGATCTTGGGCATCGGCAGCTGTCAAGCGTCGCCCAAGTAAGGGCCACAGTTTCTGCATTTTGAAATATCACTTGTTCCCAGAAAGGATCACACAGGACTATGGTTGAGTGAGGGCTGAGTGAAATATCCATGGTCCTCCACAGCCTTACTCTTCAATCCTGCTTTAGCCATGGGTTTATTCCATGGCTGGTTTTATGTGGCCAATACTAGGTATAGAAATCCCGGCTGTGATCACAATTGGCAGGAAAACCAACCTGTGTACTCTAGTGCCTTGCACATTGGACCTACTTGGTTAATGTGGTGATTGGTAATGTTGGCTGGGTGGACCGATGGATGGATGAATGGATGGGTGAATGACCTGGGGTCAGGGGAGGTGTAAAGAGTATTTTGATGTATTGGGATGGCTGGGCCAAAACTTGTAGCTGGAAAATGCTTTTTCTGAAGTCTAGGAAGCCTCTGTTGTCAGATGAGTCTTAGCAAGGTGCTGGGGTTATACAGTTACAAGAAGCTTTCTTAAAAACTTCTTCCCTGCAACCTTCCACATGTGTAAGGAGCATCCAATTTAATTCTAGGATTTCTCATTGAATTAAGAGTTTAATTATTTTCATGATTCTTGTATCCTCATTACTTTTCCCTATTCTAGGATGATACCAATGGTCTACGTGGGCACCCATTTTTGATCTCTTAGAATGAATTTGTAAAATTAAAAGCATCTTATATACTTTATTTTGGATTAATAAATCCCAAGTCGCCCTCCAAACTCCTCTATTTAACAAAGATTCCTAAGAACTCTGCTCTCCAGAAATCCCACTAGCTGGCTCAAGGCTGGCTCTGGATTCTGTTAGGAATTCTAAAATATGTGGTGTTTAAGGAATATTTTCTAGTCCAAGCCACCAGAAGTTTTCCAAACAGGCATCTGACACTGTGCCATTCAGAACATTGCGCAGCTCTCATTCCAAAAGGAACAAATTCCTAACTTCCTCCAAAGGAACATTTTCCCAGTACAAATTATTAAAACTCTGCACTTTGTTTCCCTTCCAGGATGAGTTGAAGATGAATTAATTATAATTTTAGAGCCATAGAATTAAAACCAAATACACCATAAGCAAGCTATTTGACATATTATTCTCCTATAAATAGTTGTCCAGCCCTTATTGTTATTGATATATCTTCATGGTCCTTGTAGTGGTTGGTGTAGGATGACATGTTAACTCTTTTGCAGGATTCCCTGTTAATTCAAATTCTAATGGTGGAAATGAACTCTGTCCAAAGGTCAGGATTGGCCAAGATGATTTGCCAGGCAAGTAACCTTATATCATATTGAAAATGCATGCTTTCTATGAACCTACCTGATATATTCTTTTATTTGGAAGGTTGTGGTAAGGAATGTAACCCATCTCATTTTAGACTTTTTATTTTGTGTTCCCTTTCTGTAGGGTTTGACTTGATTTCTCAGTTCCAGGTAGATAAAGCAGCATCTAGAAGAGCTATTCAGAGGGTAGTGGGATCAACTACATTACAAGTGGCTTACAAACTGGGAAATAATGTAGACTTCAGGATTCCAACAAGGTATATAAAAATATTTTATTTAATTATCTGCCTCAAATGCATTTTGAAAAATGAAAAGCTATCCAATGTTAGAAAATCTTCTTATACTGAATCCTTGTTAGATCATGATTTTATTTAAAGATGAAGAAATATATTTACTTATCTATCTTCAGTCTTCAGTGTTTAAATATATGAATGTTCTTCATGTCTCCAGTATGTAATTTACTTTTCATTCCAGAGAGAAAAAAAAATTACTGAGACCATTATACATTGATTCAGGACATGTTCTTATTACTCTGCTCTCTGTTTTTGTATAATTTTGTCTGGTTTTGGCTGAAAGGACCCTCTGTGCAAATTGCCAGAGGTTGAGCATAAATTTAACTAGGAACCGCGGAGTGGTTAGAACTCTCAATGGTGCTGTTCAAGCGTCCTGGTGCTGAAATTGAACCACACATCTCCTGCTTGGTTCCTGGCAGGAATCAAACAAAAGCAAAATTAGAATAATGGTAACTGGAGCAATGGTAGTAACAATAATTTCAAAATCCTCCATTTCATTTAACTTCTCTAGAACTGTTTTTTATCCTTTAAATTATTCATAACTGTGGTGCTTTAGTGTATGGAAGTGTTGAGTCATACCATTGTTATGAATGAACTTCAGGACTTTTAGTTTTATATCACTTAAATACTTTATATATATTTATCATAATTATTGTATGTTTTAGTGCACTGTGAAAAATTGAATTAAGATTCTTTTGATAGACTAACCAGAAAATTAGGGCTTTGATAAAAAGGTATAAAAGTAAATAATGATTAATTGGAACAGTAAAAGACTATTATAAAGCTCTAAATGTTTATAATAATGAAAATTTTGGTCAAATTAGAATATTCTGATGTAGTGCCAGACTGCAGATAGAAATTTATGTTTTGAACACATGAACTATGTATTTTTTCCAAATATGAACTATATTTTATAAAATGACAATAGTTCACTGCATAAGCTCTTTTTATAAATTTGTTAATTAACATTAAATCTCATCGTAATTGCAACCCTGTGGTAGAGACATTATTATTCACATTTTATAAAGCAGGAAACTGAGGCCAGAAAGTTTAAGACTTACATGAGGTCCCAGGGTTGGGAGGTGCTGGAAGGATTGAAGTTCAGGCAGAATGGTGCTTCAACTGACCCTGGAAAATTATTCACATTTGGAAAGATTATAGGCATGATAACAGCTACTGACTTTTTTTTTTGCTTATATTTTCTTTTCATGCACAGAAGTGCTAGTTATGTGTGTGTGTGTGTGTGTGTGTTTAAAGTAGACTCCATGCCCAGTGTGGAGTCCTAGTTGCATTCTTTTTTTTTTTAAAGATTTTATTTATTTTATTTATTTATTCATGAGAGACACACAGAGAGAGGCAGGGACATAGGCAGAGGGAAAAGCAGGCTCCTTGCAGGGAGCCCGATGTGGACTCAATCCCGGATCCCAGAATCACACCCTGAGCCAAAGGCAGACACTCAACCACTGAGCCACCCAGGTGTCCCTCCTAGTTGTGTTCTTAAATAAGCTTTAAAAAGATCGTTTTTTTAAATAAAATAAACATGATGCAAGACCCCTCTATGCTGACATAATTCTCTCTTCTATAATTTGAGCTACAATCTGGATTGTCATTAAGTAAATCTAATTTCAGATATTGACCAACTTGAGGCCACATAAACTCATACCTCGTGCTCATCTTTGCTGTTGCTCTTCTCTAAGTTCCTAGAGCTGTCACTAAATATTTGTCACAGTATATAACCAATGTTCCATATTCTCTGTTTCCTTGACTCTCTGCCCCCACAAAGACTAAAAACCCTGATTTACTGGCAAAACTCATTAAAAGATGAAAAAAGAATTAGGTAGGAAGTAGAAAAAAAGTAGGGGAAAGAAAAAAATAGGAAAGGAGAGTCAGAGCACTGAGATAAATGGAGTCTCAAATAGGTAATAAGGTGTATTCTTGGGCAAAATACCTACACTATCTTTATTTCAGTCTCTTCAGAATAAATTAGGAATAATAATAATTAGGTCATAGATTTGCCATGAAGATCAAATGTTAATAAATTGGAGAGAGCTTGGATGAAGCCTGGCACACAGTGGTATTTGTTAAGTATTTGTCTAAGTAGTGGGGAGCACTAGAAGGAGCAGATGGGAACCTTTTCTCCTTAGTGGATTCTTTCTTTTCAAGCTGCCCTCCCAGTCCTACTCTTTCCAGGTGGCAAGAAAGGCAGGGTTTGGAATTTCTTTCAGATCATGTGGGGAGCAGTTTTGATTTAAAGGAAATTTCTATACTGAGAATATAGGTTATGAGGGAATGAAAAGAAAACCTTAACAGGATTTTCATGGGAGGGAAATGAGAGTATGGTATATAAAGCTGATATGATAGAGTCACAATTTACCTTCATCTTTTCAATTTTTTAAAAGATTATGAAATCTTTTTTGCTGCTTTTTATTATTTAGACATAATAGTATCATATTCTCAACTCAAACTTACAAACATTTTGTGTTTGTTTACATTAACAAATAAAATTCTTAGCTCTTTTTTGGCTTAAGGTCATAAACAAATGTTTCAAGGTCTAGTCTTCTCATCTTTTATTCAAACCTTTACAGTTCTTCTTTTAAGGTACTTTGTACAGATGTAACATAATGAAATAAATCATTTATAGATGTAGCTTCTTTTACATTATGTATGCTGTCAAGTTTACTTATTGATGTGCATAGCATATTTGCAAGAACGGAATCTCAGGTGTTCAAAAAAGACAATGGTACTGACTGCTATATAAATTAGACTTGTGAGGACTTCTAAAAGGTCCTAAGTAAATATAAATAATATATATATTATTAATTTGAACACTGAAAAGAATTTTCTTCTCTTATATTGACAAATTACCTAGTTTAAAAGATTAAGAACATAATAATCTTGATTATAGTTATATACATACACAAATATACACATATATATTATCTTCATGTTTATGAATACAGAGAGCAGATGGATACATTTAATTTAACATATGTCTATAAATGAACTGTTCTAGCAACCCCAGTCACCAACTCATTTTTATTTTTTATTTTTTTATTTTTTTAAAAGATTTTATTTATTTATTCATGAGAGACACAGAGATTGAGAGGCAGGGACACAGGCAGAGGGAGAAGCCAGCTCCAAGCAGGGAGCCGGTTGTGGGACTCAATACGGCGTCTCCAGGATCATGCCCTGTACTGAACGTGGCGCTAAACCGCTGAGCCACCCGGGCTGCCCACCAACTCATTTTTAAAAAAAGTTTTTGGCATTATAAAACCAAGTCAGTGGTATATAGGGACATTATGTTCTATCCTACCTTCAACATAATCTCTTTGCTCATTTAGCAGGAAAGATGAGATGAAGCATAAGTTGGGAGAAATTCCTGAGTCAACCTGACGATGTATTTGCAAAAGAGTCACTTAGACAAGTTACTATGACTTGTGGAATCAAAGCAAGATAGGTTTGTTTTACCTAGGGACTGATAAATTCTACAGCCTTGCTCAGTCATCTGTAAACAAATACATTAGTGGCACAGGTTTACAAAAACCTAGAAAAAGAGTGCTTTAAAGAAGAGAATAAAACTTTAAGATTTATCTTCCTTCTATGAAATTCTCTTACCTCAACATTAACTGTATTTGGACAAAAAAGAAAAATGAATTCTTTAAGCATCTGTTTAAATCCAGATCATTAAGTAAGAAGAATATTAAAATAACATACTCACAATTTAAATAGATACTTGTCAAATTTCACCATTGAATAAAATTTGTTTTAAAGATTTTATTTATTTATTCATGAGAGAGAGAGAGAGAGAGAGAGAGAGAGAGAGAGAGAGAGAGAGAGAAAGAGAGGCAGTGACACAGGCAGAGGGAGAAGCAGGCTCCATGCAGGGAGCCTGATGTGGGACTTGATCCAGGGACTCTAGGATCCCTCCCTGGACCAAAGGCATGCACTAAACCACTGAGCCACCCAGGGATTCTATGAATAAAAATTTTAAACTTATCTCCCAGCTCCAAGTTAATTGAGGTCAGTTAAATGAAATGTAAAAATGTCTATAAGGTTTTTGTAATTATGCAGTAGGTAATATACTGTCATCAGTGAAAGTGAACCTTAGTTTCTTCTCTAGAGGTTATTCTGGAATATGCATATTCTGGAAAATTGAAGTCAAAGGAAATATGTTAAACAAAATCGATATTAAAAGTAAATATCAAAATAGATGTGGGCATCTTTATCCTGGGGAAATAGTTCTTGCACACATTTTTTTTCTTCTTTAGCTTCAAACTGAATATTTTAATGTATTTGTTGAAACTTCCTGTATACTTAAAAAAAAGATATTATTTGTTTGAGACACACAGAAAGAAAAGCATGAGTGGAGGAGAGGGGTAAGGGGAGAGGGAGAAGCAGACCCCACTGAGCAGAGAGCCCAATGTGGGGCTTAATCTCAGAACTCTGAGATTGTGACTTGAGCCAAAGGCAGACACTTAACTGACTGAGCCAACCAAGTGGCCTCAAACCTCCTATATACTTGACAATCATTTAATGAATTGGAAATTTTGTAATAAGTATATTGCAAATCACCAGTGATCACCAGTACATATCACCAGTGATCATTTAAGAATGTGTACTAACAAAGCAATTCACCCAGGATTATAAATAAAAACAAAGTCGTTTTAGTACATAACGGTTAAAAGAAGTACTTGGATGCTAAAAGGGAATTCAGGTGAAAAGCTTCATATTTTTGTTATTTTTGTCAGCAAAGCAATGAAATTTCTTGACATAGTTGACCCATTTATTGAAGGTGTGCAAAAATATTTGTAGTAAAGAGTTATATGTTTGTTTATGCAGTTGTGAGAGATGATAAAATTTTATAGTTAAAATCAAAGCAAAGATAGAAAATCTCAGTAAATTGAGTAATTTCATTTATTGCTAAACATTCTTGGAACTGAATAATTTTTTTGGTTTAGAAATTCTTGACCTCCTCAAAATATATTTTAATGCAACTGACAATAACACGTATGCCAATACAATAAATGTATGTGTTATTCATTTTGCTACAAATTAAATCAGCATCCACTTAGATATTTCTTCTTGCTTTTCTCTTTTTCATTTCAGAAGAGGGGCTATTTAACAGGAGTCTGACCTGAAGGAAAGTTATTTGGGGCTTTGAGCTCTGGTCCATAATTATTCTCAGAAATGTCAAATATTATTTACCAAACAAAATTAATGGCATCTAGTTTTCATAGCATTCTTACCTTCCTTAGGAATTTTTCTATACTGAGGAGGAGAAAGGTAGAAAAATCTTCAAGCTTGTGAAAGATGATGCTTACCTTTAATATGTTCTGATTTTTAAAAATTGCAGTCACAGCTTTTAGCAGCTTGGTTTCAACAAAAGAAGATCCAGGTAGTTGGTGCTGAGATCACAGTTCCCACGTGGACTGGAGATGCCTTTAGGACACTGCAGTTGTATGTTGTTATTTAAAGCAATAAAAGAAGGAGCAATGATACAGACTTAGTTGTCAGGTCCTGAAACAACTGGACTTGAGTAGAGAATTAAGAACTGGCCAGTTTTCCCTTGTCATACATCCAGTGACAAGCAACAAGATGCTACTTTAATGTTACACTTTGAACTGGGAAAAGACTAACATGCTCAGTGTGAAGGAGCTTCTCAAGTCTGTGTGGTTACTGATTCTCAAAATGCATATGTGGGTCTAGGATAGGATATAATTGTGGAGCGAACTACCCAGGTAATTATGGAAATGACAAATACTCCTAACAATGTGCTATATAAAAAATTTAAAAGCTGCTTTAATTAAATGGCTTTATTAACTAGTAGAGCTGATATGGATTCTGAATTATTTCTTCTTTAATTTGTGGAAGGAATGCTGCCAAGAACCTTGCAAGAATATGTTTTTTGGCTGAGATGGAACTGCTGTACAGGCGCTCTTTAGGTAGCATAAATAGTAATATTGTTGGGGTTATGTAGCATTGGGAACCCAACTTAGCTATGAGGAGTGAGGAAAGGTTTTTTTTTTTTTAATGTGTATTTTAGGATGGAGCATTAACGTATGTGAATGATTGAAGGTCTTTATGGGCAGTTATGAAAGAACAAACAGGGCATAGTTTTTCACACTGTAGCCTTTCTGTAGGTCTAGAATCTAAAAAAGCCTAATAAGAAAATATGAAATAATATGCATGGGCACAGAAAACAAGACGTTTATTTACTGTTTTAAATTTTTACTCAGGGATTTATATCCCAGTGGTCTGCCTGAAGAATACTCCTTTTTAACTACCTTTCGGATGACTGGAAGCACACTTGAAAAGAACTGGAGCATTTGGCAGATTCAGGATTCCTCAGGGAAGGAGCAAGTTGGCGTGAAGATTAATGGCCAAACAAAATCTGTTGCATTTTCATACAAGGGACTGGATGGAAGTCTCCAAACTGCAACTTTTTCAAATTTGCCTTCTTTGTTTGATTCCCAATGGCATAAGATCATGATTGGTGTGGAAAGGAGTAGTGCTACTCTTTTTGTTGATTGCAACAGGATTCAATCCTTACCTATAAAGCCAAGAGGCCAAATTGATGTTGATGGCTTTGCTGTGCTGGGAAAACTTGCAGATAATCCTCAAGTTTCTGTTCCGGTAAGTATAAAACCATACACCATGGTTGATTCAAATGAAACTGGATTGCTAAAAACTAATATGTCAGGTATCTTTGATAATCATCTGAATATCTTAAGCAATAAATAGTTATTCATTTTCAAAATTCCCTCAAACACTTACTCAAAAAGCATTCAGTGCCTATCTTGTGCATTGCATATATCAAAGGGAATGGGAAATCAAGAGAAAGTCAAATAAATGGCTCCTGGTCTGGAGGAATTTCAAGTCTACTTGGAAGATGCTACATACCTACTGGAGCTCTCAGAATCCTTCAGAGGACATGTAAAAGAAGCCAATACTGGTGGCTTACATTGTGTATATATAAATAACTAATGAGAATATTCAAAGTAAGGTTAATATGAATGGTGGATTTAGTTAGTCAAGAATTCTGTGCTTCTTGAAGGCAATGAACCTTGAAATAGAAGGATCTGAACCAGCAAAAAGTGTATTCTAGCTGAGGGAAAGAGCATTAAATGAAAAGAAAGTGGAGAATAAGTGGGCCCAATCAAAGTTTTGGAGACCAGCTGGTTTGGATGAAATGTATAAATGAAAATGTGTGTGTGTGTGTGTGTGTGTGTGTGTGTGTGTGTTTGAGAGAGAGAGAGAGAGAGAGAGAGAGAGAGATGAGGGGAAGTGATGAGGTAGGAGATACTAACTGCAGGGTATGAGAGATGAGGTTAGGAAGTCGTACAGTATCTGATTAACAAAAATGAAAAGTATACAGATGGTACAATATTTATGTATTTATTTATTTATTTATTTATTTATTTTTAAATTTTTTTTTAACTTTATTTATGATAGTCACAGAGAGAGAGAGAGAGGCAGAGACACAGGCAGAGGGAGAAGCAGGCTCCATGCACCGGGAGCCCGACGTGGGATTCGATCCCGGGTCTCCAGGATCGCGCCCTGGGCCAAAGGCAGGCGCCAAACCGCTGCGCCACCCAGGGATCCCTATTTATGTATTTAGAAGTAGGTCTTGCATGACATATTATAAAAGTAAAGGATTTTAGAACTCTGTTCAGGATTTTACTATAGAGTTTCATGGATATAAAGGTTAGGAATTATTTAATAACAGAATAATTCTGTCAATCAATAACATATAGTTCTATCATTTTGAATTGTTAAATTTTCATTGAACAATCCTTTAAAAGGGTATTTTATGATATCATTACAGGAATTAAAAATATATCTTATAGGATAAGTGTTCTTTCTAAATTAAAGAATTTACAGCTCAATAAACTATAGAGCTCAATAAACTATTGAGGCCAACATATTCTCTCTCTCTCTCTCTCTCATACAAAACTATTAAATTCTAGTCACAAAACTCATATCATGGCATGTAGCAGGGGTGATACAATGATTTTGAATTGTTTCCGTGTACTTCTCCAAAGAAAAAAAGGTTATCAGGCACTCAGTAATGGAATTGTTCAAATAGCTTATTTTCAAGGGAAGAATTGTGATTAGTGTGAAGGGTAGTGTGAAATTTCTATATTCTGTGATGGACAGGAAGCAATTTGTAACTGCCACATTACTGCTCTGGCTTGTAGACACTTGAGAAAGTATTTCTTCAACTAATGAGTTATCACACCTCAAGTGGATGGGTTAAAAAGCCAATGGGACTACTATTGCCATCTTGAAAGTTTGTGCAGTGAGGTTGTTGCAATGGCATGGGATTGGTTTGCAGACAACACCAAACTTCTGCAGTGTCCGTGTCATTTCTGGACTATGGATAAGGGCAGGGAGACCTTAAGGCACCTCTTTAATAAAATGATCATCAATCAAGTACTCACAAAAATTGATTTATTGATTCATTGGCCTTGAAAAACATTTCACTTTTTTTTGTAGCTTCAAGTTTTTATTTAAATTTCAGTTAGTTAACATACAGTGTAATATTAGTTTCAGGTATAGAATTTGGTGATCCATCCCTTACATACAACATCTGGTGCTTATCACAGCCAGCATCCTCCTTAATACCTATCACCCATTTAACCCATCCCTTATAAAACATTTCAAATCATTATAAATCTGAATGCTAGGACATTATTAGATTCTTTGATTGCCAGAGTGGTGAAGTCTCAATATTACTCCACTATATTATAGTCTAGCTAATAATACTATAGCTGACTGTAGGTTTTCTGCCAAGCCTAGTCTCATGTCAGAGTGGAGACCAGTTAGTTATCCTCTGTTTTATTCTCCAGTGCAGGAATGTAACAAAGAACCTGGCAGCTGATATTATATTTTGTTTCTGGTCCACCAAGGAGGTTTTCAAAGTCAGTACACTGTAGCCAATGTTAAAAGTAATTGAAGCAGGCATGAACAATTTTTTCCTTTATACTGAATTTTGACTCTCTCACAAGGAAAGACAAAAGAGACTTGAACCTAAAGATTCATTAAAGTTTCATATTTTATGAGATAGTGGTGGTAGTACTAATAACAGGTCAAAGTTATAGGCCAAAAAATAAATCCTACTTCCATCCAAGGACTGGCAGTGACAATGTCAAACTTAAACCTGCCACTAAAATGTATCCCTCAATTTTTACTCTAAATTAGACAAAGAAACAGAAAATTCTATGTAAAAAAAAAACATTATATTTTTAAGCACTTTAATACCCATAATATGCCAATTTAAAGTCTCAAAAATGCTTTCCCATTAACTTATTTTATGCTTGCAACAATTTTGTAAGATGGAGAGCTCAGATAGGATTATTCCTACTTCTCAGTTGAAGATGTGACTTCAAGTAGGGTTCTTGGCGTGTAAGAAACCATGTTAGGCATAACATTTCTAATCACCCTATTTTCTGCTGTGCCAACTAACTTTCCTTGGAGAAAAGTAAAAATATGTATAACCATATACCTTTTCTTATGAAGCATTTCCTCACTTTCATTTTGGAAGGCATTTGTGATTTGCATAGATTTTTCAGAATTTACCCACAGAATAAATAAAATCAATGTTTTTTTTTTTTAAAGAAGAAGGATTGTACAGTGTAAAACATGTTTTCAGACATTAGTCCTACCTGTTTATTAATTTAGTAAACTTCCATCATGTGCCTGTATACTGGGTGTCCAAAATCAAGTAAATTACAGGTCTTATCTTCTTCAGTCTCTTGAGTGTGAGGGGTTGAGATAAGTAAACAATGACAATACAATATAATAAGGATCATGATAGTGGATGGAAGCACATGGAAGAAGCTCAGATCAGGCCAGGGAGGAAAGAGGGTGGAGGTCAATTGTGTTTACTGTAGAAGGTGATGTTTAGAGAAATCCTGGGGGTGAATGAGTATTATCCAGGAGAAGATAGGGTCCAGTGTTCTAGGCAGAGAGGCTCTCATTTGGGGATTCCCAGATATGTCAGGTCTTTCCTTTTCAAGTTTTATAAGTCTTCCCACATTGCTCCTCATTTTTCTAGATTAAGAATAGTCAAAATACCCATACACATCCCCAGAGTCCAAGCCCAAGTGCCCATGAGTTGTCTCTAAGCCCTTGTTTTAATTCTTGTTTTATGTTTTGATTTCTCACCAATTTAACTGCAATCTGAAGTTGCTGGCAATTGCTCAAAGGTCTACAATGACCATATGTCCCTAAGAAGACTTAGAGAATGATGAATAATAGTATCCATATATTCTGAGAGGTAGAAGTATACTGAGAGGGCAACTTTTTCTCCATTTGGAGATAGCATATAATCAATAGTAATGTGCGAGAAATTTTAAATTAGAGTGAAATGTGCCAATAACATAAAAACAGTAAGGAAGAGTATATATTTTTCAATTTTTCTTCATGAAATTAGATTCATTCTGTTTTTTGACATTCTAGATTAATTGAATACTTTTCTCAGGATCAACACTGGCTTTTCTTTAGTAAATAAATCAAAAGCAAACATCCCTTCTAAAGGTATTAACAAATGTCAAAAGGTAGCCCTAGGAACTGCATAATAAAAAATGCAATTGAAAACAACATTTGATGGAGTACTAATGCTAAAAGACTCATTTATATTGTACTTGTTTGTGATTTTCCCCTATCTACCCTATCTTGTGTATCTTTCTCTATTCTAAATTGGAAAAGGAAACCAATTTCAAGAGGTTTTTCATAAAGCTGGGCAGTATAGCTGCGCGTGTGATCTACAACTCAAATACCTTCTCATCATTCATGGTTATTTAGTGGGCTCAGAGCATTTTATATTTTTTCCCAATATACTGCTGTAATACATTGTTAGTTTGATTTTAAAGCAACAAATCCCATATTTCCTATTCTCCTTTGTGCCCATATTTTAGGATGGTGCCATTTATCCCACTGCAAAGCTCAGTTTTCTGGCAGCATACCATAAAAACATGTTATTTTATGACAGGTTCTTTATTGTTTGTTGTCAGCATGGTTGCCTAGGAGAGTTATTTGGTACAGCTCTATTAGAAAACAAAGTTAGCCTTACTCCTTTTTCAGGGATGTACACTGGGGGTTTGGGCTTAAAGAATGATACAAGTTTATGTGGCTTTACAAATACATGATTCAAAACCTTTTTCTTTTTACCAATGCTTATTCAAAATAAACAAATGTGTAAAATAATCAGAAGATATAGTGCCTTTAAAAGTATATTTTAAAAAATGCTACTTTGTGTTATTTTTGTTAAATTCAGAGGAAATGTGAGAGCAAATAGAAAGAACAGTCAAAACTAGTGATTCAGAAGCTCTCTGTCCTTTTTTCTATTCCATATAATTAAATAACACTAACCTCCACATGCATAAACAATGAAAATTTCAAAAATTATAACATGGGAAAATCAACTATGAGGTTGTGGTTAATATGCATTTTGGTACATAAAAAATATTGTAGGAAAGGTATGTTTTCAGTGATTTAAGAAACGCATAATATCTAAATTATTGTTTGCGTATTAAGTTGCTTCTTCGACAAGCACACCTTTTACAAATACTCTTTCACTTGTATGAAATAAATACAAAAGAAATAGTTATCTATACATATCCATAAGAAAGTCTATCATACTTTGATATGATTTAATTGGAATATTTTCCAAATTAATACCGACTGTGAAGACAATTTTTTGGGAGATAAAATCTAGCCTGCCGGATTGTAAACCATATTTAAAATATCAGCTGGATTTTCCACTAGGTGGCAATGAAATGACAAACACACAGAAAAAATCTGCTAATATAGGAGGAGCCATAATTGGAGGAATGGACTATAGATAACTAGAATAAAAGCTAAACAATGGGGATCCCTGGGTGGCGCAGCGGTTTGGCGCCTGCCTTTGGCCCGGGGCGCGATCCTGGAGACCCGGGATCGAATCCCACGTCAGGCTCCCGGTGCATGGAGCCTGCTTCTCCCTCTGCCTGTGTCTCTGCCTCTCTCTCTCTCTCTCTCTCTCTCTCTCTCTCTGTGTGTGTGACTATCATAAATGAATAAAAAAAAAAAGCTAAATGATGGTCAAAGTTGCTTTCAATGGAAAATTGAAAACACTCAAATTTCTTATTGACCTCAGCTGTGCCCATACTGTTGCAAGAAAAAAAAAAAAGTCAGTGCTATTAGTTTTCCTATTTCTATTAAAATGTATATGGGATAAGGTCATGAAGAAATCTTTGTTATGTAGACTGGGTGGTTGTAACACAAGAGATTAATTCAGCGGCATTTTTCCTTTTTTTGTGTTAATCTCTGTGTGTTTGATTTCTTTGGTTACAACGTGGAGTCAATAGAATCATGGCCTCTCAAAGCTGGAGGAAACTCTGATTGTATCTACTCCAAAACTCTAAGTTTACATGTGAAGAAATTGGAACCCAGACAGACGAAGGGGTTTGCCCCAAGTCATAATCAAACCAGAAGATAAATACTATCAATTCTTAATTCACTATATTATTCACTAATTAACATTTGGTAACTATTTATTACATCTTAACATCTGTTAAGTTATAGAAATTAAAACTCCAATGGAGTTTACATTCATTGTGGGGAGAGGAGATGGACACAAATGGATAAATGAATAACTGTATAGTATGCCTGGTGTTCATGAATACTATGGAGAAAAATGAAGCAGGAAACTGGATGCTTGGAGAGAAGGCCTCATTGAGAAAAAAAAAACATTTTATCAGAAACCTGAAGGGGCTGGGGGTATTAGCATGTGGCTCTTTGGGAGAGGAGGGCTCTAGAAAGAGAGAATATGGAGTGAAAAGGGACCGATGTTGGTGTTGTCTGCTATGTTTGAAGAGGGCATGGAGACCTGTGTGGCTGGAGTGAGACTGAGAGAAATAGCCAATAAACCTGGAGAGGTAACATGATTGAGTGAGGATGGGGAAATTGTGTTAGCACTTTGACTTTCATGCTGTGCAAGATGGGAAGCTATCAGATGGTTTGGACAGGTAAGCAACAGGTTTTCATTTTTTTGAAAATATCTCCTTGGCTATTGTTTTGGCCAATATAATGTAGGGGGAGAGAAGAGCACTTAGGGGCACAATAAAAAGAGACTTTTAGATACTACTGCAATAATTCAGGCAGGACTGGTGTTGGTTTGGAACAGGGTAGTAGTAGTGGAGGTGGTGCAAGGTGGTCAGATCCTGACCCATTTTGAGGGTAAAGTGAATAGATCTGAAGTGTAAGAGGAAAAAAAATCAAGAGTGACACCAATATTTTTGGAGTGATTAATCAGAAGTATATAGTTGCCATTTATTGAGATGGGAAAGACTATGGGAAGAGAAGGTATCTGTGGGAATATCAAGGGTTGGTTTGGAACATCTAAGTTTGATCAGGATTTTGATCACTATTAGACATGTAAGAGAAGATGCTGAGCAGGCAGTTAGGTATGTTCTTCTGGTGTTCAGGGAGGAGTTGTCAGCATATATATGATATTTAAAGCCATGAAATGAGATGAATTGCTGAGAGATGAATGCAGTAGAGAAGCTCTAGAACTGAAATGTGAAACAACCAAAATTTAGAGGTTGCTGAGATTCAGCCAAAGAGACCAGGAAGAGGGGATCCCTGGGTGGTTCAGCGGTTTAGCACCTGCCTTCGGCCCAGGGCATGATCCTGGAGTCCCGGGATTGAGTCCCACATCAGGTTCCCTGCATGGAGCCTGCTTCCCCCTCTGCCTATGTCTCTGCCTCTCTCTCTCTCTCTCTCTCTCTCTCTATGTGTGTGTCTCATGAATAAATAAATAAAATCTTAAAAAAAGAGAGAGAGAGACCAGGAAGAGCAGCCTGTGATATCAGAGAAAATAAGGAGATGTGGTACTCTGAAAGTTAGGGGAAATAGAATTTTAAGGAGGCTAGAATGGTCAACTCACTCAAATGCTATAGATGGATTAAATAAGATGAAGAGTGAGATTTAATATTGGTTTCAAAAACCCATGAAAGTGACTTTCAGAAAAGACCTATTGGAGTATTGGGAGTGAAGTCCAGTTGGAAAGGCTTCAAGAGAGAGTAGAATGGAGAGGAATTGGAGGCAATGAATATAGATAACTCTTCTGAGTTTTAAATGGAGAAGAGCAGAAAACAAGATGGCAGCTGAAGGGGAATGTGGCATGAGGGGAGGATTGATTTTTTTAAGTGGGCAGACAACTGAGGACTCATTATAGTTCAGTGTAACATTCCTTTATGCTCTATTAAAGTAGCCTGTTTCTGACTCCAGGGGCCTGGCCTCTATTACCATATGACTCTCCTTTTAAATTAGGCCCCCTTTCCCCATCCAGATCCCTGGTACAGAAAAATCTTTGATGATGGCCCAATAATTAGTTATCCAATACTACTCAAATTCCTCAGCTCAAAATTCAACAGAGAAAAAAAAATCTAATGTCTATGGTTTGCCACAGTGAATCTGGTCCCTTCTGTATACATCACTTATTTCTTTTGTGCTGTGTTCCTGCCACCTCTTCTCTTTAGAACTCTAATCTTTACCCTCTCCATCTCTACTTGTGAAAATCTCAATTGCTCTTCAGGGCCTCACTCACGTTACAGTTTATATGATCCCCTTGCTGATGACATTAGCCATCCATACTGTACATCAACTGCAATGTTATATATTGTCAAAAGCAATATTTAGCCCTAAAGCTCCCCTATGTACTAAATAAACATTTTTATGTCTTCCATAGGTTCTATCTTAAAGCACATGAATGTGTTATATAAAGAAATGTTGGATTAAAAGATAAAGTAGTCATGCCAGGTCTGCTAACTCTAAGTCTTCTGCTGTTTCCTTTCACTGTTCTGCCTCTGCCTTTGTATGTTTCAGCTGACTGTCACCCACTCAGATTTAATGACAATTCCTAGCACTATGTCTGGAACTGCAGGGCCTAGTCTACAGAAAGTTGGGAAAATTTCTGGTTTCAGGGCAGCTCAGAGCCTCCTGTTTAGTAACTAGGAAGCTTTATTGGAGGAGATTCCCTCATGATGCTAGAAAACAACACTTTGTCATAAACTGAAAAGGAAAAGGAAAATGAGATCTGAGTTCAAGTATTTCTTTAAATCTTTGTTGCCACCGAGGAGACAAAAGCTTGATGAAACATTTCTCCTGTTAAAAAAATTTATCTTTGAAGAGCTAGTTTTTAGGTATTTTATACTTGTAAAATGTAATCATAATTCAGTAATGCAAAAAATCTAGCCTTGTGCCATTCTCATTTATAGTGAATCAAGTTCTATAGTTTGTCATTAGAATGCTCTCAGGAGGAAAAGATAGTGTGTCTGCTATTAGTTTTTGCTTAATTTTTATGAAGAGCTTAAATATCTTATTAATTTTTCTCAACAACCTACCAAATAAATAGGAATCATCAGCACTTTATCAGAGTTGGTGCCAAAATTCCTTGTTTTAATGTGTGGTCTGCTGGACGCTACTCTGGCTTAGGAGATGGGATTATACCTAGTGTTCTATAGAAAAGAATTGTATAATGCCAAATCTGGGTGATATAAGGCACTGTACAATCACACAACTCAATTTTCCCTGAGACAATGGTGAAGTATTTTATGTCAAAAAGGATGAATTGTGCTAGGGCACTTATGTTCTGTTTAACTGATATTATTTCTCTATTGTGTTTTTCTCAAGTCTTATAAACTGCAAACTCATTAGGGGGAGGAGAATATCTTTGGTTTCCCTGGAATGTTTCCCTAGTGTGTGGCTTGTATTAGGACTTCAAAAATGTTGACTGAGGGACTAAATTAAAATATTTGTCACATATATTTTGTCAGTGGTTATTCAAAGCAAACAGTGATCCCAGGTATGAAAAGGAGAAACATGTGGAAATCAGCAGTTTAGATGTGCAATGAAAGTGACTTTTAGTAAGGAACTCTGCCAATCTTCCCTCAAAATAATTAACATGCAAATCAGAATTCATATTGCTTGCCAAAAAATGGTTGTTGTATAGATGATTATTAGTGCGTAGGTGGTGTTTATGTGGAAGCACAGATGTGTGCAGAAACCTCTGATCTATGTGGTACTCTGAACAACCCAGCCTGTATTCACAGATGAATTACATTCACTCCCCCATTATCCTGTGCCACAATTGCATCTTGCATATTTAAACAGGTGTACCAATTTATCCAGAGAGAATTACATTTTTGAGAAAACAGCTTAATGAATTACTTTGCATTTACAATAAGTAACTTTAATGAACTATCTAAAAGAAGGATATAGGTTTCTTAGTTAGCCATATAATTAAAGTTTCTCAAGGTGATTAACCTATGAATTTTTTTGAGAATCCAAATATCATACATATATAATGCATGCCTAGTGTGAATTACCAATTCACAAGGGACTTAGTGAAAAAAATATATGAATGGTGTTTCCTATTTTGAGAGTTGCAGGGGGAGACATCTTATTCTGGTGATATTTCTATCTAATCATTGAAGAAGAAGAATTAAAACCCTCTTCCCTATTTGATATTTTATTATACACATGAATATGTAACTGCATATAGAAACAGTTGACAGTTTTTGAAGAAGGATTAGAAATTTGCTTCTGGATGCATTTGTGTAATAAGCAGGCAAACAGGGAGAGGGAGAGGGAGAGGGAAAGGTTTGACTTCTTAGGGGAAGTTCCTTAGTCTTCTTCTAAAGTTTTCTAGTTTTCTAGTTGGACGTAAGCTTGCAAAGTTTTAACTTCTAGATCACTCTTCTTTTCTATTCATCCTTAATACAAATGTTCAATTACCAAATTCCTTGGTTACTGGCTTACAAAATTATGGCTCATTCTGGAGATAAGATATATTCTTGGGGGAGGCTAAGTAGAGGAGTAGAGAAGGCCCTTATTCTATAGTCAGACACATTTGGAATGCTAGCTATGTCTTTTTCCAGCTGTGTGACCTGTGGCAAATGATTTAACCACTCTGCCCCACTTTACTCATGTATGAACGGCTTCAAAGAATTGTTTGAGGCATAGCTAGGTATTAGTAGTCATTAAGGAAAAGGTTGTCCCATTGTTTCATTTATCTTCCTATTAAAATTTCCACTGCAGTTTAGAACAAAACCAAAATAAAAATCCCTCCCAAGCGAATGAGACTACCCTAATAAAGTATTTGATGAAATGATTTTCTTAACTGTAAGATAATTGTGTGCTTAAAAAGCAGTTCTTTTGTAGGATGTTAAATGCTATTGTTAAATAATTTATATGATAAACAGACAATTTTCATACAATTTATAGAGAGCTTTCCATCTTAAAATATATCTTGGTTTAGCTGCTTACTTTCTTTTCATCCACTTACCTTATTTTTCTAGATATCCATATTATCTGGAGAAGAGTATGGTAAGGGTTGAGAGCAACTAGTACATTTAGAATCATCTAAGAAGAGGTGCAAATGCAGGAATCTGAAAGCTTAATGTCTTATTTTCACCCCATTATAAAATAGAAAACTTCCTTCTGTTTAACTTTCCCTTCATTATGGGTAGAAGGGAAGAACTTCATCCTTCATCTTTCCAATTCTGATCTTTCATTCAGTAACCCAACTCTGGATGTTTTCACAACAACCGGAAAAAGTGTATCTAACTGAATGCTAGATCCAACAGATCTAGAGACCTTTTGGCAGGTGGGATAGAGTGTAAATCACTACTGGATGAAAGAAAAGACATAATGTTTTAGATTTGGGGCCTTGATACATAATTAGTCATTTGCGTAATGCCATAAGAATCAACTGACCAGGAAATATGGATCTGATTTGATTGAGATGACTAGCAAAGAACTTCCTCAATTTAAGAAGATAGGTCAGAATGGAGGTGCTGGGTGGTATATATCTTTTTTTTTTTTTTTTAACCTTGTCACCTGAGGCCTTCAGCTTCAGACCTGGACACTCTTCCATTGTACTGTTTCTCAACTGTTCCCTTCTTTCTCTCCTAACACCTACTAAAATGTAAGAACTTGTCAGGGTGCATTTGAATTTCAGGTATCTGAAAATTTTATATCTCTTTACCCAATGAATGAGATAATACCAAATTTATTGATTGATTGATTGATTTATCCTGTTTATTTATTTTTTAAAAGATTTTATTTATTTATTCATTAGAGACAGAGAGAGAGGCAGAGACACAGGCAGAGGGAGAAGCAGGTGCCTCCCACAGCCCAATGTGGGACTTGATCCAGGATCACGCGGAGCCAAAGACAGACGCTCAACCGCTGAGCCACCCAGGTGTCCCGATAATACCAAATTTAGATGTTTTCTATTCTCTTGTTTTTTCCCCTGAGGTCTAGATTTCCTTTTCATTCCTTCCATTTCTAGTCCTTCCTATTTCCATTTTCAACTGTGAGTACTCCATGGAGAATGTTTTCTCTAGCATGCAAATTTTTTCCAGGACTGGATTTTCTTTCCCCTCTTTTCCCTAGGTGCCATCTCTTTGGCTATCTCTGTCTCTAATCTCCCAAGTTAACTTTTAGCACATGTGTTCTTTGTGAAGTTCAGTAGGCCTGGATTCCATGACCCTCATCTTGGCTTGTCACTTGGACGGTTTCTTGTTCTCTCAGGACCTTATTTTAATAGAACCTGCATCTTGAGGATGTGGGAAGGACAGAAATGGAAAGTCAGTGCCACTGGTCTGTTCCTGCCTAGGGCTCTGCTGGGATACCGCAGAGCTACAAGAATCTATATTCACTCATCAGAGAGACTTGGGAAGGGCTTCTAGCCCATTTCCATTGGAAAAATCTGTATTCAAGGAACAAGAGTACTGGTCCACTGAGGTCAACTGGTTCAAATTGGTCTCCAGTCACTTAACAATTGGACCACACTTACAAACCCATTTCTCTCTTAAATGATTTGCTTCTGTCCTCCAAAAGAATCTGAATTGACTATCCGTTATTTTTCTCCAGTTTGAACTTCAGTGGATGCTGATTCATTGTGACCCACTACGCCCCAGGAGAGAGACTTGCCATGAGCTGCCAGTTCGGGTAACTGTGAGTCCTTTGACCACCTGCAAAGGACACTTCCACCCAGCCTACCTCCCTTCAACTCCTTCAACTCCCAACCTCCTTGCTCTTTTTCTAAGGAGCTCAGGCTTTCCTGTTAGGGACCAGATAGATACTAAGGTAGCACCACTCACAGCCTGCCAAGTAGAAACCACCTCGGGGTGTCTGGTTCTACCTTTGGTGGCTTACTATCCTCACTCCTCCCCCCTCAAACATTTCTCCCGAGAACACTGGCTGTCCATTCGCGGCCCATAGTGGACAGCAAGAGCCTACACTTGGGCGGATGGGCAGAGGCAGAAGCCCCGGAGGCAGACGTGCCTGTGTGGCGGCAGGGAAGGGGTTAAGGGGGACTGTTGTCATTCTATCCGGCCTCCAGCCCGCAAGCTCTCCTCCAATCCCCAGGACCCTCTCCAGGGCCATTCATAAACAGGAGGAACGTAGTCGCCCCGGCTGGGCACCTCTGCAAAGACGAACTACTCCCGGGGGCGCTTTCTGCCCGGGAGACGTGCACTTGATGCGTGTGACGGGTCCGGAAGCCTAGCGGGGCGGCCGAGGCAGTGTCCGCCCAGGGGCTTAGCAGAGGGTGGCGGGCATGGCCTGGACGGCGCGGGATCGAGGGGCCTTAGGGCTGCGACTGCTGCTGTCTGGGCTCTGCTTGTGCATGGCTCAAGTAAGTTGTGCTGGAGTTTGGCGGGTGGGGAGAGCCTTCTCACTTTCTGTCTTTTCTCCTCCAGCCCAGCGAGACCGCGGACCAGGTAAGCGGAGGGCGAGTGTTTGCACTTTCCTAGTGCACGCAGGGGAAAGTGGAGGAGCAGCCGTCGCGGGAGTTGGGGGCAGGCGCAGAGCTCTCCTTGGGCTCTTGGCCACGTTCTTCCTCCAGCCTTGAGCACCTGCAGCGAGTACCGTCGGAGTGGGGACCCCAAATGACCCTTAGGTCGGGAAAGGCGTCCTCTCCCCCTCCTTGGCCCCAACACTGCAGGTAGAGGTTCCGAAGGCCTTTAGTGACTTGGGACCGGTCGCTAAACTTGGGCCGTTTACCAGGTTGCTTCTTGACTCCCCCACTTCGCCCCTCCTGGTTGCATTCAAGAGCCAGGCCTTGCTGGAGAGGGCGGGAATTCAGGCTAGCGGCGCTGCAGCTCCCCCTCCCGCTCCAGCAGCCCGCGGTGGCCGCACTAGACCCCGAGCCCCGCGGCTCCGGGACTGGAACCGGGCGGCCTTGGCCGGCATCAGTCATAATTTCAGCATTTCCCCGAAGGCTCCGGCGTCTCCTCCCTCCCGCGCGGTAGAGGACCCGGCGGGGGCGGGTGAGCCCAGTAGAGGTTTGAGGTTTCACTTACAAAGACCCCATTGTAACCTGTCTGGTCATTGGGGTTTAGAGAAACAAAGTTTTCCTTGATGAAAGAAACTCCCCCCGCCCTTTCTTCTTCTTTTTTTAAATTAGGAGAGGGGGAAAAAATCCCACATTCCCTAAGCAACATGCTCCTGCTATTTTCAGACGCCAGTATTCCCTCCAACACCATCAAAGCTTAGCTGTTTGCAAGCGATAAAAGCAGTAATACCCTAGGGTCAGTCTGAAATTTGGTGTAGTTTTAAAGCGAGGTGCAAAGACCTCATGCAAGAAGAGTGTCACTGCAGGTAAGTCCGAAATAAGGCCAGGGCCTTCCTGGGTGTCAAGGCTCTTTGATCCCACGCTCCCCAGTTTTCCTCCAGCATTTCTCCCTGATTTCTAGTGGACCTAGAAAAATTTACAAAATGATCCTGGAATCATCTGGAGGAGTGCCTCCATTCTGCGCGGTTCCATTTTGGCCCCAACACTGACTCTCAGTTACTAATCAAATCGAGGTAGTTAATGAGCACCATTTCATTACTGAATCCTTATTTATTTATTTATTTATTTATTTATTTATTTATTTATTTGCTGAATCCCTTTTTTAAAAAGAGGCAAAAGGCCTTCCTTTCCTCAAGACCTCTTTTGGTTTAATGGTCTCTGTAGGGGTGAGGCCCTGTGGCCCCAGTGCCCACCTTGGGGCCTAGATCCTACTCCAACCACACTAGTAAGACTCATTCAAAATATGGAGGAACCAGAGAAACCTGGGGTCAGCTTGGGAGTTTCCTACTTGTTGATGGGTTTCAAAACTCCTTCCTCCAAAGGGAAGTGTCCAAAGGAAGGGTGGAAGTGGGGGGCCTCAGGACGTTGTGCCCAGTTTCTCCTTGTTGCCCAAAGTGCTCCATTAACCCGCATGTGCTGTTTTTGTCAGAGAGGTCCCCCAGGCGTGCAGGGGCCCCCGGGGCCCCCCGGCCCCCCTGGAGTTCCAGGCATCGATGGCATCGACGTAAGTTTCCACGTCCAGGGCTCTGTTCCTCCAGTCTGGCCGGTCCCTAACCCTTTCTCCTGAGGGCTGATGGGGTTTTTGATCCGACCAGATGCCCGGCTAGGGCTTGGGTGAGGGCTGGGGTGGATCCTAGGAGCCTGGGGATTTTCGGAGGGATAAGGAAGACGCATTCAGTTGTCCCCATTGGTCCCTCTCCACCATTTTTTACCCCGTCCCCGTCCCCGATGCGTGCGGAGAACACGCGTGTGAGTCTCCCAGCTGGGTCCTCAGCGCCTCCCACTCATGGACTGCTCTCGCCTTTTCTACTCCCCCTTCAGGGTGACCGAGGTCCCAAGGGTCCCCCGGGCCCCCCGGTAAGTTGATGAGCGTATTCGCTCTTCGCTTCTCTTCTTTAGACGCGGTTCGCAGCCCCGTGAATCCCTAGAGTCTCAATGTCGCCTCTTTCTCTGTCTCCCGACCTCGCCCCCTCCCCGCTCAGGGTCCTGCAGGAGAACCGGGCAAGCCAGGAGCTCCGGGCAAGCCGGGCACGCCGGGCGCGGACGTGAGTAGGCGCGGGCGGGGCGGGGCGCGGGGCGGGGGCGCGGGCGGGGGCCTCTGCGGGACGGGTGCAGGCCGCGGGAGCCGGGCTGCCCGCGCTGGGGCCCGGAGCTGGGCGGTGCGCTCCCGGGTGGCCGGGTGGCGTGGAGACGTGGAGGCGGCCGCCCCCGCGAGGGGTCCTGCGAGGAGCGAGGATGGAGACACCTCGCAGGACCCGGCGCTGGCCTTATCTGCCCTCGGGAAACACCCCCGGGTTCGGGGTTCCTGCCCCAACAGTCCGCTCTTTCCTCGTTCGCCGCCCCAACGCTCAGCCCCGCGGCGCGCACGGGGTGGGGGGGGGCGCGGGAAGAGGAGGTTTTTTTTTTTTTAAATTTATTTATTCATGATAGAGAGAGAGAGAGAGGCAGAGACACAGGCAGAGGGAGAAGCAGGCTCCATGCAGAGAGCCCAATGTGGGACTCGATCCCGGGTCTCCAAGGTCATGCCCTGGGCTGAAGGCGGTCCTAAACCGCCAGGCCACCCAGGGGTCCTCGGTTTTTTATTTTCTTTAAAGATTTTATTTATTTATTCATGAGACACACACACACACATAGACACACACACACACACACACAGTCAGAGACACAGGCAGAGGGAGAAGCAGGCTCCATGCAGGGAGCCCGACGTGGGACTCATCCAGGTCTCCAGGGTCACCCCCCGGGCTGAACGCGGCGCTGAACTGCTGAGCCCCCCCCCCGCCCCCGCCCCGGCCCCCCGCCCCGGGGGCTGCCCAGGAGGGGGTTTTATCGCGCTCTGCTGGGGCCTCTCAGCGGGTCGCCTTCCGTCCTGCCCTTTCTAGGCACCTCCTAGATTCATTTAGGAGAGGACCTGTAGGCAGGCGAAGGGGCAGAGTACTGAATCCTGAAGAAGAGAAATAAGAAAGATACCTCTGAGGGAGGCCCGGAAAAAAAATCCCGAAATGAATGGGGTGTGGGGATGGGTGGTAGGGGGTTGGGGGGTGGGGCAGGGGCTGGGAATTGGTCAGCACACACAGAATAGGAAATTCACCACTAGTTTTCCTCTTTCCATGTTTTCTTGATTGGCATCACTGACAGAAATGAGCGGAGTAGGGTTGCTTGAAAGTTGGGAATCAGCATCCTTTCTCCAGTTTACCTACCTCTACAGCTCTCCCTCCCCTTGATTGAAGAAAGCTCCGCTGTATTGTAGTATAAACCTAACAGTAAATATTATTTCCTCAGAGCATAATGACCTCAGGACTTTCTGCTTCTCCTGTCCCTATGGGCTGGATTAATACGTACTGAAGTCCTACTGCAGGCCAGTCCTTGACTTTAAAACTGGGATACAAAGTGAAGTAAAATAAAATTATCGGTTCTCAGAAAACACACAGTGGTGTATTCATCAAGTTATCCTTCAAGTTACCACGTTATGTGGCTTCCAAAACCTGAAGACTTTTCTAAATCAAAGAAAGCACCTGAAAATCTATGATTAATGATTATAATTCCCAAGAATTTTTGACTAGAATTTATACATATGGAAGAAAAAAACCGCTAGGTTTTAGTGTTTATAAGTTATGCTTTTTTTTTTTTAGATTTTTATTCATTTACTCATGAGAGACAGAGAGAGAGAGAGAGAGAGAGAGGGAGAAGCAGGCCCCACGCAGGGAGCCTGATGTGGGATTCGATCCTGAGTCTACAGAATCACGCCCTGGGCTGAAGGCGGCGCTAAACCACTGAGCCACCCAGGCTGCCCAAGATACGCTTTCTTTATAAAGATTACCACTATCCACTATGAGGGTATTTGTCTATGCTACTTGGTACTTTGGGAAAGATTTTGTTTTACAGTTCATAGCCTCAAGTTTGAACTTTCTGTGTGATTGTGCAAGAATCCCCCAAGAACTAATATTTGGATAATACAAACTGAATATCAAACTGATATTTGTATAATACAAACTGAAATTATATAACTTTTTGGTTTTCAAGTTCTTCGTGGAACACTGACTAACTTGAAGCTGTCACATCCTAATAAAAAAGTCTAATAAATACAAGGCTACTCTATAAACCAGTAGCCCAGTATGGGTTGGATTCAATTCTGCATACCTATGAAATTTGGACCTGCTTTTTGTGTGAAAAGAACGTTTATGATTACGTTATTATTATTATTATTATTAATTTTTATGGTGGCATAAACTAATCACCTGAAGTCTTCCCTTGGTATTGAGTTGAAATATTTCAGAGAGAGGGCTAGAGTTATCTGTGCATCAGTTTAATGGTGCTTTTGTAGCTGACTCAATGCTACAAACTCTTCTTACCCTTTACCATAAGGTCATAAAGACAATGCCTGGTTTTCCTTTACAAAGTAATTCCCCCCAATTTAAACAAATTTTGCATAAACAAATGAAAATGTTTAAAAATCTTTAAAGGTACAATATAGTTAAGAATTACAAGGAGTGTTTAGTCTTTGTCTATAGTTGAGTTGCAGTATCATAGTAAGACATTCATGTATGCCAATATTTTAGGCATTTCCTAGAATAGAAGTTAACTATAAGCAAAAAGTTAACTTTACTAATATGCATTTGTGTAGAACTTTTTTTCCTCAAATGCAGTCACAAACATTATTTCCTTTAACCTTACAATAACCTGGAAGGCAAGTTTGGCTAATATTATTCTCCACAGATAAGAAAACTGAATAATTTTGAGGATAACAAGTTTCCTCAGGGACCTAGAGTTATTTAGTGGTTAAGATAGTGAAAGAAACTAGATTCCTTCATTTTTAGACTCACTCTCTTTCCAGATAGTTTTGCCTCATGTGGATACAAATGAATATCTTAAATAGATGAATAATCAGAGAAAATAGAAAAAGAATGATAGTAAATTTTTAGTATCTGAATCCTCAGCCAAGGAAAATGCTACGGGCAAATTCAATGGATAATAAAAATAACTTATAATTGGTCTTTTCTAATTATTTGTAAATATAGGTATGATTCCACCAGATTTTGAAATGGAACCACATGGGACTTACAAGATTCTGACTTACTGTATTCTTTGGCTCATTTGACATTTTAAACAAATCTTTTACCTTAAATTGAGACTAGACATTGAGAAAAATGAGAAATCAGTAAATGTAGAGTTTGCTGTTTGTTTGTCCCTGGCCATAGGGGAGCTAAGTAAGCAGGAGAGGTCTAATGATCTTTTCTTGTTAGGTGAGCCTGAGTGTAGTGGTGAGACCTTAAACCTCCAACCTCTTTGTCTTCTGCAATTTGGTTCATTGTAAAGCTGTACTTTTTGGTAACGTTAACAAACGGTTAATCAGATGATGTTTGGAAGAATACAGAAAGAACATGATTTAAAGAGTAATTACCCTAAGTGAAGTGGATTTTTTTGACAGGAAATGTAAAAGATTCATGGCAGCTATACTTGTGGAATTATGTCTTGAGTCTCATGAGCTGATTAGTTGGAATGCTGGAAGGAAATTACTGTTGATGGCTGGTGTTGTCTGCCAAGCAGCAGCATGAAAGTTCAGAACATAGCTTTAATATCACCTCATATAGAACTTTATCTTCATAAACATTCATAAGAAAGCAATTCTTTCTGCCCCTGGTAATATTTTTCTCTGTCAATTCTTTGACAAATAAGAATTTTTGAAAATTGGAATTTGTATGTGTATGCAAATGTAAATGTGGGAGATTATAGATATATATGTAGATGTAAAATTAGAGAAGTTAGAGCTTGGTTATAACCTTATGCCCAAAGGACAACTGTGTTATTATCAATAATCAATAGAGATGTTCTGATTGGCACTATTTGCTGTGATATGCTTAGTGAGCTCTGAAAACAATATTTTATACATTCTTATAGCATCCATCTAAGATAGGCAGAAGAATTAGAATTGAATATGGGAATTACAATTAAACCATGCCACTTGCTATAGGAAGGAGGATAGAAAATCCTCTGGCTATATATAACTATTATCCCTGGCAGATGTTTATATGATTAGAATAGTGAGTTATTAAGAAATTATTATGAAAGGTCAGTGTTAAGTGGAAATAGTCAGACATCAAAGAAGTGTGAGGAGGCCATGAAATACAGTGCCCATGGTTAATATCTAGATTTTTGTTTGTTTATTAATTTGTTTGTTTGCAGAACCCCTTCTGAATGAGATTTTAAGCAGCCAGAGGGCAGGAAACATGTCTTATACTTCAGGTCAATTCTTCACAACATCTGTAGTAGTGCTGACCATATAATAATGATGATAATAAGAATAGCTGACCTTTATTCAGGGCCCACTCTGCCAGGCACTGTTGTAAGCATTTGTATATAATATCCCATTTAATTTTAAAAATTGCTGTGTCAGGTAGATATTGATATTATACATATTTTACAGATTAGGAAACGGAGGCACTATACAGTTAAGCAACTTGTCATGGTTATGCAGCTCATAAGTGGCAAAGTTGGGATTTGAACCCTAAATAAAGATGATGTAGAAGGCTAAGTGTAATATCCTTCCATGTAATAGACTAACCTAAATTAAATATTCAGTGCTCATGTGTTGAGTATGTGTTAGATGCCAGGGCCAGTGTGCCAGGATTATAATGGACATGTAGTTCTTGTCCTTATAGAGCTTATACTTTTCTATGTGCCTATTTCATAACAGAATTCACTATAACATCTGACACCTAAATGTATTATCGATTTATTATTATTTTTTAAAGATTTTATTTATTTATTCATGAGAGACTCAGAGAGAGGAAAAGACATAGGCAGAGGGAGAAGTAGGCTCCCTGTGGGGAGCCCAATGTGGGACTCGATCCCAGAACTCCAGGATCATGACCTGAGCCAAAGGCAGAGGCTCAGTCACTGAGCCAACCAGGTGCCCCTGTATTATCAATTTAATTCAAAGAACTTCTAGTGATCGATATAATTTATCATGTGTTATAGAAGGTACTTTAAATAAGAAGTGACTTGGAAGCAGCCTCCATGTTGTCTAACCATTTACTTGGTTCTGGTTTATTATTATGCAGCTGAAATTCTATCATATATAGTAGCTAATGTTCACCAATCTTGTCAGTTATTCCAGTCACAGACTGAAGATTGTTAGTTGGTTGCATGTGTGGGAATTGATCAGGATTGTTTTTGGAGGGTATATATAGAATGTGGGAGTTAGAGGTTCCATTAGTCAAATGTGTTCAGAGGTTTGTAAAATCTTTGTGCCATATGTGCCTGCAGAGGGTGCTCCTGGATGTATCGTTTGCTTACAAAAATCAAAAGCCAAAGTTTCATTACTCCAGGTGCTCAGCAGTTCTAAATTACAGTGCAGTACTTAGACTCAGGTGACTGAAACTCAGTCTGTGAAAAATTGTTTTATGTGTGTTTAATAATTTTCTTTGGTAAAATTTCAATAATTAACATTTTCAACTCATTTTTTTCTACTTCCTTTGATTCACATTTTGGAGTTGTAAGGGAAATGGATTGATGTAGAGAAATGTAAAAATGGTGGTCAGTGAACTAGTTGTTTATATAAATTACATGGAAGCATTTTAGTGATATTTGTGTAAACTCTGACAGATTAAATATGGATATTGGAAATCCCTTTTTAAGTAGAGCTTTCATTTTTGCAAGGAATTCCTCCTCAATTAATACCATTTGAGTCTTTGTTCAAAATCTTGATAATAGTTTTGTAAGATGTTTATTTATGCATGCACATGTATGTGTACACATATGTATATACATATATACACACAGATACACATACACATTTATCTTTGGCAAGGTATAACTTCAAGATTACATTTTAAATGATATTTAAGAGTGTCAGAGTAAAGAAAAAATAAAAAAATGCATCATCATCAAATATGGAAATTCAGGTGTACATATATTGTTATTAATGCTTTAAGATTTATTTTATATTAAAGCTGATAGTAAAAAACAAGTACTGGTAGGGAATTAGAATGTTTGGAGGATATGCTTTAACAACTGCTTAGTATTCAATATGATAGTTATAAATGCATTTTATAGTAATTGGCTTAAATTCTATGTACCAAGTGACACACATGAAAATATATACTTAAAGCTATTTTTATTAAGGAAGATAATGTAGAGACACTCATCTTCTCAAACATTTTACTTTAAAAGTTAAGTTCTTCAATAAGCAATTGTTATTGCTGGAAGATGGCTAGAGAGTTTTAGATGGCTAAAGGCAATAATGAGGTTGAATATTTTAAATTTCTATTGAAGAAACATTTTATTAACTCTATTAGACACTATTAGAAACTATTAGAGAGATAGAGACATATAGTATTTTTATTTTATAAATGAAGTAAAGGAGGTGCATAAACATGGGTAAATGACAGAGCCAAGATCTGTGGTCCCATTAGATTTAGCTATTAGAATGCTACAGTTGTTACATTGCATTTTTCCAAAGCAGAGACAAAAAATACAAAATTATTGGACTCTGTGATAATGCAGTTAGTAGGAAGTTAGGAATATGATAAAATTTATCAACAGAAAGTAACAGGAAGATTTCTTGGTAAACATTACCTTTAGTAAGAATATAGGAAAATTATTTCTTTGTAAACATTCACATCATACAAAGGTAACCATTCTGTACATACTTAGTATATAAAATGCAATTATCCACTTAGGGGTTTGCCTAAGGATGCTATATTAGTTCTAACATCATCTTGCTTTGTTAGGGATTAACAGGACCTGATGGATCCCCTGGTTCTGTCGGACCAAGAGGACAAAAAGTAAGTTGGCCCTCTGCTATTAATTGCTGGTATTAGTTAGATGCTGAAGTATAATTTTATTGTAGTGTTTGCAAATCAACTGAAAAAGTAGTCACGAAACAGAGGAAATGCACTTGTTCAACTAAAATCTTGTTTTAGTTTAATTTAATTAAATTAAAAACACCAAGATGGAGTGTTTTAATGATTTTAAAATTTATGCAATTTACGTATTTACATATTTATGCTACAAAAAGCTAAGTACAATGAAGCTATTTTTATTTTTAGGGAGAACCTGGTGTTCCTGGATCTCGGGGATTTCCAGTAAGTAACTGTAAAGCGACAGAATTGAAAATCTCCTGTCTTTTTCTGCCACTGTGAAATTTTTAATTGCAGCTTTTGATATAATATGCAGCATGAAGGAGTTCAATAGACAAGTTCCCTTTCACTCCCCTTGATAGCAAACATTTCTTGCATAATAACAGCAAATCTGAATATTCGATGTTTAGACCATAGTATCACACCACTTTCTTCACAACTGGTTTTATCTCTAATGGAATATCAACCATATGATTACCAGCCTGATTACCTGGCTAGTCCCTTCCTGCACTGCCCAATCTGCCTGATTTGTGTTATTTCTAACACAAAGGAAAAGGCTGCTTTTCCTTTCCATTTGCTCTTTATTCCTCGTTTGTTCTTGTCATTAATCTGTATTTTTTGTCTTTGTTTTCTATTTGCACTGTTTTCATGGCCATATTTCACTGTCTGTCAACTTTTCCATTATAAGGCTATTTTCAGAAGTGAATAACTTGCTGGCCTTTCTCCCATATTTTTCCACTCAGAGCTCAACATCTTATAGAGATACCTTTTTAAAAAACTCTGTGAAATTTGAAATTTGTCAAACATCTAGAGCTATGGTAATGAAATAACTTATTGATTACTTTGGTATTTTCAAGCATAACACATTTCCCAAATTGATTTACATATTAAAATGATCAAATAGGAGTAATTTTTCAAATGCCTTGAAAAAGCCCTATTTATTAAAATTTATTTATTTATGATAGTCAGAGAGAGAGAGAGAGAGAGAGGGAGGGAGGCAGAGACACAGGCAGAGGGAGAAGCAGGCTCCATGCAAGGAGCCCGATGTGGGATTCGATCCCGGGTCTCCAGGATCGCTCCCTGGGCCAAAGGCAGGCGCCAAACCTCTGCGGCACCCAGGGATACCAAAAGCCCCATTTATTATTAAAACACACTGCTCATGTGAAATTCTTGCTCATTTTGGCTGCGTAAATAATTAGAAATAATAATATCAGTATCACACGGTGTACATTGATTCCAAGAAATGCTTCATGTATGGATATTTCAGAAAAGGGAGTTTGGAATGAAAAGCTAACACAAATATGGTATCAGAGATAGCTTGAATAAAAATTATGCAAGCCAATGTAGGAGAGAAAGGAGTAATGAGGATTCCCAATAGAGAAATACTAAACCTGGAAAGCAAAGATAAAAGAGATTCAAGGCAGCTGATGTTCAGTTATATAAAATTCAACAAGCATGTAGTTAGGGTTTAGCATATAGTAGGTCCTGTGGTAGGAATTGAGGTGAGGAGGATGAATAAGATATGGTGTCAATCCTTCATCACATGTAGTTCAGTGTAGCTAAAGAGATATAAAGGAGAGGGAGATGAAATAATCACTTTAAGATCAAATTCAGAATAATAAATTAAGATCGCATAGTAAGTCATGTCTGGAGTGTCACCATTATATTTTCAATATCTACTAGATTTGGTGTCTGGAAACATAATCCTATCTGTCAAAAGAGGGTGGTTTCTGTTTTTTTTTGTTTTTGTTTTTGTTTTTGTTGTTTTTTTTTAATCCCCCCCCTGCCTTTTTCTGTGCTGAATGTTTGTTTGGAGGAATTTCCAAACATCACATTATAAATTATAAAGCAAAATGTCATTATAAATTATAAAGCAGTTTTAATGTAGATTTCTTATAAAACACAACAAAAAAATCTTAAACTGTCAGGTTGTGATATGCTTCTTTGTGAATGATGTTAAGTTTTCCTGACAGCAAGCATGAATGACTTCTTTGATTTTTTTTTTTTTTTGTTAAGATTGGGGCAAGTATTATTGGTTAGCTTAGACATCAAAGGAATATTTGAGGTGCTGAAACAAGCTTCTTCCTTTAGAAGTAGAGCCATGTTTGCTTTTATTTTTAATCCAGTCCTTTCTTTAGAATGAACATCATATATTTAGTGACAAAGTTTATACTTTGTTTTTAAACTGAGTTATGTCTGTCTGTATTTATGCTGAGTTTAAATCACCTACCATAACAATTTTTATTTGAATCTTTTAGGGCCGTGGTATTCCTGGGCCTCCCGTAAGTACCATCTCTTGGTTTATTTCTATGTAGTCTTTAACAATGGCCTATTTCTCAGCTCCAAAAGCTCCAAAAGCTCCAAAAGCTTACTCTCCAACTGATGCTACCCAGTGGTATTTATAGTGTCCTACCTACATGACCTTAGATAGCTATTATGACACACCTCTGTTCTGGTTTATTCATTTTAGAAATTTCTATTCCATTTTAAGTAATTAAAATTTGGTCAAATGAGTTTTTGTGTCATTGGAAACCAAAACTAGCACAGATACATAATCCTAAATCAGTTACTTATCATATTTGATATCATTTATGATAGATTATAAAAACATCCATAAGTCACCATGTCTATTTATTTATTTATTTATAATTGCATTTTTAAAAATAGAAGGATAATTTGCATGCAGTGTTATATTAATGTCAGGTATTATGATTCAACAATTCTATACATTATTCAGTACTCACTACAATAAGTGTGGTCATCATCTGTTACCAGGTAATGTTATTACTATCTTAATGACTATGTTCTCTATGGTGGACTTTTCATCTCTGAGATTTATTTATATTGTCACTGGAAGTTTGTACCTTTTACCCCTCACCCCCACCTCCCCTCTGACGACCACCAGTTTGTTCTCTGAATTTAAGAGTTTGTTTTTTTGTTGTTGGTTGTTTGCTTCTTTGTTTTGTTTTTTTAGAGTCCACAAATAAGTGAAATAATGTGGTATTTTACTCTTATTTACTTAGTGTAATACCCTCTAGGTCCATCTGTGTTGTTGCAAATGGTAAGATCTTATTCTTTTTTATAGTTGAGTAATGTTCCATTGCCTATATACATACAGGGCCCTCCTGGGGCAGCAGGGCTTCCTGGAGAGCTTGGCCGTGTTGGACCAATTGTGAGTATTACAGTGCATCTTGATAGACATTTGCTAATTTAATAGATGACATTACTCAGGAAGGCAAATTGCCCTAACTGTATGCTTTCCTCTGTAAATCCAGAAGATGGCAGATGAATTTCATTCTTGTTCATAATATTGATGGGAACCAGGGATAATAATGCTACCTCACTTTTGTAGAGTGATTTTAATTTTTTTTCCAAAGTTTTCAGCTGAATTTTTCTTCCCAACTTCCAGAATTAGTGATCAATCAAAAGGGTGTCACCTCTATTTTATAAACTCTCAGCTGGAATTAAGGTCCAGTGTCTTTTATATTAGGCTCTCTGCATGAAATGAAAAGTGAATAGCTGAAAATTGTTGCCAAGTATATTTATGTTAGGACCATTAAATTATAATTGAACCAACAGAACTTAACATTAGGCAATAAAGAGATGAACTCCATGCAAGAAATTGTTAGTAGTTAAGTTCTTGACATTACTATTCAATAAATATTTCAGAAATGTTGAGAAGTAGTGACATTATGTGGAGGATAGATAATTGTAAACACATTGAGAATAGGAGCCATGTACTATATACTTATTTTTGCTTCTAAGTTTACTATTTAATAAAATTATTCACTGAACAAATGAATAAATATGAAATGGTTGTAATGTTAAATTAATTGGAAGATGCTTTTGGCTTCTTATAATAGACCATAAAGAAGGAAAATATATGCAAGGAGTTAACTCTAGATGTTAAGACAAATTGAAATTCATTTTCATTGAATTTAGCCATCTCTGATCTTCTATCCCATTTGCAAAATAGTATGGTGACAGGCCAAGTAATAGCTTGTGAGTGAACAGTACCAGGGAGAATCTGGCATTGCAGAGATTACCCTTCCATCCCATAGCTTCAGGTGGGGTGCAAGCCTTCTTTTGTTACCCTTATCTGGATGGCACTAGCAGCATTGGCTGTTCTAGTTCCTCTGTAAATCAACTAGAAAAATATGTAGTGTTTCCAGTTTGTTTTTGCAATAAAGTGATCATTCTGTAGAGAAGAATTGGCTTTACTTTTTTCCCCAAATCTCTTTCTGCCTTGTTTTGTTACTTTGGTGAGACTGGAGCTCCTTTATTCTTCTAGTTTTGTGCAGCTAATAGGATTATGGGCCACCCATCGATTTTAGTGGCAGGTATATACACGGCTGAGCTCTGTGGGGGTTTCTAATAATATTCTCTCATGCCTCACCAGTTTTATGCAGTGTTTCGACATGTGTATAACCACTGTGTCACAATTTTCAAATAACTTAGGGTGACCCTGGGAGAAGAGGACCACCTGGCCCCCCTGGCCCTCCCGGACCCAGTGTAAGTTATTTGCAGCTTGAATTTTCCTGTATCTGAGAGTTAGGATTAAAGAAACCTAAGAACCAAAAATGGAAGTACTTGTTAATCAAGTCTTTCTTTAAATTTCCAAAATGGCTACCAATTTTTTTCATACATTCAGAGCATGAATAACAATAATTTAAAAAAGAGGTTTTCTCAGGGAGTGGCTTACTCATATATTTGAAGTTCCTTTGACATTTGTGATTTCTCAAATGCTCAAAACTTGGACATATAAAAGGGACATTTTCAAATGAGCTATTTTTTACAAAGGATTTACACAATAAACAATTTAAAAAATAGGAGTTCAAATAAGAGATAATTCATACTTTATTTCTTTTTAGTTTTTTAAAAGATGTATTTATTTATTTGAGGGAGAGAAGGAGAGAAAGCATGTGAGTCAGGGGAAGGGCAGAGGGAGAAGGAGAGAAATCCTCAAGTAGATTCCCTGCTGAACAAAGTCTAAGGCGGGATTTACTTCATTATCTTGAGATCCCAACCTGAGCTGAAATTAAGAGTCAGATGCTCATCTGACTAAGCCACCAGGGGCCCGAATAATTGATATTTTAAATGTATGATCCAGAGCTCCCCATATTATCTATCCTGTTTCTCATTTCATTTCCCTTCAGTTCCCTGAAAAAAAAAACAATCTACTCTAATTTAAGGTCTTCAAAAGGAATATGCCCATGTGTCAAAGTTTTTAGAATATCAGCATATTCTATGCTGCTATTCATTCCTTATATGCTATTGAACAAATAGATTTATTATATTTTTGTCCAGGGGACTTTCTAGTACTAGTAGATTTGAATTAGGTATTTAACTACATTCTTAACTTTAATATTTTATTTACTTTAGGGAACCATTGGCTTTCATGATGGAGATCCATTGGTAAGATGTTTACCTTTGAACAAAATACAGTTTAAGTCAAAGACTTAAATTCAACTGATCTTCAGATGAATTCTCTTTAAGATTATCTTGCTGGATAATCTTGGATAGCAGAGCAATCCATAGTACTAGTGGGCTAGTGGTTTGTATACACTCAGACTGCAACTGGTTTTCATTATGGAAATGTTTTTGTTTTTCCATAATTTTTTTGCTTTATGACTAGGGCATCATTTTCATCAGAGCACACCAATTTCAGAAGACAGAAATCAAAGAACTCCGTCTAAGACTTGCTTTACTTAGAGACTAATATTAAAATATTATTGGTAAACTGTACTAAATGCAATTTCGGCCAATTTGACAAGGGTTTGTTGACCTCAGGATACAGCCATTCTGGTGGAGGGGGAGGGGAAAAGGATCGGCTTGTGGTACATTGGATTGGAAACATTTGGTGTCTGGAAGCATTTTATTTCTTTAATAAATCTGAAATAAATATGGCAAAATATTAACATTTATTAAATCTGGATGGAGAATATACAGGGAAAGCTTGTTCTATTCTCTGTACTTTTCTATGAGCCAGGAGTATTTCTGAGTTTAAAAATGAAATTGAAAAAAGGGGTATTCAGAGTTATTTAATGAATAACGTGTGAATTTTCCTGTATCTGAGAGTTAGGATACTAGGATACTGAAGCTGGAATCTCTAAAAAAATACCTTTTTGTTGTAAAGGGAGGCTCTAATTTATGCTCTCTTTACCAATCTCTCTCTCTCTCTCTCTGGCAGTGTCCCAATTCCTGTCCACCAGGTCGCTCAGGATATCCAGGCTTACCAGGCATGAGGGTAAGAGAATAATTTCAGTATTTTACATTAAATAGTATTATCCACAGAAAAAAAAATATTGATCCTTTCCTGAACACTGGCCTTTCTGGTGCAAGATCCCATTTTGATGGATTAAGCAAATCTATGTTTGCTTATTCTTTGGCTTAATCTGTGGCCCCTCTCTGGTCCTAGAAACTTCAGCTGGTTCTTTTGGCAGGTACCCCCTGGGAGACATGGATGTTTGATGACACAGTACTTCTGTTGTTTAGGGACGAAATATCAATAAAATGTATTGGCTTGAGAGACTCTATAACACCAAATTAAGGTTCCAACGTTTGCTTCCTATGGAGAAAGACTGAGAAGTAATTATATACATAATGTATTTGAAACTATTTTAGTTAAAAAATTGTCAAAACAGTGCAAAATAGGCAAGAAAAGAGACTTCCCAAAAATGTTTTTCTCTCACTCTATATCATGATTACTTCAAAATTTCCCATAAAAAACACCAAATGTTGGGGTTAAGTGGTTTTTGTTCCTTAGTGTGTGAGTCTGAAGTGATTTTGAAAGTTCCAGAGCAGTGGAGTTCTGCTATGATCTGAAAGGCCCCAGGGCACTGGTTTTCCAATTATGGTTTTCTCCGAGGTTAGTTTTAGTGTGTTCCCAAGACTGCAGAAGATTTGATCGTGGATTGGTGTCTTATTTTTCACAAAGACCTACACTCTCAGAACAAGAAAGTCTCTGAGGGTGAAAGCTCTGAGAGACTTAATTTTGGAATGTTCATTTCCGCTTTGCCTCATGTTACCACCCAAACCACACATATGCTTAGAACAAATGGCCTGACAAGAAGAGTAGGGATTTTCTTCTCACGCTATGCAGCTTGCACTGACTGCCCTTTATGGCCTTCCCTTTGATTTTAAATTGTGTACAAGAAGCGGTGGAAGTTGTGCATCTGGGGAGATCCCCTTCTTATATCAGCTCTTCTTCTACCTCCAGGAAGAAGGTGGGTATAGAGGAGGCAGAAGGGTTTTTGGAGAAGCATTGAGAGAGCAGGGGATAGCCAGCTGAGTTCGGTCAGGACTGTCGCCTTCGAGAAAAAAGTTACTTATCCTGAAGAAGACTTAGTGCTCTTAACCCAACTGTGAGAGGAAGTTTGGGATAGAGGGATCTAGGGATCAGCTGATAATAAATCATGTTGTTGAACCAGATAATGAAGCTTTGTCATTCTAGAACAGTGTTTTTCTATTAATGAAAGCTAATATTTATTATACACACTAAATCATGTAATACACATGGCAGTATTAAGGTCGTTTAAGGCAGTCATTTTCTTTGTAACCTAACCTATTTCTGTGTAGCATACTGACACAAATTTAGGGAAGCAAGATCACTTTGTGAATTTTCTGACCACTTTCTGTGACAAACCCAATAGAATTATTTTAAAATTTGTTTATTTATTTATTTGTTAATTACACATTTTTAGGGTCATAAAGGGGCTAAAGGAGAAATTGGTGAACCTGGAAGACAAGGTCACAAGGTGAGAAAAAAGGATATATAGTGAGTAAATTGTGATTATGAGGTAGTGATTACTTTTATTACAAGAAATTGTAAGCAATAATAAAGCATGATATTTTATCCTTCCTTTTCAAATGATGATTGATGGGTTTTCAGTAGATGCATCAATATTCTAAGCATAATATGTTCATGTTGTTCAATTACGAAAACAATAACACACCATACATTTCATTCTTTCTTGTGTTGCTACCTCTTACTTTTCTTTTGAAATCAATAACACTCAGCTTTTTTTCCTTGATGCTTTTGATATTCAAATGTTATTCAGCTAGTTTTTCCACTCTTCTAAACAAAATTTTATGGCACATGTAAAATTTTATGACAAGTATTGCTGACACTAGCAAACAGGAAGTTGATAGCTGATAGCTTCTCATCTTAAGTTCTGAAATAATTTGTTTCTGACTTCATTTCGATAGATTATAGATGTTGAGTAATCTGGAAGTGAGTTATAGACTTATGTTATTGTCTGGATAGAAATATGGAATCCACAGCATAACTTGCATTGAGGCTAGCATGCCTTGCAGAAAAACCAAGGCAGAAATTTAAAGTAAGATGATTTATTTGCTTTTTTCAAAAATCCACTAGTGTAAATTGCCTTTAAGTGTCTACAAATTTGACTTTTTGCATAACAGAAGTTTTGTCACTGTTAATTCTGTAATATTTTAAAAAGTCAAACTGTTCTTATTAATGTGGGTTTTCTAGACATTTTTTGAGCATGTCCTTCTATACCTTAATTGGGTGGAGGCAGAAAATTAGTCCTTTTCTTTGGAAGTTAAGGACTGAAGAGGCAATTTATTAATATCATCAGGCATTAACATCCTTGAACTCTTTAGTTAAAATCAGTCTGTTGAACAATCTCAGATAATCAGGATAAGTAAGCCAATTTTCTCTAGCCTATTACATTTTGGACATTTATTTTTAGTCTTATTACTTAGGCCCTGAGTAATTAAGGTGTTTTATTTATCTGGAATGTAACAGCTGGGTTCTTAATGTCAAATTAGAGAAAGTAGAAAAAAAGTTGAGTACTTTAGAAATTTTTCTACATGCTCATTCCTCCATTAAGTCTTAAGATTCATAATTGAAAAAAAATCAACACATACTTATTAAGCACCTGCTACATGCCAGGGTTTATTCTAAGTGTCAAGGGCACAGAACTGAAAAGAAAATGTCCAACCACAGGAGACTGGCTAAATTAAGTATGGCAGATTCATATAATAAAATATTATCTAACCACAAAAAAAGGTGTGTAAGAATATTACATTATACCAAAAAATATTCATGAGGTAATGCATGTAGTAAAGCAGATATGGTAAACTTCTGTTATGTTTGATGCCATGCTCCCTTCCTCCTTCTTTTAATGACCCCTTTTCTTTGGGGGAACTTTTACAGCCCCATTTGGGGATGAAGCTGTCAATTAGAGTATTTTCCTCTACTGCCCAAGAAACCAATATTATTGATAACTATACCAGTTACTTATCCAGACTCTCAAATTTGGTTTGATTTTCAGTGAAGAACCTTAAAATTGTTTTGGTGTGTGAGATAATTGGCCAAAATTTTATTGGTCGTTTTTGAAAACTCCTGTGATTTATTTCACATGTTGTGTGACTTACACCATTCAGTGGTTTCTTTGAAATTTGGCATGTGAAGATAAAATGATAATAGCTCATTGAAGAATGAACCTTAAAAGAATAATAGATGCACTGAGCTGTAAACTGAAGGTGAATTCACAATTCTGCCATAAATTTAGTTAGTGAAGATTTTAAGATATTTTATGAGTATAAGAATGAATAATCAAAGATCTTTCAGTAAAAAGATAATAAATTGCTCTTCCTAAATCTGTCATTATGTTATGGTTATAGATGAATTGTGTGCTATTCATCTGCTGGTGAAATATTTAAATCAACACCTCTATTACTCCAAGGTTTATCCTATAATCTATAGGATAATACCCCAAACCTTGCTAATGAAAACTTACTGTGCACATATCACTGTTGTTCTGAGATTTAGGTAGGGATATACAGGTAACATTTAATTTTACACATGTGTTGATTATCCATTCCTTGAACTAGCTAATTCACTGACTTGCCCATTGGGACTGCTTCTTCTCGCTGTCAATCATATATGCCTATGGAACATAATCTGAGTATAATTATGAGACTAAGACCACTATGTAATACTCTCATAATTAATTAAAAAATCAAGTATAAATGATTTAGACATAACCTGTTCTTTGCATTAATGCCCAAAGTTTCTATATTAATATTTGCTATTCAATTTTCTGTATTTTGGTATGTGTATGTGATAGTCTCTATAAGGTATAGTCTATAGAGCAAGAACATGGGTGAATTGAAATATACAATAAACAACAGAAGTAAATTTTTATCTAATATTATGCACATAGTATTAAAAATGAAGAGTTTTTCTCATGATTATTTTTACAGTTTAAGATATCCATTACCACAGGAGATGTAGGGCAATATATTTCTATAAAAAAGAAAACCTTTGTCAGAGGGAAAAATAACATTTTTTTCAGTCAATAATCTTTCAGTAAGAAATAGCAGTTGGATTTCTTTTCAGAATATACTAACATTTTAAAGTATATCAGAGGTTATAAAATTAATATCAAAAAGTCAAACAATAATTAGTTAGAAAACAAAATGGAAGAAGATTCCATTGGCAAAAAGTCAGGATACCTTAGAACAAACTTAAATGTTCAAGACTATATATGAGGGAAAGACCAAAGCTTTATTGAAGGAAAAAAAAAGATTCAATTCAATAGGGAGATATACTGATTTCCAAAATAGACTCAGTATTGTAAAGATTCTGATTCTGTCCATATTAATCTTTTAATTTAGGGCAGTCCTAATATAAAACAAGTAGTATTTTAATGAAGATATTCCAAGTAATTCTAAAGTTCATCTGGTAGAGTAAACATTTAGGGAAAATTGAAAAGTAAGAGTAACTATAAATGAAAAATTAAGGTCAAGGAATTCTCTCTGAAATTAAAATGATATTATAAAATTTGAATAATTAAAACATGGTTTTGGAAAATTCATACAACAGATGAGAAGAGCAGGATAAGAAATCTAGAAACAAGTATACTCTCAATTTACTTTTATGATAAAGAATTTTCCAGCCTGTGTGGAGAGAATCTAGTATTCAATAAATGATATTAGAGAAAGTGGCCAATTACCAGGAAAAAAGAAAATGATAGATTTCTACTTTACATTTTTCATTAAAATAAACTGAAGATTTCTATGTAAAAAATTAAACTATAAAACTATAGAAGGATATGGATGAATATTTATATATTTTGGGGGTAGAAAAAGCTTTTCTGTGGGTGGCATAAAAGGTATAAACCATGAAAAGAAAGGCTGATTTAAATACTTTTTAAAAATTGGGTATAGTGGAAAAATTATAATAAGAAAAGTTGAAAATGAAAATCAAAAATGTATAATACTGTAGTTTATGGAAAAGTTTGCATAGTAGGATCATATTTTTCTTTCTTTTTTTTAATTTTTATTTATTTATGATAGTCACAGAGAGAGAGAGAAAGAGAGAGAGAGAGAGAGGCAGAGAGAGAGGCAGAGGGAGAAGCAGGCTCCATGCACCGGGAGCCCGACGTGGGATTCGATCCCGGGTCTCCAGGATCGCGCCCTGGGCCAAAGGCAGGCTCTAAACCACTGCACCACCCAGGGATCCCCAGGATCATATTTTTCTGATAACACCCCCTCCCCCCCACTGGGAATGTGAATGTATATATGTTCTCTTTATTCTTTCCTCCCCATCACCCCTTTTTTAGAGAAGCATTTAAGATGTTACTGGTATTTATAGTTGAAGGAGGGAAGGATTTGGGTGACTTTATTTGTATAATTCTATTTATTTTCTGAATGGCCTGTAATTAATATGGATTACTCATAAACTAATTTAAGAAAGTATAGTAACACAACTCAGGGAATGCCAAGTGAATTTAAAATGTGCTGAGTTATCTGTCTATGCTCATTTGCTGGAATGACATTTGGTGTGCTTTTCTGTTTATTAGGGTGAAGAAGGTGACCAGGGAGAACAGGGAGAAGTTGGAGCTCAAGGACCTCCAGTAAAGTATTTTAAAAAAAAATATTTAACTAGGATATGCACATATTTTTTTTCATGACTTTTGGAATATTTCCTGTTTAGTATTTGGGTTAATAGTATTACAGTAACATGATATTCTGTATTGTCCCACCAAGCCAGCATTGGGAGATTACCATTTTTTCAAAATAGGAAAGGAGATCCCCATTGTATATTCAAACAACATTTTAACAGAAAAAATTTACTTATAACTACATACATTCATTTACTAGGTATCAGGCCTAGGCAATCTGAGAGCAAATATTGAATGCAAGAGGATGATAGAGATCTTTTCTATTCTCTGGTACTCTCACATGATATAGGAAATTTCATGTACCCTGAATATGCAGCAGGTATACCATCCGCTGGATTTAATGTACCTTATGTCAGCATGTAATCATTATAATTAGAACATTCTTAATTGCTTGTAATCATATCTATTAATAAAAAGTTAGCCCCTTGGGCTTTGGCCGATTGCTGCAATTATATGCACAATGGGGTAATTTGGGACACTGGCATCCATTTGTTTATATAATGTCACTATTTCTTAGTGTTACCTTTGGTTATGTTGACATCCTTCTGGATCAACTTTTGTGATAAGATACACAAGTGTGTTCCTCAACTAAGACAATTCACTGTTCTTTTTTATATTTACAGGGAGCGCAAGGATTACGAGGCATCACTGGCATTGTTGGGGCCAAAGGGGAAAAAGTAAGATGATGATTATATGACATCAACATGTATAAATATTTAAATTTTTGCCCACTTAAAAATATCTTATTTTCAGCAACATCATTTTTAATTTCTTATTTGCTTTGTAGATGTTTGATTAGATTTTCACATTTCTGTTATAAACAATAGAAACAAGTAGTATGTATGATACTTATGTATTACATATTTTAAATTATCTTTGGTAAATAAGAATAAACAGGGATGTTAAATTTTTATCTCTTTTATTATTATCAGTGGTTAATACTGATACCACTGAGACAATACCTAGAAATCAAAACAAAGACAGGGGAGGATGGAAAGAGAGAGGAAAGAGAGAGGTAACAGAAGGCAGGATATCCCTGGGGACACCAGGGCCATTCGTGGCTCTCCCTCCAGGCTGATCCCTGAGCTCTGTATTCAACAGGGATCATACGCTTGTGGCTGGAGCTTATCAACCTGTCCTTAGCCCATTCTCAAAGATCAGATTCTCCCACCATTTTATAGCAAGTCATTGTGAGATGTTTGGGGAGATTCAAAGAGAAATAAGAGAAATAATGTTCACATTTGTAACAAGAGACACATACATTTGAGGACAAGGGCAAGTGATGTGAGGGAGTGAAGACGAAGGAGTAGCTACTCTTGATCAGGGAACTAGGAGGGCTCATGGAGGAGGTGGCATTAGAAGGATGCCAGGCCTTGAAGGATGACATGTTCCCATTGCGGGACAATGGGAGATAGGGAATGCTTTTTCTGAGTGAATATCATAAACAAAAATAATGGTAACCTGAATGTTCATGATGGGCTCAGGAATGTTTTCCTCACTGTGTATGTGTGTAGGGGTGTGTCTAGCTTCTCTATCAGATTTTAAGAAAATGGTTACTACTTAGAGAATGTATTAGGAAAGCCAATTTATAGGTTCCAGGAAAAAAAAAAGCACTTTGCCTACCACCACTTCTGACCCTTGCCTCTTTCTTTTTAGAATCTCTATGGCTAATTTGTGTCATTTCACACAGAAGCAGAGGCTTTTGTTAACAGTGAAGTGGGAATAACTTGCACATTGTAGGTGCTCAATAAATAAAATTTTTAAAAGGAATGCATATTTTTGGAAATTGAAGGAATTATTTTGTGACTAATTCCTTCAACTTCATTTTTTTCAGTCTCTTTGTTCCTTCTAAGTATTCTAATTCTGCCTGTTTTACTCTTCCATTTCCTCTAGAATATTTCTTTTCTAAAAAAGCATATTTCATATTTCTATATTCATGTTACCTTAAGTAACATTCTGTGTATATCCCTTCTGTTATTAAATAATAAATCCCATTTATTTTGGAGTTGCTGATACCTAGACCTTTGCTTTTTTGGGTTTAAATCATCTAAAATATGTGACCCCACACTTTGAAACCAATTACTGTTCTTGATATGCTCTTTGTATGAGATATTCTTTTACTTGGCATTTTTCAAAATTTCTCATTTCCTCTGAGTTCTGTCAAATTGCTTTCAATAACAAAAAAAAAAAAAAAAAAAGCAAACTCTTCTCATGAACTCAGACCCCTGGAGTGGTTGCCTAGTAACAGCATTTTGGGTCTGAGCTCATGCTGAACAGCAATAAGAGAGAGTGAGTGCATCAGAGCTTTTTCTATAATGCAAAGGCTGGGCTCCACGCTCACAACTCAGGGTGAATGATGAATTCAAGGTCTTTTTTGGGTCTTCCAAACCTCTTCTTCCCTAGTGAATGTAAAATGCTTTCTACTCTGCTCTAGTTTTTAGGGATCAAAGAATTTCAAGGCTCTGTGGTACCTCTCCTTCAGTTGTGTTCTTTCTTTGATTCTACCTTTTCTGAACCTCCTATCAAAGGTTTTCTAATTCTTAATTTTTACTACAGATGCTGTACACCTGGTTTTCTTGGCCTGATATCCATCCAGCACTCTTTTGACTGTTTTCCATTTATTTTATCATCTCCCTATCTCAACCCTATTCATTAGGAGATGACCTATTGACTTCGGTTGCCCTTCTGACTTCTCATTCACTTAGCAGATGAGAAAAAGATTTAAAGAAGGGGTTTGTATTTTAACACATAGCATATATAGAAAACACTAAAAAAAAACCCCACATTTTTGTCTTAAAATCACATTTAGATTCTTACCTTTAAATAAAGAGGTGATATGTACAATATAACCAAGTCACAGTTGATTTCAAGATAACTAGATTTATAAAGCTCTGTAGTTTCCATCCCTTGGTAAGATGAATCTGTTAAAAAAATAGATGACTTATTTTATATAAACTGAACCTATCATCTACCTAGGATGGAACAGGGGCTACTCAAATACTTATTACAACTCATTCTTCTAAATCATATGACTGGACTTCTGATTATGGATCTTGGTAGAAATCCAGTGTCACAGAATCCCATTACAGCTGTGGCAGCAGCAGAGTCCACTGCAACTATTTGGGTGGCTCCTTGATCTTCACCATTAATGAATATCCATAGGAATCCTGACAACCCTAGAGGGTGACTACCAAACCTCTTCTGATAGCTTTGCCAGCTTCCTAAATAGGTAGCAGTGTTTTTAGTTCATGTCATCAATCAAGAATGGATGCAGTGTTAATTTAAAATACCAAGGGTGGTATCAAAGATTGGCCGTAACTACTCTGGGATGAAGAGATGGAAACAAGTGTTTTCGTAACTGGGGTATCTGATTGAATACTTCCTGGGGTTCACTGATGAATACAGTATGTATTTCAAACACAAAACGTCCTTTTTATCTGGCTATTAAAGTTCTATAGAAAGATTGATGTGCCCTTCAACATAAATGACTGATCTCAATTTCATTTCTTTGTCTTCTTTTTTTAAAGGGTGCTCGGGGCATAGATGGAGAACCTGGGCCCCAAGGGATTCCTGGTGCACCTGTAAGCTGTTTGCCTTTTATAAGACCCAAAGATAGATTATTTAGCTATGATCAGTGATAGATTATTTGCTTTGTGTGTGTGTGTGTGTGTGTGAATGCAAGTATTTTTTACGCGTGAATAATTAAAGTGGTAAAATGAGCAATAGTTTTTATATTTATTTAAACAGATTTGATTAAGATAAGCATCACTTTCTTGAATAAAGAGATATATTCTTTTGACTTGATGTGGGTTTTTGTTTTTCACATAGGTGAAGTCTTATTGTTGAGTTTTTATGTTTGCTGTGTTTTCCATTTGTTTTGGCTGCCACAGGATGCTTAGGGTTACAGTCTCATTTCAGGTTTTGGGTAATTCTATCCTTTTTCATTTTCTATGATTTCTGATCTCATTATTCTATATTTTGTTTGCTGTATGTACATGTCATTATTATAGGCTGTCTCACACCTTTTCTAGAAGTAAATTTAAAAACTGTCCATTAATAACTACCTTTATCACAGAAAAAGTAGAAAAGGTGTAAGTAAAATAGAATTTTCAACTATTAAGCTCCTATGGCCAGTGGGAAAGACAGAATGTAACTACATCATAAATTACAACATGAAGCCCTAGAGTATGTGGTAGAGGTAATGCATGTAAGAGAATCTTAGAGGCAGGTTGATCTGGAAAGCCATTCTGGGTGGGAAGGGCAGCAGAGTACAGGTGAGAAGAGCACTGTTGGTGGTGATAGGGCCGGAGGGGTGTCTTGTCATAGGGACTGTTACTGCCTGGCTTGGAAAGTTTCTGTTGAGAAGATGAAATTGAATAGATAAGGTAGGATCACATTATGGAAAGTATTTAATGCCAGCGTGAGCTTTTTGAACTGATCTTGTAGCAATAGGAAGCCATTTGAGGTTTTAGAGTAGTCTTGCAATTCAACAAAAGCTTTATTTTAGGAAGACACATCCTCTCATCTATTACCACTTATGCCATTAGTCAACATTGGCCAGATAATTTTGACAAAAACCACTATTATTGCCATGGAGAAAAGATTGGCAACTGACCCAAACCTTAACCCACCATGATAGTGAGTTTAGCTGATAGTGTAGACATAGTTACTGATGTTAAGGTTACCTACAGTATGGATCTTAATTTTATTATACCTATAAATCCAGAGAGCACAGAAGCTTTACACACTTAAAATGAAATCAAAAGACATGCAGATCTCTTTTATCTCTATGGCAATATAAATTTTTAAGACAATGTAATTTTTATAAAAAAATTTCTTGAGCTAGGCATCCATGAGAGAGAAAAGCACCCAATGAAAGAGCAGTCAGGCAATATGGATGGTGTTTTTTTTTAAGATTTTATTTATTTATTCATGAGAGATAGAGAGAGAGAGGAGAGAGAGAGAGAGAGAGAGAGAGAGAGAGAGAGAGAGAGAGAGAGAGAGAATGGCAGAGACATAGGCAGAGGGAGAAGCAGGCTCTATGCAGGGAGCCTGATGTGGGACTTGATCCCGGGTCTCCAGGATCACACCCTGGGCTGAAGGCGGCACTAAACTGCTGAGCCATCCAGGCTGCTCAGGATAGTGTTTTATAGTTCCAAAAGTTTATCAAATAGCTTTTGTTTATATTAACAACATTTTATTTTCATATAGGGTGATCAAGGACAGCGAGGACCTCCAGGAGAAATAGGTCCCAAGGGAGATAGAGTGAGTTCAAATTAGTGTTACTACAAACTTTTTGGTGTCCTCTGCTGATTATGCTTATCTCTTTGATGTGTCCTAAGTGTTGTGATAAATGGGCATATCTTGACTATCTTTTCCCTTCTGCTTTGCAGGGGCCTCAAGGTTCTAGAGGAATTCCTGGCCTCCCTGGGACCAAAGGAGACACGGTATATCCTTAGCCATAATCATCAACCACATTTTTCAAAGTGATTATTAACTGGTAACAAAACTTTAGAAAATAATTAAGGGAAGAAGAATGTGAATGTTTCTAAGAGACAGTGTGTTTCTTTGTTTGTCTTTAGGGCTTGCCAGGTGTGGATGGCCGTGAAGGGATACCTGGAATGCCTGGAACAAAGGTAGCTGTGTAGCCCTGGCCAACAGCATTTCCATTTCTATATTACTGGGAGATTTACTTAGCTGGGTTTGGCTTTTTTCCTCCTTTTAGTTTTTTCATCAAGTGTCAACTCAAAATACTATTAGAATAGTATGTTTGTTTACTTGGTTTTAGGAACTCAGTAGAATTGCCCTGTCAATGAAAGTAGCTGAAAGAGATTGTGTATTTTGATTAAATTTATGTCCTAAATCCATCCTCCCTCTTCCCTTGCCTTGAGCAGGATTATATTATAAAAGTGCATGTAAGGTCTTTTGTAGGGATAATCCTTCTATCCAGAAGCTCTGTGTCCTTTCTTTTCACACAGGTTCATGATGAAATAAAAACTTCTTTTTCAGGGTGAACCAGGGAAGCCTGGGCCTCCTGGTGATGCGGGATTGCAGGGCTTACCTGTGAGTATTTGGGTCTTTAAATATTTATTGGTTTAGCTACCTATTTGGAAAACATGAATTTTAGGGAGAAACAAATAAATTGATAAGTTCTGGGGAAGATATATGATGCTTTAATTTTACATTTTTACATTTTGTATTTTTTCCTGAATAATGAACTATTTCTCTAATAACCATACTAAGCTTCAATTTTGTATTCTGCGTTCCTCTTGTCTCTTTAGTTCATTCAATATTTCTTATCTTTTTACTAACCCTGAGCTGTGGGCCAGGATCACGTACTCATTCCTCCTTTTAACCAGTTCTGAAGCTCTAGTTAGCAAAGTTGAGCCATAAGAGGGTTGAGAGTATGCTCATGGAACAATGTGAGGTATAAGATACCATTGTTTTGATTGTGTGCTGTTTTAAATTATTCACATTGGTGTCTCCCTGCATTACTGTGGCTAGGGGTTAACGTGGATTATACAGATGTATTCTTGGAGACACATGTTTCAAGGTTATACTTGGTAATTTGAGGACTGGCTTTAATTTATTATGATATCTGACAATTTAAAATAATCAGAGAACATTAGGACTCCCAAGAGTACCAAGTTTTAGTTAAAGCCAGCATTCTCCTGCCTTACTGTTTTTCTACTTAAGGGTTAGCGTTTCAATAGGCCCTGTTTTGTTATTCTGTTCAAGGAGTCATACTGCTAGGAGCTCCCACTGACTGGATTATAATTTGGAAGCTCATGCTTGAAAAATAACTTTGGTGTAGAGGTAGGATTTGCCTGAGGGTGTTCATAGCTAACAAGCTAGATAGAGTAAAGTAATGCCTTCTAAACTGTGGGTAGTTCTATAACCATTCAGAATTTGGAAAGTAGGAAGAATCTCCCTCACACTAAAGCTTTGGTGTCATCATGACTCCGACAGCCCCTCGGCAGTGGGCAGTGGGCATGGCATCTCCCAGATTCTCAGATGAGGTGATTCAACCCATGTCCTGTGTGCCCTCTTTTAGGGTGTACCTGGAATTCCTGGTGCAAAGGGTGTTGCTGGTGAAAAGGTAAGAGATGAAAACTTTTTAATTAAAACTTGTCTCTATTTCTTTATGTTTTCATTAATATGTTCTATTTATCATTTTTAGTAGTTCCAAGCTGCTTATTTTATTTTATCCTAAAGAGAAATAAGAAAGGCTTTAAGGCTTCAAATGCTAACCTCTTTCCTAGCTGCAGAAAGAATACTTTGACAAAGTGTCGCTGATTAGACTTCCTTCCTGAAGTGTCATCCTTTGCCAGTATAAAACAGAAAGTATTACTGCTCTTTGCCAGTTAAAATAAGGAAATTAAGCTATAGAAATTATGTCAGTGAATATTACTAACATGATTTTGCTTAAACTAAAAAGATATTAGACATTTTGTTCTCAGTCTGATCAACCAGCGCTTGTATCACAGCGTTTAAAAACAACAGGTGAAAGAAAAACTAAAGGGATAAGATATAGCTTTACTTTAAATAAAATATATAAAATTTGAATAACATAGAATTTGGTCACTACAAGGTTATATGGCTACAGCTCTCCAATTACCGAGGTCCACAGTGTCTTTAGCAGAGATAGTCCCTCATAAGTGGATAAGTGGATTATGAGAGATTGACGGTGGAGCTGGCACCCCGAGACGTGTGCTTTCCTTGGAGCTTGCTGGCAGGGTCCTCTCAACAGCACATCTTATTCCACATGTTAACAGGATTCTTTTTCATTTTAGTAGTGTCATTGTGAGGTTAAAGGGCTCAAAGAAGTTTGTTGGAGATAGAAATAGTAAAGGAAAGACATATAGGATTAATATTGTGGAGAAAGAAAAATCTTCATAGTATATTCTTGTCTGGGTAAAGACCTTCATTTTTGAACATTTTTTGATACCTTTATCATACTTCTGGGAATAATAGAACAGTATTCTGAATCTGAAGAACTTTAATGTATCCACCAAGAAGGAGATTCTATACTCTCCCAAATTCTCAGTGTGAAATTGGGAAAATAATGCTATTTAGGTGTAAGAAATGCCCAGTCTGGGTAAGACAGGGTGATGATTATGTTTACTTGCATAATTAAATGCTGCATTACTTTGAATGTTGCATTTTACTTTTAGGGTAACACAGGTGCTCCAGGGAAGCCTGGTCAACTGGGGAATTCAGGCAAACCGGTAAGATGACATGGGTTACCTTTCCTTATGTTATCACCTGTTGTTATCACTAAGCAAAAAATTAAGGAGTTTTAACTTTTTCTTTCCCCGCCTTTCTCATAACAGGGTCAACAGGGGCCTCCAGGAGAAGTGGGACCTCGAGGACCTCGGGGGCTTCCTGTGAGTACTCCTTTTCTGTAGAACCTTCCTAAGTGCCTTCTCAGGGTTTTGCTGGGCGTCCTTCTAATCATTTATTCATTTATCCATGTATGCTTCCTGAAGTTTCAGTATGTGTTAGTTAAGAGAGACAGTGAAATGGGAATGCTATTCATATATACAATCTGCTTTTTTAAATTCAGAAGGTGGAAATAAAACTTAAAAAAATTTAAAAATATTTTTAAAAAGCAAGATGACCCTTTTTGGCTCTCATCTCATATTGAAAGAAATATTTTAATGTGGTTAAAAAACACCTTTACTGAGATATAATTCATATACTATATAATGTAACCATTTAAAGTATATGATTCAATGATTTTTAGCATATTTATGGAATTATGCAACCATTACCATAGTAAATTTTAAAACATTTTCATCTTTCAAAAAAGAAACTGTGTCCACTTGCAGTCACTCAACATTTCTCCCCAATTCTCTCAGCCCTAGTCAACCACTAACCACTTTCTGTCCATGTAGATTTACCTGTTCTAAAAATTTCTTATAAATGGAATCATACAGTAGGTGAGTTTTTCAGTGATTGGCTTCCTTTAGCATGCTTCAAGGCTTACCTGTGCTGTAGCATGTATCAGTTCTTCATTCTCTTTTATTGCTAACTAATGTTCAGTTGTATGGATATGTCACATTTCCTTCATTCTTTCATCCACTGATGGACATTTGAGTTGTTTCCACTTTTTGACTATTATGAATAATGCTGCTGTGAACATTTTTCTACAAATTTTTGTTTGGACACATGTTTTTATTTCTCTTGAGTAGAATACCTAGGAGTGGAATTTCTGGGTCCCATGGTAACTAAGGTTAATCTTTTGAGAAACTGCCAGACTTCTTTTAGTATGAGTTTGTAAATGTGTCTGTTTTGCAGCCCATAGAGCAATGTTTATTTTTTCACTAGATACACTTTAACCTTTGGAGAGAAACTGATTAGGAAATGAAACATTATGTATTTAATGTTAACTTTAAAAAATTCTCTCTGGCCTTCATTTTAAGTTCTTATTTTCAAAATCTGCTGGGTAACAAAAAGAACTCCTAAGAGAGAATACAGCAGCATTTCCAAATATTGTTGTTATTTCATTTAAAGCATTTCATGAGCTTGATGAATAATGATTTTCATGTTTTAAGGGAGTGAAATATTCCAGACGTCTTGACATGAGACACTTCTCACAGGTGTTTTGTCAACTGACCTCTATCAGGTGGTTTCCAGAAGTTTCTCTGCAGCCAAAGAAACTAGCTACTTCTCCTCATAATCCTCCTTGCTCACTTAGAGCTCACTTCTCCTTTTCTTCTATCTTGCTTGAAGCCTGTGAATTTTTAATTAAAATACTTCTAAAAAATTGCCAAGGCAATGAGTTTATAGCTAGATCATATTCCTATAAAAATGAAGATGCTACATGACTGGTCCAGAAAGATTCAACAGTGTGGGAGAGGGGCTATTAAGTCTGAGATTCACTTTATAAAGAGCAGAGAGCAATAAAATTGAAGGGACACCTGCTGTATGTTAGGACCATGCACTGAACATAAAAAGTGACTCAGTAGAGATAGCTTGGCCCATCATTGGTTAAGTGCATAGGATGTATAAAGAATGAGAAGTAGAACTGCAGGAGGAAATGGGATGGGGGGTGTTAAGTTCTCTCAGGTGAGAGGAGGCAGTTCTATTATGCCTATGTAAGCTTTGAGCCTGATTCAGGTTTTAGTTTTTTTGAGTTTCTATAAATGTCCAGATCCTCATTGCTCCCATCACTGTGGCTCAAAGCCTTGGTGTTCTTCTTCCATCATGTTTTTGATCTCCAACATGACCTGACTGATTCAACTACCTCCTTTTTCAGGTCTCTTATATTTGACTCTTTTTTTCTAAGCCCACCTCCACCATCCTGGCTCAGATCATCAGCTGCTGCTTGGATTATCAGGTGTCTCTTGATTTGCCTTCCCAGCTGATCTTTCCTTTCCCTGGTTCTTCATTCCCCAGGACTCTACCCTAGAACTCCAGGAGGGTTCCCATGATCAAGGTGACAAATAAGTTTCAAACAGAATTTCAAAGGCCTGGGGAATGGCAGCAATCTCAGTCTTCACACATTGCCATATTGGTCTTTTCAAAGTACAGCTTCTATCATCACTTCTCTTCTTTATTTAAAAATCTTCAAGGGATTTCCACTGGCAATAAAAGAAAGTACCAAATCTTAAACCGTCTGTTTATCCCCTAGTCTTATGTATCACTTCTGCCTGGCTCAGAGCCTGTGCTCAAGTCAAACTGGACTCCATGCTAATCTCCAACGTCTCTGTGCTTCTCAGCCTGCTTGTATTCTCCTGTGGTACTGCCCTTAAGTGGCGTTCTCTGACTCAACATCCCATATACTTTCTTAGATGTAATTGAAATGTTAATTCGACAGTGAAACCATCTCTGGTTATGCCCTATCCACCAAGTAGATGTGTTCCCTCTTTATTCTGAAACCCTGTAACCCTGGCCTCTTTTTTGCTCCATGCTGTGGAATCTTCAGGGAAGCAGGGACACCTCTGACCACTGTTGTCTTCCCTACATATCTTCATTTAGGGCCTGTTCCAAGGTGGTGCTCAATAAATATTTCTTAAAATGAATTGAATTGGAGGTATAATAAATCTTGCTATACTGCTTATGTTAGTAATAATTGACTTCTCACCTACTATAAATTTTACAGAAAAGTGTCATTAGAGGTTATAAGTATTATGGTTCTGGAGCAGAGTTTTAACACCAAATCTACTCACTGAAAAATGCATTTATTCTTTCATTTTACATCATTAAATTTAGTTTCATAGATAAATTCACACATTTTCAACTATTCCTTACAAGTTTTATCAGTTTTTCCTGCAAATGTCAAGTTGAAAAGCTGAGTAGAAGAAGCAAAAACCTATTTCTATTGTGTTCTACTAATGGACCAGGGCTAATTGGAGCATGTCTTTGAAATTAAGTGGTTTTTCCTTTTCAAACCATTGTTCTAACACCTTTGGCCAGTGCCACAGCAAAACATATTGGAGTTTTTTTTTTTTTTTTTTTGTCACCTCCAGTGATTACATGTGAGCACATATCTTTACCACTTGGATCGTGCTTCTGGTTTTCTCAGTCACACTCTACTGGTTTATACCTGGATCTGAGTGACTCCTCAGCAGGAGAATGGCTGGGGCCTTGGATACAGTGGCACCTGGTCCATTTCCCTCTTTTAGGCTTCCCAGAACTTGCCAGGGTTTTGCTGAGTGAGTTGTGTTTGCTCTGCTATCATGTTTCTGATTGGGATGAGTGCCATGCTGATCTACTTCCAGTTTTCTGAAGATTATATACTCTTGGAGTACAGAATCCTCCCTCATTTTCTCTTGAAGTCCCATCCTCACCCTACTGCCAACAGTTCTGAGTACAGAGGTCCCCATATGGTGTGTTGTTGAATGATTCAAACTGCATTCCTGTGCCACCCAGGCCATGGAATATTATCCCTGTCAATAATTTGTGAAGCAGCTGTGATGGTTATAGATTTTGATCTGCCTCTGTGTGTGAGAGAATATTTAAACCTACATCAGAGAAAAATACAAACTCTACAATTCTGTAAAATGAAATAGATTTTTAAAATATCTTTGTGGCAAGCCTAAAAATTCTAAAAATTATTGTAGTAGGACTAATATGATCTTCCGATGTTAATATGAAGATATGTTTGTAAAAGCAACAATCTGTAGAAATCATAATTGATCTTTTGGGTTAATCAGCATCCTTTTTCCCAGAGAGAGGCACTTAAGTATAAAATTCAGACTAAGTATAATGATTTATAATTTCTCACTTCTAAAATTAGCATGGTACTAAGAATAATGTTCATTCTTCAGCTAGTTAGCATTTTGGGTAATCAGGCAAATACAACCACCATCACAACCTAGAGCACAATGGAATAAAATCTGAATTTCTTTTTTTGTGAAATACTTATGACAACACAAGTATAATGAAATAGATTTTTTTCTGTGATATTTTAAAAGTCTAGTAATTCCACTTTGAAAAGGAGACTTCCAAATGATATTATTTGTATTTATTGAAATGGGTTTTACAAAATAGCTCCTAGTATTTGTTTATAAAGAAGGTGCCTTCTTGGGGTGCCTGCGTGGCTCAGTCGGTTAAGCAACTGACTTTTGACTTCCCCTTAGGTTTTGATTTCAGGGTTGTGAGATTGAGCCCTTCATAAGGCTCTGCACTGGGGGTGGAGCCTGCTTGGGATTCTTTCTCTCCCTCTGCCCCTGCCCGCTCCCTCTCTTAAAAAAAAAAAAAAAGAAGAAGAAGAAGAAGATTGCTTCTTGGTGATCAGGGGTCTTGACAGAAACTGGAGAAATGAGGACTAGAGACTTTTTTGTTTGTTTGTTTTTGTTTTGCCAAGAGCAACTTGTGCTTTTAAAGAAACTTGGGAGCTTTGAAAGGTAAAGAACATTTCATTAAACATTTGATTAAAAAAACAATTTTGACTGATTTCTATAGTTCTTGGGTAAAACCTTGGATAAAAATAATAACTAATGTTTTCATAGTGTTTACTATGCTTCAGACACTGTTCTAAGTGCTTTATATATCTATTACATCCTCTCAAAAAACCTATGAGATAGGAACTGTTTTTATCCCCACTTTACAGGTGAGGAAACTGAGGCACAGAGGTGAATTTGAGGGGCTGGAGTTGGCTGATGAATGGTGGGGCCAGGCTTCAGACCTGGCAGTGGGGCTCAGTGCCTGTGGCCTCATCTCCACCCACCCATGCCTCGACAGTTCAAGTCAAGGCTCTTCAGCATGGTTTTTATTTAAAGTTAGCTTGCCCAATTCTAATGGTACAAGATATATTTAGCAAATTTTAAATTTTTATGTTTATGGAGTCAACATAGTAATGAGAAGTTAACAAAAGCCTAAGTAAAGCTGGTGAAGACAAATGAACACAACATAAACCCAAACAGATTCCTGAGTTTGACCTCAGAACCACAGAATAAGAATCTAGGGGAGAGAAGGGAAGCTAGAAGGAGGAACAGGGAGATGGAGTGGTGGAAGACATCTAGTGAAATATATTTCCAAAACACTCTGGAGCATTTTGATGCACAGCCACAGTTGGGAATCACTGAGAGAGGGTTAGTTAGTTTCCCTTCCAATGACTATTAATTTCTCTTTGAATTAAAGTCATATTAACCCAATACCTTTAGGATCTTAATTATGATGCAGTTCAGAAATTACTTGAAAATGCCAACAGAGCAGATATGCTGAAGAAAATCTGTTTTGAACTTTCAAATGGTGGGCTAACTTAGTGGGGCAAAACCCAATGTTTATGGATAGAAGAATCTATCACAGTGGCTGGTTATCATCTAGTCTTACATCTTTCAAGTGCCCATCCTCATAGAACACTGCCTTAGGCTTCGAAGCTGCTCACAAGGGTTAAGCGCCAGTGTATTGTATCATTCAAACTTACATACTAGACAGGTTGCTTATATATAAAAATTTTGGAAAGTATTTAAGAGCATTTCATTTAAATCACCTCTAAGTCATTTGAAACAACTACCACTTAATTATAGCTCAAACTAGAGACTTGTAATTTGGCAGACATTTTTTTATCCTGTAAAGAAACTGAAAGTTCAGAAGGATTATGGATTTTGACACTTGGTTCAACTTAGAGACAAATGAATAGCATATGGGCCAGATCAGGATAGTCTTAGCAGAAGCATTTATAAATAACAAGAAATAATGTGAAGTTGTCATATCATTTTAAAGTAAAATGAACTCCAAAGACTACTTTCCTTTTTATAAACACCATCCAGGAAATGTGATTATTTATCCAATAACCTCATGTTAAGTTTAGTTGAATATGTGTTAGAAATAAAACAAGCTTTTGTCAGACTGCATAAAACTGTATGAGGTTCTTGGGGAAAGAAATTGAAGAATTCATGTGTCTCCTTTTCTCAAAGGGCTTCGAGTTTCAAATAAAGAATTGAAATTGGCTCGCAAAATGATATATTGCTTTTGGTGTATTTTCATTATAAACTGTACTTTCAAAGTTTATTTAATCTCTTAAGACATGTTTAGAACAAGAATGAGTAGAACAAAGAATTTTGTATGTCAGAAACTTTGTAAATTTCTATTATCTCTTTTTGAAGTTGCATTAGTAATTTAAAGGCAAACATCTCTGTCTTGTTTTTCTTTTTTCCCCACTCTTTTGCAGTTCAAGATTATTTGCCAGATGCTGCTTTAAAATATCCTGTAGACCTGAAACTTACTCTCTGTTTTAGGCATTAGGTGGAATTCCAAATTGATATACCTATACCTCAAGAACAAAATCTAAATGAAAAGATAAAACATGTATTCAGATAACCATAATATAAGTTATATCATGATTTAGATGCTGAAAATTACTGTGACTTCACATAATTTAGCAGACATCATTTTTGTCCAATGGGCTATAATCACAAGGAACAGCATTAACACGTTCATCAAAGGATAAACACTGGGGAGGCTATAGGCATTTTGTGTAAAGATCTCTGCCTTCAGGAGAAGATAGGGAAAATACTTTAATGACTTGTGTACTTAAACAAAAACCTAAGTAGAGTGTTATTTTACTGATATAGTAATTAAGCATTTGAGTTTTGGCAAACTATCCAGTTGACAGGCATATTTGTGTTTTTCCAGGGCAATAGAGGGGAAGTAGGACCAGTGGGACCCCCAGGACTACCAGGTAAACTGGTAAGTAATATTTCTAGTCTCCAGAGGTTTATTTGCTTTATAAAAAACACAACCAATTTTTAAAAATAAGGAAGGAGAAAAGAACAATGTATAAAGGGTGATCTAATCATCTTTACTTGATTTCTCTTATTATGTGAATGTGTGAAAATGTAAATGTAATATTTCAAATTATATCTAGGATACTCTCAGAGGGTATTTTAATCAGTGTGGTTTGTAGCATACATTTTGAAATCAGGAGAGACATGAAGTGGTACATTTGGCCTTTGGTTGTTCTTGGAATTGAGGAGAAGTATGCGTGAATGCTGCCTTTTACTTCTTGAGCAGTGCTTGTTTACACAGTGAGAGAAGTCCCATTGCAGGGACTCCACTGAAAGAGCCCACTGTTGAGAAGGACTGCAAGCCCAGGAATTGAGAACCTCAGAGATGGGACAGAGGGGTGGAGGGACTGGCCTATTTTTTCCTGAGAGTGTGAGAGACAGGGAGATTTGAGGAGCAGAGTTAAACCAACCACAGTGCATTTATTTTAGACAGGAGTCAACACACCCAACGTTTTTTTCTGCCTTGTGTGCCTGCAGTGTTGCAGTGATTCTGGAGACACTGTGTTTGTCTTTCAGGGTTCTCTTGGTAGTCCTGGCCTCCCTGGCTTGCCTGGCCCCCCTGGACTTCCTGGAATGAAAGGTGACAGGGTAAGATATCTAGCCCCCCAAAAGGTTCTTATTGAGAAGGATGATTTTTAGTATACGGAGAAACCAAGGTTGCTTTTGGCATGGTGGAGATTTTTATAGCAATTCTCATAGACAGCTATCAAGAAAGGTGTCTAAATTACTGAGAGTTGAGATTAAGAAGCAAAAAAATCTAATATAGTAATTTGTTAGAAGGAAAAATTAAAAGTTGAGAAAAGTAAAAACTTCAGTTGTAATCATACTTCCTGTTTAGTTTTAAATTTACATCCCTACCAAATTTTATGTAGACATAATCAGAGAATACCCATGTTGCCAGCTTTTGGACAATGGTCAGTTTCTCCAGGTCTTACCTGACTGTTGTTAGGTTATCCTGATTTTTTTTTGTTTTTTAAATAGATTCCGTGCCCAGCATGGAGCCCTGTGGTTGTTGTGAGGACAAGAGCAAGTCCTAATCTGTTGCATTATTCATAATTGCTCTTATCTACCAGCTTGATAAGGGAAGTTGGTTCATTTGAAATTATATAGTTGAAAATGTCAAAATACTGAAAAAGTGTTATGTTTTATTCATTACAGGGAGTAGTTGGTGAACCTGGTCCAAAAGGTGAACGGGTAGGTCCTATGAGAAGAGTATGGGATGCAGTCAGTGTTGTGCATGAATGTGCCTCAGCAGCAGGGGTACTTACCAGCCGGTTTATGGGTTCTAGTTAAAAGATGAGGCTAGCAGTGTTTCTCAACGTGCTTCATAGTGAGTGAAATCTAGAGTTTAGTTTGGTCTATAACCTTACCTACTATTTTAATATGCTGGAGCTGATGATGGCTCTGCCTCCAAGACTACACATGGAAAAGAGTGTCCCTGGCCCTCATTCACCAGATTGGTTGACCTGGGACTGATGGAGCCTTCTGTAGCCACATCATCATATTTTGAGGTTTTCTGTATTAAGACCTTAACAAATAAACTATGAATATGAATTAGAGTCAGTCCTTTCTCTGGGTTCCTCTTTCTACAGTTAAAGCCTTTCTTCAGGGATTAGTTAATTACACAAAATTGCTGGATACAAGCATTAATCCTTAAATTTAGAAAAAACTTAACCTTACCTTCTGTCTTTTCTCTAGGCTCTTTTCTGATTTGGACTAAGCACTGACAGCTAGATTGAAAAGCGATTGAGAGCATTTCGAATTTCTGCATGATCTGGGGGGCGCTGTGGGCACTTAGTAATGCTTATCAATGTTGACTGGTTAAAACTGAGGCAAGGAACTAAGAATTAAAAAATGTGACTTTTAATCTTAATTTTTAGGGTTCCTCTGGTGAAGAAGGTGAAGCAGGAGAAAGGGGTGAACTTGTAAGACATTTGGTTCTGGTTAATGATGAGCTGTACTGATTTCTAATTAATCAGAAATGTAATTTTTCTTTTCTTTGATACTGCTACCCTTGCTGACTTCTTCAGTGGCTATGGTGTTTCTTATGTAAACCAATTAATGACTCCCCAGAAGTGCAGCCAAGTTCAAGTAAAGCAGAGGGTAATCACCCCAAAATTGATAGACGTGGCTTTAAGGCTTTGGAGAACAAGGTGTTCTCTTATGGATGGTGACTTTCTTGTGGCTTTACAGCTAGACATTCAAAGTGATTCTTATATGACTATAGAAAGTCTATAAATAGTGCCTGTTGTGGAAACAAAATTAATTTTATTATTGTTAGAAAGCTGTGGCTCACAAGTTTGACTGTGGGTATTTTCCATGGTCTAAAAGCTGCCAAAGAAGTGACCTCTGTCTCCAGAGGATGCTACTGCTAAATATCCCGGAAGGAAGGAAGAATGAGAAAAAATTATCTTTACTGCCAGAACTGTTAGATCTGCTGGCTCATCTTTATGATTTTGACACAACCTAACATGACCTAATGTGTAAACTTAAGTTTGGTCCTTTGGCATGGTGCCAGTTCTCATAAAACAGTCCCAGAGAGCACTTAGGGCAGGAAAAAATTCTACTAATGTTGCTTTATTTTCAGGATTTAGAGCTAATATAAATGTAACATCTGAATTAGGCAAAGCTCTTTACCAAGTAAATTTGAAAAAAGATTATTTTATTTTCTGTTAAAAATTTTCATTTTATGGGCTAAGAGGATGTTTTAGATCATTGTTTGTAGTAGAGATGAACTGATTGAGCTGAATTCATATCTAGAATTAGGAGTGAGAGATTTCCTCTCTTAATTTTCTTTCTTAAGCATAAAATCATGCATATTTGATTTGATAGACGTTTGGGGATGAGTTAAAATACTATTAGAGGTTCAAAAATGAAGTCATTAGGTTTATTTTATTTCATTTTATAAACACAGGCTGTGAGAAAGTCAGTCTGGTTTTTTTTTTAAGATTTTATTTATTTATTCATGAGAGACACACACACAGAGAGAGAGAGAGAGAGAGAGGCAGAGACACAGGCAGAGAGAGAAGCAGGCTTCATGCAGGGAGCCTGATGTGGGACTCGATTCTGGGTCTTCAGGATCACGCCCAGGGCTGAAGGCGGCGCTACACCTTTAAGCCTCCCAGGCTGCCCAGACATTAGATTTAAATACCTACTGTGTTTTAAAACAGCATACTAGTTTAATATCTTTTGGCTAATGCATTTTAATTCTCAATACCTAGCATTTTAGATCTGGTTGGAGGCTTGTAGAGCTCTGATTCAAGCCCGTTATTTAACAGATAAGTTAGCCAAAGGCTAGAAGGTTACAAAGCTCACAAAGTTAAGTGAACTGGGACTAGAATCCAAATTTTGAATCTCATGATTTTCTGCAGTGCCAGAGTTCATCTTTGTATGGTTTTCTATAAATTTCAGCAGCACAATAATCTTTTAAATATTTTTAGTAAACCATCAAATGTGAATGCATTGTTCTAATATAATTTTGTTTTATTGATTTAGGGAGAGATAGGATTACCTGGACCAAAGGGATCTGTAAGTACAATGGACAATAATGGTATAAAAAATAAAAGTATCAATAAAGCTATAGAAAATGCAAGGTTCTTCTTTATGCAATCACTCTATAAAATTCAATTCTTAAAGGACTAACCTTCAAGGAAATTAATGTCTAAATTTATTATTTAAGTAATAGATTCATCCAAAGGGGAAAAAAACCCCAAACAACTCACAATAGTGTAAATGGATCTGCCTTTTGAATTAATCCACTCTAAATGAAGTTTTTATCACAAGTGTCTCAATGACTATACACGGCAATTTCTTTCACAAATTTTAAAAGAACTGACTTTCCCTTTGTGGTGACAGGAGTATAAATGAATTTCAGTGGCAGTCATACCATTGAAAATATTTCAGTAATTTTATTAACCTCCCGTGTGTTCTAGTTGGGGAAGCAACAAAGTCATAATGCATAAGAAAATATAATAGACAATTATTAAAGCTAGAAAATGATAATCTCATTTAATTCATCATTGTATAGACACTAAACTGATGTCCACAGAGATTAGATGTATTCAGAATTATAGAACCAATAGTAGGACCAATTGCTAGAATGAATTTAATAGAACCAAGTATAGAACCAGCTAGAGAACTAGCAAACCTGGGATGATTCACTAATTTAAAAGGAATGCATGTTTAATACAACAAGAAATTTAAGAAAGTATAAGGAGAAAAGATGAAGCTCAGACCTTAACCACAAATACCGCTACCACTGGCTCCCAGTTCATCTCTCAGTTCCTATTTCTGGAATCTTTTCCACCCTCTCTGCCCCTGTACAATGTTATTCTCATAGCAGCCAGTGTCATCTAGAAAAAAGATAAAGCCCATTATTTATCCCTCCTCTGCATAAGCCCTTCAGAAATAACATTTGATAGAATAAAATCTGACTTTTACTAAAATATACAAAGTCTTTGATGAAGTGGTCTCTGCCTTGCCAACTTCATCTCTACCTTCATCTGTTTGCAGTTGTTTTTACTTGGCATGCTGTTTAATGCCTTGTGTTTTCTCCTAGCCTGGAACACTCTTCCTCTTTCCTTAGAATAGCTGTCTCCTGCCTAGGCATTTAGCCCGGATCCTCAGCTCAACTCTCTCCCAGAGGATGCCGCATCCCAGACTTGGTTGCAGTGCCTACCCTGGGCTCTTTACATATCCCTGAGATGGAAACTATTATACTGTATTAACTCACCCGTTTACAAATTACCTCGAAACACCATTGACAGTCCCGGGCTTCAAGTAACATCTTTACACCTAAGAATCTTTGACAGAAAGGGTTTAGGATTGAGAAGAAATATAAAGAGTAAACCTTGATAGGATGTGGTAATAGAAATCCAATGTCACTATCTAGAAATAATCAGTGATGTTCAATGGTAGGAATTCAAGCTGTAAGAGGAAAAAGTGAATGAACAATGCAGTGATCAAAACGAGTTAAGTTCATTTAAATTTGGGTATATTACTAGGAATTAACTCTTGATTTATCACGTCCCTCCCTACCTCTTTCTTCTCTGACACTACCCATGTAATTCTGATGCAGCTGAAGTGTGTTGTCCCGAAGTCATGGGAAATGGTTACTAGCAGACACATGTTCACCTTGCTCAGTAATCTCAGTAGGGACAAATCTGATAGTAGGTGAAGTCTGTACCCCAGTTTCTACTTCAGTATACCACTCAATTGAGAAATTCTTTCCAAAGACCTGCAGTCCTTGAGATGTCCTGGCCATGTTGGTCCTTGATCTCTTCATCAAAAATGCCCCATCCCGTTTTCTAGCAGTATTTCAAACATTGTCAACAAGATGATAGACTGATTTAGTCTCCTTTGTTTTCTTCCAGTTCTTTAGTGCATTTGCAAATTCATTTTGGCTTCTCTGGGTTGTTTTAATAGTTGTTACAGTTTTACACTGTAGTCATCTGACAAGTCCAAACCCTCCACAGCACACCCTTAGCTCTCTCTTGTTGACAGCCAACAACAAAAGATGACAGCCATATTTTGCCAAGTCCTTTAAGCCATAATTTCTTCATAGAAACTATTTTGACGACTTAGATGAGTATCAGTTTTTTGCATAAAGAGAGATTTGAAAAAGCACACTTGCTGAGCTTTATTCCAATGTGTCTAGTGAAAACCCTGCCTCATCACCTTTTTTCCTTCAACTTAAAATATCTGTTTGAAGGAGTTAACTCTTTCTAAGAAAATGTTTTATATGAGAAAGAAGCAGGATTAAGTTGCCTTATAGACATTATCTTGAGCACTAGCACTCTCTTAATGCCTCCTGTCCTTTTATCTTCTCATTCTTATTCTATAAACAATGGCACATTGTAACTACTATTCCATAAATTCTACCAGCGGTAGCTTAACAGAAAGTCAATTAATTTAATCTCATTTTAAAGCAGTTCTTGTGGATGGGGACTTTTAAAAATGCTTTTAGTGGTCTGCTTTCAGAACAGAAATCTAACCAGTATATGCTTTTGTGCTAAGGAAATAGTTGGTTTACTTTTTAACTTCTGTATTATTTAGATTTTTAACTTCCGCAAGACTTAGATAAATTATGGACTCACTCATTGTTCCAGTATTTTAAGTGTATTCATTATAAGTGCAGCATTTTTTTTTAAGATTTTATTTATTTATTCATGAGAGACACAGAGAGAGAGAGGCAGAGACGCAGGCAGAGGGAGAAGCAGGCTCCATGCCGGGAGCCAGACATGGGACTCGATCCCGGGTTTCCAGGATCACGCCCTGGGCTGAAGGCAGGCGCTAAACCGCTGAGCCACCCGGGCTGCCCTAAGTGCAGCATTTTAAATGTATTTAGTTAATGTTAGTATTTTATAATTCCTCATTACATCTGCTTCTTCAAATTCTCCAGAGTGTTATAAAACTATTTTAGGGTTTCTGTATTGATGATACAAAGTAACATGTCTTGTATGAACTCAGTGGCTTTTTTTGTGGCCAGAGAAAGTTATCAAGTCTTATTAAAAACTAACTTGTTCTTAGGAAGTGGCTTAAAGTATAAAGAATGTAGTTTAAAAATGTCTTGTTGCAATTAACATTTTGAAACAATAACTGTACCAAAAAGAAAAGTTTTGAAAGACTTTACTTGAACTGGAAATCTCAGACACTGTGGCATTCTGTGTCTTTACCTTGAGAATTTGTAACCTCTGAACAAACATTTCTTGGCAAACCCAAAATTTCATGTAAGTCTTACTAAGCAGACACATTACTTGTGGATACCCCTGGTTTTATAATGTGCCATTTTGTTCTAGGTGGGTAACCCTGGGGAGCCTGGCTTGAGGGGGCCTGAAGGAAGTCGGGGGCTTCCTGGAGAGGACGGACCCAGAGGACCGCCTGGACCACGAGGTGTGCAGGGAGAGCAGGGTGCCACTGGCCTGCCCGGCATCCAGGGTCCTCCAGTGAGTAGTGGGCATTCCCTGGGGTTCCCCTTTGGAGACTATCTCACAGCACCAGAAGGGGTGGGGAGCCAGGCTAGCCCAGACAGCAGCTCCTCAGCAGTGTGGGCGAGTTCTCTTGTAAATCCAGCCACCTGGCCTCTTGCTGAGTCTGTCAGGTTACCATTTAACAATGTCTTCTTTATGGTTCTGTGTATAAACCGTCTTTTTTTTTTTTTTTCCTGTCTCAGGGTAGAGCACCAACAGATCAGCACATTAAGCAGGTTTGCATGAGAGTCATGCAAGGTAAATAAATCATAATATCTTGACTTTTCATGTGCTTTAAAGGTGGGAGATTTGGGGGATGCCTAGTGGCTCAGGGGTTGAGCCTCTGCCTTTGGCTCAGGTTATGATCCCAGGGTCCTGGAATCGAGTTCTGCATTGAGTTCCCTGCAGGAACCTGCTTATTATCCTTCTGCCTATATCTCTGCCTCTCTCTGTGTCTGTCTCTCATGAATAAATAAATTTTAAAAATCTTTAAAAAAGAAGGCCCAGAACTCAGAGTGGAAAAATATATTTGATAAAAAAATAAAAGTGAGAGGTTTTGAATAATATATTAATTGCTTTACCTAATTTGTTGTCACAGAATGGCATATTACCTCAAAGAAAAATGTTGTCTTTCTAGGTTAGCCTATTTTTAAAAAAGATTTATTTATTTATTTGAGAAAGAGAGAGGGGGGAGAGAGAGAAAGAGAGAGAGAGAGAGAGAATGCACACACAAGCAAGGGGAAGGGCAGAGGGAAAGGGAGAGAAAATCTTGAAAATCTTAAGCAGACTCCCATTGAGCATGGAGTCTCATGCAGGGCTGGATCTCAGGACCCTGAGATCATGACTTGAGCAAAACCAAGAGTCAGATGCCTAACTGAATGCATTACCCAGGTGCCTTTGGGTTAGTCTATTTTTGTTCTCAGTGGCTTTTTTGCATACATACCTGTATTTTTTTTTTTTTTTGCCAAGGAGGTTAATTTACAAGAAAGCACACATACCTGTGCACTTTTTCCCCCTTAGGAACACAGATTCTCAGGTATTTTCCCCCTCCTTAACATCCTTCCACCTAGTGTGTACCTGGTACTGATTCTGGCTCTCTCTGTGAGATAATCTTCACAATTATCTCTGTGAAGTAATTGACAGTCTTCATGCCCATAAGAAGCATAAAGGACATTATCTCTACTAATGTATCACATATGTAGAAAATCAGTAACTCGTATTTTACCCAAATGGTGATATATTTTTACATTTGCTAACCTTTATCTAAATTCATCTATGGAGAGATGCCTGGGTGGCTAAGTGGTTGAGTGTCTTCCTTCGGCTCGGGGTGTGATCCTGGAGTTCTGGGATCGAGTCCCACATCGGGCTCCCTGCATGGAGCTGGCTTCTCCCTCTGTCTGTCTCTCTGTCCCCCTCTCTCTCTCTGTGTCTCTCATGGATAAATAAATAAAATCTTAAAAAATTAAATACATCTATGGCTATAGCACTTGCTATTTGCCATAGCTGTTTTAGAATTGGTCTAGTTCTACTATCATATAGGAAAGGGAGAAACTGGGGAGACAGGAATTGGGGAGATCCTGCAAAATTGGGTCCTTCTAACAAATAATTTGGTTGGAACTAATTCTGTCACGATAAATACTCTTCTTTTGTATGCTCATAAGATAGTCTGATTCGTCTAGTACACTTGTAGAGTTTTCCAGGATGGAAGTGTCACTTCTATATTTGAAAACCAATATAAGTCTCTACTTGCAGACATTTAATCTTGAAAGGATATTTCAATTTTAAACATTACATCCCTAGAAAATCATAATTTTATGCTAACTCTTACTTACATAAGGCAAACAAGAATGTTCACATTTAAACAATTTTAAAATGTTGGTTAGAAATTTGTTTCCAATTCATAATCTCCTTCACACCTTTAAAAAATATTGCACTGGCATATTTCCCACAGAGTATTTTTATAGGAAAGTTTTCTTGCTTTTCATGGTTTCGTGGATGATTCTTAATCTATTTAATGGTTTCTGAGAAAGCCCACATAGTTATTAATTTTTAAGACAGACTGTGAACATTCCCACGAAGCAGGCTATTTTTAATGTCTGTTGTCTATTCCAAGCATGAAAAAACTTTTGAGAGGGGAATTTATAAGAAGTCGTGAATGCTCAGGATATTTTAGGTCACTCAGTATCTTCAAACTAAAGATGTGGGGCTAGGTCTCAAATGCTCTCTCAGTACTAATTCTGGACAATGTCCCTGGCTTTTAAAAAGCTTCTGGACATCCACTTTTACCTTTCTTTCCTAAGAAACTCATTTTCTTCCCGTCCTGGGTTTTCAGATAACCAGCCGAGACTCAGATGACACACTCATCCTTTGAGAACACTGCTCACCCGAAAGCCTTGCCGTGTATGTTTTTTTTTAACCCCCCTCCCCTTGTCTCAGAACAGCAGGACCAAATATATCCAGGGAGAGCTGAATAGAACAGCACCAGTGAAGCTTCTTGGCAGAAAGTCCATGGAAAAATGATCCAACTTTATTCACTTCTCACTACCAATTTTGAAGCTCTGGTGACACATATAGAAAAAGAGACACTTGAAATACCCCTTTTTCCTTTGAATTTACTTTCATGTTTCTGACTTCTCTGGGCTGTTTTGTTTATTATCTTTTAGAGCATCTTGCTGAGATGGCTGCTAGTCTCAAGCGACCGGACTCAGGAGCCTCTGGACTCCCTGGAAGGCCTGGGCCCCCTGGTCCCCCAGGACCTCCTGGAGAGAATGGTTTCCCAGGCCAAATGGGACTTCGTGGCCTCCCAGGCATTAAAGGCCCCCCTGGTGCTCTTGGTTTGAGGGGGCCTAAAGGTAAGGCATTTTGCCCAGGTGGAATAAAAGAACACACGCTGTCCTTTTTCAGATGTATCTATACATCCTTCCAAGCTCCAGATATCCTGTGAGATAAGGAGATGTATCATTCAGTGGTGATGGTAAAGATCAGGAAACTATTATACAACCTCCTCTTTAACTTGTTGTAGACAATAGGAGACCAAAAACTAGAATTAAAGTCCCTTGGTTTTTAGTACTGATCTCTTTCAGTTACCCTCTGCCTCAGTCATAGTTCAAAATAAACTTTACAGGATCTTATAAAGTTTAAAGAATGATCGTTCAGTGCTGTTTTGTTTTGTTTTGTTTTGTTTTAGAGTCTAAAATCATTGTAGAGGTCTTGGAAGGTGGCAACCAGCCTTAGACTGTTTGTATCCATTAACAGCATTTGTTAGCAGGTCATAAGACAAATTACATCATGAGTTGAAGCTGCCTCCCTCTTCTTTTAAAAAGTGACATTGGATATTTGGTTTTGATGGATTTTTTTCCGGCTCTGAAGTGCTATCGAACTTTCTTCCTTCTTTACCATGTGAGGGAATATGAGAAAGTTTGCTTCTTCCCCTTTTATTTAAAGCAAGTTGAGTCCTTAAAAATCAGTGTTTTGAAAAAAAAAATGTATCATGTGTTAGGTATTAAGCAGGACCTGCAGGAGGACTGGTTGCCTCACATGGTGTTTGCTCATTGAGGTAAGTATGTCAGCTGGGGCTGGTGTGTGTCCTGGATAATTTACAGAGAAGGCTAAACAAAATGAAGAATTTCTACATCATGAGTGACTGACCGCTTTCTAGGGAACTTCAGAAAGATATGGCGTCAGAAACAAGAGAAAGGATTTTTTTTAATGGTGGTGCTCCAATTAGGGATAAATATTATGGTGTGAAGGGTCAGAGGACAAGCAAGCTGCCTTTTTGGATCTATAAATGAATTGCTGATGTATTTGGCTAACGATGGTTTCAGCTGGAACAATTTTGTTAATTATATTTGATTTTTTTTTGGCATGTGCATTGCTGTATGTGAAAAAATGAACCCTAATTGGAGCCTCTTGTAAGGCTGGCACAATTTCCAAACTTTCAGAGGCTGGATAAAATCAAATATGGAGAGAGCTCAGAGCTCATCTCAAAGAGAACCGAGTAGTTTCTTTAAAAGAATCACATAGCCACTCATCTTTGTCCTACTTTTAGCTACTGATTCAGGAACTTACGAGTAGGTACTGTCTTTGTGCTTAGACACTATTCATTCTGTTCACAATTTCCAAGAAATTCTGGTGCCTCAAGTGGATTGTTGACTTAGCTGGTTCTGTTGTACCAGAGCCCACAGTGATTCCTCAGCCTTTCTTATAAGTTCCTTTTAGAGCCGTGGTTCTGAGAGAGTGCTCACTGGAGCGTCAGTACCACCAGGGACCCTTTTTGGAATACAAATTTTCCAGCCCACCCCTGTCCCACTGATCAGAGACTCTGCAGGGGGGGCCAATAGTCTGTGGTCTAACAAGCCTCCAGATGAATCTGATATTGCTAAATGCCCCAGTGTAGAGGAGTCTCCCATTTTCCTGCTGAAAGGAAACACCTTGTAGGGACTATAGAAATCACAGCCCTATTTTCTTTGGCTTAAAGGAAGTCTCCATATGTGAGATAGAACTCAACTTTGAGTTAGTAAGAGAATGCACCTGAAATCTGATCTTAATTTTCTAAGAAATAAGAATGTCTGTGTCTGCTTGCTATGCTAGTAGAGTCTGCCTAAATCTGTGTTTCTCAGGCCAGGGTGCACTGTGGAATCACCTGGGGAGCTTTAAAAACTGTCCACGACTGGGTCACATTCCCAGAGATTTTGACTTAATAGGTCTGAGCAGCAGGATTTAAAAACATTCCCCATGTGACTTTAATGTACAATCAGGGATGGGAACCACAGGAAACAGGGGTGAAATGTTCAGGAAGCTTCCTGGGAAGCTAATAGCAGCATTGGATAGTGACTGAGTTGGGGTGAGTTGGCTCCAGCAGATAAACCTTATTTTGAAGGGAAGAAAAATGTATTTATATATATGGAACCTGGAAAATGCTTCTGGCACAGAGTTTATTCATCAAGCATAGTTTTATTGTATAAGGGACCTCCCGCTAATTTTTCTTCAGCATTTATGACACAGTCTATAATCCAAAAGAGATAGTCTTTTTCTTTTTTCTAAAGGACTTTTTCTCCCTAATTTCCTCCATCCCTTTATCATCACTGGGTTCCTTTAAAGCAGCATCTTCTCTGTTTTACTTCTTGAAATTTGGGGTATGGGAAGAAAGGAGTACTATCCTGGGATTTTATCAATCAGTGCTGTCACAAATTTGGAAAGGTATGGTTCCAGGTAACCGGACTTGACCTTTCTCGTCCTACTGCATACATTATAACAGTGATATTTAATTGAAAACATATAGTATCCCATTAGCCAAAGGTTACAGATCAATATTTCCCTGAGAACAAATACTCCAGTATTTGAAACTTAAATGTCCAGCTAGTTAGAGATGTATTTCAGTGTCACCTGCTGCCTCTTTCCCATGTCTAATAAAGAAGGGACAGTCTGAGTCTTGCTCGCCATATTACTTTGAGAGTCTTTCTCCAAGGAAATTACTACATAAATAATGAACAAATAAATTTCACCAAAGTTTTTAGCAGTTCAAGCTATGTCTTTAATAAAAATCATTTTTTCCTAAAAAATTAGTCTGCAAAACACAGTGAAACATTTTCAGTAGGAGCTAGTAGAAATATGCCAGAAATCATACTCAAATCATTTATATATATTTTTTTGTTTTTATCGACATACTCTGTGCAATATTATAAAAACATGTTAGGGTCAAGACCTATGCCACATGTACATTTTTATATGTATACTCAAGCAGAAACAGGTATCTTATTGGCTTTATGTTCACTTTGCTTAGTATTAGTCTTCTTTGTCATAAGTACTGTTTTTAAATATTCATGGTTTGAATTAATTTTATATAGATATATATAGATATAGATATTTTAGTGTAAGTCAAACAGATGCAATATGTAAATGAAGGCTTGAGCAAATACACATATCATTACTGTGACTAACACTTTTTTTGGATTAATCTGCTTGGTCAGAGTATCAGTTACACCTTTCAAATAAATGAAATAAATGGCAACTATGGAGCAATGAGATTTTCTTCCTTGCAAGCAACATTTTAAAGTTGCTGTGGCTTCATGCTAGAATGTGTTTAACTTTCACTGTCTGCACGAAAGTTACTGTTTAATTTATAATCTTCATCTCATATCTTCAGAAAATGTGGCACATTTATTGGTTCTCTTTTCATTGCTAGCCTCCAGAATTACAGTGATATGACATTTAAATTGCTAAGTTAACAAGAGTGTTTAAGTTGTTAGTTTTTAAAATGCTAATTATCATATCTTCCTAATATAGTAAGGCCATATTGATGAGTGTTAAAAAATAGTTTATGTGAATATGAGTTCAACTTGAGCTCTATATCCTTACACAGTATTTATATAAATTTAAAATTGTTTTTAAAATAGAGTTGATTCATGATAAAATTATTCATACAAAGGCATTCACAGCTAAAATCAAAGTATGGTGGCTATTTAAACATTCACTTAATAATTAGAGGTGTTTTTTTTTTTTACTATTTTGGCATGTATGCTTTTTAAAAAATTATAACAAATGACTCAATATTGAATAAAGTTGAGCTGATACAAATGTTTGGAAAAATGATTATGTATAGAATTTGTTGCAAAATGCCACCACATCTTCTAAAAGAGTAGAAGGATAATAATATAATACTATACCAATGGGATAGTAGAATAATGACTTCTATTAGGAACCGTAAACATCATTTAGGACCAGTTGACTAGGTATTAGGGCACTTTGTTAATGAGGCCAAGTTTCTGGGTTTCTCTGCAGGGGCCAGGATAATTAATGAAACTTGGTTCTGTGGCTGCTGAATCCCCAAATTCAATCAACTGTCTTGCAAATACACATGGCTGGTTGCAATCCAAAGCATATTCCCTGTAAATAATGAATCACAAGTGAAATGTAGGCACTTGTGACAGCACATTTTAAATCTTGAAAATTCATTAATTTATTTTCAGTAACACTAAATTTACAGTGTTTGAAAATTTAAAAATACACAAAAAGATATTTAGTGAAGAGTTTTTCCCCCACTCCTGCCTCCCATCTGCCTAGATTCTTTTATCCTTCCCATTAGGTAATCCCTTTTATTAGTTACCTAAATATCCTTACCAGTGATTATATACAATATATAATTACATACATTCCCCATGTCCCTTTAGAAACAAGTTGTATTGCCCTTTAGTAGTGATCTGGACCTTGGTTTTTTTTCACTTAGCAATATGCCTTGAGAATGTTTTGAAGAATTTCCTGGTTCTTCCTCATAGCTGCATAGTATGCCATTCTATGGAAGTACTGTAGTACATTTAACCCTCTCATGGACATTTTGTTTCCAATCTTCTGCCATATGGCAAGGCTGCAGTGAACAACACTGTATATTTCATTTTTGTGTAAATATCAACATAACCTCTGTTTTTCTACAATAAACTCCTAGAAGTGGAATTGCCAGGTAAAATGGTACTACCATTTGTAATTTTGATAGATATTATTTAATTATCCTCCAAGAGAATGTCCCAATTTAGTTTTATTAGCAATTTATAATAATATCTTTTTCCACAGACTTGCTAGCATATGTTTAATTAAACTTTGGAATATTTGCCTATCTTATAGTTCAAAGTAGCTTTCACGTTATTCATAATTTCCATGTATTTTTTTTTAGAATAACAAAAAATATTTTACTAAAACATAAGATTTACAGAAGTTTCCAGACAAGCCATACAAAATGGTCACAAGCTTTTTCTTGAAGGAAGGATTCTACACTTGACAGCAAAGTCACAATGTTATTAGTGAGGGCTGTAATGTTTGTTTAATGTTCCCATTTTGGTTCAAATAATCAAGCTTGTCCATCTACAGCGTCTAAATAAAGTTAGACTTGGCTAGAGAGCATATTCTAAAGAACTGGTTAGCTGCTTTTAACCGATGCAATTAGATCACCATAAAAGGGGGGGAAGGAGCCCATAAAATTAAAATAAAACTACCTCTCCCCCTCAAAAATAATAATAAAGAAAAACACCCACACCCCTGCAGCTAACCCTGACAACTACCTTCATTCACAGTGCTTTATACTTAAACCATGATGGGGGAAATGAATAAAAGCAGAGAGGGGCCACTGCTTTTAACGTTTCACAACAATCCAGATGGTACTTCTAGCCTCTGCTCATGCTTTACAACAGTGAATCAGGACAAGACATAGATTTGCTAATGTGCATTTAATCACCAAAGGACTGAAGATGTCTGGGCTTTTATTCTGTAATGTTTCTAAGACTGTGTCCATTAAATGCAAACAAAAAAGGAAGAAGTCTTGGCAGAACAGGAGAAGTGAGGCACACTTGATGATCAGATCGATTTTAAATATTATTCATGGCATATAGCCTAGTCCATGCTCTAGCTGTTTCTATGGCTTGGGCTTCGTTGGTCTTCCACTGCTCCGCTACATCATTTGCTAACGGATCATCTGGATTGGGAGCACTTAACAAAGCCTGGATCGATAGCAGAACTGTGCGGATCTGCAGTGCTGGGGACCACTTATCTTTCAAAATATCTAAGCATATTCTTCCCAACTTGTCTACATTAGGATGATAAATTTTGGTCATGAAACGTACTTTAGGGGCTGCCATCGGGTATTCTTCTGGAAGGAATAGTTCCAGTTTAAAAGTCCCTCCCTCAAAGGGGGAATCCTGGGGTCCAGCAATGACCACATGAAAATAACGGGCGTTGCTCTCATCTGGTTCTGCTTTAATGCCAGGAACTGGTTCTGCCAGCAAACGCTGGGTTTCCTTGATAATCCTGCGGGGCAGCCTGGCCATCTTGTCAGATCCCGAGTTCGGCCTCAGCTCTCGACATGTATTTTGATGTGAAAGTGAAATCAAGGATTTTTTCATATATTTCAGAGCTATATTTGTTTCCTTTTAGTGACTTTCTTGCTTACATATTCTTTTTTTTTACTGTTGTTGAACTTTTTATATTGATTTTAAGATCTTTTCGTATTTTGAATCATAACAGAAAGGCCAACTCAAATCTGAAGTTATAAAACAATTCTCCCTTGTTTTCTTCTGGTTCTTATACATTTAAATATTTGATTCACTTGTAATTTATCCTGGATTATGTTGTGAGGAACAAGTTCAACTTTATTTTTTTTTCTCCAACTGGCTTCCCACTTTTTCCAACAACATTTTTTGACTTGTTTGACTATTTCCCACTTTAAGATGGCACATTATTACAGAACAAATTCCTATATATATTGGAGCCTGTTTTTGGGTGGGTTCACTGGTCTATCCATGTTCCAGCACTACACCATTTTAATTGGTTTAATATATGGTGGGATTAATTCCCTTTGGGTAGCTTTTTGGAGTTTTCGTAGCTACTCTGGCTTATGTGTTTTTCTGTATAAACTTTAGAATCCCCATTTCTGGTTAAAAAAATCTTTTTAATTGGGATCATGATAAAACTTCAACTTAGGGACAACTCACACCTTTTTGTGATGATGTCATTCCATCTAAGAACAAGTCCTTTTGTGTCCTTTAGAAATGTTAATTTTGTAATGTTGGATTTCCATATTTCTGATTAAACTTATTTCTTGTTATTAATTTAATTGCTATTATAAATGGGATATTTTTTCACTACATCTGATTTTGGATGATTGTGTATATGAAAACTATTGATTTTCATATATTAATTTTCTATCTTGCTACTTTAATGAATTCTGTCATTGCTTGTAGTAGACTTTGAGTTGATTTTCAATGATTTAAGACATACACTCATATCATATCATATCACTTGAAAATAGGGATGTTTTTGACTGCCAAACCAAATGACAAATACTAGTGATAAAGTGGGCATCTCTGTAATGTCTGTCTGTAATGGAACTGCTTCTCGTGTGTCTCATAAGCATTATGCTAACTTTCGGGTTGAGGTAAATATTATATTTTATCATGTTAAGGAGGTAGCCATTGATTCTTTATTTTGGTGAATGTTGATTATTTGATTGATTTTGTTTATCATTTGATGAATATGATTATCTGAGTTTTTTTCCCCTTAGATCTCTTCATATAATTGACTCAAGTTTTTCCTTGCTACATATTTACTACAACCTTTCTTTTTATAAACATACAGAAAAATAACATTTCTTTAATGAAATGCAGGTGACTTGGGAGAAAGGGGGGAACGTGGCCCTCCAGGAAGAGGTCCTAAGGGCTTGCCCGGAGCTACAGGTCTCCCAGGTAAGTGTGTTATATGGCAGCATGGGCTTGAGAAATTGGTAGCACCTGGGAAGTCTGAATTGGATAACAGTTTTAAGAATTGCTCTTTGATTACTTAAGCATATCATATGATTCTCAATAATGGTTGGTGCAGATTTTTTGAGACCAACTTTAATGAAAAGTTAAATGATTTGTAAATCCTGCCTGTGTTCCTTGTGAGAAAACAAGTGTCAGGGCTTAAAATATTATTATTGAATAGATGGTTTTTAAAAATTGTGTAAAGGTCCAGCCACAGTGCACTTGTTAGAAAATTCTGAATGAATGAGGTCCTTTCATTTTTAGCCGAGTTGATAGTTTTCTACTTATTTTTTAATCAAAAAAGTCAGAGCAACAAGAAAATTAATCCAAGTTTTCAAACTACTCATGTTGCTTAGGGGGTGACTGAAACCTTATTTTGAAAGCTCCTGTTTCAAATATCCAGACCCTCCAGCAACCCATACTTGCCCCCCTTTCCCCCAAATAAACCTGAACATTCCTATTCATATAGCCACAAAGAGCCATGCACAAGCCACATATCACAGCTGTGTTGGCTGAGGCGACAAAGTTGCCTCTGTTTGAAGAGCCTGGATTCTCTCACTGGGCATCTGTTCTCTTTTTACACACTGGCTACTCTGTCCCCATAGTCCAGGCCGCCACACAGTCATCCACTGGGAAATGACTTACAAGCCCAATCACAGAAGGAGCTTAGCAGGGTGGAAAGTCAGTTCGGTTTAAGGGCATGAATGACACACAGCTTCCCAGTGCACTCTTATAGGGGCTGAGGCAGTGGCTAAGGGAAGCTTCCAAACACCCTGGAGCTGAGGAGAGTCAGGGTGAGAGTTTCTGCAGAAAAAGGATGGTCTACGCTTGCACAGTGGATTTGGAAAACTTGGTGTAGGGAAATTTAGAAAAAGAAATGCTCATTTTCGAATTCTGACAGAAGCTTACGTATTCAATCATGACTCTAATTGCAGCCAAAAACATCACTGCTTTCTCATTATCCATTTCATTGCTCCTAGGAATTGCGTTCTCATTAAAAATTTTTTAGAAAATATGAATACATTTGGAGATAGCTCAAACACTGCTTTGCTAAAGCTGTGATTCATGAGTCTGTCAAGATGCTTTCACAAACTGATAAATTTTCGTGATTGGAAAAGGAAATTTTTATGATCAGAAAAGGAAAGAAAATCTGGTTGAAGCTACAAGGGACCAAAAGAAGATTTCAGTGTATTTTAAAGCCTATATTCATTCATGCATGTTTAGAAGAGGAAAGGGAAATAGAATTTACTGAGTGCTTTCCTCCTTTATTAGTGGTAGCAATAGGTGATTTAAAGCTGATAAAAATATCATTACATGTAATTTACCTAATTATTTATTATAGGATTGCCTTACAATTACTCCTCCCATTTTGTTGACAAATCACGTAACAGTTCTCAACCAGCAACTTGCATTCTTGGCAAGATTTTATCAGAAATACATCTTATCATAAATATATTATCATTTTTGGTGACTCTTAGTGTTAAAAAATCTGTTGGTAGACCATGTTTTAAAGTGTCAAATGGGAAGACTGAGGCAAAACCAGCTCTGTATGTGCAGCATCCCAGGCTGTCACGAGGGGACACATTATTCCCCACATGCCATAACCCACTCAGAGCTGCTGCATCTGACCCGGAGGGGTTTACATGTACTCTCCAGACATTGCCCTATCAGAAAGTGGCTTCCCTGATTTGCTTTTTAGCATTTCAGGCATTTATATGTGGGCAAAATGGTTAAGTCAGGGCAAGCTCATTATGGGCAGGTCTGCCTGTTATAGCTGGTCTTGGATTTAATACTTAAATAAGACTTGTTAAAAAAATTTTTTTATGGCGTTTTCAGGACTGCTAAACCTGCCCTTTACCTTTTCTTTTCTGCCTTTTGCCAGTCCTTGCCCCTTGCTTCCTGGTACCACTCTGAAACCTGGTTCTTTGTCTACACTTTTGTTATATTTCCCTTGAGAGGCTATGTGACATTATTTAGTGAGAAATCTGAGTTTCAGATTATATTTTAAAAGTTTAGGCTACCTTTCAAAAGCATGCAGTTTTCCAAGTGCTTTTAGCACATGGGCACAAAGGGTTATGTTTACCCCAATCACTGAGGCACCAGCTGGGTGCTTTGGCTTTTAGGTCAGCTCACATTCTCTTGTCTACACTATGAATATGCTTAGCTAACAATTTCTTGAATCCATCAGTTCCCGAACAAGAGCTTTTTGGGTCATTCCTCCTCTAAAGCTAGTACTCTGAAAGTGGGCTATTTGGAGCTCCACAATTCAGACATCCTGGGTTCAAATCTTGACTTTCTCACTTACTAGCTTTATGACATTGGGTGACTTTGACTCCAAATAATAAATGCAGAGTACTGGTTCACAGTAAATTATTGAACTGGTTCACTGTCCACTGAGAGGCTAGACCTTTTAATTTCCCTGGTGGAGCTTGGAATGTGATTAGGAATGTGGTTTCCTGTCTGTCACAAGCATAATATTAATAGGATGTTAGGGTCTAGAGGAACTTCTAATAGTACTCTTTGCAGGAACTTGTCTGGTACCTGAAAGAGCCTGCAGAACAGGACATCCTGTGACCTTCTTTGTTGTCCCTACTGGGACTTCGATTCGGGACTTAAATCCTCCTGGATGGAAAAAGTTCATTTGCTCGTTCTTCCTGATGCAAACATACTTGATGTATTTGAAAAAACTGTAACTAATACATTAATAATTATGTTCAGTGTTAAGTATTATGCGGCCATTGGGGTTGTAATGATACATTGGTTAGTATGGACCATACGTCATTATTAACCCACACTGTATCATTTTGGCTATAGTGCTCTGTTGTCTGAAAAGTTTCCATAAGTCTTCCAGTTTGTTTCTCACAGCTGGAGGTAGGCAGAGTAGGTATTTAAGAAGCATGGGCTGTGGAGCCAGGCTTTCAGGGTGCAATAACTGCTCTTTCCCTTATTTGCAGCTACTTTACCTCTTAGCGCTTCAGTTTCTCCTTGGTATGACAAGGTTAATAACCACATCTACTCTCTAGAGTTATTTAGGAGGGTCTGTGTCCATACATGTGAAACACTTAGAATGGTGCTTGGTGCATGGCCAGCATTTTGCAAACTTAGCTATGATTATTTTGTATTCCTCTGTTTATAATAGAGGACACATATATTACAAAGGTCACCTGCCCTGACAAAGGTCTCTCAGGTATTAGGTGACAGAGGCAAATATTCATACTTTCTAGGTCCAGGTTCGTGCAGTAGACAAAATGATGAGCTGGCTGTCTAGTACTGTGATTAGTTTGTCTTTGCCACTCTAGCCATATAACTTCAGCATGTCCCATAACCATTTAGTTCCTTGGTTCCTTTTCTGCCTCTCTGATGGAACAGTGTGGATCACATTAGATACCTGGGACTCTAGATGCTCCCAACCCCCTGCCCCTCCCCTCCCGCCCCCCAGCTTCAGTTTCTTACCACAGGCCTTTGGTAGTATCGCTTGATTGGGTTGTCTCATTAAGAGAAACTACGCCTGCTACCGCCAAACTTGCCCACTTGGGGCCAATTCCTTGGTACTCTGAGGATTTTTAAGGAAAAATGTTTAATAATAGGTCTTGATCTCCACTGTGCAAGCTCATGAAGGAAAGAAGCCAGTTAACTAGGGACTCATATGGATGTGACTACCAGGAATGTGGCTTGTGAGCGGACATGCTTTCGCTTCTTGGACAAGGAAAGAAGGGTAGAGCTGGCTTTGTGCTGGGTCACACTAGGCAACTGGGCTATTTAGGTTTCTTTTGCAAAATTTTCACATAGGTGAACTTTGCTTGTGAATATTGAGTGGAAAAAAACCCAAGAAGCCCCAAACCAAGGGCACACTCAGTTTAGGCTAGTTTAGCAGTGGCCATTTATCCTAGTTCCATCACTACATTTATTTTATTTGGCTACTGGGATTTTATATAAACAAACCACTTTATGCCAATTCCTTAGACATGTATGCTTTGACAAACACCACAAAAATAAGCACAGCATAAGGTGAGAAATGCAAGGAAGTCCCTGGCACATATAAACATTTCACATAACTCATGGATAAATCACCAAATTAATGCTGAAAATTACTTGCAGGTTGTTTTTTGTTTAAGGTCTTTATACACAGTCCCTTTCACTCTGGGCATCTATTAAATCCTTCAGAACCGTCCAGCTGGACTGGCCTCCATCAATGTAACATGACTACCCTCTAGTGTTCATACAGAGAATGACACAGTCATTTTAAAAAATAACATGTTTGGCAATAATGTTTTTATAGGTCCTTGAATTTCAGAAAACTGTGTAGTCTTCAGTTAATTAGTGCAGCTAAAATACCCATGAGGCAGAATGAGAACACGTCATATCTGCTTTCTTCTCAGGAGTTGGAGGGTGGTTTATAGATATTCGCTAATGCAACCGCTGGACTCCTTGAATGGACTGTGACATAGCGTCACCCCAAAATTACACTCTTAAATCAATAACAAGAACATTTGAGATTAAATGCCCAGGGTCTAGACTCACCAGAACTGATGCTATGTTACATGATAGCTGTTTTTTCCCTCTGGTCATTTGTACAGGACAAAACCTCAGAAAAAATATCTTTGGTTTGTTATGATAGAGCTCCAGATGAATCAGTACTAACTTGATTATTGTGCCTCTTTTTACTTCTTAGTCAATTCAGGCCCAAAGAATTAAACAAAAAACACCCTCCCACCCACACACGTGGGCACACGCACTCGCAATCACACATACACACACCTCTGCAAAACTAGCTAATCAGTGAGTATGGAAATAGGGTTAGGTTGGGGTAGTGGTGAAGGGCCCTTGTTTCTAGCTGCAGCATCCTATAGCTGTGTGACCATGGACGATTATTTAGCCTTCTTAACTCTCAGTTCACCAAAGAGGAAAATAGGATCAATAATGAGCACAGTTCATGGCCGTTGTAAAGCAGAAGCATTTAATAAGTGTGAAAGATGAGGAGGATGACAACAATGACAACATCAAAAGCTGTATTTGCCCAAAGGAGAAATGGACTAGATGTACTTTACACAAAATAAATTGTGGGTATACAGGACGGCTTCATCAGCTCTTTCTGGAATAAATGCAGCAAGTGAAAAGCCTCTCCTGGAATGTGATAATAGGGAACTAAATATGAAAACCTAAAAAGCTTTCCTTCTGCTTTCTAATATTATTATGTAGTAGAGAATAAATTCTCTTAAATTTAAGGTTTTAGGCAAGAGGCTAAGTGTAGGCATAACAGGAAGAAGGAGATCTTATATATAAATTAGGATCTCTGTCTTCCTTATAAAAGTATGTGAGATATATATAATAAGGCCACTTAATAAGAGTAGGCCATTAGAATAAGATCAATAAAAGACATGTGTAATAAGACCACTAAAATAGAAAAGAAAAAGAAAACCACTGAGAAAGAAGGAAAGTAATTAAATCTAAGCAAATATATAATTGAACATGTTCAGTGTTTTGGCTAAATGCCCGAGGTAGGATGGCTGAAATGGAATGAGGATCTCTATAAAACCATATCATCATGGCACATACAGGTTGTTTTACATCAATTTCTTCCTGCCATCTTTACGCTAATAGGATGAAAACACTGCTTGTATGATGGGTTGGGTAAATAGCCTAAATTCCTGTTATGGGGTGCCCTGCCTCAGAGAATATGCTCCACTGGGTGATCAAACAACCTTTGAATATGACAACGGGAAGAAATGCTCCCTAGGCACTTAGGCCCTCATAAAAGTTCACATAGAGGTGAGCCCCTGTTGGGAAAACATCTGGGACCTTTGTAGGTGCTTTACACAGGCTTCTAAGACATCAATCACTGATAATGATTATAATAGCACCTATTTATTAGATGCTTTCAAGGCATGGAATTTAGTTTTAAGGAAGGTATCATCCTGTCTTGTAGGTGAAGAAACTGAAAGGTTAGTGACTTGCTAACATCACCCTATTCACAAATGGCAGAGCAAGACCTGTCTTTAAATCTTGTTCTTCTAACCACTGAGCTATACTTTCACTCCCTGCCTGGAGATTGATGCACCTATTAGGGATGATGCAAGCCACAAGGAGAATTGTGTGAATAATTTTAAATCTGCTAGTAGCCACATTAATAAAGGCAAAGAATCAGGTGAAATTAGTTTTATTATAGTTTATTTAACCCATGGTGTCCAAAATATTATCATTTTATTATGTAATAAAAACAAGAATTGTTAATGAAATATATTTTAAAAATTTATACCAAGTTTTCAAAATTCCAGTGTGTTTTACACTTACAGTTCATCCCAATATGGCTTAGTACATTTCAGTGCTCAATAGACCTATGTGGCTAGAGGCCAACATACTAGAGAGGCTGAGGTCTCCTTCCATTTTTAATTTCTAAGAAACCCAAGTCCAGTGGAGGAATTTTATCATCATCATCATCATCGATCTCCATCCATCCTTTCCAAAAGCACTTACTAAGGCCCTCTGTGTACCCTGCTGGGCTACGGGAGGGAATCCAGTGCCTTGGGCCAGTTCACAGCCATTGGGGCTCTCTTGTTCATGTATGCAATCATTTGTGTTTCAGGTGAGCCTGGTCCTGCCAGCTACGGGAGGAATGGCCGGGATGGTGAACGAGGCCCCCCAGGGGTGGCAGGAATTCCTGGTGTACCTGGTCCTCCAGGCCCTCCTGGCCCTCCTGGGTTTTGTGAGCCAGCCTCCTGCACCATGCAGGCTGGGCAACGGGCGTTTAGCAAAGGGCCTGACCAGTGAAAAGCTTAGTGCTGCATGGCTGTCTGCAAAAACCATGTCTGGCAAAGGAGCTTGGGGGAGAAACACCACCGAAGCCAAGGCAAAAGACGACAATGCATTACCTTCATTGTTATTACATGTCTTATTTGACAGATTTAAAACAATGGTGCTATTCAATAAATGCTCTTCCTTTTCCCTTGGAGGGGAGACAGGAGAGTCATCAGATTAAAAAAAAAAAAAAAGAAAAAACAACAAAAACCTAAAACCCTTCCTTTAAATAAATTTATAATCCTATTCCCAGGATGTTGAACTCTAGTGTGCTGTACACATGTGACACATCATGGGCCTTTGTGCCAATAAACAAGAACGACTGTTTGGTTTCCCTTAGCTGTAGTAGTTATTTTCATTTTTTATTTAGCTGTTGTTCTCAGATTACTGTTTCGGTTATACAGAGGATTATCAGACTAGTTAGGAAGAAACCTCATAGTAGTCAATAGAACTGGTGCTTAAAATGCCCATCATTGTGTCCCCTTGGCAGTGGCAAGAGCATGCTGGGCCGCACGCAATGATTTCCTAATGGCACGTGTTGGTTTTTGTAGTCAGCCTGGATTTTTGTTGAACTGTACTGTGTCCCAAACCCATTAATTTTTCTTAGCTCTTCTATGTGAAGCAAAGAAGGAATTTTAATATCCTGTCATTCATAAGTTTTAATGAGATTATTTATTTTCAAGGTTTGAGGTAACATCCCTGGTTGTACCAAAGAAGAAATAAATATGGTTTCTTAATCTCTTGCATGTTTTCTTATGATTAATCATGTTCAATGAAAAGAAATCACTGAACTTAGGAACACTGAAAAATTTTAAATTACTGGTATTTCCATAGTCACGTTTATATTAGTGCTTTTTTTTCTATAGAGAAATTAAAAAGCCCTTCCTGTTCCTCAGTGGGTGTTACCCTGTGACAGAAGTTCTTTGTATGTATGTGTGCTACCATAGGGGAAAGCTTCAAGGACTTTTTGAAATTTTAATGAAAGCTATGGGGTCATCACCCTAGAAAACACATGAGTGCATATGTACAAACATGTTTGCAGACTATTTCAGACTTCATAGACCACATAAGTGCTTGGTTTCTAGGTTAGGAACCACTGCTTTCATTTCAATGGTTTGTTAGTTCCTTTCTATTCAGAACTTCACTGCTGCAAAAATGATTTATGTTTCACTATTTTTCTTAGACATTTTATAACACAGCTCAGCTAAAACACTGTATTCTTATCAATAAGATAGGTATTGCCCGACCACTGAAACACTTTATTACTATTTACATAGTCATGTTGCCAGGCTGTTTTATCGACATTTCTATGAACTATTGATCAGACTTAATATATTAATTTTATGTCATAGTGCATACAAGTAACTTCTCCCAAGGGCATAGCACAGTGCTCAAAAACAGTCAATATCTTCAGTTAGTTTATAGAATTCAGTTCTCTCAAGTCAAGGGGGAGTCAGCCCTAATAGGGTCTTTGATACAATTTTTTTCTTGTGTTTACTTGCTATACAGTTAAAAGTTTTAGACCTATTTGCTTGGCCAAATCAATCATTATATAATTTGTATTTTTTTTAATTTTTTAAAAAGATTTATTTATTTAAGTAATCTCCACACCCAACATGGGGCTTGAACTCATGACCCTGAGATCAAGAGTTGCGTACGCTCTACCAAGTGAGCCATCCAGGTACTCCCCCACCTCCCATATTTGGATTTCTTTAAAGCTGCTTATGGCATCTAGTTCTGTGCTTTGAGCATGAATTGTTCCTTCATGTGGAATGGATAATTTTTGGAAATAGAGATATCTAACTACTTAAAATGATCTTTATATAAATGGCAGACCTTTTTAGGTACTGCAGCATCTAACCAAATAAATGCAAAGGCATTGCTTTATCTTTTCACAAAGATGGTTTTATTTTAACTGGAGTGACATAATCAAATACAGCAAAAGAAAAATTAACCAAATAAATAGGTTTCCCAGTTCTATAATATTGTATTCATAAGAAAATTTTTAAAAAATAAAATTTCAAAGAATAGTTCATTTAACTATTTTACAAACTTGATATATAAAAGGCTGAACAAGCTCCACGGATACCATAAGCAATATTGGAAACAACCGCTTACAAATAGATTATGCAAACCAGCACATTCCAAATGGTGGGAACAATCCATTGTAAATTCAGTTAAGTGAAATAGTTTACAGAAGCAGTAAATACTTGACTGAGAAATTGCAAAGAAAAACATCCAGCAAATCCTCTTCAATGAAAGAGTGTTGATAAATATTTAATTAAGCCAAATCTTTCTCTCTAGCAAAATAGATATTTCCAAACATCTTTGAGCTTTTTTTAAAAGTTGGATGAAGCACTCTCTGAGAGAAGTCTGTGAATAATTAAGGTTGGTTAGAGACTGGCATGTTACTCAAGGACAAATGATTGCTCATTTATTTCTAGTCAGTGCTTCTATGGCATTACGATATGATTTTCATCCCAAATATCTGACAGGTTGATTAAGAACTATGGAAATCACTTCCCAGGTTGAGTGAGCACAAAAATTCACTGGCATGGTTTGGGATAATTGACTTCTGTCTAGCAGAAGAGTATGAATGAGTAGTCATATCAATTATGTGATTGATTTGATTATAGACACTTTATATGTCAAGCTGTCTAAATGAATATTGCTATTCTTCAACATTACTAAAATCTGACTTATTTGCCATCTGAAATAAGCTGATGTAAATCCCTGCTTTAGAAGATCACCTCTGACTGTATTTTTTGGCTGCAACAGTGTTTCTGACATGTAATATCTATAATTAAAAATTAATATAGGAAGAAGATAACTAAAAATACATAGGATCATACCAAATATAAAGAAAATCCCCTTTTTCTGTTAGCCCTGGCAAAAGAAGTGAAAAAGTACTAATGAGAAAAAGTACTGGCAAAGTAGTGATTTTGCCACTTATAAATTTTGCAATGGACATAAGTGGTTTTAAATATTTTTAATAAAGAATACTTGTGCTCTATAAATATAGGCCAAGTATTTTTTTTTAATTGAGTAAAATACTCTTCAGTTGTACTTAATTGTATTCAGTGAGTTTGTGATCTGGGATGCTGGTATTAAGTCCATATGGTTCAGTAAATATTAAGTAAAAATTGTTAACCATTATAAGGTAAGACTGTAAATACACATGCTCAAATGCTCTTTAAATGATTAGCGAGGGGAAGTGTAATATATTTGTTAGATCCAGTTATCAGAAAGGGAACGATCATATTATTTTTAGTCTTAATAAACGGCAATCTGTCCTTTCTCCTTCACATGCTTCCACATCTTACTCTTGATTCCAACAAGTTTTCTAAGAATAGCTAGAGAGAGAACAAATGAGGGAAACTGGCTCCAAGAAACTACTTTTCTTTTTAAGATTTATTTGAATTTGTCATTAGCCTCCAAGTTGAAAATCTGTCTGAGAAAAGGCTTGAGAATATTCCTTACAGAGCACCTGGTTAATTTATTATATAATAAGGGGACCTGAAGATGAGAATAGTTAAGAACTATGTAAATCATTTCCCAGTCTAAGCAGACATGTAAATCCACTGGCATATTTTGATAAAATCAATTTCTGTTAAAGAAACATGCTATGTTTCTTGTTGCCTTATCATTAATGACATAAGAGCTTATATTTATGAGAATTAACTGTGATATTTCTTATCTTGCTCAGGCCCCTCTCTACCAATGAGTCTTAAATGACTTTAGTGAGGCGATCACTTTTGTAGGACAAAAGCTGCAAAGGATGGATCGTTCTCTGATTTTTGTTTCTGCTTGTAATCCTTATTCACAATCATTAGACCAGGCTTTTTATGAGCTCCCAGGGAGATGGGTAATAAACTTAATTATTGTGAACCAAGCACTGATTCCTGTGACAAGCAAAAGCATAATTTCCAGCACAGTATAAACATGAACCTGCAATAGTCCAGTTTACAGGTTCCCTGGACATCTGTGTGGCTCATGCTTGGTATGCGAGTGCTTTGGGGGCATCTTTGTGGTTGAGACCTACCAGAATGGAACTGAAGTGTGGAGCTTCAGCCACAAGAAGTGGTGAGGTGGTGAAGAGTAGAAATGATGTTAATAACCACACCTTAGAATTCCCTGATTTAGGGTCAGATCCTTTATTGCTAAGATAAGCGAAAAGCTCATTATGTGTCATGAACATATAGGAATCAAGGCTTCAAAGCATTATATTCAAGTGGGATTTAGAATAAAACTAGTGCCATTCCACTTAGCTTGAGTATGTCGAATGAAATCTTAAATAGTTGGATGAGGTAAGATAGAGAACAAACAAAATAGGGAAAAAATACACCTTAAATGTCATTTTAAAAATAAATAGTTATAAAATATGCCATAAAACAATCTGAATTTAAATACATCAATACACTGAAAAATATTTATCCCTACAATATACTTTAAATAATACAGCAAAATTAAAAAAATGTAAATTAATTAGCATCTTTATATCCATAAGCTTATTACGGTCAGACTACACACACCTTTCTGATAAACTTAATTCTTATTGAAATACCGCGTAAGTTTAATGAAATCTCCTACTTGATTAGTATTCACTTTTGACAAATACATAAAGCAAGTAGCTAACTCCTTGAGTAGTACCATGTACCTATCACTTATTACTGTATTATCTGAACACAAAATTTTTTAGACCTGGCTTTGGTTTTATAAACCTGCCTTATCTTTGAGGTAAGTTCTTGCTCTTTTGGGTCTGCTTGTCTGAGTGAATTTTCTCTGTGCTCAATGGGTTCTTCATTCAGTTTAAATCGATCAGTTAGTCTGGCATGATTTTGTTGAGTAAAATGTTTGGATTATAGCTCCAGCTACCCAACATAGTAAAACTGAAGACATCCATTTGTCTTGTTTCCTGAGTTTCCTAGTGATTAAAAATTAATAGAATTAATGCTACCACTGCCAGCCAACTAATCAATGACTTCAATGGGCTAAGTCACTTAGAAATACCGAGGCATAAAAGACACAAATTCAATTCTTTCCTTCATTTCCTCCTCTGAGAAGCCTATGTAGTCTCTGTGAGAGGAAAGAGGATAGAAGGGGTTGAGATAAAGGGCATGTCCTTCAATACTAAAGTACTAAGAGAGAACATTGGGAAGAAAGAACAATAAACACTTATGTGTCTTAAGAAAGTGAACACAGGCAAATGTGAAAAAAAAAGAAGAACAAAAGCAATGAACCAATCTGCAAAATGATTCTGAGAATTCATTGAGAAAAACTGAAGAATATAATTTAAACTAGAAATTCTCAATCTCAGGGTATTATTACCACCGTTAGGAAAATTATAATGGTAATTTGAAAAATAGTGATGCTTATCTTGCTTTTGTAAATAATGATATATTTCTAGAAAAATAGAAACATTGTACAAATCTAATTTTTAAATTTAAAAATTTTAAGTATCTTGAACAATATGGAGATTTAGATATTGTATAATTTTATACAATGTGGTCTACTTCTTGAGATAAGCTAAGTGCTTTTTACTTGTCCATCAAAAGAGAGTATCCTGTCAAAAAAGTAGGATGAATACTTTCATGTTAATCACTAAAATATGAGGGTTGTATACAAACTAAAGTTACCAATAGTAAAGTTGCAAGTTAACCAGGTATATAAATCCACTTAAGAAATAAAGTGGAAACAGCCAAGGAATCACAGGTTATTGTGCCTTCTTCATAAAGATACTTAAAATGAGGAAGAACATAAATTAACAAAACAAATTAACAAAACACAAATTGATAAGAAATTATTTACAAAAGTAAAAAAAATAAAATAAGTGCAAAGGCAAGTAAGTGTCTGATTTAGTTGTCCACTAAACTATTTCTAGCCTTGTATTTCTGCAAGTCTGTTCAGTTCTTCAGATTCAAATCTCTTTAAACACCATCTTGTGGACAAAAGGAGGTATATCATAGTTTCTCAACAGAAGAGAAAGACTGCAGAAAAGCTAAGTCTTATTTAACTTCTAAAACATATTCATAAAAAAATATTTTATAATCCAAACATTAAATGGCATTATTATAACATATCTTAAGATAATTACTTAAGTTCTGTAAGTGACAAAATTTATAATTTCAACAATGTCATGAAATATAGAGATATGTATGGGATTACTTTAAAATCATTAATTAAATTACTGTGATCACATAGTGAGAAATTTCAAAGGTTAAGACTGGAGTGTTTTTCTTATAGTTAGGAAGAAGTGGTTAATGTATTCAGTAGGAAAGAACAATGAACAAACTCATGAATTATTCTTCCTTTTTCTTTAGATTCCAAAGGCTATGAATATTAATTGAAGTCATATCTTGTTCTTTGCTTAGAAAGAATTTTATCTGAAAGTGTTAATTGATCTTGGTATAAAATGTTAGACTGGAACCTAAACCTACTTATATAGGGCAAACCTAGTTTTAATTACTAATTGTCATCCTGGCCTATAATTATTCTGGAATCCAAATAAGAGATAATTCAGGAAATCTGATAATTCTTCTTCCCTGCTGTAGACCCACTGACATCTATCTGAAAGTAAACAAATGCTTTGGAATGGAATAAAATGATACAACAGAGTTTGCAACCACCATGTTATGTAGGGGAAGATTTCCCACCCTACTTTGAGGCCTTAATTATCCATTTTCTTAATATTAAGGGAATTAGGCAACTGCTGAATGTCCATTTTGTTTGGTGTTGTGTTAGCTGGGCCCAGCCTTTCTCACTGCTCTTGCTTGTGGGAGACAAGAACAGGTGTTGGTGGGTAAATGATACGTAGGGTGAGAGGAGCTCGTTGCATGTGGACTCCGTCCCGTTTTTCTACTTATGCCAAAGGTAGGTTAAGTCAGTTATAACAAATGAGCTTGAATCAACGAGCTCTACTGTGTAATATGCATCATATAACATCACATTCTCCATCCTCATTAAATCACCTGAATAAATCCAATTCTTGGAATAGGAGTAAACCAACCCAGTATTAATGGAATTTAGAAAAATAAAGGTTCCTAAATATACAATTTGTGAGAAAGGATGCATGATATATTCTGTGGAATTAAAATGAACAGAAGTTATAAAACAAGAAAATGAACTGAGTCTTTATGGCTATGTGAAACTTAAAGAAAACAAGGAAAAATACATTGATCACCATCAGCAAAAAAGTTCATGAAAACATGAACATGCTAAAATAAGTATTTCTGGGTTAGCAAAGAGGCAAAAGGATAAACAACCTATCAAATAATGTGAAAAAATAATCTTTGAAAACATATAAATGTGTAGCTTCATGACAAGTTCATGTAAATTAAGGAGTGGCAAATGAGTTGTAAGCTTTCAGAAAATTCAAAAAAAATTAAAGTTCAACAAATTAAAAGCTCAAGATATACACATAGCACCAGATTTTGGATCTCTGTACATTTCTGGGAGGGATAATTTATCATTTCACTAAGAAAATGCATATGTATACTCTAATCGTGTCATCTAAAACACAGCACCATTGTAGGTATTGCACAGGAAAGAAAATGAAGAAAATCAATTTAAAGTTAAAAACATTTGAAATAAATAAGATAACCTTAGAGAATAAAATAAACAAACCTGTAATTGAAATATACAGCATAATTCAATATGAAATAACTCAAAGGTTGTGTGTGTGCACAGCCGTATAAACAGTACCTGACCAGCAAGCAGTTCATTCATCTATAATGAAAACCAGTTCAAATCATGGGTACATTTCAACAAAAGCCTCCCTACACAGCCCTGTTCACAGCTTGTTCCAATCTCAGTGGGCTTGTCTCTCTAAATTCATTTTTCAATGAACAGATAAAAGCAACCATTCTAGCCTGTTCTAGCCAAACTAGAATTTGCACTGCTCTTTGAAGAGGTGGGGCTTCCTCATCTCTGTGGCAGGAGGGCTCTGGGCCACACACTCACTCACCGCTTAGATTTCAGCAGCATCCTCATGCTCAATGTTCAGTGGTTTTCAACCTCTCAGAATAATGTATAGCTAGGCAATAAAAATACTTTAGTAAGGAATTGGGTTGGTGATCACTGTACTTTCGCTCCTTGTCAGAGGATGTGGTCTTTGCATGTCTGTTCCCCCTGAAGTTAGTGCTAACTCTTTGGTCTGAGCACTACTTGCATGTCCCATGGCTTTCCTTGGCTTCCCTGTACCTCTTGCTGCAGCTTCTTGAGAATAATGTTTCTCCATAAGAGCTTTTGGGCTTCCCCTCCTCAATATGCGTGTGCAGACATCACACCATCATCTTCTAGATCAAGGAGTTTCTTTCCCAATTGCTACAAATCCAGTCTTTGTTCTGATGGCCAGTTCTTGTCTTAAAACCGAAGAATTATCCAGTTGGAAGAGTAATGGATACAAGGACTCCAAGGCCTTGCTAGGCCATTTCAGCTTCAAAGGTACCAAAGACAGCTTGATGCCTTCACCATCAAATATCTCTTAGGGGAAATTGCCTTCTGTTCCCCAAATGAGAAGCTCATTGAAGAGACTGCAGTATTGGGCTTTTCTTGTGGAACTGTCATACAATTGGACTTCGTTCTCCTCTTTTCATGCAGCACATATTCATGCCAGTGGTGACTACTTTGAACTGAGCTCATACAGAATTAACAAAATCATTTCAGTCATTGGCTATGGTGGGTTTGGGGTTCCCTGATAAAATAGCTTCCTGGGTTTTTTCCAAAATGAGTTATGAAGTGAAGCTCTAATTGCCTATCTATTTCTCTGCATAAGCAGGATGGATATAGGATAGTATAAGAATTCTTCAGCTATAAAAGTAGTCAAAAACATTGAGCAGGAGCAATGCATTATGTCGAAAAAGTTGAAATCTTTAGCAATGATGATAAATTTAAACTCCAAGAAATCTTTAAATCTGAAACTTAAAAATTCAGAAATCAAAGGCCAAAGACAAGTTGATAAGATTAGAAAATATACATCACCCTCAGCCTACTAACTCGAAAGATGTAATTTCATCTTGAAGAAGAATTAATGATAAGATTTGCTTGCTTACTTCATAGAAGATCCTGAATAAAAATCATAGTAAGCAAAACATATGGAATGAATTTGGGAAAAGATGAAAATGATGATATCCCAATTACTATAGGAATAGGATTCCAATTGTGCTTTTAATGTCTGGCCTACCAAAAACCAAAATGAAAAAAAAAGCCACCCACATATCATGAGGGTTTGATAGTATTAAGATAGCTCCAATGTCAAGTCTTCCTCAGGTGTGTTTATTTCCCACCTGTCCGCTGACGAGCATGAGACACAGGATAGAGGCAATCTTCTGGATTACATCTTCCACTAGGTCCTGGGGGGCCCTGTGGCCCTGGGGCACCTGGTGAGCCTGGCAAACCCGGAGCTAATGAAATAAAAGACCCCCATGAGAATGCAGATCACATATGGCTCTTCCTCCCTCACTCCAACCAACATGGGTCATTCAACTTCACCTGTAGCAACACATAAGGGCCACAGGCAAGAAGGTGCAGTTCCTGTTTTTAGAGGCTTTCTTGTGTTGTGAAGATAATATCACTATTACCTGAAGTCCCAGGAAGACCAGGACTTCCTGGAAGCCCAATTCCAGGCTCCCCTCTTTCTCCCTTCTGTCCTCGGTAGCCTAAATGAGAGATATATAAAAAGAGAGACATAAGAAGTTAGAGTGTTCTATGGCCACAGAGCAAGTGTAAGAATCCTGTTCTTAGTCCATACTACTTAAACATAAACAGTATATTAGCCATCTGTTTTGCTTTATAATCACATTAGGCTTACATATCGAGCAGATTACGTGCCAAATGCATTGAGAATCTTAGAAATATGCAGCTACCATAAAAGTTCCAACTAGTCAGACTACTGATAGTGAGATTTTTGGCACTGAAAAGTGATACCTAAATAAATCAGTCATTCATACCATCTTTCATAGCTATGACAAGGTACGTGCACCCTCTTCAACTGAAATTCTCACTGGAGGATAGATACAGGCTAAATATAAGAAGTATTCTGAAAAAGTTCTGCTTAGTATGAGGACAAGATGATATGACAACAAGAATCTGGACCTTAGTTCAAGAAGTAAAGGCAATGAAAGGAACAAAAATTGAAGATTTTAATAAATAACAGTAAGAGTGTGAGTAAATGGAAAGCCATCCACCTCAGAAATCAGGAGACAACAAATCAGGTCTTTGTTCAAATTACTGACCATATCAACATTATATCTCTTTCAAGGAAAGTTAAAACAGTAACCACATGTTTTAACACGGCAACGCATAACTGCAAAGGACTAGATGTTCAACAATGCTAGAATACAAGGAGGTGGAGAGATTCATCTAAGCTCACTTCGTCAATTAGACCCTTTAGCCAAAATGAATTAGGTCTAAGATCTGTATACACTTTAAGATAAAATCATTCTTATTCTTGAATATGCTTGTCGTCACCAGAGTTAGAGTAGTAGAGTAGTGCAGAGTAATTTGTGCCTCTGGGAGTCCATATCTCTGCTCTTAAAAAGCAGAAAGACAAAGTGTGATTTCATTTACATAAAGAATCTAAAAAATGAAACAAATAAATACACAAACAAGAGCAGAATCAGACCTATACATACAGAGAACAAATTGATGGTTGCTAGAGGGGAGAGGAGGAATGGGCAAAATGGGTGAAAGGGAGTGGGAGATACAGGCTTCCCATTATGGAATGAGTAAGTCATGGGAATAAGAGGTTACAGCATAGGGAATAGAGTCAATGGTTTTGTAATAGTGTTGTATGGGGACAGATGGGAGCTACACTTGTGGGAAGCACAGCGTAATGCATAGACTTGTTAATCATTATGTCATACACCTGAAACTAATGTAATGTTGTGTGTCAACTCTACCTAAAAAAAGAGATAAAATTGCAAGTAAAAGAATAAAAAGCATAAAACACTTTTTAATCTCTGTTTTATATATTGGCAACCATGTAAGACTCTGATGAAAAGGTCTTGCGGCTATGAGAGTTTCATGATGATGGTAAATAGAGTTTAATTTCCAACTTTTCATACTTAAACAGCAGCTTAAAGACGATACCTACCAAAATGAACAAAGCATGCAAACACACAACAAAGATAATAAGGAGAGTATCTCAGTAGGGAAAGTAGGTCCTGACTTAGTTGTGCCTTTCTATAAAGGTGTATTATTACAGCAGAACATGATAAGAGGAGAAATCTTAATGTTTTCTATGAGCAGTATATAAGATAAATTATGTCTCATTATTGTTGAGAATTAGACATTAGTTTTGGGGTTGCTGTCTTCATTTTTACTTGACCATGCAGTATACACATTATAATCGAAATAATATCAGCAAGGTTATCACCACACCATTATATTTTGCTTTGGAGGTGTGACCTAATCATAAATGTGAAAATAGTGGGAAAAAGGCATATACACTCAGGAAGTATTTTGAGGTGCAAATTGGAAATATATCCAGGGAGAAATTTTCACACATTCATACCTGAAAACTGTTACAGATATTCAATATAATCCTAGATTTTAGAGACAATAGTGGTTTGAACATATGGCATGATGTCCAAAGTCCATACATATTCAAATGTAAAATATTACCAGGATTTCTTTTATATAAGTAACTTTCATTTAACCTGTGTGAGCAATTAGGAAAAATGCTTACGTTTAGGGTCATTTGAAAGCACCCTTCTAATTCCATTATTTAAATATTTCTGTAGTACAGTAACATTTGTTACATGAGGTATATTTGATAGTTCAACCCAGGTCCAACTATTATGAAAAATTATATAGTTGACCCTCAAGCTATCTCAGTAAGTGCTTGAGATCATAGGCTGAAAAATGAGGAAGAGAGAAAAAAAGAAAAAGGTGTATGAACTTTTAATTATCAAGTGGATTAACAAGACTGTAACAAAATTCCAAACGGGGACCCTATCTACTAAAACTTACATATTCAAATTCAGTTATCAGATTTTAATATAATGCAAAAATTTATTATTCCACGTAGATTTCAGTGCCTATGGTATCACAAAGCAAGAAACAGTAATTCACATATTTGTATAATAGAGTAACATTTACATTTCTCCTGTCAAATGTAATGATTTATTTGTACAAAGCTCTCAGTTCATTAGGTTAATAACTACCTATTATTGCTGTTGGATTGTACAAGCACATGAGAGCTTTTACTCTCAAATTTCCTTATAAGGTCTCAAGTTAATTTCTTATAAAGGCTGCCATAAAGCCATAGGGTCTTATTTTATAATTGCTTCACAGCAAAACTTCAGATAAGAATGCTAAGAAAGTCAATAAGAAATTTCCCATTTTTTTTTAGAATCAAGCTTTTCAGCCCTTTAGGGTATGCCTCTCTTGAAAAGTGGAAAATAATAAAAGGCAGGCCTATCTGTTAATGGACATGTATTTCCATGGCCTACCAGTGTGCAGGGTGACAGTTTGCTATCACTGTAACTCAGGTAGGGAAAGAAAACAACAGCAAGGTCCTAATCTACAGTGTCTGGAGGTAGGAATTAGTTGTTAGAGAAACTTGAGGCTTGTTGTAGTGTTTTAGATGGCAGACTTTATATAGACAGATTTCTGTTTTGATCCCAGGGATTTACTTCCCAACTGTAAATCTGTGCATCTATCTGCATACTGGACTAACAAGGCCACACAAGGAATGTTTCCAGCACTGGGGGAGGGATTGGCTGGTTCTTCACAGGGGGGCCCAAAGCACACCTTCCAAGTTGTCCTGCTTCCTCAGTCCTAGGTCACTGATCAACTGCAGTGCACCTGTCATTTTGGTATATGTGCCGCCCATTTCCTAAGGCCCTTACTGCTAAAAAAAATTTTGAAAGGTCAAATCTGTATCAGTTACATGAACTACCTTGGGGGTCACTGGCTTACAAATAACAGAATGCTTTCCTCATTATACACCAATCACAGCAAAACTTTAAAAGTTCAAAAGTAAGAGCAACCAACCATTCCCAATAAGGTCCTTCCAAAATGGATGGAGGACACATGGCATGGCTGGATCTGTTTTCTGCTACTAATTCCACAGCTACTCAGTGGGTGGGTTTTTTCCAGAAACAGGGCTTTCAAGGGTAGCATCTGTTCTTCAGAATTTTCAGAGGTGGAGAATCAGTTGTGTTGGGGAAAAGTTTAAATATAGTTCATTCTCATAAAACTAGCCCAAGAGGATAAGGTCTTTTAGGAATATATGTCTCTCTTGATTATCTATGGAAACCCAGCTGCATCATGTCACCCAGGCTTCTTTGATCCTAGTGTGGCACCTACTTGCTCATCCCCCATGCACAAGCCATCAGACCCTATGCTGCAGATATGAGGTGGGAATGAACACCAAGGAAAGTTCTCTCACTGCACAGGGGGAAGGCAAGAATCAGAAACCCACGGGATGGTTAAAATATAACCTGTCTAAAAATGCTTTTGAATTTCAAAAAGACACCAACAATCACCCCCTTTGGGACTCCAGGGAAATGCAAACGAAGTGTCTCAACTCAGAATCACTCTGGTTTCTATTTTCACTGCAAGAAGACTGGGGAGAGGAGCCACACGTTTTCATTGTCAGAATCTTGGTAGGAGCACTACCTTTCTTTCTTGACTAGGATTGAGTGCTTATCCTAGTCTCGCATCAATGTCCTCATTGCTCTCTGCACATCTCCTGCTTCTCAGAATAGGCGCAGGAAACTTAGGAGATCCCTTTGAATTTCTGCCCTGCTCTTAAGATAATAAGATAATAAAGGACTCATACTATAGTACACATTTTAATACAAACCACTTCATTTTAAATGAAAATGGATTTCTTTCCTAAAAACACCCCCAAAAAAGTCTCAGAAATTTCAGAGGAGCCATCATCAAACAGAATCTATGAGTGGGCACAGCATGCTGTTCCATGCTGGGTGCCCACACTTTCCTTCCCTTTCTGTGCTGCATTTCTCACTTCAATCTTTTCTCAAACTCAATCACGCTGTGTCACGAAGAGGATGAATTCAGCCCCCAGCATCTGACGTCTGTGATGGACACTAGGGTAACAGTTTTATATGCATTTCCGTCTTTCCTTTTGGAGAAAACTTTTAAATCAGGCAGAGCAAAACTTTGAGCATATATGCATAACTTTATCTCCTGAACACTTCATGTCTATTTCTCTACCACCACAGAAAAACAATTACATATGAACTGGAGAAGCACCAAAAATCAAATAGCAGCCTCTTGTTTTCTTTTTTTACAGTAAAATTTCTTGGTGGCTTTATCAGTATAGCACAACTACAGGCAAATATGCCTTAAATATGGACCCTATTTTATGCAGACTTTATTTTTTTGCCACTTTTCTGGCAAATTTAACAAATACTGAAAAGGAGCCATCATATGAAAGTTGAGGAGACACCTAACTAAGTTACACTCAAAGGTGCGTCATCAGAAACTCCACGGTGGGACAAAAGTTTTGTCAATTTTAGTACATGTGCTGCCGGATTGTGCACGTTTTGTCAATTTTATTAAACATTGGTCTTAAAGAAGTTGGAAATCATATAGGGACATCTTTCCAATTCAAGAACTGAGTCAAAAAGTCTTATCAGGAGTAGAAGTAATCTAGAAGATTTCTTAAGCAAACAGATAAATCCCACAGAAATCTTTCACAAGACAGAAGATAAATGAATAGAAGTCTTTCTCCAAAGCTTCCCTAACACTGCTGTGTTGGAATTGCCTCTGACGGAGAGCCTTCCAGATAGGTCTTCCCCACACGCAGAGGGAGGCTGCAGACAGGTGTGGGCAGGTGACTCCAGGTCCAGAACTATTTTCCTTGATAAACCTGATTTTTTCCCCTACTGTTCTTGTCCTCTTTGACCACAGCTGTTTGAAGCATCAGTCTGTATTTTTTCTGTTATTGGTGTTAACAGTTCTTATCCTTCACCTGGTTTGAGGCATCACCCATCTTTAGATGGGTCTTCAAGCTCTTTGTTCCAGATTCATAGATTCTGACCTCACAACAGACCCAACTAGTGAAAGATAATAATTAACCACCTTCTATACAATAGAGCACACAGAAGGCTATACCTGTTTCTACACAATTTTTTTCCAACTATCAGCCAGACCTCTTCATGATCTCAGGGAAAGGTAGGACAGACTGTATAGTGTAGGTGACCTAGAATGAGGTTTCCGTTGTTTTACGTTGTGCTAACTAAACCAAAAGCCTTGTCAGCTGTGACTGAAGGTTAAGACTGTAACAGACCCTGTCCTTGGAGATCATTATTCTTTCAGATGACGAAGAGCTTGTCAATTATTTGGGCACTTCCTATGGAAAACCAGGCTCATGTTACAGAGAAGCAGTAGGAAGGACAGTGAATTAGTGAAAGAAAAAGAATTCTCTGTATATATAGTATTTTGGACTGTATTCCTATGCAATTTTGATGTTCACTCTCCGTTTCCTTCTTTATACAAACTTTTGATTACTTTAAGGAGGACCTTTGAGTTCCTCAGTGGTAACACATGAAAAGGAGTTTCCCCACTTTTATCTTTCATGCTATGTACTTCCTGGATTTAATATTTCCTTGTCAGTTGCAAATCCTCTAAACCAAGGTCTGTTTGGTTTCTCTGCTGATTGCTAACCAGACTTTTACAAAACGGCCTTGCTGGTTTAATTTAGTCAAACTATGCTCAAAACCATGTTTTCTGTCAAGTTGTCATCAGTGGGACAATACTCATTTGCCAATTTAAATAAAGTTTTGCTTTAAAACTTAGAAAGCATATGGGGAAGGATTCTAAAATTTCTCAAAATTTTACTTGGACCTAAATTACTACTGTAGTGTCATCTCTTAAGACCCTCTCCTCAGCTTCTTCGAGATACTAAGATGATTCTTGTTGAACTTACATCAGTAGGGAGGCATAAACAATTCTGATTCTCACAAAATAATGACATATAAGCTCATATTGTTGCGATTATTTTTATAACAAATATTATTATTAAAATGAATTTAGATTAGAATGTGATTACTAGTCAGTTTTAAGTTTGAAGTAATAATAGAAACTCAACTTCTAGAATGTCAAATATTAATGAGATTCTATATTAAATCATTATGTATGTGTGTGTACATATAAACATATACATATATATACATACATATTTGCTTTAACTGTAATTAGCATGTTCTAAGTATTGAGATTTAAAAAAAACAGCAAGGAGACATACCTTGGGGTCCGGGGTCTCCTGGTGGCCCAGGTAATCCATCCTTTCCTGGTGGACCAGGCCTCCCATGAGCTTGAGCAGCCAACATTGCTGCTGGCAGCTTGAGTTGTGATAGGAACACAGCCATCCTCTCTTTATTTATGAAAGAAAAAAATATGCCATGTAATAGAAATACTTTTTGAATCAAAGTTTTTCAAAAATTTTACATGAAATTCAACAAAAAAAACACCCTACCTGATTTTCAATTTAAGTGTGTCTAATGTACTAAGTTGACTTGATTCCTGAGATAGTTATTTTATTCATTGGTCAAGCAAAATGGATTGTACAAAGTTGTCTGAATATAAATGTAGACCACCTGTGTGAACAGAGGGTCTGAGAATTTTCAGTGCTTCAGAGATGTAGCAAGTCTACTGGAAAGAACACTAGCCTAGAAGCTAATTAACCTCTGGTAATTATGGCTTATGGAGAGAATTTTAGGTTTCCATTAAAAGGTCTTAATAAATTAAAGCCACTTTCTAGATTGTTGCAAAAGTGTGTGGTCATTTAAAATACGTTTACAATTTTTTTGACATTCTCTTCCAAACGGGATTAGATGAAGCCTAATTCTTCTCTTCTTGAGTGTGGGCTGGAGTTATTTTTTCATTTCAAATGAATAAACAAAAAAAGCAGAATTGACTATGTAACTAGGGAAAATAAGTCATAAAAGGTGCTGTGGCTTTCTGGCTGCTCTCTCTCTTTCTTGGATTGCTCAGTGTGATTGCTCACTCTGGAGAAAGCCAGCTGCTATGTAATGAGGACATTTAAGATGGCCCATGGAGAGGCCCACATGGATTTGAACTGAGGCCACCTGTCAGCATCCATGTGAGTGAACTTGGAAGTGGATCTTCTGGCCCCAGTCAAGCCTTCCAATGACTGCAACCCTGGCTGACATCATAACTGGAACTTTGTTGTATGTTCTGGGCCAGAAACACAAAATTAAGCAACCCCTCAAGTCCCTGGCCCACAGAAAATGTGAGATAATGTTTTAAGCTACTACTAACATTTTAAAGTATTTTCTTATGCAGTTATAGGTAACCCATACAATAATGTGACACTTTATATCCTTGAATAAGACTGTATTATTAATAGATTTTTAATTTAAAAAATGGTCATTGGTTTCATATTCACTATGATTTCACTGTTTAATTTCTAGACTAGGAAAATATTGTACTTTGTCAATTTTGCTTTTTATATTTTTAAAAGATTTTGTTTACTTATTTGACAGAGAGTGAGGAAGCACAAGCACAAGCAAGGGAAGAGGCAGAGGTAGAGGGAGAAGCAGTCTCTTCACCAAGCAGGGAGCAGGGAGCCCAATGCTGGGCTCAATCCCAGGACCCTGGGATTTTGACCTGAGACAAAGGCAGATGCTTAACTGACTGAATCACCCAAGTGCCCCAAATTTGCTTTTTTAAAAAACACGTCTTATTATACAACTTCAATATTATTCTTTCCTCAATATTATTCTTTTCTTCTGGTTTGATTTCCAGTTAGTCTCATTATTTAGTCATAGTTTTAGTAGGGTATATATCTAATTTGGCCAAAGAAAAATATTCAGCATTGGTGCAGATGAGCATGCTCTCACTGAATTCCAAGTGTAGACAGAGTAAAAATAATAAAAAGCTTCTACACATTTCTGTGACCCTGAAGAAAACACTGAAATGAAGAACATACAAGTTATGAGAAGTTGACAAATTACCCAGAACACTTAGAAATGTCAATAAAAATAACAAAATCTTTTGCAGGTGTTGAGTGATGTGACCTTTATGAATTGAATACCTTTATGAATTGAATACTTCTCGCAAAAGCAACGTTGCCTTCCCAAAAAACATATCATTGCCGTTTGCCCTTTTGTTCATTCCCCAAACTGCCTGGAGCCTAATACTATTTATCTGGGTCCTAAAGAAAGAACCCAGGGAGGAAAGCGAGGACTAATTAAAGGAGCTTTGGTAAGGTGAGTTCAGTCATAAGGCCATGAAACTATCATTATAGGTGGCACTGGTGTCATGCAACTATTAATACTTTATTTAGATACTTATTAATGAGTCAATAATGCCTTTGGATAAAAGTGAGTATATTACAGAACATCAGGGCATTAGTAGCTCATGAAATTGAAAGGATCTGGAAACTGAGGAAGTTCAAAGAAAATGGAAATATGAAAATATAAGTGAGCATTTTTCACTCTAAAATAAATTCCTAAATAAGAACTATCATTATATTACATTAATTACACATTCTCTGTAATCAGGGCCCTGCATTGGGCATTTTATGCTTTCTGTATTAAGTGCTCCTGTTCAGGAATCTCAGAGAAGGCCTGAAAGAGATTAGCATCCTGTGCTGTTATCCATGTTTTACAAGCCCCAGATGCTATAAAAATTATCTGCTGATAAACTTTACATTATGACTAGAACTTGTTCCATAATATAAGACATTCCTTCTCGGAATTGCTTTTTTGAATAATCATTCCAAGAGTGTACTTATTACTATTGACTTCTCAGTTATAAATCCTACATAGGCCAATGTCCAGTTCAATTTTTTCCTAAAAACCATATTTAATACTTTACTACCCTAGGAATTAATTTTAGTGAAATCATTAACATAAATTTATCCAAAGCCCATTATAAATACAATCTGTCATTGGATTCTTTATTTAAACTTGTTTAGTTTGTTTATATTTCATATTTCTCACATTTAACAAATAGAATATATGCATAATTAGATTTAAAACAGAAACTGGAGCAGGGCATATCCTTAGCATGACAAAAGATATTCACTGCATTGTTTCTTTTTTTTTTTATTTTCACATATTTTCTTCAAAAAGCAAATTCAAATGATTTCATTTGTAAAACTATTTTACACCCAATTTTTTAAGGGTACATCTAGTGTGTAAGAAAAAAGTGAATCTTTAATGTAAAGAATTCAGCATGGGTTTGGTGCAAATTTTCCAGATAATTTTCTTAGTGATTAAATTAGTGTTTACTTTGTGGGTAAGGCCAAATGACAGCAACATTCTGGAAATAGTAGTTATCAGTTAGAAAAAACAAAGGCCAAATCATAAAGACCTTGTGAAGAGTTACTCCAATTTTCTCTAGCCTCTTTATTCAGTTTAGTTCATTCAGTTGAAATATAAAGGTACACTTCACTTAAGCAGATATGTATGGATTACAAACTTCTGATACAGAGGAAATTATTCCCTAGTAAAACTTATTTTTCAATGGGCTTTTGATAAACAATTTGTTTAAAAAATTTAGGCTCTTATACTACATGAGAAAGTAAAACAAATTTATTTTCAAATAGAATTATTAAGGGAAGAGCCCCAACAAACATGGACTATTAGGTATAGTTATCAAAGGAGTAATCACTCTATACTCCTTTTGTCAAATTATAAAGCAAGAAGAATGGAAGCATTACAACATCCAGAGGACGAGAATCTCTGGATTCATCCCCGAGTGATATTAAATCACAGGCCTTCTGGCAAAACTTCTTATTACCTGACTATCCACTTGGAATATGTTTGGTTGATGTTCATGCATTTATTTCCAATAACTTCATAGATAAAATACATTTGTAATTAGTATATAGTTATAATTTTGCAAATCATATTGGATGCAGATATATTTTTATTATATGAAATTATAAACTGGGTGTTTTATAAACAAATATGAAATTCTATTCAAAACTCTGCATGTTGTCATTTTACACTTAAAGGAGATACATATTTCAGTACAATTTTTCTTTTTTTCTAAAAAAGATGTATTTATTTGAGAGAGATTGAGAGAGAGAGTGTGCAAGAGAACATGGGTGAAAGTGGGGATGGGGCAAAGGGAGAGGGAGAAAGAGAATATCTAACCAGACTTTCCACTGAGCACAGAGCCTGAGGCAGGGTTTGGTCTCATGACCCATGAGATCATGGCCTGCGCTGAGACCAAGAGTCAGATGCTCAACCAACTGAGCCACCCAGGGGCCCCAATATAATTTTTATTAATTTGAGATATATCTCTTTGAATACCTTCAGTGTCTAAACACAAATAATCACAGTACTAATTTTTTCCTCTTTAATGTATGAATTGAATTTATAAGTAATTTGCTTTAGGTGGTTAATATTTTTAGTAAAACAATTCTTTTAGATAATTACTTCTAGCTATTAATGACCTAGCTTTAAGATATACTCAGAAATAGTCATTTAGCGAAAGGATAATTACTTCTGAACCTTGCTCTAATGCTCTATACTTTAAAATAACATGTTTTTGAGCCTCTAAATAAATTGTAAAGACCTGTATTCTTAATTGTTTTCCCCCTGTTTTCAGGGATCTTTGGTCAATTAAACTGTTTTTGGCAATGCTTTCTAATGAGGCAAGAAATTGAAGAGTTCAGATAGGAGCTTACATAAACCAAAAACACATATTCCATCTGCCAATGCAAACCCAGAGCAGTCATTTTAACGAGTAAGACCAATGGCTTGCCTTCCCTGGAGAATAGGCTCATCAGCATAATGCAGACATTAATATTAATATGTTGATAAATTATATTATATGGAGAATAAAGGGACATTCAGAAGTCATCTGGCCCACGTCTACCTTCTATTTCACAGGTAGAATTCGTAAATAGTTTCAAACAAAAAAAATTATCATTTTCTCCTAACGCCCTTTCAAATGTTTTATGGGTACAGCTTCAACTTATTATCTTTTGATACTCTATGATGGAAACAGGAAGTAGTTAATGAGTATTTCCCTTAGGAAATCAATCATCTATTTGATAATATTGTTACCTTTTAGCCTTCAGGTTAAATAACTTTTACTCAGATTTGGTCATCTGTTTTGTAAATCACTTTTTGGCTTTACTATTCCAGTGCTTTTTCATAACATCTCTTAAGTGTGAAAACCAAAATTAGATACAGTTTTCTCCTAAGGGCAGAATATATCAGAAGAGTAATTTCCTTTCATATATTTAAATAATTACTTTCGAGTTTCATTTTAACTGTGAGTTCCACAGTATCATTTGGTAGATTCATATTCATTTTGTGGTTCATTGTAACACAAGGGTTGTTACTGCTACATTTGATTTCTGACCTAATCCTTTGCCATCTTTGTAAACTTGCTGCTCTGCAATGTTATTGTGAGTAAAGACAGTGGATTAAACACATGCACCTGAATCCCTCTAAAGCAATAGTAAGATTTTTTTAACAGCCACAAAAGCATAAGAATGGGGAGACTATGAAAGATAACATGACAAAATTTTGGAAGCTGAGAACCAGATGGCTGGGTGACAGATGACTTAGCAGACTCAAGAAAACTATCTTTATATCTTTTGCGAAGCTGAGAAACAACCTGTTCTAAACCGCAAAATCCTTAGAAGGCTCAGGAATGGGCAATACAAATTACTTCTGGAAGCGTGGTAAAGGAGGGGAACTAAAATAAAAAGAACTAGTTGGAAGCCTATTTAAGAAGTGGTCTTAGGGGCACCTGGGTGGCTCAGTAGTTGAGTGTTTGCCTTTGACTCAGGTCGTGATCCCGGGGTCTTGGGATCGAGTCCTGCATCAGGCTCCCTGTAGGGAGCCTGCTTCTCCTTCTGCCTATACCTCTGCCTCTCTCTGTGTGTCTCTCATGAATAAATAAATAAAATCTGAAAAACAAAAAAAGAAGAAGAAGTGGCCTTAGAGATTTCTTTCTCTATACAGCTAGGTAGTTCCTCCCCAAACCTAGCCAAAAGCTGAAGGTTTATTGTCTGAACAAGGTAAACAATCATGTGTGCACTGGGGGTGCCACCAGATCCCACTGGGTCTTGGGTTTCCCTAACTGAAAACAAGAAGAAGAAATGAGTGCTCAACTCTTGTTTTCAGTCCTATTCTCCTACTTTGCTCTCCAAATACTGGCAGCCAGGCAGGAAATGGAAATGCTTCCTCTGGGGGATCTGTCTAGAATAAGAGGCAGGACTTGAAGACACTGAAATTGAAGTTTTCCCAATAAAAAAGTGCATGGGACCACCCTACAGCGAAGCTCCTGGTTGGCAAGTCCCACCATTCACTCATAACTTTTGATTGGGTTTTTAGAACTTACTCTTTTGTATGAACAGACATCCATGGATTACTGGCACTCAGGAAATCCTATAAGCTGAACAGACCCAAACAAAGAAATGGAAAGAAATAGAGGCTGTAGAAAGTATTTAAAAGGTATATGTATCTCTTCAAGATGTGTATCTACCAGATGAGGTGTATATACATGGTGCATAGACACACAGACACATATAAATTAGTATCTTAGTTGTTGAGATGCAAGAGAGGTATTACACTTGAAACAAGAGAATGGGATAATACATATTCATACATATTCACATATTCATGTGAAATATATGTATGGAAAATGAAAAAAACATAGATGAAGAGGCCTTCCTGGACATTGGACCTGGAGGCAGATATACTGCTCAGGGACATACAGCCCTACCATTCCTTTCTTCCCACAGTTGCAGTCGGTTCCAAGTTTGTCTAAGAACTAAGAGAGCAGGATGTGTGTCCACATTCCTGCGCAGGTTGGCAAATTCTTCTTGTGTGTTGGATGAAAATCTCCAAGTATAGTAGGGTGGTGTCAAGGCAAGAATTAAGCTTCTGAGATCTAACAAGATCCTAATTTGTGTGGGTAGCTGCAAAGCCTTTACAAAGCCAAAAGAAGCCAAGCTGAGATACACAGCATCTTGCTTCACTTTGTGCAGTCACCTTATTTGCAAAAGGATTTGATCTGTTGGCTAATCAAATGGGGAATTTAATTTAACTTTGGATTAGGCATATATTTGTCTGTTGTGATCCATCAGAAACAAGAGTTGGGGCTGGTAGGAAAATACCTTCTTCCACCATGAGTAGGTTTAAGATGGGGACATCAGGATGCTGAAGGAGGGCTTGGTGGCCTGGGGAAGAGCCCAGAGTGTGAGTTCTGTGAAAGGGGGCCACTGGGAATCCCTGAAGGGAGCTAGAGGGCCCAGATTTGCAGTTTTGGTCTAGGCTTCATTATGGGCTCCAGTGTGGACCTTTAGTGATAGGATGATAAAATGGGAGAGCAGGATCTCTCGAAGACTCCTTTGAGCCCCTGTAGTAGACAGTCCATGATTTGCTGGGTAGAGAAGGAGAGTTGCCTCTGAGGTTGTAGCTGTGCAGGGGTGAATGGGGCAGAGACAAATATTAGCTGCCACTGAGCCCACTGTCCTGTGAAAGGGTGGAGAGGGAGGCAGATGCATGCTTCCCTATGGTAACTACTGTAACATGGGAAAATTACTCTTTGCTTTTAAAGAGAGAGCTTTCTGAAAGGGAAAAATGTGACCTTGGAGCTCTAGGATTTGTGAAAATGGAGCTTTTCTTTATTCCTTTTTGTAAATGGTGTTCAGAAGCCTTGGAATGGACTACTAAACAGACAGTTAAATGGACTGAATTGGGATAATCTTGGGACAAATTAACCAAAATGCTAAATAACCAAATCCTGGGTTTCAGATACAATTTTTTTGGGAGAAAGTTTTGCTGGACTGGTACCAACAGAGATAAAAGGAGAGGGGGTATCATGTTCAAAGTCTCAGAGTCTACAAGTCTCCTGAAAAAGTTTCCTTGTGGGCCACCTTAGAATACGGTTTTGAGACAAGACATGTGGCTTCTGAGGGACCTAGCCAGGCTGGAAGAGAAAGGTGGAAGATGGGAAGAGAGATGAAGGAAAAACCAGAGGAGACCTGGAGAAACTTCTGCACCCTTAGCTTCCTGGCAGGCAGGAGGTGAAGAGAGGAAGTTGGGACAGGACAGCAGATGGGAAGCTCACAGATGTAGAAGAAAGTACAAGCCACATGAGCCTGCCCAAAGACAGATGGAGAGTGGCCCAATTTCCCTGACCTCTTCCCTTGGAAGGCACAGCCCTTCACAGGAATAACCCCATAATGGCCTGCAATTAGGCAGCAGAAAGCTTTCTGTGGGTGGAAGTAGCAGGTCTCCTCTGCTGAATGCATGGGGCAGGCCACAAGGGGCCATACCTTCATCCAGTGTCCACTCGGCAAAATGGGTACTTCCCACAACTCAGACTAAATTTAAAGTTGTTTAAGGAACTGACGTTCCATATTAAGCTGCCTGAGATAAGAGATAATTGATACTTGAGCCCATGGAAATTAAGAGTTGAAGGAGAATTTTAAGATCACAATTCAAAAACATTTGCTGGCACTTTTCTTTCCATGATTCCATCTACTAAATGTGTGGATACTACCTGAGATCCTATAGGTCCTGTGCTCAGAGATAGCTTCAAGGACATGCCACCTGTGCAGTCATACAGAGTCCCTTGTCAAAAGGGCCTCATGCTAGGTACGGTGTTTAACTGTGGGTGTCTTATAGTTCTTAATCATTTTTGAATAAGAGAACCTACATTTTTATTCTGTATTGAGCCCTACAAATTAACTGGTCCTGTCTATGCATTTGTATTTTTCAGTGTTTCTCTGGACAGCTCGAGACGGCTTTTTCTTTTTCAGGCAGTTGATGCTTGAGAAATGCTTGTTGTGTGGGAATGTTTGGATTGCCACGTTTGGAGCCTCTTTCATGATGCTTGATTCAAAGATTTAAGAAAAATATAATAAAAAAGGATTTGTAAATTGAAGAGCAACATTAAAATTATAAAGAGAAAACTGGTAGTTTGAAATTAAAAAAACAGTGGACAATTGTATCAATGACCTATCATGTCAGAGCATGGTAAAGATACTTAGTAGAGATCAATGTGAATTGCAATGAACAGCATTGAATTCATTACCTTTCAAAAAACCATTTTTTTCTATTTTATCATTGAAGCAGCCGAGGTCCCTGTGTCACTCTGCTCTATCTCTAGTGCTCATGTGAAATATATAACATACACTCAAGCACTGAGATTTTGGTCTCTAATACTAACTACTGCTTAAAATAATCAGAGCTTCTAGGAGAGTAGCTAATTCCATGTTTGCAATAGGAAGACTTCCAGTGAACTTGGAGCATTCTGTAATCTTATTCCTTGCAAAATTCAATAATATATATTTAGCTTAGGAAAGAAAGGATGCTGTGCAAAAGAAGCAGGAACCAGGAGAGGCAATATGGATTCTTTTTTTTTTAAAGACAAAAATTTCCCACTTTCTTAAGCTCACAGTTGAGGGAAGTGATCCTGATTTTAGCAAGTCATTTGACAAAATCCTGTGATATCTTGGGGATGAATAAAAAAATGTACAGTAGATTTTAGAAAACTACACAGATTCAGAGGTTACTAGAACAAAAGATTAATAGAATTTACAAGTGAACAGAAGGAATGCAATAGCATTACATTAGGAAAGCCCTAATCCTTTACTCTTTTATTCAACATTTCTACCTATGGTTAGAATGATGATAAGCATATTAAATTCAGAGATGGCACAAAGTAATGAAGGTCAACCAACCTGTCCTTATAGTAAGACAACATTCTGTAAGACAGAATGGGATAATGTATGAACACAAACTGTTGGAAATTTAATATAAGAAATATAAAATTATGCACTTAGATTTTAAAAATGGACACAATGCACAATGAAAAACACTTAATTTTTAAAAGTTTGGGTAAACAAGATCCAAGATTGTTAGTTAATTGAAAAATCAAAATCAATTAAGTCTTTTTTTTTTTAAAGGGGATGCTATTAGGCAGCATTATTGAAGTGTCTATATCACAGGTTAGAAAACTTTTTCTGCAAAGGGTCAGATAATAAACAGTTAAATCTTTTCAGGCTATACAATCCCCAAGACAACTAGTCAATTCTGCTGCCCTAGCAGGGAAACAAACAGAGAAAATTCATAAAAGAATGAGTCTGACTATACTCTAATAAAACTTTATTTGTAGAAATAAATTTGAATTTCAGGTCATTATCACATGTCATAAAATATTCTTTTGATTTTTTAAAAAAGATTTTATTTATTTATTCATGATAGTCACACAGAGAGAGAGAGACAGAGAGGCAGAGACACAGGCAGAGGGAGAAGCAGGCTCCATGCACCGGGAGCCCGATGTGGGATTCGATCCCGGGTCTCCAGGATCGCGCCCTGGGCCAAAGGCAGGCGCCAAACCGCTGCGCCACCCAGGGATCCCCAAATATAAGGATTTGAATGTTGGGTAATAAGTTCAGCTACTGAATTATCTAGATACAATGTGTGTAATTTATTGAAAAGATACTGGACAGGGATCCCTGGGTGGCGCAGCGGTTTGGCGCCTGCCTTTGGCCCAGGGCGTGATCCTGGAGACCCGGGATCGAATCCCACATCGGGCTCCCGGTGCATGGAGCCTGCTTCTCCCTCTGCCTGTGTCTCTGCCTCTCTGTCTCTCTCTCTCTGTGTGACTATCATAAATTAAAAAAATAAAAAAAAATTTAAAAAAAAATAAAATAAATAAAAAAATGTACTCCCTTTGTGCCCCACCCCAGACCATCCCTCCAAAACAAAACCATTGTCAGCTTGTAGGTCACACAAAAAATAGGTGGCAGGTGAATTTAGCTGGTGGGCCATAGTTTGCTGATCGGGACTAGATCAAAACACATCGTGCTCTGCCTTGGTCAAAATAATCCTGTGTGAATGAGGGTCATTTAAAAATGAAATGTTTCTCAAGATGGTAGGAGGGCTAGATATATTATAGAAGAGAAGAGTAAGGAGGAGTACCATGGATATGGCAAAATATTTTAAGTGCTGTCATATGAATAGAGGAAGATACTTTACCTGTGCTATTTAACAGACCAGGAATGATGAGAGGAAGTTAGAGAGAGGCAAATTTAACTCATTGTAAAGAACAATTTTCTATCAAACAGAGATGTCCCAGCCCCATCATAAAGTAGTTTGCCTCGGGGGAACCTGGGTAGCTCAGTTAATTGGGCATCTGCTTTCGGCTCGTGTCATGATCTCAAGGTTCTGGTATCGAGTCCCACTTCAGGCTCCTAGCTCAGTGGGGAGTCTGATTCTCCCTCTCTCTTTACCTCTCTCCCTGCTTGTGCTCTCTTTCTCTCTCAAACAAATAAAAAAATGATAAAAAAAATAGGTTGCCTCTTGTTGTTGCATGGCCATCTTCTGAGAAAGTGTAAAGGGATTCCCCACAGTGGATGAAAAGTAGTAATTGGTGAAAAATTCAGAAATGTTTATTAAGCAAATCTAACCTTCAAAAATCCTTAGAACTTCTTGATTAATATACTGCTTTATTTCTTCAAATGAAACCGCATCAGCCTAAAGAAGAGGGGGAAAGTTCTGTTAAAGTAGAGTGTAGCACAAATGAGTAAAGAACAGAAATATCAGATTGGTGTGCATACTTGAAACTTCTGTGGAGATACATTTATCAAGCAAAATGCTTTTGGCAACTGACTATATTAGGCAATAGATATCTTTGTTTTGATCAAATTCTGGGATGAACTTGAAGTGCATAACTGCTTTAAAAGCTGTGGGTTGGAATCGTAACCAGTGATTCGAACATATTTCGTATTAAATGGAGAGACATGGCTACATATGATTAGGAAAGACATTTCCTATTCCTTTTCTGAAATAACAGAACTTGAGCATTGTTATCATGACATTAATATCTCAGGCACAATTTAACTTCTAACCAATGCTTAGGCACTGGTAAAGTCAATATATAATTGATACTATGCATCTTCAAAGGAAAAGAACTCCAAGTATGCTGGATTATTCTTTAAAATGTTTTATTCATGGGCTAAAACTTAGTAAGTTTTACTCATTTTTATGGTATAGTTTACCTTGTAATTTACACTTTGTAAGCATATTTGTATTAAGCAATTTTCTTTTTTTTAATAGAAAACTATGGAACATGAGAAAGGAAAGTAGGTAAATGATGTCAGTTGAATTTTTAACCCCTTGACAAATGAAGTTATATGAATTAGGGAAAGAATCTAACATTTATAATAGTAATATTTTACTGTAGTACCTTGATATTTTTAAAAGAGAGCTATTATTTTTCATGATGGTTAGGATTTCAAAGTCTTTTATTACACGTCTTCTTTTCTTTTTTTAGTGGCTATTATCCAGGGGTATATGTGTGACATTAAAGACAATGTGATGGGCTCATAAAATGATGATTTCTGTAGGACAGAATAGTTCCAAAAATGCTCTCTTTCAATATTTTATTTTCATGGTATATGGGACATATGAACTTGAGTTAATGCATCTAATACCAATTACTGACACTGCACTGAGATCTCATTACACGGGCTTTATTCAAGTAGAGCTTAGAGAAAGTGGGTAAAAATAAAGAATCTCAATATTGTAGGAATGCCCAGTTTGGCCTTCCATCTGGTATTGGCTGATTATCTGAGGACAGCATGTCCTTAACTCCCAGCCCTCACTCCAGGACCCTCCTTTCTCCCTGACAAGGATATTTTTGGATTAAGTTGCTCTGTGAATGGCCATCCACCGCTCTTCCTGAGGATATTTATAGTAATATGAGCTTCCTTAACCAAACACTCTTTCTTGGCCTGTTTCCAATTCAAAGTACCACTCAGGGCAGGTCTGTCGTTCTCATATTCGACAAAGAGAGATTCAACATAAAACAGATATATGTTGTCTGTGTAGTTTAAGGAGACATTATAGATGGTATTTAAGAGCATGGCTTTGGAGTTGGTCAGAACTGGGTCTACACCCACTAAATAATTGTGATCCTGAACAAGTCAACTCTCAGTTTTTGCATTTGTGAAAGTGAGACCCTCAGGACACCAGTCTTCCTAGTTGTGAGGATCTACTGAGGTCATGAATAGCAAGTACTTAGCAGAGGATCTGGCACATAACTTGAAATAAATGATAGCTATGCTACCCTGGCAGAGACCAGTTTAGTTCATTTTATTTCTTTTAAAAGGATTATAATTGCTTTCACTGTAAAAGGGATACGTGGTCAATACCAGCCAGGAGCTGCTGGAGCTCTCAGCACCACTTACCGGTGTGCCTGGGATGCCTGGATTGCCTGGAGGGCCTTGGTGTCCAGGGGATCCCGTGGAGCCCTTGTTTCCTGGTGGCCCTACAGGACCTATGGCTCCCTTCATGCCTGGAAGGCCTGGTTTTCCCTGTTCACCTTGTGGGCCTCTGTCTCCTGGAATTCCCTGATCACCCTGTTAAGGAAAAACTTAATAATAATGACCTCTTCTAAAACATGTGAACTGTGGTTAAGAGCAAACATTCTGGATTCATACTGGCACTTACTAGCTATGGGACTTTGGATAATGGAATTAAGCCCTCTGTACCCTACTTTCCTCTCCCGTTAAATGGAGGTATTAATAGTACACACTCAAAGAGGGTGATGCTGAGCAATGAAGTACTCAAGTCAAGTGCTTAGAACAATGCCTGGCATATTGAAGGCACTCAATAAAAAGTTAGTGACAATTCTAGACTGGTTGTCAGTCTAGAATGATGACACTTTTGAAAGTCAACAGCAGATCTCACTTCAGAGCTGGGTCTACTTTGTAATAATAGAGTTTGCTAAGAGGATTTTTCACCAAGATTTTACATTAAGTAAAACTTTAGGACATTCAAAATTTCTTTCAAATCGCGTGCTTTCCTTCTTTCCTGCTTCCTCCTGTGTGTTAAGGAAATGTATATCTTTATTAGAATCTTTATTAGATTCTGTGGGTAGGTTTCTTTGTGTTTTACACGTGAATGTATGTGTGTGTGTGTGTGTGTGTGTGCAGAGGCATACATGCCATGTCCCAAAAGATATACAACTCAGGAAAATGAGAAAGGAGAGCCTTTGAAAAGGTTCAGAGTAGGTGGTTGGGGTGGAGGGTCATCCCTGAGATCATATGCTTAATAACATAAATGAACTATGAGAGAATTCACTGAGTAAAGTGCCATAATAAATTAGGTATAAGATAATAATAGGTGTGCTTGACTTGGTAAGAAATTTAATTAATTCTGACTTTTACCCAGCATGGTGTCTACTACTTCATGTGTTTTTGCATTAGAGGATGGAGGTAGGTAGGGAGAAAGGTCTATATATATATACCATAGCACGTGTTTGTTACATATATTCCAAATACTCAGTTCTACAATGCCAGGAGGTGATGATCACACCGAGTATGATGGAATGGTGGACTGAGGCTGCCCTGTATTTCACTGTGTTATTCTTTTATTGGTGACTACTGTGCAAAACGCCAAACTACATTTCTCTTAATTTAAAAAAAAGTAATGAAAACAAATGAACAACTACAGGCATCTATTTGATCATGGAATGAAGAGATGCAGAAAGAGGCTGTGTAGAAAGAAGAAAAAGCAGATAGACCTAATTTCAGTGCTACTGTCTTAGTTATAAAAATGTATCTGTATACAAGTATTATATCAGTTCACATTGGGGAAATACCAGAGAAGGGTAAAATTTTTAAAAATAAAGAAAAGAAGTACTAGCATGCCTTGATCAATACTGTAACCATGTACAAAATAATCACAGTCTTTAGCATATTAAAATTGTTTTATAATTTAGGCACAAGGATGTTCATTAGAGTGATGTTTATTATGAAAACCGGAAAGTACATAAATATACAGAAAAAGGAGACTAGGAGAGTGAAGTAAGGTATATCCAAACAGTGGGATAACACATAGCCACTAAAGGTTACAGGCAGATCTGTATTTACTGACATGGAATGATGGTAATTATATATTGTTAGGTGAAAAAAGTTATTTACAAAATAGTATGAACATATTTTTTAGAAAAGCATATATTAATTTGTATTTATACATTAAGTATATATGTATATTATGTATGAGAGAAATAGAAACATGTCCAAAATAGTGCCTGTCCAAAATCGAGAATGCTTATCTCTCTAAACAGTGGGATAACGAAGACTTTTTTCCTTTCTTTTTTCTTTATATTATCTGTTTTCATATGTCCCTGAGTTATCATGAATTATTTGTGTGATAAGTAAAAATGAGTAAACTAGACACCGGTACACAAACATACAGGTGCACACACACTAGCAGCCCCCACTAGAATTCTGTTGAATCACAAATGCTTGAGTAATCTTTGCAGTGGGATGCCTCCAACCCTACTAGAAAACATGGCTCACGAAGGAAAATAATGGGAAGTTGGAACAATATCAACAACCAAAACAATTCAAATAAAAGCATTTCACATAATTGGCATTACTAGTTGCTCTATATGTTCGGTTCCACTTTCCACTTCTCTACTTCCTCATACCTCCCCCCTTATTCAAATTAGTATTCCACGAGGTCAAGGATTCTCAGCTAGGAACACTCTGGTCCCCAGAAGGCATTTGGTGATGTCTGGAGACATTTTTGGTTGTAGCACCTGGAGGAAAGGAGTGGTACTGCATCCAGTGGATAGAGGACAGGGATGCTGCTAAACATCCTACAATGCACAGGATGGACACTTACAGCAAAGAATTATCTGCCTCCAAACATCAATAGTGCTGAGGTTGAGAAAGTCTATGTAACAAGAAAATGGGTGATCGTTATAGTAGAAATATGCGTCTGAGAGAGGAGGATAAAAGCTTTCCAAACTGGAATAGCAAACTAGACTTAGTTCTGAATAAAGGTCATTCTTGTAGATGTACCTGCCATAAGGCCTGCTTCTGGGCCCTTTAATTGGCCTATTTTATGCATAGAAGAGATCTTGGATCACATACACCTAGACTTTTTGTAGTGGGGGATTTTCAGGGATCTGCACACATATTGTTGAACTCAAAGGATGAGGCAATTGCAGCAGGCAGGCTTAAATCATGATCAGAATAGTAATATACATACGCGTTCTCCTTTGGGGCCTCTATCTCCAGGTTTACCCATGATACCCTGAAAAACAAATGTCAACACTAAAAAATCACTGCCTGCCAAGATGTTTCCTCAGCCTGCTCAATCAAGTATTCTGACAAGTACTGCAGATGAGGTTTTACATGAGAACATTTATTTGAAGTGGTATTTCCATACCTGAGCACCTGGTAATCCATCTTTTCCATTTATTCCCTATAAAGACAAAAGATGATTAATATTTCTAATTCTACATTAGTAGACATAGTGAAGCACAATAAAAGGGTAAAGCTTCGAGGACTTAATCATCATATTTCTGATATGTTGGTGAGGCAGCACAGTGAAACAGAAAACAAAGGAATAAACTAGATGGCCCTGAGTTCAAATTCTGTTACTGAAAGTTCCATTTACTTCAGGCAATTTACTGAAATGTAGTAGCATCAGCTTCTTTTACTTATAAGGTGAGGATAAAATAATGCCTTTAAGAATTTGGTGAAGTAACGAAAAATGCCTAGCTCACTGTAAATAGTCAACAAGGTTATTTTCCTTACTTATTCTATTAGGTACATTCTGAAAAATAAGTGCCCCTTGGTGCTGGGTGGCTGGTGTGTGGCGTTTATTTTACCCTCCAACAATTTTCCAGCACAGAGAATCACTCTCAGTAAATGGTCTCAGTTGCTGCTGGGGAAATTTCATAACATGGCCAGAGCATGATCCTACTATAAAAGAAATTGTCAGCCAGAGAACAATTTATTATTTTTTCAGTTGGAGAATGTGAAAGAAAAGTCAGAAATCTGTAATCATGGTTTTTGAGAGTATTAAATAGGGGGTTTTTTATTAGTAAACTGGAAGTTCCCCAAACTTTACAAGGCAGCTCTAGAGGTGGAAATAAAGTCCCCTGCTCAGAGATTTATAAGACTGAGAGAACTATTGGCCAGGAGATGTAAAAAGGAAAAGCACTTGGGGTCAAATCAAATACCTAGAGTCCAAGAGCAGATGTGTTTTTGAGATTTGGTTTGAAGAGAGAGATCAAGGTGAGGAAAATGATTTCTTAGCCAGCAGGCAATTGCACGGACATGCTCCCCTGAAAAGCCTAGGAGAGTTTTATTGTGCTGGAATGGATTCTATGAGGCTGGAACTGCAGACAACCACATGTTTTCACTGCTGTAAATTATACTAAAATCTGTCACAGTTGATAACCCAACCAAAGTCCCCCAACCTCTCAGAAACATCCTGGGAATTATCTAGAGTACTTTAACTAAGAACATGTTACCTGCAGTGTACGGTTCAAAGAATTTATTACAACCAGAAACACAAGCAAAAAAGATAAAGCTGATTAAGGAGAGGATGTGAAAAACAAAAAAAACACCTAACTGTATCACTTGAATAAAAGAGGATAAATCTAGTGTAAAAATGTAAATCATGCTTTTGGTAACAATGTATGGAAAGAAATAACCGTAAAGTTATTTTTTTCTTTTGTAATTCATTAAAAACTATCATGTGTGTTCTCCTTTGTATATAAAGGTGTTATTAACTTGCTTTTCCTAGGGGAATACAGTGTTTAAGGATTTTTAGAATAACTGTATATATTTGCTTTGCCCTCCCTCATCTCACTTATCTGGAAGAACTCCATCCTTGGGTATAACCAGCCTTCTGTCTAGCACATGTCTGCATCTGAGCAGTTGACTGTGGTTGAAGAAAAACACATAACCTTGCTCACTTGTTCCAACCTAAATGTATGATGGCGGATTGCAAGTAGCCTCTCTATATTATCAGGCAATCCTGTATTTCCTGATTTGGCTCCCTTTCCTTCTCTCCCAGAATATTATTTCACAGATTTTCCTGTGTCTTCAAATCTCCAGCATCACCACCTGATTCCTTACACTCAACTGACTTCCTCAAATTTTCTTCCACGGAGAAAATAAATACGAAGGAACCACCTTACCTTCCTTCCCTCCATGAGATCCACCAACCTACATGAATTTGTACACCAACTTTTGCCCCTGTTCTTTGTGAAGACCACTTTTCCACTTCTGAGTGGAATTCCAGTCTTCTCTCCCTACTCAGTTACCTCCACTTCCATGGCACCATCAAAATTTCCCCTCTCAACTGGATCATTCTTATCAAGATACTAGCATGCTGTAACCTCTCCCACCAAAGACCACCACATTTCTAAACACAGTGGAGAACTGTCGGCTCTCACATTACTTATCTTCATGTTTATCATTTCTCTGCCTTAAAACACTTAGTTCCCTTGACATCTAAGAAAACTCATTCACCTGGTTTTCTTTGTATCTCAGCAGCTATACCCTCTCAGTCTTTTTGCCAGGCCCTGTTCCCAATGCTTGAAGTGCTCTCTTCCCTTTCAGTCCACAGTGACTCCCTTTCATTCAGGCTCAGGTTTGAATACCCAAATCAGTCTCTCCAGTCTAGACAGACCTCTCCATTAATTCGAGATGTGTATATCCACTATTTACTGGCATTTCTACTTGGGTATCTACTGGTGCTTGAGGTTGAATATGTCTACAACAGAGAATTATCGCCCCCTCACTCTCCACATCTGGTCCATCAGTGAGTTTGTTGACTCTCTGATGTGCATCCTAAACTCTCTTCTTCCTCATGATCTCCTTTTTCTCCCCATCATCATTTCTCGTGAATATTATGCAACGTTTCTTCATGGTCTGTCTGCATCTATCCTACTTCCTATAGTCTGCTCTCCATGTAATAGAGTGATATTTTAAAATGTACTCCAGTCATTTTCCTCTCCTACTACAAATGCTTTAGTGGGTTTTCCATCAGACTTCAAATGAAATCCAAACTCCATTCGTGGCTTTGAAGTTCCTCAAGGCCTAGCCACTAACAACTCTCTCAGTATCTTTCCCATTCTTGTTTAGCTTAGTGCATTCTTTTTTTTTTTTCATTAATAATATTTTCAAAGGATTTTATTTTTAAAGAATATTGTATTTAAATTCATTTTGACAATATATAACACCCAGTGTTCATCCCACCAAGTGCTTTCCTTAATGCCCGTCACCCAGTTTCCCCATCCCTCTACCCTCCTCCCCTTCTGCAGCCCTTTCTTTGTTTCCCAGAGTTAGGAGTCTCTCTTGGTTTGTCTTTCTCTCTAATTTTTCCCTACTCAGTTTCCTTAGTGCATTCTTAACTTCACACTTTCTGCTGTTCCGTCAATACACCAGGCTCACTCCTCTATGGCCATTTCTCTTCCTTGAAACAATGCTTCGACAACCACTCCAGGTTTGATCTCTCACTTCATGCAGGTCTTCGCTTAAATAGAAAGAAAGCCTTTTTCAACTGCTCTATTGAAATGCTACCCTAGTGCTTCACCCTGCTTAGAGCTATTTCTACCTTAAATTGTGTGTACACATATATTTATTTGTTTCTTGTCTGTGCCCCTATACTAGAATGTAAAGCCATGAGTTGCTGGCACACAGAGAGTGCCTAGCATTTTAGTGGGTGCTCAAGAAAGAGTAGTTGTTGTAAAAACAAATTGCTTTTTTGCATAATCCCCTCAGCAAGCATTTTAGGAAATGCTTTAGGGACAGGCTAGGGAGTTGGGAACAGGAGGTGAAGGGGAAATCAGGGTTTGAAGCTATTTGTTGAGAGCCTCCTGGGGCCAGGCACTGGCAATGCTTACTATATGTCATGTTACTTAAGTGACTCACCAAACCCTTTGAGTCACAACCCAAACTTATATCTTTCTGACTCTAACTTGTATATGCTTCCTATATTTTTATGTTGCCTTGTCTGAGGAGATGGTGGCCAGGGAGTACTCAAACCCAGAAGGTCTCCCAGAGATCCCCAAGCAGCCCCATGAGTTCTGTGCTGCTTGTTCACCTTCACTATCTCCCTTCTTCTGATAGCACTGCCTCCCCACACATACCATGGCAAATAGACAAGCAAAGGGAACAGTGGCCTCCTATAAAAAGTAAACCTGAGAGTGGCGTATATGTTATTCATCTTTTTGTCCCCTCTCTCATGCCCAGCACAATTTTGGCAAATGGCAGAGACTGGATGAATATATGTTGAATTGCTCTGAATTAGTGAGACTGGTTATTACAGTGTTACATCCATATATGTCAATATCCAAGTACTCCTTTAGGACACAAGGGATGCTATATTTGGAAGCATGATATATGAAAGTATAAAAACCAAGTCCATAGATAAAGAAGGGAATCCGAGAAAGTAGCTTCTACTTTAGTTTTTAGCCTAGCACCCAGGAGTTATATCTGTTAGTCTTCAGTTTCTTTATATTTTAGGATACAACAGGCCATTTTGTTTTTTTTTTTTTTTTAACTCTGAGAACATTAGACTTAAGAAATGAGTCTAATTTCCTGACACTTTAAAAAGAAGTATCACTTCTTTCATCATTGTTTAAGACATAAAGATACCTCATAGGGAGCTAGGAAACTCAGTGAGAATTGCACACCCAAAAATCCATTTGTGTAACTTGCTCTTACTTCCTTAGAAACTACATGTCGGATTTTCCAAGGAGATAGGTGGAGAAGTGGTGCTTAGAATATTTCTCAAACTGGCAAATTTTAAATAGTGGTAAGTACTTACTGGCTTTCCAGAGGGTCCTTCTGGTCCAGGGAAACCTATATCTCCAACAGGCCCTCTGTCACCCTAAAGACATGTCCAAATAACGGATATTAATTGCTAAGAAAAGCTTTGAAACCACATGCAAGTATAACTATTAAGTAAGTGGCTGGCAACTTACCGGTTCCCCTGGAACTCCTGGGGGCCCTGGGGCTCCAGGTTTTCCCTGGGAAATCAAATCAAGGAGAAATGTTAGGAGCCAAATTATTGCATGAGACCATGTGCTTCCCCTCCCCATTCATGCATTTAATGTGCTCCAGGCCTGTGGCTCTCTATACTAAGATGGCATTCCTAATGGCACAGAGTCTATGGGGACATATACTTGACTCTGGAGGCTCCAGGGTACAGACTAGGATACCGTTCTCTGAATGTACATATATGTGTATGGCGGAGGGGTGTAAGAGGATGATAATATTTTTGAAAATATTAAACCAATGTATCATCATTACTGAAATCCCTCCTGTGCCTATTGGATTGGAAGCTCTTCTTTACTTTGGGGTTGGGAGTGCACACAGAGTCAAAGAAATCTTTCCTAGATTTTGTGTTTTGTAAGAGGATTTGTAAGCTTATAGTAGGATAGCCTGGAAAAAAAAAGTTAGACTTGAAAAGCCATGTTTGGTTGAAAGGGAGAGGATATGATTGATTTGTTTCAACATACTATGTCTTGGAGGACTGGCAACAGAGAAATGTTGGGTAGAGAAACCACTGGGAGGGACAAGAGAGGAAGATGGTTCATGAGTGACTGGAAGTGAGAAGTGCCAGAGTGTCCAGACCAAGCTTAAAGAAGGAATCACCTCCTACTCCTTACACCTAATGTGGATAGAAAAACAAATAATGTAGGGATAAACTTCTTATCACAGTCAAGCACACCTATTATTATCTTATACCTATTATCTAATGCAGATAGAAAAACAAATTAAAAAAAAAAGAAAAACAAATAATGCAGAGATGCATGGGGCCGAAGCTGCAGAAACCCTAGTAGGTTTCCCAGGGGAGAACACTCCAAAGGGAGAGCACTTTTCTCCTCTTGCTGTCTATAATTCTGAGAGGAACCCCCCTCCCAGCTTCAGATATGGCTGAGTGATGAAGTTAGGCAGACCCAAGGCCTGACAGATCAGCCCTGGTTCCCCACAGCCTGTGGGTATCAGTAGCAACTGCTGAAGCTCCTGTGGGCCTGAGCTGGGGGATTTGTTAAAGCTGAGAAGGCTAAAGTCCAACATGGTCTTGGCATAGGACACAAGGGGGAGAGCACTCAGCCATTGAGATCTGAGACAAAGGTATCAGGGACATCGATAGAAGGCGGCAGCCATCTCAAAGGTCAAGTGGAGCTTGGAGAACCTAGGGGAGAGCATGCTAACTGGAGGCCTCACCTCACTGCCAGCACTCACAGACACTTTCTTTGCTATACCCATGTGTCATCCTGGGAAAAAGTAGGGGAAAGAAGCCCTGGAGAAATCGGGGTGGGCTTGAGTATACTAGAAAGGGATAGAACAGCTAAATAAGGGTATTCATCCTATATAAAGGATGGTTGTCTACATTAGATGGTTTTAAAATTTTTGTTATTAGGCTTAACAACTACATACAGTAAAGTAGAGTGGCCCCTGGCCTTTTAAAGAATGGGAGTCATAGGTGGTGGTAGATGCTCTGGGTGGTGTTGGGTGTCAGTAGATGTCAATGGAGGCTGGTGAGTGTGATGGTAGGGACTTCTCTTATCTTGTGTTCTTATGATTCAAGCACATGGTTTCCACTGACTTTCCTACCTTGGGCCTACCCTACAGGGCACTGAACAAAAGGATAAATGGGCTCTTATTCATAAAGTATGGCCACAAAATTTTAATTAGAGCATCATGAATGAAGATCAGAATGATCCCTAGGGCTCAGAGAAATGATTTCAACCTTTCCTGGAGTACTTCCTATTCATTTGAAAAGACCTTGATGAGATTAAAACATTTGACACCAGAGAGCAACAAAAATGATTGAGAGGCTGGAAGGGCTAGTTTACGAGGAAACATTAGCAGCAGTAAAAATCTGTTAATAACACCAGGCTGAGGGAAAACTCAAGCAGATTGCAGCTTAATATCAAGAACTTGAAGTACATGCCTGAGGTTAAGAACTTTGTCTTTCGGGGGCCATGAAACCTTAAATATGACAAGAACAGAGAAATAATACAAGCTTCTCAAAGTTGTACTTGTGTGCTAACGTTATCAGCATAGGCAAATAACTGAACATCACCTCCCTTCCTTAAGGGAGTTGGGAAGAAAAAGACAAAAAGTATGAAAAAGGTGAAAATAAGGAAAGGAGCATTCTTGGGGTGCCTGGGTGGCACAGTCAGTGAAGTGTTGGACTCTCAATTTTGGCTCAAATTATAATCCCAGGGTCATGGAATCAAGCCCCATCTTGAGCTTGGCTCTGCAGTCAGTGAGGAGTCTGCTTGAAATTCTCTCTTCATCTCCTTCTGATCCTCCCCCCCTCTAAAATAAATAGTTAAAAATAATTTAAGAAATAAAAAAGAAAGGAGTATTCTTGAGGATGGACAGAGACAAGGTGGTTTTATTTTTTTAACTGGATGTTTTTAGAACCTAATGCTATAGGAGCTACTGTGTGTTCCCCAGCCCTTCTTGATCACTAGCCATATGTTACTGTGGAGATAGAACTGTTTCCTTGTGAAAATAATGTAGAATACTCACCGATATTCCAGCTATTCCTGGAGGACCTGCTGGGCCTCGATCCCCCTGTTGGGATTAAAAAAATTGTTATTTATAATGCTATCTATAAAATCTTAACCTATAAAATAAGTGCTCAAATAATTATCTGGATTTGGTAAAGTTTTTCTTTGGTACTGATAAGTATCAATATCATTGGATGGGAAAATAAAATGAATACCTAACTGAATTAAAGATTTTTTTTCAAAGAACTAAAGCAAATAATAATCAATGAAAACAAGCATTTAGGTTATCATTTCTATGACCTATTTTTAATAGAACTCCACACATACTGACAGCTAAAATTAGTCAAATTGGTATTTTTATTCCATATATTCAAAAGTAATCCATTACCAATACTTAAAAAAGAAAGCATATTGAAGTCTTCTAAAATGCTTTTCCTATACTTGCCTCATTGGATGTAGGGTTAGAATAAAGATGTTTAGAATAAGGGGTTTTGTAGTTCTCCTCATTAGGCCCATCAGAAGATTCCTTGAATTGCTCTGAAGAGAAGAGTGATTCAACTCTTTTTTCAAAGCAATGTCGTATTTTAGATAAAGCTGATGATACTAAAAGTACTGATGGTTATATATAGGATAATAAAATGGCAATTTTTGTTGAGCAGAACCTACATTAAAAAAAACTTCACAACTTCACTCAGGGACATAAAAGAATGCTTGATTAAATGGAGCAATATGTTTTGTTCTTGGAGGGCAAGACAATGTTGTAAAGGTGTCACTGCTACCCAAACTAATTTATAAATTTAATGCAATTCTTATGAAATTGCAGCTTGATCAGATGATATTACAGTTCACCTGAGATAATAAATACATGAGAAGATAAAAGAAAAAATTAAAAGAAGAACAATAAGGAGATTGGCAATATCAATATTTGAACATATAGTAAAGCTATAACAATTAAAATAATGGAATACTGGCATAAAGATTAAGCAGTATATCAATGCAATATAAAAATGCTATATGACTTCAGAAATATACCAACATCCATAATAGGATTTTAGTAAAGAAAGGGATGTATTATTCAACAAATAGTTCTAATAACTGAATAATTTCCTTGAAAAAGGTTTAATCTCTCTTTCTATCTATATTATATCCCATATAAATACCATATAGATTATGTAAAAATAAAATAATATGAGGTATAAAAGAACTAGAATAAAATACTAAGTGACTACCTGATTTTGGTTGAGAATAAGAATGAAAGAATCTTAATGCATAAAAGCAAAATAAGAAAACACAAAGAAAAATAGTTTGCTATTTGACTACATAAAAGTTATATTTATCTATACAATGAGATTAAACATGAAAATGAAAGGCCAGACCAACTAGGATATAAATCCTAACATATAAATAGAAGTAGTACCTTTATAAAGCATAGCTAGAGACTAATAGAAAAGGGACCAATAGAATAGTGGGCAAACAGTGTAAACAGGTAATTCTTGTCAGTTTCACTTTGTTCCCTTTAATTATGGGATTTTTACCCCTGAAATGAATATATTGAAACTTTTTATTCAGTGGAAACTCTTGTGTATCTGATAAAGGTTAATATTAAGAAGGCTTCTTTTGGACAATATGCAAAGTTCAGGTCTTGCAGTTCTTTGAACCATTCTCTAATGATCTCACCTCTTATTTCCATTGCTATACCTGGGACTTTGTCAGTAACAATAACTCCATCCCCTCCATAATCTCAATTTCATGCATTCTGAATTGGATAACCATAGTTTTAACCCCCTCCCTTGAGTACCTTGGACTCCCAAACTTCTGATATGCCAATAAGACCTCTAATCCATTGAACAAATTTTTCATCACCCTTCTATTCTCTAGATGGCCTCGTTTCCTTATTTAGTTAGTTTAAATTCCATGGTCACTTGTTAAAATCATTCCTCTTGTACACCATTGACTCTATTGGCCCTTTCTTGCTTCTAAGAGTTTTGACTCACCTGTCAAAACTGGAATCTTGTTTAAATCTATGTCTCTACCTGGAGAATATCTCCCTGACTGGTCTCATTTTGGTTCATCTCCACGAACCTCAGGAGAACCCTGGGGCTGCCTAGTTATCATATTCCGTGGTCCCTGGACTCTCTCTCTCTCTCTCTCTTAGAAGACCTTCACCTTAAACCTCCAACCTCTTCTCCCTGACTTACTCTCAGATGATCACCTTCTTCCTCCACCTGTGAGAAAATTTCAGCAATCAGAAAAGAACTTTTATAGATCTCAAACGATTCTTCTTCCCATGTATCAGTGTCTATACCTCATACTCTATTTTTCCACCTGTTACCATAGATGAACTATCCAGACTCCTCTCTGAAGCTAAACCCTCCATTTATGTACTAGTTCCCATTTTCTTTTAGCTATTTGAGGATGTCATTCCAGCAATTCTCCCCTCTCCTCCTATATCATCACTCTCCTACCTCATTCTACTGGATTATTCCTTTAGCATACAACTATTCTGATATTTCTATGCCCCATTTCTAAAATCCATTTTATAAAACCTTACCCTACTTCCTCCAGCAGTCACTGGCCCATTTCTTTGCTTTTTTTTTTTGTGGCAAAACTCCTTAAGTATTTTTCATACTGTATTTACCATCTCTAATTCTTTTTTTCTTATTCTCTCTTAAATCCATTTAAATCCAACAGTTGCCCCTACCAAACTGGTGAAATAGTGAATAATCTGTTATTGCTAAACCTCTGTATTGTGAAATCCAATGGTCAATACTTGATCATCCTACTCGACCCCATCCCCATCCCATATTTGACCTATTTGCAGTATTTGAGATAGGTGATCACTCTCTTCACCTTGATAAATCACCTTCACTTGATTTTCAGGACACAAGCTTCCCTCCTACCTCCCTGATTACTTCATCTCAGTCTCTCTTATTCATTCCTCCTCTTCTGATCCCTTTATGTTGGAGGCCTCAGCGCTCAGTCCTTGGTCCTCTCCTCTTTTATAAAATCTACTGTCTTTCCCTTGGTGATCTGATCAAGTCTCCTGGTTTTATACAGCATCTATATGCTTAGGACAACCAAGTTTAAATCTCCACTAAGACTCTTTTTTGAAACCCCATGCCTTTATATTGTTCTTCTTACTCAATACTTCCATTTTACCATATAAAGGATATTGCCAAATTTGACCTTATGTCCAAAGTTAAACTGACCATTGTCACTGTCTCGACACAGACTCTGCATATAGCTTTTCTCATTTCAGTTGATGATTACCCCATCATACCAGTTGCTCAGGTCAAAAAACTTGGAGTCATCTTTGACTCCTGTTTATTCTCTCATGCCCACATCCAATCAATTAGAAAGTCCTGTTAGTTCTACCTTCCCAATATATCCAGGATCTAGCCACTCATCACTATCTCCACCATTTCTACTTTGAATGGATTCAACATCACTGCCACATGTATTATGGAAATAGTCTTCTAACAGGCTTCCCTGCTTCCACCTAGCTGCAGACCCCATTACCCTTCTACCCAGAAATGAACCACTGGCTCCATATTTTACTCAGAGTGAAAGATAAAGTCCTCACAATGGATAATGAGCCTCTTTATTATCAGTGCTTCTCAAACTACTGGTGTTCCTTCAGGAATAATTTATTATTTATGTTCTAATACATCCTGAACCAAGGTGAGTCAGCTGATCACGTTTGAATATTATGGCAAAGTTAAATTGCTAGACAAGTTTTAAAATACTTATTCTCAATCTATACTTACCTGGCCACAGAACCCATAACAGAATTTGCAGACTGGAACTGGTCCTTTACCAGCCACATTTTGAGAAGTATTGCTTTGCAGGACTGCTATGACAGGGCTACACTTTACTTCTACCCCTACCTCTCCTCTCTGACCTCATCTACCACTCTTCCTTCACCTCATTCCCCTGTTCTCCTTTGGTGTAGCAGGAATGCTCATGTCTCAGGACATAAACCTAATGTTTATGCTTTCAAAAAATTGTATATATTAAGGTACACAGCTTGATGATTTGATATATGCATATACTGTGAAATGATCACCACAATCAAGCTAATGATCATTTCTATCACTTCATATAGTGGTGAGAAAACTTAGCAATTTTCAAGTATACGGACCTGTTACCTATGGTCACCAGGCTACATATTAGATCTCTAGAACTTATTTATATTGCCTTGGACATATATCCTTCAGGGTTGAGAGGCTTGGCTAACTCTGTCTCACTCATTTGAGTCTTTGCTCAGATATTGCTTTCTCAGATCTACATTTCAAATAACAACCCTCTTTTTTAGAAAGGTTAATAGAGCCCTCTTAACCTGCCCTACTTTTTCTTTCTTTCATAGCACTGACCAATATTATTATGTTTATTATTTTAGTTTCTGTATCCCTGTCCTAGAAAATAAGTTCCTTGAAAGCAGAGATTTTTGTCTGCTTTGTACTCTTAGGTTTCTTTAAACCTAAAAACAGTTCCTGGTCCATTAGGAGGTGCTCAGGGCACATTTTTGAGTGTTGAATCAGTGGACTACATTTTTAGCCCTGTACTTACCTTTATACCTGGAAATCCTTCTAGTCCTGGCAACCCCATTGCACCAGGTTCTCCCTGTTAAATATGAACATAAGAAATGTGGGAGCAATGACCAAAAGGTTTCTTAAGCATTGGTTTCAAAACCAAAGTTTTTCTTCCCAAAAAGTACCCCCAAACACTGATTGCCAATTTAGCAAGAAATTGGTATGCTCTATTTTCAAGCATCTGCATTCTTGCATTTGATATTTGAAAACAGTTTGAGAATAAAGCTATTCCCTGGAGAAGTATGAATATATTTTCTGATTGTTTTTATTCTGATTAAGAATCTAATTAGAATGAATCCCTCTAGTCAATGATAACTCCAATTTCAATAAGAATTAGAAGGAAAGATGGGCTTTAATGAAGTTTGCCAATTTGTGAGGTACCCAGGAATAAAATATGACCAGAGAATAATGCTAAACTCCTTAAGAGCAGATGAAGATGAAGGTCTGATAGCAAAGTTTGCCATCCTGCAGTCTTCTCTGCAGCTGACCATGAATCGTGAATACTTCAGAGGATGGCCCCAGGAGCAGCATCTCCAATTATTCTAAAAGTTATTGCTCAAGCTCATGGGTCACTGGCAGAACATAAGTAAGCATTTCCATTAAAAAAAATCTTTATATATTCTAGTATATGGTCTCTGGAACCTATGGCCAGCTGGAACCTATAGGCTCTCAAGAACTATATTTAGAAAAGTTAGGGTGAAGGAAGCTGCAAATTTTGAGCAAATGAACATTAAGACTTTTAAATCAAGAGAGATAGATGAGGAAGTTGTCTTATACCACCTCATTAATGAATTGATGTTAACTGCAAATATGTTCTTAAATACTGGATGCTTTCAACATAATCACAAAGAAAAGAGAGCTTTCATTCTTTGTAGATGTATTTTTTGCATGCATAATACTAATCTGCTTCAAAATATTACCAAGTCTCCAACTTCGATTTTTATGATATTGTCCTTATTACAGAAACACTTAATGAGCAAGTAGATTACTTGATACTTTTTATGCCTTAGAAATCTTTTTAAATGTCCACTAATATATAAGCTGTCAATCAGACAAAAAAAAAAGGTTCAGATTCCTTTCCTGTGTAAAGTGCTGTAAAAGAGGTCCTGGATTATTAACAAAGGAAATGAACTCTTTGATTCTCTTTGTTTACATTCTCAACAATCCTTAGGACTGAGGAAGGTGGTCACCCCATCAATCAGTATTTATTTGAAAGTAGTTAATAATTAAATATTTAATTGAAGCCACTTATAGATTAAATATCAAAGGAATAAAATGGAGCCCCTCAAAAGACAAATTTAATTAAGGGTAATTTTTATCTATAAACTTTTACTGAGAAGACTAGTAACAGTGGTGCAGATCTACCATCATGGGAAATGAAGGATACCATGAATAAATCTCCCCCCACACACACCCGGGCCCTCTCTGCCTCTCAAATTGACTTTTGCATTTTCTGCTCTGTGATCTATAATTCTACCATTTCTGGCTTATTTCTCTGGTAGGAAGTAGTATTTCTCTGTACTGGGCAACTGGTGTGAAATGAAGGGAGTTGCATGGTGGTGCTGACATAATTTCAAAGGTGTATGTATGATAAACCTGAGGGTTTACATGGTATTTAATTTCATTATTCCAGATTTCTGCTTTTGTGATTTACCCACTTAGATCACAACTCTAAAAGCAAGGAACATCTTTTAATCAGTTTTTATTCTTTATCTTTGTTGTAGCTAAGGAATTTGAAGTCTAATTTCTTCAAAGTCTACTCAAATCTATCTGCTACCTGTTTTTCAATCCAAGTGAATTATGATTTATCTTTATTAGAATACTTAAAAAATGTTATCACCTTGATATGCAGTTATTAATGAAAAACTTGAAAGAATGTTCCAGAAAAGTCAGTGAAAAGTCAAGCCCCTCCAAATGATTCAGAGGGGCTGTAAGTCAGTAGGAGAGGGAAAAACCAGGAAGAAATTTTTATCAACAAGATGAAAGAAAATTAAGATTAGAAAGAAAGATAGGATTGGTGAAAGCATAAAAATGTTACAGATAAGAGGGGTAACAGAATTAGAAAACAAAGGAAACCTCTAAATTACATAATTGGGGTTTAGAAAATAGTACTAACTAGTTGAAATTACGCTTTCAGGGAAAAAATTGGCTCTGACCAATAACAAAAAAAAATGTGCTTTAATGCATGTCCTTTGAAAAACATATTTAGATGTGAAAATATTACTTTTTTATGGCTTCTTCCTTTGCTCTTTTAAAATTTATTCATCTAGTTTTACCAAACTATATTGTGATGAAAAGGCCTTATTTTATTCACATGACAATGAAAAGTGATTTGAAAATTTATTTCAGTTTCAGGTATACCTGAGTTTCAAGCATACTGTATAAATCAAGGCTAAAAGGTTAATACAAGTGAAATATGAACATATGCTCGACAAGGGCATGACAGGAAAAATTGCCAAGGAATAAAGGGAGTCTAATGAATTTGGCAGAAGCTTTGGAGTGATGCTTTGTGGTTGAGAGGGATGTTTGAGAACAATTGTCACTCTCTAGGGGGCTACAGGACATGATCTCTTTCCGTGCTAAATGGTAACCTGATACATTATACCTAATAAGCAGGTTTATGACAGCACACCACATTTCCTACTGAATAGCTGCCTAAGGCATCCAAAGCAAATAAACAATCCCTTCCTTTTTGGGGGGGAGGGGGTAGGGAGAGACTAGAGACATATTAAGGAATTTCTTTCCAGTAAGTATTTCTCTTCCACAATCCACTGAGTTAACCATCAAAATAGCTCTATCAGAAGAAAGTGTTCTATTTACGAGGAACTTCATATGTGCCTTCTTCCATCACAGAGTGATTTTGAAAGTACACTAATAAAAGAGACAAAGGCCAATGGCAGTGACATCAAGATCAATGCATCTTAAAAATGAACACATTGCTGGTATTTTTTTGATGGTTTGCCTCCTGCCTGTAATATTAGTTAATTGATGAACATCTAAGAAAATAGGCCATCTTTGCCTGATGTTCTTCTTTCAAACTTCAATAAAGACTTATTTTCAAAATGACACAAAGCATGGGAATATACATACCACTGGGCCAGGGTCTCCTTTTGGGCCCTACAAGAAAACATGGGAAGTCATTTTTAAAACAAGGGTGGAAGCAAAATTATAGAATCTAAAGCATTTTAGTTCAATTTGCTTTAATACACATATAAAATATTTGCAAGTTTTATTTTGCTACAATTTGGATTTGAAGAATAGATGACAAAACAAACCTTGATGGAATCCTATGACAGTGACTGTTTGGACATTGATTTAATTTACAATGAAGAAAGTGACTATACAGAATGCTATTTTTCATGATTTTGGCTGGGTTCATGTTCTCTATTTTATTATAATCATTATTATTTTTTTCCTACTGCATAAAATTTTGGTTATATTTGTACCATGTATTTTTTCAGCGAACCTAGGATTGATTGATTGATTGATTGATTGTGGCTGTTCAGCTAAAGTATGCTTGGTAATAAAAAGCTGTACTCACAGGGGGACCAGGGGGCCCTGGAAAACTGGGAACATTCACACCTCCCTTCAAAAAAATACAAAAGAAAAATGTGAGAAGAATTTACAGCAATCCATTACTGGAAAATCATTTCACATAATTACAAAAGTAAATACCTGGATTTTATATAAACTGCTCATTCCATTTCCTTCATTGAATGGTACACCCTTAGGAAAGAGAAGAGATATAGAATTATTCGTTTTAAAGTTGATAGTCTCTCTATGTTTTATCTTTTTGCCAAATGATATTTTTCCTATTTTATTTTAGAAAGTGAGTTTAATACTACAAGTAAAATAAACAATGCTTCCATTTGGGGCTTTCTGAAAGCAAATGTAGGGGGAAAATGAATAGGAGTGTGAGCTACACCTGGAGCTCATTGAGCCTTTCAGTGGGGGTGTGATTAATGTTCGGGTTTGACAGATGAGACACTAATGCATTCAGAGGAAAATACTATGTGCTCATTAAAATTCAGTTTCTGAACTGCCAATTTATGCTAACTGTTTACAGCCCGCTGACCTGCAGGCTATAACACGGTAGTGCTGATGAAGATGTGAATAGGGAGCAATTTGGCTACTGAAGAGTAATTTTTTCCTACAGTCTCTTCATACTAAATAGAAAATTAAAGTAAATGGGGAAAATGATGTTACTCACAATCCTGTGTGGATGTTTCTACAAAAACATATTCTTTAGAACAATACGGAATAAAACTTCCTAATAAAACTGACCTGTGAATGGAAAGTCCCAGGGTAACTAACACTGAAAGAGAACTAATTTGAGAATCTTTAAAAAATCATATGTTTTGGCATTCAGGAAAACTTTGTAGATAAAAATTTTGGCTGGGATGTTTTATCCTTTTTTTTAAGAAGTTCCCCTAAATTCAATAATCTTCATTTTTCCCTTTTGTGATTTCCACTTTAGTTGTGAAACTGAAGAAGCCGTCATTTTCCTGTTTTTGGTGGCCAATGGTGCTCAGTGAATGGGATTTGTGTATATCTTCAAAACACTAGTGATAGGAGGAAAAATGCTCCATTCCTTTATTCCTTTATTATTTCACTCATTCATTTGACAACTGGCGAATGGCTACTGTATTTTAGTGTGCTGAGTCTTAGCTGAAGAATATTTTTGTCTGAGATTTCTAGAGGAGGTTTCCCATAAAAAGACAATATGTAATCTATTTTGAAGAATGAATAGTTTTGAAGAATTTGGGGAAAAGAGAAAGATTTCCTACCCCACTATAATATGCAAGTCCTTATTATAAGCTCATGCTCTATTTTGCTTGTTGTATCCCCTGGAGAGGGAGGGCATTTTAGGGTGTGAGCCCCAAATGCTTTTTGTCCTGCTTCTTTGTCAAAGGAAAAGGCAAGTAAAGAAATTGAAATACAGGTTTGGGAAAACAGAATGCAAATATCTTGATTTATGTGTGTAAAGTGTGCGACCACATGTAGATTAACTCATATCTTTGTTATCTTGAGAGTCACAGACTAATTCTGCCCTTTCCCAGGTGAGTTGGGTTTCTTAAAGTATTCCTATGAGATAGGGTGGAAAAGAATATTTGACCTGGATCAAAGCTCTGCTGTGATTTGAGCATGGCCCCACATGAGGGCAGACTTGCTACAGAGAGAGATACCTCTCTCCACAGCCTCTCCGACAAAGTGCACATCTGTCTCCATCGCAAGCATAAACACATTGATCGCTCTTGTACATTTTATTCACTAGGTGCTATATAAATAGAATTTTTCTGCGTCTCAGACATCATGGATGGTAATGAACACATATAGCCTAACACCAAATTCTGTCCCAACTCACATTGCCAGAAGGAAGCCCTTTTTAAAGCACCTCTTTTCAGTGAAGGAGGCTCACTGAGGCTAGATGACTTTTCCAGGGTCCTCCAGGCGGGATGTGGAGAGTTGGGGCACACAATCAGGTCTCCTGAATCCAGAGTAGGAAGGCCCATAGTATGCAAATTTGAGCACTGCATATTGGGGCTGCACTAGAGGGGAAAAAATCTGGTCTCCCTAAAGCTGCACTGGCTATCGTTTACATGTATACATAAAAATCAGACAGCTTTCATCCTGGAGAACATCTAAAAAGTAGTCTGACCTCTGAGTTATAGAAGTCTCAAGCAGATACATGTATTTAATTTTTAAACATGACATAACTCACAGGTGGTCCAGGTGGTCCGGGTCTCCCAGGGGGTCCCTCACTGCCCTGCATGGGATATAGAGACCAACAATCAATGGTTTGCACATTTCAACACCAAATTTATGAACCAGATTGTGCTTGCTCAGAGAGCCATATTCTGAAATCCATATGATTTTGTTTCAGCCTTGCAAAATCTTATCCAGCTTGGCTTTCTCTTTCACCTGGGAAAATACATTCTTAGACCACAGGAAAGGTAAATGCCTTTTCCATACCCATTCTGATTCCCACTGGGTGAGCCCCAAGGCTGAAGCTTATTTTTAGATAGAGACAGACAACCTGGGTGATCCTGTTCTGGCCTTGAGTGCAGTGGAGGAAGCTCTGCCCATGTGAGGGCACAGAGCAGCATTCCTGCAAGCAGGGACAGGCTCTGGAACTTGGCTTTCTAGATCAGCCCCTCACTTTTAGCCTCATCTCTACCACTTCATCTTTTAGGAACCAGAGGGACATCTACAAAATTCGACCAAAGTAGAAAATCACACTGTTTGTTGTGCCTGCAGGAGGAGAAACTTTTTTTTTTCACTCCCTAAGGTGAAAAACCTTAGACTTTACAACCAAGTCAGATACATCTCGTTGAACAGAAGTGACTGTGGTATAACACTGTTTAAGGGAAATGTTCTATACAGTTTAAACAGCCTCAGACATTGTGCTTGCAGGAGAAGCAGACTGAAATGGGACTGTGAAAAATGAATTCAAGTTGAAACTTGAAAAATGGATTTCACTTTTATTTTTATAAAACGTACAATGCTTTTTGATCCATACTAAGCAAAGGTATTAGAGTCCCTTTGGTGCCTTTAACCAGAGCTTCCTAGAACTGTGCTTTTCTTTTAGAATAATTGCCTCATAAAACTTTAAGTCCCTTAATGTCAGGGAAGTGGCAAGAAATGGTTAATTAAAAAAAGAATCCAGAGACAGTAAGATTCTTCCTTATAACGCCCCCAAATTTTGAGAGATTTAAGTCCATTTTCATGAATTTGATGAAAGATTTCATTCCAATCTCCCCATTTTTTTGGTAACTAAAAAAATGTATCATAAAAACTATTTATTTATATCTTTGTCAATGAAAATAAACTGTCAAGTTTTTATTGCAATGTATCTGCCTGAGAATGAGTGACAACAAGTATATTGTATCTTTTCTCAAAGTGCTTTGATGGTGGCTATCTCTCTAAGACATGTCATATTCTGCTGACTGCTGGCAGTGTCCTTCAGAGAATTATGTCATCGTTCTCATGAACTATGAGAGGACAACAAACAAGGAAAAATATGTGCCTATTGAAAAGACTCTTTCTTTCCTGGCACAATTAAAAGTCACATTTTCATCCTTGATTGTGCCTCAAAGCTCATCTCAGTGTGGAATTCCCATTAACTTCAAAAGGCAAATCTCTGACTGAATAATTTCCATAGAGAACAGAGAAAAAAACTCCGGTGGGGATGGGCAAGCTTCTTGGGAATATTATCAGGAAAAAAATATACAGAGACTATCTTAAGTTGCACATGGCTCCTTTCAATTTTTTTTGGAATTCCTTTACTTCTTGATGCCATTATGCACCATTTTGGTCAGTTCAGGGTAGAAGCCACTTGGGTAGCTTATGTGGATTCTTGATTCTCACTTCCCTAATCTCAATACCTGGTCTTAATTCACTCGTTGGCTAGCTGTGTCTGTTTCACACTGTTTTCACACAATTTAGACATAAATTGGGTAAATATATGAAGCCGTGGTCTTCCGACATGAGACTCCTCTATTTCAGGTCTTCCCTTCAGACCATAGCAACCCGTTAGTCCACTTAGTTAGATAACCCAGAAAACAAGTGTCCTAATTACTTAGTGAACTTCCCTTATGATCCTCAAAAGATAGAACTTCCAGATTTTCTCAGCAAATCTGAAGCCTTGGCATCTGTGGCTGGAACTCCCTGATGCAAACCATCTTACCTGTAGGAAGCTTCCCCCATTCCATCCATCCACATAACTAGATATCCAGGACCTTGAATCCAGCTTGGACTTCTGCTATATGACACCAATGTTCTATTCATCCTTTTTTCTAGGAACCTGTATTCAGACTGATTTCTGTACCTATGTCTTTCCAAATCCACTACCGAATAGCTATTCCCTGACGTTATCCCTACTTTCAGGCTTTGCTTGATTTTATGGATCTCTCTGTAGTGTCTCACCTTGCCATCCCCCAAGCCCCAATTCAGACAGTAAGTGAGGCATTTCCTCTGTACCTTGTCACCCTTCGTTCCTGAAGGACCAGGATGTCCAGTTCTTCCCAATAAGCCCTGTAAAACACAAAACTAAGTGTGTTACAAAAAACCCAACTAAATGGCCAAAGGCATTGGAAGTTGGTTGTAAAACTGATACATTTTAAAAGTCATTTGATCCTAATTAAATCAGTCCTAAAGCTTATATTTCTTCAGGCTGATACAGCAGCTGTATCCTGCTGATAAGCCCTTGCAAGGGTAAAATTTGTATTTGTGGTCGCTTTTTCACCTTGGCCAACCACATTTAATGACCTTAATTGGAACCTTTTGATACATTTAAGAATTTAGCCTTGCTGTTTAAATGGCAATTTACATAACATTATGCCTTTCTAAATGAGCTATAATTTTGGTAGCGATCAACATTTTAAATACTTCAAGACGCGGGAGAATTAACAATGTGCATATTAAGTGATGTGATCTGCATTTTACCAATGGAGAATAAAATGTAATTTTAATTCTTCTTTGAGACTGGACTTAGCTATAATTTCCATTGGTTCTTTCACAACTCTTCTCTTAACTTTTAATTTTAATGTACAATTCAAAGCCATGTTTGTTCTACACAACTGTGGTAAAAGCATAAATGATAAAATTTTAATTATGGTGAATCCATGCTTTAAAGTACAAAGGAGCATGCCCACATGCCTACTTGTGAGGTAAATATCTATTTGCATAGGAACTCGTAGGAATTGCTGAAGAATATGAGACTTGAGTAGGGTTGCTAGATTTAGCAAATAAAAATATGATACTTGGGACAAACTTATGCTAGAACCATTTATTTATATGAAATTCAAATTTAACTGCATGTCCTGTATTTTAACTGGCTACCCTAGAATTATCAGCTCCACCTTAGTGACAGGTTGGGCTTAGCAGCTAAGAAAGGAAAAGAGATTGTTTCAGGAAAACAGTATAACCAAAGACACAAAGACCGCAAAGTTGTGTCTGAGGGACAATGAAAAAAAAAGTGCTAATTAAAGTAGAAGATATTTTAATGAATAAATAGGAATTAAGATAAATCAAATATGATAATACTTGACCCATTTTTTCCTCTTTAAAAATATATATTCTTAGTTTATGGTACTTAAAAATGTAAAGGGTGTAACCATCTGAATATCTCTTCCAAAGGTTAATGTCAAAAAATGATAATGAAAAAGTATAATGCTTCTTTACATCTAACTTCTATTTAAATAGACTAGTTTAATCACAGACTGCTTTCTGTTCTGGCAGAATTTTGATGACAAATCTCCACGACCCTGAGCAGCCTTAAAATAATACTAACTGAAAATCTGAGAGGTAGGATGCCACTTTTCCAGGCAAAGGCTGGATAATCTACAGAGAGGCATAGAGAACAAAAGGGAATGGGAAAATTTAGTTAACCCTGCATTATCCTAGCAGATATGAAACGTGAGTGGAATAGCTTTAGCAAATACTCACAGGGGGTCCAGTGGGACCTGGAGCACCTGGAAGGCCTGGAATTCCTTGAAGACCCTAGAAGAAACAGTTCCTACCATAAAATCTGCTGTGTAGTTAGAAACAAGGCATTTTAGTTGACCGAATATTTTGACTATTGAAATTAAACATTTTTGTTGGCTGAAACGCATGATATATACGATATACAAATACCCATTTTCAAAAAGTAAGGATGATGAGCTAAAATGCCATGACATGGAATCTGCAGCAAACATAATTTAGTGTGTTTGGTGATTCATAGAGCATTTCTGAGCTCTCAGAGCCACCCCATCAACAATAGCATCACTGAGAATCTGGCATTGCTAAAGCATGGACATACAAATTTCAGATTGGCAGCATGCCATCAAAGAAATACACGATTACACTAATGCTTCATTCAGCTAGTGGAAAAATGGAATATGTTTTATGATATAATATTTAGTTTAGCTGAACAGTTCATTATAAGAAGAAATTTGGCTCATCAGTGAATTTAAATTTAGAACCCTTTAATGGCTTAAGCATAAAAGTGAATGAATATCCCCTCCTCCTTCTTCTTAGACTCGTAGAATAATGCTAATTATACTGGATAGGGTTTAAGATACTGATATATTCATATATTCAAGGAAGAACTGGCAAGATTAACTGGTAGTTTATGTAATTAATTTTGTTCTTTTACCAAGTGTGTCAACAACAAATTAGTTAAATAAGTTACATAGAATAATATAAAATATTTTGCAACTATTAAAATCATGTTTCAGTAAACTATTGGCTAACATGGAAAAATTACAGTTACAAAGGGTTCCACGGAGTAATGTATAAGTTATAAAAATTATCAACGGGGGCAGCCCGGGTGGCTCAGCGGTTTAGTGCCACCTTCAGCCCAGGACGTGATCCTGGAGACCTGGGATCAAGTCCCACATCAGACTCCCTGCATGGAGCCTGCTTCTCCCTCTGCTTGTGTCTCTGCCTCTCTCTCTCTGTGTCTCTCATGAATAAATAAATAAAATCTTAAAAAAATTATCAATGGACTTCTAAAAGATGAGAATGATAGAAGTTTAAAGTACCTAATCTGGAACCTTTGGTGTCAGAATTCTGAATTTTCTGATTTTTTTTTTAATGAAAATAACATAGCGCTCACACTAGATACTATGCGACACTCCCCATGATGCCTAGGGCAGCACCCTCTAATAAATATACAAATATTTCTGTAGCAAAACATGATATTCTTATCAAGTGGGATAAATAGACTGGCTCCATATGTTTTCAGGTCAGATTCTGCTGCCAAAGAATTTCCTGCATATGTGGGAAAATTTTCCAGGGTTTTCATAGGGTTCTGAGTTTTGGAATTATAAAGGAGGGGTGTAGACCATAATATAACTATTACCAATTATTCTCCCTTAGCAGTACTTTTATCTTTTTAGTGCTTTTTTGTATTTTCCAAGTTTTCTGTAATGAACTCAGATGACTTCTGTAACTAGAAATATATGTTTTTAAATACACTTTTGTTATTTCAGATAACTATATGATGTGTCAAGGTCTAGACTGAATGATCCCCCTATTTCAGGATTTAATTTTCTTTACTGAGTAATCTTTTTATATTACCAAACCATTCATTGTTATAACAAATTTCCTTTATTGTTTACTGTGAAATATACATTTTTACATGCATTGTAAGTATTAGGTGGAGCGACCATGGTAAAACTACTGCATATTTATTTATGAGAATTCTATAGGGCCCAGGTTCTCTTGAATCAAGATTCTTTGCATCGGTGTGATTAAGGACCAAGCTCTTGCCAGACCTGTCTATCTAATGCCAAATGGGTTCGTATGTTACTTCAGGTTTTTTCGTGTGCTATGATATGAAGAAATACTGAAAAGAATCTCCTCAAACATGCTGAAATTCCTCATGAAATAAGAGTTTTGGGTAAAATCTTATATATGCTTGTGTTGAAGAATGTGGACATATTCTTTCTTCAAAATGGTATCGTCCTCACTGGCAATGCTGTGTGTGTATGTGTGTGTATATATGTGTGTGTGTGTGTGTGTGCATGTTCACACACAGATGTGTGGATGGGACACACTGGCATGCTGCATTGTCTCTTTTTACTCCCTTACCCTTAACATATTTATAGATTTATAAATTGAAAGGAAACAAATTTCCTTTGGAAATGGCACCTCTAAGTGTCTGGAGATTATAAATGCCATACCACAAATTGCTTTATCTCAAAATACCCACATTTCCATAAAATTCTCTCTATATGTACATGTATAAGATATGGGTGTACATATGTATTCTTTTTTTGCTACTTTTAGTCTCATTACTGAATCAGTCAAGAGATGCTGAGTGAGTCTTTAGGTAGTTTAATTTATAAGCTTGGGACTCATTAACCTTTGATGACCACATTAAACTTTAAAATAAACCTTAGTCCATAAATAAAAAAAAAATCATTCTCAGCAGTCTTTCTCTGAACAAGCTGAAATTTTGTAGTAAGGGTAAAAGTTACCATGGATGCATAAAGGGCAATAAGATAATTTTAGAAGACAAGATGGTCATTAAAGAAGACAAATACATATTAAAGAGTAGGACAGTCAATTTAGCATATAGTGCCAAACTAAAATACAAAATAAAATTTATTGCATAGATATTCAAGGATCATTTGAGCTAAGTTCTTTCTCTGAACTGACAGTTTGATTTTACAAGTCCTAGCTCAGTTGCTACCAAGAATATTTATTTTTCCATTGCTATAATTTATGGTTGACAATATTTTTCATGGCCTATTTATCAATTATTATCCTGAAATATTATAGGAAAATCTGCATTCCAAGCAAGAGTTCACGGTATGAGAGGTGAGTGTGTTCTATTAGTGTCTTTTAAGTTGCTACTTAGATATGTGAAACATCTGGAAAAAATGTAGAGGGTAATGTCCCTCTTCTCAGAGCAATGAACAAATAGGCAGCTCCTCTAAGTCCCGAAACAGATTAAAATGAAGGCATGATAATTAGAAGTCCTCAAAGAGATGAGATTCCCTCTGTGTCTTTTCCACTAAGAATAGAACAGATATTTGAGATTTTGTACAATAGATATTATATACATATTAAAATAGTATAGTTTACTGGCCACTTAGAAACATACACATTCTCAAAGTTTCATTCACCTAAACAAATCAATAAATTATAATTTCAAGGAGTATCTCAGTCCAAGCAGATACTATTCATTGAGTCTACCCAAGTAGATGAGATTCATTACTCCCTATCTGTCTGAGAGGAAAAGCCTGCATTACCCTATCCCTTCCAAAGGCCCAACTGAATTAGTATGCTATTTCAGGCTTATTCATATAATTCATGTGATGTGAAGAAACAACCAAAAAGAATTTCCTTCTGAAATTGCTACATATAATAATAATAATTCCTCATATAATAAGAGTCTTGTGTAAATTTTGTGTATTCTCTGTTAAGAATTCAGTATACAGTAGTTTGCCTTTCCAATGTTTCAGTATTCTACTGTTGTCTGGAAGCACATAAACCTCCTGTTGACTTATGGCCATAAGAGCAATAGCAGCCTAACACCCATGTCAAAATGCCTATGTCATTCACCTTAGTTCATCTCATCACATAGGTATTTTATCATTTCACATCATCACAAGAAGAATGAGCACAGTATAAAAAGATATTTGGAGAGGGAGGAAGATACCACATTCATGTAACTTTTATTATAGTATATTGTTATAATTATTGTGATTAACTGTTAGTTATTATTGTTAATCTCTTACTGTGCCTAATTTATAAGTTGAACTTTATCACATGTATGCATCTATAGGAAAAAATTAGTATATGTAGGGCTCAGGACTCTCTGCAGTTTTGGGCATCCAAGGGGGGGCGGTTTCTTAAAACATATTCCCCACAGGTAACAAGGGTCTATTATACTTAAGAAAGAACATACTAAAATAGTTGAGTAATAATAATGATGCATTTCAGTTTACCAAGAGAGCAAGGTATCCTGTAGAATCAATAAAAATTAACTTCTTATAAATTTAACTTAGAGTCACTTATAGAAAACCTGAATTCCAATTATTTCCTGATCTTTTTATTACTATCTTTTCAATTGCCTCTACAGCCTACTCCTTGAATCTAGGCAGTTAAAAGCTGTTAGACTATTAAAATCAGATATAGGGCTTGTACATTAGTGAAATTTCCTGTGAAGCATGAAGAAGCCTTTACTGCTTTATTTATAGATGAAAATAAATGTTGTATTTCTTTTTTCTTCAGTTTTTAATTTGGAAAAAAAGCAAGCCAGTTTTCATAGTTCTCTAGAATAAAATCAATATTAAAAACAATAACACATGGTGATAATTTGTAATGTGAAATATAACTCTGACTCAAAAAAGAGGTCTACTTTATACCGTTATGATTTTCAGTACTAACATCAAGGTTAATATATACCAGATGGCTTACTTACTTTCATTAAGAATTATTAGCATCAAAATTGTTTAAACTAATAACAATTCATCATCCTAATTGGTTTTTCCAAGAGTTAAGGTAAATTATGCAGGAAAAGAATGATATCCTGAGCATCACCATGGCTTAGAGTCAGAAAATTATGCCATTGTCTCAAAAGTACATTTGACTTTGAACCTTAGTCTAGGGGTGGGCAGCTAATCTAAACTAGTTGAATCAGATACTTTTGGTAGGGCTTTTTTTTTTTTTCTCTGAAGAGTATGAAGTTGAACAGAGACAGACAAACCAAGGTCACTGAAGTTGAATCATGCATGTTATAGCAATATCCCAGCGAGGTTCTGCTTTTTGGAGCTGCCCTTGTCCCTAGGCTGGTTGTTTAATTCTATAGCTACCTTGGGATTCTATTTAGTAAATCCTTCCTTTTATCTCGAGAGAGCTGGAATTGTTATCTGCCACATGAAAACAAAAACATATTACCTGATGGGTCCACTCTGTGTTTTATTTTCCTTATCTCAAAAACTGAATCATGATGATAAACATCAATGTATTATTATTTAAATTGTCTTGACATTTGAAACAACATACCTAAATCTTTTTTTCTTTGACTTAGCATTAAACATGAGCTATAGACAGGTTGATGTCCTTCCTTGAATCTATAAAAGAGAGTCAATTATCAGACAAGAGTCTTACCTCTTCACCTTTCTCTCCAGGTATCCCAGGGTAGCCCCGCTCTCCTTTGCTTCCCTAAAAAGACAAGAATTTCAGCTAGTATACTGAATAATTTTGTCATCTTTTGAAATAATGTAATATCTCTTCTTAGTACACTTGGGACATGTAATTTGGACAGAGTCAGGGCACACAAAAAAATAACCTTTGCAAATGGCTTTTACACCACTTTTCCAAAAATATTTCTCATTAAAAGTAGTGTGTTTTAAGTTTGTTTTTGTTCTTGTTTTTTCCCCCCCACACTGAACTGGCAGTAGCACAGAGAGTAGAGGAAACTGCCTTACCTTTGGTCCCTCTCTGCCTGGGATTCCTGGAGGACCCCGTGGACCTGTGTCCCCCTAGAGGACAAAGCAATTTGGAAGTGAGAGAAGGCACTAGGTGTAAACTATAGGGCTCATCAACATGCAGCCTGCCTTCTCACCTTCTGGGCTATAGAATCATACTTTCCAGGCTCACCAGCGCTGGTTTCTTCTCCTTTGTTGCGTTTCAGCCCGGGGACACTGGCTTGGCAGTTGCCACAGAAGTTCTAATGAGTATAGAGATAAGATCACTGAGAGATTCATCAAAGCAATTTATAAAGTGAGGTCTGATCAGATTTGAACCTTTGTCAGAGACCAATGATACAGTAATTGTTACAGCACTTCTTTCAGTGACTTAATTTAACCAATTTGAAAAGACTTTTCATGAGGTAAAAACTACTTATGAAGCTAGTGAATAGTAACTGTTTATGATATTGGTGACTTTTTTTTTTTTTAAAGGATGTTGGTGTGCCTAAGGGGCTCAGTCTGTTGAGCATCTGGCTCCTAACCTCAGTTCAGGTCATGATCTCTGGGCTCTGGGATTGAGCCCCAGGTCAGGCTCCTTGTTCAGAGGGGAGTCTGCTTGTTTTCCTCTACTCCCACAACCTGACCCCTGCTTGTACATGCGCTTTTTTCCTCTCTGTAAAATAAATAAATAAGTCTTTTTTTTAAAAAAAAAAAAAAGCATGTCTATGATGATATGTAAATGGGAAGTTCCAAATATATAAGGAAAAGAGACATAAATCAAGAACATAGACTGTTTCAATTGTTTAACAGCATATTTAAAAGGGGAGGTAGTAATAAAGTTTAGAATAACTAACAAGACTACAGACCTCATACAACCAATAGTATAAATCATTAGGAAAGAAAGAAAGAGAAAGAAAGAATGAGCTGTGAAGAAAGGATTTTTCCTTTTGAGGACAAAATTAGTTGTAAGACCCTGCACACAGTTTACCAACATTTTGTCAGTGGAAGCACTCATGTGAGAAGTAATTACTTGAGTGACTTGGACTTGACTCCATGTCAAATCCAAGTGCAGATAGGAAATCTAAGTGGAATTGCCTTGCCATTGCCTCTCTATAACCTTTAGCTGATCTGGAAAGGCTTGAATTTAAGTGTCTGAGATCACAAGATAAACTTCTTATCACATTGCTAAAGAAAAGGTGTTTGTGAAAAGCCCTAAAAATGCTTATTTTTAAATTGTTAGAATAAGAATGTGATCAGGAAAGGCACAGAATAGGGACCACTGAATGGAGGAGATAGTTTAATTTTAACAGTTGACAGAAGGTAGGACAGTATCAGCCTCTCTTCTTCCATCCTTTTCACCAAAGGGAAGAATCTTGAAATATAAAAAGGGAACTGAAGCTTGCCGTTAATGAGAAGTTGGCAAAAAAGCCCACAGCTATTCAAGTTCAATATTTTTGACTCAGTGAATATCAGAATAAGTCTGATTTCCAAAAATACGTTTCTTGGAAGACAAATTTCGTATACTATTGAAAAAGTTCTGAGGCAATTTCCCTAAAAAATGCTGGATTAAAGATCTCTCTTCATGGTGGTCCATTCTTAGAGCTGGTATATATAAAAGGGAGCCAGAGTGTGCAACATTTCCCAAAACTAATTTTGCCATCAGGATATTTTCATAGAGCTAATGTGTTGGTAGAAGAATTTAAAAAATACCTACATAATTGTAGATCCATTACTTCTAATATCTGAAAAACTATGAAGAGAGAGAGATGCCTCAGGGCTTATGAAAACCAAGAAGTTTTCTATATTGCAAAAGGCATGAAGAAGATGAATTATTGTATCTGTAGACAAATAAATGTGGCATATCTGTATGAAGCAAAACCCTGGCATATCAACATGCAGCAATATTTTAGAATGAATTATTCAATTGATTGTTTTAATAAAACATTAAAAAAAACTGTAATCAAATCAAAACCACAATGAGATACCACCTCACACCAATGAGAATAGGGAAAATTAACAAGACAGGAAACAACAAATGTTGGAGAGGATGTGGAGAAAGGGGAACCCTTTTGCATTGTTGGTGGGAATGTGAACTGGTGCAGCCACTCTGGAAAACTGTGTGGAGGTTCCTCAAAGAGTTAAAAATAGATCTGCCCTACGACCCAGCAATTGCACTGCTGGGGATTTACCCCAAAGATACAGATGCAGTAAAAAGCCGAGACACCTGCACCCCAATGTTTATAGCAGCAATGTCCACAATAGCCAAACTGTGGAAGGAGCCTCAGTGTCCATCGAAAGATGAATGGATAAAGAAGATGTGGTCTATGTATACAATGGAATATTACTCAGCCATTAGAAACAACAAATACCCACCATTTGCTTCAACAGGGATGGAACTGGACGGTTATTATGGTGAATGAAGTAAGTCAATCGGAGAAAGACAAACATATGGTTCCATTTATGGGGAATATAAAAATAATGAAAGGGATTAAAGGGAAAAGAGAAAAAATGAGTGGGAAATATCAGAAAGGGAGACAGAACATGAGAGACTCTAACTCTGAGAAACGGACAAGGGGCGGTGGAAAGGGAGGTAGGTGGAGGGATGGGGTGACTGGGTGACGGGCACTGAGGGGGGCACTTGATGGGATGAGCACTGGGTGTCACACTATATATTGGTAAGTTGAACTCCAATAAAAAATATACATTAAAAAAACTACAAAAAAAGTGTAATCATTATGAGACAATAAAATTACCTAAGAGTTATTTCAAATAGACCCCATTTTCTTTAGGTTAGGATTGCCAGAATGGTAAATCAAGGGAAGTGATCTCATTGAGGGTCTTGATAAAAGTCTTCAGATTTTCTTATAGAGAAAATAAAGATGCAACAGTTACTAGCCAATGTACAATCTCAAAGAGGAACTGATACACAGATTAACCTAATCTTTGATCTCTGAAGGGATTTCATTTGGGCCTGGAATTATGTCAGGTCTTTACTACACTTTAACCAAAGATATTTTTGAAAACAGAAAGCAGATGACCAAGTTTGCTAAAGACTCTGGCCTGAGAGGGAGACCTATGCATTGGATAATGATAAAATAGGATCAGGATTTAAAATTACATTAGTTGGGCCTAACAGATCAATCTCCAATCTAAATCCCTGTATTTAGGCTCTGCTTTGGGGAACTCCATCCTTCTCTCTTCTATGGAATGCAGTTCGGTGGGACTCTCAGTTGAGGCATCCTGCCTCTCACCAGTGAACTCTCCTGGGGTTGAGAACCTCAGGGAGATAATGCCAGGGCTGGAACAGTGGCAGAGCACACTCATTAAAGGGATGTTGCCCTGGTGAAACTATCAAGGATGCCCACTCCAGGCCTTTGGAGTCCTGGTTCTCCTTGGCAGAACCTATTCAGTCTTTTCATGTATTCTGTGAGTTACTCTGTATTCTATTGGAATATTCATTTCTGCTGAAGTGTACAAGTTCTGATTCCACTATTCTGCAATGGTTAGGTATAACTCTTAGAGTCCTGCCATCTCCAGTATTACTGCCCTTGGGAAGAAACTAAGAAAATGTGTGAGGACCTGTGTTCATGTGTTAATGTTGTGCTTACTAGCTGTGTGACTCTGAGGAAGCTACTTGGTGGCTCAGAACTTTAGTTTCTAATGTGTAAAATGGGGATACTACCACAGTCTAAGTTTACAGGATTATTGTGAAGATTACGTGAGATGATATAAGTAAAGCAGTGTGTTGTCTGTCATGTAACTATAACTCAATGAATATAAGATCTTAAAATCTCCCTAAATATTCTCTTTTGACTTATATGAAAATGTTGACTTTTGAAGGTCTTAAAAACCTCCTGTAATTTATTTTTATATTGATATTGATATGTATAATATATTCTCAGGTTTTTAAACATCTAGCAAATACCTATATTAAAATTCTTGAATCTTTGAATTTAAATCAACAAACATTCCTGCCTGCCTACTATTATGTAGGTCATTGTACAAACCATTGGGCTAAATGCTAGGAATATAAAATAAATTGCATGTATACACATATAGCCTCCGTGTGTGTACACTCATATATTGTCCATTCATAGGACACGTAAGGTTTAAGTATAATGTAAAAAGACAGGCTTCCATCGGGGTTCACTCAGTCGTAGCATGCCATGAAAAAAGTATTATAAAAACGTAGCCTTACAGGTATCCCATTATCATTCTCCCCCATCTACATTACATATAAAACAGAGGGCAGTATTAGAGACAAAAAAACGGTAGCAAGATTAATTCCTTATGAGATGAATAATAGATAAAGATAGTTTTTATTTAATAGAATAACAGGTGTTAGGCAATTCTTGGCTTTGGATTTTATAACTCACTTTGTAAAATCCCATGACATCAAAATCCAGCCCTGCCAGCTAGCTGTGTATTGAACAGCACTGCTTTTCATCCTGGGACTGGTGAGGGTAGGTCCAAGTGAGAAGGATTAGGTTTCACAGTAGTGAGCCAGGGTGGCTAAACACTCATAATGTGAGAAAGCTGTCCCTCTAGACAAGAGAGAATGGTCTACTTAAGAGTATTGATGACACTGTTCCTTCTGTGTGGCTCATCTCAGAACTCCCACCTTTACCTACCACCCCTTACACCCAAACTGACAGGGAGGTAAAGAAGAAGAGAGTGGAGGGATTAGTACAAGTGGCACTACCTACATACATAAAAATATGTGTTCCTTTTCCTATCTTAAAGATGTCTGCCTTTTAAAAATCGCATTTTAGTTCAGGCTAAGCAGCTAACTTAATTTCTGATCAAGGTTTCCTTTCTAACTTTTCCTAAAAATTAATACATAATTTTTTAGATAGCAACAGAGTACCTTGAGCAAGACACCGATGTCTCCCAAGAGAGGAAGTGCAATCTGCATTTAAGGAGAAAAAACCCAGATACATGTATTTATACTTATATATGCACATAATAACAATACAAACATGCAATATAATGTAGTTTTTTTCCTCAAAGTGCCATGCCAGTTGATATTTGTCATGGGGCTTCTAAGAGCCTCACTGTCAGAATGGTTGGCTTTATGTTCATATCACAAAATAGTCATATGACAATGATAGAACTCATAACTTTGAGAAGTATTCACTATTCCTCTACTATGAACACGTAAACACACTCATATTGTTATTTTGATTATGCATCTCTATTTTATATTTTCATGACATGGCAACTTTTATGCGATCCCTAATATATTCTTAGTTTTAAATAATACATGAAGGTAAAACATTTATTAAAAGGAAGTCCCCACTCTGCCAAGCAAATTATCAGGCTGCTGAGAAATATGAAAAGTCTAGAGTGAGTTTGCCTTAAAGTTCTTTCTCACTGAAGTTCAAAAGAGTCAATAGGTGGCTTATGTGATTTGCAAGAGAGCCACTGAGGGAACTCAGGCAGTGTTCAGGCCTCATGTCTTAAAATGTCCTTTGAGAGAAACACTGGAAACCCAAGTAACACTTTATAAGAATCCTAGATAATGCACACACATGATTCACTAGGCAGTGGAGTTAAAATAAGGCTAAAATATGCCTCTGCACGTAGCTTATAAAGGCACATAAGGCCCAACCAGTGTGGGAGGGAGAAGGATTTGTGAGACTTAGAACCTAGAGGCCAGATTTGGATTTTATCATACAAACTCTTAATACAATGTCATGTACCATATGGCCTCTCAAATTATAACTGCCGATTCTGAGGCTATTTAAGGGGATTTCACTGTCGCTCAAAGCCAGGTTCATCCTGAAATAAAACTTTGGAACATACAGTTAGTGCCTAAACCCATTTTTTAAGAGCCTACTCAAGCCAGTTTTTATAATTTAATCATCTCAGCATTTTAAAGCCACAGAATCAATGGATATGTACCACATTGTAGGTAACTTACCTGAAAACTTTCATTTAGAAGAATGAAATTCATTTAGTCAGTAGCATTAAAAAGAACAGAAATTGTGGCTATATATTTTAACTCAATTTTCCATGGGATTGAGACATTATGTGCCAAGGCTCAGCCTGGGGCAAAACTGTACAACTGAATTATACCCTTAGGAAATAAGTATTCATCACACACACAAAAATGCTGATGCAGCTTGAATTTTTCCCCCTCTACAAAATAATGGGGATAAACAAAATCACCAAGCAGTCACTGAGCATTCTAATTAGTTTGGACAGTAAAAGTTGCTTGGTAGGCTGTTTGGCTTTTGGGTGCATTAAAGATACAAAAATCGGGCATAGTCTGTTGACTTACCGGGTCACCTGGGGGGCCTGGCAAACCTGGCCTTCCATCCCTCCCTGGAGCTCCCTGAAAACAGAATCATTGTGTTCAAATTTTTGCACAGTGGTACAGGTGCAGATTAAAATGGGGTGGTGGGGAGGAGGAGGTGGGATGCTTGGGAGGAGGAGGTAAAGATGGTCCTTACATCATTCCCTGGGGTCCCTGGAGTTCCTGGCAATCCAGGGAGACCTCGAGGGCCCTGTCAAAGGGGGAGAATAGTTACTTATGAGAATAGTTTTTTAGTAATTTCCCCAAAATAATCAAGCTAGATTTGCTGTACCCAATAACTTGGTTAAGGAGCCTACCTGAATACCTGGCTCTCCAGCTGGTCCTTGGGAGCCCTGAGTAGAATGAGATCCAAATGTCACAATTCTTCCAGGAATGTCCATAAATTATCCAAGTAAGATAAAGAGCTATATATTATAATTTACTCAGTGGAACAACAGGGCTTGCCACATCACACACCCTGAAAACTCTGTGAAGCGGGCTACGACTTTTTGAATGGCAGGTAAACACCTAACCAGATGCCTGTTGCTGGAAACATCAGTGTGATTTTGCTAGGATTCCTAGGATATCTCTCTGCGTACCATCATCTGTCCTTGTCCCTTCACAAATACTCTGTGCACCCAAAGTCTGTCTGTTTGGAACCTGGCTGCTGATAGGCTAACTGGCTCAGAACTTGCTTTCCTTTTTGCTTTCCCACTTCGAGTCATTTTTCCATTTGAAGACATTGCCAGAACCAGTGTTCAGTGACAGGAACAGGCAGTAAAGCATCAATTGCCATTTTTTTTCTACTTTAGCAAATTGGAATTTGGGGTAGCCAACATGAGGCTAGGAAGTGATCAGTGAACCTAATGATCATAGCTCTCCCCCTGGTACATAACCACACACCATGGAGGGAGGAACTGACAACACAGGTAAGTAAAAAGTTGAGTTCTCAGCAGCTGGCTTCAGTAACTGCTCAATGATATCTCCTTTCTTATTTTCTAAAAGAAATATTCATATTGCTGTTACTGTCAAAGCTACTGTTTGCACCCTTTCTATTTATACTGTGCCCTTAATAAACTTTTTAATTTTCTCCTTCAACCTCCTTCACTTCTTTAGTCATTTCTTGATCCTTTTTTTATACTGTGTTTAATCTCCCATCTCCAGTGGTCTTTTATATTCTTGCCCCAGAGAATCAATCACACACATGTAACCTATTCACTATGTTTTCTTTTAGCTCTCATGATAACTTCATTACAAGGCCAATTTCCCAAACTAATGTCATTAGAATTCTACTTTTCTTGTTTCAGAATCTTCTCCTTTTTTTCATAGGAAATAAAACGTTCTACCTCTTACTACTATTTAGTCAACAAGTACACATACAGGGGTTGTTACTATCAGGCACTGTTCTTGTAGCTAAAACATATTTTAAAAAACTGCCCATTTTCTGTCTACCCTATTATAAATGACTTATATTTTCTGCTCCTGAAGATATTACTTAAGAGATTTTTGATATTATATTGTTTATGCATACTCCACTTTAAATTCACTAAAAACTAACTTTATTTTATTTTCACTAAAATCAAACAGTAATATATAACTTAATCTCAGATATTTGTATAATCTTTCAAACATTAATTTGTACTTTTTAATATATAGAATAGAGGAATAAAGGGTAAAATAACTGCTTATAACCCAAAATCAGTGTACGTGAGTCCAGCATGTGTACATCAATAAACATCACCATCCCTGTGCTCGGTGATGTAACCTCAAGGCTCATGAATTCTCTCACTCTGACTAGTGTTTATATTTCCTCCTCTGATCATTTCATTATTTTTTCCTGATTCAAATTTGTCACTGGATTTTATTTGATTATTGGAACCAACAGGGTTTTAAGAGCTTGATGGAATTTCACTTACTGTTCGGCCAGGAACTCCCACCCCTGGTGGGCCTCTGTCACCTGGAGAACCGTGGACCCCTGGCAGTCCTCGCTCACCCTATGCAACAAGAGGCTTCTGTTAGTATGAGGCTCAAGCTACAAAAAATTTCTGTATTTTATTATTAATTCTTTAGAAATTAGCTATGATATTTTCATACCTTTGGCCCACGAGGACCGGGTGTTCCAGGATTTCCATCTAATCCCTAAGAGAAGAAAAAAAAGAGGTAAACAAGTTTCTTTTTCTAAAAAGGTTAAAAGCATTTTGGAGGTTATTACTCAACAATGTTTCATTGTGCTTCATCCTTGAACAAACGCTTTTCTGTCAAAGAATAAAGTAGAGGGAATACAAGTTTCCCTAGGTTATAGATTTTGTATAGTTACTTTAAAATATAAGATGTTTTCATTTTTAAGGGAGGTGGGTGGGGGGATAGGTGAAACAGGTGAAGGCTATTAAGAGTACACTTATCATGGTGATCACTGAGTCATCTATGGAAGTGTTGAATCACTATATTGTACACCTGAAACGAATATAACACTATGTACAGGAATTAAAATAAAATAAAAACGATGTTTTTATCTTAAAAATGAGGCATCTGATATTGAGAACTATTTATTATTCACAATTAGTATAAACATCAAAGAGGATGAGGGGAAAAAGTATGTGAAATAGGCATATTGGTTCTTTAGATTTTTCAGGTATCCAGTTTTTCTATGTCCTGGAAATAGCCCGGGCCACAAGGACATGTTCTGCAAATGACCACGAATGCCCATCCTTGCAGAACCTCCGGAAAGAAAAGCTCAGAAATAGTTCTTCTATTTTAACAATAGCATCCTAGGAAGGTTTGTGATTTTAAACTAGTCTATCTTACTAGCTCCATAGACCCTAAAGAATTCATGCAGAAGATTTGGGGAGGGGGGCAGCTTAAGAATCTTTCAAAACTCTACATAAAATGGGTATGTGGACTTTTTTTTCAGAAGAGATCCCTTCAGTTCTATCAAATTTCCAAAGAGGTTAGAGCTCTGACCTAAAGAACAAGATGTATATTTCTTTTTCTGCAGACTTCACCTTATTCCTATACCTGTGATCTGAAATTGGTAACATACAAGCAGAAATTAGTGAACTTTCAAGGGAGATATTAAGATGGCTGGTACTTACCGGTTCCCCTGGCAGGCTTTTCCCTGGAGGACCTGCCTCACCTTTTGGACCTGGCAGCCCAGGAGGGCCTATGATCCCACCAGGATCTCCCTGAGGAAAACAAGGTAAGATCTTTACTTCATTGCTCGGGTTTGTGGTGGGAGATGTGCAGGGAGTAGTTTACATTGCTTTAAGGTATCATCATAGCCAAACTTCATTTTCTCATTCATTCACTGATTCAACAATATGTACTGAGGGCCTCATTCATACAAGGCACTGTTCTAGTTATTTTAAATGCATTTTGATTTTGTGATGAGTAATGTTATAAGTTTAGCAATTATCATGCCATATGCATGTATATAAATACATGCACAAAAGGGACATCTATCCAGAAGTTCTTTAGATGATTCTTATGTTCTCTTTAAGTTACTTGTGAGTAAAGGTTCAATATTAATATATTATTTCCATGTAGACAACAAAGAACAGGTCTGGAAAGATAGAGACTTCCCGGATCTACTCCAGAATCTGTCGCTGAGCTTGAAACAGACTTTCTGGGTCCTGAGGTCTTCATCTGTGAATCAGTCCATTTTGTCACTTTGTATTTCTGTGTCAGAACAAGGGCTGTCGCAATGCACAACTCCAGGGGGCACCATTCACATCGTAGTTTATGTGTCTATCTGTCTCTTGCACAATCCCAGCAGCCTTGTCCTATCCCTTCTCTCCCCCAAAGCCCTGATGATCCTCTGGCTCCTCCTCCAACCTAGCTACTTAATTTACAAAATGGCTAAAATGGGAGCTATACCTTTTCTCCTTTAATGCCTTGCTTTCCCGGGATACCATGTTCTCCTGGCAAGCCCTAGAAAATTCAGAATTAATGGAAAAGAACAATTAGAGTATCTCCTATTATAAGAGCATTTCTATCTGTGAGTCTTTGTCAGGAGAACAGAATTGTAAGATACAAACTATAAGGGAATGGATTGATTTGGGCCTATTAAAGAGGAAAACATATTAGTGAAAATATGTGGCTTGTTGTTTCAAGCAAAGTGACTTGGAAGTAATAGAAAAGAAACCAAATAAGGGAAAGTTGAACCAAATGCCCCATTCCCAAGAAAGGGTGGAAGGATGGTAGTTGGTAGCATCACATTATGATTTAGAAGGATGATGGGGTAAATAGGAAAATATACTTTTACTCTATTTGGCAACAGTGGCTCTTTCTCTTTTGATTTTATTCTCTTTATTAGCTCCAGCCGCTATCACTTAATCTCACTTCTTGGGCAACCTATGGTTCTACCTGTGCCACCAGCATTTTCTTTCTCTTCATAAGATCTCTTCACTAGGTACATCTATACCGGCTCATTAAATGGCTTGAGGGAGCAACAAAAAGCTGTGCTCACAAACTGAGTGTTCAAAGTACCAAGAAGAACAAATGCACTGAAAAAGAGACCTTTGGAAGCTCGGTCAGGAAGCATGGAGAATACAGCAGGTGGTCATGGGGCTGTTCCCATATTGATGGGGAAAAGAAAGATCAAATAGTTGCATAGAAAGTGCTAGAATTGTGGCTAGATAGAGATCAGTTTCCAAGAAATTATGGCCAGCCAATTCTCTTATTTTGCTCAAGTGAGGATGATGGCGAGTCTTAACTCCCAAGTTGTCAGAAGGCCAGGCTAGGGTGGTTGTCCAAGGGACAAAAGGCTTATCTGGGGGAATGGATAGAAAAATGCATTTAAAAGACATGAAAGATAGAGAAAGAGAGCAACAGAGACAGAGAGAATAGTGAGACCACTAGAATTAGGTTATAATGCAACCTGAAGACTTTTCTCCAATAGCATTATAGAAATATTTTCAGCCAAAAGACCTATTCTTTTTAGAGGCTCTTGCAAGAAAACAACAAAAGCTTAAGAAGTATCTTTTTTTGGATGGAGAATTGAACCAAAGCCATACATAATGAAAATGCTTGCTTTCATAGTTGTCCTTATTTCTTTTGATGTTTCCAAGTTCTGTTACTGGTGGCACACCACTGAGAAGCATGTCCAAAATGATAATTTAGTTAATTTGACTTCCAAAGACTGATTTATTAGGCTAATAATATTCAAAATGACCTCATATAAATGTAGGAAGGTCACAGGACTATTCCCAAGATGATGGGAAAAGGAAAGATTCTAATAGTTGCATAGAAAGTGCTAGAATTGTGATCAGATAGAGATCAGTTTCCAAGAAGTTATGGTCAACTATTTCTCTTATTTTGCTCAAGTGAGGACGATGGTGAGTCTTAATTGATTAAGATGATTAATTAACCTTCCTAATAACCCCTGACATCAAGTGTCATTAGTTTTGGTAGTAGAGATGACCCATGTCTTTGGAAAAGGTAGTATAACTAAGTCACATGAAAGATGTAGAAATTCTTTAAGACATTGATTTAATTTCCACATATCAAAGACAGCTGTATGTGCTATACATACAGTATCTCCTGGTGGTCCTCTGGGTCCCATAGAGCCTGCAGGTCCTTCTTGACCCTAAAAGAGAAGGTGATATATCTTTCAACTCTGTTAAAAAATTAGATCATACCTGAATATACGTAAAACATGGTATGACCTTTATCTGCAGAAAGACGAGCTTTCTACCTTCCTACCTTCTCTGAGTAATTCTGAAATGTGCTTGGGGTAAACAAAGATAGTTTGAAGATGTTCTCATTTAAATGGGTCTTTTCCCACCAGCCAGTGACACCAGGATAACCTGCCTTACACTGTGGTGGGAGCACAGCACATTAGTTTTTCCTGCACCTCCTGACAGCTGATCTTTCTTGGGACACTCCTGTGGAATTCTACATGGGGAACTCAAGCATCTGCATAATTTTGGCTTAGAGATTGAATCTTGAATCCCATTCACTTTAAAGCTTGGAGATTGAATCTTGAATCCCATTCACTTTAAAGATATAGCTCAGGGTCATTGGTTTTGCTCACATTATTTACTCTAAAGCTTTTAGGGATGCTATTGTGAGTATGCTCTGAAAATGAGATTAAAAACCCTACTGTGAACCAAAAGGCACAATTACTATGTGTGTAATAAATGCAGTCAGTGGGGGGAAAATCACCGTGGAAACATGATAAAGTCTCTGAGAACATTTGTGAAATGAGTGGCACACCAGAGCACTTTGTTTTACACAGAAATGGCTATAATCCAAAATTATTTCCTCTTTTATCTCACTTATTTCTTATATACCTTTAGTCCTGGGCTTCCTATTAAACCAGGGGGACCAGGATCTCCAGGTTCGCCCTGAACACATGGGTAGGAAGGAAAGTGAAATGGTTACTTTAATCTCCGCAATCTCATTGGGTTGGAGATGCAATGAAGAAGGCCAGGAGATTACCTTTATTCCCTGTGATCCTATTAGCCCACGTTCTCCCTGTAAAAAAAAAAAAAATTATGTAATGCCTAAACTCAGATGTGGATGAGCATCTCTAATACTTGAATTTATCTGCATTTCTAGTAATTAATGTATAATAAAGGGGGAATATGGATGATATGATGAAGTTAGGGAGAGGCATTCTAAAACATGATTTAAAATACTTATTGCTAATAAGTAAACAATAACTCCTTATTTTCTTTCTTCATTTACTTATGTTATTTAAATTTTTTTATTATTTATTTATGATAGTCACAGAGAGAGAGAGAGAGAGAGGCAGAGACACAGGCAGAGGGAGAAGCAGGCTCCATGCACCGGGAGCCCGATGTGGGATTCGATCCTGGGTCTCCAGGATCGCGCCCTGGGCCAAAGGCAGGCACCAAACTGCTGCACCACCCAGGGATCCCTATTTATGTTATTTAAATTCAAGTTAGTTAACATGTAGTGTAGTATTGGTTTCAGGATATCTTTCTTTTTTTATAACAGTTTATTGCCCAGTATCACTTTGACTCTGTAATCACTTCATTCTCCACTTAGGTGACATTGTCATGATTTGCTGTCAGCTAATCTTACATCTCAGAGAATTAAAACTTCAGATGAAGGAGGAAAAGAAAGTAAAATTTGTGTTATGGTGATCCCATCATTGGGTATATGTACTTAATAAAAAAAAAACAGAAAAAAGTTAAGGTTATACAAAAAGGGACAATACTGTCTATTATGAGTTTGCTTTCCGTATTTCCATGACTTATGGATCCCTTTGATAAAATCATCCTGTTTGATAAATTCAATTTGTATCATTAACAGAATTTTTGAAAAAAAATCTTGGATTTTTATTTTGTATTTTAGATATCTTAAATGTATATCTTTCAAAACATTCATGTCTAATCACAAATGGTAATGGTTAAAGAAAATATACACTACCCAAGCCAAGTGGTAAAGTGTCATCACATGACAAAACTTAACTGGGTTCAAAATTTCTCATTTATCAAAATAAAAGAGTCAAAATTCACAGAGGAAAAAGTAAAATGCTCAGAGAGCTTATTTTATCAAATGTATTTGACTCCAAAGTATACATATGAGAAATGAGAGAGCTAGAAATTGATGAAGTAGAAGACCCAAGAGAGTGATAAAACATCTACTTACTCTATCTCCCTTTTCACCTTTGGAAAGAGGCTCCCCCTAGGAAAATGGGTAGAAAACAGAATCATTTACGAACATTTTGAGAAATAAACTGTCCAAAACCAAATGTGGATAAATCCTGCAGGCCAAATTCAGATCTCTGTCACAAAGAAGCCTTGAAAATGACTTAGAATGTCACATAGTCCACTTGTGCGGTTTAAAGGAAGCATATAAAAATTAATCTAAAAACTCTTTCATATTCCCAAGAGAACAGTAAATTAATCATTCTAATACTATTTTGAGAATCCTAAGTGGAACAAATTGGAATGCTGCCCAAGGCCAAAGCTTCCTCTTGCATGGTTCACAGAGATGATCTCTCTCTCTCTCACACACACACACACACACACACACACACACACACACTCACACATGTACACACACTCACATGCTTTCTCTTCTTAGCTTTTGTTTTTGAAGTTACATGGACATGATTTCATTTAATGTTCACAGTAATGCTTGGAGGAAGATATGGTCCCATTTTAAGCATGAGGAAAGAGACTCAGAAAGGTTCTGAGTAACTATGAGTTATTTCTCCTAAAATAGCATTCACTCACTTTATGTCTCCTTGTTTATCTTGCCTATAAACTCTGTGAATGTAGGGATATAATTCATCTCAACTATCACAGCATTCTGGTGTACTCTGTTGGTACCTAGTAAAAGTTTATTAGAGAGTTTCAAGTTATACAGATATAACAATAATAGCTGATGTTCATTAAATCCTTATAATGTATCAAGCACTGATCTAATCACCATTCTAGTTAATTCTTACATGTCACTGGGGTAGGTGTGATTAGAGGAAACTGAGGCACAGAGATGTTAAGTAATTTCCCCAAGGTTATATAGCCAGTGAGAGATGATTCAGGATTTAAACCTAAACAGCTTGACTTTAATCCCAGGCTTTGGTTGCTCAGTCTGATTTCATTTGTAATTTGATTTACTTATGATTTGAAGTGAGTGAGGTGACAATAAGATGGAAACCATACATTTAGAAAATTTTTTCTTGTGCATATAAAAGTCAAGAGAAAGTGTGAGAATGATATGTTAGATAATACTACTCTTGAAGGTCCTCTTAGGGACTGTGAGTCCCTTAAATAAATCACTAATAGGAGATAAGTGGTTAGTAAGTAAACCCCTGTGTTTTTCACCTCATGTCCTATGTACTAGGGACGACAGGGCTCAACTCTTCTCTCCCATACTTCCCTACTCCCTTGCTGTTACCTGGGGCCATGCAGCTAATTTTGGCAATGACATGTGAGCAGAAGTGATATGTGTTCCTTGCAGGCTGAGGCCCATTTATGATTCTCCAGTCCCATTTCCCCTGTGTGGTGACTGAGATTGTGTATTCCAGATGGCTTAGTTACTTGGTGGTAATGAGCCTTGTACCTGAGTGCTATGGGTGTCAGTACCCACTCCTCCTGATCCAACCATACTGGGTATGTAGCATGAGCAAGAGAAAACCCTTTCTTGCATAAAGCCAGAGAAATTTCAGGGTTAATTTGTTACCTAGCATAACCTTGCCTACTATAATATGCCCTGTATCTAACCAATGTGATTAAATATCTTATTATTGTTTATTTGCTAAATATTAGATCAGGGCTTTATTTATATTCTTATCTGTCAGCCTTAAATTCAAAAATTCTACTTGATTTTTAAGATAAGAGATGATATTTAGATATGAGCAACAGGCCTCATTGCTTATATAACTGCTTATTTTTGCTCATGTCCCTTGCTTATCTCAGGCTTACTTAGAGCCACTGTGAATCCACATTGATTAAAGCAACAAGTTAAAAGCAAAACAAAACAAAACTAGGAGCCTGGTCATCTCAAGACTTGATATTTAGTCCTAGTTCCAATGGTTACTATCTGGTCAAGTCACTTGCCTTTGAAGAACTTCTATTTCTTGATCTGTAAACTCATCTATAACTATAAGCTCTAACATGTGATGCATATAGTCATATTCCAAATATCCAGTAGTGAAGGAGAAACTTCCATTAAGGATAAATGGTTCAGAATCCAAATTTCGATGAAAACCATTTCTCTTTTGGGGCCTTCTGTTTATTTTGCCAAGTCAAGTCCGGATTCTGTTCTGGGATAGAAAGGTTGAGACCACAAAGAGCTAAAGTACTCTCTATAATAATGTAAAAATGTGTTTCTCGTATGTGGGGGGCAGAGAGGAAAGCAGGCAAAGATGTTCAGTAGTTCCCCCTTATCTGTGATTCCCTTTTCCATGATTTGTTATCGACGGTTGACTGCAGTCTAGAAGTGGATGATCCTCCTTCTGATGAATCAACAGGTCAGTAGTATCCTAATGCTATGTCAACATGCCAATGTCATGCACCTCACTTAATCTCATCATGTAGGCATTTTATCATCTCACATAATCACAACAAGAAGAGTAAATACAGAGAAGATACTCTCATTGTCAAACATGTCCTATGCAGATACACAAACAAATTTTGGCTTTGTAATATTAAATGCGTTTCATACTGTTTCCATCTGGCACACAGACATTTTAGTGACCTCTGCATTCACTATCCCTGCTAAACCAATGTCCTTTGTTCCCTCTGACAAGGAAAAAGGGAAAATTGATTTTTTAAAAAATATTATACTTTTTAATAAAGATGAAACATGGAAGTCTGATTCTTGCCATTTCTTATGGGCTGCAGTAGGTTGTTTTTGTCTTTTAGCAGAGTTTTAAAAAGTTATTTTTAACTAGAATTCATGTAATCTTTTAAGCTAGTCTGATTTGGATATAAATGATAATTTAGGTTTTCTTCTACCACAAGAACTAAATCTTGAAAGAAAGTGGTCTCAGTAATACTGAAAAGTGGCTTGAGAAGGTACTTTGATCTTATAAAAACTAAGGAAGGAAAATAACTTCAGAAAGTATACTAAGAGCATATAGATACACATTTCTAATTTCTTAGATACATTAGGTCTAATCTCTTGATATATTGACTTTATTATTTATTATAGCTGTACTGTTTAGTTATAGCAGGGCAGCTTAGTAATTTTTAAACTCTGGTTTCTATAATCAGCCTACCTAAGTGTGATTCATAGCTCTAACATTTATTAGCTGTGTGACCTAAGGCAAGTTACTTAATCTCTCTGGATCCCAGTTACCTCATGTGAAGAATAGAGGTGATAACAGCCTACCTATTTCATTTTTAAAAAATAGATTGAGTGACTTCATGCCTTGCATAGATATTTGATCTATTGTTGTTTGCCAAGGCAGGAGCAAACAAAGCTCATGGAACTGGGGCTGATTAGGAAAAAAGCTTTTAATTCTATTTTTAAAAAATATCCTTCTTTTGTCCTAAAAGCTTTCATACTTACCGATTCTCCTTTTTGACCTTTTGGGCCAATGGACCCCGGGAATCCTGGTTGTCCAGTTTCACCCTTTTGAGAAAAAGTAGAAGAGAGATTTTGCCTGAAGTCAGAAGAATACTGTTGGGTTCAGAGTGATTGCTTGTGCTCCTGTCAAGCATGGAATTTCTCTACTATCATCCAAGAGATCATAAACTAGTTCTGAAACTAGTTAGACTGTTTGCGTGATAATGTATTTGTCAGCACTTCACAATGCCTTCAGCTCTTTCAGAAATCCATAATATTCATTATGATATTTAAAATTAATGTGAGATAAAAATTATTTTTCTTTTCTTTTTTAATATATTTTTATTGGAGTTTGATTTGCCAACATATAGTATAACACCCAGTGCTCATCCCATCAAGTGCCCCCCTCAGTGCCCGTCACCCATTCTCCCCATCCCCCACCCACCTCCCTTTCCACCACCCCTTGTTCATTTCCCAGAGTTAGGAGTCTCTCATGTTCTATCACCCTCACTGATATTTCCCACTCAGTTTCTCTCCTTTCCCCTTTATTCCCTTTCACTATTTTAAAAAAACTATTTTTCAAGGAATGATGTCCAGAGAAGAAAACATGATAATTTTCTTGTTTTGCCAAAAAAAATTGTGTGTATAATCTTAAAGACACTATTACATTGTCATAATGATCTGGACTTATTTTTATCTCAGACACTTCTTTCTTTTTTTAGGCGGGGGAGGTGAAGGAGTGAGGGAGCCATAGGAAGAAAAGTGAATCTCTCAGCTGTTTCCGGCATTTATATGATCACTTAAATGACTGGCTGTGGACAAAGAAAGAATTCTTATAGATGTGGCAACAGCAGCTTAGGAATGTCTAAGATGTTCTGGTCAGAGATCTTGAAGAGGGGTTTGTACGTGACAAATAAAAAGTATTTTGAGGAAATACAATTGAGAAATAATAATGCGTAAAGGAAATAGATCACGAATCAGACTTTGGAGGAGTCCTAGTGTTGTGCTTCCTTTTAACATCTACTGAGATCTTTGAATACCACATGAGGGTTAAGGTAAACATAGCCACTGGAAGCTTTGTATATTGGCTTTATTCTAACCTCAAAAGCATTTTTGCAAATTGATGTTCACCATTGCATTTCTGGGCATATACCTTTCTCATACGTCTTGTATATTTTTTATTTTGAAAAAAAAATCTACATAAAACATAAGGTGGAATACATCAAACCTCTCTGTACCAGGCACCCAAAATGACAGAAATACAAACATTTACAAAGAAGAAATGTCCTGTATTTCCCCCTCTATTTCTATCCCAGAGGGAGCCACTCTCTTAAATGCACTATTTATATTCTCAGTTCATATTTTTTCACTTTTACTGCACATACATAATCATAAACAATATGTTACTTTGGATATTTAAAATGAATCCCATAAATAGCTTTATTTTATATATTATATTCTGTAACTTTTTCCACTCAAGGTTGTTTTTGATATCCTTTTCTATTAATACATATAAATCTAGTTCACTCGTTGTAACCACTGGATAGCATTCTTTTTTTTTTTTTTTTTGGATAGCATTCTATAATGTTAACATACCAGGGGTTTAACCAAGCCCCATTGATGGCTATTTGGGTTATCTCTAGATTTCTTTATTATAAACAAGGTTGCAGTGCACATCTTCATTTCTTTTCCCTTCTATGAATATGTTTATCTGTTTATTTTGAAGCCTCAAACAACAGGCTACCCAAAGTACTTCAAGCAAAAATTTATTACAGTCCTAAAAATGTTGGCTTATTTCCACTTTGCTATTGAAATCAATATCTTGTGACTTTACACTAGAGGAAGATGGAATTTGTCATATGTAATTGATAAACAAGATCGTATTTTTCAAAGGATTCTTCTAGATTTGTGGAATATATTTTGTAAAATTAATCTTGATTTTGTTAATATAAGCATTTTCCTTCTATCATCTAAATATCCAGTGTACAGTTATCAGTCCTATACTTACCACACTGTAGCAGAAGCCATTTTTTTCTAGTTATGATAAATTCTATCCAAAGTAAGAAGAGGGCAAAATTGGTAGATATATTTAAAAAGCAAACTGCTCTTGGTTTTAAAGACAAAATAAACAACTGGCCTTGTCTGAGAATTACAGTGTACAGAGTGACCTTCCTGTCTCTCATCTGCTATGTGTTAAAATTCACAGTGCAGGGGTGCTTGGGTGGCTAAGTAGGTTAAGAATCTGCCTTTGGTTCAGGTCATGATCTTGGGGTCCTGGGATGGAGCCGTTGGGCTCCCTGCTCAGTGGGAGTCTGCTTCTCCCTCTCCTTCTGCCCCTACTTGTGCACTTTCTCTCTCAAATAAATAAAATCTTTTAAAAAGTATCCCCAGTGCATAGGTGTGAAGGAAAAATATGCCTAGTAGTTAGACTGATCTGCAAAATATAATAGTAGAAATCAGAGAAAGGGTTCTAGGAATTACTATAAAAATCACATCCTCTTGATACCAAAGGGGAGAAGGAGATGATTGTATAAGGAAGAACAGTAATCATATTCATAGGGGCTATATGTTTGAACCCATGTAAATAAGTCTCCTTCAAATTATAGAGAAAGGACCCAACAAAGGCATGGGTCCATTTCTATGAATGGTTGCACTAAGAGGAAATCTTAGGGACCTATTCCCTCATATAAAATTCTGGAAACAAAAGCATTTCATACCTGATTTTTAGACATGGTTTTTCATATTTAAAATGAATGTTCAGTGATTTATCACTGTGGTAGGAGCTAGAAGACAAGTGATGAATTCACTCAACTTCAGAAAAAGCTGTCCTTTAATCTGACACTTTCAATGCTATTTGAAAAGCCTGTGCTGTTGAGGCTAAATCTTTTCCTTCTGGCAGTTGGCCCCAAAAGATACCTGCTAATTTCTTAGGCGTCCTTAGATATTCTGACACCTTATTCCACTGTCTGTATAAAGGAGCAGCTCTCCTTAAACTATTTGCAAATATGTTATTCCTTCACCACATGCTTCCAGTCTCATGAAAACTGCAGAGCAGAGATGATCATTTCAACACCAGTGGACTGGTCCCCTGGCTGCCGTAGTCTTTACTGCCATTTACCATTAATAGCCGCTAGTGTTCACTGGTGTTTCTCCTTGGATGTGGCTGCTAAGCCAGGAGTGATTTATGTGTAGATTCTACTGCTATTTGTGTTTGTCTTGGGGCTTCATTATAGTTTTGGGTTCTAAATGATAGGCTGGTTTTGTGATTCTATTTTGTATTGAGAAGTGATATACAGCAATCACAAGTCTCTTATGTGTTGAAATTGTACTACTGATTAAGTCTTTTGTTCAACCACGTAAAGTGAGTTCTTCTCTGTCAAAGTTATGGTGGGACACACAAAGCTGAGCCAGACCATGTGTTAAGGATGGCAATATTACTAATACCAAAGAGAGAGAAGTGAGGTTTTACAAGAAGAAAGAAAGTTTGGAGCGGATGAATAGAAAGGAACAAATCTTAAGTGTGAGCTTAATATGTGTCATGTATTGTACTTTTGGGTAAGTTCATCTCATCTCCTTTGATTTCAATCCTGCTGTCAGCTTTGTGTAGACACAATTATGCCCATTTTATGGATGAGGAAGCTGATACTCAGAGAAATGATTTTCCCAAGGAGACATAGCTGTTAATGGTACAATCAATTCTGACCTCAGGGCCCATGTTATTTCCACCACTCAGTGGTTTGCAATCCTGGTTGCCTGTTAGAATCATCTGAAGCACTTCTAAAATAGAATCATCTGGATTCAATATGGACTCCACCCCAGATCAACCTGATGGTATGGGCTTCACACCAAATCATATCTCTGGGCGTGAGGCCTGAGCACTGGTAATTTCTAAGGGCTCTCCAAATGATTCAATGTGCAGCCAGGGTCCACCAGTGTCCACCATAGGTGCAAGGAGAGATCTGTGAGGGCAGCTTGAGGGAGCTTTAAATTATTATGGTGACCCATGAACACCATTATAATTAAAAAAAATGTATTGATTCAGAACAGTTGCTAACCACTTAGTACCTATGTATAGGTAAAGGTGACTTCATTTTTCCAGCAAGTGCTATGCTTGTCTTTCAGTTTATTTTATGCATTATTTATTGGCAGAGTCTTTCTCCCGTTAATTAGAATTCTTACAAATCATTTCATAGGTACATTTATAACAGGTACTGCATCAAGTTCCCTGTGGACTCTTCTAGGTTATTTCTCTGGGTAGGAGGAGGGAAATTATCCCACTGGCTTTTTTCTAATTCCACTTAAGATTCTGAAGCAATTAGAATAGATTTTGAGCAGTAGAAAAGGTCCTTAGCATTTAAAATACACCTGTTTTACAGAATCAAATTTCTCAGCATTGAGGTCTTAAGAATTCCTAAGTAACATATGTTTCCTAATGAACATAGCAAAACAGAAGCCAGCTGTTTTGTTTCAATAAATGAATCATCATTTAAATACTTTAAAAGTGCCACAACACTCTTCTTTGCTCAGCTGTCCTATGTGACAAGCTTTGTGGCTTTTTCTCCCTGTTAGCCTGCATGTGTGCAGTAGTAATTGCTTAAAATGTAATGTGTTCGTTATGGTGGTGTAGAAATTCTGTAAGCTATCTGGTTACAGAAAATAATGCTTATGTACTAGCAGTAAAACCCTAGACACATAAATGCCTTATTATTGCTGTATAACCAATATTTCTTGGATATCTTTTTAAGAATGTCAAAGTTTTATTTATGTTTTTTGCAGAAAATTTCATTTTCAATGGTCAATCTAAAAGAAGTTCCTAGTTTCTGTTGAGACTATCTTTTAGCAGTATTTTCTGGTGATAGATGTATGATCTTTTGAATAGATTGGTTGCGCTGATTTATGAGGCACAGAAGTCATATTTTCTTGGATTCATGTCAAAATACCCTGCCCTCAATCAAGAGAATTTTTACTGGGTGAATGAATGGAAGTAGCACTCACAGGCCACATTCCCTCAGAGTATTTTCAGACCTACTCATCTCTGTCTGTAGATTTAATGTGCATTGTTTTTTCTGACAATGGCACATTCTCAGTGAATCCAAGGTCATCACAATTTCAGAATCAAACCAGAGTGAAACATCTTTCTGAGTGGGCAAGTGAATCTGTCATCTTCACATCTCATATAATTAAACTGCTGATGGATGGCGATGAGGACGCAATGGAAATTCATCAGAGTTTTCATTTTAAAACTGTTTTGAAATAATAATTTGGTTAACCTATGATTGTACACCATAAACCCCACCAAAAGAAAAATGCCCCCACAACAGCTTATGTTTGGATACTTAAGAAGCCACAAAAATAGGGAGCCTGAGCCTGAGCCTGAGGCACTTTGCTAGAGGGATCTTCAGATGGTTTTTGCCACCTACACAGATTCATGAAACATCGTTTTATGAATTAAAGCTTGTGTTATAATTTCATTTTCCTTGTTACAGCTACTCCCCTTAGATATGTTCCCCTCCTTGCAGTCAACTGCTATTCAACAGTCTTCACCAAGGAACAGAGCCTCAGTGCCTAATCCTGCTGTCTGGTAAGGAGGCAGGGAGGCTCGTGCCCACTGAAGGCCGACTTCTCCAGGGACTCCACCCCATGTGGCAGCAGGACTGCCTCCCTCTCAAGTGGGAATGTATACATTGGTGTAAAACCCTGGATGCTTTGACAAATCTGATTACCTTCTCTCCTTTTGGGCCATGAGCTCCATATTCACCAAGGTTTCCCTAGGTTAAAGAAAATAAATATGTATTATTATACATATATATATATAAATTTTTTAAAGTCCATTTATTTTTAATACATTCAGCCCCTGCATTAAAATATAGTCAGATAACAGTGCTGCAATAGCTTTTTTATGATTACATTGCCTCTCTCACCTTCTGTGAAAAATTCCTGAAAAACTTCAACTTTGTAGACTCTATCTATCTTCTCTGTGACTTCTCCCCAGGAGATGATTTGGGAGAAATATCACACCTCCAAGGGCAAATTGTCACTTCTCGAAATTAATGCCTGGCAACTTCTTTTGGTCCCCAGCAAGTCCACGGATATGACACTGTAACATTATTAATGATATCTTTGTTGCTCACTATAATGGACATTCCATCAATTAACCTCTTGGCTGCACTCATCACACTCTTGACTTGTATCATATATCACTTTCGTAGTATCTTCCTATCTCTCTGATCTTTCCACTTCCTCCCTCACTTAAAGGGTAAATGTTGGATTTCCTTAGGACTCTATCCAGATTCTTTATTCTTGTGGCTCAACATTTTCTCTGGGGCACTCTTTGCTCCCATGGCTTAGGTATCATCTACACAAAGACAAATCTATAAACCCAGCATACATCTCTTTCTGAGTTTTGACCCACGTACTTAAATTTCTACTTGCTGTATTCACTTGTAAATTCTAAAAAAAAATTGTATTCGATAAGTTTGAAACTGGATTTAAAAAAGGCAACAATACATACACATATATGAGAGAGAAAGACAAGAGAAATATATCATGTTAGCACGCATTAGTCTAGAAGTGGGGTAGTAACAGTTGCCTTCTTCCTAATCTATCTCTAGAGTTACTTGTTAAAATTCATGGTTATTTCATTTTACAAGTGAAAAAAAATCAAGAAAGAAAATCTGAATTCATCCTCTCCCTTCTGTAGAAGTTTTCCTTCTTCCATCTGAGTATCATTGTTAAGGCTACCCTCCTCCTTTTCCTCAAATCCATCAGTCATTCAGTCTGGCTGCCTCTGTTTCTCAAGTCTCTTCACTTCACACTACCTACCTTCACTCCAGGAAAGTCATCACCATGTCTTGCCAGGACTACTGCAGTAGCTCCCTAATTGACATTCTATAATCCACTCTTGCTCCCCACACACCTACATTTTCTATATAAGGTCAGGGAGATATCTTTAAGACATCCTGAGCCCCTTCCTTCTAAATCTTAACAAAGCTACCAAAGTCCAATGTGCCTTAAATTCATTTCCCTTTCCAGAATCATGGCAGCCACTGTTCTCCCTCAGAATTTCCAGCTTTATTAGCCTTCTTTTGGTTTCTTACATGGACCAAGATACTTCCCATTTTAACCTCTAGGTCAACATTCTGTCCTCACCCATCTTCCAGTTAGCAACTACTCATCCCTCAGGAGTTGATAAAATGCCATTCATGGAAGTTTCCTGCAGGTCTCCCAGATAGGTTCCCCTCTCATACCTTTTCATTGGATTTTGTATTTTTCCCTTATAGTTTTCTGTGTCTTTTTAAAGAATCTTGCACCTTTTGCACTAGAATGTAAGCTCCATGATGACCTAGAATTAAATGCCCTATTTCTAGCACAGTACTTAACATACAGGAAACAATTAATATCTGTTGAATAAATAAACCTAAAATTCTAACTTATGTGATTTTCCTATTAAATATTTTAAATTAAAGTATATGTGTTGGGAGAAAAAAGTAGAGGAACATTTAAATAACAAAAACATTAGAGGCACACATTCAGATCACTGTTGCTATAATTTGGCATCTTAAATATGCCTTCCATGATATTCATACTACTTCAATCAAAAATAAGTAGTTTATAACTGCTATTATTGTTGGTCTTGTGACAGACATTTCTCATTTTTCCTGTTTAACTTTGATCTGAGATGTCTAAGTTGAAAATAAAAATTGTATTTTCAAAGTCCTGAGCTGTAAATTATTATACAAGGACATATTTGAAAATGAGCTTGTGCTTAAGGCAGGAAATTTTGGGGAAGCTGGGACATACTTTGGTTTATGACATGACTTATCAAGAGATAGTCTTGGATTTGGAGGCCCCATGCTCTTGAATTGCAGAAGCAGAAGAGTACCCAAAGTGCATTTGGGTGAGAGCATATTACAATATAGCATCTTGGTTTAGATCCTACTCCCATCACACCTCCTAACAACCTACAAGATATCAGAGATGCTGTAAATGGGCTGAAAAATTGCCTCTATAGCACCAGCTCGTATTATTCTATCCATAAGTTCTATTGTTCTAAAATCTTCAATTTTTCATTGGCTTTCACACTCAAAGGAAAAAACAGGGGTATTTCCTGCCTACCAGAGCCCCATATGTTTGCTTCATTCAATAATAGGCCAGAAAATCCATCTAATCAAGGATCCTCAGTGGCCTCTGGAGCTGTTCTCCACTCTTGGGCTAACAGTACTCAAGGCAAATTTGACCTTGAACTTCAGTAGCACTGACATATAAGATTTTGCTCTCCATTTTCTACAAGCTAACTAAGTGTACCAGACAACTACTTGGCTTTACAGAAATAATAAGAGACGTAGTTCTTGTGTTTCCGGAATCTAGCATTCTGCCATAGATACTATTGTAATTTTATTAGGTCATTTGTACTTTGGTACCATGTTATTTGAATGGGTTTTTATATGCTTTTTGAATAAATATAATAGTTTACATGTTTTTTTTTTCCCCCTTCACCTGCTTCCTCTAATGGCTAGCCATTCACAGGTTGGCTGTGATTCGTTCCACAATACAGCCATAACGATTCCCAAGTTCTTTTTTTCTTTTTTAAAGATTTATTTATTTATTCATGAGAGACACACACACACACAGAGAAGCAGGCTCCATGCAGGGAGCCCAATGCGGGACTCGATCCCTGGTCTCCAGGGTCACACCCTGGGCAGGCATCAAATTGCTGAGCTACCTGAGCTGCCCTAGTTTACATGGTTTTAAATGTGTTTATTTAACATATCCTCTGGTGAAGTGATTATGGTTATAATATGGGGAGGATGCTAATCTGCCTGGCCATTTCAAGAATTTGGGGATGTAAGAATACGTCCTTTGTTCTCTTGTGGGAAATGATGAATGGAACTTTGAAACTTACTGTCAGGCCAATGGGAAGACTCAAGCTATTACATTTAACTAGGAGAAGGTATTCTCTGAAAAGAAGGGGATGTACCTGGACATGGACAGGTTGAATCACAGGAGATGGTTCATAGGAAGAGTCAGGGAATTGGGATTTAAATTTTATTTCAGGATCTTCTGGGCCTAGAAGGGTTGCTTTTAGTATCTCTAAGGAAGCCTTCACTTTCTAGGCCATGGTTGGGTTTCACTCACTTTTGGAAAGACCTTGAATGTTGGATTTTTGGAGAAAGATTTTCTGTCCTTTCTGTCTGTGGGTATTAAAATGAAGTTATGATTTGATACTTGAAAGAAAAATAGATTATTTTGCTAGAAAATTGTTTTTTTTTTTTTTTTTGGATCAACAATTTGAAGAAGTGAATACTAGAACTGTTTGCTGGGAGGCACAGCATCAGTCTCTAACAGCTGAGACTGATTCTCTGCAAATTGCACCGCGTGTGGTGATGTAAGATGACACAACTATACATTTTCAATGTGCATCTTTAAAAACAATATCAAATGTCAAATCCTCCCGTTCTTGGCCTCCACCGATAACACTTTTTTCCCCATCTAGACTGTTGTGAGAGGCTCTGAATCAGATGGCTTTAGCAGTTGACAGAGCCTATCAAATTTTTATTAAAATCCCCAGAGTTGGAGGCAATGAAGAGCAGTTTGTTGGACTGTGAGCAGATTTTCCTTAAGGGGAAGAATATTCTCAGCATTGTTGCTTTGTTTTGCAAACAATCTTACAGAGTGGGAGCAGCTGTTTGTAAATTATTTTTGTGATGGAGAGGGAAATCTTCTACCTTTTATTCTTTGCAGCCTCAAATGGGCATGCAAGAATACATATAAACACATTTATATAATCTTCCCAACCTTCCTCCTCAGTATCTCTCTATTCCTTCCTTTCTTCCCTCCCTCCCAATTCCCTTTGTGATTTGTGCCATGAGGGGAGAAGGTTTCTTATGCTTAAGCTTTTCCCATCAGATGACATAAAGAAAACTATAGGGGAAATGACCAACTCCTGTACAGGGACCACAGGACGGGTCCTTGGCACTTGAGGAGTCCTGGGATGATGGAATGAACTGTGGGCTCTTCTAGTTTAGAATTGGGAGGAGGAGTGTGTGAGTTGCCTGCTGCTCATCCTTGCATGCGTGGCTGCTGAAGCAGCATCCAGGCTGCATGGCTGAGAGCAGAGTTGCTGAGGTCCAGGACTCAAGAGCAGACGTTACATAAATCAATGCCAATTTAAAAGGGAAGATTATTTTAACCTTGGAAAATTATTTTAACCTTGGAATATCACTTTGTATGTCTCAATACATGGTCCATCATTTAATCTCCAGGAAAGTTTCACTTATGTTTCTCTCTCTCTCTCTCTCTCTCTCTCTCCTCTTATATGCTACAGCCAGACAATCAGGCATGCAATGAATTACAAATGAAACCACCTTAGTCTCCAAAACAGATGGGGGCAGGTGGGTGAAGTCAGTGTCAAGTGAAAACATGCATCTTGCATTTGGCCCTTTCCTTTGTGAAGCTGAGGGGGAGGATAAAATGGTTATCATCTAGAAATACTCGTCAGTGTCAGTATTGAGAAGGTGGGCCCTACCTTCCCCATGCATTCTGGTGGGGGCTCATAAAAGAGCTCTACTCTCAGAGTGAAATAGTAAAGTCTTTGTGAAGCTACTTTCCATTAATTCCCAGATGGGCCTAAAAATCTTTTAATGTCAGGTGGTTATAATGCATCGTTCCAGGCAGGAAAGCTATGGTTTCTTCTCTCTAACCAGTTAGGCTCCAGCTCCAAAACCACATTTTGAGCACATAATGGATTATATCCCTGTGAGCCTCAGTCATCTAACGGCAATAAGGATACATAGCTGGAGTTATTTTAGTCAAGACAATAGCTAAGTTCAAAGTCCTGGTTTATTACTGGCAAGACTCTCCATTTGCCTGCTCTGGTCAGCCCCCATTTTTTTTTTTTTTGAAATATAACCTTAAAGCTAAAAAATTTACATTCTCAACTTTAGACTAAACTATAAATGCTTCATATATCTTCATTTAAGGGAAAACTGACTCATCGGCAAGATAAACTATATATAGAAGTAGTTTTGGGAGACCTGTTAAGATATAAGCTTTAAAAGTTTTGCAAGAGATAGCAAATATTTAAGTAGCTGAGTAGCAGCTTGGTAAATTTTATACCAAAGGTGATGGTAATAGAGTGTGTTCTTTAAGTTTTTCTAGCTGACACTGTGACATCAGAGCCAACTCATTCTCATTATTTTGAAGCATTTATGATAAATCCTATTTTGTGACAGCAGGTGCTATTACAGAGAAAGCATTGTACTTTAACTGATTAATTTTAGATATGCTTCACTTTTCTTTCCACTTGTGCCAAGCTCTAATGTTTTGAAAAAGCTGGTATAGATTTATTCAGAAAAATGTTTAATAGAGAATCATAAAATATACCCCAAACCTTCCTAATAGAATACTCCCTAGAAAATATAAGTAAATGAGAAAATTTAAGACAGGATCACTTAGGAAGTACAACAAGCTTTCCACATTTTCTATAGTCTTTATGTTGAATTTAATTTGATCAAAGAAGAATTGGGATTTTTTCAAACTAATTAACTCATCATTTAATAAACACTTTTCTGAGCACCTGCTATCTTCAGGGTCTTTGCTAGCATATAACATTTCTCTGGGATTTCTAAACAGAGAAGAATGACAGTAGTCAGAGGAATTTATTAAAAGGGAGAGCAAGAATATAGAAGAAAGACATAAAGGGGGGTGTCTCTGAACTTGTTTTTGTGAAGGAGCACAATTATCTACTAGTACCATATCAACAACAAGCTATCATGTATAGAAGGGATCCTAGTCGGTGGACACAATGCTTCATGCCAAATGATAAGACCTCAAATACTTGTAATTAAATGATAGGTCAATCAATGGTCTCACTTAGGTCTCTGGTTCTTACTTCACTAGCAACACACATGTCCCCCCGACCCCCCATTGTGTTTCCTTAAAGAACAGAGCAAAACAGGCTTGCCTTTTGCCACTCTGGTACTTCCATGTCATTATTCCATCTATTTTTATTTTTTTATTTTTTTATTTTTTTATTGGAGTTCAATTTGCCAACATATAGCATATCACCCAGTGCTCATCCTGTCAAGTGCCCCCTCCATGCCAGTCACCCAGTCACCCCAACCCCCCACCCACCTCCCATCCACTACCTCTTGTTTGTTTTCCAGAATTAGGAGTCTCTCATGTTCTGTCTCCCTCACTGATATTTCCCACTCATTTTCTCTCCTTTCCTCTTTAATCCCTTTCACTGTTTTTTATATTCCCCAAATGAATGAGACCATGTAATGTTTGTCCTTCTCTGATTGACTTATTTCATTCAGCGTAATACCCTCCAGTTCCATCCATCTCGATGCCTGCACCCCAATGTTTATAGCAGCAATGTCCACAATAGCCAAACTGTGGAAGGAGCCTCGGTGCCCATCGAAAGATGAATAGATAAAGAAGCTATTCCATCTATCTTGATTGTAATTTAGAAACCTTGGGGAAGTGGTTCCCCTTAAAGTGGCTTCTCCCTGAAAGGTGGGGGACTCCCAGTCTTGACCTATGGTATGTAAAAGTTTGCCTGAGGTTTTAGCATAGCAGCAATTGGTTTTGATAAGAAATCTATCACCTATTGTGCTATTTGAGCTTCAAAGCAGCAAATAATCTATTTCAACCCTCTGGGAAACTGGATATATGACAATATCAATAGTGAAATATGATGTTTGCATTAATTTTTTGCATGAAGTTTTGTAAACTTTGAAGTAATTTTTTTAATCTATAAAAATAATATGCTGGTTTTGTAAAAAGATGCTGAGCAAAATACATTTTTTGAAACATATTTTCAGTGAGGAAAGAGATTATGGGACCATGTTTCATGAACAGTTAGGAAATACTAGTTTTTTTTTTAACATGATTACATAAAATCTCTGTGTATCTAAGATGGTGAAAGAGAGAAGCCATACCTTGTTATAATATCCAAGAGTCTGTTGTACTCCTTGTATTCCAGGAGGTCCCTATATTAGAAATAAATCAAAGAGAAGGTATTTACCAAAACAAAGTGAATTTAAATAATGTATCTAAGAATTCTTAAAATCTTAGAGTTAAGAAAAAGGAAGAGTATGTTTTGTCAAATATTCTAATTAATAGAGAATTACAGGGGCAATAACATATCAAGTTCCTAAGGTATTTCTAGGTTAAATCCTGCATGAATCCAAAAAGAGGTCCTAAGTGGGAATGAGTAACATTTTACCATAAGGTCAGCCATCAGCATATTCTTTATTAAAAAATATTGTACCTGTAAAACTCCTCCAGGGAAGAGGTTGTAGCTTCAGTTTATTTTTGACAGTTCTCACAGGGCTTTGATCAATATATTATAGAAATGTGTGCCCATGTGTTACTAACTTAGAAAATATGGAAAGGATATTTCTTCAATTTTCAATAAATTGCTTTGTTCTCTTGAATTGGTGAGTGTAAATGGCTGCACATGAACTTTCAGACCAGAAAAATATGTCTGCTCAAAAACCTCAGATTTAAGACATTCAAATGCTCATTGTCTTCAGTTGACATGGAGTGTTCACTAAGCACTATGCTGAGCTTTGGGTAGACAGGGAAGAAGATGTTTGTCCCGAGAACTTCCAGATAGAGAAAAAGAGAAGAGTTTCTGAATTTTCAGGGATTACATTTTGGGGAGAGGGTGAAAAGAAAATACAAAGCTTAGCATTATTTTAAATCAAGTAGTTCAAGCCAAGAGAGAGTCAGCAATGTCAGAGAAGAGACTGCATATTTCATCTAGACCTCGAAAACTCAGAGGAGAGAAAATATTACAGAGGCCAAGTTCTTTACATTTTACCTCAGAAGATAACACAAAGAAGATTATGACTGAGCAAATCAAATATCACTGTTATACAAAAATTATTTTCTTTACAAGGGAATAGAAACTGAAAAGTGGAGAAAATTTTAAGGAACAATTACTAGCTGTACTCACTGATGTGGGTAACATTATAAGTATGTTGAAAAAATTAAAGTTGGTTAACATTTATGACTGGCATTTGTTATGTACAGTTTATGTCTGAAGGTCTTTTCTAATGTGAAACCTTTGCATTGTGCCACTAAATGCAGAGGACACAATGATGTAATGATGGATGTCTGCAAGCAGGCTGATATAACTCTTGAGAAAATAATAGGCCTCACGAGTAACAGAGCTGAGTATGATTGGAAAGACAAATGATGCTGTTACTTTGCTAAAATAAAAACAGAGCTAATGTCAGAAGAGGATTCTCATGGCACTATATTTTTTTCCTGTTCTTTTCCTATCAGCCAGGGTTGTGTAATCTAGGTCATTTAGATGAAATAATGAGGAAAGCAATCATTGGGTTGGGAGTTGTGAAAAATTTCTAGCCAAGAAGATGCAAATTAAAAACTCATTCTTGAAAATCAGGAAACATGAGATGCCTTACACATTGATCCTTCTGCAGCTATATAATGGGGCAAGGAGAAATTTTAGATATCACGTGTAGTAGCATCAACAGGTAACTGATGGGTATATGCACAGCAAGCATTTGGTGAATGGTGAATTTGTGTTGAGAATAAGGCCAGTTAGATAAAAGAATAGTGATGTGGTGGGTAAATTTAGCTTCATAGACATTCATCCCAGTTGAAAGTATTAAAAAATTAGGGCTCCTAAATATAGCAGAATAATATAGTCTCTCAAATAGAGCAGAAGAATCAATCAAATGAGAATAGCAAACATTTATATAGTACTTATTGTGTGCAAGGCATTATACCAGAGATTTTATGTAGATTAACTCATTTAATCCCTACAGTGACACTGAGAGATATATACCATCATTATTTCCAGTTCACAGATACAGGAAATGAGGGTTAGAAATTGTTAACTGGCCCAAGGTCACCCCGCTGGTAAATGTCAGGACTAGTACTTAACACAGGCAGCCTGAAACCAAACTCAATTCTCATCTACTATCCTATCTTAACTTAAAAGCACACTCATAGCCTAAAATAATTTTGTAGTAATTTTTTTATCATGTTGACTGTGCCCTAGAGAATCTTGCGTGATCACTTTTCCATGTTCTACTTAACATACTGAAACTGAAAAAAAATCAACAGAACCTGTATTTAGCACTTCTGAGCCAGCACTGTGATTGGTGCAGGAGGGGAAGACACAAGCACTTTGTAACTATAGTCCCACTGTATAGATGAAGGAGGCCCCTCTAACTATTCTTTTCATCTCCCATCTATCTTCATATATTCTTAGAACCCATGATAAGGATATCATGCCTAAATCTTCCCCAAATTTCTCCCAACCCAAAGCTATACTCAAAATGCATCTTATCTTTGTTTGCAGAGGCTGGGAGAGAAGGTGGTCAAAAAATATAAAAAGTGGGAGCCTGCAACGAGGTTTTGGAAGGCAGTATGGAAAAATATACAGGAGAGTGAACAGCGTGGTAAGGGTTACATGGCACAAAACAGTAGCATGGATGAGAATAGTAAAAATAATAGAATGGAAAAAATTGGGTGAGAATTAAGTTTGATCTTTTACAGACTGGTTATCTGCCCACAGTGTATAGTTGTATTACGCAAACCCAAACCTAGGATCCTGATCTTGCTGTAGAGCATACTACTGGGGGTAGGGTAGTAGGACTCAATGCTGTTTCTCCTTCTAGAAAAAATAGCAAAAGCACAGCTCACTGAATAGAGTCTCTGCCCAATAGAAAAGTTTGAACAATATTATTCAGATATACGCAAGATTAATAAACCTATTTCCACATTTTTATAGGTTCTATTCTGGTCATAAAATGTCATATCCATGAAGTAATACTCCAAATGGGGTCAATCTGAAGTTTTAGGTTCTACTACCTAATCTGCTGATGAGCATTTATGATGACATTTTATTTTTTGTTCTTGTAGTCAGTAGGATACTTTAGGTATCACGGATTCGAGGTTTAATATAACAGAGATTTACAGTTAACAGTCTACCCTGAAGGCAGTACTTTACACAAATTCTCCCTGAGGGCTAAAGAAACTGTGCAGTGACTGAATGAAGATGCCAGTGTAGAGTCCTCTGGCAGTCTACCTCTGCCCTGACTGCAGCCTGCGTGGCAATAGCTCACCGGGTTGTTCTGAAATTGGCAAAAAGAAACCACCTCAATAAATGTGGAGAGAGTACTGGTAAGAGAAATACTATGCATATAAATGCCCAGAGCAACTCTCTCTTTATTGTTGGCAGACCAATATAGACCCTGGGTCCTTGGAATTGGCTGTCCTAGAGTCACATCCCCAAGAGATGTGCTATTTTCCTCTTTTCTATTCTGGTACAGTGCATGGCTGGAGAAGATCCAATGAGTCATTTGTTTCCAAGTTTGGTAAGAGCTGTCAGTCTTACAGACTATCAGTCAACTCTGAGGAAGAAGTTAAGGACTTGTGGTATGTGACAGGTCTCTTGGCACTACATGGTGTTAGTAGATGATCTAGGACATTTGAGGGGTCACTTTCTCTGAGGTCTGCATTTATGAAGACTTGTCAAGGAGTTGCTTAGATAGCCAAGACCCAGTGGAGAATGGAAGCTGGCTATGGAGGGCATATCAGCCTCATCTAATGCTTTCAGCCACCCCACTAGGAAAAGCAGCTGAAGGGTTATAGAAAGAAAAAATATCCCAATATCTTGCCTATGATAGTGATCCATACATAGTTATACAGAAATCACGGCTATACAATGTCTGTTTTATCTTTTATGTAGTGTTGCTCCACTCTACCTATACTAGGTTGGGAGACATAGGACATCTTGCTTAATGGGATGAGTACACAATTACCAAGCAGCCTTCAAATGTTCATGAACTCCAGGGAGACACACCTGTTCAAAACCCAACTGGGCTCATGTGTAATTATCTGAGAGGTCCATAAACCTGTTATGGGTAGAGATTCTGATGTTGTTTCCTACTGCAAAGAACCAACCAGGTGTGATAAAGTGAATTAATGCTACATTCAATTTGGGAACATATACTCTCAGCAATAGTTTATAACATTTAAAAGTTTGTTTTTACTGAAAACAGAGAAGTATTGTGATGTCTAACACCAACGTCATCAAATGCATAGTGTGAAAATAATTAGCTGTTTGCATTATCATCACCTTAGTAGATTTCTGTTTTGGCTACAGATTCCCCAAGTTTAAAAGATAGCAAGAGTTCTGTGTAAAAAACCATACTCTTCAGATCTGGTCTTGGCTGTACTTTTACTTTTCAGTTCATACAGTACATAGAGCTTAAAGAACTTTACTTTTGCCTTTTTTCCTTTCCCTGGTCTTTGGTGTAAGCTCTCTAAGTGAGTCAGGGCTAAGACCTTTTGATTCAGCTTTATCACCCCCTAGTATTCTGAATCAAAATCTCCATGGCTCCACATTTACTCTGCCTCCTCTCCAATTCTCCCTCCTGAACCATTTTCCTTTTTTCCTTTTCTCTAAAAGCATCCTTTAATTCTTCATCACTGCTGACTAAGCCTTCTTGAGCCATCTGGGTGCCACTTATCTTCATGCACCATAGCTGTTCAATCTCTTATTAGGGGCTCCTTTCAGGATTCACAAATACATATTTTCAGATTTTAAAACAACTGCCTTCTGGCCCTGTGGGTTTCCAATTAATTTCAGTTACAATCTTTGAAATACCAAAACCTCTGTAAAGAAAGCCGTACTAATCAACGATCTTCAAAAAATGTTAAAATAGCTTTGCAATAAGAACAGATAGAAAATTTGTAATTGGAAAGTCATTTGGGCTAATTTTCAAAAACATTTTCAATTTCTAATGGCTTGTATAAAAGGCAGAAACCATAATTATTTTTCCCTTGGTATTAAAAAAATATCAGGAAGCCTAAAATTATTCATAGGAAAGTAAGATGGAGCATATTTTATTATATAGTAATTGCTGGAAAAGCTAATTTTTTCTTATATATTTACATCTATAATATTATATAGAACTTAATAAAGCACATTTATGCAGATTATGGGGGCTTGTGTATATAGTTGCTTTCCTGTTGGAATGAAACAATGAGTTTTGATCTGTTTTATCTTGTCATAACTCAGGATTGTAGTACATAGTAGTTCTCCCTTCTCCACCAAGGTTTGCAGGAATTTAACAGAATTATTGTTTGTACAAGAAAAAATGTGAGGGAAAAGCAAACTTCTTGCTTGTTGGTTTTGGTTTCAGCTAGAAATGGAAGCAAACCTAGCAGAGAAGTCTTGCTGCTTCCAAACTCATAGAAGATACGACCAATAGATTTAGATTAATCTAAGAATCTGGCTAAATAATTGGAGACAAAGCTGCACTGAACTCCAGTTAAATAGAAAAGAGCTTACGGATGGATTTTTGACCAGAATTACAACATAGAAAGTTGTATCCTATCTCTCAGAGAAAAAAATCGATAATACTCTTAAGATAGAAAATATTTGGGAAATCAATTCTTCTTTGTTTTAAACACAGAACCTCTTATTTATCTTAAATATTTGCTCTAAATGAAAATTTTTCCTTGTCTCTTGGTATTGAATTATGTAAGTTACACAGTTATAATTTTATAATGGAATATTTTTCTGAGAATGCTTCTGCTCTAAATTTTTAGTGACTAAGGAGATATCAACACTCCTGCCCTCTCACCCCCCAAAATTTCTGAAAACTCTCAAATTGTACAATAAGATTTATGAAGCCAGAAAATTCACTGTGTTTACACTATGTTTCCATTTCAACATAGATTCTTCAAGCTGTCCTTTTTGGGATTACAATGGGAATGTGACCAGATATAGTAGGTAAAATTTAAGGTTCCTGGAGAGGAGATCTTATTCCTGAGAATATCTCACCCACTTTCTGGTTTATTCCTAAAACTTCATAGGCAAAGTTTGATTTATTTGTTTGGGTTTTATCACCAGCTCACATGCAAATGTTCCCAGGAAATGTAATACTAATGTTTCATATTTACACAACTCTGGATACTGTAAATTTGCTTTCATATATTATCTTGGATGGCAGAGTGATTACAAAACATGCTATTTTATTTGGTTCTTATAATAACTGAAGTGGGTAATATTATATTCTTCATCTAACATGAGAAAATGGAGAGATTTTCTCCTAAATCACACAATAAGCAAATGGTAGAACCAAGTCTAAGAGTTGTTCCATTCTAATATATTCTTATGAATCATTTAATAACTATTTCCTAAGAGCAAATTGAATGGGACAGAGAAGGGGTAGAGTGAAAGGGATGGTACCTGGGGAGTATGGACAGGGGAAGACAGCATCAAAAGAGAAAGGGATACAGAAAAAGGAGGATGAAGACTCTGGAGGCTGATTCTTTGCTTATACCACCATCAGCCCAGGGCTCTTGTTTCTAGCACCAGGTTCTGAGGAATGGAGTTACTTCTTTTGTTTTAAGTCTTAAGATTAACTTTGGTTGTAAGAGGTGAGGACTCAGAATAAACTTAGGGAAAACTCAGGTTTCCAGCTAATCAGGATAAATTTCATTGATGAGGCTATACACAAAAATACAATCATGAAACTGAAAATGCCTTCATCCTTAAATAGATGTTTCCATCCACACTGAAAATGGAATCTACTGAGTTTTTTTGGATGATGAATATGTCAACGAATATACTTAGGTTAACAATCTTAGATGAAGTTTACTCTTTAAAGACTTGAACAGAGAGAAACAGGAGAGGAGCAAAACAGAAGAAAAATTTTCATGAGAGTGACAATGTAGGAAATGGGTAAAGTATTAATACTTTTGCTTTAGAAATGGTAAGCTCTGGACACAATCCAGAGAAAGAAAGATGAAAATAATAAGCAGATGGTAGAGAAGGATAAGATAAAATAATGATAATAACATTAATAAATAAAAATAGTTATGCTTTGAAACTAATAATTGTGTGTCAGGGACTTATATTATTGCATTTTACTCTTACAATAATCCAGAGAGGTAGGCATTATCTTTATTTTACATATAACAAAAGGTTAACTTTCTTACCCAAGGTCACATGACTAGTGGATAAGAGCTAGATTCTAGCCCAAGTCAGCCAGACCTCAAAGCTTTGATTATTTTGATACTTCTCTCTATCAGCTTCACAGTGAGAGAGAAGCCAGATAGGAAAATAAAATAACAATTATCTTAAAGCTGGTTGTAAGAATCAAGTAGGGAATTCAATGATAAAACATCACAGAATCCCTTAATGAGATACAGAATCAGTAAGGGCCAAGCAAAGAGATCTGGAACAGAGTGTAGATACACATCCTGAAAGATTTGGATGACAAGATGATATTAAGAGGAAAGTGACCAGAATGGAAGAAAGGTTAGGAGAAGAGAGAGGAACCACATACAGCACAGAAATGTTAAAATCATGGAGGGTTTAGATTAGAGAGAGATAAAGAGAGGGAGATTTTTGGAGAAAGAAAGAAAAAAGAAAAAGAAAGAAAGAAAGAAAGAAAGAAAGAAAGAAAGAAAGAAAGAAAATAAAGAAAAAGAAAAAACACAATGGTAATCAGCATCTTAAGCAACCATTGAAATTCAAATGACATCAAATGAGTCCTAGTATTTATGAGATGATAGAAGAAAAGGAGAAATAAAAATGGTTTATATTTGGTAGAAAAAGATGAGCTAACTAAGAGACTAAGAGAGTAATATTGCTTGGGGATGATTTTGATAGGTTGAAATTCTATGAGCATGAAATTACAGTGAAGAACAGTCATGGGAAAGTTGTCACACTTAGTAGAGAAAACGAAATACCCTTTAAATAGGACTACAATAGTGCCATTGTATTTGTTGTGGAAGAGAGATTAGCATTAGTATTAGCATTCAGAAAATCTGAAGAATTTAAGTGATACAATACATTGGTTTAAGCATTCATCAAGGACGTCTTTTGGGGACATCCTCTAATAAAAATAATACTTTTGTTAGAAGCCAGCAGCCACACATTCACTCTTGGTGCATCTCTGGAAATTCTGAACAACACTGTGATCCATGTGATCCATCTTCTTGTCTGAGCCGGTTTCCCTCACCACAGTGGCATATACCTGCACCATATTTTGAAAGATCAATAGCTCCTAAGTGTCTCAATCTAAGATATTGCCAGCATCCCTGGTTCAGAAGTTCAGAAGCAGTGCGATTAACAGGTGAGGAATTGCAGCAAAAGCAGCTTCTGGATCTTGAATGAGAATTTTTCACATCTGCCACTTTGGACATTTTTCAAACTCATTCCTCTGTGTATTCCAGGAAGTGCTCACTTGAGCTGGGCTTGTCTCTTCTGGCCTGCATACTGAGCTGTGTAATTGAGGGAACTCAAGCATAGGCAGTTTATGGTTGTATGAATAAGCAAAATACTCAATATGTGACCTGATTGTTTTCCAAAATTGCACAGTCCCTGGTTTTACTTGTCATTTTGGAACAGGAGTGGGAGGATGAGACTGTGACAGTGAATGCATTCAATGGGTATAATTAACCCATTTCATAAAAGCAGATTTTCTAAATTATGCTATGAAGCTCATAAGTTTTTAACACTTTATTTTCCAAGGGAGACAAAAATAATTTTCAAAGGAGCTGATTTTTCCTGACACCATGAAACAAATCGATCTAATTGGTATAAAGTTCACTGCATTATTGATAGTGTGGGACATTTTTGACTGATTTCCATGGCATGATGTTTAGAAAAATTATGATTCCTCCCCTAACACTGCTATTCTGCTTATCCATCCATAAAATGTATCATACTCATCTCTCCTCAGTATGTCCTGCAAAAAGAAAAATATCATTTGTCAGCTCCCTGCAATATAAGGAGCAACAGGAATCTTGAGAGTGGCTGGCCACCCCACAGAAACAACATCATTGACCCAGCACAAGGTGATAAAAACCACAGGGGTATGAAAACTAGGAAGAATGGAGGTGTGTGAAACAAATTATTTGTATCCAATGGTGTCCCCCAAAGCTCACCATCAACAAAAACCATACCTGGAGACCAACTATGCCTCCATCCCCTCGTGTGACCTCAGCAATCAAATCAGGAGGGAAGTTGGCTTACACAGCCTGCACCTATCAATGCTTTGAGCTTTCATTTACTGTAATTAAGTGATAACATTCATTCTGTTTAAAACCCTTGGTAGGGGAAAAAAAAAAAAAAAAAAAAAAGCATTGGTAGGATGACAACGCTTCCTGTGCAGAGAAAATGTGATTTCCAAGGCAAACTGCTGGGACTGAAGATAACCAGGCTGATGGCACTGGCTTATACACTGCCAAATTACACAGAGGCCAAGAGCTGGTGCAAAATCTGAATAGTTGGGGACATTATGGACTGCTCTCTCAAATAGCCAAATGAACAATCTGTAGGTTTTACTTTGTCATGATTATCATCTTCACTTCATAATTTTTTTTTAATTTATGATAGTCACACACACACACAGAGAGAGGCAGAGACACAGGCAGAGGGAGAGGCAGGCTCCATGCACCGGGAGCCCGACGTCGGATTCGATCCTGGGTCTCCAGGATCACGCCCTGGGCCAAAGGCAGGCGCCAAACCACTGCACCACCCAGGGATCCCTCATCTTCATTTCAACTCAAATGTGTGACATCAAGGTTTCTCTCTCATCTATAGGTGTAGTAATGATAAATCTGCAGATGATACTTGGCTCAACTGAACCTCATGGTTACAAAGGGTACATTTAGTGGAGTTCTAGAAAAAAATGCTTAGTGATTTATTTTTAAAATATTTAGTCTCCTACAAAGGATTTCAGACAAAAGAGAAGATGCTGATCCTCTAGGTCAGTGAAATTATTGGTGATATTACCCTGATGTTAACCTAGTCCAAAGGATGGTTTTCTTATTTCTTAATATAAATTTGGAATATTTCAAGCATGTTGAAAAATATAGAAAAGAATATGGTAAATTCTCATGAATCCACAATCCAATATTGTCAGATTGTAACCTTTTGGTACATTTGTTTCAGGTAATCTTTTTATTTTTTACAAAATTACAGATGTAGCTGAAGCCCCTTCAAGTTTTTCTACCATATCCTCTCATGTTTCAGGTCCCCCCAGGAAATGCTGAAAACTTGTTGCTTCTCAAGTCACCCTTGACCCAAACAGTTTTCTACTAGATAGTAGCTTTGCAAAGAAAACTGACTTCATGGAGTTAGGTAAAGCCCCTATTTCCCAAGACCTAGAGTTTTGTCACTGTTAAAATGGAAATAATCTTTTCTTCCCTACCTCACAGAATCATACAGTGGTAAAATTAAATACTGGATGGAGATACTTTTTGGAAACGACCTCATCAAATACAAACTGTTAAGTTTACTTAGGAAACAGGTCTTTCTTTCTGAATATCTCTCAAAGGCCAATCAGATTTATTAAAACCTTAATGTTTATCCAAAACAAATAAATAGTGCTTAATCCATGCACTGGCCCAAGTAATAGCAAATTCAATAACCACATATCAAGGATACCAAATATTTTTCCCATCATTGCAATACACAATGCCTGTCAATTCAGAAGTCCTAATAGTTGGTTTCAATAACATGATCCAAGATGAAAAGACTCAGAAGTCTCTTCTTACAGTCTTATAGTCAGGCTATATGAAGATAAAATCCTTTTTCTCCAGAGTGTAGCTGTATTTAGTAAAAAGCTTAGGAAGTCAGAATGTCCTACTGCTGCTGTTTATAGGGACAGAAAAAGAGAAGTAATTGGGGGAATTGAACTCAAGTGCTAGTTTTCAAATTCTCAACCTGAAACCCCCAGCTGCCTCACATGCAAGTCTATGTATTCTTTGGCCACACAAGGTGACCCTGGAATTTTAGTAATGTAGCAACAGCTGCTTGTCTGAGACCATGACCCCAGTGACGGACAAGTGGTAATAAAAATGATTAACTGGCCATGTCTGTCTCCATTTTATAGGTCTTATGTATCTTTATTTTTAAATCTGAGGAAGTCATCTTATTTTTATTAAGAAGTGAAATTACTATTCCCATTGACTCAAATAAATGGTTAGGTTCATTTTCTCTGAAGAGATTATCATTATAGCACATGGCCTTTAGCCATTTAATAGACCAAAGAGACTGAGGATTTTTGCTGAAAGGAAAACTGAGAAAAATGATAAAAACCTGATCAGTTCAAGGTTTCTAAGTGGGATGTTAAGAATATGGACTGGATTTCCATTTAGACATGATGAGCTTCAAAATGTATATAGTCACATACAGTGTGCTTTAACCAGAAAGTAAATGTTTAAAATCAGACATTTCTTATTATCCACTTTGTTGAGTAGTCCAAAATGAATTTGAGGTACTAACTTGTTTTAAAGGTGGGTCTCGCTGTATGCTGAAAACAATGGCTTTATACCTTGAATTCTCAGTTAGTTCATAGTTGATAAAGTTGGACATGGAAGATAATTAGATGCATAATGGGATACAGTACAGAAAGCTATTAGGCCTATGGTGTTTTGAGGGCATATATTTTCGTTGCTATGATTATCCATCTCACCTAACCCACAAATTACCAGAAAGGTGGCATCTTTTTCTTTTCTGGCACTGTTTTTCTCCTAGCTCCTTTATGTTTATTAGATACATCAAGCTCATTCCCACCGCAGGCCCTTTGCACTTCTAGTCTTTCTGGTTGGAAAGATCTTGCTCTGACCCTCACGCAGCTAGCTCCTTCTCAACTAACATCATCTAAACGCTCAGAGATGTCACCTGGACCATTTTAACTAGAGTAACAACTCTTCCAAATCACTCTTAAGTTGCCCAGTTTGTTCCCCTGTATCACCTCCTACTAACCTGAAATTGTTTTGTTATTCGTTGAGTTGCTTATTAACCATTGCTACCTCCAACACACAATAGAGTGTAAGTTACTTGTCTGTAGCTTGTTTGTTTGTTGCTATGTATTTATTTTGAAACTACTGTATGCTCAATGTTTGTAATAGTGACTCACAAAGAGATGATCAGTATTTGTTGAATAAATGAATTCAATATTACACCCTAGTTTACTCCTTTACCTGTGTATAAGGCAATAGAAATATAACATTCAAATTGTGAAATGACTCATGCTTTCAGGGTAAAAGAAATTCCATTACACTGAAGTTAAAACTAAAACAGAAATAACATGGTTGTATTTATTTTAAATCATATGGTTGTTTCAGAAAAGAAGCATACATTTCATTGGAGTCAGCTCCCAGAAAATGATCACTGTAGAGTTTTATCAGCATTTTACAAAATAAATGGGCATTTTAGATATCCATGAGCTAAGGGCTTTCACTTCAAGAGAGTATCACATTCATATTGAAAATGATTGTGGATGAAATGACATTTTTATTTAAAATATAGGATAAGCGTAAGATGCAAAAAAACCCTGAAAATAATTTTAAAATTCATGTAGATTTATAATTAAGCCTCAAACACTGAAAATTTCATAGCTTGGATATCCTCCATGGGCTATGAAGTGTCATTCTTTGCTTAGAGCTTTTCCAGTGGAAACAGTAGAGGGAGCTGCTGCCCTATGTTACAAATTCCTTGAATTTCTGTTTTCAACATAAATTGCTATGCACTGAAATGTGACACATTTGAGCCCACTGCTCAATTCTCATACTGCAATAATGAAACAATGCACAAAAACAATGCCTGAAAAAAAATGAAAGGGAATCAAGACTCTGCCTGTAACAGAAAGAAATAATAACACATTTCAAAATTAATGTGGTTTTTAATAAACACTTTTACAGTGATGATGAATGAGAAGTAAAGTTAATGTCAACTGGGTGGGCTAATACATACTTCCTTTAATGGCTCATTAGTTAAATTCTCCTGCTTTCCCTCCTGCTCCGCCTCATTTCCAGCTGCTTTCCTCTTTTCTAAAGGAACTAAAAACCAGAACACTTTGAAATAAACTAAGGCATTTCAAGTCTTGAGACTTTCCAAGTCTCATTATCATAACACAAGGCCACGATTTTCCATTGCTTATGCTATGCAGATAACTGGAAGGCTTTAAAGAAAAAGAAATTTTTATTGGAGCGTGAGGGGTAGTAATGGAGACTTAGAGAACATCACAAGGAATAAAATGAAACCACTCACACCATGGATAAACAAGAGCCACAAGCAAGGAAGAGGCTATAAATCAGAAGGGAAAAAAACCCATCATTGAATACTTAGACCCCATTATTATTAACTATGAGTAACGTTCGTCTCTCTTCATGGGGAGATTTACATATGTAGAATAGGCTTTCCGTATTTATGCAGAGCATGTGATCTTTCATTTTAAAAGTCATCGAAAGACATTCACACTTTTGTTAAAGGGATTTTGGGAAATTTATAAAAAGGGAAAAAATGTGCAGGTGCAGATTCAAGACAATCCCTTTTATCTACAATACTGTATGTGTGGATGGATCTTCAGAATAATAGGAATGGATCTCAGTCATACTTAGATAGAGCTTTACATTTACAAGAAAGATCTTCACATACAAGGTATTGATTTCTCCCAGCAACTGTGAGAAGTTGATGAGGCAGGTACTATCATTTCAAATTTACAGAAAAGGAAACTGAGCCATGGAAATGTCAAGTGAATTACCTGAGGACACGCTAGTGAAGACGCCTGAGTACCTCACAATCTTCTACACTATGCTGTCCTGAGGTACTGCGGTGCTATGGATTACCATGAGAAAATGAAACCATGTTCTGTGTATAATGTTTAAGTAAGGCTGATCCTAGTCACATTATAAACTAGAAGGTTGTTTTTCACATCTGTGATCCAGTGAAATAAAACTGGGTTTAGGGATCAGCTCCTGGGTTTCATTTCTGGTTTTCCCACTTACACTTATGTGATCTTGGGCACATTACTGGATGTTTCTAAGCATCCTTTATCCTATTATAAAATGGGACCGTTTCTACATCTCACCACAATTGCCAGGATTATATAAGGTACTGGCAGTGGAGTACCTCATGCAGAGCAAGTACTATAATAAACTCTCCTGATACGTCCCTTCCTTTTGAACCTGTTTCCTCAGGAGTTAGTATTATTTCCTTCCCCCGGGAGATACTTAATGCTCTCATGCTTCTTCTCTGAAAAACTGCTCTCCAGCACAGTGTATTTGCAGGTATTATCAATCCAAGAAATCTCTACTTAGTGGATTTCCCTCCAATGAGGAGTAGTTACACATTCAGAACAAGATGGTGGAAGCTATTTGAGGGGAATTTGAGAAGGTCTTCCTTTGCATAGGTAAATTCGGCTTTGCCTGTTAACAGGAAATTGAGCTAATATTTTATAAAAAAATATGTTTATCATAAAGGGTGTGTCTAGCTCTGTTAACCAGTTTAGTTGCTCCTCAATTATGAGTATTTTGGTTAGGAATAATTTTATTTTATGCAGATTACATGTATGTAAATTTCAACTAAATCTGCCTGAAACAGAATAAAAATTGCTATTAAATATAGGGAACTGGGGTACCTGGTGGCTCAGTTGATTAAGTGTCTGACTCTTGATTTTGGCTCAGGTCATGACCTTAGAATTGAAAGATCAAGTCCCAAGTCAGGCTCCATCCCCAGCATGGAGTCTGCTTTAGATTCTCTCCTCCTCTCCCTCTGTCCCTCCTCTGTCTCTCTCATTCTCTTTCATTCTTGCTAAATAAATAAAATCTTAAAAAACAAGTAAGTAAATAAATAAATGGTGAACTAAATTGGAGCAATATACATAACCTTGATGAAATACTAATTCATAAAGACAATTTAATAATAGTAGTTCAATAAATCTACTTCTGGTAAATATTCCATTATTATAATTTTTTCCTCTAGGAAATGTATTCTCTAGGGGGGAAAATGGTTGTCCTTTATATGTTAACTGGAAATTTGTGGGAAATTACTCTTTGTTAAAAAAAAAAAGAAAAAGAAAAGAAAAGAAACTTTTTTGGTACAAATGTTTCTTAAGAAAGTGAGAAAATACAAATTTGACTGCAGAACAAAAAATTGCAGGTAAATGGACTGGTTAAAGTGTTTTAATTATTTGAGTTGCTTCAGGCTATTAGAGATTTCTTTCAGTTGTATTTTTTAAAAAATCTGCACTGATATTCTTTTAAATAACAATGCTACCTTTGATTTAGGAAACATCTCTAAAACCCTGAAGGGAAAACATTTTCTTGAAGAAATAGAGCAAAGTATGCTTTTTATCAAAGGATTCATGCCATCTTGGTGCTTTTTTAGATAATCACACTGATCAGAAAAAAGTTTTTCCTCCCTAACTTTTCTAAAGGCTAATTGCTCAAATATATATGCTAAAATTATATACTATTCACTGACTTGAAGGATACTACATTTTATTTCATTACTGTTTGATAAGAAAGATAAAGTTAATTATTTCAAAATATTTCATATTGTGATAAGAAATTCTAACATGTGCTTTAGGAATCTCACACACAAGCCACTAGGGTGAGTCATACACCATCTCTAAATCTCAATTAGAAAGATTTTAACCTTGACCAAACTTTCCTTCTTTCTTTGTTACTTTTCTTCCCACTGTGAAGTAGGGTTCATTTTACATAGGGTACAATGTTGAAAAAGACAAATAAATGAAAAACAACACCATTGTGATCTAAGTATATCCATAAGAGGAGGTATTTCCTAAACCATATATAAATTGTAACAAAATACAAATAGCTCCATGGGACATACAAAAGAGATTTTTAAAAAATGTTCTGCTGATAATTTTAAAAAATAGTAAGTACTGTGACAGCCACAGTGAATCTTGCCTAGGCTCAACAATCCAGTTTGGTCATACCTGCCACTAGAGGGACTTATCGATGACATCTGGCCTTGGGACTCCCCATTTAGAGCTCTCCATGAATTTTCGTAGCTTCACATGACTCCGGGAGCTTAATTTGAGATTCACCAGGACCCTGGCAAGGCTTGCATGCCAGTGCTGGCTTGGCGCTCTTTGCCTTAGAACCACAAAGGCTGCTTGTCCAACCCTACTCCCTAGAGCTGCGATTCTCTGTATTTACTCCGGCTCATTTCCTCTGTCAGCAGCACTCACTTTGCTCTCTTCTACCCCTCTATTTGTTTTACCTGACAATTCCTTTTCAACTCTTTTTTTCAAGTTTTATTGAGGTATAATTGCTACAAAAAGAACTGAACATATTTAATGTGTACAATTTGATGAGTTTGGACGTATGAAAACATCTGTGCTACTATCATCACAATCAAGATAATTGATATATCCAACACTTCCCAGTCTCCTTGTGTCTCTTAGGTGTTTTTGTTTTATCTTGTTTTGTTTTGTGGTAAGAACACCTAACATGAGATCTACAACCTAAACAAACTTCAGAATGCATAATGTTGTTCAGGATACTCTATAGGTACTACTCTGTACAGCAGATTTCTAGAACTCATTCATCTTGCATAACTGAAACTTTATATTATTGAATAACAACTCTCATTTCCCCAGCCCCTTGCAACCACTATTGTGTTCTCTGCTTCTCTGAGTTTGACTGTTTTAGAGATCTTGTGTAACTGGAAGCATGCAGTCTTCGTCCTATGACTGGCTTATTTCACTTAGCATAATGTCCTCCAGGTTCATTCACGTTGTTATAACTGGCAGGAATCCCTTCTTTCTTTTAAAGCTCAATTTTCACATTTCAGTTGTCAGTTCCTGAAGGAAACCATCTCAACTATTATCTTTTCCAATTCCCTTCCTTTGTTCATATTACTGTAAACTAAACTAGAATCTACAGAGGGCAAGAATGGTATCTTATTCATTTTTGTAAGCCCTCCTCCTAACAGAGTATTAGGTACATGGTAGGCCTTAAATAAATATTTGTGAAATTGCTTAACAAGGTAAATTAAGAGCCGGTCAATTTTTTTATAAACTCATATCTTAAGATATGAATTAATATGATCTTAAAAGGACTGCTTTTGAAGAACTCTGTTGATTTCTAACCATTTGAAAAAACAACAGTCCTCTTGCTAAAATACACTTTGTTCAGAAAAATTAAACATGAAGGTAGCGTAGAAAAATGTAGGGAGCCTATTATTTTACCTTCCTTTGCAATGCTGCCCTTGGTTAAGTCCTGTAAGTAAGAGTAGGTGCCTTGCAAGATTTTTTGCAGCAATGCTGGTATGCAGGTTATCCATTCAACCTATCATCTGAACAACTTCAAAAAATCCAAAACAGGATGAAAACTGTACCCCAAAATAAAATTTTAATAATACTTATATTGGAGGAAAGATATTTTAGTCAACTGGAGGAGTTACCCCGTAATCAAAAGGACAAAGAATTTCCATAAACCACAATTCTTAAACAGAAAATGAGCTATTTAATACCTTTCTTTTAAAACAAAAACTGATCTATAAATAAAAACCTTTTCTTTTTTTCGCCCTTGTTTTTGTAGTTGGCTATTTTAAAATATTTTTTAAATAATTGGTATTTTGTTACATTATGAAAGATAATAAACTTCTTTTAAATACCGTGTGCTCAGGAATTAACAAACACTGTATCAGACGCATAGCTGAGTTGAAATTTTAAGTCCAGTACTTGAAATAAAATAAGTATCTCTCTTCCCCAAACACTCTGGCAATAAACTAAAACTGGTGGAATTGAATATTATAAATTCTTTCATAGAGTCGCCTACTTCTTAATCTTCTAAATTCTTTAGTAAATTCAGTTGATCTATAGTTGAAAACCCATTCCAGGACTTGGAATAATCTTCTTTCCTAGACATTTGGCAGGCTTGCCACAAAAGCCTTCATCATTCAAATTCCTCCTTTGAGACAACAATTATCCAATTTTAAAAGCAGTATCGTATGTTTAGAAAGCTACACAAAGGTCTAATCTTGCCTGTTAGCATTCACCAGCTTTTTTTCTTAACAGCACAAGACAATATCAAATCTTACAATGTGTTCTCTGTTTTGCTAGAAAATTTGGAATAAAAATCAACAAAGCTAATTCCTTTAAAAACTGGATTCCAGGCTCCCAATTTATGCCTCTTTTTTCCCACTTGCTTTTATAATCACTATCCGTTGACACCAGTACATTGCTAATAGAACAACTCACTTGAATGGCTAAAGTGGATGAAACGAAATCAATGACAGGGCAGCAATCATGTTCATTTTTTGGCGCACCCACCGATGACCACATCCTAAAGTATCAGGTCTGGAGACCTCTAGTGGTGGTGAAGGGAATTTCTGGTATGTATGTATGTATGTATTTATTTATTTTTAAAGATTTTATTTATTATTTATTCATGATAGACAGAGAGAGAGAGAGAGAGAGAGAGAGAGAGGCAGAGACACAGGCAGAGGGAGAAGCAGGCCCCATGCACCGGGAGACTGACGTGGGATTCCATCCCGGGTCTCCAGGATTGCGCCCTGGGCCAAAGGCAGGTGCCAAACCGCTGAGCCACCCAGGGATCCCCGGAATTTCTGGTCTTTAAAAAGCCACTAATTCTCTGGTTTTCATTTTCTTATCTACAAAATATATTCATTTGTTTACTTCTTAATTACATAATTAATAATCACATGCTGCATGACAGAAACTGCAGTAGGAAATGGTGATAAAACAGAGGTTCTAAAAAATTGCAGTGCAGCAGGCAGACAGATAAAATAATGTTCCATGTGCTACATCAACGCAAGAGGTATACTACTACAAGGATCCTGGAGGATGATACCTCACACACCAAGAGCACTAATGAAGGCTGTGTAGGAGAGCTGATGTTGAGATGAGTCATAAGATGGAGGAAAGCTTACTTAGGCCTTCAGGAGAACCTACACAAAGGATGGCATTTTTGAGATAGCAGGGGATGATTACACTACAGGTTACAAATGAAGTAAGGGCATAGAGGAGGATGGGCAAAGAGAGGTAAAGGGCCAACCAAGAAGTGCCCAGAATGCCATGTAGAAGTTGTAAAAATTCACTTTGAAGGAGAGGGAAGCTATTAGAATTTCAAGCCAAAGAGTTACACAATCTAAATTATCATTGAGAAATATTAGTCCACTTGTAGAAGGTAGAGGCAATGAGCCCCTCTCTGAGATGGCTACTAAGATACAGATACAAAGTGACAGATGCCTAATCCAAGGCAGTGGCAATGAAGAAAGAGAGGAGGAAATGAATTTGTGAGCCATGGGGATGTGGAATTGACACGATTGAGGAACTGTATGGATATGGATGCTGAGGGAGAGAAAGAAGTAAATCCAGAATTATTTATAGAGTTTAGTGTGGGAACAGGCTACTTTTGTGATATGTAGGAGACGGAGTGGAGACAGTGAGAAGGCAGTGGGAGTGTATGAGCATGGAACACAGGAGGAATGTCTGGGTTGAAATGAAACAAACAAACAAACAAACTGGGCATCTTAATGCATGCAACATGTGGATAGGAGGGGTGGAAAGACTGTTAATGGAAGAGAGAAAGAAGGTTGGCCCCAGGGGTAGGAGAAAAGAAAAATCAATGTGACTACACCAAGAGAACTGGGAGTTTTGAGGAGAGAGCCGGCACCAGTGTTAATTCCTGCATAGCAGTGAAATCAGATGAAGCCTGATACGCACCCAGGGAATGTGACGCCTCAGAGATTACTGGTGACCATGGACAGAACAGTGCCAGTGGAGCAGCTTGGACACAAATCAAACTCTAATGGGTTGAAGAATTGGCAGAACCACAAGAAATGGGATACATTTTCTAGAGGCTTGGGGTAAAGAAAACTATGAGCTAATTGGCTAGAAGATCTTTATAACTCTCTTCAGCAATAGCATTTTGCAAAATTGTACTAACAAAACAGTTATATCAAGAAACGTGGCTATGCTTCTCCAGATATCTAACTTCCTACCAGCCTAGATGTTAAGAGACTGAGGAGATGGAGCCAGGCAGGTTCAGATCAGGATTCACTGACTTGGAGACTTGGCTTAGGGTGCTCATGCAGGCAGTACAGCTGCTCTCGTCCATGTAATAAAGAAGTTGGCAAGATGGGCGGACAGCCACTAGCCTCCCTTACCTTGTGGTTTGTGTGGTGGTGGGAGGTGTAGGGAGCATAACCATGTTATTTTATTTTTATTTTTTAAAGATCTATTTACTTATTTGGGACAGAATGAGGGAGAGAGAGTTCAAGCTAATGGGGGGAGGAGCAGAGAGGAAGGGAGAGAGAGAATCTCAAGCAGACTCCATGCCTAGCACAAAGCCCAACGAGGGGTTCGATCTCACCACCCTGAGATCATGACCTGAGGGGACAAGAGTCGGATGATTAACCTACTGAGTCACCTATGTGTCCCAGGAGTATAACCATTTTAAACAGTAGAAAGATGTAAATTAGCTACAGAAGAGTAATATAATCTGTAGATAAATACACAGAAAGAAAGAGGGGCTCTCCTAAAGAGCAGTCATCCTACTGTTTACTCACAGGTGGTCCCGGGGGGCCTGGTTTTCCTGGAGGACCTGTTTTTCCTCGTCTTCCCTGGAAACCAAAGAGAAACAGACAATAAATACTGTGATGCCTTTTTACTTTTAGATGAAACAATACTAAACAGCAATTTTCAAGATAGTAAAAATAAAAAATAATTTCAAGCCTACTTGACCTTTAAACATCAATGAAATCTAAAAGCTATTGACCAAATTTTAATGACCAACAGGAGAAAAATTAGTGCTTGGAATGAATAAACCTTAACTTATTAGCAGTCCTTTAAATGCTATCTACTTTGATACTGTAGTCAAGTAATATAAAGTATCTGAAAGATGGTCTAAGACTGGCATTTTATCTGACAATACTGTGGTTTTGGATGCAATAAAACCTGCATTTGTCATCTTAAACTGATGTTTCTCAAAAAATGGTCTGAATTGTAATTTCATAAGAGTCACCTGAGGGTGCGATTGGATGTTACAAATGCATATTCTGGAGTTACATCCTACACTTAACTGGTTTAGTATCTCTGGGGAAGGAAGTCATGAATCTGCATTTTAAAACCATTTCAGGTCACTCTTATGCTCACTAAGGTATGAAAAGCACTACCTTAAGCCATACTATAATCCTATGTGTTATATAAAGCACATCAACTAGCTCTTTTCTTCCCTTTGGACGGTTAAGCTATTTTTTTACATAAACTAAATAAATACCCCTTGCTTATTCATCTTCTTTATCATAATTGAATTAACTTTCCCAAGTTCACCACTAGCTAAATTCCAATTGCAAGAGTTAGAAAAATAAGATTGTACCAACAGCTCTAGGTGACTATGTATCTAATACCACTTAAAGGGCAGTTAGTTATTTTTTATAAATTAACTTGAATTTTTTTCCTTTTCTAAAAGAATGATGTAAGCTTAGGTATTGAAAGCATACATTTTGAATGACAAGCATTTCTGAGCATGTTTTATTTTCAGTTTTTATTTTTTTAGAGAGAGTATGTGAGCTGGGGGCGAGGCGGGGAGGGCCGGGGGAGGGGATTGAGAGAGAATCTGAAGCTAGCTCCAGGCCTGCATGGAGCCTGATGCACAACTTGATCTTATGACCCTGAGATCATGACCTGAGCTGAAATCAAGAGTCAGCTTAAGCTGACTTAATGCTTAAGCAACTGAGCCACCCAGGTGCCCTTCTGTGGATATTTTATAAATATGGTCACACTAATTCATTGTTACTAATTATTTTATTATATCATATTGGTAGTATATTCATACACATTAAGACTTATTGCTATTGACAAAGTAAAAGTATTGGTTTCATCTTTTAATATTTTTTGCGGGGACAACCATAAACATAAACACAGAAAAGCCCATTTCATTTACTAATTTTCTTGCTCTGAAATTGTCAAAGTAAGCTCTTCTCTCTGGTTTTTGTCGAGGCTTGGAGTGGGGTAGAAACTCTAATGCCAGTTAAACCAGTGAAGTAAACTTTGGGAGATAAGTAAGCACATACCACACTGTAATTGGGTGGGAAATGTTTGCACTGTTATTGAAGATAAGTAAAATGCACATCATCAAGAGTTCATATAAAAACAGCGGCTGTTCTTAGAAACAATCTTAGCTAACACCTAAAGAACAATTTTTTAAAAACTTTATTAAAAACAGAGCTATAATTAGTGGTCTTTTCATGTATTTTCTGTTTCAGAGATCTGAACCTGGGAGTTCCTTTGGGGAATTATAACACTGGAATGAATATATAATTTAATAGTCTGTATACTTAATAAAAGTTATACACATGTATATCATTTTCTGGTCTTGTAGTTTACACATTCTGAAAATCAATATATTGGGTCTTTTAGTAAATGTAAGTCAATTAGACCCTGAGGACTAATCAATGATAAAAAGTTTACTTAGAAAGTGGAAGCACTGTAATTTATTTATTCACAAGAGCACAAAGAAACAAAATCAATGGCATCGAAGTGGGTGATTGGTTCTCTCTTTTAGGTTGAAGTAAGTTAAAACCGTAGGATCAACTTTCTGTATGCATTCTCCTTTCTTTAAAGGAGACATGTATATTGATCTGGGCCGAAGTGGGGAAAATGAGGCTGATTATTGATCAAATTTTATCACAGAGTTAATGGTTAAGGCAAACCAAATGTCAGATATTGTAATATAATATTGGCATGTTTTAGGATGAGGAGTAAAAACATTCATGATTCAGTATGGTATGGGCAAGCATCCAAACTCTTGCCTATCACTGCTGATTTACGTGATCATTTAAGTCAGCCTTGCAATTGTCAGAGTGCATACACTGATGTGTATGCTGGAGGAGTGCCGAGGAATGCTACTTTCATTTATGCATCTTGCCTAAGGGTGGATATACGGGTCAAATATTTTTTAGGGCTGTTAAGTTACTGGAACATACTGTATGCAGCAGATAACTTCGGATGGTACATAGTTTCAGCTCAGATGTCATTTGTAGGCTTGAGTTCCTAGTTACACTCTGATACTTATTTGTATACTTTTTAAAGGTTTTCTTTACAAAGCAAACACAGTCCCTATTTTCTTAGCCACACAGCCACATGTGCCTTAAATATATTTGGACTTAGGACTTTAGCTTACGTGTTAAGTTTCAGTGATTTATTAAGGGGTTCTGACAGGACAGAACAGGAGGGTAAATAGATAAGAAACATGGTGGAAGCTCCAAAAGATGATGTTTGGGAGTGGTCATCAACCACTGTATTGATAGACATTGTGGGCCGACTCCCAGGCATCTTCTTCCTTCTCTCCAAGGAGCTCTGCCAATGAATTCCTTTGTCCTCTTTACTCCCATTTAAGGCCTCCCACTGCACGGAACAGTGTCACAATCTCTTGTTCCTCCAAGCCATCTTTTGTTTTTTTTTCATTTAAAAACATTAGGTACAGGCAACAGCCTGCCTAAGAGATAATGTAGATTTTTGGTAGTGTGAATTTTATTACTTAAGCCAGGATAATTCAGGGAATATTTTATCTATTTATTACTTAGATATGTATTATTCATAACATATGCCAAGACAGCAGGTATAAAGCACAACTCTCATCCTAGGACTAAAATCAGATCCCTCTGGTTTTCCTGAGCAAAATGTAATCTATGAATCCCTGTTCTTTTCCTTACAGGGCTCTAGGGAATTGTGTGGGGACGACTGGGGCCAGGGGCTAGTGCTGTTGCTGGGGGTGATGGGTGGGAGGAATGGCTTAACCATGTTTGTTCCCACTTCTATTTCAGTGCCTTCACTGCAGGGCTTACTCAAGACCTGCCGTAAAGTGAGACAAAAAGCAGAGAGTTAGGGGAGGGTGGGGATGAAAATCCTGACAGATAAAGACAAATGCTGAGCTGCAGTGGCCTTCCTGGTTAGGATGCCTGCTCCCAGGTGGCCATTTGTTCATAAGCAATTCTGATAAATTGGAGTCTGGCTGAATCTCCAAGTGGATGAGGAAATACTGTTCCAGCATAATCACAATTAGGCTAAGCCAACACTTTTCTGAAAACTGGAGTATAAAGCACAAAACGGATTTACCATATCAGATTACCCTGGAAACCTCAAAGTGCTCAACATGTAAGTTTCCTGTTTGGAAATAGTGTAAAGGTTATTAGATAGCAGATCAGATATCTATCTAATGATTTAAGCCCCAGGGTGCTCAAACCTGATTGTGCATCAGCATCATCAGGAGGGCTGGTTAAAACAGATCAATATGTAAGGAAAATGGAACCCTCGGGTACTGTTGGTAGAAATGCAAACTGGTGTAGCCCCTGTGAAAGACAGTTTGGAGGTTCCTCGGAAACGTAAAAATAGAACTACTACACTGGTTCCATTACGTTTACTAAAGAAAAAGAAAACACTAATTTGGAGAGATATATGCCCCTCTATGTTGCAGCATTATTCACAATAGCCAAGATATGGAAGCAACCCAAGTGTCCACCAATAGACGAACAAATAAAGAAGATGTTACACACACACACACACACACACACACACACACACACACACACACGTTACTTAGCCATAAAGAAGAATGAAATCTTGCCATCTGCAAGGACGTGAATGGACTTAGAGGGTATTATGCTAAGTAAAATAAGTCAGACAGAGAAAGACAAATACCATATGATTTCACTGATATGTAGAATTTAGAAAACAAAATAAATGAACAAACAAAACAAAACAGAAAACATACTCTGAAATACAGAAAACAAACTGGTTGTTACCAGAGGGAAAGAGTGGGAAAATGAGTGAAATAGGTGAAGAAAGTTGATACTATTCTAAAAATTTTATACGATAACAGAGGGTAATTAGGCTTATAGTGTTGATTATTTTGTAATGTATATAAATGCTGAATCACTATGTTGCATACCTGAAACTACTATAATACTGTATATCAACTATACTTAAAAAAAAAAAAAGACCCAAAGATTTGTATCCCTATTTCCAGAGTTTTTGATTCACTAGGTCTTTTGGGTAAGGCCTGAGAATTTGCATTTCTAACAGGTTGTTTATAATGCTGATGCTGCTGGCCTAAAGACCACACTTTGAGAGTCTCTACTCTAAGCCTCAAGCTCTTATTCATATTTGAAGTCAGGCAATCATGTAAAGCCCCTAATATCTTGCAAATCTTGTAACTTAGAACAAGAAAGCCCAATTGGGTTTGGGATTATATGGAACTTTGAGAAAAAAAAAAAAAACCCATTGTCAAGTTCAAGAACACCTGGACTGGAGACCTGGCTTTTTCTTTTATGGAAATATTTTGGGTCAGGATTTCATTGCTGTAAAATTGATATTTATATTTTGCAACATGGCTGCTAAGCATTAAAAAAAAGATCATATGTAAATTCCTACCATATATACCCATTAGGATGGCTTTCTTTCAAAAAACAGAAAATAAGTGTTGGCAAGGATGTGGAAAAATTGGAACACTTATTCACTCTTGGTGAGATTGTAAAATATTGTAACTGCTATGGAAAACACTATGCAGATTCTTCAAAAATATAATTACCATATGATCTAGAAATCCCACGTCTGGGCATATAACTAAAAGAACTGAGTACGGGCTCTTGAATTTGTACATCCGTGTTCATAGCAGCACTATCCAGGATAGCCATGAGGTGGAACCAATTCAAATGTCCACTGACAGATGAATGAGTAAACAAAATGTGGTATATATGTGTATATATGTGTGTGTATATATATATGTATATATGTGTGTATATATATACACACACCATGTATATATACATATATATTACAGATATATATATATATATATATATATATATATATATGATGGAATCTTAGTCTTAAAAAGGAAGGAAATTCTGATACAGGCTACAACATGGATGAAACTTGATGATATTATGCTAATTAAATAAGCACAGTGAAATAAGTCACTAAATGAAAATACCATATGATTACTGTATGCATTACTTATTATGAAGTATCTAGAGTAGTCAATTTTATAGAAACAGAAAGTAGAATGGTGATTACCAGGGTCTAGGGAAAGAGGAAAGAAGGGAGTTGCTGTTTAATGGGTATAGAGTTTTAGTTTGCAAGACAAAAAATTTCTGGAGATCTTTTTCACAACAACACGTATATATTTAACACTACCAAACTGTTGTATACTTGAAAATGATTAAGATGGCAAATTTTATGTAATATGTATTTTTTTCACAATTAAAACCAACAGAAATACTCATGACATGACATCCAATACACAGTGGTAATAACGTTAGTTACTTCTCATCCTGCTCTTTTACCATCCTCTGCCTGATTCTCCACTTTTTTTCATTTAAAAATGCTTGATAATATATCAAGAAAAACTGAAATATGGATTGTGCATGAATTGAAAAGTATAACCAACTCTTAACTATGCATATGGCATTTTTTCATCCAAAATAACAATCAAGGTGCCCATGAAACATAGAAATATAAGAAACAAATTGTGGGGTATACATACAATGGAACACGTGATATAACAACAAAAGTGAATGGAATACAATTATGTGCAACAATACGAGTGACTCTTGCAAACACTGTTCATCAATTTATAAAAGGAATAAACTTAGGCAGAGGGAGTCCCTACTGTTAGAAGTTATTACCAGTTACCACTGTGGGAGCCAGGAGTTACTGAGGGCACCAGAGATATTTTATTGTGTCAGTGAGGCTGATCTGTTGAACTGGTGTGCTGGTGACATGGATGAGCTCAATATTTGAAAAATAATCAGGGTGTATATCCTTCTGACACATTTTTCTGAATGTCTGTTACAGTAAATTTTTTTAAAAATGAAACCAGGGTATTTCAACAACAGAATGATTTTACTTCAATTATCTATGTCTTCAGCCACCTGTATTTGCTGTGTGCAAGGCCACAGAGGGTCACCATTGTCAGGAAGACAAAAAAACAAAAAACCCCAAAAAGCAAAACCACCACCACAACAAAACCTCATAAGGCTACTTAAATAAATGACATCTACAAATTTTCAACAGTTAAAAATAACCATGCTTCCAGGATGACTTGCAGTATGAGAGCACGTGTATCTTAAATTAGTCACTTGATTTATAAACACTTGGCCCTGCAGGAGCATTAAGAAGAGAAAGAATGCAAATAATGGACTACTGGTACTTATCTGACAGATGGTTTTTGCTGCTGCTGAGGATGATGATGAAGAAAAGGTTATAGTAGTAATCGGACTTAAATAAAGGATGGCATGCAGACTCCAAGCCCACAGAGGAGACACATGTGAAAGTAGTCTCTCTAAATTGCCAGATCTTGCTAATACAGCTGGCTCCTCTCAAATATTTTCCTGTTCCCATGTGTGTATTTAGCACACTCTTAGGCATCAGCTCGCCTGACCAAGGTATCAAGGAAATGTCAAGGAAGAGGAGACAGGGCCTTGACTGGCACCCACAACTGTGAATGAGGTGTTAATTACACAGGAAAACATTACAGACTATTTGGGAAGTTTAGTTTTCTCTTTTTACATTGTGAGCGGAAATAAGATTTATGACCAATGTAAAAAGTTACATTTTGAAGTCAATGATATGTGAAAAAAAAATGAGAATGGAATACTTAAGTAATGCATAATATCTTAAATTCATTTTATTTCTTAACAGATATTTAAAAATACATCTATGACAGCAATGACTCTAGTCATAAAGTTCTCATTATTTCAGGGATCAGGCAAGTGGCTCATGTAAGGACATGGGAAGAGGATTTAATTCAGCATGGACAAACGATTTGAAATAGGTTTAGAGTTAAGGAAAGATGAATCCATAGTGTGATGCCAATCTGAATACGGCCTTCCTCATTTAGGGTGGGATCCCAAAATTTCTAAATCATTCCACAATTTCCCCATCTTTCTGTCCCTTTCCTTTCTTTTCCTTGTACAGACTTTGAGTAACCACCATGGCTTTTCAAAACAAGCCAGAAATATGACAATATTATGTAAACCTCCTCAGCTACAATTGAATAAGTGATAATCTGAATAAATGATAACACTTCATCAAAGCATTGGACTGAGTCAAGTGGTCTGTAGTCAGTAATGTCTACAGTCACTCTTTAGTATTCCTATTAAGTTATTATGTTGTTACTAATTTGGTCATGAAGATAAGTACAGTCAAGGTCTGACCTCTTAACTCCTTCTTATTGGTGTACCAACAATCAACTTTTCCCCCCATACCCTGAGCTATCCATGTTGTACCACAAAAACATAAGAAGAGTCTATGACTTATAATTATTAAAATGGCTACCATTGGGCAGCCTGGGTGGCTCAGTGGTTTAGCGCCACCTTAAGCCCAGGGCATGATTCTGGAGACCTAGGATCGAGTCCCATGTCAGACTCCCTGCCTGGAGCCTGCTTCTCCCTCTCTCTGTGTCTCTGCCTATGTGTGTGTGTGTGTGTGTGTGTGTGTCATGAATAAATAAAATCTATTTTTAAAAAATAAAATGGTTACTATTTATTAAGTGCTTGCTATGGTCCTGGCATAGAGTGCTAAGCAATGACTTAACATTATTTTGCTTAGTCTTTTCAAAACTACTGTGGGTGGTTGGTACTATTCCCACTTTATAAAGAAAGAAAGGTTAAACATCAAGCTCCAAATCACTCTCTTCTTAACTGGTGGAACCATAATTTAAGACCAAGTATATCTGATCTTAAAACCCATAATCTCAAGGTTTACTTGGTAGATATTCTGATCATTCACAATTTAGGTTACTTTGCTGCTGTAATTGTTGAGGTTCTCTTATTTTCTCATAACCAAGGCAGTTTTTTAAAAGTCCCAGTTGCTTATCACTTTGTCCTTTGGAATTTGGGTTCCAGAGTTCTCACCTGCTCTCCTGATTTCTGTTTGCCTTCGCCTCAGAATCTACTCTGACTTCTGCAGACCTTCCAACATGCTGTTCATAACCTTCCATTAGGATTTATCTGAGGTCTCCTGATTGCCCTGCCAAACCACCAACTCTTTCAGTCTCAATTTCTGGCTCTGTTTTCTATGCGTGCCATTGTCAATCTCTGCCAAGGCACTTGATTCATTTTGGTATCATGGGTGGGACAGCAATAGAGTATGACCAAACAATTTCCTGAACATGCTGTGAATATATTTTCACCTCTTTATGCCACAATAAGAGGGTGGATGCTGGAAGCGCACTGTGAGATGTTCTTTTCCTCCCTAGCTGGAAATTTACAGCGGGCATGCTCATGGACTAGAAAAAGAGGAATCAGGCCTTCTACACTGCCTTCTTTGTCTCAGGATGATCCACTGGCCTTCCACATCTCTAAGCACTTTCAGAATGCCTTGTGAATGCCGAATTTTATCTTTTCACCTTTGATAGAGGAACTGTTATATTTCTGATTTAGGATAGATGAAATCAATGCATAGAGGAAAAAATAATGCACGTAAATTGTTCTATTTTCACAGAAATATGAAAATGAAAACAATGTGGTCAGAGAAGTCACAGTCTGAACCCAGCCTCACTGACTGGCACTGGGACAAAGAAATCATTAATAACATTTTATATCTTGATTTCAATTAACGTAGTTATAAAGGGTATAATTTCAGCATTTTGAGCTGCCTACTTTAAAAGATGAAATGTAGCCTCAAGGGTGAACTTTTAGAACTGCATTTTCAATGTGTAGGATTGATTAACCAGCACCAAATAAATTCACAGAAATATGTTTTGCAGCTATCCAATAACTGCCTGGTAAAGGAAGAGAATTCCAGAGGATCCCTAAGATGAACTATACAGGTGACCTGATTTTGAAAGAGAATTTTTAGGGCATAATCCTCAATGCATCAATTTGAATTTAATAGGTCAGATTGCATTTGGATATTTAAATGCTGACTTCAGAATCAAGTCCCAACAAAAAAGCTGTGTAAATTTGTTTAAGAAAAAGGTACTATCTTTTACATACTGTGCAAGGGGAAACTATCAGGGTGACTAAGACCTAAATCTTGTCTTCAATGTAGAAGAGGAGGGACAGTTACTTGCAACAATTATTTGGATAGACTTGTTCATTTGGTTATGAGTGAATTTAGGAGTACAGGGTGTGGGAGTGAGGATTAAATTCCCTCCATACTGATCATGTGCTACCTCATACTAACTCTTGTCAGTCTTCTCTTCAGAGAGAGGTAGAGGTAAGGTTACCATAATGGGGCTGAAATGTAGGGAAGAAGCTGTCAGTATACCCTTAGCAACAAGATGGGGCATCAAACTCTAAAATGTCTTCTCAAACAGGGACGGCTTGTCCGGGATGCTTCTGCACTGACACAGATGTGTGTATCTTCTTTGATCCTTTTCTTCCCTGATACTTATCACCAACCGTGTTCAGAAAGCATTTCCCAGCCCGTCAGTCCTTTTTTGTTTTTTTGTTTGATTCTTGATTGATCCAAGTATTGGGAAATGTACTGATGACTTTCAAACACTGAACACTTGCCATTATACCAATACTGGGTACATTTTTTCTTGATTTGAATACTACTTAACATTCTTTAAACTTTACATCCAATGTCACTTGAAACTGTGACTGGGTAGAAGTCATACTCCAGACAGTTTCTTTCTCCTTCAGCTCCAAACTCCCAGCAAAAGATTAGGATTTCCTAGGAAAGCCAGGGTCCTACTTGGTCCTGGCAGCTCTGGTGATGGGTCATTTGCTGAATTATTTTTATGTTCTTCTTTGATTTTTCCATCCCTTTTAGGGAACTATCCTACAGGCAGAAATCCCAGCTACATGTTGTTCCTAGTATCCTGCCTAGATGTAGTAATACATACATGTATGCCCGCATACATATGGATTCATACATAAAGCCTACCCAATTCAGCCTTCTCAACCACATAAAACTTCTGTTACAAATTTTAAACTCTTCATTTGTTCTTCTGCCACCTCTTCACTGTGTCTTTGTAGGACACTTTTTCCCACTCTCAAGCAGCACATGCCCAGATTTATTCATTCACTCATTCACTCATTCAACAAACATTTACTGAGCCCCTAATACAGTCAGACCCTTTTCTATGCTCTGGAAATCTCTTAAATCTTGTCCTTTAATTGGGAACAATAATAGTAATAGATAACCGATGGTCCTCACTCTGTGCCAAACACCATTCTAAGCAATTTACATCTATTTTTTCATTAAGTCTTCAGAATACCTTTGAGGTATTCTGCTTTTTTAAAAAGCAGAGATCTGCTTTTTACAGATGAGGTAACCAAGTGCCAAGCAACTTGCCTACGAGCACATGGTTAGTAAGCAGCAAAGTTGGGAATCCAGGCAACTTGGTTGTACCATTTCTGATCATTACCACTATGTTATACTTACTGCATATCTGATAATTAAGCAAATAAAGATATGAATTTTGGATAGCAATAAGAATTATTTTAAAAAGCAGGGTGAACAATATAAGTTTATATAAGGGAGATGTGCAGTTTTGGACAGAAAAATTGGACACTTGAACCAAGTAAGTCTGTGAGCCATGTAAAGCCTGAGAAAGGGCTTTCAGTAGAGGGAACAGCAGAAAGCAAGCCCTGAGTATGGCTTGTTCAAGGAAGAGCAAGAAACACAGGTAGCTAGAGAAGAGTAAGCCTATGGGTGGGTAGTAGGCAGGCCAGATTATGCTGGACCTTATAGATTATGATGAGGGTTCTAAATTTTCTTATTTTGATTATGATGAGAAGCTACTGGAAGTTTTGTCTTAAAAAAGTCATATAATAAAAAAGTCATATAATAGGTTGATCTAGGTACCTGTCTATGTAGATAATAGGCAGGAAGGTAAAATTACTATAAAGTCATCATTTAATACAGGGGCTCAACCTGATTTAGGTTATCTGACTTAGATTGCTTATGGTAATACCTCCTTCCATTTATGCAGATAATCAGATGTTTATTATCTGTATATCATCTTATGATGTTTACTGACAGGGCCATGTACCAACATGTTTGGTCAAATATTATTCTGGGTGTTTTTGCAAATGTGTTTTGTTTTGTTTTCTGGTGAGATTAACATTTAAATCAGTGGACTTTGAATAAAGCAGACTGTCCTCCATAATGTGAGACTTGTCTAATAAGTAGAAGGTCTGAGTAGAAAAAGACTGGCCTCCCCCTGGCAAGAAGGAATTCTAACAGCAGACTGCCCTCGGCCTCAAATTTCAACTCTTTACTGGGTCTCCAGTCTGCCTGCCTACTCCACAGATTTTGTATTTACTAAGCCTCCATAACTGTGTGAGCCTATTCCTTAAAAAAACTCTATGTATACATACCCTGTTGGTTCTATTTCTCTGGGGGACCCTAATACACACTTCCATTTACATGCACAAAACATTTTTTACCTTCCATTAACATTTTATGTTACTGAATATAAGATCTATTATTTTCTGATATTTACCCAACCCATTGCTTTAGACTGGGAAAAAAGATATATAAGGATGTGAGATCTATTTTATCTTTCACTGTGAACTGTGGCTTTCAAATAGAGAAAGCTGCATTGTGTAAGTAATCCTGGAAGACTTATACAAGGATATTAATAATTTAATGAACTAGTACTCAAGGGGAAAAGATGTTCTTGAAACATGTCAGGATGAATTTTCAAGGGAAAGACCTAATTAGCAGTGTCTGAAGCATATGTCATCACATTTAGAAAACAAGAACTAGTCCCTGTGGACAGAATGGTACGTTGGATTTTAAAGCTTTAACTACTCTAGTTAATATGTATGATTAATGAGCAATATGTCAGTTAGCTGGCCTAACTCAAGTGAAAGACCTTGCAGGGGAAAAATATGTTTCAACTAATACATAGAAATATACAAACGTAGTTTATAATATCTTTTATATTATGATAAATCAATAACTTAGAGTCCTTATTGGGAAATAACTTCATTGTTCAGATGGCTTTTAAAATATAGAATCAAAGCTACAAAGATGCCTCAAAGTAATAGATGACCAAATGTCCCAATGACTTTACAAATGAATCCTGAAAGGCTAATAAAAGACAGAAAGCCCTTATTGTTGGATTATGGCTGAGAACTCAACAGGTGAGGAAAAAATATAAATGTAAGTAGTTATGTCATTATTTTTTTTCTCATATACAGTATTTTTATCTGATTATTGAGGTAAAATCATATTGAAGAAATAGTTAAGTCCATTAAAAGAAGAGAACACATGAGGATGGGGTCTATTGATATCAAGATCTCCAGAGGCAAAGAGAAAAACCCAGTCACTTGTATTTGTGATTCTAAACATATAATTATATGGTAATATTCACTAAGCTCATTTGGATGTCTGGGCTCCTGAAGACAGAACATTAATTTAAATCCTCCAGAAACATCAATAACTAAAACTACAAAGGAAATAACATTGCAAATGATCAAAACTACAGATTTGTTTACTACCTTAATGAGAAATGAACTACCAGGGAAAAACACAAATGATTCTGAAAACAAAGTAAATACATAATTTTATATCAGTAATAAGCATTTGTAAATTTATTACTTATTACTTACAATGTCTACTATACGTTGATTATTGGAGATTAAAGAGAAAATCACAGACTTTACCCTTGAGGAGTTTATAATCTAATATTAGAGTATTTCTCTTTTTCCCTCTGTATAAAGGGTTTTTTTTTCCACACAAAAAAATTAAGGTTGCTTAAGAGATCCAAGAAAAGAGTTATAATTAACCATTATTTTCAAGATTTGGAAGTTGTGTGACACGTGGACAAAAATGGCTTTAGATTATTAGAGTAGCAATATTTCTATTTTGGCATACTTTAAATATGTGTGTACTTGGTTGTCCATGGTCATATTTTATATTATGTAGAAAGGTATATATTCACTTAAGGTGAATATAGATTCTAACTCTCATATATTTATGGCAAAAATAAGTGATCATTGGCTTAACAATAATAGGATGGAAAAGCAGTATGCATTGTTTGAGAAGCCAGAGACCTGATCACTAGTACCTTCCCTTTTATCTATGAGCTAAGCAAATCTGACAAGTCATATAATCTTTCAGCCTTAGCTACATTTACCTTAAAAGAATAAAAAGATAGCTGCCTTTGTGGAGCTTAAAATATCTTACAGAGACAATGACAAAATAAGTAAGTTTTAGAGTGGTCAATGGTGACAGATGCAACCAAAAAAAAAAATTATCATTTGATATGATATTTTTATTATTCTATAATGCATGTTTCCAATATTCTTTTTATCAATATTAAATATTATCTTTCTTTAATTACAATTACAATTTGTCAAACACTTACAATTTCCATTTATTCAAAACCTTCCCATACTTCATCCCTATATTCAAACCATTATATCTATTCTTCATATCTTCACTACAATAAAATTTTTATATTATATCAACATAATTCTAAATATACTTTTCTAACCTAAAAACATCTAAATTTCAATAATCCAATACAAAACACCCACAACAATTCCATACACTCCCTTCCACCCCTCACTTTACCTCTCTCCAACTACCATATACTACTATTATATACTTAATTCCTTACCATTTACCCAATATTATCTCACTCACACCCCCTCTTATTCCACACACTTATTACACTTTCTACATTACAATATATACACAACACCCCCCTACATCAATCTAACCCAAACAAAACTCTAATATTCACTCAAATCACACCATAAATTAAATATATAAAACAAAATAACCCAAATAAACACACACTCTTACAAACCCTACAAACCATCATTCACATCTTCTATCCACTTTCATTTCTCACCTATTATACTCTTATATTTCAATATCTTTTCAATACATCCTTTATACCTTTCATTTTTTTCCTAATGTCACCCATCATTGCGCTGCTACACCCTTTCCTGTGATCTCTGTCTCTGTCTACTCAACTCTACATATATTACCAAACAAAAAATATAAAAAACTAAAAATAACTATTTTATCTGTGAAGTATATATATATCACTCTTTCTAATTCCCAAAAACCCCATATACTACATCCTACTCGCATCCGACAATGGTAGTGTTAGTGTATTCTATATAAGGTTCTGTTTTAGGCCAAGTAGGTTGATCATGATACTAAATTTTAAAAAGAGTATTTGGGATATATTTTTCCTTCATATTTGCCAAGAATGTAACTGATTCACAATCAGTTACATCTAAATGTGTTGAACTATCTTTTCCATGCCTCAATGCAGTTTAACCTGTCTTGGAAAACTTGGAACTTCTGTACCAAAGAATGGTATGGAGAACTCTGTTGTTGTACTGCAGCCATAGAAAATATGTAAGGAGAGCATGGATATGTTCCAATAAACTTTATTTAAAAAACAGATGGTGGGTCAGATTTGGACCAAGGGTGGTTTGCTGGCTCTCAGTCTATTGTTTTCATTGTTCTATCTTCAATGTCTACAATAGTACCTGGCCAACAGTAGGTGCTCAATAAATATTTGTTCTTATTTTTGGACTGAGCTAACAATTAAAATGGAATTAAGTGTAATTTGTTGAACATACTAAGAGAATGGATTCATAACCTCTAGACTTTTAGGATGCCAGAGTGCAAAATTTGTGGGGGCCAATATATGGTAGCCAACTTTTTAGTATGTCAAGCTGGGACTAATAAAAGAACAAATGCCAATGTCATTTTGTAAAAGAAGGGATATCTTAACACCCAAAAGAAAGTGTAAAAGTACTATCTCAAAATGACACATTTTATATTAAATGAAACTTTATCAGAGGAAAAAAAGTGTAATTTATTGAAAAGATACTGGACAGGGATCCCTGGGTGGCGCAGCGGTTTGGCGCCTGCCTTTGGCCCAGGGCGCGATCCTGGAGACCCAGGATCGAATCCCACGTCGGGCTCCTGGTGCATGGAGCCTGCTTCTCCCTCTGCCTGTGTCTCTGCCTCTCTCTCTCTCTCTCTGACTGTCATAAATAATAAAAAAAAAGAAAAGATACTGGACAAATGAGGAACTTGCGCTGATGAAAAAAAAGAGTGTGATTTCATTCATTACTTTTAGACAAAGAACAATATCTAAACTGTGAAATTAATTATGTCTCAAAAATTCTTTAGGATCTAGTGATGTTTTTATTTTTATTTCTTTTAATATTGTTATTGTAGGGAATACAAGATAAAATCCTCTTGAGTACTCTGAAAGTTATTTTGCTGAGAATTTTTAAAATGTTATATAAAAAAAGTAATGTAACAAATGATTTATTTCCCCATGATATAGAATTAATTGGTAATATTTTGTAATACTTTCTTCAAATCTTTTTTAAAATGAACAAAATGTTACAGATTAAATGGAAGTACTTTTGGACCACCTCCAGTCCTATTTCCCTCACTACTCTCAAGGTGTAACTACTCACATGAGTTTGATGTTATCCTTGTGGTCTACAATTCTTTAAAAGAATACATGCACATACATGTATACATATATATATTAATAGTGTCATATTTTGAAATTTGTAAGAATCATTTTTATATGTGCCCTTTAACATTTTTGTACTCAGTAATTTTGTACTCTATCTTTGTTGGGAGTGTGTGTGTGTGTGTGTGTGTATTTTTGTGTAGATATTTCCAAAGGAAAACATTTCTAAAGTAGCAAAATATAGAAGTACAAAAAGTACAAGGCTATTTATTATATTACAAGGCAAAGTCTCAATTGTGTTTTTTCAGGTTTTGTATATTGGAGTCTAATGTTGTTCAAATCTTTCATCCAAGGAAAGAACTAATGGCCCAAGGAATTCAGGAATTTAGCACCATTTTTTTTTCTCTGTTAGAAAACCTTCACCCTGTAAAATGCCAATTCAATTAGTAACATATGGTAAGTGCTGTAATAGCATAACTCACTTGCAATGTTTTAATTCATGCAGCTAAATTTAAAAATATCTAATTGGGGATCATAAGGACTTCCAGTTACACGAAACATTAGTAGTATCTCTAACAACACAATAATTACAAATATTTTTGAAATGAATCTTAAAATGTAAACTCAACAAGCTGAATTAAATCTGGTCTACTGATCTAAAGTATCAGGTTCTTAGAGCTTTGAAATAGAATATCCATGTTCAATAAGCTAGATAGATAGAAACCTTAAAAAAGCCTTTTGTCATATTTCATAACATCAAGGAATGGAAAGAGAAAGAATGAAGAATCCTTATGAAACATTTGCAGTCCATAAAACATTTCAGAAAAGACTTGTCAACCTCTGCTATAAATAATTTAGTCATGATATGTTGCTGGTCTTTACATGTGTCTATATGATGACAAAGAGAAGAACCTCCCCAAACTGTTCTGTAATACCTCTAGAAATAGAAATGTTTTGGGGAGGGCCAATTATAGTAAAAGTCTATTCATCTAGCACTTTATTAAATGGAAAAGTCCACCAGATGGCACTTCCGAGCTCCCATCGGATTGTGATAAGTGATGATGTCCCAGGAGACAGGGCCACCAGTTAGCTGATATGGTACTTTTGTGCTGATGAGAAAGAAACAGCCTTCCTCCTGGTGGCTGCAGCCAAAAAGGGGGCACACAGTTGGTTAGTGGGGCACAGGCTGGATTTCAGTCCCCAAGCACCTGTTGACTGGTTGCACTTCTTCAGGGCAAATGTATTAGGTGACAAATCCACAAAAGTCTCTGGGATGCTAAAAGAACCACTAAATCTTTTCCATGGTTTTAATGCTAACAGATTTCACTGTGCTCAAATACTCGGAAATTAATATTGTAAGTGTGATATCACAATTAGCAGTTAATGAGTACCTGCCATGTGACAGGCTCTGTCCTGGCTACATTCCATGTATGTTTTTCTAATCATCACTTCAGGTTAGGCATCGTTAGTGTCATTTCTACTGCACAGCTGAAGAACCCAGGCTCAGAGAGGATGGATAGCATTCCCTGAGTCACAGAACCTGGGCTTATCCAGAAGTCTGCAGGACTCCAGAACCCTAGATCTTTGAGGGTTTGCATTGGTGAAGTGATGCAGAGGTTAATGTTTTATTAATAAAAAGTTCAGGCAACCAGATCTCCACATAAGATATGAATCTATCAAATGATGAATGGCCCTCCTTCCATTGGCAAGCTCTGTGGGTTGCTTTGGCTAACCACCAGGGCCATTCTATGGTAGAAGGATCACTTCCACCTACCAGCTAGCATTCATGTGCACAAGGTGAAGGTGTAAGTAGGGAAATAAATCAAGACAGCCCCAGACAGAGAGGGGGCTGGGCAGAGACAAAGAGGCAGAGAAGCTTTTGTACCAGTATCAGGTACAAAATCAGTATCATCTGGTGTCATTAATTTCCCACTACATTGGTTAAACTATTTTGAATATTTTGTTATACTCTATTTTTTTTAAAGTCTTATTAGGACCTATTAAATTGATTTCTGACTCACTAATGGATTGTCACACAGTTTGGAAACCTTGGCTAAAAAAAAAAGGAAACCTTGGCTATTACCGAACCAGAACTTAGCAATGGATTTGTGTTAGAACCCAACTGTTTTTTGTTTTTTTGTTTTGTTTTGTTTTGTTTTTTTTGCTCCGTGACTCTTTAACTTGCTCTGTAACTTTTTAAGCCTCAGTGTTCTTTTTGAAAAATGGAGATAATAATCCTGAACAGAAAAAAGAAAAAACTCTGAACAGAGAAGGATGTTGTAGCCAGGATAATAATATAGGATTACCATACATATTATTTTTATTGCTGTAATATTGCATATATATATATGTTATATTATTGGTGTAATATAGCACCAACAACTAATGAGATGGTCCAAAATTTTGCAGTTTTGTGACAGGTCAGCTTTAGCCATGCTAAAATTAGGCATGTTCATCTTACCTAAAGAAAACCAGTCAGCATGAACCTAAGCTCAGCTACCAAGTAAGTTATCCTTATAGATCCTTACCTGATACCTTTAACTGTATCTTGTTTGCCTGTCTAAGCACCTAGATCCAATACACAATTGCGTTTTTAATTGGGCTATACCCTAGAGCCCAATAAACACCTTTGTGTTAAAATGGATCCTCAGATCTTACAAAGATAAGTCAGACTATTGTTCACATTTTACCCATTCATTATTCCCTTTTATCTTCTTCTTCCCAAGGAGAAATCAACCAAGAGTGAGTCTTCTTTCCTTTTAGAATACTTTTTAGAGATTCCATTTACAAAATGACTTTTAGCTCCTCTCCTTGTCTTGACCTGCATTTAGATTCCAGAAGAACTAACATAGGTACCCAGGAATAAAGCAGAGCAGACAGTAAAATACTTTAACCTGGCTAACTGCACATTTCTTTTCATTATTACAAGGTTGAACTACTTTAAATGCTTCATTAGCAATACTTAATTAAAAGGAATTTTTCTACTGGTGATAAAGTTTTTGTTACAGTTTTAGCCTAAAGTCAATGTAACTCACGAAATCAGTACTTCTCTAACTCTATGATGGGGACTGTTTTTTTTTTTCCCCTCTCACTTACCCTACCCCACAGTCCCTGGTAACCACCATTCTAGTCTGTTTCTATGTTTTCAGCTTTTTTAGTTTCCATGTATAAGTCATATCAGGCAGTATTTGCCTTTCTCTGTCTGACTTATTTTACTGCTGTGTAATGCCTCAAGGTCCATCCACGTTGTCTTAAATAGAAGACTCCTTCCTAGTGGCTAATATTTCATGGTATATATACATTATGTCTTCTTTATCCATTCACTTGCTGATAATACTTAGGTTTTTCCCTATCTTGGCTATTTGAATAACGTAACAATGAACATGAAAGTGTAGATACATTTTCAATATTTTCATTTCCTTTGGATATTCATTTCCTTCCCCCAGAAGTGGGACTGCTGGCTCATATGGTAGTTCTATTGTTTACTTTTTGAGGAACCTATGGTGGCTGCATCAATATACATTCCCACAAATAGTCCAAAAGGGTTCTCTTTTCTCAGTATGCTCACCAATATTTATCTCTCTGTCTCACGCTTTTTCTTTCTTTTCTTTCTTTCTTTCTTTCTTTCTTTCTTTCTTTCTTTCCTTCTTTTTCTTTCTTTTTGGATGAGAACCACTCTTAACAGGGGTGATGTGATATTCCATTGTGATTTTGATTTACATTTCCCCAATATTAAGTGCTGTTGAGTCACTGATTTCTTACCTTGCAGAAACAATGAGTTGGTTTTATAATTCTAAAATATTTGACAAACTTTTTCTCCTCAATAATCATAACTCAGTATGCAAGAATAGTTGTTTTGACCATTTTACATATTATCTCAAAATTTTAATAATCTCAATTTTAACATATTAATCTTTACAAATTAACAATTTTTACCAATCATTGGGCCTATTGTTTCATTTAGCTTGTTTTCATTTTCTTTGTTAGCAAGAAAATCCTGATGAAGGAAGCAATAAGTGGTTTACATTTTGTGCAATCTTCCTAATCTGGGTAACTGCTCTGGAATACCTTCCTATCATTATAGCTGTGTTGTCGAAACAAACTTCTATACAAAAATTGAACTCTAAACCCCATTTGCGGACAATGTAATTCTTCATAGTTTTCTACAGCTCAGAGCTACTCATATTTGTTGGCAAAGAAGCTGAAGAAAACGATTCTTCCTTATATTGCCATCATGTACAATTGCACATATGGCAAAAGAACTGCCACGTGAGCATTACTTCAGCATTTGTCAAGACATAGTAAAAATATTTTGCTAGTTTTATTTGTCCTTTGAGTTGCTATTACCTAGTTTTTAAAAAATATGTCAAGCCATGTGATCTTTGACATACATATTCACTCAATATTTTCAAGCAAATACCTTTGATGTCATCTTTCACTAATGCCTTATCAATTGTACTTTTATTTTTGCCTCAGCAATCTAAAGTACTACTATCTAAGACATCTACAAGGCATTAATGTTTAAATATGAAGTATTGGGGGATCACTGAGTGGCTCAGTGGTTTAGCGCCTGCCTTTGGCCAAGGGTGTGATCCTGGAGTCCTGGGATTGAGTCCCACATCAGGCTCCCTGCATGAAGCCTGCTTCTTCCTCTGCCTGTGTGTGTGTGTGTGTGTGTGTGTGTGTGTCTCATGAATAAATAAGTAAAATCTTTTAAAAAAATAAAAAAAATAAATATGAAGTATTGAACATTTGCTTCAATTGGCTTTTTACATCAGTGTTCAACCTTTCAAAATGCTTTTGTTTTTGAACTTACTTATGTTTTGTGTATGAATGTTGCATATATTTTGATGGATTCATTGCTATATCAGCCAGCCCATCTCAGTAAATGACATGACATGTTTTCATATTTCACCATCAATAAACTGAACTCAATATATGGGCGATCATACTTCATAATAAAACTAATATTAATTCTTTTGATCTTTATTTCTTTGAAATCACATTTATGGTCAGCAATTAGTTTATTTCCGATGAAAATACATGTCAAAAACTCCTGTGAAGCTTGCTTTTCTATTAGTTAGTTGGGGTCAAAAATAAATAATACAAATTTTACTTCCCTAACTTGATTAAAACTTAAAATAATTTATAAAAATAAATGATTATATTTTCTCAAATTTTTTTTTTTTGGATTACAGTTGGTGAGCTAACCTCAAAATGTCACATGATTTGGTGTGGCCCTACTGTTCGTGACTTGTAGGCACTTAGCACCCTTGTGACTCTTGTGTAGTTCAACAGCACACAATTCATTTATAGCCTACTGGATGAGTCCAATAATCATGTGTTTAGAATACATAGCAATATTAAATTGTTATAAAAGTTTCTAAGCATGTATTTTTAATTTCTGTACTATCATGGTGCAGTATCACCTTGTCTGAGCACCATACTTGAATAGCACTGTATTACATAGCATCCACAGTTTATTAACTCCTATCTCTTTCATGGAGACAATCTTTTCAAATCTTCTACTTCTTTTCAAATGCTTTTTGGCTAGGTGAACAGTGTTCTAGGCTTTAAAAGAAAGCAAACACAGTTAGTTGTGAGGAAAATGCAGATAAAGCAGAGTCTATTTTCTCTGACCTTTGTCCCTTTTTCGTCTTTCTCCCTTACGTAGCTCCCCCGTGTGGGCATACTGTAGGCACATCGTCCACGGCAGTCTTGTTTCATTGTCTGACACTTCTCTACCTAATTAATCCTCTGTCCTAGTGTTGGTTTAACTCATTCCAATGTCTCCAGAAAGTGATGCTGCTGACATTTTTGTAACGGAATCAAAATGAAGTTGCTTAAGTAAAACAATTCTAAGTCATAGAATATTTTCCAAGAGTGCTCTAATTTGATTTTTCAAGGGAAGCCTGCAAGACTTTCAAAATCTGAACATGAACAATAATAAGATTTGAGGTTCATAAATTTGTTTATCTTTGTAATCGTGTTATTGTTAGCAAATGTGCCTAGTTGTTAGAAATAATGTGGCAGAAAAAGAAAGCCAGTTGTTTGTTTTTAAGAAAACCCATTACAAAAAAAAAAAAAACAAAACAAAACAAAAAACCCATTACAGGTAATTAGACCTGAAATTAAATAGCAAGATATAAAGAAGGAGTATGGAGGTGGAGCATGAGGGACATAATTAGGAATTTTGTTGAATCTTAAGAATAAAAGATTAAAAATGAAAGTATCATCCCACTAAATGCTGTTGGGAATTTACCTATTTCATTATTTGCTTCAGTTTTTCTTATACTAGAAATTATCTAATGAAAGTATATTAGACACACTCAACTCATGCAATTTTGACAAAATAAAAAATAAAGGGAATAGTGCACCATTTTCAAAATTAAATTAGAAGCATAACTTCTTTTGAATTAGTAATTTTTATGCCATCCTCATTTTACTTTGAAAAGGTTTTTATCTCTATGGCAACAATTGCAAAGAAACACACCTTATTCATTTCCATGGGCTCCTAATGAAAATGATTTTAAGCCCATAGTAAGTTAGCAGTATGGTATACAAAAATTTATAATTATAATCCCAAGGATTTATTGATAAAAAGACACAGGCAGGACTACTTATATAGTAAATCAGTCCCTTGACATTTCCTAGCTTGGGAATTATACTTGATTAGCATGTTTCAGAAATTTTATATCATTTGAGAAAAAAATAAATGACAGTTTATGGAATGTGTGTAGAGATATAAAAAGTGAAAAATTGCCAAAAGAAATAAAGATAAGAACAATTTGATTTTGGCAGTATTTTACTCTGACATCATTTACATTACACCAATAAAACAAAATTTTCTAAGAAGTTAGAATTTTTTTCTAGCAAAATGGCTTTTTACAACAAAATAAATGAATTCAGACAAATGACTGATAACAGAAGCTCTTGTCAGGTACCACCGGTGACTTGCAAAGGAAAAGAGTCACAGATAGAAAGGGTCAAGGAAATGCCTACATCTTCATCAGCTGCTTAATATAGTAACATTCTGAAGTTACACTAACAGATGCAATGTCCTGCCCCACCTTCTACCTTTTAATTTTTTTTTTAGTTTAGCTTACTCTATTTCTATATTTCTCATTGCTTTTACTTGAGTGAGTTGGGCTTGTTGTTCATGGAGGAAAAACGTAGTTGCTATAAACTTTACTTGCCTGCAAACTATGACCAATGCCACTTTTAAACAGCAAAAGTTTTATTAAGTCATTTCTAGTGCTGAAAAATTCTTTTTGTCTGAGATAAATATGCAGAATGCCTTGACTCCTACTCTGTCCGCAAGGGAGCACTCATGCCCCTCCTCTCTTCTGACATGTCCTTGAGGTTGAGGTGCTGACTCATGTTGACACATGTGCCTTGTCTTTTATTTATTATTGTTTCATGTTCCTTGCAATTGCAGCTTCTCCCTATTTGGTGACTTGTCTAAGTTTATAAATGTACTCAATTACAAAACAAAAGAAAATGACAACAAAAAACTTTTCTTTGACCTCTCTGAAGGTGTTCTTATACCATCTCTGTTTATACCTCAGCTTCTGTTTTTTTTTTTTTAGATTTATTTATTTATTTATTTATTTATTTATTTATTTATTTGACACACAGAGAGAGAAAGCTCAAGCAGGGGGAGTGACAGGCAGAGGGAGTGGGATAAGCAGACTCCCTGCTGAGCAGGGAGCCTGATGCAGGGCTCCATCCAGAACTCTGGGATCCTGACCTGAGCTGAAGGTCATGCTTAACTGACTGAGCCACCCAGGGAACCCAATACCTCAGCTTCTGAAAAGAACAGTTCATAATCCCCTAACTTTCTCAATAACTACTCTATTCTCAAGACTCATAAAAGGTCACATCTGCCTCTGCCCAGCACAGCCACTCTTAAAAACAGCCTTGTTCCAGATCACCAAAAGCTTTTCCCCAGACCCCATCCTCCCTGACTGTGAAGCTTTTCTAATCAGTTGACCATCCTCTTCTTTTCAGAACTTTTCTCTTATTCTTTTTGTCTATACAGTTGACCCTTGAACAACTCAGGGGTTAGGGGCACTGATCCCCACATAGACGAAAATCTGTGTGTAACTTTTGACTCCCCTCAAAACTTGACTGCCAATAGCCTACTATTGACCAAAAGGCTTACTGATAACAGTAACAGTTGATTAACACATATTTTACATATATTTATATACTGTGTTCTTACAATAAAACGAGAAAATATTATTATTATTATTATTTTTTATTTATGATAGTCACAGAGAGAGAGAGAGAGAGAGAGAGGCAGAGGGAGAAGCAGGCTCCATGCACCGGGAGCCCGACGTGGGATTCGATCCCGGGTCTCCAGGATCGCGCCCTGAGCCAAAGGCAGGCACCAAACCGCTGCGCCACCCAGGGATCCCCGAGAAAATATTATTAAGAAAATCATAAGGAAGAGAAAATATATTTATAGGACTGAAGAAATCCATGTAATTAAGTGGACCGACACAGTTCAAACCCATGTAGTTCAAGGATCAGTTATACTTTTAACTTTCTCATTCACCTTCCTACCCCTATATATAGTTTACTCTAATTACAAGGTTCTATCCTCCATTCTTTTCTTTCTACATTCTCTCCCTTAGCCATCCTATCTACTCTGGTGGCTTTGTCACCCATCAACTGATGACTTTCTAACAGAGAACTCTGTCCTTTTCCTTATGATCTCAACCTAGTTTTTAGTGGGATAATGCATTTCCATTTGCAGATCCTTTTGGCAGTTCTAATGCTATAGACTTGAAACTGACTCATCTCCAAAAGAATGTTTTCCTTTAGTATTTTTTACTTTGGTTAAACGCATTATCACCATTTCAGATTTGATACTTTAGTCACCACTTTTAATACTTATGTCCATTGCCTTGTTTCTGCTCATTCTCTCTCCTTAATGTCTGTCCCATCTGGTCATTTCACATTATTTTTATAAGCATGAGCTGAGTTTAGCCTTCTATTACTTATTGATTAGACTAAAAAATAGTTCTATCATTTGCTCCAATATAAAACATACTCATACTCTGTCTCCCTGTCTCCCTATCTCTATCTCTCTCATGGTGAGGTTAATATTAATCACTCTTTTTTTTTATTCTCCTCAAAAACTATTGAGGGTTCTGCACTGGTAATATTAAGGATGATGGTTATTCCACTTCTGGGTGCAGATGTTGTTGGTATCAGACTCAGTGACCAGCTACCGTGGGTGCTGGCTGCCAATGGCCTGTGCTCCTGTGCTCCTCTCGAGGTTGCCTTAGTCTACAGAACTGCCTTGACTGCAGATACCTCAGAAGGTACTGCCTTCTCCCCACCCTGTGGCTGCTGGGTATCAAAGCCTTGCCTCCTTCTCCAATGTAGGGATAAATTCTCTGGTGCCCCAGGTTACCTGATCAGATCAGGCCAAGACTAGACTTGTGAAAGCACATTTTTCCAGTCTTCCTCTTCCTTTTTCTGCTTCCTTCACTCTTACAAGTTTCTTCTGAAAACCAAGTACACAAAACTCCATCTAGATACTGCTTTTAGGGAAAAATGACCTAAGTCAACTTCCATGGTACCTCACATAAAACAGGGATTCAAATGTTTCTCAAGTAAATAAAACAGGCTTTCAGATCTATCAGAAAGAAGGTCTTCTTTCAAACATAGTTGCTTCTCTCAAAATAGTCCTTCTTACTTATTTTCTTCTTTTTCCAACTTTTTATTAATTAGCTTTTGTCTTTTCTTCCCAGTATACAGAAGGTTTACTTATAAACCTTCAAATTCTTTTAAAGATAAACCATAAACATGATTGAATAAGTATATAACTGAAATGTTTAATTTAAATTTAAACATGATTTATATGCATACTATTAAAATGTTCTTCACAAGAGATGTGGAATATTGTAGAAAACACAAGGCCAGTGGACAATCTGTAGGGACAGCCCTCTCTATAACAGAAAGTGGGGTGATATTTCCTTCAATGGTATTTTGCTCTTTTCATCATATTTTCTGCAGTTAATATTCTTAAGGTGGCATTATTATTATTGAATAAAATATTATTGAATTTACATAAATTATATGTGTTTATATTGTTGAATTTTATGTGCATTTGAGGCATTAAATATACGTTGAGATATTCTTTTTCACAGTCCCATAGATGCACTGTTAATATCCCTAACAATGCAAATACAAACAACAATCCTTGCTTGTGTTCAGGTGTGTACAGTTTAGTGATTTTAGAATTGCAGATGATGAACAACATAGTATGGCATGTTGCATACTCTTATGAATTTTAAAAGTGTGATAAAAACACAGATATATACACACACATATATATGATTTGCTGAATTTATCAAAAATATCAAACAGATGTCAAATGTATCTATAACTAGTCATGAAAAAAATCCAAGTAAAAGTTTACTATTTTTTTTTAAGGAAAATTAGGAAAAGTAGGTTCTAGGCTGTTTCTGGAAAAATTCAAGAACTATTTTAAATGCTATTAGGCCAAGAATTTAGAAATAAGAATACTGTATAATTTACTTATATTCCATAAAGGAGACACTTCCAACTTTTCTTATAATTGTTATATCACATTTATTTTACAATGGCTCTATTCTCCCCTGAAAATTGAAATATAACATATTGAAAAAAATAAAGTTCCATAAAATTAAATTTGTTTTCAGAATTCTGTGCTACTACCCAAGGTAACTCAAAATACTATGGAATTTTATAAAGTTGAGGTCTTGTATTGTTTACTAGAAACATAATGCTGGCTTTCAAAGTCATTAGGCCATAAAAATGTTTCATAATCCAAACGTTTTGCATTTCTGAAAACTTATATGTTTGTATTTCCCAAACTGATTAATAACTTGTAATTAATTCTTGGTTTTGGCAGCTACCTACATATATATTCACTGTGTGCCAAATGGATAAATAGCTTTGTACTTGACATTCCCAGTGGTAAATGTACCAAATAGCTACTAATGTGTTCAGTGTGATGTTCTGAATAATGATACTTATGCAGGAATTTAGCATACTGTCACTTTAGTGGAAAGTGCCTTCTCCTTTTCCATTCTCTTTAAGTGTTTCTTTGACTAGGTAGTTTATATTTATAAGATTCATTCATAGAACACCTGTCATCAGACTGCATTCAAAGTGTTCCTGGCTTAGTCTCCTAACATGCCTAGGGCTAAGCTGTGATGAAACAGATAAATTTAGATTAGAATCTTGAATGATTTGCCTGAAGTCACAAATTAATCCAATCCCACAGCTGGAAAAAGAACAGACCAGACTCTCTGCCCCACCCCCACCTCCTGCCCCCTGTTCCCCACTGACCAGCCAATGCTTGTTCTCAACTGTTGGTGCTGGATAAGCAGGGCATGGGCACAGAATATTCACTCTTTACGATGTGTGGAGACCACAAAAGGATCAACTGTACCTATCTACATTTGTCTCTTTATCATGTGTGGTTTTAATGAACAAAATAAATGGCTTTGGTCAAATTCCCAATATTCTCCATTTTAAAGACATGAAAATCTGGGTTTTAGAATGGAACCACAAAACAGACAGTAAGGGCTTTTTATTATACAGAATAGTTAGAGATTAATAGCCTGAAGCCTTGAAGAACTGTTGAATGTTTCCAGACCTCAGTTTCATTATTTGGTGGACTAGAATGACACTATTGATGCCTTTCAGCTCTAAAATCTGACAACTGGATGTCCCTAGAATGGGCCCCGAAACCCATCCTCTGAAGGAGCTCCCTGCCTGTGTGGGCCTCAGGGACTGTGTCTCTAGTTCAAAGGAGCCTCATAAGATGGTGTGCTTCTTCTACAGCAGACACCAGGTCTTGGGCCTTAAATAAATAAATAAATAAATAAATAAATAAATAAATAAATAAATAATAAATAAGCCATTCAGAATCGGAGTCTGTATTAATCCAATAACAGCTGATAAAGCTATTCTGTTGCGATATAAATGGTGTCATTTGACTCTTTCTTTAAATGAATAAGAACCTCAGTTCCCTGTGGTTTAACGATCTATATAAGTATTACTATAATAAAACCATTGGTTACAATCTCTTTTTCTTGTTACAGCCTTCCCAGGGCACTTTGTGTCTTCTGCTTCAAGTGAATTGCAGAGACTCACTAATTAGAGTGAAGTTTACCGCAATGGACCCCAGGCACACTGTCATTAACTAGCTGTGATACTTATCTGAGCAGTGGCCTGTTCTCAAAAAGTCTGGACTACATCTCATACTATGTCTTTTTTCACCAGATCCTAATTAGACTGAGCTAGAAGTTGTCTCCCAATGTCTTTTTGTTCCTTTACCTTTCCTACCAGTTAGAGTGTGAGGCAAAAGTAGAGAATTCTTGTCCTTGCTATACAACTACCCCTTTGTGAACATTTGTTTGACATTTACATGTATTAGCCTCTCTCACTTCTTCCTGCTTTACTCTATGGCTTCAGCAACTATATTTAATGTAGCTTTGATGGACACCAAGCTACTGTGAGGAGTAACTGGGTGGCAGGACACTAGGAGAAAATAGTGAAGTACAAATTTTCAGATAAAACACCAGTGTCATTCCTTGAACTTAAAAAAAAATATTCTCTGAAATTCTGGTTGTATATCCTGAGAAGTATCTAACTGACAATATTAAAAAATCTCACAAGCATTAAATCATACCTTATTATGTAATCAGTTGATGAAGTGACATGCTTAATAATGAATCACTTGCTATGGGGACTTCATCAGTTAGGACAAGCAGAAGAAATATGCAAAATAATGAATATACACTTTTGCTCCAAGAAATGTATCATATAATAAAAGTAAGAAGACTACTATGCTCTTCTTATATTCTATTCTTATTTCTCAATTTTTGAAATAGGGTATAAAATAATGAAAGCATATAGATGACTTTATATTTACTTATTTATACACACATAAAACACCCAACACACATAAAAATAACTGAATAAAGTCAGATAACAAATGTACAAAATCTGTATATGAGATATATGATGACATAGACACTTATAATGTTTGAATGCTTTACATTCCTAGTAGAAATGGTACTTCATATAAAAAGAATATAAATGCAAAATAAACCATCATATGATTTTTACATATGGTAGGAATCATATTACACTATATATTTTTTTCTCCCAAAGTGACTATTTTAACTCAGTAAGTTATCTCAATTATATAATGTTGAACTTTTGTAAGTGTTCATTAAAATAGTCTTATAGGTAAACTGGGGATAGTTAGATAATTCTAAATGGTAAATGAGTTTCTAGAAAGACAGCAAATAAAGACAGAGATAGCAGTATCAGATATTGAAATAATAGTGAAGGTTCCCCAAAGTATCCTATGGAGCTTTGCAAATAGAAGTGCAAGGATAGATGTAAATGTGATCATTTTTATTCTCTGAGTTTTATATTTGGTTTTGTACATTCAAATGAGATATTGGGGAAAAGTTGCATAGCCCTTGGAATCTGGATAAGGTACACAACTTCGTAGCAACCAGCTACGAAGGATCAAAGATGGTATTTTTAAGAAACTCTCAAGGTAATTCTCAAGGAGAAATTGTTAGGAAATTTCAAAGGAAGTAAATAGAAAAAATGTCATCAGTATGCCAGGAAGCTTAAAACATGTGCAATAAACACAAACCATTATTTGTAGAATGTAGAACTTCTAAGATCTATTTACAACATTTATATATACATATTTATATATGGATCCAAGCAAAGAAAGAAGATGCTTTTTCCCTGTATTTATGTTCTACCGATGACCAGAATTAAAACAATTATTTAAAAATTTGTTGAATTTTTCCTTTTAGCAATACAAATTTTTGGTACATGATACCAGAAATAGCATTAGTGAGTGAGCAGAATTATGGATACACTCACTATGCATTTTAAAGGTCAGTGTCAGTTTCAATACATAAAGATTAAAAGATAGTCTTATATTTCTTTTTCATCATAATGTGCAACTAACCAAATTACTTCCTGAAGCTGGAAACTCATCATTATTCATTCTTTTCTCTATCAGACTCTTCCTTAAAATTCAAGCCCATGTAAAATAATTTAATCCCAACTATAGACAATTGTTAGTGGTTTCTACCAGACTCTGAATTCACTTCATTGGAACTATGAGGTCATAATGTACTGTGGAATAAGCCACCCTAAAAAAAAGAAGAATTATTTTTTACTATAAAATTTCTGTTCAAGATCAAAATCATAATCAAGCAACAAAAAAAATGCATGAGTGAGGTATCATCTTGGTCCAACCAAGTAAACTTATATTTGAGATAGTAACTAGCTGACTCCCCAAGAAAATGTTTTTCTGTTTTGTCTTTTTTTTTTTTTTTCAGAGACCTAGAATGATTTCTTGAAAAAGTTCATGGTAGTTTTATGCCAACCTTGAGACTGTTCAGACATACTCTTTATGTGATGAACAAGGAAAAACCCAAGGTCACATTAAAATAATATTTTTTTATATATTTTGGGAAATTCTATTAAGAATATTAGGAATCTCTGCAAGAATCTACATCTTAGGGAGAACTTTTATAAACACCAGTTCTTTTGAGATATTTCATATAAACTTCTAAGAAAATGCTCAGTTGTCTGAAATACCCCACTTTTCACTAAAATACTTTTCTGGGCTTCCATCCAGTTCCTCCACCAGATTCCCCATTGCTGTCTTCTTTCCTCACAATTCACCCCTTTCTTGCAATTTTCATTTCTAATGCTCTCTTGATTATTCAACAAAACTTCTCTCTCAGCTGGCACCAATTTCAGCCACCTCTACTTTTATCCAACATTTTTCCTCTGACATTGTTCCAAATTTGAATCCTGTTCAACCCCCATGCATCCTGAAATGTTCTTCTGTTAACTTCTTGGTCCCTGCAGTGTCCTGGCCCTTATTATGGCCCTTCTCTGACCTCCTCATGGGTTGAACATCTTTTTGGCCCCCTCCTATTCTCCTTTACTTCTCTCTGATATACTCTTACCTGTGCTTTAGGGTCAGTGCTAAACATTAATTGAATTTTAAGAATTGTGTTAATGTATAAGGATGTGAGACTTACAAATGTGCCAGCCAAAAGTTTTATCTGTAGGACTTTGAAAAGATAACAAAGTTAAAAATATATATATATATTATATTTATATATATTTATAATATATATATATTATATTTATATAATGGCCTATGACGGAATCAAGGAAGAAAATCAGGAGGTTAAGAAAAAAAGCCCCAAACATTTCAGATATATATTTCCACCAAATGTTATTGAGGTTAAGAGAAGCTTTTAAGTACGAGAAGCATACTGCTACATATTTTATTGAATGAACACCTTATAATATAAGATTTAGCAGCTTAAAAGTCAGTGAAAAGAATACAATCAACTAACACAAATTTGAAACAGAATTTTGATGTATTTCTTGGAGAAAAAGTGTTCTTATTGTGCTCATAGAAAACTGTACACAAAGGGTAAAAGAGAAAATAAATTTATCAATCAGAATCTGTATGCCTTAATAAAAATAAAAATAGTTATATTAACATGTTTTTATTTTGTTTGATATTTTTTAAAGTATGTTTAGATGTGATACCTATATTTATTTTTCTGTTTCTGTGACACCTATGCTTGTAACTAACCATAATTGTGAGATATTGGTAGAGCAAAAGTTATTATCTATTTAACCTTTGAGGAAAATGAAGAAGTCAATGATTTATTTAAAATTAAATGTTCTCCTTTCATTAAAGACATCTTTGACTAGGAGTAAGATGTATAAGATTTGCCACATATTTTATACATCATTTCAGTTAATTTAATGATAGGCAAATCCCTCCTGGTCAAACACCTGCAATCAAAATATAAGAGTTTTGTTGACAATGTGCCAATAAAAAATAATTTTAAATTCATAGATTTTCCTATTGTTTTCTATTTCAAGTTTCAGTGAAATGGAAAAACTACTGGCCTTGATCTTAGCTTGCAGTATGTGTGTATAAGTACGTGTGTATGCACACACATATACATACAAGCAAATTAATATGTCTAAAAGAGCTGAATGCTACCTAACTCTTGAGCAGAGAAGAAACGGTAGCACCAAGGTTGACCTAACTGAAAATATGTAAGAATGCTAATTTCTTAAATTAGTTTGCTTCCCTTTTAAGTAGCTTATAAAGCAGAATAAATCATGGATTGTATTTGAAATAATCATTTGTAAATGTGGATAATGTCAATAATATCTATTCCAGCTTCTTTTCTCAATAAATATGGTACTTATGAAAGGTGATAGCAATAATGACAAGCCATCCCTAACTGTATTCATAAAATACTTTTACATTCTTTAACTTCTGACACTATTACTCTTGATAGAAGATAAAAAATAAAAGTAATATTAAATTATTGGAAATATACATATTTATAAATGGAGTAAATTTGCATAAAGTAGTGGTTTGAACTTTATAATTTGAGTATGTTCCTCCATAATCTTATCACAAAGAATACATAAATTTATTCTTTAATCCTCCTTCCTCTGAAATGCAAGCTTTGAGAGAGTACAATTTCAATTTGAAGCATTATTATTTTTAAAAAGCCTCATTGGAATATTTTTTTTCATTTCAGCTAGTACCTGACAAGGACTCTCATAATTATCTTACAAGCCAAATTAAGAAATGTGGGTGGGAAGAAGGTAGAGTTTAATGTATTTGTACATGATTTAATTATCATGCCTCAAGAACATCAGTGGTAATCAAAATGGTAGCCTTTGCTGGTGTTATGTGAAATTATCAGGTTCTATTCTGTTCCTGAAAGATTTCTGTTCCTGAAATCTTTATTAAAGATTTGCAAGAAGACTTAAAGGATAGGCTTATCAAATTTTAAGGTAACATAAAGCTGGGAGCTATTTCACTGGAAAAGAAAACTAATAGAATGATGTTAGGGACTCAAATCCAGAAGAGGAAATTTAACAATGACAAGGATCAGTTTCTTCTCTGTGATTCAAAAAGGCAACTGTACAACAGGATGGATGACCATCTGGCTTGGCAGAAGTTTTCATTAAAATAAGAGAGGGAACACGAAATTGACCACATATCAGTACAAGTCAAAAGTACACTATCATTGCACACTTAAACATTTGCTAAGAGGGTATATTTCATGTCAAATGTTCTTACCACACACCCACAAACAACTCTGCCTTAGGAGAATAATTCAGATATAATGCCCTTGGCCTAGCCTCACCTGCTTAGCTCTATAATTTCCATCTTAAACCTCCTATGGAGTATAAGATTTGGGAATTGAAACTAAAAATCTGTTTATTACTATGTTTTTCTACTTTATTGAATTACAGTGGACTAAAAATTATATATACTTAAGGTATACAATTTGATGATCTGATATACATTGTGAACTATTCACCATGACCAAGATAATTAACATATCCTTCACCTCACACATAATTACCTTTTCTTGTGGTGAAAACACTTAAGATCTACCCTTTTAGCAAATTTCAAGTATACAATACAATATTAATTATACTATCATTGTTGTACATCTCCAGAACTTATTTATCTTGCATAACTAAAACTTTGTACACTTTTTTTGGATATATCCTTTTTTTAAAAAAAAATTATTCATGAAAGACACACAGAGAGAGAGAGAGAGAGAGAGGCAGAGACACAGGCAGAGGGAGAAGCAGACTCCATGCAGGTAGCCTGATGTGGGATTCAATCCCGGGTCTCCAGGATCAGGCCCTGGGCTGAAGGTGGCGCTAAACTGCTGAGCCACCCACGCTGCCCAACTTTGTACACTTTTAACAACATCTCCCTCTATCCCCCTCATCCCAGCTCCTAGTAATCACCATTCTTTTCTCTGTTTCTATGAATTTGACATTTTTGGATTTAGACATATAAATGAGAACATGCAGTATTTGTCCTTCTGTTTCTGGCTTATTTCACTTAGCATAATGTCCTCCCATGTTCACCCATGTGCTCACAAATGGCAAGATTTCCTTCTTTTTTAAGACTGAATAATATTTCATTGTGTGCACTTGTGTGTATGTATGTTTGTAATCACATTTTCTTTATCCATTCATCTGTCAATACACATTTAAGTTGTTTTGCATATCATGAGAATGCAGATGTTTCCTTGAAATTATCATTTCCTTTGGATATATGCCCATAAGTGAAATTGCTGGGTTATAAGGTAGTTGTATTTTTAGTTTTTTGAGAAAACTCCATATTCTTTTCCACAGTGGCTGCACCAATTTACATTCCCACCAAGAGTGCACCAGGGTTCCCTTTTCCCTTCATCCTCACCAACACTTGTTACCTCTTGTCTTTCTGATAACAGCCATTTTAACAGATATGAAAACATCTCATTATGGTTTTGATTTACATTCCCTGGTGATTAGTGATGTTTAGACCTTCTTATGTACCTGCTGGTCATTTGTATATCTTCTTTTGAGAAATGTCTATTCAGGTTTTTCGCCCATTTTTAAACTGGGTTACTGGGGGTTTGCGATTGTGTTGCATGAGTTCCTTATATATTCTGGATATTAATTAGGAGGTATAATTTATCACTCAGTTTCCAGGAAAGGAGAGTTACTAGAAAGGAAGTGTCCTCTGGATGCTGAACATAGAAATTAACTCAGGCACATGGCCTTTGATGTAATTAGACATCTTGGCGATAGTTGGGCGAAAACAGAAGAAGCAGCCTGGAAATTAACTTCACAAGGTAATTTCCTCTGGTCTTCTGTTCCCAATGAGTTAAGTGCTTAAGGCAGACTAAAAGCCTCAGTCCAGATAAGTAATTTTCTATTTTTCTCCCTGACACTATTTAAACTTTGATTAGGTAGATTAATGAACTCCTGAATAGAGGTGCTGGAGAGCCAAAGGGGAAACAATAGTTGTATATACAGTTTTTGGGGGAGCAGAACTCAAATAGGACTATCTTATAAATATTTGTTTAAGATATCAGCATAGATCCACTTATTGGCAATTTGTCCTTTACAAGTTGCTTAAAGAAACCTCAGTTTCTCTGTGAGGATGATAGTATTACATACCTCATAGAACTACTGTGAGAAATAAATAAATGAAATAATATATGAAGCATTTAGCACATTATAAGTAGCCCATAAATCTTAGCCATTATTCACAAAACTTTTCCTTTTATTTTCTTAACCATTAAAGCCTATTAAGCCCTTTTGTGTTCACTAAACTAGCCATTCAGAATAAAAAAGTAAACATAGAGTTTCTTAGTTTTTAATTTTGACTTTTGTCCAAATCAAATCTTAATTGTATCATCAAAAATTTAAAAAAATACACAGAAGCACATCAGCTCAATCTTAAACTCCAACAGAAGTATATTGTCTATAATACAAGGGTATACTCGTCACATTTTGCTCTGCCCTAGATAAGACCACACATGTTCAATCCCATTCCTGATACCCTCTGAAAGTCCATGAGTATTTTCTGGGAAATACTATCAGCATGCTGGGAGTCAGGAATCCATATAAGAGAGAATTAAGAGAAATGGTATTTTATTAATCTAATAAAAGGTAAACCTTGGTAAACTACACCACTGGTTCCCAAATATGTGAAGAATTCTGATATACTTGAGGCAAAAGACTTATTTGCCAGAGGACAGAACTGGGAATTATAAACAAAAATGACTAAAAAAGAGATTTCAGGTTAATATCCTAGGACACTAAAAGAGAATGTGGGATTTAGAATCAGAAGCTTCATATTCACATCCTAGCTCTACTTTTTATTAGCTCTTTGACTTTAGGCAAATCATCTAAACTCTGAGTCATATAATCCTCACCTATAAGGTAACAAAAATTATTAATAATAATAATATAAACAAGCACATAAAATGTTTCAAACCATTAATATGATTTAAAAATAGTAAGAACAATAATAAGCCATTATATGGGATGATCCACAACTGAAAGTGAAGCTTACTGAAGTGAAGCTTATCCATTATCATTGCAGGGGTTCCCTTTACAGGAGGAAGGTAAGACTAACTATTGCAACTGCAATTTATTCACTTACTACATATTTTATCTCAAAGGCAGTAAACTGTGATGAAAGAAGAATTAGAAAGCATCACTAATGTCAATAATTTAATTCAATTAAAGACTGGAGTTAATATCCACAGTCTTTACAGTATTCATGAACAGGCGAGAACTCCAAAAGATACTCATCAACTTAACTCTGCAAAGATCAGCTTAACTCAAAAACCCCAAAATATGACCAATGTGCCCCAGATCAAATTACAGTTAATTCATTTCACCTCAACTATATCTCTACATTTGTGCTGCCAATCTTGAAAGTATACAGAACTTTCTGGATTGCAAAAGCTCTGTCAAAATCTCAAATTTCAGCCTTTGGATAGTTAATACTCTCCTTATGCCCATCTGCTTGTTATATTTTGGGGTTATTTTTATTAATGTTCAGAAATAAGTAAGCCCTGAGATAGTAGTGCCTGCCAGTTGTTCCAAGTTTACTTACCCTCTGACCTTCTTTTCCAGGTGGACCCTGTGGGCCTTGTATACCCAAGGAACCCTATAGGGAGCAGAAAGAACATATGTTAATAACTGTTTTAAGTACACCTGCCTCACAAAGAATGTTATGAAAAGTAATATCTATCTTATTGATTAAAAAAACTTTTAAAGTGATTTGAGACCCTGTAATATATTAATAATGATAAATTGTTCTGTGACTGATTTGTCTTTGGAGCTAACTCCAGAGAAGAAAAAAAAAAGCAATTCCAAATCAGGTGTGAGGCTAGTGTTCACTTCCAGACTCCAGACTTCCTTCTTTTCTGACTCCCATATGGTCAGAACTATGTTTCACCAAACTACCATAAATAAGTAGTAACAATATTTGCAAGCAGGAAAAAAATGTCCTTTCAATATTTGAACTCTATAAATAAAGCCACATTTTTGGTTGAGAGTATCTCTTCTAAGTATCCTCCAAAAAACCCATGGTTATAACATTGGCTTCAACATATGTCTTTTCACAACATTTAATTTTTGATATCAGAGACATTATTTAATACTCTCTCACAACATTATCAGGAGGCAGAAAAAAATTAGTGATTTTTTTCAGATTTTAAAAAAGACCCAGGAAATCCCAAGTGCTGTTAATCTGTAAGTCAAGTTTCCTGATTGTCACAGGTACTTTTATATAGAAATTCTTACTCAGCATGAAACTCAAAATGATGGTATAACTATTTTTTTTTAAATTGTCAGTAGTTAATGCTCTCAAAGTTTCTTTTTAGCTCTCCTGATGCTTCCCCCTTCCCTATTCAAGGTTTTAAATGTGGCCATTTAGGCTTATTTTCTTCTCAGTATGCAATCTCTTGCCATGATCTCATATACCATGGGCTTTGAATATTCTAGGCTAGGGATTCCAAGATTTACAACCTGGGTTATTTTCTGAGCTGCAGAGCCACGTTTCCAACTGCCTGCTTGAGACACTCTATTTCACAGGCATCTGAAATTTAGCACATCAAATACTGGACTTAGGACCTTCTTCTTCCAAACTGGATTCTCTTCCAGCATTCTCCAACTCAGTAAATTCACACAACATCCTGTTTAGTGCTTATGCCAGAGATCTGGAACTCATCTTCCATACTTCCTTCTCTCAAATTTCTCTTCCACATCTAGTTACCAAATTTGGTTGGTGCATCTCCAAAGTATATTTGGAACCATTTATTTCTTTTCATTCCTATAGCTCCAATCATCACTTCTTGCTTGCTCATCCGTAAGAGCTTCCTACTTGAACCAGACACCAACCCCTCCATTCTCCACATCATGCCAAACTTATCTTAAGAAAATCTAGCCTGAAAAAAAAAAAAAGAAAGAAAGAAAATTCGGCCTGATCACAATTCTAGACTTCAAGCTGTATTACAAAGCTATTGTCATCAAGACACATATGGTGCTAGCACAAAAACAGACACATAGGTCAATTGAATGGAATAGAGAACCCAGAAATGGACCCTCAAACACATGGTCAACTAATCTTTGACAAAGCAGGGAAGAATATCCAATGGAAAAAAGATAGTCTCCTCAACAAATGCTGTTGGGAAAATTGGACGGCTATGTGCAGAATGACACAAGACCACTTTCTTATATCAGACACAAAAATAAATTCAAGATGGATAAAAGACCTCAATGTGAGACAGGAATCCATCAAAATCCTATAGAACACACATAGCAACCTCTTTGACCTTGGCCATAGCAACTTCTTAGTAGATGTGTCTCCAGAGGGACAAAAACAAAAATGAACTACTGGGACTTCATCAAGATAAAAAGCTTCTGCACAGCAAAGGAAAAAAATCAACAAAACAAAAGGCAACATGCAGGATGGAAGAAAGTATTTGCAAATGACATGTCAGATAAAAAAGACTAGTATCCAAAATCTCTTAAGAACTTATCAAACAAAACAAAAACAAAAACAAAAACAAAAAAAAGAACTTATCAAACTCAACATCCAAAAACCAAAAAGTCTAGTCAAGAAATGGGCAGAAGACATGAACAGACATTTCTCTGAAGACCACATACAAATGGCTAAAAGACACATGAAAAAATGCTAAACATCACTTATCATCAGGGAAATACAAATCAAAACTACAACGAGATACTACCTCATGCAGTCAGAATGGCTAAAATTAACAACTCAGGAAAAACAGATGTTGGCAAGGATGCAGAGAATGGGGAGTCCTCTTCCACTATTGGTGGGCATGCAAACTGGTATAGCCACTGTGGAAAACAGTATGGAGGTTCCTCACAAAGTTAAAAATAGAACTACTCTATCATCCAGCAATTCCATCACTAGATATTTACCCAAAGGAGACAAAAAGCCTAATTCAAAGGGATACATGCACCCCAATGGTTATAGTAGCATTAGCAACAGTACCCAAATTATGGGAACAGCCCAGATATCCATCGACTGATGAATGGATAAAGAAGCTGTGGTGTGTGCACACACACAAACACACTCAGCCATCAAAAAGAATAAAACTTGCCATTTGCAACAATGTGGGTGGAACTAGAGTGTATTATGCTAAGCAAAATAAGTCAGTCCGAGAAAGACAAATACCATACGATTTCACTCATATGTGGAATCTAAGAGGGAAAAAACCTGAATAAACATAGGAGAAGGGAAGGGAAAATAAAAGATAAAGGCAGAGGGAGCTGCAAATCATAAGAGACTCTCTACTATAAAGAACAAGTAAGGGTTGCTGGAGGGGAGGTTGGCAGGGGATAAGGTAATTAAGGAGGGTACGTGTGAGCTCTCTGTGAGTGAAAAAATTCATACTGGAAAATCTATTCGTTTAAATAAGTTTTTGAGTATAGCCAGGGTACCTGGGTGGCTCAATGGTTGAGTGTCTGCCTTTGGCTTAGGTTTTGATCCCATTGTCCTAGGATCAAGTTCCACATCAGACTCCTTGCAGGGAGCCTGCTCTCCCTCTGCCTATGTCTCTGCCTCTCTCTGTGTATCTCTCAAGAATAAACAAATTTTTTAAAAAGTTTTTGGGTAAGCCAATAATTTTCAAAGAGTTTTACAAATATTATGATTAACCTATCATATATTAAATGGCTAAATGATTTGGAATAAATGAGAAATCTAGTAATAGTCACATAAATCTGAATTTACTTCCATTCCAGAAGAAACATTCTTTTGCTTACCTAATTTTTAAAATTTAGGATACGTTTTTACATTATGAATTTTTTCTTTAAAAGTTGTAGTTACCTTTAAACTAAAACATCAGATGTGCTTGTGTTAGCCTATAATTATTTATTACGTATATATTAATTTTTTGTTTTTATAGAAGAAACTTTTAATAAATGTCATAATGTGCATATTGCCATCTAATTTTATTTTGAATTTATAAAGTTATAAATATGTAAATTTTCCTTCAGATAACTTTCATTTGATCAAAGTTCAGTATTTAATAAAATTACACTAACTCGTTTTCCAAAAACATTAATACAAAAAATTCCGCATGTATCACAAATCCTCAGTGTTTCCTCAAATCTTTCTAATTCCTTCCCTATAAAACACTAGTAAAATATATGTATTTATTACTTTCTTTTATCTATTCTTGGTATAATTTAATGTTATAGGGGCATCTAAAGCCTATGTTTTATTGATTTAAGCAGGAATAAAAAACAAGGAATGAAAAAAGTGGTAAGTTCTGCTTGTTTTTTTTTTTTTTTTTTTTTTACAAAAAAATGTCTGCCAAACAATATATAACCAAGGAAAGTTGGCCAGTTAAGCCAAATTTAGGATGGCACATTTATTATGTGTATAGGAAAAATAATTTTTAAAATCCAAAAATACCAAGTATTAATTATAATATAATTACAGGGAGTTATGTCATTTTTTATAAGACTGACACAATCTTGGCTCTAGATTAAACTCCTTCCTTTTACCCTTAGGAAAGTATTATCATTTCATGAATAGTCAAACTTATATATAACATTTTTGATATCCTTCCAAATGTTGACAGCTCTTTCAGTGTTTTTAAACATGAGCTACTAAAACATACACACACCAAATATTCATGAAGGGAGTACAATTAATTATGAGCCACATATAATCAAAATTGCACTCCCTCAGTTTGAGAAATTACATACAAAAGCCTACAAAAATGCAAAAATATTAAACTTGATTTGGAATGGATTCAATGGATTAAAAAATATTTATGAGAACCTTTGTGTGCAAAGTCCAAATGGTACACTCATACACATAAACCCGTAATATGCCCCTTAAATGTTCATTATTCTGAATCCCATGCCCCATCCCCACCTTATATTCAGTAAATCTAGAAACCAGGGAGATTTTTAATGAAAAGTTAGGGAATTATTTTTAATCTCAAATGGATTATTCACTATTTGAATTATCCATGACCAATTTTTAATCCTAGCCACGTTGCATTAATGATCAGAATATTTTTGAACTGTCCTTATTAAATATTAGTTGAAATTTATAAAGAAAAATAATGTCAATATTGTCATTTGTAAAATATAGGCCAACCAACCACAGAAAAAGTATATTTTTCCCAAAATAAGAAATTAAAATTTGGGATCCCTGGGTGGCGCAGCGGTTTGGCGCCTGCCTTTGGCCCAGGGCGCAATCCTGGAGACCCGGGATCGAATCCCACGTCGAGCTCCCGGTGCATGGAGCCTGCTTCTCCCTCTGCCTATGCCTATGTCTCTGCCTCTCTCTCTCTCTCTCCCTGTGTGACTATCATAAATAAATAAAAAAAAAATAAAAAAAAAAATAAAAAGAAATTAAAATTTGTGGATGATTCATTATTTATAATTATTCAATTTACTACTCCTTCCATCTACTAAAGTCAAATAGTGAACTTGCTAATCACTTACTATTGAAAACTATATATATACCTAAGCTCCAGGGTGCCTAAACTTGGGTAGAGTTCAGCATTTGTCTCAGACTCTTCTCACAATTCTTTCTTACTCCAGCCTTAATCCCATTTTGTGTGTACTTTACTTACCCTGTTAGTTGACCAGAAGTCCTACAGGATGGAGCATTTTTTTCTATCTTCCACCACACTTATAGAAGAGACTTAATAGATGCTTTTTAAATTGGATCACAAGGTAAAAAAACACTGGGATGGAATAACACTGGGTGGTGGTGGTAGGAAACAGATTTCTGGTCCACGTCTAGTCATACTTATTTTCAAAACTTGAACTTAAATACCATATTGTAGAATTTTTTGTCTTGTTTGTATTTCTCATCTAAACTAATCATTCTATTATCTGATATCTAAGAGTAAAATTGCCTGATAGTTCATTTTAGAATTAATTATTTGCCATTTATGATATCATCTCTGTTGTGGAACTTACTTAAATCTTTGACCACTATTTGATGTTTTATAGATGTATACCATTTTTCAAGCCAGAGAATTCTATCTTAGGTATAATCTGTGCATTATTTTCCTCTTTGATTTCATTTGCTGAAGAGTAGTGCCTGTTTATTTTTTCTACTTTTTTTCATGTACTTAGTCTGCTATGAAAATAACTGTAAAGTAGATTTTCCTGAATCTTACAAACATAAAGATTTATTGCTTTTCTGAAAGAAAAGTGTAAGGATTATTTAGGATATTTGTGTCATAAACATCTGCATATGTCTATACAAGCATTCATTCTTTTCTTTTTTTATATGGAATTCTGAACATTAAAAACTTTGACAGGCGAAGGAATTCATAAAACTATTACCTCTTTTGGCTAGGATAAAACTATGTAAAAAATAGTCCAAGCCTGCTAAACCATTTTAAGTTCCAGCGGACAGCTATTACAGTGTGTTACACTACACATAGCTCTCTCTGGATAATCTGCTGATTTTTTAAGACAAGCTAGAGCTTATCATTATGGAAGCCCATGTAAATATTTAACAGAGAAATTACTTAGAATTAACTGGTTCAGAACAGAATTTTGAAGTGTTTAACAAATACAGCATATGTTTAGTAGAGTCAACAGGGTAGATTAATTACATTTAAACACATTTTCATTTGTGAAAAGAGGTGAGATATATTCATAACTTCTTAATCAAAAAAACAAGCTAAAGTAAAAAAGGGAAGTTTCATTTTGAGGTATTTGCACTCCCTTGCTAGGGATTTTGCAGAATATATGATACCTAAAACCTACTTCAACAAAAATGTTATGCAAGTAAGTGTCTTTTAACCATTACAATTATTGCTTTAGAATATGCTTCACAGACTTGAAACATAAGATTAAGCAGAATCTGTACAGATTCTTAAAATACCACTAGGGCATTTTCTGTCTTTCCAATAAAGTGAACAAAATTAAAATGGAAAACAGTTTTCCTGTTTTTATAGAAAATTTCTGTCTTTATAGAAAATTTCATGCCTTTAATACGAGAACAATGGGAACAAATATGGTAAGTTGGAGACAGTAGAATAACAGCAAAAAAAGCAAATTAGTAAATATGTAACAGACATAGTTCAGTCATGGGAAGTGGGTTTTCATGTTAGTTCTGAGAAGTGGAATTCAAGGATGTTTATGTTAATAAATTAAAAGTGACCAGTTTTATGGCATTTCATAGAATTATCATGACACAAGAAAGAATTTCCCTTAGGGTGTGAAAGTATTTAGAAAACGAATTCTATGTTAAATATAAGAAGCCTAGCATATTATAATAAGCAGTTGTCAGGGTACACTAGGAAGTAGATGTCTTTGAAATAAAAAAGCAACAGAATCTCTTTTGTATACTTAAAAAAAAGAAGAAGAAGAAGAAGCCCTGACAAACCTTTCCAGTAACACTGACAAGAGAAGAATAAGAAGCGCTGTCACTAGAAAGAAAATTCTATGAAATATTTGTGTCGACAGGGATGTTTCAATCATTATAAGTTACAGTAAACAGGTTCCATAATTGGATGGACAATTTTATCCCATCTCCAACAATTTAAAAAATAGAGGTCATCTGTAGTGCTTCCAAATTTAACAGTTTCATTTGAAAGTCTTGCCAGGGGGATCCCTGGGTGGCGCAGCGGTTTGGCGCCTGCCTTTGGCCCAGGGCGCGATCCTCGAGACCCGGGATCGAGTCCCACGTCGGGCTCCCGGTGCATGGAGCCCGCTTCTCCCTCTGCCTGTGTCTCTGCCTCTCTCTCTCTCTCTCTCTGTGACTATCACAAATAAATAAAAAAAAATTAAAAAAAAAAAAAGAAAGTCTTGCCAGCATTTTGGACATGAGACAATGAATTACAATTGTTCCATGTGGTTACAAAGATAAATTTTAGTAATAATCTTTTTCTGTTTTCTGAACTCAGAAATCACATCTCTCTCTTTTTTTTTTATAAATTAATTTTTATTGGTGTTCAATTTACCAACATACAGAATAACACCCAGTGCTCATCCCGTCAAGTGTCCCCCTCCGTGCCCGTCACCCATTCACCCCCACCCCCCGCCCTCCTCCCCTTCCACCACCCCTAGTTCATTTCCCAGAGTTAGAAGTCTTTATGTTCTGTGTCCCTTTCTGATATCTCCCACACATTTCTTCTCCCTTCCCTTATATTCCCCTTCACTATTATTCATATTCCCCAAATGAGTGAGAACATACACTGTTTGTTTTTTTACATAGATTCTGAAATAGCATGTTTTCAGCCACTGTTTGATTCAGCTATTAACACTAGAAGTATAAATTAAATAATAGAGCATATAGTCTGTGAATCTGGAATGCCGCAGGACATCTGTACTTCCCACAAACTTTCCTCTAACCAGAATTTTTGCCCCATTAGGACATAAGCTACTTTGTAAGTTGTATATATATATCATGAGTTCCCTTCTACTTTGAATATTATCTAGCATAGTGAATTGCATTTTAATAGGCATTGAATGGACGAATGACCGCTAGATTTGGATTCTTTACATTTCTCTTGGTACTTCTGTTATAGTGAGAACATTAATTGCCATAGCTACCAAAATTCCAATTTAAAAATTTATATTCTTCATCCACAAACCTCACTTGATACCAAAATAATCCAAGTTATTTTTAATTCTTGTGTGGTAAAACTGCAAAACAGATGCTCTACTTCTATTTGGAGGAGTTGCCATTCATTAGGGAAAGAAATATAAGTTGCATTAAGTTTATCTCACATTGATGAGGATTAACTACTTACTTTTTGAAAAAACAACATGAACTAAAGAGATTAATATATCTATACAAACCATTAATTAATAAGAAATAGAACCAATCAAGTTATTTAAAATGCTATGTCATTTAAAATAATGTAGTTTCATGTTTGGTAATTATGCTTGATTCACTTTGAGTTATAAATATTTTCATATTTCGTTAATTTCATATTTTTAGTTTTTTTACTATGAAAAACTATATATATATATATATATATATATATAAAAAGAAAAACTTTATGTAAATTTGCTTTATTTTGGCCCTAACTCAATGAAATGGTTTGATTTCAGCTAACTCAAGGCCATGTTGACATGTAAAAAATTGGTATGCCAATGGTCTGTCAAATCCATTTGTATCATCTGTCCTAATGATTTATGAGAGGGAGAATATGATTGAGTTTAATGATGAGTCTGATCATAACAACAGTCTACTTTTGGACTAGCTTTGATAGGTCACTGGCCACATGGAGACATGGTTCCACTGGAGAAAGAGGGAACAAGCTACACATAGGTTGTTTTTAAATCTTTTGATAACTTCTGAGAATGGACAACAGGATACAAATGTTATTCCAAATTTAATAGCACAAATAACTTTTGCGTTTGGGCTATGCAACATAAATGAAAGACTGAAGGAAACTTAATTTAGTAATTTGGGGGTTAAAACAGAAACCAGTACAGAGATATTCATTCACCACAAGGAAGACCTAGGAATTTAGTGCAGATAACTATGAAGATGGTTAATACAGTATCAGACTAAGTGGGAAATGATTAAGTAAGGTGGTAAAAACCAAACATTTAAAAGGAGAATATGCTCCATACCATAAAAAGGAAATTTTAAAAATATATTGAAGACTTTTTAAAGATTTTCTTTCTTTCTTTCTTTCTTTCTTTCTTTCTTTCTTTCTTTCTTTCTTTCTTTCTTTCTTTCTTCTTTCTTTCTTTCTTTCTTTCTTTCGACAGAGTGTGTGCACATAAGCAGGGGGAGGGGCAGAGGGAGATGGAGAGAATCTCAAGCAGACACAACATTGAGCAGGGAGCCCAACATGGGGCTCGATTTCACAACCATGAGATCATGACCTGAGCTGAAATTAAGAGACAACTCTTAATGGATCGAGCCACCCAGGTGCCCTGAAGACTTTAGTCTTTTTAACTTCTTTCCATGGCCTTCCTCCTTTTTGCCAGGAGTATCCATTTCCCTTAGGAGGATTAAGATCATAATAGCATAAGTGTAAAGACAATAGAAAAGTCAACTTTTGACATCTTAGAGTTCACATTAGACAGTAGTCTGGAAGCTAGGCTCCAGTAACAGAAAAGTATTTCTAAATATCAAGTACCTCATCGCCACACATCAAGAGATATTCTCATAGAACACAAAGTTGAACATGAACCACATGACACAGCAGAAGGAGCAGATAGAGGCTGTTTCTATCCAACCAGAAAATGAACTGAAAGCATGTCCTTCCCTTCTGTTTCCTTTAATGAAGAATTTCAGGAGAAGAATGATGAATTAGATGCCAGTATTCTTGCTTTCCTTCTTCTTAGGAAATCATGAAGAAAAAGAATTCATAAGGCATTCTATTTCTCATCAGACAATGACCAAAACCTTTATAATTGTGATGGAAATAATTTCCAACCTAGAATTCAAGTTTAAGACAAACTAGCAATTTCAAGACAAACTAGCAAACTATGCAAGCAGAATAAAAACATTTTTAGACATGTAAAATCTCAGAAAATTAACCTCCCTTTTATCTTCTCTTAATAATTTGTCTGAAGATGTCTTCACATAAATTAAAGAGTGAAATCAAGTAAGGAGATGACAAGGAAAAAAAGATTTGGAGTCAACCCAGGAAAAAAAAAAGGAGTCACAGAATGAGAAAATTTGAAATTTTGATAAACAGTATCAAATTGTCCTCCAAAGAGGCTATATCCACATATAATTTCCTCAAAATGTATAAGTATGTTTCTCCACATTTTTTCCCTGCACTGTACTATCAAACTTTTTGACCTTTGCCAATCATTTTTTATTGTGGCAATATTTAAAATAAGGCCTACCTTCTTAACAAATTCTTAAGTGCACAGTACAGTATTGTTAACTATGGGCACAATGTTGTACAGTAAATCTCTAGAACTTATGAATCTTGTAAATCTGAAACTTTATACCCATTGAACAATAGCTCTGTAAATTTTCCTCCCCAGTTCCTGGCAACTACCATTTTTCTCTTTGTTCCATTGAGTCTGACTATGCTAGATACCTCACATAAGTGGAATCATACAGTATTTGTCCTTCTACAACTGGCTGATTTCATTTAGTTAATATCCTTCAGGTTCTTTCATGTACTTGCAAGGGCAGGATATCCTTCCTTCCTTCCTTCCTTCCTTTTTTTTTTTTTTTTTTTTTTTTAAGATTTGCTTATTTATTTTAGAGAAAGAGAGAAACTGTGAGAGGGAAAGGGAGAGGGGAAGCAGACTCCCCACTGAGTGATGGATGATATTTCACTGCTTACATACACATTTTTGTTCATTTATCTGTCAATTGACATTTAAGTTGTTTTGTATCTTAACTATTTTGTCATAAGCAAATGAAAAGATTTTCAACATCAATAATCATCAGGGAAATGCAAGTTAAAACCACAATGACAGATCACTTCACACCTGTTAGAATGGCTACTTTAAAAGAAAAAGGTAAGTGTTGACAAAGAAATGGAAAAATTGGAACATTGTACACTGTTGGTGGAGATATAAAATGGTGCAGTGGCTATAAAAACCAGTATGGAGGGGATCCCTGGGTGGCACAGCGGTTTGGCGCCTGCCTTTGGCCCAGGGCGCGATCCTGGAGACCCGGGATCGAATCCCCCATCGGGCTCCCGGTGCATGGAGCCTGCTTCTCCCTCTGCCTATGTCTCTGCCTCTCTCTCTCTCTCTGTGACTATCATAAATAAATAAAAATTAAAAAAAAAAACCAGTATGGAGATAACTAGAAAAATAAAAAATATACCACTATATGATCCAGATATCCTATTTCTAGGTATATATCCAAAAGAATTGGGCCAATATTTTAAATCAAAATTAGTATCTCAGAGACATTTTAATTTATATTTCTCTTATTATAAGTGCATTTAGATGAATTTTTATATGTTTAAGCTATCTTGTTCTTTTTTTTTTTTGCATAAACTCTGTTCACATCCTCACTTAATTTTTAAAAACTAGGTCCTTGAATTGCAATACAAGAATTACTTGCTCATGTGGACACATTTACTAATTTTTTACATATTTATCTTCTGGACATTTTTATATTGAAAAAGTTTTTTAGTAATTATTTTTAAAATTTCTATATTTTCCAGTGCATTTGGATGTCTGAGTCAGTTAAACATCTGACTTCAGCGTGGGTCATGATCCCAGGGTCCTAGAATGAAGCCCTATGTTGGGCTCCATGCACAGTAGGGAGTCTGGTTGTCCCTCTGCTTCTCTCCATAATTTTGTGCACATGCACACTCTCTTTCTTAAATAAATAATATCTAAAAAATTGTGTACTTTCCATAAGATCTCTCTGATTTAGTTTCACCTTTAAAATTTTGATCCACCTAATATTTTTATTGGTATGGGAGGGATAAAGGCATCCAACTTTGTATTTTTCCAAGTGCTAAATAATTGTTCCCAATCTATTAACTGAAAAATGATATTATTATGATTCTTTCAGTTTTGTTTTTAACTATGTACATAACCATTTTAAAAAATATTAAATTGTTTTAAAACACTGCATAAATTAATGCAAATATACTGATTCTCAAAGTTTACTAATTACATGCAGTTTCAAATTTAGCATTTGAAATAGCAAGGAATTGCTCTAATTTTTATACCCAGCAATTCATCCTAAAGTATACAACATACAACTTTTAACTTAAGTAGACTCAAATTGTAATAATTTGCCACTTATTTGGTTAACACAATGGTAATTATCACGTAGAATTTTCTTTTCAAATTTATTTTAGAGAGAGAGCATGAATGAGAGAGAGAGAGCATGGAGGAGGGGGCTGGCAGAGGGAAGGAAAGAAAATTCCAAGAGGACTCCATGCTGAGTGCAGAGCCCAATCAATGCAGGGCTGGATCCAGGATCCTGAGATAATAACCTGAGCTGAAACCAAGAGTTGGATGCCTAACTGACCACACCACCCAGGTGCCCCCATGTAAAATATTTTTTTATCATCACTTTGTCTTTAGATTCAGCTGGTACTTTATTAGTGGCAGAACTAAAGAGATGGACTTTATAGACTGAACAAGCTTTGTTAATTCTTAGAAAATACGGAGAATGCCAGGGTATCTGTTTAAATATTGAATGGTTAATTCCTAATTCGCAAAATCAGGGAAAGATGATTAAGAATTAACTATAAATTAAGAATTAACCATATGGTGCATTTTGGTGTTTGTACACTAACCAGTAGATAAAGTAACTGCATTGTTATTTGCTGGCTTTTTGTGGTTGTTAAGTGAGATAATGTGTGATGGTAGTTTTTATATTAACAAAAAAGGCAGCCCTAAAAATACTAAAATTCTGAGATTTAGTTTAATATATCTAAGAACTAACTCAATTTTTATACTGCAAGTCAATGGACAAGTCCATCTATACATGAATATTTCCTTAAACATGATCTTTTAGAAATAGGGGTCAAATATTTACCCTCTATAATCATATACTGAATAAGTTAGGGCTGTGTCAGTAGAACTTCAATTCAGTGCAAGTAGCATTAATAAGATTAGTCATATGTATCACATAGACCCTCCTCCCCCAGGATATCATTCCCATGTTACTTTTCAATCTGCTGGGTTGGTAATTTGATCTGTCTTCTAAATGACCAGATTGTGATGTTATCAAAGCCAGGCACAAATGTCTTAATTTTCAAACTACCAATCAAACACTAGAAAGTTGGCATGAAAGTAAATTATAATTAATGTTTTCTTAATATTTCAATGAAATGGAGCAATAAGAAAGTTATTTCTAAGCTTCTAAAAGAGAGTAGTGTATCACGTGAACAAATCAACATAATTTCAAAGTCAATGTACCAATATAAAGCTATAACAAGCTAGCAAATAGTGAATAAAAGGAAGATGCAAACAGCATTTAAAAAAGACTCATATTTGCACAGAACCAAATGATAGAAGCCCTAGTGCAATTCTATATCATCATTTCAACAAATATTTTGATGACCTCCACACATTTACAAAAATTAGGAAAAGAATAGAGAATTGACCTTTATTGAGTACCTGTTCTTGTATCAGGAATCCCACTAGTCACTTTACATAAGTTATTTAATTCTAACACCTGTACAAAATAGAATTTTTCCTTCTTATAGATGTGAAAAAAAAAAAAAACTTCCTAACGATAACACTGCAAATAATTGGGGGATCTAAGCTTTTTTAAAAAAGATTTTATTATTTGAGATAGAAAGTGGAAGAGAGAGCATGAGAGGGGGAAGGGATGGGTTGCAAAGAGAGAGGAAGAAGTAGGCTCCCTGCTAAGCAAGAAGCCTGACATGGGGCTCTATCCCAGTACCTGAGATTGTGACTTGAGCCAAGGCAGATGCTTAACTGACTGAGTCTCTCAGGTGCCCCGATAAGCTTTAAACTCAAATATATCTGACTCCCAAACTTGATTCTACTTCTAATAGATTCTACTTCCACTTCCAAAGAAATATTTGGAACATAAGATATATTTAAATATTCATTATGTTGATTCACAGATGGGTTTTCAGTTAATCTTATTGCATTATAGCATCTGATAGAAGCACCCTTGACATTTTTGATACATGAAGATATTAAACTTTCTAGAATATATTATACTGGGAAACCAAGAAGTGGTTGTATCAGAATGGTGTTCTATAAGAAATGGAATGAAAAAATCAACAGCATAGACTGAAGGTAAGTAAGAACATCAACATCCCAGAAGGTGTCTGAGGATTAGAATTGGTCAGAGGCTGAATGAGGCAGCATTACTGTTAGCAAATGGTGTGGTAAATAAAAGAGCAACAATTTGCTAGGATTTGTTTGAAAAAAGATGCAAGCACATTGTTGGAGACAATTCTCTAAAATCTTTGGCATTTCTACTGGTCTTATTTTTTTTAAAAGATTTTATTTATTTATTCATGAGAGGCACAGAGAGAGAGAGGCAGAGACATAGGCAGAGAAGCAGGCTCCATCCTGGGACTCCAGGACCATGCCCTGGGCCAAAGGCAGATGCTGACTGCTGAGCCATCTGGGGATTCCCTCTACTTGTCTTAAGAGTGAAACACTAACTGATCTATGTTCTAAACCATCTTTTCACACACCAGCCTAGCCAACAGGGAATCTAGAAAATTCAAACTTAATTCTGGCTCAGTCGCCTAGATGTTCCTGTTGGCTTGATGTGGTCCTAGATAAAAAAGATAATGGCTAACTTGACTGAATGCTGCTCACTCAGTACCCTTATGGTAACACACTAGGCTAAAGTAGGGCACAGAATGAGTTGTAAGCTTTATTAAAAATGTGTATGTTCTTGTTGATATATTGGATTAATGCTTCAAGTCAAGGGGAAAAAGCAATTCAGAAACTTATGGAGCAAATCATCTGATTTTCTTAGGTAGATTTGGATGATTTATGGTATTTGTTCAGCTGATTGGGTATGAGATCCAGGGGAACATGGTTAAAATCAATACTCTCGGGTGGCCTCATCTACCTGCTTGGAGTCCTATTAATAGTAGCCCTCATAAATGCTAGATGGGACAAATTGAACAGTTTTATTCTCAGCCTGTTTTGGTAAGGTTAATAAAAATGGTTGATGCAGTGGCATGCATACTCATAGGAAAATCTGCCAGGAGCCAAGACAGTAGAAGAAAGAGGAGTGGATATTGTTGGGAGACAGTGGGTCTTTCTATGGGTCTTTCACGTTTCTGCATGTCTTGTGAGGGAGTTACTAATTGCTCTGTTGTATTTCTGTATGTATTCTCTTTTTAAGAATGCTTATATAGGAAAGCAAAGGGAAGATTTGCTTACTGTTGAATATATATATATGTATATATACATATATTTTACTGTTCAATATTTTAAGATAATGTCTTCCTCTGGGACAAAGGGCTGTTAAAAAGTTAATTTAAAAAGATTTGGACTCTCTAAACTTGGAGTTGTGACAATTCATTGCATGTGCAGCACCTACCTGGGTTACTCCTGAGGCTTGGTGGCAAGGGCAACCAATGCAAACATGAAGCTTCTCTTGCCATGAATGAAAATACCTTTGGCTCTGACTTGGGATCTCATGTCTTCTGCTGGATCCATTAAAGTGGTAGGCCAAATTGTTACCCAGCAAGTAGGGTAAAATTTCACAGCTTCCACAATTCTTGACACTGGTAAGTCAAAATCTTTCTCTAAATTGTGGGTATATCTAACTTAACTATTTTTTTTTGGCATTTAACCTCTATCCTTTCAAAATAATGTGACAAAAGAGAGGATTTGTTAAAATGTTATTAGAGAGATAGATATTACATCATGTGTAGCTAAATGATTTAGAATTCCTTAGGAAATTTAGAGATGAAATAATAGAATGTCACAATTTGAATAACCTTTAAAACCTTCTGCTTTGACTACTAAGTATTAGTGACATTATTTTATAAAATAAATAAATAAAAATAGTTGCACATTTCACAATAGACTTGAGTGTCTTGACCTTATATCTAGTGTTTATTTATCAAAATATACTTTAATGATGAATTAAAACATATAAAGCTTCTATTCATGTCTGCAGTATATTAAACAGAAGGTAGGATCCTTCAATGAAGGAGATAATTCTAGTTGCCCACAAACAACGTGTCTCTCAAACAGACAAAAAAATAAATGAGGGACAGACAATAGGTGACACAGGATTGCCATTGTTGAAAATAAGCAATAAAGGATAAGGTGACTACCGGACCTAAATGAATTACTTTTAGTTGGAAGGAGGACATTTGCCCTTCTAGTGTTCAAATCAGTGATTTAATATTTTCCTTTGGATATTTTAACTGTAGGATTTGGTGATATTTTATTTTGATACTATGTTTGTCAGTGAAAAATATCTATCTTCTGCCCATGAAGAAGAAATTTTTATTGAGTACCTACACTGCACCAAATACTTTTAGTCTCTAGAGATGCATACAGTAGAAAAGGTTGCTATCCTCATAGAGATTACACTAGAAGTAAAAAAGAAAATACTTCAATTCAGCTTAGAGTTAATAATTTTCTTAAGAAGAAAAAAATTCTACTTCACACATAAAGATGCTGTGATAATACAAAAGTCCTCTTTGAATATTTCTCAGCAATTCCTTTATAAAGGCTTCAATCCTATTGATATTCATTCCTATTGATATTTTGCCATTGAATATTAGCATAATAACAACGAGAACACTAGCTAAAAGTTAAATAGTACTTACTAGGAGTCAGTCATTGTTCAAAAAAATTTACATATTCTAATTCATTTAACCATCACTTCAACACTATGTAGTAAGAAATATTGTCAATCCATTTTACAGATGCTGAAACTAGGACACAGGAAAGTCAATTAACATGGTCAGGTTCAAATGCTAGATGAAGGGACTGGATAACCCCTAAGCTATAATGCATAAATTTTTGGTTTGTTAAAATCAGTGGAATAGTTAAGTGGAATAAATATAATTCTAATTCTTTTGAGAGTATTCACCTTTAAATTCCATTTTATAGATCAATATAAGGTTCTTACCAAAAAAAAATTTATATACTTAGAGTGGAATTGAATTTAACTACTTTCTGTGTATACCTGACTTAAATACACATTTTTCTGCATATAATTTTTCAAAAGGCTTATCCATTTTATAATTTTCTAATGGCATTTGAGATACATTTTAATGTATTTTTCTAGATTGCTGAACATCTATCTCATCATGAAAAATCAGCTCCTTTATAAAATTCCCTAACTGCCAGTGTATAGCACTTTTAGGAAAAAAAAAAGTTTTATTGTTGAGCTTTAAAATATATAATTTCAAATTGTGATGAAAACAATTTGAAATGTCTTTTGAAACAGAAGCAAACCATAAACCGAAGGGCAGGCAGAAGGAGCTATTCTCCAATCATTTATCTAATAAAAGATATATAAATCACCTCCTGTCATATGAGTTGATGGTACGTTTTTCCAAAACATAAATCTTTTCTGAGGCTGAACATAAATCTTTCTAGGGCCTTAAGCATTCACTCCCCTATATTTCTGCACAGAGTCAATAAAAATAGTTTTGTAGTATGGAAACACCTATTTTAATCAACCATATCATTTATGTAAGTCTTTTGCCCACAAATTAAAAAAATGATTGATTTTTTAAAAAATATTTGAAATGTCTTCTTTCTTCTGGCCCATCAATACCCTAAAAATCTCAATATTGAACTAGATCTTCAGTTTCAGAATGTTAACAGTGAATATGAACTATGTGACTTTTTAAGACAAACTTCATTCAAATTGAGGCAATTCACAGAGAGACCATATAAATAATTCAGACTTTGATATGTAAGGAATTTTAAGTAATCTTAATTGAAATGCTATTATTATGCTATAGCACATATATTTATGGGTACATATCAATATGTTTAGTACATACATGCTGTAAAACACATATTTATTTGAGTCAAAACTAAAAGAAATTATGTTCTATGGGTTTTTAAATGTTTATTTATTTATGATAGTCACACAGAGAGAGAGAGAGGCAGAGACACAGGCAGAGGGAGAAGCAGGCTCCATGCACTGGGAGCCCGACGTGGGATTCGATCCAGGGTCTCCAGGATCGCGCCCTGGGCCAAAGGCAGGCGCCAAACCGCTGCGCCACCCAGGGATCCCTCTATGGGTTTTTAATAAGAACTTTTCTATTCCATCCAACAGGGGGTGGCTATATAGTTTGTTAGGAATTTTAGTAAGAAAACATTATTTATTAGTTGAGTCTGTGATTTAAATGTATTTAAACTAAGTAACTTTAAATTATAGCATAAGAATTCTATTAAAAATGATTTTCTCTTAAATAAATGTTTTTGTGTAATACCAACATAATTGCAGTTGTACAAATACTTGCATACTGTTTGTATGCTAACTGCAAATGATCAGTGTGAAAATGATCAATTTTAAACAACTGTTTTCTAATAAAGCAAATAGGTTCTGGGAAGGCAACAACACAAGTGTTGTTTCTGTGTTCCCAACACCTAGCATAGTATCTGACACATGATTAGCATTCAGGTAAGTGGGTAGGTCAAATGAAAAAGGGGGGGGGGAATGGGCCATATCATCTTCTGAATTGATCATTTTTATATTATCAACACATTAATTTTGAAAAAACAAAAACAAAAACCCTATATCAAGGCTTCCCTTATTTGAATACTATACGATCTCTTGTTTATGGAGGCCATCTGTTAATTTGTGTGTCATTTGATTTATTAATTACCAGCTGAGATTTTCTCTCAGTTGCTTATGGTATTAAAGACAGTTTTCATAGGGCAAAATCTCTGCTTCTTCTCTGTGCCTAATTTTTGCTTATGCTAGATTTATCCGGGTCCCAAGAGACTGACATTTAAAGTATCACTTAGTAAGCATGTCTAAGACACTTCTGCTATTGACTGACTTAACCTTTGGCTTCTGTGTAAATCTTTGGTGCCATCTGGATGGGTATTTAATAACTCCCCAAAGGGACGCAGCCAGAGTAACACAGTCATTTTTCCTGGGAACTAAAACTAGCAGATATATCCCATGAAATGGCACTGTTCTACCTTCCTTCACCTGTCTCTTCTAACATGACATGCAGAAGGAGGCAGAGATATTAGCCAACTGTTTTATTTCAATCATAGTCCCTGTCTTGATTCTGAAGCTTCAGTTAGGGATTTAGGGATTTGGCAAAACTTTACTATAAAAACAGCAGTATATTTTTTATATGAGGAATATCTGTTAGTAGTGTGTAATAGTAAGAACATAGAACATATACAACAACTTTAATATGTTATATATAAAGACACAGTTATATATAAAGAAGTTATATGTAAAGTTATTGACAAGAAATGACAAAGAACCAAATAATCTGCACTAATTTTACTTGCACATTAAATGTGAATATTTATATCCAATATTTAAATGTAGGGATTGCTTGGGTGGCTTAGCGGTTGAGCATCTGCGTACGGCTCAGGATGTGATCCTGGAGTCCCGGAATTGAGTCCCACATCAGGTTCTTTGTGTAGAGCCTACTTCTCCCTCTGCCTGTGTCTCTGCCTCTCTCTCTCTCTCTGTCTGTCATGAATAAATAAATAAAATCTTTAATTAAAAAAAAAAGAAAGAAATGTAAAGCAGTGCTGGTGAGGATGAGAAAGGGGCACCCTCTGGCACTGTTGGTGGGAATGCAAACTGGTGCAGCCACTCTGGAAAAGAGTATGGAGATTCCTCAAAAAGTTAAAAATAGAACTATATTCCAGCAATTGCACCACTAGGTATTTACCAAAGGAAACAAAAATACTTATTCAAAGGCTTACATGTACCCTGATGTTTATAGCACCATTATCAATAGCCAAATTATGGAAAGAGCTCAAATGTCCATCAACTGAAGACCAGATAAAGAAGATGTGGTATGTATATATACAATGGAATATTACTCGCTATCCAAAAAATGAAATCTTGCCATTTGCAATGACATGGATGGAGTTAAAGAGTATTATGCTAAACAAAATAAGTCAGTTCGAGAAAGATAAATACCATATGATTTCACTCATATGTTGAATTTAAGGAACAAAACAAATGAACATGGGGGGAAAAAGAGAGAGGGGCAAGTCAGAAAATAATCTTAGATTATAAAATATATAATATACTAATATATGTAATAACTATATAGTTAATTATATTAACTAATCTTAGTTAACTATAGAGGTTAAGATCATTATATAAACTGATGGTTACTGGAGGGGAGGTGGGTGGTTATTAAGGAGGGCACTTGTGATAAGCACTGGGTGTTGTATGTAAGTGATGAATCGCTAAATTCTATACCTGAAACTAATATTACACTGTATGTTAACTGGAATTTCAATAAAAACTTGAAAAAAATAAAGTAAAAACTTGTGTGAAATGTCATAATTAAAATAACATAAATAAAGCATAAAATATTAACCTGTAATAGAGGATTTTTTATATCAAAATCTTATGAGTTCAGAACAATTTATCAGGATGTACTTTTAACATAAATTTGCATTATGATCTTAGATGAACTGTATTTTGATCAAAGAAATTTGAATATTATTATGATGTTTTATTCAGTGTTGGTTTTAGCTCATGTAAATAAACATCTGCTCCTTAAATTATAGCTATCAACAGAGGAGATATATTAAATTTATCAGTAACTCACTCTGCCCCCAAGTTTTATTGGAATATAATTGACACGTAATATTGTGTAAAGGTTTTTTTTAAAGATTTTATTTATTTCAGACAGACAAAGAGAACACGAACACACACAGGAGCAGAGGGGGAAGGGGCAGAAGGAGAAGCAGACAACCCCAATGAGCAGGGAGCCTGATGAAGAGCTCACTCCCAGGACTCCAAGACCATGACCAGAGCCAAAGGCAGATGCTTAGCCAACTGAGCCACCCAGATGCCTCCACATTGTGTAAGTTTAAGGTGTAGAATCTGATGATTTGATACATGTATATATAATGAAACGATTACCACAATCAGATTAATTAACACCTCCATCAACTCACAAAAATACTTTTCGTATATGTGTGCTGATAACATTTAAGACCTAGTCTCTTAGCAACTTTCAAGTATATCACACAGTATTGTTAACTATTGTCATCATGATGTGCATTAGATCCCCAGAACTTACGCATTGTATAACTAAAAGTTTGTAATCTTTGACCAACATCTGTCCTATTCCCTTCATGCCCCGCCCCTGGCAACCACCAGTCTACTCTCAGTTTCTATGAGTTCTGTTTCTTCAGATTCTATATAAAAATGAAAACATAAGAGTATTTGTCTTTCTCTAACTTATTTCACTTTGCATAATGTGTTCAAGGTCCACCCATGTTGTTGCTAATGGTAGTATTCCTTCTTTTTATGGCTGAATAACTACACACACACACACACACACACACACACACTACACTCACTACATGTTCTTTATCCATTCATCTGTTGAAGGACACCTAGATTGTTTCCATGTCCTGGCTATTGTGAATCTATGAGCTTCATGAATTCAAGTGTCCAACTTTCTCCCCAGCTTTGGGAAATTCTCAGCCATTATTTCTTTAAATAAGCTTTCTGCCCATTTATCCTCTCTTCTCCTTTTGGTACTCCAATAATGCACAGATTTATATCCATTTATTTGGGTTCTGTTACTGCAAAATTATTGTGTTCTTTGATGTCATGTTTCCTTGATTTTTAGGATTCTCTGACATCTTGTGTTGCTGTCTTAATTGAAAAAGCACAGTTCTTTCAGTCTTCACTGACTGGCTTTGGGAGAGAATTGCCTCCCACAAAACTTTTAGGGCTTCCAAGGCTTTCTCAGACCTTTTCTCAGATATGCTTACTCCACACTTTGCTTCTTCTTTTGGAGGAATTCTTAAGGTCTATGTCTTCTCTCAATAATACATAGTCAGGACACATAGGACACATGCTGACAGCTTCCCTTTTGTTCTTCTCAGGGCAGTGATTAACGCTCAATTTTGCATTGTTTCTTGGAATCTCAGAGTGGAGGCAGTTTCTGCAGGTGCTCACCAGTCCTCTGCAAAGGCTCATTCTTGCTGCCATTGGGAGCATGCACGTGCAGCTGGCCATGAGGTGAGTGTGTGTGGAGGTGAGGCACATGGACTCTTGGAGGTGCCTGTGGGCCATTAGAGGGAGAATCAAAAGTGAGGAATGTCCAGAGGCTCGTGGGTGAGTTTCCTAACAGTCTGGGGTATATGCACTCCATAAGATTCGCATCCCTTTGGTGCCCTCTAAGAGCTCTACTTCTGTTCTCCCAGCATCACCCACCCTTCACACAGCATACCTCAGTATTCCAGATGAGGCAAGATGGATGTAGGTTTCTTTGGCAGCATCCTGCATAGCTGGGACAGGTGAGTTGTCATTCACAAGCTCTCACCTTCCCTTGCAGGAGAAATCATGGCTGAAGAGGTGTCTTTTGGCACTGAGCTGTGCAGCCTTGCGGAAGGGGTGATGCATGTAAACTGAAACTGTTCCTCTTAGCCTTTTGGGATTTCTTTGCTTCAGTAGTATGCTGCAACTGCTCCACTAGACTCCACTGGACTTCTTCCTGGACTTCCACGAGACTATCTTACCCATGGGTGATTGTCTAAATTGATGTTCTTTGGGAGGAATATGGTAGAAAATTCCTATTCCACTATGATGATGATGTCCAGGAATTCACTTAAGTGTTGTTGTAACATTCATTCCAGGTATGGTGGCAACCAAATAAATTTCAGAAAAATGTGGTTTGTTGACATTTTTAAAACTAGAATTTTTAAAAGTACAAGCAAAATTTATTTATAAGGGAATTATTCTTTTGTTGTTGATAAGCAGTTGCTTAAAGAATTTCAGCTGGAATCAGGTACAATTTGATTTTATTTGGCTTCATTTGTGCTATTGAAAGGAAAAGTTCCAAATTATAGCAACTGATTTAATATTTTTATGGATTAGATGCCAAATTTTACCTTCTAGGAGTTAAACAAAGTGCTGAGAGATGAGTAATAAATCAGGCAGGGTAAGGTAAAACTTACAAGTGTAGATCAAAGATGTTTATTTCAATTTATACTTTTGTGTCATAATCAAGTCATAGGAACCACAGATTTATTCTATTTGGCTAGCACTCTGCTTTCTTTTAAAAAAATGAATATTAAATAATTTTATAGAAAACTGACATGAAAACTTCAATAAACAATTTTATAGAAAACTGACTTGAAAACTTCAATAAACAAATGACCTTAAAACAATAAAAATGGAATAAGTAGCACAAAAATTTTGTAACAAAGAAAATATCGTCCAAATGCTTTCATCAAAATCATTATATAAAATTCTTATTTTACAAAGACTTTCTAAGAGAAAGGAAGTTAATAAATGAAATTAATGAAGCTAAAAAGCAAAGATTATAATACTTAAAAGACGATATTCATTAAACAGCTTTTTTTTTTTTTCCTTCAGGGCATACTATGTGCTAAACTCTGTTCTGTATGCTTGGAACTCAACAATAAACAAAACTCACCAAGAATCCTTGCCCCTCATGGGATTAATAGTCAAATGTAGAGGAATACTGACAATTAACAATAAATATAATAAATAGGCATTTAAAAATATTTTATTTATTTATTCATGAGAGACACAGAGAGAGAGAGAGAGAGAGAGAGGCAGAGACATAAGCAGGCTCCATGGAAGAAGCCCAATATGGGACTCAGTCCCGGGTCTCCAGGATCACGCCCTGGGCTGAAGGTGGCGCTAAAACTGCTGAGCCACCGGGCTGTCCTAAGTAGGCATTTTAAATGTTAGGTTAGAAAGTGGTAAGTGCTATGGTGAAAATGAAAAAAGTAGAGCACTAATGGGGTTTAGAAATTCTATGTGTGTATGTGTGTGTGTAATTTTAAACAGGGTGGTTGAACATGGCCATTGTTAAAAGTTAAAGGAAGTAGATATGCAGCTAGAACAGGTGGAAGAAAGAGAAAATGCAAACCTTCTCAGGTGGGGTGCCAGGGATGCTTAAAGACCTGCGAGAAGGCCACTGCTGTGGAATAAAGTTAGCAAGAAAAGAATAAAAGATGAAGTCAGAAATGCAACAAGAGTTGAATCCTATAAGACCTTTTAGGCTAGGCCATTGTATAGAATTTGGCTTTTACTATGAATCAAATGGAGAAACATGGGAGATTTTGAACAGAAGCATGACAAGGGGATGCCTGGGTATCTCAGTTGGTTAAGTGTTTGCCTTTGGCTCAGGGCATGATCTCTGGGTCCTGAGATTGAGTCCCATGTTGGGCTCCCTGCTCAGCAGGGAGTTTGCTTCTCCCTCTCTTTCTGCCTCTGCCCTTCTTCCCTACTTGTGCTCTCTCTCTTTCCCTCAAATAAATAAATAAATAAATATATTTTTAAATTAGCATGATGAGAAAACTTCTTGGCTTCTGTGTTTTTGTAAAACTCAAAGAGATAAAGGGAAGAAGTAGGAAAACCATTGAACAGGTACTGAAATAATCCAGGGATATATGATGCTGTCTAGAACAGGATAGCAATAGTAGGAATGTGAGAATCAGATTCGGACATATATTGAAGATGAGGCAAATAGAATAAATAACTTGTAAGGCTAATTCACTTATGTGTACAGTTGTAAAATTTCTAAGTAAATTAGAAGTAATCTAGCATTGTATATAAAAAAGTAGTTCCTATTGAATTAACATACAGATAACAACTTTAAACTCCAGAGAAAAATGTAAAAACGACTACCTGAAGACACTGGAAAATCAACAAAAGGAGGTAGACACTGGAGAGGAGTCAACATTTGGAAAAACGAAACAGCAGGTGGTCAGTTTCCTGTTTCTAAAACGTTTACTTTAGGGACAACTGGGTGACTCAGCAGTTGAGCGTCTGTCTTTGGCTCAGGTTGTGATCCTGGGATCTGGGATCAAGTCCCGCATCAGGCTCTGTGCAGGGAGCCTGCTTCTCCATCTGCCTGTGTCTCTGCCTCTCTCTCTATCTGTCTCATGAATAAATAAATAAAATTTTAAATAAAACAAATGTTTACTTTGAAGGCAGGCCACAGTCTGGGTCACAAGGTGGCTAAATGGAAAGCCTGCTGTCTGGCTGGACTGAAGAATTAGAGCACAGAGCTTAGAGCAAATGTACTTACCAGAAGTTAAAGAAGGTGTGGTTTGCAAAATTTTGTAAAGAACAAGGCAGTCCCAAATTCTGTGTATAAACTTTACCAAAATCTCTGGCTGATCCCTAACCATACATGTGCAGTACACACTCTAAGCAACCCAAACTAGGCTAAAAGAACAAAATCAGGATTTCAGCTGTTGTCAACTACAGGGGAGACAGTTTACAGTGTGTGCAGCTAATTTAACTCCTCGCTTTAAAATATATTCATGTTCTTCAGAGAAATCTAACAAAATTCAGAGTTCCTATAACATATCATTCACAGTGCCTAAAATGCAGTCCAAAAATATTTGACATAGATGTTAAGAACAAAACATCACCAATTCTAAAAAGAAAAGGTGGGTGTCTAGTGAGTGGCTCAGTCAGTTAAGTGCCTCCTGATTTCAGCTCAGGTCATGATCTTGGGGTTCTGAGATTGAGCTCCATGTTGTGCTCCAGGCTAAGTGAGGAATCTTTTTGTCCCTCTCCCTCTGCTCTTTCCTCCTTTCTCTCTCTCTCTCTCTCTCTCTCCCTCAAATAAATAAATAAATAGATAAATAGATAAATAAATAAATAAATAAATAAAATCTTTTTTGATAAAAGACTGTCCACAGAGACAATCTGACATTAATCAGATGACAGAATTTTTTTTAAAGATTTTATTTATTTATTTATTTGAGAGAGAGAGCACAGTGTAAGATGAGGGAGAAGCAGACTCCCTTCTGCTCAGAGAGCCCAATGATGCAGGACTCAATTCCCTTGACCCTGAGGTCATGACCTGAGCCGAAGGCAGACACTCAACCAACTGAGCCACCCAGGCATCCTTCAGATGATGGAATTCTAATACAAAGATATTAAAATAAAGCATCTATTAAAACTACTTTCAAGGACATGAAGGAAAATATGGCTCCTAGTGACCAAAAAGATAGAAAATGTTAGCAGAGAAACAGACATTATTTTTTAAGAAAACAAATAGAACTTCACTAACTTAAAAATATAGTATCTGAAATGAAAAATTTGAAGAATAGTCTTAATAGCAGAATGGAAATGACCAATAATGAGTAAGCTTGAAAAGAGTCCACTAGAAATGATTCATTCACAAGAAGAGAGAATTAGATGGAAAGCGAAATATTTTAAAAGTGCAACATATATGTAATGAGAGTCTTAGAAGGAGAAGAGAGAGATAATAGGGCAGAAAACAAATTTGATGAAATAACAGACAAAAATTTCCCAAATTAGGTGAAATACATAAATTTATAGATCAAAGGAACTCAGGTAAAGCAGGAAAAATGTAAAGATAAACACACCTACATCACGTGATCTGTGTACATCTGATATACAGTATGGGTACGGAGCCACTAATCTATGAAATGATGGTGCAGCTGGGGGTTGAGTGCTAAGCCCTTGGACTTGAAGTGTGGTCTGAGGACCAGCAGCACCTGCATCCTCCAGTTAGAAATGTAGAATCTCACATCCCACCTCAGACTTATGAAATGAAATATGTATTTGAACAAGACCTCTGAATGTTCTTGGGCACCTTAAATTCTGAGAAGTATTAAGGCACTTGAGCTTACTGCAGTCCTTGAATGGCTGGGTTAAGGCTGTAATTAAAGGTATCTTTCTAGCCTTAATCTCCTCTACTTAACCAACCAGCCTTCAGTCTTAATTTAGTTTCACTAGTACACCTCCCAAATGGAAAGAGATGTTTACATTTCTTTATTACAATGCATTAAGTTGTATTTCAGATAAAAGCCAGACTTCTTCAAAAGTCTAAAAGAATTTTTTGAACAGGAAGAAACCTTGTTCCATTACAGTACCCATATGCAATGGCTTTCAATTCCAACTGCATATTTAGAAGTACCCTAGGAGCTTTAAAATATACTGGTCCTGGGATGCCTGGGTGGCTCAGTGGTTGGGCATCTCTGCCATTGGCTCAGGGTGTGATCCCGCAGTCCTGGAATCAAATCCTGCATCAGGTTCCCTGCATGGAGCCTGGTTCTCCCTCTGCCTTTCTCTCTGTGTCTCTCATGAATAAATAAAATCTTTAAAAAGTAAGTAAGTAAGTAAGTAAATAAATAAATAAAATGAATAGAATAAAATAATAAAATAAAATAAAATAAAATTAAATTAAATTAAATTAAATTAAATTAAATAAATAAAATAAAATATACTCGTCCACATCAGATCTACTGAATTGTAATTTCTGGGGGTGGAGCCCATGTTTCAAAGCTCTCTAGCGATTTTAAATTTTTTTTTTTTATTTATTTATGATAGTCACACAGAGTGAGAGAGAGAGAGAGGGGCAGAGACACAGGCAGAGGGAGAAGCAGGCTCCATGCACCGGGAGCCCGACGTGGGATTCGATCCCAAGCCTCCAGGATCGCGCCCTGGGCCAAAGGCAGGCGCTAAACCGCTGCGCCACCCAGGGATCCCCTTCTCTAGCGATTTTAGTGTGCAACTACCTTTGAGAAACACTATGAATGAACTTTCAATTTATTGACTCTCAGATAACAGTACCTCCTTTAATCTAAATATAGTGGAGTCAGTATAACTTTCAAGTTTATCTTCCTTGAAAACTGTTATCGATCACTTCATTAAAATATATTAATCTACCTTATAAAAATCAATTAAATATTTAGTACATGATAAGATTATATGCATTTCACTTCCTCCCTATTTCATAATTAACATTTTTAATTTTTAAAAATATTTATTTTCTTTTTTTTTTAAATTTATTTATTTTCTTTCCAAGTTTTCATTCATTCATTCAATCAATCATTCATTCATTTTTTGAGACAGAGTGTAAGCATGAGCAAGTGTGGGGAGGGAGGGATAGAGAGAGAGAATCTGAAGCAGTCTCCATCATGCCCAGAGTGGAGCCCAATGCATGCTCGATCTCATGACCCTGAGATCATGATGCTTAACTGACTGAGCCACCCAGGTACCCCCTAAGTTTTATTTAAATTCCAGTTAGTTAACCTACAGTGTAATATTAGTTTCAGGTGTAGGACTTAGTGATTCATCACTATACACAATACCCAGTGCTCATCACAACAAGTACCTTCCCTATTACTCATTACCTTTTTAACCCATTCCCCACCCACCTACCCTCTAGTAACCATCAATTTGTTCTCTATAGTTGAGAGTCTGTTCCTGGTTTGCTTTTCTCTCTTTCTCTCTCTTTCTCTTTTTACTGCTATGTTCATTTGTTTTATTTCTTAAATTCCACATATGAGTGAAATCATATGGTATTTGTCTTTCTCAGATCAACTTACTTCAGTTAGCATAATAATATACTCTCTAGCTCCATCCATGTCATTGCAAATACCAAGATTTCATTCTTTTTGTGGCTGAATAATATATCATTGTGTGTGTGTGTGTGTGTGTGTGTGTGTGTGTACACACATCTTTATCCATTCAGCAGTTGATGGACACTTGGGTTCTCTCCATTGTTTGGTTATTGTTGATAATGCTGCTATAACCAACAGGGTGCATGTATCCCTTTAAGTAAGTACTTTTGTGTCCTTTGACAATTGCTGGATCATAGAGTAGTTATATTTTTAACTTTTTGAGGAACCTCCATACTGTTTTCCACAATGGCTGCATCAGTTTGCCTTCTCATCAACAATTTAAGAGGGTTTTCCTTTCTTCACATCCTTGCCAACAACTGTTGTTTCCTGTGTTGTTAATTTTAGCCATTCTGACAGGTGTGAGGTGGTATCTCATTATAGTTTTGATTTGTATTTCCCTGATGATGAGTGATATTAAGCATCTTTTCATGCATCTGTTGGCCATCTATATGTCTTTTTTGGAAAAATGTCTATTCATGTCTCCTCATTTTTAAACAATTAATTATGTTAATAAACTAATGACAAGTATATATTAGTAATATCTAAATAATACTAATATTTAACTTGATGAAATAAAACATCTCATTTCAGAGTGGTTTTTGGCTTATTATATTTTTATGTAAGGGTAAAAATTCATTTGTACTCTCTCCGTGCCTGCCAGCTAAATAGTGCAGGGGCATCTACAGGGTACAACTTGGCAGGAAGACATTAGCTGTCATTAAAAATCCATAAAGTAGGAGTGCCTGGGTGGTTCAGTCAATTAAGTGTCCAACTTTGATTTTGGCTCAGGTCATGATCTCAGGGTTGTGAGATTAAGCTCCACAACGGGCTTTGCACTGGGTATACAGCCTGCTTAAGATTCTTTCTCCCTCTGCCTCTCCCTTCCTCCACCCCCAACCCCCCACTCCCATATGCACACTTTTTCTCTCTCCCTCTCCAATAATAATAATTCCTTAAAATAGATATATTCCAATCCAATTTTCTGGGTAAGGGAGCAAATTTGCATTATCAGGTGAAATGACAAACATAGACTGACTACATTTTGCTCTTTAAATACAAGTTGGAAATGATTACAAAATCAGATAACTAGAGTGGGTGAGTGTGGAACTTAGTTGAATAAAAGCAAGCATGTGACTTAGATAAAATGAGCAGGTTTAAGTCTAAATCACTGCCAAATAATTTTAAAAATAAACTCCACAAAGTATAAAAAGCTGAATAATATGTAGTTAAAACAACTTCTCAAATAGTTTTTATTTCCATCTTGAAAATAAAAGCTTCAAGCACAGAATTCCATTGTAAATTGAATTTGGTTATTTCTAGATCATCTGGTTGACTCCTTAGATTTTTCATGTATGAAGAAATATTTGTCCTTTAAGTAAGCATTGCAAAAATTATTTGTATAAGACATTATTAACATATTGTTCAGAATGACATTTTCAAATACAAAGATAAATACAAATGTTATTAAAGCCACACAGTCTTTGTGATTACTGTGCTGCCTTACTGGGAAGAGCTCAACACAGATACTAGAAGATTTCTTTTCTTTTCTTTCTTTCTTTCTTTTTTTTTTTTTGATACTAGAAGATTTCTTTTTAAGCCTGACCTTCTATTATCAGAACGGGCCTCAAAACTGATGATTTCAATTCTTAATTTATGTCATTAGGTAATATCAACATAAAATTGAAGAGACCTCAGGCTACAAATGACCTTATTTAAGAAAGTTTCCTCTTTTCTATTAGACTTACTGTTAGACCAAATCTTTAAGTTAAATGAGACTCCTTAATGACCTATGAAAAAAATCTATAATGGTAAATTATATCTAAATATAAAGTCATTATATATTTATGATTAAATGCTTAATAAATGATGAGCCATTTAATTGAGAACAATCCCATTATGTGCACATTAGAAACTTTTCTCATAAATATGTTACTGAAATATCTCCATTTATCATTTGTAAATCTCAGAATCAAATTACATAGGGAAAAAAAAAACAATGGTCTTGGACAGGTTTTGGGGAATGTAACAATCAGTTTAAATAGTAGCTGTTTTTTACCTATTGGGATTATAGTTTATTTTGTTCTTTTACAGTTTTTTTTAAGATTTTATTTATATATTCATGAGAGACAGAGAGAGAGAGAGAGAGAGAGGCAGAGAGACAGGCAGAGGGAGAAGCAGGCTCCATGCAGGGAGCCTGACGTGGGACTCAATCCCGGGTCTTCAGGATCACACCCTGGGCTGAAGACAGCATTAAACCACTGAGCCACCTGGGCGGCTCATCTTTTACAGTTTTAAAATAAGTAGAATAGTCTCTGCTTCCACTAACTTTAAATGTCATGTTAAGAATGTATGATCAAACATTCAAGGGCCACAATTATGAACCATATGGAGGGTAGAGAATCTTGTTCAGGATTGGTACTTCCTCCAGACTTTTCTAATAACTACTGGTATGACCTCAGGTTAAGTACTTCATTGATGTGGGCAGATGCCCCATCTTAAAAATCTGGAGGTTTGGCTAGATCTACTCTAAGGTCACTTTCAGTTCTCAAATATTTTATGGCATAAATTTTGGTTTAGTCATGATGTATTGTGAATAATAAACAGGATAACATATTTCAATTTTGAATTCTGGTTTCAGGAATACTTACAGTTAAGGCTGGTGGTCCTGGAGGTCCTGTATCTCCCTAAAACAGATTAAAATTACAGTCACTATTAATCCTTTTTGGATATTTTATTTATAAGTTTTCTGAATGGATAGAAGCTATATATATATATATATATATATATATATATATATATACACACACACACACACACACACACACATTTTGAAAGAAAAATAGAATTTGATCTGATAGGAGTCTGTATCCTATCATACGATGACAAATGTATTGTGTGCTTTAACTCTCATGATATAAATATCACCTTATGCATCCCCGTGCTTTCTGCAAAACTTGTTTGGAAAAGCTAAAATAATCTAATTTTCTATTCTTTTGTCTACTAATCCAAAATTAGAAAGAATATCTTTTCAAATATGGTTACTTGCCAATGGAGCAGCTGGGAAGTGTCACGACAGATAATTTTTCTGACAAAGTTAGTATGAGGATCAGCAGAAATAATAAGTGGATCTTCCCACTTCATGCCTCCCAGCTGCAAGAAGCAGTCCCACTGCCTCTTATAAAGCTCTGCTAAATTGACATTGCATTTGCCATTAATTTCAAGAGGCTTTGCCTATATTTATGTATTTTTAAATATGAAAATTGCTTTGCTAACCTATGTGAATACAAATTACCAGGTGGACATAGAGAGACTTTTCAAAATCTTTTTAAAAATGGCTTATCTAAAAGTTTACTGTTTTCTCATTTATATGTCACCTATATGCTTTATTGTATCAGGACCCCTATTTATTTAATAAGAACTCTTAATCATTAAGATCAAGCATTATTACTATAATGCTTTTTAGGTGGACATGATGGAAAACTTAAACTTTGTGGAATGAAGTTCTGAGCTATGCTCTAATGTTGAGGGTATCTCTGTAACTTTTTCTTTTCTCATCTAACATAGTCACCTCAAAAGTTAAGACAGCATGGAGTAGTCATTACTTTTTGGAACAATTGAATAAAAATAGCCAATACTTGTTGGGGAACATTGACATAGCTTAACTCGGTCACTGAGGACCAATTTGTAAGATCAACTTTAACATAGAGGTAAATATTGAAGACAGACAAGGATTCCCAAATGTGCTGAAAATAGAGATAATAAAACCCCTGCAAGTACAATTGTTATTAAATTGAGATCATCCAATGACCTTATTCTAAATGATTCTTCCTTTTAGTATTTTTAAATCTCTTTTAAAGGTCACTGCCAATATATCATTATAAAATGGCATGCGAGAAAAAGTGGTAGGAAATGAAGCATTCAGACTGAAACTGAGTTAGAAAGTTAACCTCCTTCCCCCCAAAGGCCACCTGCTTCACCATTATGGTAGCAGTTCAGTTCTATTGGCAAAATTCCCTGATACAAGGCACAGTTGCTAATTTGGCAATGGAATAGCTAATGCTGTTAAGTGAGGGAGAGAAAGTGAAATCTTATAAACACAAATTAATGTCAACTAGCAGTTGTGCATTTAGTCTCTTCAAACTAATTAAATGAACCAAAAGGCTTTTCTTCGGATGCTTTTAACATAACAGCCTTTGGTTAATTTTAAAAAAATTAACTTTTGGCAGTTAAATAGTATCAATGAAAAGTCAGTGCAAACATTTTTAGAGTTTTCTTAAGAAAAACTGGCATTTCTCTGGGAGAATACAATACCTTTTCTCCTTTTGGGCCAGGTGGACCATGAGGACCCAAGTCACCTTTCAAACCCTATATAAAGAATACAACCAATGTGATTTCTATACACAATTCACAGAAAGCTTGAATTTCTAACAAGTCATTAGCCACAAAATAAAATAATTTACTGAACTCCCAAATCCCATTCTTCAGTTTGTAGTATAGAGAGAAACAGAGACAACTGGCACTAAAATGATAAGCAACATCTGCGTTGTGGTGAGTACAGATACATTAAATCAGCGTGAGTCCTGAATACTGCATATTTGTGCAACTTTGCTTCCTGCTAAAATTACATTAATTCACCATCTGGGAGAACATCATTTAGATCTATATGAGCTTTTAAGTATCCACTTTGGATTAAATTTGTGGATGTTGTAAATACCTTTGATTTAGCATTGATTTGGCCTTTATAAAGCTTGCCAAAAAAATTCAAGAATTAAATTAAAAGCATTTTTATGTCTCTATCAAGTAATCTAATTGTGGGGGAAATATAAATGAAGGACATATTCTTTTCCTATCCCTCACAGCCTGAAATTATAATGTAGTTGCTTTCCTGTTTTAAAGTATGTTTTAGTCCACTAATTCCTAATTTTCTTAACCTGAATTTATAAAGATATTAAATGAAACTATATAAGACATAGAGTATCAAATAATTATGTTCATGAGTATTCTAGGTTCTTGGGTGCTTCAGTGGGTATTTAGTTGATCTGATTCAGAAATGACAGCTCTCAGAAATACTACAATAGATTTCACTGGAGGAAAAATCAGTTCTACAGTTGAAGGTATTCACAGTGTAAACAGAAAGAAAGCTAGATAGACACTTCCTGACGGTGTGGTGAATAGGAAAAAGTACCTTCTTTCATCCTTGATTTAACACATTGGATAAGGGAAGAACAATAATAGAAAAAAGAAATATTCTGAAGCCACACAATGCACAGTATATCTAGAGGTCTTACTTTTCCTGGCCTAGGGATCCATCTATCACTGCACTGACATTTTGTAGTCAATAAACAATATCAAATGCTATCAGCTTTAACTACTTAATATATGATCCCATGATGAATTTAAAGAAATTAAGGAAAACTGGATACTTAAAATAATCTTTAGAGATTATGTGAAAACTGTAACCTTACACCTTAAGAAAAAAGTTCTTTAAGGGTTGAAAACAGCTACCGATTGGCAAAACACACTTCACAATTGTAGAAATACTTTTCAGGATAAAACTCACAGCTATATGCCTTCCACTGTTACCTCAGAATCTTTATAGAAAAAGGATGAGTGAAAAAGTAAATCATATTTGAGATGTGATATTTTCTTATTATTTGAAATAGCCATTCCTTCCCAAATAAGCAAAATGAGATTAGGCTGAATTGAGATGTGCTGTGAGTGTAAAACATACTAGGTTTTCAATATTTAGTACAAAAAAATGTAAAATACCTCAATAATTTTCATACTGATTATACATTAAAATGATAACATTTTGGATATTTATATTTTGGATGTTATTAAAATTAGTTTCACCTGTTTCTTTTTACTTTTCTTAAGATGGCTACTGGAAAATATGTTTATCTTGAAATAACATCATATTTACAAATATACCATATAAGTATTATATTCAATAGATTCTATTTCTATTGGATAGTGCTACTTAGAAATACAAAAACAAGAGGTTGACAAAGACTCTCTCCTTGACCAAACTTTAGTCAGACTCTTCTGAGTCCTCTGCTGGATCAGGCCTCAACCTTGGCTGTTGTTATGTTCTGCCTTTGGCCTGCTTAGCCCAGTTTTAGCAAGAATCTTGTTAAGTCAGTTTAGAAAGAATCCCCCACCCTTATATCAGATCAAGTTCCTCATGCCCTATCTTTGTTGTGTAAGTGACCTGCCTTTAGCAAGAATCCTATTAGGTCAGTTTGTCAAGAATCCTCCTGCCCCTGAGGTCTGCTCTTAGCAATTTCCCATTCACTGAGCCGGTCACTCCATTGGCTATACATCCTCACCTGTCCTTGTTGTATTTGGAGTTTATCTCAATTTTTCTCCCCTACTGCAATACCCCTATTCCAATAGGTTTGAACAAAAAGTCCTCCTTACCATTTTATTTTATTTTATTTTATTTATTTATTTATTTATTTATTTATTTATTTATTTATTTATTCATGAAAGACAGAGAGAGAGAGGTAGAGACACAGGCAGAGGGAGGAGCAGGCTCCATGCAGGGAGCTCGACATGGGACTGGATCCTGGGACTCCAGGATCACGCTCTGGGCTGAAGGCGGCACTAAACTGCTGAGCTACCCAGGGATCCCCTCTCCTTACCATAATAAGTGTGAGAATAATTTTTGCCTCACAGGGTCAAGATTCCTGCTCCCATGGAACTCATAAGAAGAGGGTGACTGCTGATAAATAGGACACTAGGCTGAATATGATAAGAATGAGAGGGAGAGAGCTGCTATTTCAGTTGGGGTGATCAGAACCAGCTTCTGTGTGGAGACATTTATTGTTTCAGAGGATCCTGCCATGCAAAGATCTGGGAGGAAAGCATTGAGGTTAGAAGGCATAGCAAAATCCAAAGCCCCCAGAGTGAACAGAATGTCATATGCACACAGACAAGGAACAGGAGATCAAGTCAAGTTTAGACAAAGGTCAGTACACATAGAGAATTGCAGGCCATGGTAAGGAAGATGGGTTTTGTTCTAAATGGAATGGGAAACTACTTAAATGTTTCAAGCAGAGAAATGACATGTGACTTTGTTCCAAAAAAAAAAAAAATCACTTTGGCTACAATGTGAAAATAGATTGTAGGCAGCAAGATTGAAGCAGAAAAGGGGTTGCCATAGTTTTCCAGGCAAAAAAGAGTAGGGTGGTTGGGATAAGGTGGTGATACTGGAAATGGAGAGGAGTGGTCAGAAGCTGTACATTCTGGGAAGTAAGACATACAGATATGTTGGAAGAGGGAGCAAAGAAAAGGAGGTGTCAAGACTTAATTGATAGGAGGCTGTACCATTTACTGGGCTGAGAAGTTTATTTAAAAAGAGATTTTCTTTCTGCTTCTTGGTATAACAGTATGCAGAGAAAGACACATGAAGAAGAAATGGCTAAGAAAGACAGCATTCATTCAACAAATATTAATGAATATCTATAAATATATAAGACTAAACTATACTTTATGAACATATGAATATGAAAATGTTATTTTTTAAAAAAGACAACATTAAACATAACATTCAAGAAAATGGTTAACTCTATGGTGGGGCATGGGGTTATACTGAGTTCTGGGTACACTGGTGTTCCAGTTACTACTAAGACTCATAATCATCACACATCACATGTTATAAAAATATTATTTTTTGGCATAAAATAATACATCAAATTTTTGTTCAATATTCTTGCCTGACAAACTAACCCTCACTGCAACTTCTGGGAAGAATTTATTGACCAGTGAATCAGCGTAACCATCCCTGGTTCAATCAACCAAGAAATGGTAGGGTGGGGGAAGGGTAGGGGAATAATGTCACCAACTACAAGCTGATGTAAATATTGAATATTATTATGGAAGTGTAGCAAGTGTGAAGGGAACAGTTTTCAGGGAAGCCTAATTTCATTGGAGGCACTCAAGATTCAGAAATGTGGCATTCAGGAGAGTCAGGAAAAGAGTGGTATTTTACGCAACATCCTAAGTTGTTCAAGCTTTCCTATTAAATAGGTATAAATAATAGTTACTTTGAAGGGTTGTTCTGAGAATCATAGGTTATAAAAACACTTAGTACATGGTAGGTACTTAATAAATGTTGCTTTTACTTTTCAAGTCCAGGTTTAAGGGATAATTAATAGTTTGTTCTGTTCAGGTTTGTACTCAGTTTGATGGATATGGTACCACTGTGCTTTAACTCACATAGGATAAAATGCAATTGAGAAGTACTGCATTTATCAAGCTTCTACTTTTATGGCCATTGAGGTGGGCCCATGTAACTCATGTCCTCCTGTGACAAAGTACAATGTTTTTAAGGCCAGGGCATCATAATAGGCCCTGAGAAACAGATCAGTAATGCTTTTCTCAAGTGCAATTTTTCTCCTCATGTCACACTGGTGCTGCTATCAACGGTTATTGAGTACTAGGGAGAAAAAGATGTAGCACTCACCATAAAGCATAAAGAATCAAATGGAACAGACTATGAATTCAATATTGAATAAGACAGGAATCTATTATCAAAGTTCTCAACAAAATAATGTATATAAAGATTCTCAAAAGCACAGTAGTTGACTCAGTATGTTATGTGGAAACAGGAACTCTTATCTAAAGGTAAGATGAAAGCTGAAGGACAGTATTATATTTAGAATTATAAAAGCAGGCAGACTATGAAATTAATTTTACTGGAATGTAGTATCTTTAAAATCAGAAGATACAGAATAATATTGGTCAAAAAATTTTTGACCCATCAATTAATTCTTTGCCTCCTCTTCCCACTGATTGTGTCTTGTTTCCTAGCAATGGCACCAGCTGTTGCTAGTTGATAGCTCAGCTTTGGGATTTCTACATTTTTGTATTTAATAATACAGATTGCATTGGTATAAGGAGATTAATATGATTATTTTAGAAACATCAGATGCTATATTTCTGATAAGGAATGTTTGAAAGACAATAATAGAGATGCAGAGGAAGAGTCTAAATTCAATGATTGAAATAAACTTTTCTAATTATATAACCCCACAAAACAAACAAATGAAGTGATATTTCTATTAGAGATAAATGTATTTTATTTAATCCGGTTTCAAATGATAGTAAATGTTTATATAGCTCCTGGGTGCCTGGGTGGCTCAGTTGGTTAAGAGTCTGCCTAATGCTCGGCCCTGGGATCTAATCCCCGTCAGGCTCCCCATTGAGCAGGGACCCTGCTTCTCCCTCTGCCTCTGCCTCCCTGCACGCCCCCTCTGTCTCATGAGTAAATAAAATCTTTAAAAATTTTTTATAGCTCTTACTGTATGCAACACACTGTTCTAAATGCTTTATGCATGACTCTGTTTACCCTTAAACACAAACACACAAAAAAGCCCTGAAGTGCTATTAATATTATCATCCCATTGTGCAAATGAAAAAAGTGAGGCACAGAGGGAATAAGTAATGTTCCAAGTAGCATGCCAGTTAGGCAGTGGCAGAGCTGAGATCTGAGCTCAGGAAGTCTGTCTTTAAAGGTTACATTAACAACTTTATAAGACTCCCTCTCAAGTCTGTTCTAAGATGCAATTGTTGAATATAGTTCATAGTAGGTCACAATCAAAATCATTTAACTATAAATGCAAATGTGTGTAAAATTGAAGTCTTGTATTTTAAAGGCTAAATTCTAGCAATTCAATTTTTTTGACAATTTTAATATGTTTGGTTTGCATTACTTAAACTATAAGGGAAATATGAACATGTATTAAGTCCAATAACTTTAGTCCAATACTCCAAAACCTTGGAGAACAATCCAATGTTTACAAACACATACACTGCCAAGGATGCTTTTAAAAAGATATCAGAGCAATTTTTTTTTGTCCTAATGATTAAGAACTGCTACATTCGTTGGTGTGCCTTAGGGATGCTAAACATTCTGCTCTTACCAGACAGTTCCACATGACAAAAAATTGTCTTACCCAAATGCCAATATGTCACATTGAGAAAGCCTGAACTGCTGAATATTTCATTGTAAATTAGGTTTACATTTTCCAAAGTGAGCTTGCTCAGTTTTTGAAAAAGCTAGCACAGAAGAAATTATTAAAAGATACATTTACATCAAGATATTTGTAATATGCAAGAATAAAGACCATTAAAAAGGACTCTTGAATTCATTTAGTAGGAATATTAGATTCTTCCAATTTTCTTTGACTTGGAAAGTAGCTGGAGTGAGCTGGCCCATTGAGTTTATTCACTCTGCATTCTAACAGAATGTTTCTGAAGTTAAAATCTCTATCATGGCTTGACTTTAATTCAAATTGAAATCACTATTATAATGCCCTTCATTCCTTAAGAATGTGTACCTGTGCTTATTGAAAGTCAGAGTGAACTGTCATAAATGCTGAATGATTTTAATTTGCACAGTTTATTTTAGCACTGAAAAATAGGCAATGACAAGTGTGGCATGACTTAGTGGGAAAGCAAAAGACTTTTCAGTCAAACATATAGGGTTAAAAGCTGATTTTCTAAAAAAAAAAAAAAAAAAAAAAAAAAAGTGGCTTAATTTCCCAGGCCTTTATTTCTTGCCTCTGAAAATAGAGATGCTATCACCTCCTGCTATAGCTAGTCCATAAAGCAAGAATAAGGATCAAATTTCAAATTCCTGGGGATCCCTGTGTGGCCCAGCGGTTTGGCGCCTGCCTTTGGCCCAGGGTGCGATCCTGGAGTCCCAGGATGGAGTCCCACGTCGGGCTCCCGGCATGGAGCCCGCTTCTCCCTCCTCCTGTGTTTCTGATTCTCTCTCAATCTCTGTGTCTATCATGAATCAATCAATCAATCAATCAATCTTTTAAAAAAAATTCAAATTCCTTGTGAAAATGGTTCATGAATAATAACACAATATTAACAATACCGCCACTAATGATGCAGAGCATTTGATTCTTTATTCCTAGTGATAGTAGAGGGAGAAAAGGAGAATTTTCATTGCTTTTTATTATTTCTCCTTAGTCATGACTCCTGAGTATCTTTGGCAAAATCAAGGAAAGGAATATCATCTACATATTAATTAAGTAACCAAGTGAGAAAAATTAATATGCTTTATCCTGTTTTATGATGTATCTAATGAGCTACATTAAACAATGATGGTACTAAAGAAATGACAACTCTGTGATTGGGGGCATGCTAAGAACCCTTCCAAGATCCTTCTCAAAGAAAGGTTACACTGCCTGATGTGGGGAAAAAAAGGCAGAAGAAAATTTATTAAATGTCCTTACTACCTACAGCCCATTCACCAGTCTTTCAAACAGGCAGAGAAACCTTCCTCTAGGGACTCAACTACCTTGATGTTAATACTTGGCTAAGGGCAAAAGACAATCTTAGCCTGATCCCCAGGATCCTGTAAGTCTACTTTAACATATAAAAATTCCTTTAGAAATTTCCTTTATCTCTAAACCCCCAAAATACATGCTAGCAATCATCCCCCAAGCATATGGCCCACCCATATACATTTGAAGGGTCTCATGACTAAGATTTTATTAGGTGGTAATAAATGACCTTTTCTCAACAATAGCTAGCCTCCTCAAGGTCCTGATATCCTTGCTTTCAAAACTCCTTAGAGACCTACAATATCCCTAACCCCCTCCCACTTTGGAAGTATATACTGGGCCACTCCTCAAGACCTCAGTGCAGCTCTTTCTGCCCACAGGTCCTGTACCTGTGCTTTAATAAAACCACCGTTTTGCATCAAAGATGCCTCAAGAATTCTTTCTTGGCCATTGGTGTTGATCCTTAACAGCGTTTCCTACATCACTGCCCACTACACTACGTACTCTCTTAACAGGTTGGTCTTATTCAGGTTAGAACTCCTACAATGGCTGCCAACCATTTGCGATGTAGTAGGCAATGCAAATATATGTGTTTATCAATTAATTATTTCTAAAAGGCCAAATAACCTTACTTAAGAAAAATTTCCAAATCTCTAAGTTAATGTAAATAGATTTCAGTTTCCAACCCCTCAAATCTCCAGTTTTATTCATGTGTTTGGATAAGTCCCTCACTATTTCAATTCCAATGTTATCTTAATGAAATTATAAAAATCTTTGTTTTGTGTCTCTATCTCAGGAATCCCACATACATGCAGCTTGGTTATCTTTTGTAACACTATCATTAATTTAATTTCCTTCAATACTCCTAAACTTTTCACAAGATAATATCCTTCCCATAATGAACAATCAAAATCTTGAGCTATTTTTGAGTTTTCAATGCTATCAAGTGCCAAATTGCATATGTATTACATTGTAATAATATTATCTATGCATTCCTTTCCATCTCTGTTATCCTCCTTTAGGCTCTAATTACTTATATTTTAGACTATTATAATACTTTCTCAGTTTTTAAAATTACAATTTGGCAAATAATTACTGGGAACTTACTCTGAAAATATTTACTAAGTACTAGGGAATACAAGAAATGATCTTTGCTCTCATGAAGAATATAATAGAAAAACAAATATAGGCAAAGGTCTGAATTTTATCCATTTTACACAACACACAGTAAAGCTAATCTTCATTTAAGCACAGCTTGGATGACGTCTCCCCACTGTTCAGAGGAAAGAGGGCAAACATCCTCAAATACAGCACTTTCCATACTCTGGCTCCAGCTGTATTGTTTTGTTATTCCTTCATTTCCTTATATGCAGTAGGAATGAATTCCAATAACCTGAATGGATGCTTCAACTTTCATCAAGTTTGTGTGCTGCTCCTTAAGTTTGTAATGTTAAAAATATCTTTTTTTAATAAAATTATAGGACATCATAGTGATGGCGACCTTACATTCTAAGCCCATCCTCTACACACATAGAAGTGATTTTCTTAGCTAGTGACAGAACTGGACATGGTGGGCTCTGGGTTTTAACACCAGAGCTCTTACTATGATACCAGGTACTTCCACTGGTGGGGAAGGGAGATGAATCAGATGCTCTGTTTAAGTGTATGGGCCAACAGGTGTGACATTCAATGTCTTGATGCATTGTAAAGAACTAGAGAAGATTGCAGAGATTCCTCCAGCTACAAGCCCTAGGTACCAGTTCCCTTCCTCTCATATAGAATAATCACTTCAAAGGGGAAAGGAATAAGAATGAGAGTCATATAAAATATATGAACGGGGCTCCTCAGGAAGTAATAAGAGAGTAAAGCTGTGAGGGGTCAGAACTTCAATCCAGTGTTGACTATAGGGTTAATTCCTGGGGTTAACCCTTTTTTTCCTTTTTGGGATATTTCTTCTCCACACCCAGGTATCCTTCTTTGTCCACAAAGTAGTAGTGATCTACTGCATACAAGATGGGTTTCATATGCCTCGAAGGCATTAGGGGACCAAATCTAGTTTCCTTTTCTTTTATCTATAAAGCAAATAGTGTAGCCTCTCAGAACTTTCTAAAACATTTTTACGAAAGTGAAAAAGAAAACTGGGAAAAAGTAACTCTCATGGTGGTCACTTTCCCCAGTAAGGTTAGTATATCTACAGTAAATGGTGATTTTGATGACCAGTAGATTAGTATATATTTCAGAGAAAAACCCAGATTTGGGGTAATCTTCAAATTTTACCATAAGAATCAAAGTAAAGCTCAGGGGGTGGGGGTGGGGTGGGGATTGTTACTTTAAGGGAAAGAAGAGGAGATGCTAGAACATCAGAATGTTACAGGCAATAGTATCCCTGAGGCCCATGACCTGGTGTGGTGGAAAAGGAGTAACACAGAGATACAAGTCTTCCCTCCCCTTCTCCTTTTCTTTTCATCATTGCAATCCCACCCATGCAGATCCTTTAGTAGATGGAACTTTGATTTAATAAGAAGAGTGACAAAAAGAAAAAAAGATGAAGAGTAACCATGGGTAAGAACACAGACCACATGAGAATGTATGTAAGAAGAAAAAAGACAAAGGAAGACAAGAAAAAATGCAATCCAGAAACAAAAAAAGAAAGCTCTGTTAAAGATGACGCAATATGAAATATATAAACCCAAAGGACAACCCATGATGACACTAAGAACATGGAACCATGTAAAACACTGCCTTGATTCTTGATTTTGCCTTGATTGTGGCCAGTTCTTCCATAGATAGTAAAGTCTTCATACCCTTAGACAGTCAAAATATTTCTGTGGCAAAATGTAAACAGAGTATTAGAAAAACAAGTTAGGCTTACATTTTGTCCATTAATGCCAGCCGGACCTGGATCTCCTTTTTCTCCTTGTTCACCCTAGAAAGAAACAATTTATACAATGAAAAATGTTATATCCTGAGAACCTTTACTAAGAAAAAACAAGAGAGTTACCTTGTCGGGGCATTTATAACAATGTGATTACTTTGCTAATCCCCTGAAACATTTATTAAAAAAACAATTCTGAGTCCTAAAACCAAAGACAAGTTTAAAGGTTCAAAGAAAAGCTGTATAAAAATGATTAAAGGGTAGAAATAGAACAAGGATTATTTATTTTCTTCTATAAGCAACAAAGAACTTTCTGGAAGGCAATTTGGCAAAATATATCAAGAGTCTTAAATCTGTTCATTTAATTCGGCCCAGTAATTCTGCTTCTAAGAATGTATCCTAGGGAAATAATCAGACATGAAAAGTTTTAGGCACTAAATTGTAGAGTGGAATGCTATTTATAGCAGTAAGAAGGAGAAATATCCTAAATGTCCAATAAAAAGGAGCTGATTAAATAAATTATAGTATTTAGATATAATGGACTATAATACAGCTGTTAAAATTATGTTTATGAATTTTACTTTATACTACAGGAAAATTCTTATGATATGAAAAGTATGATACAATTAAAGGAACTGACAAATTTAATGAATTAATGCTAACAAATATCTATTTTATTAATTTAAAGTTATAAATGCTCAAAATGACCAATTGTTTATGATACGTACCCATAGTGACATATATTTTTGATTATCATCTGAAATATGTATACTTTTATTGGCAAATTCTGCACATCTGTAGCATAATTCAAAACCAATTAAATACCTTTTTACCTAACTATCTACCTACCTACTTGTCCACCAACTTATGTATTCACCTATGATGGGTCTTAGAAACAATACTGTAAGAAGACAAACCAGAACAATAGAAGTAGTTAATCTATGGGCTCTGTGATTATTGGTAATTTTTTTTCCTTCACTATATTCTTGTTTTTTAATTTTTTAAAACAAACATGTATTATCTGTATAATCAATAAAATGCTAAAAAATAAAATAATATATTATGCATATAAAGAACTCATCCAAGTTGCTAGGTCTATCATATAACACAGTGTGTGTATATGTGGTAGTGTTTGTAGTAATCTCTGCTTTGTGCCACTAGGATCATTTTTATTCTCTTCTTTATTCTGTTGTTCCTTTCCCTTTATTTTTTTCTTGTAGTGAATACTATTATTTTATACATTAAAAAAAGCCTAAGGGAAAGCAAGTATCTAACTTTATGAGAAAATACATTATACACTCTAAGACTATATATTACTAGATCTAAGACTATGTATTCATCTAAGACTATGTATTATGATATTGAAATAATCTATGACTATGTATTATTATACTATTGAAAACACAGGATATGAAGCAAAAATAACTTAATAACTAGAACATAATATATATAATATGTAGGATAAACTAAAACATATACAAACACATTGGAATAGGTTCAAGTTAAAATAAAGCTGAAAATTTTAAACTGAAAATGGAAGGGTGAGAAAATAGTCTAGATCTGTGCTGTTCAAGGTTGTAGCCACCAGCCACATGTGACTATTTACCTTTAAATTAATTAAGATTAAATAAAATTTAAAACTCAGCTCTTCAGTTGTACTAATCACATTTAAGTGCTGAATGGTGCCTATACTATTGGACTGTGCAGATTGGAACACTTTTATGATTACAGAAAATTCCATTGAACAGTGCTATTCCAGAGGATGTTATATATGACAAAAAAGCAAAATGGGAATTAAGAGTATCAGAAATACACAGAAGAAAATATCATCTAGAAAGCAGAATAAGAAACAACATGGTGTCTTCATGATGACACAAAATGCATTCAGTACACATTAATAGCATGCATTGAAATTTCTGGCACATAGAGACAAGTATAATTCTATGGATATATCATCAACTTTCAGAATGTAACTAAAAATGAATATCATCTTTATTCAAAATTAATGGTTTACATAGGAGAAAAAAATAAGCAACTACATATTAAAGAGATAAACACCTATAAAGAAATCTGCAAGCTTGACAGTGGTAATAAAAGTTAAGAATATGTACAGACAGAACAGAGTTGATCATCTGATGGGGTTTATGCTGCACAGGAAGAGGATAAGAGATGTAGCAGAAGGCTACGGAAGAAACATGCTGCTTCATTTGATCACTCCCAAAAGTCTGCAATCGATTTTTAAAAGTATAATTATATAAAAAAGCAAGTACAGGTCACTATGATCAAATAAGGCTCACAAAAACCAAGTTGTTCACTCTACTATCATTGTTAACAAATCCTATCATGTTTACTACATGTTAAACATTGCTTTAAGCATCTTGTAATTCTGTGACAATCCAGGGTAAGTATAGGACTATTACTCTCATTTTACAGATGAGGAAACTCAAGACAGAAAGGCTATATAAGTTGCTTGGGGTCACACAACTACTTAGAGGCAGAACTTGCTTCAGCTCAGGCAACATGGCTCGAGGGTCTATGCTCTAAAACTCTAAAATGATTCAGCTCATTTGTTTTTGAAATAGTCCAGAGATGATTTAAAAATGCAGAGTATATCTGGATTTCTGCCAAGCAGGAGGCAAAGTCTCTTCCAGTGTTCCTCAGAATAGGAAACAGAAACATGGCTTTGGCAATACTACTGTTGGGGAATAGGTAACTGGGAGAAGAATAGTAACCAATGGATTTTTCCCTCTCCCTCATCTATTAAGGTCTCTTCATCTTGACATTATTGACAAATCTTTGTTAAGAGGGCTATCCTGTATATTGTAGGATATTTAACCTCATCCCTGGCTTCTACTCAGTCTCTCTCTACCCTGGCTACCCTCAGTCCTGGCAAATAAAAACGTCTCTAGATAGTGCCAATTTTCCATTGAAAGTAAAATTGCCTCCAGTTGAGGACCACTGATATATTACACACCATCATTATATATGCAACAGACTCATGATATGGAATGTTACAACAGACTGAAGCAATGTGCTGTAATAAACAACATGAACTTCACTAGGATTAAATGTGCAATCCTGCACTGAAGCTAATTCTGGATGGGTTAAAGAGCTCACTTAAAAATATTAAAGGAACAGAAAAAAATACAAGTGAACATAGCTCAGAGCTCATGATGAGTAAGGTGACTCTAAGTGTGAAACCAAAAGAAGAAATTGAGAATAGGGAAAACATATTTGACAAAATATTAATTATAGACTGATAAGGCAAAAATATTATAAACTAAACTAAAAGGCAAATTACAAGATGGGAAAAAGTATTATGTGGTGGCTTAGTAGTTAACATCACTAAAATGCAAAGAGCTTTTATCATTTATAAGAAAAAGAATAATATCCAATTGGTAACTGAGCATAAATAAAGCAGGCCATTCATTACAAGGAATATAAAAGAAATGCTACTTGACGATTAATATTTTAAATAGTATCCATTCATCAAGTTATACTCTAGCACTAGGTGAGTTTTAGGGCCTCTACATTGCAAATTCTACCATCCTCCAAAAAAACCAGTGGGAGTTGTGTATGCAGACAGAAAAAAGAAAGAAATTCAAGAGTTGCATACTTAATAAGTCCCAAACAAAAGAACTTTGACAATAGTGACCAGCTGTTCTCTTCTTCTCCATTGAGTAGAATGTCCGTAAAAAGAAAACTACAGCATTAAAGATTTAAACTAGAATTAAAGAAAACTGATTTGACATCAGAGGTTGTTAGAAAGTAAATGCATTAGGATTGTTTTCAATGTTTGGATAATTTCAAAAGCAAAAAAGAGTAAAAAACAAAGCCAAAAGAACATTTCTAGAAGTTTCTTTGAAAATACAATAAATCATTCTGGTCTGATGCAAACTTAAATGCAATCTCAAGCAAAGGAAAGAGGATAAATGGAAATTAGATTACATTTAAGATTTTTCTAATACCCATTCTTTGGTGAACCTAATTTCAGAATTATTCCAAAAGTTAATGTTCTTCCAAACAGAATTGTGTTTTGGTATTCAAAATACTACATTAGGTAACTAATGGAACCCTTTTATAGAGTTTGAATGAATCCATTATTATCCACAATACAGGTAGATATTTCAATAGATACTATCAATAATATACTAGCTTCTGTAATATACATCTTATTATATGCCAGACTCTGTGCCAAGTGCTATACATAATAAGGGTTCATTTTAATTCTAGCAATAACCTTACAAATGGGTATTCTCATCCCCCTTTATTGATGATAAATAATCAACTCAGATGATATATGTGACTTTCACAGGGTCAAAGAACTCTTCTTATTATCTCATATTATTTGTTCACTTTGATCTCATAGGGACTTGGTAAACCCTAATATATTAACTTTTTCTTTTATGAATTCTCCTTTTAGTGTTGTATCTAAGTTTACAAATAAATTTAGTTATTTATAAATAGACAAATATAAATGGATAAATGTAAATTTTATAGATAATGTGAGAGATATGGATTAAAAAATTTTTACATGAATACCTAATTGTTTCAGGAGTTTTGTTGAAAAAAACTATATACCATCTGCTGAATTATTTTTGTATCTCTCTTGAAAATAAGTTATCATATATAGTAATTTTTGGATTCTGTTTTTTCCATTGGTCTGTCTATCCTTTTGTGAACAGTAAACTTTCTTGTTAGTTTATGATAAATGTTGAAATCAGGCAATATTAGTCCTTCAGGTTTTGTTTGGTTGCTTGTTTTCAGAATTGCTTTGGCTTTACCAGGTCATTTGTACCTCTATATGACTTTAAGATCACATTTAATGTAATTTTCGGTATGGTGGATATCTGTGTAAAAATGAAAATTAACTTGGATAGATTTTAGACTCAAATGTAAAATGCAAAACTAAAAACTGTAGAACAAAGAAGAAATCCTTTGCGACATTGGGTTAGACAGAAATTTCTACTTTGTTATCTGATTTCTAAGTCTCATATCTTTTTCATTCCTTTGTTCTTTCATTACTGCCTTCATTTTGTTCAAAAGACATTTTTACCATACTATTTTAGTTTTCTGAATAGTCTTTAAGATTTTAAAAAAAGTAATTGTTCTAGCATTTACAATATGCATTTTTAACTTATCACCACCTATTCCAATTAACGCTGACTTAATTTCAGTAGACTTTGTCAACTTTAGCTCCATTACCTTCCCCTTTCTGTGTACTACTGCTGTCATATACATTATATATGACGTGTATGTTACATCCCTTTGTTATAAACCTAATAGTACAGTGTTAAAGTTTTCCTTTAAAAATAGGCTTTTAAAGAAATTAAGAGAATATACTCTATATATTATATATCTATATGTGAATATCTATCAGCATTTTTTACATTGACCCATATATTTACAATTTCCAGTGCTTTTTGTTCCTTCCTATGGATATTTCAGCCTGAAAGACTTCATTTAGAAACTCATGTGGGTCATGTCTGCTAGCAAAGAACTCATTTTATTTTTTGTTATCTGGAAATATCTTTCTTTTTGCCTTTATATGTGAAAGATAGTTTCACTGGATATAGAGTTCTTAATTGACAATTTCTTTTTGAGTATGTCATTCTATTGCTTCTATTCTTCACTGTTTCTAAAGAGACATTAGCCATTGTTCTTATTGTGATTCCATGCACATGATGAAATGTTTTTCTCCTGATGCTTCAAAATTTACTGTTTCCTTTGGTTTTCAGCAGTTTGGCTAGATGTGGTTCTCTTTATGTTTATCCTATCTGGGATGAATATACTAATATTTTTTCATCAAATTTGGGAGGTTTTTGGATGGTGTTTATCTCTCTCCCCTCCTACTGGGGCTCACATAAACTGGATATAAACTGGCTTCCTTAGGATCACTACTGTGTCTGGATAGCATAGTCATCATCCAGTGGTTTGGATAGAAGTTATGTTCTAGCACTTCAAATGGACAGGACTTCTAACCTTTTCTGATCAATCTGTAGGTAGGTTGGAGAGAACATTTATTCTTACAGTCTTTCTCATCTTTTTTTTTATTTTTCTTTTTGCTGGGATTGTTTAGGTTTCTCCTATATATGTGTATAGTTTACCAGTTATCCTTCTATCCTATATATATATATTTTATGCTATATCTATGTGACATACATAATACTAATATATATATGTATTATATGTAAGTGCAAATTTTTAACAAAATAAGTTTTAGTGTAGAGACTATCTGATTTGTGTTATTCTCTGGTCTATTGGTATGAAAGTAAATCTACTTGATACAGATTAGAAACAATTTAAACATTTCTTTTGTAAATGATAAAGGTTTAAATGTTTCACATACATTTATGATATAGTGGGTTTTTCAATACTTTAAATCATTAAAATGCCTTGTTTTCTATTACTGTTAAGAATCAATAAGTTAAGGAATATCATTTTAAGCAAAGCCCCTTTGGATAAATGTTGTAAATTTGAAAATTTTAAAAATATGTATATAGTATACTACTAATAACATATATAAACTAAAGAAAACAGTTATAAAATGGACCTTTTCTAAATAAAAAATCCTTTTGTAACTTAAAGGATATCTGTGATTAAGATTTATCATTGTACTATGTCTCACAATACATATCAATTTAATGTTTTGTTGTTATTGATGAGATGATGACACAGAAGTGCCATGTTTATGGATTATGTTTCTGGAAGCTAAATATAGGCTAAGAAACATGATAGATTTTCAAAAACTTTCAAGCCAGAGCATAAGGTTCTAACTGTGATCAAGTGAACAGAATCTGGTGCTTGGAAACAGGAGGCTTGAGTCTAATCACACATCTGTCTCTATAGCTGTGCGAATCTTTGCCATTACTGACCTCTTGAATTTTTAACTGATAAAAGCAAATAACTTCTAAACCTACCTAATTAGTATTATTACACTGCTAGAGATAAAATAATTTATATGTAAGGTGCATTTACCCAGGTTCTTTTAAAATCAGACTCCATAAGGCCATTAAGATGAACAGAGATAAAGGCTGAGACAACTTTGTGTTGAGAGAAATGCCTCTGCTTTTAAAGTCTCAAAGAGATTGTCTTGATAAATGAATTTATGTCACAAATTGTTCAAAATTCTTTTATCTAAATGGATTAGAATCAAGATTACTCACCTAATTGTATTTGTGACATAAACCTAATTAAGTTATCTCTCCAAGGGTGAGAAAAAACTTAATCTAATAAAATAACTTCTACAGAAATTTATATCAATTTCAATATAATCAGCTTATATCAATTTCCTTTAGCAACTAAAAATGCAGATAAATAATTATAGATTATAAATTTAATTCGGTTCAATTTTCATATGTGAAGAGCATATCCTCTTTTAAGAAATATTCTCACTGATGTGTCACAAACCATTTCCAAGATCTTGTTACTGTCCATTACTTAGAATAATTTTAGTATAATTAAAGAATTTAGAAAATCCTTGGAGCTCAAAATAACCAACAAATGATCTTATCTTTGATTTGCTAACTAACTGATGGGATAATCCTGGTTAAACAAACAGACGATTTTATATAAGTTCATTCAAGTCATCCACTATTAAGTTTTCCTAGTCTTGTCTACCACTACTTGCTAACAGAAAAGCCACTCAATTGACATTCATACAGAGTCTAGAATTCAAGACTCTTTTGTAGAAGGTGAAACCTTTAGGAATTGCTAACGTAGTGCCAGAACTTCCAAGCTTCACAGAAATTGATTTTGTGTTACTGGGACAAAGGAGACATTCAAAGAACTGTTGTCATGAGTTCTATAGATACTAACACATAACAGTCAATTAATGTATCCATTGAAATGTTTTCAATGTATCATGTTGGCAAGATGGTAACCTGTAGCCTATCCTTTCCCACTTTGCTTAAAATTGTGGTCACTACATTAGGAATGACAAATAAGACATAAAGTATTTTCAGATTAGTTGAGGGGAGAAAGAGGTGGAGGGAGAATACCTGATTTGCTTTTTCCTCATTCCTATTTTTAAAATTTTGTTATTTTTTATTTAAGTTTCTATCTTAATTCCAGTATAGTTAACATATAGTGCAATATTAGTTTCAAGGGTATAATATAGTGACAACACTTCCATACATCATTATGACAAGAGCCCTCCTTAATCCCTATCACCTATTTCAACCCATCACTCCCCCACACCCCTCACTCTGGCAACCATCAGTTTGTTCTCTATAATTACTCTTTCTTGCTTTCTCTTTCTTTCTTATTTTCCCCCCTTTGCTCATTTAAATTAAATTACACATATGAGTGTAATCAAGTGGTAGTGGATGGACCTAGAGAATATAATAATGCTAAGTGAAATAAGTCAGTCAGAGAAAGAGAACATTTGATTTTAAAAAGGAAGGACACAACATAGCAGAAATAAATCCTGGGTAATGTGATATACCAAGAGGATGTCTTCTTGGGAAAGCTGGTCCTAAGGTGATATCTGAGGAGATGGAAAAAGCAGGGGCAGGGCATGAGAATGGGCAGGATGTGAGATATGCTAATACAGGCCCATTCCTCAAAATCATGTGACTGGTCTACCCATTCTCAGATGCACAGCCAGAGGTAAATAGTAGGTCTCCCACAAATGTCTTGTGAATGAAATATCATCGGGAGGCATTCTGAGTAAAATAATGGCATTTTAAATGACAGTTTCTCAGGCTGATTTGAAACCAGTGCCACAACTAGAATGAATTCTCAAAACTGCCAAATCAGCTGTGTACTAATGTAAAATTTTCTGAATTATAGCAATGTTTGCAATGGTATTTCAGGCCTTTTTCAAAATTTGTCATTTTATTTCATTTTGCTGATGAAGAAAGGAGATGAAACCTTATTCTCATCTGGGAGACACAGCTCAGTCTATTGCAGCTGCTGCCCAGGACCCAGTGAGAATTACAGATCTAGGAGGAAACTCTCCACAGTCACCACAGGCAAATCTCAACTGCTAGGTTCAGTGATTTGTTCTTTCTCTGACTAGGATGCAAGGACCAGAGAGGTTTCTTCTTTGCTTGTTTTGACATTAACTCTTCTATAAAATTTTCTAGGAGGTCTCACTCAATTACAGCTAGCAAGATGTAAAGAGCAAAGAATTTAACATCAGTAAAATCACAATCTCTCTAAGCTTCAGTTTTCTTATCAATCAACTTGGCCTAATAATACTGTCTATCTCTTGGCATTATTTTGAGATGTTGCCTGTGAAAGGTGTTTATAAACTGCCCATAAATGTTACTTATTTTTATTAAGATAAAAATATATAATGAATTGATATAAGCTTATGAAACTTATAACTATACTGTGGTTAAGAGAATATATAAAAGAATAAGAGAAAATACATAATGAAATATTTAGGGTTAAAGGGCTGTTATTTAAGTAACTTACTCTCAAGTCATATAAAAAATATATATGCATATGTGAACCATACCACTGGGTAATCAGAGAGTAGGTGAGGTGAAGTTCCTCCTTATAAAAATATTATAGCTAATAAATGGAGAGGGAATAAAATTAAAATATTTTACAACCTTAAATGAATTAATGGATATGGTATTGATGACCAATGGCTGCTATCATCACAGAAAAATATCCAGACATTTTTTGCTTCTGACAGAACTTATAAAGTAGTCTTACCAAAAACATACCTAAATCTGATCTAACTACCATTGAAAGTAAACACAGAGAAGATATAAACATATTAAACTACTCCATGGAAATGTAATCAGCAAATCCAGACTGGAAAATTCCTCAAAACAAACAACATGGCTTCCACAACAAGTAATATAATGAAAACAAACAACAAAGTGACAGAGGGATAGAGAAGAATATTACAGATAAATAGACCCTCAAAAGCATAGCAACCAACTGGAATTTGTGTGCTTTATTTGGACACTGATGAAAGCAAATCGTTAAAGAAATGTTATAGCTTTTATGATCTTATTGGAAATCTGAATATCCAATGAATAATGACATTAAGAAATTGTTAAAATTTTAAGTGTGATAATGGTGTAATAATTATGTATGAAAAGCTCTTGTCATTTAGATGCATACTGAACTGATGAAGCATATGCTGTCTAGAATTGCCTCAATATAACATAGGACAGGGTCTAGCTGGAACAAGACTGGCCATGTCCATACCAGTTGAAGCCAGCTGGTACATACATGGGGATTCATTATCTTATACTATATACTTTACCTTTGTTGAAACTGTCCCTAATAACTTCTTTATTATACCTGAGTACAGGTTCTTTATTTTATATAAACATAAGTGAAGTATGTTTTTTCATCTCCACAAATATAGAGATATGTTATTTACACATATTCCTAGTTAAACTTTTTGATTTCTATGTAAAGATTTCTTCATAGGTAAAACCCTGGAAATGAAGACAAAAGTGATTTGTTCACAACTAATATCTAACATTTATAGAATATCTTATGTGCATGAGATACTATTCTCAGAGCTTTAACTCATTTACCTCACCACAGCTAGGGATCAGGCACTACTATAGTCTGCACATTCTAGATGAGGAAATTGAGGTAGGGCAAGGTAAAATATCTTGACACAGCAATTAAGTGGTGCAGCCAGGGTTTGATCTCAGGCAGTCCTGTTCTAGAGCTCAAGTTCTTAAACTTTAGTGTATATTTAATTCTGCACTTAATTATTTGCAAGATCATTACTGGCATATTTTAGACAAGATCCAGATCAAAAGAAATGGAAGAGGCTATTTCAGAATAAGATAGAGGTAAAAGTAAAGGCACAATTAAAAGGACCAGCAAGTTGGTTTGGGTAAAACACAGGATTCTGAACAAGTGAAATGGAGTTGGAAAGAAAGTCAGATGAGATTGTAAGAGACTGTGAAGGGCAAGTTAGGGGTGTCAGGACATCCTCCTATAGCCACTGGGGAGTCAGCAATTCTTTTTAAGCAGAAGACTGACACTGGACATTTGGAGATTAACAGAGCTGGGTATGTAGGACATGTTATCTGGAGAGGAGAGATTAGAGACAGGAATTCAGTTAGGAGCTACTCTATCCATCTAGGCAGAAGCAAGGAGGGCTGGAGCTTAGGTTAATAGGATGGGAATATAAAAGATGGGCAGCTATGAGAAATAACATGGGACAGAAGCAAGATACAAGAGAGAAACAAGAGTTAACAAAAATTACAAGTTTGGGGCCCGGGCAAAGCTCAGGAACAAAGTGAGGTAGGTACTCACCACAGATAGAAAACAGCAAATGCAGGAAGAGAAGCAGATGTGAGAGGAAAGAAGGGTTTTGCTTTGGACATACTGAACTAAAGAAATAAAGAAATCTGGGAGGATAGGTCTAGGGGGTAGTTGTGGAAAGTGGACCAGGAAAGAATGCAGGCGTAGGTTATAGATTTGGGAATCATCCTGAGAGGTGATAATTGAACTAAGACAAATTGAGAGTGCCAAGGTTGGTTTGAATCTCCAACAGTAAGTATTAGGATCTCCACTGTCTTCTACTTTGCAAAATTCCTCCAGGGCATCTAGCACAGAACTCAATAAACTCTCTTGTCTGATTCATGAAGAGATATAAGAAATGTGAGGAATCTTTTCATAAGCAGTGTTCTGATCTCCCAAACTGATCCCAGTACAGTGTTTATTTATCAGTAGTGAGGACGGTTTGTTTTCTTACTGTCTTATTTGGGAACCAACTAGGAAAAGCCAAATCTCAAAAGCAAACTCTGAAGTGGAGGATAGAAAACCATTTTCAGATAATTCAGACATACAATCCTACTTTATTTAGACTGTGCTATCTTTATCTTCTGGCCTGTATGACTCAAATAGTGATAGGGTCATGATTCACTATTGAATTGTTAGAGCTATCTGGTATGAGAAATACAGGAAATAACATATAAGTTTTTACCTGCCTTGAATGCTATAAACTACCCATAGGTAGGGCTGCAGTTAATTGGGAATGAAACTACAGGAGTAGAGAAAGGAAACTGCAAGAATGCTGCACTTTTGCATGTTTAAATCATTTCTAATTTAAGTTGAAAAACTCTAAAAACTAAAAGATCTATTTCCCACAGCAAGGCCAACAGCAAACTGTTTCTGAGTCTTTCCCAGAACCTAGATGAATCAGATTATTTCATATAAAGCTTTTCAAAGATCCAAATAATTATACTTTTTACTTACTCAGTTTATTCCTCCCATGTCAGAACTCAATGTTTATACTTCATTTCAAATTTTTCATTTTCCATTTACTGCAATCTTGGGTTGAGAAAGCCCACTACTTGACTAGATTTTATAGTCACTTTTATGGTATTAACAACTCTATTCCAGAAGGGGTTCTCTATAGGAGAAAGAGGAATATTAGCCAGAGGGCTCCTAAGTAAGCATAGCTGGGGATCCTTATCAACAATCAAGAACCAACCTCACAAGGCAGTTAAGCATAGCTGGGAGGCATTTTGCTAGATCCAAGTTTTAGGAGCCAGTGAACCGAGGGGCTATAATGTAAATGGTGATACTGAAAGTCTCTAACTTTAGGAAACGTGCACAAGCACATAAAAGCACCTCTAGATGACTCTATGTTAAACCACTTTTCTGTTCAAGAAACCAGTAACCAGGCAATCCTTGCGAGGACTTTAAGCCATCAGCATGACATTTGTTTTAAATTTATTTCAACCATCAGAGCTGACGCTTCTCAGTAGCAAATGAATTTTCCTTCAATATAAGCCTTATATCTGGGTCACAGATAAGTTTAATTTTCCCTGGGTCAAGAGGCTATTGTTTGTACTTCTAAAATGAGGGAAAATGGGGGGAACTAATTTAAGAGACTGAGTTATTAGTAAATAATATAATTCCATTTTTTAATATTTTCATTTCTGAGGAAGAATATAGAATGAAAGAACACGATAGAGGGTTTTTGTTGTTGTGCTCTGTGTTGGTGTTCCCAGTGGTGCGCTGTAGATAACAGTTGGTTATTATTGCTGAACATCCACAGGCCTTGAGTGGACACTTCTAGGGTGATGCCTTTTGATCTCGAATGTCAAAATGATTTTTTAAAAATGCCCAAAGTCTTAGCAGTGGAGAGGATTTCTAATGGACAATTGCATTCAAATCACTCCTCTATATTAATTTCCCAGCTGCTACTACAAAGTTAGAGCTCAGTGACTCAGAATTAGAGCCACAAAACTTGGTGGCCTCTTATATGTCTGAAGTGTGTAGTACAGATAAGGACTAGTTTCAAAATAAGTATTCCTTTTTTTAAAGATTTTATTTATTTATTCATGAGAGATGCAGAGAAAGAGGCAGAGACATGGCAGAGGCAGAAGCAAGCTCCATGGATGAAGCCTGATGTGGGACTCGATCCTGGAACTCCGGGATCACACCCTGAGTCAAGGTAGATGCCCAAACACTGAGCCTCAAAATAAGTATTCCTTGAAGAATGTTAAAGGAGTTCTAGCATACACTCTGCAGTCAGACTGTATGCCCAGAATTCAGTCTAGATAGGATTCTAGGTATTGACCACCTTATGTGGATAGGTTTATCAATTAAAATAACTACTGCTCTAAAATTTTCCTTATTGTGCAAGAATCTCTGAGGGAGTTGATTAATGTGCAAACTTCCAAGGTACATGTCTAGACTTCTGATCCAGTAAATCTATGGTGGGACTCAGGTGAAGGCATTTTAAGCACCCAGGGAATTATGATGTAGGCAGTCTACAGACAAGAATATGAAAAACACAAAGTATTTTATATTAAATGTTTTTCATTAAAGTATATCCATTGATAAGTAGCAATTAATAACCTCATCTTAAACTGAAACACATATACCCTCACATGCCCTGACACATAAAAAAGGACTTCTTTATACATAAATAACTTATGTCTTTAAAAACTTTTATTGGCACCTATTACTTTTAATTGACACTTTTCTTTGTATGTCATTTGAAACTAAAAACATTGTAATTAATTATAAAATTTGCTTTATTCCTATGTTGCTGAAAAAAATTTACTTTTCTATTTTTATTTTTCTTAACTAAGCAAGACAAACATATTCAAGCTCTAGGCCACTAGAGCAAACTCCCTAAGTAGGATATGACATGAAGAGAATATATGTTTTAACAAGGCCCTGAACTGTGTTTTCCAAAGACCCTAATGGGCCCACTGGAGTTGTTATAATCTATTAAATTCAATTTATGACGGTAGAAAGTCCTTAAATATGCATTTTATGATAATATGCTTTTTAAGATGTCCCTTGATATATATTATATACACTGCTAGACCATAATGGCTATTAACTCAAGAAAATTAATAATATGCATTTTTAAATGGCCTAAACTTTCAAAGACTCCCAGAAGAGACTTTTTTAAGTGAAGTTTTTGAAATAAAGGAAATTTTTACAATTTTGCAGAAAAAGAAAAATTTAAGGAACTTTCGGAGATGTTCAGTAACGATGAAGGGGACTGAGATTCCATGTCTCTACTTTCCATTCTCTATACTCACTTTTAAGGATTTTTCTGATTAAGCTATCTCTCCAATAGATCTAAATGCAAAATCTGAGTCTTCTCTTTTCCTTTGTCTCCTTTTCTAATGGTGTGGAACTCACATTGGACCATGGCACCATAAATGTCAGGAAGGCTGTTCCTATTCAGAGGAAGGAGTAAAGAAATTATTATAATACCTCTGTGTTGGCATTTGTCAATCTCCATTGATTTATTTAGCATCTCTTCCACTGATAGAACCTGGCTACAAATGGACTCACTAAGCTAAAAATGCCAATACCATCCAACACAAGAAAAATAAGGTTAAATACAACTTTTAACCTTGTACTATCACAATTTTTAAAGTGAGGTATTCATTTTCAAGTATTATAATGCCCAAGACAATAATTATTTCTCTGAAAGACATGTTTTGAGGTGTATTTTCTGTTTTGACCCCAACTCCTTAGATAGGGAGACTTTTTATCCTAATTGAACCTAAACAAAAATTTCCCTCAAATGTCATCAGTTTTTATACGAGGCTGACATTATTAATTTGGTTATTATATTTACAATAATTTCTTTTCTAAAGTGAAGAAAATTATCAGTCTCCTATGGAAAAGGTTTTAGGTTGGTCTCGGCTCTGCAGTGACATTCAATATTCAGGATAGTAGACCAATGGCTAAAGTGTCCCCGAGGAAACAAGGAATGTCCCAAGAACTAGAGAATCCAATTAAACTGTCATTAAAGTATCAAGTAAAAGAAAATTTGGACGGTTCTCCACATACTACGCATATATATTTTTCATGACCTTTTTGAGAAGAAACTACCAGAAGATAAACATCAGCCAACCAGGAGAATACAGAAGCTGTAGGTAAAGGGCGACAATGAACACAGATCTGACAATGAACACAGATTCCACTTAGTTGTATGACAAAAAAAAAAAAAAAAAAAAAAGAAAAGAAAAGAAAAATTAGGGATTATGGTTAAAGAACAAAACAGAAATACACATACTAAAAACTTTTGAAATTGTATATCAAAAAATTAGAAGGGAAAGGAAAAAGAGTGGCAATTTGGGTATAATAATTCTTTTATCTTTTGTGATGAGGTATTAAAACATTGTCTTTAAAACCAATTGATTAATAACTGGGATAGCATATCAGTAATATCAAGGTAAAAACTGACAAAAATAATATCATTCATTGAAGTCAGATAGTAGCAGGGATAAAAGTGTGAATCTATTGATTCTACTATTTCAGAAAAGAAAATCAGTAGCTATTGAATAGAAAAACAGAGAATGTAGTTTATTTTATAAATATAAGCCCTGTAATAAAATTTTTCCAGATTTTGAGAAGAAACAAAACAAAGCAATTAAACAAGACAAAATAATTAAACCCATAATTTAATTTTTTTCACAAAGAAACCTTCAGATCCTGTTTGCTTTTCTGTGAATTCTTAGAAGTACTTAGGAAGAATACAAATATTATACATATACTTTCAGCGAATAGGAAAAAGTTCACAGTTTTCAACTCATCTTATGAGACCAGCATAACTGTAATGCCAAAACCTGATAAGGAAATTATAAGAAGGGAATACCTCAAGTTTTTCATAAACATGGATGCAAAAATCCTAAAAAGAAGCTATTAGCTAATTTAATCCACTGATATGCAAAAAGAAATAACACATCATGAACAAATGAGTTTTATTCTAGGAATCTAAGTCTAGTTTAACATTTAAAAACCAATCAGTGTAATTCATCACATTAATAGGAAAGAAGGAAAATCATATTGTCATCACATCACTACTAGAAAAAGCATTTTATTTTATTTTTATTTTTTTTAGAAAAAGCATTTTAAAAATATCTCCATGAGTATTTAAGGGAAAACCCAGAAAATTATTTTCTTAGTACTTTTATTCTGATAAAGGTTCTCTACAAAACCCTAAAGCATATTTAATGATAAAATAGTTAACTCTTTCTCCTTCAATTCAGGGAAAAGATATAGACGTCCATTATGCCATTTCTATTCAATGTTGTACTGAACGTCCTAGCCAATGCATTATGACAAGAAAAAGAAAACCCAGGAAAAATAATGAGAAAGGAAGAAATAGAACTATTCATTCACAATCTACAAACTATTAAAATTAATTAAGCAAAGTTGCTGGATACAAGGTTAATCAACAAAACTCAATGTATTTCAATATTCTATAGCAAACAATTGGAAGTTAAAGTCTAATATTATTCAAAATGTCATTAAAAACATAAAATGCCTCTTAATCAATCTAATAAAAACTATGTAAGAATTCTACACTGAAAATTGTAAGAGACAATAAAAAAGACCTAAATCTCAGCAGGCTTTATGTGACTGAAGGAGTGCAAATTGACATGATTTAAAAATTAATATGGAGATGCTAAGGGCCTGGGGTACCCCAGAAAGTCTTAATGAGAAAAATTGAAGGACTTTCCCTTACTAGCGCTTTCAGAACAATACTTATAAAATATAATTTAGGCAGTGCTGTATAGGTATAAGCATAGACAGATGAATCACTGGATCAGAATACAGAATCCTTCTTCCCTTTCTTTCTTTGTATATTTTTGTTTTTATTCTTGTTAAATTGTTCTTGTTTTGCATGATCATGCCATTATCATTGTCATGATCCTAATTCGATTTTCTTTATCTGTAAAAGTTATCTAGCTGTTTTCCCATCTTTAATCCATCTCTCTTGAGCTTGTTTTTTTTTTTAATTTATTTATTTATGATAGTCACAGAGAGAGAGAGAGGCACAGAGACAGAGGCAGAGGGAGAAGCAGGCTCCATGCACCGGGAGCCCGACGTGGGATTCGATCCCGGATCTCCAGGATCGCGCCCTGGGCCAAAGGCAGGCGCCAAACCGCTGCGCCACCCAGGGATCCCGAGCTTGTTTTTTAAAATTAAAAAATTACCTAAAACAGTTTTATATGAATTCCCAAAAGTAATCACATAAAATACTAAGTTCAGTATAGATGTTAAAATGTTTCTTATGAAATATTTGCTATACATTCCAGAACATATGTATGTATCTGTGAATTCATGTAATATAAAATGTATTAATAAACGTATACATAAATTTTATGAATGTAATATAAAATAAAATTTGTAAAGTATTTTAAAATAAAATAAAATTTATAAAGTATTTCAGGTACAAATTTAAAATACAATATATAAGTTATGAAGTATAACAATAAAACATACTATCCTTCCCTTACTTTTTTGTTTTTATGCCTTCCACAGATGTCAGACCTTTGTTATCAACTTGTAGGTATCTTTCCAAATTTTTTCTCCAAACTCATATAATCATAACTGGAGACAGAAAGATAGATAGTCATTTTTTTTGCTTTTAAAATAAGTTTATAGGGCAGCCTGGATGGCTCAGCAGTTTAGCACACCTTCAGCTCAGGGCGTGATCCTAGAGACCCAGGATCGAGTCCCACATCGGGTTCCCTGCATTGAGCCTGCTTCTCCCTCTGCCTGTGTCTCTGCCTCTCTCTCTCTCTCTCTCTCTCTCTCTCTGTGTTTCATGAATAAATAAAATCTTAAAAAATAAGTTTATATATATATATATATATACGTATATATTATGCATTTTTATTTTCTCCCTCAATATTACCTTCTATAATGAAATTAAATTATCCACTCTAGTTCTAATTTGTTCTCTCAATAGTTGCATAATACTCTCTGATAGATGGGCCATAATTTATTCAAGTGTTCTCCTGTTAATGACTATTCATTCTTTCCAGTTTTCTGCCACTACAAATAATACTGCAATAAACACCATTACAGGCACGTGATTTACTATATATAGATCAGAATCTCAAGAAGGGGATTGCTAGGTAAAGGGATGGTGCATTTAAAAAATTTTTTGAATAGATGTTGCTAAATTGCTTTCCAAAAAAGGCTGTTGTTTTACACATACCACAAGCAATGTATGGGAATGCCTTTGTCCTTGAATCACATCCAGCAACAGGTGTCAGGGTGCTGGGTGTAAAGTCAGAGTTTATAATTGCTTTAAATTTCATATCACTGACTACTAGTGCATCTAAGCCTTTTATATATGTGTTAATATTTTGGGCTTGCTCTTTAGTAAAATTACATAGTCATACATTTTATTCACTTTAAAAAATTCACTTGTTGATCTTTTCTCATCAACTGTTAAAACTCTCTGAAAAGTATTAATGTTACTAGTCATCTGTTAATTACATTATAATATTATCAGAACCATAATTTTCTAATTGATTTTGATTATGGTCTTTTCAATTGAAATGCTAAATTTTTATACATCTGTCTTCTGCTTTGTAGTCTCTGGATTTACACATTTAGTTAGATATATCCTTGTCCCTAGACTGCAAATATAAAATATCTATTGCTTTGTTTTGATTTTTACATAAATCCTTCATCTATCAGGAATTTATTTTTGTATAGGGTGTTAGATATATTTCATATGAATAAAGTTAGTTGTGCCAGCACATCTATGAGATAATCCACTCTTTCCCATTGTATTGAAATACAAAATTTATTAAACTAAATTCTTATAAATTCAGGGACCAATTTCTATATCCTTGGTTTTGCCCCACATATCATTATACTATATGATATGATATTTATGGCATTATGGTGACTTTATAGAATGTTGTATCTTGTAAAGCACGTACACCCTTACTATTGTTCTTTCTAAAAAAAAATTCTTTTTTACTATTTCCAGTTATTTATTTGTCTGTAAAACCTTAAGCAATTTTATCCAACTTAAAAGCAAATTTTAAGACATATCAGCATTCTCATTTGCATTGCATTAAATTTACATACTAACTTTAAAAAGTACTGAACTTTTTAATATGTAATTTTTAAGAAAATAGTATCTATATTCATTTAGCCCTTGCTTCATTTGCTTTGATTTTCTTTGTACGTATCATGTTCCTTTCTTATCCAAATTTTCCCAAAATTCTTATTGCTTTTGCTATTTATATTAATATACTTCCTGTTCATAATTCTAGAGGTTTAACTCTAAAATAAAGGAAACCTCTTGTGTTTTCAATATATATCTGATATCTAACCAATTACCCAAATTCTTTTATCAGCTAACCGTCTTTTCCTACCAAAGTCTCTTAGATTTTCTAACTATACAATCTAGACTTCAGTAAAAATGGATAGATTTATCTCTTATCTTCTGATGCATAAAACTTAATTGTTCTTGTGAAGCAAAGGTGATGGCAATTTGATTCATTAGATCCTAATATTCCTTAATATCTAACCTAGTTTTCCCTTTAAAAAAATAATATTGACTGTTGGGTTTTAGTAAAAATATTTCATTAATTCCTACTCTACTTGAAGATTTTTTTTTAAAGATTTTATTTATTTATTCATTAGAAACAGAGAGGCAGAGACACAGGCAGGGAGAGAAGCAGGTTCCCTGCAGGGAGCCCGATGCGGACTCGATCCTGGGATCCAGGGATCACCTCTGAGCCAAAGGCAGACACTCAACCTCCTGAGTCATCCAGGAGTCCCTACTTGAAGATTTTTTAATAAAAATGATTAGTGCATATTATCAAAAGCTTCAGCATCTATTGACATAACCATAAACTTTCATATTTCAATTGATGTGATGTGTTCTGTTCATATAATTCCTTAACTTGCAAGACCCTTGACTTTCTAGTATTATACTACTTGATCCATCTTTTGATGAATCTTTGAATTGTATTGGCTAATATTTTATATTTTAATATATATTCATAAGTAATATTTGATTATAGTTTTATCTTTTGTTAGGTGTCGTATTAAAATTATGCTGACTTCATGAAAATCACCCATCTTCAAATATTGGCTAGATAAAATCTTGCTGAAAAACCCAATTAGTCCTGATCCTTTATTCAATGGTAGATCCTGAATCTCCACAGTAATTGCTTTGATAGTAATTAATGTAGTCATATTTTCCAGTTATTCTTTGTCAATTTTTTACATTCTTTTGGAGAAAATTATCCATATTCTGGGTTATCAAATTTGCTTCTTCTTTAGACTTATACATAGTAGTCTCCCAGAATTCTCTATTCCTTACATTATCTGTGGTCAAACTTCTGTTTTTAAATTTCTTTCTTATTTCTATTTTGTCTCATTTCTACTTTCTAGTCAATCTTTCCCTGAGTTTTATTTATTTATCTTATTGGTCATTTTATTAAACTAGATTTTGGATTTTTTTATCCTTTGTTAAAAACTTTTCTGCTTCATCAATTTTAGTATTTATATTACTTTGTTGTATTTATTGCTCTTTTTATTATTTTATAGGATAAACATTTCTTTTATATTTCCTCTTTTATAATAAAAACAATTTGAACTATTTATTTTCACCCTCGGTACAGCTTTTTTGTGTTTCACATGTTTTAGTGAAAATACTTAAGTATTTTCTTATTCATTCATTTCTATGAATTTCTCTTTTCATTTGCTGTTTTGTTCAAAAGTTATATTTTGGAGTGTTTTTAATTTCTTGGTTTCTTTACTGTTGCTTATATCCAGGAATATGCCTTGCAAATGTCTACTTTTTGAAGTTGATTTTTTTTGGCTGATGAATTATAATATTTTCTAAACATTCCATGAATATGTAAAATAATTATCTATTGGATAAATGATCCTCTCACTGTCCTTCTGTCTCTATCACTCTCTCTCTGTTGATAAATCAGCAATCAACCTAAATGAATGGAGACACAGAAAAAGCAGCAGTTGCCAGCTCAATTTACACCTGAAATTTCTTATTCCTCTTCTCAAAAACCAAATGACAGCAGCAAGGCCTACTTTTCACTTTTGTTAATCAGAGGTAACACATATAGAATCTCTGAGGATTCCTGTGACAATTTGAGGAGGGTGACAACAAGACTGGACATATGGCCTGTAAATTACTAGAATTTAGATCAGTAGAATTTTCGGTTCTTTGTAAATATGACCATGACTATTTATTAGCAGATAAAGCCAGGCATTCACCCCTTAGACTTTAAGGTCAAATGGTAAATCTTATTTGACTAAAAAGAAGTGCTTACATCTCATGCCCTTTTTTTCTTTCTTTAATTGAGGAAAGAAAAAAATATTTAGATTAAGTTGTCCTAGGACTTTACCTAGAAAAAAAAAAAAAACCTAAACTAAAGGGCCAAATCTGTTTTCTCTATTAGACTAAAATTTTCAGTTATAAACTGTGAGAACTAAGAAAATAGAGAGCTTCAGAACTTCCTGGGAAATGCCAAGTAAAAAGCTTACCCAAAGTCTTATTTAAGCCAGCCTGAGTCTTTCAAAGGGATGTTAGCCTCTCTAATCTTTTGTCTGGAGACTTCAGATGGGTCTTCTAGTGAGAACATTTTTCCAGAAATATCAAGGTTCCCTACCATACTGATTGCTTGCTTGGGTGTCAGACGGTGCCCCTACTAGGGGAGAGTGAACTAAACATGTTGTCAACTGAATGCTTGAAGGGAACCTCTTTATGTTGTGTTATTTCTTGGCAATTCTCCTGGTTGAGTGCTCAGCCCCAAGCTGTGCTTCAGTCAGTATTTAAAAAGTTATTTTCCTTTTTTATCCCTCTGATGGTCACTGCTTTTCATTTTGTTATACAATACACTCCATCTGGTCCCCCAGACATCTTGTATTTCATCCCCTTTTGCATTTAAATCAACTATTCCATTTGCCTTTTCCTTGCTCTAGAGAACTCCTACCTATGCTTCAAGCTTCACTAATGAATTCTTTTTTTATATATTAAGATTTTATTTATTTATTCGTGAGAGACACACAGAGAGAGGCAGAGACACAGGCAGAGGGAGAAGCAGGCTCCATGCAGGGAGCCTGATGTGGGGCTCGATCCTGGGTCTCCAGGAACCCGCCCTGGGCTGAAGCTGGCGCTAAACCGCTGAGCCACCCAGGCTGCCCCACTAATGAATTCTTACCTAACTTACTTCCCTCTGCCAGGTAGAGTTATGCTTTCCCTCCTCTTCCTTCCAACAGCATCCTTTATGATCCATCAAACACTTGATAAATGCTCTTTGAAAAAATGTTTTGTCACGTTCATCACTGTTATCCTAGTACTGACCACAGTATCTGGTACAGAGTAGGTAGTAAATGATCACATACATGAATGACTGAACAAACATGTTCTAAAACCTAGCATGTGTTTTGAAGGAAATTTCAATATCACCTTAGGTTGTAGCTGGCATCAAATTACTTTGAAAATAAACTGAAGATCTTTTCATTGACTGATTCTAGCTAACTGCCCTTGAAACCAAAATAGACATTAAGATAAGGGAGGGCAGATAAAGGACAGATAACTAAGAGTTCATGAAAATTAGTCACTAACATGGATTTGTGAGAATCTTGGAGAAGGAAAGGCCAAGATTCAATAATGTTTCCTCATTTAAAAAACATATATAAGTAGGGATGCCTGGGTGGCTCAGGAGTTGAGTGTCTGCCTTAGGCTCAAGGCCTGATCCCAGGATCTAGGATCGAGTCCCATATAGGGCCCCCTGCATGGAGCCTGCTTCTCCTTCTGCCTGTGTCTCTGCCTCTCTGTCTCTGTGTCTGTCTCTGTCTCTCTCTCTCTCTCTCTCTCTGTGTCTCTCATAAATAAATAAATAAAATTTAAAAAAAAAGCCCTAAAGTAAAAGCACGTATAAATGGAAGTGCTTACATTTTGATTCAAGAAAAAGTTGCCTGACAGGAGTATAGACCTTTCACATTTTGATACCATTCTAGTTCTAAACATTTGTGATCCCAGAGGTAATCTATCCTAGTGCCCAGTCTGCTAAAAGTTGAGCCAGAATTAAGGCTCTGCTCTAGTAAATCCAAATTCCTTCATTCTTCTACACTAACAGCTGTATTCACTGCTCAAAACATGATAGAAGAACTTGTCTGCTTGTGAATGTTACACTAACAGTTCATTGACAAACATTCAAAGATGAAGGTTGTAAGGAACATGAGGGGCTCAGAAACCAGGATCCACAAAGCACAATGGAAAAACCTGAAATACCAACATGGTTCAAGAGAATATGTGGGTGATTTTAAACTCTCCAAAAACTTGTCAGTCACTTTGAAGAAGGAAAAATCTGATAATGCATTTTTCCAGAAGGTTAGAACTGGAATAAACTGGTCAAAATACCAGGAAATAGATTTTGGCTTAAAATAAAGAATTTGGAATTATCTTATTAGCATTAATGAGCAGAGCCTGGATGACCACCTGTGAAAATCCAAATAACAGTTGAGAGTCAATGTAGATAACCTTCAAAGTTCCAAAAAGAAGAACTCCTGACTTGACCTCTATTAGACACTGTTGTATGACTCAACCCTGTGATTTTTAAGAAGACATCAGCTCTGTAAACCATCTGTATATACAAGTAAACCTTAAGTGACAGGCAGGATCACTATCAGTGAGCCCCTGGAATACAGCCAGAGGGTGAAGCCATCTGCATTGCTACACTCCTTTCCAGGGCCGGACAAGTGCAGGTACTTAAAATAACATTCTCCAAAATGCTTGCCCAAAGCATTAATGTGTTAGCATTTTGTATTTATTTTTGATCTGATGGTATGCTTATCAGCAGTACATGAAGAACAAGGAAAAATGTAGAAAAAAACAAAGCAAAGCAAATGATCATTGCTTTCTATATCTTGTCTCATTTATCTTCAACTGCTATTAGGACAAATCATTGATAGTTACTTGTATGGTTTAAAGGGGATTTTGATGATTAGTAAGGAAAAATAAGAACCAAGAATAATTTCTGTAAGATATTAAACTAAGAAGCAATAGATGATCATAAGCCCAGACAATAACTTGTCACACAGTTAATACACAACATCCACTTAGAACAGCTGCACTAACACCTCTGTCTTCTGTGCAGTGGAATTCTGTTATTTAAGTCTGATAGGACACACTTGTTCAGCAATTACTATACAGTGAATTGCTTTTACATTGAATGTGAAAGTTCACATGCCAGTGGCTTCTAAATAAAAATAATGCACCTGTCATCTAATGTTTGGTGACATTGAATTAATTATCCTCCCACCATCTGGAATCATCTACATCAAAGAGATTTGATTAATAAAGTATATTTATTAACTGAGATTTAGGGAAAACAGTTAAAGATGATGAATATTTGATGATTATGTTAAGCAGAAGCAATAGCTAGATTAATTTTTAAATCCATTTCATGAAAAATATTCTTTAAAAACCGCATCTTTTTCATATGCTAAACACCCTGTCACCAAAGGCAGAGTTGCCTTTACCTTACACTTAATTTAAAATGCGGTCTTATTAGGAATGCTCAGGTGTGAGGGGGAAATGTGTAATAGATGTCTCCCTTGGTTTTGAGTACAAAAAATACTCTAGAGTCACCTGTTTGTGAATTCATATATTTTATTACAAAGTCTCTTCCTTTCCCAGAGCTTCCTAAAATAAAAATGGGAGGAGAGTAACCTAACAAGCGAATCAAGGCTTGGATGGGATGAAAGAAAACAGGTGGGAAATAAAGGACTGGCAAGTTTCACAAGAAGCTGAGGAAAGGGGAGCACAGGGAGAGTAAAGTTAAGTCCACAGAAAGGGGGTTTAAAACATAAGAGTAGAAATCTGAGACAATACCAGAACCTGGAGTGAACAAATAGGATAATTTCAATAAAAGTAAAAAAAATACAGATTTGAGACAAATCGTAAACCACCCTTTAAGGATACTCAAACACTGATTAATGAGAAATTATCTAAAGTTAAGTTGTCTTTTTTTTTAATTTTTATTTATTTATGATAGTCACAGAGAGAGAGAGAGAGAGAGAGAGAGAGGCACAGGCAGAGGGAGAAGCAGGCTCCATGCACCGGGAGCCCGACGTGGGATTCGATACTGGGTCTCCAGGATCGCGCCCTGGGCCAAAGGCAGGTGCCAAACCGCTGCGCCACCCAGGGATCCCCAAGTTAAGTTGTCTTAATCATTATATAAATGAAGGTCATGCCCTTTCTACTTATCTCTCATTATGTGCCTCTGAATTTCCATATTCCTTGTCCTTAAGTTACATAAAATAGTTATTGAATAAATTTCCTTAGCAAAACCAACCTAAGATCACTATGGTCAATAGTTCTCAAATTCCACTGTCATTTTAACTAAAAATTATGACAGAAGAATTAATAGACAACCTTTAACACTACACCTAAATTAAAAAGACAGTGTAATATGTGGTATTAAAAGAACAGTATTATGTTATTTTATAGAATAAGGAGCTAAAGAATATTTGCCACAGGCAATGTGCTTCCTAAATGTTGAAAAATAGAAATATATGAACGAATTTCTTCCCCCTGCACATTTCAGTATACTATTAAATATATTAATATTTTATATATTGTCTTTTTTGACACACAATTTCAAGGGTCATATATGTAAAATTTATTTTGATCTTTAACTCTACCTCACAAATTCAATAGCAGGAGTTTGAAAAAATAGGGTTGATACTGAATTAAGTGAATCAAAATATTAATTATCAAATACTTCTGGAAGCTGAAAAGAAACACTACCTAAACTTGTCTACACTAATATTCTCTAGAATTAAATTAGCTAATTGAATTCTTTTATTCATAATGGTAGGCATTATGTTGGATGTTGAAGATAAAGACATAGATATGGTTCTTGCTTTCATGAAGCTTCTATTCTACTGGGAGAAACAGGAAAAAAATCCCACCATGTCAATAAATTTATAAATCTTTTTTTTTAAAGATTTTGTTTATTCATTCATGAAAGAAAGAGAGAGAGAGAGGCAGAGACACAGGCAGAGGGAGAAGCAGGCTCCATGCAGGGAGCCCGATGTGTGACTCGATCCCAGGACTCCAGGATCACACCCTGGGCCAAAGGCAGGCACTAAACCACTGAGCCACCCAGGGATCCCTAAATTTATAACTTTAAATGTGATAAGTGCTATAAAGGTGAAGTGTAGTGTTGAAGATATAATGAAAAGTTATAACAAAAGGAAGAGATTTTGATTGGAGTATCAAGGAAGCCTCCTTTGAGAAAATGACTTGCAAGATGTAATAAATAGAGGCTAGCCCAGTGAAGGGAAAAGCAGTCCAAGCAATGAACACACCAGTGAAGAGTTCTGAGGCAGAGAAGAGCTTAGGAATTCAAGGAACTGAAGGAAGGCTGCCATGGCTGGAGCAGGAGAATAAGGAGGGTGTGGGGAGAGATGAGTTCTAAGAGGCAAATAGAGGACACAATGCAGGACTTTGTAGGAATATTAGGGATTTTGGATTTTAACTTAATGAAAAACAACTAAATGTTTTAAACACAAGACTCACATGATTCATTTTGTGAAGCCCCACCTCTATAACTTAGAGAATGGGTAAGAGTAAGGGTGAAGATGGAGATTAGTCAACAGGGGACTCAGAAATGACTAAGGCTTGGTAGTATTGGGGGATATAGAGGGAAATGAATGGATTTAAACTATAATTTGGAAGTAAAATTGGCATTGGCCAGAAATTTCAGAATGTTCTTAAACAGTAATGGTGGTACCTTTGTCTTATTCTTAATTTTGATGAGATTTCCTTAAATATTATATCATTAATGGAATACGTTTAATATTCCTTAGGAAGCATAAGACATTTGCAGCCCTATGTGTAAGCAAGCTGGGTCTGTACTTTTCTTTCAGATCTTCCCTTGATCAATGATATCTTTCTATCAAGGACACATGCTTGGGGCCCCTGGATGGCTTGGTTGGTTAAGCGGCCAATTCTTGGTGTCCACTTAGGTCATGATCTTAGGGTCCTGGGATCAAATCCTGTGTCTGGCTCCACGCTCAGCAGGGAGTCTGCTTCTCCCTCTCTCTCTCTCCCCCTCTTCCCTCCATTTGTGATTTCTCTCTCTCTCTCTCTCTCTCAAATAAATGAATAAAATCTTTAAAAGAAACAGAACTCATGCTTGCTTTGGATATTGGTGCATTAAGGTTTTCATCTTCAATAATCCACATCCCCTCCCTTGCTATTTTTTCCTTCATAGCCAGGTCATGAGAGGGTTTTCTGCATGCTCTTTACTCTGTCACTTGTAATTTGCTCTTCAAAAAACTCTAACATGGTGTCTCCCTTTATTATTCCACCAAAACTACCTTTGTCAAGGTCACCAATAACCTATGGGAACAATTTTACATGCTCATCTAGGGAGGCAATGAGTTAGAGCTCTGGTATTTCTTTTTAAATTTTCACCTTCTATGTCTGTTTTTTTCAGCTATATAATGGGAGAATTAAGTGATATAATTCATATGAGCTCACGGAATAAAAATGCCTGAATAAAGCAAATGTTCAGTAAACATTAACTGCTGATATACCTTATTTGACTTATAAACAGCATTTTGAAGATTCAAATACCCACTTTCTTAAACACTTTCCTCTACTTGGCAACACAATCTACTGATTTTCCTTACTTCTCCAGATGCATCCTTTCCATATTCTTCTTCCTCTACTTAACTTCTTAGTGTTTATGTTTCTCAGCTTGTAGTCACCTTCTTCTACTACTGACCTCTGTCCTATGCAATCTTACCCACTCCCATTGCTGTCTGCTGACTGCCCCTTCCCCCTATCTGTCATGTAATACAGACTTTTTTCTGAATTCCAGGCTCAGATCTAATTAATGTTATACAGGAATCTCAAACTTGTGGTATAAACCATCATCCAAATGTGTTCCTCTTATTATCATAATGTCCAGAAATGTAACAATAATCTATATCAGCACCTTCTCATAAGTTGATTTTACCTCCAAGTTATGTCTCAGATCTATCTACCCTTCTCTGTCTCCACCAAAATAGCAAACTACTATCATCTCTTGCTTGCCTACTGCAGAGGTCTCTTAAGTAGCCACCCTACATTTACTCTTTCCATCCTGTATCTCTCACCCATGTGAAACAAACAGTAAGATATGAATCATGAAGAGAATTAAAACAGTTAGAATGAAGAAAAAAAATCACTATGTGTACTTTCTAGGACACTATCATATATATCCATTGCTTTCAAGGAAAAACTAATAAAATTAATGAAATTAGCAATTAGAATCAATAAGAGAATTGGGTAAAGTGACCAGAAACTAAATAAAATTATAAAAATCAAGAGCTTTCCCATATACCAACAATACTCACAGTATTATTATTTTCTTTTTACCCCTGCCTCTCCTTAAAAATTTCATACCCTCAGGACACATGGGTGGCTCAGTCTGTTAAGCATCTGACTCTTGGTTTCAGCTCAGGTCTTGATCTCAGGGTCGTGAGATTGAGCTTCACATGGGGTTCTGTGCTCAGTGTGAAGTCTGTTTCAGATTTTCTCTCTCTCTCCATCCTTCTCTTTCCCCATGCCCTGCTTGAGCACACAGATTCTCCCTCTCAAATAAATGAATAAAATTGTTAAAAATCTTTACAATAAACCTCTCATACACTCTCTGTAAGTCATTTGAATTAACGGTAGGGCTTTCTAGACACAGGTGATCAGACTAGAGGTGAATCAACTAAATTCTCTATACTCGAAGTGTGGGTATGAGATCCAGTTATTGGAGTCTGTTATTAGCACTAGGATTATGAAGATATGCAAAACAAGGAACAAGGCTCCCATTTTTGCCATTTAATACTAAGTTTACCAATGAGCAAGAAGAGCCAGGCTATAAGATAAGCAATAGAACAGAGCAGTTTCACAGAAAAGAGACATTATATAGCCAGAGAAGAAACCAGAATACAAAAGTATCTTGGTTCTTTTTTTTTTAATTGTATTTATTTATTCATGAGAGACACACAGAGAGAGGCAGAGACATAGGCAGAGGGAGAAGCAGGCTCCTTGTGGGGAGCCCGATGCTGGACTCGATCCTAGGACCCCAGGATCACAATCTGAGCCAAAGGCAGATGCTCAACCACTGAGCCACCCAGGTGCCCTATTTCTTGGTTCTTGATGGCTTTTTAGTTCATGATTTTAAATCCTCTGCTATATCCCAAATCAGCGTGTATATTTAACATAAAACCAATCAAAATATCAAAGATGTTATATTGTGGAACTAGGAGAACTGATACTAAATTCATAAGGAAGATAAAAATAAAAGCAAACATTCTATCAACATCCTATCAGGTACCAGGCACTAATTAGGATCCTTTGCATTTAAGTGTCAAACACAGTAAGATAGGAATCCTTATTATTCCCAGCTCAAGGATGAGGAAATCAAAGTTAGAGTAGATTACTATCTGAATTTAAATATCTAGTAAGTAGCAACATAGATGGATAAGGTATACAAGAAAATATTAAAAAAGAAGAGTAATGAAACTGTATTTCCAGTGCTAGATATTAAAGTATATTCTATAACTAAAATAATTAAAATAATCTAGCAATATTATTACAATAGAAGTCTATTAATTGTATTAATACAATTAACAGAATGCATATCCCTAAAATAATCTTAGTTTATACAAATTAGTACATGATAAAGAAGCATTATGAACAAATGTGTAAGAAAATTATTATCAGACATGGTATTGGGGGAAAAGTCCAGTTTCATCTTCATCACAACAATAGTCGCCAATATAAATTTTAGGTAAAAGAAAGGGTTACAATGTGAAAAGGCAAAACTAGAAAAGTATATGAGTGTATATTTAATGAATTTCTTGAAAGTATAGGATTTCAAAACACAGAAGTAATTAAGAAAATTGGGAAATAAAGACCAACTGTCAAACAAGAAATTTACAATATCTGTATCTCAATGTACAATAAATATTAAAGGCAAACCTTAAAATGAGAATATTTATAACACATATGACATAGGATTGTTATCTAGTGTGTGTGTGTGAATGTTTAATGTGATATAGTTAAAGGAACACAAGAAATAAAGAAATAGAAAGTTAAAATGAAATATTTGATAAATATTTTTGACATTTAAAAAATGTAATACTTAAAGCTAGTGAGATAGAACGAGGATGCAACCACTATTTGTAAATGTGTAAGCTGATTTAAAAAAACATACTTTCAGGGCCATCTCCATGGCTCAGTTAAGAACCTGACTGGTGATTTTGGCTCAGGTCATGATCTCAGGGTCCTGGGATTGAGCTCTGTGTTTGGCTCCTCATTCAGTTTGAGATTCTCTTTCTCCCTGTCCCATTCCCTCTGCCCCTCTGTCCCCCTACACACCTGCTCTCTTTCTTTCTCTCTTTTTAAATAAATAAATCAATCAATCTATCTATCTATCTATCTATCTATCTATCTATCTATCTATCTATCTTTTAAAAAAAAAAAACTCTCCGGAAAGTAATTTGAGTATATGTATCAAGAATCTTAGGGGCATCTGGGTGGCTCAGTGGGTTAAGCATCTGCCTCCGGCTCAGGTCATGATCCCAGTATCCTGGAATGGAGTCCAATGTTGGACTCCTTGCTCATGGGGCGGGGGGCTTCTTCTCCTTCTGCCTCTAACCTCCTCCCCTCCTCTTCACCATCCCCACCCCCACTCATGCTTCTCTTGTGTGTGCAATCTCTCTGTCTCAAATGAATAAAATCTTTAAAAAAAGAATCTTAAAAATTCCCATGCTCATCAACCCAATAATTCTAACTCCAGAAATCTAGTAAAGAAAGAACAAGAGAGATGTTTAAAGATGCTTGCCAAATTATGCTAATTCTGCATTATATGTACTAGCTAAAACATATTTTAAAAAAATGAAACAAAAATCAATTTAAAAGGATCAAATTTCCAACAAGGGGGTAGTGAAACAAAATATTATATCTCCATATAGTGAAATGTTATACAATCATTAAGAATAAATGTGTGGGAGATATCAGAAAGGGAGACAGAACATAAAGACTTCTAACTCTGGGAAATGAACTAGGGGTGGTGGAAGGGGAGGAGGGCGGGGGGTGGGGGTGAATGGGTGACGGGCACGGAGGGGGACACTTGACGGGATGAGCACTGGGTGTTATTCTGTATGTTGGTAAATTGAACACCAATAAAAATTAATTTATTAAAAAAAAGAATAATACTTTAAAAGACTAATATTCATGAAATATTGTAGCCTTTGATGGTTATTCTCCTTTTTTTCATGTCCCTCTTTTTTTGGCATTTAAGTTTCGCTATAACCACTATTAAAAGATGCAGCAACAGAGGGAAGAGTTATTCACCAGCACTGTGAAGAACAAGAAAATGACACACAATCACCAATGACTAACGTTAAGCCTCTAGCTTGGCTGTGGGATTACCATTACACTTCCCAATTGCCTGCTACCACGGCTAATTGTAAGTTGGCATGGTTACTCCCATACCAATTGGCATTGGCCACAGATAAATTGCTGTGATTTTTTAAATTACAGTTATTATTCTACTCCATCTGTTCTGTTCATTTTCTGAGTCAGCTGTCAAATCAAACACATAAGTCCTTCCTAAAAGTTGTAGAAGTTTTACATGTTACCAGAGTAAATGGAGCAATTGCATCACACAGTGATGTTCAGTAGAATTCTACAAGGTAAACCAAGAATTAACAGGAAGTAAGGTGACATGTCAACAGTTGTTTTAGTGATGATGGCAAAGTACTATATTTATGATAACAGTATTTTAATATTCTTGCATTAGTTTTAAATAATAGGCATAATTGCCAAGAAGGCTTTGTGAAATCCTAAAAATACATTTCAACTCTGACCTGCTTTTTCCAGTTGTTCTGGTCTCAATTTTATTTTAGCTAAAATTAATAAACATTTGAGACTGTGTAAAAGTACAATGTAATGTCTTGGTTTAATAATTTAACATATTGTATTTCTCTCTTCCCATTACAATTAAGGGTTTTATTTTTCTATAATATTTTCCTATTATGCATAAAGCATCCCTGCTATTTCAAATATGAGAATATCTTTTGACACAGTCTCCAACACCCACTGTGTAAAGATAACTTTAAGAATTATACTGCAGGTCATGGGAGAAGAATGAAGTAAACTTGCTAAATCTATCCAACCTTTTTACTCTGAAGTACTGTTTAATTGTTATATTAAAATAAGAAAATTTTATCTCATTTGTGTCCAATTTGTTATAGAAATGGTCCCATTTTTACCCCTCCATGTATCCATATCCCTTGCAATAGTCTCTACAGCTTATGTAATCAAGAAGTGGCATCTATTTCCCCAGCCCTTCAAGCTGGACTGGGTTTGGTAATTGCTTTGGCCAGTGATGTAATATGGCAAAGGTGATGGCCTGCTAATTATGATCTGGGGGCTTTAAGAGGCTTTATATGCTTCTGCTCGCTCTCTTTGGACCCCTGCTTTACCTTGAAAACAAGAGCGGGATTATTGTTGAAGGATGAGAGACTATTTGGAGTAGACATGTGGTCTATTAAAGCCCAACCCAGACAGGCCATCCTCAGCCAACCTACCAGCTGAAAAGACATATATAAGCAAACCTAGACAAGATCAGCTGACACCCAATAACTGAGTTAAGTCCAGTCTAAACTGCTAAACCACAGAGTAATGAACTAAATAAATGAATGATGTTTTAGCTCACAAAGTTTTGGGGTTGTTACCAGTAGCTAACTAATATATCCTCTTGTCTTTGTTTAATTATTTAGAAGGAAAATTAGGAAGTAGTATTAGGCAAATAAAAAGTAGTAGATATAATAATTATATCAAATCTACTTTTCTTAAAATATCAATATTTTAATATTTTGGCTGTTGAGTATATTAAATTTTATTGAGCACCTTTTATTTACTAATTACTCATTTCACTCCTACAACAATATCATGAAGCAGAAATTACCTTTATTTTATAGAAAAGGAGACCACTATAAAGAAAGCAAAGGACATGTCCAGATTCACACAGCTGGCATGGCAGAGCTGGACTGAAGCATGGAACACAAAAAATGTGAATCCATTTTATTCTATGATCGGGTTACTATCAGTTCCACAATGAAATGTCAAGTCTAAGCTCTCTTTGGAGTGGTACTCCAGAAACTAGGAATGTGTGTTTTCTGTTGAAAGACCTAGATGGTGCTCCCTGAATGTTCTGAAATGTAGGTTATGCATATAACATAGACTTACTCACTTGGGCTTTTTCTCATTCTCCAATAAATTTTAAATGGCTAAAATATCCCAGCTGCCTTTTTGAATTCTCAGTTCAAATTCAATGTGCAATTACCATAACAACTGAATAAAAAATCAACTAATGTAAAGTGAAAATATCTTCCAGTATAAAAGTCTTGGTTTATTTGCAGCCATAATTGTTGTTTATAGTACCAAATGATTACTATTGCTTGCCTGATTGACTATAGTTTCATGATATTTTATGCCAGAAGTCAATATTTTAGTTATTTAGTGGTAGGCAAAATAATTTACTTATGGGACTAATAAAAAAATAGTTAGCTTCTAACCTTGGTTGCTATGAATTACGAATGATGTTTAAATTAATCCATAGAAATAAATCAATAAAGTGCTACTGAATTAATTATCCATCATTATCATTAGCCTAGCATTTACATGTCAGGCCTATATATTATGCATCACAGGTGCTAATACATTTTTTTTGCTAATACATTTTTTAATACTGAAAACAAACATCATAGAATACTAGGAAATGAATTCAGTGCATCTGCTCTTTAATACTCACTTGACTAGAAACCAAAATGAATAGATTAAGCTATGAAACAGGTAAGGACATATAAGCATTTTCCATTTTTCCTATCACATCTTCAAAAGCATCCACCAAAGGCAAAAGGCTGTACATCATATATAAAATTAATTCTAAGTCTCAATATATGTTTTATTTTAGGGGCACCTGGGTGACTCAGTGGGTTAAGTGGTTGACTCTAGATTTCCACTCAGGTCATGATCTCAGGTTGTAAGATCAAGCCCTACCTTGGGCTCTGCCCTGGGCATGACTTGCTTAAGATTCTCTCTCCCTCTCCTTCTGCCTCTGCCTGCATTATAAATAAATAAATAAATAAATAAATAAATAAATAAATAAATAAATAATCTATCTATCTATCTATCTATCTATCTATTTATTTATTTATTTTTATTTTAGGCTGACCTATGACAATTTGAGTTATGTCATTGGAAATTACCTGGTGTGTTAGCTGCTGATAGAAGAAATACAAATGATTGGATGCATGGTTTAATTATAAATAACCCCAGGCAGGTTTGGAGTAGTAGAGTATACTTGGACTCTACCCTACACTATAGTAGACATTTTAATAGTTTTATTCACTTGAATATCACATTTTGTACAGAATTCTACAATGATACATTATTAAATAAACCAACTCAGAATAGGGATCAGTCGGATGTTTTTCCAGTGCATTCTGTCAGGTAAAAACATTTGCAACAGCTATGAACCAGAGGAATAAATATTTAAACAATATTTTCCAATTTAAATAATTACTTTATGTCATGGCATTTCTGGACTGAGATAACATTCTGGTAACAACAAGACAATAAAGAATCACAAGTCACTGAAATTTTACAGCAACCAATTCCCTAAAGTTTTAAGAGATGAATTAAAGCAGGAACCATATGCATTTGTTAGTTTTGCAGGTGCATTTAGTATTATGGGTTTAACTCAGAATGGAAGAAAAGATCAGTAATCAAGATGATCAAAGTAGGTAATGGCCATACGTTTAAATAAGAGTAAATCAGAACCTGCTTAACCATGAATACTCTTGGCTACAGAATGTCAAATGTTGGATACTGTCCACATATCCCTGAGCCAGATGGTTCATGAAGCAAAGAGCATTTGATTGTCCTTTTTTCTTTTCACTGAACTTAAGAAATCCTCAAGGAGAAGATCGTTTTAATTCATCAGATGGAAAAGTTCCACACTAGCTAAAACATCTTAGTCTTTGTAAAGATTTGCTACATCTGTACCCATGTTAACTTAAATGTCACTCTTGAATGAACAAAATCAACTACGTTTTAGCTAGTAAATGTAGAGAAAATGTCAGAAAAAGTGTGCCACGAACAGCAGTTGCCACTGGATGTTTCTCACAATCAAATGGTATTTAACAATAAAGTTGGGTAGAATCAAATTTAACACCTATGGAATCTGTTTTTAAACTAAGTTATTCGAGTATTGAATGACAACATAAGAGAATCGGGTTAGAAGCAAATCCAATCACATGATTTGAAGCAATTACTTAAAGATATTGACTGCTATAATGAAGCAGACATTCACATTTGCTCTTCTATTTGCTTCTTCTTTTCATAATGTAATCAAGAAATATTCCTCTTATTTTGACAAAGACCTAAAGTAATCACCAGGGGGTCATGGTTTAGGAATGAAGATCACTTTAACGAACTCCTGCTAAATCTCCTTTTCCTAATGTGATGGTCAGAGCTTAGTTCATGCATTTACATTTGGTCACATAATAAAAGTTTGCCTTTATCATTGCTGGGACACTGACAGTATAGGGATAACTGTTACCTCAAGAGCAGAATCTCCATTTTGTTCACTAGTAGTAGCCCACACAACACCTCCAAGTATAGTGAAAGAACCTAAGGAAAATCTCCAAAAGAAGGGATGTTTAGGATCACTCCCATAGAAATAGAGAAGCCAGAACACAGACCCCAGCTGTGGGTCTATTCCTCAGACAGAATACAGAACTCCTCCCTCCTGCTTCATGACGTATGGCATTGGAGTCAAAAGATCCTTGAACGATGCTCATCTGACTTTGGCAGCAAGCAATGGGACAATGGGATGGGGTCACTCCTATACATCTAAATGATAAACCAGAAAAATACTAAGCCTGAAAATAGTTCTCCTCAGGGAGAGTCCTGCCAGCAAAAGTAATTTGAGAAAGAACCAGTCTTTTAAATAATTTTCACTTCAGGACTGATTTAGCTGAATTGTGCTTGTGCAGGTAATGCATGAGCTTCTTCCCTGTCATTAGTTGCTATCAACTCAGGAATATACTTTAAAATGAGGTCCTCTAAAAAAATAAATAAATAAAATAAAATAAAATAAAATAAAATAAAATAAAATAAAATAAAATAAAATAAAATAAAATAAAATAAAATAAAATAAAATAAAATAATAAAATGAGGTCCTCTATACTTGTCCAAGTTTCATGAGTCCTTCTCTGGACTAAAGATACCATGTTAGACATGTTAAAGAACCACTTGGTCAGTCTGGCTTAAGAATTAAACTGGCCTGCAGGATAGGTTTCTGGCCATCAAGAAAAACAGCGGATTCCTTTACTTGGTTTATACTGGATTATAGAAATACCACATAGTGGTATCATCACTATGAAGCTATCTGAAGATCATCACATAGTGTTTCTTCTGACAATTGATAGGTGTTTTCTTGTTCAACTAGTAGCCATGTGCCTTTGGTAAGTATGACATTTCTGAACAATAACAACTTCCTGAATTCTTTCGTTTTGCAACTAGTGAATTGTATCATTCAAAACAGCCAAATTTTAAACACAGTAAAGGCCATGGTAAGGTAATTAAAGAGGAAAGGTGGGTCTTATTGTAATTATATACGCAGTTCCACAAAGAATTGAAATTCAAATTAAATTATCTTTTAGGGGGTGGGGGAATGGGCATAATGGGTGAAGGGGAGTGGGAGGTGCAGGCTTCCAGTTACGGAATGAATAAATCATGGGAATGAAAGGTACAGCATAGGGAATATTGTAATAATGCTGTATGGTGACAGATGGCAGGTACACTTGTGGTGAGTATAGCATAATGCATAGGGTTGTTGAATCACTATGCTGTACACCTGAAACCAATGCAACATTGTGTGTCAACTATATTGGAGAGGCTGTTTTTAGACAACAGCCTTGAGTAATGGAGACAGGAGCAAGGCAAAAGGGCCCATAGTGACTACCGAGCTGAAGGCAAACAGGCTCATTGAACCATAGGCCCTAACTGACCAATGGAGTACCTACAACCAGGCACAGTTCCTAAGATTACCAAAAAAGGGAAAATTTCATACGTTCCCATATTCTCTTATTCTGCCCTATAACTATAGCCCCTCACTGCTGCCCCATGGCAGATAGTCTCTCCTTTGCTGTTCTGCCCACTGCTCCCTTGCAGTGTATTTAATAAGCTTTTATCTCTTTGTTCTATCTTAGGTGAATTCTTTCACTGCTTGCACTGCCTGCCCCCATCTAACTGAGATGCCCCAAATATACTTTAACAAAAGAATTAAAAATAGATAAGTAGTCTTTGTTCAGAAAACAAATTATACCATAAGCAGTGCAAAAATCTCATGTTTGTGTCACACAAATAAGTGCTTCACATACATTTCTTATTTAGTTAATCTAGAAATACAGTTACTAATCTAGAAACAAAAAGATGACATTAATTATTTATCTTTGGGAATATGTTGTAGATTAGAATATGTAGCATGAAACACCGAAAAAAACTCAAACATTTGCTACTTGGTAAATAATAATCAAAGCAGAATATATTTTTATTATAAGGATTACAATGTGAATTTTGCATTTGACTATAATTTGAATTATAACTCTTATTCAAGTATTATCTTTTCTATTTGATGCTTTATTTTTTCCTGTTATCTCCCTCATTCTCCATAAATATGTTCACGTCACGGTGAAATTGACTATTTGAAGGCAATTGTTAATAAGTATGAGGAATTAGAAGAGAAGCCAAATATATTAAATGTGTTTTGATACTTCATAGACTGGGAGAATCTATTTATTGCTGAGCAATACCAACAGATTTTAGTAAGATGGTGGCTTTAAATCACAGAGAATTTATCTGTTTCCTTGCTTAGTCTCACTTATTCCTACAGGAAAAGCCCCATTAATAAAACAGGAACATGTATAAAAAAGGCATTTATCTAAAGGCAATGACTGTCACTCTAAAGCAAAAATATTCAAAAGATCCCTAAAAAGAGAGATCTACTTTCAAAATATAGTCATCGTTTAATGGAATTCTCTTCAATTATATGATTACTATATGACTATCTTCTTTTCTTCCTCACAGTTCTGTGAGGAAAAGTAATTAGCAAGTAGCTTACAACATGTATAATTTGTCATAATTATTATAGATGCTCATTCTGTCTAAAATACTTATTGAAGAAGCAAATGACTGATCATGTCCCAGAAAACTAAATACAGGCAACACTGTCTAATTTGAGATTATCTCTCCCCCTTCCCTTCTTATGGCTGTCCAATTACATGACATTTTATGAAACAAAAGAATGGTGCTGGTTTTGTTCTATTTAAAAATAAAACTAGATTTATGAAATGCAGAAGAACTCACATGATTGTCTGAATGGAAATTTTGGATGACTAAGGCACTTCTATTCTCTGTAGGTTCAGTAGAAGGCTATAAATTTGTAAAACAAAGATGGCTTGAATATTGGGTTCACTGCGTCCCTCAGCACCAATCTGAATCCCTATCCACAGTTTTCTTTGCCTCTGAGTCTAGTAACCTTGTGGAGTTTAAGGAGTTCGTCATAACTCAATCTGGGATATTGCACAATCCTTGAGGTTTTTCTACATCAGCCCTCCCTTTTAAGCCATCTCTTTATTTTAACTGTTACAAACTATTCTATTTTCACATCTCTTTTCTATTTGACCCTGGCTATTACAGTTCTTATTTATTTCCTCAGGAAAAATTCTACTGATAAACCAGCTGTACATGTAAACAAAACATTTCTTTAAAGACTTGGACACTTGGTGCACCAATGATATCATAGCACATAAATATATTGCTTAGTAAATGTTTGAATCATTTGTATAGCAATGGAATGCATTTAGTTAGAAATATTTAGATATAACTACCATCCAAACAAGTTTAGAAAGATTTCTGACTATCATCAATATATTAAGTCTAACTTAAGTGAAGTAAATATTTTAATTATTGAATTGTTTCTATGGAATGCACAAGGCAAGTTAGATATTCTACTTCAACATATTTTCATGAACACAATGTATTGTTACAGATGCATGCATAAAGAGAGATATTTACCTTTTCACCAATTTCTCCTTTGCTGCCTTCAAAACCTTGCTCTCCCTGTAGAAGAGGAATATGATGTATATAATAATAGGAACTCTACTTTTACCACTGTTATTACAATAATAATGACGTTTCCAATAGCAGAAAATCAATAATTATAAATAAAAAACATTTCTTATGTGTAAACTTTAAGCCAATATTAACTTAGATGAAATTTAAATATTTCTAAAGAGTCCAACTACAGCTTTACTACAGTAGTCAATGCAATGTAATCTCCATAAACCTGAATTTCTCCATATATTGAACCTTTCTCATAACTGTTTTGAGAACTGAACACATCAACACAGTGCCTGGCACTGTTAGCATTATTATTATTATTATTATTATTACTATATATTTCAGTAGATCCAACAGTAACAGTTTTCTCAAGGTGACTTCTAGGGAATGCTGTTCCAGTGAGAACTGTGTGATGAACGAGTTCACGTTTGAACACCTAAGACTGGGTCCAGCTCTGACACCAGAGCCACGCATGCTCTTTACCACCCAGATCTCCTGCTTCGCAGTCACAGAAAGGGGATTGCTGGATATAGCACTGCTGGCTTTCAACCACCATAATTACCCCAAAAGGTATAAGTCCCCTGTTCTTCAACTGAAAACCTTCTCTGATCTGACAAGCTTATTTTCCCACTTAATTCCGCACAGATATTCATAATACTGATGTTTGAGTCATACTTTCAAACAAATATTTATTGACTGTCAGATATATGTCAGGCACTTAAGACAACATAACCAGCAAATGAGTGCTAGAGATGAGTCATCCTCACCCCTCCACCCACAAGATGCACTCAACAAACAACTGAGCGCACAGGGATGAAGAAGTTCTTATCTCCAGTTTTTTCTGTAATACTACAAAAAGGTGACACTTGATACAATTAAAATCCATGTGTTAGAAAAGGAATGCCAGCTTTCTTTTTTTTTACTATAAGTATAGTCTCTGTTTATGTGTTATGAATAATATATAATGAAATATATGTATATGTGCATATGTATACACACACATACACACGATTAAATTTTTGTTTCTGCTTCATCTGCTCTTAAAAAAGTTAAGACAATAGGTAAGTATTTGGGTATATTTGCCACTGAATGCATGGTCTGTCTTTATTCTAGCATTTTTCCTAAAATATGGACTTTAGCTTGATCTGTTAATTCAAGCTGACATCGAAGCTGCTAAACACCCCCAGTACATCAGCCACAATGTCAGCATGATGCAGCCACCACAAACAGCTGCTGGAAAGTCCAAAACTATTTCCCAGCAGATAAATCTGCACATCCCTTGGCTTGCAACTCAACTCACAGATGCAGCACATGCTGTATCAATGGGTTTTGTCTAGAGCTGCTGTGAAGAAATTCAGAAGCTTGCCATTTCACCACTGCCAGTTTCAGTCTTATTTTCTTTATGAAGCCAAATCAGGGAAGATTTTTCAAAAGCTGTAACTATAAATAAATGCGTATCTTCTTTTAATGGTAATTTTAGCTACAGAGAAAAATCTAGATGTAATAGTAACTTCTGACGTCTTATCGCTAAGACCTGTAAAACTTCCAGAGCATAAAAATGATATGGTTGGCCTGGGTGGGCATCTAAAATTGCATCAATAATGCTCTTCCCTGTGGTGGGATTATCTGGGTGGTGTTATGACAGCTGGCCCCACCTGAAACAGCTCCCCATCCCTCCAGGAAACTGGAATAGACCAGACTCTGTGCTTCCAGCAATGCTGATCATATTTCTTGCCAGAAGAAGAAAGCAGCCTTGGGACAATACAAGGGTACAAATGAAGTTCACCTTGGTAAAGAGAAAGACACTCGGCACAGAAGAAGTAGCATAGTTGATGCAAAAATTTTTAGTCATTACGAAGCTGTTCTGAGAGATTTTTTGAAGATATTAGTTATAGCATCTTTGTAATATTTGATATTTTATGTCATTGTAACTATTATGTTTAGTCAATCTGGGGTATACAAATAGGAAGGTAAATAAAAAAGAACCAAATATAGTCAAAGACCGTAAAAATTGTTTCACTCTTCATTTTAGATTCTAATAAGTGAAACATGTCCAGAGCAGCTCTGTATACTCCCATGGCCCCCAGAAAACACCATCATCGACTTCTCTGGAGAAGCATGTTGCTAAAGCTCTCTGATAAAGCTCTCCTAGTGATTTCTTTGAGAAGGGATTATTTCCACAGATTCTCTTTGAAAAGACCATTAATTGGCTTTCTAAGAGCTTTCCAGGGATTTCAGTTTCATCAAACAAATTTTCTGAATCTCTACTATATTATGGAAAATTCAGTTTTTTAAGATGTTAAATTCTTAACTTCTAAAGGACATTTAAAAACTCTTTACCTTTTGACCAGGTAAGCCTGGAGCTCCATGTAAACCATTTTCACCCTAAGAGAAGTACATAGAATAAATTTTATTAGCCATAAAAAACAAATGAATAAAGAAATTTTTGCAGTTCTAGTGTTGTGGGGAAAGGTAGCCAACACTGAACATCTATCACATTTAGGGGCTTTCTGTCTATCCTTCCTTATCTTACAACTGTAGAATTGGTACTTGAATTTTACAAGATAAGATAACAGTCTACTGGGTGCCAGGTAGCTCAGTGAGTTAAGTGACTCTTGGTTTCATAACAGGTTGTGATCTCATAGGTCATGATATTGAGCCTACATCAGGCTCTTCAGGGAGTCTGCTTGAAGATTCTCCCCTTCTGCCCCCACAACTCATGTGTGTGTTCTCTGTCTCTCTTTTAAATAAATATATCTTGGAAGGAAGGAAGGAAGGAAGGAAGGAAGGAAGGAAGGAAGGAAGGAAGGAAGGAAGTCTGTCTGTCTCTGAGTCATGTTCAGGATCATCCAACTTGTGGCACGACCTAAGATTGGAATTGAGTTCTAACTCCACAGCCCGTGTTTTCCCAGCTATTTAGTATCCTTTTTTTCATTTTGTCTTTCAAGCCTCTGGACATAATATTAAAGTCTGGCATAGGCTTTCTATGGGCCAGGCACTGTTCTCACAACAAACCTATTGGGTAGATACTATTATGATCTTCTTACAAGAGATGATTACACAGCCAGTAGCAGTTAGAAATGTGATTCAAAGACATATACTTCAGCTCTGTGCATACAACCACTCCCACTGTCTCATGGAGAAAATTCATTTCTGGCTTGTAAGGGACCTCATCTAACAACTGAATGTATCTATATATCTATTATAGATAGATAGCATATCTATCATAGTCATAGATATACAGATATGTAGTAAGCATATATATATATATATATATGCCATATATATATATCTGCTCAAATCTGTTGATTGTCTTTAAATCGAAGACATACTCAATGCCATTTTACTTGAAACAATTGCTTATAAGAATTTTTAGTTCTTTCCATTCATCTGGTTCCGGTCTTGGGAAAAAAGGTTTTTAGCAGATACTTATCAGTTTCCATTACTGGAGTTGATGGATCATTTCTTTGACAAACCTGCCTTGTAAACAGCACAGCAGCTAGAATGAGATACTCCTGAGAGGATGTGCATATTCTCAGTGGAGCCTTAGGAATTTTGCTGCTTCTAGGAGCTGACTTTGACTCTTGAGTTTCCCGGCTTACACAGTTCAAAATAAATTAACAATTCTATTTATCTGCTTTATTTCTAGAAAATCTAAGTAATTTATAAGACAACAATTCTTAAGCACTACCTAGAATGAAGTCAGATACCGTTCTTAGAATTTTTAAATAAAATTCAAATATATATGAAGAAAAAAAATCACATTTTCAAACTTTAAAATAGCAATAATATATTCTGTCTAAATCTAAAGAGATCATTATCATTTCATTAATTAATACATTTTGGAAAGGCTTATATAAAAGTCATTTATACCATTCTATATAGACACACATATATTTTAAAGACTAAGGCTGTTCTTAGATTAAATTATCTAAGTTTTTCCATGTTATAACTGCTATCATCACAGAATATAATAAACACTAAAGGCAAAATTTTGTTGCTAAGTGAAATTAAGCATTGAAGCATCAGTAAAATACAATGTACTTAATCATGTAATAAATATATTTTTTATTATTTAAAGTAATAAATATATTTTTATTTAAAAATTATTATAGTTCTAGATTTCAGGCATTATGTAAACTTCCCATTTCATTTGATAAAGTGGTAGTAAAAGCACATTATGTATTTAATGCCAGGGAACATTCTGTGGAAATTGAGCTTCTGTTACTCATCATAGAAGTATGTCCACTTGTCTATAAGGAGTAGAATTATTTTCATCAGTTGGTCTAATATAATGTTTTATATCATATTACAAGTTACACATGATAACAAGATGTGGCATGTAATCCAGTAAAGTACACTGATACAGTATTCACTGCCAAAAATACTTTTTGGGGAAAAAAATAGGAATAGTATATCTTTCTCATTTTCTTTGCCGACAGCCCACTCCTATGCACTCTGTGGTTAAGGTTCTGGCACCTCAAATCCTACTTCTGGCATTGTCAGGTTAGGGTTACACCCAGAAACACCCCTAATTGGGTACCAGAAATCTCTAAAGCTGTGATATTAAGACTCTTTAGTGGACACAGATTTCATGATTATTCCAATTAAAATGTTACATTTTCCTGTGGCCAGTGTTCACTGGTCCCCATTCTTTCCTGACTAGGAATTTGTTTTGTAAACATAATCCTAAACTCCCAGATAACCCAATGGATACCACTGATTGCTCTCAGGGAAAAAAGGCAGTTTCACAGACCACGAGGGGGAAGATTTTGAGATTCTGAGTGGACACCACTGAAGTCTAAAGTTTGCATTACTGGTATTCAGAAACCTTTTTTTTTTTCTCACTGATTTTCTTAAAGTTATCAGAGATGGCCTACTTAGAAACTTTTAATAATTTTAAACTACTTGTCATTTTTCTAGTTCCTAAGGGATAAATTAGCATTTTTGTTTTTGTCCCTATCTCAAAAAAAAGAGAGATTTGTTAAAGTAGCACAAAAACTAAAGAAGAAAATAGCCTTAAAGAGCAAACTTTTGTTTAAAAGATTCATGGATAAATGACGATTCCATCAGGATTTTTATCCAAAACCTAATACAGCTTGAAGTCAAATGGAATTCTAACTAGGAAATAAATGATTATCTAAAACTACTGGATTGACAGACATTAGCTGCTTTTTCTGAACTCTTGCAGTTCCTCCTTCCAGTCCTAGAACAAAAAAGAAATAAGAAGGTTCTCTTTTGGCTTTTGATCAATATTTTAGCTTATTATTGAGGGAATATTACAATCAATGTTTCCCACAGCTACCATAATATTCCAAACTTGCTTCTGAGGAATATACTTTCTATTATAGGTTTTTTCATCAAAGGACCTGTGTCCTTTTCCTGTTACAAATTCAAGCTACACAGAAGGACAAGTGAATGAATATGTGTAATATCAAGTGGAGCCAAATCTAATGTTGCTGCTGATAGCACTGTTGCCATGTTATTACTGTAATGCATAGCTCATCTCTGACTTCACAAAGCTATCTAAGAACCCTTTCCAGAATTCAAAGTAGCCTCTTTGAGAAGCTTTTGGAAAAAAACTAGGGTGTGACTTAGGGCCACCTGATGGCTTTCTGAAAAACTGATCAAAGGATTTCATTTTTACCTCCTTTTTATCACTGCACGTTTCCCTGAGGTAAGCACAGCTAGGCATAAAAGATAAATTATTAGTTTTCCTGATTCCTTTGACATTAGAATCTGTCTTTCCTTATTATACAGGATATACACATTGTCTGAAGGACATTTGGTAAGAAATCACATTCCCCAAGGCTATCGTTTCCAAACCTAGTCCCAATGAGACCAAGCAAAGAAAAGAAGATTAAACAGGTAAATGGAAATTTGCTAATAACTACACTTAAGCCTAGAAAATAGAAAGTTATACACTAAGTTGCAGTGATTTTTTTTTTGGTTTAAAAAATTAGGCATTCACTCTCTGATTTAAAAGTCTGACATCCTATTATATAACACTGCTTCCATACTTAAAAATTTAATTTGGCCTATCATTTCATTTTAAAGCATGTTTTCCAAAACTTAATCTCTTGTATGAATATATGATACACTTGGAAATACATTGATATTTTCCCACTAACTCATATTTATTAAGAGAAGATATACTTAAATTGAATGTTGAGTGAAATAGCTAGAAAAAATATCTGAAATGGAATGCCAGAATTCTTGCATGAAAACTAACAAAAGAGGTAGCTAAAAGTAAATGTGATTTTCCTTTTGTGTAATGCTAACTTGACCTTTACATTTCTGACTACAGGTCAACTTTACTCAGGACATAATCTTCAGAAATTGAATTTTTATGGTTCTTAAATTGTTGTCACTCTACTAAAATTTCAGGAATTAAAATAGATACCTCCTACATTTTTTTCAGACATTTCATCCAGTCTAAGTCTTTTTATTTCACAGAGGAGTATTTTTCCCTTCTATTTTGTTGGACTTTATTCCAAGACATAAATTGTCAAGTTAAAAAGTATATACTGCATAGAGATTAAAACTTCAAACTTTCTGAATTCTTTGTATTTGCTGGATCCTTAATGCAGCAAATCCATTGGGATACATTATCATATTAATGTTCAAGACAAGGCAAATTTATATGCTTAACCATAAGGTGAACGGGCTTGTTACTTATTATTACTTAGTCTTACGGGTCATTTCAAAGGGAAAACCAGCCCACCAAAGCTAAAATATAGTCGATACATGTCTTAATCATAGTAACATAAATATAGGGAGTTAGTAGAAGCTGAATCTAACACCTACTATCTCAAAAACTACCAACCTGAGTGTATGTGTTTGTGTGGGCACACAAGTTTATGCAAGTGCACATACCAAGGAAACAGCAGGATGGATGGTCTTAAAAATAGAGGCAAGAATAAATTTGTATATTTATACCCACTATTATTAAAGAATTTAGTTGAGGTACTGACTCTACTGAAGCTGCTTTATTAAAGTCAGGCACTTTTGCTGTTTAATTTGTGTTTAATTTTGGAGAGCAGAACAAAGCAATTCTCTATGTGGATAGTGCAATAATGCTTTCTGAACTCAACCTTCCTCCAAATTTCTGCACATTAGTCTCATTTCACAAAGGAAAAAAAATCTTATGGATCTTATATGTGACATCCCTTTATGTCAATATCAAGGCTACTCAGTAAATCAATAAATTTTCAGTGATAGTTTGGAGTCCCTTAATGAATTCATCATCGTTTTCTGGGCACACACTGGTTACACAATATATCTTTTAAAATGCAGAACTCAGGGAACACCTGGGTGGCTCAGTGGTTGAGCTTCTGCCTTCGGCTCAGGGCATGATCCTGGAGTACCGGAATCAAGTCTCGCATCAGACTCTCTGCTTGGAGCCTGCTTCTCTCTTTCTCTGTGTGTCTCTCATGAATAAATAAATAAAATCTTTTTTTAAAAATGTGGAACTCCGAACTCAGCACATCACTCCAGAAATGGTCTCACCACACAGAATAGAAAACAAAAGTGTCATTATACACCACACACACACACACACACACACACACACACACACCTTGTTCTAGATACTATATAGTACTCCTATTTATACAATTTGCTTTTTTAAAGCTAAATTACTTATGTATACATTGAGCTTATAGTCAACTATAACCATTAAGTTTTCAAGGAACTATATCTTACAATCCTTCAACAAATCAATTGAATGAAAATTATACTGAGTTATTAAAATTTAAAAAACAAGAAAATACATAATTTTGAAATTATTTGGACAGGTAAATAATTCTTTCCATATATAACAAAGTTAAAGAACTGAGACTTGGCCAATGTAGAGCCCATTAGAAACCGGGGCTCTTACATATTTGTGATTTTTTTTAAGCAGAGAACAAGTGTTTTGGCTTTTCACTATATTTTGAGACTAGCTGTAAGGCAGTCTTTAAGTAAACTCGAAGCTTCATAAAAGCACTAAGGAAATAAAAGATATTTAATGTGAATCATCTCCTAAAGTGACATCTGAATCAAGTATTCTGACAAGTGAAAGATGATTTAAGATATAAAGAGGACAGTGTCATCAGTAAGCTCCTAATTGAGGACAGTGAGATACCAGTAAGCACAAACTATTTCCTGTCCAAAGTATTCCTCGTGATGAGTAATTTATAGTTCTGCTCCATATCAATTACTTCTAGTAGAGCTTAAATGCACTCGAGTCATTTGTTATTTATCTTTAGCCCTGAGGTAAATGATTGTGAAGATATAGAGAAAGAACAGGCCTTAGCAATCTTGTAAGAAAGGCAGGAGATTTTTTTTCAAACCTCATTTGGAAAAAAAAGAGAACATGATAACGTGAAGTTTATGCTTACAAGAGAATAAAGAGCATAGTCTCTCCAAAGAGAAAATGGGAAGCAAATTCTGGAGCTGCACACACTTCTCTCTATTTGATTTCACTCTAGGAAGCAGCATCTATAAGCTTTGCTAGGTGCACAAGAGATTCTCCTGATCTCCTATTTCAATGAAGCATGTTTTTTGCAGAAAGTACAGAAGACTTGCACTGAAGATCCACTGCCTTTTCCAATTCCCCATCAGTATGGTTCTAATAATCATCTTCAATTTCTTTTTTCTACTGCCCTGAGGCTAAGTCCACTTGAGTTCTGAATAACTCAACAAACACTTATCTAGAATCAATCAGGTGCCAAATGCTGGGTCAGGTGCTGGGGGTTAGAGGAACAAGACCTTGTTCTCCTGGAGCTCACAGTGGAGACAAAGACACAAACTATGTTGATAATGTAAATAAAGTACTATGTTGGCAGAGAGAAGGGGCTATTAATTTGTCTGGTGTCAAAGAAACTTTACAAAAAATACCTAATTTTTCTTGAGCTTTGAATCTAGTAATCTGTGAAAATGCAGTGATGGTGAGAGGGAAGAAGGGCACCCATTGTGTATGATCATGTTCTTGAATTTTCTACTCAGTACCTAACTGGTTCATTTAGTACCCTACATTGGCTATGTCTGACTCTCACTTGGATAGCTAAAAATCTCCTTTGGGCAGAGCCACTTTTAGAAAATTCTAGTATCTGAAATTGTAGATGTCCTTATCAAATACCAATTACATCTTTATATTTATTGTTGAGTATCTCAGCAATCTTCCCCAAGGATAAAATAATTAGTACTAAACTATGCAGAGAAACAGAGAATGTGTGATCTTTTTTATGGCAATATTTTAATATTTATGTACTAGATTCTCATAGTGCATTAAATCAAATAGGAACATTAGCAGAATAAGTTCTTGAAATATGGCTGTTTAGCAAATAAAAGTCAAGTGCCTGGGTGCCAGATCCACTGCATGTGTTGAGCCTGTCATCCATCTGTTGTGTTCTCTGCCAACTGCTCTACTTGGGGTGTGAGTGGAAGGCATTAGAAGGGAATAAGAAACCATTAAGAAATAAATTCAACTGCAGAGTGAGCAAGTTTTTCTTTTTTTCTGTCCTTCTGTTACCTCTATTCCTCTTATGTTTCTGCTTATTTTACTGCTGTATTGCATCAAAATAATGCCTACAAATGAGACAATTAAATGAGACTTACTCCACGTAAAGGCATTAATTTTTCACTGATAATTCAAATATCATTCTTGGAACTTCAGTAAGTGAAGCCAACAGTAGGTTGACAAAACTGCTTTCTTTGTGGTCATGTTTCCTATGAATACTGGTTATGATTAAAAAAAAAGTTCAATTCTATGTCCAGATTTGCCTCTTTTTTCAATGCAGAATTTTCGGAAATATAGTAGTATACAGATGATTCTCTGTTTAAGAAGTATTTTCTTAAATATAAAGCTCATCCTTGTTTTGTAAACCTTGACAAGTTCATAGAAAAGATAGAGCCCATTGTTAGAATAAAGGAGCTGCCCTTGCTTTTATTCTTCTCAGTTAGTATTTCGATTCCTACAATAAATTGTTGCATTCGAACAGGTATTTTAAATTTTTAAAAATTTGGGCAGACCTCTGCGATTAATATTAATTCTGAATTTCAGTGGAAAATGAGGTGAAACTAGATAATATAGATGGAAAGCCAAATGACTTAAAAATTCTCTAGTTTTTTCAATAAACGCCTATAAGTTTCTGAGTCTCGAAGGTATTACTGCTACATCTGGATCAGGGCTGTCTCTGAGTTCATTTTAATTCACAACAGCTACCGGCCTTGTCTGCACTTTCAGAAACTCTAACAGCATCTGCCTTTATTTCCTGAAGCTGCAGTCTCCTCGTAAAACATCTTTTTAAGGGGAAAATCGAGATTCAGAGATCACCGTCATTTCATTTTCCAACTGAAAAAAAAAAATACAAAGGCGGACAGGGAACAATGGATATGCCCAGTTGAGTCTTACCCTGCTGCAGAGATTGGGGGCTTCAGAGCATATGGTGAAAAGGCTGTCACACAAAGCGCCTCGGCATGAGGATAGATAGCCTGGCTGGTTTTAAGTCAGGCAACTTGGCAACTCTCTCATCATGTTATCAGATATACTTCTTAGTGCTTTAATGCATGTGGCTTTTTGCCTCTAGAAGTTCAATATTTTTTTAAATAAACTCATGGTGTTAAGCTAAGCACTTTTGTTTTTGACCAAATATACAATAAATGTATATATATATATACACACACACACGTTTGACCAAAAGAATATACTTTATATATATATACTTATAATAGATATATAAGTATACTTACATTACTTATACATATAATTATATATCAAAAGCATATTGCATAGAGAACATAAAGAGAATTTTCTAGGTTAGATGCTGAGGTAAGGTAATCTGGAGAGTGTGGACATGACTGGTCTGCCAGGAGGTGGGTGTGCAGGGCAGATAAGGACCTCCAGATAGTCCAGGTATGAGAATTTTGAAAGTTGATTTAAAACATACTTTTGAATTTGGAAACCAAACAAAATCATGTTGCTTTCATAATATTTTGAAAGATAAAGTGAAACAAAATACTTTCATTCAGTGAAAAACTCATATGATGAAGATTTTTAATTGGTAGACACAATTTTATGAGGGTGGGAGAGTCAGAATATCTACGGTTGGGTAGACTTTAAAGAGGGCGGGGGGGGGGGGATTTAATGACAAGGAACACAGTTCCCCCTGCAGCAGAATTGAGAAAACCCTCTGTATAGTTCCTTCTCTAGGTAGTAGGCAAATTTAAGATATAATTCAGAACTGTTTGTGCAAAAGAAATCTGGATACCTGAGGAGCTACCTCCAGATGAAGTAATAAGGTAAATGTGCAAAAGCTATGAACTCATATATGTAAGATTCAAGTTCTGGCCCCACCATCTGTTAGCTATGAAACATTGGGGAAGTTTTTATTCTATCTTAGTTTCTTAATCTGTGAGACACCAATGATAATAAATCTTATATGAGAGATACTGTGAGAAATAAATAATATAAAGAAGTCTCTTGACAGTGTTGAACACATAATAATAATTGAGTAAATGGCTGCTATTATTAATATTGTAAGAGTTTACGCTCATATATATTTCAGCTAAATAGAAAATTAGTTGTTTTGCTAATATGCAAACATTAATTTGTTTTTAGAGGTCAAAATTATCTAAGATATGTGTGACTTTTAACATTTTCCACTAAATATATTTTGAATAAATAATATAAATTCCTTCAAATAAGTTCTAATTTAGTTTCATAGCAAGCCTAAATTTAGAATAATAGAATCATAAAACTGTTTTCTCTTAAAATTATATCTATTTACCAAATACAATTGTCCCACCCTTATCTGCAGGCTTTAACTTTCAAGACCTAAAACCACAGATATTACTAAACCCTATATATATATATTGTGTTTTTTCCTATACATATATATCTATGATAAAGTTTAATTTATGAATTAGGCTCATCAAGACATTAACTATATTGTTAATATTATTATTAACAATATATATTAACAATATAGTTAATATAATTGTTATAACAATTATAACAATAGACTTAATAAAAGTTATGTGAATATAGTTTCTCTTTCTCTCAAAATATCTTACAGTACTATATTCACACTTCTTGTGATGGATGATGTGAGATGATAAAATGCCTACATAATGAGATGAAGTGAGTTGAATGACGTAGGTATTGTGACATAGCGTTAGGATACTCCTGACCTTCTGACCATATGTCAGATGGAGGACCATCTGCTTCCAGATTGCAGTTGGCTGCTGATAAGCAGATACTACTGTATTTATAGATCAGGCACGAAGCTATCATTTTTATGAATAATCTCATTTAATCCTTAAAACTACAAGTAGATACAATATAATGCCCATTTTAAAAATGAGACAACTTAGGAAAAAACCCAAGAGACATGCCTTGAAATTACATATTGATGATTTGAGTTGAGTTTCAAACACAGGCAATCAAACACTGTAGTTAATATCTGATTGTTACAAGAGTGATGCCTATCTTTTACTACATACTTACTCTGTGAGAAACAAAATTATTTTCGTGGAAGTTTTCTTAGTAAAATAAACACTTTAGGGACAAACTGTAGGTAATTAAGCAGACAGAAAATTGGTTGTAGCAATTAGGCTCCATATTTATTGAACTTTTATTATCACATTTTTAGGATTAATATGACTAGAAAATAATTATTCCTGTTTTTTAAAAATATCCTCACTTCTCAAAAAAAATCTGGTATATGACATACATAAATGAAATAGGGAATGAGGTAATTTTTTGTTTGAAATATTCAAGTAATGAATACAAGCATGCTTTGAGTTTTATGTTTGGAGGTAACATGGTGGGCAGGATTTGTCCAAATCCTCACCTCCTTTTCCCTCACATACTATGAGGATGTTGTGAGCACATGGGTGCATATGTGTATGTGCATGCATGTATGTATGTGTGCATGTACATGTGTGATCTTACACATTAAGTGAATTACTTCTCATGGAAATTAGACTATCCAGCTTACTCATCTTGGCTGACAGTGGTTTCTGTCCAATCAAGCTTATCAGAAGTCACTACACTTGCTATATAAGATAGATTTTCTTACATGAACTCAGAACAGAATATTTACCAAATCTCTTAGGCAAAATCCTAGCTGTGCTGAGTAAATGTAAAGGGTATGGTCACTGGTTGCAGTGTGTTAGCAGTATAGCTGTATGTACGTATAAGGTTAGATTGCCTAGTACAAGTTTTATAAGGCGACAAGTATCAGAATTACAATAGAAGACAGTCTGATGCTCTAGTTCTTTATCCTCCATGACTTCACATATCCCACCAATTGATTTCATAATATAGTGTTGTTTAGTGTCCTATTTTTCTCCTGAGCCATAGAAGAAACTAATACTTTGTTCAGGGCCTTGACTTAAAAAATTTACTGCTATCACCTAGTCAAACTTCAAAGTGTAGGTTTATCTTAGAATGATAGGATTTATATGCAAATCACTTAATTTATTATGGTATCACACTGGATGTAAGTATAAAGTATAGTTAATATACAAATTCTACTCTACACTGCTTGGAATATGCTTCACTCCATTAATATAAATCAGCTTTCTAGTTTAAATATTAAACCTTAAAAATTATGAAAGCTTCACTTTGGGAATATTATAGCTGAGATATATGTTCGATGGCACTTTGCGTATGTTCTTGTTGCAAGGGAGACAATTCATCTTTTTTAATTTTATCTTTTAACAGAACCCCTAACATTTCTAAGAAAAAGAACCCCAAAGAATTACAAGTGCTGAGAAGGAGAATCAAAGTCTATAGATACTGGAAGGGTAGTAGCCACTAAGGAGGATCTGTGAAGATGCATGAAACCCGGATCTGAGAGCTAAGTGTACCCTGATACCATATTCATCACCACTGGAAGCTGCACAGATTCTCTAATTGTCCTGCTTTCCCATAATTTATTGTGTAAAATTATATGAATCTTACTTTACATCCCATAGTAAACAAGTCCAATTATCTATAATCTATTTTATAGTCCAAGTACTCCAGTGATTCTGTTTTTGGCTTTAAAAAAGTTCCCATATTCAAAGTAATTCCAAAAATCCCAGTGATCCGAAATCCAAGCAATCAGATTACTATAATGTATTTTAGGAAGAGGTTGGTGGAATAAGTGTATGAAGCAAATTTGGAATAGGGCAATCTGCTTAGGATTAGATGACTGAGTAGTATGCAGTAGGGGGAAAAGCATTTTGAAAGAATTAGACCTTTGAACAAGTGTTTGAAGGAAATTTTACTTATGGTGAAGAGTCTGCAATTGATGTCATCAGCTAGCTTAATTAAGCAAGAGGATAGCAGCCCAAATAAACATTAACTTGCAGCAAGGAATTATCATTCAACAAAGATTTTACTGATTCTAACATTTACACTACTACGGGAGGAAGGAATTTGCATATTGGGATAAATAATCACTAAAAGAAAAAAAGTAGCATCAATGAAGTAGTCAGAAATCAGACACATTTTAGAAGGACTCAAAAAATATCTGTCCAATTATTTCTGAACCTCCTACCACTTCTGCTTCAGTTATTCTTGTGACAACTGTAGGTTAATAACCACAGGATCAAGGCCTCCTGGATAATGAGGCACAGTGGACTCACTTGATAATCAGTGAGCTAAAACAGCTACAGAAACCTATACTAAATTTATTTTAGTGAAGAAGGGCATTTTCTTAGCATCAACATGTGAAACCTTAATAATTCAGCAGTTTAAGTTATATGTATGTATGGATACACACACATTTATGTATCATGAAAAATAGGACAAGCTTAATTGCAATTTATATTTACAAATATAACAATTCTTAAAGTTTCTATACAAACTGAACTTAAATATATGGAATAGATAAGTCACAAGAATAAGACACAGCATAGGGAATATAGTCAGTGATATTATAATAGTGATGTGTGATGACAGGAGCTACATTTGTGGTGAGCGCAGCACAATGTATAGAGAAGCTGAATCACTATGTTGTACACTTGACATTAATGTAACATTGCATGTCCACTATACTCAAAAAAATTTATGAAGCAAAACTGAACTTAAATATAATGGTGAACTGCAACAGTAACCTCTTGTGAGTAATTTCATCATGTAGAATTACCTTCACAGTATTAGAAAAGACAACATGCATTAAGGAGAGCACATGATGAGACAAGCACTGGGTGTTATACTATGTGTTGGCAAATTTAATTTAAATAAACTAAATTAAAAAAATAAAAACAACATGAAAATCAACCATTTTTATGAGATAAATACCATATTTTTAGCGTTTAATTGATAGACTGAATATATCTCTCATTTTCTACTGATAATATTTCATGTGGTACTGTATTTTTAAATGTCAATTTATGTCTATAGTGAAATATGTGTTAAAAGATATTATAGCATATATTAAAAAATGAAACTAAGAAGCCTTGGGTTTCTCAGAATAATGGGCAATGTTCTAGAGCAGGGGACAGCAAGTTTTTTCTGCAAAGGACCAGACAAAAAGTAAATATTTTAGACTTTTCAGGTCAAATGATTTTTGCCACAATTGCCTCACACTGTCATGTTGCACGAAAGCAGATACGAAAACAAATTTGTGTGGTTGTGCTTCAGCACAATGTTATTTACAAAATGATACAGTTGGCATTTTTGGCAGCCCTACAGCAGGTTCATAGTTTGCTAACCCCTGAACTATCAGACTTCTTGTCTTTCTATCTGGTACAACCTTTTAAAACCCCCACGAAATTTAATCAAATAACAAATCCACATACCTTTTCCCCAGGAATTCCAGGAGCACCAAATTCACCTTTAATACCACCTGAACCCTAAAATATAGAAATGTTCATTAGGAGGTTTTTTCCAAAGGTGTATTAATTGCTAGGGTCAAAAAAATCTACCATTTCACAGATATGTTCTTCTGCTTGCACCAAAATTTGTTCTCTGAGTCCCTTCCTCATATTGTCTACAAGTCATTAAACAATACTTTTGATCATGTTATCAAAAAGGTAATAAGTAACGAATATCAAAGTGCTAATCAAAACTAAAACTAGGCTTTCTCCACACAGATATATGTAATTCAGCTTTGCCATTTCTTTTATATTTATCAAAGGTAAGGAATGATTCTGTTGCTTTTATCTTACCTAATATCTGATGTTTTCAATTCAAATAAGTCATGAAATTTTATACTCTAAGGGACTCATATTTGTTTCATTAATGTGCCTGATCTTCCTTTTTATCCTCTAGGGAAATCCCACAGCTGGGGCAATCCAATTGTTAACTTCCCTGCTTTTCCATCTAAACTGGAAAAAATATTCTCAATGAAACTGATATGTTGTTACCTATATCTGCTTAATGGCTCTACCACAAATTCTGTCTAATAAATTTATCCTTGAAAGGGTGGAAAATAAGATAAACTTTTTGAATGAGTTTCTCTATCACTAATGTGTGGTAGAGACTAAGAAATATATCAGAATTTTATGAATATATCATGCTATTATTACAGTGGTATCACATATTCATTTCAGATTTAAGGTACACAACTAAATTTCAACTTTAAATTCCTACTGATTAGATGAGATTACATCAGGTTGGGTAAAATTGATATAAAAATAAAATTGATACAAAACAAAATATATAAGATATATTCAATAACAGATTTATACTGACATAGAAAGTCAAAAGTCAATATTAAATCCTACCTCTGAGAGCTTACTACTAAGAGAATATATTCCATCTTTCAAAAAATTGTGAACATGTATTGATTCAATTACTTTTTATAGGTATGGTGTGCCTATAGAATGAGCATATGAGTAATGTCAGATTGAAAAGAAAATAAAGGGAAACTCATGAGTAATCCCTCCCAGTTAATGTATTAGACTATTCAAAATGGAAACATCCACATACTGAGATCAGAAGGAGGGAGTAATGGAAATGAATCAATACGAAAATTTCTGACTATAGAGTGAAGTAAGTTAACTTATTCCATTTAAAATTATTTTAGTTTTCTCTCGAAGTATGTCAGCAAAGCAATCATTTCATAAAGTCTATACGTTTTTAGAAATTAACTGGATATGTAAAAGATAATAATTTAAAATAAACTGGAAAATTATTCCCCAAATAGAGCTCAGATCATACTCCCCCTTAGGTTCAGGGACATTGAAAATGAGCTGCTATTTTACAAAACTCTGATGGAATTTCAACTTTGAAGTGAGTAAAAGTATTAGCCACAGTCTTAAAGAACTGAGAAAGTAAAGTGGTTGCTAAGTAATTAGGTTGCTAACTACATATGCTAAAAAGGGGATTGGTGGTGGTGGTTTAAAAGATGTAGAAAATTACAATAATCAAATCTGAATGAAGGAAAAGTGTTCATTATTATTTCAAATAATGTCATCTAGAGTTTACTCTTGGACAAATGAGGTAATTTGATTAGGTGCTCTAATATAGAATATCGATCACATCTAGGGGTTCAAATTCATGCAGTGATTGAATTTCAAACCATCTTACTCTATGAAGAGGGTCATACTTTTTATGAAAAGAAAAAAAGGCAATAAATCAGATTAATAAAGCATTAATTAAACCCAAACTTGTTTTTTTCCAACTATTTCTGATTCTTCATTGCTAATTAGCAATGTGAAGCTAAAACTGATCAGATCACTAACTTTTGGGGTTTTTTTTTTAAAGTATAGTAGAACAATAGTTAATAACAGTCCTTTATGATTTAGCATATCTAGCTCTTTCTTTGCAAATTGACTCTTTGTCCTGCTTGACAAAGTTGCCCGGACAATTAGGACATCAAATTTATAGGTTCTAGAAACAGCTGAGTTGATGATTTAGACTTTCTTTCAGGTGTGGTGTTGATTCATTCATTCAACACCTATTATGTGCTGTTCTACATATACTGCTCACAAAATTCCTATTCTAGTGGGGGAAATAAATAGATACATAATACTAACAAGTCAGGCGACACTAAAAATGCTATGAAAGAAGACAGAAGTGGAATGAAGGAATGTTTTTACATAAAGACATCAGAATAGGTTTTTCTATTTTAAAGTGATTTTTTGAGTAAGAACCTAAATGGTGTGAAGGAGAGAGCCAAGTGGCTATCTAAGGAAATCCCAGGTATATATAACCTGGTGTAAAGAGCATAGAGCAAGAGTAAACAAGGGAAGAGGATATGACACAATATAGGGAGTGGAGAGTGGGATAGGGAGAGCTCTACACATTATGTGAAGCCTTGGAGCCATGGAGAGAGCTTCAGTGTTTATCTTGAAGGAGATAGGAAGTCATGGGTGGGCTTTGACTCAGGTGGGAAAGGATTTACTTACATAATTGTTCATTGTCAAATAATGTTGGGAACAGAAGACAGATTTGAAAGAAATACTTAAATCATTAAGTGACCTTTTCAAGAAAGTAACTATCAATACATTGTTAATATTTACTGTAAGTAGCATAGAATAACAATTCAAGATTTTTATATAATAAATATTTAATCAATTGCAAATTCTAAGGGATTATTTTACAAATGAAGATTAATTTGTTTTTGGTTAAGTCACATAAGAAACTAAACTCAAACTAAAAGAATTATTTCCACCTGTCCCTCAATATATGAACAATTATACTATGGAGAGGAAAGCAGAAGAAACATATTTTTTTCAGTACCTCTTATGTGTCAATTTCTGGCACTATGTAACATATAATTTATTGTATTCTTTCTTCATAATAAACCATTAACTAGGTATTGTTAAGAATAACTTTCAAAGCAAATAAGAGGTGGATGGGATTCAATCTCAAGTGGTTCAGGCTCCAAAGAGGTAAGCCTTCTAATATACTGTCCTACATATACTGTCCTAAATATCCTTTCTCATTCTTAAGACCAAAGGGAAAACCTTGAGAACATCTGGTTCCCTTAGTAACACTGCACTTCTGATCATTTCACAAAATTAACTATTCAATATGCCTTAGAGCAAAATGACTTTCAATCTTCAAGCTATGGAGGTATTATTTTGTGCACCTACTCTAATAATGAAAATTATATAGCAGACTTAAACACAGAGGAAAGTTATCTTTATTTATTGCACATTAAAGATGCAGGATCACACAGTACAATAAGAACAGGAACAGACTCATCATTGACTCCTTAAAATGAAACAATACATCTAGTAGTGCCAGAAACATATTCATAGCCACAGTCATCTAAAGTCATAATTATACAGCAAGTGCTATGGTAGTTTAATCAAATGCTGGTGGTGCTTGTATTGAAAAAATAAAGGAAGTATACCAATTAATTATTTGTCTTATTTTGTAGATCATCAATTTATTTTATTCCAGCTGTTTGTAGCTTGCCACTAAAATCATTTGCAATTATGAATTTTGTGTAGTCTGGAAATTAAAACCAATGTTAATATTTTTAAAACATATCTTAAATGGGAAGCTATATAACACACTGTAATCCTAAAATACATTTTTGTATATTTTATAGATTTGGAATACAAAAATTTGCTAATAATTTTCATGTTTACTAATTCCTTCCTAATCCTTTTCTACTGGTTTTCTTTCCTACAGAGGGAGGGAAAGTTCATTGAACAAATCATTACTAGATCATAAACTCAGTGAGAGTAAGCTTGTGTTTTCTCACTACTGCCATAGCTCCAGAATTTAGCACACTTTTTGTTATAATAATAGGAACTCCATAAATAGTTGCTGATGAATTAATGAATTAATTAAAGGAGACATTTACTGTATAACTAAAGAGTATGGAGGAAAGAATGAGTCTTTAAAAGACATATGCTCGGGATCCCTGGGTGGCGCAGTGGTTTAGCGCCTGCCTTTGGCCCAGGGCACGATCCTGGAGACCCGGGATCGAATCCCACGTCGGGCTCCCGGTGCATGGAGCCTGCTTCTCCCTCTGCCTATGTCTCTGCATCTTTCTCTCTCTGTTTGTGACTATCATAAATAAATAAAAATTTAAAAAAAAAAAGACATATGCTCTAACAAGAGAGTTTTAATACTTAATCTTTTTTTTTTTTAAAAAAAAACATCATTTAGGGATCCCTGGGTGGCTCAGTGGTTTAGCACCTGCCTTTGGCCCAGGGCGTGATCCTGGAGACCCGGGATCAAGTACCATGTCCAGCTCCCTGCATGGAGCCTGCTTCTCCCTCTGCCTGTGTCTCTGCCTCTCTCTCTCTGTGTCTCTCATGAATAAATAAATAAAATATTTTAAAAAACACACTTCATTTAAAGGTGATATAATGATTTTTCTTAATATTTGCTTAATGTTTTTTTAAAAGTTGCAGGGATATTTTTAAAGTATTTTACTCCTTCCGAAGCTGACATATGAAATTTCTTCCTATGCCAATAATCCTAAATTGATAGAATTGGTAAGTCAAAGAATGGAAAAGTCAAGTTAAATCACCAACAAGTAAGACAGATACGCATTTTCAAAGTACTTTGTGTCAACCTTACAACATGAGAAGAACTGATAGATGATATGCCCTCCTTTACAGATGAGGGAAATGAAGCATGAAGAGACTGGGTGGCTTAGCCAAACTCACATTGCTAACCTGAGAAGAGTTGAGATTAATCCAGATCTTTCTACTCTATGAGTCCTCTTAATTATGTTATCATGGGCACACAATTCTACCCATTCACAGTTCTCTCAGCTGCAAAATGAGTATAAAAATATAGGGTTGAAATTCTTTATGAAGTTATAAGGAAAAAATATTTCAAGTGGAAGTGTCATTATCAAAAACACAAATAATTCTGAAGAGCTTTTAAAATATAGAGCAACCTTCAAAATGCAAACTGGATTTGACATGTCTAGGTTTAGATCCCAACTTGACCAGTCACCACGTGGCCTTGGGCAATAATTTAACCTCCCTAAACTTCAGTTTTGCTTTCTCTAAAATAGTAATACCAGTACTAAATATGAAGAGTTTTAAGAATCAAAAAGATAACACATCTAAATCACTCTTCCCAGTGCTGGGCACATCGTAAGTACTCAATAAATACTAGCTATTGCCATAATGATTTATATAGTTTATATAGTTAATTGAAGTAGTCCTTAGAACTAGTTTAATCATTTTAAATTTTTATATAACTGCATTAAGCAAAATCAACCCAAGTAATTTGATTTAAAGGGCAAAAATAAATGTTCCATCCTACATCTAAATTCTCTCAAAGATCTGCTAAGTGCCTAAAGTTCCCATGCAAGCTACAATGAGTAGCTTGACTTCTTTCAGAAATCAAATGTCTATGAAGTTGCTGTGCAACTTTGAAGGATCAATCATTGCTTCTACCCTTTATAATAAGGAGCCCACTTAGATTATGCTGCTAATTTAGAACCATAGACTTCCAAGTTAAGGCATGAATGGAATTCAAACCTGTTTCACCTTGGAAAGTTGAAAAAAAAAATAACTCCTAAGCTTAGCTCAAATTAATTTATCTGGTTAGCTAACAAAAGACATGACATTAAAAAGTGGAAAATGGAACACTTAAGTTTTGATATGGTCGGGAAAAGGGAAAGGCAAATCTCTAAGCATGGGATATTGCCTAAAATTAGTTCAACAAAGGTGTGCTGTGCAAAAAAAGGTTAGGGAGCCAAGAAAGAATCTTCAGTGGGGAGCCATCAGCAGACAAGAGAAGTCACAAGAAAAGTAAATTATAAGCCAATATCCCTGAGAAACAGAGATGCAAGAACCCTCAACAAAATGAATTCAAGAATAAAATGAAAGCATTATCCACCAGGATCAGAACATTCCATGCAAAAGCAACAAAATATATATTGTTCTCAAGTGCACAGGGAACATTTTTTAAAGATATATCAAATGTTAGGCCACAAAATCAATCTTAATAAACTTAAGAAGCTGATTTGTATTTCCCTAATGATGAGTATTTACCAAAAGGATGCAAAAATACAGATTCAAAGGGGCTCATGCACCCTCATGCTTATAGCAGCATTATCAACAGCCAAGTTAAAGAAATCACCCAAAGATCCATCAGTGATGAATGAATAAAGAATATATGGTTTGTATATGTATGTATATGTACATATATACGTATGTATACACACAAATGCATATTATGCAGCCATCAAAAAGAATAAACTCTTGCCATTTTCAATGACGTGAATGGAGCTAGAGTCTATTATGCTAGGTGAAATAAGTCAGTCAGAGAAAAGCAAATACTCTATGATTGCACTCATGTTTACATTTAAGAAACAAAACAGATGAACATAGGGGAAGAGAGAAAAAAGAGAAGGAAGCAAACCATAAGACATTCCTAACTACAGAGAATAAACTGAGAGGTGATGGAGGTAGGTTCAAGACAGGCTAAATGGGCTATGTGAGTGATGAGTATTAAGGAGGGCACTTGTTTTGATGAAAACTGGGTGTTATATGTAAGTGATGAATCACTGAATTCTACTCCTGCAATGACTATTACCCTATATATTAACTAACTAGAATTTAAATAAAAACTTGAAACAAAAAAATTAAGAAATCATTTCAAGCATCTCTTCCAACCACAATAAATTTCACAAATAATTGGACATTAAACAATATGCTATCGAATAATCAATAGATCAAAGAAAAATCAAAAGAGAAATAAAAAAAATACCCGAGACAAATGAAAATGTAAATATAGCATACCAAATTGTGGGATACAACAAAAAAATTCTAAGAGGGAAGTTCATAGCGATAAGTGCCTACCATATGTAATAAGAAAAGTTTCAAATAAACAGTCTAACTTTACATCTGAGGGAATTAGAGGGAAAAAAGCAAATAGATCCCTAAGTCAGTAGAAGGAAAGACAAAGTACCACAGAAATAAATGAAATAGAGACAAAAAACATAATAGAGATCAACGAAACTAAGAGTTGGTTCTTTGAAAGACAAACAAAATTGACCACTCTAAAGTATACTTATCAAGAAAAGAAAAAGGGAGGACTCAAATAAAATCAAAAATGAAAAAGAAGTTACACCAATACCACAGAAATATAAGGGATCATGAGACTACTATAAACAATCATATGTCAACAAATTGGACAATGTAGAAAAAGTGGATAAATTCCTTGAAACATATATCCTACCAAGACTGAACCATACCATAATAAACAGAAAATCTTAGCAGATTGATTACTAATAATGACATTGAATCATTAATAAAAAAAAAATTCTTAGTACACATCTACAGGACCAGACAGCTTCACTGGTGAATTCTACCAAACATTCAAAAATGAATTAATACTAATCCTTCTCAAACTCTTCCAAAAAATGGAGTAAGAGGGAATGGCTCCAAACCCATTTTATGAGGCCAAAAATGCCCTGATATTAAACTAAACAAGTATGCCACAAATAAAGAAAATTACAGGCTACTATCCCTGATGAAAACAGATGAAAAAGTTTTCACAAAATATTAGCAAACAGAATTCAACAATGTATTTAAAGTATCATACACCATGCAAGTGGGATTTGTTACAGGCATGCAAGGATGGTTCAATATGATATATCACATTAATGAAATGAAGGATAAAAATCATATATCATCTCAATAGATGCAGAAGAAGTATTTGACAAAATTCAACACCCATATATGATAAAAATTCTCACCAGTATGTATAGAGGGAAAGACCTCAAAATAATGATGGCTATATATGACAAGCCCACAGCCAACATAATACTCAATGGTGAAAAGCTGAAAGTCTTTTCTCCAAGATCAGGAACAAGACAAATTCCATCATTACTATTTAACATAATATTGAAAGTCCTAGCCAAGACAATCAGGCATGAAAGAGAAAGAAAAGGCATCTGAACTGGAAAGGACTAAGTGAAACTGTCACTATTTGAAGATGACATGATTTCATATATAGAAAACTGTAAAGACTCCATCAAAAAACCGTAAGAACTAATAAACAAATTCAGTAAGCTTACAGAGTATAAAATCAAGACTAAAAATCTGTTGTGTTTCTATGCACCAATAGTGAACTATCAGAAAGAGAAATTTTATAAACTCTTCATTATAATTGCATCAAAAGAATAAAATTCCAATGAATAAATTTAGCCAAGGAGGTGGAAGACATATATACTGAAAACTATAAGACATTAATAAAAGAAATTGAAGAAGACACAAATGGAAAGATAATCCATGCTCATGGATTAGAAGAATTAATATTGTTTAAATATAAGCACTATCCAAAGCAATCTATAGATACAGTGCAATCCCTATCAAAATGGCATTTTTCAAAGAAATAGAAGATATCACTCTAAAATTTGTATGGAATCACAAAAAAACCCAATAGCCAAAGCAACCTTGAGAAAGAAGAACAAAGCTGGTGGAATCATGCTTCCTGATTTCAAACTCTGCCACAAAGCTATAATAATAAAAACAGTGGAATATTGGCAACAAAACAGATACATAGATCTGTGGAAAAATAGAGAAACAAGAAAGAAATCCATACATAAATGTCCAATTAATTTATGACAAAGGAGCCAAAAATATACAATGAGGAAATGATAGCCTCTCCAATAAAGGATGTTGGGAAAACTGGGTAGCCATAGGCAGAAAAATAAGATTTGACCACTATCTTACACTATGTTACACAGTTAACTCAAAATAGATTAAAGACATGAATATAATATCTGAAACTATAAAAACTCCTAAAGAAAACAGGCACTAAGCTCCCTGATGTAGGTCTTGGTGATCATTTTAAAATCTGACACCAAAAGGAAAAATAAGTAAGTGGAGCTATATGACACTAAAAAACTTCTACACAGTAAAGGAAACCATCAAAAAATGAAAAGACAACCTGCCGAATGAGAAAAACGTGTGTAAATCACATATCTGAGAAGGGGCTAATATCCAAAATATTCATACAACCCAATAGCAAAAAAAAAAAAAAATTAAATCCAATTTAAAAATGGGCAGAAGTCTGAATAGAATATTATTTTAAAGAAGAAATATAGATGGCCAACTGGTACATGAAAAGATGCTCAACATCATTAATCATCAAGGAAATAACAAATCAAAACCATAAGGAGATGTCACCTCACAACTGTTAGAATGGCTATTATTAAAAATACAAGTGTTCATGAGGAGGTGGAGAGAGAAAAGATTTCACACACTAGTGATGAGAATATAAATTGTACAGCCATTGTGGAAAACAGTATGGACATTCTTAAAAAAATTAAAAATGTAAGATGATCCAGCAATTCCACTTTGAGTATTTATCTGAAGAAAATAAAAATATTAACTCGAAAAGATTATGCACCTCACATTCATCATTACAGCATTATCTACAGTAGCCAAGATGTGGAAACAATCTAAATGTCCATCAATGAATGAATAGATAAAGAAGATACAATACACATATATGCACACACATACACATACACGCACTAGAATATCATTCAGCCATAAAAAGAATAAAATCTTGCCATTTATGGCAACATGGATTGATCTCAAAGGCATTAATAGTAAGTGAAGTAAACCAGACAGTAAAAGACCAATACTATATGATCTCTCTTATGTGCGAAGGAAAGAAAAGAAAGAAAGAGAGGGGGAGAAGAAGAGAGAGAGGGAGAGAAAGAAAAGAAAAGAAAAGAAGGAAGGAAAAAAAGAAACCAAGCTCACATATACAGAGAACAGATTGGTGGTTGTCAGAGGTAAGGAGTGGAGTTGGAGAAATGAGTGAAGGGATAAAACCTTATTTATAAGAAAAACAAATAGGGCAGCCTGGGTGGCTCAGCGACTTAGTGCCTGTCTTCTGCCCAGGGCATGACCCTGGAGACCCTGCATGCAGCCTGCTTCTCCCCCTGCCTGTGTCTCTGCCTCCCCTTCTCTGTGTCTCTCATGAATAAATAAGTAAAATCTTTTTTTAAAAAAAGTAAAACAAATAGATAAACATGCAAACAAATGATAGGAAGCTAAAAAAATCTTTAGTGGGGATTCATCTGCACACAAGAGAAATAAGAGTTCAAATATTTGGAGAAGAGAATGCTCAAGAAGGTTAGGGCACAACTAAAAAAAGAAACTTTCTTGCTTCACAATTTTGCTTATAGTTTATAGATACAAATATTGGGGTTTCCACATCTTTTCAAATTTTAGTTCCAATAGGAACTCAAAAGCATATTTGAATGTTGATGTAGTCTTCCTTATTTCAGCAATCAGCATTTAAATATATTCCTTAATACCCTTTAACAGAAATGTGCATTTGTATGGGACATAGAGATATGAGATGGATGCATTTTAAAGTCACTTTTAAACAAATTCACTTTCATCCTGACAATGTTCTGAGGTTTCTTACCGGTTCTCCTTTATCTCCTTTCTGACCAGGTGAGCCTGGCGTTCCTGGCAATCCTGCTTCTCCCTGAGCAAAAATTAATTCTGTGTTATCAAACATTCTGTCACACTGAGCTAAAGACTAATAGTTTATAAATATGAAGGTGACAATAGAAGGATAAAGCTTTACTCTCCTCTGAGGTGATGTTGATCCCTCTGCTAGAATGCCCTTCCCTTGCTCAGGAGGCTCAGTACTCTCCCTCTTCCAAATTTCACTTGACATCATCACCTCCGTGAGACTTTCCATGGACTGTGGACATGTGATGCTCCTCTATGGCTCCTGCACCTGTGCCTGCCTTTCTCATGGAGCATGTGATACAGTATTGGTCCCTAGAAGAAATTAAGGTTCCTCTAAACTTTTACCTCACCCCTATACCTACTCGTCCAGCCAGGAGTGAAGTGGTCGCAGGATGTGTTAAGTCTCCAAGGGCATGTATTAAGTCACAGTGCTAGGGAACATTCTATTCTAGGAACCAGGGCTAGTTTTTCTTTTCCTCTTTCCTTTCCTCTGGTATTGGCATAGAGGAAAACCATCAAGAAATCACTCAGTTTCCTTTTAGCACAGCCTCATGACGGCCATTAACATTACTATAAGAAGTTTATGTAGGTCCATGGGACTACTCTTTCTGACGAACAGACCATACTGGTATAGGTGTAGTACATTCTTTAAGTAAGATTCTCTGCCTATTTCCTACAGTTTCAGTACACAACAAAGAAATACTATATAGAGTATCTTTGTGTATGTGTTATAGAGCAGTCAGTTTTCTTCAACTGTGAATTCCCAGAACTAAGCCTACTCCTGACACATGTTAAGTACTCAACATTTGTCCCTTGTACAGGTGGGTTCCCCCCTTACCTTTCTATCCATTCTAACTCACAGCCTGGAAAGAAAGTCTGATGGCTTCAGAACTATTCAGAAAAAAAAAATCCAGGAAATCCTATTCCCTTTTCTTAACCCACCTAGGGGATAGAGTGGTTTACATATTTGATTCAACTAGAGCTAAAGGTCAAGACACATTCTATGCACTGGGGCCACATCCAAGGGGCTTGGCTCATTTTGTGTAGTGGCTTTTCAGTGAGCACAGATTTAAAACTAGCAAACCTTGTTTGGAATGCACTGGCACCGGTCTTGAAGTTCCTGCTTTGCTGGCAGATAGGCAGACATTTTACTGGCGTGAGCGGGTAACAATGATGATGCAGTACTTCCATAGCCATCCTGCTCTGGACACTAAAATCCAGAAAAATGATGAGGGTCAATTCCAAACATTCTAACATTCCAAATACTGGCTCCCACCAAACTAGGGATGACTAAACTTGCCTACAAGAACTGCCTTCTAATGAGCCAAAAGTCAACACTGGTATGTTAGAATTCATAATGCCTTTGCTCTTTTACTAGGTCCCTGATATGTTTTATTACAGTGACAACATGCAAGAAATGCACTAAAAAGTTGGTTTGTTGAGGACTTCTAAAGCTATTATAAATGACTTTATGATTAAGTACAGTAATATCAAACATCTACAATATCTGCATTGTTACAATAAAATAGTTACACAGATCACATCTGTGTATATGTTTGTGGAACAAAATATAAAATAAAAGCAAGCAACTTGAACTTTTAGAACAAGATGACTGGAAAGGCATGTAAAAGTGGAAAATAAATCCTTTTTATGCTCCAGGATAGGACTTAATTAAAGTATATCTTAGTCCTGGTATTTAAAGTCCATTGTCCTTTAAAGTAATCAAAACGTCTCCATTGTAACAGACAAGTGGTGAATTTCATACTTAAGCAGTGGGTTCAGAACATGTAGGATGACATGAAGCAAAACTTAGTTATGAAGGAATGAACTTTTTTCTCTCTCAAAAATAAATCCAGATGGGGAGGATAAATGCATCCTTTCTTCTCCACATCATTTACTAGGCTCCTCACCACGGTCTGTAACTGTGAATTTGTAATTTCATAACTCTGAATTTGCAATTTAGGGGAAAGGGTTCACACATTACTTTTTATACTACAAATTATATATGCTTGAAAAAATATTGCTAGGATACAAAACTAAAAGATTGTTAGTGGTTGTTTATTATGGTGAGACTACAGTTGATATTCCTTCTTTGAATTTGGCTGTATTTTCCAAGTTTTCTAAAATAAACATACATAATTTTTAAAGGTTTTTATTTATTTATTTTTGCCAAAGAGAAAGAGAGAAAGAGAAAGTGAGAGAGCAAGCATGAGCTGGGGGAGGGGAGAGGGGCAGAGGACGAAGCAGGCTCCCCACTGAGCAGAGAGTCAGATGCAGGACTTCATTTGGAGACCCCAGGATCATGACCTAAGTGGAATGCAGATGTTTAAACAACTGAGCCACCCAGGCACCCCATACATAATTTTTAAAACAAAAAAATATTTTGAGAAAAAGAAGGGTAGCACTCTAATGCTTGTGAAAACAACAAAAACTGTAAGAAAAACAACACTCAGAAACCCTGGGACTAGTTTCCTGTTGTCTACTCCTAGGTCTATCACTTTTACTCTCTCCAGATTTAATAATTAGCTATTTTGTTATCCTAATAAGTTTCCAAGTCCACAAGTCTAAAAGTCATATTAGAATGAAATGTGATTATCACCAGAATAGTCCTTATATCTTATGTGATTTGATATGATTTTCCAATAAGTTCCTGCTCTACCAGTTCCCACTCAGATGACCAAGACCTAATTTGAGTTCATAATTTTGAGCTGGATAATTGATTTATTATATTAAATTGAGGATTTAAATGACTTTAAAAGTATGTCTCAACATTCACTATAAAACTTTACACACTGTCCAAAAAGTGCCTAAAGGGATCATAAAAATATATAAGTAAGAACTTCTCCCTTCATAAAACTCTGGTTTTGATTTGACATATTTAATTAATTGGCCCTACAAATTTTAATCAGATTTCTTATTTATTTTCAATGAATGTTGCTGATTTTCTCCTTCTGTTTAAGTCTGTAGTCATAAAAGTCTAACAGTCTAAAGTCATGAAACTTTACAGAAACAGAAAATCTAAATAATAGAAGAAAAGTATATTTACAGATTATTTTGAATAAAACTTACCCTTAAAATATGCTATAAAATATTAACAAAAAACATGTCTAATTTTAAATTCCAGATAAAATTAAATTCTTAAGCAAGCACATTAAAATTTTCTGAATTCAACACATTTTTCAAAAAAAGTTGGTGTCAGGATTATAACAGATACACTTAAATGGCTTTTATATAATTATTTATCTTCCAAATTATATGTTCTCATTTGTAAAATGTAGCATCTCTCTATTTTCTGCTCCTCATTAACAGAATAGTGATGTCCCTTCAAATAATTATCAGCAAGAGAATGAGCAGGATTTTGTCATTTTTTTTTCCTATGGTCAGAGATGAATTCCTACCTTATTTTTCTCACTTTAATTCCTAAATAATTGTTTTAAGATGTGATTAAATTTTTTCCATAATTTGTGAGATTAGTCATTGCATTTAATAATCAAACCACTCCATCAAATTTATCACCTATACTTCCTTAAACAGTTTTCTCATAATTTGAATTGAAAATATCTATTATGTGATGATACAGAGTAAAAACTACTGGTCAAAAATACAGTATTTAGATAAATCAAAACATTGTTTTGTTACTTTTCAACCAGGAAAAATTAGTATTTTAAGAGTTATCCTAAAGGAATAATTAATATAAAAAATAAACTTTTAGAGAATTAACATCTTCAAAATTTAAATATGTGGGTCCAGGAATTCTAAGTATTTCAAGTCTGTAGATTGGCATTATAAATTATCTTTTTAGAGATTATTAGAAAGATATTTGTCTATCTTTCATTTTGCTTGGAATGAGAACCATAAGCTGGGTTGGAGATATGCTTTATAAAAACCAAGTTATATAAGCAAAACAAATAATTTTGAAAAATTTAGCATTGCTTTGAATCAGTCACATTGTTATTCTACTACCCACAGTGACTGACAGAAATTAAAAATATTTTTTAATTGCTAAACTATTGATAAAATTATCATATAATTTTGGATGGTAAGTATAGAACTTCTAGGAAATCTAATATACAAAGAAAAATGTTTTCATCTTTTACTTTTACTTTTCATATATTCTTTCTGTAATACTTCATTGAATTAGTCCCTTTTAAACACCATATTGTCCCAACTATCTCCTTTAATAGTTGATAAAGTCAACAAGTTAAGAAATAATGTTTTGATCATCTTCTACAAACAAAGCATAGGAATAAAAAAGAAGAGCATGAAAGTATAACTCCCCTCAATGAGTTTAAAAGGTAGTTGAATACATTAAAAACAAATACAGCTATATCTAATAATACAAGCTAGCACACATCACCATTATAATGAGAGCTGGAGAAAGTACTTTTTTTTTTAAGATTCTATTTATTTATTCATGAGAGATACAGAGAGAGAGAGAGAGACAGAGACACAGGCAGAGGGAGAAGCAGGCTCCCCAAAAGGAGCCTGACGTGGGACTTGATCCCGGACCCTGGGATCATGCCATGAGCGGAAGGCAGACACTCAACCACTGAGCCACCCAGGCATCTCCCCCCCCCCACTTTTTTTAAGGAAAGATTGGTATAAGTAAGTAACAGTTGCACAGTTAGGTTGGGAATATTAAGAATGAGAGGCTAAGTAACTGAGTTTATGTTTTTTTGCCAACAAAGAGTGACCAAAGACTTTGAAAAAGGGATGAATATAGGGCAGGGATTGTAGCTTATTCATGTCTGTTATTGCCTTGTTTTATAGCACAATGTCTAGAAGATCAATGTTTTTGAATAATAAATGTTTAGTAAGAGAAAATAAATGCATATACAAAGCAGTGATTCAGAGACTTATTCTGGTTATGCTGGAAAGAAAAACGTCTAGAGACAGGGAAGGCAGTTGACATGATAATGCAACAATCCAGGCACGAGATAAAGGTGGACCAGGTCAGTAACAGGGAGAAGGAAGATGAAATATCTATCACAGGCACCTGAGTGGCTCAATCGGTTAAGCGTCTAACTTCTGTTCAGGTCATGTTCTCAGGGTCCTGAGACTGAGCTCCACATTGGGCTCCCTGCTCAGCTCAGAGTCTGCTTGTCCTTCTTCCTCTGCCCCTCGCCTCTGTTTGTGTGCTCTCTCTCTCAAATAAACAAAGTCTTTTAAAAAATCTATCACAAAGGAAAACTATCCAGGATGGATAACAGGCTAGAAGAGAAAAATGAGTAAGAATAAGATATGTTTACAGATTTAAAATCTCTGCAGCTGGAAAATGATGATGCTATCAGAACATAGTTTAGGGAGAAAGTAATAAATTCTCTTTAATATATGTTGAGTCCAACATAAGGATGTATCATTCCCAAAATTCAAGACAAAACAATGGGATTCGAATTTTATAAACTATGTGAGAGCACTATGAGGGGTCTCTTACTTGGAACAAATTACTTACCTGGCTTTAACAGAAGATATTCAAAGCTTCCCTACATCTGCACTCTATGGACTAGGCAACTAGCATTCTATATTCTTCACATGCCAAGAAAATTAACTTACCTTAGTATCTGATATTTCGCAACAGGTTTCTTGTGCTATGAAGTTTGAGTTACAGTAGATTTTAAGCTGGTGAAGTTCAATCTATTAAAAAGTAATAAGACACATCATTAGTTTTCTTGAAAAATCACATTTACACACTTAAGAACTGTGGTAATTTAACTGGAAAGAGAAAAGAAGCTAATACAAATAAATTATTGGTAGATATTTTTAATGTTTTTATTTAATTTAGGATTCATGATTTTAAGATCACTTGAGAAAGAGACAAGGATTCAATTATTGAGATAAATCTCTAAATAAAGGAAATCAGATAATAAAAGCAGTTGCAAATCTTTGCTAGTTATTTCATACAAAAAGAAGTATTTAATTAAAGAGAGGTATTGTTATGCATTACAATAAAATATGTCCACAAAATGAGAAATATTTCAAAGTAAAAATTTCTGGAGAAAAAATAAAGTCAAAGATATGAACACATGATGGAAAAGGCTTTTTCAGTAGTTCCAAACCTCTTATTTGAGGCACTGAAACAGATACTTCCCAATAATAAAAAGATATTTTGTTTTAATTGATAGTACATGGATTCTACCTAATATCTATGATTTTATACTATATTGGGATAATCCTGAGCAGTACTCACAATCTTTTTACAGAAATAATTCCTTCTATTTGCTTAGAAGATTCACATTTTTTAGCACTGGGTGTGAAATAATAAATAGTTCGAAAAAAGTACAATCATGTCTTTGAATGCAAGAACAAGCAACCATGTGAGAAGTAAATAATACAGACTATTGACAAAATTTTAATAGGATAGATGTGTAAATCAGCTATTTTAAATTAGTTTGTGGTTGCTAATTTAATTAATAGTTAACCTTATAATGATTTGACATATCACAAACATTAGTAATAGCCTCTTCCCTCTCCTGCTCTTGCCTGCCCTTCTCTCTCTCTCGGCCTCACTCCACCTCTTTCAGTCTGCCAGTACTACCAAGCTAGCTTATGTATTACTTTGATGTCAAGAAGTATGTTCCATAAAAAGATTCAACTGTCATATTACAATAATTAATCCTACCATAATGAAAAGCAGATATCTTCAGTTACTTTTTTTTTTAATTTAAATTTATTTATTCATGAGAGACACAGAGAGAGAGGCAGAGACATAGGCAGAGGGAAAAGCAGGCTCCATGCAGGGAGCCTGATGTGGGACTTGATCCCGGAACCCTAAGGTCATGCCCTGAGCCAAAGGCAGACGCTCAACCGCTGAGCCACCCAGACGTCCCTTCAGTTAGTTCTAAAACTCTATCCAATACTAAAAAAGCAAAGGAGAAAAAAGGATGTAACTATTACTCTACACTACACTGAGATGAACAAAATCAAGTCAGCTCATAGAAAGTGTTAAGAACTCCAGATTATCTTCTGAATTCATGAGTAGCCTAAGATTTGCAGCCAACCAAAATTCTGAGGTAAAATGGAACTTATTTATTTTTTATAACTTTTTGGAAGATATTGAACTTAACTTTTGTTTATAGAGTTTAAACGCACTGTCTTACGTAGCTGAATGAAACACCGCATAGTAACACATCCTTTATGTAGAATGATGAATGAGGACTCTAATTAATATTCTTAACTAAAACTAATTTAACATCATCGCTATTATCAAAATAACCAATAAACATTAAAATTTGATTATGTACCATCCACTGTACTAGGTCCTTTATAGAAATTATTTTACTTAAGACAGATAATCAATTTTTGATGGATTAACAACTAATCAAGTATCATGACATTGAAACTACAATCCTAGTTTAATGATGTTTTCTTATTCATTAGTAACTCTAGAATCCTTCACTGACACAGTACTTTACAAGGACAAGGTTTGGGGCTAAGCCTATACCAGTCCTTTCATGCAGAGTTTGTTAAAAAAAAAGATCCTTTATATCAGTTTTATCACCTATTTTTTTCTTATAAAAGTAACCAGGTAGTATACACAAAATAAAACCCAATTATTAGAATTTTTTTCAATAACACACATCTTGAACAAATAAAACATTTTCATATTACAACAGATCTTGTGAATCATAGAGCTTGTATGGAGATGGTGAAAAATTAGTCCACTTGAGCTTTTAGTAGGACCAAGAATCCTTATAGAATATGTATTTTATTTCCTAACTCAAACACTATTTTATAAATAAGCTACATCATAATATGGCTTTAATTTTTTTATTTTTGTCTTTCATTCGTTTATTTTTAAAAATTTAATTCCAGTATAGTTAACATACAATGTTGTATTAGTTTCAGGTGTACAATATGGTGATCCAACAATTTTATACATTACTCACTGTTCATCATGATAAATGTACTGTTAATTCCCTTCATCTATTTTTTCTATCACTCACGTTTTCTCTGGTATCCATTAGTTTGTTTTCTAGATTTAAGAGCCTATTTCTTAGTCTGTCTCTTCTTTTCTTTGTTTCTTAAATATTTTTTTTAATTTTTTTTTATTTATGATAGTCACACACACAGAGAGAGAGAGGCAGAGACACAGGCAGAGGGAGAAGCAGGCTCCCCGCACCGGGAGCCCAACGTGGGACTCGATCCTGGGTCTCCAGGATCGCGCCCTGGGCCAAAGGCAGGCGCCAAACCGCTGCGCCACCCAGGGATCCCTGTTTCTTAAATTTTATGTATGAGTTAAACCATATGGTATTTGTCTTCCTCTGATTTATTTCACAGCATTATACTCTCCAGATCCATCCATGTTGTAATGAATGCTAAGATTTCATTCTTTTTTATGGCTGAGTAGTATTCCATATTATATATGTGTGTAATGTAATGTATATATGTAATATATATAATGTATATAAGCTCTATTCTTAATTTTTTCAGATTTTATTTATTTATTCATGAGAGATACATAGAGACAGAGGCAGAAACATAGGCAGAGGGAGAAGCAGACTCCTCACAGGGAGCCTGATGTGGGACTCAATCCTGGGGATCACGCTCTGAGTCATAAGGCAGATGCTCAACCACTGACCCAACCAGGTGCCCCATCTATTCTTAATTTTTTATTTTTTAAATATTTTTAAAAGTTATTTATTTATTCATGAGAGACAGAGAGAGAGAGAGAGAGGCAGAGACACAGGCAGAGGGAGAAGCAGACTCCATGCAGGGAGCCCGATTCGGGACTGGACCACGGGATTCCAGAATCATGCCCTGGGCTGAAGGCCGGCACTAAACCGCTGAGCCACCCAGGGATCCTCCTATTCTTAATTTTTAAAAGAACCTCCATACAGTTTTCCTCAGTGGCTGCAAAAGTTTGCATTTCCACCAACAGTGTACAAGGGTTCCTTTTTCTTAGAATTCTAGCCAACATGTATTGTTTCTTGCGTTTTTAATTTAGCCATTCCAACAGGTGTGGGTTATATCTTCTTGTGGTTTTGATTTGCATTTCCTTGATGATTAGTGATACTGAGCATCTTTTCATGTGTCTATTGGTCATCTGTATGTCTCTTTGGAGAAATGCCTGTTCATGTCTTCTGCCCATTTCTTTGGATTATTTGTTTTTTGGGTATTGAGTTTGATAAGTTCTCTATTTTCCAATACCAATCCTTTATCAGATATGTAATATGCAAATATTTTCTCCCATGCAATAGGTTGGTTGTCTTTGAGTTTTGTTGATGGCTTCCTTTGCTGTGCAGAGCTTTTTATTCCCAGTGGGCTGTTTCTAGCTTATGCCAGTATAAAAACGTTGTCATTAATATAGTGCCAAATGACTGTTTTTCTCTTCTACAACTGCACCTTAAAAGCAGTACAACCACATCCATTCAACCAAAAGATAGGGCAAGTGCTCTTCTTTTTCTTAAAGAAACTTATTTTGATTTATAGGCTGGTGCATTTTAAACCAAACAAACAAAAAAGGATTTTCCAATATTTGTGATACACATGGCACAGTCTTAAATGAGAAAAAAAAAATGAGGAAATCTCAATAGTTTATTTTTGCTTCTGTTTCTTTTGTCTCAGAAGACCTATCTAGAAAAAGAGTTGCTATAGAAGGTGTCAAAGAAATTACTGCCTATGCTATGCAGTATGTTATTACTATGCTATGCTATTACTGCCTATGCTCTTTTCTGGAATTTTTATTGTTTCAGTTCTCACATTTAGGTCCTAACCCATTTTGAATTTATTTTTATATATGGTGTAAGAAAGTGGTAGTTTCATTCTTTTGCATGTGGCTGTCCAGTTTTCTGAACACCATTTGAAAAGATTGTCTTTTTCTCATTGCATATTCTTGCCTCTGTCAAAGATTAACTGGCTATATAATTGTGGGTTTATTTCTGGGCTTTTTATTCTATTCTATTGATCTATGTGTCTATTTTTGTGCCAGTACCAAACTGTTTGAATACTACAGCTTTGTAGTATATCTTGAAATCTGGATTATGATAACCTCCAGTTTTGTTCTTCTTTTTCAAGATTGCTTTGGATATTCAGGGACTTTTCTGGTTCCATAAAAACTTTAGGATTATTTATTCTAATTTTGTGAAAAATGCTGTTGATATTTTGAAAGGGATTGCATTAAATCTGAGGATTGCTTTAGGTAGCATGGAAATTTTAACAATATTTGTTCTTCCATCCATGAGCATGGAATATTTTTCCATTTGTTTGGATCCTCTTCAATTTCTTTCATTAATGTTTTATAGTTTTCAGAGCTCAGGTCTTTCACTTCCTTGGTTAAGTTGATTCCTAGGAATTTTGCTATTTTTGATACAGTTGTAAATGGGGTTGTTTTCTTAACTTTTCTGTTGGCTACTTCATTATTATTGTACAGAAATGCAGTGGATTTCTATGTTGATTTTGTATCCTGTAACCATACTGAATTCATTTACCTGTTCTAGTTAATTTTTGGTGGAGTCTTTGAGGTTTCCTATATATAGTATCATGTCATCTGCAAATAGCAAACATTTTGCATCTTCCTTACCAACTTGGGTGCTTTTTTTTTTTTTCTTGTCTGAGTGTTGTGTCTAGGACTTCCAGTACTATGTTGATAAAAGTGTTGAGAGTGGACATCTTTGTCTTGTTCTGGAGATCAGAGGAAATCTCTCAGTTTTTCACCATTAAATACTTGTTCAAGGTCGGTTTGTCATACATGGCCTTTATTATATTGAAATATGTTCCTTCTAAACCTACTTTGTTGAGGGCTTTTTAATCATGAATGGATGTTATACTTTGTCAAATGCTTTTTCTGCATGTATTAAAATGATCATATGTTTTTTATTCTTTCTCTTGTTGATGTGATATATCACATTGATTGATATGCAAATATTGAACCATATTTGCATCCCAGGAATAAATCCCACTTGGTTGTGGTGAATGATTTTGAGATTTTTTCCACCTATATTCATCAGAGATATTAGCCTGTAGTTCTGTCTCCTTTTTTTTTTTTTTTTTTAATAGTGTCTTTAACTGGTTTTGATTTTAGGGCAATGCTGGCCTCATAAAATGAATTTGGAAAATTTCTTTTCTATTTTTTGCAATAGTTTGAGAAGAGACAATATTCACTTTTCTTTAAATGCTTGGTTTTAATTCTCCTGTGAAGGAGTCTGGGCCTGCATTTTTGTTTTGGGGGAGTTTCTTGATTACTGATTCAATTCCATTGCTGGTAATTGGTCTATTCAAATTGTCTAATCCTATTACAGTTTGGGGATTTATAGGGTTGTAAAGAATTTATTGATTTCTTCAGTTGTCCAGTTTGTTGGCATATTATTTTTCATAATATTCTCTTACAATCATTTGTATTTCTGTGATGTCAGTTTTTATTTCTGCTTTTTCATTTGATTTTGTTTGAGTTCTCTCTCAATATCCCCCCCCTCCGCCTTTGATGAGTCTGGCTAGAGGTTTATCAATTCTGTTGATGTTTTCCAGAACCAGATCCTAACTTCACTGAACTGTTCTATTGTTCTTATAGTTTCTATCTCATGTATTTCTGCTCTAATATTTTTTATTTTCTTCCTTCTGCTGCTTTTGGGTTTTGTTTGTTCTTTTTTCTAGCTCCTTTAGGTGTAAGGTTAGGTTGTTTATTTGAGATTTTTCTTGCTTCTTCAGATAGGCCTGCACTGCTATAAACTTCCCTCTTAGAACCACTTTGCTGTATTTCAAAGATTTTGGACTGTTGTGTTTTCATTTGTCTACATATATCTTTTAATTTCCTTTTTAATTTCTTGGTTCACCCACTCATTCATTTTTAGAAGCATGTTATTTAACCTTCATGTATTTGTATATTTCCACATTTTTTTCTTGTGGTTGATTTCTAGTTTCATAGCATTATGGTCGGGAAAAGATCCATGATATATGACTTTGATCTTTTTTTAATTTGTTAAGACTTGCTTTGTGGCCTAATATGTAATCTATTTTGGAGAATGTTTCATGTGCACTTGAAAAGAGTGTGTATTTTGCTGTTTTAGGATGGAATATTCTGAATATATCTGTTAGCTTGATCAGGTCCAATGTGTCATTCAAAGCCATTTCCTTGTTAATTTTCTGTTTGGATTATCTATCCATTGATGTAAGTGGGTATTAATATACCCTATTATTATTGTATTACTATCAATTACTTCATGTTTGTGACTAGCAACTTTATGTATTTGGTATCTTCCATATTGGATGCATAAGTATTTACAGTTGTTATATCTCCTTGTTGGATTGTTCCTTTTATGATTATATAGTATCCTTCTTTGTTTCTTGCTAGTCCTTGTTTGAAAGTCTAATTTGTCTGATACAAACATTGCTATCTTTCTTTTCACTTCTGTTTGTATGGCAAATGCTTTTCTATTCCTTCCCACTTTCAATCTGCATGTTTCCATAGGTTTGAAATGAGTTTCTTATAGGCAGCGTATAGGTTGGTCTGTTTCTTTTTCCATTCCATCACTCTATATCTTGATTGAGCATTTAGTCCACTTACATTCAAATTAATTATTGATAGGTATGTGCTTATTGCCATTCTGTTACTTGTTTTATGATTGTTTTTGTAGTTCTCTGTTCCTTTCTTCTCTTGCTTTATTCTCTCTCAGTTTGCTGGCTTTCTTTAGGGATATACATGGATTCCTTTCTCTTTATTTTTTGCATATCTATTATTGGTTTTTGATTAATGGTTACTATTAGGTTTATATATAATGTATTATGCATATAGTAGTCTATATTAAGTTTATGGTCATTTATGTTTGAACCCAATCTTTACTCTTTTCCCCCTTACATTTTGGTATATGATGATATACTTTATATCCTTTTATTTTGTGAATCCTTTGACTGATTTTCATAGATATAATTGATTTTACCACTCCTGTGTTTCCTACTTTTCCTACTCCTACTTATGATCTTTCCTTTCCAGTCAACATTTCTTGTAGGGCTGGTTTTGTGGTCATGAATTCCTTTAACATTTGTTTGTTAGGAAACTCTTTAACTCTCCTTCTAGTGATAGCCTTGTTGGATAGCATATTCTTGGCTGCAGGTTTTTTTCCCTTCCATACTTTGAATATATTATGCCACTCTTCACTACTCTGCAAAGTTTCTGCTGAAAAAAATCAACTGACAGCCTTAGGGGGGGTTCCCTTGTATGCAACTGTTTTCAGTTGCAATAATTTTCAATTATTATTTCTTCAAATAGATTTCCTGTTCCCTTTTCTTTCTCTTCTCCTTCTGGAATCCCTATAATGTGAATATCATTACAGTTGATGATGTTGCTGAATTCCCTAAGTCTATTTTTATTTTTTATTATTCCTTTTATCTCTCTTGTTCAGTTTGATTGTTTTTCATTACTCTGCCCTCTAGGTCACTGATCCTTTCTTGTGCTTCCTCTTGTCTATGACTTATTCCATCTAGTGTATTTTTAATTTAAGTTATTGAGCTCTTCATCTCTGATTGCTTCCTTTTTATGTTTTATAACTTTTTGTTAAGGGTATCACTGAGATTTTCCATGCTTTTCTGAAGTCTAGTTAGTATCTGTACCATTACCATATTCTTTATAAGGCATGTTACTTGTCCTCATTTCATTTAGATCTCTGTCATTTTGTCCTGTTCTTTCATTTTGAACATAGCCCTCTGTCTCCTCGTTTTGGGTATTAATTTTACCCTCAAACAAATTTAAGATGCCACACTAAACTGTGAAAACTTTGTAATACTATAATTTTTACATTGTGTATTTTTAAAAAAATTTTTAAAGATTTTATTTTGTAAATTTATTTATTCATGAGAGACACAGAGAGAGGCAGAGACACAGGCAGAGGGAGAAGCAGGACCCTTGTGGGGAGCCTGATATGGGACTCAATCTGGCGATTCCAGGATCATGCCCTAAGACAAAGGCAGATGCTCAATCACTGAGCCACCCAGGTGTTCCTACATGTGTCTTTTTAGAGAACACATCTGATATTTTTCAGCCTCAGGTTCTGGGCTTAATTTTTCTTGGGGGAGAAGTTAAGGAGACACAGAACACAGCACTCAACGTTCAGAGGGCAAGCTCTGAGCCTGGACCCTGCTCTTGCAATAACTTATTCCTCTCTCATTGCCATCTGCCCACAAAAGTTCTGAATTAATCTCAGTGTGCTCTTAGTTCTTTCAGTCCCTCTAGAAACAGCCCACTTTGCTCTCATTAGGCCTGTAAGAGGTTCCAATCCCCAACTTTGGTACTTGCAGCAGGTGCCACTCTCTAGCACTGGTGCTAGGATTCCCTGAATTGTTTTCCTACCTACACTCCACCTGCTGCTGAAAGTTACATCTCTTATGTTCTAACTGCTGGTCTCGACTTCCTCCCTTGCCTTTGGAGACAACTTTCTGAAAGGTACTGTTGTGTTACAGTTAATATTGTTATTGTTATTGGCAGCCATTATTTACTGATATAAACTTTGATCCTTCCATTAGTCTTTTAGATCTCTGAGAGCAAGAGAAGCAGGACTTTTCCCCATTCTCTTAGGCCAGCGTTGAGTGGAGTGTCTAGTCCTGAATAAATAAATGAATATACAGGGAACTAACCACATACTAGGCACTACGACACATGCTCTATACAATTATAAAGAAGGAACTTTACCAATACTATTTTTAAACTGAGGATACTAAGCTAACAGCTAACAAGATAAATTAGTAGATCATTACAGTTAAGTAGATGAGCTAGGATTTACAACCACATCTGTCTGATCCCTAAACCAGCTCACTCTACAAAATCTCATGATGTCTTGCCTCCATGATTGGTTTTTCCTACTCTGGCCTATTTTGCTGATCATCACTGAGCTCTAGTTATGACATTCTCACTGATTTGTTTCCTATTTCTAAGAGAAAATAGTTAAAAAATATTTTATTGAATATATATGTATGTATGTTTCTAAGAGAAAATAGTTAAAAAATATTTTATTGAATATATATGTTTGTATGTGTGTGTGCATGTACACACACACTTATTATATTTATCCACCTATTAATTACCTATCATGATTCTTCCACATGGGCATTTAGAAAAAATACACTGTCCAAATATGTATTTGTATAGAATTGTACTTCTGAAACAAAATTGAACTGTTACGTGCATTAGCAATTGTTATTGGTGGCCTACATTCAGGTGTCTTTTATGGGGTTTCTCATCATTCTACCCATTAGAAAAACTGAAGTCATGAAATTTAGAGATATCTCACATTTTTAGGATTATAGGCCTTCTTTTCTAGGGAAATCAATAATAAATCTATTATTACCTGAGCATCAAATATGACTTTTAAAGGACCTTTTCATCTGAAAGGGGATTACTAGCCAATTGTTCTCATCCAAAGCAGAACCTTGAAAAACCTTTATAGGCTCATTGGAAATAATCTGCAATACAAAACTGTTGCTATTCTGAGGATGAATAAAACAGCCTATTGTTCTTGAATGGAAACATCAGATAATCTGGGACCATTTAACTTAAAGTTCATCTTTTCCCAGACTTTTCTATTCAAAACATATAAGCTTATTCAAGCTGATTTTTTTGGTATCATATGGTGCATTTTTACTAGAATTTAATTGTATGAATCTCATTTTTTAAGGCATGACCTAGTTCTTTTAAATTCACAGGCTGAAGAAAATGGGTGAAAATAGAAGATAATATATGTGAAAATACAGTTGGAAATACATAGCTATGCTTCACACATCTGATAGCTAATTTAAACAGTGTTGAGAAGGGAATGTATTACATAGTAATTAAAGAAAGAAGGTTTTAATAAGGTATCTAATTTAGAAAGTTCCATAACCAACATCACAACTCACGTCCACAGGCTTGCCATCAGAAGCTCGTGCAGCAATAACAGTCCTTCCACGAAGGTCCACAGTGTCCTTCTCATCTATATGCCGGCTTGCAATTAAATTACAATCCATATAGAGTGAAATGCCCCAGGATTGTATACCAATGCCAAGTTTATGCCATTGGCGATCAAACAAAGGACGGAGTTCTCGATTTTTAAAAATGTAGTTCAACACATCTCCCTCAGCAGCCTGGAACATAAATTCCACCACCTTCTTTCCGCCATCAACTACTATAGAAACCTGCAAAAAAGCAAATTAGCTTTAAATGTTTAAAACAAGGGTTCAAAATTACTAAAGCATACAAATAAAAAATCAGTGATGCATGTTAGTATGATTGAGGAACTTAGTAAAATGTTTTAGATGATACCCATGTCCACCAGATTTGTTAATACAAAAGAACAGCAAACATCCAGCTACAAAAATGTTTTAAATAATGTGGTATTCTGGCAAATGTAATATGTTCCTTTCTTGAGAGAACATCTGAAGGTATATATTTATATGTAAGTGTATATCTAAGTATATATATAATTCTGTATGAGCAATTCAAGAATTAAATGTTACTTAATTTAAAAAGAAAAAGAATAGAATCACTTGTCTTAGCATGCAAACTAAGATTGACTTCTTGAAACTGATAATTTACATGGTGCAGAAATAAATGCCTTTACATAAAGGATATACTCTTTTCAGTTTAGTTCATCTTCCATCATAAAATTGTGATGGTATTAACATATTAAAAGACCAGTGAAATAAAAAAAAAAATCTCAGTGGATGTGTATAGAAATAAACACAAATGTAAGGTGCTAATAAGTAATACTGAGGTTCATCTTTCCCCCTAGAGTCCTTGCACACTCATCTTTCTGCCCAAATGCCATCTTTTATACAAGTACTCCTGGATTCCTCTTCCTCGTGGCCCATTTTAGGAAGCTGTCCCTTTCTATGCTCCCATAGTCCCCAGTCAGCTCTGAGCTTACCTCTACCACTGCACCCGTCACACTGTGATTATGCTGTAGTATATTGTTCTACATGCCATCCCCTTAGATGTTATGCTTCCTGTGAAAGGAACTATGCTTCTAAAAATCTCTTCTCTTTGTCACTAATTAGCATTACAGCATGTGTTCAATACCTTTTTATTGGTGGAATCGTATTTATATCCCACCTCTTCACTCACTAAGGACTTCCAAATGAAACAATGAACAGCTTTAAAAATAATATGTATCAGAAATGATAGGACATAAAGAAGTTATTAGTGAGGTGGACTTAGTGGCAATGAAGCAGTTGTGAAAGAAGGGTTGTTTGAGTGTCTTTAGACAAAATGTGAATCATATTACAGATCTCAGCAAGAGCATCCTGACTATGAGAATACTTGCATTTCCCTATTGATGATTCCTCTAAATGAAAGAATATTCAGATGCTAGATTTGCTTCCAAATTTGGGCACACCATTCCAAGATTCACCTGGCATAACCACATAAAAGAAAACTAGTCAGCACAACTCTATGGTTCCTTACCTGTGGTATATTCTGCTGGTTTAAAACCTGCCACAGAAACCACCGTTCCTTTTTGGTGCTTCTTCTTACACGAAATACAGTTTCTATTGCATACTCGTCAGGAAGGCCTTTGGGAAATATCTTACTGGGAAAGAAAAACAAAGAATTATTGTGAGAAAACTGAAGATGAAAATCTAAGTATGAAGTTCTTTGTAATACAATAATTTTTTCCCATAAAAATAAAACAAAGTTTCTAAATGGAATTTTCTAAAGTTTATTATTAAACTAAATTTCACAATGATTTATTAAACTAATGGTCATTATTAAACTAAATTTCAAAATGAACATTACTGTACTGCTTTAAGTAACATTGTTCATTAAAAAGCAAACAAAATGTTAATTCCAATTCCAGTCTGACTCTGTCATCTTTGCTGAGAGTCACATTGAGCTATGAGCTGCTTCAGGGGTGTCTTTAGGAGTCAGCACCATGGCAGAAGGCACCAGGTTCAAAATAAAGAACTATCAGACTGTCTTTTTTGGCAGCTGCTCCCCCAACCAAAACCAGACCAGGAACTGCTGGCAGAACTACCTGGACTTCCACTGCTGTGAGAAGACAATGACTGCTAAAGGGGGTGATGTCTCCATATGTGAATGATCCTGGCATGTATACAAATCCTCTGTCCCATAGCCTGAATGTCATCCTGGGACAACTGTGAGGCAGCAGGCATATCTCTTGGGAAGATCTGAACTGGCTCTACCCACCTCTCCTTTGTCTTCCATCCTTTTCTCGGGGTGGTGAAGGGGGACCTGGGTACATGGTGATCCCTACCCTGGGATCCTGAATCATGGCTTAATAATAAATACTCATTGGAAAAATATAAGACTATGTATGTATAAAAGAGCTGGATGGGTGGTGAAGAAGCCAGGGTAGAAGTAGTGCCATGACCAGTAAGAGGGACTTCAGAGAGACTGTTTTTTCCATTTTGTTTCATGTTACTAAACTGACCACTCATCTTTCTTTATACCAGACAATAGAGTGAATGACTATATAAAATAGCCTCAAGCCTGTATAGGTGCTAAAGTTTATCTGTATATTTCTCTTTATTATCTATACAATCTTAAAAATTGTTCTTATGTAATTTTTGAACCACATAAAAATAGAATAATAAAAACTCCTGTGAAAGCACCTGGCTGGCTCAGCTGGTGAAGCATGGGGCTCTTGATCTCAGGGTTGTGAGCCTGAGTCGCATGTTGGGTATACAGCTTAAAAAAAATAAAACAAAACAAAACAAAACTCTTGTGTACCCAAATAAATAGATAGATAACAAAATAATGTGGCTTTGATGGCTGCCATTTCTCTTTGAGACCGCCTATAAACCTGAGGGTGAGCACAGGTATAGTTGAGAGGTGATGCCAAAACATAAACTTCAAGTGAACATTTTGAACTAGTTAGCCATATCAAAACTGCTTTTAAAAAAGAAACCTCAACCCACACAGTAAGTCCCCACCCCACCCCCCATGTTCAGTAACTTGTTTCTCCATCTTTATTCTAATTTCCCGCCTTCTTTACCCTATTGTCCACCTTCATGCTTTTAGGATCATACCGTTATTTCAACTGTTCTGGAATTTGACTACACTATTTCCAGGGATTTTCTTTCCATTCATTGCACTGAACATGTCTTTGAATATGAGGTGTACATTACTGAAAAAACCTTTTGTAAATTTTTATTATTTTTTCCATATAACCTCTTATTCCCTCTTTCGGGAACTCTTTTGGAAGCATTTCACACATATTCTAAGGATCTAGTTTTCTTATAAGAAAGCTCATATTCTTTCATGTCCTTATTTATTCTGCTTTCTCCTATTTATTCTACTATTCCACTCTCTGGGATATTTCCCTGATTTATTTTCCAATCCATCTATTCAACACCAATTTTTGTTATTATTACCAAGATTCTCTTTTGTTCTCTTTTTAAAAATATCCTGAAAGTGGTATTTCAAATCCTTGGAATAAACAATTAGGTGGGTTTTTTTTTAAATGTTTATCTGTGCATCACTGAATATCTTCATTTCATCCAGCTTAGTTTTTCCTGTTTGATAGTTTGGCCTCTCTCATCCATGCTGGAAGCTATATTCTAATTTCTGATTTTTTAAATAAACCCTATAAAATGAAGGATGAAGCACTGAACTTTTTTTCCTTAAGATTTTATTTATTTATTCATGAGAAACAGAGAGAGAGAGGCTGAGGGAGAAGCAGGCTCCATGCAGGGAGCCTGACATGGGACTCGATCCCAGGACTCTAGGATCATACTCTGGGCCAAAGGCAGGCGCCAAACTGGTGGGCCACCCAGGGATCCCCGAAGCACTGAACTTTGATTGCAAACTCCATGTTTGCTGGCACAGCGTGTTGATAATCAACTTCACCGCATAGCATGATCAGCTGGCAGAGTTCACTGAGAGTCTCTCAAATGTGAATGTGGAAAGATTTGTTCTTTAGGGGCATTCAGTTTCTCTAAAGAAAAATCTGTCTATGTCCTACTTGGTAAAAAGTATTTATCTGGATGCAGGCATTCTAGAAGCACAGTAGGTATGTGGGGGTCCTACAGTTGGGTACAGAACCTTTGCTTCATCACTCTTTTTAGTGACATGCCTCTTTCCTGCCTTCACTACCCTGTTTATTTTCCATCCGGAGGATCTCTGGCTCAATTTCTCTCACTAATAAATCTAATAAACCTCTTTGTCTGGTTGTATAAGGAAAGAAGGGTACACTACATCCATACCCACATCCCTCACCAGCTTCTGCAGAGGCTGGTTCCCCTAGTCATTAAGTCTCTCGGGTGTCCACTGAGGTAAACTGGCCCAGATCTCACTAGAAACTCCAGCCCAACAATATATAAGTTCTAACCTCTCCCAAACACTTTTGTCTTCAAAGAATGTATTGTAATCTTTCTTTCTTTTGTTACAACTCCCTTCCTACAGTCAATTTTGCATTTTGAGGGTTAAAAGTCCTTTCAAATCTTCAACCTCTCCCTCTCCAATGCCCTTTTGATCTTGGTTTACAAGCACATGCATATCTTTCCCCTGCTACAAAATAGACAAAACTTTCTCCAACTTTGCTACACCATTATATCACCCTCCCATCTATCCACCATCCTTTTTACATGACTATCTTACCATCTATATTGTTGTTACCCATTTAGTCCTTCACTCTCTTGCATTCTAAAAGCATTTCCAATCAGCTAATCATGGCCTCTTCTCAATCCCTAGTCCCCTCAATCCTTCTGATGTTAAAGTCATTAACACTGAAGATATTCTTCCTTCACTGATATAATCCAAGGGTCACAACCACATGCCTATAGAGCCTAGCCAGGAAACTGGAATATAAGCTTCCTGAGGTTCGTCATCTATTCTATTCACATTTTTGTTCCCAGCATCTAGTGCAGTACCTGTACAAGGTGGGTACTCAATAAATGTAATTAAATTAATCAATTAATGGACTGAATTCAGATATAAGCTATCTAAAAAATGAAAAAAAAAACATATCGCCCTCTCAGTCTAGCTTTGGTTATTCCATCTTGGATAGAAATATAAGAAAATTTCACTTTACTCTTAAGAATTTTATAAAAAATAAACAAAAAACAGAGGAAGTGAGTTAATAACAGCAACCAATATCCATCCTCATGTAGACATCACAGGTGTAGACTGGGGGAAACTTAAAGCCCAACCCATCTATAGGGGGCAACTGCTACTTTATAGGAATGTGGGCACGGTGTTGCCAGATGATCCCATTTTTCAAGAGAAGCCAAATTACCCAGATTTTTATCTGAAAAGTTTAAAGTTTTCGTTTTGGCAATAAACTCAGAATTTTCATAAACACTGTCCTGATCAGCACTGTGCAAATGAAGTGAAAACAGTGACTGCTTATGTTAGCATGCTTGATGATGTGACAAAGCAAAAAATCATGAAAACACCTTTCTTCTCACTAGTTAGGATTTTAGACATACAAGCACCCATCACATCTCTTCATGAGACTGCAAACTCTTTGAAGGCAAAGAAACATTTAATCTATCTCTGTATCATCCACAAAGCCCAAGTGCAGTGCCACCACAGCACCTTATAACTATTTGTTAAATTAATGATTGATTTAGCAAATGAAACAAAGACAAACTTAATTTTGATAGAATTCTTTAATATTTCATAAAACAAAATGTAATTATTTTTCAGTAATTTATAATCTGATTCAAAAATTGAAAATATATCTCTTGAAAGGTTCCTTCTGTGACAAAAATAACAAAACAAAATACTACTAATATAATGTTAATATAAAATAAATACAGTCTTAAAATGATACACTGAAATAAATTTAGTTATGTTTACAGGAAAATTGATATTTTCTTAGCCTAGGTTTATAATGGATTAAAATCCTTATAATTATTGTATTTTCCTTTCAGTAATTCTTGTTCTACTTTCAAAGCCAAAAGTGATTTTGCTTGCCAAAACTGTATTTTGAAGAAAAATTTCTCTTTTCTCTTTTAAAAACAATACATTACAAAACATTTCAGCTCTTATAGACTATGTTTTTTGTTTATACCACACAAGCACACTTAATGTGACACAGAATAATTTCACTGGGTCTTGCCAAAGTTTCTATTATAAAAGAGGCCATATTAGATTACTGTTCTGCTACCAGAGAGATATAATGACAGCTTGCCATGTGTAAGATACCCATGCTTGAATATTTTTGAATGAAGTGTAATTTCCTATAAGAAATTCTATCCACTGCTTATTCATGATATTCCCATTAAGAAAAATATTGTTGATCCTTACTTGCTGAACTAATTCATATATATATATTTATATATATATAAATTTTCATTGGGATATTTTTTACCTTCCCTCCATTTTGCACACATTGTATATAGTTCATTGCTATACATGGAAAATTCATCCATATAAATTAATACTAACCTAGATTGGAAGAGCTCAAAGTTTAGTGAAATTTAAGTATAATTAATCTTTTATTTCCCATTGTTTACATTTCTTCATATTAATGAAAGTCACCTAAATATTCATGGACAGGTGAGAGCAAAAATATACCAAATTAACAAAATGTTCAATCTAAAATAAATTGTTTTAATATGACTAAGTAAAAGTCACTGAGAGCTAAATTAAGTCTTTCCAAATTATCCAAAGGTGCCAAAGGAAATTTACTGCCTGCAGAGTTCTCTTTACACTGGCCCCTGAGAGAACTAGTTCTAGATATGATCTGGAGTGTCTCTGAAGTCTCATAATTCACATATTTTAGGCTCCTTTGAACTTATAATTTATTTCAATGTTGAAAAAAATCTAAAATGTAGTTTTCATCTGCTCTCTGATGTTCTCTACACGTATAGCAGCCCTCTGTTCAATCATAAAGTGGAAAGAAACACTATTAAACTCCAGAGGAAGTGGCGGAGAATCAAAAGTGGGGCTCCTTATAGAGACCAGCTATGGCAGAAGGCAATGTCCAGATCTGAGAACCAGTAAGATTTGATCCCACTAAAAAATTGATTTCCTAAAGATCTTAACATTACAGCACTTCCTTCTTAGTGTTAATAGAGAGATTTTTAAATTCTCTTTATATTTTCTCTACTTCCTCACTTTTTACAAAGAGCATAAATTGTATTAATGACCATTTATAAAACAACACTACTATTTTCAGGTTAGGAAAAAATAATTCTGTTCTTTAAAGTGAACTATAAATTGATCTGATATTTTTCAAGGTCAGAGATGAGGGAGAATTAACAATAAAAATATTTTTTTTCTGTTATGGGAGGCAAAAAATCATAGTAGTCTATAACTGCCTATCTAAAGCCTTCAGAATAGTTCAGTCACTGAGGCAATAAGAAAAGATGAAAGAACCTTCAAATGAAAATACACTTTTCCCAATATTTTCTCCATATACTTCAAACAGAATATCTTATTACAAAGTACTAGTACCTATACTTATGAAGTTGGATACAAATGAACATTTTATTAAACATGAAGGAGTTCACCATACAGGACTTTAAGAATAGGCCATATTTGTCTACATAGCCTATAGCCGACATTCTCTAGATATTCTCACTTGATTAATGAAAAATCCTTTGCTGATCAAAATTTATTTAAAATCTCTTAAAAATGTAAATAAAATGATGATTCTAAAAAAGAAATCTGTATTACAGGAAAGATCTTGGCATGAGATGGAAGAAATATCTAATCATTCTTTGTATGTATAATTGTTATTAAATAGGGCTCTACATCCGCTGTCTTTTGTATACATGGTATGAATGTAGATTCTCCCTAACTATGAAGTACTTTTTCTTACAAGCCAAAATACCTAATACTCTACTATTAGAGCTTTCTTCCTCTCTGGAAAATCCTTGTATTTATAAAACATAAGCTCTGTTATTACCACGAAAATAGTCCCTAAAAACTGGTCATATAATACTAACAAATTGTCTAATAATTAATTATCACCTTGGAAAGAATAGAACACAGATCTATGAGCTTGTGATAAAGCAAGGAAGTTGACAGAGAAAACACAGAGAAGGAGGAATAAATCCAGAGCAGGAAATGCCCCTGTGTTAGAAGGCCGAAATGTCATTGTCCCAATCCCTGAGCAACACAAGCATCACCTTCAGGCACTGGGAGAGAAAAGTTCCAAAAAGAAAGGTGATGCCAAAGGGGAGATGCAACCAAGATTAACCCTGACTAATTTCCCTTGCCTGTGCTGTCAACTTACATGCCTAAATCCCTACGAGGCATCTCCACTTGGATGGATATTAAATGGACCTCTAGTTAAATAACTGAAATTGAACTTTGTTCAACACATCCCTTTACAAGAATTCTACATCCCAGCGTGCCTGGGTGGCTCAGTTGGTTAAGCATCTACCTTCAATTCAGGTGATGATCTCAAGGTTCTAGGATAGAGCCGGAGACTCGAAGCATTTTCAAAGTATGTGTGGAAGCATAAGGAAAGTGCCATATACTTAGAGAAGGAACTCTGTGTAGAAAATATCTTTCAACTAACATCTTCTACATGAAGATAGAAGTGTTTTCAAATATATTTGTAGAAGCGTAAGGAAAGTGCTCCTCCCTCTCCCTCCCTCCACTCTTGTGCTCCTTCATAATCTCTCTCTCTCTCTCTCCCCTCCTCCCTCCCACCATCACTCTGCTAGACAGAGGTCAGGATGGAACTTGAACTCGGGACTTCTAATTCCAAGGTCAGTTTTTTTCCAGTATATCAAGTTGCTTGCATCCTCTGGGTTAAGAATAAAATTTCCCTCATTACTGACCTGACTTAAAAATAATGTTATGCGGCTATAGGGAAGGGAAAAAAAAAAGCTGCTTTTCTGAATAATGGGTGAGATGGGTGGAATATAAATAAATAGCAAATATTAGTACCAAGAAATGAATAGTTAAATATTTACAATTGTGATATTAACAACAACAATAAATCACATTTGAGGTTCAGAGCAAAGCATTCATTATGACATTTGCATATCTTAGGTAACCAGTATCCATGAGGGGAAGTTAATTACAGTTGTTTCTTCTAATCATATTTTGAGCATAGATCAGGAAGTATTGCAAACCACACAGTAATGTCTTTAAAATAGGGCTATGATCTGTTGGGTTTTAAGAAAGATATCCATGTTACAGAAGGTGATAATCAGGAGTATTTTCTGTATACTTTTTAGAGACCATTTCTTAGAAAAATTAGGATTTACCACCAAGCATTTCTTTAAAAATGAGTGCAATTTGCAGGAAGTTGTAAAAATTATGAAAATAGCATGTATACTAATAATTATGCTTTGTGAAGAAGAGCATGAAGTATTCTGATAAAGAGTGCCTCAGTGTTTATTCCACTAGTGTGAAAATATATTTGGATTTTAATACCTTAGGAAGAATATCAATAGAATGGTAACCTGACTAAAAAGATGAGTAATTCCTTAAAGTGTAAAAATAATGATCACAAATGTGACTATTTCAAATGATTATGGAAGAAGAACCCTTAGCACAGATTCTACATTAATGCTTTCTTGGCATTGGGATCAGTGTAAGTTTCTATCCCATTCATCCTTTGAGTTGGGAAATCAATGCCAAACATAGCTATATACAAAGTTAACTTAATAAAGTTGAAGTGTCTGGTCTCTCAGGGACAGAAGGATGTCAGCTGAACAAATAACAGGCATTTCTGGCTGTCCAATTAATGAGAAACCAATAAGAAATACTCTAACTGGATAAACTCTGCTTTTTCAAACTCCCTTCCAGATGGCGAGCATTGCAGGCATGAAAAAATCATAAAACTTAAAAAATAATTCACTCTTTTAAAGTACATGCAAATATTTATTGATAAAGTTGTTTTGTGGGGAGATGGAATCGGGGAGTAGATCTCATTTATTTTCCATGACTAAGCTCTAGTGGTTTGTTATCAAGAAAAATAAAGATTATAATGAAGCTCATAAATTTATTTACTTCTTTGTATATTAATTGGTAGTTTTATTGTACAGGAAGTTCAATTTGATGTATTTGTTCAGTATTCCTAGAAGGACCATAATTTGTAATATGGGAACTGACATCTCTGTCTCATGTATGGAAAAAATAAAGGACAAAACTAAACTGCAGAAAAAAGAGGGGATTAGAAAGAAAAAAATGTGACAAAAAAAACTATTTTTTGTTCTTTTACCTAACTAAATAATAAGTAATATGAGGCAAGAAGTGAAATGTAAAATGAAGAGTAACAAACTTTTATAATTTCAGTGCTCATAAACTAGAAAGAGGACATAATTATTCTAGAGAAATTTCATTTTATATATGGTATTCCAAAAATCAAGCATCATACACACTTGGATAGCAAAGTGTTTTAAAAATTTAGTTACTAATTAACACAGTTCCAGAGGTAATTCTTCAACTAGCTCATAGCACAAAGCTTGAAGCAAAGCCCTTTTTTTTAAAAGTGCTATTTTGGTAGGGATGAAGTGAGTTTTCCAGATCATATTTAGCAAGACCAACATTTATTTACTTTTTTGCTTTTAAAATGAAATAGCTAAATGGAAAAAATCTATTTTTAAATATCAAGAACTGGCTTCCAAATTAATTCTTCCATTCTAAATAAGCATGAGGCAGAGTTTATGAAGAACTTCCGTATTTACAAGTATCAATGGGGCCTTTGACTTGCTGAATATCTTCCAGGAAGAGAAATATGATACAAGTTACATTTCCTGAGAGTGAAGTGAGAGATGCTTGGAGTTTATAGTAAGTCATTTCTTTCCCAGCTGACACCCACCATCACCTGTCACGTTACAAGCAATTTGGCTAGCAGGGCCTGGAAGGTTTGTCTGAAATGCCTTCCGCACAAGCTGGGTGGTGATGTTTAAGTTCCACAGCCACAGCTTCTGAACTCTTAGTTTTTTTGTGCTTGCTTGCTAAGGGAATTCAGACAGATTATTAATGGGAAAGCAAAGCTTGGATGAATGACTCTCTGATAATCCAATGTCTGTCATGATTAGCACTTGTTCATTGTGACATTCTAAATGACTTCCCATTGAAAACAAGCCCTTCTATTACATGACACTCAGATAACAAAAATCAAGGGTAGACTAGAGAAGCTGCTCTTCATAAAGGCTTGGAAGGCTAATTTTTCAGATGTCTCCACCCAAAAAAAGAAAATAAATCCTGGCTCAAAACTCACCCCCAAGTGGTCCTGAGTCTGGGGGCTTGGCTTCTGCCTCAGGATCATTTGGATCTAACTGAAAACTGTGATTTTCCAGGCGGCATATATTCAACTATTTGTTTGTTCATTTCCTAGAATGTAATGCTATTGCTGTAACACCTCCACTTTATTTTAAACAGCTTTATTGAGGTCTAATTGATATACTGTGGTTTCTCTTCAGATCTTAAAAATCCTTTACCTTTCACTTTATTTTTCATGTAAAGTTCAAACTCCTTAGCCTGGTACATAAGTCCACTCAGAACAGCACCTCAGCCTCCGTTTTCAGCCTCCTCCACCCTGCAGACATTCCCACCAACTGTGTTCACTATCACATGGGATTTCTCACCATTCTTCAAACTGCCTTGACCTTTAAATGATACTTCCTCTAACTACATTGGCCCCCTGGCTCACCTGGCAAATCTGCACTTACCCTTCCAGCCTCTATTTTTCACATCATTTGTGCAGCCTTCCCTCGTTCTCTCAAAATGGCTTCATCTGTTCACCTGTTCATCATCTTCATCTATATACATACATCTAAAGATTGCTACTATATTCCATAATAGCTAAATGTCAACATATCTATCTTCCCAGACAGAAATAACTCAACACCAAGCACCATGTCTTTATTTATCCTTGAATCCTCAGTGCCTGGCACCTAGTGAGTCTTCTGCATCATTTGGGAAGCAAATAAAATACTTTATTAGAATTTCTTCTTTCACTGCCATCAAAGCTGAACTGAGAAATAATAGGGACAGCATATTATAAAATAATTTTTTTCTGTATACCTCATAAACAAAGGGAATTTTACATTCTTATCATGGGTAAATTAGAAGAGAGATAGAAGTGAAAGTTAATAGGGAGGAATGCCTAGTCCCTATCTATGAGCTTTTGAGTGCCTGAAAAAAAGAGTGCCAAGAGTGGATTGGCTTATATTTGTTAAATACACTGTGAGGGTCTGTGCCTTGGGTACAACCTTGAGGTCTGGAGGACAGTTAGAGAGATGGCCATTGAACCTATACCTTCAGCCCCCAGTGCATATACACATACCCTACTCAGTTGTAGCCACAAAGCAACTCTGGTACCTAAGAGCTGAGGATGAACAGCCATGAATAGAAGTTGACTAGGACCCATGGAATGGCATTTTCATGGAAAGGATTCCCAACAAAAGCAAGGTAACATGCATAAAACAAGATTAGAACACCAGGACAAGAGTGTACTTTCTTCTGAACATGAGCACATGTGCAACACAGTTGGGGCTCCCCAAGATAACAAGAGTTGTTTTTAAGAGGGTCTGGTTCTACAGTTGTGCAGGTAGAAAGTAGAAACCATCACAATTTAGGCACTGATGTTAATATGACACCATTTGAACCCAATATTAATGAGTCCTGGGAACATTTAGATTATCTGAGCCAGAATGAAATCAGCATTACATGAAAACGATATTGAACCACCAAAAGAGGAAGCAATTTTGCATGACGATTTAAGTGAGGGCTGTATTTAAAAGGTAGGGTGTGTACTAAACTTTCTAGGATATATAAGATTCAAATTGGCAAAAATGATGGGCAGAATATGACAGGTAGAGAGAAACAGGTACAGAAAGTCTGTGTAGAGAAAGACTTAGGTCAGGGGCATTCGAGACAGGACAGTGGTCACCGGTAACTTTGAAAGAAATTTTAGAAGTGTTCAAGAAGTCCTGGTGAGACACAAGGGGGTTAACAGATGTGTGAGGAAGTCAAAGTGGTCAGTAACATTATTCCTTTGGGAAGTCTGGGAGTAAAAGGGACTGCCAAAAGAAAATGTTTCTAGAACAGAAAAGGATTAAGTATATACTTGTAGACTAAGAGGCCAGGATACTTTGGAGAGGGACACTGAAAACAGAAGAGCAAAAGGGATCGTGGGTGGATCAAGGTATTAGAGGAGGCTGGCAGGGAGAAGATTAAGAGCACAAGTGAAGGGGTTAAACTTCAGTCTTAACAGAAGGGTCGCCTCTGGAGAAGACAGCTGACACAGGGAAATTCTCAACTAGAAAAAGTTGAGATGGTTCAAATAGGAGGAATACCTTCGGTGCAAAACATCTGGCCAATTCAATCTTGTATTCAACCAACCAGATGTTCATTCTATATGGCACTACCATGTGTGTCCATCTGAACTGAAATTTTCACTGACCTTCCTTGTAATTGCTGCTAAATTACATGGATATAGCCATGGGGAGAGGAATTATTAAAGCCAATTATTTGAATATATTATTCAGCTTAAAATTATAAATATTTCACCTAACCTGGAATACATGTATTTTAGGACATACAAGTGTTAACTAAAATGAGGCAATAGACAAGGTATTCCAAGCTTATATGAGTCACATAAAATACTATAATCAGCTTTTGGCTACCTTGCTTATTTCCTGATCACCCTTCATGGTTAAGTTGAAGGAATTGAAATGATAATAAATTAATAGTTTATTAGCTAACACAATTATTCTTTCTTGATTGACATACATTTCAAAGTTTATCATTGAAATTAAAATTTTATCTCACTATCTGATTCTGTGTCTGAGAATGGGGATTAGACTATCCAATGCTATTTTATGAAACAGAATCTGGTAAATCTACAAAAAGCCTGTCAAGTCCTTATAAAGTTCTTAAGTACTAGCATTACAAAATATCATGCATTACTACAGTCAATTCTCTGGCCAATTTATAAATTTAAAATCATGCTTAAATTTAGGTTTATAGCCATTATAAAAGCAATACATTTGCAACCACCTAAGGTTAATAACTAATTAATCCTCATCGCATTTTTATGAGTCAAATAAGATTAACGATGACTTGAAGTATATGCCTTTATGCCTTCTTTCTTTTCTATACTCTGAAAACCTGCAGTGCACACTCCACAGATACATACTTACAATCCCCACCCAAGTAAAAGCTCTGCTATCTCTTATAAGGTTTGATTTATTGTATAAAAAGATGTGTGAAGAAAGAAGAAAAATCAAATATATAACATAACAGTAGTAGATTAATCAATGCCTATCAAATTGGTCCGAATAATTACCAAATACCTTAGTTTTTTTACTTTATGATAACATTTGCATTATTATGACTCCTAAGTCATATATTTAACTGGTGCCTCACTACTTTCAAGGTAACTGGCATAAGGAGATTTTAAGATAAGATAATTTCATGCAATTAGCCATAATAAAATAGGAAATAAGCCCCAAGGACATCCTGTATCACACTGTACCTATAGTCAATAATCATAATATATTGTACACTTAAAAATGTGTTAAGAGGATAGATCTCATGTTCTTTCTGAAATAAAATAAATGAAACAAAACAAAAATAAAATAAAGTAGATATAAATATTGTAGAATCTTTACACATATGATCAATTACTGATATGCTTTACCTTTCCCCAAGCACTAATGAATTACATGAAATCTGAAGGAGAAAAATCACAACTTATTTAAATTTAATAATATTAAATATTTCCAAAACTGATAAATGGAAATACTAAACTAATAATATTTCATATTATATTACATTTTAGTAGCCATTTCTATATAAAGCAATTTGTAAAAAAAAAAAAAAAAAAGAAAGAAAAAAAGCAATTTGTTATTGGAATGTATCAACATCCCTAAATTTTTTAGAAAAAAAATAACATCGATCCTTGTGATTGGTTCTTGTTATAGAAATATAAATATTTCCATGCAATCTGAAAATCTATACTCTTAAAATTCTGTTCTATCTAATATACATAATTTGGCTATATTGTAGGACTTAAAGAATTCAATAATTGTAAGCCTATAAGGCTTGGTTTTTTTTCCATCTTAAGAATATATGACTTAATAATTTACCTCATATTTTTGGTATAGGAAACTATAATTAAGGAAATACAGTGATGACACAAGAATTATGTCTAACAGTCAATCTCTTATAAACAGCTGAATAACTTTTTAATTAAGTCACTTTTCCTTACATGGCAAACTTATTATCCACAAAATGATGAGATGGCCTTATAAAAACCCAAGGGGTACATAAATAGTAATTCTCTATAGTTTAATAGAATTGTGAAGTAATCCTCCTAAAATTAGAAGCTTTAGTATCAGAGTTCTCAACATTGATTTGAGCCACAGAGTTTCACTGTTTCTGAGAACTTGGAGAGACCCCAAAGAAGAGCAATAAAATGAAAGATAGATTAGAAAGCCAACCCTTATGAGAGAAAGATTGAAAATCAGCCTTGTGTAGGATGCTAAAGGAAGTCGAGTTTTTATGAGAGAAGGTGTTGCACTGAGTCCCATGGCCAATGCTTGACGATAGAAGGCAACACATCTCAGTTTCTTCTTGGTCAAGCCATCATGTGTCTTTCCAGCAGGTTCCAGAAGGTAAGACTAGGCCCACATTCTTTTACCATTGTAATCCCAGAGCCTAGGAAAGTACTCAGTCCATAGTGAGCTCACCAAGTGATTATTGAATAAAAAGGGTGAGCTCTATACTACCCTGCATTCACTACAGTGATTTATTGAATGTTACCTCTTATTTACCCTTCAGCAGAACAGAAACATTTCAGGAACCCCAATACTTATATAGTAAGCTACAGCTTTTATTTGTAATTGCTACAAGACTTTAGTTGAAACAACAAACTTAATGACAAAATTTTTAAATGATAATGTCTAATGCTACTGAAGATACTGGATATTATACCGAATAGAAGGATAAAACAATGATAAAACATAATTAGAAGTATATATCAAGATGTCTAAAAATGAACTAGTAATTTCACTGTAAAAATCAATCCTATGGAAATAATTTTAAACGCAGAGAAAAACAACTTTCCTCGACGTTGTGGAGTTATTTATAACGATAAAAATCTGGAAGTAATGTAAAGCTCCATGTAGAAAAGACATGCACATAGGGTGAATCTTTCAGCACTAGTACAGACAATGATAGATCATGCTACAATATACAAAGCAGCTTTCCTTATATTTAGGATTATTTCCAAGGGAACTTTTAAGGTTCAGAGAACTTGAACAACTCTTAAAAAACACTACCCATCTTACAAATGTATAATTTGGCATTTTTCCTACTTGTGGAGGGTTATTATGTTTTTTAAAAACACAAAATGCAAGTGAAAATAGCTCCTCCTAGCTCTCTTTTTCCCATGTAAAGCTGTGAAACTAAATAGCCCTTACTTCCAGAAAGCAACCACCAATATAATGAAAGAGAGAGAGAGAGAGAGAGAGAGAGAGAGAGAGAGAGAGAGAGAGAAATAGAGAGATTCCTCCTCTTCACTGGAGATTTATTTATTTGTAACAAAAGCTAAGGGGACCCTATCTGTCAATTATGCTACTGTGTCTAGTTATACTATCCAAGCTCATAAAAGCTTATTAAAGTTAATCTCTGTTGATTATTTTTTTCACACATAGCTCATTTCTCCTCATTCTTAAGAACTATTTCAGTTGCAAAAGACACCAGCTCATAGGAATAATCCTAAATCAGAGAGACTACTGACTGGAAACACACATAAGCACTCCCATCTCCCCTCTTTCTGCTATTGGGTCACAGCATTCTAATCTGCTGAACCTAATATGGCCTCAGAATCCTTCTCAACACAGTACTTCAGAGAGCCACTAGCTATCAGTCATAGAACCTAAGAAATAAGGCTCTTTACCATCCTTGGATTCAATAATAAATCAGGAAATTGACTTTCCTGCTATATTTGAAATCAAATTATTTACCCATTGGCAAGTCAAAAAAGGGAGTATTGCCCCTTCAGAATCAACAGTACATGAGAATTCTACATTTAGTGGCTCTTCTAAAATATTCAACTACCAACACTTTTTATTTTGTTATTAGGGACATTTTTATTTAAAACATTTTTTAAAGAAGCAACTAAAGAAAGATTAAGAACTATATGATCCCAAGAAAATGAGGTGCTCCATAGTATGTGCATGTTTTGTGTATACTTTCTCTCAAAACTTCACCACTTTGCCTAATAATTGCCAAAACACAATTTAAAGATAATCAGAGTATGATCATCTGGGATATAGCTCTCAATATATATAGAAATAATGAACTATTTCTTTTGTACAACCAGGGATACTTGAAGATACCAGAAGCCAAGGAAATCTCCTCTAAAAGATAATTCCAAAAAACTAGGTAGCATGCTACCCAGAGTCCTTTTTTAAAGGATTTTATTCATTTATTTGAGAGGGAGAGAGAGAGAGAACAAGCACGAGCTGAAGGGAGAGGCAGAGGGAGAAGCAGACTCCCTGCTGAGTAGGGAGCCAGGTTCAGGCCTGGAGCCTGACCTTGAGCTCCATCCAGGAATCCCCTGGAATCATTACCTGAGCCCAAGGCAGATGCTTAACTGACTGAGCCACCCAGGAACCCTGACCACTTAGAATCTTTTAGCAAATATTTTCATTTGCTCTCCCAAGGAATACCGAAGAAATGAACAAATTTAAGGTAAAACCAAACATAAAGCCCCTTCGATGTTCCTAAAGCATGTGTCACCTTTAAGTGTACAATAATGTTATCTGAAGGGCCTCTGCAAGAGTAGCCCTTGAGATTCCCATGTTAAGTCAGGCTCAAGGCAAGGAGGATGCCCAAAAGTATCTGACCAATAGGCTCATTAAATTCTACCCTTATGAATCTCACCTGGAGGATGACAAAACTCTAAAAATAAGCTCAGGTACAGAAAGAATCCTCATTTTCCGTGTAAAATAGCATATGCCTTTCCCCATACTAATTCTGCAAGGCAGCTTATTTACAAACATAAATAGCTGCAACTTTACTCCAGTCTCACTGAAAAATCAAAATGGCATCATGCAAGAGAAGCACCCTAGCATACTTGGCTCAATAAGTGAAATGTAAATGGAGATGAGCCAAGCTACTTGACACTGGCTAGTCAGCTTAACCAGATACCCTCCAGTTTCCTGTAGTAGAGGTACCAGGTTCTGCCCTGCAGAGCCAGGGAATTTACTTACATTGAGAGCCCAGGGATCATGCAATGATTTAGAGCTAAAAGTCAGAAAATAAGTGGCAGGTCTTGGCTAATATCTATTATTACACATATTCAAAGGGGCAGCAAGATTGCCAATGTTACTACTTAAAATTAGTCAAATCTTCTCATGTTAAGTTCTAGTGAATTTTTAAAAGTTTTCCTACCAATCTTTTAGCCACCTGGACAGAATTACAGGGGTTTAGATTGTCAGGAAGAAGGCAGAGAGAAAATCCACCTTAATTTTTTGGGACAAATTTTATTACCTTTCTTAAATTCTTTAATTAATTTATCTCCTACTAGTTAAAAAACTAAATCTAAATCTCTGTATATATGATATAGATGAGATACATGTTGACTTTTCTTTTTTTAAAATATTTTATGTATTTATTCATGAGAGACACACAGAGAAAGAAGCAGAGACATAGGCAGAGATAGAAGAAGGCTCCCTGCAGAAAGCCTGATGCGGAACTTGATCCCAGGACCCAGGGATCACAACCTGAGCCAAAGCTGAGCTCACAACCTCAGCTCACAACCTGAGCTCAACCACTGAGCCACCAAGGTGCCCCTTTTCTTTTCCTTTTTCTTTTTTTTAAGACATAATGACTTTTCTTTGGGTATTCACATCCTTAAACACAGAACTGTTGTACCCTGAAGGTTCAATGCCTACATACAAAGCCACCTAAAAGCCGCCCCCAGCAGCACAAGTCTGTACCGTCCTATCTGCCGAAATTCCCCACCTCTTCCATCACCCATTCTATCCCCCAGTATCAGATTGCTTTCATAACACTCTTATTTCTTACCAATTAATGAGCAGTTTACTTTTAAGGAACCACACCATTAAACTAAAAGCACCTAAAGTATCACAAAATAGATTTAAAAGAAAATTTTCTCAAGGAAAAAGTGAGCTAAGGAACTAGGTTACACAGAGCATCTGAGGATAGGCAACAAGATGATTAATTACCTTTGCGAATTCAAATGTGAAGACTCTCAACAACCCTATCTGGTAACTTAAATATTAGGCTACTCATTAAGAAGTGAAAATATCCATATATGCTTTCACACAAAAACATCTGTGTTAGGTATTAAACCAAAGTTTTAATGCTTTTTCACTGCAGTATATTCATAAAACAGAGTTCATCTTGGACTCAAATATTAATATCAAGAATGTGTATGCTCTATCTGCTTTCCAGATGACTCAAGCTTTCTGAATATTTATATATCCATCTTCCAATTACATGTGGACCATATGGGGAAGTATTATTGCCCTGTAAAGTGGCTGATCAATTGTCCGTATTTAATGGCATGTGATACTTTCTTTTTTTTAAATCTCAGCTTATCAGTAGAAAACAAATAGTAAAGATAACAAAGGAAAGCTTTGGTAAATTAATTTTGAAATGAAATGTGTATCAAGACCATCTTATGCTGATATCATTATGTTATTATGCATTCTATACAATATAGAAGAGGAATACCTAAGGGCTATTTTCTTTTGTTTTAATATATTATGAAGCATACTAAATGCAGAAATGATTTCAATAAATATCAATCTTTTGTCTCTAAATCTACATTGTGTCTTATGTTTTAAAGTTCACATTTGAAATTCTTCCTTGGTTATATCTATTTTAAACATAATACTTCTTTAAAATGGATTTAATTACTATTAATTTCTATTACTTAATTACTATGTAAAGATTATGCCTGTATCTTTGGTGAATGGCATTTATACCCTAGAATAAGATCAGGTTGCAAAGATGATTAATAACAATGAATATATAAACAGCTCACTTACCGCAGCATTCAAGTAAGTATGACACCATTGAGAAAATTATCCTTTAAACAAATTTTGGAGCTTCCTTAGAAAAGGGTTTGTGTAGCATTATTAAAATGTAAAGAAAAATTATTACTTACATGGTATCTCTAATAAGAAATGCACTTCCCAGTTTGAAACAGGTTTTATCACCTTCACAAAATGCACGTCTCAGAGAAAAGCTCTCTCCTAGGTCAAAACCTATAAAATGTGATAAATGATGTAATCCAGTAGTTTTTGTTAAATTACAAAACTCACAGAGATATTGATATCTTTAAATGGGACTTTTTTGGTTTTCCTTATCTTAGACTGGTTTATTTCAAATAAAATCCTGTTGTTTGGGATCAGCAAAATTTCTTGATTTAATTTTTCTTCTTTTAGGATGTATACAGGAGGACGAAATAAATTTTGAAAGACTCAAATTTTAATTTTATTTGACCTAGGAATTATCCTAAGAAAATAATTAGGGCAGTTTGTTGTAGCATTTCTGATATCTAAAGACAGAAAGTTAGTTAAGTAAAAAATATTACAGCAATTCAACAGAAATTTAAGTAGTCTTGTTTTTTAAAAAAATCATACCTTAGAGGAATATATGTTGATGTACGAAAATGCTTTGATTTGAAATTCAATATACATATTATGATTATATGTGTGTTGGGAGGAGACAAAGACAGAGAAAGAAAGATAGGAATATTACACCAAAAATGGGAATTATGGCTGTCTTTAGGTAGTAAGATCTTTCTCATAAATTTTCTTTTCCTCTTTCAAAGTTTCTACAATGGATACAACTTTTATAATTTTTTTCTCCAAGAGGCTGAGTTGTCCTTAGTTAATATAGTACTCTGCTCTTAACACATTTTCTACATCATTTATCTTATTTAATTTCTCATATTGATGTTATCTTAAATTACAATGTCAAAGCATCGCTTGTGATATAATACACATACGGTAAAAACTTCAAACAAAACGCTTCTTTCCAAAGGATTATGATGCTTACCTGAAACTTCAAGTTTAGCTCTGTTGTCCTGTGAAAACTGATGTCCCTCTGTTCTCAGTACAGGACACTGTTTTTCTATTTAAAAAAAAATGAAGGTGTACACTGAATGTTTTAATCAATTCAAATAACTTTGAATCAGACAATACAATTAGAAACTTAAAATGAAAATAATAAACCATTTCACTAAATTTCTATAGATTGAGAATAAGATTACTCACCTCACAGTATGTTTGTGAGGATTACGTATGCCTGGTACAGAGTTAATGCTTGTGTAATCTATTATTATTATTATTATTATTATTATTATTATTACTACTACTACTACTACTATTCTAACTTTCTAATTGCTATACATTTTTTTACATTATGAAATTATCTAGCTTTAACATCATTACATTTTCACATTCAAAATATATTCTAATATTAAAACAAACTGCTACTATTTTTGAAAAAAAAAATTTTGATTCAGGTTTTCTTGCCAGGTGATACTGAACTTTAAATCAGAAGGGAGCTGTTATGGACTGAATGTCTCCCTCCAAATTCATATGTTGAAGCTTTGATCCCCAATGTAATGGTATTTGGAGGTAGGGACTTTGGACAGTAATTCGATTTGGATGAGGACATACAAGTAGAACCCTCATGATGGAATTCTGTCCGTATAAGGAGCTCCTCCTCTCTTTACCATATAAGAAAACCAGGAAGAGGTCCCACAGCAGAACCTGGATGCTGGAACCCTGATCTCAAGCTTCCCAGCCTCTAGAACTGTGTGAAATAAAATTATGTTAAGCCATCCAGCCTATGGTATTCTTAGAACAGCCTGAATTGACTAAAGCAGCAATATACATGAATGTTATCACAATAAAATTAAAAAGCAAAGATATCTGCCTTAAAGAAGTGGCCTATAATTTAAAAAATTGGATTAAATCATTAAAAAAGTATTAGTTATGTGCTAGGGCACCTAATGATACTTAAAAAAATAAAAGATAAAAGTAGTCTCCACTCAACAATGAATGTACATATTCAACACTACCACAACATCTTAATACAGTAATGTACATTCATGCATTAACTTTTAGTTATCTGAGATATGTTTAAATCAAATTCAAGCTAGATTCTGAGAAAGTAATAGTCAGTTTAGACAAAAATGTAGCCAAATTTTAGAATATGCCAAGGAACTGTATAACTGGACAGATATTCTTAAAATAATCAATTAACTATTTTGGCATCACACAAGAATGATCTTCATTTTTCAGGTCTAAATTCATGTTTGGATTGAATGACCTAAAAGTTTTAAATACAAAGGGGACAAAACTGCTTAAAACTCAGTCAATCTCTTGCTCAATGGGAAGTAGAAAGTACTGATTCCCAAATTAAACTGCTCAGCAAATCAGTCCTTCATTTAACAAATGTATCATGAACTTCAGGGGTGTTGACGGGGTATCACATCTAAATATATTTAACTAGAAGAATAAATCAGATTCTAAATAGCGCTATCACTTAATCAGATTTAAAGGTTGTAATACCCATACGTGAAATTATAGTACTGAATAATTTTAGAGATTACTTAGCTACTTTGGAAATTCCTCTCTCAGAGATCTTAACATGACTACAGGTCTGAAATGATGAGTAAAATTGGATATTTTGTAAACATTATCAATTTTTAAATCTAAATTTATAGTCATTTTGATAAAAGCCACGCATATCATCAAGATCTCTGTACTGAAAACCAGAGAACATTGCCAAGGGAGACTGAATTCCTAAAATAATTGAAGCAATAAACTAAGTATTTACACTGGAAGACTCAATATTGTTACGATGTCAATTCTCAATTTTATCTCTAGATTCAGTACAGTTCCAATTTAAATCCCGATGGTGTGCGTGGGTGTGTGTGTGTGCATGTGTGTGTGTGTGTGTGTGTGTGTGAGAGAGAGAGAGAGAGAGAGACTCACAAGCTGATTTTCAAATTTATATAGAATTCCAAAAAAACAAAGTAGTTAAGGCAAAAATGAAGAAAAAGCTGGAGAACTTATACCATTAGATAACAGAAATTTTTATAATGTGGTTGTGGTACTGGTGCACATATAGAAGAGGTCAATGAAACAGAGTCCAAAAACAGATCTTCATCTTGACCACAAAGGAGCCACTGTAATTCAGTGGGGAAAGGATAGTCTTTCCAGTAAATGTTTCTGGGTGAACTGGATCTCCACATAGGAAAACACTGAACCTTGACTCTTACCTCACAACATACAGAGAAATAAATTAGAGATGACATTAGACCTAACATGAAAGGTAAAACAATAAAGCACTACAGAAAAACAGAAGATCATCATGAACTCCAGGAAGCAAAAATTTCTTAAAGGGACACAGAAAGCACTTATTATAAAAGACTGATACATTGGACTTCATTAAAATTAAATACTTATAAATCAAAGGACCACATTAAAAGAGTGAAAAGGAGCCAAAGACTATCTCAATACATACATCCGATAATGTATCATATATCAGAATACACAACGCTCACAAGTCAGTAAGAAAGAGACTGAAAATTCTATTTTGAACAGGCACAAAAAGTTTAAGCATTTCATAAAAGTGCAGATCCAAAGTGCCAACCATCATGTGAAAAAGTGTTCAACATCACTAGTAGTCAAGGGAATGCAGATGAACAATGAGATACTGCTAAATGACTAAAACTTCAGAAACTGACAGCACCAACTTTTGATGAGAATGTGGAACAAAAGAATTCTCCCACATTACTTGTAGGAGTGGAAATCAGTGCAACCACTTTAGAAAACTGACAGGGTTTACTAAAGCTAAATATACATGAACTCTCTGACTTGGAGATTCCAAGGAAATGCCCATTTAATGCTTTAATGAGCATTAAAAATGAGTGTACCCTTTCAGAAGAGAATATACATTGTAACATTACTCATAACAGTATACAACTGAAAATAATCCAAATGTTCATTGACAAGCGAATAAGTGAATAAATTGTGGTATATACAATGAAAAATTGTACAGCAATAAAAAAGAATAAACTTCTGACACATGCAACAACCTGGGTGAATCTCACAGATGCATTATTAGGTGGAAAGAATACCATTCTCAAAAGAATACACGTTAATAATCTCATTTATTTGAGGTTCAAAAAACTATACAACTAATTTACGTCACAGTATAGGTTACAGTATAAGTTACCTTGGTGGGATGTCAACTGAAAGTAGATACAGGAAAGCCTTGTGGGGTTCTGGAAATGTTCTATAACCTGATCTGAGTAGTAGCTACACAAATGTATAAATGTGTATGTAAAAATTCATTAGACTGAGCATCTAAGATTTATTGAGCCTTAGTGGGTATAGTGCTTCATTAACATGAAGGAAACAGAATCCTGTAAGAAAATAAGCTAACAATGATTCTTCCAAAACAACTGAAATTCTGATTGAACTTTTATAATGACTTTGAATATGGCAGTTATAAATGAGGTTAACTTTAAATTCTCTACAATGTAGGTAGGACAAGCCCAACAGGCGATTGACAAAACAAATCTCAAGACAGCAAAAAGGGAGTTCCTACTATGATGCTTTCATCATGAAAGGTATCCTGGCCTACCACCAAGTTGAAAACAGTACATGTCTTATTTAAATTCTTCCAAAGGCTTAATGAATATATGATGATGTCAAAGTAATAAACCTATCACTTTGACATGAACAGAATTCAACATTTCCAGCAATATTCATGAAAGTAATTCTCCACTAAAGTCTTTAGTTTATGAAAATCAAATATAGCTTCGTATATATAGAACATGTGCTTTACTGTAAAAATCTGAACAAAACAAAGGAAAACTAAACATTAATTGTTTGGGGATAAGATTCAAGATACAATAGCAATATGAATACATAAGTCTTAGGGATCCACTGCATACAAATGGCAAGGCAATAGACAAGGCTATCACAAGTTGGATGTGTTAACTTCTATGAGTATTGACACATAGAGTTTAATATAAACTAAAGCACACTTTTTGAGTAAATGTGTGTATATCTTGAAGAACTACTGACAAGATCCAAATATCTTATCAGGTAGACCAGAGGAGAATCACTGCAGCAGTGACACTTCCAAGACTCTCTGGAATGTTTCAAAAGTAATTACTAAATTTCACCACAAAAGAGATACTACTTGGGAACCCTTAATTGACAGATCTTTTGAAAACCAAATGCAAAGGTTTCTGACAATTCCTGCTAAGATGTTGTTGGTGATTGTCAGACCCACTTTCCATCTGATTTGCCTTGAAGGACCTGGGTAGCTCACCTGGTTAGAAGGTTCCTGAAAGGAGGGAAGCTGGGTTTGATTTGGGTAGATTATGGGCATGGGGGCCAACACAGGACTCGAACCCATGACTGGGAGATCAAGACCTGAGATGAGACCAAGAGTCAGAGGCTTAACCAACTGAGCCACCCAGATACCCCTATCACTCTTCTTTTCTAACGTGCATTAAGAAAAATACTTTTCTTTACTCTGAGTGACAAAACTCATAACGCAGCATTTGCCTCAGGATCATCAGACCAAAATACAACAAAAATAATATGCAAAAGTGACCAAACAAGAAAAAAAAAAAAGAAATGAGAACACAGTTATTTGAATAGAAAAGTCACAAAAGGTCACACAATCTTCACAGCTTCTTGTGTGTTTTTGTTGTTGTTGTTGTTTTAATACAAAGCTGTTCCTCCAAAGAATACCTGGTTAGGAGTTGTAATTTTTATTGAATACTTGTGAAACTTTCCTTCATTTTAAAAATTTAGGAGTTGCAAAGTATATTTGTCAGTTCCATGGTACCATATTGAACATGAGGAAGTCCTAAAAACACAAAATAAAATTCTCTATATGATAGCATACTTTCTACTCTGAGTTTAAGAGTTTCATGTGTGTCAATTAATTAAAGCCAAATTTCAGAGTAACAGTTTTTCCTTGTGATTGATGGAAAACTGATGTTAAAAGCTTTCTGCATACGGTCTAGGGCCTAAGTTTATAATCAATTCCATCTAGACAGTTAACCCAAAGTTTTACCACAAGAAAAAGAAATGGCATCCTATCATCTGTCTATGGTCTGTTTCTTTGTTTTGTTTTGTTGGTTTTTTTCTAGAGTGGGGGAGGAGAGGAACAGAGAGGGAGAGGGAGAGCATCTCAAGCAGGCTCCAGATAGAGCCCTGCATAGAGCCCAATGAGGGGCTCTGTCTCACAACCCTAAGATCATGACCTGAGCTGAAATCAAAGACTGAGGGATCCCTAGGTGGCGCAGCGGTTTGGCGCCTGCCTTTGGCGCATGGCGTGATCCTGGAGACTTGGGATCGAATCCCACATCAGGCTCCCGGTGCATGGAGCCTGTTTCTCCCTCTGCCTATGTCTCTGCCTGCCTCTCTCTCTCTCTCTCTCTCTCTCTCTCTCTCTCTCTATCATAAATAAATACAAATTAAAAAAAAAAAAAAAAGGCTGAGAGTTTACCCTACTCAGCTACCAACGTGCCCCAGGCTGGGATTTGCTACTTTTCCTTACTCTGATTTTCTGTTTTTACTACTTTTGATGGGAACTCAGTACTTTGGCCTTAGATCAGATTTAACAAAGTAAAACAAAAAGAGGAACTATTAATTATTCAATACATAAACTTCTATCACAGTGGAAAGTTTTAAGAAACTGATTAAAACAGGTTTTAAGGTCTGTACAATGTATATTTTTAATAGGATTCTCTTCCCCACCTTCTTTGACAACTGAGCTGATACTGCCACATTCAAATTGTTTATTTGCAACATGAAAATATATAAATATGCCTTAACTCATAATCTCAATAGAATAGTAACACTGATAAAAGAATAAGAAATAACTGAATTCTGAATAGCTTCAAGATTTTAAAATTCAAGTTGTATTGAATCTTTCCATATTACTTTGGAATTCTATCCCAACTAGAACAATATCCCAAGTATCATTAAGCAGACCATAAGGTTAAAATAAAGCAATTAGAAGACTCAATCTGTCCTTCGTGTATTTAGGTTTAACAGTAGACTGCTGACAACTTCACAGACTCCAGAGTTGAAACCCTAGCCTCTCCCTCAGATTTGTTATATCTTATTTTTAGATGTAATCACTTCCCTCCGGTAAATGGTTAGTGACCACACGCACAGGTCTACACATGAGGAAACTAAAAAGGGAACCTTACAGTGTGAATCAGAGACACAAGACATAAGGAGAGCCCCTGTCCGACCATGCCCAGCATGTCATTCTTCAATAATCCTTATGACAGTGCTGTGCTGACATTTTCAATCAATACCTGAAATGAAGCAATTTTCATGGCACGTTTGGACGTGTTGCTTCAAGAACCATTTCTCTCAAACAGCCTGATAAAAATCAACTCTTCATTTTTGTCTGTATTAATTTTCCTCGGTACTTCATGTTATGTGAATCGTGTTAGAGTTCAGATTAATTTTGAAGTCACACTTCTTAGGAAAATCTTCCAGAAAGATCAATTTAGTAAAATTAATTGGACCAGATTATATACATCTCAGATTATATTCATTTCGATATAGAGCGAAATACACTTATCATAGATCCTTCAAATTATTAAGAACATTTATTATGCACTAGAATGTCTCTAAAAACCGGTCCTACTTAACCAGATTCATTTTCCTTTCTAACCAAAGAAGTCCTATCCCCTGCGTCTAAGTTGCAAATCATATTACCTACTAGTGTTCTTAACAGAAGACATAAAGAAATTAAGAGTAGCAACATTATCAGAATGAACTCCCCCTGCCCTATGGACTTCCTTTTGTCATGAGTCACTTATGATTTATGTCTCACTGAAGAAAGTGTTTTCCCCCCAAAAAATATAACAGCCTCAGGATATCTTTGATAGAGTGGTAGACTACTCAAACTTTCATGTGGATTATTAGGAAATGCACCTCCTTCCAAATTAACATAAAATCATAAAAGCTTATATAACACTGAGAGACCAAGATTTATTATTATTATTATTATTATATTATATCTTTATAAGAATAATTTTGTGTGTGCTTTGAACTCAAAAGTCTCTACCAGAGTGTGTTTATACCTGTTTAACAAAACTTCTTAAAGATATATTCAAAAGAATAAGTACAAAAGGACTCACAGTTTTAGAATACATCACCATGTATGACCAACATCAGAATACATCTTATGTGCTCCTTTGCATAGGAGTTGAAATCACTCTTTGCTTAGGAAATGGCTTCTCCAATGTGTCTAGTTTGACTTAGAAGTATATCCAGATCAGTAATTTACACATACTCAAAGTTCAAGAAAAGTTTTCCAAACTAGCCACATAATCATTTTTTTTAAGATTTTATTTATTAAAAAAAAAAGATTTTATTTATTTATTCATGAGAGACACAGAGAGAAGCAGAGACAGGCAGAGGGAGAAGCAGGCTCCTTGGAGGGAGCCTCAGGCGGGACTCCATCCCTGAACTAGGATCACGCCCTGAGCCAAAGGCAGACGTTCAACCACTGAGCCACCCCCACCACATAATCATTTTTAAAAATCAGAGGTGACAGTAAATGTTTCAAAGTGCCTTGCAGCGCTTTGGAAACATTTGTGAAATTGATATTTGTGAATTTGACAACTGCAAATAAATATTATCTACTAAGTGCAATAAGTGCTCTAACGACTGTTAATCTTTTGTTCCTCTGAAATACTATAAAACTCATGTAATTAAACTATGTTTCCTTTTATATCTCCTATTCTGTTTATTGTTCTTCCTAATTAAGAGTAGGTATGTTCCTGGTTAATCCTAATTAGTGACAAATTTATGTACTTCTAATTTGAATACCTTATAATAAAGGGAAAAAGGAGAAAAATACACACAGAGAGACATGCACATGTTTATATTTGTAATCATCAATGAGAGGAAAGAAAGGTTATGTAGACAAATACAATATACATATGGGAAAATGAGATAGTTTTAGAAAGTCTAAATGTGCAACATTAAAGGTCAATGGGAAAAACAATGAATTATTTTTTTGTATTTGTAGATTTAACCTATGGCCTCCTCAACCCCAACAATTTATTTTTAATGACTTTTAAAAATAACTTAAATACTATAAATAACATTTAGTGACTGGACAAAAAGAGGTGGCCTAGATACCTGACTTGTCCCGGACCGTCACGGAAGTAGAAGCAGGAAGTAGAAGCACTGCCACCCAGAGCCAAAGTTTCCAAGAGCCAGCGTGCCTCATTGTGCCTCGAAACCATGTGAACAAGTGGCCACAGACCTGCAACAAAACAAAATATTGGAACGGAGTTTATTATATATGGTTCTTCTCATCATTATCTCTAGAAGATCCTCATCACCTAAGAGAACACAAAAGATTTTACAATATAAATAATTATATAATGGGATATATGATTATTTAGGTAATTATACATAATATATCAATATATACCTTAATGAGTATGAAGAGGCTCCAAAAATATTTTCAGATTAGTTCCTAATTATCAATGTCCACAAAGTCTCTTATAACTTAAATTTGCTCTTCTTTACATATGTTTTTTAAAGTTTAAATGATTTGTGTGTATTTATTTATTTATTTATTTATTTATTTATTTATTTATATATAAAAAGGATATTTTAAATCCTGGTAAAACACAAAATAAAATCTATAATCTTTTTAAGTGGTATTAAATATCTTCATATTATTGTATAATCATCACAACCATCCATAACTTCTCATCTTGCAAAACTGAGACTCTATAACTATTGAAAACTAAATTCCCATTTCTCCTTCCCGCAACCCTTGGCAACCACCACTTAACTTTCTGGCTCTATAAATTTCACTACTCTAGGTGCCTCATATGAGTAGAATCAAGCAGTATTTATCCTTTTGGGACTTTAGTTCACTTAGCACAATGTCCTTAAGTTTCATCCATGTGGCAGCACATGTCAGAATTTCCTTCCTTTTTAAAGCTGAATAATATTGCATTGTATGTATATACTATGTTTTGTCTATCATTCATCCTTTGATGGACACTTGGGTTGCTCCCATCTTTGACTATTGTGAATAATGCGGTTATGAACATGAATGTACAAATATCTGTTCAAGTCCCTGCTTTTAATTCTTTTGGGTACATACCAGAAATGGCATTGCTGGATCATATGATAATTCTATTTTGAATTTTCTGAGGAACCAACATAATGTTTGCCATAGCAGCTGCACCATTTTATATTCCTACCAACTATGCATAATGGTTCCAAATTCTTCACATCCTCATCAACATTATTATTAGTAGTAGTAGGATTTTTAATAGCAACCAATGTGTGAGATGGTATCTCATTGTGTTTTTGATTTTCATTTCCCTAAGGATTAGCGATATTGAATATCTTTTCATATGCTTATTATCCATTTGAGTATCTTCTTTGGAGAATGGTCTATTTAACTCCTTTCTCCATTTTTAAATCTTGTTTTCTGTTGTTAAATTGTAGGAGTTCTTTATATATTCTGTATATTAGCCCCTTTTCAGATATATTATTTGCAAATACTTTCTTCTATATTGTGAGTTACGTCTTTATTCTGTTAATTGTGTCCTTTGCTGCAAAGAAATTTTTTTTATTTTTACATAGTCCAATTTACCTATTTTTTTGCATCTGTTCTTTTGGTGTCATATACAATGATTTATATTTTTAAAATATAATCCTATTATTCACAATTCTGTTTTCTCCTCTGAATATTAGTGTTACATATTTTGTCTTAAGTTTTCTATAAACTTAATTATGTTGTTACTGAGTTAAATAATCACTGCTACTGAAGTAATTACTAGACATGTGAAAAGAAATCTTTCTACCTGTTTAGGAGAAAATGGATATATGCCATGCCTACCTACCTGAGCCTACCACTGGTATCATGTTTAACATTGATGTGTTACTCTCCATAATCATTTGTCTTTATAAATATAGACTACTACTTTATAGGTATTACAATAAAAGATTTAATATACAGAATCTCTATAATGGAAAACTTAAATATTACTTAAATTAATTTTTATAGTGAAATAACTAACAAGGGAATAAATTGCAAGTAAAAATATAACAGCTCCTTCAGTGTATTTAACAATTGCAGTATTATTAGAATAGCTATTCTAAGACTTCTAAATATGCAAATAATATTGAATCATTTATTTGCTATCATTCAAAGTTTATTCAAGAGTCAAATATAAAAGAATCCATCATACCAATGTCTAAATGTTGTCAGTACATACCCTAGAAAAAAAAACTAAAGCCACCGTTTTTGGTATTCTGCATATGCCAAATACCCTAAGATCAGCATTTTAAAATTAATTCAAGATTTTAGATATTTCTGGATGAATAGCTAGAAGTAGCAATTGCAATACTAAAAACGTATGTGTGGTTCTAAATATCAGACAGCTGGTTTTATGCCTTATTTCTTTTGAACTCTTTCATCTACATATAGTCCTAATCCTCATATGACTTTAAAAGCTTATCCTATTATGTCAAATTAGTTAGTAAGTGGTAAGGCAATTCTATTTCAAATAAATGAACTCACAAATATTAATCTAATTATCAAAGAGATCCTTTGATTGTTTGCAGTTTTAACCAGTGATTTTTTTACCTTCTAGAAATTTTTATTACTTAAAGGGATTTCAATTACTAAAACATAGACAAGAAAAAAGGAGTAAATTTTACACTATTATCATTATTAAGTATTCAATAAAAAAAATCACCATGCAAATAATCTTAAGGTATAAATTGATTACATCAGAAAATTTTACCAAATACTTAAGCAGTAATTATTACTGAATTTTCACTTATAAAAAAATTCCAGAGAATAGGCAAAAAGGGTCAATCAGTAAGTCAGCAAAATTATTACACCATATTTGACAATGATATAAGAAAAGAAAATTACAGGCAAATCTTTCTTGAACACAGATGCAAAATTGTCAACAAAATTTTCACACAGTAAAGGAAACCATCAACAAAACAAAAAGGCAACCTACAGAATGGGAGAAGATATTTGAAATGATATATCTGATAAGGGGTTAAAATCCAAAATGTATAAAGAACACACACAGCCCAACACCAAGAAAAAAAAATGCAGTAAAAAAAAATGGGCAGAGGGCCTGAATAGACATTTTCCAGAAGCAACTCTTATTAATTGATTAGTTAGAAGAGTAGTAGAGTGGTTAAAATCATGACTGCATGTCTGGACTTTGTCACTTATGAACAAGTTATGTAATTGCACTAAGCCTTCATTTATTTACCTGAAAAATAATCTATTGCTAGACTTATTATCAGTTAACACCTGGGTAAAGTATAGTAGAGGTCCATGAACACAATAAGTATTCATAAAAATTACCTCCTATTATAATTCTTTGCTCTACACATTCACAAATAATAATTAGTAAAAATTGAGTTAGGTTATCTCCTCAGTCTGAGGTTGACTTTGATATTTGGACAATGAGGAAGTGCCAAAGCATCCTAGAAATATAGGTTCATTGAAACTTTTGTCCCTGTTATAGCAACAAAGAACCAGAGTGCTAAACAGCCATAGTAACTCATAAGCATATTAACTCAATCTTGAGGTCTCCTGTTTCCTTAAGTCACTTAGAGATAGTACTTAGGTTCAATCTCATTCATGCAAGATGTTTGAAGAAGATGATATTCTGGTTAGTTGACTAAATGTCCTACTTAATGATGAATTGCCATTCCACCTTCCATTGAGATGTCTCTTTACCAAGTTCAGCAAGAATTTGAAAGAATTCTTTTCTCTCCCCATCTTATTCAACTCCTGGCAGTATTTCCAATAGCTGACCATTATCTCCTTCTTGAAATTCTCACTGTCATTGGCCTCCCTGTCCTCACACTCTCTGGGATTTCCTTCGAAATCCTTTCTCAAATCTTGTTACTACCTGATTCCTTAGTCCTGGGTTCTCTGGGCTGTCTTTGCCTATCTCTTTATATCTTCTTAGGTGATCTTACCATTCTCTTGGCTTTAAACAGTATGTGTCAGATGATTTTAAAATTTGTATCCCCAGCCGATGCTTCTCTGAACATTATTAGACTGTGTAGCCAGCTGCCTATTCTGTATTCCCTCTTAGATGTTGCACAGACATCTCTAAGTTAATATGTTCAAATTAAATGCTTGATTCCCAAGCACAACTTAATCCTCTCACACTATTCCCACTCTCAGTCCCCATCAAAATGCTCAAAACAGGAACTCAGACATCACACTCATTCCTCGTCTCCCTTATCGCCATCACCCACATCCAGTCAGCAAGTCATTAACAGTGTTAACCCAAACCCATCTCAAATCTATCCACTGCCCTCCATTCCTCTGCCATAATCCTAGTTCAATTTTCCCTAATCTAGACTCATCAGACTAACTGATTTCCCCCATCTGCTATGGGCTCCTGACCAAATTCACTTGCTACACAGCACTAGAGAACTTTTCCTAAAATAAAAGTTGAATAATGGCACTCCTTTGCTTTAACCCTTGAATGTTTTCCCATTGTACTTCATATGCAATCCAAAAACCTTTTTATGGCTTAGAAGCCCTGATTAAATTAGCTCCTACCCCCTTTTTAGCCACATTTGGTACTGTTCTCTCCACTGATGTCCTATTCCTCAAATTCCCATGCTCTTTCCAAACTCAGGACTTTAGTGCATGCTCTTTCCTCAACCTGGATCATACTGGGTCCTATTTATCCTACATCTCTCAATGTAAATGTTACTGTGTGGAAGAGCCCTTATTCCTCACCTCATGATTCTCCAGCTCAGACTATTTTGTCTGTGTACATGTTTATTTCCTCCTGTTAACTCTATGCTCCTTGAAGGCAGAGATTATGTCTGTCTTTTTTTTTTTTTTTTTTTTTTTTTTTTTAGATTATGTCTGTCTTGTCCATCATCTTATCCTGGGCACCTAACATAGTATCTGGAAAAGCAGGGGCTCAATAAATAGTCTTTGAATTTAAAAAGAGATTATCAATTTCCAAATATTGAAATACAGTAAAATGTACTTATCTTTGAATCTGTTGTGAAAATTTAAACTTTTATAATTCTTAAGGCATTTCAAGATCTTATAATATTTCAAGAATCATTATCATGAACATTCTTTTCGTACATTTCTCTTTCTTTTTAAGCCTTTTTATTTTAATTTGAATATAGTTAACAGTATAATATTAGTCTCAGGTATACATCTCTTTGCACATTTTAAAGCATGTTTACTAGTTGAAGTTTCTGTTGTTTTGATCCTAAGTGCAGATGTACTCTACTTCCCTAGGATCATTTTTCCCCCCACTATGAACATTTGAAAAAAACTTGGTAAAGTTTCAAAATAAATCCTTGTATATATTCTAAAAATATACCTTTTTCAGATCTTTAACCTCTGCTTCAGGTAGTTGCAGGGTTGGGAAAAACTTCTACTGGAGTCTTTCTGGACCTCTCCTCCAGATCCTTCTCACTGCTTCCAGAACCCACTGTTTACAGGCTGCTTCTTGTTGTCCTGGACCCACCTCCAGGGCTCTCCAGGAATTCTCAATTCAAAACTGTCTATAAGCTCCTTCATCATCAAAACTTGCCAATTTTCTATTTTGTCTCCTCAGATTCCAGTGAGGTAACCATCAAAATAGTTTGATAAATTAATCCAAACCAACATTGTCAAAATTTAATGTGTTATTCTTCCCAGGTAAGATTTCAATGTTAACACAGACCTTCAGTGCTTTCCCAATGCAATGACCAATTAAGAACCTCATAATAATATATATGGATGCTGAGATAGCTGAAGGCTCTCAAGTCACTTTTTTTTCAAAACTGGTACAAAGATGGCTCATGATACATTTCAAGAAGGACATGAGGAATATTGATTACACATGTTCTCATTTTCTGAGGCAGATTTATTTTATATGTGGTATTTATTGAGAGGCAATCATCTCTGCCCCTAACACTAACAGGGTATGAGGCAAGAGATCCATATATCATATGTCTAAATACATGAATGTTGTATCTTTTTATCTTGACAAGTATACCTTCACAAAGACCTGAAAGACCACGTCAAGTTTAGACTTGAACACAGCAGGCTGCAAAGGATAAACTAGCCTCTGGGTAGGACCAAAGCTCTTTTCTCATTTTTTCCCATTCCTTCCTTGGTCTGCACCATGCAGGGCCTCACCCAACATGTATGAGACCATACCAGTAAATCTAAACTGTCTACAACAGCTGTAAGCAGTTACTCCTTGAAACTCACTGGGGCCTAGGAGTGTTCCTATCAGTAACTTGGTCTGTCCCTGAGGAGATGAACCCAAGGGAGAGATCTACCAGTCCTGTAAGAGGACTAATAGTCCTTTGGTCAGGGAATTTCAGGACCTTGGGTGCCTAGAGCCTCATCTAACAGCTTGGGCTTTGGGTGGATAGGTTCCCTTAATACTGTGGACTCCTACTCTGGGAGCAAGACCACATCCAGAGCAAGGCCATAAAAAGGCCTTCCAAAATGTAAGGCCCAGAACAGGGACCTTGTTGCCTGGGCCTAGAGTGGTACAGAGAACAGTATCAGGTCCTCATTCTACAGATATGGGACATCAAAGCTCATACAGAAGATCCCAGAGTCTGAGATCTAAGTTCTTAGATATTCTAGACTAAGTTCTTCTGGACTAAGAAGTTCTTCTAGACTAAGTTCTTGTAGACTAAGAAGTCAGTGCTGTTATACCATCAGGATGTGGGATAGACCTATCACATCCCTATATACTACCTTTAAAATTTCAGCTATTCTTTATCAAGTTGCTAGCCAGACCCAGCAGCTCTTTCCCAGCACTACAAAGTACCATAATTATGAGCATGCCCAGTACTGGCAGTCTTGAGCAGACAATGGCACAGGAGCCTATGAACCCTCTAAAATCATCCAGATAGCTCTGTAACTCATTTCTCATTGTCATGACAACAAAAAGATAAAGGCTGCCTGAAGGTCTGCCTATGACCTCTACTACCTCTGACCCATTATTCTCACCAACCTTGGTTAACTGGAATAGTTTTGGATATTGGTTGGGGTAAGGTAATTAAAAAAAAGAAAGTCACTATCCCTTAAATCTCCATTATTCAGCTCTTGAAAATCTATGAGTTAACTACCAAAATATTTTAATTATGACATGGATTTTCAAAAATTCCATATTAATTTAGATTTGCATACAGAGAACACAAAAGGGACAGAAAGGAACAGTGGAAAACTTTAATTTTTCATTCCATTCATGGAATTTTTCATTCCATCCAGGTCCTATGGGCCATGGGGCAGACAGTAGTCATTGGGGATAAAGCAGGGCACCAAGTAGAGGAAGTCCTTAGTGTCACTCTGGTCAGGGAGACCAAAAATAAACACATATATTATCTTTGTGAGATAGACACTAGGAAGTAAAGGAAAGGAGAGTAAGTAGAATGATGAAACAGCAAGCTTGCTAGATAAGATGGTCAGGGACTTCTTAGCACAAGTTTTTTAGTAAACCCCACCAAATCTGCCTACAGACTGAATTGCTTTACTGTTATGCCATCTGACATTTTATAATACTCACTCTTCATCTTTGAAATTGAGGTAAAGGATCAGAATATTAGAATAAAGAGAGAAACATAAAATAACATGGGAAAGGCAAATGATAGGGGCAAACAGAAAAAAAAAATAGAAAAAGAGTCCTAATTCACTTTATGCAGGCTGTTAAATGAGCAACATCACATTTTAACTTTCCAAAAAATGTTTGATTTGTTAAATGAAAGAACCCACATTTTCAGAGCATTCATCACAAAGAGAAATGCTGTGTGACTGGATAGGGGGTCAATTCCTAAATCAAACCTCTTGACTATCTTCCAATATGCCTGTACATTATTCCAAGAAAATCTGACCATAGTGTTATGAAGTCACACATCTTGTAAATAAGCAAAAACAACAGGTGTTACACATCTGTTCTTTTACCAATCTTTAGAATCTATCTTTAGTGAAGCTACAGCAGAGTCTGTAAACTATTGGAGAAAACCAGCTGAAAAGCCATGCCTCCAGAGTTAAATTCCAAGCTGATAACAGGATAAAAGTTTCAAGAGCTTAGGCATTATTTCATAATTTTATCATAGACTACAGTAATGAAATTGGAGTTAATTTGCAGAAATCTGTTGCAGCTTAGGCAAGGTTTCCGCCCTCATTATAATCTATAGAAAACTCCTGACCTTTATATTTTAATTACAGGATTCTTATTTAACTTAAGAACCCATTAGATGGGATCCCTGGGTGGCGCAGCGGTTTGGCGCCTGCCTTTGGCCCAGGGCGCGATCCTGGAGACCCGGGATCGAATCCCACGTTGGGCTCCTGGAGCATGGAGCCTGCTTCTCCCTCTGCCTGTGTCTCTGCCTCTCTCTCTCTCTCTCTGTGTGACTATATAAATAAATAAATAATAAATAAAAAAATAAAAAAAAAGAACCCATTAGAAATTTCAAAATCCTCTTCAATTCATTCTTTACCCCTCCTATATCAAACCTCTATCAAGTCTATAAAATATACTTTTAAAAATTTCCTTTGAATCCATACCAACTTCTTCATCCTTACAAAACTGATTTACTTTACCTCCTTACCATTTCTAATCTGTAAAAGTGCAGCAGACTCCTAACTACATTCCTCTTCTTCAGTCTCGTTCCCCTTGTTACTATCTCCCTACTGCTCAAGAATTCTATAACAGGGATCTAATCACTTTAGTGTTCTGCTTTATTAAAGTCTCCTGGTACTTTTTCATTGGCCATTTCTAAGGGAAGCTCTCAAGGCTTTTCACAGTACGGTCTTGGACTCATCTGACCAGTCTCATTGCCTGCTACCTCCTTCCTTTTTTTTTTTTTTTAAGATTTTATTTATTTATTCATGAGAGACACACATAGAGAGAGAGAGAGAGGGAGAGACATAGGCAGAGGGAGAACCAGGTTCCATGCAGGGAGTCTGATGTGGGAATCAATCCCAGGATTCCGGGATCATGCCCTGAGCCGAAGGCAGACACCCAACCACTGAGCCACCCAGGTGTCCCCTGCTACCTCCTTCCATACAAACTTTACTCCATCAAACTCTTCACAATTCCTCGCATGTGCAAGGCTTCTGCACATGCAGTTTTGGCCACTGGGATATCCTTCCAATTCTCTTTCCAACTGCTAATCATTTACTCTGCCTTCCACATGCAATTCAAATGCCGCGTCCTCTATGAAGACTGCAAGAATGATCACTGAGTTCATTTACTCACTGCCTTAACAATCCAACAGAGCTCAGTACCCACCTCTGCTTCAGTGCAGTCTACACTGCATTTTAATAACCTATGTGCATTCTGTCTCTTCTTTACACTGAACATCTTATAAAAGAAAGTATCTTATTACTTGTGTTTTCTCAAACATTAATGTTTAACTACTGGCATTTAGTAGGTACTCACTTGATCAATTTGTAGGATGAATATAGTCTAAAGCAACACATTTCCAAAATGAAGGTTCAAGCTTTTAAGTAGCATATCCAGGTATGGATTTAAAATTTATAGAAGATATAGGTGGAGAATTATTATTAAAAGAAGACTCAGTGATCTAATTTCAGTTGTTTAATGAGATGCACAAAAGATAATACTACTGAATTTTTCTTCCATCACAGAAAATATATTGCCTCGTTCTTAATGTTTATAATCCTGTAAACTGATCAACTTGATCACATTTTCTCAAACTTCTATGTTATTGGGACGCCTTGGGTGGCTCAGCAGTTGAGCGTTTGCCTTTGGTTTAGGGAGTGATCCCGGAGTTCCGGATCAAGTCCCACATCGGGCTCCCCGCATGGAGCCTGCCTCTCCTCCCTCTGCCTGTGTCTCTGCCTCGCTCTCTCTCTCTCTCTCTCTCTCTCCCTGTCTCTCATGAATAAATAAATAAAATCTTTTTTAAAGAGATCCCTGGGTGGCGTAGCGGTTTGGCGCCTGCCTTTGGCCCAGGGCGTGATCCTCTAGACCCGGGACTGAGTCCCATGTCGGGCTCCTGGTGCATGGAGCCTGCTTGTGTCTCTGCCTCTCTCTCTCTCTCTCTCTCTCTCTATGTGTGTGACCATCATAAAAAAATAAAAAAAATAAAAAAATAAAACTTAAAAAAAAAATTCTAGGTTGTCTTGTCACTTCAAAACTAGTGCTTACTTCCCAGAGGGTCTCCAACCTCAGGTTCCTTGAGTGTGCTTAACTGATTCTCTTCATCCTCCACAACTTGTTTGTTTTATTGATTCACTTTTCTGACCTACTGTGGTCTCCATCAACTTTTTTGGAACCATTATCAACTTCTATCATTATGAATGACCTACATTTTCTCAGGTTTCAATTCTATAGCTCCATTTCCACAGATATAGCTATCTCAGTGATCCAGTGCCACTTAAAATTTTGAATTAATATAGATGTATATTTTTCCCTTATGTATCAAGTTTTCCTACTTTTCATTTGACGGGCTCTACTAACTTTATGATCTAATAATCTTACAATCTCATGATTAACTCTGATTTCTCTCAGAGAGGTGTCAAGACCCATTGGACTTCACAAATGTCATGGGATATCATGGGTAAAGTCTATTATTCCACTCTCACATTGGCCATCTATCAATTTCCAAACTCAATATACAACTTCCTCACCTGATTATCTCACTAAAGGCCTACAAAATAACACCCCAAAGAGCCTCTTACCTTTATATTCTCCTTTCCGATCTCTCCTTAGGCAAGTGCTATCTGCTCTCATCTCGGGTTTCATCCCAGCTCGGATTCTCTGTCTTACCAGGCACATGACTGCTCACTCCCACCTCTAAGCCTGCACACATGCCATTCCTTCTGGTTGGAATGCCCCCTCTCTTGCTCTCTTCTGCCAAGCCATTTTATTGTCTGCCTCTTTAATTTTTTTTTAAGATTTTATTTATTTGAGAGAGAGAAGGGGAGAGCACAAAGGGAGAGTGAGAGGGGAGAAGCAGACTACCTGCTGAGCCCTATGTGGGGCTGGATCCCAGGACCCTGAGATCATGACCTGATCTGAAGGCCGATGCTTGAGCCACCGAGGTGCCCCTTTTCTCTGCCTCTTTAAGATATATGACCTTAATGCAGCCTGCCTTGTTTATAATCCAACTCCAATCCTACTCGTTCTATTTGTTTTTCCCAGCATCCTTTCTAGATTATATACTTGCATCTCTCTAGCCCTTTGTGTTTGTGTTCCTGCTAATTTTTCACTTTTCACTTGAATTTGTATTTATGATGTCAATTGGCCATATAACTATGCTTTCTTTTTGTTTGTTTTAATTTAAATTTGATTAGCCAACATATAGCACATCATTAGTTTCATATGTAGACTTCAGTAATTCATCATTTGAGTGTAACACCCAGTGCATCACCCAATTACCCCATCCCCTCACCAACTTCCCCTCCAGCAACCCTCAGTTTGTTTCCTATAGTTAATAGTCTCTCATGGTTTGTCTCCCTCTCTGATGACTTCCCATTCAGTTTTCCCTCCCTTCTTCTATGATTCTCTGTGCTATTTCTTATATTCCACATGAGTGAAACCATACGATAGTGGCCTTTCCCTGATTGACTTATTCTGCTCAGCATAATACCCTCCAGTTTCATCCACGTCCATGTACAACTATGATTTCTATCTCTATAGCTTCTCTTGCCTCTGAAACCATACACTCTGTGTACCTACTGGGCACTTCTGCCTGCTAGGGGAAAGAAAAAAAAAAAGAACTACAATTTCAGCAGCAGAGATTAAAGAGAAGGACCATTGAGTAAATGGAAATTTCGCATTTCTGGAGAATCTGTTTGAGATGGTTTCGTTCGTTGAGTGACGACGATTTGGATACAGAGATAATGTCCTGTGATAATAATCACATTTGTCTTTCTTTCACCTTTTTGCTTTTTCCCTGACCTTTTTCACCAGGTTCAGGCGCACTCCCCTGGTGTATAACCACAACTTCTCTCTCCTTTCCCAGGAAACCCCACTTAGACTCCTCACCATTCTGGGACATCAGACTGGCCAAAGCCTCATGGAAGCACGTGCCAGTTACTACCTCCATTTTGTGATCCCCTAGGGAGAGGATGAACGGTTCTACCCCTGGGAACCCCCGTCCTCTTTTTCACCCTGAAGAGATATTCCCACTCAAAGAACCCTGTCAACCTCCTCAGGAGGCGATTTTAGGTACACTTTCCACCATCTGAACACCAAACGCCTCAGCTCCTCCTTTGCAGGCACCTATCAAAAATCTCCACTTAGGAGTCCTGCGGCTCCTTCCTCGCACATCTGCAAGGAGATGCTGAGAAACCAAACGTTTGGTACTTTCCTTCTTTTTTCTTTTTTTTCTTTTCTTAATCTCTTAAAAGGACAGTACTGCTTGGTTTGGACTGAAGACAAATGCCATTGCTCTTTCGCCTTTTGTTGGGGTGGGGGTAGGGAGAGACGTTGGAGGGGCTCATTTCATCCCCTCCGTTAGCAAGCAGCTATAGATTCCTGCTGGGCACCCCACCACCCCCACGCGCACCCCCACCCGCACCCGCACCCTTGTTTCTCCCCCGACCCCTCTTTCAGAGCAGAAGGTGGGACCAAGCAGTCTGGGGGTTGTGAGTGCCAGGAGGCAGCACAAGTATCTCCTTTCCCCCTGCACTCCCCACCCTCGAGCTGGGGCTCAGGATCGCTCCCTGCTGCAATGCCTGGATGGTTCGATCAAAACTCTCCGCACTCCCAGGGTCCCGGGCGCTCTCTCCTCTTTTCTGACCCCCGGCCCACCGCCCCCGGAGGCTGGCGCGGAGCTGGGTACCCCGTACCTCTCCGCCTCCCCATCTCTCTGCGCCGCCGGCTCCTCCACCTGGCCTGCCCGCCCCGACTCCGGCCGCCTCCCGCCCTCACCCCGCGCGGGGCAGGATTCGCGGGCGCGCCCGCCGGCTCGGAACGAGCCTAGCGTGCCCGGCGGCGGCGGCGCGCTTGGTTCCGCGCCAGCAAACTTCCTCGGGACCCTGCAGTGCCCGGGCCGGCGGGGCTGCGCCGCCCCCTCCCCGCGGCCGCGGTGCGTCGGCGCCGGCGCGCTGGCGGCCGAGGCGGCCGGATCTCGCAGCCCGGGCGGCGGCGGCGGCGGCGGCGGCGGCGGCGGGGGCCGCGTTCTCGGAGCGCCGGGACCGGGACGTTCCCGCGGCTGCGGCGGCGGGCACGGCGGGGGCGGCGGCGGCGGGTCGGGCCGCGCGGCGCGTGCTGCAGGCTAATTAAGGAGCAGCCGCCGGACGCCGCGGCCCTGGCCGGGGCTGGGGGAGGCCGGAGTCCCGGGACCCCCGCCCGCGCGGCCCCGCGAAGCCGCCCTTGGGAGAAATAACCCCCCGCACCTCGCGTCTTCCAGTTTATAGCCAGCCCTTGACTGTCTGTCTCCTCGCTTCCAGTGGGTAACATCTCTAGACGTAGCTCAAAAAAAAAAAAAAAAAAAAATGTTCTTATGGCAGGCATTTATATGGAGTTTATTTGTTTTGTGCATTTAACCCCATGGGTATTTTTTTCCTTCTGTATTTGACGTCTGCCCCCCCCCCCCGCATCAGCAGTGCTCCTAGCTCTCCTTGACGAGCACACGTAGCCAGAAAGGCCACCTAGAACTAAAGTACGAGGCATACAGCCTGCATTGTGTGAGCATCTGCACACGAACCACGTGCCAGGTAGCATTAAAGTGGTCCCACCGGGCCGAACGTTCTAGGTCCCAGCGTTCGGCTGCCCATGGGAATGCGTAGCTGCAGGTGTGCGTTATTTACCCGCCCAAACTGCGCGGCACGGTTTTTGCGTTCTCTCGAAAAGCGGATGCACGCGAATGACCAGAAACCCGAGCGGATGACCCAGCCCCGGCGTGAGCGCGAGAGATGGAGCGAAAGGGCCGGCGCAGGGCAGAGCCGCGCACTTACCTTGGCCGCGGGGGCGAGCCCCTCAGAGGCGCCGCGGAGTCCGGCCCGCGCGGGCTGCCGCACCGCCGAGCAGTGGCCCGAGGGAGCTCCCTGCGAGTGGGGAAGGGGGACGCATCCCTGCCCTTATTAGTCTCTCCCGGTGTGACCCTCCCACTCGACGAGCACGGAGGGACTCCGCAGGACGGGACTCCGCCAGCCCGGGCACAGGTTTTCCCTGATCACAACAATGTCGCCTTGGAGCCGGGAATAACGCCTTTTCAGGTTTACGCTTTATTAGCAGTTTCGCAGAGAGGACGACTGTTGGATGCAGGTGCTAGAGTTCCTCACTTTGATGGTGAAGGGTCTTCACAGTGTTGTACGTGGTGTGCATTCACAGGTAGATGATTGGCTCTTTCAGCAGTTGAGCTGAAAAGGGACTGTCATTTATGTTTCATCTTTCACTTTTATGTCAGGAGTTTATATAAAGTTAATCGAGAGTCTTTCCGCCTTCTGATCATGTTCGTGTGTACAGGTTCAGTGGGGCACTGTTTGTCTCAGAGTCCATAAAAGTATTTTGTTGTTTTAAATATTATGTCTTTCCATGGATTTGGTGCGACAAATGCTGGGTTTTGAACTCTTTGGGATCCCTTTCAACATGTGAAGGTAACATTTTTCCGCAGATCTTCGTGTAGGTATTTGTGTGTGTGTGTGTGTGTACACACACACACACAGTGGGTATGTATTTATATTTGAAGGCGTAGATACATATTGTATGTGTGAGATATATATATACACACACACACATATATGTATAAATCCAACCACCACCACCACCCCCACACACACACACATCTTTGGAAGAAAAATAAAACCATTATAGAACTCAGAAAAATGATCAGGCATTAGAAAATGGATAAATTGGAAAAAAAGAAAGAAAATGGATAAATTGGCTTAACATTCTTTAGTTTAGTACTGCCATAGTTGGGGAAATATTATAAATTATGTTATTGATCCATAATGGTGAGAATCAGTAAGCTTAAAAGTGACCTTAAGTCAGAGAAATATGCTTCACGTGTCAGGGCTCACAGATTGGGTAATAAAATTAGGCCAGCAAAACCTTAAAATATTAAGAAAAATTTTAGGAGATAGCTCATTTCCACTTCATTGAAGTGAAACTATTAGAGTCAACTGGTGGTTTTTAAACCCTTTTCATTGTAATCAAAATGCCTACAGTTTTTGTCTTGCATCAAAACATGTTTATATGTCAGAATTTAAGACCTTATGATGTGTTTCCTTCTGTTTGATTTTCGTCACTAATTTTTGGTTGACTGTGGAAAGAGGCCAAGGAGGGAGGATATCACATGAATCACGCTGCTGAAATGGCCATTTGAAAAATATGTTTTCACAAGCCTTCGTCAGACTTTTGGTGATCATTCTCCAATTTTTAAAAAGTGTTACCCCATTGGAATCTTTTTTTTTTTTTTCCTTTCTAAGCAATTGTACTTTACCTTTCACTTGCTAGTGAATTGGAATAAGAGCATCCAGGCTTTATTTCTCGGATAGACTATTATGTTCACCTTATTTACATTTAATTGGTACTATTTAAAGTAAGGCTTTAAAATTACTTAAGAGAAAGCCTGAAATTTTGCCTCTAATTTGTGTTTTAATGCAACTTTATTTTAGTGTTATTTTTGCAAACATCTTAATTTCATAATCTTTAGGATTTTTTTCAAAATAACCACTGTCATTTTTTTTTTCAACCTCAAATTGCTCCTTTCCCTACTCACAGCATTGAACTAAACAAGAGTTTGGAAGAAAGTGAGAAATGATTAAAAATAAAAATTATTATTATCTGTTGCTTACTCTGCACCAACAATCCTAGGTCAATAAATATTCCTCATTTTTCTTCCAGGAAAGCGTTCAAATTTGGACCGGTTTCATAATTACAAACAATGATATCCCTAAGTGTTGGCTCCTTAAGCCAATTCTTTTCACTGAGTTTTAAAGTGACTTCAAATAGAAACAGCCCCTAACCGGGCAATTTTATTTAGCCAACCCAAATACAATTATAAACGATCAGTTTTTTTTCACTTGCTTCTGAAGCTACTGCTGGTGAACGCACATCTGAAAATAATAGGAGTTCTGACAGGACTTTGAATTCTGGCGAACAGCTTGCCGGGCTTCTAATGCCCAGTTTAGCTGCATGCATGTGTGACTTTAAAAAATAAGATTTCAAAAGCAAACCGCTTTCAATATTTACGTGCCGTGGAAGACACGTTCCCTATTTTTATGTCCTGTGAGGAATAAATTCCTTTTAGTACATTAAAACACTCTTCCATATTTGTAAAGCCCCACTTATATAATTTAAGTGTCATAAAAGGAACATTGCACCATATTTTGATAAGCGCCCCATAATAAATGTAATGTTTTTTTCTTTCCTGAGCCTCACTTCTCAATCTCCTGAGTTAATATGGCTATTTGTTTTTGTTTTTCTTTTTTTCTGTACTTTTGTGCTCCCAGCCATGTTACTTTGCCTTTTCTCTTTTGTAATTCCTTTCACTTTTCTCCTCCTTCATAGTTTCCATTTTCCAAGAAGAAAGAATTTCAGCGTTGCCCCCAGCTAACTTCTTAGTTACCAAACCATAAGAGTGTTCATTCTCTATTGAATTGACGGGGCACAGACATACATGACTCCCATACATATCCCATGGAAATACTTCAGTGCCTCAATAGGAGCTGAACAGACCGTACTGTTAACTGTAATTACCAAATCTGACTTGTCATCGCTAGCATGCACTTCCCATTCTTTTCTTTTGAGACCAGTACTACATATAATATTCTTCAGGGTAAACAGAAAGTAGGCATATCAGTTCTAATTTTTTAGTAATCATCAAAAGTATGGACATTAAAGAATTTTAAAGGCTATTTTTACCATTGTTTCTGGAAATAATTCTCCTCACAGAGAAAATAATATTGCACGGGAGGTTGTTATGTCTGCTTCCATTCCTGGAAGACATTCTAGCTCCTCACATTGACTCAGCTTAGAAATGAGAGGAAGAAGTGATCATAGATCTGACATTCACTTAGTTTATTAGACTTTACTTCCTAGGGATCAGTGACCCTGAAAGGAAATATGGTAAAAGACAAATGCCTGACTGGGGAAAATGTTTATTAATACACACCCACCTCTCAAAAATAATGATTTTTAAAAATAGAGACAGATAAATATCCCAATAGAAAAATGGGCAGAAATGTGAAAAGGCCATTCACAAAGGAAATACAAATGGTCAATAAACGCATGAAAAAATACTCAAATTAGTATTGAAAGAAATTAATTTCTAAAGGAATGATTTTTGTCCCCTACCCATTTCGCCAAGACTAAGATGAGTGGTATATTCAGGGTTAGCATAAATGAGGAGCATTCTCATTTTAGCACTCAGGAGCATAAAATAGTTGTCTTTCTGAAGGACAGATTTGCCATATTTATTAAAAGCTCTAAAAACTCCTCTAAAACCATGAACTGTGGTTATTTCTGAGTTATGATTATGGGAGATTTTGATTTCTTCCTTTTGCTTTTCTATGACAATATCAAGTTTCTACAATGAATATGTATTACGGTTGTAATAAAAATGTAACAAACATAACCTAGTGTGGTATTTTTATATATCTCCAACAAATTAATAAAGTAATGGTGTTAAGAGAGCTGAGAAATTTGCCTCTCAAGTGCTCTTTTCAATCATTTCCAGCAGGAATCTTCCAGGTAAAAGTGAGCCTGTGACATGAAACATTTAAACTTGTTCTAATGATTTCTCTGGGAAGCAGATATTAATTAAACTGTTCATTCAACACAGTTTTAAATACCTCTTCAGCTGAGCACTGTAGAGCAGGCAAAGAGGTTGCACATGGGCCCCACCTCCTGGAGTTTAACATTTAGTAAGAGAAGACATGCATACGCATACACAATGGTAATATGAAATGAAAATACAAAGTGCGATAAAGGAGATATAAAATACTGAGAAAGTTCGAAGGCGGGGAGAAACTATTACTATGCAGAAGCATGAAGATCAGAAACTTCCGGTGAACAAAAATGTCTCTGGTGTTTTGTCAGTCTAAATAATTCTACTTAAAAATCAGCATAGAATCATAGTACTAGAAGGGGCACTGTAAATAATAATTTGGGAAACGATGAGTTTACTATAATAAATATTTGTTGAAAGAATCAACAAAGGGAAAAAAAAAAAACCACCTAAGAACCAGCAGAGAACAAATCCACTTCTCTCCCCATTCGGGTGAGGAAAATGAAGTTCCTTTCCTACTGAGCTAAATCCTTTCAACAGTGCAACTTCAGTGGGCTCCGCTCAGACCCCTCAGACCCCCAGGGAAGTCCCAACCAGATTAATTGCTCTTAAGCACAGAATGAACTACCCAGCCAGTCCACTATGCTATTACTCCTGCTACCTCCAGGTGAACCTCAAGGTGGCTGTTGACATTCTGCCAATCATTTGAGGCTTATTTCAGGTGTTCTCTCTATAACAGGGTTTCTTCCGGGCACCAAACAAACTCTTCCCCTACCTCTAGAGAGTGGAGTAGTCACTTTTTACATGACAATCTACTTTCCCCTACCTTGTTTCAAACACATTTCTGTATTTGGCCCTTTGATGTGATTGTAAACTCCTTGAGGACTAGAATGGAGTCTTTTTTAATAATACCTAGAGCACCTAGTACAATACATTTTTTTCTTAATATAATCTTCAAATATTTGTTGAGATGAGGCTTGTGGAGGTTAAGTAACTGAGGACATACAACTTACTAATTACAAAGCATAGACTGAATCTCAGAGTCAATGTGGAAAAATGGTAGGTTTATTTTGGTATGCTATCTAGGGGATTAAATTATTACACTAATAAAGTAACCCACAGGATAATTTGTTCTCGCCTATAAAGGATTCTCAGAACAAGGACTTGTGTGTGTGTGTACAGCAATATATCAAGACAACAAGACTATTATTAGTTGAAAATGTCCTCATCGTGTGTCCCTTCACTTCTTTTCCACACTTAAGGTTAATTTTCATTATTGACAAAAAGAATGCAACTCTGTTTAAATAATCTTTTGTTATTCCTAGAACATGAGAAAAAGACCCCCAATTAAACTTTGTTCTAACTCCTCAATGTTTTTATTTATTTATTTATTAAGGATTTTTTTTATCTATTTGACACAGAGAGAGGGGGCACAAACGGGGAACAGCAGAGGGAGTGGGAGAAGCAAGCTCCTCGCTGAGCAGGGAGCTTCATGCAGGACTCGATCCCAGGACCCTGAGATCATGAGCGGAGCCCAAGGCAGACATTTAACCAACTGAGACACCAAGGCGCTCCTCAATATTCTTAAATAACGAACCCTTATACAACATTTTAAAAAAATAATTCAACATTGACGCGGTATGATTAGTCAGCTAGTAAGTTAATCAAGTTCATGTCTAAAAGCTGTAATTCTTTTCATTGTAATCTCTTTGGAGTATTTATTTTCAACTTAAAACTATTTAGCTTATTTTCTGATTCTCATGAAATTATTTTATAAAAGATTTTACTTATCCATTTATTTATTTGACAGAGAGAGCACAAACAGGGCGCATAGCAGAGGGAGAGGGAGAAGCAGGCTCCCCACTGAACAAGGAACTCAATGCAGGGCTCCATCCCAGGACCCTGGGATCATGATCTGAGCTGAAGACAGGTGCTTAGCTGACTGAGCCACTCTGGCGCCCCATCTCATGAAATCATTTTTAAAAAATCATTTGCTAGGCATGGTACTAAGTGCTTTACATATTTCATATTTTCAAAATCCTTCAACAACTTTATTGTCCTATTTTCACAGCTTAGGACTAAGGCCTTGAACCAACCTGACAGAGCCAGGATTTGCACCCATGTCTGTCTCATTCCAATGTCCAGGCTCTTATCTACTATGCTCTAGTACATTGTCTTTAATCACTTTTCAACAAACATTTTGCAACCCCAGATCATCTAACAGACTGGTTAAATGGGTGCTCAAGGCAAAGCAGAGGCCTCAAAGTTTTGTGGCAACAATTTCCCTTACAAGGTAATATGAGAAAGACAAAATGAAATAAACCTATAAGTCTCCGTTTTAAGAAAGGAATCAATTTTAAGAGAAAACCATGAACTAAATTAGTTGGACTTAAAAATTATTTTATTTATTTATTTGTTTGTTTAAAGATTTTATTTATTCATGACAGAGAGACAGAGGCAGAGACATAGGCAGAGGGAAAGCAGGCTCCCTGTGGAGATCTTGATGCAGGACTCCATCCTGGGATGCCAGGATCACTGCCCAAGCCAAAGGCAGACGCTCAACCACTGAGCCACCCAGGTGCCCCTAAAATTATTTTATGTATTCAGACAATGTCCAACAATATGCTTTAGTTTGTGCTAAATTAAAAGAAAAAAAAATTCCAAGATAGAAAACCAGGCAAAGCTCTTTGCTTAGTTGACTATTCAACTAAACCAAAGTAAGATAAATCTGACCAGACTCTGTTCTCTCTCAAAGGTGACAGATTTACCTGGTTTTCTAATACTTGAGGACATTCTTGCTGTCAAATTATTTTGCCATAAACCCATTTTTATCCATTTTAAATGTAAACTTCTATGTTTATAAAACCCCTTTCAAGTAATTATGAGAAGTCATAAAACATAGCTAGTGAAAGAAACAATGATAGTTCATAAATCTATTCTTATTTTTAAGCACTTTGGTGTTAACCAAAAACAGAATATTTTTTCTTATGTAGAACAGCTCTTTATTTTTAGTAAAAACTTCATAATAACTTTTAGTGTACAGATAGCCATATTGAAATCCACTATCTTTTATCTAGAGACTTGGCTGCACGGGTTATGAATCTTTTGCTAATCCTGTCCCTAACTGTGGTCGCTGCTCAGCTGGTTCTGCTGTGGTGCCATTGCTCAGTTTTGACCCCAGCCCTGGGGATGCTGGCTACACCAGGATCCAGGTGCCTTCTGAAGCAGAGGAAAGGTCTGTTTTCTCCATCAAGGTCAGTCTCATGTCAGTGGATTCTATTAGAATGACATTCTCACAGTAGGTGACACAAGTGGTATTTTCAGGCAGTGTTCAGCTTCTTTACTTGATGTATCATCAGCTTATTGTTGCATAATATCCTATCCCAAAACTCAGTAGCTGAAAAAACTTTTATTTATTGTTCATGAGTCTACTGATTGAAGTTCTGGTCTAGGCTGGGTTTGGCCAATTTCAGTCGGGTTCTCTTATGTCTCTGCTTTCAGCTGGCAGGTCAGAAGATGATTGGCTGGCAGTCAGGTGGCTCATTTGGGACAAGTCATCTAGCCTCCACGTGATCTCTCACTCCTCCAAAAGGCTAGCCTAATGCAGGAGACCACATGGATTCCAGACAGAGTAGAAGCCCACGAAGTCTCTTGAGCTTGGGCTCAGAACAGGCACATGGTCACTTTTGTCACATCCTATTGGTCAAAGCAAGTCCCTAGGCCATGTCAGAGTTAAAATTTCCATCTCTTGAAGAGAGAAGGCTCAAAATCACAATGTCATGAGCACAGATAGGGGAGTGAAAAACTGGAGCCACTGGTAATTTTCTATGATTAGGAGAATACACAAAGGGCATCTTCATTCAGCTCACCAGTACTAAGTCCCATATCCTCCTCTGGATACCTTTTACCTCTAGAACTACCAATAAGCAACTTCAGCAGCTTGAAAGGTATCATCCCTCAGCTAATTAGAGCCTCTCTAACTCTCATGGAAACTGAAGAGATTCTTCCCTTCACTATCCCCTAGAGATCTAGAAAACTGGGATGTTCTCGTGGATGCATGCCTACCCTCCCCTTCTCAGAAAGCCTAGACAGTAGTTTCCTCATGTCCTGCTGGTGCAAGGAAATCCAGCAAACTTACTGACTTCAGAAATCTCAAAGGAAAAAATGAATCTTGTCTTCATTCTTTTTTTTCTTTTTATTTATGATAGTCACACAGAGAGAGAGAGAGGCAGAGACACAGGCAGAGGGAGAAGCAGGCTCCATGCACCAGGAGCCTGACGTGGGATTCGATCCCGGGTCTCCAGGATCGCGCCCTGCGCCAAAGGCAGGCGCCAAACCGCTGCACCACCCAGGGATCCCTTGTCTTCTTTAGACAGTTTAGAAAGTTTCGCCACATCTCAGGGGAGATAGATTAGGGGTGATTAATAAGAGACTCTTCAGTAGCTCTTCATTTTCTCTCTTCTAGAAGAACTCTTTCTTTTGTAGCTCCCACTACTTTTCTGGTGACAAAAACTACCAAGCCAGTTGAACATTTTTCAAACCATGGGACCCTGGAAAGCTAACTTACCAGAATCTTTCTTCTTTTGCACCTGGCCTTTGGAAATTTAACATTTTTTTTTCTTTTTCTGTTTGCTGTTTCTATAATAATGGGTAGGTGATGTGACAAAGAAAGCTACTTGGGAAGGGAGTAAGGGACAACTTTAGATGGGATAGCCATAGAAAGCTTCTCTAAGGTGGTGATATGTGATATTAGAGTTGAGACCTTAATGCCCAGAAGGAGCCAGCTCTGCAAAGATCAGAGGAAAGGAACAGCTGGTGCAGAGGCTCTGGTTAGGCAGAGTAGGGCCTGTTCAATGAACATAGAAAGGCCTTAATGCCAGGAAAGGGGTTAACAAAAGAAGGCATGGTAAGGGATGATGTTGTCTGGGGTCAGATATTGCAGAGCCTTTTAAGCCCTCGTAAAAAGTTTATATTTTGTATTGTAAAAAGTAGAAAAGTGTTGGAGGGTTTAAGCAGGGAATGAAATGAACTAATTTCTTATTTTTAAAGAATCCCTCTGGCTTCCCTGTAGAGAATAGGACTGTAGCAAGGCAAGAGTAGAAAAATGAGACAAGATCTGAGGCTGCTGTACTCCAGGCAAGAGATGATGGTGGCTACATTGAGGGTGGTAGTAGTAGAAGGAAAGAAGTAAACAAATTCAAGACGTATTTTAGAAATAAACTTGCTAAGACTTGCTAAAGGGCTGGATGTTGGGGCCCAGAAAAACAGAGAAGCACAAAGCAAGCCTGTGTTTCAGGAAAACAAGAGACCTTAAAAATCACTTGGACCAATCATGTTTCTATGCTCGTTTTAATCAATACAAATTAAATAGAAGTTGCTTGGTTTTCAAATGCTTATCCTTTAGGGAAAAGGGAGAAATTCCTGTATAAATGGTAGGTAAGCTCCTGTGTTGCCATCTGTATTAGAGTGCTAAGGAAGGTCATAAGCCCTCCCAAGTGATTGACTATCACGTCACGGACAGAAGAGGGACAGGGGAGAGAAGGTGGTGACCTAGAATCACATGAGCTTCTCTAAGATTAAAAAGACTAACGTGACAGGGGCTGCACATGAAACCAGATTTGTTTTCCCCACAGAAGGTATGATAATTAACAGCTCTTTTGATCCTTGAATCTGAATTGGAGTTGCTATAGCCCTGGATGTCTGCCGTCCAACCACCTTGGATAAACTGAGAAAAGGACACAGTAGGGAAAGGAAAATGGGATTCTAGAGAGAGAATTTAAGTAACAGACTTCTTTGCTTTTCATGAATCATAATTATAATTATGAATACAGAGACATCTATAGATATACAGAAGTGAAAGAGAAAATTAAACACTATATTATAAACTATTTTATAGATAAGATGAAATAAATCAAATTCTAAAAATCTGTGTTGATCTAGTGGTTAGGTTTCTCCTAGACTTAAGTTTCTTGCCTAAGACATGGCAAAATATTGTTTCAATAATCCAGTGATTAATATCTTGAATCTGTTTTTATGGAGTTTTTTTTATTTAGGTTATATAAATGACCATGTACACCCACACCATTCCCCCAAGAAGCAAGGAAGTTAATTGGGTGAGTAGCTGAAGCCTGTGGCACTACTCAAGGCAGCATCCTCTGTCATCACAGGGAGTATCAGCTCTGTGAAAAAGATAAGAACTCTTCAATATTTTGGAGATTGTAAGTTTATTTTGGGAAAAGAGGAGGAAACAATAACCTCATTGTGAAAAACTGATATTCATGTAATAAGTTCATATGAGCAAAAGTGAATTTGAAGTAAAAGTTATTTGTATTTTTAATTTATATAAACACATGAAAACATAATTTTGAAATTATTTACTAACAACCAAAATGTATTCTTTAAATGATCAAAAGGAAATCAGTTCCAAAGCATTTCTGTGCCTTTCCTCTTAATAAATCTCTCCAAGGATATGCTCGGTGGTCCCAGAAAGATTTGGAATAGCTTCTGCCTCTGAAACAAAGAAACTTTTCACTTGATTGTACAGAGATGGGTTTGAGTAGAGTGACCACATCACTTCTTTTCAAATAGGCACACTTTCAAGAGTGAAAGGAGGCTCTATGACTAGTGTGACAGGACAATGGATATAAATGCCCATGTGATAGCCCTAGACTTAGAGCACACGATAAGCCAACAAAATGTCAACAGAGGGGAAAGGTCTTGTGTAGTTACCTTTATATTTAGAATTTATTTTCACAAACCAGATTGGCACCTAAGTAGCTATATATCCATGAAAGCCCCTAAACCCTTGCTCCAGTCTTGTAAGCTTCTGTGTAAGCATTTGTCACCTTATCTGTAGGGCCCAAGGCTCCCTCAGTGTGTGTGATATTGTGTGGTGTGTCTTACTGCTCTCTGGATGCTCACAAATGTTAATGTGCTTCTCTAAACACCTTCTCCCAGAGCATGACTTGTGCTTTAAGAAAAACTTAATCTTCTGTTTTAACATGTTTGTTGCATATTTAAGGTAAGATTGTAGTTCCTAGTACTGTTGTCCAATTTTTTCATGTTTTATATTGGTGCCCATATAAATAACTTAATTAGTATGACAGGTATCTTTTTATAAATAAAATTAAAAATTCACTCCTATATATTGTCAAACCACACTATATAAATATAATGGACTTTAAAAATTAATGTGTGTGTGTGCGCACATGTGTGTTCTTCAGATAATATTGAATGTGTAAATGGGCTTAAGGAATTCTCATAAAATAGATTGTGTACTATAAAAAAAATTGGATGACATGAACAAGAGAGATCAAATGCTATGTAATACTAAGGAGAACACATGCCTAAATTGTCTTCTTATAAAAAAGGGGGCATTTATAAGTTGCAGCTGGCTTTGGTTAATACCTTGGTAATTTACAAGGTTGGAGCATCTGGTTTTGTGTTTTATTTGAACATGCAAGAAAAAAATAGAACATTTATTCATCAAATAATCAAGAGGTTCCAATGACATAGAACTTTATGCAGTAGGGTATATACAAAATCTACGTGTATATAAACACACAAACATATATTCTATATGACAAATATACATTGAGTTCCTTGAACTGTTTTCACTTCTTGGAAAACAATCATTAGCAGGGCAGGCAAGATTCCATGTTCTTTACATGAATTGTGATGGAAAAGTTAAATGAGATGAAGATTGCTAGATATTTCCACCAATACTTCTGCTTTAGCCAGTTGCAGACATGTATAAGGATCCTTCTAAGTGAGGTAGTATTTATGAATAATATACTGTAAATAATTATCTCCTAGAGGCTTAGAAAAGTTGACAACTTTCTCAAAATGCCTCCTTACTATGCATTCAACATCCATTCATTCAACAAATACTTAGAATGCTACCATGTGCTGGCAACTATTGTGGTCATTTAGATATAAAATTGAACAAAATTAATTGTCTTCCCTCTTTCTGTTTGTATCCCAAGGAAAGAGATGGATAGCAACTAGAGAAATAAGTGAATAATATATATTATGTCAGATGGTGAAAATGGAGCAAAGGAGATAGTGCCAGTGGATGGTGAGGGTAAAGCATATATATGGTGAGGGTAAATTATGTAATTTCAGAAACCTGAAAGAAGTAAGGGAATGAATTATGGAGACACCTGGGGCGGGAGGGAGAAGTTCTCAGACAAAAGGAAAAGTTAGTGCAAAAGTCCTGAGTTGGGAATATGTTTTACATATTCAAGGAACACCACAAATGCCAGTGATGCTGAAATGGAGCAGCGACAGGAAGACAAGTAGGCGGTGACATCTGAGAGACTGGGTTGCCTCGGGTAACTGCTGCGCGGTAGTCTACCGTGGCAGATATGCTGGCAGTAGAAAGAGGTGTTCATTTGAAGAATATTGGACATTTTAAAAGAAACTGCTCTACTCTATTTTGGTCTATTTATCCTATTAAATTCTTTCTAGACTTTTTATTTCTCATGCTGGTGATAAAAATGTGTCATCTTCAGGCTATGTGTGTAAAATAAGATTTCTGAAATAACTTCACTTTGCTGAGATTTTTTTTTAATTTACTTTTTGGCAAATGATACAGCATCCACTCCCTGAAGTATCTTTCAGAGGAGAATTTATGAAAAAAAAAGCAAGGACATTTATTCCATTTCTGGAAATCATGATATGTTTAGCTGCTAGACAAGTGAAAGATTTTTCTGGCCAATCTGCTATGTAAAAGAAAAACATTCTTTCTTTCTCTCCTGTATATATGTGTGTAACTGTCTATATGTAATATGTATATCCGTATTTTTAAAAAATCTATTCTTAACCCATGAAGAACCTAATCCTTTCTCAAATTGTATAAAATCTTTAAAAATTATTTATTTATTGGCAGGTGGGTTATGGATTGATGGTGACTATATTGGATATTTTCTTATAAGATTAAGGAAAGCACCAAAGAAGAGGGAAAAAAATAAAACTTCCAGAAGCAAAGAATATTTTTCACTCATGATATATATGTATGTATGTATATCCAGATCTATGTATATGTAGTTGTCTAATCGAGTTTATGGATTTTTCCTTTGTCCCTGAAAATACATTTTTTTCTGTGCTTATGCTTAAAACCTTAGGCATCATAGAATAATGGCTAAAAGCTTTGGGGTTAGACAGACCTGAATTTGAATTCCACTTTTGCTACTTTCAGATAGAGGAACAAAACTCACTCTGTGTTTTTTTTTTTATTATTTAAATTCTGGTTAGTTAGCATATAATGTAATATTGGTTTCAGGAGTAGATAACCTCACAGAGAAACTAATTAAATGCCTACTTCACAGAGAATTTAACTATTATCTGATATAATGTATACAGTAATTCAGAACTATCTAATATGCAGTAAATATTCAGTGGAGCATAGTTAATATAATTCTTAACTCCTCCCTCATCTCTCAGTTTCTACATTCAGTCGTTCACCATTTTCTATTAACTCAACAGCAAGATTATGAGTTCTTTCCCTTTATCTGTTCTCAAATATAATGAACTAAATCACCCTTTTATTCATTCATCCAATACTTATTGAGCACATACTCTGCACTAGGGACTGTGCTAGGAGACAAAGAGAGCAGTGGAAAAGATGGAGAATTGCCATTAAGCTTTCAATCTATATAGAGCTGCCTTGAATACTAAATTTAGATAAGATATCCCCTCAGTATCTAGCACCGGTCCAAACATTGAGGATATTCCAAAATAACCATAGACTTAGTCTTGTAGAATTAGGAAAGAACCTAGAGATAATCCTGTATAAACCCCTTACTTTTAAATAAAAATTTATGGCTAAGCATAGCTCAGTATTATAAGGTAATGCTTCAAGTAGTATGAACAACATCATTTTGTTTATCCCAATACAGATCTCTTTATTTGATAGATGAAAAATAGTGACTTTATTATTTAATGTTAGAAAGGTTGTTAGAATTAGAAGTGGTACTGAATAAATATTGTGAGACATGAACATTAAAATAACTACAAATAACATGTCAAAGAAATTCAATGAAAAGATGGAGAATTTTTAACAGAAACATAATTACATGAAAAATAATCAAGTGGAAACTATAGAGGGGAAAAGCTCAGAGTAATTGAAATTAGTTCAATAAATGAGATTAACAGTAAATTTAGACACAGTAGAAGAGAAGATTGGGGAAACTGGAAGAAAATCAGTAGACAAACTAGATGGAAGAATGAAGACCAATGATGAGAAAATAGCCAGAAAGTCATATGGACAAAATGAAATAGCTCACATACATGTCATTAGTGTCCCTGAAGAAGAGAGTATGGAGAATAGGTCAAAAGTGTATTTGAAGAGATAATGACCAATACTTTTCCAAGACTGGTAAAAGATACAGAGCCACAGGTTCAAGGAGTGTTATAAAGCCAAACAGAATAAATGCAAAGAAAACCACATCTACGAACATCATACTAAAGCTGCAGATTAAATAACCAACACTCAACAAATTTTTAACAATATATATTTTGTGCAAACCATTGTGTAGTGAAAATATAGAATCCATAATTAGAGAGGTAATTTTTTTAATTAACTTTATTTATACAGGGATAGAGAGAGAGCACGCATGAGCCAGGGGGAGGGGCAGAAGGAGAGGGAGAGAGAATCTCAAGCAGACTCCACAGTCAGCATTGAGCCCAATTTGAGGCTCAAGCTCATGATCCCAAGATCACAACCTGAGCCAAGATCATGACCTGAGCTGAAATCAAGAGTCAGGTGCTTAACCAACTGAGGCACTCAGGCACTCCAAGAGATTAAAACATTTTTTTAAATTTTATTTATTTATTTGAGAGAGTGAGCATGTGCACATGAGAGAGTGAGCAAGCATGAGAAGCAAGGAGGGGCAATGAGAGGGAAAAGCAGAGTCCCCGCTGAGCAGAGAGCTGATGTAGGGCTTGATTGCAGGACTCCAGGATCATGACCTGAGCTGAAGGCAGATGCTTAACCGACTGAGCCACCCAGGTGCCCCCCAAGAGATAAAATTTACATTTAGGGGTATTTGGATGGCTCAGTCGGTTAAGTGTCTGCCTTCAGCTCGAGTTGTGATCTCAGGGCCCTGGGATCTCGAGCCTTGCATCAGGCTCCTTATGGGGAGCCTGCTTCTCCTTCTACCTATATCTCTGCCTCTCTCTCTGTATCTCTCATGAATAAATAAATAAAATCTTTTAAAAAAAAGTTATGTTAAATATAAAGCAAAATTCACCCATTTTTGGATTAATGTATTTTTGTGTGCTCTATTTAATAATATATAATATATGTTCATATATAAAATATATTTAATTATACATATATATTAAATTCAACAATACATTACATTTGGTTTTATCAGTCAAAATCTATTTAGCTTTATTCACTTGTTTATCTTTTCCATTATATACACAGACACACGAGGGGGAGGGAAGAAAATAAAGTGTTTAAAGTTTATTGAATTGTGTGGGATGTAGTCAAAGGACTAAATTTTATGAGACTCTAGTAAATTAAATATTCATTCTGTAATCTCCATGATATCCAATAGAAGAACAGCAAAAGAATACATAGCAAGTGGAATAACAAAGGGGAAATTGAATACTTGATTAAAGACGACAAGAAAGGAATAAAGGATATAAGGAGTAGAGAGAAATAAATAGAACTCTCCTTTTCATAGATAACAACTGAATGGTAGAAAATTCAAAAGGATTTTTATATACTGCTAGAATTAATAAGTGAATTTAGCAATGTTACCGATCAGTATATAAACATTACATGTAGTTATCAAACAAATTTTCTTTTTTTAAAATGATTTATGAATAGAAATAAAAGCATAAAATACAAAGGAATAATTTTAATAAGGTTGTGTGACTTCTATATAGAAAATTATAGAAATTAAAGATCATGAAAATTGGACTTACTTCCAAATATCAAGATTTATTGTGAACCTACAGTAATTAAGACTTATGAAGTCTGTGAGGCATGGGTGCAAAGATAGACAAATAGACCAGAATAGGGGACCTGGAGAAAAGCCTGGGTATGTATGATTTATGTCAAAGGTGGCATGCAGAGCATTGGAGAAAAGAGAGTATCAAAACATGGTTTCAATAAATGATGAGAAGGTTTTCCTACATGACACCAAATTTTTTTTGAAATTCAATTCCAACTTAATTATAGATCTAAATATAAACATAAAGCTAAAAATTTTAGGGGTACCTGGGTGACTCAGTCGGTTAAGCATTGCCTTATGCTCAGATCATGATCCCAGGGTTCTGGGATCCAGCTCCCTGCTCAGGAGGGGTCTGATTCTCCCTCCATCTCTGCCCCTCTCCCTACTTAAGCACTTGCTCTCTCTTTCTCAAATAAATAAAATATATAAAAAATAATAAAAAATGAAAATAAAAATTTAAGAAGATAATATAGCAAAATATGCTCATCACCTGATGATAAGCAAACTTTTTTTTAAGTGCACACAAAATATACTAATTTTAAAATGGGTGAACTTTGCCTTATATTTAATGTAACTTTTTATTTTAAAATTTTATCTCTCAGGACACCTGGGTGGCTCAGTGATTTAGTGCCTACCCTGGGCCCAGGGCTTGATCCTGGAGTCCCAGGATCAAGTCCCACATTGGGCTCCCTGCATGGAGCCTGCTTCTCTCCTTGCCTATGTCTCTGCCTCTTTCTCTCTCTGTGTTTCTCATGAATGAATAAATAAAATCTTTTTTAAAAATTTTAAAAATAAAATTTTATGTCTCTTATTATTGATAGTCTAAATTTTTTACTACACAGTACTTTGCACAAATATATATTGTTAAAAATTTATCTTTTTTTTGTTCATTGGCCCTTTTTACTATAATTTTTCCATAATTCATAAAATATTTTAAACATGTAGCAAACTTTTAAAATGCACTATTTATAGGCTTGTTACATGTTCACATGCCAGAAAATAATGTTATATTTCCTTGTAATCTTTGCAACAATATTTTGAAAGAAATCTAAAACTAAATCTCTCCTTATGCTCCTTATTTATAAACCATAGATCCCAGAATTTTAGAATTTGAAAGACTTAACAGATAGCATTGGAAGATGTCTGCATTGAAGAAAACTTAGAGTCTAGAGATGTTCAGTTCTGTCCCCACAGTCACAGACATGGTTAATGTTGTGGCCAAGAGGGAAGCCAGAGCTTTTTATGCCCAGAATAGTGCTTTCTTTCTTTATATATTTCATCCATTAATAAAAATTCCTATCTACATTGTAGGTATTTAGAAAACAAATAAAAAATGCCTGACACTCCCCTCATTCTGACATAATCTTATTTTTAATACAAATTCATGATTAAATATAATAACATACATAAAAATGTAAAAATGACTTTTTTTCCTTTCAGCTTAGAAACAGACATTTTGTCCTGGTTTTAATAACCTATATTTATAATGCTTGCATAATATTCCAAAAATAAGGTGTAGTTAATCATTTTCCTACTTTAGAATGTTTAGGTGGTGAAACGTGATGAATGTATTTATGAAACTAGAGTTTCCTACATTTGAGATTACTTCCCCAAATTTTCACCTTCTTGTGGCTCTTGATATACACTGCTAAACTGCTAAAAGGTATACAATATCATCAGTGATATAAAGCATCCTATTTTAACAATGAGAAAGGGTCTCATTTTTAATTCCAGTAAAGTTAATATTAGTTTCAGGGGTACAATATAGTGATTCGACAATTCTATACATTACTCGGTGTTCATCAAGTTAAGTGTACTCTGAATCCTCATCACCTATTTCCCCCATCACCTGCCCCCCCAACCTTCCCTCTGGTAACCATCTGCTTATTCTCTATAGTTAAGAGTCTGTTTTTTGATTTGTCTCTCTCTTTTTTTTCCTTTATTTTGTTTCTCAAATTCTATGTGTGTGTAAATTCATATGATATTTTTATTTATATAAATCATTTATATGATTTATCTTTACTGAAAACAGCATAAATTTTCCATGTTTTTTCTTGTTTTTCCTCTTTCATGAATTTTCTGTTCAGATCCTTTTTCTAGGCATATATTTTAGTGGTTTTTTTGCCTACGTATTCTTTTTATCTATTGATCAATTCATCAGCCGATCTATCTTCTATAAATAGGATATAATTTCTGTACCTGCTATATTTGCTAAACTTTTTTCTACCTTCTGTTTCTCTATACTATGCCCATCACAAAATAATCTAGTTATAAAAAATTACAATCTTTACTAAATCTATATAGAAGAGGCAACTAATCACTATTATGACTAGTAGATTTTCCTTCTTTTTCTTATTTTAGACACTGGTCAAAAGTGTTTTTGAGTGTTCCTTTTCATTATGAAGATATCATTCTTCAGTAGTGTCATAGTAGAGTTTATGAGGTTCATGTTCACCATTATATAGTTTTAACATCGCACAGAGATCCCAAATGACTATGAGTAAAATAACTAGATCTTCACTAGTATGAATAGTATGAATTTGGTATAAAACTAATTAACTTATAAGTGCATCAGGGTTGTAAACTTAAATATACCACAATTTGGATGTTCATATAATGTGACTTCTTCATTTCTCTATAACAGATCTAATTACCAGGGAGTATGGTTGAAATACTAAATTTAGTTCAATCTGACTAAAAAATTAGTCAATCCAATTATTTGAACAAATTTTGAGAATAATCTTAAAGTAATCATGAAACAATTTCTCATTCTCTTTCCTCTATTTCTCTTCAAGATGGGATTTGGATGTGAAAGAGAGAAGTGTAAACCATCCCATGGCATTGGGGGAGAGAGGAATGCTGGTCTCATGCTGGTCCTTAGATATGGAGTGATTGACCAGTCTCTAAAGTTTGGTTGTCACTTATTAATTGTAATAGTAAAAACTTATAAAAAACTAGTACAACATGGGCACCTAAGAATACAGACACTGGCTATAAACAACCAGTACAGTCATACTCTGCATGCTGGATGAATCACAGTTCTGCACCTGCTGCTAATGTCTTATGCTAATAAATCCCTTTTCTATCCGATCTTAGCTTAGTTAGGATCCATTGGCTTCTTCCAGCTGACCAGATCTCTCTATTCTTGTACTGAAAATCCCTGTCCTGCCTTTGACTCCCCAGTTCTCTGCACAAATGCCTGGACAAAGGGAGCAGGCTTTTCACTACATCATAGCCTCTTCCTTCCAGAGAAAGCATCTCCCCTCCTCTGTCTCTTTGCCTGAAACTATAATGGTAAACTTTGTATAGGGAGAGAAAACCAGCTTACCAATGAGGGGGGATATCAGGAATTCATTTTACATTTTAAAATACAGTATACTTACATCACATGCAATGACAAAATAAGAAAAGAGGTGTGTGTCATAGAAATACTAGAAAAATACAACATAAAATATGTCTTAAAATAATGAATTAAGGTTCTTAAAATCTCTGTTTCCTTCCTGTCAATCTGTGGCAAGAGATAATTCTTTGTAAATTTGCTTCCAAAGTCTCTATCTGTCCTTCATTCCGATACCATAAAAATCAAGATGAACTTACATTTTTAATGCTAGTCATTTATAACCCAAATCAAGCATCATATGTGGAAAAGATAACAAATGAATTAATGGAAGTAATCTAGCAGTAAATAGACTCAAATGACCTGAAGTTGTGGGTAAGTAGACATGTAATGCTTTTTCCTATTTAGCTTCTTTCTTCTGGTAACATCATATGATTTTCTTTCAGGAAACCCACACATCTCCTCTGTCAGTTTAAGTAGATTGGCTGGATGGGACAGTAGCTCTCTAATCCAGGAGTGGGCATATGACCTAACCTTGCACAATGAATAAATTCCTTTGTCCCTAGGAAGTGTGCATGATCTGTGGCATCCAATGATACTTAGTGTTGGGATTTTTTTGGAATAATTGAGAAGAGAACCCGCTTTTCACTGGAACAGCTAGCAGTACCTAGAGTTGCCAGAGGCCACCTTAGGTAGACAATTTACTTGATGAGTATAATCAACACAAAACAAATTATAGCTGGAAAATGAAAAATAAATCTCTTGAGCATCTGAATTTAGCAATTCCTCGAGAAGGATCTAAGCCTCAAGTTTTCTATGATATTAGTCAATGAATTCTCTTTTCATTTTAGTTAATGTGAATTTAAATTTTTGTTACTTGCAAACAAAAAATGTGCTGAATGATATGGACTGTGAGGTTTGTATTTTATATCATGCCATTGCCAAGAATTTATCTGTCTCCTTACACATTATTTAAATTCTTTCCAGAGGACTAGTTAGATTTATTCAGAAATATTTCATATGCCATTGATGCATGTAAGAAAAATAAACTTTCTTTTTATTATCTCTCAAGAGATATTATCGTAATTGGGTAAAGAACAGTGCCTTGCAAGTTGTGCATACATAACAATTAAAAAAAAAAACGAACAAACCAAATCAAAAAGAGCAAGCAGGAAAAATTTGATAAAAAAATTACATATTAACCTCTGCCAGCCATCTCATTTCAAGTGCCAAAGGCAATAAATTTTTTGCTACTTCAAATATAAATACATGTCTAGGAATAGAAATTCCAACATTAGCAGGCATAGTTATTTACAATATTTTAAATATGGTGGGAAAATATAAATTATATTTGAAATATATGATGGTAGGCTGATGACTTGAAAGTCTTTAATAGTATTTGCTTACAAATTATCTAAAATTATATAATTAATATATATGATCTTTATATTTATTTAATTTATATTTTTATATATTCCTGGAAGATTATAGACCAACTACTTAACTTTTCATAGCAATATCTGCCTTTAACCACTATAACAATTACCTAGATTAGAGTTTCTGTAAATTCTCCAAAAGTAAAGACTTTCGTTTTCAATATCGCCATAAAGACATGTGCTTCTAGATCATAGACAAAACTATTAACAAAATGCTAGGGTTCTGGAATTTCTCAGAAATACTTATATTTAGCTTAAAAATATACTATGCTTCAGAGCATACTATACTATGCTTTTTTTTGGTAAGAAATCAGATTATTCAAATTTATTACCATCAAGAATTATGCAATGATGTTGTAGTTCTCTTAAGTAGAATACAGACTGTGTACAACAGTGAACTCTACAGCACTAGCATCCACAAGGTAAAAATGAATGTTTCATCCAATATTACCAACCCTGGGGATCCCTTGTTGGCGCAGCGGTTTAGCGTCTTCGGCCCAGGGCATGATCCTGGAGTCCCGGGATCGAGTCTTATGTCAGTCTCCCTGTGTGGAGCCTGCTTCTCCCTCTGCCTGTGTCTCTGCCTCTCTCTCTCTCTTCTCTCTGTGTCTCTCATGAATAAATAAACAAAATCTTTTTTAAAAAAATTACCAACCCTGGATTGTTGATCTTGACTGGGCCTAGCTAGATCTGGGGACGTGTGCTCCATGTCCCTCAGCTAAAACAGCTATGCACCCTTCCCCGCCCCCACTTACCTATCTAGATAGTGTTGCCCAGAGGCCCTCTCCCTGCCCCTCAGCAAGCCGAGATAACGGGGATTGATTATAGTACCATTGAGAGAAGTCCAGTAGTCTTGCCACATTGGTTTATGGGGGCATCTTGAGAGAGTGGAATAGAGCGATTCTCAGGGGCTCTGACGACAGCTGCAAACCAGGGAGGGAAATCATCTGGCCCCTGCTCTGAGGACACATGTGTGCTCCCAGGCCCACAGGCCCCCCTCTGTGCTCCCAGAGAAACCACAACAATGCTTTCTACTTTGGGGATTTGGGAGCGATGAGTATTAATATAGTTGTATCATTACTAAAAATTTTTTCACAGGCTCAGTGCATGCACCATTTTATTGTAACATGTACATTATGCATCCAACTATCTACAGGGTTTTGAAAATTAGATATGCTAGACCTGTTTCAAAGTTTGCTTTGTGCATAACAATTCTGAGTAGTCTCATTAGGAACAAAAATAGAAAATTTTCACAGCTTCTTATTGCTATTCATACTTTTGAAAAATAATGAAAGGAATCAAGGTTTTAATAAAGTGGCGACTGAGTATGCTATCATCAAAATTTTAATATGTGGAAGCTAGCTGGCATTATAAAAATAAAACAAGTTTGAAACTGAGCCTTTTTCTTAAAGATTTATTTATTTATTTTAGAGAGAGAGAGAGAAAGAGAGGGCACGCACACATCTGTGAGGGGGCAGGAAAGGGTCAGAGGGAGAATTTTAAGCAGACTCCCTGGTGAGTGCAGAGCCTTACTGGGAGCTTGGGGTTTCATCTCACAACCAGAGATCACAACCTGAACTGAAACCAAAGTTGGACACTTAGCCAATTGCACCACCCAGGCACCCCTAAAACTGAGCCTTTTATTATTTCAAGAAATTTATTTATTTATTTAGTCTATAAATATATTTGTGAACTAAATGTTGTCTGAATTCCTTAAGAAAGCAACACACTGCTTTCATTTTACTACATGCGATTTAGTTGGCAATATGTGATAAACAATAGGTTCATATATTTCTTTAATAAAAATTAAATGTCAGAGTTGGAACTTTCTTTTTGTGAATAATTGATATAAACAACCCTTTGTGACTTACAAGTTATACTCCTTTGAAACAGCAAAATTAGTGCTACCTCCAATTTTAAGCTTCTTTTTTTTAAAAAAATTTTTATTTATTCATGAGAGATACACACACACGAGAGAGAGAGAGAGAGAGAGAGAGAGAGAGAGAGAGAGAGAGAAAGAGAGAGAGAGAGAGAGAGAAGCAGAGACACAGGCAGAGGGAGAAGCAGGTTCCATGCAGGGAGACTGACGTGGGACTGGATCCTGAGTCTCCAGGATCACGCCCTAGGCTGAAGTCGGTGCTAAACCACTGAGCCACCCGGGCTGCCCTGTGAGCTTTCTTTAAAAGACAAAAGCATTCAAAAGCATAAGATACAGCATTTTGTTTTTATGGATTTTGCCTGTGTGTGTGTGTGTTAAACAGCATTCTGAAACTTTTAATAAAAATAAATCCACCCTATTGTTTTTTATCCAAACCAAAATGTTAAAAGAAACAAAAAATTTCAAGTGAAACTTGTTTCTTCGCCCACACTTTTAGCATGTGTAAAAGAGAAAAATCTTTATCTGCTTGTCTAAAATCCTGTTGACAGCATTTTTTAAAATTTAAATTTGAATTTTTTTTAGTCTACTGAAAATTTTTCTCATGTAACCCAAGCCTCCTTGACTTACAGGAAGCTATTTGGAAATGTATATAGAGCATGGACCTGGGAATTCCCCAATACCAGTATGACTATCCCTTTGCTTTTGGCATTGTATTTAATTTGGCATTGGCATTGTATTTAATTTCACACACATAAGATTATTCCATCCTTTTTAGGGTTCTCAAAATCACTTTGAGAGCAAATGTAAATTTATTTATTTTGCATTCCCAATATTTTGTATTCTTAGGTCTATTTGAATATTTGTTAAAGGTGCAGACAGGTACTTTGAAATGTGAACAAAAAAATGAAAGAGTCCAGGTTGACACTCAGGCCTGTCACTTATATGTCACCAACATTGGATAAACCACGTAAACTTACTGGGTCTCAATTTCCTAAACTGTGAAGTGATAGATAATATCTGAGCTTTTCCAGATATAATGTTCTATGGATCTCTAGAGGGCTACACCCAAAAAGACATGTCTGGGGTAAACAATTCTAAAACATATGCCCTATGCTAAGATTTCATAGCTATATAAAAATAGACTCCCTGAACTTAATATCTCTATTCTATACTGTTTAAAAGCCATCAATACCTTCTATGACATTTTTTCCACATCCATGTAATGACAGTAATTCATAAACTTAATATGACTGTGAGATCTGGGAAAGCAGATTCCATTCAGGTTTCTATATCTTTAATATCTCCTTTAGTGATTTTAGATGATATGGATTCAACACTTGTTTATTACAGTGGCTAAAGAATGCTGATCTTTAACCATTAAAAAAAATCTATTTAATAATGCTTTAACTTCTTTCCATTTTCCTTTTTTTCAACTGACATTGTCAATTCCAGCTATACAAGGGTCCTGCATGCTGAGTCCATATTTCTATTTGTAATATAACACTTTTAAATTTAAATGCATATAATTATTGACTCATGAACCTTGCAAATAATGTTTGCATCATCATCTATTTCCCTAAATCAAGCATGCCAGCATAGGGTGAATAATTATATTTTGGTACCTAATTCTCATTTTAGCATTACTGAGCCTACACACATCTGCTACTCACAGATGAAAATATAGAAAATGATTGAAAATAAGAGTAAAGGGATCCCTGGGTGGCGCAGCGGTTTGGCGCCTGCCTTTGGCCCAGGGCACGATCCTGGAGACCCGGGATCGAATCCCACATCGGGCTCCCAGTGCATGGAGCCTGCTTCTCCCTCTGCCTGTGTCTCTGCCTCTCTCTCTCTCTCTCTCTCTCTGTGACTATCATAAATAAATAAAAATTAAAAAAAAGAGTAAAGAAAATAAGAGTAAAGAAATAAAGACAACCAATCTAAGAAGAAATCAAGCAGGAGAATTTAGACATTGGCAATTTTAAGATTCAAAAATATAAAAGACACATATAGGGAAGAGAAAAAAATACTATGGAAAAAAGTTGACTCTGAAAAAAAATATGAAAACAAAAGCTTTCTTAGTCCAACCTTAGAAACCTAGGCAAATATTTCTATTAAAAATGACTGCTTTGGCTCAAATTTTTTCCATATTTCTTTTCATGTATCAGAGCAGTCAATGGAAGTGAAAAGTCTTAGACAAATTGGTAGGCAATGATTGTGTAGTGCCTTTAAATATTGGTTCTTAGAATAGAAAAAACATACTAGGATGCCCCTTTAATGGAACTACTGATGGAAGAGAGTGAGCCTGAAGACTAAGAGAAATAGGAACTTTCAGGGAATATGGGAAAATCTGAAGCACATGAATTCAAAGTCAAGGGTGTGGAAAGACAGTAATGCTTTGGACATACTAAAAAACTGAGATTGGAAAAGAGGTGGTTCTGTAAGTAACAAGTTAAAATATAAGTAATCCAGAGGCTAGGCTGGCTGGTGCTAGAGAAGTCAAGAGAGAGAGAGTGAAAGAAACCCCACATATAAGCACAAGGTTGGATACAGCAGCTTGCTTACATTTATGGAAATAGACAAACAGAGAAGATATGGGAAAGAATTCATCCTAGTGAAAATAGGTGGCAACATAATGAAGAGCTTTAGAGCATAATTGCCACCAAAACTACCCCAGGGAAAGATCTCAGATCTGATGGGAATTTAGAAAACCTGGCTTTGAGAATCTCAGCCTAAAATCAAAACAGCTGAGCAACCACAGGCAAATGATTTACTGTCTAGGATCATACAGAAATATACATGTCAGGCTGTATTTCCTCAATTCTGAGCCAGGCACAATCAAGAATGGGAGGAATGAGAATGGAAACACTGCATGAGTGAGATCTGCCTTTGCCCTCAGGGAGCTTAGATTCAACAAAATAAGCAAAAGTGACAAGAGCTTTCTGGTTCAGAGTAGAGATACATAAATGTTAACTAGAACACTGTGAGTCTTGAACAAAGAAACCATTTTCCTTTTGGGGAGCAGAAGAAAAATGTTTTAAACTGGTTAAAAATAGTGCATAGGAAAAGACTGAGAAGTAACGAAGTGCACAGTTGTTTCAGGGGCTAGTTAAGCAGATTGATGGTCAAATGAAGTATGGCAATTGGTGCAGTTGAGTCTGGAAAATTGTTAGAAGTCAGGCAGGCCTTACAAGAAATGTCGTGTTTTTTCTTTTGGCAACTGACTACAACTACAGAAATTTTTGCAACATGTAATCTGATCTAACCATTAATCTCAAAAACATTTTTCAAAATTAACTATTTCAACAGCCAAATGTGTATTTCTATCTATTGCAAAGGTCATTTAGATAATAGTTATGCCATTCAAAAACTAAAGGTTTAAAGCACATTGTTTGAGGACAAATTCTAGAGTCAGGCTGACTTGAGTTCACACCCTATATCTGCCACTTTCCAGCACTATGACATGGGTGTGTTACTTAATCCTTCTGTTCTCCAAGTGTAGTGTTCAAAGCAACAGTAGCCAGCATCACAGAGGGCCTTGTTAGAAATGCAAATTCTCTTGCCCCACCCCCAACTTACTGAATCAGAAACTCAGAGAGTGGGTATAGCAGTAGGTGGTTTAAGAAATCCTCTGGGCGATTCTGATACTAATCAATATTTGAAAACCACTGCAATAAGTTTTGCTCTAACTTGTAAAGAGTGTCTCTAGAAGTATTCTGGAAGAGGAAATCTCTTTCCTTTCTCTCCACAAGGCTATGAAACCCAATGTAACTGGGGTAGACAGAACATTTGGAGAACCATTTGAGAACTCACCTTGTGTTCCAATAGATACCATGCTAGTCTGATAGTTAGATCAAATATATTTATAACATCACCTTCCCTGGAAGACAGGGCAATTTTTCAAATGTGAATTTTTCAATTTTGGTCATCTGCTCTGGGCAAAGTTTATTGTAGTACCACAGGGAACTTGAAATTTGTGCAGTGGATGAAAAAACGTTTAATGCAAAATAAATTGATAAAAAAGCAAATAAAAACAAATATTAAACGACCATGATTTTTTAAAAAATCGAAAAGTCAAGGAAAACAACTTTAAAAATCTCTCCTGCCTCTTCAGTCCTAAAACACAAATGGAATGCCCTGGCTAGTTTTGCAAGAAGGAAAAAATGATAACACGTTGATTTAGCTAAGAATAGAACTAGCAGTTACCATACTTAAGATAAAATTACAGGGACTATAAATCTTTATCCCTTAGGGCATACTGCTGGGATTAGAAAGAAAATCTACTTATGATTTATTCTTTTAATAGTTCTGAGATTTCTAAGGGTCTTTTGTTTTCACTCCTTGTACCCACTTTGCCTAACTTTGTATCAGCATTTGGGGGATACTTTCTATAGTGGAAATAGATGAAATGAGCATGATGTATATTCACTGTCTCAATAGGAAATGTTCCTTACCAATACATATTATCCAAATATAGCTTCCTGTGAAAAAAATGTTGAGTCCAAATCCTAAGTATTTCAAAGCAACAAGCAGCAAGTAGTGGAAGAAAATGCAATTAGCTGTAAATGTGGATTGAGGTGTTTCATCAACCTGGTGAGATTTGGTGGGCTCTGTTGAGAGACACCATGTTCATAAAAAACAACACAGCTGACCCACACCTGTGTAGGCAGGTTATAAACATAGCCTATAAGTGTTCCAAGATACAACAAGTAAAAGGGAAGCTTTCTCTGAGGTCATTTATTAAGAGCTCTGAAATTCCTTCCATTAAGAAAACAAGTGCTAAAGACAGACAGTGTTCTGGAGAGACTGAGCAATATAAATGTAATTTTTAAAATTTAGTTCAGTCTTTATGATCTATTTGGTTATTTATATTGATCAGATTCACTGGATAATTATCCAATTCTATAGGCAGCTTTGACGTATAAATGGGCATAAGCTATTTATAGAAATCAGTGTTTTCTGCTGTGGGACTGAAATGTAGGAATTCAGAATGGAAGTTGACCAGAACTAAATATTCAAAAAGCTTGATGTAAAAGTACTGTTAAGGGTGCAGAGATGCACGAGTGGAGATGATGCCAAAAACATCTAACATAGAAAAATGAATCCTTTGGTGAAATTTTATTGATTTGTGGAATCTGAATGGAAGAAATTTTTTTTAATTCACTATAAACATTTTGAATTTCCATGCAGGAAACTTGTAAAGGCAGTCTTGAGAAAGTGATAATTTAAAAACAAAAACAGAAGCAGAATTGTAGTAGATAATAATAATATAGAAAAGACTCATGACCTACAATTATTTTCATTTCCAGCCCTTAACTTTTCTGATTTTAATTCTTTAACCACCTAAAGGAAATTCCTAAAAGGAGGATGGTAAGTGAAAGGAAAGCTGTTGTCAGGGCATATTCTATCTCTATCTGTTGATTACACAGTCTTATATTCCTATCTTTACCTGCAGGAATAGGCCTCACCAATATAATATATATGGTCATTTCAGACCTCAAACTTCTCCTCAGCTATCTCAATGGACTTTGATTCCTTATAGATTCCAAATAGCTGTGTACCTATTATTCTATTAAATCCTAACTATACCTCTGCAGGATACCAAAGTGGTTATTGAATCTATCATATCCTACAGAGACTCAGCAGATCAGAGTTACAGCCCAAGTTTGTAGCCAGGTTTTGTCACTCGTAGCTGTGGGAGTTTGAGAAGTCACTTACCCTCTATGTGCCTCAGTTTATTCATCTGTAAAATAAGGATAACAATAGTATTTCTCTCAAAGAGTTGTGAAGTTTAAGTTCGTTAATATATGGAATGTGCTTAGAGCCATACCTGCATCATAAAAGGTGCTAAATAAATATAAGCTATTTGTACTCAATTTATAGTTGAACCTAATTTTGCATCCTAGTTCCATGGAACTGACTTGCTGTGTGTTCTAGGAAAATCTCTTTACTTAATGATCTTTGGTTTTCCTCAGGGGTAATTTCAAGATTAAAAACAAAAACAAATCTCATAGCAGTGAAGGCTTAATGGGATAAAATGTGTCATTGGTCTTTGATAAACCAAAAGGACTAAAAATTGGCCAAGATGGTTGAAAAGTTTTGGTGTCAGAGATCAAATACACATATGTGATGTTAACCTACCTAGATGTTGTGCTCACTGACTCTGACTCTGGGAGGACATTCTAGATTGGTCTGGTACGAAGTGAATGTAAAATTGATGCTAATCCACTGGGATAACAAAGTTGCACCTACCATGGAGAATGAAAATATTAAAATTTACCTCTCTGACAAGAGTTGCACATTTATGATAATCTTTCATTTTAGTTTGAGCATCATTCCCAGTTATGTGAAAATACTGTAATTAAATGTTGGCAAAAGCTAATGAAATACTACAAAATGTCAACTGTAAAGTTAATTTTAGTGAGACAAATTCAAGAAGTAGAAAAGAGAGTTCAGTTAGGAGTAAGACCATCTTAATAATTAGCCAGCTGAAGAGGTCTCACTGAGCATAACCAAAGTCACATAGAGGTCCTGGTGAGGTTCTGAATTATTGTAAATTAGAAATTGAATGGTATTCAAGGGCACTTGGGTGGCTCAGTAGGTTAAGCATCAGATTCTTGATGTTGGCTCAGGTCATGATCTCAGGGTTGTGAGATCAAGTCCCACATTGGGTTCTGCACCAGGCGTGGACCTGTTTAAGATTCTCTTTCTCCTTCTCCCTCTCACTCAAACCCCCTCATTCCTCTCTTAAAAAAAAAAAGCAAATAGTATTCATAAATCAATAGAGAAATTAGACATTCAACTGTGCAGCATAATCAACGCATTACATTTTGATGATAAACTCTTTCATCTCTACAAATACATGACAACTGTGACAACCCAGACAGAGGTGGATGAAAGGTTGAGGAGGGAAGGAACATAGCTTTACATCTGATGAGTGGGCAATTTTAAGGGTCTCTCTGCAGATATAGGTTTCTTATAAGCCAGGCAGGAAATGAAAGTCTTATTCCAAGGCCACTGTCATTTCTTCATCATCATAAGTGATTGTATTCAGACAAATGCATCCCCAACTGGGTGTGGCAGTACCTGGACAGGTCCTCGTTCCACAAGCCTTTCATTCAGGATCTCTGACTCCATCATTCTCCTCTCCTCTGTAAGGCTCAGGCCTATTTTGCAGATAGTTGTCAACTATTTTGCAGATAGTTAGTAAAAGTGTGATGAATAAATCTTTATACATGTCTTACCCAGTAATTTACTAAGAACATAAAGAAAGAGGAGATCCCTGGGTAGCTCAGCAGTTTAGCGCCTGCCTTCTGCCCAGGACATGATTCTGGAGTCCTGGGATCGAGTCCCATGTCAGGCTCCCTGCATGGGGTCTGCTTCTCCCTCTGCCTATGTCTCTGCCTCTCTCTCTCTCTCTCTGTCTCTCATGAATAAATATAAATAATATATTTTTTAAAAAGAACATAAAGGAAGAAATCCTGTCTTCTATTTCTTTGTATCTTTTATAAAGTATATGGCATAATACATATAATTGTAGATAATCATTAAAATTTAATTGGAAGATTTTTATTTGTACTTTTGAGAAATTACTTTATGGTCATAACACTATTGTTGATTGCTCATTAACTAGCAAAATTGTGAAAGAAGATAGTTGATATTGATTATAAGAAATAAAACAAATAACAAAGATGTATGAGTTGACCATTTTCATGTGCCTAAGTTTTATCTCAAAACAAATTTATTATCAAGAGACTTATATTCTTATCTGTTATTGCCACTAACTGACTATTTGAGGTTGGAAATTTCATTTTCTGTTCATAGGACGAATTTTTTTTGGCATTAAAAATATGTTTTTTGGCATTAAAAATATGTTTATCTTTAATGATCCAAGATTCTGCAAGACACACTGATATACCCAGAACTGGGTGGAAATACAGCTTTCTCAGCGGTGCTGCCGCCAACCTGGGGGCAGGGAGGGGCTGGATGCTGGCTGGAGACCCCCCCCCCCCCGAGGTAGAGTCCGTTCCAACCTCTTGGAGAATCTCAGTGCCCTATCTCCATGGAAACCACCCTAGCACTGGGATGGAGCTCTAGGGAGCCCATAGGAGCATCTCTGAGAGCTGGCTATTATATTAAATGAGATAATAGGATTGTGCATTGTAGAGTATTAATCTAGAGTTATAGCATACTCACTATGGATGGACTCCAAAAAAGAGAAAATGACTAGTTTTCTTGGATGCCTTAATCAAAGTTGTAGAAAACCCCATTGGTAATAGAATTAGAGTTCAGGTCAAGTTCTTAATTCTGCCACTTACTGACCTTGGCGAATTATTCACTTGACTGCCAAATTCCTCAGATATAAAAGAGATCATTCATTCACAATCTCCTTTGATTGATTCAAAAATTAAACGAGCAAACACATTGCAAGTGTGTAAAGCAGTGCCTAGCACATAGAATATGCTATTTTATGAGTTTTTTCTAGTCCTCTTCCTTCCTATTCTTCCTTCTATCAGCAGATCTCCAAAGTGGAGGATGGGACAATGAGGTTATTTAGCGAAGAGAGCCAAAATGACTGTGATGAAAGAACAACAACCAGGTCTCATTCCTGGCTCTTCCAACTCCTTCCCATAAGTGAATTTAATCTTCCTGGCTGTACTTTCTCATCTTGTTTGGTCAGAAGGCTCATCTTGATAGGGCAAAGACCAGAGTGTTAATTCTAGCCAGAGGTTTGTCTAGTTATATAATATATAATATAATATTGAATATTTCCCTTAAATATTACTCTAGGACTTAATTTCTTTATCTAACATTGAAATGTCTAATAATTTTACAGGTGTTAAATAAGGGCTAAAACGTGGGACAAGGAGTAACCAAGACAATAAACAGAAAAAGCATAACTCCTACTACCTAAAAAGGTATAATGAAGAAGAAAAGGAGAGGAGTCAAATTAGAAACTTATCCTTAGTTAAATCATTAAATACATCTTTAATTAAGCTCTTAATTCCAACTACACTAAAAAGCTGGAAATAGCCGTGAAGCACTGGTTACTATAGAGCACCATCTAGTTTTGGCCTCTAGAACTGCAAATGAGTCTTAATTCCCTAAGGAAACTTACTTCTCTATTAAGTAAATTCTCTGGAGGGTGGAAATAGAGAAACTTACTCTTTAGTGTTTTGAGTTTTTTAATTATTAAAATTGTAACTTGCAGCCATTGATTCCTTATTCCCTCAGAAAGGTTAAGCATGCTTTTTTTTGCAACAGCCACTGTTCATTTGATATATTTGTTTCTTATGAAAAATAAATGATCTCTAGGTAAATATGAGACATAAAACAGATGATAATAGCAAAGATCTATGTATATTTAGGACAATGTCAACACTTCCATTATGAACTTTCTTTCCCAGAGCTCATGGATTAGCTGCATAAATTTAAGTAAGTGTAAACTTGATGTATAATGACTTCAAGCGTATCCTAGAAACAATCAAGTCTTTAATAAAATCAGTATCTTATAAAAATGGCAAGACTTCAATTGACCCACCAGTCTTTATTTCAAAAGTATATTTTAGCCTTGAATGAGAAATTAAGTTTTGGTTCTCTGAAAATATTTTAAAACAGAGAATGCTCTTGTTGTCTTTATTTTTCCTTGGCTTAGAGGTTACATTATACATTTCAACTAACTATACTAGTAGTATAGTATACATATACTATATATATATATATATATATAGTATATGTATACTTCTTTAGATGAACCAAAATACTCCTAGAGATAGGCCTTTGTGCATATATAACTAGTTAGAAATAACTGAAAGAAATACAATAAAATTTTTACAAGAGGATTTTTTAAAGAATGAGAATACAGATTGATTTAGTTAATATGAATTCTATTTATAAAAGATACCTTTTGTGCTTGGCAACTCATGATGATACTCATGTTATATTTCTACATGAGCTTTTAAAATATTCATTAGCTATAATTAGGATAATCACCTATATACAGTCTGACAAAAATCTTTCAAAAGATTCACATAGAAAAAAATGTGACAAGCCAGCAGTACTCCAAAGTCATGACACTTTGAATTTATACAGGACTGTGGCATCTCAAAACAACATTTAATAAATCACTCATTTGCAGAGGAGGATAATTTCTCTGACAAAATAATACGCTTTATATGAGAGACCACTTTAACTTTTATTTTTTTCTATTCTTCAGCCATGTTACCTGTGATTAATTAAACTTCTGGAACATCACTTTTTGTTATTATAGTTAAAAATGTGTTTGTTACTTGAGAAAAATATATAACTACATGATTTTCAGGGTGGCAATTTGGAGAAGTGAAGTCCTAGCATTCAAGCTATGCAGCAGTTTTCAGAAGCGAAAACACAGGTAAAATTGAACCTAATCAGAGGCAAAATAAGCCATTCTTCAGGGTAGTCACTTCTACAACATTCTGATGAATTGGTTTCAGGCCTCCTGACCCAATGACGCATAGCTCTGAAGAGGATTCAACATATTGGTCAGTTATTCTTTAAGAAAATCACCTTTATTCAGGTGCTAATCCTTCAAGCTCATATCACATTGTTAGTTTCCATAGAAACTATATTTCCAATTCTTTTATCAAATGTTGCTTAGGGTTTTAAGCCAAGGCAAGTGTCATTGAGTCAGTTTTGAGTAAAATGGAATACAAATAACAAACAATCAGGAAGCAAATTGAATGGGCAAGTAAGAGTAAATGGCCAAATCACTGGCTTTCTAGAAAAGACAAAAATTCTCTCAGTTTTAGTAAGGATCAAATGTGGAATGACCAAATGTGTCAAAATTAAGGTAGAATGTTTTAGATATCTGAATGATACTGGCAGATATAGTTACATTTTATTTTCAAATTGGTGTTTGTTACTTAAACCAAATATTTGAATTGTCAAGGACTAAACCTATTTGCTAACCAGTTTGAAAATACAGATATCTTACTTTGCAAAGAATTATCCATTATTTTTGAAAATATAATTTAATTTGTGAATACTCTTTTCTCCAAAACAAAATTGCTCTCATCTTATGTTTTACTATAATTCAGGAACTGTTTTTGAATATGTAACTGCCGAAAATTTATTATTTTAAAATTTTATTCATGCAGATAGAAAATTCAAAAATAATATGTGAACTGTAGTATAGTATACACAGTATGTAATGAATGATTCAAAAGTGTATTTCTCAGCATCAGTAGAACTCTTAATGAAAGGAAAAAGGTCTTCTACAAGGGATTTAGGAAAAAACTCTGATCTCTCTAAAATGACTGCAGCAGTTGGCAATTAGATAACAAGGCTGCCTCAATAGGGAACCAAATGTAGAAACAGGGAATTCTGACCAAGTATCTAAAATTGTTGAGGCACCTGAGTGGCTCAGTCGGTTGAGCGTCTGCCTTTGGCTCAGGCCATGATCCCAGAGTCCTGGGATTGAGCCCCTCATTGGGCTCCCTGATAGCAGAGACTCTGCTTCTACCTCTCTCTCTGCCCCTCTCCCTGCTCATGCTCTCTCTATTTAAAATAAGTAAAAGAAAATATTTTTTAAGTATCTAAAATTGTTAAGATCATGATGAATAAGCTTATAACTCTTGACTAGGTAGAATCCTAAAATAAGTATTATGTTTTAGAACTTCTTCCCTTTGTCTTGTATTTTATAAGCTGGATCATGTTCATGGTTATTGCTGAAAGGAGTTTTGATCTGATCCTAAATTTCTCCTAGGGCGCCAACTTTGTATTAGTAATTAGTAAAATTAGTGTCAATAATTGCTAACGATATCTTGAAACGAAAGGTGTTCCATGATAAATGTGTAAATTTTACAATAATATAACTATTCAAGTCTTGAATTATATGGAATCTTGTCATTTAGTGTTGATATGCTATCAGAATGTGACCAGATAGTGGGAGGCAGAAGAGATAAAAACAGGAAGGAATAACTGACTAGAGTACAGGGCCCTAAGAGATGTGGTAGCTAACTTGAGCAGCAAGTCACTGCTGACAGGATGAGTGGAATACTGGCATAGCAGGATGAAATATATCATCTCCCATCTCTTGAGAAACCCAATAGCCCATAGTTGTACTATCCATTTTCCATTGGTTTCTATTTGTTCCCATCATGTAGAATAGTTGCATAGCACAGAGCTATAGTATTTGATCAAGCATTTTCCCTGTTATATTTATATTTCCCACGAAAATAAATTTAATGGAACATGAAAAATAAACCAAAACACCGAGGTTAATGGAATAAAAATAAAATCTATGAAGTGAAATTAATTCTTCTTTAATTTATGGTCCCCTTATATCTATTGGAATGTCATGTGGTCCCAGAATTTAGGCCAAACTAATAGTGACAAAAAGATTGATAAAATTCCATATTACTTTTATAATATTTTTGATCTATTACTCTTTCCTTTTAAAACTATGTCAGAGTTCACATTTTCTCATTTTATTGTTATAAATTTATACAAAAGATGCAGTTTTCTGTTAATTATTAGATAAGATAGAAATTATTCAAAATTAGTATATGTACTAATATATACACTATTATAGAATGTAGTCTAATTTCATTTTCTTTTGTCTGCCGCAGTATATGCTAAAGGTAATGGAGTGGACACTTTTATTCTTTTTGGCTGTCCAACACATGAATTCCTTTTCCATGTTTGGGAAATTCCTACTATATGAGACTGAACCTTTCTCCCACTGTAAAAGCTGAAAATATGAGATACTCTTGTTTCCCAGCTAAGTACACAATGATGGTGGCAGTAGTGTTTTCACCAGACTATCTCTGTGGTATGATTTAGTCATTATTCCTTGTATACCTTGAAGAAGTTGGGTGAGTTACCCAGTATCTATTTAACAAAACCATTTTCTGCCTAAATCAAGCAGAATTGGTTTCATTTGCTGAATGATAGTGCAAATAAAGAGACTTGGTTGCATACCATATTACAACATGAGAGAGGAGGGCCTAGTTGGAATTGAAAGCAATAAAAATCCAGCTTATGTTAATTGATGGAACATTAGAAACTCAAAGCATAAAATTATTTACTAGGTTACTTGAGATGAAATACTCATTGGAGAAAAAGGTTTTGGGAATTACGTGGCCAATACCAAGGGCTTGAAGAATTAAAGGACTATGGGGAGGGATGGTTATTTCTAATAGCACCATAAAGTTTATACATAAAGAGAATGACAAGGTCAGAGTAGATGGCCAAAGATAGCTCTGCTCCACATTTATGGAGTGAATTTATGCATTTTCCTGATGTTGCTCCCTGGATATATCTTCCCTTAAGGAAATTCATAGTAGGATGGATGCCTGAGAGAACACTAAAATTGACTAAAGTCAACTCCTTTTTGCAAAATGTTCAATGTGAACATTTTATTTTTTTCCCCTGTGAAAGAGTCAGACAGATAATTTAAATGACAAATTAATCAAGCGTAGTTAAAGAAGAAAACACCCAGCCCTTTAGTGTATCAAATATCCAGGTCCAGCTAAGTGAATTATGTTATCAATAAGGCAGGTTCAGGTATAAAACAAGTTTAAGTCCTTAAAAATGCAGGGTGGGGTAAAGAAGTTAAGAACAAGGAGTAAGCAGAAAGATGAATATATGTATTCATGATTTGAAGACCGGTGGAGGCCAACCTAACTGCAAAGATTAGCCCCAATGAGAGAAGCAAGTGTTCAAAGTAGGCTGAAGCAAGACTCAGGCAAGCACTGACACCAGATAATATAATTTCAATTGCAGGGCCAAGTAGCAAGGGAGCCTAGTTAGTAGTCCAACTCAGAAGTTAGCAGAATCTCCACGCTTTGACATTTCCAAGGGAGTGAACACTTACAAGTAACTAGCAGAGTGAGACTACAGCCACTGACTTGGGATCAATTTGATTTCTCAAGAGGCTGTATTAGTTAAGAAATTAAGAATAGAACTAAAATAACTAAGGATGAATATATAGATATGAAGGTGGAAACACAGCCTGATAATTCAGACCTATACAGAAGGCCTATACTGCCATAATAACATGGGAGTCTCAGAGTAGCACAGAATTTACTGCAGTGGAATCAGATTCTGGGTGTAGGAAACATGGCTATTTCCAAAGCCCCAGATAACAAAGTTTTCTGCCTTGAATATAACAACTGACATTTTAGGACATAGATTGATACCTATTTTTAAAATTGTGTGGCACCAAGATGACTGAAGAAAACAAAACAAGGAAAGAATTGAAAAACTACCTCAGAAATCCATCTTCGAAGTTTTGTCATTTTAGGGATCACAGGAAATTTGAGTGCTGCAGAAGAACAGAGATGAGTAAATATTGCCTTGATTTTCAAAAAGAAAAAATAGATAAATCATTCAAAAATTTAAAATGTACATCGAAAAATACAGACATCAAGAGAATGAAAAGACAAACCACAGAATGGGAGAAAATGTTCGGAAAAGACACATCTGATAAAGGACTGTTATTTAAAATACATAAAGAACTCTTTAAAGATCAATAATAAGAAGCAAACAACCTGGTTAAAGAATGAATCAAAGCCCTTAGCAGACACCCCAAGGAAGATAAACAGATGGCAAATAAGCATATGAAAATATGCTTCACATCATATGTTACCAGGGAAATGCAAATTAAAACAAACATAAGATACCACTATACAATATTAGAATGGCTAAAATTCAGAACATTGGCAACAGGAATGCTGGCAAGGATGTGGGGCAACAGGAGTTCTTATTCATTGCTGACAGGAATGCAAAAATAGTACAGCCATTTTGGAAGGCAGTTTGGCAATTTCTTACAAAATTAAATGTACTCTTTCCATACAATTCAGTAATTCTGATCCTCAGTATTTACCCAAAGGAGTTGAAAATTCTTGTCCACATAAAACCTTGCTTTACTCATAATTGCCAAAACTAGGAAGCAACCAAGATGTCTTTCAGAAGGTGAATGGACAAATTGTGGTACATCCAGACAATAGAGCACTATCCAACGCTAAAAAGAAATGAGCTACCAAGCCATGAAAATACTTGGAAGAACCTCAAATGCCATTACTAAGTAAAAGACGCCAATTTGAAAAGACTACGTGCTGTGTGATTCCAACTACATGACGTTCTAGAAAAGGCAAAACTCTGGAGACAGGAAAAAGATCAGGAGTTGCAGGCCAGTGGGGAGGAGTAGATGAAAAGGTGGAGCATAGAGGATGTTTAGGGCAGTGGGAATACTCCATATGATAACAACTACTCTGTATGAGAACAAATACTCTTTATGATGGGTACATGTTATTATACATTTGTCCACCCATAGAATATACAAAAGTGAATTCTAATGTAAACAATGGACTTGGGGTGATACCGGTATATTGATGTAGGTTCATTGGTTGTAGCAAATATACCACTCTGGTGGGGGATGTTGATAATGGGGAAGGCTTTGCATATGTGGGAACAGGGAATATATAGGAAATCTCTGTACTTTCCCTCTTAAGAGAGAATCTTAAGAACATTCCACACCCAGCATGGAGTCCAACATGGAGCTCAATCTCACAACATTGAGATCATGACCTAAGCTGATATCAAGAGTCAGACACCTAACTGACTGAGCCATCCAGGTGCCTCCTCAAAAAAGTCTTAATTAAACACTTTTTTAAAGTAAATTTTGGAAAAAAATAGACCTTGCTTCCTGGGAAAAGAAAGTCCATTTGGATCATTAAGTAGAAGAATTGTGAACTTTGGGAAGACAATGTAGTAAGTACTAAATATATCAATAAGTCACATAAGATATGCTAAATATCTTGGCTAAAATAATATTTCCTTTTTTTTTAAAATTTGGGTTTCTGGACTAGTGGTACATAAAGTCAAAACCAAATGTGTAGTGTACCTTAAATTGAGCCAAAGAATTTGATAGAAAACTTTTTTGATTGTCTCAAGGAAAAGATGACAAAATGTTCATTGAATAATAGTGTAGATATTAACAACGTAAATTGGAAATATAGTATACATTCAATATAAAATTAAAATTTATTTGTTCTGGCTATAAAATGTCCTCAAATATTAAAGATATTAATTATTTAATATTTTAGAGAAAAATAACTTAGACCAGGAAGACTGAGATGGAGTTAAGGCAATGAATTTAAAGTTTATATATATTTTTATGTAAATTTATATGTAATTAATTATCAGGTAACTTCATATTTTCCCATTTCTTCATAGTTTTCCCATCTTCATCATAGTTACTTCTGTTAAGTAGGCTTTGATGGGGAAGAATCAGATAGAATTTGAAATTTTTACCTTGCCTTGGCCTGTATTTCATGGCACCCTTGTGTTATCTATGATAGATGTATTATAATGGTTAACACTTTTTTTTTTAACATCCTGAAATTTCTCCTCTGAAAATAGAACCACCTGGAGCATATGTGCTTTCTCTTTTTATAGGTTCTGATAAGAATGAACTTTGATGGCATTTTCTTTATTACTGTGGATGGTTTTTGTGACCTGGCTGTTCCTCTTGCTTTGATATGTGGACATTCATCTTGAGTGGTACACTTGGAATGCAGAAACTTTGGTGCATGGGGCATTCTGAAATTTTTTCTGAGTTAATGAGAGTTCATGCAGACAAGTAAAAGTCACAAATATTGAATGGAACTCCAAAAGTTCCTCATTTGTCTTTCTGATAAGAGCCCACCTGTTTATCTGGGAATGTGGAGTGGGAACTTAAATCGGAATGGGGTTGGAGATGATATTGCATGACAATCAGAGATTTAGCTAATTTTAGATTTGGGTCCTGGGCTTGTGCCTGCTGAAGAGTGGGGAGGGGGGACATTACAAAGCCATTAAGTTTCACAAATCTCGGTGAGGCACACTGATCTGTGCTCTCTGCAACCCTGGGCTCCCAGAATGGATCTAACTTTCAATGTGTAACTCTCCTCTTGGGTTTCCATTTTTTTATTTGCCCCATCTGACTGTTTTTCTATTTATTAATTTATTATACTTGTTTTCCAATATCCTGAAAGGTAGACCTGTCCCAAGGAACTGTCTTATGGTCTCCTTTTTCTTCCTGAGTGAGCCTCTCTGTGGATGACCTTATCTCATCTCATGCTTCCCACAGCCTCCACTCTGAGGATGGACCCCATCTCCCATTTCTAGCCCTGACCTCTTTCCTAATCTCCAAATTTACAGTTTTGAGTTGTCTGATGAGTTTGACAGAGCATACAACTTAACTTTTCTAAAATTTATTCTTTATTCCCATACCCTCAACTTTCAGAAATAAAAAAGAAGGAAATCTTGCTTTTCCATTTAAATATTAAAGTGAAAAAAATTATTATAAGTGACATTACTTCATTAAACATGAAAGTTCAGGTCATAGACTATGTTGCCTACTATAACATATTTTGCCTTTAAAATGACATATATATCTGCTCCCTCTTGTTCATTCTAAAGATACTTTCTAGTTCAGACCCAATTTGCTGAGATTCTTACAATAGCTTTCTATTGGATCTGCCACCTCCGAGACACGCTATAAACTGCTGCAACATTGATTCTAAAAGCAAAAGAATAATCATGTCAACTCCCTACTTATAACCCCAGATTTCTCCCCATAGTTTACCAAATTCAGTATAAAATTTTGTCTGACATCTTGACAACATTCCTTTACCCATTCGTATGAGAAATGAGTGAGGGTAGTCTGTATCACTCGCATTTGAATCCCTGGGTACTTGTTAAAATTTGTATTTTAGGAGCTCAGTCCACTCTCTGAAGAAAAATCTGTAGGAGTAGAAGCTTGGAAATTCCAGGTTTAAAAATCTTGTTATATACTCTACAGCATTAGAATAATTGGTCAAAATTCAGACTGAAGTATTAGTTGATTGTCATATATGTCTTGTGTATTCTTGCCTCTTGACCTTTGTTCATGGTTCTCTCTCTTTCCGAATGCCCTCCTCTTTCCAATCTGTACCTATTTAAATCCTACCCATTTTTTGAGAAATACACATACCACACGCCAGGCTCAGTGTATATAAGTAGTTCAATAAATACATTCATTGTAGATCAACAAATATATGACTTTCTCTCATGGCAAGTTCCTCAACTTCTCTAAGTCACAATTTCTTCAACCTCAGAAAACAGTGTTTTGAACTAAATGATCCCTAAAGTAACATTAGTCTTCTAAATTGTGATTCTTACTTTTATGTGTCTTTTGGTGCTTATCACAATCTGCGTAGTGCTATTACTCGTATATTTGTCTTTTCACCTTTATACTATAAGGACCTTAAGAACACAAACTACATCTGTTCCTATCTATGCCCTACACTATTTTGCAACATGATTGCCACATAGGTGGTATTTAATAAATAACTGATTTCACTGAATTGATTTAAGGGAGGTAAATAGATATCTAAACTCTACTTTGCTTCTGTATCCTGGGGTTTCCTGCCTTGACTATAATAATATAGGTATATGCACTTGGTTTATATTAAGAATGAATCTGAATTCCTTCTTTTTTTTAAAGATTTTATTTATTTATTTATTCATGAAAGACACATAGAAACAGAGACACAGGCAGAGGGAGAAGCAGGCTCCATGCAGGGAGCCCGATGAGGGACTCGATCCCAGGTCTCCAGGATCACGCCCTGGACCGAAGGTGGCGCTAAACTGCTGAGCCACCCGGGCTGCCCCCTGAATTCCTTCTAAAAAAATAAATTATTTAATATTTATTAACTAAATGCTACAGTGCTAATGGCATTTATTGTTCTATTAACATAAAAGAATATGAAGTGTGAGACATGGAAATCAATACTCCATTAGAAGTGACATGTTTGAGTTTCCTTCAGAAGCATTTCAATATTTCAGTGTGCTTATGATACTAGTGGTTCTGTGATATGCATAATAGATCAACTACAATGCAATGTTATCAAAGAAAAAGCTTTATTTGAAAAAAATCAACACATACAACTTAATTACATTGAGTTCTGAAATGCAAAAATGTCAAAAGAAATTATGTTTTATATTTAAGTATTTTAAGAAATATGTCTGAAATTTAGTCTGCAGATTAGGAGGCTGTCAAGGGATTTGACTATTTCTAGATATATGCAGATATATGCAGATATATTCTCTGATAATGAGTAAATATTTCTGCTAGAGTAACTCAAGAAATAATTAATTAATTAAGTTGAAACAGAAAGAATGATAGTTAGATATTAGGAACTTGACAGCACTCTGAAATCTAATTTATGCAGTCTTAGAAACAATATTTAAAAAAGGAAGCATCTTCATAGAAGATTAAAATATTTCTATCTTTTCGGTCAGGCTTATGAAAAGGGGTCACAAACATATACCATCTATGCCTCATATATGGATATAAAATAGGGCTTATTAGGGGAAAACTTACAAATAAGAAGTAATAGAGAGTACAACCACTGAGCTTTCAGTAGCCCTTGGCTTAGGCGAGGCTTAGTTGAATGAACCATGCCTAATTGTCCAGATGAGACTGTCCTCCTCAATGTTCTACACATTTATAGGATAGAAGTACCTATCATCATGGAACGGTTTCAGTTAGAGTGGGGTAACCTCTGGAACCCGGGAGTGAGTATCAGCTTGTCCTTCAGTTCCCTAACTCTGGCCTGCAGAATCTGCTGTCAGGCCACTGAACAGGGAGCAAATAAACCCTGAAGCCATTCAGGTTGTCCCTCATCAATTACTGCCCTGGCTTTTGGGGATTTATCAAATCTACATATCTCCATCAGCTCCAAATGGCTCCAGGTTGCAGCATTTGCTGGTGTCCTTGGGAGTATGGCATTCTGTAGCGTAGTCTGGGAGGGAGCTATCATTTCAGATCCCATGCCAGACTTCTAGCGCCAAACCCAGATGGGGTAGCCCATGACACTTACCTCTCACTGCTTGTAACCAGAAACTTGGGACGAAATATGAAAAGAAACTACTTGAATAGCCAACAGATTGGAGAAAAAAAACCCTCAAAATTGAAGAATGGCTAATAGAGTGAAGATAAGTTTCCTGATTTTTTCTTTTCTTTTCTTTCTTTAAAATCCTTTATTGGCTAATTTTGACCCAGAGGTAGGCAGAATCAAGTGGAAACAAAACTAAGAACTCCAGAAGAAACCATTTTTCTACCCAGAAGGCCAGAAAACCTGTGAGCCAAAGAGTATGGAGGAAAATCCCTAATTTCTTTCTTTTTTTTTTTCAGTTTTCCTCTAGCCCTCCTGAGGCCAACACTAGTTACAGAGCTGAATTGCCATCACTATTAAATCCATGATCATGAAGAATACACCACTGAGCAGTAATATGTCTGTTGTGATGGTAGGCATCTAAAACCCTGATGATTTAGGTGGAGAAACTAGAAGAAAAGCAAAAAAGTAATCTGTTGTGTATAGAACAGAGTGTGGAAATCCTGATTACTTTTTTTCTCTCTTTTATCTTGGAACTTCACATTAAGTGTACCCCAGTCACATAGAACTGCACAATGGCACAGGGAACTACAATTCTGATAGAATCCAACATTTTTGGCCAGAGGAAGTAGGGGTCTCTGAGAACTACAGAATGTAGGACAAATTCCAGAAATTATAGAGCTACACTGATATAATTGGCAGGCTCACTCCCAAACTGAGTATGCACAGAATAAACCAAAGAGTAGCAAAGGCTTTTATTTTTTTATTTTTTTATTTTTCAAACCAAAGAAGCAAAGGCTTTGAGAATAAAATTATGAGAGAAACCAGAATCACATCCCAGACTAACCTCTGAGTGGTTCATCCATGGGGGCCAGCACTGAGTACAGTGAAAACTTTGAAACTGAACATGCATTGCATACTTGGTTTAAAACTCGGGAGCTTCCTGGTGAAATCTGAAACTGGTCCCTGTACAGAGAGGGCAAGGAAAGATGAAGAAAAAGATGGTAGGTGGCAGTTTCAATGAGCAAGCAAACTGACTTACCAAGATCTTACAGACTATTAATCACATTTATCTGATATTTGACCCTTTTCTAACAAGACTGATGATGTTATTTATGTGTTCACATAGTTGTTTATACTACAATAGGCACTTTGTATTCTTTAAAAACTATTTGATAAGGGGATCCGTAGGTGGCTCAGCAGTTTAGCGCTGCCTTCCGCCCAGGGCATGGTCCTGGAATCCTGGGATCGAGTCCCACATCGGGCTCCCTGCATGGAGCCTGCTTCTCCCTCTGCCTGTGTCTCTGCTTCTCTCTCTCTCTCTCTCTCTCTCTCTCTCTCTCTCTCTCTCTGTGTGTGTGTCTTTCATGAATAAATAAATAAAATCTTAAAAACCTATTTTAAAATTATGAAGTATATATGAAATATATATAAATGTATGTAATGTCTAAATATATTTTATTTTTTAAAGATGTTATTTATTTGAGAGAGAAAGAGAGAGAGAGAGAGAGAGAGTCAGAGAAGGGGGAAGAGCAGAGGAAGAGGGACAAGCAGACATTTCCCCACCCCACCCCCTGAGCGCAGAGCAAGATACAGAGCTGGATCCCACAACCTGAGATCATGACCTGAGTCAAAATCAAGAGTCAGATGCATAACACACTGAGCCACCCAGGTGCCCCTCTAAATACATTTTATTTCATTTATTTTATTTTTAAAAAGATTTTATTTATTCATGAGAGACACAGAGAGGGAGAGGCAGAGACTTAGGCAGAGGTAGAAGCAGGCTCCATGCAGAGAGCCCAATACGGTACTCAATTCCGGGACTCCAGGATCACGCACTGGGCCGAAGGCAGACACTTAACTGCTGAGCCACCCAGGCATCCCTATAAATACATTTTAAAGAATGATAGTAAAATGAACACCCAAACATCATGAAGCCTATGAAATTAAGCTTTAAAAATCTGTTGAAGCTTCCTGTGTGCCACCCCTCAATTTCCTTTTTCCATAACAGAGGAAAGCACTATTTATGCTTATAAAGCCTTTGCTTTTTTGATAGCTGTACTACATTTGTATCCCTAAACAATGTATTGCATAGTTTTGCTCATTTTAAAATATTATAGTAATAGAGTTACATTGGACGTATTCTCGGGTAATTTGCTTTTTTGCTCAACATTAATTTCGGAGATCTTTCCAAAGTGATGTGTGACAGTAGCTTATTTTCATCACCGTATGTATTATTTCATTGTGTAAATACTCTATAATTTATCTATGTGAGGGGAGAAGCATTTGGGTTGTTTCCATAATTTTTGCTATCATTAAAAAATGCTGCTAACACATTCTTATATGTGCCTCTATGTGAACATGGGCAAGGATTTCTCTCAGGTATAAATCTAAAAGTTAAAATACTGGTTCTATGATATGTGTATGTTCAACTTTACATAATAATGCTGTATTATTTCCCAAGATGGTCATATTTTCCAAAATATCTCTCGAACAGTTTCATTGCTCTACATCTTTGCCAACATTTAATATTTTCAGCCTTTACATTTTTTATCATAGTGTAGATGTGAATAGTTTCTCAATTGTTTTAATTTGTGTTTCCATGATTACTAAAGAGTTTGAGCTTCCTTTCAAATGTTATTGGCCATATGTACTATGCAGCTCTTTATATACAGAGGTCAAATAGACAAAGTTAATCTGTGGTGATAATGGTTATAATAATACTTGCCATGTGATGAGGAGATGAGTAGTTGTTGATTGGTAAAAGCCATAAGGAAAAAAAAAAGCCATAAGGAAGCTTTTTGAGGTGCCATACATATGCTACAGTTTAATTTGGGTGGTGGTTTTATATTAAATAAAAATTCATCAACATATAAACTTAAAGTTTATGGGCTATAAAAGGGTAAATTCTCAGATGAAAGGGAAAATGTAAATATAACTATAGAATTTCTAAAATGATAATAACTACATTATGTAAAACGATCTCTGGGGTACAATTGAAATAGCTATTTGTGACAAAAAGTAGAATGTTAAAAAACATAAAAATAAAGAGAAAATTAGAAATTAATAAAATGGAAAGAATGAAACTAATAAATAAATCAAAATATTGTTTTTTAAAAATCAGCAACATAGACAAATACTAAGAACATAGAATAAAAGTAACAAGAAGAAAGAGGTACTTGGGTGGCTCAATTGTTTAAGTATCAAAGTTTTGATCTCAGCTCAGGTCTTGATTTCAGGGTCTTGAGTTCAAGCTCTGCATTGGGCTCTACATTGGCTGTGGAGCCTACTTAAAAAAGAAAGAAAAAGAAAGAAAGAAAGAAAGAAAGAAAGAAAGAAAGAAAGAAAGAAAGAAAGAAAGAAAGAAAGAAAGAAGAAAGAAAGAAAAGAGAGGAAGGAAGAGAGGAAGGAAGAAAGAAAGGAAGAAAGAAGAAAGAAAGAAAGAAAGAAAGAAAGAAAGAAAGAAAGAAAGAAAGAAAGACTAGAGGAAAATAACCAAATAACCACTGGAAGAGAGGAATTAAGAAAATGAGATTATTTTACACAAAACTTTGCAAATACTTCAAAAAATATAGATTAAATGAGTAATTTTCTGAGAAAATGTAATTAACTGGAATTACCAGGGTTGATATAGAAAGCTTTAGCACACTATTCTCCATGGCACAGAAAAGGTTTTTTTTAGCAATCTTCACTAAAGATAGACCTGCATGTACCTTAAGACCAAATTCTTACAAAACAACTACCTACCAAAAATGTTACAGGTTTTTTAATAAGGAAATTCTATGAATCTTTGAAATCAATAATTGAGTGATATTTATATTATTTTAGAACTTATAAAAAATAGAAAACTTCCAAATTATTTTCATGAAGTATAAAATTAATAAATAGCCTTAGAATGTATATACAATAACTAGTTGAGATATATAAGAGAAAATCCTAACTACGATAAAAAAAAGATAAAAATATTTAGAATATTTATTTGCAATAAAAATATACAAAATCCTAAATGAATAAAACTGAAAACGTGACTAAAATATGTAAAAGTAGACCTGAAATTTCAACACATGGAAACATCATGTCTATAAAATAACCAACAAGTTATATTTTATGAAGTCAAATATAAGTCATCAATTTTAAAATTTATATAGAAAACACAATATGGAAGACTTCCTACAATAATCCTGCAAAAAGAGGTTAATAAAGCGGTATTAGTTTGCTAAAACTGCCATAACCAAAAAGTACCACAAATGTCGTGGCTTAAACAATAGAACTTCCTTGTCTCACAGTTTTGGAGTCTAGAAGGCCAAACTTCAGGCGTCAGCAAGATTAGTTCTTTCCAAGATATGAGGGAATAATCTGTTCCAGGCTTCTCTCCTTGGCTTATAGATGACTGTTCTCTTCCTGTGTCTCTTCACATCACCTGCCCTATGTTTGCCTCTTTGACCAAATTTCTCATTTCTATAAGGACACCAGTCATGTTGGATTGATACGCACATTACTAAATTCATTTTAACTTGACACCTCTGTAAAGACTGTCTCCAAATAAGGTAACATTCTGAGGTCCTGGGGATGAGGACTTCAACATATGAATTTTGGGGAGAATAATTCAACCTATACCAAATGGAAGCTACCATTGCTTTATTATTGCACATTATTAAAAATATGCCACAAAGTCAGTGTGATATGAATAGAGAGACCTAAATAGAATTTGTAAGTACAGACCAAAGTGTGTAAGAAAATTTAATGTATGACAAAAAAACTAAATGGGTGAGGAGCACCTGGGTTGCTCAGTTAGTTAACTATCTGCTCTTGGCTCAGGTCATGATCTCAGGGTCCTGGGTTTAAGCCCTGCATTGGGCTCTCTGCTCAGCAGGCAGTGTGCTTCTCCTTCTCTCTCTGTGCTCTCTCTCTCTCAAATAAATAAATAAAATCTATAAAAAATAAAATGAAACTCAATGAGTCTTAACTAAACTTATTGTGGTAATCATTCTGCAATATATACCTATATCAAGTCATTATGTTGTACTCGTAGAATTAATACAATGTTATATGTTCTATTACATCTGAATAAAAAAAATCAATGGAGTAAAAAGGCCAAAACCAGTAGAAAATGAGGCCAAAAACCAAACCAAAAACAAATCTCAGGAAAAAATTACGATGACTATATGAAAAGAAGGACAGTATTTCTCTGTCATACTAAGAGAAATGTTAATGAAAATCACTTGATACACTTCTTACATATCAAATTAAAAACATTAAAAAGCTTGAATATTTACTGTGTTCACTGTTGGTATGAGAGAAGAATGGTACATTCCCTCTGGAAGGGAATATGTTATTATTTAAGGAAGAATAAATATGAATTTATTTTTTGACTCAAAAATTCCCACTTTTTGGACAGCCTGGTGGCGCAGCGATTTAGTGCCACCTGCAGCCTGGCGTGTGATCCTGGAGACGCAGAATCGAGTCCCACGTCAGACTTCCTGATGGAGCCTGCTTCTCCCTCTGTCTGTGTCTCTGCCTCTCTCTCTCTCCCCCTCTCTCTCTCTTCTTGTGTCTCTATGAATAAATAAACAAAATCTTTTTTTTTTAATTTTTATTTATTTATGATAGTCACACAGGGAGAGAGAGAGAGGCAGAGACACAGGCAGAGGGAGAAGCAGGCTCCATGCACCGGGAGCCCGACGTGGGATTCGATCCCGGGTCTCCAGGATCGCGCCCTGGGCCAAAGGCAGGCGCCAAACCGCTGTGCCACCCAGGGATCCCAAATAAACAAAATCTTTAAAAAATTCCCACTTTTGGAATTTATTGTAAATATTACCTAACTCCTACAAGCATATGTATGAGGTTATTCATCACAGCATTATTTGTGAATGAGTGAGTAGAAATGCCATTAAGTTATTGAGAATAAGATACAGATTTCTGAGAGAAGATGATGAGTTTAGATTCAAGTATGTCATCTTGAGATATTCCAAGTAGAATATCCTACAATACATGTGTAGAAGGCCAAGGAAACTCTCAAAGACATTGGCACTATGTTCCACACTGATGGGTGCTCTGTACTGAACTTCAAAGTGTAACAAATATGGCTGCTATTTCACTTCTGCTTTCTTGTAAAATGTCTTTTGTGGTCAGCACTAAACTGGAACCATAAAGGTCAGAGGATCCTAGGAGATGTAATTCCAGTCTAACAAAGTCAACACATTCCAAGATCACAAATAATAAGCTGAGCCTCTGAAGGTTTTAGTTGTTTATGCATAAGCCTGTTGCAAGAGGGCTATATGCTATTTGATTCTAAAGCTGGTATTCTTTCTGATACAGTGCACTGAAATTTTTACCTGGACAGGCCATACATGGGTGGGGAAAAAAGATCTGTAGATGGAGGCATTTTCTTTGTATATAATCATGCATGCACATAGTAGAATGCATTTATTGCTTGTGGTTCTATGCCACTTGTGTGGACACTTAGCAAAATGGAGGAGATATGTGGTTGGGAATTCTGCCCATAGAATGCTGGAGAGCCAGTTGCTGCTCTGACAGGAGGAACCTGCAGCCATTTTTGCTTTTTGTTCCTGGAACCACTACTGAGATATGAGGATGTGGCACTGTCTTAGTCTGTTTGGGCTGCTATAGCAAAATACCACAGACTTAGTAGTTTATAAACAATAAACATTTATTTCTCAAAGGTCTGAAGGTTGGATATTCAAGATTAGAGGGCTAGTACGGTTGGATGAGGACCGTCTTCTGGGTTAAAGACTTCTCATTGTTCCTTCATATGGTGGAAGGGGCAGGAGCTCTGTGGGATCTCTTTTATAAGAGCACTGGTCTCACTCTTGAGGGCTTCACCATCATGACCTAGTCACCTCCTAAAGGCCTCACTTTGTAATAACATTACATGAGGCATTGGGATTTCAACATGTGCATTTTGTGGGGGACACAACCTTCCAGATCATGGCAGGAATATAGTGAAATGCATCCCAAATATTGTTGGCACAGGGAAGCCATTCATGGTGCTACCTATTTGATCTTTAGTGTTTGGATGGACAGGAGTCCCAGATGGCAATAACATATTTTATCTATTCATTTGCTTTGATATAGGAAGAATTGTAACTATTTTGGAAATGAATATTTCTGCAAGGAAGAGGAATAGAGAGACAAAATGCTACTACAGGATATAGTCAGAATCAGTTTCATGGAAATTCAATCACATTCAGAAGGACCCCATGCTTAGTTTAATGTTCTATCATTGTCATTGTCTTAAAATTCATAATAATTATATTTTTTAATTGTCTGAATTTAAATTCAAAAATTGTATTTTCAAATTTTGTAAGTAAAGTCCAATGGGGAAATGGAGTATGTGCATGAGGAGGGGAGAAAAGTTGAAGAAATAGAAAAGTTGTGTATTTTATTATCTTTAATGGTACTTTTTTCTGCTTTTATAACAAGGGGTCGCTCATTTTCATTTCTTTCTGGGTCCTGCAAACTATGCAGCCAGCCCTAAGTACAGTGGTGGGACGAAGCTTGTCCATTCCAAAATGAATGAAATAAATAATTGAATTATTGTGTTAAAACTAATATTAATACTTAGGAGTCAATAGTAAAAATACTATACTGTCATGAAGTAGTAAATATTTTTGACTTAGCAGAAATAGGTTTGTTCACAGGATTGAACTACAGAATATTAATACATCTGTGATGTATTATTAAGGAGGACCTGGCTATTTCATGTGGAACCCCTTACATTGGGACATGTTTGGAGGCAAACATCAACTTGTGCCATGCTTAGAATAATGGGAATAGATGGACATAGAATAATGGGATAGATGGATATAGCTCCAGATCAAGGCAATGATCAAAATATTTTGGAGTTTGGAATTTGGAGACTCCCCACCCTGTCCTTGTGGCCACTGGATAAAGCAGGAAGGCCAGGCAAGTGTGCCTGGAAGATGCCATATGGCTGAGAGAATTAAAAAAAAAAGTGGCAGCTGGGGTACCCCCAGGCAAGGCAAAATGGAGCAGATGGGCATGGACATAAGTAGGAAGGTGCTGTGGGAAATGGGCAGCAAGGCTGTTGGCAGGCCCAGGCCCAGGACGTGTGGGAGTAACAAGCTGGATAGCATATTTCAAACAGGAGAGATAGTATTTCCTTTTACAAATAGGTTCAGGAAGAAAAAAGTAAAAGTAGAAGAGATTGTGGGGGATGAAAAGACCAAATATATTCATAAAGAGATTAAAACTGTACAAAGAAATATATCTGCACTGTTCCACAAAATTGGGGTAGAGCATAGACATATTTTATTGCTCAAATGATTAAAACACCAATATATCTATTAGGAGAAGTTCATTCTTGCTCTCTTGAGGCATTTCCCTCTACTCCACACACTCATCATCAATAATCCCTGGGGCATGCTCATTCTGAGGGATTTTGTACTTGTTCTAACCACGGGGTGCCAAGCCCACAGAGTGAGTCAGAACAAACTCCATTGCTTATTCTTGTCCTGCAGTGTTAGTGGTTGGAGACTGGTTTGGCATGATTCCAGGGTCTTATCCATCATGTAAGGGATGCTCTGGTCGGATCAGGGCTGTGCACAAAGTTACAGTGGTGTCCCACCTTGAGAGCCAACATGAACTATCTTTTTCACTCCCCTCCCCTTGATGAGTCCTTATTCTCCAAAGCCGAACCACTGTGGCAGGGTCGAGAGGTAGCTTTTAGACCTGGTCAGCCTAAAGCCTTACAGAATGCTTGAGGACCAACGTGGGCACTGTTATTTCAGGGACAAGATTTTCCCATGATGATTTTACTTCAAAGTACCTTACTCTTCCTTGAAACCTAAGACCTAGCAGAAACTGCTATGGTAGCTGAGATTCAGAAAACAGGGTTTGGAGGTTGATTCTCCTTGCGTCCAGAAGGTCTTGGATTTTCCTCCAGGGTAATCAGCTTTTGTGTAGAGGACCTCTAGAGAGGGACAGCATTAATCAAAAGATAAAAGGTTCTTATTTTCCATGCCCATCACTAGTAAGTCTGTTGTCCTTTCTATCATATAAAAGAAGGAGATTCTCAGCGATTCTTCAAGGAACAAATATCTGCTTATCATGATTTACTATTTTGCTGTTTTGAAGTTGCCAGAAGCAGCAGTAACTTTTCTTATTAAAATATGTGTGTGTGTGTGTGTTTATGTGTGTATGTCTCATGTATCGGCCATACCGGGTACTATATTTTGCACAAACGAAATGTGTAATACATAGAGGTGATTAAAGACTAGCTTATGTGTTTTAATTTTTTAGAATGGCTGTTTCACTTATTCATTTGATAAAACTTTATGGATTACTTTCTATGCACCAAAACTCCAAGTGTAGTTAACAAAATAGCCCTAGGCCTAGAGACTCAAATGGAGGAAATCGATAAGTAAATAGACCATTTTAATACAACATAGTAAGTGCATATGCTGGCAAATGAGTACCGTGTCCTGAAATTATAAAAAGGTTGTACTAATTAGGCCTTCTTTGTTGTTGCAATGACAGAAATCCCCTCGGAAGGTCTTTAGTCATGTGGCACTTATTAAAAGGCTTCATATGGAAATAAGAAAAAGAGAAATCTCACTCATGTGTTCCGAGCTCCTGGGAATCCAAGAAATGTTTTCAAACCAGGCCCCACAGGAAGAATTGAAATCTTCCACTTCAGGAATGTGGAAAGTCATTCAGGATCCAATCAATACCATCATCAATTCCTCCACTACGTAAACTTTTAAATTCTGTACCTTACCTGCTACTGCTCATTCAATTTTCACTTATCTCCTTTCTGAATCATAGCTTGCTTTACTTTTTATCTTTTCCTGATATTTCATAACTCACATCTTCCTCCTTGGCACTTGTATTGCCAGATGATGGCTTCTGCCTTCTGTCTGTAATGTCTTTCTCCTTCTGCTTTGTTAATTGGCCAACCCGTCTCCCTTTCTCTTTTCCTAATTTCGAAATTTCCTGAGTTTGCATTCAGTTTATCCTCATTGTCACTGATGGGCAAAATTTTTCAGCCTGCTCCTCTTATTTCCTCCTGTCTAGTTTTTAAACTACTTGCCCTCCTGGTCTCCACGATTGCATTCTGACCATGAAATCAGATCACACAGGGCATAACATGGCTGTTAATGTGTTCTACCATTTTTTGCAACAAAGGGTTATGGGCAAGTTCACCTTCAAATGGCCCATGGGCATAGGAGGCACTTCAAGTCTAAGTTTGCCTAAGACAAAAATTAATATCAATATTCATAATAATTTATGAACTACTGATACAGCATTCAAGCTACCAATCACAAAATTCTATTGGATATATAATAATGGTACAAGAGGTGTTGAGATACCCTTAGAAGATGATGCCTAAAAGCTTTGAGGCTTTAATCTTGCAGATGCCAAGCTCTCGACTTGAAGCCACCGCAGATTTTTATGTGAGTTTTGGTGTTATAGTTTTTGGTTAATCAGATACTTGTCTTGTTTTATATGAATAACACACATTGATAAAGATGTAAACAATTGGGGATCCTATAAGATATTTAAGCATAACTATTACAAAAGACTAAACTGATAGGCATAATTTTAGTAGTAAATTGATAACAAACATTTTATAATTATTTTATTAGTAAAACAACATTTAGAGTTTTTTAGGTCATTTTTTTTCATTTTCTGTTTGTATTTTCACAAAAGTCATACAAAACATAACTTGAGCATATATGAATCACTTAAAGCACCTGATAACTGAGTACTATCTTGCAGTTGCTATTTTCTGTCCCATTGGCACCAGCGAAAGTCAGACAACATCAATTTGAATGTATGACAGTAGTTCATTGGTTGGAATAGAAAAATGTGATGATAGAATTGAAAGATACCATGACACAAGATAACATGGGCTTACCAAACTTACAATAACCTCTTTGGGCTAGTTGATGTTATATTCATATAGTCAACAAGTGATTTTAAGAATTCTGTGTATATCCCATTTTTAATACTTTGTTAGCAAAAAAACTAATAAATTGTTCTATTCCCAATTCCAACAGCAATTGAATTACAAAACCATTTACTGCATACTTTGATAGTGTCAATACGTGATTTGCAAGGGAAGAAGAAAATTCAGACAATTATCAAGTGGCTCCACTTTAAACTGACACTCAAGGATTGCTCACTAGTAGGGATTCAGTTAAACATAAAGCCTGATTAAAATTAGTTAGCAAACAAAGATTTGAAGTTATTAAGTACCATATACTATGGAAGACATTCTCTACATTTGTGTAATTGAAATCAGAATCCAAAAACAGATTAATTATATAGCCAGACATAAGTCTGTATCTTTCTACTATAAGACTCAAGACTGGATGATTTTGTTTCAGCAAACACCATCATTCATCACATTAAAATAATGCTTTCAACCTGGATTTTATTTTCTTTTAAAGTTTTGCTTAAATTTTATTTTTTAATTTGTTTTAAAGTTTTAAAAGATCTATAAGATCTATTTTTATATTTGAATTTTATATTTTTATATTTGAATGGCATTACAAAAAATAATTTAAATTGACAATGGGATTCCCCAAAATGTTTTCCCCTTTGTGAATATCCATCCATGTATTATTCAAGTTTGAGAAACACTGGATAATCATCTAAAACATGGAGATTTTTATTTACTTTTAATTCCGAAGCAGAGACCTACTTCTTTTTTTTATTTACTTACATTCAGTTTGCCAACATATAGTATAATACCCAGTACTCATCCCATCAAGTGCCCTCCTTAGTGCCTGTCATCCAGTCACCCCATTCCCTCATCCTCCTCCCCTCTGCAACCCTTTGTTTGTTTCCCAGAGTTATGAGTCTCTGGTGGTTTGCAGAGGCCTACTTCTTAAGAAAAGAGCAACCAGAAGGGAGGTAGAGGAATCAAACCCAGATGCTTAGCAGGAGTTTTGTGAGGTGAAAGCAATGTACATAAAAATTTAATAGGGAGATAGGAGAGGTGGGGGGGGATACTGTTAAGAAAGGAGTAGAACTTAGCACAAAATGTCAGCCTGTCTGATCTTTAGCAAAGTTTTCTGGGGATTAGCCAGAGGAAGAGAGAGAGAATTTTTTTCTCAACCGCAAAGCAGTAACTTTAGGGAGTTAGTCCTTTTCAGGAAAAAGAAAACAAAATTAAGAATACAAAGTCAGATTCAAAAGTGAATTTTCATTTAGAACAAGAAGAAAACAAATTAGACAATTGTAATAGCTGACAAATACCACATACATCAAAAAATAAAAAAGTCCAGACTTGATTCTGGCTCCACACTTTTCAAAACTTGTGTCTCCTTCATCACCCACAAACTTCTGCTATTGAGTACTATGAGATTTGTTTCTCCTATCACACTATAGGCCTCTGGTCTTGGCCTTTGTATCATGGCACTCATTAAGTTGTGGGATATTTACCAACACCAATAATCAACTTTCCAATTCTCCTAACACAAGCTGGGTATCCAACAATTCAATTCAAATCTGAAACAATCTTCCTGGAGCTGGTGTCAGATCTCACAAGCTAAAGGGTTTAGTCCTGTAAGACTGCCTCCACTTGAAATACCAATCTCAAGTCCTGGGTCACTCATATTTCTGATTCGTAGTAAATCTGGGTTTCCCACAATTCCCTCAATGATTTGCTGGGTTCTATAATCAGTTAGAATGGCTCACAGAGCTTAGAAAGGCAACTTATGTTTATGTTTTTTTTATAAAGGGCACAGCTCAGGAATAGCCAAATGAAGGAGAAGCAGAGGACAAGGTATGGGGAAGGGGAGTCCTTAGAACTGTTACGCTCTCTGGGAATACCATCCTCCCAGCACCTCAATATGCTCACAATCTGGAAGTTCATCAAGTCATTCAAGAGTTTTTATAGTACTTAATCTCCAACCCCCAACCCTCCCCTCTTAGATGTTGTTGAGTGGGGCTGAATGTTCCAACCCTCTAATCGCTGAGACTTTCCAGTGACCAGCCCCATCCTGAGGTTGTCTATGAGACCACTCTAAGTTACCTCCTGATTGTCAGTATAGGAGTGTTCACAAGGGAGCTCATTATAAATAATAAAAGACATTCCTATTACTCAGGAAATTCCAAGAGTGTTAGAAGCTCTATGCCAGGAATCAAGGACAAAAACCAAATACATTTCATATATCACAATTGGAATAGTGGGCCATAAAAACATTTCTAGACACCATTCCTACACCAAGATGCCTAGCAATAACTTAACTATATAAGAGTATAACTATGAGCCACACAAATATATTTCATTTAACCCAAACTAAATGAAGCCCTAACTCTATTTGCCCAGAGCTGGATCCTCAGAATGCCTGTGGTCACTCAAAAGACACTCATAGGAGAGGAACCAGGATACACAGATCATCTAAAGGGAAAGAGATGGTAGTGTCAAAAGATTAAAGTGAAAGTACATTTCTCTAAAATTTTTTTACAAATAACATGAAACCATGTGAACACATTGCTAGGCCCTTTTTCAGGGACCATGAAAAATGCCTATGCAAGTGGGCCATCTAGGTTTAAGTTTCATTAGCATCACTGTAAATCTGCCCCCAGAGACTTGTGAGAGGAAATGAGAGTAAGGTCTATAGAGGACTTTAAAGAAGTGTAATTACCCTAATTATCCTTTGGTGATTTCTCAAGATCCTAAGTAAAGATTTCACTTCTTTTAATTATATTTTTATGCCTACATGGTATAATTCTTTGAGTCCAGACTGGATTATGAGTAGCCCCAGAATCATACAGGTTACAAGATAATTAGATAAAAGTAAATTGATAGTTGACCTTGGTAGATGGTAAAGACCAAATCGTTTTCAAAAAAAGTTGTGAAAACTTATATTTGCATATATTTATCAGAAAAAAAATTTGGCCTGAGGGAAAAAAGAGTTCTAAATATCAGAAATGGGATAATTTCTTATCTTCTACAGAGCTCCATTTGCCCTTCAAAATTAAGCATATTCTAGAATTGGTCAGATATTCATCGGCAGAATGGCTTAGTGTTTTTGGTTTTTGTTTTAGTTTGTTTAAAAGTCATGAAAAGGAAATTGCTTAAGGTTTTCTATCAAATTTATTACCAAAGCTGTCTTCTATTTTAATATGAGAAAAAGGCTTGTCTGAGTGACAATAAGCTATCAATCCATAAAGTGTGCACATGGACACATTTATGTATTGATGAGAATAATTTTAAAATCAAAATTTGATACTTTAAAAAAAGACTTTATTTATTTATTCATGAGAAACAGAGAGAGAGGCAGAGACATAGGCAGGGGAATAAGCAGGATCCCTATGAGGAGCCTGATGTGGGACTTGAACCCAGGACCCCAGGATGATGACCTGAGCCAAAGGCAGAGGCTCAACCACTGAACCACCAAGGTGCCCCATGCTACTTATTTCTAGGTTCTGGTTCTTTTTCTTTAAGGTCCTATATTAGCAGAAATAGCCCAGGCTTTTTATTTTGCACAAATTTTAAACTGTCTGCTGGCTAAAGTTTATCTATAATTGATGATAGAAAGGAAATAGATATGGAATCAACATTATAAAAAAAAGCCCCTTGATCTTTAAGTTCTTTAAGACCTATGGAAAGTTTTTTTTTTTTTTTAATCCAGTAGAGTGAACACACAGTGTTACATTAGTTTCAGGTATACAATATAGTATTCAACGATTCGTACATTACTCAGTGTATATCAAGATAGGTATAATCTTAATTTCCATCACTTGTTTCACCCCACCCACCCACCTCCCCTTTGGTAACCAACAGCTTATTTTCTATAGTTAAAAGTCTGTTTTTAGTTCGTCTCTTTTTTCCCCTTTGTTCATTTGTTTTGTTTCTTATATTCCTCATATGAGTGAAATTGTGTAGTATTTGTCTTTCTCCAACTGCTTAGAATTATATTATCCAAATCCACCTATATTGCAAATGGCAAGATTTGCCATTCTTTTTTATGTCTGAGTGATACTTCAGTGTGTGTGTGTGTGTGTGTGTGTGTGTGTGTGTATGCACCACATATTCTTTATCCCTTTATCTATCAATGGACATAGGCTGCTTCCATTTTCTGGCTATTGTAAATAATGCCAAAAGCATGGGGTGCATATAATCTTCCAAATTAGTGTTTTTGTATTTTGGGGGTAAATACCCAGTAATGGAATTACTGAATCATATGGCCGTTCTGTTTCTAATTTTTTGAGGCAACTCCATACTGTTTTCCAGAGTGACTGCACCAGTTTGCATTCCCACCAACGGGGGATTCCTTTTTCTCCATATCCTCACCAACACTTAATTCTTGTGTTTTTGATTTTAGCCGTTCTGACAGGTGTGAGGTGATATCTCATTGTAGGTTTTTTCAAAAAAATACTTTATCCATCTATCTGAGAGAGAGTGCACAAGAGAGAGCAGAGAGGACAAGCAAGAACTAGGGGGTGGGGGAGAGGAGCAGAGGGAGAGGGAAAAGTAGACTCCCCACTGAGCAGGAGGCCCAATGTGAAGCTCCATTCCAGGACTCTGAGATCATGACTTGAGCTGAAAGCAGATGCTTAAATGACTGAGCCACTCAGGTACCCCTCATTGTGGTTTTTGGTGGGAAACAAAGGCAAAAGAAAAATTAAATTTTTTTTTTACTGTCTACAGCCCATTGACAAGTCATTGAAACAAGTCCCTTCCTTTGGGAGCTCACGTGCCTCAATGTTGACTCTTTGCTAAGGGCAAAAGGCAATGTGAGCCACACCTCCAGGATCTTGTAAGTCTACTTTAATGTATAAAAATTCCTTTGCAAACTTCCTTTATCTCTATGCCCCGAGATACACGTTAGCAAACATCCCCCAAGCATATGGCCCACTTATATACATCTGAAGGGCCTCATGACTGAGTTTTTACTAGACAGTAATAAATGACCTTTCCTAGCAATAGCTAGCCCCCTTAAGGTCCTGGAAATCTTTTTTCCAAAATACCTTGGGGGTTTGTGCTATCCTTAACCTCCTCTTAACTCATCAGCCACTCTTCAAAACCTCAGTGCAGCTCTTTCTGACCTGTACCAGTGCTTTAATAAAATTGCCTTTTTGTGGGGCACCTGGGTGGCTCAGCCAGTTAAATATCCACCCTGAGGTCATGATCTCAGGATCATGAGATTGAGCCCCAAGTCCACCTCCACACTTAGCACGGAGTCTGCTTGAGATTCTCTCTCTGCCTCTGCTCCTTTCCCCGCTTACACTCTCTCTCAAAATAAAAATAAAAATCACCTTTTTGCACCCAAGACCTCTCAAGAATTCTTTCTTGATTATTGGCTCCAAGCATCACCACTTCAAACCATGTCAGTTTTGATTTGTATTTCCCTGATGACTAGTGGTGTTGAGTGTCTTTTCATTTATCTGTTGGCCATCTGTATGTGCCTTCTTTGGAGAAATGTCTGTTTATGTTTTTGCCCATTTTTAATTGGGTTATTTGGTGTTGAGTTGTCTAAGTTCTTTATATATTTTGAAAACTAACCCTTTATCAGACACATCACATGCAAGCATCTTCTCTGGCTTAGTAGGTTGTCTTTTAGTTTTATTGATGGTTTCCTTGGGTGAGCAGAAGCTTTTTATTTTGATGTGGTCCCAATAGTTTATTTTTGCTTGTTTCCCTTGTCTCAGAGATACCTAGAAAAATGTTCTATGTCAAAGAAATTACTGCCTGTGCTCTCTTTTAGGATTTTTATGGTTTCAGGTCTCATATTTGGATCCTTAATCCATTTTGAGTTTATGGTATATGGTATAAGAAAATGGTCCAGTTCATTCTTTTTCACGTAGCTGTCCAGTTTCCCAACCTCATTTACTGAAGAGACGTCCTTTTTCCCTTGCATATTCTTCCCTTTTTTGTCAAAGATTAATTAACCCTATAATCATTGGTTTATTTCTGGGCTTTCAATTCTGTACCATTGATGTATTCAATGCAATCTCCATCAAAATACCAACATTTTTCACAGAACTAGAACATTCAAACCTAAAATTTGTTTGGAACCACAAAAGACCTCCGAGTAGCCAAAGCTACCTTGAAAAAGAAAACAAAATTGAAGGTATCACTATTCCAGATTTCAAGTTATACAAAGCTGTAGTAATCAAAACAGTATGGTGCTGGCACAAAAATAGATACAAAAACCTAAAGAAAAGTTTAATATTGTTCTTTTTTTTTGGGGGGGGGGGGCTAAAGTTACCAGTGGCAGTTATTTTTTTAAACATCAATTTATTCAAATTTTTAAAAAAAGAATCATCCTCCTAATTGGAAAGCTGTAAAAACAGCTTTTATGAAAAGATGAAACATGTGAATATTTTTGTAATCCTGCAAAGAATTAGAATCTTTTTAAAACCATAGTTATCATTGGTTGTTTTCAATACAAAGTGAACAATGGGTATTAATTAAGACAAGGATGCTGGGCCTTTTCTTATTTAGAAATATCAGTTTCTCATTAACTAGGCAAAAGTTAGAATAGTCTTTGTTGTCACTACTGCTAGAATACATCATGGAATCTGTAGAAAATGCTCTCTTTGTCTTTACGAAGAGTTCTATTGTCTTGGGTCTTAACTACCTTTTGGACAAGCCCTTCCTTTTCTGTTCATTGTTTTCCATTTGCTCCTCCAGATCCATTCTCCACTCTTCTCCACCCTGCTGAATATCCAAGGAAGCTGATTATTATGCTTTCCATCAAATGGACTCCCTTGCCCTTTGACTTCTTATGTTCATCTGAAGAATGCAGTGGCAGGATGGGAGGAGAGAGAATTCAGGGCATTTATCCCCCATGGCTCTCACTCTAAGGAACTTTGGGTTGACAATGGCTGCTATGCAGTTCTTTCCTAATAGGTTTACAGGTCTTGCCAGATTTCAGTAACTTCTTGTTTTATCCTTTTAGGAGTGGTACTGGCTTCCTGCTGTTACCAATCTTAGGGTTAGTTTAACTTTATCCTGTTCACACTTTTGTAAATAGCTCAGTCATTGACCTGTCTTGAATCACCTCTTTTGGCTCTAATCTTTGTGTTTTTTTTTTTTTTCTGCCAGGATCCTGGGTGATTGACTCATCTCCTTCCTTTCACCTGACTACCTCATTTCTTCAGAGTTCAAGTTGTCAGTAAGATGACCTTATAACCAAATTTAGACTGATGTGCTAACTGTGGCTCTTGTCTTTACTATTTATCTTAGAAACAAGTTCAAGGCTGAGTCACTTGTAACAAAATCGCCTTCGATCTCATTCTCTTCATATTTTTTTCATTGTCCCATCCTCCTTAGTCAAGCTTCCTTAAAGAAATGTTCACATTCCTGACCTCTGCTGTCCCAATTCTCCTTCATTCCTTAGTCCAGTGCACCTGGCTACTTCTTCACGACTCTGCTGGTCATTTTAAAAGTTGTTAGTGGCCCTCATCTTGCTATATACTCAGTGTGTACTTGTCCTTTCACTGCATTTGACATTGATATCTCCTCATAGCTTGTAAAAATTATCTTCTCACTTTGCTTTTATGTCAATTTCTGAATTTTTTTTCTGATGACTCATTTCTTTTTTTTTTCTTTAAAATTTTGAGTTCTTTACAGTTGCCTATTCAGATCTTCTCATGCCATCTGCTTTCCCTAGGGATTTTATCTATTTCCATTGCTTCAACTTTCACTTGAGTAAAGATGACTCTAGAAGTCCTATCTCTATGGCAAGCCTCATAGCTGGGTTTGTTTCCTACCTATGTGTTCTATGAACTAGAGTGATCCATGTCCCTCAGATACTTCAAATTCAAGATACCAAATCAAATCCATTATGTCCTTTCCTTCAATCTAAGGTATCATTGATTGTAAGGCATACCATCATTTTATAAAATACTAAGGAAGAGATTCCAATTAAAGTAGTAAGATCTCATTAATTGCAAGATGCATCCTAACTTCAGAGGCATTAAAATGTAAAGAAGAGGGCAGCCTGGATGACTCAGCGGTTTAGCGCTGCCTTCAGCCCAGGGCTTGATCCTGGAGACCCAGGATCCAGTCCCACCTCTGGCTCCCTGCATGGAGCCTGCTTCTCCCTCTTCCTGTGTCTCTGCCTCTGTGTGTGTGTCTCTCATGAATAAATAAATAAAATCTTTAAAAAAAGAGAAAAAAAAGGTAAAGAAGAAAAGCGTATCTTAGAATCTCCTGCATCTTAGGATCCTCTTCATGTGTTCCCTATCCTAATTAGTGGCCCCCTCCGTCTCCACATTTCTCAATTGAGAACCAGCAGTGATGTTGCTGTGCAGGTATTTCCTAGGTGTGATTAACATCTATAGCTGATTCAGTAAACAAGATTATTTTCCATAACCTGGACTGGTTTGATCCAATCAGTTAAAAGGCCTTCAGAGCCGAACTGAGGTTCCCATGAGAAAGAGGATATTCTGCCTCTGAAGTGCCAATGTCAGGTCCTGCCTGAGAGTTTTTAGCCTGTGTTTTCTGGTGGCCTGCTCTATGGAGTTCCGACTTGCCTAGCCAGCCCCCATAATTGCATAAACCAATTCCTCCCGATAAATCTCTCTCTCTCTCTTCACCTTTCACACTTAGACTTCAGGTCTTGGAAATAAATCTTTATTACAATCTCATAAATCTATCTTCTGCTTTCATGTTGACAGCCTGTTTAGCTTTCATCATCTCTTGCCTTGACTATGGTGACAGTATCTTAACAGAAATAAACTCTCCATCCAGTATGCTCCATCTCCAACTCAGCATTCAGATTATCCTAAGGGGACCTTTCCAAAATGCAAGTCTTATTATATTCTCTCTGCTTAGAACATTTCATGGGTCCTTGCTGACTATAAGATGAAGCCCAAGTTTCTTAGTGGGGAATATACATCCTCTCCTGACCAGTCTCTCAAATGTCTAATTCCTCTCCCCTCACACTGATTGCTCAAGTAATACTGAATATGGTGTCTCAAGCTCTGTGTCTTTATACATGCTATTCTCTTGATGGAATCTTTGCTCACTCTTCTTGTCTGTTTGAAAAACTCTTGTTAGTCTCTAATGGTTCTGGAAGCCAAAAGTCCAAAATCAAGGTGGCAGCAGGGTTATGCTCCCTCCAAGGCTCTGGGGAAAGATCTGTTCCATGTCTCTCTTCCAGCTTATGGCAGTTGCTAGCAATCTTTGGTGTTCCTTGGCTTATAGACACATTAGTTCAATCTCTGCCCTCATGTCCACATGGTGTTCTCCCATTGTGTCTGTGTTGATAAATCCATTTTCATCCTTTAAAACCTGATCCAGTGTTACCTCCTCCTGGAAGCTTTCTTTTTTTTTTTTTTAATTTTTTTTAATTTTATTTTATTTACGATAGTCATACAGAGAGAGAGAGAGGCAGAGACACAGGCAGAGGGAGAAGCAGGCTCCATGCACCAGGAGCCTGACGTGGGATTCGATCCCGGGTCTCCAGGATCGCGCCCTGGGCCAAAGGCAGGCGCCAAACCGCTGCGCCACCCAGGGATCCCCCTGGAAGCTTTCTAAACTTCAATGAATATATTTCATATTTTTAATTAAAATATTTTTCTTTTATTATTATTATTTTTAATTAAAATATTTTTCAAAAAAGAATTTGGACATAGTGATCAAAATTCCCCACTTTGGGGCACGTATGTGGCTCAGTGGTTGAGCCTCTGCCTTTGGCTCAGGTTGTGATCCTGGGGATCCGTCCCACATCAGGCTCCCCTTACAGGAAATCTGCTTCTCCCCCTGCCTATGTCTTTGTCTTTCTCTGCGTGTCTCTCATGAATAAGTAAATTAAAAAAAAAAATCCCTACTTTATAACATTAAAAAACAATAGAAGAATTTACAGTGACTATTTGGCAACAAAAACATAAGGTTAAATGTCTTTATCAATTGTTTAAGAACTTAAAAGATCAACTTAAAATTCATTCATATTGTGCTACAGATATAGCTATCTAAACCTGAGCTACTTTAACTCTGTAAATTCTAATAATAACAATTGGTTTCACAAAATTTTATGACTTATAAATTATTAACACTTGGGAATTTAACTCCAAAAGTTCCATTTGATTTTAAATATAAGTTGAGAAACTGTCCAGAAGTGAAGCAAGCAGAACCATACAAAGTATGAGAATAGATGTTGGAGTCAAGAGAGGAACCTCATTGTTAGAAAAAAGTTCAACATATGTCACAAATAAAAAATGCATTGTTTATTAAAATTATTGAGCATGCTATGGATTTTAACTATAAATTAAAAATCAGTTTCTATTGTAACTTTTACTCATATTACAAAGTTGTACATGCAAACTTAACTTTTTATATCTTAAAGTAAATAAACAGCGGATTTAGAAATTGGCACAATGAAAAACACTTGGATGTATTAAGTGACATTTTACATGTCTAGACTATGTTTAAATAATTTATTTCATAGCCAGAAGAAAAATCTTAAGAAGAAAACTAACATGCATCACCAGTTCATATGGGAATGTTTGTTCCACTGGAAGTATATAGATGTTATCCATTAAGAGTTTATAATTGCAGAAATATGGAGATGTGAATTTTACAATTCACATTATGATACTGTGTGCAATCTAATTTTAGGATGACAAATTGGAAAATTGCCTCTGCGTCCACAAATCAGAAACACCAGATATTAACATTTCAGTGTTATTTTCTAAACAACGAAAACAGATGAACTATACTTTTGAATATACCTTATACTTTGGGGCTCAATAAAAGCTATTTTGATTTTAAATGAACAGATGTAGCCCATGAGCATTTTTCATGGATTGGCTCTTGTGCAAAAACCTCTGGCTCCCCACAGAATTATATACAAATGAGCAAATATTCTAGTAGAACCAAATAGACCTCTCCACACATATGTGCCAATTCCCTCTGAAACACACTTTCAGTACTTTCACAGAGAAAAGAAGAAACTTCTCAGGGTTTCAATGACCAATTCAGTTGGATAACAGTAGAAAGATTGGGGTGGGGGGAGGAGATAATGCAGTAATAGGAAAGAATAGGAAAGAAAGGTTTGCTCAGACCTTCTCAGGCCCACAGTAATGTTCACTCAGGATCACTGTTAAATCCTTTTGACAGAAGATTAAGTGTAGGCAGTACATGGAACAGAACAGAGAGTTAAATTCTAAATCAACACATAATGGATCAGGCCCGACACGTGCAAAGTCACTAGGATCTGAGGCCAACAAGGCTTAACTGTAACCTGACTGAAGGTATTAAACAAGCTAAGGAAAGAATTTGTCAATCAGAAGGATTATTGGTTAGCAAGAGAAGCACAGACAACATGACAGAAAGATAAATTTTAAGGCTTTTCAAGTATCTTATTTGGACAGAAAGTTCAATATTTTAAATTTTCAACAAGGTAAAAAAATAAGAGAAAAATGATGTATAAAAATCAGCTATTTCAAAAAGAAAACACAAGTTAACATCTGGTTGTATAATACACACAGTTAACTTGGATGCATAACTAGACTTTGCTGTGGTCTAAGTGTAATTTCAGAGTGCAAGCTGCTTCATCAACTCGTATACTTCCCATTGGGTGGTTAGCTTGATGATGGAACTTTTTGAGATTACTGACTGACCCCTTTGCCAGACCCTGAACTTTCTGTATTTCTGTCTCATCTACCCTCTAGTTCTAGGCTTCATTAGGCCTCTATGTCCTACTTTCTTACTTTATTCTCTACCTCCTTTTTGTATCATTGACATAAATTATTCTCCCAGTCTTACTTTTTCCTCTTAATAAATTAAAATGTTCAGTTTTCTTTTTGCTGTTTCTACCATTTCCTATGTTAAGATCCTTTTTATAAATTTCACCTCCTAGCCTGTGTCACTTGATCATAACCTAACCTGGAGTTAGGAGTGATTATCCTTTCATGAATTCTTTTGTTGGCAGTTTTGGCATCTGTGTTCACTGTGGTTTTCTATATTCCGTTCCATGTTTTTCCAGTTTTGGTAACAAGGTAACCTTTCTTTAGGTCATCACTGCCTCTCCCACTTGGGGCTTTCCCCCAACTTTTTGCTGTCCACATGTTTCTGGGTCTAGGCTGAGAGAATTCTTTTTTTTTTTTTTTTTTTTTATAAATTAATTTTTATTGGTGTTCAATTTACCAACATACAGAATAACACCCAGTGCTCATCCCGTCAAGTGTCCCCCTCCGTGCCCGTCACCCATTCACCCCCACCCCCCGCCCTCCTCCCCTTCCACCACCCCTAGTTCATTTCCCAGAGTTAGAAGTCTTTATGTTCTGTGTCCCTTTCTGATATCTCCCACACATTTCTTCTCCCTTCCCTTATATTCCCCTTCACTATTATTGAGAGAATTCTTAGTAAGCTCTCCTTCAAAACAAACAAACAAAAATTAAAATTAAAAATTAAAAAAAAAAGAAAAGCCCCTTTTAATAGAGGTTGCTGAATGTGTCCACAGGAATAGGCACATAGATAGGGTGGTTCTCAGGGGCTATCTACCAAAGCCTTCTGTATGAATTGAATGGGCATTTGTGGGGCGGGGTTGGGAGGAAGGATGGGAAGGAGCTAATCTACACACCCTTTCTACACCAAGATACTCCCAGCACAGGGTTCTTTGCTAGCTCAGCACCAGGTACCTCTGTGAGTCAGCCACTCTCAGCACTTGCAGCAAGACCCTGGGCCTCTCCCAAAATTCAGGTCACACCCTCTAACCACATGGGTGATTCTCTTGTGTGTTCCCCTCTTACTGGCTTTAGGGGAGGAGGACAACTCAAAGGCTGAAGAACAGAGGAATGAGGAGAGGATACGTGCTCTCTTGCAAATGTTGCTTTCCTCTGGAGGTCTCTAGCCCTCTAAATATAGTCAATGTGGCTAGGTTTTGATAGGAGGTTTTCTGCAATGTGTCCTCTTATTAAATCCCTGAGGAGTGATGGGCTCTACATAACCATTTCTTTGAACTTAAAATAGAACAGAGTCGGGGTGCCTGGGTGGCTCAGTCAGTTAAGCATCTAACTCTTGGTTTTGACTCGGGTCATGATCTCAGGAGCCCTCGTTGGGCTCCACACTCAGCATGGAGTCTGCTTGGGATTCTCTCTCTCTCTCTCCCTCTGCCCCTTTCCTTGCTCTCTCTCTCTCTCTCAAATGAATAAATAAATCTTTTTAAAAATGGAAGAGTCCACAGTACCTTCCTAAGAGTTGCTGGTCGGGGGTAAGGCAAGGGCATTCTTTAGTAATGCCAGGTGTCTTAGTCTCTTTAGGCAGCTATAACAAAAATACCATAAAAGGGTGACTTTATAAAAAACAGAAATTTAGGGATCCCTGGGTGGCGCAGCGGTTTGGCGCCTGCCTTTGGCCCAGGGCGCGATCCTGGAGACCTGGGATCGAATCCCACGTCGGGCTCCCGGTGCATGGAGCCTGCTTCTCCCTCTGCCTGTGTCTCTGCCTCTCCCTCTCTCTCTGTGACTATCATAAATAAATAAAAAAAAATTAAAAAAATTATGATAGAATTTTATTATGATAGAAATTTATTTTTTATAGTTCTGGAGACTTAGGAAGTCCAAGAGCAAGGTGCCAACCAATTCAGTATCTGGCTGAGGCCTGTTTCCTGGTTCATAGGTACTATCTTCTCACTGTAACTTGATATGGTGGAAGGGGCAAGGGAGCTCTCTGAGGTCTTTTTTCCATAAAGGCACTAACCATTCATGAGGGCTCCCCTCATGACCCAAGTGCCTCTTAAAGGCACTATCAACAAATACCATCACCGTGGGTTTTAGGATTGAACATATGAATTTGTGGGTGTGTGACACAAATATTCAGTCTATAGGACAGGGGGAGCAGAAAAGGATTATCTGTTGGTTTTCTACATCCTCATGGAATATATTAGAACTTGCACACAAAAATCTTTGAAGCTCTTAAAGGCAAGCATCTTGGTGTGAGGAGAACTGTGTTAATTTATTAGGATCTTTTCAGTTTCTAAATTATACATGCTTGGAATTTTTATTATTATTATTATCATTATTTATTTATTTATTTATTTATTTATTTATTTATTTATTTATAAAGATTTTACTTTATTTACTCATGAGAGATACAGAGCGAGCGAGAGGCGGAAGGAGAAGCAGGCTCCATGCAGGGAGCCCGACGTGGGACTCAATCCCGGGTCTCCAGGATCAGGCCCCGGGCTGCAGGCGACGCTAAACCGCTGCACCACCGGGGCTGCTCACATGCTTGGATTTTTTATAAGTGAGTAATCTTTCTTTTATAATTATAAACAACCAATAAAGATTATTATTTTTAAAGAGCTCTGGTGTATAATCAGAGGCTTCTTGGATTTAAGAATATCATCTAGAAGAATGTGTTTCATCCTTGCTGGCCTGGTCTGTATGTGAAATGAATAGTACATCCTGACTAAGCTGAAGAATGGAGAGACAGGTTGATACTCCCATCTCTACCTGTTCAGATGCCTCATATTCTCTTTCTTTTCTCTCCTAATTTTCCTGATTCAAACTATTACTATTCCTGTAACTAGTCACAATTATCAGCAACACAGGTTTGTAAATTTTTTTCTACTTGAAAATCAAGCAACTGCCTAATAGGACCCCAATACTTAGGCATTCAGAGTCAACAAAAAAGCTAAAGCAGTTTATTAAATGGGCTTAATTAAATGGACAGTACAGCAGATATTTAAAAGGTTCAGTTTGGTCTTGCTAAAAACTCCAATTTCACATAAAATTTAAGTGGTAAGAAAGATTATAGTCTTTAATTCTTTGTCTCTCTCCTAGCCATGAATTCTCCTTTATATGCAGAATTAAAAAGGGTTGTGAAAGGAAATTATTTTACAACTCTAGAACCCCTCAGCCAAATAAATAAAATGTTAGGAAATGGATTAGAGTGGGGAGAAGAAAAATTGAAAAGATTTCTTTCTTTCTTTTTCTTTTTGTTTTATTGTGAAGAGATTTCTTTGATGAGAACTTTCCTGGTTTGTGGATTTCTACCTTTAACCCCAAGGGATAGTGTGCGTTTGGGGGAAGGGAAACATGAGGCTAGGATGTTCTCATGTTTCTAACTAACCCTTAGACTAATAAGGGAGGCCTCAAGGGAACCACTGGGAGAATTTGAAACATGGCGTCTGCAATGGGGAGATACAGAGGGCTGGTACTTGATTCAGGCCTGGGAAAACTACAGCAAACTGGAGGGCAGACTGACTCCTTTTGGGATATCCAGGAACAGCTGACTGCTGTGATGGTAGAAATAGGAGACTGCAGCAACCCTGAGATTGGCCTGTGCTTCCAAAGGTAGTAATGCAAGGTATGCAGAATCATTTCCTATAGAGAGGGTTTGGGCCATGGAGGAAAGGGAGAGAACTGGCCTGGGGTTGTCTTAGACCTTTCCTTCAAGCCAAGTGAGCCCTTAGGAAAGGATAAGGAGACTGACTAGCAGGAAGAGGCAGAAGAATACCAAAGGGGTGCCTGGCTGGTTCAGTAGGTATAGTGTGCTACTCTTGACCTTTGAGCCCTACATTGGGTGCAAAGATTACTTAAAAATAAAATCTTGAAACAAACAAACAAAGGAGTACTACACTATACCTGAGAACTGGTGAAGGAATTTAAATGACCACTTGAAACAGAAATGTCTCTATTCACTTTAAGGAAACTATAGATTTCCAGAGAAATCAATGTCCCACAGAAGAAATTCATGAGCAAACATATGTAGATCCAGAGAGCGTGAAGCCAGGTTATGATGGCACTAACTCATGTTAAAACCGTTCTGTCCTCGATTTCCTTCTTTCCTTTTCCCTTCTTCCTGACATCAGGATTCAGCTAGAAGTAGGTCTTAGGCGGGGGACAATTTATCACCACATAATGCATTGGAAAGAGATGACGGGGAGACGCCTGGGTGGCTCAGTCCATTAAGCATCTGCCTTTGGCCTGGCTCCCTGCTCAGCGGGGAGTCTGCTTCTCCCTCTCCCTCTCCCTCCCCCTCCCCCTTGCTCCTGCTCTCTTACAAGTCATGCTTCTTCCATTTAGTGGTTAAATTGTGTAACCCCACTCCAGGGAACCCAGGCAAGCTATCCCGGGAACTATCCATCCCTTTGCCTCACTAGGGCCTACCGTGCGCCTTCGTTAACTTATGAATACTAGGAGAGCCTGCAGTTTCCCATGAATGTGTTCGCAACGTCATTACTGAAATTCGCAGGTAGGTATAGAACTAAACAGAAAGGCCACAGCATCATGTGATACGGCAGCATCCGGCCAACGAGTGACTCAGGCTGGGCCTCAATGCTGGCAAATTAGAAAGCCCCTGGGCACCAGGCCGACTTTTTCATCATAGCCATCCCGGCAACCCGGTGGGCTCTGCTGGTTACAGGGCCCATTCTCTAGGACACCGGGGCCAGACCTCCTTTCCAGGTGGAAGTCGGAGCTCCTTAATGTCGGCGTGATTTTCTGGGAAAACGCAACCCAGGCCCTGGGGAGTCTCCTCGCGTTTCCAGCCCATCAGCTCAGGCCCAGTCAATTAACCCCGAGAAGGCCGCGGTGCAGCCACACACCGCCTCCGCGCGAAGCCTCCCCATCGCCCGCGGAGCCCCGGGGCGGGCAGCGTGGTGACGTCACGGCGTCCCGGGCGCGCCCCGCCCCCGCCCGGCTCAACGCCAGGGGACGCCCGAGGGCCGGTCTCCTTGGCAACTCCTTGCTCCGCCCCCTCCGCCCCTTTAACCTTTAGGGTGCTCGGGCGCCGCGTCCGGCGCGCTCTTTCCCCTTCCCCCCTCCCCTTTCCCCACCCCCGCTGCCCCAGGAGTCCGGGCCGGAAGTGAAGATGGCGGCGTCGGCGCCGGCCGGCGCGGCCTCGGCGGAGCTGGTGATCGGCTGGTGCATATTCGGCCTCTTACTGCTGGTAGGGGAGGTGCTCGTAGTTTCCCGGGTGTTGGGGCTGGTGGAAGAGAGGGAGGGGCCGGCCCCGGAGCTGGCCTTCGGGGCCGGGAGACCCTCTCCGTCCCGCCCCGCCCCGCCCCGCCCCCCGTTCAGTTTGGACGGTGGCGGGGGGGCCCTTCTGTCGCCGGGCGGGGGGCTGCGCTCCGCGGGGCGAGGAGGCGCTGGTTCCGGCCGCGCTTGCTGGCTTCTCCCGCACGACGCTCGGGGTGCCGGTTTCCGTTCTCAACGCGCTTGCCCTTGTCCCTGACGAGGGCGCCGGGACGGAGGGGACCCTCGGGGTTGGGAAGGGAGACGTGGCCTTGGGTCCCCGAGGCGCGGGGCACCGCGCCCGACCTGTGCAAGTTCGGCGGGCTCTGGCCTCGGTCTGGGGGGAAGGGGCCTCCGTGCTGCCCTGAGTGCGTGTGTCGGTGGTCCCTACCCTTGCGGTTCCTGAATCTCCAACCTTCTCTACCCATTGTGCGGTTCTGCCTTGATGACGTGAGGTGCTCGTTCTGACTTCCAGGTTTCACGTCCCTTCCCAGGCTTTCTTGTTGGATGTAGAAACCTGTGCAGGGAAGAGCTGTAGCCCTCTTTACTGCCAGTATCTGCAGAGTGTATTCTACTACAACTTGTCGGACCTCAGCTGCTTTCTCTCCCAGCCATCTAATTCCTGGTTATCCAGTGATCAAAACGTGGGCTTCAGTAGTCCACATGCCCTAGTTTTTACTCTTGCCTAATATGAAAACCCTTGAGCTTATTTTATTTGGGGGCCCCGGTTGTTTTTCTCCACACTCCCCACCCCTCCCCATTCTCACTCTTTGCTCATTGTCTTTATCCTGTCCGGTTGTAGCATTGTGTCCCAAAGTATTTTGCTGCTTTGCATTTACTAAAACAAAAACAGAATCAACCCCAGAACCCACTGATTTCGGTTTTAGAAATCAAGACTGCTTGGTACTTGTTAGATTCCACTACAGTGTCTGCAACCTGGGTAGTAAGTATCTTTTGCTGGTAAATGTCTCAGTAGAAACTTTACAAAGAAAAAAAAATATATATATATATATGTGAAAACTTATGGAGAGTTATCTGTTCTCACCTCCACACTCTCAGAAAATAATACTGTCTTTACACTACAGCGTACTTTACTCCTGTTGATGGAGAAAATGGAAACAGTAAAAGGTGTCCCTGGTCCTCAAAGCCCATTCAGTCCTGTACTTGAGTTCACTGGTTTTTCCAGACCATCATATATTCATTTGGTTTAGAAGAGAACAAATGAGCATGTAACTAGTATCAAAGTCTAGTGGGAATATTTTGGCAGTTATCAGTTAATAAGTGCTTAATGTAGAGCAGCCCCAGTGGCGTAGCGGTTTAGCACCGCCTGAAGCCCAGGGTGTGATCCTGGAGCCCTGGGATCGAGTCCCACGTCGGGCTCCCGGTGCATGGAGCCTGCTTCTCCCTCTGCCTGTGTCTCTGCCTCTCTCTCGCTCTCTCTGAATAAATAAATAAATAAATCTGAGATCAGAACCATAGTTGAAACCAAGAGTGGGACACTTAACCAACTAACTATACCACCTAGGCGCCCTGAGCACAAAAATTCCTAAAATAGGTATTAAAAAAAAAAAAAACACAGGTATTTTAAGTACTAAAAAACAAAGTATGATTTTATAAATGAAATAGGACCTTAGAGAATAGAGAACAATATTGGAAGAAAGCGAAATTGAGGTAGACTTTGGATAGATGAAGAAGGGAAGGCATTGAAATTGGTGATAGTACAGCAGGAAAAAAAGTGAGAAGGGAATTAAGGAGTTTGAAACTAGATGTTGGAGTAGAAGAAAATAATAAGGGCTATCTAATTTTCTGCAGATTTCTTTAATTCCTGACTGATTAGAAGAGAGCTAGATTCTCATGTCTCCTGTGCATTCAGTCTTTTGAGATGTTTTGTGGTGGTGAAGAATGGAACAACTACTTGATTCATGCCTAATTTGCCAGCAGGAAAAAAAATAAAATTGCCATTGTCTTGATTCATGCTTGATTTGCCAGTTTTTTACCAATGACTTACGCAGCATGAGTGCAAGTATCAACATAGTGAAAAGGGAAATAAATGACTTTTTAGTATTATGATCATACTTTTCAATTTGTAAATCCCCAGAAAGGATTCTGAGACTGTTAGGGGTTGGAGCACTTCACACTTTGAGAACTGCTGCCAGTGATTTACTAAAGAATCAGAACTACTAGTAAGCTTGACTGCATGTGTGATCCTGGGGAAACAGAATGGACTTTAGTTTCTTCTGCCATGTGAGAAATGGTTAAATTTGGTCCTCCAACCCTGTGATCTAACTATATGTTTCTTTTATGAAATCTAAACCTTTCTACCTAAGTCCCCCAAGATCTTCAATTACATTTCCCTTTGCTATATAAATAAGAGTCTTCATTTCTGTAAAGCAAGTTTACTTTTATTACTCAAAATGGTCACTTGGGAACTTGTTAGAAATACTATTAAATATAAGACCCCAGCCCTACTGAATCAGAATCTGCAGTTTAACAAGATCCCAGGCAGTTTATATGCTCATCAGTTTGAGAAACATTTATCTATTTTCATTGCTACCTCTGCCCCTGTCGTCAGCCTTGACTGCTCATCAAAACCAATTAAGGAGTTTTTAAAAATCCTAATGCCTAGACCAATTAAATTAGAATCTCTTGGGAGGGGCTGGGGCCTGTTCTAAACCTTTCTTTATAATTGTTAGCAAAATTATATATTTCTTTTATGAAATGATCTTAAGATGTTATTTCATGACATTTGGTTTCATATGATATATACTATGACAATTCATATGACAGTTGCTATTTGATAGTTACTGTGGCCAGACACTGCTAAATTCTTTGTATCTTATTTAATCCTTATAAGTTGTTATGAAGGATTTTTGTTACTATTTTATAGATGATGATATTTGGTTTATTTTATAATATAGTAACTACTGATAGATTTAACTCACATAAATACAAAAAGCTCTTTGGGGTTTTCAAAGTATAAAAGTATAAAGGGATCCTGAGACCAAAAAATTCAGGATCATTTGGCTTAGCTATTTTGGCTGGTTTGCTTGCCCTTTCCCCACTTGTCTGCCTGCTATTGGCAAACATATGCCTCTGCAGTGAAACCTATCACTTTGAACTTTGTAGATACGCAGATCTTTTTGAAATCCAACAAAAAATTTGTTGAATACTTTGTGTCAGGTCCTGCTAAGGATAGAATGCTAAGCTCAACTTCCAGTGGCTTCAAAATAATTTGAGGAATGTTTTAAATAATTGTGAATTCACCTAAAAACAAAAACAAATCCATTAGTATAAATTTATGAGAAGTAATTTCCTCAAACAAAAATAAATTAGTAAATAGCCAGAATTTGAACCTAGGTCTTTTTCCCCCCCAACATCCGGCTTCCAAAGTCTACATTCCGTTCTCACTTTATTTTTTCCAACTGTTCTGACACCAGTTGAAATGTTAGTAATGTGAAGGAATTACATGAAACAACTTGGATGGATTTAAAACGCATTGTGCTAAGTGAAAGAAGCCAGACTCAGAAGACGATATGCTATATAGATACATTACGACATTCTGGAAAAGGCAGAAGCTATAAGAACGTATAATAGTGGTTGTCAAGGGTGGAGAGTAGAGAGAGGGGTTCAATATACAGGGCAAAGGGGATTTTTCTGCAGTGGTGGAACTGTTCTTAGGTCTTGATTGTAGTAGGGGAATTTGGAAGCTCTGAAACAAATTAGGTGGTGGTATTAGTTCAGTACAGGCTCCTGAACTAGGATACCCGCAAAGGAAGTAACAGTTGTATCTAGAGTGAAAGGACAAAACAATGCCTTTGTCTCAGAGCTCTTAATAGAGTTTATTTAAAACAATGATTCTCTCTTATGGCTAAGTAATATTCCATTGTCATTTGCCACAACATGGATGAACCTAGAGAGTGAAATCAGATACAGAAAGACAAATACTATATGATTGCACTTACATGTGGGATATAAAAAGCAAAACAAAACAACCAGAAACAGACCTGTAAATACAGGGAACAAACTGGTGGCAGCCAGAGGGGAGGGGTTAAGCAAAATGGGTGAAAGGGAGTGGGAGGTATAGGCTTCCAGTTATGGAATGAATAAGACATGAAGATGAAAGGTACAGTATAGGAGTCAGGGACACTGTAATAGTGTTGTATGGTGACAGATGGTAGCTATACTTGTGAGCATGGCATAGGGAATAGAGTTGGGGAATCACTATGGTATACGCTCGAAACTAATGTAACATGTGTCAACTATAGTTCAGTAAAATAGGAAACAACAATGATTCCCAAGTTTGGCTCAGATTGGAATCCTCAGGCTTTTTAATTTTTATTTATTTAATTTATTTTTTTTAAGATTTTATTTTATTTATTCATGAGAGTTACACAGAGAGAGATAGAGAGAGGCAGAGACACAGACAGAGGAAGAAGCAGGCTCCACTCAGGGACCCCGATGTGGGACTCGATCCCGGGACTCCAGGATCACCCCCTGGGCCAAAGGCAGGTGTTAAAACCACTGGGCCACCCAGGGATCCCTTTTTTATTTTATTTATTTTATTTTATTTTATTTTATTTATTATTTTATTTTATTTTATTATTACTTTATTCTATTTTTTATTATTTTATTTATTTTATTATTTTATTTTATTATTTTTATATTTTATTTTTTATTTTATTTTATTTTATTTTTTTATTTTATATTTTATTTTATTTTATTTTATTTATTTTATTTTATTTTTTAGTTTAGTTTTTTTCACCCCTCAGCTTTTTTAAAAGTGCTGTTGCCGGGAGGAGCCTCACTCTGATTGAATTGGTTTGTGGGGACAGCATAAGGGTATTTAAAAACTGCCCAGGTGATTTTGACACAGTCTAGGCTGAGAATCACTGATTTAGTACCTATCTGCATTTTCCTAAATTTGAATAGAGCAGAGTTTCTCATAGTTCTGGACCAGTAGCAGCCTCCCCTGGGAACTTGTTACAAATACAGATTTTCTGGGCCCAGTCTAGACCTCTGAATCTGAAACTGGGGGTGGGGCCCATTCTGTACTATAACAAGCCCTCCAGATGATTCTGATACTACCTAAGGTTGGAGAACTGTGAGTAAAGTTCTGTATTCTATGTCAGTCATTAGAAAGGCATTGGTAACTATTAAGAATACTTGGTGGAGGGACACCTAGGTGGCTCAGCAGTTGAGCGTCTGCCTTTGGCTCAGGGCATGATTCTGGGATCTGGGATCGTAGTCCCACATCGGGCTCCTTGCAGGGAGCCTACTTCTCCCTCTGCCTATGTCTCAGCCTCTCTCTTTATGTCTCTCATGAATAAATAAATAAAATCTTTATTAAAAAAAAAGTACCTTGTGGATTAGAGATGCCATTGTCAGTACCTCTGGGTGTACTTTTATCACTGGAAAGTTCCTTGCGATGCACCTGTACTCATTTTAAATGTTTTGTTTGTTTAATGCCCTTTAAAATTTGAATTATAGTATAATTTGTGAATTGCATGGTGATTATTGGCAGTTAATCTTTAGTTGAATTCTTGAACTGTTATAATGGGGCTAATTTCAGTTCAAGTTATATTTTATTAGGTTGGAGAAATATATAAATAGAAAGTATTCAAAACTAATAATGACTGTGGTGATATGTGAAACCATTAATGTTTGCAGTGTGTTCAGTGAGGATATATATAATTGAGCACTGTTAACAAAACTTGTTTTTTGTGTGTCTCTGCACCTAAGTGAGATTGTACTGCATTCGTGAATAGGCTTTGAAAATTATAAATCTTGAATAAGTTTATAAGAAGTAGTGGACCTTTCATACACACCTAAAAGAACCTTTGTTTGACATAGTTTCCCATTGGAAACTTAAACTTATATTAACATCTGTGTTAAAGAATACATAGAGCAATAACAAAACATTTTTGTTTTCTTTCAGGCAATTTTGGCATTCTGTTGGATATATGTTCGTAAATACCAAAGTCAGCGGGAAAGTGAAGTTGTCTCCACCATAACAGCAATTTTTTCTCTGGCGATTGCACTTATCACATCAGCACTTCTACCAGTGGATATATTTTTGGTTTCTTACATGAAAAACCAAAATGGTACATTTAAGGTAATTACTGTCATGCTTTTGTGATTTCTTTTTCCTTCAAGTTCTTGGTAATTAAGTGTTTTAAGTTTAGCAGTGCAGTATATATTGTGCTTTTTATTGTGGTCTCTGGGGAATAAAAGAGAGTGGAAATGCAGCATAGAGGCTGAGAATGGGACAACCGCCATTGAAAACTAGAAACAAACTGTTAATTGACTTAAGAACGGTTAATTTGGGAGCCCTTCAAATGTGAAGAATCCCTTTTGTTTATCTGAAGATATATTAAGTAATTGAAATAGGTTTTATTTTTGTGTCTCTTATAGCTGCCTTGAAGTTTGAGTTGATTTACATTAATGCAGTAAATAAATAATTTAGCAGGGCTTTTGTTAGTGGTGGATCAGAATCTCAGTCTGTTTCGTATTAAGTACTTTGAGTCAGTACAGTTTATGGAAAAGACCACTAAGCTAGCTGGGAGTTATAAGACCGGCTTTCCAGTCCTGACTCATTACTATCTAGGCTGCGTCTTTGGCCAAATTAGTTAAGTTTTCTGAACTTCAGGTTCTTCATTTTTAAAAAGAAGGGTATTGGACTGGAAGGTCTCTTTTCAATTATGTAAATTATTTTTAAGTTTCTTAATAGTGTAAGCTTATTGAGACAGGAGCTGTGTCTTATTTATTGTATCTCAAGTGTTTAGCACACAGTAGATAATTAAATATTTGAATGAAATATTTCAGTTAACTCAGTATTACATGCTTTCAGAATAAGTTCCTGGATTGAGCCAACTGGACTTAAATAATTTGAAAATGTTTTTGTAGTTAGGTTTAGATATATTATGATTGGTGTGAAAACTAGTTATTTATGTAGGTTATTTATTTAAAGATTTTATATATTTATTTGAGAGGAAGCATGCTGGAGAGGACAATTGGGAGAGGGGCAGAGGGAAAGGGACAAGCAGACTCCCCACAGAGCACAGAGCCCAACCAGCCATGTGAGGCTTGATCCCAGGATCTTATGATCATGACCTGAACCAAAGTGAGACACCTAACCAACTGAGCTACCTAGGTACCCCAGTCACTCATTTATTTAGCAAGTATTAATTGAGTGCTTAGCATGTGCTAAGTGCTATATGAAGATAGTAATTAACATCTATTGAATATTTACTGTGTTAGATCCTATTTTCAATGGTTAATGTATATATGAACTCTCTTTAACCTCCCAAACAACCCTGTGAGGTATAGTATTATCCATGTTTTTATGGGCAAGAAACCAAAGTCTGGAGAGGTGTTTAAGGTCCTACAGCTTGTGGGTGCTGTAGCTGAGATCTGAAACTCTGCAGTCTGGCTTCAAGAGCTCTTTGTTCACTATATTATATATATATTCTCAGTGAGTATTATATAGGTATAGAGGTAGATATCTGGTATGGAAGTAGTAGTATCCCTTATAATTATTGATTGAATAGGACATTTTTTAATTTTTTAATTTTTTGAATTTAGAATATTTGGTTTGTTTAGATTTTATGGAGATATGTTTCCATCTTGAAATTTCTAAAGTATTTTCATGAAGTTTTGAACCTTCTCTTAGAATATGTAGTTAGTTTTCTGGGACTATGCTTAAATTAGTAGTTACTCGGTATTAGTTTTTGTTTTTTAATCTGTGAGATGCATTCTACCTATTTGAGCAAGACTGAGAATACACCCTCCTACAAAAGCAAAACTATAACCTATAAAAATTTAGGGTACTTGTTTTATTACATGTTTCCTAAGAGAAGAAAATGTATAACTCTATTTAATGTGCTTGTTTTATATTTGTTATGTGTAAATGTGGCACCAGTAATTATGAGAGAAAAATGTTCATGTTTTTCCTCTATTTTTACTAACTTCTTTCTTTGATTATCAGATTATTTATTCAGTAATTATCTGTTCTCTTTTTACTACTTTGCATTTACTTGTCTCTATTCTGTTCTATTTTTAGTTACCTCAGAGCTTAGATAATGTATTAGTTTTTACCCTCAGTACTTTGAGACTTTTTTTCTTGGTATCTTGAAACATTCTTTGCTTCCCTTTCTCTCTTTCTCTTTGCTTTTTGAGGTGGGAGGCTGGGGGACTGGTGAAATTCGTAGTTTTCATTTGAAGAATGCCTGTGCTAATGCTTAAAAGTAGAACTGAAAAGACTTAAAAATAAAACCTTTTCCTGAATAAATTGTAGAAAATATTTCTCCAAAGAGTTCTGATGAAACTTCTTGAGGTGTTTAGTGAAAGAAAGACAAGTGCAAGTATTTAAGAGTTCTTCAGACTTCATGCCACAATTTTAAGTTCAGCCATATTAGAGTAAAAGTTTGGCATAATGATTTTAATCTGTTCTATCCTTTATTATTTAGGAGAAATGTACAAGTTCAAACTTTTCTATAATGAATTATATTTTATCTTAATTTTTCTGATGTGCATTTATTCTTAAATGAATATATATATTCACCTTACCCATTTTCACCTCAAGTATTTTGAAGCCTCTGAATGAGTGTAGGCTTGTTGTTTACTTTCAATTAATTAATTAATTAATTAATTTTGTGTATTATTTTATTGGAATTCAATTTGCTAACATACAGTATAACACCCAGTACTCATCCCGTCAAGTGCCCCCCCTCAGTCTTACTGTTTATAAGGTATAATTATTTGGAAATGCAAATGTCATGATTGTGAACAGAAGGTGCCTAAGCTTTTCTGTGAGCGGGTCGTAAACAGTGCTTTTTTGTTTTGTCTTAGTTAACCTTCCTTGCTTTCTATGCCTCTTATGGCAGGGGTATATTGTAATAATACCTGAGTTTCTATTGTTTTTTTTTTTTTCCTTCTTCTACACATGGCACTATGAATAATTTTAGCCAGATAATTTGTTTCTAGTTCTTTTGCAAAACAATTAACTTTTCAGATTAAAACAAACAAACAAACCTTAAAGAATAGTTGTAAGTTGTAAGTTCTGTTAGTGTCTTATATAGTTGGCCAGTAACTTTGGATAATGGTATACACAAAATGTGTCAATCACAAAAAAGTCAGAAATTGGCACTAACTTTAAAAAATATTTTTTATTGTATACAGTGTGTAAGAATTGTTCTAAAAAATTAATAGTTAAGATATGGCATTGGAACATTTAGTGTTTTGGTAGCTAAAATCTTCATATCTTACTCCCTTTCTCCAATGATTAATCTCTCTTCATGGCCTGTTATTAGATGTCTGGGTTTAACTCTCCAGTACTGCCTCATTAGTACTCTCAAATTGTGTTTTAGAACTGCGTATTTTTCACTGCACCTTAAATATATTTATTTGCTTAATACTTATTAAGTATGTAGTATGTACTTGACACACATGAGTGCTGGAGATTAATAAAACAAATGAGGTTGCTGTTTTCATGGGGCTTATATTGTGTAAGATCTGGCCAACAATAAACAATAAACAAATAAAACAGACTGACTTTGTAGTGATACATTCTATGAGGAGATATAACAGATTGATGTGAAAGTCTAAGTCCGTAGGTAATTCAGATAGGGACATAGGAAGGCCAAATTGGCTGAAACAGATTACTTGAGATGAAGCCTGGACAAGGGAGAGCCAGTCAGAGGAAGAGCCAGAGATGAAAGCCTTTAGAGAAAGGGAACAACAAATACAGAAGCTCTTAGAGATGAGTTTGGCCTGTTTGGCTCAAGTGTGGTGTTAGGGTACCAGCTGAGATGGAAAGGAAAGGTGGGATACAGATTGTTTATGACTTTTAAGTTGTGTTAAAAGAGCTGTAGTTTGGGCAAATTACCTTCAATATTGTCTATTTGTGTGTATGTGTGTGTGTATATATATACACACACACATACACACAAATGGAGCTGTCAAGTAGGGAGTTGGAAGAGTTGGTGAGAGGTGTAGTGAGAAGGATAGAGAAGTGATTGCTGGCTTTGGTCAGTGGTGACCAAAGAGCAATGTAGTTTCAGTGGAGCATTTGGGTGGTTAGGTTGGAGTGGGATAACCGTGGACAGGGAGAGGAGGAAACATTGATAGGGAATGCTAAAAATTTTTCAAGAACTTTTGTTTTCCTAAGGAAGTAAGACGGGTCAAGGGAAGTATTTTTATTTAAGGTGATTCTGTGTATATCTCTGTGCTTAATGGAAGTTACTAGCGTTTATACTTTAGGATTCAGTGGAGTAGGAGAAATTTTTAGAGGGAAGAGAGGATACTATTGCAAGCCAATGTCTTTGAGAAAGCAAAGGGGTTGGGGGTCTTAATGTGAAAGAACTGGCCATAAGTAGGAGTATAGGTACTTGGCAGAAGGAAGGACTAATATTTAAATACAGATAGGGGTAAGTTTTAGATTTGGTAGTAAGTTGAGGAATTCCTATCTTTTGACTCCCAAGTTATTTTAGGGACCTCAGAGTCAGTGTTTCTGAAGCATTGACATTTTGTGCTGGTTAATCTTTATTGTGAGGATTGTCCTGTGCATTGTAGACAGCAGATCTTTGCTTCCTCCCACAAGTGCGAGTAGTACACTGACACTCTCCAGAATTCCTGGGTCTCCATTGCCAAATGTTCCATAAGGGACAGAGTCACCCATGAATGAAAGCCACTGGTCTAAGGTGAGAATATCAGTGAAAATTGAGGAGAGTTGAATACTTTTGCTTTGGGCTGAACATTTCCAAACGTCATCTTGAGGAATAGGAAAGGAAATTTTACATACATGACCTACTACTTCTTTCTTCTATGGAATTTATATTCATTTTCTTTCATCTGAAATGTAATTTAATATTCTTCGGTATTCCAGTTCTTTAGGTCTTAAATGACTCTGGTTTCTTTTGGTCTCTACCTCGGGAGGCTGTGATGTATGAAACATAGCAAGGGCATAGTGGTTTTCAAAATGTAAAAGAAGGAAGGTTTCATAAACTAAGCTTTTTTACAGTATATACCTTAAAGACAAGACAGGGTATAAAAGCCAAATGCACTAATAGTACTTGAATGATGTTGTATATATTACACATATTTTTAGCCTCAAAATAGTAACATTAATATTTTCTTGTTACAAGATTTGGTTAAACAAAAGAGCTTTTCAGGGTAAAAGTTTTTTTTTGGGGGGGGTAAAAGTTTCTAAATGTCAATGTCTCTTTGGCTTTAAATTACCTATATACTTTCTTCTTTCAATTTTTTTTCTGGGATTGGGGTCTTAGTTAATTTTAAAGTTTAACTTTTAAGTATTCTCAGTGGGTTCATTAATACTTTGTGGGATTATTTTGGAAATTGGAAGGGAGTTTGTGTAGGGATAGGTGAATTATCCAAGATCTTCAAGATTTAAAAATCTTTTTAAAATTCCATTTTGTGTATAAACAGTAACTAAAACTGTTAGGAATTAAAGTTTTGATTATGTGCATATCCATTTTGATACTTGAATCATTGATGAAAAAATTTCCAATCATTGCACAGAATTATTCCCAGTGCTTTGCAATTCCCATGTGGTAAAAGTACTGTTCCATTTTTTTGGTATATGTGTGGTATTTCATTTTTCAGACAAAGATTGCATGTGTTAAAACTATTAGTTGGAATTCATTCTGTGTACCTCCCCCCACTCAAAAGTACCTCATGGATATCTATATATACCAGGTTAGACAGATTTCATTGTTTTTAATGTCTGTACAGTTTTTCCTCAGGCATTTAGATTGTTTCTAATTCTTACTGTTTTTAATTTTTTTTTAACAATACTGTACTGCATATTGTTGGATAAGGAGGTCTTGAGTGAAAAATCAATAAACATTATTTGGTGTAGGCTGGAATTTATAAGGATAAGGGTCAGCAAGTGCACAGGTTCTAATATATTTGACATTCTATAAAAAGGTGAGCTTTCCCAAAGTGCAGGTGCTTCAGCAGAGGTAGTGCTATCTTTTTTTGTTCTCCCTTCTTCTAAGGCAAGAAGAGTGGCCTTGCAGATAGGTAAACACTAGAGACTTCGGTGCCAAGTATCGTGAACTTATTTAGAAACAACCTGTCTGTGACATGAACATTGGACATTCCAGTTGCTGAGCACCGAGAGTCTTCAGGGCCCTGTAGTACTGTAGTAGAGATGGGGTGCAGCTCTTCTACTGAATGGGAAGAGGAGGCCCCCTTTTGGTAGCTTGTCATGCAACCCAGTAAGACCTCTTGAGGTCATTCATTACACAGTACTACTACTTATCTTTAAAACTTACGTGTGTACTGATATTCTGTGCTGATTTGTGTGACTCTTTTTAGGATAGATTCCAAAAAAGAATGTCTGTATCATAGACTATTTTTCTTACTGTGTAGGAGATGGCTTTTCCTCCAAGTTTGCCATTAATAATGTATTTTAAATTTTGCCACTTAGGTAAATAAAAGGTAGTAGATGTTCATGTTTTATTAATAAAATCTAGTAATTGGGTAAATTCCTTATTGTTGGTCTTTTTCAAAAAATTTCTTAGCTCTTGCCTCCTATATGTTTTTCACATGCTTTTTATAATCAGCATGTCAAAAATACTCTACTTCCTAGTATATTAGGATTTGGATTGACAGTATATATAGTTTTTATAGATTAATTTTTAGGGATTTGGTGTTTATAGTCTTTTCATGTAGGTGCATGTTTCTTTCCATTTATTTAGATTTTTAATATTCTGTAAGTTAGTTTTCTTTATGTAGTTAACATAAAATTTTTATTTAGCCTATTAAGTTTCTTATAGTCTTTATTGCTATTGGAAAAATACAATTTTTATTGTTCTTTGTCAAGGTTTTGCTTATAGTGCTAAATTTGGATATTCCACAATTTTGTTCCTTGAGGAATTTGTTAGAAATTTATAGATGTTCATTGCTAGAGGTGTGTATAGATGAAAAAAAGGAAAACCTAATTATTTGAGATTTAAATGTTGCTATCCTTCCTTCAGTGCCAGTGTAGTGGGATGTTGATATTGCCTTGAGCTCTTAAAGTGTTTATAGAAAAGAAATGATCTGGATACTAATTTAAGCCTTATTATTTAATAGTAGTAGTCACTTGGACTCTCCAGGTTTAATTTTTCATATGCTTAAGCATAGGACATTTGGTAAAAAGACTTGCCATTTATACCTCAGTTCTGATTCATTAGTGTACAGATTTTTTTTTATTTGAAAAGATTAATTTGAATTATATTTTTTATATTTTTATTAATATGAATTATATTTGTAGTTAAATTACTACATTTAAATTACTAATCTAAAGAATACTTGTGTGGGATGAGTGCAAAGGAGTTTAGATTGACTCTTAGGTATTTTTTAAAAATATATTGTACTAAAAATATATATATGTAGTGTACTCAAATATCTTCTTTCTAAAATACAAATCGTATTTCACTCCCTGTATAAAAACTCATCACAATTTTCTGGTGCCCTTAGGACAGAGTCCAAAATACCTAGCATGACTCATAACTTCCTTAAACCTGTGTCCTTCCTTCGGTTGTTCCACCTGCTTTTTCTTACTTTTCCAAAAGCTCTAATAAATCTATACATATCTTCTTGCAGTTTTTTTCAGACTTTCCTATATGTTCCTTCTCTTTTCTATCCTTCCTATTGTTTTTTTTCCTTTTCTCTGAGTATAACCTTTCTTCCTTCATTTTTCAGTTTCGAGTCATTTTAGGAAGCCATCTCTGATCTTCAGGCCAAGTTAGGTGCATCTGCTTATGTGTTTCCCTAGAACTGTATTGCCATCTTATCTCAGTATTTACCTATTGAAGTGTGTGTGTCTATGTATCTGTTTCTCAGTTATTGAAGGCACTGATCATACTTGGTTGGGTTGTAGATACATTTATAAGTGAAATTCAGTCATATTAAAACTTAATCATAACTGTTAAACAAATGGATGTTTTGTTAATATTGCTGTTATTTCCTTTTTATTATATAGGACTGGGCCAATGCTAATGTCAGCAGACAGATCGAGGACACTGTGTTATATGGTTACTATAGTAAGTATTTCAGTTTCATTTCCTCTCTGGGCTGCTAACCAAGATATAGAATTAAGCTATGTATAAACATTTAATTTTGATATCACATTTGTGATTACTGCTTCAACACCAGGAGTAAGTAATACAGTATTCATTCTCATAATCCAGAAACTTTTAACCTATTTTGCTTTATTTAGGTTCACTTGTAATATGTCTTTTTGGAGTTTCAGTCAAGTTACTTTAAATCCCAAGTCTCTTCCTTTGTCTACATTACCAGTATGCAGTCTTGATTTTAAAAATCTCAGTTTTCTAGACATTTTTTCTAAGTATTGACACTAGTAGAGGGCATTCCAGGGAGTTTGTAACATCAGCTTTATTGTACTGTACAGAGCCAGTTTAAGGGATTCTGATTACAGAGCCACTTTAAGGGATTCTGATTGATTGGGCCTTCCCTCTCTCTTCCTTCCCCAGTGTTCAATTTTTAAAGCTTTATAATTAGTTTCCCAGTTTTTCTCTTTAAATATACACATACAACTTGTGTTTTTATAAAAGTGTGTAGGTGCCGGGGCGGCTTGGTGACTCAGTTAAGTATTAGACTCTTGGTTTTGGCTTAGGTTATGATCTCAGGGTCCTGGGATCCAGTCATGTGAGGCTCCGCTCTCAGCAGGGAGCCTGCTTGGATTCTCTCTCTCCCTCTCCCCGCTTCCCCCTGCTTACGGGCACATGGGCATGCACACACACATGCTCTCTCTCCCTAAAGTAAAAATAAAATAAATAAATCTAAAAAAAATGTCTAAGTACTGAGTTAAGAAAGGGATGTGATTTTTTTTTCAGCAGTTGATCAAGATGTTGAATAAGATTTCAGTAGGACACTAAATTGAAAACTGAAAAAACAGCTTATAGAATTTCTTTTCATGGGATAATTTTTTCAAGGGTTTCATTGAATTTTCATTTAGCTGCTCTGACTCTGCCTTTTCTCTTGATCTGAAATCTACAGAACCCATGAAATTCTATCCCTTTGGTGTATATTTTAGAAATATTTTGTGGTATTTTAATGTAGAATTCATTATTTCTGATGAATACGTTATATTTATATTTTAAAATATAAATTTGACTTAAGTTAAAACCTTTGAAATGGTGCTATATTACACATAATGTTGCCTTTCAATACAAATTTTGGGAGAATATAAATCACTTCAAAAACAATTTTACGGGAAGTGCGCCGCTCTCCTATGTGACATTAAAGAGTATTTGTGCTGTAGAACATGTGACAAGATAAGGTAGCTTTTATCTTGGTGCAGTCCAGGTCCATGAGCCATATCTTATCATTGAACCTAGAGGCTGTTGGATTAATCCATTGTAACCAAGGTTACAAAGACTTATAAACAGAAATATTAATTTATGCAGCCCTTCCACTTGTTTCATGTAGAGAATTAAGTCTACCAAAATGATTTTAGTGAGTATTTTTTTTCAATTCTCCTAAGGATAGTATGTCTCTAGTATATTAAATGCATAGGAGATAAGTTAATCATTACAAACAGTAGATGACTTAGGTATTAGGGTTTGATTTTCTGCAGAAGTTGAGTTGTTAGAAATATAACTACCTTGGGATAGGATGGTTGAGATACTCATATAAGGAAGGAATTTGCATAAGAAGCCAAATGATGATAGAAAACTTCTCGATGACTATGGATTCAAAGCAAGATTTAATTCAATAATATTAATGGTGGTTGTTATAAAGATGACAGTCATATCCACTTTAACTGTGGATAATAGGCCTTTAACTTTGTCTTAGAATGGTGACCTATAGTCAGCCTAAAAGGATATATAGCTTCTGAAACAGTTACTATCTTCAAGCCCAGGTGTTTTTCTAGAAATGTTAGATATTATCACAAGTGTGATTCATGAGTACTTCCCTTCTCACAGAAATTTTTAAAAATGTGTATTAAAAGTAGACATCTAATAGAATCATTACTACTTCAAAAGGGAGTTTCCTGAATAAAAGTGCTCCCCACTAGTGAGTGCTTGATGGTGACAAACATAACTGCTGGTGGAAAGGCTAACAACATTTTGATATTATTATGAAAATAGTTTTCTTGTTTTGGGTACTCTCTAATCCCTGCAAATCAGGGTCTGGAAAACACATTTTTGAGATCCTTCTGTTATATTAATTGAACTTTTGTGTGTGTGTGTGTGTTTCTGGAAAATTTGTAGAAGTCAGGCCAACTGCTGCTTCTACCTACTGGTTCTTCCCCAGCTGCTAAAATGATTATTAACAGTCCTTAATTACCTCATACTGACTGCATGGGAAATACAGGTTCTTGGATCTTACTGAACGATGAAAGAGTAAAATTGTTTTTCTGCCCTTTTGTCTGATACTCATAGGGACCCTATACCTAGAAGGAGACCCCTTCATCCAAGGATGTTGTACTCCTTCCAGAGACATTAAGGATTCAGTCATTTTTTTTCCTTTTTAAATGTTTTTGTTTCTTCATTTATGTCTTTAAACCTCTTTGATATTTTCCTTTAAAAAACTACTCTTGTCTTTTTTATTCTCAGTTCTGTTTTAATCCTATGTTTGAGCCTATTCAGGATTTTATTTCTTATGTATTATGTTTAGCCTTTTATCTGAGTCCTATTTTTATATTTCAAATTTATTTTCATCTTTAAATTTTTTACATTCTATTTAATGTACTTTATTGTAAATGTTTATTCTAATGTTTTCTCTAACCATTCTTGAAAGTTTTAGTCTTAATTCTTTCACTGTCCACTTAAGTGAATTTTCATTTTACTTAATAGTTTTTCTAGCTTTCTGTTTTGATTTTCGGTGTATACAGGGGTTGTAGAAAAGGAGAGAGCTCAAACCATAAGCAGGAATTATTCCAGACTGTTGTGTTCAGCCCTTCTGTAGTTGTATCACTTTATCCTAGAGACACTTTCTTTTCTTGACACTGATTCTTGGGCTATCATTTGTGTGTGTGTGTGTGTGTGTGTGTGTGTGTGTGTGTGTGTGTTGATATAAATTGAATCATACAGTAGGTTTTTTTTCTCTTCTGGTTTAGTGGTCAACATTTTATTTGCGATTTATCTGTATTGTTGCAGGTAATAGTACCTCATTGAATGTCATTGTTGTAAATATTCTATTGTATTAACATCCCATGGCTTGTTTGTCCATTCTAAAATTTATGGTCAGTTAGGTTCAGTTTTTGGTTATTTCAAATACCGCTGCTTTGAGGATCTAGTATATGTATACTTGCATTTTTTAAAAAAGCATTTACTGCATTGTTTGCCATTGTATGAGTACTCTTCTTCAAAGAATCCCAGATTATTAAGATGTTTATTAAGTTCTTACTTTTTGCTCTCCAGCATTTCTGCAGTGAAAATAGGTATACATATTTGGGTAAGGTAAATCATGGAACTAAGGAGGAATAAGATGGACCAAGACACTTTCAGACTCCTGTTTCTATGCCATGCCTTTTAGAGTACCTAAGAGAATTTTTAGTAAGTTTAGTAAGTTTTTCCATATGTCCTATTGGTTACTTGCTGAAAAATTGTACCTGGAGTCTATATTATGCGTTTTGAACTTACCTCCTACTGTCTAATTTGAGAAGAGTACCATGAGACCTTGAAGTCACTTAACTTCTTTATGACTTTTCCACTTGTGAAATGGTGATAAAGTAGTATCTACTTCATGGTATTAGGAGTGTGAGATGCGTGATTAGTGCTAAATAGCTGATATCTGCTATTGTTTTAATTCAGATTAGCTGGGAGCAAGGGTAGTAAACTCAGTGCAGTGATATGAGAAAATTAATATGAAAGAATTGACCTAGCATCTCATCATGTTTATGTCTTTTTTGATTCTTTCTTGTTTTGGAAACATCTCTAATATATTTAATTGCTTTTCTAGATAAGATAGACTGGGACTAATTTGGGGGACCTTTTCAGTTCTGTAGAGTTCTTCTTGATGAGATAGTTGTATCCTATCTCCTGCTTTCCCTCTCCCTTTTTAAAAGACTGTATTCTTAATCACTGGGGGAGTTTTCTAAATGGTTTCTAATTATATTTGCTCAAGAAATTCTCTAGATAATGACTTCATGAGATTCAGTAACCTAAGAATTTGTTTCCAAGTGGAAAGATTAGAGGAAACAAAAAAAAATCCATAAGGGAAATGACTGTTCTTCAGAGTACATATTCTAAGTTAAAGCCTGTAAACAATTTTGTACTCTAATTGTATACACGGTTAGATCATGCCCTTTAATGTTTGAATTAGTGAGGTACTATGAGCAGTGGTAATAGTTACCTATTGTGGTATACCAAATTATCCCCAAATTTAGCAGTTTAAAACAAACATTATATCATAGTTTTTCTGGGTCAAGAATCTATATGTAGCTGATATAGGTCCTCAGCTCCGGGTTTTCCTCACAAGGCTGCAGTTGTGTATTTTGGGACTACAATCATCCATTAGGGGAGAGTTGGCTCCCAATCTCCCTCACGTGGGTAGGGCTGGCTTCAGATCTTAACTACCTGTTGCCAGCAGCATCAGTTTCTTACCACAGGGACTTTTTCATGGGACGGTTGACAGCATGGCAGCTGAGGTTTCTGAGAGCGAGCAAGATGGAAGTCAGAATCTCTTAGTACTAATCCTAGGAGTGACATTCCACCACTTTGTCACATTCTTTTCATCAGCAGTGAGTCAGTGATCTACCCCACACTCAAGGGAAGGGGATTGCACAAGGGTGTGGGGATCATCAGGAGCCATTTTAGAAGCTAACTATATAGCAGTCTTATAAGTATTGACAGTTTTGATGTTTATTCAACATATAATGCTTTTATACTTGCAATATATCTATTAAGCATGCAAAGTATGAAGTTTGAAGCCCCTTGTGTGCCTTTCCATGATGCCACCTCTTCTCCAACTCCCTTAGAAGTAACCACTGTTATAATTTAGTCTCTGTTAAACCCTTGATTTACCTTTAAAGTTCTACCAAGGTGTATCTTTAGTTTTACATTTTTTTTTTACTTTATATGAAATTTCATATAAAGTTGCTTGTTTTCTCTCAGCCATATGTTTCTGAGATTCTTACGTATTCGTGCATGAAGTATAGCTTATTTTTATTGTCTATGAATATAACACATATTAATCAGTCTGGACATTTGGATTGTTTGCTATTAAAAGTTGTGTGTTGAACATGTTTGTATACGTTTCTAGTTGCCTAAATGCAAAATGCATACATACATAGAGTTGATAGACCATAAGTTACATGCATCTTCAACATTCTAAATAACGACAAATTATTTTTCTAAGTGTTTATACAAATCCCATTGAAAAGATAAAAACATTCCAGTTGGGATCCCTGGGTGGCGCAGCGGTTTGGCGCCTGCCTTTGGCCCGGGGCGCGATCCTGGAGACCTGGGATCGAATCCCACATCGGGCTCCCGGTGCATGGAGCCTGCTTCTCCCTCTGCCTGTGTCTCTGCCTCTCTCTCTCTCTCTCTCTCTCTGTGACTATCATAAATAAATAAAAATTAAAAAAAAAAAACAAAACATTCCAGTTGCTCTGTATCCTAAACTTGGTATTTGTTTAAATATTTTTTTTAAATTTTATTTATTAGAGACACAGTGAGAGGGGCAGAGACCTAGAGAGAGAAGCAGGCTTCCTGCCAGGAGCCCAATGTGGGACTCGATCCCAGGGTTCCAGGATCATGCTCTGAGCCAAAGACGGACACTCAACCACTGAGCCACCCAGGTGTCCCTAAACTTGGTGTTTTTGTTCTTATTTTTGTTTTTGTTGTGTGTTCCAGTAGAACTCTATTTACAAAAGCAAGTGGTAGGCCAGATTTGGCCCGTAGGCTGTAGTTTTTTGGCACCTAGCCCAATGAGTTACATAGCAAATAAAAATAAAAGCACTGTCTATACAATTAGTGACTAGAAGAAGATATCCCAAAGTTTAAATTAGGTGGCATTTAGATAGTTGAATTATCTATAATTTTAATTTTGTGTATATTTTTGTATCTTACAGAATTTCCCAAATAAGTATATACTACCTCTAAAATGAAGGAGAGAAAAAGAACATTTGAAACTGTTCATGCATTATCTGAGCCCTTGGAATAGCAAGGAAACTTTATCCTGACATTAAAATATTGCTGTAAAATACTGCTGACAAGACTAATATTATTTGGATTATGTGGGACATCAAGATTGTAGCTGTAATTTTAAAAACCATAGTGTACTTTTTAAAATATGGCTGACACACAATATTACATTAATTTTGGGTGTTCTGTATGCCAGACTTTGGTATTGCTATGTATTTTTAGTTTTTGCCAGTCTGGGAAGTGTGAATTGATAGTTCCTTAATCTGCATTTCTCTTATTTGAAAATGAAATTGTATGTTCTTAAAATATTTATTGACTTTTTCAATTTTCTGCTTGACTTACCTTTTTTAGTTGGGTTGTTTGTATTTTTCTTATTTAAGAAATTTTTTTTTATGTACTCTGAGTAGTTTGCACAGTGATTCTAAATATTTTCCCCCCACTGAATTCTTAGGAGAGTAGGGACTTCTGAGCTTTGATTTTGCCATATCCAGGAACCCTAGAATGGTGCCTGGAACATACTAATTAGATATTTTTTAATTGAATACCCTTTACCAGAGTATCATACGAAGTTTTTTTTTTGTTGTTGTTTGTTTTTTAATAATTCTTTCAAGTAATGTATTACATGGATAGATTATTCTTCAGTCAACTTTGCATTCCTAAGATAAACCTTGACTAGTCGTGATGATGGCTTTTTTGGTTTTTAAATCTCTTGCTGGATTTGATTTGCTGTTTTCTTATTTGGATCTTTTTAAAAAATTGACTCAGGGGATCCCTGGGTGGCGCAGCAGTTTAGTGCCTGCCTTTGGCCCAGGGCGCGATCCTGGAGACCCGGCATCGAATCCCACGTCGGGCTCCCGGTGCATGGAGCCTGCCCCTCCCCCCCCTCTCTGTTTGTGTGTGTGTGACTATCATAAATAAATAAAAATTAAAAAAAAATTGACTCAGAGGTAGACTGGTATATAATTTTCCTTTATCTTACTATTCTTACCAGGTTTGTGTATGAAGACCCTACAAGCTTCATAAAATGAACTTTGAAGTGTTAATTTATTTTTTTCATTTAGGGAATGCTGTGGACCAGTGAGCATTACATGGTCTCTTTGTCCCATAATCTAGACCTATGTTTGATAACTAAGGGATAGAAGTGAGCATGGCAGTTTGTACAATAATTCCTAATGAACTAGCCACAAAACTTGTTTCTTCTAGCTGAGTTCTGCTAGTTAGAATTTTTAATAGCCATATGAGAGTACTTCCAGCAAGGATGCAATAATAGCTTTATTGAATTAGAGGTATTATTTCCACCTGACCATTTGGTCTCCTTATTCTGTTGCATAAACAGGCAATAATAGTTACCATGTAGTTTGGAGTGATTGATCCTGGCTATAAAGGGAAATAGAGTTGCTGCTACCTAGTAAAGACAAGAACTGTATCTTGAACCCAGGGGATTCTGTGGCACTTCATGATGCTACCATGTTCAATGGTTAAAGTTAATTGAGATCTATTACACTCATGGCTCACAGGCAGGACCACCATAGTTCAGGAGTGAATGTTTGGATTCCCCCATTTCTTGTATCAGATTTTGCTTCAGCAATTACACTTGACAGCTGTTAACAGATTGGAAGTAGATGACTTAATGGATTGTGGTTTTAAATCTCACTTAAAATAAGTCTAGAAATGGGCCATCCATAGTTCAGATGGCAGCATTATGGCATGAGGATCCTAAACATGTGTTTGTTTTTTTTCCTTCTCTTCTCCATCCTTAGTGCATGATTTCCATCTTAAGGTTATGAGAGTCCAAAATGGTGGTTAGAGAGTAAGCTATCATGTGTCCATTTTAGGCAGGAAGTAGGAAGGAAGGGGAAGGACAAAAAGGAGAGAATGCCAGCTGAGATGAAAATGGGTATTTGGATATGTAGCTACAGTCTTGACCCCAAATTTCTCCAGCTGGGTAAATGGGATAATTTTAGAAGGCTTTTAGAATTCCCAGAATATCTTTATACTTTGGCCTTCTGAAACAAAAAGCTTTGTAATGATTAATTATACTATCATAATATTGACTAAGTTATTCTTTGTCTTAGTGTTTTCATCAGTAGTTGGGAAGAATAAAAAATGTCTAAAAATCCAAAAGCTTAATTTATCCAAGTTAATTTTCATGTGAGTTATAATTTAATGATACCCAGTTTTTAAAAGGGGTAGGTTATTTGCTTCATGTATATGAAAAGATAACAATCATCATGTTCTTTGCCACAGTTTTTGTCCATTTCCTTTTAAGGGTTGATGGCTGTCTGTTCACTTGCTTTTGCTCGTTCTTGCTAAGATGTTTTAAAAAAAGGACTTGTTTTATGAGTGTATTTTTTTGCCAACTTCTGTGCACATGAAGTTTTAAAATTTGTTCTTAATATGTTTTCTTTGTTGTTTGTGGGACTAAACCAAAGAGTCTGTTTATCTTTTCTTTGCTAGTAGCAGTCTTTTAACAAAAACATTTACAAATAAAAGCATACTTTATAAAGATGTCAGGATACGAGAGTGTCATCACTGTTGGAGTTAAGAATAATTTTCCTTTGAAAATAGCTATCAATTTGAAATAGAACTGTAAAAGAAGCAGTTTCTCTGTTTCATAATAGTGGTAGCAGCAACTTTTTTTTTTCATTTACAGATATATAAACCCAACTAGACATTAGAACTGATCTGAAACACAAAAATGTTAATTATTTTTCTTTATAGATTAACTCTTCTGGGTTAAAGGAAGAGATCTTTATGAAGGACACTGAGGAAAGAACAGTTAGCTTCACAGAAGATCATTTATTTAGCATGTGGTGTTAGCAAGACAAAGATTTAGAGCAGTTGTTCTATACCTATTTTGAGTCGCAGACTGCTGAGGGGTTATTATAGTCTTTTCAGATTGTTTCTGTTCCCCACTTCCTTCCCCCAGGCATGGATTGCTAGTAACTGCCTTTTTCTGAATATTCCTGTTGCCATATATCTTCATGTCTCTTTACAGTCAGTAGCTGCTCCAACCACTTTTTTGACTTGCAGTAAATTAGTTTTGCCAGTTTTAAAGCTTTCCTAAGTTCAGTCATAGAAAATGTACTCCTGTGTTTAGGCTTATTTTATTCAGCATAAGGTCTGTGAAATTCATCCTCATCTCATGTATCCATGGTTGCTTCTTTTTTATTGCTGTATAATAGTCAATTATATAAGCAAGCAATCTATATATTGTTTATCTGTTCACCTGTTGATGGATGTTTGGGTCATTTCCAGTTTTTGACTACTGTGAATAATGTTGCTAAGAACATTCTTGTTATGAAAGAGTTAATGCAGGGGTACTTGGGTGGCTCAGTCTGCATCCGACTGGATCTCAGCTCAGGTCCTGATCTGAGGAGGGTCCTGAATTCAAACTCTGCATTGGGCTTCACATTGGGCATGGAGCCTACTTTAAAAAGAAAGAAAGAGAGAGAGAGAGAGAGAGAGAGAGAGGAAGAGCGAGAGGAAGGAAGGGAAAGAGAGAGGAAGGTAGGAAGGAAGGAAGGATTAATGCAAGACACTTGAGATAGTTCACTTGTATACTTTCAGGAGGGCCTTCTTCTGTGGCTGACCCTTATTGATTTGTATAAAATCAGTTTTATAACACTACATATTTTAAACTTCGATTGGGAAAATTATTTGTATCAAAAGGACAGTATTGATTATAGCTATTTTTTTAATTTGACTGGAAAATATTGTGTCAACTTGATTTTCAGTTGGAAGGAATATAAAAGTTAACATTCCTTTATTTTTTAAAAATATTTTATTCCTTTATTTTAGAGACAGAGAGAGAAGGTAAGTACATGTGTGTGAGCAGGGGAGGGAGCAGAGTGAGAGGGGAGACAAGCAGACTTCCTGCTGAGCACAGAGCCCCTTGTGAGGCTTGACCCCACAATCTGAAGCTCAGATGTTAGCTGCTACACTTGTTATAGGCACAGTTATTATCATTATTGCTGAAAATTGCCCCATGGTTAACTTAAATTATGATCTAATAATGCTATTGATTTCTTGGGACAGGGATCAGAAAAGGCTAATTGGGATATTACATATAAACAGAGTTATGGGTATAGGGATCAGATGGGGAAGTGACTTTGTTATGTAGTGTGAATTTGGTAAGTTACATTTGTATGTTAATATATACACACACAAGTATATATATCGCAGTTATTAAGTTTATGTGTATTCGGTAGAACTCAGCTTATGTCTTTCCACAGCCTTATATTCTGTCATACTGTTCTGTGTGTTCTTCTGGATCCCTTTTGTCTACTTCTACTATGAAGAGAAGGATGATGATGATACCGGTAAATGCACTGTAAGTATGTTTATTTTATGTTCAGGGAGGAGGAAAGATTATTTCCTTTCTCAAAGAATGACATGACTGAATTTATTCTGTAGCAGTGTTGTCTAATGGAAATACAATGTGAGCCAGATGGGAAATTTTAAATTTTCTAGTAGCGACATTGAAATAAGTAAAAAGGAGCAGTTGAAATTATTTTTAATGATACATTGTATTTAGTGTAATAGGTTCCAAGTATTACCATTTTAAATAGTCAAAACGCATTCTTAATGAAACATTAAATTTCTTCTTTCACACTAAGCCTTTGAGATTTAAAATGTATCTTAACACTGCAGCACATCTCAGCTTGAACTAGCCATTTTTCAAAAGCTCAGGAGCCACACGTGACTTGTGACAATTGTTTAGACAGCAGTTCCAGAGCAGGGGTTGGCGGACTTTTTCTCCAAAAATCCAGGCAATAAACATTTTGGGCTTTGTGGGCCGTATGGTTTATCACAGCTACTTACCTCTGCTGTTGTACTGTGGAAGTAGCCAGAGATAATACTTAATAAGCTTGATGTGATCCAGTAAAATAAGAGATAGGCTACATGTGGCCAACAGGACAGTCTGCTGACCCCTGTCAGCAGGAACACTTGTAGACTATTTTTACTAATCCAGGATAACATTGATATAAAAACCTGATAAATATAACATACATATATATATATATATCCAAAACTTCAGACCAACATCACCTAAGTGCTGGTATACGAATCTTAACTGAAATATTAGCAAATTGAATTCAGAGGTATCTTAAAAATATATGAATATAGTACAACTGAGTTGGGCCTGTCTCTAGATTGAATGGGTGGTTTAGACAGCGTATCTATTAATATATAGTCATTTAATAGGTCAAAGAAGAAATCATGTTGAAAGATAATTTGCTAAAATTGGACCTTTTTTTCTGATTTAAGGGAAAAAAGGCAACATAAAAGGAATGTTTTTTTATTGCATTACAGGAACTTGTTTTATACCTTTTTATGTTTTGTATTTAAATACAAAAAAATACATATAACTTTCACTTAAAAAGCCAGCATTATGCCTAATCATGTTTATTAAAACCTTAAAGTATTCGCATTAAGATCAGGAGCGAGTACAATGTTTTAAGTGATTCCAAGTGGCAGTCAGTACAATTTGTTAGAGAAAAAAATAAGATGTTTAAATATTTATATAGAAAGTCAAAATTAATTCTTTGCAGATACTTCTGTAACTCTGTATTTGTAAACCCAACATATATGTAAGTTAAAGTGGCTGGTTAGGAATTTAATGTTAAAAATGGAATGAATGAGGGATGCCTGGGTGGCTCAGTGGTTGAGCGTCTGCCTTCGGCTCACAGGATCCAGGATCGAGTCCCTCATGGGGCTCCCTGTGGGAAGCCTGCTTTTCCCTCTGCCTGTGTTTCTGCGTCCTCTGTGTCTCTCATGAATAAATAAATAAATCTTTTAAAAAAAATGGAATGAGATGCCAGCTTTCTCTTTTCACTTCTTCTAAAGTCCATCTTCCCCAACCTCTCAACCTTTACTTTAAGATTTTTCCTAAAGATTGTCTTAACTCCTTTGTGAAGAATTTGTCAAATGAAGCATGAATTTAAATTTTAAAGGTGATTTTTAGAGAATTCCTTAGGCTGAGAGATGAATAATGTTTGTTTATTTGTTTTACTGATTTAACCTTTTCTTTGAGGTTAACTTTTCTTTCCATATTTAGAATATCCAGCTTTGTGTTTTTCTTTGTCTTTGGACAAAGATAATAATAAATGTTTTATATATTTATATATGTTCTATGTATTTTTATTTTACATAAATATAATTAATATATGTTATATATAAATATAGAGATATATACACACATACATGCATATTAAATATTATAATTATTATTTTAACCCATTTTAATGAATTGAGGGAGAGGTATTGTAGTTTCTGTTTGCTTCCTGTTTTGGGGAATATTTTATTAAATATTCTTATAATTTTACTAATGATTATGTTGAAGAACTGATTACACTTTTCAGTACTGATTTCCATAAGTCTAACCATTGAAAAGATTTTAAAATCTAGTGTGGTTTGCAAAGATACTTATGATATGATGTATACGTTGTTTTTCCTTAAATTTCAAGATTATTTTTCAACAAGGAAATTGTACATAGTTGAATATAAATGTGTGTTTGATGTGAAAGTACTGTTACACTGTAGCAAGGATATTTTACATTTTATTTTTTTAAGAGTATTTTATATTTTAAAAGTTTTAGTAAATGGTATACATTTTCCCCTTGACTTCCAGCAAATTAAAACGGCATTCAAGTATACCTTGGGATTTGCTTTAATTTGTGCACTGCTTCTTTTAGTTGGGTAAGTCTTGATTTTTTTCCCCCTGAAAATGGAAATAGCATAATATAATAAAGGCTCATTCAGAAAACTGTAGGAAAAAAAAGTGTAAAAAAAAGAATAAACTACTGTTTATGTTACGACTAACCACTAACCTTTTTTGTGTATATTTTTCTATTAAGGCATTTTTTATGTGCTCAGATACATTCAGGGTGCTCTCTCCCCCCCATACATATACCTTCCATGTTATAATTTTAATGGTTTTATTTTATGAATTCTTGATAATCTACTTGCTGACGTACTGAAGGCATCTCTTTGGATAGTAAATGTAGATTCATCAATTTTGACTGTATTCCATTCTCCTTTTAGGATACAACAATTTAATCTTGTAGTTATGATTACTTGAACATTTATGATGTTTCTAGGTTTTCCATTTTTATGAACAGCTCTTAAATGAAATCCCATCTCTGCATCTTTTTGGAGTTGATGCATCAGTCTTTAAATCTTTGAATTAGGGATCCCTGGGTGGCTCAGCAGTTTCACGCCTGCCTTTGGCCCAGGGCGCAATCCTGGAGTCCCGGGATCGAGTCCTGTGTCGGGCTCCCAGCATGGAGCCTGCTTCTCCCTCTGCCTGTGTCTGTGCCTCTCTCTCTCTCTCTCTATCATAAATAAATAAAAATAAAAATAAATTTAAATCTTTGAATTAATCTTTGTGTATGAGTTCCTTTCTTAAATCTTCTTCCTTAAGGTTTTATACTAATTTCAATAAAATTTTGCATTTTTTTATACATTTAAAATTTTCTCTTTGGAAAACATTTGTCCTTGTTAATGGAAGACATTTCTCTTTGTTAAAATAGGTTTTGATTCTTTTTTTTTTTAAATGTTAGGAAATAAAGTGAGGTGTTAATAAGCTTTTAAAAGGTCCTTTGTATAATTTGGTCTCAGAAATTTCAGTAAATAAAAAATGTCATTGAATACATTTTGTGGTGGGAATAAAATTGGTCAGTAACCTTTTGTAGTTCTAGGAGTTCTTAGAATACAAATGTTTTATAATCAAGGCATATTTCCAGTACCTTTTGTCTGCCTTGATGTGTCATGAAAAAAGAGTACTTATTGAAAGGACAGGTTTTTTTTTTTTTTTTTAATCTTTATTTATTTATGATAGTCACACACACAGAGAGAGAGAGGCAGAGACACAGGCAGAGGGAGAAGCAGGCTCCATGCACCAGGAGCCCGACGTGGGATTCGATCCCGGGTCTCCAGGATCGCGCCCTGGGCCAAAGACAGGCGCCAAACCGCTGCGCCACCCAGGGATCCCAGGACAGGTTTTTTTTTAAGTAGTTTTTCTATTTATTTTAGTTATTGAATTTTTTTTTTCTAAGTCTCTTTTGGCCTCTTAAGAAAGCAAGTTATGTGAATTTTCTTTGTTAATATGAAAGTCTCTCATTTAGAAAACTAAATTATCTAGAACAGAATTTAGTAAACTTTTCTTTAAGAGTAGTTATTAGTAAGTATTTTAAGTTAGAGGTCCATATGGTCTTTGTGGAAACTACTCACCTCTCTTGTAGCTTTATAGCAGTCATGGACAAAATGCGAACAGAAGGACATGGCTGAGTTCTAATAAAACTGCTTACAAACAATCAGTAGTTTGCCAAGTCCTCATTTAGAATGTGACTAAGAACCATTAGTAAACCACACATCTTAATAGCAGTCAGGGTATCTCCCAAAGGTATCGAAAGTAGATTTGTAAATTTACTTGGTCTTTTCATGGCATATTACCCTCAGGCCCCATTTAGAGTTACATTTTGCACAGTTCTGATAAAACTTTAACATGCTCTAGATGACATTTATTTATTTAGAAGCAGTATACTAAAAGAAAATGTTTCCTTGCAAATACACTAATAATAAGCAACAGTTTCATCAGCCATTTTGAACAATATAACAACATTCACTTATTTTTCCAAATATTATTATATACTAGTTAGTTCCAGATACTGTACAAGAGCCTAGTGAAACAGCAGTTAACAGAAAAGATAACTCCTCTTCGTGGAGCATACATTCAAGAGAAGTTTAGAGGGGCAGGGAAAGAGAATAAAAAAATGAGTTGTGTTAAAGTTGTGAAATGTTAGGGAAAGCACTGATAAGGATAAGCAGTGATAAGCACTGATATTTGAGAAGATATTTGAAGGAAGTGAGGGAGCCATCAATATATGTGGGGTAAAGAGCATTCCAGACTGATAAAACAACAGATGAAAAGCCCTGAGGCATGAGAGTATCTGGTATATTTAAGACAATGAGGAAACTTAGTGGGCTGGAGTAGAGTGGGAAAAGGCTAGAGTAGCTGAAGATATGGTCAGAGGTAACTAGAGCTGCCAAATTTAATAGGATATCATAGGCCATTGTTAGGATTTTGACATTTATTGTGAGAAAGATGGGAAACTCTCAGAGGAATTTTTGTCTTTGAGCAACTTTATCTGATATTTTAACAAGATTCCTAGATGGCGTTTTACAGTTTGACTTTATAGGGGTAAGGGTAGAAATATGAGATCTATGAGGAAGCTGTTGTAATAACCGAGGCAGTGCATAATGATAGCAGTAGTGATTTGATTCTGCCTATCTTTTGGAGAAAGAGCCAGCATGATACTCTGATAGGATGCATAGGTGTGGTGTGAGAGAAGGAGAAATTGAGGATATACTGCGAAGTCTTAGGAACACTTCTCTCACTTTTAACACCAACTGCAACTTTGGGAGTTTCTTAAAACAGTCTCAGGTTTGATAATTCTCTAGAAGGATTCACAGAAATTTTTAAAAGCTATTCATTGTTACCATTTATTATAAGCAAATACAGGTTAAAATCAACTAAAAGAAGAGACACATAAGATAGAGTCTGGGAGGATTCTAAATATGAAACTTCTATTGTCTTCAAGATATGTTACTTTTCTGGCATTGATATATAGCTGTATATGTGGAGTATTGCCAACCAGGGAAATTCACATGAGCCTTAAGACAGTTTTTATTAAGACTCTGTTATTTAGGCAAGTCTGATTGATTGATCGCCCACATAGTTAATCTCAGCCTCCAGGTCAATGGATCCCATGTGTTCCAAAGTCCTTACCCTAAGTCACGTGGTCGGTCTTTCTGGCTAACCATTTAAGATGTTGCTAGCTCCTGCCCTAAACAAAGACATTGAATACCTGCCAGAACCATGGGTAAAATTCACACCTTTTTTTGGGCAAAGCCAAATTTTTTGCTGCACAGAAAGTGTGAAGTTGTTATCAACTCAGGCAAATCTGAAGGAGGAGGTTTTGGTGGGGAAGTATCAGGAGCTCAGTTTATTTCATGGTAAGTTTTATAGGCAGTCAGGAAGAGATGATGAGTAAGACACCAAATCAGGCGTCAGGAAAGTCAGAATTTAGTCTTTGCTCTTCCAAAGCTATATCTAGCTCCAAAGAGAAAATTAATTTTTTCTTTTGTAAAATGTAAAGGATAAGCTGAAGTATTTTTCCCTGTGCCGCCTCTTGCCTTTTTCAGTACTATGGTTCTTTTGTAATTGAATTGATAATGTTGCCTCTCAGGCGGATAATAGGTGAGAAGAAATGGCCTTAGAAAGCATTAATTCAGTGGAAGGCTTTGATTTAAGTGGAAAGATATTTCCTCCATTGTTATATGAGCAATAAAAACGAAAAGAGGTGCAGGTGGTTTCTTAGGTTTTGTGTGCAAATAAAAGAATTCTTCTCTGATTGGCCTCTATTTTCTCACTGATATTTGACATCATCAGCTGAGGGCACTGATAGAGGGGAGCAGTATGTGGACTGCTATATTTCACAAGCCTGAAATTTGTGAATAAAAGACTGATTATGTTTTGGTTACCCAGGATAGTGTTCTTCTCATTACCATATTTGAATGAGGTATATTATACATTTAAATTAAGTGACTAAATTTCTTAAAATTTTCCTGAAGGTAACCTACTTCTAGTTTTTGTTAAATTATGTATGTTTTTCTTTTAAAACAATAGATAATTTTATGGCAAAAATGTGGTTGAGGTTTAAGTCATGTAGCTAACATTTTTGGAGCACTTTGTTGGGTAGTGAGCAAGGTCTTGGGGATAAAGATGGAGGGCCATTGTGTCTTTCCTCAAGGTTAACAGTGGGGAGAGACATAAATATATAACTTGAGCTATAATATTTAGGTGTTCTCAAAAGAGATAAATACTAAGTTTTGATGATAGAGTAGCAAATTCCTATTCTTGCCTTGAAATCAAGGAAGACCTAATAGGGAATAATATTTGAATTGAAATTTGAAGAGTGAAAATTGATCAGCAGACTAAATATAAATAAAGAAAAAAGATAAATAGCTTGTATAGTGTATTAGTCTTTTCAGAGTGCTGTAAGTGACATATATTTATTTTCTCATAGTTCTAGAGGCTAGAAGTCCATGATCAGAATGTTGGCAAGTATGGTTCCTGGTGAGAACTCTTGTCCTGGCCCATGGACAGCTGCCTTTTTACTGTATCCTACATGATCTTTCCTGTGTGCTCTCACTGGGAGAAAAATTGCTCTCTGTTGTCTCTTCCTTTTCCTGAAGAGACTCAATCCCCTTGGACTAGGGTCCCAACATTATGACCTCATTGAACTGGTTACTTTTCTAAAGGCCTTATATCTAGATGCCATCACATTAGAGGTTAGGCCTTCAACATAGGAATTTTGTGGGGACAAGTTCAGTCCATAACATTCTGTTCTCTGGCCTTGCAAAATTCATGTCCTTCTTATGTGCAAAATACATTCATCCCATCTCAGCAGCCCTCAGAGTCTGAACTGAGCATCAGTTCTGAGTCCAAAGTTTCATCTAAATATCACCTAAATCAAATATGGATGAGACCTGAAATATGATTCATCCTGAGTCAGAATTCTTCTTTAGCAGTGAAGTTGTGAAACCAGACAAGTTATGTGCCTCAAAGATAGAATAGTAGGGCAGGCACAGGATAGACATTTCTGTTCTAAAAGGGAGAAATTGGAAAGAAAAAAGGGGCAATGGGTTCTAAACAAGTGAAAGCTAACAAGGCAAATTATATTAGATCTTAAGACTCAAGAATAATCATCTTTGGTTGGATGATATGCTCTATAGACCTACTAAGGGGTAGGTGGTAGAGTCACCACTATGGCCCTAAGTAGTGGCCCTGCCCTCTTGGTTCTCAGCATAGGTCCTGCTCCCTTGACCCTTTGTAACAGTTTCCTGGTGGCCACAATTGAGGAAACTGAGGAGGAAGCAGCCATGCCACCTGGGCCTGTGGTGGGAATGGCAGCCCTATTGATAACTGAATTGCTTTTAGATACGTTTTTGTGAGGGATAAAGCATGTTCTCAACTAAATAATTCTGTCTTGTCCTGTAGAATCCCATAGCTTACCTTATTTTGTTCCATCTCTGTTCCCTATATTTTAAATTGGCAGTGTCCCTGCTAGTATCATCCTACCACTATTCCTGTGTAGGCTGAAACTGTTGATTAAACCCATTGTTGCCACCCATACCCCTCTCCTCATCAAATGGTTGTTCAGCCACATTCTTAGCACAGGCTTCAATCATTTTTTTTTTTCAGTATGGATGTATTAGTTCTTTTTTTGCATAGCAGTTCCTTTACCTGTCTCCTCTCACATTTTACTGTAAACAATAATGAGAAACCAATCTACTCCTTCAACACTTTGCTAAGAATCCTCCTCAGCTTTAACACTTTGCTTAGAATCCTCAACTAAATACCCAATTTCATCTCTTAAAAGTTCTGCTTTCCACAGAACTACAAAATAGTTTAGCCAAAGTCCTTGCCACTGTTTAACAAGTTATCTTTTCTTTTAATTTCCAATAACATGTTCTTCCATTTCTAGCTCAGATTTCACGAGAATGACCTTTAGTATCCATATTTCTACTAATGCTCTATTCATGATGACATATATCTTCTCTAAGACAACAGAGGCTTTCTCTGTAATTCTTCTTTTTGAGTACTCCCTCTTGGCCTTTAACATCCATGTTTTTATCAGTCTCTTTGTTAAAATATAAAATTCAAATGAGTAAATTTGAAGATCCAGTTGGTTTTATTCAGCAGTTTGTGAGTTTGGGCAGCATCCAATCTAGCAAATATAAGGGAGCTCTAAGGAGTTATGCGAAATGGAAGATTTTTATAGGTAGACGGGGTGGGATAAGGAAGTTCAAAGAGGGTATTGTTTCAGGCAAGACAGGGTTTTATCAGGCAGATTACCTTACTATTACAGACTTGGAAATTCCAGACTGATTGGTTTAAAATTCTACTCTTGGGAGAGGCTGAAGTTGCAATTATGTATTAAATCTTGGTGGCACTTAGCACAAGTGACTCCATTTGGGACTGGCCTTCCTTTCCTCCCCTCCCCTCCCCTCTCTTTCTCCTTTCCCCTTTCCCTTTTTAAAGTCACCTTCAAAGCAGCCTAGGCTTTTTCTCATATGCACTAAAACTCTTCCAGCCTCTGCCTATTACTGAGTTTCAAAGAGACAGCCGCATCTTTAGGTATTTGTTACAGTAGCAATACACTTTATGGTACCAAAATCTGTACCAGTTGGGGCGCCTGGGTGGCTCAGTGGTTGAGCATCTGCCTTTGGCTCAGGTCATGATCCAGAGTCCTGGGATTGAGTCCCAAATTGGGCTCCCTGTGGGGAGCCTGCTTCTCCCTCTGCCTGTGTCTCTGCCTCTCTCTGTGCCTCTCATGAATAAATAAATGAAATCTTTAAAACACACACACACACACACACACACACTCCAAATCTGTATTAGTCTACTTGGGCTGCCATAATAAAATAGCACAGACTGGGTAGCTTACACAGTGAACACTTATTTTCTCACAGTTCTGGAGTTCTGGAGGCTAAAAGACCATGATCAGGGTGTCAGCAAATTTGGTTTCTTCTGAGTTTACTTGGTGTGTAGATGGGTGCTTTTTCACTGTCTTCTCACATGGCCTTTACTCTGTGCTAGCAGGGAGAGAGCGAGCTGTCTAGTGTCTCTTCTTCCTCTTATAAGAACACCAATCCTGTTGGATTAGAGCCTTACCTTATCTTTAGGACATCATTTAACCTTAATTACCTCCATGAAGGCCCAGTATCCCAATACCATCACATTGGTGGTTAGGGTTTCAACATGAATTTTAGGGGAGGGTCTATAACATGGTAACTGAGAGACTGCAGTTAATATGGAATATTTGAAAAATGATATAAAACATAATTTGTTGTTTTTGTTTTTTAGAGCAAGAAAGAACACAAGTGGGGTAGGAGAGGGGTGGGGGAGCTGGGAAATCCCAAGCAAGCTCCATGCTCAGGGCTGAGCTGGATGTGGGGTTTAATCTCACAACCCTGAGATCATGACCTGAGCCAAAATCAAGAGTCGAATGCTTAATTGATTAGAGCCACCCAGGTACCCTACATATACTGTGAATTTAAACTCCTACCCTCTTCAATACAAAAAAAACCTATGATGTGATGTTTCAGGTGTTTGTGTGGGTGACAGGCCATGAAAGCCAGGTAGGTAGACTCTGGGTCTTACAAACAATGTTTAAGAAATTTTGAGTTTTATCCTGCTGAACAATTGAAAGTGGAGATGTGTATACATTTGTATGTGTGAATGCATAAAAGTAAATATATATGAATTTATTTTAAGAGTTACAGCACTGTGAAGGATGCATTTGAAGGGGCATTTGGGAGTTGGATTGGAGAATCGGAATATAAATGGTAGTTAGGAAGATCGATTATATAATCATTGTAATAGTTCAGGTGATAGATGAGAGTCTGAATTAGAGTAGTTACAAAGAGAGCAGAGAGGAAGAAACTGGTAAGTTGTTTGGAAGATAAATATGACTTGGTGATTGGGTATAATGTGAAAATCTTATTTTATTTTCTACTGAATTTATCATTTCAGTTTCATATCTACTGAAATTCATTAGCCTTTCCTTTGTCTTTTCCTTAAGAGACAATCTATATTAAACTAATACCGTGAGTCAGATTGGGTATAAAATATTTTTACTAAGCAGTTATTCAGTTTTACTGTTTTTAAGATTATAAGAAAAAATTATAACCTTTTGAGGCTCCAGTTCTTGATCTAGTATGGTGTGTTTTTGGAAGCTAAGGTTCTCTTTATGCTTTTTTTTTTTTTTTTTGAGAGACTGAGATTAAGAAAATACCTGTATTTTCTACCACACAAATCTCATTATACTCATACTCTTGGTTACGTCATTATCATTTAGTAAACAGCTGATAACCTTATTAAATGCTGCCTCCTCATCAAAATTGATATATCTGTATTCCAGACACATCTGACTTTAATTTTAGTTGCCTTTGCATCTTCTGGGAGATTTTCCTTTCTCTTTATAGATCTTTGTTCTACAGGATAACATTTGGCCAGTGAACATTGGTTTGCCCCTTCCATTTTTAAGAGGTTGAAATGCTTTCATATCAGTCAGCTGCTGCTCATATCACCTGCTGCCTTCCTGAATCTTCTTATGCCACCCTAGGCCCATTTAAAGGGTAAATCCTGGTTCATTAGGATCTTCAGAATTAAGGCCAGTGCCTTTGTTGGCTCGTTTGTGTCTTTGCCAAATTGGTTGTGAAATGTTTTGAATATTACTGTTTGGGACATGTAGATGAATTTAGTTATAACTCTTGAATTCTGCCTCTATGGTGTTTCTCTTAGTTTATGTGAAAATATTTCACATCTGTTTCTTAGATTATACAATCCTGGTGGCAATGCAATTCTCCTCATTGAGGGGAACCTGCTTTGGGGTTTGTGCTTTTGTGACTACCTCTAGTTCCTACCTAAAAGTAAGTGCTAAAATGCTAACTCTACTGGATCTCTTCAAAATAAGTATTTTCCTGGAGTCATTCTGACAGTAGTTTGGGCCATTTGACCCTTTAAAAAAAATTTTTTTTCTTAGTCATAGTTCTTTGTTATATATTTGAATTGCTAAAGAGTCCAACTCAGGAGTTTGAACATGTAAGTGTCATCAACAACTAAGAGTTAATTTTCTTCTACCATTAGGCAGAACCTTTGATTATCTAAAATTGATATAGATAATAAATATGCTAAGTACAAATACTTTTTTTAGATATTTGTTATATATATTTCTATTTTAAATAAAATCAGTGGTATTTTGTACATGGAAGTTTTTCCCCATACTCACAGAATTGGTCATTCCCAACTAACAAATTCAAAATAAGCATATATATGGAAAAAACTCTGTCCAAATAAAATCGAGGGATATTATATAGGTAGTTTTTTCTTGCTTGGTTTATACTTTTGTTCAATGCAAATAAATAAGTTAATATCATTATAGAAGCATAATTTGCAATAGTTTTTTTAAAATTTTTTTATTCCACTTTACTACTTTAATTTGCTTTTGATTTTATGGCCAGGGCAATAATGAACTATTTTACATTTATTGCTATCTGTGTGAGTAATCACTTTTCTTTCTCAAAGTGGTATGAAATAAATCTCCAAGGTTAAGAGTGCAGTAAATGGACATCAGTGCAAATAATTAGAAATTTAAATAACTTTCTGACATGCCCCGATTATTCATCTTTTTATAAGAATAGTAAGTATCAGTAGTACCCAGGAGTAAAGGCTAAAAAAAAGGAGAATTATACTTTTAGTTACACACATTATCAGAGTAGATATTTACTATATTGTTGAACTCATTTAGCATTTCCTCTTTATAGATTTTTGTGATTTACAATTAAAATTAGGTTAGAAAGGAGGTAGTATTAGAGTTATTTCTTTTTTTTAATTTTTTTTTTTTATTTATTCATGATAGAGAGAGAGAGAGAGAGAGAGAGGCACAGAGACATAGGCAGAGGGAGAAGCAGGCTCCATGCACCGGGAGCCCGACGTGGGATTCGATCCTGGGTCTTCAGGATCACGCCCTGGGCCAAAGGCAGGCGCCAAACCGCTGCGCCACCCAGGGATCCCTAGAGTTATTTCTTAAATTTGTTTGATTATCCACATACACAATTTAGGGATACTCAGCCCTTTACTTTAGTCTTGTTTCTGAGCTAGATACTAAAGTGGTATCTCTCTTCTTCCTTCTCTTTTCTTCCTTTTTCTTGATTATTTCTTTGTCATTTCTTTCTCTTATTTGTTTCTTTCATCTCTGTCTTCAATTTGTCCCCGTTTAAGCATCTAGAGCAAGTCCTAGGAAGCCAGCTATCACTGTTATTTTTATGATGCCAGCTGTGGATTGAAAAATAAATAGAAACTACTTTCACCCTATGTATTGGTTAGACTCTTTGAATGACCTAAAAAAATGCTAAGAAGAGAGTAAAAAAATTACCCCTAGTCTCACAATAAGGTCTTTACTGTTTATTTTCATATATTTCCTTTCTATTTTATATACATAAATATGTTGAAATCATTACATATAATTTATATTCTGTTCTCCTGATTCAACACAGAAATTCTTAACTTTTTTTGTGCCATGGACCTTATTGATCATCTTTGGCCCAGGGCTCCTTCTCAAAATATTTTAAATGCAAAAAGTAAAATACAGACTACAAAGGAAACTATATTGAATGAGGTAATAAAACTATTAAAAGAAATTTATAATATGATAAATACATAGGTAGGAGACTTATCACACCCCTCTGTACATGGTGCAGTTTTGAGTTGTTAATTTATGTGTGTTGGGGGAGTTGACTTTTGTGTTAAAAAATTACTAGAAATTGAGTTTTAGACCATTATCTTCTATTCAGATTTTTTTATTTACAACATTAAGCAGATTTTCTTTTTTGTAGTGCTTTTGTACCTCTGAATATTCCAAATAACAAAAATTCTACAGAGTGGGAAAAAGTGAAGTTCCTGTTTGAAGAGCTTGGAAGTAGTCGTAAGTATTCTTTTTAAAAAAATATTCAGGGGGATCCCTGGGTGGTGCAGCGGTTTAGCGCCTGCCTTTGGCCCAGGGCGCGATCCTGGAGACCCGGGATCGAATCCCACGTCGGGCTCCCGGTGCATGGAGCCTGCTTCTCCCTCTGCCTGTGTCTCTACCTCTCTCTCTCGCTCTCTCTCTCTGTGGGACTATCATAAAAAAATTTAAAAAAATTAAAAAAAATAAAAATAAAAAAATAAAAATATATTCATAATATTTTATGACTCTTGGGACTTTTCTGAGTAGTCTTTTTACCGTGTTAAGAATTTAACTCACAGTTCTTTTGACTTGTGGTTAAAAGTGTACTAGAAAAATTGGGAGCTTTGTGTTGTTAATACTCACTGCTAGTTATTATATAGTTAAGTCTCTTCTTCATACAGTTACCAAGTTGAAAAAAAATCTAATCTTCAAAATATTTTAGTAGTGAAGGTCTTGTAATTTCTAGTTGTTTGTTAAATCACTTGGGATTACATAGAATATGTTAAAGAAAAGTACTTGATACGTTTTTTTTTAATTTTTAGCCAATGAAAGAACTATATATCGCTGTTTGATCATCATTAATTTTTTATGTGGAATATAAATTACAGAGGTTTTATATGAATGAAATAACATTTTATTATAAATTTACTTCACCAAAACATTTTAGAATTGCTTTTCCAGAAGTTTTCCTTAACTTATTAATCAATGTGACTTTGGCTTTTAGAAGGGAAAAAAAAATAGACAACTTTAGGAGGTTAGGTTAAGAAAGATGCTCAATCATTGAAAAATACAGTTGGTATTATAAACTGATATCAAATAAGAATGTGTATCTTACTTTTCAGAATTTCATGTGCATTTGGACATAGTAATAACTTTATTTTCAAAGAAACCTAGAGTATTTTATAGACGTGAAAAATGTTTATTGATTTTGTATTTATTCTTTTAATAAGTACTGTACAATCTTGATCAGCATTACTTTTTCCTCACCCAGATACGATATTAAAGGATGATTAAATTAAGTCTTGGAATCCTTGCTGTACAACTTCTTAATTTTCTTGCTTTCCACTTAAGATTTCATCTTGTAAATTGTGGTCCATTAATATCTTGCTGATACTAGCAAGACTAGGATAGCAGTCCTGGCATGTACTAATACTGAATTGTCAGGATTTATGCACCTGATCCTATTACTGAGAAATAAATTGCTTCTTATAGTTAACTCCTTAAGGTCTCTTGCATAACTACTCTTCTGCCTTATACATTAATTTATACTAGTCTTTGAGTATTAGTATAACTTGAATCGGTAATTATATAGGTAGCTTTATTCTAATTTCTGTAATCTCATGCTCTTTAGTCTTAATATTATTTTCTTTTATCTCAAATCTTAAACACTGTATCCTGGAGTACATTTTGCTTATCTTTGTTAGTAATACTAAGTTTTTTAATTGGCTAAGTATGTTAACATAGTATTCCATTTTATCAATTTTTAAGAGGCATATTTTCCCACATTTTTGTATTTTTGATATTGAAATGTGTTTTATAAGTGATAGTACTTTAAAATTGCTATTAGCTAAATACCAGATATCTCCTAATTTTTTCATCTTTTTTTTTTAAAGATGTTATTTATTTGAGAGAGAGAGAGTGTGTGCACATGCATAAGCAGGGGATAGGGGCAAAGGGAGAGGGAGAAGCAGACTCCCTGCTAAGAAGGGAGCCTGACATGGGGCTCCATCACAGGACTTTGAGATCATGATCTGAGCCAAAGGCAGATACTTAACTGAGTCACCCAGGTGCGCCTCTCCTAGTTTAATGAACACTTTCTGTTGATAATTCTAGTAAGATCAAGAAGATCTAGCATCAAAATGTTTTTAATAAAATCTAATATTTTAAAATGTTTTGTGAAATGAAGGCTTAAAATTTAGCTTTGCGTAGTTTGTGAATTTAAAAATATGCTTTCTTCATGTACTATATAAAACTGAGATGTGAATTTTAAGAAGATAGATGGTTTTAATTTTATTATTATTCATGAAAGATTAATATACATTAAATTAAAATTATATTTAGTTCCATAGGACCTGTATTTTAACTAGATCAAAAACAAGTTCAATAGGACCTGTATTAAAACTGAAAAGTTATTATTACTCCCATTTATGAATATTCAAATTTGCATAGTACATCATTGTATAGTCTAGTATAATTATTTAAAAGTATCATTCCTGCCTCTGACTTATTAGCCTTTCCTTAAATAATTTACTAAGTCTAACTTGTTACAGTATTCCTATGTTAGTACTTTGTTTGAATTTTGTTTGCTTTTTGTTTTTGTTTTTTCCTGCCAAATGGGCAGTCTAGCTCTTTTCAAATTAATGAAGGGAATATACTCTTTAAGATTTAATTTTAGGCTATATGTTGAAACCTTAATTTGAAAATTAAGAAAGAAATTAGAAGGGATGCCTGAGTGGCTCAGCAGTTTAGCGTCTGCCTTTGGCCCAGGGCGTGATCCTGGAGGCCCTGGGATTGAGTCCCACAATGGGCTCCCTGCATGGAGCCTGCTTCTCTTTCTGCCTATTCTCTGCCTCTCTCTCTCTCTCTGTATCTCATGAATAAATAAATAAAATATTAAAAAAAAAAGAAATTAGGAATATCAGATTCAGGGCAGAGGGTAGAAGTAGTCAAGATCAGTGGGTTTCCTATGTAATGTTATTTCTCAAGGACTGCTATTCAGAAAGTCTAGGATAGTTTTTTTGCCACCTTTGGAGCATCTACTATTTTGTTGATTTCTTTTTAAGCTCAATAATTAGACAGTAATTTTCCTCTTTAATTTTAAGAAGTGAAAGAAAGAAAATCATAGTTCAGAAGATCTTTTGCAAGTCAATTTGTGAAGAGCTCTTTAAAAATTTCTTTCTCTGGCACCTGGCTGGCTCAGTCAGTAAAGCATGTAACTGTTGATCTCAGGGTTTTGGGCTCAAGCCCCACATTTGGTGTAGAGATTACTTAAAATCTTAAAAGAAAAAAAAAAAACCTTAAAAGCTCTTTTCTCCACTGGGAGTTGGCACTTCAAAGACAAAGTGATACACATTGGGTTTATTCCTTCAGAATATATAAAAACCCAGTTTTTATATCTTTATGTTGATTTGAACATAAATATTTGGATAGTATATGTGTACATTTTTAACAAAATTCTTCTTTTTTTGCAGATGGTTTAGCTGCATTGTCATTTTCTATTAGTTCTCTGACCTTGATTGGAATGTTGGCAGCTATAACTTACACAGTAAGTGTAATGGTGATAATTGAGTTAAAATCAAGAAATTACTTTATGAAGCAATTTCATTTTATCTTTGTCATGTATTCAATTTAATTATATTTTCCTCTTCAATATTTTAGTGCTTTCTTCTTCATGTTCTTAAGTTTTCTTTACTTAAGGGGAGGATAAATTTTTTACAACTTAGTCACAGTCATTTTATCTGTATTTTTGAAATTTAATATTCAGAAACATTTTATAACTTGTAAAACTTGGAGTTGGTTATATTATATGCAATAGATTTAGTGATTTATAAGCATATTAGAACTCTGAACTGTGTAGATCGGTATCTATTACTGATGCAATAGATTCATTCCACTTGGGCTTATAGGGTTTTTAAAATCAGATTTTTTATATAACGTGATATTTCTTTAGTATACAGAATCTAATCTTCTACTCTGAGAGACTACTTTTTTCCCCCATCTTTCTGGAGATAGTAAAGTATGAGTTATAGCCTGCCAGACTTGTGTTCAGACTCCTTTTTGAGTTTTTTGCTCAAATTATAGAGGGAAAACCAGTAACAAATGCTTCTAACCTACATCTTGAAAGAGAGTAGTGTAGGAAACTTTAAAATTATCATGAACCTTTTCAGATTAATGGAGTTTGTGTTTACAGCATTTTTAGTTCTTACAGAAATGGGAAATACTGGTTATAAAGAAAGCATTTTTGGATATTGTTCCAATAGGTCTTTCTTTAGACATGAAAAAAATGGGCTGTTAGTGTGATAGCAGAATCTAACTTTGTTACATAATTATTCAAGGGTCATCACTTAGAATAAAAGAAGTCTAAAATACATGCATTTTAATATCTGTCAAGTACTTATTTGGACACTCCATTTTATTCATTGTCATTTTTGTTTTTTTCATTGTATTACTCTGTAAGGAATTTGTCATAATATCAGCAGGTAATTATTCTTCCATTTCATAGAATATATGTGTACTATGTTATTTATCTGTATTTTTTTTTTCTTTTTGGAGAGAGAGTGTGTGAGTCGGGAGGGGCAGAGGGAGAGGGAGGGAGAGAGAGAGAGAGAGAATCTTACGCAGTTTCCATGCCTGGCATGGAGCCCATCACAGGGCTCGATTCCATGACCCTGAGATCATGACCTGAGCCAAATCAGGAGTTGGACACTTAACCAACTGAACCACCCAGGGACCCCTATTTATTTGTCTTTTAAGAAGCAGTCACAAGTTAACAAATTATGAGTTAGACCTGGACTCTAATTGCTATTCTGTGACTGATGTGTTAAGCTGATTTTGCATTTGTTTTCTAACCTTCCTAGGTCAGTGTCTTACCCATTAAATGCTAATTTTAAAAAAATGCCTTTTAGAGATTTTTAAAGGTCAAATGATAGATGTAAAAGCGCTTTGAAAACTACAGGAAAATGAGTATATAATAGTTGACAAAAGATTAGTCAGGTGAAACAAATGGAAAAAGAGGAAACCAATATGTAAGGTCAACATCAAGAACTATGAAGAGTCTAAGATTTTACCCTACCTGCAGCCTGCTGTATTTCTGTGGTTGTTGGCTGAAATGCAAGACTTCTGGGTCAAAGACCTTTATATTGCAGCAATAACAGCCATATGGTTAACATTTTCTTGTGCTGGCTTCCTGAGCTCCAATTCCCATTGGGCAGTGTGAAGTGCATAAGATGATACTTTCATATAGAAGAGGAACATTAACCTGAGGGAAGCTAAATCTTTTATAATGGACAATAAGCCTGCCTGCTCTTTGCTCCAGAGAAAGATGTTGTCTTTGTTTTCCAAGGCTGTTTTCTATATAAACATCCTTGAAAGGATAGTATGGAAAAAAGTGAACATGTGTACCTGGCTTGCAAGGTTAACAGAAGTGAGAGACCCATCGAGGATTGATGTCCAATATTCAAATGGTATTTGCAATGAAAAAAATAAGGCAGTATAATGGGATAGACAATACAGGAGGCTGGTTCTACTATAAAGGTTAGGAATGACTTCTCTAACATTTGAATAAAGACTTGAGTAAAGTGACTAAGCCTGCCATGAAGGAAGAGTAAGTGCAGAAATTGTGAGGTAGGCACATGTTTGCTGTGTTCAGATAATAGCAAAGAAGCAAAGCCAGTGTGGCTGGAGCTCAGTTAACAAGGAGAAGGATGAATGAAGTTTAAATGAGAAATAGCCAGAGGCCATGTTATGTAGAACCTTATACACCATGGTTAGGATTTTGAATTTTATTTTGATTGAGATTAGAAACCATTGGGAGGTTTCAAATGGAGAAGTATGATAGAACCTATCTAACATTTTAATACTATTACTCTAGTGGCTCTGAATTACATAAGCTGTGGCAGTGATGAGTAGGAGTGGGAAAAATGTGTGAAATTATAAAATTCTTTGAAAGCTTCCCTGTAAGAACAATATTATTGTAAAGAAAATATTTTGAATTAATATTTTATATTACTCTAACAAAAACTGAAAATTATCATTTAAATAATTAAACCAGATAAAATAATCATACTGACTTAGTTAAGGTATTCTTAGAAGAGCTTTACTTTTTTAGGTTGTAGAGGGCATTGATAGAGGACTCTATGATGGGGCTTCGGCTAGGAGCCTGAAAGACATAGAAGGTATGCTGAATAGGTAGGGAGGGGTCCCTTAAGTCCTAAGCCCAAGGGAGAGGGTCCAGTATAACGGTATAGCAAGGTCAAACTATCTAGGAGTTATATTTTTTCTTAAGTAGCATAGGCAATAAAATGTGATCCTGGTGGAGAGTCTTTAGTAGTCTTTAGTAGTCTTCACTACTAAAAAGTCTTTTTAAGTCTGTGGTCCCTTGAACTACTTTACTATCTAAATTTACTAATTTCTAAAGTAGGAATAATGTTTAATAAGATTTTGATAATTTAAGTAAACAATGTATCAAGTCTTGGAATTTGTTGCTAAGTAGTCACTAGTAGCTCAAATTGTTGAATATTCATGGTTTAGCATGGTTTAAACTATAATCCACAGCTCTTTCCATGTCTTACCGTGAAAATAAACTAGATGCTCAGTTGTATCATGATCAGTGAGAATGTGGCTTATGAAAAGATGAGTAAGTCAAAAGAGATATTCCAAGTTGGGTGGTAGTTACTTGGGGGAGGGGATGGATAGACAAACATCATTTAAATAGCTCAGAATATACTCAGAAGTCTGTGGGAGAATGTTTTGCTACCAAGCCAGTCAGGCCAGTTTTACTATCTAGTGTGTATCAATGTGACCCTGTTTAGTGGAGGGAGAGCATGGCCTTTATAGCTGAGTGCTAGTAGTGAGTGAAAGTCTTTATGTAAAACCTAATATCTGAACCCGAGCTTCTCCATCTGTAGTAATGGGCCATTGATACTCAAACTTTATTGAAAATCAACTGTTTGTAGAAATGTGATTTTATTATAGAGAGGTGGTTAATAGTGCTGATTGTTTCCTGCAGATGTAAAGTTTTGTCCTAACCTGTTATGGAAAAAGCCTGAGAATTGAGCTTTCCACCTTGTAGAGCATGGAAAGAGGTACAGTGTATATTCATGGGAACTAGAAGAGATTTATTTTATTTTACTTATTTTTGAGAGAGCTTGTAAGCAGAGGAAGGGGCAGGAGAAGGAGAGAGAGTATCATAAGCAGGCTCTACGCTCTGCGTCCAGCCCAACACGGGACTCAGTCTCATGACCCTGATATCATGACCTGAGCTAACATCAAGAGTTGAATGCTTAATCACCCAGGTGATCCAAGAGATTAATTTTATTTAAAATTAAAAGTTAATACTTAACTACTTGGAACCTGAGTGCAAATAACTAATTATTAAAGGTAAAGTCATGTCTATCATAAAGTCTGTAACTGTTAATATTGAGCCCAGAGAAGTTTTTGTAATGTGTAAGTAGAGTATGATTTTCTTAACTACCCACTATTGTTTAGTTTAGCATCTAGGTGATTATTTAAATTTTACTGAGATTATCTCTACCATGTTGAAAGGGATAACCCAATAATTAGGCACTCAATATTAGAAGAATGTCAAACAACATAGCTTGCCTATTCAGCTTAAATTGAAAGGGAATGCTACTTTAAAAATGATAAAACCTCTAGACACAAATATTTATGTAGATATTTTAATTTTTTGGTGCCACCAAGTGGGGAAATGTTGAATAATAATACTTTCACATAAAATGTGTCATGTGGACCACTGAAGTGCCTATAGAAGCAGTGGCTACTGAACTTTTTATTATATACACATACCAGTAAAATATTGACTATATTGTCACACATATATATTTATGCACATATACAATATAACATGCTAATCTATATACATTTAATATAAAATATAAAGTGGATAAAAGAAAATTAAAGTGATAAACTAAAGATTCAGAAATAGAAATAGAGCATTAGTTCTCATTAATCTTTAAAGAGAGAAATGCTCTTTAAAAGTCCAACTTCCTCAGCTTTCTATGTGATACTATGTTTCATTGAGTCTATACCACTGTATACCTTTGGTATACAAAGGTAAGATGTACCTTTATTTTACATATCAATATAATGATCTCTGCCTTTGCTTTCTATTTATAATTTTTGTTTTATGTTAGTGCAAATCTTTTAAACTTGCATACTTTTGTTTTTTGGTTTTTTAACTTATATAAGTACTTTTAAAAAATTGTATCATTCTTCATGTGTAATAAGGAAAATATAAGTGAAATAAATTGGAAAGGTGTTCCTTAAAACTTCACATTTGGAATCTGAGTCTCCTGAATCACTTTTTAAAATATGTTATTCATGTTCTTATTTTACTATATACAAGATGCTTCTTTTGCACTATCAAGAGAATTGGTGATGAGCTTTTCTTAAGGCCTCCACTCTTATCTGGAATTTTCTCTGAAGCTGCTAACATACATATTTTGTAAGTGTAAGCTGTTTTTGTTGTTATTTCTTGTCCTGCCATGTGATGGGCAAATGAAAAATGGCTTTTACTTTGGGTGTGTTCCTCTAAGCTCATAAAACATTTGGTTGTTGCTTTGCAAGAAATATGGGATTATGCTGCTCCTTGTTTCTTTCTTTTTTTTTTTTTTAAGATTTATTTATTTTGAGAGAGAGAGTAAGAGCAAGCACATTCAGGAGGGGCAGAGGGAGAGGGAGAGAGAATCTCAAGCAGACTCCATGCTCAGCACAGAGCCCCATGTGGGCTTGATCTCATGACCTGAGCTGAAACCAAGAGTCAGAAGCTTAATCAACTAAGCCATCTAAGTGTCTCTGCTCCTTGTTTCAATAAATATTTGCCTCACTATTTGCTTCTTTGTTCTCTTTCTTCTTATACATTACCTTTTGTTTCAATGTTAAATCACAGTACTATCTTAAAGATATTTTTTTAAGTGGCAATTAAACTCTAGTGGTAGCAAGAATGCATGTAACTATAGTGTAACTGGCTGTGACCAAATTTGTAAGTGTGCAAGTAATGACAAGTATGTCTTGACTTCTGTGTAGCCAGTGATTTATAAGATGTATACAGATTTCACTAATGTTAAATGTAATAAAATATGTGTCTTAGAGTCCATGAATAAAGAAGAAATCTTAATTGAGTATGTGTTTGATGAATTGTTTCATTAGTTATAAGTGCATACGTCTTTGAATAATAGGTGTTACAAATATATGCCAGACATTTTTGCAGTCTACAAGCAGTGGTTGGTGTTGACCCTATACAGTAATCTAAGGATCACAGGTTGGAAACTTATTCTAGATATTAGAGAGAGTGAGAAATTGAGGGAAAAGGTGCTGTTCTAAACTGGGCAAGATAACAAGGTTTTAGAAAGGTTTGTAGTTTGTATATACTTTTTCAAACACCGAGTTTTATTATATACGGTGATTTATTTTTGGAAGGTGAAGCATAATATTAGAGGCAATTATGACCAACCTTAGAAGCATTTTTAAAGGATATAATCTCTTTAGCCTTGTTGATTTTCTGATAATTCACTAGAGGGCAGTAGTAAGCAGTGGAAGTTTAGTTTCGGAAAAGGATTGCTTTTTTTTATACCTTTTTTTCAAAGTCTGAGGCTAAATTCAAAAGATTATTATATAAAGACATAAGATTGTAATGATTAAATGTTTTATGTAATGTTTTTTGTCAGTTTTACCATAATTAAATATTACAGTTAAATTTTCTGATAATCATTAAAACTTAAATATGCAATCAAAAAAAAAAAAAAGCTGAAAAGGTAGATAATCCAAAACTATGACAACTTACTTTTATTGTTCTTTTCAGACAAATAAAAGGTCATAAAAAGATGTTATGTTCTGGTCCCATGTTACCACAAGGTATTACCAAGGACATGTCTTTATTTTCTAAGATTTTCATATTAAGCTACTTAGGAATTTAGTTCAACTCTTTTAACAAATAAATAAATTCCATGGAAGGAAATGAATTCATGTGAATTAAGGTTTCTTTTTTAAAACAATTTTGGTAATATCAATTAAAATAATAAAATAAAGAAAAATTATCAATTGAATAAATCTGTTTTTGGAATAAAAGTAGGAGAAAAACCAATTAAGACTTGGTTTTACACACCAAATAGTCTACTGTACTTTTTTTAGTCTGGCTGAGAAATCTGTGTTTTTAAGAATTTTCTGAGTGATTCAGAGTTTGGCGGATCTAGTGATAAAATAAATGTGCAGACCAATAATGTTAATGCATAGCATTTTGTAATATAATGGAGTTATAAGCAAGGCACCCTTATAAGTCAAGGCATATTTCTCACACATGATGTAATAGAGACCTGAAGGGCATTGAAATTTGCTAAAGAAGTAGGGTTAAGAAGTTAGAAATTCTAGATGAAGGCACTATATTAGCAAAGTGTGGAAACTGGGCAAAGCTAGAAGTAGTATAAAACTAGAGTGTTTTATAGTAGTATAAAACTAGAGAACAATTCAGAGGTATGAGGCATGAGATGAAGTTGGTAAGGGTCAGATCATGAAGGGTTTTGTATGCCAGGATTAAATAATTACAGTCTATTCACAAGACCAGTAATTCTACCTCTCATTGAAAAAAAAAAAGTAACAAAACAACTTTTTTTAAACAATCTTAGATGAAATTCTGATATATAAAAAAGTTAGGTGTACAACATAGAATTGCTCTGGTTGAAGTAGTAGCAGGTCCCCATGCAGCTACCAGTCTTCTTCTCTACCGTAGTGGCCTTAAAGGCATCTACCCCAACTCCTAGGGTGCCCTTCCAGAGCACCTTGAAAACTCTTCTAATTGGGGGCTCTTGGGTGGCTCAGTTAAGCATCTGCCTTCGGCTCAGGTCATGCTCACAGGGTCCTGTGTCAAGCTTCCTATTCAAGGCAGAGTCTGCTTCTCCCTCTGCCCCTGGCGCTGCTTATGTTCACTATCTCTCAAATGAAAAAAATCTTTAAAAGAATAAATAGAAAACTATTCTTATTAGTCCTGGAGATCTTAATGATGTTAATTACAGGAGTGACATAATCTGATGTGAGTCCTAGAGATTACTTTGGTGGAAACAGTGTAAAAGATAGATTTATAGACAGTGAGACCAGCAGTATTTAGATGATCTTGTATTTGACAGTATTTGACAGTAGACTCTAAATAAGGGCCACATTGTTCATACTGACTAGAGCAACAGATTCCTTTGGAAATAATATTGAATACTGAGGTTCTATGTTTAGGGATCCATTAGATAGAGATTAACAAGCATTAGAGTAAAATAAGCTTGTTTAGAGGGAGTTGGGAGGACAAGGAATTCATTTGGGCATAAACTGTGTTTAGCAAAATATTTTGCCTTGGAATTTGGTTGTAAAAAGCAACATACTCTTCTGTTAAAACTATATGTGAGTGGATAATTGGTCAATAGTCATTATATAATATTATTCTTCAGAGTCTTCAAGCATTATATTACTTTTTTTCAGTTTTGAAAAGCAGTAGAAGTACTAGAAGAAACAAATGGGTCAAATGATAGAGATAAGAAAGTTCTATAAGGAAAGATTAAAGGAGCGGTGGGATAGGCTTTTTTATTTACATGATTTCAGTGTTTTAAGGATATGCTATTATATATTCTTTTTATATTTTACCAAGGTCATTACAGGTACAAATTTGATAAGAATTGATTAATTACAAGAAAATTACTCTGCCTAAATTAGGTTTTCCTTTAATATGAAACAGAATCTTTCCTACTTTCTATTTCTCAGGGAGGACAGGGAGGAGAGAAGATGATGGGAGAACATTAACTTACATTTTAACAATGTGTAAAATACAATATTTTAAGGTATTAGAAAATATAAGGATTTTTTTTTTTTTTTTTTTTTTTACTTATGATAGTCACAGAGAGAGAGCGAGAGAGAGGCAGAGACACAGGCAGAGGGAGAAGCAGGCTCCATGCACCGGGAGCCCGATGTGGGATTCGATCCCGGGTCTCCAGGATCGCGCCCTGGGCCAAAGACAGGCGCCAAACCGCTGCGCCACCCAGGGATCCCCAAATATAAGGATTTGAATGTTGGGTAATAAGTTCAGCTACTGAATTATCTAGATACAATGTGCTATATATATAGTTGATATTACCTGATAGAACTAGTTAATTTTTGGGATTCCTTTTTGGTCATGTTCTTTGTTCGTATTCTCCCTTTATTAAAAAATAGAATAAAACATGGATGAATAAAATGATGGTTTTAAGATTGTTGCACAAGAAGACCCTGAACTCACCTTTTCCCATGGACACAACAAACTTACAGCTATGTATGGAATAAATTTTCTCTAAAAACCACTTGAGAACTTAATAAATAATACCTCTGCAACAAAAGGCAAAGAGACACATCAAGTAGTGTAGGAGAGTCGGCCTTACACCCACCACTATCCCAGATGACCCCACAATCAGAAGATATCCCAAAATAAGGAACTCTCCCTTATTGTGTGTGTGAGGGGTGTGAGGGGATTGTGCCCCCTATCAGGCATCCTGACCCTAGGGGCTAGCACTGGAAAGATGACACCCTCCTTCCCCCAAAACATCTGGTTTTGAAAATCAGAGGGGGTTTAAAAGAGGAAGAATCCTAGAACTATAGGTAACAGAGATCCTGCTCTTAAGTGGCTTGTGTACAGATCTGCTCTCCCTGAGATCCAGCACAAAAGCAACAGATTGAGAAGTGCCTACACTGTGAGAGAGAACCACTTACTAATTTTAAGGATGCTGCATGCAGCAAAGACAGGGACTTGTAGGCACTTAATATGGTGATGGAAGCATTGGTGGAGTCAATTTTTGGAATCTCATTCTAATTTGCTGGTGACAGCAGTTGAGTACCATTTTTCATTTAAAGATTTTATTTATTCATGAGAGACACACACAGAGACAGGCAAAGACATAGGCAGAGGGAAAAGCAGGCTCCCCTGATTCAGGACTCCATCCCAGGACTCCAGGATCACAACCTGAGCCAAAGGCAGATGCTCAACCACTGAGCCACCCAGGTTTCCCTCTAGCTCTCCCTCCAGCCTGCTAGCACCAGAGGGCATACTCTGCTCACTTAATCCTTAACCTGGCTGTCAGGCATCCCATACCACATTGCACCCCAGCTACAAAGATCTTAAAAACAGCAAGAGAAAGCAACATACTGTATACAAGGGAAGCCCCATAAGACCATCAGCAGATTTTTCAGCAGAAATTTTACAGGCTAAAAAAAAAAAAAATTTTACAGGCCAGATGAGAATGACATAGCTAAATTTACTTATTTATGTGGCATAATACATTTAAAGTGCTGAAAGGGAAAAAAAAACTACCACTTAAGAATTTCCTACCTGGCAAGATTATCATTTAGAATTGAAGGATATGTTAAGAGTTTCTGACATAAGCAAAAGCTAAGGGAGTTCACCACTAAAGTATGAGGGTTAAAGACAAGAATAGAAAAAATAAGAATATAATCGTTAGTGGGGTGCCTGGGTGGCTCAGTTGGTTAAGTGCCCAACTCTTGATTTGAGCTCATGCCATGATTTCAGGGCTATAAGATCGAGCCCGGTGTTGGGCTGCATGTTCAGTGGGGTGTCTGCTTGAGATTTTCTTTGTCCTCCCTTTACCCTTCCCCCTAGGTGTGCACGCATGCTCTCAACAAATGGTTATAGAGGGAACATACCTTAACATATGAAGACCATATATGGCAGACCCACAGCTGACCTCATATTCAGTGGTGAAAAGCTCAAAGTTTTTCCCCTAAGATTAGAAACAAGGCAAGAATGCACTCTCTCACCATCTTAATTCAACATAGTATTGTAAGTCTAGTAACTGCTGTTAGGCAAGAAAAAGAAATAAGAGGCATCCAAATTGAAAAGAAGTAAAACTTTCATTATTTGTAGATGACATGATACTATATATAGAAAACCCTAAAGACTCTATCAAAAAAAAAACTATTAGAACTATTAAATGAACAGTAAAGTCACAGGATACAAAATTAACATACAGAAATCCATGGTATTTCTGTACACTAATAACAAAGTAGAGAGTTTAACAATCCTATCTACAATTATATCAAAATGTACAAAATACCTCGGAATAAATTTAACCAAATTTAACCAAGATCTATACCCTGAAAACCGAAAGACCTTGAGGAAAAGAAAATGAAAGCAACCCCCAAACTGGAAAGATAATAGCATATTCATGGATTGGAAGAGTTAATATTGGTAAAATGTTCATACTACCCAAAGTAACCTCAGAATCAGTGCAATCCTTCTCAAAATGCCAATGGCATTTTTTCACAGAACTAGAACAAATAATCCTAAAATTTTTATGGGACTCCAAAGAGCCAGAGCAATCTTGAGAAAGAGGAACAAAGCTGGAGGAATCCAGCCCCCTGATTTCAAATTATACTACAAAGCTATAGTAATGAGAATAGTATGGTAGTGGCACAAAAGACAGTCACCAGGATCAATGGAATAGAATAGAGTTCCCTGAAATAAACCTGTATTTATATGGTCAGTTAGTCTACATGAAAGAAGGTAAAAACAAATGATGAGGAAAAGGCAGCCTTTTAAATAATGGTATTGTGAAAACTGGACAACTACATAAGAAAAAATGAAATTGAGCCACTTTGTTATACCATATACAAAAATAAGCTCTAAATGGATTAAAGACGAATATAAGACCTGAAACCATAAATCTCCTTAAAAAATAGTAAGCTTTTTGGCATTTCTCTTAGCAATATTTTTTTGGATATGTTTCCTCAGGCAAGGTCATCAATAGCAAAAATAAAATAAATGGGACTATACACAGTGAAGGAACTCATCAACAAAAGGAAAAGACAACTATTGAATGGGAGAAGGTATTTGCAAGTGATATATCCAGTAAGAGGTTGATACCCAAAATATATAAAGAACTCCTACAACTCAATAACAAAAAGACCCAACCTGATTTAAAATGGGGGCCCCAACAGACATTTTACCAAGAAGGCATACAAATGGCTAACAGGCACATGAAAAGATGCAGCATCACTACTAATCAGGGAAATGCAAATCAAAACCACAATAACATTATTTTACCCCTGTCAGAATGGCTAGAATCAAAAAGACAAGAAATAACATGTTTGGCAAAGATATAGAGAAAAAAGAACCCTTATGCAATGTTGGTGGGAATGCAAATTGTTGCAGCCACTCTAAAAAATAGTATGGAAGTTCCTTAAAAAATTAAAAATAGGGATCCCTGGGTGGCGCAGCGGTTTGGCGCCTGCCTTTGGCCCAGGGCACGATCCTGGAGATCCGGGATCGAATCCCACGTCGGGCTCCTGGTGCATGGAGCCTGCTTCTCCCTCTGCCTGTGTCTCTGCCTCTCTCTCTCTCTCTCTCTCTCTCTCTCTCTCTCTCTCTCTCTCTCTCTATCATAAATAAATTTTAAAAAAATTAAAAAAAAATTAAAAATAGAAATACCGTATGATCCAGGACTTCTGCTGGGTATTTACCTGAAGGAAATGAAAACACTAATTCAAAAAGACGTACCTCTTTGTTCATTGCAACATTATTTACAATAGTCAAGATATGGAAGCAACCTACATGTCAATTGCAGTTGAGTGGATAAAAAAGATGTAATATGCATGTGTGAACAACATGGGGATTAGTGGTGCTGACCCAGTTCGAAAAGACTTATGTACCTTTTGTTCATTGCAATATTATTTACAACAACCAAGATATGAAAGCAACCTATATGTCCATCAAACAAGTGAATAGATAAAGAAGATGTCATGTGCCTGTGTGAATAACATGGGGGTTAAGGGTGCTGACCCCCCATGTGTGTGAAAATCTGTACATAATCATTGATTCCTCTTAAACTTAACTATTAATAGACTATTGTTGACCAGAAGCCTTACCAATAGCATAAACAACACATATTTTGTATGCTATACAAGTTATATACTGTATTACAATTAAATAGAGAAAAGGAAATTTTAAAATCATAAGATAAATTTATAGTATTTATCAAGAAAAGATTCTATGTATAAGTGGACCCTTGAAAGTTCAAACCCAAGTCATTCAAGGGTCAACTGTAGTTTAAATTGTCACTAAAGATATTTGGAGTTGATATCTAGGTAACAGAGTTTTAGGGAAAATATGCAAGATCTCCCAGGATATTTTGGAAGTTTTGGGATTAAGCCTAAGAAATATATTTATCACTTCTGCCTACACTCATTGTCTTGAACTCAATTTCGTGAGCCTAACTTAACTTCAGGAAAGACTGGCTAAAATAGTTTGTTCTGTGCTTAGGAGGAAAATGAAGGCAATGTGTCTGCTTTAGAGCCTGTTGTGCAAGTATGATCAACTAGGAGGTGACAACTGACAGTTTTGTTTCTAAAGATTTAATGATTTAGAATAATAGTTATGTAGCAATTGCCATTAAGTGTTACATGATTTTAATTAAAAGTAATCATTTGGGACTGACTAACATGGAATGAGGTAATACAAAATAATACATTTATTCTTAATGCCGATTAATATTAGAAAACTACTTTTAGGAAGATATTTAAAATACTTAGCATAATGATTAATTACAGTTAAAACTTATAAATCATACATATAATTGATATGCTAATTAAATAACACATGTATGTTAAAATATATTTTAGTCAGGATTTACTTACATAGTTGGAAAAATTGTTTTTTCCATAGAAAATAATTTTGTAAGTTGTTTTTACTAATTTACACTATCTTAACCTATCATTAATCTGAATTTATGGTTTATTACTTTGGTAAAGTATTCTATTTACACTAATTTTGCAACTTCTCCTTTGAACAGTACATGCTATCTATTCTGTGAATAGTTAATATTATAGATATAAGTTAATATAACTGTAAATATGAAGAGAATTATTGGACAGCATAATCATGATTCACTCCCATGTACTGTTCTTCAGTGACTATGATCCCTCACAATGGCTTATACTCTTTTGCATTCATTTTAAAGGACATTTTTCTCTCAAAATTGTACATATTATGTATAAAATAATAGTACTAAAACATTTTAACTTTCTTTCTTTTAGGCCTATGGCATGTCTGCATTACCTTTAAATCTAATAAAAGGCACTAGAAATGCTGCTTATGAACGTTTAGAAAACACTGAAGACATTGAAGAAGTGGAGCAACACATTCAAACGATTAAATCAAAAGTGAGTTGCTGTTTTATTGTAATTGGGAAGCATAAAAGGACATTTTCTTTGCACTACCTTCTGATAATGATTTAGACATTGCCAAACCTATATTTTTGACATTGTTTGAATTTTCTTGTACCGTATCCTTGACAAACCATGTCCATAGTTTTAAAATTTGTCTTCTGTGATATGCAAGACAATGTCAATTTGAGAATTTCTGTCAGTGTTCTAACAGTGAAAAGCAAGAGTTTTGCTCAGGTCTGGTCAAGACCTTGCTTATTCTCAGATATGCTGATTTCATGTTGTAACATCAGTTTTTATGGTATCACGTATGTTCAAGTTATATGTACTAGTGGAATAAGCTAAAAATACTTATGTAATCACTTGCCAGTGAAATGTACTTCTAAAAACACAACAAAGTTTCTTCCTCTATCACCTTCAAGTAACATATAAGTATTAATTATAGAACATAGGAAAAAATGGAAAGTTTTCTAAATTATGCTAAGATAGCATAATCCTGATACAGAAATCAGATGATAATTGCATACAAAATAAATGACTACATATGTACTGGTCTTTCTTATGAACATAGAAGCAAATGTTTTAATATAAAGAAAAATATTAGCAATTCAAACCTGTGCTGTAAGATTATTTTGTCATTATCAGATTAGGTTTATCCTAGGAATGCAAGGATGATACATTAGAAAATCTGTTAAAGGAGTTTAATGTATTGAGGATAAATGAGAAATATAACCATTTTAATAGATGCTAAAGAATATTTAGTAAAAGTCAATTTGTAGTTACGATTTTTAAAAAAGCCTTACAAAAATTAGAAGAGAAGAGAGTACTTAGGAAAGGAACCGTATATTGAGCATCATACTTAATGATGAATTAATAAATATTCCCATTGAAGTCACACACAGGGCAGTGTGGTCAGTACCCTTGTTGCTCATTAGCATATTCCTGGAGGTCTTAGATAAGAAAGAATGCAGGTATAAACATTAGAGGGAGAGGGAAAAAAAGGGAAATATCCTTTATTAGACACAGATATCATCTACAAAGAATATCTGAAAGAACAAACTGTCTAATAGAACTAATAAGAGTTCATCAAAGTGCCTGGATACAAACATAAATCATTAACCAGTTGGAAGATGGAATAGAAAATGATCTCATTCACAATAGCTGCAAACTATAAAATAATAAGAAATGTCAGAATCTTCCTGGTAGAAATCATAAAATTTATTTAAATACATAATAGGAGACTGGACTAAATGGAGAACTTCATCAGTTCTTGATTGGGAAGATTGAATATTATAGAGATGATAGCTTTTCATAAGTTTATGTGGAAATTTAGTGCAATCTATAAAAGACAAAATATGAAATTTTTGTAGACTCCATCCCATACAGTAAAACAATCCTGAATTCAAATAAAATACAAAATTTACAAAACATTAGGAGAAAGTAAAAATAAAATTTTTATCTCGGTGTATAGAAGACCTTTCTAAACAAGACACAAGATAACTCTAAATGCTAAGAGATTGGTGAATTTTACATTTTTAACTTCTAAAATTTATGTGCCCAAAAAGCACCACCAAAAAGAAAGTTAAAGAACCAGCAATAATGTAGGAGGAAATAATCTGCAATATAGGATATATATATATATATGTATATGTATATGTATATAGTATATATTTATATACATATATATAGAGAGAGAGCATCTTCAAATCAGTAAGAAAAAGGAGGGCAGCCCTGGTGGCTCAGCAGTTTAGTGCCGCCTTCAGCCCAGGGCGTGAGCCTGGAGACTGAGATTGAGTCCCATGTCAGGCTCCCTGCATGAAGCATGCTTCTTCCTCTGCCTGTGTCTCTGCCTCCCTCTCTCTCTGTCTCTCATGAATAAATAAATAAAATCTGTTAAAAATGAACAAAAGACACAAATAGAGTATACTGAAGGAAAAATTGAATTGTCCAGTGAAAATATAAACTGATGCTTCAGCTCTTCAGTAGAGTAGTAAGAGGGTTGACCAAGCATCCCAGCTTGCCTAGGACCCGAGGGGATTTTCTAGAACATGGAACTTGCAGTGCAGAAACCAGAATGGTTGATCACCCTCGTAATGAAAGATATGCTAATTAGAACAAGTCAGTATTTTTTTAATCTTTTAGACGTCTTTGAAATTTTTACTTTTGTCAATTATTAAAGAGATTTTAGAAATAGATGTCCTGCTTGTGGGAATGTAAACCATACAGCTTTTTAAAGAAAATTGTATGATGTGATATGTGCCTATATACAAACACATCCCTTTTAATAAAGTTTAATCCAGCAGTTGACATCTAGGAACATATCTTACTCAATTACATGTATATATTTGTATCTGGGTGAATAAGAAAGAATAAGAATGTTTGTGCACAAAACTACTTGGGATCCCTGGGTGGCGCAGCGGTTTGGTGCCTGCCTTTGGCCCAGGGCGCAATCCTGGAGACCCGGGATCGAATCCCACATCGGGCTTCCGGTGCATGGAGCCTGCTTCTCCCTCTGCCTGTGTCTCTGCCTCTCTCTCTCTCTGCGACTCTCATAAATAAATAAAAATTAAAAAAAAAAAAAAGAATGTGCACATTGTTAATACTCTCAAGAAAAAAAAAACAATCTAAGTGCTCAAAAGTAAGGTATTTATTAAGATACTATGGTATAATGTGGTGTGCAGTGATGAAGAGGAATGAGGTAGATATTTATAGACTGAGGAATATATCTTTATAGAACCAAACCAGATGCTCTCAGTTCAAATTCTCTCTCTCCTCATTATGCTTATAATTCTGTCAGCCTTATTTTACTCATCTAATAAATGGATATAATATTACTACCAACTTCAGAGTTTTATTCTGAAGATTTAAGGAGAATAAATATAAAAGAACAAATCTTTTTTTTTAGGGACAAGAAATGTGCTCAAGAAATGTTAGCTGTTAGGTACAACAAAAACCCATATGTATATTAGCATATATGCATTCATGCAAATACATAGAAAATGTATAGAAGGATACTGAATTGCTTAATGGTGATAACACTAAGAAAGGGCAGTGGTACTCTGGGACAGTGTGAAGGGAAGCTTTCACATTTTACTTTGTTTTAAACAAAGGGTATGTACTCATATACTTTGTAACTACGTTTTTTTTGTTTGTTTGTTTTTTGTTTTTTGTTTTTGTTTTTGTTTTGTTCCAGATGAGATAATTAGCTGACTGCTGGGTTTCTATCCTGGTGTTTTGTTTCTCTGACCAAAAATTATTCTTATATTGGTTTGGTCAGTAGGCAAAGCAGAATGGAGTTCTATCCTTCACTCCTCTGAAATACTCACCAAATAGGCAGATGGATAACTTGGGTTTATTTTCAGTGGACCCTTAAATCAGTTTACTTTTTTTTTTCTCCTGAACTAGTGAAAGGTACTTACTATATAAAAACTACTTTATTATTGGTATCCTTTTGATATTAGAAAGGCACTTCTGAGAAAAATTCTATATTTAAAATACAAATTATTGGACTTTTCTCATTCCACACACACAGTATTACTGCCTGGATCTTTCTTCTAGAAAGGAGTGTTTGTTATATTCCTTTGTCCTTCCAAAAATACCTTTCTCTGAGGCTTCTTTTCGGGGGGGGGGGGGGGTTATAGTTTGATTACTTAACTAAAAGGAGTGAAGGTGATTAAATATAGTCTAGTGAATGCAAAGTATGGTCTCTGGACCAGTAGCACCAGCATCTCCTAAATGCACATTTTAGAGGCTCCACTCAAGACCAATTAAATTTTATTTGTAGGGTCTAGAAATCTGTGTTTAACAAACTTTGCAGGTAATTGTTATGCATGATAAAGTTTGAGAAGCAACATGACAAGGTATGGAAGAGGACAACTGATTCCAGAAGAGCCATGGCAATGCCATTATGTAAAGAGATCATTATAACTATGTAGATCTCTTTATTAAAGGATAGTTGAATTTTGTCTTCATTATATCTATGATTTCAGATGAGGCTGTACTGGGCTATGTTAGAGAGCAGTTTTGTTGACTCTTAAGAACTTATTTAAATCTGAATTAGGGATATTAACATTTTAATATCTTTACAATTTACTTTTTTTTTTCAATTTACTTTTTTAAAGTATGTATGTATGTATGTATTTAAGAGAGGGAAAGAGCATGAGTTTGGGGGTGGGGGCAGAAAGAGAGGGAGAAGCAGACTCCCCGCTGAACAGGAAGCCTGATGTGGGGCTGGATCTCAGGACCCTATGATCATGAGCTGAGCTGAAGGGAGACACTTAACCGAGCCACCCAGGCACCCTTTATATCTTTACATTTAAAAAATGTAGTTCCATGCAAATATTTTTCTTGTTGCCTCCAATAAAAGCAAACAAATTTGCATTTCACCTTTTTTGTATTTAGCACTTGTCATATTATTGGACTTTCTTATTGTACCCTATTGAAGACACTTAGGGGGCGTGGGAGTTCAAGTAGGAAGGTGTTATCTTTGATATCATGAGAAAAGTACTGCTCATGGTTATAGTAAGCATCACATAAAAATAAATGGGTGAGAGTTACTGTTAGTAAGTTGGCCAAAGAAAACATTCATTTGCAAAAGTACTTAGAGAATAAGAAAATGATAATTTTTAGCAATTGTTATAAAAACCTATATAGCACATACTAGTATTACATCCCTCTGCTGCTGTCTGAATCAGGGGCTGACTGAAGGGAGGGGAGGGGTGGAACCAAATATATTAAGATAAGGGATAGAAGGAGGAGCTTGGAGGTGAGGGAGAGTAAGTGAGCAAATTGAATAAAGTGCCCTACAAAAAAGGCATTTTTAGAGATATTTATCTCTCTCCACATAACTGTACTATATATTTGGAAAATAGAAATCAAGAAGTTTGATATTAAATGGACACACATCTACATTTTGATGCTGACCTTGGTTCAGAGATATGTATTGTCACAAAGATCTTGTCTTTTTTTTTTTTTCAGTTTGTAAATTTGCGTAAGGAGTATCCAACCTAAAAAAGGGCTTGTTGCATGATTTGTTAAATCTGATGGGTACTTTACTGAGACCTTAATGATAAAAAACTTTTATTTTATTCTGTTATTTGCAGAGCAAAGATGGTCGACCTTTGCCAGCAAGGGATAAACGGGCCTTAAAACAATTTGAAGAAAGGTTACGAACCCTTAGGAAAAGAGAGAGGCACTTAGAATTCATTGAAAATAGCTGGTGGACAAAATTTTGTGGTGCTCTGCGTCCCCTGAAGGTAAATGGAGTTTTAAAAAAATTATGTTGTCACTCTTCTCTCAAGTTTAGATAGACCTCTCAGGGTAATTGAGTTCTCTTGTGAGGCATTACAGCATGGTACTTACAAGCATGAATTTTGGAGTTAAAGTGATTTTGAATCATAGCTCTGTCATTTGGTAGTCTGCGCCAGTTACACACCTCTCTGAGCTTCGTTCATTTACTCATGTGTAAAGCAAGTGTTAAAACAGAGGTATTGAGAAATTTAAATTAAAATATAGATAAGTAATGTAGTATGCTGCTAGCACATTTTGCAAGTTTGTACACTTCTCCATAAATAGAACTGGGACCCATACTAGAGCTCAGGACTCTAACTGAAAGTAATAGAATTTGCTTCATTATTAGCTGGTGTGTTTCTGAAAGTATGTAAAAAGATATTATTTAGGACAGAAAACCATTAATTTTTCTTTCTTTCTTTTTTTTTTTTTTTTAATTATCATTTGCTAGCCTTGCTTGACTTCTTTGGACAGTGGTATCTAAACTTAAATACCTATATTGAACAAAGGGTGTAATAATTCAGCTTTGAAAAAAAGTAGCTAGAACTGCTAGCCACAGACTTCTGTATTATCCATTCTGTATCTGGCATTTCAAACACCAGAGCTTTGTATATAATAGTATACAAGTTGTAATTTAAGAGGTGCAGTGAATAGACTGGTTTGAGGAAAGGCAAGATGAAGCTATAAAGTAGGTTTTGGCTAAGTTGAAAAAAAAATGATTTAGAGAGCTCTGTGAAAGGATTAGTCAAGTCAGGTTGAGTTCTGCTTTGTCTTCCTCTTGTCAGAAAGGAAATAAGGAAATGCATTGACTGCTCACCAAAAAAAAAAAAACTGCTTTTTGAAAGAGCTCTTCAAAAATATATTGTAATATTAGATCTATTGTGTATTACATTTTGAACCTTCTGTTAAAATCAATTTTGTTAAAGACTCACCGCTCCTTTTTTGCAGGGTAATTATTTTCATAATACCGAAAGTATGATGCAACCTTCCTCAGACTTTTTTTTTCTTCATCTCCTCAACCTTATCCTAATTCTAAATTTTATATATGGCTTCTTTATAAATATTTATAACCTGGTCTCTAACATTAGCTGCCTTGATTATAACATGCTCTGTTCTATTTCACTGAACTTATGTTTAGAGGAATTTTTAAATCATCTTTATTAAGTGTGCAGATTGATTTTGCCAAATAGAGATATGTAGATATAGATCTACATTAATGCAGAAAACATACTTGATTTCTTTCCCTGTTCAGTCAAACTCAGATCCCAGACAACTATTAATGTCCTCTATTGTTATAGTTTAGTTTATATGTTTAGTGTTCTATAATTTCATGTAAGTGAAATCAGAGTGTAGTGTAATCTTTTTTTTCTGGCTTCTTTAGTGCAACAAAATGCTTTTAAGATTTGTCTGTGTTGCAGGTTTTCTTTCAGTAATTTATTCTGTTTTACTGCTGGGTAGCAACCTGATATGTATGTCTATGTCACAATTTGTTTATCCACTCACCTGTTAGTGGAGATATGAGTTATTTCTAGTTTGAGATTATTATGAATAATGTTGATGTGAACATCTAGTGTAGATGTGTGTTTCAATTTCATTCGTTTTTCTTGGATAAATAGTAGAATTTCTGGGTTTAATGTTTAATGTACATTTAACTTTATAAGAAACTGCCAATGTATTTTCCAAAATGGTTTACCATTTTCCATTCCCACAATATGAGATTTCACATTGCTTCACATCCTTGTCAACTCTTACATCGTAAGTTTGTAATATCTTTCAATATAAGATTGTAAAATCCATCTGATGGATGTATAATAGTATTTCAGTATGGTTTTGATTTATATTTCCTTGGTGACTAATGAATACTGAGAATTTTTTGGTATTCTTATTGTGTATTTTCTTTAAAATGCCTGTTTAAATCTTTTGTCCTTTTTTAAAATTAAGTTTTTGTTTTATGAGTGAGTTACAAGAATTCTTTATATACTACACATTAAAAACTTTGTCAAATATATGTATTGTGAATGTTGTCTCTTTATGACTTGGCTTTATGTTTTCTTAACACTGTCATTCAAAGATGTTCCTTAAATTCTTACTGCAATCATTTTTCTCATATGCTTTCTTCTGGAAATTTTATGGTTTTAAACGCTCTTATATTTTAGGTTGCAGTCCATTTTAAGCTAATTTTGTGGGATGACATGACTTAAAGGTTTGTTTTCCATATGGATATTCAGTTGTTTCAGCAGCATTTTTGCCAAGACTGTTCTTTGCTTATTGACTTTCCTTGATACTTTTCTCAAGTCAATTCATCATGTGTATGTGTGGGTCTATTTCTGGACTTTGTCTTTTGTTCCATTGATTCATAGGTCCTTATGCTAAAACTTGATCACTGATGTGTTTTACAATCGTCATGAAATTAAGTATTGTAAATTCTTCAGGTTTTTAAAAAAGATTTTATTTATTTGAGAGAGAGAGAATGAACGGGGTGAGTGGTAGGGGAAGAAGCAGATTTCCCTGAGCAAGGAGCCTGATGCAGGGCACGATGCGGAACTCAATCCCAGGACCCTAAGATCATGACCTGAGCCAAAGGCAAGTGCTTAACTGAGCCACCCAGGCACCCCTTTGTTTTTGTTTTTCTTTTTCAATATTGTTTTAGCTATGGTAGATCCATTGCATTTCTATATAAATTTTAGAATCAACTTAGAATTCTACAGAACACCTACTGGGATTTCTATTTGGATTACTTTGACTCTGTATGCAGATTTGGGGAGAACTGATACTGTAAACTTGAGAAATGAGAGTTTGTTCCAGTGTACAGCAAGCCAATAAAAACTGAGGCTGGCCTTTCCCAGTCAAGAAAGGCTATTTATTGCTGTGGCACCACCCAGGATAATAGGGAGCTAATGCTCTAAAGACCTGAACTACATGGTGGCTTGCAAGTGAAGGTTTTTAAAGGCAAATGACAGGACCCCTCCTGTCAGTGGGGTCCACCTTCTTAGGAGGCCCATGTTAGGAGGTGCTCTGGTGCTGCTAGTCTGGTACCCCAGAGGTCTCTTCCATCTCAAGAGTTTTGGAATCTGAAAAACACCTTTATGTTTTATGTTAGAAATTTCATTACATTTGGTACGTTTGGTGATTGTATCTTTACTTTTAAGCTAGTGGGGTTGTATTCCTACAGGTTCCCTGGCCAATCCAGCTGTGCCCAGGGATGGTAGGACCTTTAGTATTCATTCTTTAATCTGAACTGACAAGATGGGTGCCGGCTTTAATATTTTAATACTGAATCTTCCAGTCCATGAACATGAAATATTTCCATTTGTTTATGATATCTAAAAGTTTTCTCTGCAGCATTTTGTAGTGTTCAGTACAGAGGTCTTGCAAATATTTTGATAAATTTATCTGTATCTTTGTTTATACTGTTACACATGATTTTGTTTAATTTCAAGTATCAATTATTGGCTTCTTACTATGTAGAAATTTGTTTTTGTACAATTGATCTCCTATCATGCAACTTGGCTAAATTATTACTTGTAGTAGCTTTAATATAGATTGCTAAGGAAATTTTATGAACATGAACATGTTAGCTACTATAAAAGACAGTTTTTTTTCTTCCTTTTCAATTTAAGAGTTCCAAGTGCTCTTTTTTTTTTTTTTTCTTATTGCACTGGCTAAAATCTCCCATACAATCACCTTACCACTCATTCTTTTTGTTACATAGTGTATTATTCTTGAATATGGATCTAAATTCATTTTCTGGGCCTGTTAGGAATAATAGGAATAATTAGGAACAGTTAGGAATAATAGTCATGCCTGAAGAAAAACTCTGGGAATACACACTTATTGTTATATAATTGAGGGTTTAACATGAATGTGAAGGGATAAGCATTGCTTTTTTTACTTAGATGAAATATGAAAATTATTTATTCATCACTTCTCTGTGACAGTTGATATAATTCAAAAATAGGAAGCCACATGTTCTTAGTGCTTCTTAAACATTAGCATCCAAATAGTCCTAGTGGAAGAAGGTAGAGACAGGTTTGCTCATCCTTCTGCATTGCTTAGTACATGCCAAAGGTGACATAAGACCTGTGAGAAACTCCTGATACAAAATTTCTTTGAAGTTATACTCTATCTCAAAATTTTGTGCTAGTATTGCCTTTTACTCTGTATTCTAATCCATGTTTTTTTTATTATAAAATGAATTAGATTTAAATTTTTGCAAATGCAAAAGTTCAGAGTTCTATGATTATACAACTTTTTATGAGAAAATATAATATCTTTCATAAGAGTAGACCCCCATGAGATACCTACTGATCTTGTGATTTCACATTACCATGTATGCTGTAGGGTTTGCAGGTGTGGACTGGGCTGTCACATACATCTGGTTTTGAGTACTTGTTCTGATCCTCACCAGAGGATGTAAACTCTTGTTACTTCACCTTTTTCTTGTCTTGTCTTTTTTTTTTCCACTTTATTTTTGAGAGAGAGAGAGAGCGCACGCACACGCAGGGGCAGTCAGTGGGAGAGAAAAACTTTTCCAGACTTCTCACTGAGCTTGGAGCCTGACATGGGGCTTGATCACACAACCCTGAGATCTTGACCTGAGCGGAAATCAAGAGTCAGACGCTTAACCGACTGCACCACCCGCGTGCCCCGTTACTTCACTTTTCTAAACCTTAACTTTTCTCATCCTTCTAATGGAGTTATCTACTTACCTTATTTTTGTTATGGGAATTAAAAGAAATAATGTATGTAGTGTTAGTGCCTTTTGATGTAAACAGCTCAGAAAACTGCAGCTGCTGTTGTTACAGTTCTATATATATGGGATTTTTTAACTTCTTAAATACTGCCATAGAACTCAAGGAAAAAAATCAGTTTTATGTTGCAGACATTTATAAAACTAAGCATCTAATTAGAATAAGTTAATGGCTTCTACAAACAGCGTTTATATATAATACCAAACACATCTAAGCATACAGTCTAATGTTAATTAAATACTTGGTTAATTTCTCCCCTTCAGGAGGGCATATGTTAAGCTTATACAGCTAATTGGCCTTGGTAACCTTTAGATTCATTAGGTTTTAAATATAATTTTTGATATATACACACATATACCTCCTATTATGTACATACTTCTTGTATTTACATAGAAAGTATAAATTCATGTCTATAATTACATAGATATTTTTCACACTTTTTTATTGTGGTAAAATATACATAAATTTGCCATTTTAACTATTTGTAGGTATGCATTCAGGAGCATTAGGATATTCACAACATTGTGCAACTATCACCATTATCCATTTCCAAAACATTTTTTCATCTCAAACAGAAACATTGTGCCCATTAAACAGGAACTCCCCATTCCTCACCCACTTCCCCCAACCCGCATCCCCTAATGACCTCTATACTGCTTTCTGTCTCTGAATTTGCCTATTCTAGTATCTCATATAAATGGAATTGTACTGTATTTGTTCTTTTATATATGGCTTATTACAATTTGTATAATGATTTTCAAGATTCATCCATATTATAGATGTATCAAAATTTCATTCCTTTTAAGATTAAATAATATTCTGTTATATGTATATTTCCATTTTGTTTATCTGTTAATGTACATTTGGGTTGTTTCCAACTTTTGGTTATTGTGAATAATGTGGCTGTGGTAACTGGTATACAGCTCTGTGTTGAGTTCCTGCTTTCAATTCTTTTGAATATATCCTTAGAAATGGAATTACTGGATCATATTCTAGTTTTGTGTTTTTACTTTTTGAGAAACCTGAAAACTGTTTTTCACAGTGGCTGTATCATTTTATATTCCCACCAGAAATGCACAAGGCTTCCAATTTTTCCACATCCTTGCAAACACTTGTTTTCTGTTGTTTTGATAATAACCAGTCTTGTGGTTGTGAAGTGTCATCTCATTGTGTCTTTGATTTACATTTCCCTAATAATTAGTGATGTTGAGCATCTTTTCATTTGATTATTGGCCATTTGTGTATTTTCTTTGGAGAAATATTCATTCAAGTCCTTTGCCCATTTTTAAATTATTTGTATTATTGTTGTCAAGTTGTAAGAGGTTGGTTTTTTTTTAATAGTCTGAATATTAACCCCTCATCAGATAAATGATTTGCAAAGATTTTCTCCCAATCTTAGGTTGTCTTTTCATTATATTAATAGTGTTCTTGATAAACAGAAGATTTTAATTTTGATGAAGTCCAATTTGTTTAATATTTTTTGTTGTTGCCTATGCTTTGGTGTCTTATCCAAAAAATAATTGCCAAGTCCAGTACCATGAAGATGTTTTCCCCTTTTTATCCCTAAAACTTTAATAGTTTCAGCTTTTAGGTGTAGGTCTTTTGATAACTATATTGAGTTAACTTTTGTATATGGTTAAGGGTAGAGGTTCAGTTTCATTCTTTTGCATTTGGCTGCCCTTTGCCAAGCACTATTTGGTGAAAAGATAGACCTTTTCCAATTGAGTGGTCATGGCACCATTGTCAAAAATCACTGGATCATACATGAGAGAGTTCATTTCTGGTATCTGTTCCATTGGTTATATGTCTGCCTTTATGCCAGTACCAAATTGTTTTGATTACTATAGCTTTTACTAAGTTTTGAAATCAGGAAACGTGAGTCTTAAAACTTTGTTTTTCTTTGGCAAGATTGTTTTGGCTATTTGGGTTGTTTTTTTTGTTTTTTTTTTTTTTTTGAAATTGCATATAAATTTTAGGATAGAGTTTTCTGTTTCTGCAAAAAAAAAAACACCTTTGTATTTTTTACAGGCATTGCATTGATTCTGTAGATCACTTTCAGTGGTATTGATATTTTAACAATATTGTGTTTAGGTCCATGACCAAAGTGTGGCTTTACATTTATTTATGTCTATTTGAGTTTCTTTCAGCAGTGTTTTCTGGTTTTCAGTATGTAAATCTTTTGTCTTGTTTTAATTTATTCCAAAGCATTTTATTATTTTTGGTTTGTTCCGTTTATTTGAATCATGATATTCATAATTAAAGAACTAGCAAAAGTTTATTTTTCCACTTGTCCCACTAATCTAACCCCCAACATATACAAACAAACACAACTGACTTTCATTAGGTAACCAGCAGTGAAAAATAATTTCATCATACACAATGCTTAGTTGTTTTGAAGGTGCATGGGAATATTTAATTTTTTTTTTTACAAATATTTTTGTCATGCTAGAACCCTTTGAAATTAACTATGAATTATGTTTAAAGATATAGCAGATTTCCTTTCTCAGAATAATATTTAAAACATGTATGTTTTTGTTGTGGTCATGGTGGTTTGTTTTAGGCCACACTATTTGAATATGTCTAAAGACAAAGACTGGCACTTTCTAACTTTAAAAGAGTTTTATTAAATATTTTATTGGAAGTATAAGTGTGCATTCCAGATTTTTATTTGACACTATTCGAGAGATGTACTTTAATGCAGGTGCTTCTTAAGATGTGTTTTGGGTGGTTTAGGTTGGTAGTAATTGTCTACTAGAGTTTTTGTAATGTACAGTATTTTTTGTAAATTGCCAGTAACCTTATGGTATGGATATTGAAGTTTCATATAAGAATAAACCCACTTGTAAGTGACCTAACCCGTCTTTATATTGGTACAGTAATGAAACTCAAGTATATAAAAAAGCGTGGATTGGGTCTTGGAGGTCAGTGAGTGATCAATATATAACGTTTAGTGTTTGTGTGGAAGAACAACTTGTTTAATATATGTGGTTGATTCATTAACATTAAACTTAAGACCCAACAGTAGAATACTCATGCCTGGACAAAGCCTATATAACACTTGGATTTTTCTCAGTTGTCACAGCTTTCTTAGTCTTTTTTTTTTTTTTAATTTTTTTTTAATTTTTTTTTTTTTTTATTTATGATAGTCACACACAGAGAGAGAGAGAGGCAGAGACATAGGCAGAGGGACATAGGCAGGCTCCACGCACTGGGAGCCTGACGTGGGATTCGATCCCCGGTCTCCAGGATCGCGCCCTGGGCCAAAGGCAGGCGCCAAACCGCTGCGCTCTTAGGGACATTAGACAGCACTATGCTCCTGGGCTGTTTGAAAGTGCAAAAGTACCAACAGGAAAGCACAAAAATCCAAAAAATGTAACTCTAAATAGACAAAGGATACTTGTTTACCAAATGGGAGCTGAAATAAGAAAGAGTGTTGCCTTCTTGTTGAAGCTGGGAACTTGCACATCAGGTGACTTAGATTTTTCATTGCTCTGCACATATCCCGGAGGACCACAAGTGCCCCAGGTATTGATTTTAAGGTTGTAAATAAATTGTAGTGAGTAGATGAATTTGCAAATACAGAATCCTCAAATGAGAATCAACTGTACCTATAAGTAAAAACAAAAAAAATTCCCGAATCCAGCAAGTGCTCTCTCTAGCTCTCGCTGTTAAACTTTGTGTTTAAACAAAGATAGTGTGGGGAGGATTGCATGGGAGAGAGAAGACGAGATTTGGAGGTGGGCCTAAGATTGATCTGAAGTGCCCTAAAAGTTAAATGAAATAAGCTAGTCACAAAAAAATAAATATTGTATAATTACACTTATAGGAGGCATCTAGTATAGTCAAATTTGTAGAAATAGAAAGTAGAAAGTGGCCAGTGGTTGGGGAGAGGGAGACATGGGGAGTTGTTTAATTGATACAGAGTTTCAGTTTTGCAAGATAAAAAGAATTCTTGGAGATGGTTGCACAACAATGTGAATGTACTTAACTCTACTAAACCGTGCACTTAAAAAAGATTCAGTTGGTAAGTTTTATGTTATGTATATTTTATTGCTATTTTAAAAATAGAAGAAAAAAAATGACCAAAAACTAGGGAGAAATGAAGAGTTGGACTTAGGGAAAAAATGGAGGAAAGCACAATTAATTTCAGAAGACAAAATTACAAGGTGTCCAAAGGAGAATAGATTCAAATAAAATTCAATATGTGGCACTGAAGAAAGGTAGGAAACAACCAAGAGAAAGAAAGCAAGATGAGGTAGAATCAGTGTTGAAGCAGAAGAGAAAGAAAACTACATATGTATAATTGGTGTCTATACAGTAGCAAAACAAAACAAATTAGCCATATTTCAAAAAATCCACAATAGACAGACATGTATCTACATACTGAAAGAGCCACTTTGTACCTGGGAAAATTTATGTGCATTTTCCTTGCAACACTGACTTCAAAATTAAAGGAGAACCTTCAAGATTTCCAACTAAATCAACTGACTTGCAAGGACAACATAGATCTCTATTGGACTTCTCAAAAAAACACGATAAAGCAAGGCAAGAATGGGGGAACATTAAAAAGATCTCCGTGAAAAAGTATGAAGCCAGAAATTTATATTTAGTCAAACTGTCTTAGAAAAGTAGTTCTTAAACATTCAAGAACTCAAGGAATTCTGTATTCATGTTCTTTTGAGAAATCCACTAATTAATAAGCTCTAACCAAGAGGTGAGAAGGAAAATATGAATAAAGGAAATAAAGATGAATATATAATATTTCAGATCTATGAAGAAAAGGTGTGAGCAAAGGTGAGACTGTGTATAAATCTATGTTCTGTTGAAACTAATCATGGAATTAAGAAAGAAAGAGAAGTCGGATTTCTCATAGATTAGTGTATGACCAATAGGTGGAAGTTGGATACATAAAAACTAAGCGACTCTATACCAAAGTGCTAAATAAAAAAATGGGCTAAGGGCATTTGAATATTGAAGTACGCTAAAACAAAATATAAATCTTCTTGACAAAAGGGAACTAAAAGAGTGGAGAACACGTATTAAGTAAGAAAGAAACTCAAGAAATATACACATGATTGTCAGACAATAAGATTGTTGAGGTTAATGTTCCAGGCATATCAATAAATATGGGTGGACCTAACTCACTATTAAAAGAAAAATTTTAATTTTCCTCATGAAGCAAGATATAAACAAGATATGTTGTTTAAAGGAGCCACCTAAAATAGATTGACAAAGGCTAAAAATGCGTGTTGAAAGATATACTAGGCAAATGGAAATAAGAAAACATTTAGTGATCTTGATATTAGATAAAGTAGAATTTAAAGCCAAAAAATATTAAATCCAACAAAGGATCCTTTTTGTGATAGAACCCTTCCTCCTCCCATAGTTATTTCCATGCCCTAATCCGTGGAACCCTTCTTAGGTTACATAAAGTGGCAAAAGGGACTTTGCAGATGCAATTATACTTACAGACTTTAAAGAGGTTATCCAGGATTTTCTGGGTGGGGCCAGACTAATAACATGAGCCTTTAGAAGCAGAGAACTTTTTTGGCATGAATCAGAGATAATGTGGTATCAGAGATAGTAAAAGAGTGAGAAAGACTTGACTTGCCATTATTAATTTGAAGATGGAAGAAGCAGTGTGGAAAAAAATGGAAACAGCCTAAGGAATTGAGAGGCTCTTTGATAGCCAGCAAGGACTGTAAGTAAAGACCGTAGCCCTATCCTCTCAAAGAACTGAATTCTGTGAACAATCTGAAAGCATGAAGTGATTCTTCCCCAGAACCTCCTGGAGGGAATACAGCTCTGCTGACAACTTGGTATTTTGGCTTTGTGTGATCTTAAGCAGAGAACCAGTAGAGCTGTGGTGTGCCCAGACTTCTGACCCCCAGAATAAGTAATAGATCAGTTGTTTTAAGCCACTAAATTTGTAGGAGTTTATCACTGTAGGAATAGAAAACTCATATACTTATTAATATGAAAATTCACAAGTCACAAGGAAGATAAAGTAGTTATGTACCAAAGAACACAGTAACCAACTTTATGAAGCAAGAAGTAGAAGAGATTCTAGGAGATCTAGATTGAAATATGTTAACTGAGAATAACATAACACCATAGTCAGGGTAAGACATTTGAGGTACACAAAATTGAATAAGAATATAGAAGGCCTAACATATAATCAGTAAGGTGTATATAATAACTTCTGAATTTTACATCCCAATAATAATGACTATACCTTCTCTCCAAGTGCACATGGAACATTCACTAGATTGATTATATATTATGTTAGGAAGAAACTGTCAGTAAATTTTACAGAGTAGATGTATTACAAACAACTCTTCTCTGATTGCAGTGCATCATTAAAACTAGAAATTATAACAAAATCAATAAACTAAGGCATTTTTCACTTAGAAAATAACCTTATATTCAACTCTTGGATGAAAGGAAAGGAGAAAAACTGCAAAATTTCTAAAAATTAGTGATGGACACATCCTATTAGAATTTCTGGGGTACATTTAAAACTAATCAGGAAATGCAAAGCCTTAAATGCATTTATTAATGAAAATAAAAGGATAAAACTATACACACTAAATTCCAAGCACAAAAGGCTAGCAGTGGAGCACAGTGAACCAAAAGAAAGCACAAGGGAAAAAATAAATGTAAAAGCAGGAAACAATCAGGAAAAACAGATCAGTTAATATCCTTTCTATGTGTATGTTTTAATTAATAAATAAAACACTAACTTCATTGAAAGGAAACCGGGCCGATGGAGAAATGGTTGATGCTGGAAAAGTATGTAAGTCCACACCTGCTTATGTCAGGAGAGGATGTGCTGAGGAGTAGCAGGGTATGATAAAAGGAACCCAATTAAAAGAGCTCCTGCTTCCTAAATTTGGGACCAGTTAAGTATCAAAATATATTAATATATTGATATAAATAATAGAGAAAGGAAAACTCTTCCCTATAGTGGAATTCTAATAAATGTAGAATGAATGTCAGAAAATCAGCATTTGGCAAACACCACATACTGTTTCTTTTAAGAATAAATGAATACTAAAATTAGAAGGTGAGAGTTTGGTAACAACAGGATATTTGCATAAACTCAGAGTATTTCCCCAGAAGACTTATTAATTACAAAGAGAACAGTAGTAATTTTACAGTGGAAAAACATGACCTGAACCACCTTAACCACGTGATCCAAGTTAAGCTCATCAGTAATGAGGTGATAGATATATTGTGCCTCTGTCATTTCTGCCAAAAATACATGAGCTGAATTAAGTGTGAGGAAATAGGCAACCCACCTTGAAGGATAAGGCAAGTAACTGCTCTGGACTCTTTAAAGGTCATGAAAATAAAAGTGATTTAGGAACTGTTGCAATGAAAGGATATTAAAGAGACAAAAGCAATGTATAACACTGAATCGCATTTTGGACCAGGAAAAAAAACAAACTTTTTTTCTGTAAAGGACTTCAGTTGGAACAATTGAAATTTGAATAAAGTCTATAGATTAGATAATAGCGTTCTATCAGTATTAATTTCTTGATATTGACAATTGAAATGTGATAATGTGAGAGAATTTGCTTTTAGAGAATAGGTACTAAAGTATTTTTCTGCAACTTACTCTCAAAAATAATAGTTCAGCCATATAGATGGAGAATGATAAAGTAAATGTTAAGATTTGTAGAATCTGGCTGGAAGGTAAACTAAAATTCTTTGTGCATTTTTCTCATATATCTGACATTATGTTAAGATAAAGCATTAAAGTCTTAACTTTTACCAAATCACCCTTATTCCCCCCACCCCCAAATTTTGGCATTATCCTTACCATTTTTAATGTAAATTTTTATGAAAATCTCTTCCATAAGATTGTATTGAACTGAAGAAATTGTTTCTAATATATGGAAAATTATAACCATGACCAAGCTGGTATGATGCTGACAAATCATCATGAGAATCTTTGCAATAATAATTTTCTTCGCAGTATAATAATTTTTAGCCAGAACTGAATATTATTGATCTAACTTAAAAAAAAAAAAACTTTCGTAGAACATTTAAAACCTGGAAAACTTAATTATCTTCATAGAACTATAACTTACAATGTCCTATCAAGATCTGATAATGAAAATCATGTGTTCTTACCTTCTCCCTATGAGGAAAGTCTTGAAGACTAATTGGTACCTAGAGTTAGGGGCCCTGGGACCCATGGCCATTTGCTATGTAATACTGGACATATGAAATCAGATGATCTCTGGAAAGAAGTAAGCTCAGTCTGTGGTAAAATTTAAGTCCAGTTCTCTGTTCCAAAATTCTCTTTCAAACTCTTAACCTGGATTGACTTCATATCTTTTTATTGTAGTCATCTAATATTCTAAATGACTTTTCTAAGGCACAGATTCTTAATTTTAATGGAAGAATTATTTGGGAATCTTCTTAAAATACAGATTCTGATCTAGTCCACCTGAGATAAGCCTCAAGAGAATGTATTTCCAACAAGCTCCCAGGTGATACTGATGCTTCTGGTCCATGACCACTCTTTGATTAACAAGATTCTAAGCAATTTTAAAGAGACATCATGCATCTGTTTCCGAGCCTCATTGTTACTAAAGCATTAGAAACCTAGAAAAAGGTTTTTGTTGCTCGCATGCTTCAATATGCCTCAAAAACACAATTTTTTAAAACATTCTTGACACCGGCCATTGCTTTTGGCAAAAAAGGAAGCAGTACCTGGTATTTTATTTAAGGTAACATTGATGATAAAATTCAATAGAAATTACTTTTTACACTTAAATTTTTGTTGGAGTCTCTAGGTGTGGTAACTTTCTACTTTTTTGGGTTATATTCTAGATACACAAAAGTTATTTTATGCATATAGGAAGTTCACCTATGAAATCAGATAAGAAATATCTCTTTAAAAAAACAAAAAAACAATGCACCCTGTATTATTTCATCCTATATTGCTTGGAAGTTTTGTTTCACATTGTCAGACAATATTAAATTCTAGGATCGTGGACGCCTGGGTGTCTCTGGTTGAGTGTCTGCCTTTGGCTCAGGGTGTGATCCTGCGGTCCTGGGATCGAGTCCCACATCAGGCTCTCTGCATGGAGCCTGCTCTTCCCTCTGCCTACATCTCTGCCTCTCTCAGCGTCTCTCATGAATGAATAAATAAAAATATATTTTTTTAAAATTCTAGAATCAGAGATTTATTTTAAGCTAATAAGCATCTTAAAACACAGAATGATTTTAGGAGAATGGTAAGTTTATTTTTGCTAAAATGATATAATGCTGCTTTCTAATACCATGCAGGGTTCAATTTAAATAAGATTTTCCCAGTTTCAGCACAATTGACATTTGGGCCCCAATGATGCTTTGCTGGGGAGAGTGAGTATTGTCCTGTGCATTGTATGATATTTAACAGTATTCTTATCCATTTGATGTAACGCTCCCCATCCTGCCCACCCTACCTCAAGTCATGATAGACTCTTTTTAAACATTGTCAGATGTCCTTTGGGGGGGGGGTTCATCCAGTTTACAACCACTGATTTAAATGAAAAGAACATAGGGTTTTAAACTTAGTATAAAAGGGAAAGGGAAGAGATATGGGGGAATGGTATACTATTAATGAGATAGAGGAACTTCTAAATTTTCTTTGTTGGTAATGGAGAATTTTCTAGACAGTCGATCCATCACTGGTTTAGATAACATCACATATAAAGTTAGTAGTAGTAACAGTCAGTATATTTACTCTGACAGATAATGTCTTACTCAGTATTGCTCGGTATTCTTCATAGATTATAACATTTTACCTTTTTATTGTGGTTTAATGAAAGTAACATTATATCTGATTAATACACAGGAAAAAATGGGTTTCTGTCACATATATTTATATTTCTAAAACAACATTTTTAAAGAGGTCAATTTCCCCAACTTGATCTATAAATTTAATACAGTTCTGATCAAAATCCCAACAAGTTATTTTGTGGATATTGACAAATTGATTCTAAAACATACATGGTGAAAAATAAGACTTAGAATAATCACCATAGTACTTAAGAATAAAGTCAGAGGACTGACACCATTCACCCAGTGCTCATCCCATCAAGTGCTCCCTTCAGTGCCCATCACCCAGTCACCCCATCCCCCTGCCCACCTCCCCTTCCACTACCCCTTGTTCATTTCCCAAAGTTAGGAGTCTCTCATGTTTTGTCACCCTCTCTGGTTTTTCCCACTCATTTTCTCTCCTTTCCCCTATAATCCCTTTCCCTATTTTTTTATGTTCCCTGTATGAGTGAAACCATATAATGATTGTCCTTTGATTGACTTACTTCACTCAGCATAATATCCTCCAGGAGACTTTTAAAGAGCTCCAGCCCCTTTCTGTTTCCTCAGGTGGCTGCTAGGCTTCTAGCTTTTACAGGCTATCTTCCAAGGCTACCATACAGTTAGGAAGAATTGGGGCTAGAGCAAGTTAAAATGCTATAATGCTTTGTGTTCTTACCGAGATTTTGTCATTTTTCTTAAATGTCCTTGGACTGTTGCATGGCTTTGGTTAATTTCCCTAATGTGGAAAAAGTTAATTCTGACAATTTATGCCAGTTTCTTCATTGCTTTTGTGGAGGAGATTTTCAGAGGTTCTTACCCCTCTCTCTTTACTGATGTCACCTCTATATCTTAGTCTTTATTTCAAAATTGACATTTTAGCTAAAAGTGGAATATTTAGGTCAATTCAATGGTCATTACTGACATGATTCTGGAAGTGCTAATTTAAGTTCCCATTTAAGTATATGCATTTAAGTATATGTTGTTTTCTTGGTTTTTATAAAAGTTACATAATTTTTACATTCTGTATTCTATTGGGTAGCTGCAATTAAACAGTTTAACTGTGGGTCATTCATCTCAACAGATTGAGAAAACAGTCAAAGATTTTTTTTCCTTTTCTTTTTCTACCCTAAAATGGATATCAAGGAACAGAATTTTAACCTCTGCTATTTCTGTGTTGTGTGTTTGTTCTAATAATTGGCATATGGCAGTCATACTCCCTCATGCTACAAGCTATTTCTTATTAACAGTCTATTAGGAAGTGGTATGTTTCGCTTGTAGATCCTCAGTGTAATTACGTCGTCTTCTAGTTCACCCTAGGTATCAAGTAAAGATGCTCAAATCTAGTAGAAAAAGATTGTGTAAGCTTCTTTATACCTTCCACTACTGGACTTTTGTTACTATAAAGGAGTCACTTCAAACTTCTGTAGCAATGAGGCCTTTTTAAAAAAGATTTATTTATTTATTTATTTATTTTAGAAGGAGAGAAACCATGTGAGCACAAGTCGGGGAGGGCCAGAGGTTGAGGAAGAGGGACAAGCAGATGCCACACTGAGCACGGAACCTGATGTGGGGCTTGACCCCAACCCTGAGATCATGACCTAGCAAAAGTCAAGAGTCAGCTGCTCAACAGACTGAGTCATCCAGGCACACCAGCAGTGATACCTTTTTTTTTTTTTTTTAATAAATGAATTCTCATGTCAAATTCCAGTATGTAAAATGGGTACATGCAGTGTTTTCAATTTTAGATAATGATTGTATCCTTTTTGGTCCTCTTCTTGCCAATTTTCTTTCCCAGTGAGTTCCAGAGGCACTCTTTCAGAACTGAAGAATTCCGTAGAACACAGCCTAAAATGTATCCCAAAATCCGTCTTTATATGTGGGGTAGGATGATGTGTTATTATTTTACTCCATTTATCCAGGCAGAATTCTAAAGTATACTTAAACAATTATGTGGAATAAGATGAAAAACACCCTCACATTCATGAGGTTATCCATCTATTCCTATCAATTCCAGTCAAAAGAGAAGCCAAAAACACTTAACTGTGCTTAATTGGAATCTTCTTTTTTTTGTTCTGACTTTGTGGACTCTTCAGTCTACTTGTTGCTAGAACTTAGGGATGATGAAAGAGAACAAAAAGAGCCTAAGTTTTTACTAACATAAATTTCAGCCCTTTTTTATTCCCTAGAGAACCAGTTCTAAAGATTTTTTGCTTGTTTTCTCACCATCTCTAATATAAAGTTCATACGGTAGAAAGAAATATATTCTGCCAGTTACAAAGCTTAATACATTTCTCCTCAGAAATATTGTTTAGCATGACAGTTTCTTCAGTGCTGTTAGTACTCTCTATTTCAGGAATATTAGCAGTTATACAGACTTTTAAGGACCATGGTATGAGATATACACACACACAATATGTAAACAAAAACTACAAATTTATGTATGTGAAGCTATAAATTGTATGTATGTGTGTATAAAAGTTCTGTGCGGAAATGTTCCGGGCTCCCTTTTTTAATAACAGGTTTATATAACCTGGCGAGTTTCATGGTTTTGGTTATTTTGTGTATGTATGTAAGTCTTACTGTACTTTTCAGTTATCTTTGAAGTTTATATTTCATCATAACTGAATATGGACCTGTTATGTGACCTAACAGGGTCTTACTTGTTTACTTAGTAATGAAGACTTTTAAATACTTTGTCTCTTTTGTATGTGTGTGTTCAAACAATCTCATAATGAAAATTTGGATGACAGATGCCTAGGATTATATACTAAATTAAAATATATCTTGGGTCATTTTATTTAGACCATTGTCATATGCTTGTAACTCATATTGAACATAATGGTTTTGTGCTTTTAATATCAACCTCTAGAGCTATATTTTAATGATTTTTTTTTAACTTTTAGATCATTTGGGGAATATTTTTCATCTTGGTTGCATTGCTGTTTGTAATTTCTCTCTTCCTATCAAAGTAAGTATAGTACACATATTTTCTAAAGCACACACATCCTGTGATGTTATACAATTTCCATACTGGATTCCATTAGTGTATCCTATTCATCTTTGGTTATTTTTCTTGAAGTGTTCTACAGCATTAACTCAAAGAATGACTAGAAAGTTGCAATAATAGATGGTATTTCTTTTTTCTTTTTTCTGTATCAGTTGAACAGTATCTGTAAGGTATTTAAGTGAGGTTTAATTTGTTATCCATGGTTTTCTTTGACTTTGTTGAATCTGCATGCTTAAGTTATGATATTTTTCTAAGTTAATTGAAAATGTGCTAATATAATAAATAAATTCACTTTTTAAATTTTTGTTGTTTTAGTTTGGATAAAGCCCTTCATTCAGCTGGAATAGATTCTGGTTTTATAATTTTTGGAGCTAACCTAAGTAATCCACTGAATATGCTTTTGCCTGTACTACAAACAGTGAGTAAAAAAAAAAAAAAACAGTCATTGTATTCTCCAGCAAAAGTTCTCACACTCTGTCAAATTATTATGTTAACAAACTATTAATACTTGGCAATATATGCTTATGCCCTCTGTTGATTTGGCTCTTTATTTATATATAACTTCGACATTGATATATTATTTTAAAGATTATTACATTGATATATTGCTGAGCTCTTATACATAATTTGATTTGGCATACATTTTAATACCTCAGATGAGCTTTTCCAATTAATTCCTATTTTAAATTTTTAATGAAGTCTTTCATTCCATATGTAAATGTAATTTTAGTTTAATTTATTATAGGATTTTTCTTAGAATAGTACTAAGCAATTTGGTAACAGTTTAGTAATTGTTTTTTGGAAGATTTTTTTTTTGTATCATAGTAGCATGATTTAAATCAGGGTTGATATTTTACACATTTGTCAGATATTAATAGTGAAGTTTCAGTTAATTTTACATGACTTCTAGTGCCCTGTTTATGTGTTAAATTAAATTTTATTTTTTTTCAGGTGTTTCCTCTTGATTATATTCTTATAACAATTATTATTATGTACTTTATATTTACTTCAATGGCCGGAATTCGAAATATTGGCATATGGTTCTTTTGGGTTAGAGTGAGTATAGCAATATTAATTTTGATTTTTTTCATCATTTGTACATAATCTCTATTACTACAAATTAACTTATTTATAATATGAAAGTTGTAAATATCTTGCTATTAAAAGTGATGGAAATATTGGCTTCTTCACTTCATGTTAGCATAATGGTGCTTTTTATCTAAAAGTGGTGATTTTTCAATGGGCAAGTTTGCTCCCTGTGTACATTTGGTTTTCGGTTGTTAAAACTAGTGGGTATTACTGGTGTCAAGTGGGTAGAGGCCAGGGATTCTGCTAAACATTCTGGATTGCACAGGGCAGCCTCCCATAACAAAGACTTACCTAGCTCCAAATGTCAAGAGTGCCAAGGTTGAGAAACTCTGGTCTAAAAGTTAAATTATTTTCCTTAGTGTTTGGTGCATGGAAACACATTGAAGTACAAATGAATACACTGAAGCTCAAAAGATGGCCCTTCATACTAAAATTTCTATATGACTGGAGAAGAGTTATTTTGAGATAAATTAAGAATTTCAAAAGATGATTCAGGTAGAGATTACTTCTACCTGTGAGTAAGAGAAAACCCAGTTAAATAGTGGTTTGAACTAATAAAAGATTTCTTGCTAAAAAAATCTAGCATTGCTTTGTAGCTCAAAAATGTCAAGTGCAACATCTCTGTAATCCTCTTGGCTTCTCCCTCATGATTGTAATATAGCTGCTGCAGCTCCATTTATCCTGTTCATATTCCATTAGAAAAACATATCAACAAAGCAGTGCTTTCCCAGAAATCCCCGGCAGCCTTCTTTCCTTTTGATGTTTAATATTTTATCACTGCTAGGTACGACTAGATGTAAGGGAAACTGGGAAATGTCAAGTTTTAGGTGTTCATGTTATCATCCCATCCAGAATTGGCACTCTTTTACTCTATATTATACTAAAATCTGTTAGTAAAACAGGGAAGTGATTTCTTAGTTGCTAAAGTAAAAATGTGCTCTGCCATTGAAATGAAGTAAGTCCCCTGGCTCATTGTATTTGTTAAAACATGTTTTAGTTTTCCTTTATTATAGATATATATGAAAATATTTGCAGTCAGATTAATATAAATTATTATAAACTAGAACTTGTAACAGTATAATATGAGAATATGAGTGTTTCATAGAAATGAGTATTTATAAATGCGTGGCATGTCTGTTCTTGTGTAGTAATATTATATAAAACCATGAATATATTACTAATGCTTATAATTTAAACTCATTCCTCTAATCTTTAGATAGCATTAGTGGTAGCTCATAATTCTCCTTAGTACTATAAACTTATAACAGATGCTATTATGTAATAAGTTTGGAAGATGTGTCTGGAAACCAACCAGGTGAATACTAATATATAATTTATTCTCTAGGTCTTCAGTTTTTCAAGGATCATTTATAGGATCCTTTGAATATAGTTGCTTTACTGTGACTTTAAAATAAACATAAATCTAAAACTAAAAGCTTTACAGAGAAAAAAAATGTCTTTGTCATTCACGTAATCATTTGAAATGCTTAAGAATTTTTTTTTTAAGATTTTAATTATTTATTCATGAGAGACACAGAGAGAGGCAGAGACATAGGCAGAGGAAGGAGAAGCTGGCTCCATGCAGGAGCCTGATGCGGGACTCTGTCCTGGAACTCCAGGATCACGATCTGAGCCAAAGGCAGACGCTCAACTGCTTGAGCCACCCAGGTGTCCCTGATTAAGAACTCTTACTCTTTATTTTAGAAAAAAGAAATGCTTGGTTGAACTGTATTCATTATTACCTCTAACACATAAAAAGGACTTAGTGCCTTAAAAATAAAGCATATTGCTGAAATATTGTTACTGTCTTTTTTCTTTTCAGCTATATAAAATTAGAAGAGGTAGAACCAGGCCCCAGGCACTCTTATTTCTTTGCATGATACTTCTGCTTATTGTCCTTCACACTAGCTACATGATTTATAGTCTTGCTCCCCAATATGTTATGTATGGAAGCCAAAATTATTTAATAGAGGTAAGTGCAAAATTTTGAACGTCATCATTTTGGTATTTTAAAAATAGTGATATTTACAACCAAATTTTAATTTGTGAAGGCTGGTATAAGATAATAACTAAACAGATTAACATTGCTTAAACAGGTTTTTCATTCCCTTTTTGAGCATGTTTATGTTTGTTTTGTACAAGTTTTTTTTTAATAATACTCTGAATTTTATTATAATGGTTCTTTAAATGGATTCCATGGTGCTATTATGCTCCTGAGCTTTATCTCAGTCCTTTATTAAAATTCATAATATTTCTTTTGAAATAATACTTTAAGTAGTTTTATTAATATAGCTCCCAAAAAGTTTTGATGAGCGAAGTATGTCTGATTATTGGAACTGTGAATCCCATAGGAAAGACTTTAAAAATATTTTATTTGTGGGTTGTCTGAGCTTTCTTTTAACATGACAATTGTCCTCTTACCTGTTACACCCCAACGTTGATTTTTCAGAAGCCAGCTGTGGGTCCTGGTTGTAACTGGACAGCTAACTTGGTTTTTTTGACAGTTTAAAATATTTTGACCATATCTGATTCTACCTCTGTGTAGTTCTTTTCTTTTTCCTAAAATACCTCTCACTCTACTTAATAATGCAAATCACATCTGTGTTTCATGTTCTAGTTCAAGTTTTGCTGTAATGGAGTCTTTGGTTACTAATCTAGTCTGCCCAGATCACTCCTTTTTTAGCCTGTACTTCTTTCATTCTTTACTTTAACATGTACTTAGTAACAAATATATAACAAGCACATTAAACCTTCCCTCATATCATACTAATAAATATTGCCAGTGGTTGAAAAATCAATTCATTGACAGATATTAATAATGTTGGTGGAACAAATATAAGGCACAAACTATTATAGAGGTACATGAGTAACCTGGGTTTGGGAGACAGTACTAGAAGATCAAAACAATCGTGTTTTCCACTTCTTATATCTTTTTATTCTCTTCTGGCCTTATCACCTGCACCTGGTTCACTAGGTCATGCTTATTAAACTTTCTTCTATGAATAAATGAAGGGAGATCATGCATTTGCATGGACAAAAGATATTCTTATTGCACAGTGGAAAAATAAGTAAGGTGTTTCTCTGGGAAGAAGCTCTGTTGTTCAGTCCAGTACTTAAAGATTGTTGCAAAAAAGTCCTAATTTGTTAAAATTTACCATAAATCCTTTTGTTCTAATTGTAATTTTGTGTAAAATTTACCTTTTAAAATATTAACTAGGTGTAGTTTAACAGAAAACAGAATAAAATTCATAATATGCTTACTTTTTCATCCAATTATATTTCTTAATATATTTACATTTTAACTGTATTTTTTCTTTTAGAGCAATATAACTTATGATGACCATAAAAACAATTCAGCCTTCTCTGTGCCAAAGAGATGTGATGCTGATGCCCCTGAAGGTAAGGCAGCTCTTATCAACTCTTTTAGAATTTATAACTCTATGAGAAAAGAGTTGGCTTGCATTTTGTTGCAGTAATCATTTAATGCATCTATTTTAATATGTGGTGACAAAGGAACTTTTAGCAAGAAGAAATTGGTAAGTCTTTTCAATGGAAAATTTCTTTTTTTTTTTTTTTTTTTTTTTTTATTTTTTTTATTTATTTATTTATTTATTTATTTATGATAGTCACACAGAGAGAGAGAGAGAGGCAGAGACACAGGCAGAGGGAGAAGCAGGCTCCATGCACCAGGAGCCCGACGTGGGATTCGATCCCGGGTCTCCAGGATCGCGCCCTGGGCCAAAGGCAGGCGCTAAACCGCTGCGCCACCCAGGGATCCCTCAATGGAAAATTTCTTTTTGATATATTGATTTCCATTAGGGAAAGGAACATTATAAATTCGTTACTTACTAAGTAACAAAAGGTAGTTACTATTTATTACATTTACTACTGAAATAAGAAATCACTTTTAAATGCCTTTTTTACCTCTTGAAAAACTCAAGATAGTTTTGGTGGAATCTAATTCTTAGAACCAAGACAAAAAGTACCTATGACTTAAAACTTTTCATTCATATATATCTAGTTATTTTACTTAAGAATAATAATGTTAATGATAATAGCAGTTCACTTTTAAGAGCATATAACTGTTCCAGTTCCAGTTGTAACTGGAACTATGGTAAGTATTTTATGTGTATTATAAGAAAAACTCTGTGATCCTATGCTTTTAACCTATTTTTAGAGATTTTTTCTTCTTTCTGTTTATTAAGGTAATTTTTTTCCTTTTGAATATTATTCTGTCCTGATTAAGGAATCCAGATTCATTTTTCATTTGCAGATTTTTCCCTACTGTTATCTTCAAAATGCTTTTCCCATCAGGGTAAAGTAATATTTCAAATGTAGTATATTTTTTCATAAATCACTCATGGGTGCCATTATAAAAAGATAAATTCTGAGTTTTTTAGTAGGGTCAACTGCAGACTGTGATGGAGTAATAGAAGGAATAGGCCTAGCCCAGAGTGGAAGTAATTAACTCCACCTTGAGGAGATTTTTGCTGTGCAGTGGTAGTCAAAAGAAAGGCTTTTGGAAAAGTGACACCAAAGCTGCATTTCAAGGTTAAAGAAGAATTTATCTGGTGTGCATCAGGGGAAGTTGTTCTGGGCCTAAGAAAAAAATGCACAATAAAATTATCATAAACTATATGGGTATGTGTTTAAAAGAATCTAAACCATTGTTACTGTATTTTAAATTCTAGGGGTAGGAGGTTGGAGGGAGGGAGGAAATGAGATTGAAGAGTTAGGGGTCAGATCACAAAATGTTTTGGAAAATAACTTAAAAGAGTCAGTGAAGAGTTTTAAGCAAGATTCTAGAATGGCCCCCCAGTTACCAAGTAGTTTGGTAAATTTTTTAGTATTACCAAATTGAGTTCAAATACATACTAAGATTGTATAGAATTGTAAGAAATGATTAGTTGGCCTGAGATAATCTCTAGGACATTTAGGTGGAGGTTTCATAGGCAGTTGAAACTCAGTAAGGAACTAAGAGGGTAAAGAGAAGACTGAAAAATAGTGAGAAAAATGTTGATGAAAAGGGATCTAATTGTACTGAACAAAAAGGGATATAAATCAGTGACTGAATTGACATTAGTCTTCATGGAAATTCTTCATAGGGATTTTCCTTTCCTAAATCTCCTAATTACGAGAGATTAGGCGGAGGTTTCATAGGCAGTTGAAACTCAGTAAGGAACTAAGAGGGTAAAGAGAAGACTGAAAAATAGTGAGAAAAATGTTGATGAAAAGGGATCTAATTGTACTGAACAAAAAGGGATATAAATCAGTGACTGAATTGACATTAGTCTTCATGGAAATTCTTCATAGGGATTTTCCTTTCCTAAATCTCCTAATTACGAGAGATTAGGCAGAAACTAAAGGCATGCAGGGTCAAATAAATTTTTTTTTTTTAAGATAGATTTGGAGAGACATCAGGGATAATAGCCTGGAACTAGTAGAACAGGAGAAGTTGAAAAATATCAGAAAGGATGAATGATGGGACAATATCCAGTTCTAGAGGAGATGATACTAAGAACATCCAAGACAGGATGCTTTAGATAGAATGAAAGGTACCTCTTTCTCTAGATTGTGAGGAAAGAAGCAAGGACATGGACTCAAATAGTAGTTTCTTAGTGAGAGTGGGCAGGAAGTTGTTATTTGTATCTGACTGCCTCAGTTTCCTATGAAGTGTAAGTCCAGGTCATCTGCTGAGAATTGAGTAGGCCATTTGGGGCCCATAATTCAGGAAAGTTGCAAAAGTTTTTGTTAGATAATGAAAGTGAATAAAGAGGGATCTCACTGAAGATAAATTAGTGATAGATAAATATGTCAGGGGACAGAGATGAGATTAACAATTTGTGTGTTTGTTGAACAAGTCTGTACAACCGACGTGATTATTCTTCATCAGTGCTTAGCTTTCTGGGAAGGGTAGTTTGAAGGTTTGAAGTAGGATGCAAAGGACAGGCTAAGAGTGACAGAATAAAGTGACCAACCACAGTCTGGGATGCATAGGGAAATAAGGGAAGAGACTAGAACTGGGAGAAAAGAACAAAAAGAGAAGAGATGGGAGAAAAAATCCAGTAGGATACCTTTTGTTGCCTGAAGAGCTAATAGTAAAACGATTATAATATAAATAGATATGACTTGACTTTCCAGTTCTACTTCTGTAATGACTTTAGTCCCAGATTTTTTACTTTGAAATGTACACATACATCACATCACAGATAGGGTTGATATTTGAAATGCTTTGGGTTGTCATTTTTAACTAAGTGAAAATAGAATGAAAAATTACTGCTCAGTTGACTTGTAATTTTTTTTTTAATTAAGAGGGCACTGACCCTGAAGATCTAAAATAGGTTCTGCTTTTAAAGTTCTTATGACAGTATTGAAACTTTAGCAGAAAAATAAATAAAAACAAATTAATATTTCAATATTATGTTGCACTGGTAAAGAGAATTTAAAATGCCTCTGTATTGCTGAACAGAGTGAATTCATGTAATGCTCAAGTATCATCTGACTAAAGCTTATTTAGTATCATCTAAATAAGCTTTAGTCAGAAGATATACTTGAGCATAATTTTTTATGAATCCTATTTAGTATTTCTTTTTCTGTCTAACCTAATTTACAGTAGTTAAAATGACTCTGAACTGTTTGAATATTTTTCTTAAACATTTCAGTTGACTTATCCTTTGAAAATGTTACTTTGCAGTGCAAAACACACCCTTTAGATTTATGGATTTGATTAATGTTTCTCAATTTTTTCTTTTGTTCTCTAGCTCATTTTTATTTTCCTGTTAGAAATATCATTGGATTTGGGGTAGCAGGGCAGATTTTTTAATAAAAATAATGATGGAGAAAGACAAAGAACAGATAAGGACATGCGATTTGACACGTAGGAGTAGGGGTGGTGTGGAATATATGGTGACAGGGTGGTATGGCTATATCCATTTAAACACAAACTTGGAAATCTCAGCATACAGAGAAAAAAACACTGTGACATTTTGGTGGGCACATTTGACTAGAGTAGATGGTGCTACAATATAAATATGCCATAAAGCACTTGGTGGCACTTTTGTTATGTGTCTGTTGCAAGTAACAATCTTGAAGAGTTCTAGATTTAGAAACAAAAATTATAGTTTATAACGTTATACTTAAGATTAGTTCTGAGGAAAGATAATCTGGAAAGATTATCTGAAAAGATATTAAAGCAACAATTTCTAAAAATACATATATGGATCTCATCAATCAGTACATTTTAGAGACTTTTTTCTTAAGTAATACTGTGTTAATATATGGGGTAGTCTTGCATTAAACATATAGAAGAAATTACTGACACCTAGTTTTAAGTGTTTATAGTGTCTCAGATTCAAAAGAGAGTTATTCACCTAAAAATAGGTTTTTGTGTTTACAATAATTTCTTACAGAATAGAATGATTTAGCAGATTTATGAGGAATACTTATCATACTGGGTTTATAAACTTTTCCTAAAATGACAATATTACATAATTTATCTTGACAGGTAGTACATAGTTTATATGTTTAAAGTGAGTCAACTTGGCAAATTAGAAACCAAGTTTTAAGTTTTACATGCCATTGTGGCAAAAGGATTTTTACATTCCTAGTTTTACATTATTTAATTGCTACTTCATCTAAAAACTGTTAATATGTAATTTATATGGTAATATAAATAAAATAGTTATAATAAACAATTATCACAAGTAACATAAACACACATAAATATTGGAATCAAAATAGAAGGTTGAAAAATCATTGTCCCTTAATGGACAAATACAATAGGCATTGTGAGTCCTGGGGTAGATTTTGGGAAAGTGTCAGAGGAAATACATATCCCTATTATACGTATCTCTGCCATTGAATAACACATAGGCTAATGGAGTTGGATATGAAAATAAATTATTGTAATAGAAGGAAAAGTAAGTGGCAAACTATAAAGAAATGATAGACAAAATTCTTTAGGAAGGCAAAAGAGAATAATGATTTATTCTGCCCAGGGGGCAGTATAACATTTCAGCTGGGCCCAAAAGCTTAAGTTAAATAAATCTAAATGAACAACAACAACAAAAAAAATGAGGATAGTCCAAGCAGAGAAGGCACCTGCATTAATAAGGCATAAAGACATAAATATATTTGGCGTATTATGGTAATAGTAAATTATGGCAAGAGCATTGGATATTTGTGGAATACAGTGAGGGATGAGGGAAGATAATACGTTTCCAAATATAAAAATCCAAGTCTTATCTGTGCTGTTCTATTTAATTCTTTTATACTTTCTTGAAGTAAACGTGTGTTGTCTTACTTGGAACTGGAAATGAAGTGGTCTGTATAAGTCAAACTTGATTTTTGTGGATTATTCTGATTAAGTATATTTGTTAACATATATAGCCAGTCTTAAATAATCAAATGATTTACTACATAGCGTTAGATTTTAGCTTAGGGTATAATTTTTCTAGGACAAATAGTTAAGATGACTCAAGGTAGCTGGTGATGCTAAAATAGAAGTTGATGTGTTAAACTAAACCACATGAATTACAAAAAACTAAGCAGACTTAAAAAGTAAAGCAGAGTTATAATTGTATATACTAAGTACAAAGGGAAAAGTGAGAATTATTTTGAATTGATAATGTTGAAAAAAAGTAAAATGTTTACGATACCTTTATAAAGTAATTAAACACTAAATTCTGAAGTAAGCCCATCATCAAGAAATGACTCAAAATACTTCTTTCTCCTTAAATAAAACTTGTTTACTTGGCTGTTTTGCCAGCAAATAAACACATTGACCTATTTTGTCAAAACTTAAGTACTTATCCTTCTAAAAACATTTATCTCTAACATATGTCAGTTAGGGATAGAGAATTCTTTTTCTCCTTATTTTCTGTGTGAGAAGTATAGAGATGGAAATAAAGGCCACAAAGAGATATGTAAGTTGTAAGTAGGATTAGTCAGGGTTTGCTGGGCAGAAAAGCTATGAGACTGGATGAGAGATCACCAAGAGACTGAATATAAATGGAGAAGAGGTACAGTACTCACTCTGGAACTGTCCAATGGTAAGAGGTTAGAAAGAAGAGCAAGCAGCAAAGAAATAAGAAGGGACAGTGAGTTAGGTAAAAATTAGGCAAGGGAAGAGTGGTGCACCATTTCAAGTGCTGGCATTTGCCAAATTAAAAAAGAGAGAGAGAAACTATTTAAACAGATGATGACAATAGGAAGAGGAGGACTTCTGCAATAAGGAAAAACTCTCTTACTGTGAGATCTCTAATTGTTGCCAAGATAAGGCAGAAAAGAGGTTCTTTGTTTTGTTTTGTTTTGTTTTTTTGTCTCTAGGTAGGGAGGAGTAAATAAGGCTAGAAAGAGCCAGGTGTTTGGGAGTAGGGTGATGAGAGAATGATCCCCCCACCCGCCCCGAGGTCAGCCAAGGGGGGGTGTTCAGGAGCAGATGCAGGCTAAGGCAGGCCAGATTTAAGGGGTTTGGAGAAGTAGAGGAATTTAAGTTGGGGCCAAATCAAATTAATAAGCCTTTTGTCCTGATTGATCAGTGTAGACACACAGCTCAGGTCATCTTTTTTGAAGCAGAGACTGGGAATTTAGAGGGCCTGTGTCTTTCTTGTCAAAGGTAAATATTTGGGGGCCATCCATGAGTCTTAACAAAGTCATGTGGGAAGGAGAATTCTTTTCCATAAACACACAAAGAGTAGGAAGATTTATTTAACCATGGTTTCCAGAATCACAGGGTCAAGTTCAACATTGTCAGGATAAATCAGGTAAGACCAGGACTAAAAAATGACTCTTGGTGGGGTGAGTTGGAAGACTGACAAGAACAGTTCTGATTGGATGGTGCAGGCAGAAACCTGATGGGAACAGGTTAAAGATGGAATGAGGAGTTGAATGGCTACGAGTTTGGAATGATTGTCATGATAAAAACCCCAAGGGGGGAAAAAAAACAACTGCTGAGTAAAATATCAAGTTTCTTAAAAGTATCAAAGTGTTGATAGGATCTTAAGACAAAAATCTCAATTGTTTTCAGTCATCATTAGACCAGCAGCATCTGGGAACTTGGGAACTTGTTAGAAATGTAAATTATTAAGCCCTACCTTAAGCCTACTAAATCAGAAACTCTAGGGATGGAATCATACTAAGTCTTCAAAACCTGGTGTATATTTTTGCACTTAAGTAACACCATAATTCAAATCCTAAATTTTCATCATCTAAGTGAAATCATTTATTAAAGTAAAATATAGTTTTACCAAAGCAATAAAGTTGTGTTTAATGAAAAAATATTTTATACTGCTTCAGTTTTTAATTTATATATATATATATTTTTAAAGATTTTATTTATTTATTCATGAGAGACACAGAGACGGAGAGAGAGAGGCAGAGACACAGGCAGAGGGAGAAGCAAGCAGGCTCCATGCAGGGAGCCTGACGTGGGACTCGATCCCGGGTCTCCAGGATCACGCCCGGGGCTGAAGGCAACGCTAAACCGCTGAGCCACCTGGGCTGCCCCTATATTTTAATTAATTAAAAGTAAAAGTAAAATTAGAAGTTCAGCTCCTTAGTCTCAGTAGTCACATATGAATTATTTGATAGCCACATGTTATTCGTGGCTATTATATTGGACATGCAGGGCTAGAACACACATAAGTGGGGCATCTCATAGGAGATGAATGTACCCTCTTGTAAAGCTGAGCCCCTCACTCCCTCCCCCCAAGAATTACATCACCATCTGAGGATGAGCAAGAAGCAAAGTTCTATTATAGCTTCCAGAAAATTGAAGGCAAAGTTGACCATAGTGTCAAGAACAGGAAGGTTAAGAATCACGTCCCTGAGAAACTGTAACCACAGTACCACCAGCTCTTTGCAGGTTTGTAGTCCAAATACACATCACCAGAATGAATTTGTTTCATTGTCATCTCAGACTGGCAGATGAGGTACATGGCACAAGTAAATATAAAGGTTCACTAGAGGAACGCACCTTAATTCTAGGCCTCAAGGAATTTCCTCAAAGGAGCACAAATGAAGACATTGGAGCCAAATGTTTAAGCACACAAGGTAAAACACCATGAAAAAAAGAAGAAATAGCAGGCAGCAAAAAGACTTGCTAATAGCAGATACTGGAATTATCAACACAGGTTATAGAACAGTGAACTATGATAAAAGGAATAAGACCAGATCAAAATATTGTCAGGGAACAACAAAAAGAATGAATGAATGAATGAAAATGTAATGGATTTGTAATGGACCCAAATACAATATTTAGAAATGAGCATACAGTAATGAGAATTAAACATACTTCAGGGAACTACAGCTTTAAACCACAATGAGTTCTCCATACATTGTTTATTAGTTCCAAGAGGAAATGTGGTAGCTATTATAGCTATATGTCAGAGAAACTGGGCAGTAGCTGCACCAGTAGAACAAAATTACCATCATCAAGGGGCAGTGCATAACATCCTGAGAAAAAATGACAGCATGAATCAAATCATGAGGAAATATCAAACAAAACCAAATTGACAATTGGCAAATATTGTATAAAGTAACTAGCCTGTGGTTTAACAAAGAGGTTGAGAAACTGTTACAGATTAGATATGTTAACCAAAAGTAATACATGATCCTGGATTAGATCCTAGAGGATAAAAATACTAGAAAGAATATACTGGGATAAATGAGTTGGAATATGAACTGTAAAGTCTTAAAAATACAGTATCAAGGGCACCTGCGTGGCTCATTGATTGTCTGTCTTTGGCTCAGGTTGTGATCCCAGAGTCCTGGGATTGAGTCCCACATCAGGCTCCCTGCAGGAAGCCTGCTTATCCCTCTGCCTATGTCTCTGCCTCCCTCTGTCTCTCATGAATAAATAAATAAAGTCTTTAAAATATATATATAGTATCAACGTTAAAAATTCTTGAGTAGCTATACTCTGGTTATGTAAGAGAATACATAACTTCTGCTTAAAAAATCCTAAAATGTTAAGAGGTTGTTACAATATATGGTTCAGAAAAGATAAGTGTATATATGTTAAGAGAATGATAAATGGGAGGGGGGAAAAAACCACATGAGAACTGCTGAACACCACCAAATGGCAACTATTTTAAAAACTGATAGTCCCAAGAATAGACCAAGATATGAACTACTGAAGATAACCATTTCTAACTACCATTTAGGGGATATTATATATTATTTATATAATTACACATTATTTATATACTGTTAAAAATTTACATTTATATGTTATTTTTCTTAAGTTCTATAAATTTAAGTTTACATCCCCAGTGGTTCAACATGATGTATTTGCCTTACAAAATGGCAAAACACATTTTGAGCATGAAAGTTCGTGAATTCCCTAAGCAATTTAGAATAAAAGGTATATGAAAGTGAGTTAATCTTTCTTGTTTATTTTTAATTTTGAATCTGCTACAAAATAATTCATCTCTCATATTTTCCTGTCACTTCTGGTATAAATTTCTAGCATCAGATAAACCTTGATTTAATTATAGACATATTCAATCATGTAAAATGAGTTATTCTTTGGTTAGGTTTACAGAATGTATTCCTATTGAGGTTCTATGCAGAAGGACAGTTTAAATTCACAAAGCACATATTAAAAACGCTTAAAAAAAAAAAACCTCTTCAGAAATTAAACCTCTTCTCTAAAACCACATAGTACTTTAAAACTTATTGGAGAAATTTTCATATTTTTAATAATCCACCAGTTTAAGTGCAGTGATGATGTTCTATATTTGGTTATATAATCCAATTTCTTTAAATAATTTAAGATTTTTTCCATAAATTTATCACCTATATTTATTGATAGAGCGATTTTTACATTTTCTTAGATGAAGCTTTTGTTTTGAAGGCTTCGAGCTGAAATAGGTGGATTTTCTAACTAAAGTGGTTTCTTATGATAGTATCAACAACCTGTGAGAGTGGATTGGATAGTTACTGAGACTTTGAAAAATTTAATTCTTAAATTCTTAGTACCATCCTTTTCGCTAGAATATGGAATGGTTTCTTTCTACTTGAGCTTCTAAGATTCCAGGAAATTTTATTTAGAGGTCTAGATTACTAAGCAATACTGTTCATAACACTTTTATGTGATCACTAACAATGGATTCAGGTGGTATTGTTTTGTGTTTTTTGGGTGTGTGTGTGTTTTAAGACACAGGGTTTGATCCTAGGACCCTGGGATCATGACCTGAGCCAAAGGCAGATGCTTAACTAACTGAGCCCCTAGGTAATTTTTTTTTTTTTTTACCCACCCACTCATACATTGACCTGTAAGCAAAAAAAAAAAAAAAAGAAGAAGAAGAAGAAGAGAAAAAAATGCTTTTTTAGGAGATTCTTATTTCTGTTTAAAAAACCAGTGTTATTAAAGGAATTACTACACTAGTTGACATTTGATGTTTGATTTATATAGTTATAAATAAAATTCACATTTTAAAGAAAGCCAATTTTAACAGGCTCAAAATGAAACTGCTCAAGATATTTCATTAGAAACTAAAGCCTTAAGGGCTACGGTCAAAAAAGGACACTGCTGTTTTGTGATGACAGTATTTGTTAATGCCTCCTCTGGTGCTATGTGCCCACATGGATGGTCCATAAATATAATTTGAAGTGAAAATGGTACCCGACCCTTACTGTGGTTATTTAAAAGGCGGATTTTGAGTATGAACTATCAATTTAACACCTCCTACCCCATATTAGGTGAAACTAATTAATTTTAGCTTTCTAGAATTGTGTAACTAATAAGATCCAATTCAGGATTCAGGCGATGGCCTTTAAAAAACAACTATGTGGTCTTTTTGTCTTAGAGTCTGAAAATTTGGGGTTGGGGTTGGGGATGGGTAAATTAAGGATAGTTAGATTTCGACTATAAGACAAAAAGATAGATGTAGTTATAAGACAAAGATAAGTCAACTCTTAGAATTGTGATAGTTTTGATAGCCTTGTTTAGAAAGTTAAAGGATTTCTTTGAGGAGTACACCATTAATAGCTATTACACTTTGCACACCTTTAGAAGATACTGACATATCTTTTTTAGTAATACTGAGAATCACCATCCTATCTGTCTTGAAATTTTAAGGTAAGTTTATAGATGTCTTAATTTCTGGGATTCCATATGGTCATTTAATTTTACTTACCTACTATTCCTGTGCTGCTTCATTTAACAAATGTTTATTGATGTCTACTATGTGTCAGCTGCTATTCTAGGTACTAGTGTAACAATAGTGACAACAGAATCAAATATTCCTGTCCCCATGAAGCTTACGTAGTAGTAGGAGACAAGTTGTAAGTATTATGGAGAAAAATAAAGAACCGAAGGAGAGTAACTGGTGTCCAGAAGGAGGGATGATTTGAAATTTTGAGTAGAAAGGAAATTCTTACTGAGAAGCTGTCATTTAAGGAAAACAACCTTAAGCAAGTGTGGAACAAAGGCAGCTATGTGGGAGAAGACCATTCTCGATGAAAGTAAGAGCAAGTGCAGAGTAGAAGTATGCTGGAGGAAGTAGAGGAGCAAAAAGCAGCCAACTTTAAGGACTTTAGCTTTTACTTTCAGATGCAGGATTATGAGTAGAAGAGTGACATGATGTTCCCAAAGGATCACTTTACTGTGTTGCCTAGGGACCAGGGCTTAGCATACTTTTTCTGTGAAGGATAAGATGGTAAATATTTTAGGCTTTGTGAGACATACTGTGTAGCTCTGCCTTTGCAGTATTAAAGCTGCCATAAACAGTACATTATGGATGGCTGTGGCCATGTTCCAGTAAAACTTACAAAAACAGGTGATGGGCTAAATGTAACCTTTGGGTTATAATTTGCCAACCCCTGAGATTGACCATAATAAACCCAAGGACAAAAACAGGTTGACAGGAAGCTTTTTCAGTAATCCAAGAGAGAGCCTGTGATGATGATGCAAGTGGCAAGAAGTGGTCAGATGCTGTTGTATTTTGAAGGTAGAACCAGTAGGATTTGCTGAGAAATCTAGTTATAGGCTAGGAGAGAACAAGGGGTCAGGAATGATGCCTCTGTTTTTCTTTTCTTTTTTTTTTTTTTTAGCATTTTAATTAGAAAATGTTACTTAATGTTTTATATTCTACTTATTAGATAATATCTAGAATAGTTGTCTTTGAAAACTGCTTGCAGCTATTAAGATTATACTTTTTTTCTTGAGCCTGTTTGACTTTGTTTTGTTCCTGGTATTCCTTATTAAATAGAAAACTAGTAAGATAACCTATTAACTTCTTGGTCTCACTGTTGGTCATTGCACATTTTCTCATTAGATTTCCCTTACAGTTGAGAGCAAGTGTGGTCATGTGGTATGTGGGGTTAGGGCATTAACCTCATGGTCAAGAAAGCAAGCAAAATAAAGATGTTAGTCTGTTAGCTATTTATTGGTAGCTTTATAAGACTTATCAATATAAGTGAAAATAATATACAGAGCCTACTTTATTTTGGTAATGTTTATTAAAATGTTTAAAATGACTAGTTCTTGATGAAGACAGTATAAACTACTAGATAAAGCCTTTGAACTATACTTACTGACTTCACTATTTCTCACACTACCACCGTTCTTCAAAGCACACTTAACCTTCATTCACTCTTCCTCCACACCCAGGCAGCTGCTAAGGGATGCAGCTTGTTGCCAGAATGACCCTCACATCTCACATGAATTGTACCTTTTAACTAGTGCTCCAGTCTAATCTACACTGCACAGTGCTGTTAGCTTAATTGTTCTGAAGCAGTGATTATCAAACTTCTATATGCATCTGAGTTTCTAGAAGGCTTGTTAAACACCAATGGCAAATTTTTGATTCAGTAAATCTGAGGTGGGAGGATTTTCCGAGGGTTCTGGTCTGGGAGCCACACTGTAGAAACCACTGATCTAAAGTAAGTACTCTGATAATGCCATTTCCCCCAATAGAAACCTTAAGTGCTTCTCCCCTCATCATCTGACAGATTCAATCTAGGATTGAAGGTCTACCTCTATTTAATCCATCCTACAGCTATGTAGCTTTTTTTCATACATTTTCTGAACATCGCCATCTTTTCCACCTTTGCTTTTCAACTATTTGTTCTTGAAATATCACAACTAGTTTCTATGCCACTCTGCCTGTTTTCATTGCTGAGTCCTATGATGTTTATTTCAAACCTAACCATTTTTTTTGAGCCTCTAAACATGAGCAGTCTTTTTTTATCCTTTGAATTCCCATATCATTTACATTTTATGACTACCTTACTCTGTCTTAATTTATGGTCATTTATATATATTATCTCTGTTTTAGTTTTTTAAATTTTCTTAATCTCTATGCCCAACGTAGGACTCAAACTCATAACCCTTAGATCAAGAGTTGAATGCTCGGGATCCCTGGGTGGCGCAGCGGTTTAGCACCTGCCTTTGGCCCAGGGCGCGATCCTGGAGACCCGGGATCGAATCCCACGTCAGGCTCCCGGTGCATGGAGCCTGCTTCTCCCTCTGCCTGTGTCTCTGCCTCCCTCTCTCTCTCTCTCTGACTATCATAAATAAATAAAATTAAAAAAAAAAAAAAGAGTTGCATGCTTTACTGACTGAGCCACCCAGGCACCCCTGTTCTCTTATAGGAATGTAAGCTCCTTGAGGATAAGAAAATATTATCTAAGTATATTTTTCTATCTTCCTCAAAATAACAATCTAGAATTAAACCAGTTTTTTATTTGTTGTTTTTGTCATTTTAAAAATGTTATTTAAGTATCATAAAATATTAGTTTAGCTAACATCTTCTAGCTTTTTTTTTTTTTTTAAGATTTTATTTATTTATTCACGAGAAACACAGAGGGAAGAGAGAGAGAGATGCAGAGACACAGGCAGAGAAGCAGGCTCCATGCATGGAACCTGATGTGGGACTCGATCCTGTGTCTCCAGGATCAGGCCCTAGGCTGAAGGCGGCACTAAACCACTGAGCCACTGGGGCTGCCCATTCTAGCTTCTTTCTTATTTAATCTGTTGGATGAAATCCATTGTACCTTCTAAGTCCCTATTGACTTCCTTTTATTTAGATCAATTGTTTTCTGATTCTGCTGCTTATCAGTAATGTTATAATTTCTGTTCATTGGACTTTAGATGCATTATAAGCCATATCTTTTTTCCTTGATTTCCTCTCCCAAACCCTTATTTTTCTTGAGTTAAAAAAAAAATGCCTTGTATTTTCACATCTGAAAATGACTTATATGTCCAAAAAGTATCTCAGTTTATATAATTGATGGGTAATTTGGTTGCACTTAGAAATCCACATAAGAAATCATTTCTTTTAGAATTTTAAAGGCATTGTGTCATCTTCTTTTATTTTTTAACTGGTCACATCTTTCGTTTTTTAACTGGTGAGAAATTTCGTGCCGTCTACTACTTTTGTTTTTTTGTTTTGTTTTTTGTTTTGAAATTTAGTTATGGACTTACTTTATTTTTTTTTTGCAAATTTATTTTTTATTGGTGTTCAATTTGCCAACATATAGAATAACACCCAGTGCTCATCCCATCAAGTGCCCCCAGCAGTGCCCGTCACCCAGTCGCTCCCACCCCCCTCCCACTTACCCTTCCCCCACCCCTAGTTCGTTTCTACTACTTCTTTTGAAGCTAACTTGGTAAGTTCTCTTTTCTCCATTCTCTCTTGGGGAGCTCATCTTCATTAGTTGCAGGATATCTTCAGTTGATCATCTATCTCATCCATACTTCATATTCTGTGCCTACCGTTTTACTCTGGATACTTGATTGTTTGTTCAGCTTTATCTTCAAACCATATCCTAAAATTTTTATTTCATATAACAAAGTCATAACTTTCCTCAAGTACTTATTCTGATCTTTTTCAAGCATCCTTGTTTTATGGATGTAAAATCTTATTCAATACCTGAAGGTACTAAACATTTTTCTTAATGGTTTCCTTTAAATAAAATTACAATTCTGTTTATCTTGGAACAATTCTGTTTATCGTGTCCTTTCTCCTTCATGCTGATAGTTTCTATATATATCTGATGTATTCATATTTATGCTAATTTACATTTAAGTATCAGGAACTAGGAAGCCTCATCATGGGAACTCTGTGACTGAGGTTTCTAGTGATCCTTAAATTATATTTTAAAATAAATGGGAGGGAAACTAGTTGTTTTATTGGAAACCTTTTAAGTGTGGGTTTTCATCTTCCAGGTTATTGTTGATTTTCATCATCTGATGGCTTACTTCCCATTCTGTTTGCTGTTAAGAGATTGCTGCTGGTTTTATTCCTATACTCTAACTTTTAATGAGGTCCTGAGAAGGAAAGAAACAAATGACTGTGCCCAGTCTGTCAACTTGAACCAAAAAGCTTTGTTCTCAACAGATTGAAATAGTTCTTCATGCTTAAGTACTGTAAATTTATAATCTTTTACTTGACAAATAACAAGTTTGTGAATTGATAGCTTTATTTGATTTAAATCTACCTACCTTTCAAATGCTCCTATACCTTGGTCTTTATTGTCTATATTGGGCTTCAGATAACTGACCGAACAGAGAAGAGACTAATATATTAGCCAGCTGTGAGTTTATTAATTTATCATAGGAAATATAACTATTAAAGAAACTAGAGACTCAGGATTAGTGAATTCTCACCGCAGAGAAAGAATGTGTTTTGGAAACCAAATTTATAGTCACAGTTTCTAGGTAGGCATAGAATCATAAAGAAGGCCTCATTGATCTTATTGGCTGGTATCATCTAGCTGAGATAGCCTGATATATTGTGTCCATTGTCAAGTGAGGTTGCCATGCAGACCAGAAAATTAGGTATTGACTACAGCATCATTTTTCCTGGGTTTTGCTTGCAATCCAGAAAGTCTCTTGATGTCAGAGTTCTTTTTCTAGGTGACATTTTGACTCCGTTGATAAAAGTTCAACTAAGAATACTAAAGTTAATTAGGTGTAAGCTTTCTGAGTTCTCTGGAATCTATGCCGAAGCCAACCTAGGTAATTTTGTGAAACTTAACCACTTGTATAGAGATTCTTGCTCAAGGTTGCTAACTCCTAAAACAGTCTTTTCTTATTTTTTAAAATCACATGTAGATTTCTAAATTTAATTTTCAGAAGATCAGTCTATCAAAAAAAAAAAAAAAGATCAGTCTGTCCTGTCACTATATACCACAAGCAGATACTATTTCATTGTCACTTAGAAAGAAACTGCTATTCAGAAGTTAGATGACTCACCCCAGAATCTCACAGTATATGTAGCAGACTCAAGAATCAAATCTCACTTTTCTATCTCTACCTTTAATGTTTTCTACTATACTCATTACACTATTACTATTTTATGAAAAAAAATATAATGGAAAATGGTTGTTCTTTCTGTTTTATATTTGACTGTCTTTGGGCAATTAAGACTAGTAGACAGTAAATCTTAATTTAGAATTTACTAATGAGTTTGTGATTATTTCTACAGATTATATGCTAATGCTTATCTCTGTGACTCCCATTTTATAAATTTTATATGGCCAGTGAGTAATATAGTGATATTAGGAGCATTCTTTCTTGGAACACTACATATTTTAGCACCTTTGAGAAATACCTTACATTTTTAAAAGTATAATCAAAGCTCAACAGAAGTTATCATTTGTTCTTAAAAATAATCACTGTAGAATTCATTCTTTTTTTTTTTTTAAGATTTTATTTATTTGAGAGAGAGCGTGAGCGAGAGACAGCACAAGCAGGGGAAGGGGTAGAGAGAGAGGGAGAAGCAGAGTAACCACTCAGCAGGGAGCTCCCCATGCAGGGCTCAATCCCAGGACCCTGAGCTGAAGGCAAATGCTTAAACCAACTGTGCCACCTAAGCACCCCTGTAAAACTTATTGTTTAGTGTAAAACATCTGACATGTGGTATCTTTATTAACCTGATACAGTTTGTGTATTCATAGAATATAATAAAACTACTTCCTTTAGAATTTCTGTACTTCTTTATGTTTACCAGTTCTTTCCCTTTTGACTAGCCCCCCAGTGAAATTTAACAAAACATTGATTTAACTGAATGCCAGTTGTTCAATTTTAAGAAATATAGAACTTTGATTTTTATTATGTATTTTAATTTTTTTCTGCCCCTTTTTATTTGGATGTGTGTTGTAAGTATCTCAAAATTTTTTACGCATGTATATTTCATATGCTGTTAAGTCCATTTGACACTAAAACACTGATTAACTGGAATTATACTTCTAAAATCTTTCAGTCTAACCTTTTTTTTTTTTTCCATCCTAACAGCTCACATTTTCACTTGGATTGTCTTCTGCCTGAGTGAACTTCATCTACTCTCAGTCCCTTCTGCTAGTCTATAGCCACTCATGTTATTCTCTTTCTTAAAATCATTTAATAATTCCTAATCCTATCACAATAAAATCGAGCTCCTTAGTCTGTATATAGTTAAGATTCATATGTCTATTTTAAATATTCAATAGTATCAAGACCCTAATCAGAAATCAAAGTTAGCATAATCTTGGATAGCCATGAGAAATGAAGTGGCATTCTAAATAGTCCAGTCTTCTGCTAGTTTTTTTGTCACTAGCCAAACAAAATATTCACTTCAAAGTTCATTCTCCATGATGCAGGAGTTTTCTCATAGGCCTTCTTTATATATGCATATGTAATATAAGGATTCGTTTTATAAATAAAGTACAATTATAGAGTGTAATTAATTCTAAGTTGATTTCAGGTGAAGGTATAACATGATGACTTAATTGTAGCTTAAATCAACACTAAATGTTTTAAAAATATATTTAAAATAGATGGGGTATTTATCATAGCTAATAACCAAAGTTATCTTAGTGGTAGTCAGCATACATTAACGATGACATAACAAATAATCTAAGAGGAAACAAGAAAAATAGAATATAAAATTTATCAGGTATATTTTTAAAGGTTGCTGTTACGTAAAAACAGATTTAATTGTGCTTTCTGTTATTTATTAGATGCTAAGTGAGAAGAGATAGAGGAAGGGTAGTAGTGTCAGTATTCAAAAGTCTTTTGATTTTATTCATATGCTCCCGATGCCCTTTCTTGTCTCTTTTAATTTTGATCTTTTTTGTACATCCACTTTGTTGTCAGAAATTTTTTTTATCTTAACCCCTACTTTAATTTTTCATTGTTAATAGTACTCTTTAGTTTAATTAGAACTATTGTATGTCCTTTTGAGGTACAACAGTCAGAAGTTTCCTGAACACTTTTGATTTTAGGACACAATCCTTAAATGAAATAACCAGCAATTTAAATTTACTTTGAAGTTTGAGCCAAGTTCAGAATACTTAATTATAATTTTTTAGATAACTAGAAAGACCTCTATAGATCTCCTAGGTATCGTGATTCACGTAAACATCTAGAAAATGGCAGATGGTCAGGAGAAAAGCCTCCTCTGTTTATTCAGTGTGGAATCATCACTTGAATATAAAATATATGCATGCACTTATTAACCAAAATTATTCTGTAGTCATATACCACTTTATATAAATAAACATAATAATGCATACATATAAATAAACATAATAATGCATACATATAAAGATAGCTAGAAAGAGTTGTTAACATACTCATTGTGTATATGGATTTGTAGTGTAGTGTAGATTTGTGTCAAATCTACGACCTTTGAAAATGGTGGTAAGCATGTAAAATGTGATAGGAAAAATATTTAAGGTATATTTTTTGTGGTGGGCAAAATCATCAGTGGGTATAGGCCAATTTAAAATGTCACTGAATGGATTATTAGACCTCTGTGGAAAAATGATTTGATCTGACTTGCTTCTGCAGCTCAGCTTCTGTCTTATAATCCCTGTTCTGGCCCTGAAATTTCTAATTCAGTGAATTTTTGACTCCTAAAGAATCTTTAAGTATACCCTTATAAGGGTAAGGTGAAGCTCATGTAATACATAAGCCATGGAATCCTGCTCTTGTTTTTAAAATAATTATGAACAGGCATTTTTTGCATAAATCCTAATCTGTCCCTCTCTTCATTTTTAAAACATCAAATTGGTTATTTTTATTTAAAGGTATATTACTGTTTAGGAGACAGCATATTACTGAATTATACAGGTTCAAATCTCACCAAATCCCTTTGTATCTGTATTTGTAACTGAACCAATCAATGTGAGTTTGCTCCTAGGTGAGTCACAAACTGCACCAGGTTGAATGGTCATACCAAGACTTTTATTTCTGGCAAAGAAGGAGATCATGAGGAATGGCTTCCAAAGCTGTGATTCCCCAAGAGAGGGTGAATGAGTACATTTTTTTTAGGGTTAGGATGAATAAATAGTTAGATAGGGGGATCCCTGGGTGGCGCAGCGGTTTAGCGCCTGCCTTTGGCCCAGGGCGCGATCCTGGAAACCCGGGATCGAATCCCACGTCGGGCTCCCAATGCATGGAGCCTGCTTCTCCCTCTGCCTATGTCTCTGCCTCTCTCTCTCTCTCTCTCTCTCTCTGTGTGTGTGTGTGTGTGTGACTATCATAAATAAAAAAAATTTTTTTTTAAAGGTTTTATAGTTTGATAGGGAAGCCTTTTCATCCTGTGTAAAAATGAGCATAAGGTCATGCATGCACCTTAGAAAGCATGTCTATACATACGTAATATGTTATATAAATGAGGCTATGGCTCCTTTTGGGGCAGAGATTTTAGTATTATAATGAGGTAAAGGTAATTGTTGGTCACTCCAGTGGTCACTCCTTGGTCCATCTGGACAGGCACAAGTTAGTGTTTTAGCTCAAATGGCTTGGGTGGTCTGGGCAGCAGGAGGTCTTGTTAGGGCAGTTGCCATCCCCTGAATGGTAGTTTTCAGTTTCATTTGCCTGAGTTAAGAGGTAGCCCAGAAAAAAGAGTTTAAGGAAAAATGCAAGATAAGGATTAGTGAATACAGACAGGTGGGCAGTAAAGGTCAGATGTTGGGGTCTCGCTGGTGACACTTTAACTATAGGGACAGTAAAATAATGAACATAGACACAATAGTCATGATACTAATACCTAAGCAATTATTTTCTTTACTACTTTTAAAATCTTAATATTTGTTTTCCTCAAGACCACTTCAACAGCTCTTGGGAACTATGTTCTTATCATGGATTCAGCTATACTAATACACTTTTCATAGAGATTTTGATATACCTCATCTGATCTTTAGAATGACCCTCTAAAGAAATACGGTGATATCTCCATTTTACAAGCACAGAGTCTGAACAGTTCAGATTTTCCCATTCATGTGGCAAAGAAGTGGCCAAATGATATTTGACACTAAGTTGTCAGAGACTGGAGTCTGGGCTCTTCCTTCACCATACTGGATATTTAGTTATACTTTCATTTTTAAGACCTATGCAAGTGTCTTGTTTTGACATCATTGGAATCTTGTCAGATTTTAGTTAAATTAGAATTGTGTTTAGCAATTCCATTTTAAAATAAAATACCCCTTTAAAAATATTTAGCTTATTTTGGCAGTTACATTGAATATGAATGCCAGGTATACTGATGGATATTTGAAATACTCAGGCTTATCTAATGAAAAAAGTGTCATATTGAATACAAGCATAACTTGTTTTATTGTGCTTCACTTTATTGCACTTTGCAGATACTACATTGTTTATAAATTGAAGGTTTGCAGCAGCCCTGCATGAGCAAGTCTGTTGGTACCATTTTACAACAGCATTTGTTCAGTTTATGTCTCTTTGTCACATTTAAATTCTCATAAAATTTCCAACTTTTTCATTTTATTTGTTACAGTGATCTGTGATCAGTGATTGTGAGTTGCTGAAAGTTCAGGTCTTGGTTAGATTTTAGCAATAAAGTATTTTTTCATTAAGATATGCATTATTTATTTAGACATAATGTTTTTACACATTTAATTATTAATTATAATTATTAATAATAAATAATTTTTAATAAAAATTTCATTTGATTCGCTTTTATTGCAATATTTTATTGCAATATTCACTTTTTTGAGGCGGTCTGGAACCTAACCTGCAGTATCTCCAAGGTATGCCTGTAGTTATATTACTTTGAAGCGAATTCTATAATAGAGGAGAGTAAAATATTGAGGAGCAGAGTGAATGACTAATGACTTTCCTGTCTAGGTTTCTCTGCTAGACTGAACTCGCAGTACGGCGTCTAGCTTTAATTTTGGGCACGAGTAACCATAGGAGAGTAGAGAAACATTTGTTCAGCCACTACTGCTTGAATCCTTTTTGGTTTTTGTTAGGAAGCTTTGAATATTCCTTCTAGACTTTTCTATTGAGAAAGAGAGCAAAAAATATGTAGGAGGACTGTGAAGGTATGAGGATCAATAGATCATCATTAGATTGGTGATCTCTGCTTGTGAAAGGAAGATACTACCTCTTTATTAAACTGCATGCTTCTCTCCCAGAAGAGAAAAAAATGCTTTGTCCAATTGCTATTGAGTAATTCAGAAGTAAATGTTGAAGTACAGTGGAAGGGATTAGAGTAGATAAGATTTAGATTTTATTTACATGACCTATTTAAAACTTTATATGACAAGTGTTATATATGCATAAAGTATAACCTAAAGCCTGCTTTTCAGAAAACCATGTGATAGACTCCCCAAGATAAAGTGTTTTAGAACCTTTGTGTAAAAAACTGGGTTACAAAAAAAAAAAAAACTGGGTTACAGATTTCTCAACTCAACTTTATGTTTTAAGAGAAAATAGTACTTATTTATTGACACTAGAAGAGAGTTCATAAAATTAGAAATCAACAGTGTATTTTCTTAATCAGCAATAGGATCTGATATTCGTCTCCTAGTTGCATGTGGAATTTCTTGCTGTTGTCAATTTTGGTTAAAATATGCAGAAATCATAATCTGTTTTGTAATTAATTGACTAAAAAGAAGTTGCCTTATAAGATTAAGGAAAGATTTTTTTCTGCAGCGAAAAAAAAAAAAGACCCTCTGAAATTTGGAAGGTTAAATCCTCTATTAGCTGCAGAGTATATAATTTTTCAATCAAGCCTAAGCTGCCTCAGGCCTTTCTGAATGGTATCAATAAACAAATATTTCCTCAGACACTATTTCTCAAACATATCTATTTAAAGGACTTTGTAACCTAATGGAAATAACGTATTTGCATGAAAATAGTATGGAGTCTAACACAGATGTTAAATAACCAGTCTGCCACTTTCTCTTTAAAGGTTACTTTCTTTTTTTTTTTTTTGAAAGAGAAAAATATACAATTGATTGATTTTTGGTGTATGATTTATTTTTAATTCAAGCATAAGTACTAATCTAAAATTCAAATGACAAGCATATCAGTAAGTGACATATTTGTATTTCTTTCTCAATAGCGGTCTTAAATAGAAAAAAGTAAATCTCAGAACACCTCTCAAAGTTGAGCTGTCCTGAGAATTAGATTTTTAGAAAAGTACAACTTAATTATGATCACACCTGATTACTTTGTTCATTTTTTCTTATATTCATCATATCTTCTTTAACAACACATAAAAGAAAACTTTGTTTTGGTTAGAACATATCTGGCACTCCAGGTTAAAATGCTTCTTCTCTTTCAAGTAAATGGAACTATCCAATATAATTTTTCTTATACCTAAAAGCCAGGATTACATAGGTGTCATTTATTTTTTTGAAATGTCATATTATTTGGTAATTTAACACTATATTAAGGGTACTGAAGGAGTGGGCTTTAGAGAAAGACCTAGATTTCAATTTTCTCTCTAACACCTATTGACTATATGACCTTGATCTTTAGTTTTGGTTAATAATCTTTTAGATAAAGTTTTAATAGTCCATTTCACGAAAGAAACTCTCACTATTATCCTTTATTTGCTTTTATAGATCAGTGTACTGTTACGCGCACATATCTGTTCCTTCACAAGTTCTGGTTCTTTAGTGCTGCATACTATTTTGGGAACTGGGCCTTTCTTGGGGTAAGTAGTACAGGTATACTAGGGATGATCTGAACCTCAGTTGCCCATTTGTATCACAGTGGATTTTAAATTCACTGTGCATTTTAAATTCATTACTTTCTGAATGACTTTAAATTTAAGAAATAACATGTCGCTTATTTAAATTTACAGGTATTCTTGATTGGATTAATTGTATCCTGTTGTAAAGGGAAGAAATCTGTCATTGAAGGAGTTGATGAAGATGATTCAGACATAAGTGATGATGAGCCCTCTGTCTATTCTGTTTGACGGCCCCTCTCAGGGGTTTTATAAGGCTGATTGAATGTCTATTATGCATTTTTAAAGTGTTAAACTAACATTAGGATAAACTGACTAGCTTTCATCAAAAATGGGAGCATGGCTATTAAAAAAACTATATTTTTTATGTTATCTGAAGTAACATTGTATCATAGATTAACATTTAAAATTGCTATAATAATTCTATGTAAATATAAAACCATGGACTTTGTGAGAGAATGTTTTGTGGAAATTTTTTTTTCTCTAGTGTATAATAGTGTTGAATTGATTAAAAATCTTCCAGAATTAATATTCCCTTTTGTCACTTTTTAAAAACATAATAAATCAGTTGTATCTGTGCCTTTGGGTCTCTAGAGTAATGTGGAATTCCAAAGTGTCTATATCTGATTGTCTAAAAATAATACAAGATAGCCGATAAATAAATGTTACTCCTCTATGCAACTTGTTTTCTATTTTCTGCATTATATCATTAGTGCCATTCAAATATATTTCATGAGCAGATTTCAAGCTACTTGGTGCTGTAAGACCACAGCATTCCAAGATGTATTGTTCAGATATTACTCCATTAGATATATTACCACCTCTTTAGTATTTAAGCCTTACACATTGTTGTAGGTGGCTAACCTCAAAATTTGCCTTCCAACATAAATGAGAGTCTTATCAAGAATAATTGATTTTGAAAAAAAAAATCAGTTTACTTATTATTTTAAGGTATGTAACCTTGGGGCACCTGGGTGGCTCAGTTAAGCATCTGACTCTTGATCTTTGCTCGGGGCTTGATCTTGGGGTGGTGAGTTTAAGCCCCACCTTGGGCTCTTCACTGGGCATGGAGCCTACTTACATATGACATCATATTTTGTGTTTAAAAGTACGTTTCATTCTAAAGATTTATAATTTTCAAAAGGCATAAGGAATGCTGTATAATATAGATAGGGTATTTTGGACATGTTTTGGGTAGTGAGAAACCATTATTGTAGTTTACTCACAGAAGCAAATCAGAACTCCTAAAAAGCACAAATTAGAACTCATAAAAACACATCTTTGAAATAAAATATCAACTTTCTGAAAAAGTCTTAGGAATTAATAACCATCTCCCACTTTATTTTTCTTTCCCTTAATTCTTGTGCCATTTTGTTCTGATTCTTTGTCTGTCTAGATATACCTTCATGGCCTTCATGTTTGGCTTCTTAATGCAGTCTTTAATGTTATTTACCAAATTCCATTCCCCTTTGTTTTTATTTTATATTTCCTTTCTGGACAATCTCTTATACCCTTGGTTTCCATCTATATATTAGATCATATCATATGTGTCATATTGTTAATATATCTCTATTATTTTTTCCCAAACTCCAGAGTTTAACTTACCTGTTAACTAGAAATTACTATTGCAGTTGCAACTTGAACTCCTCATTTTTCTGGGCATACCAAGCCTCCTTCTGTATTGTTTTGTTGTTGTTGTTGTTGTTTGACAAATGGCACTAGCATAAACCTCATTGTCTAAACCAGAAATGAAGCAGACTTTCTTATCCCCTGTGTATAACTAACTTACCAACCAATCAAGTATCTGATTTCAACTTCTTAAGTATCCTTCCATTTGTCTTTTTCTATTCTTACTGCCAGTCACTGTGTTTTAGATTGAGTTGTGCTCCCTCAAAATTCTTAGGTTGAAGTCCTAAGTTCCAGTACCTGAGAATATGACTATATTTGGAGATAGGGCCTTTAAAGAGGTCAGTAAGGTAAAAAGAGGCTATTAGGTGCAGCCCTATTCCAGTATGACTGGTTCCCTTCTGAGAAGAGGAAGAGACATCAGGGATGTATACAGAGAAAAAGAGCATGTGAGGACACAGAAGGAGGCCATCTGCATACCAAAAAGAGAAGCCTCTGGAAATTGAACCCTGCCAGCATCTTGATCTCGGACTTCTAGCTTCCAGAACTGTGAAAAAATAAAGTTGTTTAAGCCATCCGATATATGGTATTTTGTTATGGCAGCTGTAACAGACTAATACACACTACTCGAACTTTCTCAGGGGATTTTGTGCCAAGTCCTGACTTCTTTCAGTCTTTCCTTGATAATGAAAATATAGGTCTGATTATTTCATTTCTTTCCTGTGAAAATTTTTCAGTTATTTTAGAATGAAATCATTTTTTGTCATATGACGGATAAAACTTTTTTTGTGTGTTTCTTATCTGACTATCTTGCTTTCTCTGCTATCATCACACTGGTCATATGAGCCAAATGTCTCAGCATTATCCAATTGGCTCTGATTTCTTACGTTCCCCTATCGGTTGAACTGTTCCTTCTTCCTGTTACACCCTTCCCTACTTTTTGTCTTAAGAAAATCCTTATTCTTAAGATCTCAGTTTTAACATTATCTCCTCAGGTACTCCTAAGTCTCCCAGACAGTTAGGTGGCACCTACTTTACTCACATGGCACCCTGTAAAGTGTGTTTTGATTTATTGCTTTGACATCTCCTGCCTCTGAATTGCAAGTGCTTGAACACCCTTCTGGGTTTGTCATCCTTGGTGCCTGGAATAATTCCTCGCACATGGAAGACACTGAGTTGATGGGTGATTTTGCTAGTTAGAAGCTCTAAGTCTGAATATATGGATTAAGCGTATATGAACTGCATGAGCTTAAGGGGATGTGTTTGTGTGTGTGTATTATATGTATATACACACCCACATACGGCCTGTTTTTAAGATTTATTTTGAAAATACTGCCATATTTGTCTTGAATACTACATATACATTTTATTACTGCTAGGAATACTTTGTTTTTATTTGTGTCAGATCAACGTCAACTTTTTATTTGGCTAGTTATTTTTTTAAAATATGTTTTTCTTCTTAGATTCTATACATTTGCTTCTTACCTATGTAGAAGTTTACTTTTATTCTAACAATGTTCCCCTCCCCCCATTCATGAAATGGTTTTAGCTTTATATTTTATAAAGCTGATTTAAGTGTTGTGACTTCACTAATGAAAGATATATTTTCTTTGAAGTCCTCTGAAAAAAATCTCTAGAGATCATCCATAATGATGACTCTAAAAGGTCAAGGCCTCTTATTTTATGCAAAGTTCAAACAAGTAATTAATTTGTTCAGCCATGCAGCAAGGTGCTGGCAAAATTGGGACCCTGGAACTGACTTCTATCTCGGTGCCACTATACCAAAAGAAATGAAAATGCATATTGTATTTTTTTTAAAAAAGGAAAAGGAAAAAAAAGCTCCAGGAAAACAGCAAGCAATACAGGAAAAAAACGTTTCAAAGTACACTACTGAGCTTTTTAGTGACTGCTGTGCATATAGCCATAGTAATATACTCTTAGAATTAATCCATAGAACATAGTAGACATTGATTATAGCACTGAATGTAAGTATCAACCTTGACAATGTAAAAAGACAGCTGTTAAAAATTGGAAGATTGAAAGAGCTGGTGGAAGAAGACCTAAGCAGAGAGGTTATTAATATCCTTCATGGGAGAGTGGTAAGGGGGTGGGGAGACATGAAGAAAGAAATTGAGAGATATTGTCTCTGGTAGAGGGAGCAAAGAAAAAAGGTGTGAGCATATTAAAATTATAAGGGTAACCAACAAAGCATCATAGAATACTAATAATTTGGGGGCTAGGGGAAGAAAGGCAAGCAAGGGGAAATTGTCTCAAGCAGGCAAAATTTTCTCACCATGGGAAGTCAATAGATATTTAAGATGGATAAACTTAGAAATAGCAATATATTGAAATGTAACAAAAGATTAAAGCAAGTATTATTTAAAAAGAACTCAGAAAATAAAGTCATTGCAATTATACATAAATATATCTTTGAATTTCATGGTAGCAAAGACAGACTACAATGGATGATGAAGTTTTATATTTGATAAAAGGAAGCACTAAATTCCTAGAGGTAATTTTTTTGGCACCAAAATTTAGAAGTTACATTGTGAATTTTTATGTAAAGAATGCTAATAATGAACAAATGTCTTTGCTAAAATTTAAATAGGCATAAGCAAGGAGACAGAATTTGGGAATACCAGGAAGAAATAGGTTGGCTACCAAGAAGCCTCAAAGTGAATTAGCTTTATCTATATACCATTTATTCATTCCACTCAGCAAATATCCAAGCTCCTACTTATTCCAGGCATTGGATGATAGCTACTGATTTTCTAGGATTGAAGAAGATAATCTCCATCCTTTCAGAACTTGGTCTAGGAATTTGTAGCCAAGGGGTTCTTGGCATTAACTGGACTTTATCAATATTTACTAGGATTGTATGTGTCTGTTATGAATACATTTAAAAAATCACTTTTATAAAAAAATAAAAAATAAAACTCACTTTTATCAAGTTAGAGTTACAATAGAAATCATTCCCATAACTAGAATGCTCTTCATCTCCAACCCACAACACGTCCTCTCTTCATGTCATAATCAGAAGGCTATTTGAGCATGCAATTGAAGTGATGTGAGAGAAGTAATTTTAAGGGGTATTTCAGGTATTTGGTGATGCTTGATTAAGTACTCAACTCTTTCAGCAAAGACCACCTCCAGAGTGACCAGATTGTTCAAGTTACCCAGATTGAGTTGTACTGCCCTGGACACAATCCTGTTCACATACCACTGTGTTTAACTGAATTTCAGTTGATACACTTCTAAAACCACCCATCATCTTCAACTGTGAAAACTTTCTTCTCAGAACAAAGCCAATAAGCAAATATTAAGTCATGATTTAGGGACAATGTTTCTGTGGAGAACTTAGCTAGTATGGTATGTAGTTTTCTGAATGGTTCCCTCATTGACTAATATGTGTTTCAGCTCTACATTGAAGCTGCTGGATGGTACTCAAATCAAGGTTGAGCTCCTTGACAAGTATGTAAAGAAATGTCTTCTGTTAATAGCGAAGAATAGGCAACAAAGTTAATACTTGGAAAAATTAGGGGGCACTTAGAGCTATTCCACTTCCATATCAAGAGCTAGGGTATTTGTAGGCCAAGACAAAATGTGTATCTAAAATAAATGTTATATTTGTACAGAGTTCATTCATTATCCAACTAGTGGTTACCATGTGCCAGAAACTATTCTGGACTTTATTTTAATATTTAATGAAAAGCTCCATCAAATTTGGTAATATCTAATGTCCTCACCAGTTCTAGTTCCTCTTTCTACTATATTTATCTGAAGTTTTTAAGGACCTCAGGTGTATGTGTGTAAATATTTGTACACACATGCATAAAATTTCATTTGATATAAGGGAAGACCAGTCTACCCAGTAAAAGAAGAAATGTAATGTTTATCCCTGATGTATACAATAACTTAAATGCTGACCAAACTATATAATTAAGTCTGAAAAGTCTTCCATAATGGAGAGATCTAATGATTCATTAATATGAACCAATATTTGAGGCCTAATATATAACAAGCTTATATGAACAGGAGACACATAAATGAAAAAATAAAATGATGCCTATTCTCAAAAGATGTTTAGAAACCATGGAGCAAATTCAAAAATAGAAAATGGTACTGTGAACAAATGATATAAAAGATACTATAGAATGCAGTGAAGCTAAGAGTGATATCTTGTAATGCTTAGGGAAGGCCTAAGACTTGAGATAAACAAATGTTAACAATTACAGGCAAAAATCATCCAACCAAAAAGAAACTGGCTTCTATTTAGTGAGCCTATGATGATCTTAGACAGTGGCAAGGAGCTAACTGTGGGGAAGTCTTGAAGAGGCCATGTGAGTGGGAAGGAGGGCTGCCTAAGAGGTGAGACAGACCAGTAACCCATGAGCAGAAAGTGTACAGCCTGTCTCAGCAGTAGCAATATGTAGTACTCTGAAACAAATGTCCTCTCAAAATTAGTCTCAGCCCTGGGAAAAAGAGGGGAATTCTAGAAGGGGGATTGTTAGTATATATGAAAAAGAACCTTTTCAAATGCTTTTAGCATGTTGTTTCATAGTTTGTGTTTTTAATGAACAAACTTAACTTTTATTCTGAGGTGATGTGAACTTGTAAAAGAATTTATACAATCCGAAGTTGTGGCTGACCAAGAATGGAGAAGGCAATGATCTCCAAAGCTATTTCACCAGGGATCTGTTTGACCCGTATCTTCTTATATGGAACCTAGTGGGAGAAATGATGGACAAAATGATCTATAAGGTACCTTCCACTTCTAATATTTGTGTACTATTTCTCTGTTGGTCATAGAGAATTATAAATGTGACTCCAGGGTTGAAAATTGTACTAATAATTTTTCTCTGAGTCACAGTTCCTGGATTTGTAAAGTTGGGATAATACTATCCCCTTCATAGAATTATTGGAGGCACTAAATTAGTATAAAATGCTTAGTATAGTGCCTTTTAGGTGGTAAACTCTCAATATTTATTAGCTATTGTTAGTTCTAAGATGGTTTCCTTTATTTCATAATGCTCTTTAATTATCAAATCTCCACACTATGTTTGAGAAATGATCCTATACCTCAGGATTAGGTTAAGTACCTAATAGATTCAAAGCTATTTTGTAGGTACTTCAAATAGATTTAATTCAAAATCTAAATACCTAATAGATTAAAAAACAAGCATTTAATTGTATTATGAAAGCTCAAAATATAAGAAACCCTAGAGAGTAAATATTTTTGAGACTTAAAAGAACTTTTGTAATATAAATCATCACTATTAATGTCTCTATTTTTTAGAGATCTTTTTTTTTCAGATTGTATTTCAAAACTCCAAATAATGAGATGCAAGTATACAACGTCCCAGTTATTTCAAGCATAGCAGCAATATGTTGTAGTTAGAGCACTAATTATGAAGCATAAGCCATTGTGCTCCACCTTCTTCACATTGCTCCCTTGCTGGGTTGCTTTGAAAAGACTACATTATAGCCTTTGTCTTCTAGGTTTTTGTTTTTCTGTTTACTTAAATGTTAAAAGTGAAGAATTTCTCTTCAGTTCCTCATGGGAACATAGTGAATTCAAAAAATAACACTGGTAAAGCTTTTTTTTCTTTTAAAGTGAATAAAATATTATACATGTGCCATCATTGTAAAGTGCAAAAACAAAGTAAAATGAATGTTTGCTGTCACTTTGCAATATATTACATAAGCTTGTCTCCTCATACACCTCCAGCAAGCTTGATTCCATCAACAGTGTGGTTAAAGTAGAAAGGACGGACCCCGGATCAAATTCCAACCTGAGTTACTTAGTAGCTGGGTGAACTTGGGCAAGTTATTTTACATCTATAATCCTATTCCTTCATTTGTAAAATAGGCTCACATTATCTACCCACCTGAGTTATCAAAATTCACAGCACCCAGAACATAGTAGGCACTCAATCAATATCACCAAGAACCACTTATACATACCTACAGCCGTTAGAAAGGCAGAGAGTTTTAAACTTGAAATGAATTTGAATACTTTTGGGTGGGGCATATATTCTCCAGTTGTCCATATTTCCAACCCAAAAGCATCACATGTGAAAATACATGTTCTAAGAAAGGCTTTTGAGTTTGGCCCTGGGCCTTGGGTTCCTCATCTAGAGTTCAGATGGATAAGCTTCCCAAAGGAGTGGTTAAATGAAAAACAAATTTATTTCCCCATTCATTTACTAACATTTCCTGTGGGCTGACTAAGAACAGAAGTGGAGAGCTACAAAGATATAATAAAGCATAGGCCCTGTCCAAAGAGTTTTCCATTCAATAGCAGTTTTTTCTGAAATTTGCAACTAAAATTATGTAGTATATTATGACCAGGGCAAATCAGTGTGGCAGTATTTAAAAGCATGTAAATACCAAAATATAGTGAATTAATTTTCTGTCTCACCTTTCTGTCGTCTTATTCTTAATCCTTTCCTAAAACTTTGAAAGCTGAACCTCTAAGTCTTCATCTATATGTCTTCAGGTGTCAGTTTTGGGTGTAAACATACAGTTTCACAGTATCCACAATGAACGACCCCCAGGAGGCTTTCTCAACGTGGGTAGCTGTCCATCATCTCAGCTTCTCCCTATTTAGTTGTTGAAGTAATCTCTGAGGATTTTGTTTCTCTCTTTCCGAACTATCCTTCTCTTTAGTTTGACAGAAAAAGAAACTTCAAAGGTGGAGGCTCCACATTTCCCAGCATGACTATTTTTCTCCTCGGGAAAAGGAATTTCTCCCCCACTCAGCCGTTGTGCCCCAGTCAGTCCGGAGGCTGCGGCAGCAGAGGAACTACCCGAAGAGAGGCTGCAGAGATGCTGTCGTATCCCCTTGGTCGTGGCCCACAACCTCCTTCAGTGGGCCGGGCTGGTCTCCAAAAATGCTTTGGGATCACCCTTCATTGCTGCAAGGAACCTCCATGCCTCTAACACTCGTCTTCAGAAGACTGGCACTGCTGAAGCGTCCTCTATCCTTGAAGAGCGTATTCTTGGAGCTGACACCTCAGTCGACCTTGAAGAGGCTGGGCATGCCCTAAGCACTAGGGATGGTATTGCCCATGTACACGGGCTGAGGAATATTCAGGCCAAAGAAATGGTAGAGTGTTCTTCAGGCTTAAAGGATATGTCTCCGAACTTGGAACCTGACAATGTTGGTGTTGTCATGTTTGGAAATGATGAACTAATTAAGGAAGGTGATACCGTAAAAAGAACAGGAGCCACTGTGGACGTTCCAGCTGGCCAGGAGCTGTTGGGCCATGTTGTAGATGCCATTGGTAATGCCATTGATGGAAAGGGTCCAGTTTGTTCCAAGACCCGTAGGTGACTTGGCCTGAGAGCCCTTGGGATCATTTCTCGAATCTGTGTGAGAACCAATGCAGACTGGCATCAAGGCTGTGGATAGGTTGGTGCCAACTGGTCGTGTTCAGCGTGAGCTGATTATTGGGCCGGCAAACTGGCAAAACGTCAATTGCTATTGACACAATCATTAATCAGAAACGTTTCAAAGACAGAACTGATGAAGTTATACTGTATCTACGTTGCTGTTGGTCAGAAGAGATTTACGGTTGCCCAGTTGGTGAAGAGACTTACAGATGCAGATGCCATGAAGTACACCCTTGTGGTGTCAGCTATTGCTTCTGATGCTGCTCCACTTCGGTACCTGGCTCCTTATTCTGGCTGTTCTATGGGAGAGTATTCTAGAGATAATGGCAAACATGCTTTGATCACCTACAATGACTTATCCACACAGGCTGTTGCTTATCGTCAGGTGTGTCTGCTGTTCCACCAGCCCCTGGTCGTGAAGCCTATCCAGGTGATGTGTTCTACCTACACTCCCGTCTGCTACAGAGAGCAGCCAAAATGAACAATTCTTTTGGTGGTGGCTTCTTGACTGCTTTACCAGTCATAGAAACACAAGCTGTGATGTGTCTGCTTACATTCCAACAAATGTCATTTCTGTCACTGATGGACAGATCTTCTTGGAAACAGAATTGTTCTACAAAGGTATCCGCCCTGCCATTAACGTCGGTTTGTCTGTGTCCCGTGTTGGATCTGCTGCCCAAACCAGGGCCATGAAGCAGGTGGCAGGTACCATGAAGCTGGAATTGGCTCAGTATTGTGAGGTTGCTGCTTTTGCCTAGTTGGGTTCTGACCTTGATGCTGCCACTTAACAACTCTTGAGTCGTGCTCTGCGATTGACTGAGTTGCTGAAGCAAGGACAGTGTTCTCCCATGGCTATTGAAGAATAAGTGACCATTATTTATGCTGGCGTAAGAGGATACCTTGATAAATTGGAGCCCAGCAAGATCACAAAGTTTGAGTGTGCTTTCTGGGCTCATGTTATCAGCCAGCACCAAGCCCTCTTGGGCAATATGAGGGCCGATGGAAAGATCGCAGAACAGCCAGATGCTAAGCTAAAAAAGATTGTAACAAACTTCTTGGCTGGATTTGAAGCTTAAACTCCTGTGGATTTACATCAAATGCCAGTTTGGTTTTGTTGTCATTTATTCTAGTAATCAGTTCCATTTGTAAAAGGATTACTCTCATGTTCCAGAGGTACAGAAATTACCTTAAAAATAAAGGTTCCATATTGCTTGGTGGAAAAATAAAAGGAAAAGGAATTTCTCACCTTTCCTTTTGTCAGTCAACTCTTTCTCCTGAACTTCTTTAAAACTTCTGCAAATTTTTGCCTTGATCCAGATTGCCTATATGTAAAAGGGCCAAACTTCCCCACCCCTATACATTAAAACAACTTTGAAAAATGCACCTAACAACTCAACACATTTAAAGCTAGATAAGAATTTGTTCCCATACTATAAATTTTTTAATGAGCTAATCAAAAACCAAACAAAAAAGAGTTTGCTCTTACTACATGAAAATCAATATCAAAGCTATACTCTCTGTTCTGACTGTCCTTTTGAAACAGAGACATAATAACATATATTTGTAAGATTTGCCACTTTCAGAATCATTAAAGAAAAGTAAAATAATTGGAATCTATAAATTTCCAGATGACTGCACAAAAGAGAAAGTGGAGCCAAGGGGATGCCCTGGCTATAGCCTCAGGAGCCCCATCTGAGGGATTTCTACTTCTGTGTCACCATTTACATAAATATCAGCTTGACTGATATTTAGTGAGGACAGTAACCACACCTTGTCATTCTCTTCAGACATGGCTTTGGTTGAGCCCTCCATCTCTGTCTCCTTTCTGACTTCCTACCCAGTCTCAGCAGGTTACCCCCACTTATTAACTCTGGGATCTGGGGTGACTTGCTGTGAGAATTAGCAATAGCATATGTAAAGTGCCTATAGGGATGCTTAACGTTTAGTAGGCATTCAGTAAAAGGTAGTTGCTATTATTTTACACACTGGTGTTCCTGCAAACAGAACTAGACCTTCCCAACAGTCTCTCTTAGTAGCTGGAATAATGGGTTGCTAATTGAGTCCATCCATCCACATTCTCCCACCCTCCCTGGGTAAAAGCCATCCCTGTTGGGAATGTTTAGGCATGTGGGCACAGCAGATGTTTTCTGTGAAAAGGAACTTGTGTGATTATTTCAAGGATTATATAGTTTTTGAAAATGTAAGGACCTTACTTAGTCTTTTATTCAACCTTCAATTAACAGATACTGAGAAGGTAATCTAGCTGTGGCTATGTTAAAATTTCAAGATGTATCATTCTTTACATTTACAGCAGCATTCCTACGACATTACTTGCCTGAGAGCAACAGTTACAAAGAGTCATGGGGGCTTACCAAATGGAAGCTCTTTCCATCAGAAACATATTGTGAACTTTTACTGTGTGCCAGACTCCAGGTGATGCTGAGATTACAAAGACAAACACAACCTGCAAGACAAAAATCCTTCCCCACCTTTGAGGAAGTCACATTTCATAAACGGGCTTACATAGGAGCTTTCAGAAAAGCAGATTATATGACTGAATGACAGAGTGTGTGAGGCAGATACTATCAACACTCTGTATCACTAAGACTCCTGTCCACCTATAAGTCATGGTTACCAACATTGTTTCCAAAATCCTTCAGCATCTTCTCCACAAATAATGTGTGACCTTCGCTAAACAGTTTTTTATTTGATTATAGGCCACTTGATCTGTAATGATGTTTTCCAGCATTTAGGCATTCTAGAACCCACCTTGCCCAGTGCATGTGTGTACCTCTGTTTCAACTCTTTTTTTTTTAGGATTTTATTTATTTATTTATAAGAGACACACACACAGAGAGAGAGAGAGAGAGAGAGAGAGAGAGAGAAAGAGGCAGAGACACAGGCAGAGGGAGAAGCAGGCTCCATGCAGGGAGCCCGATGTGGGACTCGACCCCGGGTCTCCAGGATCAAGCCCTGGGCTGAAGGCAGCGCTAAACCACTGAGCCACCCGGGCTGCCCATCTGTTTCAACTCTTAACTGTACCCAACAAGCTAGGAATTGATATATCAATTCCTTATCACTTTTTCCTGGCCAGAATACCAACTGTGGTTGTTTATTGTACCTCACTGATAATCAAGCATGAAAGAATCGGGGTTTTTATGATTAAAAATTAAAAGTGTGGATCCTTTTAAATATAAAAATCTTTAGGTAAACACCCTGGCAAAAGTAAAGGATTAGGAAATATTAATGCTGGGCTTTGATTTATGATGTTGAGATTTTAAAAATAAATATTTACAGACATGTAAAGAGATTCTTTCATACATACCAGAGAAAAGCAGGCTGCTCCATTCCTATACCTGTAGAAATTAGAAACAGTGCTGTGACTTCTGTGTTGTCTCTCTCTCTCATGTGCCTAAAACCCTAAGGCTTCCTGATTTGGGCACAGTGTAGTTTGTACTTTATTGTAAACGATACTAAGAATATTAATAAAATTGGCATTTCAAAAATATACTTTTCACCTACGTGTTCAATCCTGTATTTCCGTCCTTATTAAGACTTGGAATATTCATTCATTTTTGAAAGGAAAATGTCCCTGTTTAAAAGTAAAAAGGGTCAGTGGGGAAAATATAGCTTAGATTTCAGAAATTCACTATGGACACAAATTTTTGGAAGTTTATTTTAAGCTGTGCAAGGAGCTGATTTTGGTGTATGCATGCCTTCGACTAAAAAAATTATAGAATCTTGTCAACTTAGATAATAGTGTTTCATGTCAAGTTTCTTGTACTGTATCCTCACTTTTAGAAAAAAGGTAAGGATTGGTTAATATGGTGAAATCCATGATTCTATGGATTCTATGGATTCTATGGTTCTATGATTTTGCTCAGTTTAAATACCTTTAAATTTTTACTTTATATAACATGGATTTTTTGGGAGGTTACTATTATTAAAAACTGAGTTAAATTTACAAGGCAGAAGAGCAGCCCTTGTGGTAACTTGTTTGGTGTTCTGGCTGCTTGACTTCATCTTTCTCAAAATTTGGCTCCCATTCCAGAAGCATCAGCATCACAAGAAAGGTGATGAGAGGAAACTCTAATGGAGTTGATTTATCCAGATGGTACCCTGAAAATGTCCTCCACACTTCCCAGCTTTCCAGAGCAGCCTTTTCCCCTTTTCCCTTTGTCCTCTTCCACACTGTTTTTCCTCTGTATTTTTTAAAATTGATTAGTTTATTTTTATAATTTTTAAATAATATTTTAAAATTTAAATTCAATTTTTCAACATATAGTATAACAACCAGTGCTCATCTCATCATGTGCCCTCCTTAATGCCTGTTACCCAGTTACTTTTTCCCCTCAACCACCAACCCTTCTGCAACTCTTTGTTTCCCAGGTTTAGGAGTCTCTGTATTTTAGACTGTTTTTTTTTTTTTTTTTTTTTCAGACTGGTAAACCTGTTCTTAGCTGTGAGTTTCTTCCATTTTAGTTTGTCTATTAAAATTTTTAACTACTAATTATACATATATATTATATAATAATTATATAATTTAAATTTTAGTTAAGTGGCTATATATTAAAGTTTAAATGATCATATGCTACATAAATTAAAATCATTTAATTAAATAATATATACTTATTTTTCCTAGAAAGTCTATTTTTGTACTCTGATGTCTAATTCTAAGGTTTATCTTTAATTATTTTGTTTCTTCACTTCTTCCTCAAAAAGAATGCTTTGTTCTATTTTTATTATCAAGATGTAATTAGCATACAAATTACATTAGTTTCAAGTGTATAACATACTGATCTGACAATTCTATACATTACTCGGTGCTCACAATGATAAGTGTGGTTACCATACAACATTATGAAAATATTATTGGCTCTATTCCCAATGCTGTACTTTCATCTCTGTGACTTATTCATTTCATAACTAGAAGTTTGTACCATTTATTTATTTATTTATTTATTTATTTATTTATTTTATTTTATTTATGATAGTCACAGAGAGAGAGAGAGGCAGAGACACAGGCAGAGGGAGAAGCAGGCTCCATGCACTGGGAGCCCGATGTGGGATTCGATCCCAGGTCTCCAGGATCGCGCCCTGGGCCAAAGGCAGGCGCCAAACCGCTGCGCCACCCAGGGATCCCTCCTCTTAATCCCCTTTATCTATCTCACCCATCCCTGCTCCACTTCCCCCCTGCAATCACCAGTTTGTCCTCTGTATTTAAAGAATGCTTTATTCTTCCTTTTCTGGGGTTACACAGTCCCTTGAAGTATATTCTAATTTTGCCTTGCTTGCTCATATTATGTTTCTTCAACATTCAGATTGCTTTGCATCCTACATCACCATTCCCAGTGAGTGTCTGTTAGGGTGGATCAGTGGTGAATCACTTGACCAGTGATTGCCAGTTCTGGGAGAGAGAGATTCTCTGTCAACACAGGCAGGAAAGGGGGCAATTAAGCCCACCAGGTGGTTTCTGCCCTGAGCTTCCCCTCAACCAAGACTGTGAAGATGTAGCAAGCCCTCATAAGACCAAAGATAGCAAGCAAGCAAATACATTCTCCTGCGGTATCCTGTGGCCCCTCGGGGAACCACAGAAATCCCAACATGCTTCAGTCCTGAAGGAAAGGGCATCTGAACCACCTTTGGTACATCAGCTGTTTTAGTTTTCAAGGAAAATAATTTATATACCTACCTTCTCCACTGGGGATCATGCCACCTACCCTCCACCAGTCTGACTGCCCTGCTTGTTTGAATCCACCAAAGAAATGGAAGGGAAATGTGATCAAACTACTAGAAGAAAAATATTAGATGGCTTTGCTAATCCTAATAGTTCCTTTAGCAGATATTTTTATATCTCCTATGTATACAAAAGTATAACCTATGTGTAATAACATTTTGTTCCTTTTTATGAACAAGGGCTGAGTCATTCATTTTATTACTTTCCCCAACAAACGTGACTATTAGTTCTTTATAATTTAGCTTGAACCCAAGCTTTGGCACAACTTAACCACATCATTACAATATAAAGAAAACAGAGACATTGGGGTACCTGGGTGGCTCCGTGGTTGAGCGTCTGCCTTCAGCTCAGATCATGATCCCAGGGTGCTGGGATCAAGTCCAGCATGGGGAGCCTGCTTCTCCCTCTGACTAAGTGTCTGCCTCTCTCTCTCTGTCTCTCATGAATAAATAAAGTCTTTTTTAAAAATGGAGACATTGCATTGTATTTCCATGTAGGGAACAGATTCAGGCCTAAGTGTAAGAAAACTTTATAAGATGTGTTATCAGAGATTTAGATCCCATTCAGAAGCCATAAATAAAATCTTAAATACCACACTGTTAGATAAAAAATAAATACTTGCTACTAGGAGTCTTTTCCTACTAAGAATTGATTAGATTGGTTTATTATGGAAGTAATAAGTCCTTATTTTATTTCATTTTTATAGGTCTTTTTAAAATATTCTTTTTTTTTAAACATATATACAACCTTCTGAAGTACTACTGCATTACATAACCACTCATGTGAAATGTTCCTCCTGGGGTTGTGCACTGTAGCAACCCTGTCCATATATAACTTTACATAAATGTGTACATATGATCATACATGTACAATGATCACAAATTAGTGAAGTCTCTCTGAGTACCCCTCTTGCTCGGTAACTCTCTCTCCTTTTCATTTCTTTTTTTTATATATTTCCCTACCTCTGCAGACGATAAGCCATGTAGTGAACTACCACATTAGAAACTTCTTATATTATTCCACATTTAAATAACCATGTTTATAACTATATTTAAGTAATTATAGGTAATCTACAGAATCCTTTTTTTTTAGCCTTTGTTTTATAGGAGATATTATATGTTTATTTCTTTATTACTGGCTGTACAAATCTCAACAAATGCTCTGGAATATCACTATTTCCCTTAAAAATTCTTTTGCTTATTCTAAATATTATAGTTATTTTTTCAAATAAAACTTTCATCTGTAAAATACACAGATCTTAAATGTCTAATGACTTTTTTAAAAAAGATTTTATTTATTTGAGAGAGAGAGAGAGCACAAGTGGGGGTATGGGGTAAAAGGACAGGGAGAAGCAGACTCCTTGCTAAGCTGCCTGGGGATCCCAGGATTCTGAGCCTATGTCCTGAGCTGAAGGCAGACACTTAACCAACTAGACCACCCAGGCACCTCTAATTTAATGACTTTTGATATAATATACAAATTCTTGTAAGCAATACCCCAATCAAAACCTTCCATCATCTTAGAAATCCTCTGAGTGGCATCTTGACGTCTGGTTGTTGGCTATCACTGATAAGGCTGCTAAGAACATTTGCACACATGTTTTTGCGTGGGTAAGTTGATTCATTTGACAGACCAATGAATTGATTTATCGTGTAAGTATTAAATATAGCTAAAACTAAAAGGATGGAACATAGGAAGTGTTGGTGAGAATGCAGAAGCAACTGAACGGTCATGTGCTACTGGTGGGAATGAAAATGGAAGATGGTGGGAATGAAATGTACCATTTCATTTTTTTTTCCTTCATTTTAAGACTGCTTCTAAAAAAAGTTAAACAGGCATTACTGTATGACCTTGCCTTTCTACCACTTGGTGGTATTGAATGAAATGGATGCATCTTTCTTTCCTCCAGGACTGAAGAAAATTGATATTTCTGTGGTTCCCTGAGGGTGCACAGGTTGCAGCGGAAGAATGTATTTTTTTTGCTTGCTATCTTGTTCTTATGAGGGCTTGCTACATCTTCACAGTCTTGGTTGAGGGGAAGCTCAGGGCAAAAACCACCTGGTGGGCTTAATTGCCCCCTTTCCTGCCTGTGTTGACAGAGAATCTCTCTCTCCCAGAACTGGCAATCACTGGTCAAGTGATTCACCACTGATCCACCAGAACAGACACTCACTGGGGATGGTGATGGAGGATGCAAAGCAATCTGAATGTTGAAGAAACATAACATGAGCAAGCAAAGCAAAATTAGAATACACGTCAGGGGACTGTGTAACCCCAGAAAAGGGAAGTCACACCAATTGCAGAAAACAAAGCACTTCACTTTGAGGAAGTGAAGATACAAAAGAATTAAAAATAAATCTTAAAGAAATGACATTAGAACGCAAAAATAGACTTTCTGGGAAAGATATGTGTATATCATTTAAATGGTTTTAACATATATAGCATATGATCATTTGAACTTTAATATATAACCATCTAACCAGAACTTCATTAAAATTATATAGCTATTATATAATACATACATTTGGTAAGCATTAAAATTTTCAATAGATAATTTCTTATTACTGCCTTTTTTTTTAATTTTTGTTTATTTATGATAGTCACACACAGATAGAGAGAGAGAGGCAGAGACACAGGCAGAGGGAGAAGCAGGCTCCATGCACCGGGAGCCCGACGTGGGATTCGATCCCGGGTCTCCAGGATCGCGCCCTGGGCCAAAGGCAAGCGCCAAACCGCTGCGCCACCCAGGGATCCCGTTATTACTGCCTTAGGAGTCTTCTCTATTTAAGTGCAATTTAGACATCATCTAGTGATTTGAAAGGAAGTTTTTTTTGTTTCACAGATTTTGGGACTTCTTCCAATGAATGGTTCCCTCCTTTTGAGGATTGTTTTCTCTCAATTTTCACTCACTTTGGCAGACCTAAATCTTATCCTTGACATCTCAGGCAAATAAAATAGTTTTCTGCTTGAGTTCTGGTGACTCTGTTCCTTTTGGACTAAGGTAGGCCCTCAGGAAAAACGCTCCCTAAAAGTAGGTCTCAACCATGCATTTCCATTCTTTCAAGGCTCGAATCCCTTCCAATTTTTGTCTGTTTTTGATCACTCTCCATTGCTTTTAAATATTTTTTTAATATTTACATTTTATTCAGAATTTATCATTGTAATATGCAGGAGGTTGTCAGAGGTGGTTCTCTACGATGCCCCTACACATTGTATGACAGCTTCCGTCCCAGGCAATCTTTACAAGGATGTTTGAATAGAAAACACCCTTAGAAAATAGAAGTAGGTGCTCTGTTTTGCCATGAAAAATAGTCTTTTGATTTTGACCTAGGAATCTTATTTCATATGCTAGCATCGATTAAACTGTGGTAGGCTAAATAGAGTAAAATCACAGACTCTCCACAGCCCTTAATGACTCCTATATTTGTTATCCTACTTGTGGGCGACCACGTACAAGCGAGCCCTGAGAACCGTTGCTCAAGCCCTTTCTCAAGTGTCTACCAACTATTCACCCTTTAGGCTCCTGAGCCTTTTGAGTGAATGAGGGACGCAAGTCCGGGCCTGGTTTGGTTCAGTTACTCCAGCTAGTTCGTGGTCACCCACATTTCCCCCTTTTTTGTTTTAAGATTGAGGAAATGTAATTGAGCATCCATGTTGAATCTGTGCTGTCTTGCTTTGGCCTGAACCACACACCATGCAAAGAATGAAATAATCATAATAGTAAATATGATTATAAACATCCAGAATGAATATCTTAATAGGTTGCCTGGATTAAATCCGTGCAGGCCATCCAAGATATGAGCCACCATTTTAGCCGGGTTTGTCACACCTATTTGAGAATGACTGATAATGGAAATTTTCTTTTGCAACTTTAACAAATTAAGACTTATATTACTATGAAACCATATTCCTGGTAGATGTTTTTTAACTTGTCCCCATGTTACATTAGTGGCTTTTATAGGGGTGACACATATATGCTGAAACCCGCCATGGCAAACCAAGGACATCTGGGTTTTAAACAGGGTTAGCTGATTCCCTAGAAACTCTACTGCCTCTTCAAGCCCATCAAGAAGACTGAGAACCTTTTGATCTACACACTCCTGAGTAGACAGCGCATAAGAGATGTTTTTTGCTAAGTGGTTAACATATTGTGCTGTTTGTATACCCTGGGATAAGGCCACAGAGGCTGCAGCAGCAGTAGCTATAAGAGTAACCAAGGCAGTAATACCGGCCATCAACAGCCCAAGGAAGCGTTTCAATCTTTTCAATTGTAGCTGCATTTCCACAGCAAACTGATAACCATGATTAGCATACCAAGGGCCTTCAATCTCAACAGGTAATAGTAAATAAGGCGGTTGCATAGTCAAAAAGATAGTGACAGGACCTGTTTGAGGTGAGGGCAAGTGCACAGGCAAACAATTGGTTAATACACAATTTTTACATTCTAGTTCAAATAACATATCAGCTCCATTATTTTGCATAAAGGAAAAATTTGTTGTCCCATATCCCACCACCAATAGGAATGGCCTAGGCACACAGGCCCGTATAGTAAGATTAGAGTCCTTTGTGTTTGTGTAGCCGTTCTTAGCCATCTGTATCTTGGCTGGTCCCATAGTGGCTACCAATTTTGCAGAGTTCTGTGTAGTACATTTCTCCGACGGTGGAAAAAACTCTGGGTATAGTCACATTATGCATTGGTCGACCAGGTGGATATGCAATATAGCACAGAGGCTCCTTTCTTGTCATTCTCCACCAGTCTGTGATAGAAAATTCGGGGATGCCGTGAGGAGAGATGACCAAAGGTGTCTTCTGAAGGCACTCCATCCAAATAGGACCTAAAATAGCATAGGTTAAATCTTGAGGACAATTGGGGTACCCGGGAGGGTGCCTACCTTGTTGAGGGTCACTGGGAGGGGTGTCACCAGTGACCTCATAAACGATCCACCTTTCTTTCTTTTCTTTTTTTTTTTAGAGCTTTATTTTTTTTAATTTTTATTTATTTATGATAGTCACAGAGAGAGAGAGAGAGAGAGAGAGAGAGAGAGAGGCAGAGACACAGGCAGTGGGAGAAGCAGGCTCCATGCACCGGGAGCCCGATGTGGGATTCGATCCTGGGTCTCCAGGATCGCGCCCTGGGCTAAAGGCAGGCGCCAAACCGCTGTGCCACCCAGGGATCCCACGATCCACCTTTCTAACGTTATGTCAAGTTGGGATGGAGGGTTTTCATTCTTTTCCATTTCTGAGAGATATGTCACTATGTGAGGTACTGGCTGAACTACCAAGCAACCATTAACTGGTTTTTAGTTACATAGTGGCAATTGGAAACACAAGGGTACCTGAGCTACCAGGCCCGTTCAATTGATAGAATGGTTTGCAACCTCCATGCCATCAGAACTACTCCCTCCAAAATATTCTGTCATATTGGTGTGTATTTGGGGAGTAGGATCATCCCAAGTAACTCGCCTTATAGTAGGTGGGTCAGGTACATAGGCCCAATATACAGCCGCTTCGCCAACAGGAGGGGTTGTAATAGCTACTACAGTAAGAAGGATAATAAGTAAGGACTCATTAGGCTGTGTCTGTTCAGCCAGGCTTATCGCTTGATTGATCAGTTTCCTTATCCAGGCCCAATGGTGCGACAGGAGATGTCTCTTCCTTCTTTTTTGTGGGCGAGTTATCGTCACACTGGCTAGTCTCTGGCGTAGGGGCGAGGAGTCGACACCATCGTTCCGGGAGCCATCGCAGGGTGTCCTCATCCTGGAGGAAAATACAGACAAACCCACACCCCTTGCGAAGGACAGGGTCGGGGCCCTTCCAAATGCCAGTCAGTGGATCTTTCCACCTAGCGTAAGGGAGAGGAGAAAAATCTGGATGCCAAAACCGTTCAGCTACCGTCGGTCTTATATCATCAACATTCAAAAATTTTAAAATATAAAGAGTTAGAGTTAAATGCATATGGGGAGAGTATTTCACTGTTCCATGTAGTATCTCCCCCTCTTTTAATTTTTTAAGGTAAGATTTGAGAGTACTGTTAGCTCTTTCAACTATGGCTTGACCTTGTGAGTTGTAGAGAATTCCTGTAGAGTGCTTAATTTTAAAGGTAGCACAAAGGTTCTGGAAAGTTTTGGAGCTATAAACTGAGCCATTATCAGTTTTTATGGCCTTAGGGGTTCCCATTTGGGAGAAGGCTGAAAATAAATGATTTTGAACATCAGTAAAGGCTTCTCCAGAATGTGCAGTAGCGTGGATATATCCAGAGAAAGTATCAATAGAGATATGTATATATTTTAAGCGGCTGAAAGCAGGAAAGAGGGTAATATCCATTTGCCAAAGATGATTAGGCATCAGTCCTCTGGGATTAACTGAATAAGTAAGAACAGGATGGTGGATTGGACAGGCTGGATGGTTTTTTACTATTTGACGGGCCTCTTCTCTAGTGATGTGAAACTGTCTACGAAGAGCTGAGGCATTTTGATGAAAACTAGCATGACTCTGCGTGGCCAATTGTTTGTTGTTTGTGTTTGTTCTATAAGTATGAATAATGGTGTCAGCAATGTGGTTGCTTTCAGAGAGGGGACCAGGCAAATTAGTATGAGCCCGTATGTGGGATATAAAAATAGGAGGTTGCCTGGCCCATAATATTTGCTGAATACTAGAGAATAAGTGATATAGTTCTTCATCATTTGTGAGTATATAAGCGTGTGGCAAGGCTGGAACAGCTCGAGCCAGGTAGTGACTGTCAGTGAATAGACTGCAGAGTTTAGGAAACATTTGCAAAGCCAGTTGGACAGCCTTCAGTTCAGCTCTCTGTACTGACTTAGTGGGATAATGATTTTGATAAGTTGTTTTAGACTTAGAGGATTCCTTGTAAATTCCAAAGTGCCCTGTTTTATCAGCATTAACAAATATAGTGACGGCGTTAGCCAGAGATTCTGTTGCTATAATTGTAGAACTGAAGACAGACGTGGTAGAAAGAAATTGCAAAAGTCTGTCTGCGGGAAGAGGATATTTAAGTTGTCCGGGATAACAGGACAAAGCTATTTGCCAATTTAAACTTATACTAAATAAAGTTTGTACCTTATCTGCAGTTAATTAGTTTTGCCCATTGAGCCGACGTTCCGGCAGTCAATGGCTCTGCCCAGATGGTCTCCGTTTTCGTGGTTAGGGCTGCCCCCGTACACCTGACTCCTTTTTTTTAAATGTATGTATGTATGTATTTATTTATGATAGTCACAGAGAGAGAGACAGAGAGAGAGAGAGAGAGAGAGAGAGAGAGAGAGGCAGAGACACAGGCAGAGGGAGAAGCAGGCTCCATGCACCGGGAGCCCGACGTGGGATTCGATCCCCGGTCTCCAGGATCGCGCCCTGGGCCAAAGGAAGGCGCCAAACCGCTGCGCCACCCAGGGATCCCTCACCTGACTCCTTTTTAGACAAAACTGCTGCTCTTATCAAGAGCAGACTAACAAATTAAGGAAACTTTTGAACAGAAAGTAGACTTTCAATCTTATACTCTCGTACTTTAAAATCCATTTACTTTGATATTAGTTTGTCCTGACCACATCTAAAATTCCTTTTCAAGGACTTCCCTTCATAACACTTTTACATATTTTTTTGTATTTAGAATTTGTTTTAAGCCATTTTTTTTTCAGTCAGTCTCATTTGGGACAAAATTACTCTCTTCTTTTTTTTTTTTTTTTGAACAAAAATATATTCCCATTCCTTACATTTTTTTTACATATCTTTTTTTTTTTTACATACAGAGTTGCTTTTTTATTTTTCATTTTTTTATCAGTTATCAGTTTTATTTTAGCAGAGTTTTTTTATTTTTTTTATTTTTAGGAACCTTAGTGTCCAGTGAAAACTAAGGAGTAACCGATTTTTGAACATCAGAACTTTTTAGACGGCAAATTTATGAAACAGTTAAGCATAAAGCATGTTCATCAACAGATTTAAATCAACGTTTTAGTACTTTTCCTTGTTTGGAAAATACCTAGATGTCCAATGAATTTAATTTTATTTATCATCAACATGTGACTAAGGTTTTAGGTTACCAAGGACTTCGAAAGGTATCTTAACAATTACTTATGAAAACTTGTAAACAGACAATTAATTATCAATTTAGTCAATTTTTTTTACTAACAGATTGCATAAAGATAACAGAGCTAATGTGACTTTTAGTAAACCTCAATAGAATAAAAGTTTTAGGTTTAGTAGTGATAATTTTCAAGACCTGTTTACTATGTTTTATCTGGATCCATTTAAAGTTAATCAATTTGCTCCCCATCATTAATTTTTATCTGAGACACTGGTGGGAGAATCTGGAGGGGGCAGTGTTAAGTAATTGGTGGTGATGGTGACTCAATCACCAAATTATTATTTACTTTTGTTCCTCTGAAGAGGTCTGAACATCATTTTCAGGGAGGGATTCATGAGAGGGTATAGAGATTAATTCAAAAGTGTGTTGTGGATCTAAAATCTCTCTTATTTCCTCCCAAATTTGCATGGTGCCTGGAGGACAGGCCATAGGACCATGTTTTTTAAGTTGATTTTTAATTTCCTGCCCTACCCTTTGCCAGGCATCCAAACTGACAGTCCCTTCTTTTGGAAACCAGGGACACAAGTCTGATACAGTACAAAAGAATTGTTGCAAGGCCTTTTTAGAGACCTTGGACCCTTCTCGCTTCATAAGGGCCTGCAAAGCGGTCATAAAGAAGACCTGTTCCATAGATTGTGACTGTCCTATATTTTTTTACTCCTGTCGTGGCCCTAAGTAACTGGGCTCCCCTTACCTGATTGTCAGCGACGACTTACCTATATGTGCACCTCTCTTGCATGTGCTCAGGTCCCTGTTCGGGCGCCACTTGTTGTGCGCGCTGCGGCAACACGATCAGGGTCCTGAGGATTAAGGGATGAGGAAAATAAAAGAAAAGTAAAGAGATGGGGACAGGAGGGACACAGTGGATGATGTCCAAGCAGTGCCAGCTTTATTCAAGGTTTTACAACATTTTATAGCATGAGCAAAACAAAGCCAAGAAGGTGTTTATTTTTAGCAGGTTTGTGAAACCCTCCAAAGTTCCCCTTTCTCAGCATGCAAGACAGACTCACGGGTGCCAGAACACCTTGGTAAATAGATAAACTTGTTGCTCCAGATGTGCATACTTCAAAGGAATATTAGATATGGTAAACAGACCAGCAAGGACAGACAGACCCTTATTTACATTTATGACCACGTCAGAATAAGTTGTATCTATTGTGGGCGATCACATACAAGCGAGCCCTGAGAACCGTTGCTCAAGCCCTTTCTCAAGCGTCTACCAACTATTCACCCTTTAGGCTCTTGAGCCTTTTGAGTGAATGAGGGACGCAAGTCCGGGCCTGGTTTTGTTCAGTTACTCCAGCTAGTTCGTGGTCGCCCACACCTACTACTATTGGAAACTGAACCAGTTTCTTGTTTAAACACTGCATGATATTTCAGGATGTGTAGACATATTTATTCAATCATTCTCACATTGATTAAAATGATTTTTCTTCTCTTGCTCTTTCCCTCTGCCACTATGAATAATTTAATAATAAATGTACCCTTGTAAACAAAACCATTCTGTTCTGGTGTGTGTGGGTTTGTTTGTTTTTGTAATTTGATAGATTGCCAAGAAAATGATGATTTTGTCCTTATTGCAAATCTATTTACTTGTCTATTAACTCTGTTTATATCTTTTGCCATACAAAGTATTTAAGCTTTATGTAGTCAACTCTATCTGTACCAGTATTAAACATTGTTTTTTTAGCTCCAAAGTCCAAAGTCATTCCAAATATTGGAGCTAAGACTCTGCAAACCACTTTTGTCCTTGCAGCTGGCTTCTTGTTGGGTATGAAGCAGAGGTCCAAGATCAGGTTTAGGATCCTGGGCTCCTAGCGTCAGATAACCCCAATCTATTTTGTTCTCCCAGCCCTGGAGTAAGAGAGTATATGTGTGTGCATGTGCACATACTTCTTCCCGCAATTACTGTCTCGGGATTACCTCAGTGTCTTCTTGCTCATTGAATGCTCCAATAACTGTGTACCAAATTTGGCATATTAAATTCCCTTTGTTGAAATAATCAATGCATTTATTGCTTTCCTTACTGGATCCTGACTAACACGCAATTTTGTAAAAACTTGTAGGCTTTGATTTTTAATATATTTTCTAAATATTAGTTTGTACATGTCTTAGATTCCTTATAATACTTAATTTTCTATACATTGAAATATATATCTGAAATTTAGTTTTGGATTGTTGTATAAGAGAAAGATCACATTTTAATTTTTTCCTGATGAATACTCATTTGGAATAGCAGCCATGTATTAACTAATAGGGTTCTCCCATTGAGTTAATCATGTTAATTGTCATATATACTAAAATATTTCTGTAAACTGATTAGTTTTTAAAATACACTGCTTATTCCATATTGCATTATTATAGCAGCTTCATATTTTGATATTTAAAATTTCTGCTTCTACTTCTAGATGCTTAAGGCTGGAAATTTTAGAAAGTTATTAATTTTGATTTTGAAATATTAATCTAGTGTACAGTTTTTTCTCTAGATTTTTATTAATTCCAGAATATTTTTTCTAGAATATCTTTAGCTGATGGACTTATAATATATAAAGCTTAATTTGAATGAAGATAATATGTTAACATTGTTAAAACAATGTTTTTTGTTTTAAAATTTATTTCATCTGTTACTAATTTGGGTTTATAAAACTTTTGATCGATAATCTTTTGGTATATCTTTGCTCTCCATTTGCCTCAGACTTTCTCTGTCACTTGTAATCTTTGTATAGGTGAAATTTTAGTTTATTTCTTAGTATTGTCTAACAATGTCTTTTAATTGAAAATTTAAGTTCATTTAATGCCATGATTTTTCATATATGTAGACTTTTTCCTGTATATTTTATCGAGGTTTTTATTTATCCTGAATTTTTTTTTTTAGTTTCATTTTCTCCTTTCTCTCTCTCCTTTCTTTTCTTCTTTTGAATTGATCAGGCTGTATTGCATTGGGAATTATCTCTTTTCCTATTATTTCAGTCCATACTCTGAGAATGTAAAGCCAAGATATGGTCAATATCTTTATGCTCCCCTTAAACCAGAGATTGGTAAACTTTTTCTTTAATGGGGCAGATAGTAAATATTTAAGGTTTATCAGGTCATAGAATCATTCTGCAGCTACAACTGCCATCGTAGTATCAAAGCAGCCGTAGACACTAAATAAACAAGATGTTGTTGTGTTCCATTGAAGCTTTATTTATAAAAATAGATGCTGAGCTGCTACCAAGTGCCTAGAGGGTGGAGCCTCTTCAATGCCAAGGGTCCACATGATAGGGAATATCAAGACACAAACTATTGTGAGTTGAACTGTGCCCCACAAAAGTATATGTGGAAGTTCTAACTACCAGTATCTGTGATTACATCTGTAAAGACTTTATAGATATAATCAAACGGAAGTGAAGCCATACTGGATTGGGATGGACTATAAATCTAATGACTGGTGTTCCTCTAAGAAGGCCATTAAGAGATACAAACAAACACAACAGAGAAGATGGCCACGTGAAGGCAGAGGCAGAAATTAGAGTGATGCTGTTGCACCCAAGGAACACCAAGAATTGATGGCAACCACCAGGATCTAAGAAGAGGCCAGGAAGAATTTTTCCCTAGAAACTTCAGATGGATCAGAGCCCTACCAACTCCACCATTTTGGATCTATCCTCCCAAACTGTGAGAGAATAAATTTCTATTGTCTCAAAATATAAGAAAATAAGAGGCAGGGAAGGTTTAGTCCAAGCACTATAGTTCGTCAACCTCTGTCATGAGGATCAATTAGTTTAGAATGTTTCAATGCTAGCCATCCCATGCTTTTACAGCTGACATTCAAATGTTGCCATGATGGGGCTCCTGGGTGGTGCAGTTGGTTGAACATATGATTCTTGGTTTGGCTCAGGTCATGATCTTAGGGTAATGAGGTCAAGCCTGGCATCAGACTCCACACTCAGCCCAGAGTCTACTTGAGATTCTCTCTCCCTCTTCCTCTGCCCCTCTCCCACTCTCTCTCTCAAATAAATAAGTAAATAAGTAAATAAATAAATAAGTAAATAAATAAATAAATCTTTTTAAAAAATGTTGTCAGGAAACCTAGCAGTTTCTTTTTCAAAAAGGCTACAAATTGGATGTTATTTTATTGTTTTATTTTTATTATTGTTACCATTATTTTACATTAGTTTGTATTTAGATTTATCCATATATTTACCATTTAATTCATCATTTTTTCCTGTTTCTCATATATTAAGTGTGGAATGGTTTTATCTTGAATTGCAATTTTGGATTTTATTTTAGTGAATACAAATGGTGAAAACTTATTTATCTGAAAATGTTTTTATTTAACTCTCATTCCGGGGAAGTAGCTTCTTTGTGCATAAATATCTAAAAGTTAAAACTTACTCCACTGCCTTCTGGGTTCCGTTGTGTGCTGCTGGGAATGCAGCTGTCCATTGGTGCCCTTTCTCTCTAGCTGCCTAAAATGTCATTGGCAGTTTCATCATATTGTGTCTTGTTGTGGATTTCATTTGTTTAGTAGATATGTTGAGTATCTACTCTATGTTGAGCATACTTTTAGGAATTTGGGATAAATCAGGGAAGAATGAAGACAAAAACCTTCAAAGAAGATTATACTTTGTGGGAATAGGAAGAGACATAAAAAACAAGCATCATGAACAGTATGTTAGATATGTGCTACTGGGAAACAGTAGATCATAGTAAAGGTGACTAGGAATTCTGGGGGGATGGATCAAATTGCAGTGGAAAACAAGGTGGTCAGAATATGCTTCATTAAGAAAGCTATAGTAGAAGATGTGAATGAGAACATTGGCTAAATGGACATGTAAGGAGAAAGCACACTATGCAGAAGAAACAACTAAACTTAGGTCAAAATACTCTTATTGTATAGGAGTAATGGCACTGAGGTCAGTGTAGCTGGAATGGAGCAAGTATGAGAGCAATAGGAAGAAACAATAGAGAAGTACAGAGGGCACAGCATGCAGTGTTACTATAGAGATTGGATTTTATTCAACATTTTGAATAAAGGAGTGACAAAAAGTGACCTTTTTTAAAAAAGATTTTATTTATTTATTCATGAGAGACACAGGCAGAGGAAGAAGCAGGCTCCATGCAGGGAGCCTGATGTGGGACTTGATCCTGGGTCTCCAGGATCAGGCCCTGGTCTGAAGGCGGCGCTAAACCGCTGAGCCACCTGGGCTGCCTAAGGTGACCTGTTTTAAAAAGATCACTAACCAGCTTCTAAGTTGAGAATAGGTTTTAGGAAGCAAGGGTAGAAGCAGAGAGAACTGTAGAAATCTATTTCAGTAACTCCAGGGAGAGATGATGGTGACTTAGATTAAAGTTGCAGCAGTGATGGTGATAAGATGTGTTCAGATTCTGGATACATTTGGAAGGTAGGACCAACAGGATTTCTATTAGATTAGATGTGGAATGTGGGAAACAGTGGAGAGGTAAGGATCAGAGTAATCAATCACAGGATGGAATAGCATCAATCTCCCTTAGAATTCATTGGCCTTCTTCTAAATGAGGGTTATAATTGTAAAACAAAAAATTCTGGGAGATTCTCAGGCTTTATCTTTTTATTTCCCCTTTCTAGAATTCCAGTAAAATGTATATTAGACTCTTCTCTGTGGTTTTAAATCTTTTTGTTCATATTTTAAATCTGTTTCTCTGGGCTTCATTCTGAATTAACTTCTTCAGATTCACTATATACCTTAATCCAGATCTCTAATCTGATGTTTAATTTATATGCTGAGTTTTAATTTCATTAAAAAAAATTATCATTCCACTACCAAACACTCTCCCAAGGCAGTGAGATGACTCGTGTCTAGAGCTATTGTCATTTGCTCTCAGGAATCATTGCCCTTCATTGACTGATAGCCAATATCTTAAAAACTGTTGTTAATATTTTGTCTGTCTTGATATTTTGTTGTCTTAGTTGGAAGGTAAATCTGGTCCTTTATTACAACTTGGTTAGAAGAAGACATGACATGAAATATAACATTTAACCTGTGCTTAATAAAACGTTCCAGACAGAAGGTAGAGCAAATAAAAAAGTTTAAGACAGAAAGGTGCTTGACATATTCTAATCATTAAGAGAAGATGTGTTCTAATAACTAAATGAACAGTGAAAAGGAGAATTGTCTCAGATGAGGGTGGAAAGAAATGCAGAGCCCTGATCATGCAAGGATTTGATTACTTTGTTATCTTTGTATTTTTAATATATAAACTGCATATGTAGGTTTATGACTACTGTATCATCTTTATGAGTTGTGCCTTTTATACTGTTCTTTAATTCTATTTGGTCCTTTCAAACTTTAGTCGTACCTACTCTAAAATTAATATTATGATGTCTTTACTTTTGTTGAATTTGACTGGAATCTCTTTATTTGTAGTATACCTTTGTCATTTTGGTTGTTTTTTAAAGATTTTATCTATTTATTCATGAGAGACACACAGAGAGAGGCAGAGTATAGGCAAAGGGAGAAGCAGTTTTCACATGGGGAGCCTAATGCGGGATTCGATCCCAGGACCCCAGGATCATGCCCTGAGCCGAAGACAGACACTCAACCACTGAGCCACCCAGGTGTCCCTATGATTTTGTTTTGATTGTTTTTATAAACACTACATTGTCTTGGTTTGTTTTTTAAATGAATCTAACAATCTCTTTAATAGGCAGAGTTTATTCTCTTCCCTTTTTTCTCTAAGGATTGATACATTTTTAAAAAGATTTTATTTTTTTCTATTTGAGATGTAGAATGAGCAAGAGAGAGCATGAGTAGGTGGAGGGGCAGATGGAGAGGAAGAAACAGGCCCCCGGCAGAGCAGGGAGCCCAATGCAGGGCTTGATCACAGGACCCTGGATCATGACCTCAGCAGAAGGCAGATGCTTAACCAAATGAGCCACCCAGGCATTCCAGGATTGATACATTTTTATTTGATGATTTGCCTTATTTTAGTTTGTTTAACGATTTGATTTACATTGATTTTTCTCTTCTTTATTTTTGTAGTTTAGGTCAGTTTGCTGTTCATTTCTTTTTTTTTTTTTCTTTTGTTAATTTGGAAGCTGAACCACAGTTTTCCATTTCATGAATTATTACTTTGTACTCAAAATCTTTCATCTACTTCTCTACTATTATTTAAAATACATTGCCAATTATTTTGTCTATTCAGATGTTCTATTTTCCCACCTATCTGTTCTGTTTTTCCCTGCTCCCAAATTTTATTAGATGAGAACTGTATAATATTTTGACTTTCCTCCTTTCTTCTTTGTGTCACTCCCAACTACATGAAGCATCTGGAAAAATTTTGCTTTCCTTATATCATTTCTACTGTATTAATTCTTAGGTTTTGCCATATTGATTGTGGATTTTATATCCACAATTAGATCTAGATCACAATTAGAATTTCCATTGAATTTTATTTGTAAGAAACTACTTTGTTTTAGGGTGCTTGTTTTATGTTTAAATAACATTAAAATTAATAATAATATCATATGATTTAATGTCACATATAAAGTATATAATATACTATCATGACATATATTTCAATAACACTTCCACAGGGTCTAAGAGATGAATCTATTCAGACCTGTCCATGTTTTCCATTATTTCTTTTTTAGGTCTCCATCTTGAAGTCTCTGTTTTGCTTCATTATTTTCAGTTTGAGTAGAAAGTGTTTTCTAGATTATTGTTCTCAATTGGTGGAGTACGTGATATGCTCTCTAAAAGCTATACAAATAGCTTTTGGGTGGTATTTTTGGCTGGGTATAGAATTCCTAAATTACAATACTTTTTTCCCGTTAGTCTTCTAATTAGGTCTGTTGTAATTTGTTACAACAGCAATAGGAAATTAATATACCAATTTTTAAAATTTTAGACTGTGGTTTGATATATTTCTTGCACTGATTCTTTATGCTTGTAGTTCAAGGATCAAAAACATTAGCCTGTCTCTCACTTCTCCTACTAAAATAGCTATCTATCTATCCATCCATCTATCCATCCATCCATCCATCCATCCATCCATCCATCTAAGTATAATTAACATACAGTGTTACATTAGAGAAAGTGGATGAGTGGGGGAGGGGCAAAGGAGGAGAGAGAGAGAGAGGAAAGAGAGAGAGAGAGAGAATCTTAAGCAGGCTTTGTGACCAATGTGGAGCCTGATGTGGGGCTTGATCACAACCCTGAGATCATGACCTGAGCTGAAACCAAGAGTCAGATGCTTAACTAACTGAGCCACCCAGTTCCTCCTATTTTTTGGAATAATTTAAGAAGAATAGCTATTAGCTTTTCTTTTCTTTTATTTTTTTAAAAAGATTTTATTTATTTATTCGAGAGACAGAGAGAGAGAGGAAGAGAGAGAGAGAGAGAGGCAGAGACTCAAGCAGATGGAGAAGCAGGCTCCATGCAGGTAGCTGGAGGTGGGACTTGATCCCAGGTCTCCAGGATCAGGCCCTGGGCCAAAGGCAGGCGCCAAACTGCTGAGGCACCCGGCTGCCCCACTATTAGCTTTTTAAAAAATGTTTGGTAGCATTCACCTGTGAAGCCATCTGGTCCTGGACTTTTGTTTGTTGGGAGGTTTTTTTTTTTTAAGATTTTATTTATTTATTCATGAGAGACACACGGAGAGAGGCAGAGACATAGGCAGAGGGAGAAGCAGGCTCCCTGCAGGGAGCTTGATGTGAGACTTGATCCCAGGACCCCAGGATCATGACCTGAGCCAAAGGTAGATGCTCAACCACTGAGCCACCCAGGTGTCCCATGTTTGTTAGGAGTTTTTGATTACTGATTCAATTCATTTTTAATAATCATTCTGTTCAAATTTTCTATTTCTTCTTGATTTAGTTTTGGAAGCTGTTTCTAGGAATTGATCCATTTCTTCTAGGTCCGATTTTTGGCATGTAATTTTTCAACATTGTTATTGTTATTTCTTTTTGGGGACAGCAAAGCAAAGTTTATTGAGTGATAGTACAAATCTCCTGAAAAGGGAGGGAACCCAAGAAGGTTGCTCCCATTATATTTTCTTATAATTGTTTGTATTCTGTGGTGTCAGTTATTTCTCTCTTTTCAGTTCTCACTTTATTTATTTGAATTCCCCCTGCCCCTTTTTCTCTTTTTCATAAGTCTGGCTAAAGGTTTATCATTTTTAAAAATCTCTTGTTTCACTGACCTGTTCTATCAGGTTTTTAAAAATTTCTATTTGTTTATTTCTGCTTTAACATTTTTAAAAAGATTTTTATTTATTTATCATGAGAGAAACAGAGACATAGGCAGAGGGAGAAGCAGACTCCCTGTTGGGATCCCAATGTGAGACTCCATCCCAGGACCCTGAGATCACGATCTGAGCCAAAGCAGACACTCAACCACTGAGCTACCCAGGTGCTCTCTGCTTTAATCTTTATTACTTCTTTCCTCTCCTGGCTTTGGGCTTTGTTCTTCTTTAGGTTAAGTTTGGGTTGTTTATTTGAGATTTTTCTTACTTTTTGAGGTAAGCCTGTATTGCTATAATCTTGCCTCTTAGAATAGTTTTGCTGCATCCCAAAGATTTGGCACCATCGTGCTTTCATTTTTATTTGACTCCATGTAGGATTTAATTTCTTCTTTGATATATTGATTGACCCACTCATTGTTTTAATGTTACTTAACCTCCATTTATTGGTGTTCTTTTTAGATTTTTTTCTTGTGATTGATTGCTAGTTTCAGACTGTTGTGCTCAATTGTTGAGACTTATTTTGTGGCCTAACATGTGATCTATTCTGGAGAATGTTCCACCTGCACTTGAAAAGAATGTGTATTCCACTGTTTTTGAATGGAATGTTCTGAATATAATGTCAGATTCATGAGATACAATGTATCATTGAAAGCCATTGTTTCTTTGTTAATTTTCTGGCTGGATTATCTGTCTGTTGATGTAAGTGGAATGTTAATGTCCCCTACTGTTATTGCATTACCACCAATTTCTTCCTTTATGTTTGTTAGTAGTTGTTATACGTATTCAGGTGCTCCCATGGTGGTGCATAAATATTTACAATTATATCTTATTCTTGGATTTTTTTCCTGTTATGATGGTGCAGGGTCCTTCTTTGTCTCTTGTTAGTCTTTATTTTGTGAATCTCTTGACTGATTTTTAACCTGGAATTAATCCCCACAAATCATAAATCTCATGAAGTTAAGCCCTACTGTTTTTCAGAACCAAATGTTATGAGGACTTGTCTTCTCAGTATAGATCCCCAGTGTGTGGGTGCCTAGTGTGGTGTCCATTCCTCTCTATTAGGCTATAAGTCTCCTAATCAAAAAACCTGGAGGAAGCCTGCCTGTCTCCTGCTGTCTTTGTAGTCTCTCATGTTCCAGGCCAAGGATCACTCATTCCATCATTTCAGCTCTTCCTTGGTCTCTTCAGGGCCAGGGATTCTCTACATGCTTGCTCAGTGTTGCTATTGACGTTTCCACCTGGTATTCATAACACCTCGCTATGACCCTCCACCTAAGGCTTTCTAGTGCTGATCTCCAGGTTCTAACCCTGCCCCAACAGTTATCATCATACCATTTCTTTCATTTAGGAGGCCCACTGGGTGCAAAGTTTCACTTCATTTGGTTGCATGTTGGCACCATCAGCCATTTGACTCAAATGGGGAAGAATGATTGAAATTGGTGCTTGAAAAGAAAGATGCTATATTGAGGTCATTATCTTCCTGAATTCCACAATTGTGGATTTTTTTCTTTATACTTCTGAATAATTATTCTTCATATGTCTTATTTTTTCATTAAATTCAATGTATAGGGGTACTTGGGTGGCCCAGTGGTTGAGCATCTGCCTTCAGCTCAGGACTTAATCCTGGGGTCCTGGGATTGAGTCCTGCATCAGGTTCTGCTCAGGGAGCCTGCTTCTCCCTCTGCCTGTGTCTCTGCCTCTCTCTGTGTCTCCCATGAATAAATAAATAAGATCTTTTAAAATATATAAATTCAATATATATCATGTATTGATTATGTTTTTATAATCATATCATCTCCATTCAAGAATTTGTCTTCATCTCCAGTATTCTGGAGCATGTCTTCATTTGACTCCTTTAAAAAGGTTAATACATTTTCAGATACTCTGCATACCTGGGAATGTCATATTGCTTACTTTCCATACAAATAATACCTTGAATCATTTTTTGGACTATTTATGAGATTTCTTCAGATGCAACTCTTCCATTCTTGTCTTGATTGATCCAGAGGAGAAAAATGTTTCTCTGAATTTTTATTTTTGACCTCTTTAATACAATTCTACTTTCAAATTTTATGTTTGAAAATCATTTTTACTTGTAGCTAATTATTTTTTAAAACCTGAAACATGGAACATGGTGATGCCTATTCTAAGTTACAATTTTTGCTTATGTATGGGAATTTTTCTTAAGTTACATACTTTATTAGTGATGTCAACATCCATTCATCCTGTATTCTTTGGAAAATGCTGCCATTTTTAGGTTAAATTTCTTGCTTTGTTCTCCCTGAATGTCATCTTTCTGTGAATTTATAATATTTATAGTTATTTCTTCAGTGACCAGGATATGGTTGTTACTTTCATCTTCTATCTTACGGATTTGACATTTAGTCATGAGGCTTGCTTTTATAAGGTTTCAGGTGAGGTTAACATATATGAAAAGCCTACTGTATATGAGGAACAAATGTAATGTTAATATTATTTTTCACTAGAAAACTTCAATACACTGTATTATACAACTGTAGGACACCATTTACTTTATATTCCTCAGGGCTGTACAGTGGGATGTTTCTGACTAGCCTAGAAAATACCATAAATCTTGTTTTACATATGGAGAAACACAGAGAGGTTGAGTGATTTTTTGATGATGACATGGTGGATAAATAGCCAAATCAGTTTTAAACCCAGATCTTCAGACTCCAACTTTCACACTCTCTTTGTTCTATCATACAACAACTTCCCATAATAACCAGCTTTTGGCTGCTTCCAACAGTGATTTTATTTGGTCTATTACAGATTTCATTTTGTTTTTTACTTTATCCTGGGCTGTTCTTGTTTAATAGATGTCCTGTCCCTTTTTATCTCTTTGAGAATAGATTTTATCCCTTTTCTAAAATCTTCTTGCAGCAAATCTATTTTGGGGTTATGTTTATCTCTGAGCTCCCATAGTTTTGCTCTACTTTAGTGTTACAAAAGTTTTTCAATGATACAGATTTTTTTTTCTGCATACTCACACTATCTTGAATTTAATCTGTGGAACTTTTGTGTTTCTACTGAAAATTATCTTTGTGTGAATTTTTGCATAGTGTCCCATATATATGTGTGTGTATACCTTTATATGTGTATGTGTGTATACATACATGGAGATGGTACCTATCATTTTTGCTTATGTGTCTGCTTATTAACTTTAGAGAAATCCATACCCATCTACAAACATATAAATATTCCAACATTTTTGTAAAGGATGATTGCCCCTTGAAAAAACAATATTCTTTTTGTTGAATATCCCTCAGATTGCCCAAATCCCTATAAGGTAGGGCCACTTTCCCACATCACATTTAACATCTTATTAGAAACAAGTTCTTTCTATTGTAATTATTTTAACTCTACATTCTAAAACTCCCCTTCAAATAATAGGGGCTAACTTATTTTGGAAACTAGATTATTCTCAGTAGATGTTCTCAAGTTATCATGAATAGGAAAAAACAATCAGTACCTGCAAAATATCCACTTACATGACATCTCTTCAAAATGAATATGGGTTTATTTTATTATATTTCCTGCTTGTCTGATAATACTGAGGAATATTCTATTTGTTCATTTGAACTACTTTGTTTTGAACTGTTTGGCTTGGAGCAAAAAAGAAACTAAATTAATCAGGGTGGCATATTCCTGTCCAGTGACTTATATGAAATGAAATTGATAGCCTAGTCTTACATTATACAGATAGTCCTTGCTATTGAAATAAACTCTACATTTAGAAATTCACTTTTACTAAATATACAAGAAGAGAAAAACATTTATCTATCATTCTCAAACATGGTTGGTTTGCAAGCTGGCTTTGGCCCCACCTTACTTCTTTTGTCAAATTATTCAGACTGAAAATAGTTCAGGATAGTAAAAAATGACATGTTTGTTGTTCCCACTTATAATTTGTTAAGCTTACCTCATACATTAAATGAGTAGAGGGGTTAAATATTAAGGTCCATAAATTTTCAACAAGTAATTCAAAGCCCTTTTAATTATGTTTGTACCTCTAAACAACATTCCAATGACTTCAGTGTCTTGATATGGCATAGTTTCTAAGCTCTCAGAACTAGCACAAAATTATATAAAACATAATTTGACTAGTCAATGGTAATAGGAACTTAACCTGAACATATCCTGAGTCTTTGATTTTGTAGTCTTGGTTTGAGGTTTTGTCTTTTTTTTTTTAAATGTCTTCCTGTGAAACACTGGACCCAAGACTACTTTTAATAATCTGTAATTAATGTGTTGGGCTCCATCTTTTCAGAGTGGAAGTTCATTTCTTCTTGCAACTTTCTAATGCCTTGGAGATTTTGCTTGAGGCCTAGCATAATGGATATTTGCTACAGGACAAATCCAAGGAAGTCCAGTGCCATGAGGAGAGGATTTTCAGGCTTTTCCGAGGTCCCAATGATGATGATGATGATTATGCTGCTGCTGATGTCATCTAAATTAAGTAGTACTCCCAGGAAACTCATGACCATGGTCTCTGTTTCCATCAACAGCTGGAAGGAGCAGGGCTGTCTAAGATCCCTTGGGATATTCTTTCATATTCCACACAGAAAGATGAAAACTTTTTTTCCTTGCCTTATTTACTTAGACATTTCCAAATGCCCACTCATGAAGTATATCCACTAACTTTTCAGGGGTCTAAGAGGTATTGTAGAATGTTAATCCAGAGATTAATGAGGTACACATACCTGGATTTTAGCTAATTTTTTCTCAAATATAAAGTAGAATGCTCTGTACATATCAATTTTTAAAAGAACCAACACACACACACACAAATAAAAGAACCAACAGATTCTGAAATGTGTATGTATATAAGTCTATATATACTATAGCAGCTACCCCAAAATACCTTTTTTCTTAACATCTCATTGAAAGAATAAAAGATTAAGATCCAACAATACATGGTAAATTGGATAGCAATTCTATTAATTGCCAATTTGTGTGAAGGGTCTGTTTTGCCTTTTCAGTTATTATAATTATTTATAGGGCTTTCTTGAATTCACTTGCCTCAGTCTTCTGAACTCTAATATCTTAAATTTCTTTTTCTTCTAATTTAGAAGTTTTTAGGAAGTTCTTCAGGACTAGGACTATCATACTTTCACTGGATAAACACAAGAAACCACCATGAGGATATCCACAGAGGCCACAGAGGCTTGATGAGCACACCTCACCAAGCCATGGGGACACATGAGGTAAGAGTGGAAGGTAGGATGGGTGAAAGAAGATTAAAAAAATATGAGAATGAGGGCAACTTGGCAGCTCAGTTGGCTAAGCAACTGCCTTCGCTGGGCTCGGGTCATGGTCCTGAGGTCCTGGGATCCAGCCCTGCATTGGGGTTCCCTGCTCAGTAGGGAGCCTGCTTCCCCCTATTCCTCTGCCATTACCCCCTGTTTATGCTCTCACACTCCCACTCTCTCTCTCTCAAATAATAAATCTTTAAAAAAAATATTTAAAAAATCAACTCAGAGAATGAATAGAGAAACCAAGATAGTTAATAATCTACAAATGGAATTGGTTATCAATATTTACAACCTCTTGAATTTCAAAAAAATAGGATCAAATGTTGATCTAATCAAGATGTTAAACATAATATAAAATAAGTGGATTGGGAAATTTTAGGAAACCAAAATATGTGAAATACAAATGAAACTTTGGCATAAATGTGCTCAGAATTTATTATATCTACAGAACTGACAACATGCATGGATTTTTTTTACTGACACACAAATACATTTCCTGCCCCCAATACAAAATACTATAGCTCAATAAATACAAAAGTATATGTTACTCCACTTATAATTTGTATATACTACATATTTTAAAATGTCAGCCTACAATTTGATTCAATTTTCTTTCTAAAATTCACAATTATGCAAACAGTAAGTACATTTAATTCTATATAATTATAGCACAAAAAATACTTCCAGAAATATATAAATTTTATTTTTATTATATAGGACACATTTATTACTTTGGATGTAAAATATAAGACCCCAATTCCCTAATAAAAGTATCAGGTTCCAGTTTTAAAAGTTATTCTGTCTTATGGAAGTAAAATTTCTCCATTTAATGAGCTGTTTGACATCCAGATTTTAATATTCTTCTTAAAGCTTCAAGAAACTACTCTTCTATAATATGAAACAAAGTATTATTTTGATATATTCTGAACAAAAGAGAGGATAGAGATTAGAAGCTGAATGTCACATTGTTTTCTCTATTCCTAGGTTTTACTGTTTGCTAAGCAGCTGATATTGACAATAATTTTGAGAAAACTACATTTTTCCTCATATTTCTTTTCATCATAAGGATTTTATATGCTTCTCTGAGTTGTTAACTTTTCCTTTTTTGATCGGAGGTTTATTTCCTATTGTGTAATTGGCACGTATACACACATCCACCCTTTCCTCTAGAATAATTAGAATCATTTGCTAGCTGATAGCTTCAGCTGGGGTTTGGACTGGTGACTTAGGACACATTTTATTGTTTTCTAATTACTCAGCTGCAAATTAACGCGTGGATTTGGTTAGTCTTGCTTGGACTTCCTATACTTTGCCTATAAAGAGAGAATTCATTAACTTTCCTCTTTAAACATAGTGTCTGGTTGTTTCCTTGAGGGACAGTTCTTTTTAATGTGTGCCGTTGGCTAGAAAATGTAAGTGTGGGTCCATTTAATATAATTTTTATTCTAGTTGTTAAACTGGGTGTATCCAAAGTGGTGAGCCTCTGTAACATAATCAGAAATAGTCCAAACCTGCAACCTATCAGCCTAGAATGTCTTACTGGAGAAGTGGAAATTCATGTTAACATTTATATAACTTTTGAGGATTTAGGGATTTAAGATTTAGTTGGGAATTAGTGCCATCTTGTATTATGACCTCAATGCTTTCTCATTGCCTGCCCCTCAACAAACACTGCAGCCCTGCAAAAAAATTAGCATTTCCTCCTATTTGGAGTGGGGGGTCAATACAGAGAAGTAGGAGTGGGTGGCTTTGGGAGTAGGAAACTAATCCACCCTGGGTAACAGTTGTCCAGTTAATTGATGTTCAGAGGAAAAATATGAACACATTTATTTAATAACCTTGGGACCTAGGCAATTTGCCTGACTTCTCTAAACTTCTATTTCCTGATCTGTAAAATCGAGATAATCATGCCACTTGTGGCATTGGGTTGTTCTAAGAGTCAGGTAAGATAATTTAAGGAGCTTAGCATAGACCTCACACAGTGAAAGTTTGATAAATGGTGGATTTTCAGGACACTTTGTATTCCAATGTATACTGTGAACTTTCAAAGAGTGATACATGATTATTACTCTGTCTTGACTGCAGCTAACAGCATATCTTATTTTTCATTATGCATCTGGGATTATCATTTCGTAGAAACAACTTTAGAAGATACTTTTCAAGGGATGGTGTTTTATATACTACATTATAAGTATGTATTATAAAAAAAGGTAATTCCACAAATAAAATGCAAACTAATTTAAAAAAACAAGTAATAAAAAATTTGTTAATAATGTCAACTTTCTCTTTTAAGTCAATTCCCAATTATTTTAAATTTAAATACAACCACTTAAATATGTTAATACTGCTTTGCCAAGTCATCAGACAACATTCCTTGTTGCTTCTTATAGCTACAGTATCTATCACATATGGGCTTTCATTCTTGGCCACTTCTAGAATTGACGAAGGGCTTTCTCTTCCACTGCATATATAGACTTTGTGATATTATCTCCAAGATCATACAAATAGTCATTGTGATTTTGTGGTGTTTACTAAAGGCATTAATTGGTCATATAAAAATTTGTTTACGTATACTCTAATTTGGTATTTTCCCATTTTGTAATATAGTAGAAGAAGGGGAGAAGGGAATGGAAGTACTCAGGTCTCCTTACCTCTGAGCATCTCTGTCTATGCTTTCCACTGTTTATGTACATAAAGTAGGGTACCCCCCAATCTGACCTCATGATCCATTTAAATATAATCCTTCTCCTAGGGCCAGTGGTGACTCCATTATCCTATTGAGCACTGGGGGCTCAAACAGTGGTTATTTTTCTCCCCTCCCCCACAGTTTATTCACTTTGCCACAGGGAATAAATCAGTTGTTGAACACTGTAGAGTCTGTCCTTATATCTGCTGACTCATCCCTATTGTTATAGTCATCAGGCTAAGTTAAGATCCTTTTTATTCTTCACCTGAAAATAACTTCCTGCTTGATTCCCTTTTTCTAATCTCTTCCCATTCTTACCCTTTATCATGCTGCCAGATTAAGGTCTGAAAACATAGCCCTGACCTTTTCCTTAACCTGCTTAAAAAATATCTGTAGCTCCATACCCACTAAAAAATAAAACCTTTTTTCAAGTCAATTTAAGTTCCGATTACTTCATTATAAATATTAGTTCTCCTATGTCTCTACAGATTGAATTCAGCCCTCAGTATCCCACTGCCATTTTCTCCATAAAAACTACTCAAATTCTCTTCTCATTCCTCCTCACCTATCCAGCTCTAAAGAATACTTTTCTTCTGCCATATGTACTTTATTTTTACTTAGCAATTATAGCTATATCTGTACATACATACATATATACACACAGACACACACATATATAAAATACTTGGTAAATATAAAAAATACATCATGTTTTTACCAAGTAAAATTTATTTACATATATAAATGGATAATATGTATGTATATACATGTATATACATTTGTAAATACAAATCTCAACTACAACCATTTTATTTTATTTTTTTAAAAAGATCTTATTTATTTTATTCATGAGAACACAGAGAGAGAGAGAAAGGCAGAGACACAGGCAGAGGGAGAAGCAGGCTCCACGCTGGGAGCCTGATGTGGGACTCGAACCCGGGTCTCCAGGATCACACCCTGGGTGAAAGGCGGCACTAAACCGCTGAGCCACCCAGGCTGCCCTCAACTACAACCATTTTTAAGGTGAGCCTTTGTCTAAATCATTTTCGGCCTCTTCCACAGTACATAATAGAGAATCCATTTCTCCCTTGCCTGTCTGTGTCTCCTTTCTGGATGCAGAGGGCGACAGCTATTTGCTTTGGTTTTGCCCAGACTTGCCATTGGTCTGTGATACTAATACGAGTACCATTGCATCAGCTATGGTATACTATTGAACATGTACTGGAATACTGTGCTTTTTCTTTAAAAGTAAGTCTCCTTTGCCTCTTCACTGAATAAAGTTATATTCCTTCTTTATTCTTTCAGATTGAAATTGGTTTATATTCCAAGGGGGTTGAGGCCAGGTAAGAAACTATAACAGGGCAGAAGAACAGAAGAAATAATAGGTTCCAATCAAAGCACCAAAGAAAAATTAGAGAAACTAGACCAAAAGGATTTTATTTTAGTTACATGAGAAAAGGAAGATTATTCAGTCTACATGATAACTGGCCAAATCTGCTTTAATTATGAATTTTGAATCACCTTCTGTGTCAGTCCAACCCCTGATTAATGAACTAAATGGTGCTAAAATGAATTTGCCCATATTGAACATGGCCTAATGAGATTTCTTTATATAAAAAGATATTATTGGTATCAATCTTTCAAGAATTTAAAGAATGTCTTAAAGTCATTTGAGCAGTAGCCATCTTCCATTTTTTGTTTATTAAACAATTACCTGGTTTCTTTTTGATATTTCCTCATTTGTAATTTATTGAGCACCTACCATGTATCAACTTCTCTTTAAAAAAGTACACATCACCTTTTTCCTCAAAACTGTTACTGAAAAACTGCATTTAACCTGATATTTGTGATCTACTGACAAACAACTAAAAACAGTTGTCATTTCAAAGCTTTTTTCTCTTCCTTGTGTCTCCAACAGATGACATAAGTAAGTCTGCATCTTTCTTTTTTTTTTTTTAATCCCAACTCCTTTTCATGGTCCACTGTGTTTTCTCTGTATCCCTTGCTTCTTTTTGTTCCAAACCCTTCTTTCTTAAGATAGACTTTCTGAATCACTCCTTATCAGCAGGGAGTCAGGCTGCATGCAGAATAGTCAGAGGCAGACTATTGGAAACTTGCGGTTTTTTAATTTAAAGGTTGACTGGGTTACCCTGTAGGAGAGAGGTGTGTTGTTTGTTTGTTTGTTTTGTGTTTTTCTTTTCATGGATTCACAGAAAAGAAGTGGGCAAGGTGGTTCCCAGGAAGAAAAGTACTAGAAAATTGCAGCAATCATAAGCCCTGGGCAATGATAATAACAAAACCTTGTCTTAAGGTCACCTGACCTAAGCTACAGGAGTTAGGTTTTTCCTTTCTTGGGTTATTTGGCAAACCTACCCCTACAAAATTTGTACTGCAGCCTTAAATGTCTGCATATTGGCCTTCAGCCCTCAGTGAACATATGTGAACCTGGGTCACTACCCTTCCCATTTCTGCTCTACTTTCTATTCCCAACAGCTCAAGCTAGGCTTAAATTCTCCTTCAGCAAGGGACTCAATCCTCATCTAATGGTGACTCATGTGCAATGTTGCGAAATGAGAGCTCTTATGTAGGGACTGAAGAGGCATTGCCCTCAAGCTTATGTTAGGCCTAGGAGCTGGAGACTGTTGTGAAATGTTTGTAGAAATAAAAGAAAGAAGGAAAGGGGAGGAGGGCGGGGGGTGGGGGTGAATGGGTGACAGGCACGGAGGGGGACACTTGACGGGATGAGCACTGGGTGTTATTCTGTATGTTGGTAAATTGAACACCAATAAAAATTAATTTATAAAAAAATAAAAAAAATAAAAAATAAAAATAAAAAAAATAAAAAAAAAAAAAAGAAAGAAGGAGAGAATGGAAGAGAGGAAATCATGAAAAAAGTGGTAAATGGATAGGGAATGGGACTTCAGGAGACAAGTGTGGAAGATAAAACCTACAGCATTAGTTAGTAAAGCACTAACTGTTGTAAAAGATAAACCTACAAATTTCAATTATTTAATCCAAGAGAAATTTATTTCTTGCTCACAGAAGTCTAAAACAAGTGTTTCTGATTGTCAAGCAGCTGTTTTTCCAAGCTAGGATTCAGGGATGGATCCAGATTCTTCCCATTTTATGACCCTGCTACCTTTAGTGTGTGGCTTCTAAGCTACTCTACATCAAGCCAGAGGAGGCGACAAGAATTTATAATATCAAATGTGAAGTTATCCAGGCCTGGAAGTGTGAAACATCTCTTTATTCACATTGGCTAGAACTCAGTTATGTGGCATGGATGAAGGCAAGGGAGTCTGGAAATATAGTCTAGCTGAGTGCCCATGAAGAAAAGTGGGTTGGATAAATACCTAGCCAGTTTAACAACACTCACTTAATTTTGCACAAGGAAAACCCTGACTGTAACCCAAAAGTATAGGTCTATAGGTTGGAATTATCATATTTTTGCAATGAGAGCACTTAAAGGTTGAATAAAATCTAGAGAACATTTAGATTATATAGATTAACATCTCTCAAAAAAAAAAAAAAGATTGCCATCTCTGCCTTCTGATCATCTTAATGGCTAATGCTGATATTTTGGTTCCAACTTCTGGTCATAAAAATCTTGCAGAATCAAAGGCCTGATCCTGTTATACTAATGGAAACTTGATTGTATTCTTTGTCTAAGAGGGTCAAGCATGAGCAACAATGTTTTCCAAATATTTCTACTTTATAATAAACCACTACCATATATCTCTAAAAGATTTTAACCTATACAATGTCACTCTTTTAACATATGCAATATCATATATAAATATAGTCATACTTTCATATATATATGAAAGTACACCTTAGTAAAATCATTTTAAAGATAAAATTATAAAAAGTCAAAATGACCTAAGAAAGCTAATTCAGCTTCAGATTTTTAGATATTCCCTGTTATGTACCAAGGACTGTGTTAACAGAGATATATTTCTCCATCATTTATTAAGTTTGTTCAGGTCAGAGCAGAACTTGAGTCAACTTTTAGCTGGCTAACATTTCAATGGTACAGAATTCTGAGTTGAAACTTTTTTGTAGCACTTGAAATATGTCTTAGTGGTATTCATGGTTCCTAATAAATCTTTTGTCATTTATTTAATTATTTTCCCTATATATAAGATATTGTTTTTCTGCTTTTAAGGTTTTCTCTTTGTCTTTATGTTCAGAAGTTTAATTTTGACGTGTCTTGGTGTGAATTTCTTTGGATTTATCCTATTCATGATTTTATCAGCTTCTTGAATCTGTAGGCTTATGCCTCTTACCAGTTTTAAAAAGGTTTTCAATTATTTTTTCTTCAAGTATATTTCAGTCTCACCTTGTTCCTCTACTCTTTCCAGGACTCCAACGACAGAATGTTAGATCTTTCATTATAGTCCCATAGTTCCCTGAGGACCTTTTTTTACTTTTTTTTCCCAGTCTATCTTCGCCCTATTGTTTAGATTGTGTAATTTCTATTGCTCTATCTTCCAATTCACTGAGTCTTCCCATTATCTTTTTCTTTCTGCTGTTGAGCTCAGGTTCTGAACTTTTATTTTTGATTATTGTATTTTTCAGTTCTAAAATTCTCCTTTTTTAAAAAAAGATTTTATTTATTTATTTATTCATTCATGAGAGACACAGAGAGATAGAGAGAGGCAGAAACATAGGCAGAGGGAGAACCAGGCTCCCTGTAGGTAGACTGATGCAGAATTTGATCCCACGACCCCAGGATTACAACCTGAGCCAAAGTTAGATGTTCAACCACTGAGCCACTCAGGAGCCCCAGTTCTGAAATTTTCATTTGGATTTTCTGTATGTCTTCTATTTCTTTTTAAAGAACTTCTTCTTCTTCTTCTTCTTCTTCTTCTTCTTCTTCTTCTTTCTTTTTTCATTTGTTTCAAGTGTATTTATAATTGCTTGCTCAAGCATTTTTATCAGAGCTGTTTAAAACTTTTATCAGAAACTTCTGATCTGTGTCATCTTGGTATTAACATCTATTATCTTTTTTCATTCAGTTTGAGATCTTCCTGGTTTTCTTTTTTTTTAATTGAAAACTGGACATTTTCATATTAAGTTATAAATAAATTTTATTTTTATTTTTGAAAGATTTTATGTATTTATTCATGAAAGACACATAGACAGAGGCAGTGAGATAGATAGAGGGAGAAGCAGGCTCCTTGCAGGAAGCCTGATGTGGGACTCAATCCCAGAACCTCAGAATCACGACCTGAGCCAAAGCAGATGCTCCACCACTTAACTACCCAGGCATCCCTAAGTCAATTTTATTTTAATTGACTTTCTCTGAAACTGGCCTAGCAGGGGAAGTGGTGCAGGAGGTAGTCACCAAATGGTTTTATAAGTCCAGGTATCCCATTCAGACTGCTGATATCTCATTACTGTTGGGCAAGGGTAAGGGTTTCAGCTTCCCACATGGTTCCATGACACCATGTTTAGGATTGCTATGTTATATTGGGCAACACTGAAAGTCCTGACTCTTCCCTATGCCTCCTCTGACAACATTCCAGGAGAGAGGGAGTGGGACACTTCATTTCTGCTGGATAAGAATAAAAATTCAGACTTCTATGTTATCTCCACGAATACTGTAAGAGGTGGGGGTGTTACCAGATGGTGAATGTGAGCATCTTGGCTCCCTACTTGACCTTTATGACAAAAACCAGTGGGAGTGTTCAGATGCCTTGTTACTACCTTTAATGGGTAGAAGTCTAGGCTTCCACATCATTATTTTTGGGTATGTGGATGTAGGATAATTTCTGTGGTGTTTGTCTAGAACAGAGCAGTTATTATCTACAAGTTTTCTATCTTCCTGTGCTATACCTTTCCTGGTCCTTCGACTAAAGACAGCAGGCTTTTGTTGGAGGGTTTTTTTTTTTTTTTTTCTGGTGGCATTTCTGGGTTACTGGCTTCTTTAGGACCTAGTCTGGCATATATTTGGTAAAAGAAAATTGAGGGAACTTACCACAGTGTCATTTCTCAAGTCAAGTTTCCTAACCAGTCTGCTTTCTTCCCTCTATCCTTCATAGTCTTTTTATGTTGTTCTATATCTAACATATAGGGGTTTTAGTTGTACTTAGCAGGGCAATAGGGAAAAGCTTGTTTATCTTCTCAGAAATAGAAGTCTAGTCTTCATGAAATTTTTTTAACATGCTCAGATTTGTGTTAAGGAGTGAATTTGTTGTGATAAGCACTGGATATTGTATGGAAGTGTAGAATCATTACATTGCCCAACTGAAGTTAATATTATACTGTATGTCAACTAAATTGCATTTAAATAATTTTTTTTAAAAAAAGAAGGACCACTGTGAACATAGTAAGGCCTGTTACAGATCTAACAAGACTCAGAGTTAGATTGTGAGGATAAGGAAGATAACACAGGGACAGAAAAGATGGGAGTAAGAAAAATTGAGCGAAAGACCAGTCATATACATACCCTCTGACCCTAAAATCCTATATGACAATGGGAAGCTAGGGTGGATATATATTCTTCATAATATTTCATAATGATGTTATAGAAACAAAATAACATTAGTCAATGGAAATCAAACGGTTTTTTTTTAAAGTAAAGATGCAAATTGGACATTCCTTGAATTGATTTTCAGTGAATTGATTTACAACTGTTTCATGTAAGGCAGACAATGAGGTCTAATAGTTACAGGTTTTATGAAAAATCAGTAACTGATTTCATGAAACTCTTATGTCAATCTTCAGTAAAAGCTGATAACTAAACCTAATTCAGTGAAAGCAATTTTTGAAAATTATGCTAGTAACCATGTACTAACATTCATCAGTAATTTAATATGTCCAGTTACTAATATGTATTGCTTTCTATCATCTGATACAATTCATTGATAGCTATGGTTTAGGACCTTTTTTTGATCACTAACTCCTTTGAAAGCCTGATAAAAGTTGTAGAAACTATACAGAAACATGTAAAGAGATTTGATACCTGAGACACAGCATGATTAAATACTGGCTGGCAGCTGTTTGGACTGGCCAAGCATACATTCTTATTGGATTGTGCCTAAGACATACAGGTAGTTAAATATTTTAAATATAAGCCCTGCATTATCAACCCCTAATTTTGTATAAAATGTCAAGAAGTTCCTGAACACCCCCCAGATCTGTTTCTGAACCAATTAGATCGCATGTATGTTAAGGTAGGAGCTCCTGATCTAGATATGTATGGACTACTTATCTTTCAAAACATTTTCCATAAGTATTAGTTTTCTGATCCAGGTTTCTATTACTTAAGTCTGTTACTTTATCTTAGGCGAGGGTTATATACAATTAGAGATGGCTTCAGTACGTTCTCATTCATTATTTAATCAAATTTTGGCTATATTCCCAGCTTTAAGCATAACTCACTTACCTTGATTCTCAAGGCCTTCTGGAGACTTGAGTCCTTGACATTTAGCAGCTTCTCTTGGTATCAAGCTTTCCACAGCATCTCTTGTATAGATTGCTTTATGCTAGTCCCTTGTTTCTCAAATTACAGTATATGGATCAGCTGCATTGGGATCTTGTCAGAAAGGCAGGATTCATACCTATTGAACTAGGATGAAGATTTTAACAAGATCCCCAAGTGATTTGCATACTCTTAAAGTTTGAGAAGCAATTCTCTAGTAAATAATTTATTTCTTCAGCAAGATTGTGTTTGCCTCCAAGTACAGAGAAAAGTTAGAATATACTTTGTATAAGATGCTAGGTTACCCAACAGTGAATTTTAACTCTCTTTCCAAATGAATCTACATGTAGAATTTACTAAACTTCTCTAAAGATTTTGTTTCTCAGGTGAAAATTTGTTCTTGAGATTGAATTTGAAAGAATGTGTGCATTTGGTTGTCTCTCAACAATAATTCCCTTAAGACATCACACCAGATGATTGCAGTTTTCCATTTAGCCGGAATAGAACTACCTGAAATGATGTAAAAAGGCTCATCTCTTTTATAAATTTCAGAATCTTTATCTCTAATGCTGATGATGGGGATGGCTAGGGTTGCCAGATAAAATAGAGAACACCCAGATAAATTTGAATATCAGATGAGCAAGAAAATGCTTTTTCAATATAAGTATGTCCCAAATATTGTGTGAAACATCTTTAAATATTAAATATTCATGGAACATAGTTATACTAAAAATATTAATTGTTGATCTGAAGTTCAAACTTAATCGAATGACTTACAGTTTTATTTGTTAAGTCTGGCAACCCTGGAGGGCAAAACTTAAATGAAACAAATTAATGGGAAATCAGAAGATAATATTTGAATATCAATGTTTATATTTTGACATAAAACATAAAGGCACCCTGTGAGCCTCCTGAGATCACTTTCTTAGTGTCAGGAAAGCCAAATTTATTCCTACCAAATTGGTGGAGAAAGCGAATGGAAAGGACTTTGATTTTGTATTAATACAGGTCTTGCTTTTAAGAATGCATATACCTTTGATGTAACACATCAAGCACCAGTCCAAATCTCCAGTCTCCATGGTATGAGAAAACCAGGCATGCTACCAGGCAATTAGCTGTTGACAGCTGCTAAATTCAGTGGAGATTTCTGCAGTTATGTTCTTTGAGATGTTAAATTCTGGTGGCCTTGACTGCATAGCTACAGAGAGTGGGATTACTCCAATTTATTACAATGAACTGTCCTTGTAGAAGATGTACCTGTAGCTCGTTAGGCACGGAATAGGAAAATGCTTGTTAATTCTGTCTTATAACTCAACCTAAATTAAATTTGACAAGCATTCCAAAAATACATAATTTTCCAGGTAACCAGTTTCTTCAGCAGCTTAGATGATATGAAGAAGTAATAAATTGGATGACAATTAATTCCTTGGGTAACTTATTCCTATGAATTTATTTTATTTTAAGATTTTATTTATTTAATCATGAGAGACACAGAAAGAGAGGCAGAGGCACAGGCAGAAGAGAAGGCTTCATGAAGGGAGCCCTATGTGGGACTTGACACCGGGGCTCTGGGATCATGTCCTGAGCCAAAGGCAGACGCTCAACCACTGAGCCACCCACGCATTCCTATTCTTATGGATTTAGACTAGTTTGGGCTATAAAGTGCTCCTGGGTAGTTGTAGAGTGAATTATACCAGAGGAGTGTTTCCCATCAGCAATTTAAATGCTGCAAGCACACTGTTAGAGACTAATGCATTTCAGTGTACCATCATCTAAAGATGGAGAGGTTTTGTCTGTAGTAGATGGTAGAGTTGAACACTCAGTTGAGAAATCCATACTTTTCTCTTGGTTATTTCACCATCATAATGATGGCAAAAAACTTACTTTGTTTTTAAAAACTCTTTAGTATAGAAAATATCAAACAACCACAAAAGTAGAGAATATTATAATAAATTCCCAGGCACCTACAGCTCATTATCACAATGTTTCCTCTATTTCCTCTCTCCCTGTGGAATATTTAAAAAAAAAACCTCAGACATCATCTTTCACTTGTTTATAATATCAGACTGTATTTGAAATGCAAGGACTTACTTTCCTTTTAAAATATAGCTATGTTATCATCAGAATTTTCCCTAAATAAATAATAATTCTTTAGCATCAAATATCTAGTGATCCTATTCCCCTATCATTCTGTAAATATTAATTTTGTTTTTGTAGTTTGTCTGAATTGGTGTTAAAATAAGGTGTCATTTTATCTGTAGGTGTTTCATCCATCCCTTTTTTTTTCCTTGCTGATTTTTTTGTTAATAAATTCAGTATTTGACCTGTGAAATTTGTGAATTGCATTCCTGTATTATCATTTACATGTTCTTCTGCCCTTATTTCCTGTGAATTGGTAGTTAGAGCTAGAGGCTTCATCATAGTTAGGTTTAATTATTCTGGCAAAATTACTTCATAGGTGGTGCTGGGTATTTCCATCAGGAGGGACATAAAATTTAATTGTTTATGTTAGTATCATGATCACTGTAAAATGATGACATAAAAATCCATTTAATAATTGGATTAGTTATATAAAGAGAAACTTTTCCTCATTAACTGTTTGCTTATCTGAGGTATAGTACATGTAGGGAAAGCAGAAAAATGCTGGGTTATTTCACTTTATTTACCAGTTTTCAAAATTATGTTTTGGTTTCTTAGAATACCTCAAAGGTGATCAGTGAGATTTTTAAAAAAATTATTATTATGTACCCATGGACTGAAACATATTTCATATGTTGTAATGTATTGTAGTTATTATCCTTTCTGGTGCTCAAATTGTTCCAGTGGGAGCTTATTCACATTGATTCCTGAGTCCTTTTGACGTGATTCTAATGATTTTTCTTAGCTTCATTTTGTTTTTTGTTTTTTTTTTTCTGGGATACTAAGATTTTCTACGATCATTCTAGTCATTTTTTTTTTTTTTGCCCCAGAACTGGATAAATCATTTCTCCAAGGAGCCCTGGTTTCTGTCAGTGGGAAAAAGTATTTATAGACAACAACAATAACAGAATTAGTTACTCTATTCTTTCCAGGCAGGATTCTATTTTATCAGTGTAACTTCAGAATAGAGAGAGGTGGGATTGCTGGATCAAAGGGTAAATACATATGCAATATCAGAAATATAAATGTGAAACAGTTATAAAAACATATCATTTGATAAAATAATTCTTTAAATTTTATTTACATATTCATGAGTTTGGAAAAATAGTTTTTTAATTTTAATTTTTTAATTAATGTTTGCCTCATCAATTAGCCCAAAAAAGTATACAATAGTTTTTACTTAAAATTCACAACTGAATTTATAGATTTCACATATAAGTGAAATTATATGGTATTTGTCTTTCACTGTCTGGTTTATTTCACTTAGTATTATACTCTCTAGGACCTTCCACATTGTCAAAAATGGCAAGATTTCATCTTTTTTTAAGGCTGAGTAACATTTTGGTATCTATGTATATCATATATATCACATATATATATATTTCATTGTATATGTATACATATATATATCATATCTTCTGTATACATTCTTCTACTGATGGATACTTGGGTAGCTTGTGTCCATCTTGGCTATTATAAATAATGCTATAATGAATATAAGAGTGCATATACCTTTTTTGAGTTAGTGTTTTTGTTTTCCTTGGGTATATACCCAGTAGTGAAATTACTGGATCATATGATATTTCTATGAGTAAATTAAGAATGAAACTGGACTACCTTCTTATACCATACATAAATAAACTCAAAATGGATAAAAGACCTAAATGTGAGACCTAAAATCATAAAACTCCTAGAAGAGAATATAGTAAGTAATTTCCTTAACATTGGCTGTAGCAACATTGTTTTATATATGTCTCCTAAGGCAAGGGAAACAAAAGGAAAAATAAACTATTGGAACTACACAAAAATAAAATATTTTGCACAAAAAGGAAATCATTGGCAAAATGAAAAGGCAACCTACTGAGTGGGAGAAGATATTTGCAAATGATATATCTGATAAAAGGTTAATATCCAAACTATGTAAAGAACTTATATAACTAAACATACACAAAATAATCCAATAGAAAAATGGGCAGAAGACCTGAACAGACATATTTCCAAAGAAGTTATACAGATGGCTAACAGATACATGAAATGATGCTCAACATCACTCATCATCAGGGAGATGCAAATCAAAATCACAATGAAATGCCACCTTACACCCATCAGAATGGCTAGAATCAAAAAAGACAAGAAACGAAAAGTGTTGGTGAAGATGTGGAGACAAAGGAACCCTCATGCACTGTTGGTGGGGATGTAAATTTTCCACTGTGGAAAATGACATGGATGTTCCTTAAAAAATTAAAAGAACCCTATGATCAAAGTATTTTTTTGTAAGCTTATAGTATTTATAGTTCTGAAGTTAATAAAGCTTAAAACTTCTCTAAGACCTTTAGGAGACCCTTATAATTTAATTAGTGTATTAGTTTGCCAAGGCTGACATAACATAATTCCGCAGATTGGGTGGTTTGAACAATAGAAATTTACTTTCTCACACTTTTGGAGGACAGAAATCCAACATCAAGATATCAGCAAGTTTGGTTTCTCGTTAGACTTTTCTCCTTGGCTTGCAAACGGCCATCTTCTTCCTGGTTTCTCTTTGTGCACGCAAGTATTTGTGTCTGTTTTGGATTTGGGCCCACCCTAATAGCCTCATTTTGACTTAATCACCTATTTAAAGACTTATCTTCAAATACAGTCACATTCTGAGGTACTGGGGGTTAAGGGTTCAGCTATATGAACCTTAATAACCTTAATTTTGAGAAAACACATGCAGCCAATAACATGTCCAGTTCTCCATAGGGGTTGTGACATTTAGCATTTCCACGAACACTGCTTGGAAGGCCCCTTTCTTCACAATTTCATCAACATAATACCTTGCCAAACCTTTGAATTTTTGACAGAGTGTAAAGAACGATATCTCAGTGTAGTCACTTCTATAAACTATTTTATATAAACTATTTTATTGAAGTATGGCATGCATGAAGTTAAGTACACAAATATAATATATAGGGTATTATTAATTTTTCCAAAGTTAAGATACATATGCAGTCATTACCCAAACCAAGGGAGAATACTGTCAGTATCCCAGAAGCCTCTCTCTGTACCTCTTAAGTAATTTACCTCCTCTCTTAGATGACACTTAGATGACTTCTATTGCCAGATTCTTTTTGCCTATTTTTTGAACTTAATATAGATGACATCATATAGTAGGTACTCTTCTGTGCCTGAATCATTTTATTTCTATGAGATTCATCCATATTGTTTATTTAGCAATAAAATATCCCCTTTCATTATAAAATATCCCACTATATGAATATACTAGCGTTTATCCATTCTGTTTGTTTCTGGCATTTGGTTTGTTTCAAGTTTGAGGCTGTTTTGAATAATACTCAGCCTATGATGTAAGTACATTCAGCTTTAATAGGGAACAATTGATTTTCCAAAGTAGTACCAATTTACTCTAACAGTAGTGATTATGACCTCCAGTTGATACTCATCCCACCAACACTACACATGGTTAAATTATAAACATTTAGGTGGGTAAGAGATGGTTTCTTATAGTTTTAATTTGCTTTCTCTTGATGACTAATGATGTTGAGCACATTTTTATGTGCTTAGGGGCCATTTGTATCATCTTATTTGTAAAATATCTAGTCATTTCACTTGGCCATTTTTTCTCTCACCATGTTGTCTTTTTTTATACATTCTGGAAAAATCTGTTCTTTATGTTTTCTATATATGAGTCCTTTCTTGGATTTAGATATAACAAACAAAAAAAAGAGATATAACAAATATTTGCCCCTCTTCTGGGTTGCAAATTATTTTAATGATAAACTTTTATTTTAGAACAGTTTTAAGCTTGCAGAAAATCGCAGAGAGTACACAGCATTTCCATATACCCTACACCCAGTTTCCTCTATTATTATTTTCTTTTTTAAAATATTTTATTTATTTATTTGAGAGAGAAACAGAGATAGTGAGAGAGAACACAAGCAGTGGAGAGGGAGAGGCAAGCTCCTCACTGAGCAGGGAGCCTGATGTGGGGCTCAATCCCAGAACCCTGGATCATGACCAGAACCAAAGGCAGACACTTAACTGACTGAACCACCCAGGTACCCCTCAGTTTCCTCTATTATTACAGGGACACCTGGATGTCTCACTGGTTGGACATCTGCCTTTGGCTCAGGGCATGATCCCAGTCTGGGGATCAAGTCCTACATCAGGCTCCCTGTGAGGAGCCTGCTTCTCCCTCTGTCTGTTTCCCTGCCTCTCTCTGTGTCTCTCATGAATATATAAATAAAATCTTTTAAAAAAATCCTACATTAGTATTGTATATTTGTTATAATTAATGAATCGATATTGATACATTATTGTTAACTAAAGTTCATATTATCCAGATTTTCTTAGTTTTTAACTAATTTTTTTTCTGTTTTAGGATCTTATCTATGTTATCATGTTACATTTAAGTGTCATATCTTCTTAACCTCCTCTTGGTTGTGACAGTTTATTAGATTTCTCATTGTTTTTGATGGCCTTGTGAGTTTTTAAGGGTATTAGTCATGTATATTGTAGAATGCTCTTCATCAGAATTTGATGTTTTTCTCATGATTAGACTGGCATCATAGGCTTTTGGGAGGAAGACCATATAGATAAAGTGTCATTTTCATCGCATCATATCAAGAATAAAATACTTATCGACATGACTTGTTGCTGTGGATGTTAACCCTGCTCACCTGGTTGAGGTAGTGCTTGTCAGGTTTCTCTTTCAAAAAGTTTTTTCCCATTTACATACTGGACCCTTTAGAAGGAAGTCTCTGTCTTCAGCCCACACTTTCAGAGTGGAGAGTTCCACTGTTATACTCCCTATCCTTTAGGGCAGAGTATCTATATAAATTATTTGGAATTCTCTGCATGGAAAATATGTCTCTTCTCCCCAATTTATTAATTTATTTAATCAATTTATATCAATATGAACTCAAAGATATTAATTTACATTGTAATCCAATGCTATTTTATTTTGTTGTTCAAATTGTTTCAGCTTTGCCTGTTACGAGCTCTTTCATGGCTTCTGTGTCCCTTTGATGTACTCTCAATAATGTGGGATGTTTTTTTGAACACTTTCTGGCACTACAAGGATGTTCTAGTCTCATAAAATTCCTATTGAAGTCCTTGAATCAGCCATTTCTGTGAGAAGCTCTGATTCCCTTTATTGGAGAATGATAAAGAAGCCAAGATCAGGGCACTAAGTGGGTTCCTCACTCCTGGAGTATCATTGCTTCCAGGCCTTCTCATTTGATAGAGCAAGGCAATATATGTGTATATGCCATCCTGTGCGTGCACATGTATCTACACATATTTCCATGTGTAAACATTTGTATCTATGATAGTTAAATTAATTCACCTGATGAGTTTATACTCGGCTAAACCAATTCATATGCAGACTCTAATCCATAATTCATGGACTTTTTAGCTTCTTTTGCTTGTGTATCAATAACCTTCGATTCTAACAGAAAAATCTAGCTCCCACTATCTACCACCTATTCACTTAATTGTTCAATTCCAGTATACATATGTAGTGATTCCAGAATTTAAAAAAATATGCAGTCTTTTTTTTTTAAGATTTTATTTATTCATTCATGAGAGACACAGAGAGAGAGAGAAGCAGAGACACAGGCAGAGGCAGAAGCAGGCTCCAGGCAGGGAGCCCCACATGGGACTCAATCCAGGGTCTGCAGGATCAGGCCCTGGTGTGAAGGCGGCGCTAAACTGCTGAGCCACCCAGGCTGCCCAAGAATTATTAATTTTTTACATCTGAGGGATACAACTTTATCAAATAGAATATTGTTTCTTTTGCCTTTAGTGTTAAAGACACTTATTCCAGTTACCTAATTGAACACCCATCTCCTTCAGGGAAGTTGTTTCATAGTGTAAGACATTTAGATTGTTTTGTCATACTCTAAATCAACTTGTCCAAATCGCCATTTATGTGCTCCTACCAATTTGTGTCTTTGGTGACTTCTGCTCTAGGTAAGCGGATCTCTGTTGCTATATTAATCTGCCTGTGCCTATTTCCCTAGATTTTGGAGTGGTGGTTTGCCCTGAAATCCCATTTCTCCAATGGGTTAAGCAAATTTGTTTATATACAGTTTGTTTACATTTGTTCTTTAAGGAAAAGGTGACTTCCAATTTCTTTACATGTTGGAGATTTGGCTTGATTTTTTATACTCTTAATGATGTCTTTTGATGAATTGATGTGCTTTTTTTAAAAAATATTTTATTTATTTATTCATGAGAAACAGAGAGAGAGAGAAAGAGAGAGGCAGAGACACAGGTAGAGGGAGAAGCAGGCTCCATGCAGGGAGCCCAATGTGGGACTCGATCCTGGGTCTCCAGGATCACGCCCTGGGCTGAAGGCGGTGCTGAATCACTGAGCCACCCAGGCTGCCCAATTGATGTGCTTTTTAATGAAATCCAAATTATCATTTTTTAAATCTTTTTTTGGTTACTGTTTTTTTCTACTTTATTTAAGCAATATTTGCCTTCCAAGGTTGTAAAGCCTTTTTCTATATTTTTATCTAACAGCTTTATTGTTTTATCTTTCACATTTGATCTACGATCCATCTGAGATTCATGTTTGTGTGTGGTGGAGATGGAGTTAGGATTTACTTATTTTTCCCATGTGGATTTTCAATTGTTTCAGTACCATTTAATGAAAATTCCTTCCTTTTTCTACTATTTCTATTGCAGTTCACCTTCACTGAAAATTAAGTAATACCTATTTAGACTGTTTCTAAACTCTATTCTGTTCCAATGGTCTATTTGTTATTCATTATATCAATCACATTGTTTAATTACTGTAGCTTTAGAATGTCTTAATATTTGGTAGTGTAATGTCTTAATGTTTAGTAGTAAAAGTCCTTTAATTTTATGTTTCCTCAAAATTGTCTTCTCTATCATTGTCCCCTTGATTTCCATAAAAATTTTAGAATCAGTTTGTCACTTTCCACCAAAATCCCTGCTAAAATTTGAATGAAATTGCATTGAATCTGTAGAGTGATTTGAAGAAAATTGATAACTTAAAAATATTGAATGTTCCATCTTTGAGTAGTACAAAACTCCATTTATGTTGCTTTTATAAAATCTGGTGGGTTTTTTTCCCTGTAGTGTTTTTATTTATTTCTCAAATTAAGTCCTAGGTGGCTAATATTTTTGATGTTATTATAGATTGTTTTTTTTAAGTTCATTTTCTAATTATGCTTTTGTCTACTACATACAATAATAATTTTTATGTTGTCCTTATAGCTAGTTACCTTATTAATTTATTAAGTCTAGTAGTTTGTAATAAGCCTTTTACATTTTTCTGTGTATACTATTATATCATCTGTGAATAACAGTTGTACTTCTTCCTTTCGAGTCTTTATAACTTTTATTTGTTATTCTTGCCTTAGAGCAATGATGAGGACTTCTTCATATTGTTGAATAAAATCATAGTAGCTGACTTTCTAATTTTATTTTATTTTTAATTTATTTTTAAAAGATTTTAAAAATTTATTCATAAGAGACACACAGAGAGAAGCAGAGACATAGGCAGAGGGAGAAGCAGGCTCCCTTTGGTGAGCCTGATGTGGGACTCTATCCTAGGACCTGGGGATCATGACCTGAGCCAAAGGCAGACACTCAACCACTGAGTCACCCGGGTGTCCCGGACCTCCTTATTTTAGTCTCAATACCAGAGGATAAAGCTTACAGTATTTCAGCTTTAAGCAGGACATTTACTGGGTAGTCTCTTTTTTTTTTAGATTATATAATTATTCATATCATACAAAGAAATTTCTTTTTCATTCCTATTTAATAAAATTATATATAAATATATATATAATATATAGAAAGAATGAGTGGTAAATTTCTATCAAATTTTTTCTGTTGATATGATCTACATGTTTTTTCTCCTTATTTTGATAATGTGGTTAATTACATTAATTGATTTATGTATTTTTAAAAATTTACATTCATGGATTAAATCCAATGAGATCGTGATATATATATGTATATATATTATTAGATTTGATTTATTAGTTTTCTTATAGGTGTTTCACATCTATGTTGTGGGAGAAATTTTAATGCAGTTTTCATTTCTTGCAATATTCTTAGCAAGTATTGATATCAAAGTTATGCTGGCATCAGGGAAAGTGCACTTTCTTTTTAAAACCCTGGAAGAGTTTGCATAAGATTGATGTTATATATTTGAAAGAATTCACTAATGAGGTCATCTGGTCCTGGAGTTTTCTTGGTGAAAATGTTTTAAATTATAGACTACAGTGCTTTAATAGATATAGATGCATTTGATTTTCTGTTTTTTATTGTGTCAGTGTTGCTTAATTGGATTTTTAAAGAAATCTAATTTTTACTTAATCTGTTTAATATTTGCAAGATCTCTAGTGAAGTCCTTTTAACTCCAAAATTGGCAATTTATGTCTTCTTTGTCTTGATCACTTTTTCCCAAAGATTTATTGATTTGATTAGCTTTCCAAAAAAATCAATTTTTCGTTTTTAAAATTCATTTTCTTTTTTTAAGATTTATTTATTTATTTATTTATTTATTTATTTATTTATTTGAGAGAGAGATAGAGAAGAAGAGCAGGAGAGCTGGCAGTAGGGGCAGAAGGAGAGAGAATCCCAGGCAGACTTCATGGAGAGTGCAGAGCCCATGCGGGGCTCTATCTCAGTATCATGATCTGAGCCAAAACCAATAGTCAGATGTTCAACTGAATGCACCATCAAGGCATCCCTCCTCTTTTTGTTTTATATTTTATTTATTTCTGCTTTTTTCTGTCTTTTAAAGTCCTCCCTTCCACCTTCTTGGATCTTCCTTCTTTGTTTCCTTCCTCCTTTCTTCTTTCCTTTTTTTGTTCCTTCCCTCCCCTTACCCCCAATTTCTTTCTCCCCTTCAGGGAGCCTGATGTGAGACTCGATCCCAGGACCCTAGGATCATGACCTGAGCCAAAGGCAGATACTCAACCACTGAGCCATCCAGGCACCTTTATTGTTATATTCAATAATTTTCTGTTGTTGGAAATGTAAGTTGCTTCTAATTTTTAATGCTATACATGAGTCTACATATCTACCAACTTTTTTTGTGCAGTTTTCTTGTAAGAATGATGTATTTATCACCAAATTCAGACATTCTTTAAAAATTAATTTAGAAAATCACAAGCAATATTGAAAGGAAAGCTCAATTCCCTCCATTGGCCAATTTAATATACCTTTATATTCTGGCCTGGGAATATCTATAGGGTTCAACATTTCAAGCATTATCCAATTTAAGTAATACATGCTTTAGTATACATGAAGTTCCTCAAACAATGTGTTGGTGATAATATCAATTCTATGGTTAAGAAGCCTATAATTTCTTAGAAATACTGCTGTTGTACACATTTAATTCTAATATAAGGCAGAGGATTACAGAGATTTAATGGATGTATGGTGCTTATCACATAGCAAATGTTTGACTAATATGTTGAAATAAATTCTATTAAACATGATTCTATATCTCAGGGAAATGAGTGGATATTTGTGATGAGGAGAATACTGGAGAAGGCTCTATGCAGCAGCTAGTCTTTAAACTCTTCTGCCATAAGAGGACTACTCTGGGCAACAGCATGACCAAAGGCTTGAGAGTGGAGGCTCTCAAGAAAAAGAGTCTGCTGCAGCTGTGGATGATGCCAAAACACAAGGCCTTAAAATCTATGTATACATGTATTCTAGGTTAGCTGGTAAATACGGTCCTAAAAAATTATGTGGAATCTAATTTTTGTGAACTAATGGCTATTGTAGGGAGAATAAGCATTGTTCCTTTATTAAAGGGAAGAATTGTTTTTTAAATGTCTAATTTTTATCTAGATATTTACATAATAGTTTGGCTTCAAGTTGGCTATGTCTGTGTTATTATACTCTTCCCAGAGTTTAACAAAGTTATTTTGGTCTGTTTGTCTCTCTCTCTAAGATGACTGTACATAATAACTTATAGTTTGGGATTTGGGACTTAATTCATGCAAAAATAGACTTTTTGAATAGAGAGAATGTGAGTTATTTTCTGGAATTTATAAAAATAAGCATGGAAATGTAGGAATGTAATGTCTATAGTAAGAAAGAAAAAGGAGAAACAGAAAAGAAAGTCTTTGCTTTCATTATGTTTATCTCTGCTTCAACCCCTCTGTGGTGACTGGCAGGCCATTTGGAATTTGCTCGTTTCTTGCTTCCCTGTGCTCTGAAAAGCATCCAACTTCACTCCTTCATGGAAAATGTCTCTAGTATTATCCTAAGGGGTATGGTATCATCACCCTTTTATTTGATACAAGGCCAAAGCTACTGAAAGGTTAACTAGCAGTTATTTATAAAGCACTTCAGAAATAAAAAGTGTTCTACAAAAAACCAAGGTTATTAAGACATTGGCAGCATATATCAGAAAGTGGAAATTTTTCTGCTGGCTTCGTTTTTGCTTAATCTTTAAAAATGAAGATGTCAAACACTCAAATTTCAATTTAATTCAACAAATATTTATTGAGCACTATGATTTTCAGTTTGTAGACATAGATGAATAAAACTTGGTGCTTCCCCTAAAGAGGTTCAGTATTTAGTAGCTGGATACACAGATACACAGCTCATTATAATACAGGGTAAACTCCAAACTTTCCTCAAAATGGTAGAGAATCGGTAGTGTAGGTATCAAAGTGAGAGGGTACTTTTACCTGGAGTTAATTAGAGAAGAGTGATGTAGAAGGGACATTTGATCTGAGCCCTGAGGGATGGTAAATTTTTAAAAGAGTAAGTACTGAGGAAAGGGGATTTTAAGTAGAGGTAACTGAGGTTAGAAGTGGGAAAGGCATTTCAGGGAAAATAGGCTGTTAAGCCCAAACAGGGTCAGATTATAGAAGACCTTTAACCCTAGCCTAAGGAGGCAGTTGAGAGCTGCTGAAGGCTTCTGAGAGGGGGAAGTGAGGAAGGTAATGCCCAGGGCATGACTAGACAGAAAAAGTAGGCACTTGACAATTATTTATGTCATCCAATGGATCACACTTTTTTAAGGTACATTCTAATGCTGAGATCCGTTTCCTTGGATTAGTTCCTGTTTTCACTCAAGGTCATGGGTTAAGTTTCTGCTAAAATCTAAGTTGTGTTTTAATGGTATCTGTCCTCTACCTTGTAAAAATGCTTCTTTTTACTTTTTTCCCCCTACATCACCCACCAACATTGATCTCCTTTCTGCTTGGCTCAGCCTATTCCCCCAACCTCCTTGAAGACAAGGCCACTTTCCTATTCACTCTAGCACTGGCATCTCTAGTCAGGTTACTTTTGTCTTCCTACTGACTTTAGGTTTTAGTATTTCCCCAGATAATGGAGAGCTAGATGTACTTTCTGAACTTCTGATATTCCTTGTTCTAAGTTTTCAATGCTCAGTGTGACTCATTGTAGAGAAGAATGAGAGTAAAGTGTGAGTAAAACAAAAACAGAACCCTGACAGAGCGTGGAGAAGGAGATTCAAAGCATTTTTAAAACAAATTGAAAAAAAAATAAAATTAGAAAAAAATAAATAAAACAAATTGAACTCCAATAAAAATATGCAAAATAAAAAAAAACTATCCATTAAGCAAGATAATATCTCTGCCTCAGCTTCTTTGTGTATCAAAAGGAAAATAATAGTATCTACTGCATGGGGTTGTTAAAAAATTAAATTAGTTAATATTTTGAGCAAAATGTTTAGTGAGGTGACTTCTCCATGGTTGCCACTCAGTAAAGATGAACTTAAAACATAAAGGCAAAAATCTAATAGATATCTTAAAATAATTTTAACATGGAAACAATGTTATTTTTACTGAAACCCTTATTCTCATTCTACTTTCCCTTATTTTCTTTCTGCTTCATCTTGTTCCAGGTTCTTCTAGTATTTGTAACCTTGAGATAACATATCATAACCTGCTTTAAAGAAATTCTTCTCTCTCCCAGAAATCAACTAGTAGAAGGAAAGTCAAGTAACAGCCGGAGAGACACTACCTCAATTAAATAAGTGAGTTGTACTGAAATATTTCTTGCTTAACTCCAAATATCTTGGATTACTTCTTATAGATGAAGCATGGGCCATCTCAGCATGTTTTATCTGATGGTGATATGATCACATATTTTACTCAGCCAATTTCAGTCATATGATAACTTAGATTAGTGGTTCTCAATCAAGAGCAATTTTACACACACCCCTCTCTCACTCCCGAGAGTTTTTGGCAGTGTTTGGAAACATCTTTGTTTATCGAAAGTGGGATGTGTTACTGGCATCTCATGGATAAAGACCAGGGAGTCTGTTAAACATCCTATAATACATAAGATGGCTTTTACAACAAAGAAATACCCAGCCGCAAATGTAATAGTGCCAGAGTTGAGAAACTCTGGCTTACATTGAATCAGTCTACTCAGTGCCAGCTGAGAGCGAGGTTCTGAGGAGATGAGTGACTTACCAAGCATACTTGAATGGGGAATCCTGACCCAAGGCAGGTAGAATGACAGTTCTGTGATCCAGTGAAAATTTCCAACAATCACAGTGTGAAACAAACTCTGCCGATTTGTCAATTTTGTCAACATGATAGAAACAGGATATTCAGGGTATCACATGGCTGCAGGGCAGGGCTTAGGTAAATGACTGTTTTTGTGTTTCTTCTGATGGAGACCCTCCCAACAGGTATGAATGGTGACCTGGGACAGTTTGAGGACATTATCAGCTAAGTGGTTAGCTCAGCATTTTTAGCACATTGCAATGGAATCAAGAGAACAGGAAGAAAAGATGTCACAGAGACAGTTATTTAAATTATTTACAATAAGATAGATGTAAATGTTGGAATTAAAATATGTTCAAAATTCTTTGACATTCTCTTCAAAGGGTGAAACCTAATTCTCTTCCCTTTGAGTTTGGGTTGGACTTAGTAACTCACCTGTAATGATGGGCTAAAGCAGAAGTATGATATGTGACCTCTAAGGTTAGTTACAGAAGACATGTGATATCTGCCTTGCTCTCCTTTTTGGATCACTTGTTCCAGGGGAAGCCAGCTACCAGGTCATGAGAACACTAAAGTAGCTTGATGAAGAGGTATGTGTGACAAAAAATTGAGGCCAATAGCCATGTGAGTGAAGCATCTTGAAACAGGTCCTTGGCCTCAATTAAACCTTCAGATGAGTGTTTGAGAATAGCATGAAAATCCTAGCATGAGCCAGACCCCTCATTTTGAATTCCTGACCCCCAAAAACTGTGATAATGTGTACTTATTGTTTTAAGCTGAGAAATTTTGAAATAATTCATTAAGCATCAATATATAACAAACAAATACTCAGAAGGGAGTTTTTAAAGATTAATTTAGAGAGAGAGAAAAAGAGAGCACAAGTAGGGGGAGGGGCAGACAGAAGAAAAGAGAGACTCTTAAGGAATACTCCTAGCTGGATACAGAACCCAAAGCTGGGCTTGATCCCACAACCCTGAGACCATGACCTGAGCCAAAAATCAAGAGTTGGATGCTTGACTGACTAAGCCACCCAGGCACCCCATGAGTTGTTTTTTAATGACTGTTATAAATAGTATGCAGGCAGTTTGGGTATACCTTTTGAGGGGAGGGAGTCTCATTATCTATGTAAGAGATAGAATTTTGATTCAAAATTGTGTGGTTAAGAATATGGGCTCCTGGGCAGCCCCGGTGGCTCAGCAGTTTAGCGCCACCTTTGGCCCAGGGCGGGATCCTGGAGACCCAGGATTGAGTCCCATGTGGGGCTCCCTGCATGGAGCCTGCTTCTTGCTCTGCCTGTGTCTCTGCTTCTCTCTCTCTATCTCTCTATCAAATAAATAAAAAAAAAAGTAAAATCTTAAAAAAAAAAAAAGAATATGGGCTCCTGAACTAGACTGTCAAGGTTCTACGCTGACTAGCATTGTGACGCTGGATAGATTAATTTCTCAGGCTTTATAGTCTCTTCATTTAAAAAACAAAGATAATAAATAATAGTTATAAAGTGCTTATTAATATTTCTGGAATATAGTAAACATAAAACAAATATTAGCTGTTATTATTTCTGTAGTTCTATAACCTTACACTCAGATGGTGATTTATGTTTATAAAATTCTCTGCCTGCATTATCATAAATCTTGGAGGCTGGTTCGAATGGGACCAATGAATGAATTCTCAAATCAAGTTATTTAGGGCTATCTTCATCTGAGCTCTTGTCACTCACAGCTCTGGGCTTGTCTTGACATGGCAACACAGAAAGCCAATTGTGTTAGGACCATAGTAGCAGTTGCTTGTTAAATATTGTCATAAGAACAACCTCAAATATATTTGCATGAGAGACAAATTCGTAAAATGTTCATAGTTTTTAACAGCTTGGTTCTCAGTGAATGATCTTTCCCCTGAACTCATAAAGAAGACATATCTAGTTTTAGTACCAGGTAGGTTAATTTCTCAAAGAAGGAGAGTTGATCTCCAGTGTCTTATGCTCTTGCCTACAACTAACTTTTACCTTCTGGTTAATGTTGATGACAATGTTATGTGAATTTCAAGCATCTGGTACAAATCTGAAACTTGAAGTATAGAATTGCAAAATGAAATTTAAATTTACCAAAACTCTTCTCAGAACTACATTTCTATTTAAATAAGAGCTATCAGACCTGCTCCTGGCCATTTGCTTTCTCTGTTACATGTATCTGTGAGCTTTTAGAATAAACCCAGTGTTATGCACAGAATTTGCGTGTCCCTGAAATTCCATATGTTGAAAACCAAACTCCAATGTGATGGTATTAGGAGGTGAGGCTTTTTAGGGGTGACTAGTATTAGATGAAGTCTTCAACATGGAGCCCTCATGAATGGGATTAGATTAGAATGGGATTAGGATTGGAGAGAAAGTTTACATCCTATCCTTGTAAAGATACAACAAGAAGTCAGCAGCCTGCAACCTGCAAGAGGGTCCTTGCCAGCACAGTCTGTTGCTGTGAAAATCTTAAGATTTTCAGCTTCCAGAACAGTGCAAAAAAAATTTGTTGTTGATAAACTACTCATTTTATGATATTTTGTTATGCAGTCTGAGCTTAGACACCTAGGCATGGTTTACTAGACAGTGCCACAGTTGGGTTAATTGTGTACTTAACAAAGTGAGAGTAAAGCAGAGCAATCTATGGCTTTGGATATTTTTTATGATTATTTTAAACCTGGAAGTAGCATAATAAATGGGGAGAAATTTTAGAAAATTTTGCTGGGAGAATAAAATATAAGAAAATATACCAAGAGTATGTCTTTCCTGCTTTGAGTAGGAAATGGCAGATTTTCATCATGTTTATTAAAAAGTACCAAGAATAAAATTAAAGCACTTTTGAACTGTATGCACTTCTAAACTCTAAAAAAAGTACTACATGGCTCAAGAAACAGTAAATTAATAAAAGACAACTTGGTGACATTTGTTGTATGGGGAGGGAAATTTCCTTCATTAAAACTGACACTGTTTAAAAAATCTCAATGTCATCTCAAATCATGGTGCATTTTTGTGTGTGGCTAACCTGTTTACATCAAAAAATTTACTGAAATCAGTCTATGTTTTGTCATTTTTACTAAGGTAAAGTCTTTAGCAATAGCATTTCAAATCTTTCCTTGATATAAATTGCTGAAGTGATAGAAAGAAGAGAGGTAACTATTGGGGGAAAAATACTCCCCTTTTTGTAAGAAGAAAAATATTTTGAAACAAATTTTTTTTAATAAATTAGTATAACAGTAGTTTCAAATTTTTAGGGTTGTTACCAATATAAGTTATCATTATGAGTTAGTATTAATAAGGAATTTGGAACAGTGCCTTGCATAGAATACATATTATATAAGAGCTAGTTAAGTGCATAAATAAAAGAATTCTTAGGATTCAACCATTTAGGGAAGAAATAAATGCTAGTGACAATGCTCTATGAGATGAGTGACCAGAGGTATAATAGGAATGTAGCAGCAAGTAGCTGAACACTTATTTGTGTGATGACTTAGATCTGTTATCAAATGAAGCTGATCCAAATCATTCATATAGGTCTACAAAGGTTTTCTAGATATAACATGACACAGAATAGTTTTCTTGAATATTGAAAATGCTTTCCTCTTTTTTCCTTTGTTAGGGCTTCACCTCCAGTTGGTAGGTTCTAGATTAGTCTTTCAGATTTGTTCTTTAAGGATTTAGTGCTGAAGTTTTTTCATCAGAATGTTCCCTAACCTTATTATATTGTCCTTTGAATTTGTCTTGTGCAATTTCAACATGGTCTATCTTTCCAAAACACACACACACACACACACACACTTGGCAATCACAGAACTATCCCAACATGAATGTTAGACAAGTTTCTACTGAAGTTTGGATTTCTTGGTTGTCAGATTTCATTTACCCTCTAGGATGATTATTCAATATCAGGGAAGAAATGGTTGGAAATTCTGCTTCTTTCTGAAGTAAATTGAAACTTTCTGTGATAATCTTAATAATTCACATTTGCTTTAGGCTTTACAGTTTAAAAAACACTTTCTAGAAATTATCTCATTTGATTCTCACAACAGTCCTATAAAACATTAATAGTATTCGCTTTTTATCTGATGAGGAAACTGAGTCTCAGAGATTAAATTACCTACCCCAATATCACCACTATGTGTGAAGACTTTCCCTAAACTCTCTTCCTGACTAACCTTCAGTACATCACTCAAGGCACTTTAAAATCAGGATCAATCCGGGGTGCCTGGGTGGCAGATTTGGTTAAGTGTTTGGTTCATGTCGTGATCTCAGGGTCATGAGATTGAGCTCTGTGCTCAGAGCAGAGTCTGCTTGAGATTCTCTCTCCCTCTGCCCCTCCTGCTATGCCCCCTCTCTCTAAAATAAATAAATCTTTAAAAAAAAAAACTGGGATCAAGACCAAAAAATTCAAGATGGTTAGCAGTTTTTTCACTCTTTTAAAAAAAGTTTTCTGACAAATATGTTTCACCCTTCCTCCATAGTTGCTTAAGACAAGTTTGAGTCTCACTTAGCTGCCTATTAATGCTTTTGGTTTGAGATTTTTTGATTTTGTGGGAGGCAGAATTTTAAAGATGTCTCCCATCATTCCCATTTTCTTGCTATTCAAATTCCAAAGTAGGTATTACTATGAAGGGACTTTGCATATTTAATTAAGATAACTAATCAGATAACTTTAAAATAAGACTATCTTAGATTTTCTCAGCCAAAGAGGAAGTAAAAGAGAAAGCCAGAGGAATTAAAAGCATTATTGACTCCATATACAGTTGCTGGCTCAAAGATGGAGGAGGCCGTGTGGGAAGTCTGAGAATAATTCTGCCAACAACCAATGAGCTTGGGAAAAAAAAACCCCGAGCCCCATATGAAAACTGTAGCCCTGACTAATGCCTATGGGACCCTGGGCAGAGAATCCAACCACACTGTGCTGGACTTTTGGCTTATAGACATGTAAGATGATAAATGAGTATTGTTTTAAACTGCTAAATATATGATACTTTGTTATGCAACAATAGAAAACAAATACAGAGTTGTACATTTAAAGCCTATGAAATTTGAAGGAGAATACCTGTTATTTTTATTTACCATGTGCTTGGCCCCATTCACATGACCCTTTTCCTGGACACCAAGACGAGAGAGTAGTACAGTCTCCATTCATCATTGTCAAAAAGCACATGGCTCCAGGGGATTTTGAACAGCTCCTTCACATCTTATCAAGAGACTTTTACTACTCCCTAAGCAACAGTAACATTGTTCTATTTTATAAATAAAAGAGGTCTGAACCACTTTAAGAGGTCATACATTAAAAAAAAAAAGAGGTCATACATTGTGTAATTCCAATGGTGATGATGTTATCTGCTAAAGTGTATACATGCCACTTCATCTACCTAAACTGAGCAGGGCCACACACTTATTGTAGTCTCAACGCATTTTTTATTTTGTATGACTCTAACTGATCCCCTGGCACTAGACCAAAGGTCCCTTCTCCTCTTTGTACACTTGGGAAAAAAAATTCAGCCAGCACCTAAGTCCCATCTAATTGGGCATTTTGTTTGGACCATGAGTTGTATTCCTAGCTATTGTAGGCTTGTGTTCCTCAGAAATTCCTATGTTAAAGCCTTGTGCTCTATTACCTCAGAATGTGACCTTATTTGAAATAGGGTCATTATGGATGTAATTAATTAAAATGAATTCATACTAGAGTAGGGTGGATCTCCTAGTCTTTACTGGTATCCTAAAATTAAAAAAAAGGGAAAATTTAGAGACAGATATACACACATGAGGAGAATCTATACAGAAATGAAGACAGAGATCAGAATGATGCAGCAGAAGCCAAGGAATGCAAATCATTGCCAAAAGCTAGGAAACACATCTGGAACAGATCCTTTCCTCACTGCCCTTAGAAGGAACCAGCACTGCCAACACCTTGATCTTGGACCTCTACCTCTAGAACTGTGAGACTAAATTTATGTTGTGTAAGCTGCAGTTTGTGGTATTTTGTTTTGTTTTGCAAACTAATATACTAGGCAGTGTGGGAACCATTCCCAAATCAGCCCTCACTGTAGCTGATGAGTGGCAGAGATAACCTGTTCCACATGCTTGTGTCAATCTTGTTATAATTTTGCCCTTTTTGGCAAGCTTCTTCTGACACTACCAAAGTGTTCTGCAATCTGGTGTCATCTTTACACCTTTTCCCAATCAAGTCTGCCCATACAATCATATATTCATCAGATAACCTAAAGCTCCACATGGAGGAACATCAAGTAACAGAACCTAGAATAAGCATATAACTCATTAATGTGTGGTGGGCCAAATATCTAAGAGATAGTTTGTTACTTGTCATAAAAAAATTTTAAGTAAAGATGCAAAAAAATATTTCCAAAGAATTACCATAATTTTGTGAGTAAGCAAGGCATTGGGTTTTCTGAAGTTGACAAAATCAACTCATGGTCCTTTACATCAATATAAAAATTTACAATAGAGAAAGGTACCAGGGATTAAGTTTTTACTAATTATAATAATGTCTTGTATCAAAAGCAAAAAAAAAAAGTCAAGTATTTTTAACATTTTTCTGTCAAGTAAAGCATGCATTTAGCAACAGAATGTTTTTCTTATTCATATATTTAGCAACCTTAAGAGCTAGTGTTTGATAACAGGGAAAAAGGGATAATCCAGATTTGGGAACCATGGGTCTCACTTTCAGTTTCTTGACATTTTGCATGATTTTGAGCCATGGTTGTAACTCTTCTCTGCCTGGTTCTTCATCTGTGAAGTGGGAGTGGATGGGCTGCCACTATATTCTTCCCTAGGATGAAATACTAGCTGTGGAAATTAAGTTCGTTGAAAAATATGTCCAATATATATATATTCCCAAGGAAATAGGAAAACTATTTCTGTATACGTTTGTGTGAAAATTCATCTGTCACTGTGCCTTCCAAGTCCCAGCTTATTGGAATCATTTTCTATCAAGATTTGGTTGACAAGAGAGGAAAGTGAGCAGGGCATGGAAGCTAGAATTATAGGAATAGCAATAGGCAATGCCTGCATCAAAGGAACCAAGACTGGAAGCAGACCAGGAGGGGCAATTTCACTATTGTGAGCTTCTACATTTAATATTAGTATTGATATTGTCAATGCCATATGACATTTTGCAAATATGCTGAGGTTGGGATAATCTTCTGTATGTATGTGTGTACATGTATGTAAATATGTATGTAAATGCATATGCATGATTATATGTATATTAAACTGCTTGTATATATATGTATGTATATGTTTATAGATGTATATATATATACACACAAAATACTTTGAAGCTTCATAGAATGAAGACATATATAACAAGTACTTTATATAAATACTGAAGCAAAATGGGAAAGACATATATAATATGAATTTCCAGTTTTGAAAGATTTATCTAGCAATATTCACCCTTATGTTGTATTCTTAGATTTGGAGCCTTAAGAAACTCCTAAAATACAGTGTTGTGACAAGAAATCAAGTAGGCTAACTAGGGCAGATTGATCTAAAAAACTCATTATAAAATCTTACTCATGCTCCAAGGCTCAGTTATTTTTCTTTGAAATGTTTCTGGTCTCTCACTACCCTTTTCTGATGCCCCCAGCACGGAATTTATTCATTCCACTACTATAAATTTACCATATGGGATTAGCTCAGAAATTGCTTTCTCCCTTCCTCATACAAATACTTTGGAGTTTTGGTGCTGAGGCCACAGCAAGTGGCTAACACAGACACTGTCAGGACTGGATCTTTTATCTTTCCTCAACTCCAAGCAGAATGTCTGTAGCTTAGGGGCACTTGAGTGCATTTGATTCCATTGAATCCCTTGTGTTTGTGTGGAACATTGACTTATGCCTGTCTTCACATCAAGCCTCTAGTCACTGGTCATGCCTTTATTTCTCTGACTTCCTGTTTTTGTGACTTAAACTATTATTGAGATCCCTAGAATAAGGGATGACAGAGTCAATAAATATTCATTGAATAAGTAAATGAACTTCTACATGATTTGCTGCTGTGTAGTGCCACAGCTCAGATGCTGTGGTCAAACTTGTATTTAAACCCTATGGTGGCCACTTGTTAGCATTGTGATTGCGGGCAAGTCCCTTAATCTCTGTAAGCCTCATCAGTAATATGGAGCTAACAGTATTCACCTTATAAGGTTAGTTAAAAACAAAATGAGATAATCCATGTGATATATAATTACCTTATGATTTGCATTGTCTTTTTGTGTTTATGACCTGTAATTACAGGGGGCATTTTTATTCATGTTTATATCTTTAGAACCTCGTCCAATATACTCTGATTTAACCGTGAGTGGCAATGTTGGATAAATGACAGGGTCATGGCAGGTCACTGGAGTTTTTTTTTAAAGACTTTTTTGAAGCAGTTTTAGGTTCACAGCAAAACTGAGAGGAAAGTAAAGAGGACTCTTATATGCTCCCTATTCCCCAAACTGCACAGCCTTCCCCCACTATTGCCATGCCCCACCAGAGTGGTACATCTCTTACAACTGATGAACCTACATTGCACATCATAATATGATGGGTCACTGGAACTTTATAATGGCCTTCTCTACCCATTCACGTTCTTTCTGCTGGACTTGATTAGTCTTTTAAAACTTCTCAGTATTTTTCCAAATCCCTTATGAACAATGTCCAAGAAATCCAAACAAAGCCTTGAAAGGTGAGTCATAGAAAGAATCTTTGTTAAAGACCGTAAAGCATCCACTCCAATCATTGTAAGTAGGAGGGCTTACATGGCTGGAAGAGTAACAAGAAGAGCTGGAGGAACAGACCATAGGCTGGGGTTCCTAGAGACCTATTCCAAGACCATCCCCGGAGAGGGAGCTGTTGATACTGCTGGGTTCAAAAGGCTGTCATTGCTACAGAACCTTGGAACAATTGTTGTGACTGCCCCAAACCACACTGCTTTTCCCTCCACCCACCCTAGCTAAGCGGAGGCCCTGCATTCTCTTCCTTTTTAAATTACAGTCTAAATCAAAGTCTCATGCAGATGTGTTGACTGCAGAATCTGTCACATGCCTGCACTGCAGCAAATTCAGGTATTGGGATTCCATGATAGGAAGGAATGATCTGAAGGAAGCTCGGAGTGTTTATAGACTTGAAAGAAAGTCAGTGTTCTGGAGTAGAAGGAGTAAGGGAGTAAGACAGCTGTGTTGTGAAGTATGGGTTTATATGGCAGGACTTTTGTTGATCTGAATGAAATATATTAGGATGGATATTTAATCTTTCAATGGTTCAAGAACAGTACCACGTTAAAGAGAGAGAGAGAGAGAGAGAGAGAGAGAGAGAGAGAGAGAGAGAAGAGAGAAGAAAGAAGAGAGAAGAGAGAAGGAAGAGGAGAAAGGCTATCCAGTGAGGGGGGATATGGAAATATTTACTGGGACTTTAGGTAGTTCCCCTGGATTTTACTTGAGTTTTAATTGCTCATTCCTCAGATATCTCAGAAAGACAGGAGAGATAGATTACTTGGTTTTAAATAAAAGTATAGTCAGGGACAAAGAAAAAGTCTGTCATGCAGGGAGAGCATTTCTGGACTCAAAGCCTAGGGAAACTGCTTGTGTCTACTGGTTTATTCAAATAGGAAGCAAGGGTCACATTGATTTGCTTTCAGATGCGTCTCCTGCCAGGGCATAAGCTCTTGAAGCTGGGTAAATATTTCATGTCCCTGCCTTAGGCCAGGTTACTCTGACTTCTGACTGCTAGTTACCAATGAGACAATGTGCTACTAGCCTAAGATCCACATCTGTCTCACCTGAGATAAAAACATCTCCAAATTTCTTCCTCTGAAGGAAATGGGCATTAACAGTTTGTGAAATTGCCTCTTTAAAATCAGATATAAATTTTGCTTTTTGTTTTTTTTTTAAAGATTTTATTTATTTATTTATTTGAAAGAGAGAGAGAGAGAAAGTGTGAGCGCATGAGTGAGGGACGGGTAGAGGGAGAAGCAGACTCCCTGCCGAGCAGGGAGCCAGACATGGGGCTCTAAATCTACCAATCTTTTCATTTAGCATCCCTTCCTTCAATTATGTTCTACTTAGGGAATCTGTTTTCCTTTGCACTTTGTGCATATTCACATTTATTTCTATCAACCTCTTTTATAAGTTATCTTTTTATTTTTATCCACTAAATATTGTTAATTCTTTAACTTACCTGGACTATATTTTGAGTGAGGTGGTAAAGTGAGAAACTAGTTTTAAATATCTAGACATTAGGCAATTATTTCAGCATTATTGCTAAGACAGCATTCTTTTGCTACTGATTCATTCACAACTCTACTGTTCTGCTAAATTCTGATTTACAATATTGTCTGCTTCTGACTTCTGTGATAGTTCATTCATTCTGTCTGTTCTCATGTTATCTACTAAATTTGTACTCAGTTTTAATTGATGAAAAAGGTTTCCTCATTGCTTTCATATAAATTTTTTTTGCCTCTTCAATTTATTCTTTTAGCTGAATTAACTTTAGGATCACTTTTCAGTTTTTTAAAAAAATTACCGAAGGTTAAGTTGAAATTCATTAGAACAAAACATTAATTTGAGAGAGATTGGAATATTTACCACATTAAGTCTCTCCATTTAGTCGGGTTCTATTTATGTTTCTGAGAAATATTTAGTCATTTATACAATATAGATCCTGCAAACACTTTCAGATGTTTTTTCCTACATGTGCTAAATTTTCTTGTGCTAATAAAGTTTCATCCATTACATTTCTTTTTTTTTAATTTTATTTATTTATTTATGATAGTCACACACACACACAGAGGCAGAGACATAGGCAGAGGGAGAAGCAGGCTCCATGCACCAGGAGCCCGACGTGAGACTCGATCCCGGGTCTCCAGGATCGCGCCCTGGGCCAAAGGCAGGCGCTAAACCGCTGCGCCACCAGGGTTCCCATCCATTACATTTCTATGTGAATATTCTTGGTATTTAAAAAGGCTATTACTTTTGTAGCAGCCTACATTCATATATTCTGTTGATACTCTAAAAGCTCTTCCTCTGTTGATTCATTTGGGTTTTCTAAGTGCACAACTTTTCAATTTATTAAACTTCTGACTAAATTTTTTTATTGTGTCATCAAAAGTTCCAGATAGCATCAAGCAATAGCAGTAACTAGTAGCTGTATGCATATTATCTGTGCGTTGTCCCTCAATTTAAAGTAATTCTGTATATGTTTCTCAGTTATATATGAGGTTGGCTTATGGGCTAAAACATGTTTTCTACATCATGTTAAGGAAGTATTCTGCTCTTATTATTTTATTAGGAGATCAGTTGCTTGAAAATCAGGACTATTTGCTGAAAATTATCAAATGGCTTTAGACATGCCACCCCAATTAGTCTGAATTTTTCTTTTTGACCTATTAATAGGGATTATTATATTAATAAATCTTTATTCTTAAACTATTTTTGCTTTTATAAAATAAGCCCTGCTTGCCATAGGGTGCCATTCTTTTGATATTGTTCTAAATAATTTATTTTCACAACTCTATTTATGGTCATAATGGATTGTGGTTTTATTTTTGTTTTATCTTTTTAAAGGGTTGTTATTTAGTTTATACCAGCTTGGTAAAATAAACTCAGGTGACTTTATGATTCTTGTTTTGGTGGTGATAAGAGAGCATTTAACACTAGATTGAAATTCTTAACATATTTTTAAGTGTATAATACAGTATTAGTAGCTGTAGGTACGATGTTGTACAACAGATCTCAAGAACATATTCATTTTGTATAACTGAAACTTTATGCCTGTTGAATAGCTACATCAATCTCTTCCTCCTCCCAGTACCTGGCAACTACCATACTACTCTCTGGTTCTATGAGTTTGACTATTTTAGATACCTCATATAGTGAATTATATAGCATTTGTCCTTCTGTGATTGGATCATGTCATTTAGCATAAGGCCATGGTTCATCCATTTTGTGGCATATGGAAGGATTTCCTACTTTTTAAGGCTAAAATAATATTCCATTGTGTGTATATACCACATTTTCTTTATTCATTCATCAAGGGACATTTAGATTATTTCCATATTTTGGCTATTATATATAATGCCACAATAAATATAGGAGTACAAATATCTCTTTGAGATCTTGATATCAATTCCTTTGGATAAATACCTAGAGAGGGATTACTGTATCATATGGTAGTTCTATTTTTGATTTTTTGAGGAAATTCCATACTATTTTCTTTCCTACCAACATTCTACTTTCCCACCAGCAGTGTACAAGGGTCCTCCACATTCTCCCCAAGACTTGTTATCTTAAAACAAAAATAATAGCCACCCTAACAGGTATGAGGTAGTATTGTGGTTTTGATTTTCATTTCCCTGATGCTTACTGAAGTTATCATTTTTTTTTTAAATTTATGATAGTCACAGAGAGAGAGAGAGAGAGGCAGAGACGAAGGCAGAGGGAGAAGCAGGCTCCATGCACCGGGAGCCCGACGTGGGATTCGATCCCGGGTCTCCAGGATCGCGCCCTGGGCCAAAGGCAGGCGCCAAACCGCTGCGCCACCCAGAGATCCCCTGAAGTTAGCATTTTTTATCTACATCTTGCCCATTCATATCTTTTCTTTGGAGAAATTTCTATTCAAGCCCTTACTCATTTTTTAATAAACATTCTGGAACAGTTTATGTAGCATGACAGTCACTTTAAAGTTTAACCAAACTTACTAATAGCTTCTGTGGATCTAGTGACTTTTAGGGTTGTCAGTAATGCTTCTAAATTATTTTCTTTGGTGAGTGATTTCTTCCAATTTTATTTTAAGTTTTGAAGAAATTCAAAAAGAATGCTGAGTCAGAATGTGATGAACTGTCCTGGGTACATAGCTTGAAGAAGAAAGGACTTGTATGCATATCAACTTTTTCTTAAATCTTTTTTTTTTTTTTTTTTTTTTTTTGGTAAAACCTTCCAGCTCTGAGTGCCTGGAATTTCCATTCCAGACACCCGCTGCTTTATCCTCTCCCAGGAGAAAATGCTTTAGTCTTTTGGGTGGGAGAGAAGCAATTAGGGGGCTGTAACTGGAGAAGAGAAGTACAGATTTGCTTCTTAAATCATCTTACAACCACTCTTCTGTTTAGTGTCATTCTCAGAGGTAGCTGATACTGCCGAAGGCTGGGCCTTTGAGGGGATTCTATAGTGTAAACTAGCTGGCGATACCTACCACTGGCTAAAGATTCAGCTTTTTGGATCTGTTAGGTTAATCACTATGTATCCATCAGCTTCTCTTGTTTCCCAAGTCCTGTTAGTTCTGATGTCTCTGTCCTTGTGGATTTATACTGTATAAAAATCACTTCTAGTGAGATTTTGTGGGACAGTGAAGCTGCCTGCATTGTTTACTTCCATATTTTGGGGTGTCCTCTTTTTAAAAAACTTTTTATATTAAAAAATTTTAATTTATAAGAAAGCTGCAAGAACATTACCCTTAGGTTTATCAATTGTTAACATTTTTTAAATCAGATTTGCTTTATCTTTCTATATATCTATTGCATATTATTATTAGTTCGGCATCTATTTTGCAAAAAGCACATTCTCTTAATAACCATTATACAGTTATAAAATTCAGGAAATTTGACATTTTTTTAACATTGATCAGATATTATTATCTAAAAGACAGTCTGTATTCAAACTTTGCTAATGGCTGCAACAATGTCCCTCTAGCAACTGAGCTTCTTACAATGCATCTAGTTGTTGTGCTGCTATATATATCTCCAGACATGTGTATAACTATTATAGGGTATGAAAGGTAACTTGGAAGTCTTGGACTGGGGTAAATAAGGGTACAAACAATAGGATTTGTTCCAATGCTTTTTGGGAGACAAAACCTAAATGAAGCTTACTATCTTTGCATCTCAATCTTTAAGCAACAAAAATCATGTATTTAACTTACTAGGCATAAAGAAAGATAATGATAAATAAAGATGAGAACTTAAAAATGAAATTGAATTTGGTTACATGAGACAAATGTTGACATTACATATTTGTGGTCAAAAGTCATACAAGTATCATATCTTAGATACTCTTGAGCATTATTAAAGCAGTACAATAGAAGTAACTTAAAATCATCTTTACAAAATAGGTATTCCCTGACATGAAGTGGAAACTTTTATTATGAGCTATTAATTCTTTTAAAATGCTACCTATTGAATGATTTCATTCAAAATAATTTGGTAAAGTAAAATATAAGAACTGATATTTAGTGAAATCAGACTGTGATGACAACATAAAAGAATGTTTATGTGTCATAGTCACAAAATCAAATCAGGAAACAATAGGTTTAACATTTTATTTATGGATTTAAAGAAGAATCAGAGGTAACATTTAGAAGCAACTTATATCTATTTACTTCGGGTTTTTTAGGAAAACACACTCTGTGTGTACCCTGTTTTTCTTTCTTTCTTTCTTTCTTTCTTTCTTTCTTTCTTTCTTTCTTTCTTTCTTTCTTTCTTCCTTTTCTTTCTTTCTTTCTTTCTTTCTTTCTTTCTTTCTTCTTTCTTTCCTTTCTTCTTTCTTCTTCTTTCTCTCTCTCTCTCTTTTTTTTTTAGAGAAAGAGAGAGAGCGTGTGTGCACGTGAAGTAGGGGAGGGGCGGAGGGAGAAGGAGAGAGAGAATCTCAAGCAGGTTTCACACCCAGCACCCAGCCCAATGCAGGGCTTGATCTCATGACCTTGATATCATGATGTGAGATGAAATTAAGGCTCAAACAACTTCACTGACTGGGCCACCCAGGTGCCCCACCATGTTTTCTTTTTTATCCCACAGTCTGATAATTTTTGTGTTTTGTAATTTACTGTCCCTTCGGCCTTCATTTTGAGTTTGAGGTTTATGGGGTTGGGACTGAGGTGAAGTTAAAGGGAAGTTTCATGGTGTTGACACAGCCTCACCACCCATTACATTTAGGAATCCAGCTCGCTGATACTCCTTTATGTTATAATTAGACTTACAAGAATCTGATTGCCACCTGTGAATGCCAAATATGCTTCCACACTATGTTTCACATTTTATCTGCAGAGGCAGAGCACCCAGGAAACAACCAGCTTAAAGAATGTGCAAATTCACACCCCTGAACTGCTGAGAAATTCTTTAGCTCCAACTTAGTAACTGTCAGAGTGAGCTATATTTGCTCTCCCTGACTGACATGTAACAGAAGTTCAAGAAGTCACTTATTTTTCACTCCATTATTACAAATGTGACTAAAAATAGACATAGAATGCAGGGATTTTGCTCCAAAGTTGAAGAAATCATAGTGAGCAACACCTGCCACACAGAACATGGTAATTAGCTTAGATATTCCAGCTGGCCTTTCCTGGACTGTTGAGGACACCCAGACAGCTAGTGAGGGTTAGATTATCCTCTGAGCAGAAAGCCAGTGAGGAAATACTTTCCTTGGCTAAGAGGACTCACCAGCCAATGTGGGTGTCCTGGATAATTTCATTAAGACAGGGCACTCTTATGCTCAATTTTAATTCAGTCACAGTCTCCAAAATATTTCTTCTGGCATTGACATTTCCTGGGAGTAATTTGAAAGAGTGGAGGCATAATCAAGGAAATGAAATGTTTCTATTTCTCTACTAACTTTAGAACTGTAGTGGAATAAATGCCAAGGCTGAAACCTTAGCTGAATGTTCCCAGAAAAGAGGTAGTTACCACTTGATGAGAACAAGAGGAGAGACTGAAGAAAATGTCATCTATCCACAGACCACCAAATTGAGCCCAAGGTTGGGTGTATTATGAGCCCCAACACATAACTTCAACACTGAATTTAGATATATGTATGGCATGCATTATGACAAGAATTTAGTCTAGGATCCAGATGAATGTGTATGGAAGCAGCTGGATTCTACAAGATTACTCTCTTTAATTTTATGACTTTTAGTGAGTTGACAGCTCATGTCAGACAACCAGACTCCAACCTAAGTAATGGTGGGGGAAAGAAGCTTGTAAAGTGAAGCTGAAAAGGGCATGAGGAAAGCAAGTAGTACTTCTGAAATAATTGAAGATTTTTCAGAGCAGTTATATTGAATTTGAGCTTCTGGATTAAAAAAAAAATAGCATGTGAAGCACTGTCCTCCCTCCCTCCTTTCCTTCCTTCCTTCCTTCCTTCCTTCCTTCCTTCCTGCCTGCCTTCCTGCCTTCTTGCCTTCCTTCCTTTGTTCCTTCCTCCTTCTCCTCCCCCGCCCCCCCCCTTTTTTTTTCTCAGAAAAGCCATGATTTGTACTACTTTGGTGCTAAGAGGTAATGTGTGTAGGTTGATCTTTGGTATAGTATTAAATTGGGGTCATGCTGGTTTCATTCTGCTGATAAAGGGTTATGTGCAAACTTCATTTGCCATTCTTTCTACCCTGTCCCCTTCCAAACACAGAATGGTCTTCTATTTTTTTTTTTTTTTTTTTTTAGTCTTCACCTCTTTCAAAAGCTTGTTCACTTCACTTATCAATAGCGACACTGTTGTCTAAATCAATCTCTCTAGAGCAGTGTTTTTCAAACTGGAGGTCCTGATCTATTAGTAAGTCTTGAAAATCAATTTTGTAAGTTGCAACCAGCATTAAAGAAATAAAGTAGAAGGGAATATATGATACATTGCACAATGGGAAGAGTCCTGTTTTAATGAAATTGGTTTAGTTATATATGTATAAGTATACTACAATAAAATATAAATATATTCCTTAGTGTGGGACACAGATAAGAAAGGTTGAAAAATGCTGCCTAGGAAAGATGGGGATTCATTGGTAGCTGCTGTGGGAGTTTTCATAGGCAGTGGTGACAGTGTTTTGTTGATACTCTTGTTTTCTGACCTTGGAGTGGCATTAGTTTCCGTTTTCCAGGCCTTGTCCTTCAGATAGTTTAATAATCTCTCAATATCATTTAATTATTTTAACTGCCTAAGTGAACCAAAGTTGAACCATAGTAGCTTGCTAAGGTTTCTGTAGAGTAATGTAGAAGAGTTAAATGTTAATCCACCTAACACTGATGCTACAGAGCTATGAAATGGAAAGATCAGTCATAACTTGTCACAAATTCAGAATTAATGTAGTTTACCCCCCCCCCCCCAGGAAATACAAAGAAAGCTAATTTGAGTTCTCCAGTTAGGGCCAAACAGATCCTCCAATGAAGCAATGATACGGTTATTGGTAATAATATTTAGAATTTTAATAAAAATTAATATATCACATCATTCTTAGTTAATGTTCATTGAAAACGACTGTTATACTTGGCAGTTCAAAATGGAAAGGGTATAGAGGGCACAGTCACCAGATGAAATGGTTTCAAGTATTACAGTATGCCTCTGTGCTAATATTTAAATCCATATGTTAAACATTTATAAGGATTAGGATCTAAATGGAGTCCTAGGCTAGAGTATTATATATATCACTTCATTTATAGTGATATAATATGGTAAGCAATCTAAATATTGATCAATAGGGAATTTTAACAATTGGATATCTATACAATTGACTATTCAGTGAAAAAAGAAACTTTTCTTTATGTACTGACATGAAATAGTCTTTGAAAAAAGTTTAGTGAAAAAATCCAAGTGTAGACTAATTCTTTTTTTTTAATAATAAATTTATTTTTTATTGGTGTTCAATTTGCCAACATACAGAATAACACCCAGTGCTCATCCCGTCAAGTGCCCCCCTCAGTGCCCGTCACCCATTCACCCTCACCCCCCGCCCTCCTCCTCTTCCACCACCCCTAGTTTGTTTCCCAGTTAGGAGTCTTCATGTTCTGTCTCCCTTTCTGATATTCCCTACCCATTTCTTCTCCCTTCCCTTCTATTCCCTTTCACTATTATTTATATTCCCCAAATGAATGAGACCATATAATGTTTGTCCTTCTCCGATTGACTCATTTCATTCAGCATAATACCCTCCAGTTCCATCCACGTTGAAGCAAATGGTGGGTATTTGTCATTTCTAATGGCTGAGTAATATTCCATTGTGTACATAAACCACATCGTCTTTATCCATTCATCTTTCGATGGATACCGAGGCTCCTTCCACAGTTTGGCTATTGTGGACATTGCTGCTAGAAACATCGGGGTGCAGGTGTCCTGGTGTTTCATTTGGGGTAAATCCCCAGCAGTGCAATTGCTGGGTCGCAGGGCAGGTCTATTTTTACCTCTTTGAGGAACCTCCACACAGTTTTCCAGAGTGGCTGCACCAGTTCACATTCCCACCAACAGTGTAAGAGGGTTCCCCTTTCTCCACATCCTCTCCAACATTTGTTGTTTCCTGTCTTGTTAATTTTCCCCATTCTCACTGGTGTGAGGTGGTATTTCATTGTGGTTTTGATTTGTATTTCCCTGATGGCAAGTGATGCAGAGCATTTTCTCATGTGCGTGTTGGCCATGTCTATGTCTTCCTCTGTGAGATTTCTGTTCATGTCTAATTCATATAGGTAAGCCCTATTAGGTTCAAAAAAGAGAAAATTACATATTCATTTGCTTAGGCATAGAAATAACTATGGAAAAGCCACAAGAAACTGATGGCAAAGGAGAAAGGGGGACAGAGGTGGTTATTTTTCCTATTACCTTTAGGACATTTTGAATTTTGTATTTTAAAAAAATCAGTATATTTAAAATGAAAAACACCTTTTTACATGCTGATTTTTACCCGGCCTATCTGGTTTTTAAACTCATTTTGCTCTTTTTATCCAACCCTTAACATAATGAAAATTATAGGCTCCTAAAACTCTCCATTTGGTAGAATATGGAATTGAGGTAAGTAATTAGCCTTGATGAATCCTGAAATACTGGGGACCCTGCAGCTTGTGACTTTCCAGAGTAAAATTTGGCCCTTGTTACTTGGACCAAGTGTGTTTTGGCATATTGTAAGCGAGTAGCAACATCTGCTTTATTATTTTGCATAGAGTATGACCACTTGTGTTTTTACAAATGGCAGGTATTTAAAACATAACACCAAATGTGCACAAATAAAAATCCCCAGTGTTGAGGGCTCAAGTGCTATCATAACTCATTGATGCTTCTGAAATTGACTATTTTGTGCCACCCAGGATATCATTTGCTAAGATGAAACCCTTGCTAGTGTCTACTTCCTATCAAGGCATTGCTATGAATATATGATAAACAAAAATTATATTTTATATTTATGAAACAGATAAAAAAGTCTGATACAATATGCTAATTTCTATAAAAGACTGGAACCTATAGCAATAAGAACAGCATTTGGACCATAATTGTTTAAAGAACCCAAGAGAAAAGAAAATAATCAGATACCTTTTTTTTAATTAGATAACTTTTAATAGGATTCATATCTGTGCATTGGTTTAAGAATTAAAATGCCGACACTGTCTATAATTTCTATTTTTCCATTTCCTTTGATTTTTTCTAGTACTGGAATAAAATAAATCCAACATGGCTCTTTATTTTCTTTTAGAGCTCTTATTTGGTATATTTGATCTGTAAAAATAAATATTCTCATATCCATAGTATTTTTCAAGAACTTTAGATCAATTTCTTGAGACTAGCTAAGTAGGTGCTTTAATAATATTCTATATTCTGCAGAGTTTTATTAGTGGAGGTATAATTGTGAGATAAAACTTGTTTAAACTTCCAGGTTCAACTCTATAATATTTAATTCATTGCTTGCATTTTAAACGGTGTCATATTTTCCACTAATACAACTTTCATGCCATCTGTTGGGTGAGGGGATATTTGAAGTCATGCCAGTTGGCAGCAATAGTTATTGGTGAAGCTGAAATTTGGCACCTAATACCCTCCTCTTCTCTATCCCTACCACTTAATGCATTCATCCACCAATAAATGTACTTGAGTTATAGTGGATAGTGTTAAACAGTTCAGCCACTCACAGAGAGTCTCTTTCTCTCTCTTTCTATCTTTCAAATAGTGATCACAGTGAATTCTGGAGTAAAGACAATTACTCGTCTCAATATGAATTCTAGAATAGAAAATGTTATAGTCTGCTTCTCCCTCTGCCTCTCCACCCCTACCACCGTCACCCCCAGCTCATGCTTGTTCTCTCTCTCAAATAAATACATAAAATGTTAAAAATAAATAAATAAATCTCAATAGATCATGGATTTGGCAAGAATTTATAGAAGCTTCAGTGATATCCTTTGCTACCAAAGCTGATGTTCTCTTTCCTTATCTAGCTGTTGGTTGACTTCAGCAATACTAACACTTTGGATGCTGATTTAACTCAGATTATAGATGTTTCTTTCTTTCTTTTTCACTTTGTGGGGAGAGAGGGAGAGAGAAAGAATCTTTTTTTTTTTTTTAAGATTTATTTATTTATTTATGAGAGAGAGAGAGACAGAGAGAGACAGAGAAGCAGAGACACAGGAGGAAGGAGAAGCAGGCTCCATGCCGGGAGCCCGATGCGGGACTCGATCCGGTGACCCCAGGATCGCGCCCTGGGCCAAAGGCAGGCGCCAAACCGCTGAGCCACCCAGGGATCCCCAGAGAGAAAGAATCTTAAGCAGGCTCCACACCCAACATGGAGCCTGACTTGGGCTCCATCTCAGGACCCTGAGATCATGACCTGAGCCGAAATCAAGAGTCGGATGCTTAACCAACTGAGCCGCCCAGGTGCCCCTAGATATTAATTTTTAAAAAGAAACACCGTCGGGTTTTATCTGGTTAGAAAATTATTTTAAATAATGCAAACAAATTAATAATTCAAATTATATTTGCAAATATTATTAAAATTTCAGTTTCTTCTTAGTGATAATACATGCCTGATGATGCTTTTGCAGGTTCAAAATTCTTTAGGTAGTTATTGATAATCAGCTTCTGCCTTCCTGCAAAACTGCTATATATTCAATTTGAGCAATATTCAATTTGAAGCTCAGTTAGTCCTTTCCCAATGAGACATCTACACTTGTTTTTCCATTTGTATTCTCCAAACACAAACTCTCACAAGGATACTGCTAGACTGTTCCATTAGGAAAAGTGGTAAGGATATATCCTTGAATCACCTAGGTAGAATGACCTTATTTCAAAATGTCTTAGAGAAACTACCACTTCATCAATTACATGCATTAAACAGTGTTTTCTTCAGTTTTGCTTTTGATAATGACAAACTCTTCCTACTGAATCGAATGTTTTATATAGGGATACAGAGTAGTATCTAGAGAGCCAGCCTCAGAATTAAAAGCATGGACTTTGTAACAAACTAGGTTTCAGTTCAGATGTCAGATCAAGACTTAGTGTCTGTGTGACCTTGTGCAAGTACTGAATCTCTTGAGTGTCAGTTTTTATATATGAAATGGGAAAATAATTATATCCACATCAAAGACAGAATTAAATAACAGGTGTGATTTGTATTTTTCTTTTGTGGTCAACTGCTTTTGCTGTTTTGTTTGTTTGTCAAACATAGGGGAAGGGAGGGAAAAATAAAACAAGAGGGAATCAGAGAGGCAGACAAACCATAAGAGACTCCTAATCATAGGAAACAAACTGAGGGTTACTGGAGGGGAGGGAGTTGGGGGTGGTGGAGTAACTGGATGATGGACATTAAGGAGGGTACTTGATGTGATGAGCACTTGGTTGTTTTTTTTTTATTTTTAAAAAAATATTTATTTATTTATTCATTCATTCATTCATTCATTCATTCATTATGAGAGACACACAGAGAGAGTGGAAGAGACACAGGCAGAGGGAGAAGCAAGCTCCCTTCAAGGAGCCTGATGAGGGACTTGATCCCCAATCCCAGGATCATCCTGAGTCAAAGGCAGACGCTCAAACATTGAGCCACCCAAGCATCCCAAGCACTGGGTTTATATAAGACAGATGAATCACTGAACTTCGTCTGAAACTAATAATACACTATACGTTAATTAATTGATTTAAATTAAAGAAAAAAAGATTAAAAAAATAAAATAAAAATCTACATCCTGGCTCTAAAGACAGAATGTAATAAAAAAATCTTGATGTTTTACTTATTGATTTGTAATTTTGTTTTGTATGTAAAGTTAATAATTTGATTTATTTGTTGTTAACAATGGTTCCCAATTCATAGCTTTGCATTTTATGATATTTTAAATAAGTAGATTTAGAATTTTGGTGTCGGCAAAATTGCCTTATCCTCTCCAGACTATTTCTTCCATTATGCTTTATGTTAAGAAAGTCCTTCCTTATTCAGGGAGCATATATATATATATATAAAACTTGATTTTTATGCTTCAGTTTTACCTTTATTTCTTTATTTGTGATACATTTAGTGTATTATGTCATATGACATCATAAATGAATGTTCTTCCAAATAATTAGTAATTTACCCAGTGATATTAATTGAATAATCCTTCCACTTTTTCATGTTTTTAAAAATATTAAATCCTATTTTGCTAGGATTGACTTCTAGGCTATTTTTTTCTGTTACACTGATCTTTCTGTATATTGTTCTGTCTGTTCTTCACTGTTGAAAATTTTCTGTGTTTATAGCACACACATTACCACCTGGTGTGGCCAGGCTTCCTCCATTACACATTACCAGAATTTTTTTTGGGGGGGGGGTTCCTCCCATTTTTCAGATATGCTTTAGAATTTATGTAATATTTTTAATAAATTTTATTTTTGTTTTGAAAACATTGTACATGCACATGGTAAACAACAAACAATAGAATGAAAAACATTCCACCCAACCCTGACCCTTGTTGTCTACCCCAGAGGCAAATTACTTAGTGATTAAAAACTGTTCTGGAGGCAGAGTATATGGTTTCAAATCACAGCTTGCAGTTGCTGGTTATGTACCTTAGGGAAATTACTTAACCTCTCTGTGCCTCAGTTTCCTCATCTGAAATATGGGAATAATAATTTTATTAACATACAGAGTTGTTTTGATGATCAAATAATATAAGTAAACCATTTAGAACAATGCCTGGAATTGTAAGTGGTCTGTAAAACATAGCTATTGCTACCAATAACAAAAGTTTTTTGTAAATACTTCTAGAGATAGCCTATGCAGATAAAAGCACATGTGCTTTACACAAATGGAAGCAAGCCATGTACATGCTTCTGTAACTCTTTTTTTAATGGACTATGGAGATCACTCTATATGAGCATATATATATATATATATATATATATATATATATATATATATATCTGTACATTTTCTTTTTAAATAATGCATAATATATTCTTGTATAGATGTATTATTTATTGGAAGTCTTGTTAATGATTGTTGTTTCTAGTCTTTTGTGAGTACAAACAATGCTGCAATCTTTATGTACGCATATGCATATATTTGTTGATCAATTCCTTGAGGTGGAATTGCTGAATGAAAACATGTGTTCATATTAAATAGTAATAGACCTTTTTGACTTGACCTTTCCAGATATTGTATCAACTTGTATAGCCATCAGTAATGCATGATAGATTCGGTGTCAATGCACTATTATTAACACAAAGATCTATGAAGCTTGGCTTTTGCTAGTTTGAGAGGTGGACATTGGCCTCTCACAAATTTTTTTTTTAAGATTTTATTTATTTATTCATAGAAACACAGAGAGAGAATGAGAGGCAGAGACACGGGCAGAGGGAGAAGCAGGCTCCATGCCGAGAGCCTGACGTGGGACTCGATCCAGGGTCTCCAGGATCACACCCTGGGCCGAAGGTGGCGCTGAACCGCTGCATGACCAGGGCTGCCCGGCCTCTCACAATTCTAATTTGTATTTGCTTAACTATGGTTAAGGATCATTTCTTCTCTAAAGCTTTGAGATGTATATTTATTTTTATTTGAATAGTCAGTGAATATCTTTCGCCCACTTTTTATTGGAGATTTGGTCTTTCTTTATATTTATCTGTAAGATCTTTTTGAATATTAGGAATATTTGGTATTTGACAACTATGTGGCAAATATATTATCCCCATCTTTCATTTGTCTCTTATGTAGCTTATGAATTTTTTTGTGTGTTGCAGACATTTAGAGTTGCTATGTGGTCAAGTCAATATTTTTTCTTGTGACTTCTGGGTTTTGTTACTGGCTTCTGACTTTTCTTTTGAATCAAGAGCTTGGTAGTAGGTCACATATGGTCTTCTCTGGATCTTCTTTGTGTTATTTAGAAATGAGCTCAAGAGAATGAAGTGTTAGGAATAATACACTCAATTTGTGATAGTGATCTAACTCAATTTAACAGGTTTCAAGGCATGCCACCAGAAGATTAGAGTAATGGAGTCAGAAGAAGACAATCATTATTACATATATCTGTCATAGGAATGAGCTTAGTGTCCTCTCTAGATGAGGCTTCCTGCTGTTATGCTGTCCAACCTATAGGCCATAAAATAGAACTTCCATTTTGTCCCACTCGATAACTTCTTTTCTATGGGCAAATTACTAAAAGTGGAATTTTGGATCCAAGAACAGACATATTTTTAAGGTCTTTGATACCTATTCATGTATGATCACCCATAATTCGTAGAAATTGTTAACAATAGATTAGAGTCCCCTTTCCTAGAGTTCTTGTTAAAATTTTAAAATCTCTTCCAATTTGCAGGTGAAATACATAATCTCTTTAGTGGTATAATTTATATTTATTTAGTTGCTAGTGAGACAAAAATGTTTTCACTTGTATTCTTTCAGAAAATGATTATGTACTTAAATTGTTTTTTATTTTATGATATTTGGCCTTTTGTAATGGATTTATAAATGCTCATTATATACAGTTGATCCTTGAATAACACAAGTTTGAAATGTGTAGATGCACTTATACATGGATTTTTTTTTTGGTAAATATAGTATGGCACTGTAAATGTATTTTGTCTTCCTTAGATTTTTTTTTTACATTTTTAAAATTTTTAAAATTTAACTTCAATTTGCCAACATATAAGAAAACACCCAGTGCTCATGCCATCAAATGCCCTCCTTAGTGCTTGTCATCCAGTCACCTTATCCCCTTATAATTTTCTTAATAACATTTTTTTCTCTGGCTTGCTTTGTTGTAAGACTACATTATACAATGCATATAATAACTTACAAAATATGTGTTAAATCATCTATATTATCAGTAAGGCTTCCAATAGGCTTTAGTAGGTAAGTTTTGGGGGAGTCGTAAGTTATATGTAGATTTTTTACTATGTAGAGGGTCAGCACCCCAAGCTTTACATTATTCAAAGGTCAACTGTATTAAGATTTTAAATCCTTTAACTGTCATCTAGTGTAATGAATATTCAACAATCTAAAAGCTCTCCTAGATTTTAAAATATATGTATAAAAATACCTATATTTGATTTTTATACATCATTTTTCTATTTTGCTTTTACATATAAAGCTAATATAAATATAAATGTGTTCATAAATATAATTAAATGCCTATATAACTCTGTATTATTTCTTCTTAGATTTGAGATAACAATGTGACTAAAAAAGATATTAATTTATGGTGGCATATTGTTTTGAAATTTGTTTTTAAAAAGTCTCTTTGGGGGTACCTGGGTTGCTCAGTCTGTTAAGCATCTGCCTTTGGCTCTGATCATGATGGCAGGGTCCAGGGCTCTGAGAGCAAGCCATGCATCAGGCTCCCTGCTCAGTAAGGGAGTCTGTTTTTCACTCTTCCTCTGCCCCTCCCCCCACTTCATGATCTCTGTCTCTCTCTCAATTAAATAAATAAATAATATTTAAAAATAAAACACAATAAGAAAGCCTCTTTGTTAGAAGTTTTATGTAAGTTTTGGAAGTTATCCTTCTAAGTTTGTTTGAGGGAAAAGGACATTTTGCCTTTGTAATGTTGCTTCAGAAGATTTCTTTTATTAAGGAGTTTGAAGTATGTTTCTTTAGTTACTTACAAGATGAAATTTCTGCTGCCTTGTGTTCAATTACTTCAATTTATATAGATTTTTGAAGCTGGAAGATGCTTTGAAAGGGATTCTTCATGTCATTGAGCATATGCAATGCTCTCTTAAAACAAGCCATCATGTTGAAAGTCTATATAACTCAATTGTTTATCTGTTTCACAAAATATGCCTTACTGATCAATTTTAAGTCATTTTCTTGTGTTCCTGTTAATGCCTGCCTCAAGGTTTCAGGGTCAGTTTATCAAATACAACAGTAAGCACTACTACTACTAATACCTAACAGGTATTATATAGTTACACTGTGCCAGGTGTGTTCCAAGTATTTTTAATGTATTGTCATTAAACCTCACAAAAACTCTATAAAGTGAGTTATGGTATCATGTCCATTTTATAAATGAGAGAATTCAGGCACAGAGGATAACTTGCCCAAGATCATTCAGGTCAAAGAGCTAAGACTAGCTCTATGGAGCCCCAAATGAATCAGAAAATTGTATTTTTATATAAAATCTCCAAATTTGCTAATATTTTTAACTTAAGTAAATTTTAAATATTCTGTAAATTGAGAAAACTGGACTGCAACTTACAGAATGAAACTAGACCACTTTCTTACATTATACACAAAAATAAATTCAAAATGGATGCAAGGCATCAAATGTAGCCATCAAAATGGATCAAGGCTTTATCATTTGAGGTATGAAACCATCAAATTCCTAGAGGAGAACACTGGCAGCAACCTCTTTGACCTTGGCTGTAGCAACTTCTTACCAGACATGTTACCAGAGGTAAGGGAAACAAGAGCAAAAATGAACTATTGGGACTTCCTCAAGGTAAAGAGCTTCTACACAGTGAAGGAAATAATCAACAAAACTTAAAGGCCTTGAGTGATGAGCATTAAGGTGGGCATGTGATGTGATGAGCACTGGGTATTATATGCAATTAATGAGTTATCGAACTCTACATCTGAAACTAATGATGTAGTATATTTTGGCTAATTGAATTTAAATTAAAAAGATGAAAACAAACAAACAAACAAAAACCTCTAAAAGGTAGGCTATGGAATGGGAGAAAATATTTGCAAGTGACATATCTAATAAAAGGTTAGTATCCAAAATCTATAAAGAACTTGTCAAACTCAATACCCAAAAAACAAAATCCAGTTAACAAACGGGCAAAAGATAGGAATAGACACTTTTCCAAAGAAGATATCCAGAAGGCTAACATACACATGAAACGATGTTCTACATCATTCATCATCAGGGCAATACAAATCAAAACCACAATGAAATGAAATCACACAATGAAATACCACCTCACACCTGTCAGAATGGTAAAATTAACAACACAGGAAACAACAGATGTTGGTGAGGAAGTGGAGAAAGGGGAACACTCTTTCGCTGTTGGTGGGAATAAAAACTTGTGCAGCCACTCTGGAAAACAGTATGAAGATTCCTCAAAAAGTGAAAAGTAGAACTACCTTATAATCTAGTAATTGTACTATAAGGTATTTACCCAACGGATACAAAAATACAGATTTGAAGGAGTACATGCACCCAATGTTCATAGCAGCATTATCAACAATAGCCAAATTATGGAAAGAACCCAAATGTCCATCAACTGATGAATGGATAAAGAAAATGTGGTATATATATATATATACACAATAGATTATTACTGAGCCATCAAGAAGAATTAAGACTAGCCATCTGCAACCATGTGGTTGGAGTTAGAGTGTATTATGCTAAGCAAAATAAATCAGAGAAAGATACCACATGATTTCACTCATATGCGGAATTTAAGAAGCAAAGCAGATGCACATATAGAAGAGAGGGAAAAAAGAGAGAGGGAAACAAACCATAAGAGACTCTTAAAGATAGAGAACAACAACAACAAAAAAAGATAGAGAACAAACCGAGGGTTGATAGAGGGAGGTGAGCAGGAGGTAGGCTAGATGGGTGATGAATATTAAGGAGGGCACTTGATAAGATGAGCACTGTGTATTGTATGTAAGTGATGATGAATCACTGAATTCTATTCCTGAAACTAACATTGCACTGTGTATTAGCTAACTAGAATTTAAATTAAAAATTGAAAAGGAAAAATATTGTGTAAATCAACAAAATGCAGGCCATAGACAAAATATCTGTACACTGAATGCAGCCCTTGGCTGCCATTTCAGTTCAGATTTATAGGATTCCTTACTCATTTATATCTTTCAGGTACTCCTGGCTTTGCTCAATACTGCTGCTTTTCTGGATTTTCCTATGGGCCATCCATCATACTTGTCTCTACATTGTTAAGTTGGGCTTGCTCACTCATTTCTTCTGATTTAAAAGAACAAATAGGCACATCTGAAAAGAAGGAGAGAGTGGGAGGGAGAGAGGGAGAAACACACAGAGAGAAAGAAACAGAAAGAGAAGCTGTGGACATTTGAAGTACACTGAAATAGAATATGACAGTACTGTTGTGAGATTATCAGAAAATCTTACAAAGAAGCTATTCCTTCCTTCTTATTCCTTTTAGAGGTTCTGTGGACCTAAAAACTGCAGTGCTCTATCTCGTTAGTCAAGTGCATTATGTCTATTACAGGTTTATATTATCTCTTATCTCTGTCCTGTTGTCTATAACCTCCTTTTAGAGCTAGAAAACTCCTCATTTGAAATACCTTCCCTGTCCTCTTTCTTGTGTAACATTGGTCACAGTTATGCTCCTTTATGTTTTGGCATATATATTGCTAGCGATCCTGGTCTTCACATTTCAACTGTACTTTAATTGGGATATTTCATTTGAATCCCTAAGCTTGTCAGTTTCACACCGTCCTGCTCACAACATCCAGCAGAGAGCTCAGTCCCATCAGCTCTCTCCTCTCTGAGTTGACATGGTTGAAGTGCTCTACAGGCAAGGGATGCTTTTATTCCAGAAATAGAGAGAAACTTCGTGAACTGAAGGGCTGGTGTGTGACCTGCAAAACCAAAAATGGGATTGACTAAACTGGGACATCTCTGCCTCTTCCTGCTGCACTAAAATAGAATATATTCAGCTGACCCGATTTGTAGTCTGGTGTTTGAGTGCTCTTGTGATAAAGGCTACAATAATGACAGGGAATAAAATCTAAACAATCACCAGCATTAATATATATATATATATATATATATATATATATATCCATATATCTATATATAAATATAGATATATTTATGGAATTCATTTAAAGATATCTGATGTTACATTATGATTTTTTTAAAAGAGATCATGATTGAGGATTTACTTTTTATTATAGTTAAAAAAAAAAACTTCCCTCTCATTTTTTTTCAAAAGTACTCCTTTGAATCATGAAGTACTAAGCAACCAGATATATCATAAAAAATATATTTTTCCGTATTTTCTAAGCTTTCTATTTATATTTGTTTCATATTTAGAAAAAAAATACTTTTAAGACCAAAGGAAAAGGATTGAGGGTAAAGCAGAAAGGATGTTGTCAAAGTAGCCGTGCCGTACCTTTTTGTCACCTACCCTAGGATGCTCCAAAGAGCCAAATGAGGAATTACCCATGAGTAAAGAATATTTTTTACATTTTTAAATGTTTGGGAAACAAACAAACAAACAAAAAGAATAATATTTTGTGACATATAAAATTATATATAATTCAAATTCTATAAAGTTTTATTTAAAAAAGTTTTATTGGATTTGTGTATAGTGCTTTCATAGTATAGTCTAAATTATTTGCTATCTGCCCCTTTTCAAAGAAACTTGCTGATCCTTAAATCACAGTAAAATTTTTTACTATATCCTTCTTAATTTATAAAAAAATCAATGTGTTTTATTGATTGCTAGCTCACTCTTTTCTAGTTCAGCTGAAAGTTTTCCCCCAAATCATTACTTTATATATATTTGCTCTGCAAAATTATTTTTAGCTTTAACTTTAGTAAGACATGCCAATTATCCCTATTTCTATCTGTATTTGTGCAAAAAAATATTCCCAAGCAAATAAAAAATAAAACAAAACCTTGAGGCTATATCCAGTCTTTAGCAAAGCATAAAGGAAGAAGCAGAAGTGAAATTAGATTTAGGAAATAGTCCCTAGCATGTCACAATACTCTAACACTTTTATTGAGCCTCACCATCACCTGATAGAAGCCACTTGAATTGCCGATCTGCTCTCTAGCAATAATAAACACCATTTATTGTGATGTATAATGTAAATTCCATACTTATATTAGCATAAGCTGTCTTTGACAGTCTTGCCCCAAACTACTCCTTGTCTTATCTTCTAATACATACTTGTCTTGTACCCTCTGTCTCTGCCACAGCAAATCTTTCATTCTTCCCAATATATGCTTTTCCTAGTCCATCCATTTTCCTTACCTGAACCTTCTTGCTCACCATTATTATCTCTGTGTTTGAATGTACTCAAAATTTGTGATGACAATACCCTGTGGTCCAGATCATATATCCTCTTAATTTATTTCATTTCTATGGCATGATAATTTCATGTCTTCAAGAAGTAGAGGCGTTTCAGAAATAGGGATGCTTGGGTAGCTCAGTGGGTTAAGCATCTGCCTTCAGCTCAGTTCACAATCCTGGAGTCCTGGGATCGAGCCCCACATTGGGCTCTCTGCTTAGCAGGGACCCTGCTTCTCCCTCTCCCTCTGCCTGCTACTCCACCTGCTTGTGTTCTCTCTTTGTGTCAAATAAATAAATAATATCTTTAAAAAAAGATCATAGAGCAAAAGTTTTAATGTTCATTTGTTTCTCATTAAATAGATGTCCAAACTATACTTAGCTATTACTTCCATGTTCTTGGTCTTCCATTAAGGGGTGGGAAACTGAACAATCCTAGATCTAGACCTTGTTTTGCTTATATTTAGGTCATGGAATATAATGTATATAGTGAAGCAAAGAATTACAAGTTCTCACCTCCAGGGACTGGAAATGATATCCTAGTTCTCTATTTTTAGGGGCTAAATGGGAAGAAATTGTGGCTGCTGATGAAATTATTTACATCCTCCTTGAAGATTAATTCTTCCAAGTATGCAAAGGTTTAAAAAGTGCTTAAGCTAATAGCAGAAAATTAGCCCTCAAGAACTTGGAATATGGAACCCTGGGAAGGGAACTTTGAATATACTAGGTTTCCTTCTTTAGTGCAAACATGAAAACATCTCACAGGAAAAAAAATAAATGGATGCAGTAATCTTTGACATACCCTGCTTTGGAACAACAAACATATACTTATTAATATTATTTATTCTAATACAAATAAAATATTTTTTTCAGGAGGATAATAGGAGTTTGGGATTTTCTTTAAAATTTTCCATAGAAATCTGGCAAGTTCTACTCATATTTTAAATTTAGCTTTTGTTATACTCCTTAAATCTGCCAGGCAGAATTAATTACTTATCTTTTCTGCCTCCCAATATTTTATTCTGTCATAGTACTTAGTATTTTGTATTACACTTTATATTTCTGTCTCCTCACAAGAACTAAAAGCTTCTGGGAGAATATATGTATGGTATACATCTGCATAGAAAAGGATCTCACTAAAATGTTAATGACTATTAGCTTTAGATAGTAAGATTATTTGTGACCTTTTATTTTTTATCTTATTTTAAATTCAATTAATTAGCATATAGGGTATCATTAGTTTCAGATGTAGTTTCAGTTATATTTGTCAATTGTATATAACAGTTCTCATTACATCACGTGCCTTCCTTCATGCCCATCACCCATTTACCCATCCTCCACCCACGTCCCTTCCAGCAACCCTTAGTTTGTTTCCTATTGTTATGATTTGTCTCCCTCTCTGATTTAATCTTATTTTATTTTTCCTTACCTTCCCCTCTGATCCTCTATTTTGTATCTTAAATTCTACATATGATGAAACCATATGATAATTATCTTTCTCTGATTGGCCTATTTTGCTTAGCATAATACCCTCCAGTTCCATCTATATCATTTCAAATGGCAAGATTTCATTTTTTATGGCTGAGTAGTATTCCATTGCATATTTATAGCAGAACTTCTTTATCCATTCATCTGTTGATAGACATCTGGGATCTTTCCATAGTTGCCTATTGTGGACATTGCTGCTATCAACATTGGGCTGCAGGTGATCCTTCGGATCGCAAGGTTTGTGTCTTTTGGGTTAATACCTAGTAGTGCCTTTCCTTTTTTGTTTATTAAACTTTTGTTTTTTTTCTAATATTTTGTCATTTTTTCAGCAAGTATTTATTGGCTTTTTGCTAGTTATTGTTCTAGGCATGAGGTAATATGTAATCAGTAAAGCAAAACAGCAAAATCTCTGTTCTCATGGTTATATTCTTGTGGGAAGAAACAGATAAAAAACGTAAAAAATAAAAAGGAGGAGGAGAAAAAAGAATGAGGAAGGCAAAAAAAAGGAGGAGGAAGAGAAAAGAAGAGATAAGAAATAGTAAGAATAGTAATAGAGAGTGATTGATAATGGCTATAGATCATTTGGAAGTAAAAGCAAGTTAAAGTTTGGTTCCTAATAGGGAAAATCTTGTTAAATAGGGAATAATATATAGTATTTAGAAAATATAAGCATATTTGTATGCCAGAGACTCCGTTAACATATTCTCTGGCAGTAAAAATTTATTTTCAGAAAAAAATTGTACTGGAAACCTCAAATCCAAGCTGTGTAAAGCCTTTCTGCTGTTCTGGATAGTAGTGATGGGTGGGGATTAGATGGAGCTCTGGCCTCTCAGTCTCCTGACAACTCCACTAACTGCCTTTGCCCTTAAAGAAATAGAAATGTAAGGTACAGCCTAGTGACTATAGTTAATAATACTGTCTTGTATATTTGAAAATTGCTGAGAGTAGGTTTTTTTTTTTTTTTTTTTTTTTTTTTGAGAGAGAGAGCACACATTAGCCAATGAAGCAGGGCAGAGAGAGACGGAGAAAGAGAATCCTAATCAGGTTTCATGCCCAGGGTGGGTCTGATGTGGTGCTCAATCTCATGATGCTGAGATGACCTGAGCTGAAATCAAGAGTTGGAAGCTTGCTTAACCAACTAAGCCACTAAGCCACTTAGGCATCCTAAGGAAGTAGTTCTTAAAATTTCTCCTCACAAGAAAAAAAAATGTAACTATGCATGAGGATGAACGTTAACTAGACTTCTTATGGTAATCATTTTGCAATTTATTCAAATACCAAGTCATTAGGTCTCATGTACCTAATGAGATTTTATTTACATCTCAATAAAAAATGACTATTATTTGTAGATCTACCAGAATCTAGAATATATATATATATATATATATATATATATATATATATATATATGTATATATTTAAAGTTTGAAAGAGGAGTTAATTCATGAGTTAGATTCTTGGTAGAAATAGGTTAGGATGTTAAGAGCACAACTTTGAGAAGGAGGTGGGACATAGTTCTTTGGCAGAGAGAAATAAATATGAAAAAGGAGGAATCTACAGAAATGTTAGGATAATATCAGTGGTGGATTGGAATGATTTTAGCTCTGTCCACATACCTCCAGAATTATCACCAAAACTACCACAAGCAATCATCATCATCTTTAAAATGGGGATTTACTTTTTCTTGATATTATTTAAAATGTGAATAACTGACCTTTAGAATATTTTATGTTTATTGGCCCAAAACAATATGCTATCATGGAAACCAATGTGCCTGTTTGTAAATGCAATTTCAAGACTTGGATCCTAGTCCTCCCTGCAAACCAGATCAACACACTATGCCCGTCCTCTCTAAGGGCCAAAAGGAATGGGAAAAGAGAAATCACATTGGATAGCTACATTTTTCTCAGGGAAGTAGAAGGTTGGTTCATAGATATAAATTTGTGAATTTGAAAAAAAGGAAAAAGATATTTGGAGTGGGAATGAAAGGCACCTAATAAATAAAATGAATTTGGATAATGTGGCCTACAGGCATTCTCAGCTCTTACTATGATACACAGTTATTTGTTTTACTCATTTTCTTCCTTATCAGCAGTAACAGGTAATCATCTTTCCTACTTCCCTGAAAATTCACTCATTTAATCTCAAAATACTAATTTAACTATGATCTTAAACTATTGCCTTCACTACTGTTTACCTTATTTTCATTTGCCCATATGTACTATTAATCTAACATACTAGTAAAAGTATATAGTGTTGAACCACTTGGATAAACAACAGAATTCTGATGAAAAGAAATTTCAAATAGAGATTAGAGATAATGGGGCCCCTTTAATACACTGGGAAGAAGTTAAGAGTTGGATGTGACAAAGGATCTAATGTTATAGGTAGGTTATTACTGTTAACATAGATTCTGTATTGGGGCTAGGCTGATAAGAAACTATTATCTGTCCATCGAGGGAGGTAATTGTGAAATCTAATGATTGCTTCAAGGAAGAATAGGATGACAATTCTAAGGAGGAATCGATGCTTCTACTCCGATACAGGTCTAGGACTAGGGATTTAGTGGGTGTGACAGCTCCTTTGCTGTAGAACACTACCTATTAGTCCTGGAGTCAGGAGGTAGGTGAAGGGACCAGGTAATATTTAGGTCTCCCCCACACACACACTTAGTGAGAGATTTGACTGCTTCTGGAAGGGGAAAGGACAAAGTGATTTAGCCAACTGTGGGGGGAAAAAGAATAGTAAAACAATCAAATCTAAAATAGGAGGCAGGGCAACCCGGGTGGTCCAGCGGCTTAGCGCCGCCTTCAGCCCAGGTCCTGATCCTGGAGTCCTGGGATCGAGTACCACGTCGGGCTCCCTGCATGGAGCCTGCTTCTTCCTCTGTCCGTGTCTCTGCTTCTCTTTCTGTGTGTCTCTCATGAATAAATAAATAAAATCTTTAAAAAAAAATAAAATAAAATAGGAGGCAAATTATACATGACAGTAAGGTCCAGCCTTTGATCATATGGAGACATAGACATTAGTTTTTCCCATCTCTTGATAATTCCCCTCCTTATTCCTGGTGAAGTTCCTCTCTCTATGGCTGAGGGAGCTGGATTCCCTTACTGTGGTGCTTTCTGTTAGATTACCTTTGGCAGGAAGCTTCTAGACCTAGTCTACCTCCCACAGATCCTCAGACTTCCTTCTTTCTCATCATGATGTCAAAATGAGTGCTATGGATTGAATTGTGTCTCTTCTCCCTTCAACTCCCTAATTTATTTTTTGACTTTCTAATCTCCAATACCTCAGAACGATACCTTACTTGGAAATAGGGTCTTTGCAGATAATCAAATTAAGGTACGATCATTAGAGTAAGTCCTAATCCAACAGAGCTGTGTCCTTATAAATAGGGGAAATTTGGACACAGAGATAGAGACATAGGGAGAACACAGTGTGAAGATAGAGGGAGAGATGAGATAGTGTATCTATCTACAAGTCAAAAAACAAACAAACAAAAACAACAACAACAACAAAAAAACCTAAACAAAAAACCAAAAACACCAGATACCCAAAGGTCACCAGCAAACTTCCAGAAACTAGGAGGGAGGAATGGGACACATTGTTCTTCACAACCCTCCAAAGGAACCAACCCTGCTGATACCTTGATCTCAGATTTCTAGTTTCCAAAAATGTGATACAAAATATTTCTGTTGTTCAAGCCACAGAGCATGTGGTACTTTGTTACAGCAGTCCTAGCAAATTAATATATTGGGGGAAAGCAATTTAAGCAATTACTTTCTAAAGTAATAAGAACACATGACAAAGGCATTAGTATTGTCCCAGACTGTTCATAGTTCTTAACAATTGAGAACACCATGTGCATTTGAAGCTTGGGGGTGAAAAGTGGAGTAGGAAACAGGAAGTATGGTTGAAAATTTGTAATAAGAGCCATTATACCCTCAGGGTCACCTCTGCCACCTTCCACAAGTATGCAACATCCCAGCTGGAAACAGAGGCTTATCGTCTAAGAAGTCCACCCAGAGAAGCTCTGGATTAAAGGAGCAGAAAGTACAGCTGATAGGAGGGAAAACTGCAACATTGTACCTTTCTTTTTTTTTTTTAAACTTTTTTTTTAAATTTTTATTTATTTATGATAGTCAGAGAGAGAGAGAGAGAGAGAGAGAGAGAGAGAGAGAGAGAGGCAGAGACACAGGCAGAGGGAGAAGCAGGCTCCATGCCCTGGGAGCCCGACGTGGGATTCAATCCCAGGTCTCCAGGATCGCGCCCTGGGCCAAAGGTAGGCGCTAAACCGCTGCGCCACCCAGGGATCCCAACATTGTACCTTTCAACCAACATCTTTCCATTTCTTCCACCTCCCTGTCCTGGTAACCACTGTACCACTCTCTGCTTTTAAGTATTCAACTTTTTAAGATAACATATGTAAGTGAGACAATGCAGTTTCTTTCTTTCTTCTATGTCTGATTTATTTCACTTAGCATAATGTCTTCCAAGTTCATCCCTGTTGTTGCAAATGGCAGGACCTCCTTTTGAAAAGCTGAATAATATTCTATTTTCTGTATTTAAACCATGATTTCTTTATCCATTCATCCATTGCTGGACACTTAGATTGTTTCCATATCTTGGCTATTATGAATAATACTGCAAATAACAAGAGAACATAAGTGTCCTTTTAATTCACTGGTTTCATTTACTTTGGGTATATACCAGAAGAGGCAATGCTACATCATATGGTAATTCTATTTTTACTTTTTAAAATAAACCTCTACATTGTTTTCCATAATAGCTGTGCCAGGTTACATTCCCATCAACAGTGAATAAAGTTTCCCTTTTCTCCATATCCTCGCCTACACATTTTAAAAAAAATAATAGCCACTTTTAAGATATTTTAACTATATGGCAATCTAGGTGATAATTAGTCAAGTTTTATATTTTAAATTACAATTTTTGAAATTGTTTGTTAAAATAAAGAAGTATATCTAATTCTTGCAAAAAAACTTGAAATGTTAATAAAACCTGAGATTTTTAGCCACTGACTTCCCAGTTTCATATAAAAGGCAACTTGATTTCATCAATTATTTGTATTTTTTAAGAAACAAAATCAGTAGTCTAATAATGTGTATATAATCAAATAATTGATTTTTTCTTTTAAAAAAATCAGATAGTTTATAGATAATGTGTATATTTTTCAACATTTCCATTCTCAGTAGTCCTCTTTTCTAAACATTGCTAGAAATTTTAAGGAAACTAGAGATAATCTTTTTGTTGCTTCCTATTTTTCACTGCCTCTCTTCTTTCTCCAGGATGGGCACCTTAATTTTGAGAGGTGGTAATGGTGAGGGGGCATGTTTGTGGGATATGTTGCTTGCATTGCTCCAATGTTTGTATTACAGTTCAGTTTCCTTAATGAAATTTTTGGCTAAAAGCAAGCAGAAAGAGTACTCAGAGGAGTATTATCAGAGATAACATTTTGTGCTCTCTTGACTCATATGTTAATCAAAAGGAATTCACTTAATTGAGCCTTTTTAAATTTTTTAATGGAAAGTTCTCAGAAATCAACTGTAATCTAAATTCCCAAATGGAAAAATGGAAAATCAGCAAATTGAAAAACTTAACTAGATAAATGCATTTGTGTTTATTTTACACATCCTGATTATAATTGTAAAATATTTGCCATAAATGGGGTGAAATTTTTGGTAATGCAGCACAATTGCACATCTTTACTGTTGACAGTTTCTTTATTTAGATTCTATGAGCTCTTTATAATTCTTAATGACTTAGCCTGAAGCAACATTTTTTTTGTGTGTGTGTGTGAATGAAAGGTTTATCTATTCACAAGTGTAATGTTTTTGCAAAGAGTACTATTATAACACGATCTCCTTCCCGTGATAGGTAAAGGTCAAGCTCAGGAACTTCCTGTTATTATTGCAGATATTATTTTGGGTGTGCCATTATAGGAAAGATAAAGATCGGACTGGAACTGAGCCATCATGCACTTTATGCAGAGGGAAAATGTCAGAACCAGACAGAAGATAGTAGAATTTATAGCCATGATATAGGGGTGACCCCATCACTCTTGGATGGTACTACAAATTGGTAATGAGGACACCTCTGTGTCTAATTAATGCCAATTCTTCAGCATACAATATTTGTGACACATTCAATTTATGAAGTTCTCCATCTTCAAACTTTCCTAGAGTTTAAATTTAGTGATACCTGCTCCTACTGCCTCACTACTGAGATACGTATTGTGTCAATTGACCTTCAGAATTATGGAGAAGAATGAGAAAGAGATGTGCTTTTTTCAAATTAACCTATGATCACAGAAAAGTTACTTACCTTTTTATCACCCCAGTTTCACGTCCTGCCTTCTCATCACATCATAGAGATTTCATTTTTATTTATCTTTAATTTTTAACTTTTTAAAATTTATTTATTCATGAAAGACACACACACACACAGAGAGAGAGAGAGAGAGAGAGAGAGAGAGAGAGGCACAGACACAGGCAGAAGGAGAGGGAGAAGCAGGCTCCATGCAGGGAACCTGACGTGGGACTCGATCCCTGGTCTCCAGGATCACACCCTGGGCCGAAGGTGGCACTAAACCACTGAGCCATCCGGGCTGCCCTACATCATAGAAATTTCTGATAATAAACATTAGTGCCTTAAAATAGTATTTCACATACTATTGCTACACAATTGTTATTATTAAGGAAAAAGTTTTCAGAGTTACTGAAAGTAGAATGAAAGACTCCTAATTCTTCAGGGACACCTAAGTGTAAACTGCCTGGACAATTGTCTCTAACATCCAAGCAACCTGAGGTAGATTACCATGCATCCTATTCTTAGGCTCTCAGAGGATAGAAGACTATTCATTTCTGCAGGAGCCTCTATTGAACCAAGCTCCCTTTTCCTAGTGTAAATCTCATTTCAATAAAAATGTAAACCCATTTTCCCACCTTTTAAAGCCTTCATACTGGGGAAAAAGCTGGAAATATCCTTTATGTAAAATTTTTCTGTGTTTCAAAGTAGTTATAATCCCATTGCTTTCATTTCTGCAAATTAAAAAAACTCAAATGCTTTATTTGTTCTTCATAGGCTTTATTATTATCCTACCCATAATTTTGGCATGCCTTTTCAGGATCTTTCTCAAATTCTTCAAATTGCTTTTAAAATATAGAGATCAACATTAAGCTTGTACAAGTATGGGGGAATTATTGCCTGTTCTCATCTGGCCAACTCCTCTTAAGTATTGAATTCTTAAAGAACCCAGTCTTGACTCATAAGAAACTTAGGGTTTCTTATCAGTTCCCACTTTTTAAAAGTGGGGTCCTGTGGAAGCCAGTGATTTCCACAATTGTGGTAATGTTTGGTTCAGGACTCAAAGGATTGAGGAGTAAGGTGAAATCATCCCTTTTTCTGGCCCCACACTCATATTGTACCCCCATCGGAGAACTGTTGAATTTCTTTATCCTACTTTGGTAAAGATAGCATAATTAGGAACAAAAAATGTTTAAATACTTTGGGAATAAGAGAGCTATTAGTTGGCCAACTTGACATTACAATTTAGAGATATCTTCTCAATTAGTAGAAGTATGCCAGTGGTTGTTTTTTTAAAAAATCTGAAACTCTTTTGAAACTTCATATATATTTATCTATAATTTGTACATTAGTACATTTATGATAACACATACATATGTTTATTGTGTCTCCTCAGTGTGTTAGGCAGTGTGTAGAAAGGAAGCATAGTTCTGGTTTCCTATCATTTTGCAACACTGCAGCAGGTCACAAATAGAATATATGTCTGTATAAATATGACCGCATGTATTTAAAATATATAAATGTTATAATTCTGCTTTTCTACTTTAGAATTTATTGTTTATTTTTTTCTTATTAAGAAAAGCAAGGTAAACGTAACGTATATTGCCAGACACATGGATCTAAATATGACACATCTCACTTCTTTCCAGACTCATACTTTTTCTGAAATGAGCTGGAGTTTAAGAAAGATTTTTAATGAAGGAGGTATGATGTTTTAACAGATGGCAGATGGGAGCTTGTTCTAGGTTTTTGAAATAGCATAAACTGCCCTATAAAGCATCTATAGAAGTAGAGAAACAGAAGGGAAAATGAGTGGTGTTTCTTGATTAGTGTGCTGGTAACAGGTGGGGAATATGATGGAGGTGATATAGGTAGGCGGGCTGGGGAGAGTGAGGTGGACATCCAGACTTTCTGGCAAGGCAAGATAGAACACCACTGAAATCCTTTGAAGAAGAAGATAATTTTTGCAGCAGCAAAAGAGGAAGAACTAGCTTTTTGCTAATTGAGAAGAAATACAATACAGATAGTAAAGAGAAGACTTCACATATGGTGAACATTCAACCTGACTAGAAAGCATTCCAGCAACCCTGTCTAGCTTCCCACTGTTAATTTCCCCACCTAAGAATAGGTCTCTGAACTAAGTGCAATGAAGAACAAGTTTAAGGGAAGAATCTCTACTTTCCATAAACACCCACTCATCAGCATTCCAACACATGCATGCTACAACTACGTGGTACTGAATTTACAATGGTCAACAAAATAGTGATGGTTCTTAGTTCTTGTGGAGATTGTAATTTGGAGAGGAAAAAGAAAAAGTAAGCAAACAAGCAAATACCTTACAAATTGTTCTGGAAGCTACAAAGAGGAGATAACAGTGCATAGTAAGAGAGACTGTTGGGAAATGGAAGGGAGAGTGAGAAAATCATTTTGGAGAGCATCATATCAAGAAAAGTTTCCCTGAGGAGATGATATTTGAAGTTAGACATGAGATCAAAGAAGTTGGCAGCTAAGGGAAAGAAAGAGCATTCTAGGTAAAAGAAACAGCCTTTGTAATGATTTTTTGTGTGTGTGTGCCAAAACCCAGGAACAAATGTAATGATCTTAAGGAAAGAAAGAATTTAGTGTGTTTGAGAAGTTAAAGAGAGCCCATGTGCCTGGAATGTGAGATGCAAGAAGAGCGAAGAGCAGTGAGCCATGGGACAGGGCCAGAGCATGCAATCTTGTAGGCCATATTAAATTCTTTTATTTGGGATCCCTGGGTGGCGCAGCAGTTTGGCGCCTGCCTTTGGCCCAGGGCGCGATCCTGGAGACCCAGGATTGAATCCCACGTCGGGCTCCCGGTGCATGGGGCCTGCTTCTCCCTCTGCCTGTGTCTCTGCCTCTCTCTCTCTCCATATGTGACTATCATAAATAAATTTAAAAAAAATAAATAAATAATTTTATTTTATCCTAAGTGAAGTGGGAGGTAATTGGAGAGTTTTTTACAGGATTATGGCATGGCAAGATTTACGTTTTTATGAGATTGTTTTGGCGATTATATTGAAAATGAGTGGAGCAAAGTAGACAGGATTATACATAGATAAGATATAATAATTTAGGCAAGAAATGATGGTGGATTTCATTATATCAGGGTCAAGTTGAGACGAAGAAAAGTGAATGGAGTCAAGATATTTTTGTATTTGAATTGACAAGGCTTGAAGGTAGATTAATTATGAGTGATGACAAAGAAGGAGGAATCAAAAACAATCCCCAGCCTTGAGCAACCAGGTGAATACTGTTACCATCTGTGGGGATGTGGAAGACACACAGGAAAGAAATTGGGGGTCTGAGAATTGGAGGCACTATTTTTTAGATACATGAAATTTCCTGATGCCTATACCACATCTAATTGGAGATATCAAATAGTTGCTTAACATGTGAGTCTGGAGTTCAGAAAAGGTATCTGAACTATGCTATACATTGGGAAGTTATCAGCATATACTTGTTATGTGACATTTTTATATGGACATATATAGTGTAGCATACACCTATTCTGTGGATATGAGGTATTGAGGATATAAAAGCAAATATATTTTATCATGAAGTTAAATTTGCCATCTTTGATAGCTCAGGTCATATGAACTCTAGATTTTACTCAAGGATGGGCTTTGGTACCTAGCTCAATTTTACTTAAACAGAGTTTTGTGGGAATTTCAGGATGTATTTGAAGACAGCTGGCTTAATGGGTTTTGAAGATCGTGTTCTGCCCGGCAAAAGGTGAGAGAATATAATTAGGATTCTCTAATGCAAACCTTTAGCCCTCATCAGTTTTGCAATTACTGCCTTACTTCTGTAGTTGGGCTCGAAGGATTATTTTTTTCTTTGCCACTTCCACAAATGGTCGAGGGCATCTGTAGTAAGTCACCAATTAGAATCATTGCATTATTCTTCTTGCCTTTTAGCTATTGTAATAATAATCCTGATTAGCATTTTGTAGTAATCTTTTATGACTTCAAATTATTTTAAAAAGCACTAATTATTCCTCAGTATACTCTTGTGTTAAGGATGCAAAAATGGAAGAACAGGTAAATTGATGCCATTATGACAGCTGTTGTTTATTCAAACCTTCACTGAAATTGTTTGCTAGGTGAAATTTCTTACCTGGTGAGTGCATTTCATTTGCTATTTAAAAACAGAATGACAGAAAAACTACAACAGAGTTACAAAGAATGGTCACAGGAAAATTTGACCTCAATTATTCTAAAGACTGAGAAACTGAATCCTAGATAGCTGAACTATAGTCTGTACAACTATATAAGTACATAACTATATATAAACCTTTATAGCTTTATATATTGTATGCAATACATATAACTTTATATATTATATATAATTTTAGATATAACTATATATATAAAACTATAGATTTGTCTCTTTATCAGACATGGAATGTCAAATATTTACATAAAATATTTTGAAAATAGCCTTTCATCTTCTTAATCAGAACAAACTAAATATAATTTAATCTTTTGTAGATGATTTAGAATCATTGTTATGAACATTCACTGCTGTACTACACAATAATGTTGTCTTCCCAGAAGCTATGGAGTTTGTCTTCCAGTCTGTCCACAAGAGGGCCACAGACAGCTGTACTCTTGCCTTGATCTGCTTTCATTCCTTCTTGTTCCTGTTCCTGCCTATAACTCTTTTTTAACTGCTTCATTTACTTATTTCTCAATGTCATCAGACTAAGTCAATGCGTAAGGAGCTCTACTGAATAAAAATTCACAAATTTTAGAACATATAAATGTATCTTGGTTACTTTTTTGTTAAGCTCCTTACCTCTGTTTAGAGACATGAGTCACAATCAGAATAATATAAATCCACTATGTTACTTACTGATCTACCTACAGAATGATTCTACGTTACTATGTATAGATTCTCATTTGAACTACCATAGTACCACAAACCCAAGCAGAGATAGTAATGTAAAAAACCATCTGGAAACAGTGAATTCCATAGAGCTATGAACACAACTAATTTAAAATTTTACCATATGCATTTATTCCAGGAATAGAAGTCTGATTTAATAGTATTTTTAAAAATCAATAAATAGAATTCACATCAATAGATTAAGATATAAAAATAATATGATTGTCTCAGTGGATACAGTAAATGTTTCCTAAAATTCAGTAAATGTCTATAATAAAAATTATCAGAAAACTAGGAATAAAGGACTACTTTCTGAACATTATGAAGGGTATCTATAAAAACCTACAGCAAACAATATTCTTGATGAAATATTGAATTCTTTCCCTTGAAGTTGAGAATAAGACAAAGATATTCCCTCTCATCACTTCTATTTAACATTTATATTAGAAGTAAATCAAGGGGGAAAAAGGTAGAACTAGAAAGGTAGAAAGAAAACTGTCACATTTTTACATTGACATGATTACATTGGTAGAAAATCTTTTAAAAACTACAAATATTAAAAATAATGCAGTTAGTAAGGTTGCTGGATATAAGGTCAATATACAAAAATAAAATCATATAGATAAAAATAAATGTCGTGTGAGTGCATGAAACACAACAGAATATTGCTGAGAGAAATGAAACGATTTAACATGTTCATGAATTTAAAAATTTAATATTGGTAAAGAGTCAATTCTCCATAATTTTATTTGTATATTTAATTCAATCACAGTCACAATCCTGACAGTTTTTTAGTGGAAATTGACTAGCTGATACTAAAATTTAGATGGAAATTCAAAGGACCTAGACTAGAAAAGCTTGTCTTACCAAAGAAGAACAAAATTGGCAACATGAATACTAACATATTAGTTACCTATATCAAGGTAACTAACTAGTATATAGGTACACTTCAAACCTTTTGAGGGTATTGGCTAATAGTGGCCACAGGATACTGGAAATATTCTATATCTTTTTCTATGTTTTATGTTTTACCTCAATTTTAAAATAGAATAAAATTGGTTATTAGGAAGTCTCTATAATCAGTAATGTGTATCTGTTAAAGAGGATTTCACAGGCAAAAACACAAAGTACATAACAATAATCCACCACCAGGGGAGGAAGAATTTGTTTCCAAAGAATAGGAAATAATAGAGCAATATAAGAATAATGCTAAAATAACTGTTTAAAATCAAAAGAATAAATCAATGATTTATCAGAGACAAATGAAGAAATAGAATCTATGGAATAATGACAAAATAGTCTATGTATGTATTTTTGTATTCCTTCTGTCCTTCCTTCCTCCTTTCCTCAGGTCTGTTTAAATCTAAAACTCATGCTTTGTTCCTTTATCCCACTAAGTTACTGCCATAAACCATTACACAGATTAAAGAAACTATTTCAATTACCATATTGTTGTTGAAGTATTTAGATTCTAATGAAAGACAAAATTAGTAAAAATAGATTTGAAATTTGAGCATTTTTATTAAATATAAGAAAAATGAATTTGTATTCATATTTAAAATCCATATATTAATATATTCATCATACTTTCCATATATTAATTATAATAAAATACAATGCTTATAAAATCAAAAGAAGCTACAAAGTTCAAGTATTCTTGGATACATTATCTCTAAAAATATCTACGTATTGGCTCTGATGCAAACTAGTGAATCAATAACCCTTAAAAATTTTGAAGTAGAAATAACTTAATTGAAAATTATGAAATTAGCTTTTTTTCATCTTAAATTATAATCTTTTGATGGAAGCTGACAATGACTAGTTTATTTTTAATTGTGTTTGTTTACACATAAATATTAATCCTTTCCCAGGAAAATAAACTAATAATATAATGGATAAAGTATATAAACATGGTCAATACAGTATTTTGACACCTCTGATACCTAAACTCCAAAGTATTTCATTTACTTTGATATTCTAATGCAGTATGTGTAACTTGAACTGTACAAAAGAAGCTCGTCGAGTTAGCACCTTTTATTTGTTCTGAAAGAATGGAAATAAAATGTTTGCAAGATTGCAAGAGTTTATTGTTCTTTACCAGTAAGCTGAATTCTGGGTCATGACAATCCAGTAACATAGCTATAAAAATGAGTCAAGATGCAAATATTGGCCTTCTACTCAGAAAATAAATCACTTGAAAGGCTCAGCAGTATAATAAACTGACAATTCAAACAACTTGTCAGGATACATTTCTTGTCTTATGGCATGAACAAGTCATAAATTCAGACTAGAGGCTATATTTTGCCTTTTGTTTTTATTTTGGAAATTGTTATGGTGGGTGATTTATGGAGAATATTTAAGTTAGATGAATTTTTTACATTAGTGATGAATTTTATGGTTTGAAAATATAGAGTGTAGTTTAGTTGCCATACTTTGTGTCCTGAACATTGTTATGTTGGGTAAAGCTACTCTCAGATCCAGAAGAATATAGTCAATCCCATGACAGCTGACAACTATGCTCTTACATTTCTTCCTTGACACTTACTCTATTAATGCTAACTATTCAGCAAGGCAGTCTGTTATATTCAGTAGAGACAGCCAGGATTCACTTAGGGATACCCAGGAGATATGAGTTATCTTAGGGGAGTATATTCCTAAGGAATTTCATTCCTAGGTTTAGGAAAGTTAGTCCAATATTAGGTGGACTAAAGGAAGCAAAGGCCTTCTTGCATTAACATCTGGCATTGTTATATCTGGCTATCTCATAGTAAAGAAAGAAAGTTACTTTTAATTTTTAAATAGTTGAGGGGGGGGAGGATAAAGTTGGATAACTCTAGATGCCTCCTTGCATCTGCTGGAAGGAAAAGGTCATATATTTTAGAACTGAGACTTGGGTTTCAAAGCAAGAGAGTGATACTCAATCAGGAAACCCTTTCATCATAACTCCCCATATTATTCAATTACCCCTAAAAGCATATTGCTTTTTATTATTATTATCACCGTCATCATCATTATTTACTAAGCATTGAAAAACTTTGCCTCACCTTGTTGATTAAATAAAGTCAAACAATGTGACTTGTTTCAGTTGAAAGCATTGTTTCTGTTTGTGTGTGTGTGTGTGTGCTTTTTGCATATATCTATAGATTTTATATTTATGCTGCAAATCCATATAAACATCATTTCTTAAATGTACAGGAGTCATGCTATGTTGATGCATAATTTAGATGCTTTGGTCCTTTTTGCTCCAGTATAGGCCCAGGGTAGTGGGTTTTTTTTTTTTTTGTCATGTTTGAAACTATTCTCACTAATTATTAGTTTTGTAATCTGGGGCCCATCACTTTACCTCTCTAAGCCTCATTTTATTTCTTTACAGAATGTAGATAATAATTGTGCCTACTTTGCTGGGTTGTTGTGACACATTCAATACAATGCACGACAAGGAATAATATATGATAGGCATCCATGAAACTCTTAAAAAATTTTAGCCAACTCTTATTAAACAAAGTTTCCAGAGGTCAGGAATGATATTTATAGACAAGTCTCTTGGTAAAAATCCCATTCTTGCACAATATGCCTAAAGGCTTCTGATAAATGCTGTTTGATTGCATGATTCTGAATGATCAGATGAGAAGGATTCAGAATTTAGGAGCTTTCTGGTACCACAAATAAATGAGTCAGTAGAATATAAAGCAATAATAAATTAGAGATTCCATGGCATAATTTAGTAGCCTTTCAATGGTCTGTTAACTGTTCTTTGAAAATGGCATTGTCTTGCCTTAACCAAATTTACTACTGACATTAAGTGGAGAAATTAAAGACAGTTCTGTATTTGGTAGGGGTGGGTTTCTGACAATAGATCTGACAGCTTGGAACAGGAAGGGGCTGTCATGTTTAGGGAGCAGCATTAAGATCCTCTTGATCCTGGAATATGTCACCAGTTATTCACAGATATTTTTATTCCTATGTTTCCTTTGCAAAATAGGCTCATTGCAAATATATACATAATCTTGCACTTCTCAAATTTAAAAAAGAGAGAAAAAAACCCAAATCATTGGAATAGTAGAGAAAGTAATATCATGATAATAAATTTCAACTTCAGCTCTGAAGAGAGATCTCTCTGCTTTAATTTTGAGCATCTTCTAATTGTTTTCTTTAAAATAAACATTGTAGTTTCCATTTAAACCTAGGCATCAAATTCTCTTTAGGTTTTCTGACCATCCAGTTTATGCAGAAATGCTGGTCTTAAAATTAGCTAATCTACAATTTATATAGGGAGTTCTTGCATTTTCTCGTGATTTCTTTATTTGTATAACCGGGTAGATGGAATAATCCTTTGAGTTTACTGAGTTTTTCAGTTGTAAGGCTTTTTGTTGCTCCCTGCACTTCAACTTTTCTAAAATCATGTGCCTGGTATAGAGTTTAACTTCAAAATGAATTTAAGATTCTATTGCCTTGATAATTGCATAATATATCCTTGAGATTTATTGTGAAAAATGACTTTTAATGGCTAGAAAACATTATATTTATATACTTATACATATATTTAAAACATATATCTTTTAAAATTGCATATATATTTAAGAACTGATAATATTCATATTTATGTACCAAATCCACATGAAAAGTAAGACATTTATTTAATGGCAAGTATTATAGAGAAATATTTACTCCATGGAGTAGAGAAGAGATATTATTGATCTATTTTGAGACACAAATTATATATCGTGGGAATTCTAGTCTTCTCTGTCTTACACAGGGGGAAACAGAAGAACCAGACTCTAATTGCCAATATCTACTGTGTTCCAAAGACTTACTTATCATGACTCCTGAGAATCATGAAAAAAATATGAGTGAATGGCATATCAGGATTTATAGTCCATCATATTTTTCTTTCTCTTTTTTCAATTCATTTTTCTCTGAGGTTTTTTTGGAAAATGGTACAAGGTATATTTAAAACTTTAAATTGCTGATAGTTGAATCCATTGTTGAGTCCCTTTTCCCTTCTTATGGGAATCAGAAAAACCTGATTTGTGATTCGTAATTTTTAAAATCTGCATTTCCTATTTTCTCTTCCATTCTTTAGCTCTTATGTAGATTCTTTTTCATTGTCCTGCCACTGTGATTCTTTACAAAAAATTAAGACAGTGTTAGTACAGTAAGTGTAGCAGAGCCTGCTAATTGTCAACTCCAGAAAGAAACCTGGCATTTACTCCAAGCAGCAGATAGAGTCTCTAATTCCCAGCTTGCAGAGTGTGGTGGCAATCAGATATTGCTGGGTAGGGCTCCAAGGAAGGCTCCTCAAAGGGAGGAGATAGATGACTTGGTAGGACATGTGCCCTTTGTCTACACTTTGTCATTCTTCTTCCTGCCTGGAATGTGATAAAATGGACAGTAAAGTGACCTAAAGAAGGAAGCTATGTTCTACTGGTGGAGCAGAAAGTTATGAGGAACCTGGGTCATTGATAACTTTGGAGTTGCTAGACCTCCATTAAGCGAGAGAAATAAACCTTTGTCTTGCTTAGGCCATGTATTTGGTTTTCTATGATGCACAAACAAATCTAATCCCATAATACATTTATACAAGATTTTGGGGAGCTGTATTTCATAGAAAATTCAAATACATTTCATATTTTAAAAAATGTCTGCAGCAAATAGATGTATACACATAGGCACATTTATACATACATATATATGGACACACTTTTTCTCTATGGACACTTTCTAAATATGAAAGAGTATAAAAATTAAATAATAACCACTTATATTCCCATTACATAGATATATACATTGTTAAAGTGTTTTTCCTTCTATTCTTATTTTTTAACTATTTTTTTTTTTACAAAATTGAGATCATCTTTATACTTCTATACCTGCTTTTTTTTTTTTCATTTACAACTAGGTCATGAACATTTTTCCATATCATTAAATATTCTTCCAGAATCTAATTTTAATAATCACATAGTTGTCTATTTTTTTAATCTGCTGCAGTTAATTTACCTAATCTCTAATTGTTGGATATTTAAATTGTTCTCAACTTCTTACAAATTTTAAATCAATCTTTTTATACATCATGATTGTTTCTTTATAATAAATGTATGGAAATGACATTGTTAATCATGGTTTAAAGTGACTCAAACATTTCTAAAATTCTTGGCAAATTTGGTCAAATGGTTTTCCAAAAAGGACATTCCCTTTGTCCCTAATATAAAGTATGGCCATTTAAATTATATTGTATAAGTTGACTGATAAAAAGTGGTCTCTCTTTTTAAAATTTGATTGTGTTAATTTGATTATGAATGAAATCAGCTCTTTTTAATATATTTATAGGAAATCATATTTTTCTTATCGGTTTATAAAAGTGCATTAGACTTTAAAGATATCAACATTTTAGGGGTGCCTGGGTGGCTAAATCCGTTAAGTGGCTGACCCTTGATTTCGGCTCAGGTTATGATCTCAGGGTCCTGGAATCTAGCTGCGCATTGTACTCCACATCCAGCAGGGGGTCTGCTTAAGGAATCTCTCCCTCTATCCCTCCCCCCACACATGTGCTCTCTCTCTCTCTCTCTCTCTCTCAAATAAATCTTCTTTAAAAAAGGGGATATCGACATTTTAGTATTAATTTACATTGTCCTGCCTGGCATCTATAAATACTTAACAAATCTTTCTTAATTCTTTTAATATTTAATGATTGGAACATAGGAAAGATCCATTTTGGGTTTTAGCAGAAAATAAATGAGAGGTGTTCTGTTTTGGGTAAGTTGTTCTGGGGTGGTTTGGATGAGTTGTTCTGGGGTGTTTTGGATGAGTTGTTCTACAGCAGTATCCAGAGAGGGGTGTGGGCACTCATTGTGGTGTATGAAGAAAATATTAGAACTTCCATTTGTGTTCATTTTTAATTTTTAAAGGAATTAAGCTTTACTCAGTGTCCCCTGTGGATGCACACTGGCTGTCGCACATGGTCTCTGAGTTCTGTAGCAGGATATATTATGCATAGTAAGTGAGGTTTCCTGCACAGAGTTTAGATCTGCACTTAAGGGTGGGGGGGGGTGCTGACAATGGCACACTAATGTGTCTAATCAGGGCCCTGCCACACACTGACATTATTGGATAAGTGGATTCCCAGAATTTATTATTCAGTTTTAACTACATATACTTCAGGAATGGGAAAGAGTCTTAAATATTAATATGGGAATTGTAGTTTAAAAATTATATCAATATTGTAAGTGCGTGTGCACCACAACAAAGTGTTAGAGCTGACACTTCTCCCTGGTGTTCTTTGTCAATCACATTCATTGTTAAAAACAATGATCATCTTCTTGGATCTGACAGGGTCCACCAAATACATTCACAATTATCTGCATACAAGTTTTACATTAACAGTGAGTGAGAAAATGACTGCTTTTTGTATTATGGAGTTTATTGCAAGTGAGCATTTGGAAATTTTTCAACCTTTCAGCAATAAGAGAGCCAGTGATAAAGGGTTTTTTATATTTATATATACACATACAATCACATATGTGTGCATATGTACATACACACATATACACACTCACCACATTAAGAAACTTGAAACAATTCTCTACTTATCTTAGAAACTTACCTGGAATCTAACATATAACAAAATATTAAACTAAGATTTTCAAAAATAAGGCAGAGAGTTCAATAACATTGCACTCAATATATTTAGGCAATAAATAAATAAATAAAACTTAAAAGTACTGAAAATATTATATTGTAAATGTTTGTTACCTTTCATTTAAAATTTTTCTTTAGGTATTATAATGTATTCAGCATATTAATATACTAGTAAAATTATAAATATATATGTATATATATGTGCTGTATGATAAAAAATTTTGTACTGCTAGGAAAACATTATAGAAGAAGCTTAGAGACTGCTGATTGAGTAGAAAATTGGAAATTAGAATGAAAGACTGCCATTTTGTGGATAATTGAGCGATTAAAGGCACCCAGTGATTGTATGTTGAATGAGAAAAAGACTAACCAGAGAGCTGCTCTGTCTCATAACCCTTTCAAGTTGAATTGTAGATAGAAGCCTATAGGGAAAAATTCAGAATCTATACTAGAAACCAGAGTGAAAATGTGAAGGGCTTTGGGTCCAGCAGTCCCCAGCTTCAATGTTTCCACCATTTCCTAGTTGTATAATTTGAGCAATTTATTTCTCAGAAACTCAGGTTCCATGTACATAAAATGTAAGCAATACTCAATTCTTAGAACTACTTTAAGCATTTCTTAAGCAATGTATGGGATACTTAGCATTCTGCTTAGCACACAATACGTACTTCATAGTGACAAGTTTTCTTATGACATTCTTCAAAGCACATTTTCAGTAGCCAATTTGCTCAATGTTATGTCATTATTTGGGAAACTAAATATTCTAGCAATTATCAGATGAGGCTGAATTTCATTTGAGAATAGAAGTCACTACCATTTCTTTCATTATCATTACTAAAGTGAGATGAGCTGGTATTTAGTCCAATTTTACAATTTAGGATATATTTCTACTTGGTGTATAAGGTTATAAAAGATTTATATTACCTGTAGTATGTTCCAAAAGCATTTATGGTTAATTTTATCTCTGATCCCAGGCCATCTTGCATCTTAAATCCTTTTATTAGACTAGACATCACATCTTTTTGATTTCCCCCTTTGCTGTTTATTAAATCATGTTGCTTTATAAAATATCCCCATGCACTTTTATCTTGCCCTCCCATCTCTCCACCCATCCCCATTGTGCTCAAGACACTACTTTTAGACCATCTGTTCTTTAGACAGAACAGTGCTGCTGAACAGTGCTGCCTCCCTACCAGGAAATCTTGAAAACATCTTTTGTAGACTTTCCAGTTTATCTGCAGGTGCTGAGAAATTCATATTTTATCATCCCCAGGGGTCCAAATGCTATTCAGAAAACCCAGTCATTGAGCAAACCTTGTGTTTAATTACTGCTGTCAGTCACCTGTCAGCAGAAATGATGTACTCATCTTTGGCTTTTCATCTATGAACCCAAGAGGATGAGGATGAGGATGAGGATGAGGATAATGGCAGGCTAACTTGAATCTAGACATGCTTGGACATCCGTCCTCTTCCCACACAAATCTTTCCTAGCCTCTCCTTGTGATTCTTATGAACTCCCATGGTTTTATCTCTGCTTGCCCTAGGGCCCTGCCTGGTGTCTAGCTCTCAAACCCCATAACATAGGTAAGAGAAAAGTAGGCACCATGTGCAGTTTCTTTCTTTCTTTCTTTCTTTCTTTCTTTCTTTCTTTCTTTCTTTCTTTCTTTCTTTCTTCTTTCTTTCTTTCTTTTTTTCTTTCTTTCTTTCTTTTTTCTTTCTTTCTTTCTTTCTTTCTTTCTTTCTTTCTTTCTTTCTTTCTTTCTTTCTTCTTTCTTTCTTCTTTCTTTCTTTCTTTCTTTTTTTTCTTCTTCAGCTGTAACAGACATATAACTGTACGTTTAAGGTATATAATGTGTTAATTTACTACATTTGTATATTGCAATATGATTGCCACCATAGCTTTTAGCTAAAACCTCCATCATGTCCCACAATATCATCTCTTCTCTGTGGTAAGAACATTTAAGATCTAGTTTCTTAGTAACTTTGAAATATATGACACAGTACTGTTAACCATAATCACAGTGCTGTGCATCGGATCCCTGGAACTTATTCATCTTCTAACTACCAGTTTGTATCTTTTGAACAACATTTTCCAAACTCTGCCACCCGCCATTCCTTGGGAACCACCATTCTAATTTCTGTTTCTACAAATACTGTATGATATCACTTACATGTGGGATCTAAAAAAAAACAGTTCTTTTTTCTATAACAGCAGAAGAGTTTTTAATTCCATTTTTAAAAAATCAAATGGCCTTTTATTATTTACTTGTTAACAAACTATTTGTAGTACATATTGTATTTATTTCTATCTCCTTTTCTCCAGGATCTTAGAACAAACTGTATAGGACTGACTTGGGAAATGAGAGACATATTCACATTGTCATGTCACAGGTCAGTGATTCCTAAACTTGGCTGCACATCGAAATCATTTGGGAAAGTTTCCTTTTAATTGTAGGTTTAATTATATGTTCTGGACCTGAACTTAAGTTCCTAAAACTTGCTGAATGTGAATATTTGGGGTGGGGTTCAAGAATCCCACCAAACATTTCACCTCTGAGTGACAATCAGTGAGTGCTTCTGAACTACGTTCAAGAATCATATTTTCCTCCTACCTCAGAGCAAGGTCTGTGTTTCTTTTCTCCTTAATTTCTCTCCACATCCTCCATTTTTGGAGTTTTTCCGTAAGTGGTTTTCAAACCTTTCCTTCCTCATCATACATGATTACAGTAGGTGCAACAAGGAGATTGAAATTAAGGTATAATTGAAAGGACAAAGACAAATTAAGAGGCCTAATTCTCCCTGTAGAAAATAAGAGAAGAACCTTATCCCCATTCCTCTCCTTAGAGAATTGATTTTAGAAAACTCAAAATTGTATGTTTTTTTCCTTTCTTTAAAATTTTACAAATCCTTTTGAAAACTGCATAAGCCATTTGTCAGGTTTATGACCCATGGATGTCTTTCTCAAGGATCCAGAGTCAATTCTTTGAAATGTAAATATCAAGATAGAGAGCACCCATGTCTCCCAGTTGCTGTGGGGGGTAGAAACCTAACTTCAGTGGGTGCCTTGCTCCAAGTTGTAAAACTGCTTCCTGTTATAAAGATATGAGAAGTTTTTTCTCCCTTGGGTTAAAGCCAATTAGTTAACATGGATGGTCATTCCAATTACCAGGTAAAGTTAGGAGGAACTGGATGTGACCTATGGTTCTGTCAAGGCCTCTTACTTAAGGACTAGTTATTTATCTTGAAAACACATGGAATGGATTGTATCTGCCCAGCTACATGAAAGGGTGAGATTTCTTTCTGTCTTTGCAATCCCTGAGCAGACGGTGATGCACATCACATTCTAGTTTAATGTTTATACAATAATCCAAATGTTCTCTTTCTCTACTACATTTGTGGAGAGGATTTCTGTGCTGGGGGATTTTGTTTTTAATTGTATTTCCCCAACACAATCAGATAAGGGAGGGCTTATGTTTACAGTGAATAAGATCAATTTCACTGACTGGTATAGGCTCTGAAGACGACAAGGAAGAGAAATAAGAAAAAAGTGGACTGTAGTAGAATATCTAAGAGTAGATGGGGGCAAAAATGTATGAGTGACCTAAGACACCTAAGATGAATGGTTATGTTAAAATAAAAATCAGTGGCTCTTGTTCCTATTTTCGTAGTTACCTTGGGGTTGAGGTCTAAGAATGAAGCATCTGTAGGCTGTGGCTTTCCTAAAGGCAGGCAGGACTGGGCTGAAGGAGTAAGAGTTCTGTTTCAAACCGAGGCTGATGTGAGTTATGCAAAGAGTTATAACTTAATGACATATTCTCTTTAAGAAAAAGAAAATTTCTGACAAGCACTTCAAAAAAGTAACAACAACTGGCAAAGAAATCAAGACGACGAACAAAATGTTCAGTGAAACTGGAATAATCAGTCTTTGGGGATATGGACAGGAAGAGTTTAACTAAAACAAACACAAGATTTGAGAGCCACTCTGTTCCCATGCCATCTGACAAGTTTCTGCTTCTTCCATAAGTCTGCTGATAGGCAACTGTCTGCCTCGCCAGGGGAGGTTGGCCATAGAGCTACCTCAAATGGTAAGTGCAAAGAATTGGGAGTGAGCAGCCCTCATGCACTCCAAAAAATCAGTTCTCATATGGTTCTCATTCAGTGTTTCCTTCAGCTGCTCCTGATACTTACCTGTAGGTAGCCTTTTGGCTGACATCAGAATCTGTTCATTTGTAAGACTGTTCTAAGAGCTCTGCTAGAATTTAATGTGAAGAGACAGACTACACATCACCATCAAAGAACTGTAGGCTGAGTTTACCTAAATGGCCCCACAATTTGTGGATAAAGATTTAGTCTACGTCTGCAGTTCCACAGGGAGCGAACTACCTGGATGTTGGATCAGGAACCATTTTGAGTTCTGACATTTGAGTTCTTGACAAGCCAGTACACTTCTGTTTGTTTCATGAACTGGAACAAGTATAAACATTATCTGATAAACTTTCTGTTTTTTAGTTTACATATCTGTCTAGTGTGCTAGTATAGGCATGCTGAAGGCATGCTGGCATAACTTCTAGGGCCTCAAAACATCTCTTAAATAATAAAGGACATAAACCCTGAAAGTAGAATTAGACCCAGCGACTTCAGTGAGAGCATGGCACATCTGTCCAATTTCTTACACATAATGGTAATGTGCATTGTCTCATGAGGGTTTTCCTAGGCAGTGCAGAACTGTTTGCCTAAATGTTCATCATATGCACTTTTGTCTGACCTATCCTGGGACAGATCTTCCTTTGGCTGGGCTTACACATTGTGATTCAGGTATTAGAAGACATTCTGAGTTTTAAGAATGAGAACCTGTTACCTCATGAATAAGTGTGGCTCACTTTTGCTCAAATTTATTCAAATATATCCATCAGGTATTTAGTAGTTGTATATAGTATGAGGACCTTGGAAATAAAAATAAAACAAAATAAAGGATTCCAATTCTTTAAAAGTGTACACTCTCCTTGAGCATAAAAGTTCAAAACACGTGACTCAAAGAATGTAATAAAATATACAATCTTATTTGAATATATTGCACTTAATTTTAAGTAGTGAGAAAAAACAAACATACTTCAGGATATGTATAGACCTTTAATTGCTTTGAACAATTTGTAAAGGTGGTCAAATGGAGGAGGAGAAAGTGGGCTGTCTAGCACGAGCTAGAAGCATGAGCAGATGAATGGAAGTGTGGGAATAATCATAGCCAATTAACAAATTTTAAAGGTACTAGTCTCTGCAAAAAAATATTACTTACTGGAAAGCATATCACCTACGATGAAATACAAGTGACAAACACATCCTAATTAATGGAGGATCTTGTTTAACATAAAATTGTGTCTCTCACTATGTAAAAATCCTGAGTTATAGTAGAAACACTGATGTCAAGAACCCAGTATTGGTCTATTTTGTTGGTTGGCTATATATTAACTCCATGTCCAAAATAATTTTATAGCAAATGTTGGCTTTTCCAGTTATCTTGGCATCATTCCTTCTAGAAAGAAGGAGGCAGAGAGAAGGAAAGGGCATTTCCTTATTTTAGAGATACATCTTTCCTTTAAGGACACTTCCTGGAAGCTACATACACAAGTCCACTGGATTCTCATGGATTTCATTGGCTATAACAAGATGCAAGGGAAGCTGAGAAATTTAGTCTTTATTTCAGGCTGTCATGTGTTTAGCTAAAAAAATTAGAGGTTCTATTACTATAGAAGGTAAACATAAATATAGGGAACAACTAACCATCAATGCTATAGAAAGTGATGAGGTAAAAGAATACTTTGAATGAGTCTAGACCAGGGCCCTGTTAACTATTTTCTGTGAAGGACTGGAAAGTAAATATTTTAGGGTGTGTGAGCCATACAGTCTTTGGTGTAACTATTTCACTCTAACATAGGCAGTGGTACAAAAGAGCCATGGACAATAAGTAAAGGATCGTGGCTGTGTTCTAACGAGACTTGATTTACAAAAAGCAGATTGAAAGCAAAATTTTGCAGTGTTATATAGTTTTGTAATTCCTGCTCTAGATTATAAACTGGATTTGATCAGTAAGAGTCTTTGAAAATTTCATGTGAAGGGCAATGGGAGGATAGAAAACGTCATGGTAGAAAGACCACTGAGCTACTATTTGGGAGATCTTGAGTACAATCCTAGCCTACCACAAATTAGATTTACAAATTTGAGAAAGTCATTTTGCCTCACAGAATAACAGTTTCCTCATTTTGGTAATGAGAGGATTGAACAGAAACTCTCTAAACTTATTTTCAATTCTCAAAGACTGTGGAGATAGTGGAATTAAGATGTCTAATTGGGGGATGCCTGGGTGGCTCAGTGGATGAGTGTCTGCCTTCGGCTCAGGGTGTGATCCCAGGGTCCTGGGATCGAGTCCCACATTGGGCTCCCCATGGGGAGCCTGCTTCTCCCTCTGCCTCTCTTTCTGTTATCTCTCATGAATAAATAAATAAAATATTTTTTTAAAAGTGTCTAATTGGAAAAGTTTTGGAGGGATCCTGGTGAAATGGTGAAGCTAGGTCAATAAAATGGGTAAGCTAGGAAAAATAGAAAATTTAAGACATTTTAAAAGAAAAATAAACAGAAAACAAACGATGATTACTTAGATAGGGGCTTAAGGCTAGTCATAAAGTGCCTGCTAGATTTTGAACAACGGAGCTGAAGGGATGTTGGTTCCACATCAAAGATAAAAATGTAGAAGGAGATTCCATCTCTAGTAAAAATCCCAAGGAGATTTTTCTTCCCCAGTCCAGATTTTTCCCTTTTTTTGTCAGGAGTCAGCAAAGTTTTCCTGAAAAAGCCAAGCAGCAAAATATTTTAGGCTTTATGTGCCATACCGTCCCTGTCATAATGACTCTGTTCTACCCCTGTAGACAGCCAGCCAGAGACAGTATGTAAACAAATGAGCATGGCTGTGTTCCAATAAAATTTTATCAATGGACATTAAAATTTCAACTTCATATGATGTTCATGTATCACAATTATTCTTCTTTTGATTTTTTTAACCATTAAAAATGTAAAAACTATCTTAGCTTGCAGGCTATACAAAAACATGTGATGGACCAAATTTGGTCACATGAGCTATAATTTGTCTGTTCCTTTTCTATGTGCAAGCAGTTCTCTAGCAATAAGATTTCAGACCTCTCAACATTGTCATTCTGAGAGTGTGGAGGGAGAAACTGGGCATGGGTAGTTCTACCCTTTCTGTTCCCTTTGGTTTTAGGAGTTAGGAGTACACTTCATTCTGTTTCTCCAGAGAGGCTCTGCCAAATTGGGGATGTGATACACTATGTATTAAGGAAGACTTTTCTGGTCCCGTACAAGGTACATCTGTTGAGTTCTGGAATTCAGTATTGGGAAATTCACTAGGCCACATACATAAACTACACCCTTTGGTGGAGATTTATCTGGGTAATATTTTGACCTGCAGCATATTGATCTTATTGGGTTCAGAATGTGAACAGTAAGAGGAGAACTATTTAGCAGGCTACCTCAAATACCTTGAAAATTGGTATCTCTTCCTATGGACTAACAAATCATTGTTTCAGAGACTTGGTCACAGATGTCAGTGACTGGGAGTGCCTAGAATATATTAGTTAGTGCATAAATGAATGAATGTGCAAATGCTAAAGCAGGGGAAGGTCTAACTTAATACTCGGTCGGAATAGGATTCTGAATTGGGTCAGGGGACAGAGGTTGATGGACTGTAACCAAAACTGGGGTTATCCTCACACAGTTTTGAAACTACCTATCAGCTGATGCATATGGTTGTCAGTACTTTTTACTCAAGCTATTAGGATTTGTAGGAAAGACTGAAATGACTAAGAACTTGACTTAAACCAATAAACTCTTCCTAGTACAGATATATTGAATTTACTTTAGAGAAACAAACATAACTAACATGTACTTTTTAAATTTTGGAGCGATGTTTGAGAAAAAAAGTTAACTTCTTTTTAATAAAAAGTGTGTTTTTGTACATCTCAGAGGCAGAGAAAGAAAATCCATGAAAAAGAGATTTATTTGGACTCCTAATTAATGCATATAAATACAACAGGCAAATTGACAGCAATTACTAAAACTGCCATCCAGATTTAAAACCAGTGCTAAAGGATTTTACATTTCAGCTTTGTAAGCAATCTGGCCTCTTCTTTTCTTTTTCTTCTTAAGGTTTCTATTCTCTTCTAGAGAAGTTGGTCTAGAAAACACCATGCACCTATATCCCACCATGTGGCATCTGGGCATAGTATTTTCCTTAACTCCACCTTGGCTGTTCATTTTTTTTAAAAAGATTTTATTTATTTATTCATGAGAGACAGAAAGAGAGAAAGAGAGAGGCAGAGACACAGGCAGAGGGAGAAGCAGGCTCCATGCAGGAAGCCCAACATGGGACTCAATCCCAATTCTCCAGGATCACGCCCTGGGCTGAAGGCAGTGCTAAATCACTGAGCCACCGGGGCTGCCCTACCTTGGCTGCTCAAATGAAACTCTTTCTTCAACGTGCAGCCCAAGTTCCACATCCTTGAGAATGTCCTCCCTGAGTACCCCAACTCTCATTCATTTTCCCTTCTCTAAACTTGTAGCTCGAAAAATCTATTCCTTTTTATTCAGCAAGATGGATGTTGTTAACATTCAAGACCTACTCCCACTGATCATATACAGATCTTGACAGAACTATAGGGAAGTATTTTCTGGATCTATAGGCTCATTTTGTTGCATAGTATTTATAAAATTATTTTAAATAGGGCAGCCTGGGTGGCTCAGCAGTTTAGTGCTGCCTTCAGCCCAGGGTGTGATCCTGGAGACCCGGGATCAAGTCCCACGTCAGGCTCCCTGCAGGGAGCCTGCTTCTCCCTCTGCCTGTGTCTCTGCCTCTCTCATAAATAAATAAATATAATCTTTAAAAAATTATTTTAAATGTACTGAGTAGCTATAAATGACACACTGGTCACAATCACTCTTTGTGCAATTGGGCTTAATTATAGTAGATTGTGGGAGGTGTTCATTTTCCAGAGTTTTAATATAACTCCATCCCTTTACCTCCTGTTTAAAAAAGTCTAGCTGAATACAAGTGAAAGTGAAGTTTGGTATTAGGCAGTATTTCATTTATCTATTGCTGAGAAACAAACCAGCCAAAATTTAATGACATAAAACAATGATATTAATTTTGCTCACGTATCTGCAATTTGGGCATGGCTTGGTGGAATGCATGTACTTGGTGTCAGTAAGAGTGGCTCAGTGTGGGGGCCCAAGGGACTGATTCCAAGATGGCTTACTCACACAGCTGGCAAATTGGTGCTGGCTGCTGGTTGCCAGCTCAACCAGAGCTGAGAGACAGAGGTGTTAGTTCCTTTCCACGTGAGGCTCTCTGTGGGCTGCCTGGGTTTTTGCACAGGTGATATCTGCTTTCCCAAAGCAAATATCCCAAGAAAACAAGGCAAAAGTACATGGCACTTTTATGACCTTGACTCAGAAGTCACTTAATATCCATCTTCTCTACTTTGTTGGTTGAGGCAGTCTCAAAGACTTATCTAGGTTTAAGGGGAAGGAATATAAATGCTACTTCTTGTTAGAGCATAGCAATATTCTAGAACAGGATGTAGGATAGAAGGTATTGTTACAGACATCGTTGGAAAATATAGTATGTCACAATGGAGATAGCTTTAAAGGATATTAACAACTGATTATAACACACTAGTATTTAACATTTTATAGAGGTTCTGCTGACTCATAATTCAATGTTACAAATTTAATTTTAAATTTATCTTAAATTATTTTCTCATTGTCTTATGTGTGTATGCTTCATACCCCAAACTAGATTATATAGTGTCCCTCTTCGTCTCTCACTACTGTCTTCGGAGTGAATTTTAGTTTATCTGATATAAGGATGGCTACCCCTGCTTTCTTTTGCGAACCATTTGAATGGTAAATGGTTCTCCAACCTTTTATTTTCAGGTTGTAGGTGTCCTTCTGTCTAAAATGAGTCTCTTGTAGACAGCAAATAGATGGGTCCTGCTTTTTTATCCAGTCTGAAACCCTGCGCCTTTTGATGGGGTCATTAAGCCCGTTCACGTTCAGAGTTACTATTGACAGATATGAGTTTAGTGTCATCATGATATCTATTTAGTCCTTGTTTTTGTAGATTGTTCCACTGAACTTCTTCTTAAAGGGGAATTTTAAGAGTCCCCCTTAAAATTTCTTGCAGAGCTGGTTTGGAGGTCACATATTCTTTCAGTTCCTGCCTGTCTTGGAAGCTCTTTATCTCTCCTTCCATTTTGAATGAGAGCCTTGCTGGATAAAGTATTCTTGGTTGCATGTTCTTCTCATTTAGGACCCTGAATATATCCTGCCAGCCCTTTCTGGCCTGCCAGGTCTCTGTGGAGAGGTCTGCTGTTACCCTAATATTCCTCCCCATGAAAGTCAGGGACTTCTTGTCTCTTGCTGCTTTAAGGATCTTCTCTTTATCTTTGGAATTTGCAAGCTTCACTATTAGATGTCGAGGTGTTGAACGGTTTTTATTGATTTTAGGGGGGGATCTCTCTATTTCCTGGATCTGAATGCCTGTTTCCCTTCCCAGATTGGGAAAGTTTTCAGCTCGGATTTGTTCAAATACATATTCTGGCCCTCTGTCCCTTTCGGCGCCCTCGGGAACCCCAATTAAACGTAGATTTTTCTTCCTTAGAGTGTCATTTATTTCCCTTAATCTGTCTTCATGGTTCTTTAATTGTTTATCTCTTTTTTCCTCAGTTTCCCTCTTTGCCATTAACTTGTCTTCTATGTCACTCACTCGTTCTTCCACCTCGTTAACCCTCGTCGTTAGGACTTCTAGTTTGGATTGCATCTCATTCAATTGATTTTTAATTTCTGCCTGATTGGATCTAAATTCTGCAGTCATGAAGTCTCGTGAGTCCTTAATGCTTTTTTCTAGAGCCACCAGTAGCTGTATAATAGTGCTTCTGAATTGGCTTTCTGACATTGAATTGTAATCCAGATTTTGTAGCTCTGTGGGAGAGAGGGCTGTTTCTGATTCTTTCTTTTGAGGTGAGGTTTTCCTTCTAGTCATTTTGCTCAGTGCGGAGTGGCCAAAAACAAGTTGTATTGGGAGAATGAGAGAAAGAGAGAGAAGGAAAGAAAAGAGAAAAAGAAAAAAGAAAAAGGAAAGAAAAAGGAAAGAAGAGAAGAAAAAGGGAAAGAAAAAGAAAGAAAGGTGAAAAAAAAAGGGGGTGGGGGAAGCAATCAGAAATCAAAAAGAAAAGAAAAAAGAAAAGAAAAAAAAAACACGGGGGAGTATTTCTGTAGAGTTTGAGTCCCTTGACTTCCCCTGGAACTGGTCCGTCCAGCTGGTCTTCTGGGGGAGGGGCCTGTTGCGCTGATTTTCAGGTGTTAGCACTTGGGGGAGCTGCTCTGCCCCTGCCTGCTGCAGGGCTCAGAGGGGGTTGTTTACCCCGTGAGGTCTCAGGAGGAACAGTTGCAGTTGCTATGGCAACTCTGAAAGCCTGGATTCAGCCTCCGCAGGAACTCAGGGCTCTCGGCTCTCCGTCCGCAGGGCCTGGAGGCTCCGGGGCGGGGCCGCTGATCTGCTCAGCTCGGGGCAGGAGCGTCCTTGCTGTCCTGGGCCCTCCCGGCCTCTGCCTGTCCCGGGGGGAGGCCGTATCCTGGGCTGTGTCCCGGCGCCCTGTGCTCCGGGGCCTGCGTTGTTGGATTCGCGCTCCCGCCCCGCAGCCCCCTCCCTGGAGCCGCTCCTGAGCCCCTCCGAACTGCTCCGGTGCGTGCTGCAGCCCTTAGGGAGCTCGGAGCACTCTCCTGCGCTTGCAGGTGCCTGTTAGTGTCCCCGGGAGCCCGAGGGCATCCCCGCTCTCCTGGGTCCTGCTCCAACTCCCTGCGAGCCCCTTTCCGCCCGCCCGGGAAGGCTGGTGCAGCTCCTGCTCCTCCGGGACGGGGCTCTCCTGTCCTGGGGACACTCGCCCCGGCCTCAGCCCGGCTCCTCGCGGGGCCCCTCCCCCTCGGAGGCCTTTTGTTTCTTTATTTCTTTTCCCCGTCTTCCTACCTTGATAGAAGCGCGGACTTTTCTCACTGTAGCATTCCAGCTGGTCTCTCTTTAAATCTCAGGCCGAATTCGTAGATTTTCAGGATGGTTTGAAGGTTATCTAGGTAATTTGTTGGGGACAGGTGATTTGGGGACCCTACTCCTCCGCCATCTTGCCCCTCCTCTACCCCAAACTAGATTAAAGGGCAAGGACCATGCCATGTCTTATAATTTTTAACCTAGGTGAGAAATACTCATTGGGAGGTGAGTAGAGAATAGTTCATGCCATAAATTCTATCTAAATAAAGAAATCAGACATGTTTTAAGCAAAATCTGAGTAAATATCCAGTTGAGTATGTCAGTCATCTTGAGAGGTTCCACACCTTTTCCAAGGTAAAGGCTCTCCTGGATAACATTTTACAAATTCTTAGTACAACTTGCTTCTTGGGCTCTATCAGATGCCTGAAGATGTGTGAGATTTGGGGGGCTGGATGCTGGGACAGCATCACAAGTGGATGATCAGTGAAAATCAATCACGACTTTGCCAACAGCTTGGCCTAGAGGGCTCACTATAAGCTATCCAAGTCACACACACACACACACACACACACACACACTTTACATAGTATAAATACATGTCTATCTTTATATATACAGACACATAGATCAATCTAGATAGATCAATCTAGGTAAACAGATCACTCATGAATCTGGTCCCTTCTCTGCATTTCCACTGCCATAATCCTGAACTAAACCTCCATTATCTCTTACCAAGTTTCAGCATTCTCTTTGTCTCTGTTCTCTGTTTCTACTTTTGCTTACTGTGAGTTTATATCATAGTAATGAGAACAGATTTTTTTTTAAATGTAAATCAGGGGGCACCTGGGTGGCTCAGCGGTTGAGTATCTGCCTTTGGCTCAGGACTTGATCCTGGTGCCGGGATAGTCCCACATTGGGCTCCCTGCAAGGAGCCTGCTTCTCCCTTTGCCTCTGTCTCTGCCTCTATCTTGTATCTCTTGTGAATAAATAAATAAAATCTTTAAAAAAAATGTAAATCAGAATTCTGATTTATGTTACAGCATGGATGAATCTTGAAAACATTATGCTAAGTGAAAAAAACGAGACTCAAAGGACATATGTTGTAAGATTCCTGGCCTCTGCTTACCCTCTGGCCTCACCATTCCCATCTTCTGCTTTTGTTTGGTGGGGTTGTAGCCTACCTTGCCTCTGTGTTGCTCTTTGAATATGTTCACAGTGTTTCTCAAGGCTATTTCTCCTGCTGTGGCCTTATCTGGAATACTTCCTCCCCCCCCCCCATAATCTTCCATCACTCACTCCCTTATTTCCTTAGATCTCTGCTCAGCTGTCACCTTTACTGAGAAAACTTTTTTCTTCATCCTATTTAAGGACACTCAACATATCCCCTCACAACTTTACAGTTGCTTTTCTCTCTGCCCAGCTTTACTTTTCTTCATAAAACAACCACTAACTGGCATCATATTACAGATGCTTTTGTTTATTGTCTGTCTTCCCAGAGTACAAACGCTTGGCAGTTAGGGGCCTTGTGTGTCTTGCTCACTGCTATATCCCCAGTGCCCAGAACAGTGGTTAGAGGCATGAATGAATAAAATAAAAATAGGTTCTTTTATTTATGTAGTATAGTTGACCCTTGAACAACATGGTTTTGAACTGTGTGGGTCCACTTATATGTGAATTTTTAAAAAATAAATACAGTACAGTATTGTAAATGTATTTTCTTTTATTTATGATTTTTTAAAAAAGATTTTATCCATTTATTTGAAAGAGAGAGTCAGAGATAGCAACAGAGTGAGAGAGGGTACAAGCCAGAGAGGAGAGGGAGAAGCAGGCTCCCCACTGAGTAGGGAGCCCAATGCTGGGCTCAATCCCGGGGACTCTGGGATCATGACCTAAGCTGAAGGCAGACACTTAACAAATTAAGCCACCCAGGCACCCCTCTTTATGATTTTCTTAATAACATTTTCTCAGGACACCTGGGTGGCACAATAAGTGTCTGCCTTTGGCTCAGGTCATGATCCCAGGGTCGTGAGATCAAGCCTCACATCAGGCTCCCTGCTCATTAGGGAGCCTGCTTCTCCTTCTCCCTCTGCTTTCCTCCTGCTTGTGCTCTCTTGTTTTCTCTGTCATATAAGTAAATGAAATATTTTTTTAAAAATAACATTTTCTGGGGCAGCCCTAGTGGCTCAGTGGTTTAGCGCCACCTTCAGCCCAGGGCCTGATCCTGGAGACCCGGGATCAAGTCCCTTGTCGGGCTCCCTGCAATGGAGCCTGCTTCTCCCTCTGCCTGTGTCTCTGCCTCTCTGTGTGTCTCTCATGAATAAATAAATAAAATCTTTAAAAAAATAACATTTTCTTTGTTCTAGCTTACTTTATTATAAGAATAGAGCATGCAATATATGTAACATAAAATATGTGTTAATTGACCATTTATGTTATCACTAATGTTTCTAGTCAACAGAGGGCTATTACAAGTTAAGGTTTTTTTGGAGAGTCAAAGCTTATATGTAGATTTTCATCTGTGCTGGGGAGTTGGTGCTCCTAAACCTCACATTGTTTAAAGGTCACCTGTACTTAAATAATTTCAGTAGTACTATAACATGTATTCCCAAAATAATCCCAGAATATATTCTCAAAATCATTCTGGGGGTTTTCAGGGATATGTTATGTACCTTATATAGAATCACCAATGACAAATATTTAATGTATATTATGATCCAGTATATGGTTACAATTATTATCACAGCTCCATATTTATTATGTGTTTACAATATGTTCCAGGGACTGAGGTAAGAGCTTCATATATATTATTTTATTCACCTTAATAATAAATATATAAATTAAATAATATACTCTCATTTTATAGATGAGAAAATTAAGATTTAAAGCAATAACTTGCCCAGTGTTAGTCAGTTAGTGGCACTGATTTAAACCCAAATGGCTACTCATTATATTAGTCATAAAAATGATGCTGAAAATCAGGGTTTTTCAAACATGACTACAAATCAGAATTATTTGGGGAGTTTAAAAATGTTTTTAGATCTCAAACCCAGACCTATGTATTACATTAATATTTTGAACTAATAACTAAAGAATTATCTGATCCCATTTATTTTCTTATGTCCTGGCCTATTGAGTAAACTTTGCTACAGGTGAGGGTCCATAGATACCAGAACAACAACAACAAAAAGTCATTTAAAGCCCTAAATGGATTTTTTAAAATTCAAAGTAGACACAGTAATCAGAAAAACAAAACTTTTTAACGTGCTTTAGATTTCCAAAACCAAACCAAACCAACCCCACACGCTTGATGGGAAATGTTGGGATCCATATCTGTGAAAGGAAGTTTATCAGATTCTACTGTGAGCAATAGACTGAAGAAAAAATAGACAAGGAGCTTATTCCTTCCACTGGGAGAAAAGGTAAAAGCTCTCCAGGACTGGCTGCAAAGAGACTCAGACCCACATACTCTCTCTCACCTCACCCTTTTCATGGAGTCATCTCTTGTTCTCAGGAATGTAAAGCATAGAATTGTGGAAGCAGTAATGATGCAGCAACAGTGAAGATCAATCCAAGTATGACTATGTCCCCTGAGCCAGTTGGTGAAACTGTCTAACTGGGCAGAGGGAAGCAGTTATGAAAGTCAGGTGGTTTATCTCTGTCCTAAGCATCACTTAAAAGATATTTTTAAGAAATGCTATGTTTTATTAGAGCTCTAAATTCCAAATTGATCTCTCTCCCTCTCTCTCTGTGTGTGTGTGTGTGTGTGTTTGCGTGTGTATGTTTAATACCTTGGAATCATTGTGTACTTCTGATGAAAATTACTTTAAAAATAAACATAAAAGAAATAAAGATTTGGTTTGTAATACTTCTCAATCTAAGCATGTTTTAAGTCACAGTTTTTAATTGTATGCAGTGGGCTGACTTCTTTAAAAGTAGTATTCATGCCTTTCTGTAATCCCTTCTTTTTTTAAGATTTATTTATTTATTCGAAAGAGCACAAGTGGGAGGAGGGGCAGAGAAAGGGAATATCCAGACTCTCGCTGAGCATAGAGCCTGATGCAGGGCTCCATCATAACCCAGGAGACCAGGACCTGAGCTGAAACCAAGAGTTGGTCACTTAACCAAACGAGCCATCCAGGCACACCTGTAATCCCCTCTTCTTGAGTATGTGCTAGACCTAGTAATTTATTTCTAAGAGAAAGTGATGGGATGTCATTTCGATGATTAAGTTAACAAAAGCTGTGACTTACACTTTGGTAGGGTGCTCTCGCTTGCTAGAAGATTCTCTTTTGCATTCTTGGCTTTCTCACTTTGATGACGTAAGCTACAGTGTGGAAGAGGCTCATATGGAAAGAAACCAAGAGTGGCCTCTGGCCAACAGGTAGCAAGGAATGTCTACAGTCCACTCACAGGAATTAATTCCTGCTATCAACCACAAAAATGAGATTTGAAGTGAATTCTTCCCTAGTTGGGCATTGACCTCAGCCAGGCAACACCCCGATTGCAGCCTGTAAGAGACCCTGAAGCAGGAGCCACAGCTACACTAAATCTGGTCTTCTGACCTACAGAAACTGTGAGATAATACATCTTGTTGTTTTAAACCACTGTATTTTGGGGTGATTACTCACACAACAGTAGGTGACTAATATCCTGGGATAACTAAAGCAAATCTTAATCCTAACATCTGCAAGAAAATGAAATGAATCCCTGCTTTAGAAAATATAGCCACCCTAAACCAGGCGATTGATAAACAACTAGATATTTATCTTCCTTTGTATGACCTTCATTCCTTTTTTAAAAGGGTTCATCAATGAAAAACTAGTATTGGATTAAAAAAACAAAATACAGTAATTTTAGAAGTGCTCATCTTCGGTATGAATTATTTCACACTTTTTGCACTGAGCCCCATGTTCAGGGTTTGTTAAGTACCAAGTTTTGGTAGATGTTTCCAATAGTATTTTCTTTGTGCTCTGCACTGAATGATACAAATTGATGTTTGACCTCAATGATAATTCTGTAAGCCTATATTATAAACATATGCCAATTAAGCAGAAAGCAATAAATGTAAAACCAAGAATATATATATAGCTTTGGGCATAGGTCACTTGAGTTAGTGCTCCAACCATAGGCACCCATGCATTTGTATGAGTGTTGAGTTCCCATAACAAGAATCCATATTTTGTCAAGATTTCATTGTAACTCTCTCTGTAAATTCTCCTGCCAAGCCCATGTTGGAGAAAAAGCAGTAAAAATGGATTCCCTCACCTCATTAGAGAATTATAGTCCAGTAGTACTAAAATAATGATTGTCTCAAATGCCAATTACTCATTATTTCTTGCAAATCTTCAGTCTCACAAATCAAATTTGGGTTTACCAATTAGGTTTTATTCTGCTTCCTTTGGTGTGACCAAAGATAGCTTCTAATGTGACAAGTTGCATATGGATGAGTGAAAAGCCATGAATAGAAAGCAAGAATAAATTAGTTTTCTACCAATCATAGGCAGTAGCTTGCAATGGTCTTTGCCTTACAGATGTTTAATAAATACAGACCCTTCATGGTTGGAAACATTCATCCTGTGCTACTTGGACCAGATTCATATTGTTTAACAGTCTTACTCTATGAATTAGATGTTTCCTGGGAGATAACTGTTATGAGTGAGTTATTAAGATAACCTCACAGGAAAAATAAAAAAGAATGATTGCTTTTCAATGATGACACTTTGTTTAATGGGGCAATATTTTTCTTTACAGAACCTATTGCTTTCTGGCTAAAGGTAATGAGAATGCAGGCAGAGCTGTAGCCTGACATCAGTTATTTTCAGGGTGTGAGGGCTGGGACATCCCTTGCACCCCCCAGCGAACATTAAATGTAACTGACAGTGGGAATAAAGCTACTGCATTGAAATGGTTTACTAGTTTTTGCTTTTGTTTTTACAGAAACAGTATGCACAGCGAAATATAAATCAACATAGAGGCTGGGCTAAGTTTCCAGAGTTTAATATAAAAAAACATATGTGAAGAGGATTAATATGACTGCGCATTATACAATTAAGCAGTCATTTTTCCTTCAGCTCTCACATCAAACATCAATACTCATCTTTATAGCTATATAATTTATTGGTTTTATTAATAAGTGCTCATTTTGGGCAATTTAAAGAGTACAAAATATGAAAACATAAATGACCCATACTCTATTACATAGATCTGTGTTATTTTTTCTGCCATAAATCTGTGTGTGTGTGTGTGTTCAGCTTTGCTATTTACTATCCAATATTGAGCAAATTACTAAACTCTTTGTGTTTTGGCTTCTCCATCTCTAAAATGATGACAATAATAGTATTTTTCATAGGATTGTTGTGAAAATTAAATAAATTTATGCATATATATGCCTGGCACATGACAAATAAAACCTATTATTCTTAGGTACATATTGCTTGATTCAAATTGAAATTATATTATACAAAGTATTTTTTTAACAGCAACATCTTAGGAAAATTATTTCTAGTTCATAAAATAGTCTTTTACAATATGATTATAAATGGTTAGATAGTATTTTGTCATATGAATGTACCATAATTTAACAAATTACCTCTTATTAGATGTGTTACTTTTGTCATTATAAATATAATGTCACAACCAACATCGTTTTATCTCCATGTTTACCACAGATATGGCTCTTTCTTTAAAATAAAGATATAGAGAGGAAATTCTTGAATCAAATGACATTTATAATTTAAAGACTTTTGGTAAATACTGCCCATTTGCTCACCAACTGACACCTTCCATGGGAAATCTGTGAGTTCCTTTTTTTCCCAAACCCAAACAATATAAAAAATCCTCTTTACTCTCCTTATTCCTTAAAAAACCAAACCAACACCAATTTCAAAGCCTGTAACTATTTTAAATAGGTAAAAACAATACCTGAATTTCCATTTTTTAACTAGTGAAGCTGATTTTTATGTTTATTGATCCTTTCTATTTCTGTTCTTTTCTTTTTTCTTTTCTTTCTTTCTTTCTTTCTTTCTTCTTCTTCTTCTTCTTTCTTTCTTTCTTTCTTTTTTTTGTCTGGATCTCTGAAATCTTTATAATAGTTGCCATTAGGTGTAAATTTAGAGAAACTGTAAAGTCTCTTTCTATATCTTTAAGGACACATAGGCAATGCCATACCAAATTGGTACTCTGTTAAAACACAGGTACGTTAAGCTTCAGAAATTTTCAACTTAAAAGCTGACAAAGATTATTAAATCAGTTAATTATTGAACTGATCTGGTTTAAGAAACAAAATGTAAGTGAGGTTTTACTTGACTTGCTTCCACACGAGGGCTCTCAATGCTGCTAATCTTCAGTTTTGGAGGAAATTTTTCTTTTTAGAGATGCTAACATGAAGATTTTCTTAATGGTGAATTTCAATTTGGTTATTAATACCTTGGTTTTTAGGAATGTTCTACTCTTCCATGTGAAATAAAATGTAAAGTAAAATGTTACACATGATGTGATCAACTGAATAAAAAAATCCAAGAGCATCTACAAACTATTTGAACTGAGAAATCAGATCAAGTTTGCTGGATGCAAAAATCATTACACAAAAATTAACAACACTTCTATACTCCACCTAATTAGAATATGTGGTTTTTAAAGCTTATTCAGTATAGCAAGAAAATCTATATGGTATTTTTAAAAGATAAACTGAGACACACTGAATTTTTTAGAAGTATATTTGAGCATACATCAGTTGGAATCAGGCAGCACCCAACCAGAAGTGGTTAGGAAACTCCACCAACAGGAGTAAGGAGAGAGTTTCTATTTTATAGAGAAGATAGGGAAGCCAAGCATGGAAATTATTTGGTTGACTGTGGCTTAAGCAGTTGCTGTTATTTGGGAAAGCCTTATCTGGCAATTTGTGGTTGGTTGTTCCTAAGTTTCATTTTCTCTGGCTTAGTTTTTGATTATTATGGAGGCTACCAAAGTATTAGAGCCACCCCAGTCTAGTGGCCTCCTTGTTTAATCACTTTCATAGTATCTAAGAATAAATATAACAAAAGTCATTCAGTTCTCTTTTGGAGAGAATTTTAAATTTTTACTGAAGATAGATCTAAAAAATGGAGAGAAAATGGAAATACCATGTGTTGAAAGACTCAACATTGTTTCTATTTTGCACAAATTAATTAGTAAGTTCAATACTATTCTAATAAATCTCAGAAGTACTCTTCTTGGAACTTGATAAAGTTATTTTAAATTTGGATGGGACAGTGAAAGGCAAAGGATAGCCAACAGTTTCAAAGGAGAAGAAGAAGAGAAGATAGAAGAATATTTATTTATCCTACCTGAGTTCAAAACCTATAAAGTCATCATAATTAAAACGGTAATACTGGTACTGGATTAGACAAATAGGTCAAACTGAACAGAATTTAAAAATCTAAGAATAGACCCATGTTTATAATAACTTCTCAAAGGATGAATTTGCTCTATAAATTCATGGAGAAAGGATAACTATTGAAAATATGGTGCTGAGACAAAAATCACTATCTACATGATAAAAGTAAAATAATACTCTCAATATGTACTTTATAAAAAATCTCAGGTATATTAAAGACATATATAGGGGTACTTGGGTGTCTCAGTGATTGAGCATTTGCCGTGGGCTCTGGTAGTGAGCCTCGGGTCCTAGGATCGAGTCCCACATCAGGTTCCCCACAGGGAGCCTGCTTCTCACTCTGCCTATGTCTCTATCTCTCATTCTGTGTCTCTCATGAAGAAATAAAATCTTAAAGAAAAAGACCTATATAGAAAAGCCAAATTCTAAAAGTTTCATGAGAAAAATAGACAATATTTATGACATCAGGATCAAGAAGAGTTTCTTAAATAAGAAACAAAATGCACAAACCATGAATGAAAGTATTGATCAAGTTCTCTATATTAAACAATACCACTGAATGTAAAGATAAATTCCAAATTTGGAAAAGATATTTGCAAACTATAGATCTAACAAAGATTGATATTCCAAACACACAAAGAATATCTACCCCTCCTAAGAAAAGAAACACATATTTCTCTCTCTTTCTATGTGTGTGTGTGTGTGTGTGTGTGTGTGTCTACTTACCTACCTACCTACGTATGATTCATAGAAGAAAGCTGAATGGCTAATAAACATATGAAAATATGTTCAACCTTACTCATTGTTCCAGTCAGGGTCACTCAGGAAACATTAATCATACCAATTTTGAACAGGGAAGTTTTAATATAAAAAAACTAACTAGTAAAAAATGGTTAACTGCTAAAAGAAACTAAAAAGAACTCTAAGGATACAGAAGTTGCTAATGCATAAAACAGTTATTATTTCTAAGCTGAGGGAGAACGAATAAGAAATACTCTGCCTTCCTTCTCCCCTAAAGCTGTCAATGAAGGAAATTTGCCAGAAGACATGATCTGGAAAAGATCCAGATGAGCAACCAGCCAGGTGGCTGAGAAGTTTGCCAGAGCGCACGGGTAGGCTAGAGTCCAACTGTGCAGGCCACAAAGGTGAGTGTCTGCTAGCAGGTCTCTTGCATATGAATTTACCAGCTGCTTGCTCAACAGAAAAGGACACTGGATTGAAGAAGGGAAGCCTTCCTCTCAGTATGGCTTTGCACTCCCTCCAGTGACCTCTACTGATAGAACCTAACATAGAAGGACAAATATTTATAGGGTACAGCTTCAGTATCACAGAGCAGGACAAAAAAGAGTGGATTTGGAATTAAGAGTCAGTAAATTGATGCTGGCACACTGGTAATCAGGATAACGCGTGTAAAACAACAAGGAGATACTACTGACAAAACAACTAGGTATGAGAATAGCAAATATTCTCAAGGATGTGGGGAAATAAGAACAATCATACATTGCTAATGAGAATGTAATCAACAAGCCTATTTTGGATAACAGTTTGTCACTGAGCAAAGCTGAAGATAGGCATATCTTACAGCATGCAGTGCTACTTCTAGGTATATATCCTGGGACGGGGGGGGTGGTGGATATTGCACATGTGTATGGGGTGATGTGTATAATGATATCTATCTCAGATATATATTTAATGACCCCAAGTTGGGCATAACATAAATGTCTACCAGTTAGGGTATTATTCAATAAACTGTGGGATTTTTGTGGTATTTTAACTATGTAGCAATATAAAAGGATGTATTATCCCTAACTGCATCTACATTGATATTTTTCAACAATAATGGTGAGTTAAAAAAGAAAGTTGCAGAAGACTTTTTTAGTATGATGTGATTTATATAAGTTTTTACACCACACAGAAACATACGCCATATGAAAGATTAGTAAACTTATCTGTAAAGAGCCAAATAATAAATATCTTAGGCTTTGTGGGCCACATATAGTCTCTGTTACATATATGCTTCTTTTTTTCAGTCTTTTAAAAATAGAAAAACTTTCGTGACCCATTGGCCATATAGGACAGGCCAAGTCTAGATTTGGTACACAGACTATAATTTGCTGACTTCTGCTCTATATTGTTTATGGACATGTATGTATGTGAGAAAATGGATAGAAAATCTTTAATAATAGTGTCAAAATGGTGGCTACTTTCAGAGGAAGTAATATAATCAAATGGGTAAATTATGGCAGAATGTTAATATTTTCTGGCTTTAGGAGATGATGACATAAGATTATCTATTATGATCTTCCATATTTTCTGTATATTTAATATACTTCATAATTAAATATAACTTGAAAGAAAGCATAATGAAAACCCTGTGCATATATAGTTTGCAGATTGGGACTAGGAAACTATAGGTATGATCTAGTTAATAATAAGCAACAGAATTGTTTTCAATTTATTTTTGTATCATTTATATAAATATCTATATTTAGAATTAAAGCTAAGTGTCTTGTTTGCAATATCAGTTTATAATATCAGTTCTCCATAATATTTAGGAAGAGATAAGGGGAAAACTGTTTAAGAAAACAAAACATTCAAAAGATAGAGATAGAAGCCTAGATATAAAAGAGAAAATTATTTGAGGCAGATATTGAGTTTGTGATGAAAAAAGCTAAGGTAGACATAAAATCAGAGAGACCAAACTTTTAAAATGTTGGGTTTAAATGTTGAGTCAGTAGCTTCATATACATGCCCATATTATGGATTGGGGGCATAAGAAATTTTTTCCTATTCTTAAATTCTTATGGGAAAGCAGTAATATTTGAGTTAAAGAATACAAATCATGACAGATCTTATTTAACAGTCGTAGCATCTGCATTTAAAAATACCTTGGAATGCTATTGTTTTGGTAATGATAAAATCCGGGTCACAGAGAGCAGTGTTCTATAGAAATGCCAAGGAGATAGAGTCCTTTTTCAAAGTTGTTGGAGTTCTTAGGTTTCTGTTTTATCTCTGTTGAAGGTCGTAGGGCATCCTTTTTTTTAATGTGTAATGTAATGTAGTCTAACATTAAATGGAGTAGTCTTTTAATTTTAACTTACCTAACATCTTATTGTAATACTGCCAGGAAAGTAATTTTAAAAATATGACTGAACCAAAAATAGAGGTCATTATACAACAGCTAGTACATGCTTAAGGAGGTCAAAAGCTCTTTAGAAGCATTAAGTAAAATTTGTAGCTCTCTGGAGAAGTAAATAAATATTATTTTCCTATGGAGCAGTAATCTTGACCAAGAAGAGTATTGTGTTGTCATGAATGCTTAGTTCAAAGTCAAATGGTGAATCATTATCTAGGATGCACAGAAAATTTAGGATTCTCCTTCATATTCCCTTGAGAAGCTATTGCACAATTAAGACTCTAAGTGTTAATTATGGAAAAACCAACAAAAACCAAATAAACAAAAAACAAAGAAATAAAAGGCGAATGCAGCTTAGAACTAACGATAACATTAATTTTTATAATAAAGGACTTTCTTAGTTCTAAGAGTGTTCATCTAGTTGAACCACCCACACCTCTATCTTTGATTTCTGTGAGTGTAGTTTGATGATGATGGTTACTGCTAAATACCTCATGGTCATTCTCAGCTTATGACATGCATGGAAAACAACTTTAGCTTTGGGGAGAAATTTCCTCTAGAAACATGATATTCATTTTGGATGATGAAACAAGTAATATAACCAGCAATGTAAATGAATTGCTTATTAATGGCATGCATACAGTTAGGTCTACATAAAGTGAAAACCATTCTTAATGAGGAAATTTAATAATTGACACAAACGCTTGTAGGATATGGTCTTCTAGAGCATTTAAAATATATATCATTATATTTCAGGATGAAAAGGTGATTTTTCTCAGGTTCTAAGATATATGGTTAATAATCACTCAGCGATATTGCTACTTAGCCAGATATGCAATTAAAATGTTGCAAGATTCTAAGGTTGGTATTATAGAATAAGAGAAATGTTAGCAGTAAGTTTTCGATAGGCAATAAGATAGATTTTTCACAAGGTTCTAATAAATGGTGAGTACCTACTAAAGTTTATGAATCAGATGATCTGATTATTAATACATTAAACATTAAATAAATAGATTCCATTTGGGGCTTCATTTGGGAATTTGTTTTCTTAAAAAGGTGTTGCTATTGCTCCAATTTAAAATCTAACCATAAAATCCAAAGAATAAGTAAAACAAAAGCATCTGTATTACAGCACAGTTTAGCACATTTCCCAACATAATTGATTTCAGGGAATATTGCTGTGCTAGCATATTTCCTCTTCTAGCACTCCTGGGAATATTGGAGAAACAGGACAGCTACACTTAGTGCAGGGTTATAATAATAAGTTTAATTAAGATAAAACAACATTAATTCAATGGTTTGACTATGAAGTTGGCAACACTTCTTCCTCTGTCCTGCCAAAGTTATAATCTCATGAGTGTCTGTCGGCTGGTTTAGAAAAGCTGAATGAGGGGAGTTTTCCTTTCAGGCTTCCTTGAGGAAAGTGTACTTTCCTCTTGCACAGACAGTTCCTTGTTTACTCAATGCAATTACCTCTAAGACTCTTGGCACTGGTAAAATCCCAAAGTTGCCATCTCAACCTCATACCTATGTTGTTTATGTAAAAACTAGATTCTTGTGACAACGAACGTTTAATGATTTTTGCCACAGGATGGATAACTTCTCACTTTTGACCAGAAGGCTCAAAGGCTTTCTCGTGTGCAAATCCATCCCCTGGATATGAGATTGAAGAGAATTGTTGATGTGTCAACCAACCCCAGCATTTTACTAATTTGCTGATAATTAGGGCACATGAACCTGTTCAAACTATAGGGTAAGGATGGTTAGCACAAATATGACCTAAAGTCTATATTTACAAAGAGAGATGGAATTAATTAGGTCCAGAGTTATTCTCTTATTGAGAATGCCCTCTATGAGATCCCTCACAGATGAATCTTAGACTTTCTGTAGTAACAGATAATCCCATAATATATATTTCATATATATGTATATATTTCATATTTATTTTAATATTGGATGCTGTGGTTCTGCTGCATATGCCATTCCAGGATTGAGGATGAAGGAGAAGCCCAAATTTAGGACATGCTGATTTCGTTGCAAAGAGAAAAAGCAAGAGAGATGAAGAAAACTCAGAATGCCTCTTAAAGCTTAGATGCTGCATAAAACCTTGCTACTCAAAGTTTGGTCTAATGACTAGCAATTTCAACGTCACTTGGGAGGTTATTAGAAATACAGTATCTTGAGGCCCCACTAGACCTACTATATATGAACTTTCATTTTAACAAGATCTTTAAGTAATTCATAGACACATTAAAATTTGAGAAATGTGGTTGGTGTACATCATACTTCCTCATGATCATTGCCTTTCACATGACCAAGCTCAACATGAGTGAAGGAAGCACACAGGGAAACACCACAAGTTGTATAGCAAGTGACAGGGATAAATAATCTTTCAGGAAGACAGAAAAAAACAAAAACAAACAAACAAACAAACAAAACCTTGAAAAAAATACAATACCTAAAGCTGCTGTGTATAGCTGAGATTAATTATCTTTTGAGGCAGCCCATTTCAATTGTTGAATATAACAATCTAATTTTCAGCCATTGATTTTACTTTTTTCCTGAAGAAAGTATTTACTCTTCATTTCATAGAAAGTTTATTCAATGATTAAAATGCATTTCCTGTGTTATTCACTCACCTGGGTATTATTCAAATTAAACAGACCTCCTTTCTTCAACATTTTCCTTGGATTGTCCAGCTCACTATTCTGGCATATCTACTTCATAGCCAAACTGTTCAGGTGGGGTAAACTAGAATACTGAATGTGACTCTTTAGTATCTGCCCAGCATAAAAAAATAATGAGGATGTTTGATCTTTCTTTAATATAATATAATACTTCTATAATATGTTTGCATCAGATTTGCGGTAGTTTGCTATTGTGGGATCCTACTGTGTTTATGCCAATATCATAGAGCTTTTTCATATCAGCCACTATCAAACATTCCTTTCTCATTTGCATCCAAGCAATTGATTATTTGAAGTCATTATTAGGGCTTTACCTTAATTTTTTTTAATCTGCTGAATTTTCACTTGATTTTTCTTAATTCCAATTTATCTAATGATGTTATATAAGTTTTGGGTGTACAATATAGTGATTCAACAATTCTATGCATTACTCAGCACTCATCATGATAAATGCACTAATCCCCATCACCTATTTTACCCATCTCTGACTCATTTTCCTTTAGTTAAGATCTAATTTTTGTCCTTTATTATCTTGTTCGGTTGTTTTGTTTCTTAAATTCCACATGTGAATGAAACCATATTGTATTTGCCTTTCTCTGATTATTTCACCTACCATTACACTCTCTAGATCCATTCATGATGTTGCAAATGGCAAGATTTCATTCTTTTTTTATGATTGAGTACTATTCCATTGTGTTTATTTACCACATCTTCTTTATCCATTCATGTATCAATGGATGCTTGGGCTGCTTCTGTAATTCGGCTATTGTAAATAATGCTGCAATAAGCATAAGGAGTGCATAGATCTTCTCAAAAGAGTGTTTTCATATTCCCTGGGTAAATACTCAGTAGTGGAATTACTAGATCATATGGTTATTAGATTTTTAAGTTTTTCAGGAACCTCTATACTGTTTTCCACGGAGGCTGCATCAGTTTACATTCCCACCAACAGTGCACAAGTGCTTCTTTCTCCACATCCTCGTCAACACTTGTTGTTTCTTGAATTTTTGAGTTCAGCTATTTGGACACGTGTGAGGTGGTACCTCATTATGGTTTTGGTTTACATTTCCTTGATTTTGAGTGATGTTGAATGCCTTTTCTGTGTCTGCTGGCCGTCTGTATGTCTACTGACAAACTGTCTGTTCATGACTTCTGCCCCATTTTTTACTTGGGTTATGCACTTTGGGGGTGTCGTGTTTTACAAGTTCCTTATATATTTTGGATACTAATCCTTTATTGGATATATCATTTCCAAGCATCTTCTCCTGTTCTGTAGGTTGTATTTTAGTGTTGTTGATGGTTTCCTTTGCCGTGCAGAAGCATTTTATTTTGATGTAGTCCCAATAGTTTATTTTTGCTTTTGTTTCCCTTGCCAAAGGAGTCGTGTCTAGAATAATGTTGCTACATCCAACGCCAGAGAAATGACTGCCTGAGCTCTCTTCCAGGATTTTTATGGTTTCAGGTCTCATTTAGGACTTTAATCCAGTTTGAGTTTATTTTGGGGTATGGTGTAAGAAAGTGGTCCAGTTTCATTCTCTGGCCTGTAGCTGTCCAGTTTTCCTAACACCATTTGTTGAAGAGACTGTCTTTTCCCCCATTGCATATTCTTGCCTCTTTTGTTGAAGATTGATTGACCACGTAATTGTGGGTTTATTTCTGGACTCTCTGTTCGGTCCCACTGATCTATGTGTCTGTTTTTGTGCCAGGATCATACTGTTTTGGTTACTACGGCTTTGTCATAGATCTCGAAAACTGGGATTGCTCTACCTCTGGTTTTGTTGTTCTTCTTCAAAATTGCTTTGGCTATTTAGGGGCTCTTGTGGTTCCACCCAAGTTTTGGGATTATTTGTTCTGGGTCTGTGAAAAATGCTATTGGTAATTTTTTTTGGATTTTTAAAATTTATTTATTCATGAGAGACACAGAGAGAGAGGGAGGCAGAGACATAGGCAGAGGGAGAAGCAGGATCCATGCAGGGAGCCCCGATGCAGGACTCAATGCCAGGCCTCCAGGATCACACCCTTAGCCTAAGGCAGACGCCCAACTGCTGAGCCACCCAGGCATCCCTGCTATTGGTAATTTGATAGAGACTGCATCAGATCTGTAGATTGCTTTGGGTAGTATGGATATTTTAACAACATTTGCTCTTCCAATCCATGAGTATGGGATATTGTTCCATTTGTCTGTGTCAGCTCCAATTTCTTTCATTAATGTTTTAAGAGTTTTCAGAGTACAGGTCTTTGAACTTCCTGTTTCAGTTAATTCCCAGATATGTAATACTTTTTGGTGCAATTGTAATTGGGATCGTTTTCTTAATTTCTCTTGCTGTCTACCTCATTAATAGTGTATAGAAATGTAACATTTCTATTCTGTGTATTGATTTTGTATCTTGTGACCTTATTGACTTCATTTGTCAGTTCTAGTAGTTTTTGGTGGAGCGTTTCAGGTTTTCTATATATAGTATCATGTCATCTGCAAGTAGTAAAAGTTTTACTTCTTCCTTACCAGCTTGGATGACTTTTATTTCTTTCTTTTTACACATTTAAAAAAAGTTTTTATTAATTTGTATTTGAGAGAGAGAGTGTGTGCACAAGCACGGGGGAGGGGCAGCGGGAGAGGTGAAAGCAGTTTCCCTGCTGAACAGGAAGACCATGGGGCTAGATCCCGGGACCCTGTGATCATGACCTGATATGAAAGCAGACACTCAACCTATTGAGCCACCCAGGTACCCCTACTTGTCTTTTATTTCTTTTTGTTGTGTGATTGCTGTGGCTAGGACTTACAGTACTATATTAGATAAAAGTGGTGAGAATGGGCATCCTTGTCTTATTCCTGACCCTAGGGTAAAAAGTCTCAGGTTTTCACCATTGAGGATGATGTTATTTTGTTTTTTCATATATGATCTTTATTATACTGAGGTTTGTTCTCTCTAAACCTACTTGGTTGAGGGGTTTTGCCATGAATGGATGTTTACTTTGTCAAGTGTGCTTTCTGCATCAAGTAGATTTCAAAAACCTTATTTGTTCTCCCAACTCTTGTTTGTTAGTCAGGACTTTAAAGCCTTGAGTGATATGCTCTACATTCCTTCCAAGATTTTCCCATGCCTCCATTTTTGAAATGAATCCAAACTGTCTTAGAAGTTTGACAAGACTCAGGAATCCCTTATCTTGAGCCATTTCTATAGATTCACATAGGAGATATAATTTTATTATCTGGAGGAACCATGAATTCTTGCTGTTACATAAATCTTGAAGGAGATGAGGCTGATGAATCAAAATATTGGCTTTATGAGTTTTGTCAAACTCTCTGGGACAGTTTGGTTTCATTCTCATAACATAAGTGGCATCTGGGAGAAACTTTTATAGAAGCTCAGATCACTATGCATATAAAACCAAGGAATTAATAAGAGAGACTCTGAGAGTTGAGCTACTTTGGTGTAATATGTAACCCTTCATTTATGTGTTGAGATTTGCAGCATCGGTGTGTGAAAATTTCCAATATGGATGGGAAGGCTTAGGAGCATAAACTTCACAAGAACACTTGCAAAATCTGAAAGGCATAAGATTTGATAAAGTGCACAGATAAAGATCACAAAAAATCACGTTATGTTTTAGACTATGTAGTGGGTTGGAAGAACAATAGTAAAATTTTAACTGATGTTTTGTTCTTTACCTTGATTTTTTTAGAAAATCCTGACCACGTTCATTTTTTTAAAAATCCATATATACTCCAATAAGATTTCTATAATATCTGAATACTTGGATCCTCTGTATTTTTTAGAGTAGTTTTAAGTTCACAGCAATACTGAGCATAAGTTACATTTACCTCTTGCCCCAATACATGCACAGCCTTCCCCACCATCATGATTTAGTTCTTCCTTTCGTGAAAGGCGCTAAGAATCCCCAGCTAGTTCTGAGTATTTTATTAAATATTGTATCCTAATAATTTTTCAGAAGGTTAATATTTACTTTCCATGGGCCAAACCTCATACTTGTTTTTAACTTGTGATTGTTTCTTTCCTTCTGATTTACATTCTTTTACTCTCTGACTTCTTTATACTACCTATGATTCCCTCTGTTCCTTGGAATCGTTTTCTTCTTCCTTTCCTTCCCTCAAATGATAGGACCTATTGTTTTTGTGGTGTACATGATAATTGATGACATGATTATTATCACTAATGATTGTGCTGGATTATAGTAATATCAATTATACATGTTTGTACCTATAATTTACTTGGTGTTTGTTCTGTACCAGGCACTGTATGAAGCACCTAAAAAAAGCACTTCATTGACAGGTGAGACAACTGAGGCAGAAAGGCTTTGTGAGTTAGTGATTCTAACAATGGTAAGACATGCTACACAAGAGCAAAACCTTTTAATGCATTGTTTTCTATGCTGATCAGACAGTTTAATCTGGTGTCTTCATTGTAATAACTTATTTTTGGTATGACTGCACTGGTACACATCATGAGAGGAACATTTCTTTCTTTAGCTGACATGTACCTGCTTCAAGGGCTGTCCAATTGCTCTATGAAGAGACTTCTGCTTACTGCTCTGGCTCAGATTTCAGACCTACACAATAACAATCTCTTTACAACAATGAATTCCATATCAAGTAGATCTGTGTTTAACAGCCAAAAATCACTTTCTTTCAATTGCAGGGGACTGTGTCCATTCAAACAGAAGTTTCAGAGTTCACATTACTTTAAAAAGGGCAGAAAATATAGTTGGTTTAAATGCTCACATAGTATTGTGCTTTTTGCCATTGAATGGTTTAATCTCTAAAACTGCCTGATACAGACAACTGGTTTTTATTGCACAGTGGTTAGGCATGTAAGCTCGCAAGCTAGGCTGGCTTATTTAGTACTTGGCGTCATCACCACCTATGAAACTTGAGCAGATTACTAAACCTTTCTAAGAATCAGTTGCTTCCTCTGTAAAGTGGGAATCATGATTGAGCCTATAAAAATGTGTGGATTGAGGTGCCTGGGTGGCTCACTTAGTTAAGTGACTGAGTTGGTTTCAGCTTAGGTTGTGATCTCAGGGTCAGGAGATCAAGTCCCACATTGGGCTCTGTGCTTAGCACTCAGTCCACTTGGGACTCTTCCCCTCTGTCCTTCCTCCCTGTTCTCTCTCTCTCTTAAATAAATAATCTTTAAAAATAAATAAAATGTAATAAATAAATAAAATTGTGTGCATTAAATAAAATAGTATATGTAAAGCATTAAGTACAGTCTCTTATACATGGGGAAGCACTCAATATATATTAGAACCTACCATCATTATTACTAATAATAAATATATGCCTTTCCATCTATCTGTGGTGGTTTTCTCCTGTAAATATATAAAGGGCATACCATTTATTTCAACAAATATCATATGCTGAGTTGTACAGTTTATCTTGTTATAGAAATATTTTTCCCTCCATCTAGATTATAAGTCCCTGCATGAAAAGGTTCATGTTAATGTCATCATCCACATAAACTACCTATATGTATCTTTATTTAATATACATTTACATATGATTGACTGCAGGGTGCATATACTAGATAGACTTAACAAGTTGTGTTAAGTGAGTAATAAGTCATTCATTCAATACAGAAATTGAGAACCCACTATGTGCCTGGCACTATTTTAGGCTCTGGGTCTATCATAGCAAATAAAGCGGTTCTATTTCAAAGACAGAGGTTTTGTGTATTTCATTCTGTGGCAATTTGGGGTTGAGAACATGCTGGTGAAATATGAAAGTGTAAAGATATGGCTGGGAAATTTTTGATGTTGAGATGGTGAGATAGATCATAAGGAGGTCAAGATGTTGATTATGTTACAGGGAGGCCTGAGGTACTGTTCTCTTGAGTCATGAACTGCTGTACAATGTTCCCTTTAGCAGCTCGGTTTTTGCTTCCCTGTCTCATTACTGCTTTTCTGCCCCTGGCCCTGCCTGTCTCCAGTGTCCATCATTCATGCCTGTAGCACTTATTGGACTTTTTACTGTGACTCCAATGTTTGCTTAAATTGTGCCTGTCCTTTGATATTTATCTGATACGTTTATGTGGCACAGAGAGAGAGAGAGAGAACAGTTTATCCATTTAAGGCTGATAATAATTGATCAGAGGTAATCTATAAAAGAAAGTGGAGGCTAGGGTAATCAAATCTACTGCATATACTGTTTTTGTTTATGTAATAACCATCCATATAGTTTATGAAGATTAATCTGTGCTTAACATGCCAAAGAAAATGCACAGTACTACATGTAGATCATTTATATTCTCTTGATGCTGTATGGTAAGGACCAGAGGTGGAGAGGATAGATTAAAAGGTAATGAGCTCTTCATCTGAAATGTAAGCTTCTGGTGAGGCAGAGATTAAAAGAAGCTTTTCTACTTGTTGCAGTTATAAGAAAGCCAGTATTAGAGATGCTCCATTTTACTCATGAGATTTTTGGGCAAATATGCTCCACAACTACGATTCTATCTTCCTCCAGTTTGATCATATTCTCTCACTAATCTAGCAGCATCTGTTTCCCAAGTAATTTTTCACTCATTTCCTTATATTCTGCTGCACTGAGATATGACATTCAAGGATCCATTTAGTACATGCTGGGACAGTTAATAGTGCTGAATGACATCATTTTTGGTCACTCTGATACATTTAATGACAGAACTGAGACTGGATCAGCTACTTTTTCTCAACCCTGTCCTATTCAGTCTCTATCTTTCCTTCTGACTCATTACAAAAGGGATGAATCTTTAAAAAAGCTTCTTTCCTAACCCACCTCTACTCCTCTTGGACCTGAATAATATCCCTGAAAAGAAAACTCCACTGCTTTCTTGGTGCATCTTTCTCAAAGTTAAAACTTTGCCTAATCTATAATCTTAAAATTGTTCCATGGAGCTCACAGAACTCTAAGATAAAGTAATCAAGGCAGGCAGCTTAATTTAACAACAAAAGTAAGATACAAAATAGGTGGGGTGTCTGTATATTAAAAAGATACTAAATTTAAGTGTAGCGTGTGGCCTGTTATCAGATATTTTCAGCAGAGTCAACTCTACTAGCTCATTGAAAATCTTGTAAAGATTATGGATTGAGGGTCTTGAGCTCAGGGTAGGATGGGGTGGGTGCACTCTCGGGAAGTACTGGGATTCTCTCTCTTCTGTAGTTGACTTTGAAGAGTCAAAACTGAAGAGGTTCCATCACGTCTGTAAAAACCTAGTTGGTTCTCAGATTAAGAACAAGAAGCTTACCCAATTTGCTGATAAAAATACCTACCTGATAAATGATTTCTAAAAATTTGATTTGTAACTAAGAATTGTATTTTTCTACTTTATGTTAGGACTACAATTTAGAACTTTTTTAGTGCTAGAAGATACAAATTTTAAAAGCAAAAATTCCATTTTATTTTGCTTTTACTTTTTTGAAACTTTATTGTTCTGCGAACAGTTTTGGTTGACAGCAGACTTGTGAGGAACACATTGCCCATATATCCTCTGCATCTACCCTGGCGTAGCCACTTCTGTTAACATTGTTTCCCAACCCAGTGGTATTTTTATAACAGCTGATCAACCTGCACAGACACATCACTACCATACAAAGTCCACAGTAGATGTTAGGTTTTACTTTTGATGTTACACATTCTATGAGCTGGGACAAATTTGTAATTAATGTATCCCTAATTATAATACCACACAGAGTATTTTCACTACTCAAAAACCTCTGCTTTACCTATTTTTAAAATTCAAATATAATTAATATACAGTATTTAGTTGCAGGTGTACAATATAGTGGTTCAACAATACTATACATTCCTGAGTGCTCATCATGATAAATTACTCTTAATCCCATTCACCTATTTCATGCATTTCCTTACCCAGCTTCCTTCTAGGTACCATCAGTTTGTTTTCTATGATTAAAAATGTGCTTTTGGTTTGTCTTCTTTTTTTCTTATTCATTTATTTTGTTTCTTAAATTCTACCTATGAGTGATATCCCATAGTATTTGTCTTTCTCTGACTGACTTACTTCACTTATTTCACATCATCCCCTCTAGATGCATCCCTGTAGTTGCAAATGGCAAGATTTCATTCTTTTTTTTATGATTGAGTACTATTCCATTGTGTTTATTTACCACATCTTTATCCATTCATGTGTCAATGGATGCTTGGGCTGCTTCTGTAATTCGGCTATTGTAAATAATGCTGCAATAAGCATAAGGAGTGCATAGATCTTCTCAAAAGAGTCTTTTCATATTCCCTGGGTAAATACTCAGTAGTGGAATTACTAGATCATATGGTTATTAGATTTTTAAGTTTTTCAGGAACTCTATACTGTTTTCCACGGAGGCTGCATCAGTTTACATTCCCACCAACAGTGCACAAGTGCTTCTTTCTCCACATCCTCGTCAACACTTGTTGTTTCTTGAATTTTTGAGTTCAGCTATTTGGACACGTGTGAGGTGGTACCTCATTATGGTTTTGGTTTACATTTCCTTGATTTTGAGTGATGTTGAATGCCTTTTCTGTGTCTGCTGGCCGTCTGTATGTCTACTGACAAACTGTCTGTTCATGACTTCTGCCCCATTTTTTACTTGGGTTATGCACTTTGGGGGTGTCGTGTTTTACAAGTTCCTTATATATTTTGGATACTAATCCTTTATTGGATATATCATTTCCAAGCATCTTCTCCTGTTCTGTAGGTTGTATTTTAGTGTTGTTGATGGTTTCCTTTGCCGTGCAGAAGCATTTTATTTTGATGTAGTCCCAATAGTTTATTTTTGCTTTTGTTTCCCTTGCCAAAGGAGTCGTGTCTAGAATAATGTTGCTACATCCAACGCCAGAGAAATGACTGCCTGAGCTCTCTTCCAGGATTTTTATGGTTTCAGGTCTCATTTAGGACTTTAATCCAGTTTGAGTTTATTTTGGGGTATGGTGTAAGAAAGTGGTCCAGTTTCATTCTCTGGCCTGTAGCTGTCCAGTTTTCCTAACACCATTTGTTGAAGAGACTGTCTTTTCCCCCATTGCATATTCTTGCCTCTTTTGTTGAAGATTGATTGACCACGTAATTGTGGGTTTATTTCTGGACTCTCTGTTCGGTCCCACTGATCTATGTGTCTGTTTTTGTGCCAGGATCATACTGTTTTGGTTACTACGGCTTTGTCATAGATCTCGAAAACTGGGATTGCTCTACCTCTGGTTTTGTTGTTCTTCTTCAAAATTGCTTTGGCTATTTAGGGGCTCTTGTGGTTCCACCCAAGTTTTGGGATTATTTGTTCTGGGTCTGTGAAAAATGCTATTGGTAATTTTTTTTGGATTTTTAAAATTTATTTATTCATGAGAGACACAGAGAGAGAGGGAGGCAGAGACATAGGCAGAGGGAGAAGCAGGATCCATGCAGGGAGCCCCGATGCAGGACTCAATGCCAGGCCTCCAGGATCACACCCTTAGCCTAAGGCAGACGCCCAACTGCTGAGCCACCCAGGCATCCCTGCTATTGGTAATTTGATAGAGACTGCATCAGATCTGTAGATTGCTTTGGGTAGTATGGATATTTTAACAACATTTGCTCTTCCAATCCATGAGTATGGGATATTGTTCCATTTGTCTGTGTCAGCTCCAATTTCTTTCATTAATGTTTTAAGAGTTTTCAGAGTACAGGTCTTTGAACTTCCTGTTTCAGTTAATTCCCAGATATGTAATACTTTTTGGTGCAATTGTAATTGGGATCGTTTTCTTAATTTCTCTTGCTGTCTACTTCATTAATAGTGTATAGAAATGTAACATTTCTATTCTGTGTATTGATTTTGTATCTTGTGACCTTATTGACTTCATTTGTCAGTTCTAGTAGTTTTTGGTGGAGCGTTTCAGGTTTTCTATATATAGTATCATGTCATCTGCAAGTAGTAAAAGTTTTACTTCTTCCTTACCAGCTTGGATGACTTTTATTTCTTTTTGTTGTCTGACTGCTGTGGCTAGTACTTCCAGTGCTATGTTAAATAAAAGTGGTGAAAATAGACATCCTTGTTTTTTTCATGGTCTTATGGGGAAAGCTGTTTTTTTTCACCATTGAATATGATGTAAGCTGTGAGTTTTCATATATGGTCTTTATTATGCTGAGGTATGCTCCGTCTAAGCCTAATTTGTCAAGAGAGCCTTTTTTTTTTTATCATGAATAGTTGGTGTACTTTGTCAAATGCTTTTTCTGCACATATTGAGATAATCATTCGCTTTTATCCCTTGTCTTATTAATGTGATGTATCATTTTGATTGATTTGCAAATACTGAAGCCCTTTACATCTCTGGAATAAGTCCCACTTGATTGTGTTGAATGATTTTTTTTATGTGTCATTGGATTTGGTTTGCTAATATTTTGTTGAGGATATTTGCATGTCTGTTCATGAGAGATACTTGCCTGTAGTTGTCATTTTTTTGGTAATATCTTTATTTTGTTTTGGTGTCAAGGAATTGCTGGCCCGTTAGAATGAATTCGGAGTCTTTCCTTCCTCTTCTATTTTTTAGAATAGTTTGAGAATAATAGGTATTAAGTCTTCTTTAAATGTTTGGTAGCATTCACGTATTAAACTATCTGTTCCTGGACTTTCATTTTTGGGAGGTTTTTTTTTTATTACTGATTCAATTTGATTGCCAGTGATTGTTTAAATTTCTTATTTTTTCTTGGCTTACTTTTGGAAGGTTATGTGGTCCTAGGAATTTATCCATTTCTTCTAGGTTATCCAATTGTTGACATATGATTTTTTATTATCTCTTTTATTACTCTTTGTATTTCTGTGGTATCTGTTATTATTTCTCCTTTTTCATTTCTCATTTTACTTGAGTCCTCTCTCTTTCACTCTTTCTCTCTTTTTTTTAAGATAAGTCTGGCTAAAGGTTTATCAGTTTCATTGATATTTTCAAAGAACTAGCTCCTGGTTTTGTTAATGTATTTGATTGGGTTTGTTAGACATTATTTAATTTATTTGTACTATGATACTTATTCTTTCTTTTCTTCTACTGATTTTGTGTTTTGTTGGTTCTTGTTTTTCTAGCTCATTTTGGTGTGAAGTTAAATTGTTTATTTGAAATTTTTCTTGCTTCTTGTGGTAGAACTGTATTGCTATAAACTTTCCTCTCAGAACATCTTTTTATTCACCCAAAGATTTTGGACTGTTGTGGTTTCAATTTCATTTGTCCCCATGCATATTTTGATTTCCTCTTTGATTTCTTGGATGACTCATTCGCTGTTTAGTAGCATGTTATTTAACCTCCATGTATTGGTGTTCTTTACAGATTTTTTCTTGCAACGATTGGTAGTTTCATACCATTGTAGTTGGAAAAGATGCATTATATGATTTCAATCCTTCTCAATTTATTAAGATTTGTTTTGTGGCCAAACAAGTGCTCTTTTCTGGAGAATATTCCATGTGCACTTGAAAAGAATGTGTATTCCACTGTTCTGGGGTAGAATGTTCTGAATATATCTGTTAGATCCATCTGATCCATTGGATGTTGATATTTGGTCTGGAGGATCTATCTATTGATGTAAATGGGGTTTAAAGTCCCCTTCCATTATTGCTTTGCTATTGATTTCTTCCTTTATATCTGTTAATAGTTGCTTAAAATGTAAAATTTTAAGTTGAACACTAAGTTATCAACAAAGAGTCACTGTGCCTGAAGTTTGGTCTCTCCTACTTCTCATAATATAAATGCCCTGGGAAATATGCAAACAACCCCAGACCTCTATAGACAGTTTGAAAGCCACTGTGCTAGAATTTAAATTTCTAATAGGTTTCATAGACCAGTGGTTTAAAAGGACAGGCTCTAAAGCCAGATGATCTAGGTTCTAATTCTAGCTATGGAATTTACTAGTCTGATGAACTTGGTAACATCATTTGACTTTCTCTGCTTCATTTCCTTTAGCTCTAAAATGAGGATGATAATATCAAAATCATAAAGTTGTAAGAATTAAATGAGATATTATAGGGGTTCTTAACTATTTATTGCTATGGACCACTTTGGTGCAATTGAAAATAACATTTTTTTCCAATCCATAAAATAAAATATATTAAATCATAAAAGAAACCAACCAGGCAGCCCTTGTGGCTCAGTGGTTTAGCGCCGCCTTCAGCCCAGGGTGTGATCCTAGAGACCGGGGATTGAGTCCCATGTCAAGCTCCCTGGGTGGAGCCTACTTCTCCCTGTGTCTGTGCCTCTCTCTCTCTCTTTCTCTCTCTGTGTCTCTCATGAATAAATAAATAAAATCCTTAAAAAAAAAAGAAACCAACCAATCATTTTGAAATAGAGTTATTAAATTATTATATATATTTTAAAAATATTATTTATTTATTCATGAGAAACACACTGAGAGAAGCATAAGTAGAGAGAGAAGAAGACTCCTTGAAGGGAGCCTGATGCAGGACTTGATCCCCAGACCCTGGGATCATGCCCTGAGTTGAAGGCAGATGCTCAACCACTGAGCCACCCAGGAGTCCCAGAGTTATTAAATTATTAAAGATCATGTGATACAGTAGTATACATGATTCTTTACACATTAACAAGATCTGATGCTGAGTCTAATAACTCATAATTTCAATGTAGTGATGAGCATAAACAACTATTTCAAATTATATTTTGTAAGTGTAATGTGTGATGAAAATATTTGTGTTTTCTTTTGAAAGAAACACTAAATTTCTATTGAAAGGAGTGGTAAATTTCAGTTAAAGGTTATTGAAAATAAATATGTAATTTTTCTTATTTAAATTTCTGAATTCCTGAATTTTACTGGACTCCAAATTGAGAACCCTTGTAGTAGAGGGTTTTGCCATAGTATTTTACAGATTAGGTGTTTAAAGCCTACTTGTTACAGTTATTACCATCATCATCACCACTGTCATTATTACAGAAGGGAGAAATATATATTTGGAATTCTTAATTTAGCAATAATGTTTTAAGGTTCTTAGGAGATACTAAAAAAAGTTGAATATTTGCTAACAATATGGACTAAAATATGACAGTATCAACTTTTTTTAAAAATTGAAATTCAAATTAGCTAACATATGGTATAGTATTGGTTTCAAAAGTATAATATAGTGCTTCACCCCTTACATATAACACCCAGTGCTCATCCCAACAAGTGCCTTCCCTAATACCAATCATTCATTTAGTTCATCCACCCACCCTCCTCCCCTCCAGCAACCCTCGGTTTGTTCTTTTAACTACAGAATCTCTTATGGTTTGCCTCCCTCTCTGTTTTCTTTTTTCTTAGTAGAAACTCTATACAAGGATATTTTCTTAAAATCAAAATACCAAAATTTATAAATATGAACAATAAGATGACCTGCTATGTCTAAAGTGTTTTTCACTTTTGTTTTTCAGGGTTTTTTCCTTTTCAATGATAATCCTAATATGTTGTTAGGATATCCCATCTCATCAGTAATCTCCACATTTTGTCACACTAAATAGATAAATAATTTAGCTTTAAAAACCACTAGAAAATCTAAATATATAAATCTATTCAGAAGTCTCTTGAGAGACTGGCCCAAGAACAAGAACAATATTACTTGACTTTGCACAGGTTAGATTAGTTTTGCCTAATACATCTTAGTCTGGCTTAATTCAATCAACATTATCTTTCTGAGTTGCATCCATACTAAATTCATGTAGTTGAAGTTATTAGTTGCTGAATTGCATTCCATTGTGTGAATATATCACAATTTGTCCATTTTTCTTTATGGGCCATTAAGATATTTTCCAGTTTGTGGCCATTAAGAATGAATGTAACAGTTCTGGGTCTTAGTTGAACATGTGAATGATTACTGTTTGGCATTTACCCCTGAGTAGGATTATTGGGTCTAATTGTATAAGCTACCACATAAGATGGAATAATCAAATCAGACCCACATGAATCACAGAGATCTTATCTTAGCAAACTTTATTAAATAATTTCAATTTGAAGACAATTGAAAATTTCAGGAAGAGCAGAGAGAGGTTTAGGATATCAAAGGTAGTTTCCCAGGACCTGTCTTTTTCTGTCCAACATGTGGCTCAGAATAATAGATAAGATCTCTGTGTTACATCTGCAAAGTCACTTCATACAGCAGGAGCATTTAAATTGTGAAGCCAGAGAGCTGTGTACCTTAGGTGAAATCCTCTAGAGGGCCATCTCTCATATACCCTTGGTTCTTTTTCTATAGATAATCCTTAACCAGGACATCCTGACAAGGGTATTTCAGAGATAAGGTCACTTCTTCCTAGCAAATATCATTAGTCTATTTATCCACAAGTCCATTTATGAAGAAGATTAGACTGGATGACCCCAAGAGCCTTTCTCTCAAAGATTTTTCCTTGGTGTAGCGATTAGATCAAACCCAGTTGTTTTAACTCCTTCCTCTCAGCATAAGCAGCTTTAACAGATACTGCCAGCTTTACAAAGTGGTTGTATTCATTAATCTTCTAACAGTAGTATATGAGCATTCTCATTGCTCTATATCTTCACTAACACACTTCCCATTGTTTTTCATTTGTTTGCCGTTTCACATATATGGCAAGAGTGTAGTGAAATTTCTTTGTGGTTTTCATTTGCATTTCTCTGATGACTGGTAAAGCTGAAGTTTTCTTCATTGGCTTTTTGGATTTCCTCTTTTGGAAAGTGTTTGTTCAGCAATTTTTGCCCATTTTTGTAATGGATTTGTGTGCTCTTTTCCTATTGACCTCCAGGGGCTCTTTATATATTCAACATATTTTTTTTAAGACACGCATCACCATACACAGTTACAGAATTTAATTTTTTCTTGTGATGAGAACTTTTAAGATTTACTTTCTTAGCAATGTTCAAAAATATGAAATGCTTTATGACGTTGTGTGTCATCCTTGTACAGGGGTCTTGCTAATCCTCTCTGTATCTTTCTGATTTCAGTGTATATGGGCCAAAATGAGCATGAGAATACATTTTTTAAAGATAAACTGTTATGAATACTTTTTCCCACTTCATGTTCTGCCTTTATTTTCTTATTAGTAATTTTTTTGATGAGTAGCAGTTCTTAATTTTATTATCCAGTTTCCCATGTCTTTTTGAAATCTAAAGTGACGTACTAATGACCTTCTAAATTTCTTCATCCATTAGTCCTAATTTGGGAAATAAGGGATTCTGGAAAGCCATCTAAAAGATGATGCCTTAGAGGGAAGGAAGAGAATAACCATAAATGATTTAATGCCGCTTTGGTCATTTTGCATAACCACATAATTTACATTGTCATACCTTATGTTCTGATTGGTTGGCCCTGTTGCATTCTGACTATTTTGGCATTAGAAGATCTGAGAACTTGTGGCTTTTTTGGCTCAGTAGTATCTATTTGCTACTTTAGGTTCAAAATATGTTGCCTAATCCCTACTTTCCACATCAGATAAACAGAATTTATGTGTGTATTCTCTACCCAGTAGTAGAACCAAGTACATTCCATATCTCCTTTGTTTTCTAGATAAAAATATATATTTTTTAATTTTCAGAGAAAAATGGGCTTCATCACCAAGGTTCTTCTTCAGCCCCTTCTTAATGGTTCACTTGTTTGAATACAGCAATTGTAAGAAATTTGTCTATAGTTCTTACTCCTAAATATGTAACTGTGTTTTGGTATTGTCAGGTTTTGGATTTTAGCAATTTTGATAAGTACATAGTGATATATTCATTGTTGTTGTTTTAATTTGCAATTCTCTGATAACAAGGGATGTTATGCATATTTTCAAATGCCGACTTGTCATCTTTATATTCCCTGTGGTGAGGTGTCCAGATCTTTTGCCCATTTTCTCCTTGGTTACTTATATTATTACTATTATTAAGTTTTGAGTTATTTGTATATTTTTAATATAAGTCTTTTATCAGAGAGTGTTTTGCCTATATTATTACCCAATCTGGGCCTGTCTTCATTCTCTTAGTAGTATCTTTCACACACCAGAAGTTTTTAATCTTAATAAAGTCCAACATTTTTCTTCATGGATGTATTTTTGTATTGCATCTGAAAATTCTTTGCCATGCCCAAGAACACCTAAAATTCCTCCTGTGTTTTCTTCTAGATGTCTTATGGTTTTGCACTTTACATTTAGATCTATGATCCCTTGTGATTTGATTTTTGGAAATGGTAGAAAGACTGTGTTTAGATTTTTCTTTTTTTCAATGTAAGTGTCCAGTAGTTCCAGCACTACTTGTTGAAAAAACTCTCCCTTCTCTATTGAATTGCCTTTATTTTCTGTCAAAGATCCTTTGACTGTATCTGTGTGGGTCTGTTTCTGAGTTTTCTATTCTTTTCCATTGATCTATATGCCTATTCTTTTGCCAATACCATACTGTTCTGATTACCGTAGATTAGTAAATTTTGAAGTTAGTGTCAATCTTTAAACTTTATTCTTCTCTTTTAGTTATTTTTTTATTACTCCAGGTCTTTTGTCTTTCCATATAAACTTTAGAATCAGTTTGCTGATATCCATAATATAGCTAGCTGGGATAATGATTTGCTCTGAATCTATAGGCCAAATTGGGAACAAATGACATCCTAACCTTATTGAGTTTTCTGGTCTATGGACTTTCCATTTGTTTAGATTTATTTTTAAAGTTTTTTAAATCAAAATTTTGTAGTTTACACAAATATACAAACTCTGCACATTTTGTTAGATGTATTCTTTTGTACTTCATTTTTTTTGGTGCTATTGTAAATGGTATTGTATTTTTTTCACTTCAAATTCCAATTTTTCAATTCTGGTATGTAGGAAAGCAATCAACTTTCACATATAAACCTCATATCCTGTAACCTTATTGTAATTGTATATTAGTTTCAAGAGTTTTGTTATATATATACATGTCTTACTGTCCTTGCTAAGACTTTCAGTACAACATTGAATAGGTGTGGTGAAAAGGAACATTCTTACCTTCTCCCCATTATTAAGGAGACTCACTAGTTTATTAGCATAAGTATGATGTTACCTGCAGGGTTTTGTAGATGTTCTTATTCAAGCTGAAGAAGTTTCCCTCTATTCTAGGTTGCTGAAAGATTTGTTTTTTTTTTTAATTGTGAATAGATGTTGGATTTTATCAAATGCATTTTTTTGCATCAGTTGATAATGTCATAGGCTTTTTTCTTCTTTAGTCTGTTGATGTGGTGGATTACATTGATTGATTTTCAAATATTAAATCAGTCATGCCTGCCTGGTGTAAATATCACTTGGTCTATGTTGTATAATGATTTTTATACATTGTTGAATTTAATTTGCTAATATTTTGTTGAAAATTTTTGCATCTGTGTTCATGCATGGCCTTGTGGAATGAATTAGAAAGTATACCCTCTGCTTCTGTTTTCTGGAAAAGACTATGGAGGACTAGTATAATTTCTTCCCTAAATGTTTGGTAAAATACATCAGTAAAATCATATGGGCCTGGTATTTTGATTTCATTTCCTTAATAGATATAGAACTACTGAAGTTTTCTCTTTCTCCTTTTATCATGTCTCGTAGTTTGTATCTTTCCAGGAATTGATCCATTTCATTTAGTTATCAAGTTTGGGGGCATAGAGTTATTCATAAATTTTTTATTATCCTTTTACTATCCACAGGATCAGTAGAGATGAGCCTTCTTTTATTTATTTTAATGTTATATTTTCTCTCTTTTTTTCTTGGCTAGCCTGTAGGTTTATAAATTTTATTGAGCTTTTCAAAGAACCAGTTTTTAGTTTTGTTAGCTTTTTATATTGATTTCCTGATTTTAATTTTACTAATTTCTGCTCTCATTTTAATTATTTTTTTCCTCTGCCTGTTTTTGGCTTATATTTCTCCTCTTTCTCTCACACATACACTCACTCACTCACCACTCACTCATTCATTTAAATTTCCTAAAGAGGAAATTTAGATTATCAATTTTCAGATCTTCTTTTCTAAGCAATTAATAGCAATTTAATACTATAAATTTCCCTCTAAGCACTGCTTTTGTTGCATTTCACAAATTTTAACATTTTATTTTTATTGTCACTTAACTTCAAATATTTAAAAATTTCTCTTAAGACTTTTTCTTTGGTCATGTATTATTTATATGCTACTTAATGTCTAAACATTTTTGGATTTCAAGCCATCTTGCTATTATTGATTTCCAGTTTAATTCCATTGAGATCTAGAGCATACTTTGTATGATTTCTATTTTTAAAATAAATTCTTATGATACGTTTATGGCCCAGAATGTTGTCTATCTTGGTCCATACTCTATGCCAGCTTGAGGAGAATATGTGTATTTTTCTGTTGTTGAATGGAGTATTCAGTAAATATCAATTAAATCTATAGATTAAAAGTGCTGTTCAGTCAACTTTCCAATAAAAATATTTCACTCTATGGGATCCCTGGGTGGTGCAGCGGTTTGGCGCCTGCCTTTGGCCCAGGGCGCGATCCTGGAGACCCGGGATCGAATCCCATGTCAGGCTCCAGGTGCATGGAGCCTGCTTCTCCCTCTCCCTATATCTCTGCCTCTCTCTCTCTCTCTCTCTCTCTCTGTGACTATCATAAATAAATTTAAAAAAATTATAAAAAAATATTTCACTCTAAATTGGCACACATACCTTATAGCAAAGTATTTTCAATTTCTCCCTCTCATTCTTTATAACGTTGAGGTCCTTCAATTCACTTATCCATATGTTATCATCACCCAGTTGTATTAATTTGAAGACTTATCTATTATATCTAATAATAATAAGAAAAATTAAAAATCTAAATTTTGTTTTTACTTTCTTTGATGCCTGTCTCCTCCTCCTCCTCCTCCTTCTTCTTCTCCTCCTTCTTCTTCTTCTTTCTTCTTCTTCTTCTTCTTCTTCTTCTTCTTCTTCTTCTTCTTCTTCTTTCTTCTTCTTCTTCTTCCTCTTCCTCTTCTTCTTCTTCTACCATAGATCCAAGTTTCTGACCTATATATTGTTTTCTCCTCCAGGAAGAATCTCTAACATTTCTTATAGATAGCTTTAAGATTTTACTTCTCTTTCATTTTTGAAGGATAAATTCACTAGTATAGAATTTGAAGTTAATGGCCTTTTTTTTCTTTCAACAATGTAAATATTTCTTTCTACACTTCTCTGTTTGCATATTTTCAAGTAAGAAGTTCAATGGAATTGATATCCTTGTTTCTTTATAGGTAAGATGTCCTCTCACCACTACTGACTTATTTCAAGATTTTCTTTTTGTCTTTCATTTTCTACAGTTTGAATATGATATATTTAGGTTTATTTTATTTTTTTGTTATATTGCTTGCTTATTTTATATTTGCTTTATTTTATTTTATTTTATTTTTTATTTTTTTTTTTACAATAGTCATACAGAGAGAGAGAGGCAGAGACACAGGCAGAGGGAGAAGCAGGCTCCATGCACTGGGAGCCTGACGTGGGATTCCATCCCGGGTCTCCAGGATCACGCCCTGGGCCAAAGGCAGGCGCCAAACCGCTGCGCCACCCAGGGATCCCGCTTTATTTTATTTTATTGGAGCTTTTTGGACCTGTAGTTTGGTATTTACCATTAATTTTGGAAAATTCTTAACTATTAAAACTTTAAATATTCCCTTTTCCTTATTTATTTTTTAAGATTTTGAAATCTTGCATGCATAAACAGGGGGAGAAGGAGAAGCTGGGTCCTGGCTAAGTAGGGAGCCTGACATGGGTGGGGCTTGATCCTGGGATCATGGCCTAAGCTACCCAGGTGGCCCTGTCTTTGCCTTTTGAAATTTCAACTAAGTGTATTTTACACCTTTTGAAATTATTCCACAATTCTTGGATATTCTATTCTTTTTTTGTTTTTCCTGATTCTTTTTTATCTTTGCATTTCAGTTTTGGAAGCTTTTATTGACATATTTTCAAGTTCATAGACTCTTTCCTTTTTCATGTCCAATGTACTAATGAGCACACCAGAGGATTATGCAGTTCTGTTACTGAATTTCTGATTTTTAGTGGTTCCTTTTGATTCTTTCTTAGAGTTTCCATATTTCTACTTTCATTACCTATCTATTCCTGCCTGTTGTCTACTTTTTCTTGTAGAGATTTGATTATATTAATCATCATGATTTTAAATTCCTTATCTGATAATTCCAAAATCTGTGTCCTGAGTATGATGCTTTGTCTCTTCAAACAGTTTCTCCTTGCCTTTTAGCATGCATCGTAAAATTTTTTTTTTGAGATTATTTATTTGAGGGAGAGAGCAAGGGCGAGTGTGAATGGGTGGAGGGGCAGAGGGAGAGAATCTTCAAACAGACTCACTGCTGACCATGGAGCTTGTGCAGAGTTGGGGGTGGATCTCACCTTGCATGAGAGGAAGACCTTAGTTGAAACCAAGAGTGGGAGGCTTAACCCACTGAGCAACCCAGCCCCAACATGCATTGTAAATTTTTATTGAAAGTCAAGTATGATGTGTAGGTAATAGAAACTGGGACATTTATAAGCTTTAACAATAAGGCTTTACACTAATGTGGTTAGGATTTGGATTTTGTTTAATGTTTGCTGTAGCTGTAGGTGTCAAGAGCTTCAGCTTCCTCCTCTTCTCCCACCTGCTTTTGTCTCTGTTTCCCTGAATAACTCCTCTTAAACAGTATCTTTCTGGTAGCTCCTTCAGTGGATACCCTGGAGCTCTGTTGCTGTGGTGGTAAGGTGTAGGGCAGGGGTAAGTTTTGTAATGTTGTAATTAAAACTCAGTCTTTCAGAAGACCCATATCCCTGGACTGTGACCTTCCCAAGTATCTCTTCACTCCCCCCCCCCTTAGGTGAAATAGGATGGCTAGAAGGAAATGGAGTTGGTTAATTACACCTTTATTCCAAGTAGGATAAAGAACTTATAAAGTCTTTTCCCTTTGTTATGGAGAAAAACTGAGGATAATTCAAAATGGTTACTTTTCTCCTCCTCCTACTAGAACCATGAGGGGGCTTGTCTTGGATCTTCACTGTAAGAACCTATGGAGTTCCTGGGACTAAAACATTTAAAGGTGTGCCCCCTCACAAGACTGCACCCTCAGGTGTTCTCACTCTCAAATTAGTCCAGATTCCGCCTCCAGCAATTCACTAAAATTACATTTAAGTGTTTCCACCAATTAATGGATCCAGCAGCTGCTGCTCCAACAGATCTCTTATGTGATTCTATATATTTACCTTATCACTCCAGATTTTGGTAGCCCTGTCACTTTAGCTCTCTAATGGGTCCAGAAAAAGTCACTGATTTCTAGTTTGTTTAGCTTTGTTCTCATTGAAAGAATCAGAGTCACTACTTCTAAGCTTTTTACCTGTCAGAGCTGGAACTGGAGCTTGAATATCTTTTTTATAAATAAAAACATAAAACTTTGTATTTAACATTTCAATGAATATGGAATTTTCACAGAGTTTTTAAGTCAAGATGATTTTAAAATAAATAAAAGTGAATATATTGAAAAGTAGAGTAGTCAAATCTTATTTACCCAAAGGTTTATTTTACTTATAGATTGTCTGTAGCCCTGCCTTGTCACATTTTCCTTCAAGTGTTTCTGATTTGGAGCAATGTTCTTACTCATATAAGACTTAACTGAAGTGGTTGGAGTGGGGAAGAAAGAGGACAGAAAAAACATCTAAGATTTTTTTCTCTGTTGGAAGCATAACGTAAGCAGTAAGGAACAAGGTTGAGGTAAAGTGAAGTGTTGGGATTGTGGAAATGAATTATAATCTTTCTCAGGCCCCTAATTATCCCTAATTGAGTAGGCTAAGTAGAAAATAGGAGTAAAAAGAGCTTGGTGAATGCTATTAAGGGAAAGACCTTGCAAAGTGTGAGATTCATTCTCTTCACCTTGTGAAATTTTTCACTTCATTCGCAGTGGCTAACACAGTTTTCAAAGCCTTTATGTCATATTCATCATCAGAGAAGGCTTATCCTATTCAAGATTTGACAGTCTTTTAAAGACCTTCTTCTGTGATGGTTTGCCTCCACTAAAGAAGAAGGGCTATACATTAGTATTTGGGATGTTATATCACAAAATCTTTTTTAAAGATTTTATTTATTTGAAAGAGAGAGAGAGCTCCTGTGCATGCGCACATGCACAAGCATGGGGAGGAGCAGAAGGAGAGGGAGAAGCAGACTCTCCGCTGAGAAGGGGCTGATCTCAGAACCCGAGATCATAATCTGAGCCAAAGGTAAAGGCTTAACGGGCTGAGCCACCCAGGCACCCCTATATCATGAAATCTTTAATCCCTCCTCACATTAGCAGGTAATATCCTTGGAGCTTTCTTTCTGAAGAATATAGTATATTCTAATTTGGAAGGCAAGTAAAATGCTTTCACAAGCATTAGTGCTTAATTGACAATATACAGCTCTTGATGAAGTATCAGAACAATTTTGTTTTCCAAAAGAACTCCATCTATTAGTTACCCATTGCTGCTTTTAAAAATGGCCCCAAATTCAGTGGCTTAAAATCTTGTATTATCTTTCTGCTGTAAGGTGGCTCACTTAGTTGGCTGGCAATTTGATAGTGGCCATTGGTCTCAGAGACCTCAGCTTATTCCACCTGGGTCTCTCTGATGGATAGCTTGAGTGTCCTAATGGCATAGTGGCTGACTTCACCGAGAGTAAGCAACCCAAGAACCTAAACACCCAAAGTGGAATCTGTGATGTTCTTTATAACTTTAGCTTGAAATTCACTCCCACTATATTCTCTTAGATAACAGTAGCATGATTCAGCATGCCCTAAACAAGGGCATAAATAGCAGGAAGCACAATTATCAACAATAGCCAAATTATGGAAAGAGCCCCAGTGTCCATTGATTCGTGAGTGGATAAAGATGTGGTATGTACATCCAATAGAATATTACTCAGCCATCAAAAAGAATGAAATCTTGCCATTTGTAACCATGTGGGTGGAGGTAGAGTGTCTTATGCTAAGAGAAATAAATCAGAGACAAATATCTTATGATTTCACTCATATGGAGTTGAAGAAACAAAATAGATGAATATAGGGGGAGGTGGAAAAAGGAGAGAGAGAGAGAGGCAAACCATAAGAGACTAAACTGTAGAGAACAAACCGAGGATTGATGAAGGGGAGGTGGTGGGGGATGGGCTAGATGGGTGGTGGGCATTAAAGAGCGCATGGTTGTGTTGAGCACTGGGTATTCTATGTAAGTGATCAATCACTAAATTATAATTTTAAAACCAATATTACAGTATATGTTAATGAACTAGAATTTATATAAAAATTTGAGAAAAAAGAATACCATAAGAAAAAGTACTCTAAAAATTAAAAATAATATTATTGATTACTGTTTGTGGTGGGTCTAGATATTCACATTTTAAACATGAATTCCTATTTGTTTTTGAGGCTGATTATCAGAATTGGAGAAATACTGTGCTTTAATTCTTTCTAAAGCTACAAAATCTTAAGTGTGAGACCTAATGCCTATGTAAACACTATTTTCAGGATGTTTTCTATTTCTATTTTCTATTTTCTTTCTGAACTGAAAAAGAAAAAAAAAAAAAAAAGAAAGCATAGACCATCAAAGATAGCTTGGAAGCTCACTACTGCTTGAATATGTATTTCAAATTTTTAGAGGTATGTAATAATTTTTATCATTTTAAGATGTGTATATTTTATTTTATTTTTTTAATGTTAGTTTTTTTTAGAATTTATTTATGATAGTTACACACAGAGAGAGAGAGAGAGAGAGAGAGAGAGGCAGAGACACAGGCAGAGGGAGAAGCAGGCTCCATGCACCAGGAGCCCGACGTGGGATTCAATCCCGGGACTCCAGGATCGCACCCTGGGCCAAAGGCAGGCGCCACACCACTGCGCCACCCAGGGATCCCAAGATGTGTATATTTTAAATTACTTTTTTCCCCACACAATAGTTCCTTAGAAGTAAACCTCTGTTATTCACTGTTTTTTAATACTCCTAATTGTCTAATGGTTTAAATTATATTCTTTTTTTTCTCCAATATTATTCTTAAAAACTTAAGGAGAAAATATTTCTTTATAATAGCAATGTGAAAAGTTAGAGCCATCTACTAAAATCCAGTTCTGTGTCTTTGGAGGAGATAGTCCATATTGATAGGCGATAGTTCATATCCATATCTGTATTTTGTCCATAGTAAATTTTGAGGTTAGGTACATTCATGCTGTTATGGGTTTCACAAAGTTAAACATGCTTTGTTTTTTAGTTGCATTCTTTCAAAGCATTAGCTTTTAATAAGCTGCATTCACTGCAGATCTTTAAGAGGGGGCAATAATAAGCAGCATTTCCCAAAGTTATTGGAGCATGGAACACTTGGCCCTGAGGACATTTTGCATTGGTGTTTCATGAAACACACTTTAGGAAGTGTTAAATATCTTTTTTCACCCACATCTTGTCTCTATATAAAATTTAGCATTATCAGCAGTGTTTATGTTTGAACCTTTCTCCATACCTTCCTGGAGCTTATTTCTTCATGCTATAGGCGGCATGTTTGTTTTTTTTTTTTTTTTTTTTTAGGCAGCTGTCACCCAACTACATACAAATCTTCAAATAATCTTAAGTTTTTTTTAGGATAAAAACCAGTCCCTTTAATAAGTCTTTGCATAGTCTGGCCCCTTCACATGTGCCCCCTTTCTCTACATTCACACTGACTTTCTCTCAGTGTTCTACTACTTGCTATGCTCTTCCCACCCCAAGGGTTTTTGTTTGCTGTAACTTCTGCCTATATCTCTCTTACCTTCCCTTTGTACCAGATTAATTCCAACTTGTCTTTTGTACACAAGCTTGTATTACATGAAATGTCCCTCCTTATCTTACTCATTGAAAGCCCTCAATTATAAGCATGTTCTACCCTTTCAAGTACTTTGAAGTATTTTGTATTCATTTGTGTTATTATTTGATTACAGTCTGTCTCCCACAATAAGTTATAAGTTACACTCAAAGACTAATGCCCTAGCTGGCATTACTCCATCTCCTAGATATTGTACTGCTAATTAGCATTAAGATATTAAAATGCAATGTTATTTATTTATTTATTTATTTAATATATTTATAACTTACAACAAAATTTATCACTATTTAAATCTCTTATCCAAAATATTCTTCAGGGGCAGCCCGGGTGGCTCAGTGGTTTAGCGATGCCTTTAGCCCAGAGCCTGATCCTGGAAACCTGGGATCGAGTCCCATGTCAGGTTCCCTGCATGGAGCCTTCTTCTCCCTCTGCCTGTGTCTCTGCCTCTCTCTCTCTCTGTGTCTCTTATGAATATATAAATAAAAATAAAAGAAAAAAAACCAAAATATTCTTCACATTTAGTAAATGCATAATATTTGTCAATTGCTTTCTTAACAACCAGCAGTCACTACTGTCACCAGGTGAAAAGGGGGCGAAAGCTCCTTGGAGCATTACTTGTTAGGCTGAGGGCAATCTTAAGGTGAAGAATTTATTATTTTTATTTGCATGCTATAGTCTTCGATGGAGCCATCAAAGCAGTCTTCTTCATTACCCCATTATCAACACCAATATGTATTCATTCAATTAACTATGTTTAGGAAACTATAAAACATATAAAATAGCATTTAGTAAGAAAGTACAGCAGAAGTAGCTGCCATCCTATGCCATAGAAAACAATGGAGAAATTATTTGTATTATTTTTGCTAGTCCTAGGTAAAAGAATATTGGAAATAAATCTGAAGTAGAGCATTGTGAATGATGATGGTTTAGAATGTATAGGAGATACTGGATAGTGTCTATAGCAAACCTATTTCTAAGAAAATGCCACAAAAACCCTGGAAATAATCCAATAGTAAAGCATTTTAAAGCTGGGTTGGCAGTTTCATCAGTGATTGAATAGAATCTGAAAGGACTAGCATGGTGGTTTGAAAGAAATGCAGCAATAGCAGAAAGTAATACCAAGTTGCTACTTTGATGTTACTGCTGGATTTCAGAATTATTGAACTATAAAACTTGCCATGAAGAGTTGACTAAGGCATGTTGCCCACTTTCATTTAATTTGCTCTTCTTCTACTTTATTCCAAATAACCACAATCTCTTAACTTAAAGCAGAATCAAAATGGTCTTATAAACAGAGATACCAAGTTCTTGGAATTTGTCTATGGTTGTGCCTGTGGTATGGAGCCAGTCATTATGTATCTCTATATTTTATACCAGAAGTAAGCACATTTACTTAAAAATTTCACCAGAGAAGGTTCTTAAAATTCTGTTAGATTTTGAAATGGAAATTTTATATATCCTTCTGTAAATGGTGACAATGAGACAGAGTATGTATTTATAAAGGACTTATTAAATCTGGCATTCTGCTGTATAGTTTACATAAGATGTATTTGTTATGCTATTCAAATTATCATGTATAATTAATGTTATTGTTTTCAATGTAAGTATGCCATTTTGTTGATTTCGTACCCAAAGGAAGCCTCTTTATTTTCTTGCATTGTTGCAGAGTAAATTATGATTTCCACTAGCTTTTCTCCCCCACTAAACTCTAGTTATTCATTGCTATAGCATAGAAACTAGATTGCCCTACTCAGCGTCATTTCATCCCTCTTCTATATGGCCTTTTTATATTACAGAAATAGCCTTCAACAAATTACACTTTGAGACTCCCTTGCAGCTGGGCTTCTTCACATCTTTAGGTTTCTCCAAGCAGATATACCCACAGAAATGAGCAATGAGAGGGGCACAGTACCATAAAGAGAGAGAATTCTTCTGGCAGTATGTTTGAAAAAAATAACAAGGCCTGTGTCCTGGAGTGGAACAAATGAGGGGGATGTCTCAGGGGAGAGGATTGATGATCATATTCTGTAGGTGTTTGTAAGGGATTTAAAGCTTTTGGTTTTATTTTGAATGAGACTAGAAGCCATTGAAAGATTTTCAAGGAGGGACACATATGTGTAAATGGATTTACATTTTAAAGAGAGTGCTTTAGCTGATATGTTGAATAGAGATTGTAATGTGCCAAGGATGGAAAGAGGAAGAACAGTTGGAAAGTCATTGCAATATCCAAAAGGGAGGGATGTCTGGGTGGCTAAGTCAGAGAACTGAATAAGCATCTGCCTTCCGCTCAGGTAGTGATTTCCCCATCCTGGGATGGGCTGGAAGCTCAGTGAGGAGTCTGCTCCCTTTCCCTCTGCAGCCCCCCTTCTTCCTTTGTCTCTCAAATAAATAAATAAAATCTTAAAAAAATAATCTAAAAGGGAGATGATGATGGCTTCTGTTGGGTATTAACAATGGTGGGTGTTCTCAGATCTTGGGTATATTGTGAGGGCAGTGCCAAGGGATTTACTGGATTTTTCTCATCCCATATGAAGGATAACTCTTACACTAGAAAAGGTGAGTTGCCAGGTGTATCAAGGAGGAGAAAGGCTCTCCTCTTTCAAATACTGTCCATAAGCAAAGAAGGATGAAGACTGAGAAATAATTGGCAATGTGGATGTTATAGGTGACCTAGGTAAGAATAGTTTTGGTGAAATTAAGCATAAACAACATTTAATGGTTTAAGAAAGGATGAGAGGAGAGCAATTGAGACAGCATAGACCAAACTTTCAAGAAGTTTTGCTCTAGGAAAGCAAAGCAATAAAATGTGACCTGGCAACAAATAGAGAAAGGAACTTTTTTTTTTAAAATATGAGATAAACAACTGCATTGTTATGTTAATAGCAGAGAATATTTCTTGATGTAATACAGACAGCAGAGATTGGTAGAAAGATGTTGTTGAGTAGTAAACGAGAGAGAAATCATTATTCATGTCGATGGTTTGGTTTTAGATGGAAGTAGGGATAGTTCATCTCTAGTAATGGGCAAGAAGGCAGAGCATACAGGTATAGATACAGGTAGGGATCTGGAGGTGCTCTTAATTGCTTCAATTTTATCAGTGAGGTAGGACTCAAGACCAACTGCTGAAAGTGAATTTGGGGTAATTATTGGATCAATTAATAGTCACATGGTAATGAGATAGCTCTCAGAAGGTTAGTTCAGGCTGAATCAAATCTCCAGCCAATGCCTGTGCATGACTGGATATAGAATAGGGGAAGGTGAGTAGAGATAATTGAGTCTGAATTTTTCTAGGAGGATACCAGTAAGAACTAGGCAGGACATCAGGACCCCAATCAAGAAAACTGGGGCTCAGGGTAAGTACTGATTGCAGCAGTGGATGGGATCTGGAAAATACTTAGAAAATCAATGCAAACTAGGAAGGGGCACTGAAGAAGGGAGACTCAGTTTTGTGGGTATGGGATACCGAGAATCCATCCCATGGCTAGTTAGATCCTAGCAGAAACACTAGCCCCCATTCTACTAATATTCTGCTCAAGTACAAGGAAGGCTGAATGGGCATGTGGAAACCCTTTGTTGCTGGAGCTTGAGATCATTGGAATAAACAGAAAATTGCAGAATTCAGCTTGTTTTTAGTCTATCTACATAATGACAAATGATGGAATCCTATCAATTATGTTAATGTTTTGTCCACATAAGCATGTAAATTTGAGAAATAGCTGAGTATCCGGCTTGTTCCAATATGGTCCTGATATCTCAAAATAAGGCAATAATTTCTAAGTGAAGCAGTTTGTAAAATGTTGTGATAATATGCTCCTTATAAACAATTCAAATGTTTACACTGTAATATGTTATTCTGTGAGGAATATATGTCAGATGAGAAAGCTGTATGATAGAGAAGCAAAATACCCAAGATCACAAAGTGGTAAGTGACAAATTCAGAACCCAATTCTGATTTTGATTCAATGAATACTTACTAAGTTACTATGTGCCAGACACCTGCTGGGCAGTTTGCTTTGGCCTCCTTAGTTCCAGTCCTATGCTTTTTCTAAGAAAAACAACAACAACAACAACAAAAACTCCCAAAACTGAGAAAGCTTCTGTCACCAAAAGAATTATTTTTTTCTTCATGCTAGAAAATGTGAAATAATGTTGACATCTTATGTCCATCGATATACTCCTATTATTTTTATTAATAAATGGTTTCAACTAAATGGTTTCAACTTAAATCTGTAAATATTTTTATAAGCAGCTATCACTTTTTCTCCTGCAGAATTCTAATGCCTATCTTGCAACTTTTTTTGTTTAAAATATCATCTTTTGGGGGCATCTGGGTGGTTCAGTGGTTGAGCATCTGCCTTCAGCTCGGGGTATGATCCCAGTGTCCTGGGATCGAGTCCCACATCAAACTCCCCACAGGGAGCCTGCTTCTTCCTCTGCCTATGTCTCTGCATCTTTCTCTGTGTCTCTCATGAATGAATAAATAAATCTTTAAAAAAATAAAATAAAATATCTTTTTAAACTGTATATTGTAGAAATGAAGACTGTTTTCAATTTGTCAAAGAGGAGAAGTGTTGGTGTTGCCAGTATTATGGCAATTAATATCAGTGAATTCATGTCCTACCATTTTTCCAATGAATACTCAGGTTTTTACTTCAGACTAGTGTGCATAACAGAAAACTAAGAGGTGGTAAGAAGTTTGAGCCCCTTCTGCACTTGCATTCATCTTGTAGGCAGGTGTTTATAGCTACTTTAAATGAGTGTTCAGATAATATGGTGCATTTTGTCATCACTATGCCACAGCGAATAATCAGACTCAAGAAAGAGATCTGTGCTTAAAGAAATCTGTCAATAAGTTGACAAAGTTGATCTCTATAAAGAGCTAATGGGCTTGACTATTTAAGAGCTTGCTTGGGAGGGCATTATGAAGACAAAACTCCTAACAATGCCAGTAGCATTGCAGGCTAAAGCTTCAATTATTTACTGTACTAGGATTTTATGATCAATATTCCTTTAATTTATACAGTTTGGAAGAAAGATAGGACTTTATGTAGCAGTATTTCACTCTACCATCTGGGGAAGGTTGTTTTTAAAGAATATGTATGACTATTTGAAAATTCCATCATGATGTGTGAAACTTGGTATGGGTGATAATAAAACATATATATTAAAGGTCCTTCTTTAGGAAACAAGGGACTAGAAATTGGTATGCTTGTTCTAAGCGTATCCATCAAGGTCTCTGATTTTCCTTTGCCTAACCTGGTTGCTTTTCTGAAACCTAAATGGCTTCTTAATAGAGCCGTGTAAGTAGCAATGGGCAGAGTTACCTTCATAAAGAGTGAACATATTAGAGAAAATCCCAAAAGAATTTTCAGACTTATTTAAAAGCTGATTTTTTGTTAAAAGACCTAAACAAACTAGAACTGAGTGACTAGTCAGTTCCATTGCTAAAGAAGGTAATTTTTATTGTTTATAAATATCAAATACTTTTGGTGGGGCTGCCCCTACTGCTCCTACCTTGTGCCTTTAAATTTTGTATACTATTATGCATTAATTTTATTCATTTTTTGAATGAACCGTACTTTCATATGTTTCAGATATTAAAATAGTATCAAAAGGCATACATTGAGAAATTTTGCTCCTACCTCTGTTTCCTTCCATCCCCAAATATTTTCTTGATAATGTTTATAAGGCATCTCTAAGCTTTCTGGAGATGCAACCCTCCTTCTCAAAAGAAGATCCATTACAAGTCAAGTAAAGTGTTAAATGTCCTTGCTAGTTGTTTCATTGAATAATTACCATAGTAGGTAGGCAAAATTATAGAAAGCGTCAATGTTTTTCTTTTCCCTTTTGGTCTGCATAAACATATCCTCTCTTACAAGCGGAGAAATCTGTCTCTCTGGATTTGTACATATAACAAAATCAATATATACATGAAATGATTCAGTAGTCCAAAGGGAGAAGACAAATCAGATAAAATGGTCCCTGTGGAACTGACTACCTTAAGAAAAATGACAAATTAAAAAAATAGTAATGTGTCTATTCAACAAGATTCAAAGTGATCTTGCATTTATACAAACATAATTGGAAATTAGAAAGTTTTATTTCTGGTGACTCATGATTATGGAATTTGAAAAACACATTTGAGTCACTTGAGCCATGGTAGATACCACAGAAAAGTAGATTGGTGAATTAGGTTCTTGAGCTGTTTGTCTATCAGAGAACACAGAGGTAGAAAGTAAAGGAATAGGGTATAAGTGACATAGAGGATAGATCCAAAAAATCATATATAGGCATAATAAAAATACATAAAATTGTTTCCCAAATTGCTTGAATGTAATAGCCTCCTGAACATTTATGTGCTTGAATGTAATAGCCTCCTGAACATTTATGTAAAATTTCTGCTTCCTGTGCCCCTTCCTCAAAGATACTAGTCTAACATGCTGGGGTTTGAACTTAGGTATATCTGTTTTTCAAAATAAAAACATTGGGGATCCCTGGGTGGCTCAGCAGTTTAGTGCCTGCCTTCCACCCAGTGTGTGATACTGGAGTTCCAGGATCGAGTCCCACATCAGGCTCCCTGCATGGAGCCTGCTTCTCCCTCTGCCTGTGTCTCTGCCTCTCTCTCTCTGTGTCTCTTATGAATAAATAAATAAAATCTTAAAAAAAAAGAACATTACATGATTTTAACGATATGGAAATTTTAGGAAACACTGCCACAAATAAAAATATCAAGCTAACTTTAAAACAAAATTAAAAAATAAATACACACTATTTCTGAGAATTTAAAAAAGACTTATCTTCATAATAAAGGATACATAAAATACCAAGCAAAATTAATAAAAAGAGACACATTCTAGCAAATTGAATTTCAAAAATACAAGGCAACTCCTTTAAGTATCCAAACAGAAAAACTTATAAAAGACAAAAATCATTTGTCATACTTCAGCAAAACTAAATGTTAGAAGAATAGGAAGAAATGTCAACACAGTTTTGGTAGGAAGAATATATTCCCTGGAAAGCTGTTGTTCATTGGAGGACTAAGAAAGACATTTGCAGATGAGCAGCTCAAAGTATTTCATCTGTTTACTTCTCCTGCAATTATTACACAAAGAAGAATTTTAATTAAAAACTAGAGGAAATCCCAGAAAGGGGAGGGACACAAGGGGGAGCCCCCAAATCTATGTATAAACTCTTGAATCCTTGCCTGATTCTGGAACTGCTTGTGTGTGGAATAAGACTCCACCCATCTCCTGCCCACTGCTCCACTATCCAGCCTCTCTCTACCTACCCCAGACAAAATAACAGAGCTGCACAGAGATTTTTAGCGGCTGTCTGGATGCTGGGTAGATAGAATTTATAATTTGATTGCTACCAATCTAGTGGCATTTAGAAAATACCTCAGATTGTCCATGGAACCTGGAGGGTCATAGTTTAGGAGTAAGAACCATGTCTCAAGTGTAAGGACAAACTGAAATGCATATGCTTACACAAAGCCTGAAACCACACTTCCACACTCTCAAAGTGATCCTCTACTAATTTGTTTGTTGGAACAAAACTCAATACTCTTCAAAGGAAAATAACAGCCTTTTGTATTGGAATCCAAATGGGGAGTAAATAGATCAATAGAGTGGAATAGTTCATAAACAAACCCAAACAAACATACTGTATTAGGTAGCACTAGGTTCAGTTGAAGTTAACTGGGCAGGGGGGAACCCTCAAGATAGTAGTGGCTGAAAAAAAGTTCTACAGTGTGTCACTCGTGATTAGTATACAATAAAAGAAATCTAAATATATGAAGAAAAAATATAATTTATAGTCAAGAGAAAAATACAATTAATTATTCAGACCATGAAATTAGCAGACACAGACTTTAAAATAATTATAGTTAAAATGTTAAGGGATCTACAGAAAAAGATAGAAATAATAGGAAGAAAATAAGAAATTTCTAGAAAGATATACAAAGTCTAAAAAGAAACTAAATGAAAATACTAGATCTAAAAAAATTTTTGAAATAAAACTTACCTATATGTTTTTAATAAATGGCATAGGAACAACTGTTTGGGAGGGGGGGGAATTAGACTTCTCTCTGACACTCTGTAGCAGACAATATGATTCAAATGTAAAAATATGTAATTTTATATAAAAATGTGAAATAAAGTATTTAAAATAAAGCCATAAAATCTTTTAAAATATAGGTAATATTTACATTATTTTTTATTTCATACATTTTTTCTCTGCTTTTTGGAAGTTTTATTTTAATTCCAGCCCATTAATATACAATGTTATATTAGTTTCAGATGTACAATATAGTGATTCAGCACTTCCATACAATACCCAGTGCTCATCACAAGTGCCCTCCTTAATCCCCATCCCCTGTTTCACCCATCCCCCCCACCTCCTTCCCCTCTTGTTTCCATCAGTTCTCTATAACTAAGAGTCTTTTTCTTGGTTTCTCTCTTTTTCCATTTGCTCATTTGTTTTGTTTCTTAAATTCCACATGTGGGTGAAATCATATGGTATTTGTCTTTTTCTCACTGATTTATTTTGCTTATAACATTATACTCTCTGGCTCTTTGCAAATGGCAAAATTTCATTCTTTTTTATAGCTGAATAATATTCCATTTTTATATATGCACAAACACACATACATGCCACATCTTTATGCATTCATCAATCAATGGACACTTGGGCTGCTTCTCTTATTTGGCTATTATAAATAATGTTGCTATAAACATAGGAATGCATTTATCCATTTGAATTAGTGTTTCTGTATTCTTTGGGTAAATATTGAGTAGTGCAATTGCTGGATTGTAGGGTAATTCCTTTTAACTATTTTTTAAATCTTGAGGAAATATCATCAATGTTTTCCACATTGGCTGCACCAGTTTGCATTCCCACCAACAGTACAAAAGAGTTCTTTTTTTTCCCACATGCTCACCAACACCTGTTGTTTGTGTTTTTTTCTTCTAGCCATTCTGACAGGTGTGAGATGATTTCTCATTTTTCTTTCTTTCTTTCTTTCTTTCTTTCTTTCTTTCTTTCTTTCTTTCTTTCTTTCTTTCTTTCTATGAGAGACACAGAGAGAGGGAGAGAGAGGCAGAGACATAGGCAGAGGGAGAAGCAGGCTCCATGCAGGGAGCCCGACGTGGGACTTGATCCTGGGTCTCCAGGATCACGTCCTGGGTCGAAGGCGGCGCTAAACCTCTGAGCCACCCAGGGATCCCTTCTCGTTGTACTTTTGATGTGTACTTCCCTCATAAGTGATGTTGAGCATCTTTTCATGTATCTTTTGGCCATTTGTATGCCTTCTTTGGAAAAATGTCAAGCCTTCTGCCCATTTTTATATGAATTATTCATTTTTTGGTTATTGAATTTTATAAGTTCTTTATATATTTTGGATACTAATTATTTATTGGATATGCCATTTGCAAATATCTTCTCCCATTCCACAGGCTGACTTTTAGTTTTGTTGACTGTTTCCTTCACTGTGTGAAAGCTTTGTATTTTGATGTAGTCTCAATCGTTTATAAATTTTTTTTTAAAAAAAAGTTTGTACAAGGATCCCTGGGTGGCGCAGTGGTTTGGCGCCTGCCTTTGGCCCAGGGCGCGATCCTGGAGACCCGGGATCGAATCCCACGTCGGGCTCCCGGTGCATGGAGCCTGCTTCTCCCTCTGCCTGTGTCTCTGCCTCTCTCTCTCTCTCTCTCTCACTGTGTGCCTATCATAAATAAATAAAAATTAAAAAAAAAAGTTTGTACACTTGCTGCCATGTTGCGAATGACCTTCTCCACTTTAAGATAGTTTTATTGTAAAATGAATATCCTCCTAAATTAAAATACAAACTGGAAAAACATCTTTAACATATATGTTACCATTTTAATACAAAGATATCAATTAGTAGAATCAAAGTTCTAATAGAAAATTGGCAGAAAATAAGTTTAAAAAGAACCTTGTAAGTGAAGAAATACAGATGGCCAGGAAATGTGGAAAATATTCAGTCTCAGAGCAGTAAGAGATGCAAGTAAAAACAAGGGAGATGACATTTTTTGCTTATCAGATTAGCAGGTTAATGTAGTTTACAAAATATGTTGACAGCAATGTGGGGAACCGGGCATATATACTGTGTAATTGGAATGCAAAATAATATAACTTTTCTAGAAGGCATTCTATGAAACAATATATAAAAATTATTAAATATGGCATTCTCTTTGACTTGACATTTTAATTGTCAAAATGTATCCAAAGGAAACAAGTATGTGGAGACAGATATTCAATAATACACATATGTGTATACTTATAATACAAAAGAAACAATCTAGTTGCCCAAAATAAAGGCATTTGTCAAGTTACACTTCACTTATTTAATGTGTAAAGCCATTAACAATTATATTTTAGATGTATATTTCTTGCTACAATATATATAATATGTTAAGTGAAGAAAAGCAGGTTTTAAAATGAATCATATAATTATACTTTTGCTAAAAATTAGCGTCACACATTCATATACATATGTGTTTGTATAGGTAAGTCTCAGATAATACGCATCAAAATAGTAAACATAGTTATGTATGGGTGATGGAAATATAAGTGATTTTTAAAAAAATTGTTATTTATCTATGATAGTCACAGAGAGAGAGAGAGAGAGAGAGAGAGAGAGAGAGAGAGGCAGAGACACAGGCAGAGGGAGAAGCAGGCTCCATGCACCGGGAGCCCAACGTGGGATTCCATCCCGGGTCTCCAGGATCGCACCCCGGGCCAAAGGCAGGCGCCAAACTGCTGCGCCACCCAGGGATCCCTATAAGTGATATTTTTAAATTGTCTATGTAGGTTTCCTAAACAAAATGATACAAGTTAAACATAGTTTTTATAGACTTTTTTATCCTCCCTATGTTCTGGCTATATTCCATGTCACAAGCATGTTGAATAAATAAATAATCTTTAGAAAAATGAAGGATTACTGCATGTAACAATCAGCACTGCGGTTGAGTTGCACTTAGGGTTAAATAGGTTTCTGTAGGCTGGCATGTCCACCATGTATAATGTCGACAGTAGGAGCAAATATATTTGAGGTTTCAAATAACATCCTTTGGAATAAAAAGTATTGTAGGATAGGAACTTCATGTTCTGTTCTAATCACTCTGTCCCTTTGGCAATCACTTGCTCTTTAGGGCCATTATGAGTCTGAATAAACAAGAGACAATCTGTGTTCATACTTTGAGTGGCAAGTTTAATTTAGACAATCTACAAATTTGAGAAAAATATTCCGTCAACTCCCTGTGAGCTCTTTCCCCCCTCAAGTTGGCTAAAGCTTTTCCAGTCTTTCCATAGCCATGGTTGGGATCAAACATGTGTATATAGAGCTCTCAGTGCAATTTAGCATCAGCATCCAATGCAACTCAGTCAATTGTAAGCCCTCGAGAGCTCCTTTTAGAATCACATCTTTGGTTTCCCTGGTGATGTAGACATCTGCACTCATGTGAGAACAATACACAACTTTGTTATCAGAAGTATAAGCTACTTGAGTTGTGTACAGGAAGGAAGAAAATCAGAACCTGCATAGCATTTAGATTAAGCCTCTGGGGAAAAATGTGGAGAATTTAACTGGGAATATGCTATATGATGCTGAAATATTAAAATTGAATGTTTATAATCAAAGCCCAGTGAATGAGTAAACTTTTTTTCCTTTCTTCCTGGTTTAGATTTAAACCTCTAGTGGGAAACCACAGGCCCCTTTTAGCAATTTGTATTAAATTATTTTGTTGTTATTATTACAGGTAGTCTTTGCACAGTAGTGCAGGAGCATTAAATGGCTGTGGAACATGAAACCATGCGTTATGATCTCACTAATAAATGGGAAAAAAATGTATGATCTGGGACCATTAGAAATTGTTGCCCAAACATTAAAAACTTTCATTGTTGGTTTTAAGTATATAGGAAAATGTCTTTAAATCCTAAAACTCATATTTAATGGTGCTATTTAAAATATTAGAAACAATAATTACAGTGTTTCATTTAAAAAGATGATCGAGGGTAGTTTGAGCAGTTTTTGCCTTATTGTTGTCATCTAAACTATAATAGAAACTGAGCATCCTTCCATGCCTTGGCAATTGTCATACTCCTTTCTAAGTTTGGATCAGGTTTCACCATTTTATCCTTTGCCCTTTGAATGTTGTGAAATTATCTCCAAGAATTCCTTTAGTAAGAAGTTTTTTTTTAATTTTTTTTATTTTTATTTATTTATGATAGTCACACAGAGAAAGAGAGATTGAGGCAGAGACACAGGCAGAGGGAGAAGCAGGCTCCATGCACCGGGAGCCCGACGTGGGATTCGATCCCGGGGCTCCAGGATCACGCCCTGGGCCAAAGGCAGGCGCTAAACCGCTGCGCCACCCAGGGATCCCTAGTAAGAAGTTTTTGACAGAGTCGCTTCCTCTGGCACATGATCCTCCTTTTCCTCAAAACCACGTGCCTCATGTATGTCGACAGCTTCAGCTTCGCCTTTATTCTGTGCTCCGGCTACTTTAGGCCTCCCCAATAGCACCAGTGTCAACATCCATCCCACAGCCAACCAAGACTTTATTTAAATTCCATTCAAATCCTTCTCTCCCAGTGTTCTCACTTTTGGTTACTTTGCTGCGCTTTCATTTTTGTTGGCCAATTCCTTCTTTGATTACTCATTTTGATAATAAGTCACATGGATTTAAAACTGGGAAACAAACAGGGAGGCACCACAAGCAGGCACTATTGTATGTGCGAACTGAATGGGGTTATGCAGTAACCAATCACCGACAGACCTTGGAAAAAGTGATGTGATTGGTCACTGATCATGAAGCATATCTGTTATTTATCTTTGTTATAACATCTCACAGTTGTTATAACATGGTAACTGAAATTTGAATTGTACTGTTGGGAAACTGCTGTTATTTAAGCTGTGGTAACTAGAATTCTTGCAAAGTGAGGATGGTACTGGATTAGAATTATATGTTCAAAATTTAGATCAGAGGAGACAAATTCCTGTGGGGAAAACCAGAGCTGCTTCTCAATTTCTGGCAGCAAAATTCTTCTGAACTATTTTATATGTAACTGTGGGTTGAACAACAAATCATTTTGATGGCAGCACTATCCAAAAGACTTGGTTGCATTAATAGAGCTAATACACGTGTGGAGTACAGCTGATGTAGACCAAAACTGACACTCAGAGTGAGTCTGTTTGGCAGAATTGTAGAAATAGAATTGTTTGTCTCTGGGCATCAGAGGGAAATAAAGCAAGTTGGAAAAAATGATGGAGTGGTTCTGAACCTCATAAGAAAAGTAGAGACACTCCAATTTCAACAAGAGAGGGGTTTTCCACAAGGGCCCCTCATTATCTAAGTTAATTACATTAAAAATTTTTCCATTGTTTTCTTTCTTTTTGTGGCACAGTGAATTCTTTTTCCGAGGTCTAAATATCATGCAAAATAGAACATATTTTTAAAGAATGAAATGGATAACATAATATCCGAATGACTAAAATAAAATTTGAAAGAAGAAAAGTTTCTAATAAGGCAAAGATTGTGTAGTGAACATGAAAACTTTTTAAAAGGCAGTGGGTTGCACTTCTAAATCAATTAACAAAAACTTTTTTTTAACTTTAGAGTATGAAAGGATTTGTCAAAATAGCTTTTAGAAAAATAATAAGAATGCTCAAGAATATTAAAATAGTGTCAAGAGATCAGATCCGTGTTTTAATACATTTTGTGAATCAGGATTGGAGATTATAAAAGGTAAGAATTCTGTGCAGCATAGAATTGGTATTTGCAGCTTCATGAAAGGTAGATAAATGGAAACTTCAATACTGGGAGAGATGATCATAGAAGAACCCATACATATAGGAGCAATAAGTAAAGAGATTATGAGAACAGGTAGGAATAAATTCTATTTCATCTTCAGTTTTTATTCATTCCCAATGGTATTCCATTAGTAAATAAACAGAATGTGGCTCTGCTACTTAGGTTTGCTAGAATAATTGATAGAGTGCCTTGTGAATTGGATTGATTTCCCAAACTGGGTTTAGCAGGCTTGAAGAAGAGCAGTTGGGAATATTGCAATCTGGCTGACAAATCAAAGCCTGATGATAAATGTGAGTAGGTCCAGTTGGAGGTAGGAAGGAGCTGGTGGGGTGCCTCAGCAGTCACTATTAGATATGATCATAATTAGCATTTTTATTAGGGAATCTGAATAAGGAGTAAATATCAAGCTAATGAAACAGCTGAAAAATGAACTGGGAGCATTAGTTTATAGCAGTGAGTAATGTAATAAAATATAGGTAGGTAGAAACTGAAGACCTATAAGAAAGAAAAGAAAAACAAAAGGGAAATTTTGTTCAGTAAGATGATGAATCATTTCCACAAGGATTTTAATCTGAAATTCAATTATAAAGTACTCTAAAACTGCATAATAATAACTAAAGTTGCCTGCATAGACAATAAACCTGGGCATTATAAGTTGTGATCAGGGTTTTGTCATCCCCAGTAATTATTCTCCCTGCCTACACCCATATCTCATCTATGATAAAAAACAAAACAAAACAGAACAAAAAAAACACCAGAATGAATTGCCTGGGATTGGACTTCTATGGCCAGAATATCATACATATTGTCACATACACACATGTAAATAGTCTTTGACAATAAAGCCCATAAATATTTCCTTTGCTTATGAAGTAACATTGGAATCCCTTTTTCTAATCACAAATATGGTATGGAATATAAGCGTAGATTCATCCTGAGTACGAAGGGAGAGTGTGAGGTTATGAATACATGCTCAGGTTAAGCCCTGAGACATGGTCCCATTAGGAGGAGCAAGGATGCTGTATATATAAAACAAAAATTCCCAAGGAATAGGTCCTTGCTTCTTTCCTTCCTCCTCTTTTGTCCCTCCTTTGATTTTTTTCCCCCCTCACACATCTGGATATCCAAAGAACATACATGATGCTGGCCATTTTTAATCTCCAGAATAGCTTGCGCATTAAATTTTGCTATTCTCTGATTTATTAAGGCAGAACTCATCAATGACAAATGGATTTCAGTGCTTATTTTAAGATCATAGATCTAACTTTCAATAAGCAGGGTTTCTGAGGCTTTTGATGGCCAAGCAAGAAGCAGCTGGTGGTAGCTATAATTTAATACCAAAGCCAAATTCCAAACATGTTTCTGTTATTTAACATTTATACAATTGCTCCTTTGTTTGGAGCACGAGGCTGGCGCAATCATTGAAGCATCTGACTCCTGATCTCAGCTCAGGTCTTGATCTCAGAGTCCGAAGTTCCACGCCCAGCAGGGAGCCTACTTAAAAAAAAAATGAAAACAAAATAATAATCCTTAAAAAAGCCTATTGTTCCTATGTTCATTTGGAAAATTGAATGGGCAAATAACTTTTTAAATTTAATTGAACAGCAAAACCAATATAGCCAATGAAAACCAAATCAGAACCAACAAATTCACTTGAAAAGGCTTTCCTTGGCTACTCTCTACCCCCTAACTCAGAGAAAAAGAACAGCATTAATAGCAAACTAGAATAAAAGCTAAGGGCAAATATTTTTCTGGTCTCTATGGAAAAACTTTTCTTCAAGTTTTACCTTGTAGGTAAAATTGCAGTGATAAGAGCAATTATGTCTACTTTGCCTGAATAACCAAGGTATTCAAATCCACTCAAATCCGGTCTGTTCTAGCTGAGACTTGTTCTATTTTTTTCCTCAGAATATAAGTCCCCTCAGCAACCTGACAGATTCTTTGGTTGTCTTGTTACTGCCTCTAAACAAAGGGCACCCTCTTTTTTTCTGAATAAAGCAGCATTTTATAAGTGAAATGGTTTGAAAAGTAAACCTCTAACTCTCTAAAATCTTTTTCTTTATACCTCTACTGGAATTAAAAAACAAAAATCCGAAAGCAACCAATCAAAACAACAAAGACCATCACCAGCAAAAACAGAGCATCAAAGATTTTCACCTAAGGACACGTTCAAAACAAGGCAGGAAATGTAATGGAAACTGCAAAAACAAAACTAAAATCATTTATCACTTCCTTATAATGCTTCTTTGTTTAAATATAACTAGCAATTATTCTACCAGTTAAGCAATATAATCATTATATGTGGGAACAATTTCTCACTTAATTCTTTTTAAAAATTTTTTTGTTAAAATTCTTATTAAAGTATAGCTGATATAAAATAGTAAATTAGTTGCAGGTAGACAACATAGTGATTAGACAATGCTATCCATTGTTCAGTGGTCACCAAATAAATGTAGTTACCATGTCCCCATATAACATTAATACAGTATTACTGGCTGTGTTCCATGTGACATATTTTTCATCTCTGTGTCTTATTTATTTTATAACTGGAAGTTTATACCTCTCAATTCCTATTACCTATTTTATGCGTCTTCTGACACACCTCCCTTCTGGCAGCCACCAGTTCTTTGTATTTATGATCTGTTTCTGGTTTTGTTGTCTGTCGTTGGTGGTGGTGGTGCTTTTTTAGGGGTGTTTGGGTTTTGTTTTGTTTTTTTAATTTTTTTCAGACTCCATGTATAAGTGAAATCATACGCTATTTGTCTTTCTCTAACTTCATTTAGAATAAAGCCTCTAGGTCCTTCCATGTTGCTGCAAGTGGCAAGATCTCATCCTTTTTATGGCTAAATAAAATCTCCTTTATCCATTCATCCAGAGATAGACACCTAACATTACTTCTATATCTTGGCTATTGTAAATGATGCTATCATGAACATTGGGGTGCATATATTTTTTTCAAATTAGTGTTTTTGTTTTCTTTGGGTAGATACCCAGTAGTGGAATTACTGGATTGTACGGTAGTCCTATTTTTAACTTTTTGAAGAATCTGCATACTATCTAGCATATTAGATGCTACTATCGTATGAGGGTTCTATCTTCTCCACATCCTCGCCAACATTTGTTATTTCTTGTCTTTCTTATATTAGCCATGCTGTAAAGAGTGAGGGGACAGACATCTCACTGTGGTTTTGATTTGCATTTCCCTAATGATGAGTGATGTTGAGCACCTTTTCATGTGTCTGTTGGCCATCTGCATGATTTTGCAAAAATGTCTTAGGTCCTCTATCCATTTTTTAATTGAAATGTTAGGAATTTTTTGGTGTTGAGTTGTAGAAGTTCTTCATTTATTTTAGATATTAGCCCCTCAATGGATAGATCATTTGCAAATATTTTCACCCATTCAGTAGGTTGCCTTTTTGTTTTATTGTTAGTTTTCTTTGCTGTGCATAAGCTTTTTATTTTGGCATAAGCTCAATCGTTACATTTTGTTTTTATTTCCCTTGTCTGAGGGGACAGATCTAAAAAAAATACTGTTAAACCTAGTGTCCAAAAATTTACTGCCCATGTCTCCTTCTAGGAGTTTTATGTTTTCAGGTCTCATATCTAGATCTTTAATCCAATTCAAGCTTATCTTTGTGCATAGTGTGAGAAAGTGATTGAGTTTCATTCTTTTGCATATAGCTGTCCAGTTTTCCCAGCACCAATTTTTAAGGGATTGTCTTTCCTTCACTGTATATTCTTGTCTTCTTTGTCATAGATTAATTGGCCATAGAAGCATGGGTTTATTTCTGGGCTCTCTATCCTATTCTATTGATCCTCGTGTCTATTTTTATATCAGGACTATACTGTTTTGATTACTATAGCTCTGTAGTACACCTTGAAATGTGTATCTCATTGACTTATAACCTCCTGAGAATATAGTATCATTGTTCCTACTTTGCAAATGGAGAATGAGAGGCACGGAGAAAATCAGAACTTGCCTAGAGACACATAGTCTGAGAAGAAAGTTTTGAAGAACCCACACTCAACCAGCTCTGCCCTACCAAGCTACTCCCTTTATGTCCCATTTTTGGTAACTCCATGCTCAAGAAGTTAAAAAACATATCTCACTCATTTTGTAAATGAAGTTCAACAATATAGGTGGCTCAATGGCAATTCAGGTGGAACTCTTCAATTCTGGCTGAAGCATTTATTCTGTTTTCAATTTTCTAGTTGTAATTTAATATCCTACAGTACTAAATGAGTTTTTGTGTTGTGCTGCCTAGCCCCTGCAGAGTAGGCAAATGGATAGGGGTCTGCTTAGCAGGCAGATTTATGTTAATATATGATTGATGGAAAGGTTTTCTGCATTCTTCCTGAAGGGAAAAAGGCTGATTATGAACCTTAATTACATCTGTAGAATCTCTTTTGCGTATAACATAACATTATCATGGGTGTGATATCCCATGGCAGAGAAGAATGGATTATACAAAGCATGTGTAGCAAGAGGCAAGAATCTTGGAAGCCGGCTTAGAATTCTACCCAACGCCAAGTAGGAGATGTGAAATTTTTATTGCCTTACATAGAATAGAGAAAAATAAAAACAAAACACCAAAACAAAACACCCCATTTAGTCTATCTACCAATAGTTTTGAATTTTACCCAACTCCTGGGATCATGGAAAATAGCTACAGTTAAGAAATGCTGCCACTCTTTTTTATTTGGGAAAACTGCTCATGGAAATAACCACCATTCCCTCCATGACTTAGTTAAGACTCAGGAATACCTTCTTTGTTTACCTATAACAAGGCCAGATAAAGACCCTCTAATTCCCTAATCTTTGCCTCATAAATGATTAGCTAAACTGTTTGGTCTCCAATAATCAAAAGAAACAAACACCCATTAATCTGATTTGATCAAAGTCTAGTTAAACTTCTCTCCTTCCCACAGACCCCTGCACTTTGGTCCACCCTCAACTTGAATCAGCATACAGCTTCTCCTAATTGGCTCACCTCAGGGTAGAATGTTCTCTGATCTACTGTCCTGTCACTGCGCCATCCCTTTTCTCCTCTTCCCTACCTCAGGCTCTATCTAGTCCTGTTTATTCCTTCTATAAAAGAGAAGTCCCCTTCTGTGTAACTTGGAGAGGCTTCAGATCTTACAGTTAGAGAAGTCTCTTTTCAACCCTCTTGAAATAATCCTTTCAAATAAAAGTGTCTCCTTACCTAAGTCCCAGTTTATGGGTTTATTTTGGACTTCGTTTTCATCTTCGTTTTTTGGTTTTGGTGTTTTCTGGTCCATCTGTGCCCTTTAAGACAATATTCTCTTCAACTAATGTGAGTGATTTTTTTTAAATCATTCCTCCAAAAGCAGGACAATTATTCCTATATCTCAGGCTGCTGTGTCCTGAGACAATGACCCAAGTGAGCCATGCAGAAATCTCCACACAGCTATAGTTCCTTTCCTTGGAACAGTTAATTAAAATTACCCTTCTCACACTGCAATGAATTTAATCTGGTTTGCTTAAATTAACATTGGACTAAAATTAAAGTAAGAATTTTAAGGACGAAAATGGTAAGGAAAGGTCACAACAGTTTTAAATTTATGAGATTGCCCTAGGTGTTGGCAGTGTGTTAAAACTAGATTTATTTAGAGGCTAAGTTAGAATAAGAGATATCCTAGTCCTTTAATTTGGTTGTGCCCTGTGATCTATATGGAGTAAAACAAACCTTATCAAATCCATGGTCTTCAAATGAAGTCTTATAGCCTCTTCTAGGAAATATTAGTCATGTTACATTTTCATTTGGGATTTTTTTTAGATTTCTGATGAGATCAGTATGAACTTATAACTGATTTTTAATATATTTTCAAAAATCAAAAATTTTTCCTCATGGTAATTGGTCATTATTCCTTTATTTAATGATCAACTCTATTATGAGACACAAAATTAACTATTATGCCACAGTTAAAATTATGAGAGGACTAATTTGCTCTCTGATATTAGGTAGGTTCAAGGTTTTCAAAGCTTGAGTTAATGAAACTCTTTGGATTGAGAAAATTTAGACCTTTCCTTTCAAAGTCTCAACATTCTTTTCAAATTTTAAAAGCTCCATTTCTACCTGGAAGAGTTCATTTACCAGACAGAGATTTAAAAAGCAAGACAGGACTTAGAGCTTAGAATTAATGGAGTCAAGCAAGTTTTAAAATCTCTACTGGGCTGAATTATCAGTAATAAACACTAGATTTTTAGATTTGAACAATGTCCATTACTATACAACATCTATAATCTGGTCAAATTAATTTAAAGCACCTGTAATGTAAAACCTAAAGCCACTAGCAAAGCAGAAAATTTGCTTGATTTAATATGTCTCCTGTCTCATGTTAGCATAAATGTGGTGGTAATTTGATAAAGAATATAGGAAATCTGACTTATTGGGAATTAAGTAGATCCATGTCAAGTCATGTTATTATAATCTTCATCTGTTTTTTTTTTTTCTAGTTCATAGCTCACGTTTGAGGACACTGGACCATACTTTCTTAAAAGCTGATACAAAGGATTAAAATGAAATTACTTGGAATTTGGGTACCTATATATTTCTACAATTCTCTGAGTCTCATTAAATCTTTAAAATCAGATGAAAATTCTATAGATTAAAATATAGAAATAGTAGCATAGTAGGATTTTTGGCACCTTGGAACAAAGAAGAAATAGAATTGTTTCCTAAAATGTAATACTTCAGGTAGTTTTAGAAGAAACAGTAAAAGGAATTAATCTTGTCTAAATATTAAATTATTATTATACTAATATTATGTTTTAATCTTAATCTATGGATAAATGACCATATCAAGCAGAGTGTCATATAATGTTGAGATCCACCAAAAAAGTTATTTTAAAATATTCTCTTTTTCATTTCAAAACTTCTGCTTTTATTCATTATATTCTTTACTTCTAACCCAGAATGAGGAGAGAATTCTTTATTTCATTCCCTCTCACTCCCCCAGGCACCTTCTGTGTTTATTAAATCCTACTCCACTGGCTCCTATCTACCTGCCTCTGGATATTTTCAAGCCATTAATTTTCTCTTTTTGCTTCAAGGCCAATCTTTCCCTTCAAAGCCAATTTTTCTTAAGTTTATATATGCCTGTTTACTCATCTGTTAGGCCAAACTCTGTCCTCTGAGATGTGTCTATTTCCCAACCATTAGTGACTCAACATTTCTACTGATTGGTTATCAAAACCTTGAGAAGGAAAAAACCAAAAAACCAAAAAAGAGTAGCCATGTATCTAGAAGCGTGCACAACTCAGCCTTGGTTGTTGCACACTGGTCTGACTCTCACAACTAGACCATGGTATTCTTTTTGGACATAAACCATCTCAAAGAATATCAATTTCAGACAAAGTTACTCTAAGATCATGATAAGGTGGATGAGAAAGGTCACTGGGCAAACCTACAAAATACCAAACATCCCACCTTCTCTGATATGAGTGACTATTACTTCTTTACCAACTGTAGCTGTATTCTCATTCCAGCCTGCAGGTTTTTACAGGTAAGATTTGTGGAAATACTTAATCATAGGGCTGACTATGTGTATTTAAATGACCTGGATCCAGTCAGAGTACTCCGCATCCCTGACAACAACGTCATATTTCCTTTCCATGTGGAGAAAACCCCTTGGTAGTGAGGAAGAAGAATTAAGCCCACAAATTTTACAAAAGAGGGTTAGAAATGGAGACAGTGTCCTGAGGTCTCCATTATGATTCTCATCTTAAGTGTTCCTGAGGCCTCATGTATTTCTGCCTTTGCCAGAATTTGGCCATTCAACTGTTCCTTAGATTCTGGGAATTCATTAGTTTATCTTAGTTTCTTAGTTCCAGCTGGGTTTCTGTCACAGGGAGACTAAATATTCTAAACTGATAGCCTCATTCACTTTCCTCTGCTGGTGCCCATCCTGGTACTTTGGGGCCAGAATGCTAAACAAGAAGATAAATTGTGTTTCTGGTGGGAGAATTGTAAAGAAAGGGTATATTTAAAAACAGACTCTGCTGACCTTGACCAAGATCTAAAGGTTTGGTAAACATCCCTTGTTACATGTAGTTAAGACTTGTGCTAGATCTTTCTGTGATCCTCCAGACATTTTTTAATTCTGGAAAACACTCTAAGTGAAAAATGCCTTTTCATTTGAAAAGCAACATCCTTAGAGAATTTGTATGGGATGAACACGGCAGGAAAGTGAATGGTATATAAACTTTGAAAAGGAAAAGAAGAGACTAACATCTAGCTAAATAAACTATGTTCTGATTTTAATTTCCATTTTTTTCTTTAAAAATTATATTTAGTATTGAAAGGTACAGCTCTGCAGTTTTCAGAGATAATAAACCTGAATCTTGTAAATAAAAATAAATGAGCATCACTAACATGTTTTATTTTGTTACCATATTTCTCCCCTATCTGGAAAAAGATCCTCGTTAGTTAACAAGTAACTAAACATAAGAGAAGGGAGAGCCATGGTTTTCATATTTGGTTCTAGGCAACTTCTCTTTGTGATGAAAAATAATGTTATTGTTGCAGTAAATTAGTTCTTTGGAAGTCTCATGATTCCTAGACAAAGCCTTACCAGAGACCCAGAAAAAAAAGGACCAGAAGAAAGGATGTTTGATTTCTTGAAGTTAAAATGATGACATGGTTAATTGGGTGTTAGAATGAAAGAGTAATAACCCTGTCAAAGAAGTGTAGTTTCTTTTGATATTCTCATGTAATGTGGTCTGCTGAGGAGTCCTCAAAAGCCCTTGTCGATTTCTTGAATTATTCATTCAGGAAGTATTTATTGAGCACCTGTCCTATGCCATGGGCTATTCTAGATTCTACAGATACAGTGACAAACAGAATATACAGAGTCTCTGCCCTCAAGGAGCCTACATTCTCTAGTAGACAGCAATATAGTGAGAATCTGAGATATGGCTCATCTTCAAGCTTGCAAATAGTTCTAATTATAATGACCACCATCTCTCTATTGGACAAGAAATTTGTATTGACCACAATAGAAGTACAAAAGCAGGCTTCACTTAATGAATGTTACTGTGTAAAGCAAGTCCCTTTGGGCATGCTCTTGTACCTGAATACCTGCTTTGCAGATATATTGAGCCTGGTCATATGGGTAAAGTCATCAGCCCTCTTTTTTCTACTTGTAAGTGAACTATGTAATCTATTTTCCAAAGTAGGAATCCTTTAAAAGTGAGAGGAGGCACTAATAATAATTATGCTAGGACAAAAAGCATAAAGTTAGCTTTTATTCCTGACTAACTTTAGGAACTAACTTCCTGACCAGCCTTCTCCTGATCCCTTATTTCTATATGCTCAATCTGCTGATCAGAGCCATTCTGCTGGGGTGGTCTGATCTAAAACAGCCATCCTGTGCCACCTAGCAAGACTCTTGAGCTTCAGAAAAAACCTGGTTGATTCTGAGGACACAAAGGAGACTCCAATTTTAATTTCCCCAGTTTGCAGAGCTTCTCAAAACCGTCAGCAGGGAACCCTTGATATTTCGATGACTTCAACCCCAGTTCTACAAGGAAGGAGATATTCCTTACCCAGAATGACCAATTTTTATCAGCTTAAAATAAGGCTAAAGGACATGTTTGAATTTTTGGTTCTTGGGGCCCTATAAGCTAAGATTGCATTCTGTGAGAGCTTTTTACAGTGCTTCTGCTTGGTGATTTGGCAACTGAGAAATTCTTAGGGCTGCCACCCCAGATGAGTAGGGCAAGATGACATGACTTATTAAGGCCTTTCAGTTTCTTATCTTTATGATATAATACTTAATGCTTCATGAAAGTGACACTTTTACTAGACCAGGTAGTAAACCATGTAATCATTTTGCTTGACAAATGTTGATGCAGTAGATTAATGGCTTTGAATGCATTGTTGTTATTTGTCATTATTTAACCTGATTGTACTCCAATAGTATTGCTGTTGAGTAAGATACATTGTGTGTGCTTTAAGAAACATCTGTTGTGATATTTAAATCTCATATATAAGTGAAAATTGGGGTCAGAAACAGAGTAGGGGAGATTTAGGGAGAATCTTATGGTATCGGGGTGGGTAATTATTCAGTAATTATCAACTGTATTTCATTTGATGAATTAACCTACATTTCCTTCTGACTTCATTTGTTCAGCCCTCTTTCTAGCACTTTTCCTCAGAAATTCTGTGCTCCTTCCCACCACTAGTCTTTAGATCATTTCTAGAATGACCTGGAAGACCATATCAGTCTTGCTCTCTATTGAGGTCCCAATACCTTGAAGAGCTCATGATATAGAGGCTATAAATTGAATAAAGCAATAAAAATATTTTAGTAATTTATGTGGGTTGATAATGTGCAGGATGTTAGCAACTTTTGAAACACAAAAGTTGCCAAAATATGATCTATGCTCTTGAAAATTATTTGGCCACACTGTTTTCTTATGGATATATATATAATTTCAGTTAATGTATTTTTTTTTCTACTTTAGAGATTAAACAAGCATCTCTGTGATTTAACTGAGGTATATCTAACAAATATTTCTAAAACATAAACCCTAATCTATCATTTTAGTTTATTTATTTTGACTTGAAAGACTTCCTTCAAGAGTACCCTATTGAATGCAAATAAACTCTTGACTGTTAATAATCCTCAAGGCTGATATTAGCTCCCAAGTGACAGAACATGAGCCAGAGGAACACGGTGTCACCCGCAGTGTTCAGTTTGCCTCCAGTGTGCCCCACAAGGGCCCATAGTAATGTTTTTTACATGGGTTCCACAACACTTGAAAACCCACAGCTTTGTGGGAAAAGACTCCACAATAACCAGTATGTAATATATTCAAGATTATAGAATTTGCAAAATAGCAACCGTAGGCATGGTTTTTTCTTTTATGAATTTACAGCTGTTACTTTGTGGATAACAACCATGGATCAAGAGGTGGGAAAATATATACCTCTTATTTCAAATTAAGATAATCATCATCAGTTTTTAGAAAACTTATACGTGAAGGTATTAATGCTGCCTTGAAGTTTTGTGTTATTAGCTTTTCTTTATATTTAACTTCTTTGAAAATTTGGTACCAGTAGTGAAGATGAGGTTTTGATAGATGGAATGAAGACTGGTTTTGCCTTTGAAAAATGTGTTTACTCCTTGAGCACTCAAATCTTTCAAGGCAGCATTGGTAATTTGGAGAAAGCTGGGAGTGCTCCAGTTATGTTTTTGGCTATGAAGGACAGAATGTAACATCTCTGTATGTCAGATTTTCAGCTTCTTACAGAAGCATTGTTACTACTTTATAATTCAATTGCCTTACTTAATCAGAAAAATGCTATTATGGTGTAAAAATTTCCTCCAGCCTCTAGTGAGTGCTCTACAAAGCCATACTATTCTAAATATGTACTGTTGATTCAATGAAAGCATTAAAATGAAAATGAAATGTCCGACCAACAGGTTACAAAGATGTTCAAAGCACTAAATAGATGATGGTTTATAAAGAGTTTAGAAAATTTTAGATGACATGGAAAAATGTACTGTGGGTAAGGAGATATACAAAATTAAAATTATGAATCATCCTTTCTACATAAATTAATTTAACTAATTAACATTATGAAATCTTGGGCTTGTTATAGATTGACTGGAATGATGTAAGACTATTCTGACCTAGAGAATTGTCACCAGTGCCATTTAGACATTCTGAGAGCTAGGCAAGCTCTACCACATTTTATAAGCCCACACATTCATCTTCCATCCAAACATAATGGATCCAAATGTGTTACCCGACTAAGAAACAGAGAATGTCAACCCTGAGCTCATCTCTTTCTGAGGACAAATTTCTTTAAAATTTTTGAAAAAAAAGATAAAATTATATTTGAGAAGGTATGGTGCTATTATGAATAAATCATCTAATATAGTAAATAATATTTCACATCTGTTTATTAATATATGAAAACTAAAGCAATATGAAAAGCAATCATGTGAAATGTAAAATAAAACACGTTACAGATCATTCCTTAATATAAAAATCTCACTATTCTTCTGGCTCTAATAGAAAGGTTTTAGCTTTTATTTCACTTGTGAAATTTATGCATGCCTCTCTACTCTTCAATCTGTCTTCTTCTATTTATATATTATCATATCATGGAAAGAGAAGATGCCAAGGATATGCAGAGGCCAAGCCCACCCAGTTTGGTATTCTGAAATACAGATAAAAAATAAGTCCTGATGATGTGCAGAAGAAAGGAATTCTGCTTCTAGGACAGAAAGCAGTCTCCTACCACTTTTCTACCACTTATTTCTTCTGGGCTTGCTTGAAATAGGCAGTATTTATATTTTTTACAGTGGCATAGCAAAACTTCAAAAAAAATGTAAATGGATAAGCTGTGTTGGAAAGATTTTATTTCTGCCTCTTTTCCATATTGTGAGTTCTTTGTTAGGGTTGACTTTATCTACCTAACCATCCAACCCCACCACTTAGCAAAGTGTTTGGAACATATAAAGTCAGTACTCAAATTTTTTAGTGAATGAATGAATGAATGCGAAATATGTAAAGATGAGAATAAGAATGACCGAGACTAGGTCAAGTGTCAATGATGGGCAGAGGGGTCAGCAAATTTGTAACTCTTTACACACGTGCCTTCTCAGTGTGAGTTGCTATAAAGGTGTTTGTCTCTTTGCTCTCTTCCTTCTACTCTTTATTTTCATAGAAACATAAAATACATTAGCTTCACTCTTGCTTTGCCAATTGTCTGCTGCCTGGAGGTCCAGACTTCTGTTCCAAAAGAAAGCATATTCTCCTGTTTTGTTTTGTTTTGTTTTGTTTTCCCCCCAGAAGGACTGTTCTTCCTATACTTCATCAAATTATCTTGACCTTGACCTGAATATGGTAGCTTCTCATGTTTATGACTCAGGAGAGATCCTGAACATATGTATATATCAAATTTCTGAAAAAAATCACGTTTTGCTCAAGGGTTCTCAGTAATCCATTTCCAGCTAAAGTTCTCTTATTTTTTTCCATGTACTCCATATTAGCAAAAGGTCACATTTTGGGTTTTTCTGCTTCTTCTAGAGAGCTTTACTGATGAAAGCATCACTTCAAATTTCTCAAGTTTAACCTGTTGACAACTCTTTCCCTAAGGAAACTCCTGGTATTTATTTAAAAGTGTTTTTATTCATATTTTATGCTCTATTTAAAAAAACTTTATTGTGGGACGACTGGCATACAATAAACCATATATACTTAAAGTGCAAAATTAGTTAAGTTTTGAAGTATATTTTGCAGGAGAGGAAAAGCTTTTCCTTTACTCGTCTAGGTGTTTTTTGGCCAATGTGTTAATTAAATTGACATAAGATTAGCAGGGAAAAAATCAAATTTGATATTGCATGTACATGAAGACATGAGAAGCTCAAAGATAGACAACTGAGGCTTATGTGCCATCCTGAGCTAAGGAGGAGTTGAAATCGGGGCTTCAAAGAAAGACAATTCACAGGAGGATGAAAAGAGCAGATATTTGGTAAATAAATGTTTGTCATGTCAGGGAGGGACAATGAGACACAGAGAGGAATTTGAACAAACGGACTCTGCCTATATTCTTTATAAGTTTTCTCTGGTGGTAGTTCTCTTCCTAGATCAGGCCCTCTGTCTAAATTCTTGGAGGCAGTAAGGGGGAAGTAAAAAGTTCTTCCTGAGTGTGTTGGGCCTGACTTGTCTTCAGTTCAAAATAATCCACATGCCAAAGTGACACATTTTAGGGAGGCTCATTCTGAACTGCATTGGTATTCAGAGGTGAAACCATCACTAAAACCAGGAGAATTGACCTATTTGTCACTCCTGAATTGTATTTTGATCTCCAGGGCCATTCTCTTCAGGCCCTGAAAGAAGTAAGTTAAGGAGTAAACTCAGTTGGTTTTTATTTTTAGTTATTCTCTCTCTCCTTCCATTCCTGGGGTATTATTATAACTTATAAAAATGATTTTTTTTACAGTTTAAAATAATTCTATTACTTCTTCTATATGGCACTGCTGGGTGTTGCTTATGTTTTTTCTTATGGAAGGGACAGCAAGTTTCCCTGAATATCCATACTTCTGCTCTTCCTTTATAATAGCTACCCAGAGTTTTAGCTGGACAGACACGTGTTGTCTCAACAACCAAATTTCCCCATTTCCTTTGCGGTTAGGTGTGACCAGGTTCTGTCCACCGGGATGTAAGCAGAAGCAGTGAGTCCAAATGTCAGTTGTTCTCTTGAAGGGGAGTTTATGTGCTTCCCTTTTAGCTTTCTGATAGCCTAGAATGTGTCTTAGACCATGAGATCCAAACTGCAAGTTGATGGTGGCATCACCAACGGCAGAAGGAAGGGTGGCTTCGGACTTTTAGACCAAACTGTTCTGTGAGAGAAAAATAAGCTTCTGTCTTCTTGAAGACAGTGCTACTTGGGTTTTTTCATTACCAAACCCATATTGTAATTAGTGTACTTCTGTCTTATAATTAGGGAGGACTTCAATACAGCGTGGATAAGTGAACAAAACTGTACTTTGAGCTATCCTATTACAGTAATTATTTGTTTCTTCTAAAATAAACTCAAGGGTAAAAGTGGACTATTTGAAATCATTTCCAATGAGTACACTAAAAAACTCAGACATTTATTTAAGAAAATGTTTTAGCAAGATTGGCAACCTGATGTATTTACATAGCTGCTGCTTCTCAGACTTCAATATAGTTCCATGAAAGTGTGTTCCCAAGAATTGTCCTTTGGAAAATTACCTGGCTACATGTACTAGGCTCACTTATTATATCCAGAACATTAATATTCTTCTTTCTCTGGGTTATCACTGCTTTACCTTCATTGTAATGGCAGTTAGAAACTTTTCTACAATGATAACAAGATTTGATTTGATACCATCAAGTAAATAGCCCCAGCATGATGCTTTTTCAGTGCTCTGCCAGGAAGGACTGAGTATTAAATATATCATCATTTTATACTTTTTATATGCAGAAAGGCTAGTTTGACATTATCTCAGTGCCACAGCTGCACTGATTTTCATTGCTACCCTCACACCCCTCAACATTTGGAGCCCCTTTATTATAATGGAAGATATGTAATGAAGGTAGTTCTGAAAGGCTGTAACATGCAGACGTTTACCTCTGCCGAATTGAAATATCAGGCTCAGCAGAGGAACAGGTTGCCTAGCAACTGATACTGCAAGCTCCAGCGACTGCTCCTGCCCACTGAGATTGACAGGGGAGCCATCACAGGCTGCCTGTACCTTTCTATTTAGCAATTCTTCCAGTGAGACCAAAGCCTCCCCCGGGTGGGGGGTGGGAGGGGTTACATATTAACATTTAAAGAATGAATATGTATGTAACATATCTAATAAACTATATATAATATAGTTAGAAACTTTTCTTAGAAAAATCCCTATATTAATTGAGAGAATCTAGAAAATGAAGGAAGTAGAAAAAGGAGTATTTGAAAAAGACCAAGATAAAAAATGGACCTACTGCAGGCTATGGCTTTCCATTTTATATTGAAGTGCAGTTTATTTTGGCTGAGAGGCATGTCTAATGCATGCATGACTAGGCATGTCCAAGAAAATTTGTCTTAGACTCTAACAACCACGAATGACTTCTGAGTATTTGAACAGGTGGAAGTACATGTTTCCGTACACTGTTTTATACTTGTTATGTGTTGTGCTCAAATTGCTGAGCAGTACCAGCAGGCTGATTTAACAGTGCAAATTTTCATCCTCTGAGGACGTGATTTTTTGTTGTTGTTGTTATGGTCCAAATAATTAGCTCCCATGAAGTACTCCTTTTCTGTGCTGGTTCACAGATAGTATTTATTTATTGGAGTTTGTGAAATACGTAAAAATGAAACACCATTCGAAATGCATCTCTTTAAAATAAATTCAACGTCCTCTTGTGTGTGGAAGTCCTTTTGTGAAATGTTGAAGCCAGGAATTGAAACCTCTTTTGTTCTAAAGGAAAATGAAGAATTTATTTTCAGATCCTTCATATTCTGGAGACAAATCATTAATTATAACCTCTATCTTATTTCAAATAAAATTAAATTCATATTGTACCGTAAATTTCATCTAGATATTAATACTTTTATCCTCGTGACTCTAAAGCACATAACCCAGTTAGCCTAGTTTAAAAATACATAAACCTTCTGACCCAACAATTCCTCTAGTAGGAATTTATCTTCAAATAGGCTCCCGATACATGGAAATGTATAGGGTTAAGGAATTTTAATGCAACATCACTTACAAGAGCAAAAACCTGTTAACTTAAATGTCCATTAATAGGATACCAGTGATAAAACTATTGTATAATGGAATACTGGGGAACCATCATAAATAAATTTTTATAGGAAATATAACCAAGCTATATTGTTAAATAGATAAAAATTAAAGAAGAAAATATAAAGAAAACCCTGGAATAAATACATATTTATATACGGATATAAACTTTTACTTTTGGAGAAAATGTTTAGAGTGCACTGGAAAGTAGGGTAAGGAGGGATATTTTCTTGTTTACCATAAACTCCTTTGTCTTCAAAAAAATCACAAATATATTACTCTTATAATAAAAAATGCTAAAACACATATTGCTTAGTACCAATAGTAGTAAATGTATTATTTCTGTTTTGTGCAGACATACAAACTAAAAAAAAATCATATCATTTTAACCCAGCATCTTCAGAATCATCTTGTCTTTAATAATCCTGTTAGGGAAAAGATTATAGATGGTGTCCCTAGGTCTTCCTAGAGTCTTAAGAGTATTTCTAGGATCTTAACTAAATTAACTCATGAACTTTCTGAATTACAGGCAATTATCTTTTGAAGTCCTGAGAAGAGTTAGGGAATTAGGAAGTAGCAAATGTAATACTGTTCTTTCTTTCTCTCTTTGGAGCCCCAAAGCCAATAATATAATTATCTTCTATTAAGTCTATTTTATCCTCCAGGAAAATAATGAAAAAAATATTAATCAAGTGGAGCTGTGGCCTTATATCATCTCTTAAGCAGGGTATTTATGCAAGAATCCATAAAATACATATTTTATTTGGGAGGAAATTGTGTCTCTGCCTTGAATGATGATGTCTGCCATGTAACCACTCCCATGGAAACAGCTTATATGTTTGTTAAAGAAAAGTGATGACTAACTTAGTTGCCAGGAAGTTGATGGTTTAAGGGAATAGACAGATTTTATGACGGTTTCCTAAACTTGGTTGAAAAGGAGGTAGTTTAAACACAATCAATTTGGGTTTTTATTTACAGCAAGTGGATCTGGCTTCTGGTTACTGAAAGTTTCTGAAAGGAAGGTTAAACTCTGGGGACCTCTAAGTAAATATGGTACACACCCTGTAAAAGGATTAAAAGAGGAATGTGTGAGTTATTTACTAACTTGCACAATTACAGCGCTGAATAAGCCTGCCGCCCTTGAGAAGGACTCCATTCAGCCATCTGGTTTCCTATTCAAATGGTCTGTTTTGCTCAGGTTTGGGTTTTTTGCCTCAACCATCTCAGATTTTATATTTTTAGATATCCTCACCCTAAGGCAAACCCTCTTGACACATTGCCGACACAAAATGACAATGAGTGTCTCAAGCCAGGAAGCTTATTGAGCTCAGAGCTCAAGTCAGATAAGCCCTTACTCATCCTGGGCTTGTCTTTTCCTCCCTTCCCTCATCATATGGCTGAGCAGTGCAGCTCATCTTAAGGATAGCATCAGGAGATGGAAGAAGATAAAATGTACATGGTTTGTTTCATTTCTGTGTTTAAGATAGTGGTGTGATCTAAGGCACATTGGCCTGAAACGACTAAATTATGGCAGCTAGGTTCTGGTGCTGTCTCTGTCATTCTCAGCCTTCATCTCACCCTCTTCCTGAAAATTCAGGTTTTGAAATCAGACAGATTTGACTGCTTGTGACTGATTGGTTAACCTCTGAGTTTCTTAGGTTCCACATCATTAATACGGGGATTCTAATAACAAAATTGTTAGACTGTTTTGAGAATTAAATGAGAAAATGAGAATTAAATGAGAAAATACTTGGTAATATGTCTCAGCATAATGATTGGTAGATGTTAGGCAACTGTATTTTCTCCTCTTCCATGAAGAAAAAATACAACTTTTCCCCCCCAAAAGGAAGAAAAGCAAGTGAAGCAAGGATATTTTGTGTTGTCTTAACGATCTTTGAAATATTGATGTTGGTTATTTTGCAAGTTTATAATTGACAATGAGGTTGCCTCTCTGTGACCAGCTCTCTAAATAGCCCACTTTGCTCCCATTTTTGTTCATTTTTTTTTGCCTTCTTCTCCAGTCCAGGCAAGCATCCTGATTCCCACTCCTCTGAGCACGGGCTGCCTCCTTCTCTCATATGCTTTGTTCATAGGATTTTCCTTCCTGGAATGACTTTCTCTCTGTCTCTCTCTCTCTCTGTCTCTCTCTCTTAATCAACCCATCAAACTTACTCACTTTAAAAAGGTGTAGGTTAGGTTCCATCTATTCTATAAAGCCTTCTACCTACAGCTTACAATGACCTCTCCATTTCTTTTTTTTTTTTTTAAAGATTTTATTTATTTTTTTAATTTTTATTTATTTATGATAGAGAGAGAGAGAGAGAGAGAGAGAGAAAGAGGCAGAGACACAGGCAGAGGAAGAAACAGGCTCCATGCACCGGGAGCCCGACGTGGGATTCGATCCCGGGTCTCCAGGATCGCGCCCTGGGCCAAAGGCAGGCGCCAAACCGCTGCGCCACCCAGGGATCCCGACCTCTCCATTTCTTATACTCCTCTAGAGGAAAAGAGCAGGACTGAACTTTGCCTCTTCATTCAGGTCTGTTTCCTACAGTAATGCTAGAGTTTGCTTGGTGTAACTGCTTCACTTTTACCACACAGAGATCACCATGACCCGAAATCACCAGGCCCCTGGCTTATAAGTCTGTGTCTTTGGCCCTTCTATGTAGTACCTGAGAAACTCATTCTTCAAGATTTCTCTGTAGGTGCTTTTTTCAGTCTCCCCTCAAAGCTTTCCTCCTGTGTTCTCACTGTCCCATGGCAGTTCATTTCTTTTCTGGAGCACTTGCCTCAGTATAATGTGATGCTTCATCTGACTATACATCTATACTGTCTAAACTCTACATTTATACTGTAACGCAGGCCTCTCATGGGTAGGGGCTTTGTCTTATTCTTTTTATCCCTGGGTCTTGGAAATTAGAGTGTGCTTCATAAGAATGGGAAAAAATGAGTTAGTCTGTCAAGATTCTCAAATTGTATTATATGCCCAACCCATCTCTCTGAAAGATCCTGAGTGCTAGACTTTCATAACCACCATAGTACCTCCCAAATGATGGCACACAGTAGGTGTTCAATTGATACTTGTTTTTGGTGTGGTATCAATTCCTACCATCTGCTGCTGGGTATGCATGGAAGGTTATTGATGGTTACTTGTTGGTCTCCATAGGCCCAGAGACCTATGGGGACTTTTCATCTTTGATTACATTATTCTTTATGCTTTGGCCCACAAGAGCCAGCAGCATTGAGGGGGCTGGCTTTTTATTTCTCTACGATCACATTTTTACTTGCTGATGTAAAGAAAGCAAGTCCTGGACCGTGGATCCACATATTTTATTTAACAAGAGTATAAAAATAATTTACCTAAATATAAAAAAGTAAAAGCTAATTAGAAATTACAAACTAATCACATATCTTTTTAAGAATTGCACAATGTGTAATTTTCCAAAAGCAGTCACCGTTATTATCTAGTTGAAACTCTTTGAGAAAGAATAAAAGAATAACCTAACATCTGTTCCTGGTTTTAGGAATAGCTTTGGGCAGTTTTTATATAGAATAGGGGCTTACTACAACAAACTAACTCACATTCATTTCTTTGCAATATCCAGGGCACCCTATGTGAAATCACAAGGTCAATCAATGTCTAATGAATAAATAAATAATATAGTTGAAATGTTCTCGTACAATCCTGCCACTGGGGACTACCTTAAAGTAGATTTTCTTGAGCATGAAAAAGTCTACATTAAGCCAAATGTCATTGTAGAGAGTTTGCTCTTATACTATCAGCACCCCCTGACTACTAGCAGCTATGTCCTTTCTTTCAGGCACACTCTACTGTAGTAACTGATTTTTCCCCCACATAGATTAGAAATTTTATTTATATGTGAAATGTTACTCTGTCTTGGTTATTATTGCTGTGTAACAAAAAAATAAAAACTTTGTGGTGTGAAACCACCATCATTTAATTATGGTCAGAGATTCTGCAGGTCAGGAAATTGGATAGGGCACAGCAGTGATGCCTGGAACCTCAGCTGGGAGAACTCAGAGGTTGGAGATTGCTTAATGGCTGGCCACTGCATCATCTGGAGGCTTCTTCACTCCTACGTCCAGGCTGGATGACTCAAAGTCTAAAACTAGCAACCAGTATGCTGGCAAAGTGTCCTATTTATGTGACTTGGCTTCCTCACAGCATGATGACCTCAGGCTGGTCCAGGGCTTCAAGCACAAGTATCCTAGCAAGCAGGCTAAAACTTGTATTACTTTTTAGGATCCTGCCTCAGGTGTCACATAGTGTCACTTCCACTGTATACTATTGGTTGAAGCAGTCACAAGCCTTCAGAAAGTCCAGGAGTAGGGACATAGACTCTACCTCTCAATCAGAGGAATATCAAAGAATTTTGAGGCTATGATTTAAAATCACCACATTCTTATTTATAGAAATACATCAATACATCATGTTGACTATGGAAAGTCTTGAACATAAATATCCATAACTAGACCATAAAGGTACAACTATTGAACATCTGCTTTTTGCCAGCCTGTAAAAAACCTGCTGTGTGTCATTCTACTTAAATATAGTATTTTCAAATTACATCTGTGAAAAGCAAACCTTACAGTAGGTAGAGTAGACTGGAATTTAGGGGTCATTTGATTTAACTTCCCACGTAATACAGAAACTGTCTACTTTACCTTGCCCAACTATATTCCCCTTTGATACTTCCACCATAGGGAGCTACTTGTTTGTGAAGAGAGCTATTTGCTCACAACTTTCAATACTATAATTGTATTTTATTAATACTGAGTCAAAAGATGCTTCTTCTTTGATCTTGATTTTCCCTATTATAGCAATGCAAAATAAATATAATCCCTTTTTTGTATGACTACTTTTGTATGACTTCTTTTTAAATAGTTGAAGGAACGTAATATATGTCTTATGAGTTTTCCTTCTAGGCTATCTTCAGAACTTCAATCTTTAAGTCAATTACCTAAATGTCAGGACCTATATGTTCCTAACTATCTTCTTCTGAGTGGTTTCAGGTTTGCCCATGATCTTTTTAAAATGTAGTTTCAAAAGTAAATTCAGCATTCAGTACTTAAGTTGGTTAGTAAGCAATAAGCTACAGCTGAGAATACCTCCTCCTTTGATATGGACAATATATTCCTATTAACATAATCCAATATTGCATTTGCTATTTAAATTAGTCATATCCTAAAACTATCTTAGCACTTTTCATGCTAAATAGTCTTGCCTAGTCATTGTGAAGCCTCAGAGTCAGATGGCTAGGTTTCAGATTTTGGTCCATCATTTCTACCTATATGACCTTAAACTGAACACTCTGTGCCTTAGTTTTCTCATCTGTAAAATGAGGATAATAGCATTATTGTGAGCGTTAAAGAAGGACACTGTAAATAAGGTATTGAACCAAATCTATACTCAGTAAATATTAGCTATTGTTTTCAAGTAAACCCAATTTACATGAATCACAATTAAATCAGCCCCCTTTCTTCCTGTAACACGTGTTCTTGTGTAGTATTTTGAACATGAAGCGCATACCTTCAGATTATCCCTGTATATTCCATTGGGTTAGCTTGGAAACCATCTACTGCTATATATTTTATTCATTTTCTGTGTTTTAATATTGTAGGCATTCGGTCATCTGCAGGGTTGTTTGTTTGATGTACCTTCTCTGTCCTTATTAAAGCCACTGATAAATTATTGAATGTGATGAACAAAGGCCAAAGAACCAAATCAATGGAAATCCTTTCTCTCCTTCTCACCTGCTCCCCTCCATAATCCCTGCTCCCACACTACTCCTCTTCTTCTGAGTGATACTTCTGGAGTGCTCTGCCCAACCACTAATATCCTCACCACATGACCTGGCCTCAGACCTATATTATTTCTTCCAGTTCTGAAACTTCTGGGCTCTGAACAGTCCTGGTACATTGCAGACACTCAAAAAAGACCCAAGCCAGCATTCCAATAATTGGTGTTGGTGGTGTTTATGAAAACAATGATACAGTGATTCCAGGCCCAGAGGAAAAACCTTGTGATATGGTTCTGAGGGGGTAAATATTTGTTGTTTATATTTAGAAAACTTAGCCTTTGGTGATTGCAGTATAGGGTGTATATGCATGCGTGTGTGTGTGTGTGTGTGTGTGTGTGTGTGTCTTTGTGAAAAGAGGGAGGGAGGAAGGGAAAGAGGAAGTAAGAGAATAGGAGATAAGGAGCTAGAAAAGTAGAACTCAATTCTTAAGGGCTTTGAAAGCTTTATTAAAGAGCTGGCCTTCATCCAGTCAGCAGATTGGAACCGTAGAAGGTTTTCTAAAGTATGGCAGTGAAATAATTAGATTTTTGTTTTAGAAAGATAACTGCGGACAAGAATGGATAGGAGACTGAACTAAGGCAGTGGCGGAGGGGAAGGAGATAATGGAATTGACTGATAGAAGTTTGGAAGTGCTATCAATAGGAGTTGGTAGCTGATGGAAAGGAGGAAGGGTGAATGGGCAGAGAGGGATGCTGGTAACTCTGAGGTGTGTAGCTTGATTAGATGGGATGGATGATGGTGAGGATACCCCTGACTAAGGTAGAGAACAGTGCTAGGGAAGACAACGTCTTCAGTCCTGTACTCTTGGGAGTTTGTTAGCTTGAAGGGTAATAAGCAGATAGAAATGAGGTAAGGAGTTCAGAACAGGGAAGGTCTAATCTGTCAGTGGATTCCATCATCACCAACACAAACATGAATAAACCTTGTAAAGGCAGTGTTTTGGAATCTGTGCTGTCTCCCTGGCTTGCTCACTTTTTTTTTTTTAAATCTAGTTTGTTTGTTTGTTTTATAATGATTGTTATTCTTTATTTTTTTACATTTGTTTTTATTTAAGTTCAACTTGCCAACATATAGTATAACACCCAGTGGTCATCCCATCAAGTGCTCTCCTTAGTGCCCATCACCCAGTTACCCCATCCCCCCACCACCACCCCTTTGGCAACCCTTTGTTTGCCAGAGTTAGGAGTCTCTCATGGTTTGTCTCCCTCTCTTATTTTTCCCACTCATTTTCCCCTCCTTTCCCTTATAGTCTCTTTCACTATTTCTTATATTCCACATATGAGTGAAACCATGTGATGATTGTCCTTCTCCAATTGACTTACTTCACTCATATAATACCCTCAATTCCATCCATGTTGAAGCAAATGGTGGGTATTTGTCCTTTCTAATGGCTGAGTAATATTCCATTGTATGTATGTATATATCACATCTTTGTTCTCTATTCATCTGTCAAAGGACACCGAGGCTCCTTCCACAGGTTGGCTATTGTGGACATTGCTGCTATGAACATCAGGGTGCTGGTAAATCCCCAGTAGTGCAATTGCTGGGTCATAGGGTAGCTCTATTTTTAACTTCTTGAAGAACCTGCACACTGTTTTTCAGAGTGGCTGTACCAGTTTGCACTCCCACCAACAGTGCAAGAGGGTTCCCCCTTCTCCACATCCTCTCCAACATTTGTTGTTTCCTGCCTTGTCAATTTTTGCCATTCCCACTGGAATGAGGTGGTATCTCATTGTGGTTTTGATTTGTATTCCCCTGATGGCAAGTGATGCAGAGCATTTTCTCATGTGCTTGTTGGCCATGTCTATGTCTTCCTCTGTGAGATTTCTGTTCATGTCTTTTGCCCATTTCATGATGGATTGTTTGTTTCTTTGGTGTTGAGTTTAATGAGTTCTTTATAGATCTTGGAAACTAGCCCTTTATCTGATACGTCATTTGCAAATATCTTCTCCCATTCTGTAGGTTGTCTTTTAGTTTTGTTGACTGTTTCTTTTGCTGTGCAGAAGCTTTTTATCTTAAGTCCCAATAGTTCACTTTTGCTTTTGTTTCCCTTGCCTTCATAGATATATCTTCAGAAGTTACAGTGGCCAAGTTCAAAATGTTGTTGCCTCTGTTCTCCTCTAGGATTTTGATGGATTCTGGTCTCACATTTAGATCTTTCATCCATTTTGAGTTTATCTTTGTGTCTGGTGTAAGAGAATAGTTTCATTTTTCTGCATGTAGCTGTCCATTGAGAGTGACATTTTCTGTGGGCTTTTCATAAATGGTAAGATATTGAGAATGTTCCCTCTATCCCTACACTTTGAAGCATTTTAATCAGGCAAGGATGATGCATTTTGTCAAATGCTTTCTCTGCATCTACTGAGAGGATCATATTGTTCTTGTTTTTTCTTTCTTTATTTATTTTTTAAAATTTTTATTTATTATTTATGATAGTCACACACACACAGAGAGAGAGAGAGAGAGGCAGAGACACAGGCAGAGGGAGAAGCAGGCTCCACGCACCGGGAGCCCGACGTGGGATTCAATCCCGGTTCTCCAGGATCACGCCCTGGGCCAAAGGCAGGTGCCAAACCGCTGCGCCACCCAGGGATCCCTCTTGTTTTTTCTTTAATTGATGTGATCTATCAAATTGATTGTTTTATGAGTGTTGAACCAGCCTTGCATCCTGGAGATAAATCCCACTTGGTCATGGTGAATAATCCTCTTAATGTACTGTTGGATCCTATTGGCTAGTATCTTGGTGAGAATTTTTGCATCCATGTTCATCAGGGATATTGGTCTATAATTCTCCTTTTTGCTGGGGTCTTTGTTTGGTTTGGAATCAAGTTAATTCTGGCCTCATAAAATGAGTTTGGTGTCTTGCTCACCCTTGCAGCAGAATCCGAATTGCAGTTATTGGGTGCGATCTACTTATGTCTTCATCTATAACAACACCTACAGGGGAGAGGGCAGTCCTTTCTTCAGGATTTTAGGAAGATAATAGAAAAATAAGTTACAAATAAGAGAATCTACACTAAAAAACAAATTCAAAGTAAATACAGTTAAGTTCAAATTTAGTCATGGGCAATCTCTAATAAATAGTGGCACTCAGTCTCATCCAAATTCTGGACCTTTTACAGTGTGAAACTGGTGAGAATCTTTAGTCAGAGGTGGAGAAGATTATTTTCTTCCAGGTTCTCCTGGTCTTATTCTATATTCCATGCTGCTTTTGTCCCATTCCAGAAAGTGCTGCCCATAAATTCATCTGTAAGTGCTCACATTCTACTTTTAGAACACAGCCATTATTATGGTATTCAGAGGTTCCTTATTTCATGTTTTATCCCAAATATGTGTTCTCAGTTATCAATCCTGGAATTTCTTCTTCTGCTGTATGACTGGTCTGCTCTCCTTACCTTCAACTTGACTACCTTTTCTTTGTTTTGCCTTCATGTGCCCTGTACTCCATTCCAAGGGGAGGAAGAAAGAGGAGCTAAAGAATTCAATAGTAAGAAATTAAGAAAATATTCCAATAGTAAGAAATTAAGAAAATATTCAATAGTAAGAAATTAAGAAAATATTCCCTGCTTTTTTTTCATAGGCAGATTAACTTCCCAGTTGTGTCCAAATTAGAAACAGTTCCCCCCACTGGCAGATATTTACACACTATGATGCTTCTTGTATAATTGTATTAACACGCTTCGCAATCTCTTCTACTTCTGGATTTCACTGTCTTGTTGGCTCCCCATGAACAGTTGCGGTTAAAGCCATGAATGTAAATGAGCTACCCCAGGGAGACAGCAGAGACTTGATGATGGTCTCCTGATAAACAACAATATGTAAGGAAGAAAAAAACTGGCAGATGAGAATAAGAAGGAAATTTTACTGTGGTAGTTGTGTGTAGTACTGTGGTACTGTGTGTAGTTGTGGATCATCAATTCTACTTCTTTTTTCCTAAAATGTTCATAGGCCATTCATTTAATAATCTATTCTAGACTTCTGCCTGAGGTGGATGTTAAGTTCACTGATCTATAGTTTTTGGAATTCCTGGGATATTTGCCCATCTCACGCCTGGCATATTTCCCAGGTTCTGTTATCCTTCCGTGAATACACTGAGAGACTCTGAGTTCCCTACTGCTTGTTCTTCAGCATTTCCGCATACTATTCATCTGTTCCCTGAGGCTTATGTCCATTTAAAGGTGTGGGTGCTCTATCACCATCTCCTTGCCCCTTTCTGAAATTTAAATTCTGATTTTTTGATTACTCTTAGAAGTGATCTCAACTCTAGTTATGAAATAGGAAATGTTACAGGAAAATAAGTTCAAAACCTATGGAAAACAAATTAGAAAGGATATGTAACACAAAAATTCTCTGGTCTACCTATACTAAATTTCACACTCCAAAGCTGATTAATTTCACAGAGAATGGAATCTTTCTTTGAATGTATTTAATGTTCTTTTAGAACATTTTTATTCTGTTAAACTACTAATTTTTATTACCTGCCCTCACCCTTAAAGTCTCATGTGGATTTTACCTTTTCTCAGGTAATCACTTAAAGCTGTTAAGGACCAGGTCCAGTTGCATATACCAGAAGCCCATCAAAACAATGCTTAACCCATTGAGATATTTATATTTCACACAAATGAAAGGAGTCTAGTGGCAGGCCAGAACTCTTAGTGTGGTCCAAGAGTCATCAGAGACCTGGCTACCTTCTCTCTTGCTACTCTTTTGTGCTTTCATCGCCCATGACAGCCATCAATAATAGCCTTCACACTGGCATTACAGCCAACAGGATGGAATGAGAAGGGCAATCTTTCCTTTTAAAGAGATTTTTTTTTTTTTTTGGAAATGCAATGCAATACAGTCCTTTATATACAACCCATGGCCACACACAGCTGTGAGAGAGACTGGGAAATGTAGTCCTCTGACAGGATAACATTGTGAACAATTAAAAATCTAAGCTTTGTTTAAGAAAGAGAAGAATGGATTTCTGGCAAGCAACCAGCTATCTTTGCTATATTATTTTTCCTGAATTCATATTCTACTTATGAGAGATACTATTTATTTAGGATTGATTTTAAACAGCCTTGTTTTCTTGAATTTGAATGTAATTTTTTTTTCAATTTTACACTTCTTTCCATTAGCTGCCCAGCTTCATAATTACTTCTTAGCTAATCACAGGATGTTCTTAGATAGGTCAGTCTCAGCTCTCCTCAGCACAGTTCAATCAGTCTTTTGTAGGAGTCAGGGACAATGGAGGTGAGTGACAATCTCTTGATCTTTATATTAAGTTGTTGATGATTTTTGAGCTCTGAGATGAAATAATTCCTATCTGGATTTTGTAAACACTGGAGAACAAGTCATAGAGAAGAGAGACTTTAAAAATCACACACGTAGTTTCTGTTGTGTCTCCTGTACACTTCCATTCCTACATGGAAAAATATTTTTCAAATAAGGTTGCTATATGGGATGGCCCTGGCCTACATCCCACTATTTCTTCCTCCCTTAGCTATTTTGCCTTAGACACTATTAGGGCTTTCATTCCTCAACCCCTTTATTATTATGTCAGAGGTCATAGATACTAGGTCATATCTCCTGACTCTACTCTCTTAAAGGTGACATCTACTCTATAGGTTCAATTGATACCTATGAGCAGATTGTCCACATATGTATGTCTTCAGTACAAATATTTCCTTTCAATTGTACACTGACTACTCATTCCCCTAGATGACATCTTCTGTTGACTATCCCAAAACTATCTCAACTTGAACAAGCCCCAAATTAAATTCATGCTCTACATCCCTGCTTTTGTCTCCTACCCTAAGACTTTTCTTTAGGTGTTATCTGTTAGAGATTGTCACTAATATCCATCGGGTTGCAGAATCTGGACATCATAGCTATTTTTGATACCTTTCTTTTCCTCCCACCACCTACCCAACCCAATCTACATTCTGCTGACTTTACCATCTAACATTTAAATCCAATCACTTCTCTCCCTTTTTTTCGGCCATCATCTTATCTCAGATGACTGCCACCTTTCATTCACCTACTTTGCCACATTGTGATTTGTCTTTCCCAACTCTCTCCACCCAGCTCGTTTCTAGTTCTGTCCAGAGTAATGTTTTCAAAAGGCACATCTGAACACATCATTCTCTTGTTTAAAATACTTCACAGTTCCTCATTTTTTCTTGTGCTAAAGAGTTCCACAAGATAATCTACAACGCTCCATTTAATGTAGCAATGGCTAAGCCTCAAACTCTTGTGTATTCTTCAGCACATGACTTATTTGGAACTTCATTCTCTGTCTTACTCTTCCATCACAAGGACTTTGCATATGCTGATCTCCTCACCTTCTGCTTTTCACCCACATAACATGTAACACCTCCTCACCAGATTGATGCTCAATTACTATTATTTATGGATGTACTTATGAAGTTTGCAACCAGGTCAGATCCTCTTCTTATGTGCTCTCATGGTACTGTGTACTAGTGCTTCTCTTCCTCAGACACTTTATTTTAGGAATTTCTGATTAACAGTGGTCTCCATCACAAGACTGCAAGTTCCACAAGGTCTGGGATCATGTTTGTTTTCACCATTGTGTTCTCAGCTCTCAGAGCAGTTCCTGGCACACAGGAGACAATAATATTTGTTGACTGAATGGATGGCTATATAAGTCTTTTAGGACTGATGCTTTTTTGGGATGACATGGGTGAGGCTGCAATGGCAGTATGTGTTTAGACTGGGCTTTGTGTGTACCTGAAGGCAACAGCATGTCTTTTGCAGCTTTTACTGGTAAACAGAGCTGACTCCAAGCCAGACTGTGAAGCTTCTTTTGTGCCCTGTCTGTGTCCTTTGACTGCCTCTGTTTCTGTCCCCTTCTGCTCTCTACTCTCAAACTCTTTCACCTCTATTAAAACAGGAAAGCACCTGCCAACAGACATTTACACTTATTTTCATCACATGTCTCTACTTTCTGTGCCTGTTTTTCCCCTAGGTATTGATCCTTTACCTTCTCACCTTCAAATCTTCTCATTTTTAGTATCTGTCTCCTTCTTTAAAAGAGATATGGGTCTGAGACTGATCATTTTGCCTTTCCTCACCCTTCATTTTTTTTAAGCTTTATTCTGGGAGGAAGCTATGATCTTACAGGGCCAGAGCTGCTGGAAACACACTCTTAGGGACTAAGGAAGTTGAGAAGAATGGATCCTGTTATCATGGACTTCCCTTAGGACTCAGCTATCACAGCTGCTTATGATGCTTTGTGCAGTATTTTTCCTGCACAAGGACAGTTGGTCAAGTAGGTGGGAGGTGACTAAAATCTAGTACAGGCCTTGCTTGCCAAGGCATGCACCCTGTGTGGGTATGCCTCCACCCAGGAAAAGGGCGTTTTTCCTTCTGAGTTGTGCAAAGTTATCATAAGGGTCAGAGGCAATGCTGTAGACTGTGTTCTGCTCTCCCATGGAGATTTCTTTCTTTTTTTTTCCCCCCATGGGGTTTTTCAATCAACCTTTCTCCTGCCATGACTTCCAGCTGCTCTTGCCATGTCCTCTCTCCCTTTCTTACACTCCTGATTCTTCCCCTCAGCTCCTGTTCTGTCCTTTCTCTCATAACTCCCAAATTCATGTTTTATATTTTCCACTAATTCTATTATTTTATTATATACTTCTTTCTATAAATTTGTCTTTTATTTCTTTTTTTTAAGATTTTATTTATTCATTCATGAGAGACACACAGAGAGAGAGAGAGACAGAGACAGAGACACAGGCAGAGGGAGAAGCAGGCTCCATGCAGGGAGCCCGATGTGGGATTCAATTCTGGGTCTCCAGGATCACGCTCTGGGCTGAAGGTGGTGCTAAACTGCTGAGCCTCCCAGGCTGCCCTGTCTTTTATTTCTTAATTGAAGTAAAGTTGATATAAATATTATGTTAGTTTCAGGTATACCACATAGTGAATTGACATTTATGTACATTACAAAATGCTCACCATGATAAATATAGTTGCCATCTGTCACCATACAAAATTATTACAGTATTATTGAATATATTTCTTCTGCTATACTTTATATCCCTGAGACTTTACTTATAACTGCAAGTTTGTACTTCTTGATTTTGTACCTTTTTTGCCCATTCCCCACGCCCCCTTCCTTTTAGCAACCACCAGAAGGTGGTTATCTTCTATGTTTATGGGTTTGTTTCTGTTCTCTTTGTTTTACTTTTTAGATTCCACATCTAAGTGAAATCATACAGTATTTGTCTTTCTCTGACTTATTTTGCTTAGCTTATCCTCTTGGCTTATCCATTCATGTTGTCACAAATGGCAAACTTTAATTCTTTTTTTTTTTGATTGAAAAATATTCAATTTTTCACCACCAGGGCTGCCCAACACTTGTTATTTCTTATCTTTTTGATGCTAGCCATTATGACTGGTATGAGGTGATGTCTCATTGTTGGTTTGATTGGCATTTTCCTGATGATTAATGACATTGAACATCTTTTTATATGTCTGTTGGACATCAATATGTCTTTGGGAAAATATTTTGAGTTCTCTGTCCATTTTTAAGTCAGATTGTTTTGTTTGGTGTTGAGATGTAGGAGTTTTTAATACATTTTGATATTAACCCTTTATTGGACATAACTTAAAAATATCTTTTCCCATTCAGTGGATTCCCTTTTTATTTTGTTGATGGTTTTGTTTGCTGTGCAAAGGCTTTTTAGTTTGATGTAATACCAATTGTTTATTTTTGTTTCCCTTATCTGAGGAGAAAGATCCATATATATATGGATATATAGATGGATATAGATACAGATACACATGTAGATATAGATAGATAGATATATTGCTAAGGCCAATGTCCAAGAGTGTACTGCCTATGTTTTCCTTTCAGAGTTTTATGATTTCAGGTCTCATATTTAGGACTTTAATCCATTTTGAGTTTGTGTATGGTATGAAAAAAATGGTCAAGTTTTATTCTTTTGCATGTAACTGCCCTGTTTTTCCAGCACCATTTATTGAAGAGACTTCCTTTTCCCCATTGTATATTATTACCTCCTGTGTCACAAATTAATTGACCATATAAGCATAGGTTTATTTCTGGGCTTTCTATTCTGTTCCATTGATCTATGTGTCTGTTTTTGTGCCAGTACCATACACTTTTTGATTACTATAGCTTTGTAGTATGGTTTGAAATCTGGAAATGTGATGCTTTCAGTTTTGTTCTTTCTTAAGACTGCTTTGGCTATTCAGGGTCTTTCTTTTATGTTTATTTAAGTAACACATGCACAGGTTGAAAAGTCAAGTGGGTCTATAAGGCTTCTTAGGGGAAATAACAGACACTTGCCTGTTATGCCTCACCATTTCGTGTTTTTCATTGAAGTGTATATTCAACGCATACGTATTAAGGAACTTGTATATACCACACACCCAAGCACCTAAGTCCTTGAGATCCATGAATGAATAAAATAGACAAAAATCCCTGTCCACATAGACTTCTATCAGACTGAAGGACCATAGACAAAAAACAATACATATAATAAACAATAAATTATATGTCTGATTGTAGTAGGAGCAATGGGGGAGAAAACAGAGTAGGGAAAGGGGAATCCTGAGCATGGGAAGGAATTTCAGACAGAATTCTAAGAAAAGACCTGAGGGAGTGAATCGTTAAGGTGTGAAGATATCTCTCTTATATATGGAATTTAAGAAACAAAACAGAGGATCAAGGGAGAAGGGAGGAAAAATAAAACAAGATGAAATCAGAGAGGGAGGAAACCATAAGAGACTTTTAATCATAGAAAACAAATTGAGGATTACTAGAGGGTAGGGGGGTGGGGGGATGGGGTAACTGGGTGATGGATATTGAGGGCACGTGATGTAATGAGCACTGGGTATTATAGAATACTGATGAATCACTGACCTCTACCTCTGAAACCAATAGTATATTATATGTTAAAAAATTGAATTTACATAAAAATAATTTTTTAATTTTAATTTTTATTTATTTTTTAAGGATTTTTATTTATTTATTTGACAGAGAGACAGAATGACCACAAGCAGGGTAAGTGGCAGGCTCCCATGAGAAGCCCAATGCAGGGCTCAATCCCAAGCCGCCGGGATCATGACCCGAGCCAAAGGCAGATGCTTAACCAACTGAACCACCCAGGCACTCCTGATTAATTTTTTTTAAAAAGGCGTGCAGATATATGGGCAGATATTGATTCACGCAGACCAGACTGCACAGAACAAAGAAGCAGGCAGCAATGACTGCTGTGACTAGAAAATGTAGGAAGCTGATGTGGCTGAAACAGAGGCAGCAAAAGATAGAGGAAGAGATGAGAATAGGTGGGTAAAGGAGGAGTAAACCATTCAGGACATTGAAAATCAGGACAATAGCTTACAACTTTTGTAGCAGTTTCTACTGTTATTAAGTACATTTTATAAAATAGTAATACCGTTAATTTTGATTTTTTTGTTTTTGTTTTTAAGCAACTGTTTCTTCCATTTTCAATGACATGGTTTAACTCCTTCACCTCACCTTACCCATCATCAACACACATTTCACCCCTCCCCTTTTCCCAGTATAGTTATATAATTGTATTTATATCAATATCAATGATTCCATTATTATAACCATGTAAATGCTATTCACACAGTTGATCTGTATAGTATACTTTCTCTTTATCATTTGATTTCTATGGAGGTTCTGCTATCCTGGTGGTTCTCAGTGTGTGGTGCTTGGGCTCTAAGGGTCCCCAGCATCTTTTTAGGGGGTCTACAAATTCAAAACTGGTTTTACAGTAATACCAAGACAGTATTTGCCTTTTTCTTTCTTTTTTTCTAAATATTTATTCATTTATTTGAGAGAGAGAAAGAGAGAGAGAGAGAGAGACAGAGAGAGCATAAACACAAGGAAGGGAGGGGCAGAGGGAGAGAGCGAGAATCCCAAGCAGACTCTGGGCTGAATGCAGAGCCTGACATGGGGTTAAATCTCATGACCCATTAAATCATGACCTGAACTGAAACCGAGATTTGGACGTTTAATTAACTGAGCCACCCAGGTACCCCTTCAGTACAAATAAAGCAGTGGCATTAAACTTTACTAAAAGTTACTGTGTTGTTCTTCACTGCAAATCAGTCTCAGTACAAAACAACAACAAAAAAAGGAAAGCACAGCACAAAGCCAGTTTCACATAAGAATGACATTAATGGATCAGTAGGAATTGCTAATTGTATTAAATCTCAACCCTTGAGGGATGCCTGGGTGGCTCAGTGGTTGAACGTCTGCCTTTGGCTCAGGGCATGTTTCCAGGGTCCTGGGATCGAGTCCCACATCAGGCTTCCTGCATGGAGCCTGCTTCTCCCTCTGCCTGTGTCTCTGCCTCTCTCTCTCTTTGTGTGTCTCTCATGAATAAATAAATAAAATCTTAAAAAAAAATAGGTTATGGGTGTATTCTTGCCATTTTAAAATAAATGAATAAAATTTAAAATTAGCACTCTACATTTGAGCACAAGAAATATTTGGGACCCACTGTGCTGCAGGGCGGGCTTTACTAGGGATTCATTGTGCGTAGCCGCTTCACAGACAGCATCTTAGCATGTAACGGCAGTCTAGTGTTGTCCTCCATCTGCTAACTAGAAATCTCAGTGCAAGACAATGGGGGGAGCTCATGGTTGATGATAACCTTACCTTGGGACTGGGGAAGGGGGTCATATGGGAAGGTTCTTTAGGTAATATGAGGATACTTTCTTGATTGTTAGGAAGGAAACCTGGACTATAATGGTTTGGTGAAGTGAGCATTGAATCACGACATAAGGCACCTATCAGATTCATAGTGGGCAACCACTGCTCCAGATATTCCATGTGGATGCTTAGGGCGGCGGGGGGGAAACAACAAGGACATGGGTCTCCATGTGTTGAAATAGTGTGGGAGGGTCCAGCTTTTAAAGGTTGGGGTTAATTGGGCGATCTGTTGGGGGTGGTTCAGGGGGTGGCTAAGGGTTGGCGTGGGGGGTTTTTGTCTGGCGGGTGGGTTGTAAATGTTATTGACTAGCATGCTAGGGGAGGGGCAAAGATGGTGGGGGCGTAGGTGGGGGTTGCAATGTATTGAATGTGAGATTAAGGGGTGAACTTTGGGTATATGACTGGAATGTGTTGGTTCGAGTATAAGTGAAGGTGTCAGCGTGCTGTGGGTGGGGGGATGTATACTCCACAACGTGGGGTGTGGGGGGGTGCTAGGGGGGGAAAATTGATGACATTATAGTGAGGGGCGCCCTGGCTTGCATTTTAAGTTGGGGGTGAACTACGTGGGGTGGGATTTAGACGTAAGGCGATAACTGGTGCTGTCTGGGGGTTTATTGATTCGGGGGCATTTTTTGTTGTCAAATAAGGGTGCGTTTTGGCGGGTATGAGGAAGGGTTTAGGGGGTTTGCTAAGTTGAGTGTTGTATGGTGGTGTGAGGCTGGTTGAATTTTTTTAGTCACTGTATTCTGGGAGGTGGAAAGGGTATGGTGAGGCTTCCTGGCTGAATGTTGTATTTGCATAGTGGCGAGTTAATTAAGGTTGTTGGGTTATTCTTTGTGGGGGACGTGAGGGGGATGTATCTGGTTATCTGGATTTGTATTGGTGTGGATTATTATATAAAAATCGTTTACCTGGGGATATATTCAATTGTGGGCATGGTGTTCAAGGAATGAATTGAAGGTGTAGGGTGTGTGTTTGGGGGTGGGGGTGTTTCTGGTGTAGGTTGCGGGAGATTGTTGGTGGTTGTGGAAGTAGTTTCTGGGGTTTTAGTAAAAATGTCCTCGCTACCTTTCATTGTGGGACAGTAGAGAACTGAAGGGAATTTTCTGTATTACTTTAGCAGTTCAAGGTCCAATAAATCTTATAGACATATTTTCAAGTAAACATTGGCAAATTTTTCTTTTTGTACAGTATTCTTTTTCTAAGGAATAAGTGATCCCTGTATTTCTTTTAGAAATGGTAGATCAGACTCTGAGGTCAGTAAAACAGGATATTGCTGCATAGTTTGCAAATATTCTATTGTGTATGGAGAACCTAGGGTTAACCACTGCACTGGAGAAGCTTTTCTAGAATATTCCCAGATTTGGTATGGTAGGCAAAGTGAGGCTCAGGCTCAAGGTTAGGAAAGGTTTGGAGATTGCTGCTATAACCCTGCTGAGTGTCAAAACTCTGCAGAGGAGAAAGTCAGGTTAGGCAGGGCTCAATTCAGGATGTGACATTAGGTAAAATATAATCATTTACTGAACACTTACTTTATGTTAGAAAAAATGATTTTAGAAGCCAGATTCAGTTTGGAATCAAAGGGAGAAGACCTTTTATAGATAAGGTGAAGTAAATAAGTGACTACAGCTCACAAGGTTATGTGTACCCTCTTACCAACCAATATTAGTGATATATTTCACTTCAAATTCTTCCTCTCATTGACATCCCAAAATACCCTTTTAGTTTTACTGATTACATCAGGAAATGAGTCTCCAAGCTGGTAATCTACTTTTTAATAACTTAGTTCTTAATTGCTTTTGTTATTCTAGTGAGAAAAGAAAAAGATTTCTTTATTCTCAGAAAAAGGAGTAAATTATTGCTGCTGGTGGGTTTATATATTGGGTCAGGTCAATCTTACTGCATATTTCAATACCTCTTACACTCCCTGGAGAAAGAAAGCATTTTCATATCACATTTCCTATCACATTATGTAACTAGATTTTGTCACCAAAACAACAATGGACTCCATCCTATTTTCTGTGATGTGGTATGCAATGATGGACAGCAAATGCTAACTTTCTTCTCTTTTCCTATGATAGAGTTTGGGAGCATTTGTGATTTCACTTTAATTAAAAACAAATTTTCCTTCTTTGTCATAGATTGACTATATGATTGTGGGTTTATTTCTGGGCTTTCTATTCTATTCCGTTGATCTATTTGTCTATTTTAGTACTCGTCCCATACTGTTATGATTACTACAGCTTTGTAGTATATCTTGACATTTGGTATTGTGATACCTCCAACTTTGTTCTTCTTTCTCAGGATTGCTTGGCTATTCAGGATTTCCTGTGGTTCCCTACAAATTTTAGTATTATTTGTTCTGGTCTTGTGAAAAATGCTACTGGTATTTTGGTAGAGATTGCACTGAATCTGTAGATTGCTTTGGGTGATATGGACATCTTAACAATATTCTTTCAATCCATGAGCATGGAATGTCTTTCCATTTGTGTCACCTTCAGTTTCTATCATCACTGTTTTATAGTTTTCAGCATATAGATCTTTTACCTCTTCGGTTAAGTTTATTTCTAGGTATTTCATCCTTTTTGGTACAATTATAAATGGTAATATTTTCTTAATTTCTGTTTCTGATACTTCATTATCAGTGTATAGAAACATTACTGATTTCTGGGTATTAATTTTGTATCCTACAAATTCACATAATTCATTTATTACTTCTAGTAGTTTTTTGGTGGAGTCTTTAGGATGTTCTATGTATAGCATTTTGTTGTCTGCACACAGTAACAGTTTAACATCTTTCTTTTTCTTCTCTGATTGCCGCCATGACTAGGACTCCCAGTACTATGTTGAATAAATGTGATGAGAGTGGACATCCTTGTCTTGTTCCTCATCTTAGAAGAAAAGCTCTCAGTTTTTCACCATTGAGTATGATGTGATCTGTTGATTTTTCATATATTGCCTTTATTATGTTGAGGTATGTTTCTTCTAATCCCACTTTAAGAGTTGTCATGAATGGATGTTGAATCTTGTCAAATGCTTTTTCTGCATTTACTGAGATTATCTATGATTTTTGTCCTTTGTTTTGTTGATGTAGTGTAAATAATGGAACAGATGGTAGCTATACTTGTGGTGAACATAGCATAATGTATAAACCTGTCAAATAACTAAGTTGTACATCTGAAACTAATGTAACATTGTATGTGAACTATAGTAACATAAATTTAGAACAAAATCAATTTGCTAAAAATTTAAATTTTCAAAGCTTTCCTTATCAAATAGTAAAATGAGGCACGAATTTCTCCCCTCAGACAGAAGCATGAAACACTTTTATATCACTTACAAGCCATGGGCTAGTAATAAGGTGGTATTCATGAAGAGGGATTCATGTTCCAGAGACTTCTGCCATTGAATACAGAGTCACATGACTTCTTTACTACGTATATTTTCCCAATATTATCTTCATATATTTTGCTAATATGACTAATCTCAGTAGTCTATATTTTCTGGGTCAAAATATTTTATTGGAATCACAGTCTGAGTAGACCTCAAGAAAATTCAACACACTCTCTATCAGGTAGTAAAGTTATTAACTACTACTTTGCTGTCCCACTTCCTGCACAACTAGAAAAATAATTATGTCCATGAACAAATACCTGCTCCTGCTTTCCCTCTTCTTCTTTTCTTTCTTGCGTTCTTCTCCTCTGATCTTCTGGTTCGATAGATTTTCATCTCTTAACCATAAGTAATCAGAATAATTATTCCTTTAGACCTTTGGGAATAGTTAGCTTTTGTTTTTACCACCAGTCAATAGCCAAAGAAGAATGAACTCCTGAAGATAAAGAATCTTTATGAGTACTTTGGTAAAATATAAAAATGGACTTTAAGCAGATTGAAAAACAGCATTAGTTTCTGTAGATACAATATTTTGGTGGTACCATATTTCCCCTATGATTTTATACCATTTACTAGAGATCCAATTTTCTCTAGACATATAGGTAAAAAAAAAATCTGCATTAGAGAAAAGTTAAGCTTAATTGTTCACAATAACAAATGGAACACAGCTGGAATACTCCTGGAAACTAGTCTTTACAAAGTACCCTGTAGCTGAATAACCCTGTTGGTCTCTCTATATCTCATCTGTATCTCCATTATTTATCTGTTTTTTTTTTTTTTTTTCCCTTTCAATGTCTGCCATGCCTTGACATTACTTCACTTAAAATGCTTCTTGGGGATCCCTGGGTGGCGCAGCGGTTTGGCGCCTGCCTTTGGCCCAGGGCGCGATCCTGGAGAACCAGGATCGAATCCCACGTCGGGCTCCCGGTGCATGGAGCCTGCTTCTCCCTCTGCCTGTGTCTCTGCCCCTCTCTCTCTCTGTGTGACTATCATAAATAAATAAATTTAAAAAAAAAAAAAAAAAGCTTCTTGGCCTTTTTTTTTTTTGCAGTGTCTCCCAGGACTAAATGCCTCATAATCCCCATGAGTATTATATGCTTTTGCGTAGCAAAGAAACACATATTTGTTTCCTTGTCCCCAAATTTCTTTCTACATATGCCTTTTGTATTTCTCTCAACTTAGCTGTCAATTCTCATTTTCATACTTACTCTCTTCCTTCTACTCTCTCCCTGCCTCTCTTTTTCTCTACTCCTCCATCCACCAGCTGCTAAAAATAATGATTATGTTTTTAATCCATTTATTGTTGAAAAACCATAAACCATGCAGAGTAATAAATTGATGTTCATTATCTAATTTATATTTTTGAACACTTCTTTTCCATTTTTTATAAATTTTTTTAACAGAAAAACTTTGATGTGCAGGAATTTGCAATATCTAGGCTTTATAAGTATAACTTGAAACTTAAGAAAAAGAGAGTCAGGGCAGCCCCGGTGGCGCCGCGGTTTAGCGCCGCCTGCAGCCTGGAGTGTGATCCTGGAGATCCAGGATCAAGTCGCACATCGGGCTCCTTGCATGGAGCTTGCTTCTCCCTCTGCCTGTGTCTCTGCCTCTCTCTCTCTCTCTCTCTCTCTCTCTCTCTCTCTCTCTCTGTGTGTGTGTGTGTCTCATGAATAAATAAAATTTTAAAAAAACTTAAAAAAAAGAAAAAAAGAGAGTCATTACTAAATGACTTCAATTTCTGCATATGTGGTTGTGAGTACAAAGTAGAATGGATTGCTCACGCTCCTTAACCCTCAACTTAGCAAGTACTTCTGGGGCAGCCCTTGCTTGACCAGAGAGTATATGCACATACACGATTTTGCAGGCGTATGTTGTAGAACTAGGCAGATGCCTGTAAACGCCTACTAGCTTTTCTTAGAATAAAAGAAGCAAGATTTCTTCTAACAATAAAATAATTTTCAAAGATTTTTCTTTTTGAGTGTCAAGTGATAGATTCTGAAAAAATATCTACCATGCTAGAATTATAACATTGGAAGTTAATTATACTAATTAAAAGAGGGTCAGGAAGGTCTCTGCACAGCTGCGGTGAAGTGAAGCATTTGAAATTGTGGACAAGGGATAGCATCCGGCTATATAAACACATGGTTGTCATAATGTCGATGTCAACAGAAAAGATGTGCAACCTCAGCTCTGAGATGTCCCAGAAAACATGTCGGGTATACATATAAGCAGAAGGTCTCTGCTTGGGTTCCTCAGAAATCTGAATGCAATGTGATTATTAACAATTTCTTGGCTATTCCACAAAAGCACTTATAGAATTATTATTTTTTGTACAAAATGTACAAAACAATCTCTAGGGTATGAATCTCTTCTGATACCTTCATAAAAAAGATTTAAAGAAAGGCCACAACTGTAATTATAATTCAAGTATTTTTAAAAGCCTAATAAAGTTTTTCATGAGATAAATAATCCGCTCAAACAAAGAAACTGTGCTGATGATGATGCCTGGTCCCTGGTTAGGAGGCCATAGAATGGATTTCTATGAAAGACTATTTGCTGCCTAATTTGTCAGGGATAAAAGTTGTTTCGGACTGCTACTCTGCGCCTTTCTGTGGCAAAAGAAAAGCACTTGGCCCACACTGAGGCTAATGCGCCATCCCAAGCACCACTCCACCTAAGTCAATCAGCCTCAGTACAGTTTCACATGCACCTTCATGTTTCCTTCTTTAAGGTAGTTTGGTAAATGAATTTCCCAGAAAATGAGGACCCAGAGCAGTAAAAGTGCAGGACCATGATTGTAACTGAAGAGCTTCAATGCAAAGCATGGTTAAGTGTCATGCTTTAGTTTTGCACCTCCCTGTGAGAAAGGGTGGGTCCAATTATCTCTTGTCTGATGAATGACCAAGAATGATATTGTACAAATAAAGTGCTCTATCCCAAGTCTCACATCCAATGGACCATTTGATAGGGCTTATCTGCCTGGAGGATGGGTCCAAGGAACTCTAGAAGTGAAAAGGAAATGGGTAGTTGCCAGAAAGCTGGGTACACTTACACTCCCAAATCCTAAAACAAAGCAAAGAAAGTCCAAGTAGAATGGCTTTTGTGGTGGAGATGGTCTGTTCAGAGTGATTTTTGGAAAGGGTGGCAGCTGAAACTGTCTTCTAAGTGATGAGATGGCTGGACTCTGAGGGAGGAGGAGGCTCTGCCATGAACTCGCTCCATTCTTGATTCTGCTTTCCTGATCCTTGGGTCACTGGGAAGGTTAGGGAGCAAAAGGTCTCACCACTTGCTTCCAGTGCTCAATTTCCCTCTGCTCCCATGAAAGGGAAAATTGGTACAGAGCCATCATGCAAAAGCCCTGGACCATCCCCTCCACCCAGGCCCAGACATGAAAACCACTGGGCATGTTCTTATTTAAAGACATCAGATGGTCAGAGTTTGTACTGAAATATTTCTAAAGCTATTCAAATTAGTTTGGTTATTAATTCAAATAACAACTATGCATTATAAATCTGTAAAGGTATGAAAATATATCTGTAAATATACCTGGCCAATTTGACATTTGTATCATCACAATTATTACTCCTGCACTGGGTTAATGCTGAAGAAAGTTATTGTCATAATTTCTTAAGAACAACAAGCTACTCCTCCCATAATTAGAACTACTAGTTGCTAGACATTTTGTCCAAAATTCATGACAGTTTACTACAGGGGAAAAAAATCACAAGTCTGTTGTTGGACTGATATTCAAGAGAATTCTAGTAAGTTCTGGACACAGAGCTAATCTTCCTTTCATGGTTATTATGCTCCTTTTCACTTTGGAAATTCTATGAGAGGATAAAAACATAAATCCAAGACTATCTGTAACTTTTATTTACCTATATGATTCCCTGGCTAATGATGATGCTTACACGTAACTTGTGTCTTCATTTTACCTTGAGAGTCAAAATTTGTGATAATTGTCTCTTCAAAGGTCAGAGAATTTACAGTGGGACAAATCCAGGCTGTGTCCTAGCTCCTTCTTCACATTAATGACTTGATACCACTTCTTCATCAACTGGATATTTTACCATCCCTCCTCCACAAATTATAGAACAGAAAGATATAATTAATCTCCTGTAGTATACCCCCTCCTAACATGACTTTATGATCATGAGATAATATGACCATAAGTGATATCTCACCCTCTGATGTGATCATAATCTGCAAGTGTGACTTTAAATGAACAACTTCAAAGCCCTAATTGCAATTTTTAGTAAATATCTAATTGACTCATTATTGCTAATCTGTTACCTTATGTTACATTTTGTAGCCAGTTTATCCTACATGAATCACTGGAAAATTAAACCACTTCAAAATTAGATTTTCCATACATACCAAACTTAAAAAATACTTTAATGAACATAATATGGTTCAATAACCTGTTGATAATATTCTCCAAGCAAAAGTCATCATTTTGAGGTTCTATGATGTAGAGCTTTGGGATCTCAGTGCCCTTGTGTTGAACTAAACCTAAATCTGTGGGGTTTTTTTTAATTTTTATTTATTTATGATAGTCACACACACAGAGAGAGAGGCAGAGACACAGGCAGAGGGAGAAGCAGGCTCCATGCACCGGGAGCCCGACGTGGGATTCGATCCCGGGTCTCCAGGATCACGACCTGGGCCAAAGGCAGGCGCCAAACCGCTGCGCCACCCAGGGATCCCTAAATCTGTGTTTTGAGGAAGTTCTTGGTGGTTCTTTCCCAGTACTATTCTGTGTGAGAGAAAGTGATCCTTTGGATACTAATCCTCTTCTCCTTCATCCTACAGATCTCCCTGATTTCATCCCAAATATTTGCCAGCAAGTTTAACCTAAAACTTTCTGCTGCCAAAAAACTATTCAGAATTATTTGGAGCTAAGACTCTAGGCTAAACTGTGAGGATGAATCTTGGCTCTGCCATTTATTGCCTTATATGATATTGGCAAAGTTATAGATCTCAGTTTCTTTATTTGTAAAATGGAAATAATGAAAGAACCTGCTTTATAGGTTAGTTTTGAGGATTAAATGAATATTTATAAATATTTATAAAGTTTTATAAACACTTAGAAGAGCTTAAAATTATTACTAAAACTGTTTTGAGAAATCCTGTTCATGGGTAGTTTATTGAAGTATAATGTTCTCCTTTTCTTTTATTTTTTTCATTCAGCCAGATCATGGGATCAAGTACTAGATTTGTACTTGAAGCACAGTGTTTTGACTTTTGAAAGCTATTTTTGGTGACTGTATTTGGGTATTAAGTATTTACTTGTTTTAGGTGTTTCCAGAGAAGCAGAACCAATAGGGTGTGTCTGTGTGTGTGTGTGCATGTGTGTGCGTGTGTACATAGATTTATTTTAAGGAATTGAATCATGTGATTTGGGGACTGGCAAGTCTGATATCCAAAGAGCAGACTAGCAGCTGGAGATTCATGGAAAGGTTGATGTTGCATCTCTAGTCTGAAGATAGTCTGGAGGAAGATTCTTCTTCCTTGGGGGACCTCAGCCTTTTTCTCTTAAGGCCATCAGCTGATTTTGTGAGGCTCACCACCCACATTATGGAGGGTAATCTGCTTTACAGAAATTCTACTGAGTTATGTCAATCTTGTCAAAAAAATACTTCACCATGTCACCTAGATTGGTGTTTGATCAATATCTAGATACTGTGATCTAGTCAGGTTGAAATATAATTAACCATCACATTACTCTTCAAGAGAGGACACAAAAATTACCTTTGTAGCCCTCAGGGGTTTTATAAGGAGATTGTTGATAAAGAATTCAACATGTAATTCAGCATGAGGTTTTATGAGAGGCACTTCTTGGTTGATTTGTTTCTGTAGAGGAAGTGCTGGCCATTATCTTAGGCACACTATAAACTATGTAACTAACTGCAGTTTCTATGTGTATATTAGTTCAGAGCCATCATTTGGCACAGATTTAGATAGGAGTCTAGGACCTTGAGGCATACAATTTAGGTACTAAATTAATCTGTGTCATCTTGATTGTCCTTGCTCATTTTATTTTAAGTAACTTATTATTAATCAGTGCTTTTTACTTTTAAAAGATAGATTTATTTATTCATTCATTCATTCATTCATTCATGAGAGACTCAGAGTGAGGCAGAGACATAGAAAGACAGAGAAGCAGGCTCCTCACAGGGAGTCTGATGTGGGACTCAATCCCCCAACTCAGGATCATTCCCTGAGCCTAAGGCAGATGCTCAGCCACTGAGCTACCCAGGCATCCAGTGCCTTTTCCAGATATTCCTATTACATGTTCTTCTTTCTTTTCCTTATGGATCCATCAAGTTATTGCAATTGTTTGTTGGTCTGTGTGTCCCCAAAGATACTAAGTCCCTTGAAAATAGAGACCAAATTTTGTTCACTGTTGAATCACCACCTCCTAATACAGTATCTATACGGCAACTGGTTCGAAATAAATATTTGTCGCATACCATATATAGTTTTTAAACACCTTGACTCTACATCAGAATAAAGCACAACATACTTGCAACCTAAGATCATCTTGAAGTGTCTACATAAAATACTCTCTGAATTTTAGGAATGAAATTCTAGATCTGAGAGAGAGAGAGAGAAAAAGAGATATTAGATAATGCTAGGCATTCATCTGGAAAGTTGGCAAAACTCTAAATTGGTTAAAAGAATAGGAATTGAAATGCTGACCTTCAATTCCAATCTTCATGACTCTTTTCTTTGGTTGAAAATTACTTATTAAAAGGGATCTGAACCCTCTAACTGGAGTTTTGTGGTTTTGGCGAGGAGGAAGTTGTATTCAGAGACACTCCTCAAAAGGCTTGTAGGTCTTTTACATAGGTGTTTGCTATCAGAACAATCATTTTCACCATGAATTGTTTGTTTTCATGTAAGAAATGCTAGATGTATCCTGTCAGTGACTCTAGTGAGTTAAACTTATAAATAAGTCTTATATATTTAGCTAGTTTTCAGGTGTCAATCTGTTAGTTTACCTGTGACCAAGAAGGTCTAACTATTCTCCTCAGTTTAACTAAACTTTAGACAGGTAGCTTCTTCACTCTATGCCCCTGACCTCTCTGACTAGCAAGTTGTATGGTGTAAATGTACAAGTAATAGTCCAAACCAAGAGAGGATTGGTAAACTCAGATTAAGGAAAATTAAGTGTTCTAGATTATAATATTTACCATTTTCACTCTGGAATTATTTTTGTTTAAAGAGCTATAGTTATTGTTGGGGCACTGGGGTGGCTCATTTGGTTGAGTATTTGAATCAGTTTTGGCTCAGGTCATGATCTCAGGGTCACATCAGACTCTGTGCTCAGCAGAGAGTCTGCTTGAGGATTTCTCTCTCACTGTCTCCCTCTGCCCCTCTCCCCACTCACATTCTCTCTTTCAACTAGATAAATCTTTAAAAAAAAAGAACCATAGCTATTTTCTAATATTAGAAAATTCTTCCTATTAATCACTGCTGGTTGAACATTAATTTTTGAAAAAGTCTTCTCAATCCAGTGGGCTTGGTTTCTTACCCTATGACAGTGTTGAACTTTACCTGAGCCCTATACTCTTGGAAAACAGCAATAGTCAGGAATTCCCCACACCCTTTTGTGTTCTAGGAAACAACTTATTGCAAAAGAACCACCCTTGTGACATTGAATAAGACTCTCAGGTGAATCCAAATCCCTTGTATACTTATGACAAAGTCAGACACAGACCCTTGAAATTCCTATCCTTTGTCTCAGAAATTGGTAGGCGAATGGTTTGTCCCCACTGACCAATCTGAACAAAATACTTGCTAACTTAACTTTGCCAAACTTCAGTTAGGTGTCTCTCCCAGTCGGCTGGTCACAAAGAAAGACACGTCCAATTGAACTACCCAATCAGGCCGTCTGCTCACCTCACTCTACCACATCGGATTCTTTCTAGTCTTGTTGGCTTTTCCCTCTGAAAGAAAAGCCCTTTCTGCCTGGCATCTGGGATTCTTACAGGTTTTACAGTTGGGAGTGTTTTCCCTATTGCAATAGTTTTTTCAAAGGAAGTCTCTCCTTATCTAAGTCTGGATTTGTTTTTTGACACCTGAATATAATTGTCGTTTTCATTGGCTGATAACATTTCTTCTATCTGTATATTCTATGATTCTTGGTTCTGCTATTACTACCCCAGTTATGAATTTAACTACAGAAGTGTGTCAGGGGAAGATGATTTTGTCATTGTAGAAACCTTTGTGCAGATTGACGTGCTGGAGACATATTTGTTTTCATATTCTTCAATGAAGCAATATAAACGTGTGGCATTTTATTTTGACATAGAGAACTCGAAATAACTAGTAAACATTTTCTAAGAAGTTGTGAATGATTTCAAATCTGCAATCTAAATTTTCTGAAGCAGTGACTTAGTGACTGCAACTTCTTAAAATTGTGATCGTATGTTTTTAGAGAGTGTCTGAAGCCAATCTGAAAATTCGGGTTGGCCTTTCTGTCTCCTGCTGCATATATGCAAGTAATCACACAACTAGTGAGAAAGCAGCTACATTTGAAGAGGATTTGAAAGGTAAAGTGGTGCAAATAGAATTGCATAATGGACTATAGAACCAAATCTATTTAAGATCACTTGCTATTTTGATCAGCTATCCTTTTCTGCTACAATTAGCTACTGGCCTCACTACCTCTAAGTCAGCTGATGATACATATTTTCAGTTTTATGCCTCTACTACTAGCCTGAAAAGTATCTCCATGGGATTTGTGTTTATTGGAACTGGGGACTTAATCTGGAAGGGACAGTAGAAACTTCATGGAATGTTAATTAATTATTGCCTCATGTGGTAATCTTAAGGGCAAAAAGACAATATAGGGTAATAATAGCTTATAATATTTAAATAATATTATTACTTTCACATTTGAATTTTCCATCTTTAGTAGATTGTGAGCTACCTAAAACAGAGGCCCTATATTCTCCTGATAAACAAGTAAATACATAATAGTTATTCAAGAAACACTTTTGAATGTGTGACTTGATATGAATGCATGGCTGTAAGCAATACTAAAATAAATTCCACAAATAATTCAACAAACATTTATTGTGTGAACATTATTGTGCTAGGTCCCTTAAGAGGTACAAAAATGGATCAGACATGAATCCTGCCCTCCAGGCACTTACAGTCCACCAGAGGATATCAGAAATGTGTATAAATAACAAGGTAGAAGTTTTTTAAAAAGTCCTAAGAGAGGTACAGAAGCATTGCCATAAGAGTTCCCGGGAGAAATTATTTCTTGCTTGGAAAATCATGAAAAACTTTGTGAAGATGAAGTATGAGGTGGACCTTGAAGCATAAATAAAATTTAGATCTGGGGGAAGGGGAAGGCTTACCAGTCCAAGGGCACAAAGTTCTCAGCAGGTTGTGAATGCAATGGGCTCAGAGAGAACTGCCCAGGACTGTCGAAGGGGCAGCTGCAAGTCAGCTTTGGCAGGGTACATGTATATGCTCGTGCAGTGGAAACTTGCAAGAAGTGGACTAAAAAGAGAGCTTCCTTAAACTTATGATTCCTTGGTACTTACTGACCTGCCTGTGTTGTTTTCCTTATAGATTAAACAAAACAAAACAAAAAGCACCCCTACAACTTGACATCCCTCTTAGAGTAACAAAAAAAGTTACCCTAACATTTTCAAGTATGCAGTATCTGGTTAGCTTTCATATATTGATCTGATATTGAATTACTAGAACTAGAGAAAAATAGAAGTGAGAAAAATAGATTTCATTTTATGGCAGTGACTATTATAGTTGTACAAGAAATATTAGTCTAATATATTGAGTTTGTTTTCTAAACATAGAATTTACGTTTTCAAATATATGCTTATTGAGGTTTTTTTTTTTTTCCACTCAAGATTTTCCAGTTTGAAATGAGAAACTGCCTATATGGTTTTCATTCACTCTATAGGTTACGGAGATGGAGCTAAGCATGTGTATATATATGGATATGTAATATATACACACACACATATGTAGGTATATATACACACATATACATATATGCATATGTATGTATTTATAGATATGTGGATATAGAAAGAAATGAGAGAGAAATTTGCTAAATATTCCTATCACCAGAAAGTCATCTTATAAATTTAATAAACATTTAATATTACAATTACAGTATAATTAGCATGAAGTTTATTCTATAGAAAAATCACTCCTTAGTTATGTTATATTCTGCTGTTGCTTTTATTTTTAAAATCTGCTTAAAAATATATTTTTAACATCTTTACACTGAGAACATTCTAAGTATCTGACAGGAGTTCAGCCTGAGCTGGGCAGTTTTTAAGGCTCTAGCTTAGTGGTGCACTTGAGTGTTGAAGCACCTTTGTCTCTGGCTGGACTCATGGCCTGCAGGGCTGCGTCCCCAGGTCATGGGTAGCCGGAGCCAGCTCACTTTATTTTCTGACAGACCACACAAGACCATGCAGTTTAGGTTTAACAATAAACTAATCTAAAGAAACGTTCTAGGAATTTTGAAGACCTTAATCTCCTTTCTACTCCCTATACTTCCCTTAGACTGAAAGAAAGAATCTCATCATCCATTAAAAGGATGACAAAATTGCTGACATGCTTTGCACTATGTTTCTTTTAATGAAGCTTTGAGAAAGCAGAAGACATCACCGGTGTGGCTTTCCACTACAGAGGACACCAGGGACCAGCTTACCTCAGATTTCCCACTTTCAGACCAGACATAAAGCATCTACTAAATACAATCATTCCCCTTTTCCTTCTGCTAGAGAATATACAGATAAGATTTTTTAAAAAATCCTGAATAAGTTCGTTTTTTTGTATGCTATGAAGAACTATAGTACAAGTAGTTTCTTTTGTGAAACATGCAATGGACTTCATTACTTATAATAAACATTTTCCCTGTATTATTTTTTGTATGGCAACTTATTGTTTTCTACTAGTAGTTGTATTTTTGCCACGAGATAGAAAAAAACATAATATTTATGTAAGACTATGATGGCAGATTTCTGACAAGCCCCATTTACATGGTACATTGTTCCAAAGGATGTTTGAGTAGAAAATACAGAAGCATTATACAAACCTACTATTACATTTGAGAAATCATTAGCCTCAAAGGAGTAATAACGGTATGCTATTAAAACTGTGAATACATTTTCAGTATCTGTATTGAAAAAAAATTATAAATATGTAAATTTCTGTTCAACAAATCCAAAATAAAATGCACTAAAAAACTGATATGTAGACAAAAGTTTATTTACACCATACAACATTTTAAATATTTTATACACAGTTGCAGCAGAGAAAGCTACTCAGAGCTTTCTAGAGAAAACTGCAATAATAAAGATGTGAAATATATTATTCATATAAAAGTGAGATTATTACTTTATTGCATTTAAAGCAATGAAGAATGTAGCTCAACAAACATTCATTTAATGACAAAAACTTTGCTTTTATATTATAAAGTAAAAAGTGTAGTAATGGCCAAACAGACTGTTATAAACTTTAAAAACTGCATAAATATATACATTGTGCTTCATGGTGAAGTTTTTTGAAAACTAAACCATATGAAGCGGTTACAGCATGAATCGTTGCTTGAGGTTTATCTATAAAGATTACCTTACAAATCCATTCCACGGGTACTTACAACACAGGATGGTCAGAACTGTACACCTGGTCCTCTCTCCACTAGCCTTACTAGTGAGAAGTTACCATATGCAAACATCACTGACATTTGGCACATGAAGGTCCTGACATAGGATAGTCACACTGTCCAGATAGAAATGTCAGGCTTCCCAAGTCTTAAGTGTCAGTGCAATAAATTGTTTCATATCCACCTCAGTCCATTTTGATTTTGTTAAACTTCTGTTTGAAAGTCACCCTCTTGCACATCCAGAGGCAAATTCAGACACTTCTCCCACTCTGCTGGCCTCAGTTCCAAAGCATCCTTTGCCTCTGTATCTAAGACATTGATTGTGGTATAATGTTGGTATTCACTGGGGTTTTTGAAAGTGTCCCATGGATTCTTGTTTGGTGCTGGGTTTTCCTGTTGAGGAAAGAGGGGAAAGAGTCATTATTTGATGATGAGTATTACTGCTTGTTTAAGTTCCCAGGAAGAGAGCATGTTTGTGACCCTAATCCAGTTGATATGATTCAGAGATGATTTGAAATTGTGGCCAGCTGCAGGAAATGGTTTTGATTTTAGTTTTCTTTCATTGCACAAACTGATGAACACCTTCTTTATGTTATCCTAAAATTTTCCAGCAATCAAAGGAATTGAATAATTTATGGAAGGCAAAGTAGATGATGTTTTGTTTTGGGTATCTTGTGAAATGTCAGCATAGCTATATACTCAGGTAGGAAGGGGGTGTTACTGCAAAGACTAAATGTAGAAAATTTACGTATTTCGACAGAGCCTTTGGTGAGATAAAATTTGAAGATATGTAATGGGGCAGGTTATAAATAATAAAAACAGTCCCCCAAATGGCCATATTTCATAAAACTGAATTTCATTAACTTTGCTTAGTTTTTAAGAAATTATCCTTTTTAGAACATCAAAATGCTACTATGTCCTTTGTGTAATTTATTTTTTCACTGCTGTATATTCCACCACAGTTTTTTTAATGTATTTGGGCAGCACACTAATTCAGCAAAACTCATTCTTCCCTTTAAAGAACACAGCTTTCTCGAAAATATATCTAGCAATATAAGGGGTTAAGGAATGTCTACCAGCCAGAATTCCTTATGTTCCAAAGTATATACCGTCTTACTACTTAAGATTTAAGATATGCCTAATTATGACTCCACCCAGACCTTCTATGTTGTAGGGACACAATAAATATGAGTAGACATGATTCAAAGTTTCTATAGCCTGATTTTTTGTTAAGATTTAGAAGTGAACTTAATTTATTTTAAATAAGTGTTAAATGAGAGAATTTGAGTGGAATAGACCAAGCTGAGTGACATCAAAGAACAAGAAGGAAATCATAACTGAATTCTCTTTAGAACAAATTAAATTAAAACCCCTAAACAACTATAATTGTTGAATGTGTCCTTTATTCCTCCCCCTCCACCCTAAATTCTAGCCTACAACTGCTTATAATTAATTAGCAGGGGGTACATAAAACAGGTACTGCAATTATTGTCTGGGTTCTATTGAGGATATTAAAAATCACTCAAAAAAATCACTCTCAAGTATAGATAAAAGAGACAACCCTCTAGAAATTAAATTATTAAAATCCTCAATATATTAGATGTTTTTAACACATATAAACCTTAATCATGAGGAGATACAAGAAAACAATAGTTAATAGTTAAGATGTGATAAAGTTTTAACCTTTAGGATATGTGGAAGGGATTAATTCTGATTTAGTCCAATATCCTAAAGTCTTATGAACTATCTAGTCTTATAACTCTTCCCTTCCCCTCCTTCCTTGCTCCCTTCAACTAATATTTTTTAGCTGCTCTGTGTTGGGCATCATATTAGGCACTAGGGAGGATAAAGTGATAAATCAAGGATGGAAAGCCAACATGGTTCACTAGGAAGCATAAGATTTAAGGGGTGATTTAAGGTCCAAATTCCAGTTGCTCCATTTCATATGAATGTAACTCTGAGCGATATACTCAATTTCTATGAACTTCAACTTTAATATTTGCAAAACATGGATAAGTTTTATATTTGAGGCCAAAGGAATTGGCAAACTGCAGATTACCTATATTGTAGGGTTGCAAATTTTTTTAAAAAAAGTTAAGGAGCCTGGCCTAACACCTAGTATTAAATAAATGACCTTTATGTAGTAATTATACTTATTTTGAAGGTGTTTATAGTTAAATGAAGATATAAATATATAGATATATCTGCATCTATAAGGGGGTATGGACAAGGATGGAAACAAGGCTTCTTTTTGTGGAAAGCATATAACAGAATTGTCACAGAAGAATGAGCTTGGTCATAAAGATTTGTGTGATTGGAGGCTTGGTGGATGAACAGGCATGCATACTGAGAAGTAAAAATCCAGAGAACATGTGGATGGGACAACTCTGAGAAAAATAACCAATTCATTTTAATTGGAGTGAAAAAGAATAGAATAAACAGGCAGAAGGTGGATTGAAAAGCCAGATCATAAGGGACACGGTATGCCAGGCCACTCAATTTGGAATTTATTCTGTATGCAATAGGGAATAGTTGAACATTTCAGGGCACTACAGTGACCTGAATCATCAGTCACTGACTGAATGGTTCACTAGTGTGAATTCTGCTGCATCAAGCCACAGAGAGGACTTCTTCATCTTAGACAAAGGCTGTGTCTTTTTTTTTTTTTTAAATTTTTGTTTGTTTTATTTATTTATGATAGGCACACAGTGAGAGAGAGAGAAGCAGAGACACAGGCAGAGGGAGAAGCAGGCTCCATGCACCGGGAGCCCGACGTGGGATTCGATCCCGGGTCTCCAGGATCGCGCCCTGGGCCAAAGGCAGGCGCCAAACCGCTGCGCCACCCAGGGATCCCCAAAGGCTGTGTCTTAAAGGAGCTTTCTGGGAATCCTTAGTTTGACAAAGTTCAATTAATTCAGTCCTAAAAGGATTCAAGATATGTAAATTATTTGGCTTTGAAAATTATTTATGTTTGGAATAGATGTGATTTTCCATTTATATTTTGAAGATCAAGCACCACAGATCCATGAACTAAAATGGTCAATTTTAAACTTTGTCTGAATGTCTAGATTCCAACAATATTATTGCCAGTATGACTGACTGAATTTCTGAGGTTATATAATTAATAAGGTTGGATTTCTTGTTCATCTCCTCTGGCCTCCCATGGTATTCCCAGTAGTACTGTAGTTCTTGCCATTGTTCACAAATGTGTGGAAATCCTTTCGGTCTGAGACCCATGCTTCTTTAATGGTAAAGAACTACTGTACCCAGCAGTAGTACTCATACAAACAGAGCACCACATACACACAAAAAATCAAACAGTGAAGATAACTTAAGGGACCTAGAGAACAACATTGAGTGAAATAATATTTAAGGGTCCAAGAGAAGAGAGAGAAAGGGACAGAAAACTTACTTGAAAAAATAATAGTTGAAAATTCCTGACCTTGATGAAGGGAATAGACCTGTGGGTCAAGGAAGCCTAGATCTTTCCAAAATAAGATATACCCAGAGAGATCTGCACCAAGACACATTATAATTAAAATGTCAAAAGTTAAAGAAAAAAAACCTTAAAGGCAGTGGGAAAAAAATAAAACAAACAAACAAACTCAAACTTGTTATGTACAGGGAACCTCCATAAGTATATCAGCAGATTTTTTGGGAGAAACTGCAGGCTAGAAGAAAGTGGCATGATGTAGTCAATGCTGAAAGCAAAAATCCCAACTAAGAATACAAGGTAGTAAAAATAATGGCCACAACAATTAGTTATGGGAAACACAAAATAAGAGATGTGAAATGTGACATCAAAAACATCAAACATGGCAGGGTATTAAAATTTAGAGTTTTAAAATGTGTGCAAACTTAATTTGCTAACAACTTAATATAGATTGGCATATATATGTATACATATACATGCCTCATGGTAACAACAACGCTAAAACCTGTAGTAAATACATAAAATTAAAGAAAAGCATCAAACCATAATGGAAAAGAGCAAGAGAAGACAAAAGGAAAAGAGAACTACAAAAACAGATAGAAAACAAAGTGGCAATAAGTACATACCTATCTATAATTACTTTAAATGCAAGTAAATTCTTCCATCAGAAGATACAGAGTGGCTGAATGGATTAAAAAAAAAAAAACAAAACAAGACACATCTACATGCTGCCTATAAGAGACTCACCTCGGTTTAAGGACACACACAGACTAAAAGTGAACGTACGAGAAAAGATGTTGAATGCAAATGGAAACCAAGAGAAAGCTGGGGTAGCTATACTAAAAGTCAGACAAAATAGACTTTAAAACAAAGACTAATAAAAGACAATGGGCATTACATAATGATAAAGAATTCAATCCAGCAAGACGATATAACCTTGTACTCATGCACTCAACTTAGAAACACATAAATGAATAAAGCATATGTTAACAGACCTAAAGGAGAAATTGATAATGGTACAATTACACTAGGGGACTATTACACATGCAGACAGAAAGTCAAACATTAGACTTAAAGAATTCATTAAGCCAGATGGATTTAATAGATATATCCAGAACATTCCACGTAACAGCAGAATATGCATTCTTTTAAAGGGCACATGGAACATTCTCTAGGATAGGTTATGTGTTAGTTACAAAACAAGTCTCAATAAGTTTAAGATGACTGAAATTATATCAAGCATATTTTTAGAACATAACCCATGTAACTGAAAACCAATGATAATAATAAACAATATGCTACTCAACAACCAGTGGGTCAACAAAGAAATCAAAGAATACAATACCTTGAGACAAATAAAAATGAAAATAAAGGACACTAACATCTATATGATACAGAAAATGCAGTTCACAGGGATACAGGCCTACCTCAGGAAATAAGAAAAATCTCAAACATTCTAACTTTACTAGAAAAACAGAAGCAAAGCCCAAAGTTAGCAGAAGGGAGGAAATAAAAGATCAGAGTGGAAATAAATGAATAGAGACTAAAAAGACGATAGTGAAACAAAAAGCTGGTTCTTTGAAAAACTAAACAAAGTGTATAAGCTTTAGCTAGACTAAGAATAAAAAGAGAAAATGTTCCAATAAATAAAATCAGAAATGAAAGATGTTATAACTAATACCAAAAAAATAAAGCATCATAAGAAAATACTATGAATAATTTATGCCAATATATTGGACAACCTAGAATAAATGAGTACATTCCTAGAAACATACAATATTCCAAGACAGAATCATGAAGAAATACAAAATGAATAGACTGATTACTAGCAAGGAAATTGAATCAGTAATCAAAAACCTCCCAACAAACAAAAGTCCAGGCAGGACCAGATGGCTTCACTAGTGAATTCTATCAAGCAATCAAAGAAGATTTACTACCAGTCCTTCTCAAACTCTTCCAAAAAATTGAAAAAGAAGAAACGCTTTCAATCTCCTGAGGCCAATATTACCCTGATACCAAATCTAGACAAGGATGCCACACAAAAAAAGGAAATTACAATATCCCTGATGAACACAGATGTAAAAATCCTCAACAAAATACTAGCAAACTCAATTTTCAACAATATATTAAAAAGATATTCCATGATCACATCTGATTTATTTCATGTATGCAAGGATAGTTCAACATCTGAAAATCAATCAATGTGACACACCATATTAACAAGATGAAGGATAAAAGTCATATAAGCACTTCAACAGATGCAACTAACACATCTGACAAAATTCAACATGACTTTATAATAAAAAAGTCTTAAAAAGGTGGTTACAGAGGGAATGTACCTCAAGATAATAAAGGCCATATATGCCAAGCCCACAGCTAACACTATACTCAGAGATGCAAAGGAAAAGCTTTTCCTCTAAGATCAAGTACAAGACAAAGATGCCCACTCTTGCCACTTTTCTTCAGTACAGTATTGGTAGTCCTACCTGAAGCAATTAGGCAAGAAAAGGAAATAAATGACATCCAAATTGGAAAGAAGTAAGTAAAACTGTCTTATTTGTAAAGAACATAATTTTATGGGTAAAAAGCCCTATGGACTCCTCTAAAAAAACTGCTATAACCAATAAATTCAGTCAAGTTGCAGGATACACATACAAATATCCTTTATGTTTTCATACACTAACAACAAACTATCAGAGAAATCAAGGAAACAGTTCCGATTATACCAAAAAAGAATAAAGCAGGAATAAATTTAACCAAGGAGGTGTAAGACTTACACACAGAAAACTACCGAATTTGGTGAGTGATAATGAAGAAGTCACAAATAAATAGAAAGATATGCTATGTTCACAGACTTGAAGAATATTGCTCAAATGTCATATTACCCAAATATAATATTACCCATATTATATAGATTTAATATAATCCATGTTAAAATAGCAATGGCATTTTTCACAGAAATAGAAAAATTCTAAAATGTACATGGAACCATGAAAAATCCTAAATAACCAAGCTATCTGGAATAAGAAGAACAAAGCTGGAGCCATCATGCTCCCTGATTTCAAACTCTTATCACAGAGTTATAGTAATCAAAGCAGTATAGTATTGGCATAAAAACAGATATTTTGAATAATGGAACAGAATAAAGAGCCCAGAAATAAACCTATGCATATATGATCGATAAATTTATAACAAAGGAGGCACATCAAAACCACAATGAGATATTTCACACCTTTGGAAATGTCTATTACCAAAAAGACAAAAAATAAAAAGTGTTGACAATGATGTGGAGGAAAAGGAACCCTTGTGTACTGGTGCAGCCACTATGGAAAACAGTATGGAGGTTACTAAACTAAAAATAGAACTATCATATGATCCAGCAATTCCACTTCTGGGTATTTAAAGAAAATGAAAATACTGGTTTGAAAAGGCATATGCACCCTTATGTTCATTGCAGCATTATTTATGTGGCCAAGATATGGAAATAATAAAATGGATAAAGAAGATGTGGTTTATAGATATACAATGGGATACTACTCAGTCATAAAAAATAATGAAATTTTGCCCTTTTTGTGACAACATGTATAGACTAGAGGTTATTATGCTTATTATGAAATAAGTAAGACAAACACCATATGATTTCACTTATATGTAGGATATAAAAAACAAATGAAAAAACAAAACAAAACTCATAAGTGTAAAGAATACATTGCTGGTTGCCAGCAGGGAGGGGGTTTTGGAGGAAGGTGAAATGGGAAAAGGAGGTCAAAATATACACACTTCAAAGACAAATAAATCATGGGGATGTAATATATAGAATGAGATTATAGTTAACAATATTGTATATTACATCATTTTATATGCTGGCAGGAGGAAACTAGATTAACTAAGTGATCATTTTGCAGTATATACAAATATTAAACCATTACTAATATGTTATGTTAATTGTATCACAATAAAAGAATTACAAACTCAATATAAGTCAACATGGATGAAGCTTCTAAAGATGCTAATTTGGCCTTAGGGTATATACATAGAAATGGGATGTTAGCTGAATATGAGAATTCAAGGCCACCTGGACCATATGAAGGCCACCAGGGCATTTCCCATAGCTCAGGGTTCCAGGCCAGTCTAGCTGTCACTTCTGGGTAAGTCCCTTTCTTCCTCCCTCCCTCCATTCTTTTCTTTTCCTCCTTCCTTTTTTTTCTTCCTTTCCTCTCTTCTTTCTTTCCTTCCTTCTTCTAACCTACAATACTGGAGACAAGGGAATGAGAATTTGTTTATTCTATATTCTAAAAGAGTGAAGATTTGGAGAAGCTCCTTGGGGGGAAGGAATCTTGATGGAGAATAGTTTGTGAGACACATTCAAAGTAAAAGAATTCTTTCAACAGTGCCTTTTCTTTGTAGTGTGATTTAGATGTTGTCCTGCCTGGAAGCAGGGAAAGGGACTAAATGGTCTTTTGGGTTCCCTTTGATTCCCAAAATTCTACATAATTACCATCATTTGCAGTGCTAGGCAGGTGTTGTGAGTTAGTAGCCAGAAAAAAAGGAAAAGACTTTGAGATTTTTGTTTTGAAAATGTCTTTCTCCATCCAATTATGCGATTTTTCATTAGCAATGTGCCACACAAATTATGACTGAATTAAGGATAATGAACTCACTCACATGTTCATTATTAATCAAAACTGAATAAGGAACTCTTTTTTTTCCTGTTCTCAGATATTTAGGACAATAGTCAAGCAGCAGTGACAGCTCTATCCTTCCCACTCCTAACCTCCCAAATGATAAATATTTATAAATCTTTTCTAGAATAGGCGTGCTGCTGCAGAGATGTGGAGTAATTAGTAGGCTATTTTGGTTGTCAGGAAACTGAGATACAGATATTTGTGCCATTAATGATTTAATACCCAGACCATACAACAAGGGGAAATTACAATCATATTATAGCAGTCAGCCAGCTGTATCTGTTGCATAAGCCTTTCAGATTTGTAAACATAACCCTCTCTCTCTCTCTCTCTCTCTGTCTCTCTCTCTCTTTCTTTAGCAAATGAAGTTTCTTCCATTTATTTCAATGTTAGCTTTCAGTATTCCAAAATGAGTAGCTAATGTGTTTAGGTCTAATCTCAATGGTGCAATTCTCATTTGCCTGGCAAACTAAAAATTGATGGCTCAATATCAGGAGCAGATAAGAAAGAACCACTCACTACATTCAAGGGTCTTCTATATGCCCACTATTGTGTTGATGATACCAAGTAATGCATGATTCTTGCAATAAGGAGGAAAATAGGTTGATATACACGTGAATTATTTATGGACCATTTAAGAGTTAAGGTCTCTTGTATTTCTTATAATCTTCATTTACCAAACACGATTAAGGGATGCCTGAGTGGCTCAGCAGGCTAAGCATTTGTCTTCAGTTCAGGTCATGATCTCGAGGTCCTGGGATCGAGCACCATGTTGGGCTTCCTGTGGGGAGTCTGCTTCTCCCTCTCCCTCTGTCCCTCTCCCCCCTCCCCACTTGTGCTGTTTCACTCAAATAAATATATAAAAAATTTTTTCAAAAAGCCAAACATAGACTGAACTATCAGAAACATTCAATAAGCCAAGAACAGGTATGTACTGATAAATTACCATGACCAGCCTTGTACTAGTACTGAGAAGAATACAGGAGAAACAAAGGTACATAAATTCTGTTCATGTACTAGTACTGAGAGGAATACAGGAGAAACAAAGGTACATAAGTTCTTGTTCATGTACTAGTACTGAGAGGAATACAGGAGAAACAAAAGTACATAAATTCTTGTTCATGATAAACTGATGTTACTAATTAGGAAGCTAGGACTTAGACCCACAACACACATACCCAAGGCTCACTAGAGTTGGTGATCAAACACCAACACAAACACATGTCTCTTAGAGTGATATATATATGCCAGAATATCAGATGTTAGGAGGAGGGGAAGGACTGCAAAGGTATAAGGCAAAGCAGGAGTACCATATTTGGAGTGAGGAACAGTGGAGTCAGATGGTAGTCCAGCTCTATCTCTCATAGTTGAGTCTCAGCTTCTTAAACTCTCACATGCCCTTCCTGCTTTGGAAAGTGTTAAAAGTGTTATGAGAATAAAGAAAGCATTTACTCCTTTCTATTTTCTTTGTTCAATGTAGGAAAAATTGAGGGTTAGAAACCTGAGCTGGGTAACTTGTCCATGATCAGATAGTTCTTGGTTGAGCTTTGTACTCAAATAATCATGGAGCCTTCTCTGAAGCTATGACTGTGCCATGTCCACGGTAACTGCAAAATACCATTTGATGAATTCCTATGCTACGACTGTAGTAGTATGAATGAATGAGAAGAAAATAGTCTAACCAAATATCAATGCTTTCAATGTTGATGTGTTTCTCAAAACTCTTGTTATAGAACAAGTGAATCCTGAATTTCCTGGAGCCAAAACTTAACATTTTGGTTTCATGTAACAAAGTGAAACCAAGTATATATTCATATATGTATATGAATATAATGTATCTATATACATATATACACATACACATAATATAAAGAAATATGTAATTATATTTTTGACCTTAAAATGTCAGACATTCAAATTAAAATGTAAAAATTTAGTCAACTATTTGGGTGTTTGAATGATCATTTTAATGATGATAAAAGGGCCACATGAACCTAACACATTTTTGTTATATAACTAATTCCAATTAAAGCTTATAACTGATAATACATTTAAATACGAATAAAACTGCTTAAAGAGTCTATCATTCCTAGTTTGTTTCTTAGTATATTCCAAAATATATTGTGGAGCATTATTTTTTTTTCTATGTATGCCACTTCTGTGTTCACAAGACAATGAAAAGCTCCTGGAGGGCAAGGATAATGGCTGACAGGATATATCATTAGTGTGGTGCCAGGCACTGATGGAAGTAACACATACTCACCATACTACTTGTATTTGGTATATCCCGAAATCTGTCCAAAGTTTGAAACTTCTGATTCAGCTCCTGAAACAGTTCCATATGCCTCTTCCTTGTATGCATGACCTTCTGCAAAAGAAAATAGAAAGTCTCTCATTTCTAATTTGATTTACACATTTTAAGAAGAGACTTAATATTTTTGCTTTAACTAATAAGGAATGTAAGTTTGGCAGGAACCAGGAAGTCCCCAAAGACACCACAAATGCAAATAAGCTGCATCTAATCTTTGTTTCATAGTCAGCACTTCTTGAGCATGAAGAATTGGCTTTATTTCCACTTACAAGATTACCAAAATATAGTTTTCTCTTGTGGGTGCATTAAAAATGTAGCAGTCATTCCTGTGTAAGATTTTCATCATTCAAAGTTAAAGCTGTTTTACAAAAATTGTTGTAATATAAAAAAATGTTTAAAAATTTGGACTTGTAAAGCACCCAAGTCTCTCAATGTTTGTCATGGGAAATATTACTTTTTTTATGTTTTATTTCCATAAACACTAAAATCCTAGCTGGCTGTACTAAAGGGGGAACAAAATCCCAGTCACTGCCATTTAAGGCTGACTCAAAGCACTAAAGTGTCTGAAATATATGTGAGTTCTAAAATCTTAGAGTTTCCATGAATAATGATGGAGCTTTGCAGAAGGAAAATCTGACCCATAAGTTTCATTTATTTATTTTCAAGATGATACAGAATCTTACAAATTAGGCCTCAAAGCAAAAATTGTGTGGTTGATGAGCTTCTCAAATCACTGATACAAATATATTAATCCTCTTTCTTTTCTAAATATATTAATACTCTTCATCCTTGGTTACATCCTTTTCTCCCAACTTCATCATAATTCAACAAATAGAGTCCTAAATAAAAATGACCTCAGGGTAAATATCATGGACTGAATCTTTTTCTGTTACAGAGTATTTAACAGAGAAGATAAATTCCCTGTATTTACAAGTGTTATTTTAAAGGAGAAAATACCTTCCTAGATTTTAATTTTCTAAAAGTTAAAAATCGATATTTCAGTGATTTTTCAAGATTATGCCTCTATGTTTGTGCAAGATTCTATAGTATTTTAAAGCATGTGCTTCATAACTCAGCATTTGCTCATGTGGGCTTCATGGGTATATTATACTCATGCCTAAGCTATGATTTGAACATTTGGTCTATTGTTTTAATTACCAAGTATTTTCAAAAGTAAGGATTTGTTTTGGAAAAGAAATATATCTTTGGGGGAAGATCTATAATGCCTAATTTTCTTCTAAAAAGACACAGAGAACACAATCTTGAGGGGGGAAAAAAAGCAAGAGAGAAATGCAAATTAAATCTTTAACATATTTTAAAAAGTCTTATTCTCTGTTATGCCAAATTTAATTTCCTATATTTAATGAATCTCTGTGTTTAGGCAATACTTTGTTTAGCTAGTTTCTTCTGTTTTCATTAGCCTACTTTTATGAGAGAATTCTGACATTTTAAATCTTGTTCTTTTGCTCCTCTTAGTTGGCTGTTAACGAATCAGGTGCTTGAGGATGAGAACATGGCAACATTACTCATGATGAGGACATGAAACATAGCAAGCAATTACAGAGCGATTAACTCCCCATCAGTTTTGGGGAGAGTACAGGAAATAGATTTGCAGGATTTACAGAGAAACACCAGGCAAACATAATTTGACTAGCAATGGCTGATGGAGATTTATGAGAGGGAGGATTTGCATAAGCAACTCAGTGGAGGGATTTTGAGGACCACATAGCTGGCAAACATAATGAAATACATTTTATCCCTGGGGACGCAAATATTCCCATGTAGTACCAGGGCCTAAGACACTGATTAAAATACCGATTTGTGCTGTAAAAAATACCTTTTTAAAAAAACTATAGTCATCAGAATATGAACTCTGGCTCTAACTTTCAGATAATGTTTTTCATAATAATGAATCTTACCATGTAGTTAATTTTTTGCTAGGGTAGTAGGACTAAAGTCTTGCTACTGACATTTCTCTAAATATACTTCATTCTGTCAGTTAATACATATTCATGAGCATCACATATTGTACTAGATACTGAAGTAACAGGGATCCAGGTGCAAAATCCAGTAGAGTTTCCCCCCTCTTCTAGCTCAAGGTAGAATGGAGGGTATAGGCATTAATCACCTAAGAACACAAGTACATGTTATTTTAGAACTGAGATAAGTAAAACAAATGGTAAGGCTAATAAGAGTAAGTGATATGGGAATTCACTAAGATAAATGCAAATAGGGCAGATTCCCAAATTTTTACACACTTATTTTGAAGTTGAAAATTTTCAAATCAATTATTCCTCATCTTGTTTATTCTCTTTTCCATTTCCAAAATTCAGAGAATATCTGGTATAATTTTTATTTTTAAAATTTTTTAAAAGAGTGTATTTATTTATTCATGAGAGAAACAGAGAGAGAGAGGCAGAGACACAGGCAGGGAGAGAAGCAGGCTCCATGCAGGGAGCCCAATGGGGGACTCGATCCCCGGACTCCAGGATCACGCCCTGGGCTGAAAGCAGGTGCTAAACCACTGAGCCACCCAGGGATCCCCATCTGATAGAATTTTTAGTCACGTGCCCTTTCTTCAATGGGATTGTTCCTTTCCAAAGACAAGAAGCACATATACTCTTGTAAAGTAGTTGATGTTATTGGCACAGCTTCCTCATTTTAAGGTGTGCATGTGATGATTTTGTCTGTGTAGTCTCCATTTATCTTTCATCCTATGATAGGGTCCTGATTTTGCCTTGGGGGAGTTAGCCTTCCCACTTGATGGAAATGTCAATGGAGGTCCCTACTGTCTAGTGGCGGAAAGGTCAGTTTTTCCATATCCTTCCAACAAGGTTCTCTTCTGGTTGGTACTCAGTCACTCTCTGTCTCTTGCAACCAAATGTTTCTATTGAATAAAGCATGTTTAATGAAGCAAAGTGTTAAATCTATCCCACAACGAGGATATGTTAAATGATTATAGTTTTTACAATCATATTCTGATTGAATAGGTAGCAGCTGATTCTGAACTGAGTGGATTTTATTTTGAGGAGCTACAGTATTAAAATATACTCAGAAATATATATGGTGGACACAAATGTTATATAACCCAAAAACATTTTGCAACGTTCTACATAGGTTCATGAAAGCTACTCTGAATACTAAAGCTCATGGATGCTGTAAGGAAGATGGAAAGAAATTAAAATTTGGATGCTGAAATCTGGGGCCCTTCCTACATAGAAACATTACTTGCAAAAACATGCCAGATAGTCATTCTAATTTGAAATTATCACCTTGGCACAGCCAGAAATCACCATAGCAATGATGGCCTGGTGGTTCCAACAGAAGTACCACACTAGACCTGCCAATCAATAGCTTGCCTATCTGTCATGGGGTCAGTTTGATTTTCCATGCACGATTCCTTTCTGTTCACAGACTTAAGTACACCTTTCAGCTTTTTCAGTCAGGGAAGCTTCCATTGACATGGCAGCCAGAATCACAGTGAATACTGGAGAGTTTCCAACCCAGAAAAGTTTTGGGATAAAAATGTGGCTGGGTTTTAGTTTTCAAAAATAATAAGAGTTTCCCCTTATCTATTTGCTTCTCTAATTTTTATTTGTATTACTCATGCCTTTGATGGTTTTAACCACCTAATTCAAAGTTTTTGTGCTTCTAAATCTTACTGGTCCATTTTAAAATGGCTTTTTTTGGATTTTACTCACCTTACGGTTTCATCTGTTTACTTTTTTCTTTTGTGGCTGAAACATCTTGTGTCCGAAACAAATTGACTTCTGTGAAAAATTCAATTTTCTAAAACCTTGTGAAGATGATAAAACTATAACTCAAGTAGATTTTCTTCTTAAATAAGCAAATATATTCTAATTGCCACTATATATAAAATTCAGGTTGCTTGAGTTATAACTCTTGTCAAGTAACATAGGCATCTTTTGCAATAAAGAGAAATGCTCAGTAATGTTCCTTTCAGTCAGGTTATTATGACATCATTCTTTGAAGCTGCATATGAACCCTATCCTGAGAGGACCAGCAACCTAGCTACACAAAAATATCTCCTGATATAGCTTATTTCATAAAACTCTTATCTGTCATTTTATGTCTTTGTAACTCAAGAGAGGCTGTGTTTGCAGTCTTTTAATTGTTGATATGAAAGAAAAAGTGTTAGGTTGTGTAGTACTTTCATGAAATTTCAGATATTTGAGAAAAAAATCAGGATGTGAACAACCTGTATGTTTTGAGCACCTACTCTATCTCAGGCACTCTTTTAAATACTTGGGACATGTCAAATCTAACAGTTCTAGATCTGGAAAAACTTGGAATTTAGATTTTAGTTCCATCACTTTCAAATTGTATAGTCAGAAGCATAAAATGTAATCTCCCTGTAGCTCTAGTTTTAGCAGTCAGAATAACCTTACAGGGTTGTTCTGAAGATTTAAAAGGGATACATCACCTGTCACTAGAGGACATACGTAAGAGCCACTTAAGAAATGGTAGGCATTATTATCTTTCTCATACCTCACAATAACCCAGAGAGGTAGGAGTCATCATCTCACTTTGCTGACGAGGAAACTGAAGCTCAGGAGGCTAAGTAAAGGTCCCAAGCTCCCATCAGTGGTGAGACAGCTAGAATACACTCTGAATCCAAAGACAATTCTCTTTGCATGCTGCTATCTTAGATACATCCTATATTCAGGGAGCACCCTCCTATAGATTATTCAAGTTTATGACTTATTTAGATGGAAAAGTGAGTGAAAGAAACACTCTTGTTTCTTGTTACAGGTGCCTTCTGTAGCCAAGCCCATAAACTGGATATTGATCACCCTAAAACTATCCCATGGTACTGCAACTATCTTTGGAAGGGCTGTCTCCATGTCTTGTCTCTGAACACCTTGTGGACAGTGACTTCTCTTTGTATCCCTGACACACAGCGTTTGATATTTAGTAGGTGCTCAATTAATGTGCTCAATTAATAAATGAATTAGATGGCATATGTATACAGGCCATGGAAGGTGCCTGCAACAAGGAAGGCTGGCTATCTTAAGTCTTATCTTCTCTCCTATTTAAGGGGTCTCCCCACTGAAGAGGAGACTTCTTTTATTGGCCCCAGAGAGGAACACTCTTCAAATTCTATTGTGTCTCTCTTCAAATTTTATTATGCTTTCTTATTTTCCACATAAGTAGCTTATAAAGGGCCTGCAGGTGGGTTTGAAACTAACCACTTGGAAGTTTTGTTTTCTAAAATCAGAAGTATGAATCATAGAGTTGGGATTTAAGTCTGAACTACAGATAAGGTAGGCATTACTATATGTCAATGCCTGTTGACTGTTTTAGAAACTGTTTTAGAAACAGGGACATTTTTAGAAAAAGTTGGAGAATCTCTCAACTATAAACTTTAGATTATGGGGCCTGGGAATCATGTGCTGATAGAATTTAGAAACCACTTTGCCTAAATAACCTTTTCTAGCCTTAGGAATATAGACATCTATGCTCTCATTGTTCATATTTACTAGTATAAACAAACCTATGGTTATTTTTCTTTTTTTGTATTGCATAGGAGTCCTCAATCCAGAGTGGGCTGTTGAACATTAGTTTGAATTGATGGAAAACTAATGTTAAGGAGCAACACACACTGCAGGAATTAATCTTGATTTTTGAAGCTGTACTGTGAAAAAGGAATGATTTATGTACCTTTCTTGGCCAGAGTCCCAGAGTATCCTTAAGATAGAACCTGAAGCCCCATGGACTACCTGACATTACCAGTGTCTAGTTAAGATTCAAAAATATTTCCATTTAAATAATTATATATTCAGGACTTAGACAAAGGATCTAAAAAAACTGAATAAGGTAGGTATTATTTTTTATTATTTCACTGTCACCCAAGGATATACTTGGCTGCAAATATTTGCAACAGTTTAATTTAGCATTATAGAAAAGACAGATGCAGCATAAGATTAGATTGCTCAAATGTTTCCTCTCAAATTGTGCTGATTGCCTGACAGTGCACTTATTGTAGGAGTTCGGGACAAAGCAGAAAGGAGCTTATTATGAGTAAGATATTTCTTTGGAACTGTAAGCTTTATATTTTGAAAGTAATATAAATTTTATTTTCTATGCCACAGCTTAGCTGTATTCATAACAAAATAAAATTAATATAAAACATTTTATCTTACTTATATTCCCCCAAATCTACTAAAAATTCAAGTCCCCACAAAGATGGACATAATTATCCTGGTTAGATGCCTTTTTGTGCTCTCTGCTCACTCTTACTTCTCCTAAGTTTGAAAAGCATGGTTTACTGGATGTGTGGTGTTCATTAGGAACTTCAAAGGAATATTCTATGGTGTTTTTAAGAGGTTCCATGGAAGAATGTGACAAGGGATATCCTCATACATTTTTTAAGATTTTATTTATTTGGGAGAGGGAGATGGATACGGAGAGGGAGAGAGAGAGAGAGAGAGAGAGAGAGAGAGAGAGAGAGAGCAGGGGGAGCAACAGAGGGAGAGAGAGAAGCAGGCTCTCTGTTAAGCAGGAGCCTTATGTGGGACTTGATCACAGGATCCTGGGATCATGACCTGAGCCAAAGGCAGATGCTTAACCAACTGAGCCATTCAGGCACCCCATCTCCATGTTTTTTGAAGAGACGATAAAAATAAATACCCTTCTATGCATATATTTTTAACATGGAATGGATAACATTGTTGATTGTAATTTGAGACGTTTGCAACTGCATTCCTAGGAATTCCTTAAGATTTGCCCTCAATCCAAGATGACAATTTAAGCTATCTCCCTGATATTTCTCATTTAACATCTGATTAGGCACCTTAATCCCCAAGATATTAAAATGCAATTTGGCCTAACAAGATGTATGCTTGATTTTCCTAAATCTCTGTCTGTGATATTACTAGAAATCCAGGTTCAGACCTGCAGGATCCTCTTTCATCTGCTCCCCTATGTTCAGTTAAGAACCCTGTCCGTGTTCAGGTAAGGACCAAATCCAAAAATCTTGACTCTGCCACATCCCTTCATTCCTTTCTTTTGCTACCACTTCATTTTTCTTTTCTGGATTAGTCATTTCCGATTTTGTATTTCAACTTCCTCATTCACCCTACTCCAATCTTTCCTACCTATTACTGCCATAGTCATCTTTCTAAATTCCAGATCAGAGCAAATCATTCCCACTAAAAAACAAGCAGAACATAATAGAAAAGAAAGTTTTAGCAGCTTTTGGTAACAAATTAGGTAAAATTTCTTCCCTTGGAGTGCAAGCTCTTCACTATATGGTTTCTAAATTACTTCCCCCTTTTATCTATAGACCTCACATTTCAGTGAATTTTAATTTGCTTCTAGTTTCTTGAGTATGCCACACTTAAGTCAACCTCCATATCATTTCCTCTTCCTTTAATTTCCACCTGTCATTCATTGCCTTGAGTTGCATATCATGTAAATATCTTTGAAGTCCAGTGTGGCTGTCTTTGAGGTGTTAGCTCCTTAATCCATTTATTATAGTGGTCTTTGCCCCAACTCAGATATATTCTTTGATAACTTTTTATTCAAGTACACTGGTCTAATTTCAATTTTAAATTATTCTTTACATAATAATTTATTGAATGCCTACTATTGTGAAAATTAATAAAGGAATCCTCTTTCAAAATGGGGCAATCCATGAAGGGAGAACTCTCATGCACTACTACTCATCAAAATCTACATAACCAGTAGGAAAAAGAAAGATTTTCTCTCAACCTGGCAACAACAAGCTGCCTGCACATGAGTTAATAAGAAGCTGTCACCACTTCAAACTCTTTTTCCCCCCATAAACTTTTGTTCAAAACAACCCTTGCAACTTTCTCCTTTCCTCTATAAAAGGATGCTGTCCCACTTTGTTATCTGGACTTGCTTACTGTTTGCCATAGTTTGCATGCACCAAATTGCAATTCTTCTGCTATTCCCAAAAAACTCATTTGCTGCTCAGTAATATTTCTTGTTTAATTTTTAAAGTTGACATTATATAGTGTCAGAAGTAGGATAAGAAGGTGATGAATCTTGATGAACTAACAACTCCAGGCATTATGAATGGTAGCCACTTCAGCCTCTTGCATTATGAGTAATCTTTTTATTTTTGGCATGGTGAGCCTCTTGTCAGAGGCACGCTTCCTCCTTTTGGGTGAGCTCTCTGACTTTATTCTTGAAGGAATCAGCCTTTTGGTGACTACTTATTTGTTTGCCAAACCTTTGGTTTTAAAGTATGGGATCACAATCCTCTAAATTTTTCCCTAAGGATCTTCCTTCTGGGACCCTGGCCAATTTTGTATTCAAAACTATGGCCCTTCTTCATGTGTGTTCTTAATCAAATGGACCAACTGAACCCAAGATAATTTGAACTCCTATGGCTACTATGAAGAACTTTTTTTTTTTCCTGCAGAACCAAATTAGAAGACCACAGCTCTAAAATTAAACAGACTAAATAGGATGGCTATTTTAATTGGTACCTGGAGTCTTCCAAATGTATCCAAGACTCTAAAATCACTCTTTGCAAAATAAGGTTTCTAAATTAACCAAGACACATAAATAATTAAAAGTAAATAAAAGGGGCTCTGAGGCTACTATTTCCCTTCCCTGTCCTAATGGTCTCCAGTATCAGCTTCTTCTTTCCCTTCTGCACCACCCTCACCTACTCTATACCTTCTATACCCTCATCTACCAAACTATGGCCCATAATTAAAGAATTTATTAAACCCAGGGAGGAACCTCAAATGTTTTTATAAATGGATTACCTCCTGAAATTAGTGAATTAAAAAAAACAACACAATATCTTTAAGTGTCTTCTCTTTTTGCATCTCTCTATTTATGAAGACTATGTATGTATGTTATAGATATGGTATTTTTCTACTTCTGAGTGATATAACCAAAGCTAATTTATGAAATAAGCCCTATTAATTTGGCTTGAAAATGAAGCATTTATAAATTATCAGAAATGTAAAAGATACTAACTCAAATATTTTTCAGGTTCACATGATTTGGGAAAATATTTAATTTAATAGCAAGTTTAAGGCTGTTGTTTCAATCAAAATGTGTGTCTTTAGAGTTCTCAGCATTAAACATAAAACCTTCATTCTAGCTAGGTTTATTAAAAGTGCAGTAACTTCATGTTACTTCTTTTACAAAATTTGTGAGCAAGAAAATAGCTTAGGCTGGTGGTTAGTTATCTAATGTCTCAAGTTTTTGTGGGTAATCTAAACATAATTGTTAAGAATAAGTAAATTAAAATAAATGTAAGTAGGATAAAGAGTCTTTAGGTAAAGTTTTGCCAGGTTAAAAAAATGATGGATATTCACTGAATATATATATATATATATTTTCTAAATAAGATAGAAAATGGACACCTTAATTGACATAGGCTTATCCATTTCTGGCTTCTTTTTACAGGGAAACAAAAGATACTTGGGTCTATAAATGAACATGTTTTGCATCACATTGAAAAATTATACTTTGATAGAGTATATGTCTCTAGAAATTATGAAATGTACTCATGAAATTGCCAACCTAAAAAAAGCTATTGTAAAAGACAGTTCATAATAGCATACTTAGTTTTCATTAAAAATTAAGGTTTTTTAAGGGTTAAGAATTCTAATTAAGGTTTATAAGTGTAAACAATTCTAATTAACGTATATAATTAAAGCTGGTAGAAATAATAAGGGAAATAGCTCTGTATACAAGGAAAGTAGGGTATGTTTTTTGCTTAGAAAAAGTACAGGGTAAAAAAAAAGTATGAAGTATGGAGATACATTTCTGTTGAGGCAGATAGAAAGGATAGACTAAGATGGACATAAAAAGTTTTAGAAGGTCTGTGAAAAAATAATCTTGGAAAAACTTTTAATATGATCCAGCTAAATAAATTTGTTATAGGGGTTTAAAAATAAGTTTTAATATTAATAGTGTATTTATGTAAAATTGAACCATAATTTTCCTTTTATCTGCTAAGAGGACAAATTTTTCTTGGACTATTGGTCTGCTTCTGATAATAGATTATAAAAAGTTTTCCTTTATACTTTAATCTGGCTTTTTTAAAAAAAAAAGGATTCTATGTTTTTTTAAAATAATTTTCTGTATTTGCTGTCTTTAACAGGTCTCTGATTATGTAAGTTTTAACTCAGATCTATGTATCTTTCTGTATTTGCTTTTTAACAACTTCTATTGTTACCATGGTTAAATGGATAGCTAAGTATTATTTCATAATCCTATTTGACCCATGATACTATTTGACCAAATGTTCTAAAATCTTTTGATATTTTGGACAAATTTCCCCAAATCCAATTCTAAATAGTCTTTTTGACCTTGAACTAACTTTGGGTTTTCTTGAAATTTTCTAAAACATCACAATAGATTTGTTCTTTCTCCTTATAAAAAGAGAGATACTAAGCCCCTTAGGGTTATTCAATATGTTAAATTACATGAGAAACATTTTCAAATAAGTGAAAATAAACCATCTAAGGTTTTGTTATGCAGGTGAATGTTATTAACATAAATATTTTAGAAATTATGTGAAGTTCCTGGAAATCTGGTGTCTTGGTAAAATGTTATTGGCCATGATTCCAATTATCTTAAAATATATGGAAAACCAAATTTTCTTGTCAACTCCATCATAATGAACTTGCATCATATCTTTAATAATGGACATTTTAAGTCTTTTCATTTATAGGGAGTAACGTTTTTATTCAGATACTTTTACAAAATGTACCTACAGAAGTGATTTGTTTTCAAAGAGATTCATGGAAAGAACTCAGAAAAAAGTGCTGGTTTCTGATAACTTTGAGACCATAAAATTAAACTGGGTAAAAATTTCCAGAACTAATGTAAAAACTAGATTCAAGCAGAACAAGAATAACATGGCATTGAATGAATGGAGTAAGATTATTATAATTTTTATGACTCCTAGTTTTCAAATATTACTAGTCCTTCAATGTTTTGCTTGCTACATTAAAAGGACCCCCTTTTCTCCTCTCTTTAAAGCTATTCTCCTCTCTTTAAAGCTATATGAAATACAGCACTTTGGTAAAATATAACTTTGTAAACAGTGATGAAATATTTACTTTTTCTCCCTACCTGATCCCTCCAGAATTTGGAAACTCTTGAGTACTTTTTCACATGGCAATATACGTTGGTTATTTGCATAAATTCAATGAGAATCTGTTTTCCTTGTAATAATAAATAGAAATATTGGCTACTTTACCAAGGCTCTGATTGGATTATTTTCAGAGAGATGTACATAGACTCAGATTTTACAGGACAGTTTTTAAGGAACAAAGGCTACTTTATGGAGCCAATAAAGCTCCTCAGAAAAATCAAATTGGCACCTTGCTTACAAAGTTCTAGAAAAGCAGTTTTGAAAAGTGCTTATATGGTGAATTACTACTCTTGCTACACTTGAGGCAGGCCAAGTTTAATGCACACAAATTAGATATACTGTGATTATCTTTGGTAAAAATCAGGGTAAGTATAGAGAGAAAATTTATGTTTGTACCTTCGTCTGTATGATATTCTAATCCTGTTAATAAACTGTAATAGATCCCAAATTATTCTGGTTTTCTCAAGTATCTGCCTACCATACTCCCAACTAATGTTTCCATTTTTTCCCCCATGCTTCTGATTTGGAACAAAAACTGCCCTTGAACTTCTTTGAAAGGAACTATACCAGGTCCTCCTCATTACCCAAATGATAGCCAGACTTTGGGGGCTTGAATCTTGGACATACATTCCACAGCTAAAGATGGCTGCACCTGACATCTGGTCTTCCAAACCCTGGAGATTTTTCAATCAAATGGATAAGAAAGAGAAGTAGTTGACATTAAGGCAGATTGCTTCCACTCAAGACATCACATCAAGACTTTATATTTCAAATATTAAAGTCTGTCTTTTCCCCCTTATTGCCTTTATCTTGGCATTCTCCTGGAAAAATAAAGTCATCACCTGTATCTCCCAGACCATTGCTAAGGGTGATAAACTCTGGAATTTAGAACATTATTTTTTCAGGCAAAGAGAAAACCTGACTGATTCCTGACCTCTGATGTATTTAGCTGGTTACTTTCAGGTCTGGGTTCTTCATGTAGGATCTTATACAAACTAGATTTAATTTTTTTTAAATCTTATTTATTTAAGAGATAGAGAGAGAGAACACAAGCAAGAAGAGGGAGAGGGACAAGCAGACTCCCCATTGAGCATGGAGCCTGATGTGGGGCTTGATCTCATGACCTGAGATCATGATCTGAGCCAAGCCAAAATCAAAGAGTCAGACACTTAACCAACTGAGCCACCCAGGTGCCTCCACAAACTAGATTTATTATTATGCTTCTCTTTTTGTGTTGTACAATACTTTAAAAATTTTGTGCTTGTTGCCTGTCAAACCCTTGCAAAAATAAACTATCCAAGAGGATGATGTTGGTTCAATGTTTCAAGATGATCTCTAAAGCTTATAGCTTTGATAAGAGGTAGTCCTTAAATGGGAAATGCTTGAGAGCTCTCTATTCTATTCCTTGTTACTCATATGTGGCCTTAAACAGTTTCCAATAACCATGCTCTTTCCTTCCACAGTGGGATATGACAACCAGGAAAGGTCCTTCCTGGCACCAAGGGACAAAATCACTAAATACAGAAAACTGATTCTTGATTGACAGTGCTTTAAAGAAATGTTTAAAATAGTACCTTACAACTTCCTCTTTTCCTTCCAGGCTTGCATATCTGGAATTGCAATTCCCAAATAAACTCATTTGCTACATGATAACCTTGGTTTTTTAATTTAATTTTTAAGGTTGACACTATATATTAGATCTCTGCTTGGAGCTGAGAATGCAAGTCTAGTAAGGAATCTGGTCACAGAATAAAGGAATATCAATATTTTCTGTATACTCTCCTGAAAGTAAGAATTGATGTTATATCATTTTGACTAGTCAACACTTTGCTCTATTTATTGCTAAAAATGCAATGTTTTCTTGGAGATTGGCAACATGAAAGAACTTTTCCCCAGGTATAACATTTACTAGCCCATTTTTTATGTATATACAAAGTTGAGAGAATATTGTTATTGTGTATAGATTCTGGGGAGTGTATATGGTCTAAAGGGAAGCTATCTTCAGGAGCCCAGCATAGAAATCTGCTTGTAAATGGCAAAATGCCTATGTTGGCCACTGTGTGGTAAAGCTGATGGGGTGGGAATTGGGGGACTAGCAAGTAGTTTGAGATAAACAAAATTTATCCAGCATGAATTAAAGTGGAAGGAGGCAAGTCAGGCTCTTTGTCAAGGACCATCCACAAAGTACAAATATATCATATTAAAATTTATCAGCATTTGCATCTTGCAGTAATTTTTCTGAATACCATCTATGAGATATCTGCCACATAACTACAGTTGCACACAGACTAAGGAGAGTGGTACTAAAAAGTCTGTCAAGAAAATGCAATATCTCAAAGTGTCCTCCCACCTCCCAATTTTACACATCTAGCAATCATGCAATAACCATAGTAATTAAAGAGCTAACTACTCAGGGCTGTTGAGTTTTGACATCTTTCCATTACCAGTAAATGTTTTGATAATACCATGGTTATATGTTGGGATACTAAGCAGCAGGAAAAAAGCATCCGATTAAGGAATATGGTACCAGTTGCCATAGGGAATATATGAAAAAGGAATAGTTTTTCTAATGCTCCAAGTGATCCAATATGATTAGATTTCTTTTCAGAACTTATGATTATATAGCTTTGGTTCCCTTGAGGCTTAATTTTACATTTAGGTTTTTACTATATTTTGTCAATGTTGCCCCATGTATTAATTTCCACCTTCTTTCCTTTGTATTAACATAACTTATTGCTTTCAGGACAAAAAGAAATGTATACACAATGATCCTCTACTTTGGGTTACCTAAAGAATAGAAAAAAAATTATTTGTCCCCTAAAAGGCAATAAAAAAATGAAAAAAAAAAGATATCTGAATGTTTTTTTCTTTGTAGCCTAAAATTTAGGATAGAATGAAGTTTTTATCCTAGGCCACAGGTTGCTACAACTGAGATGCATCAGTAGGAAATTTTGCCACATAATCATTGAGGTCAGATTCATCATTATTATTTTGTTTCTTGTCTGAAAGCTTACTAAAAATGACCAAATCTCTTTGGACCCTTTTCAGGGTAAAACTAGAGCTTGTTCACCATTGTAGTAAATAAAAACAGTTAAGTCTCACTTTTGGTACCTGATATATATTGCTGAGCTACAAGATTCATCTACATTCACAAAATGATTGATTTAGGAGTTTCCATATCTGAAAGGCTTCCATAGTTTTAGGAATATCAGCTAAGATTCCCAAGTTCTATGTAAGCATCACAACAGTACAAATATGCTAGAGAAATTTATAATGTATTATATCCAATTATGTCAGCAGGCTATGAATCATATCCAATTATCAAGATGCATAAGTGCCTTTTATGTGACGCTCAAACATCATTAATTTTGTGCTTAGCATAAGCTGCTCAAATGGTATGATTTCAGTAATTTCTAGCATCGATATTACAACATCAATATAAATTCAATGCAAATTGGAAAATGAACATCTTCATCTTGTTTATATCTGTGAAAAGGCATTTACTGAACACAGGAGCACACTGAACCAACACTTACTATTGGAAAAAAGAATCTAGAATGTATCACAGAGAACCTAATAATAGGAATCAGTACATAAGGCAAGTCCCAGAGAAAGCCTAGCTAATCAGCTAAAGCATTCTCACTCTCTTCAGGTAGTCACTCAAGTAAAACCAATATAATTGTTATAAATGTGAGAAATGAAGCAACCAACATTCTTACCTCACAACAAACTGAATTAATCAAATCCAACTCTCACCATAAATTGCTCATTTGTCTTAATATTTATAAAATGAATTCTTTGTCCTGAATACCTCAGTTTGGCATATATCTAAGTCAATTAGAAGTTAAAAATTTTTTTCTACACCTAGTTTTATAGTATGGCTTTTAATTAAAAATGTTTCACTTCTCACTTAATTTTTAAAATGTAGAGCTCAAAAAAAATAAATAAAATGTAGAGCTCCTACATACTACAGAGTAATATTTTCAAGTAATTATATGTCAATTTTGAATTCAAGCAATTAAAATTATTTTAAAAATCCATAGAAACTTACCTCAAAGTCAAGGTCTGAATATCGTGATTTTCTTCTCTGTTAGATTTTTTAAAAGGAGAAAAACCAATATAAAGTTATGTTAAGTCATTCAAATAAAATGAAAATTATTATCTTCAATAAAATGACCTGCATCGTTGTATTACAAGTATTTCCTTCACATAAGAATATGTCAAAATTTTTATGATAAAAATCATTTAGTTATCTCAAAATTTCCCACAAGTTTATCTCCAGTCTGCATTTCTACCAAAATTTCTCTGGCCTTCTGTTTGAGTCCTAAAGTTCTGTATCTCTCAACCACAGATTTTTTTTGGTATTTGATCATTTTCCATGATCGGAAAATCCTAATTTCTGGTTCTTAGAAACTGAAGTATGTATTCTAATTTAGTAAATAATAATAATAATAATAATAATAGTCCACACCCTAGTGAAACATGAATGCAGATGTCAATATCTCAATGTTCGTCTGTGGCTTCTCTGTTAATCAGCTCCTGGATCTAGTTATACATCAGTATGTAGACAATAAGCCTGATAAAATCAGGAAAAATTACTTAAATGAAATTAGTGTGATTCTATAAATATTAGTGTAGGAAAGGTACACTTAACATGTGCTAATAGGGATTTGGTATTGAAGGAGATATCCGGTAGATATAGAAAATGTCCTCTAAATTTTTAGAGAACAAAAGCAAGTTTCCCATGTGAGGTTTGTTTTGTTTTAATTTGGATTTTTTTGGAGGAAGTGGGGGTAAAACAAAAAATAAACATTAGAAACAAGTAATATTTAGGCAGTCGAATATGTATTCCTAAAGACAAACTTTTTTTTTTCTTTCTCTTCTGCTATCCCAATACCTACCTTAAGTTCAATAACCTAACAGGGAATCCTATCCATGATAGTTGATTCTTGTAACTGCTAAATACTAGACAGACAGGCAGAAATACCATTTATTGAAAAACATGTCAACATTTTTGTAGCTAAAGTTACAATGTCACTGTAGAACCAGAGCCTCCCTATGCAACCAACTCCCCAAAGCATGCTTTACTAGACAGAAGGGGATATATTCTAAAAGAAAGATTTTGTTTAAAAAACAATCTATAAATTTTGAAATTATTTTATTTTGGTGGAGCTGGATCACAGAGTCCAGTCTTCAAGGTATGATCAAGGAGAGCATTGAGGAAATTGCTTTATTAAATGGAAATAGCCCGTTGATATCACTTTGATCTTGTCTCTAGTATCATGGTAGCCTAGCCCTGGTGACATCTTGGAAGGAGACAAGTGTATAGGAAGGCATTTCACCCAGGCCTCCTTTGCCATCTCCCGCCACTATTCTTATCTAACTGTATTGTATAAAAATCAGGCTTCAATGTAGTGCATCACTCTTTGCTGCGATATGCTATACTGAATGTCAGTATTTCCATTCTGCTCTTGAATGCTTTGCCTTCTTGGCACTGTGACTCAGCAGGATACTTTGTAAGTATATGTTAAGCAAAATTATTTTCTTAATACAGCAAAATGCAAGAATGGGAACAGTTTTAAGCAATCATTAGAGAAGATTAATCATGAGCTTTGAAGTCCATTTAAAAATTAGTGAGATCTTATGAAAAACTTTCAGCTAGCCAGCAGAGTAAGAGGCCCTTCTGCTGCATGAATTGAGGGGTCCTATGCCAAAGGTCTTAAGAACCGTATGTTGCTCTGTTTCCGAATGTACAGCTGTGTAGCCTAAGAACTGGGAATGCTGATGGACGCATGTCACTAAAGGTTCCATATTTTAGGAACAAGAAAAAAGATGGAAACCTAGAAGAACAGCAGAAAGAGATTTCGCTTCTGACAGCTGATGTCACCTATGCACCTACACTGATATAAAATATGAAAAAAAATGGATATACTCCTACAAATAGATTTCCTTCCCTTCTAAGTCCTATAAAATTTAAATTCTAACATAAAGCTATAGCATAACTAGCAGCATTGAAGGATTAGACTAAGAAATAAACAAATGAAAGATTTCAGTCAAAAGAGCTTAAAGATGAAGGTGGCGGGGATGAGCAGTGAAGATTTAAAAATTAGAGAATGGGAAAAATATGGCAGTTTGTCCTATTATTTTGTATACCCATAATACCGGCCAAGTATGACCCATAATACTGACCAAGTGTATCAACCTTTCATAGTTTATAAAGTACTTTAACATTTGTACTAACTGCCCTGTGGGATGGTCAGAAAAGTACTTTTTATACCTATTCCATGAATTAGGAACAATGAGGACCAGAATAGTTAAAATAACCTGTTTACTTCACCTGGGTAGTAAGCAAATGAGTTGGGATTCACACTCAGATCTTCTGACTCCAAACCTTGTGTTTTATCCACTGTCTCTCACTACTAGCTCAGTGGTAAGAGTGGCAATATTTTATAGCCAAGATGCCTGTGATATTTTTGCTGATTGTTACTAGAAATGTTACCAGTGATTTAGCAAGAATAATATTTGAGGACCCAGTCAACCCAAGAGGACAGAGATGTCTTCTATCCATAAAGTAAGGTCAGGCAGATTAACTTTTATTCATCAATTATATTTTAAAAGAGAAAAAAAAATCAATATGATACTTATTTGAGATAAAAATCTAATGGCAATATAAAAGAATTTGTGTTGACTACAACAACTTAAAAACCATTCAAAAAAAAAAAACCATTCAAACATGAGATACTTTATGAGCAATGATACAATAACAAATAGGAGCCAACCTGTACCTCCATGATGTATCTTCCATTGCAAAATCTAGTTTCTCTTAAAGAGATATCTGGCACTGGGAAATCATGGTGTAATGCAAGAACCAGAGTGTTCAATTTTATCATCCTTGGTATACAGTGCAGTATGTTGGAAAGTCTTTCAAAGCATTTAAAGTTTGTGGAAACTGACTGACTTATGTGTTTATTCAAATGTCCCTCTGAGTTTTCTGGGAAGTTACTGTAAGGTATAAAACTGGTTAGAAAAAGCGGTTATATGTTTAAAAAATGAGATTCTATCAATAAAAATAAGTCATAACAATTTTTCTGATTAAGTTGATAACCGAAGAACTGCTACACTTAAATTTAAAATAAGCCAGGGTGGTATTAAAATATTTCATGAAGATAGGAATCCCTCTGTCTATACATCCCCAACTTCTCAAATAACTTGATACAAAAATAAAAATAAACCTTTTTGTCATAGTGGGTGATAAAAAGAAATCTTTTCAGTTCTTCTATGTGGTTTCCTTTTCCTAATTTTCCATTTAGAATTCACCCTAACTTGTATTCTATCCTCAACACTCTATTAAAATTCTTGTCAAGGTCTCTGATGAGCTCCATCTGGTCAATTCCCAGGGTCAACTTTCTGTCCTTATCTTGCTGGACTGTCAGAGGCTTTTGAAATTTAATCATTTCCTCAAGAAAGCACATGATCTTAGCTTTTCTTTATCCCCCTCCTGTTTGCTGTAGCTCATTCTGAAGTGTCCTTTGGTGGCTCTTCCTTATCTTACTGTCTTCTAAGTGTTGAGTTCCTGAATTATCTTTTTTACCTCTTGTCTCCTGGATGATAGCATTCATTCCATGGTGGTAAATATCATCTTTTAAGTTCCAAACACTCTTTTCTTCTTCATTACAGTCTTCCCCATTACAGAAAATGTCATATATCTAGTTGGTCAAGTCAGACTTAGACATTTCGTTCCCCCCAATCTCTCACCCTGCATATCAAATCCACCAGCAATTGGTATCTATTCACCTCTGAAATCTCTCTTGATCCACCTATTCTTGTCCATCTCACTTTCACATCTACAATCAAAGACAGTCTCCTATTCTGTCTGGATAACTTTGGTAGCTCCCTAACTGTCCTCCAACTTTCTGCTCTATCCCCTCTCCTAGTACCACTGGATTCTGATCCTTTCCCCCAAACCATCAAAGGGATGGATGTATAGATGGATGGATGGGTGGAGAAATGATCCTGACAATCTTTCACTTAATAGTCCTTGTTTACTTCAGTTGTTTTACAAGGCTCTCCAAAATCTGGTTTCTTCTTCGTATGACTGACAATCTCTTAAGGAGCTCACCAATTGTTACACAGGACTTCTAATCCTGTGAAAATATTCCAAACTCTTTTCTATCTCTGTATTGTAGTTTCTTTTGCCTAAGACATCCCCTCATCCTCCAGATAGGTCCTCATAAGCCGTGTTCCTTCTTAACTTTACCCCATACAGCACTTCAAGAGACTCAGACCACCTTATCAAGTCTCTCCCTCACATCCATGGTCCTTACCCAGTCTAATACACTCTTAGATTACTCATTTGTTACCAATTAATTCTATATGTTTTCCATAGGGTTTATTCACCACAGGGAGAGGATCCACATCTGTCTTGATCACTTTTTATATCTTCAGCATCTACCAAAGGGCCTGGCCAATAATTCACAAAATTATTGATGAATAATTGAAGAAGGTACACTACAACAGCTAAACAAGTCCAAAATAATGACTTACTTCTTGTTTTTGTTTTTTGTTGTTTTTCTCATTCTTTGGGAGAATATAGATAAGTAGGCAAACTAAATACACAAAGAAAACCATTACGAATGAATTGACAGCCAAAAGGATCAAGACAACTGAGGGGAATGCAGGCTTATCATTAATGGAAGTTAAAAAAAAAAACAGGGAAATTTAAGAGTAAGGAAATGCACAAGAGCATGAGGCTATACAGAGGAATGCTTAGCAACTTTATGCATTGAGGCATCTCTCCATATCTAAATCCTCTAAAATGATGAATAGTTTCTCAAAGGGAATAATTCATTGTTTGTGTCACTTAAATTAAACTGGACCAAACACTAGAAAATTTGCTGCAAGGAATAAATTGCAGTGACTAATAAATGGCAGTATGATATGACTGCCATTAAAAGTTTTATTACAGAGTGAACAATGAACACACTCAATGAGAAAGCTTTGATACTAAATCCATTCAAAATATCTGTGAAAATAAAACCTGAGGATAATTAATTTTGAAAAATGACTTATTGCAGCTAATTTTGTTTGCATGCTTGCATAAAAGACAAAATTCTCAAATCTAGGAGCAAAAACAAAACACCAAAGAAGAACAAGCCCTCCTCTCACCACAGCTATGTGAGAAAAAAATGTAAAAAAAGGAAAAGTGACTTCTGCACAATGATCAGTTCTATAATGGTTCCTGTTAGAGTCTCCAAGCTCCCAAGTGAGGCTATAATATTTTGCCTAAGCCCTAAATACTGATTTAGCAGTACAGCATTGAAGCTTCTTTGCAGAAATTCAAGATATAATGGTAATGAAATAATAACAACACAAACTTACATCTAAAGTGCTTCTTATAATTCTCAAAGGGTTTTCACATACATTATCTAATTTGGTCCTCACCAGAGCTTTATGGGAGGTAACTGTGATGTGACATTATAGCTAACATGTTTTACCTTTAAAAACCATTATGGTGAGAGTTCTATAATTCATGTATAGAAAACTGGAGTATAAAAATAGAGGCTAGAATGGTGTCCCTTTCTATCCATTTACAAATTGAGGGAGACTTATCTGACAATGTTTTCAGATATATAGTTAAATTTATACTGAAAGGGTCAGAAAAGCTAGAGTAGCAAAACTTTCTGCTCTTGATAAAACCATTTTGTAATCTACTATCTAACTCTGACTAGTCATTAAGGGTTTCTGCATAAAGAAGTAAAATTAAGACACAATTTGTCAGGAGAATAAGAGGAACCACTTAACGTATTTACCTCTAAGCAAACTGTTTCATAAGAATTCTAGTGATAGTGAAGCTGAGAAGCCACATACAGGATTGCCAAGGTAACCTAGAGATTAGCAGAAGTAACTATCCCCCCAGGCTGGACAAAGGAACATGGCATTGTGACTTAAGCCCAGAGGCACCTGGGCAAAGCTGGAAGCATTAAGGAACTGTCACTAAAGAAACACAAAATGGTATCCAAAGCAGAATGTGCAGGGGAGAAATATCCAGGGATATTTTGGGATATCCCAGAAGTACAGGAACCTGCATCAACCTTGAGCGACACAGGGGGAAAAGGTGCAGAATGGGCCATGTGCCAAACAGGCCCAGGACATGCATACAAACTGGGAAGATTTTTGAGTGAGGAAATGTTTATTATTTAAATATAACAGCTACAGGCTTTGGAATAAATGCCACTGTTCCAAAGGTTGAAAGCAAATACTGACCCATTTTCTTATAATACCTAAAATTTTTCAAAGAATAAATAGAACCACAATCCAAAATTGAAACTGTTTCATAGTCCTCAAAACGACCTGAGAACTACGATACCTCAATATTTTCCCTACCTGCTCCATAGCACCTAGTGGTTACTTGCTTTATATACACACCAAATAATCAACACATTTTTTTCATTAATTGAAGGTGCATGACTTAAGTGCTGACAGTTTTATTCTTCAGTTTTAAAATATTTTAAAAATATTTATTTATTTATTTTGGAGGGGGCAAAGGAGAGGGAGAGAAATTCTCAAGCTGACTCCATGCTGAGCAAGGAGCCCGATGTGGGGCTAGATCCCATGACCTGCAAGATTATGACCTGAGCGAAAATCAAGAGTCAGACACTTAACTGACTAAGCCACCCAGGCACCTCTGACAGTTCTATTCTTCTTAACCTTAAAGCACTTAGAGGATATTGAGGGCTGGAGCCATTGTGAGGATTTCTACCATATTAAAATTGCAATTATCCTATTGTTGTGGAAACTGAATCTTTCAGAAACTAAAATTTTCAGAATTGCTCATCAAGCCCATTCTGAGAATGGATACAGTTTGGAAGATGGAAGATAACACATTATAAGAAAAAGAAGAAGAAGAAAAAAAGAAGATAATATTAGGCAGGGAGAAAATCTGGATAAGCTGTTATGCCAAGAAACTTTGTGCATTCATCAAACTTTTTTATACTCAATAACTGGAGGTTAGCTAAACAAACTCCCCTGGAGCCTAGAACCTTTTCTTCTGGCACTGCTTTCAGGATTGGGGAGCCTCCCTCCTTCTTCGTTGCCTCCCACTTATATGAATAAGTACTACACGCTTACCCACTCTTTGGCTTTCGTTTTCTCTCCCTCAAACTTTGGTTTTTCTTGCCTTCCCTCTTCCTTATGCCTACCACATGCTGTGCTACAAACTGGTAGCTTTTATCTTCTTTTCCTTCTCTCCCCAACTCCACCTCCCACCATGGCAATTTATGAATACCCACTTCTCTGGAAGAAACTTCCTGAATTAACATGAACATCGCTTTTATTCTATTCTTGAAAGGATCCAGATGCACCTGGGCATCCTTTGCCGCTGCAGCTTCCCGGGCTGGATGTTCCTGCGGTTTTGAACTTTCTTCTTGCTCAGAGTGGAAGATGACTCAAATTATTCTATGGCTTGGGCCTCATGTCAAATACATTTTCACCCACTTGTGTCTCTTCACGTTGTCTTCTAAGACTCCAGGCACCTCCTGGCCACTGTTGATCCTCTCTTTATGTAGATACTCCAGTCATCTTTTGGCTTTTTCTATGATGTCAGGATGTCATCTTCCCCACTGGCTGGCCCTGCAGATACAGTCTAGCAGAGTTGATAACTCCATTTGACAATGCGTCCCCCTGCTCATAAGGAAAGCTGCACCATCGACTTCATCTTCATGGGTCACAGTTCTATCTCCAAAATCTGCTAGTTGTGATACCTATGTTTTATCCATTTTGTGTCTTTATTCACCATAAGACCATGTGTCTGCAAGGGTTAAAACTAACTTTAAAGTTGCTCTCCTGCTAATGTCCAGACACATTACTGTCTCTTTTAGACAGCATAAAATTGATCAGGACAGAAAGATTCTTTTCCTGGATGTACTATGCAGTTGCTCTGTAACCTTGAATAAATTACTTTACTTTAAGGATTATAACAACTTATCCATTGCACAGAGGTGTTGTGAAGATTAATTAATTCATGTTTTTAAGGTGATTTGAGGATCTGCTAATGAAAAATGCTATATAAATGCTAATTTTTATTATTAATTCCCACATCTACATATTTTCTTTCAGCTGTCTCCTAAAATGGTCACCATAAGCAATTACTATTGAACTCTTTTAAAGAATGAAAATGAGGAACCGAATTTTCATTCTGAATCCTGAATTTTCTTCCTTTTCAAGATGTAAGCCTTGTGATCTCTAAGTTATTTAAATGCAGATCTTTTGGCTGAATCACAGTTATATATGATGCTTATACTTAATAATAAGGATATGGAGATTTGGAAAATTGCAAACTGAACAGAGGAACACTTGGAAATTTAGTCTATTGTTCAAGTACACACAACCTATACAATATCAAACCCAGAAAGGATTTTAGGCTTTTAGATGTAAAGCATTTTTATATTAAGTAAGATATTTTAATGCAATTTTATTCTAACCCCTTTAGCACATTTTAAATAGTCATTCTATAGAGAAGACTCATATGGTCATTATGATTTTCAAGTAGTACATCAGAATTATGATTACTCATGATGTTATATTATTATACTCACAACTCAGTGAAAATCCTTTTGAAACGTTTGTGATTTTGCATAAATATGTAGTTTGTACTTATGTGGCCATACTGTAATAGACCTCCTAGTCTCTGGGATACACAACTTAGAAAAAGAGAAATAGTAGTTATTCTGCTAATTCAGAAGGACAGGACACTTTTGTCTAGTGGTAGTGAGAGTTCCTGCCACTCTAGAATTAACTTGGCCTCACTGTCTCATGCTTTTGGTTCTGAGAGATGATTCATCTCAGAAACCCTATTCTGTTTAAGATTGATCTAGAATCTAGGGATTTATTCTAGATCCCATCTACTTTCCCATTTTTCCCATCTAGAAGTTTCTTGATCCAGTTGGGAAAAAAAGTCACAATCACACTACTCACCAAATTGCTCTAGCCTTACCAGATCTCTCTTCATGTTTACCTACTAGAAGGAATGGGTTTGTGAGGAGAAAGGGGGGACAACTGCCTCTGGGCACTTTTGAACACTAGAACATATAATGATCAGCATATTTCTGATGGAAAGGGTAAGCAACCAGTTATAGTGTCTTTCTCACATAGTGTCTTATGAAATGATCTATCATATTAAAACAATTCACAATACACACAAAAGAGTGCACGTATTGCATTGTATACTAAAGACACATTGTAATATATCAGCAGTAGGTTTACAGCAAAATTTCAAGGTACAAAATATAAAAGTCACATACAAAACAGTAACATGATATGTGGAAATAAAAAAATAAGACACATTCCTTAGATCTTACTTGATTGATTGTAATTTAATATGAATGATATTGACAACTGTTGACTATTGTGAACTTCACTTTATGAGTAGAAAAGAAACTGAGGGGACTTTGCTTTTATAGAAAAGTCATGTGGTCGGACCTCAGAGTCCTGACTCTTAATCGATCAATGTTCATTTCTCCCAAGAGTTCACAATTTAAGATAAAAAATTTTACTGGTCGTCATTATGCAAGGGCTGAGAGCAAAACATTTACTCTGAAAGATATTGATCTAACATAAAAATAGAGTTTATAATCAGAGTAATGGAAGACTCCACAGAAACATTCCAATTTTTTTTTTTTTAATGGATGCCTTCACACAGAAGATCCAGATTTGGGCTTAAAATGTAATACCATCCAGGAGCTATTTTAGCCACCAAAATATTATCTCTGGTACCTGAGAAACATCAGGAGGACCTTCTATTTTTCATCTTTATGAGTGTTCTACTTGGTTCCCATTTGAAATAATTATGACTGATATCCTTTTAAATATAGAGGGCTCCTTTTTCAAAACATGATCTTGAAAAAGAGCATTCTGATGTACCACTGGAAAAAAAAAAAGTATGTCTTGAATCTTAATCCCAACATGCCAAAAATTTTTGGATGATACATAACTGCAAAGAGTCACTCTTCTTCCTCAGTGTCATATGATTCAATTTCTTAAATATCAAATATTTCAAATATCAAGAAAAGGTTTATTCTATTGCTTACCTCTAATGAACTCATTGATATCGTTGACCCAGTTTCACTTCTTGATAGTCCTGCATTATCATCCAACTCAGAGGCCATGAAATTCTTCACAGCTGTGCGAGGCTCAAAGGGCAAATTCTGCATATGTTCCTGGGGTGCAAGGTGTTGATCTAAGTTCATATTGAACTGGTCCATGACAGGTGGATTCATGTTGAATTCCGGATTCACTTTGTAGTGCAATAGCCTTTCATGTGGCAAGGTTTCCATACCAATATTCATTTTGCTTTCCTCTTTCATTGATGGCTGGGTATTTACAGAACTTCTGGGCATCACGATATAGTCACTTTCCATCATTCTTTCTTGAGGATGGACTATGTCCATATCAGCTCCTCTCAAATTGTCATCGGTACATAAGTACACAGTTCTTCGCAATTCACTGTTTTCTTTTTTCAAACACTGATTGCCCAGCTCATTCATACTCATGGGCATATGCATACCCGTGGGTTGCTGGATAATGACTTTGGAAATGACGTTTCCAGGCAGTGTGGAATAGCTAAGCCCTTCAGGATTTGTTCCCTTTTCTTCTTCATCATCATTTAGAGAAATCCTAGAGAGTGTTCCTGTTATTGTTGCTGCTCGGCAAGGACCAATATCCTTATGAAGAACTGTAAATTAGGATATACAAATTCATAAAAGAAAGTTAATGTGTTTTTATTTTTTCACTACTGCATTTTGCCATCTTTCTATGAAACAATTTCCTGAAAAAATTAAAAAAATAATATTTAAAACATTATATATCTATTGTTTGTATATGGCTCAGATTACTCAATCACTCTTTATTGATTCTGACATGCCTTCATAGATCTCAGGTAGTTCATAGCTAAAACATATCTGAAAGTTGACTAATGGACTTCCAAAAATCTCAATACTATATGCATAGCTTTCCAGAGGAAAGACAGATACCAGAGAAGTTTCTCCATCAAGCTATTGCAAAGAGTTTAATGAAATCATGGATATATTTCACATGAATTTGACTTTCTCTCAAAGGCTTTTCCCCTAAAGAATTCTACAAGTTCTATTCATTAAAATACTTCTTGAAAGAGGTAATCAATGAGAATTTCATCCTACTGCATTAGAAATTCCTCCAAAATTATGCATGTTGAAAATTAATGAGCATTTATCTGTGAAGTCCATATGGTCAAGGTAGATACAGGGTTCAAAAGTATTTACCATCTTCAGTTCCATGTGGGGGAAAAAAAAAAAGAATTTCTTTACAAGATCAATCCATATGCTCGAATGCCCTCGAGGGGGTATTAAAATTGCCACTGATTTTAAGCAGGAAAAAACTGTATGAGCTTCTGAAAACTCTATCCAATTTAAAGCTTGAAAAATAATGACTTAGAAAAATTCAAAATGCATGATAACTGGCAGTAAGGGGGTGGTGGTGGAAATGAAAACATAAACCAAACCAAACCAAAATAAACTAACAAAAGAATTCAGAATTTTTAATTAAAATGTACTTTAGCATTTTTCTTGTCTCTATATGAGAAGAAAGTCATATTTAATAGATAATAATAGAATGACTTGAGGAATGCTTAGCTGTAAACAAATATCAATTTTGAGGTAGGGAAGAATGAAATTCTGAAGAAGTATTCTTGGTAGTTTTGGTACTGAAAGAAAACAGAAAAGCACTGTGTGCAAGGTGGCTTAACATGTGCACTTAACTCTCTGCTCTACCTACAAAGCAGAGCAATTGTTGCCAAAAATTTCTTTAGGCAGATGACTATAAAATATTTAGTTTGAAAAAAAATATTTAGTTTGTTGTTTCCTAATGAAAATTTCAGATACATTGAATTTTACCCATTTTTATTCAATTTTCCAATAGCATCATGATTATTCATTAAAGCAGAGATTAAAAAAACAGATTACATCTTTCCCAACTACAAAGAAGACTTCAAAATGATTTCAAACATGCATCATTCAAAAAAATGCATCATTCATGGAGTATCTTTTATCTTTAGAGATACTGTATTTCATTACTGTATTAGGTCTCTTTATTTCAGACACTAAAAATCCTGTTAAATCTGTATCTACATTTTTTTATTAATCCATAATTTGGTTGTAAGTTTTTGTATTTATTATTTTAAAAAGCAGAATAATTCAATTAAAAAAAGTTATTTCCCAACCTCAGATCAGTAATGAATTGCAGTTGCCAGAAAAAAATTATCTAAAAACATTACAGGGCAAAGCATGTTAAATTAACAGACTTAATGACATTATAAATAAAATACTTTAAAAAAACCTCCAAATTCAGGGAAGAATATTTTAAATCTTTAACTGCATGCAAAAACTAATCCAAAATTTAAAGCAGTACAATTTAAAGGCCCATTATGGGAACCAGTCACATTACTTTAAGGACATACATAATTTTATACTTTTATAAATATATTAGAAACTATAAAGTCAAGTTTGGTACTGAATATTGATTTTATTGTCTGTATTTGTACAAGATATGTTTATTTTGCATCATTAATATGATTTGCAGTTAGAGTTACCATATTTTTATCACATGACACAGCTATCTTTACTGAAAAATTGTGTATCTTAAGTATTTGGGGAAATATAATTCTTATGAAGTAGTGTATACTCCATATGTGAGATATGTCTGCCTCTTGGACTTGTTTAAAATGGATATCTAAATTTTGAATGGAAACATAAACAAATTCATATCACTTACACATACAAACATGATGTTGAAGTGATGAGACTTTTATGAGAAATTACGTTGTAAAAGGCAAAATGCAAACACAACACAGCAAGACAAAAAACGCCTATATATTTTGCATAATCAGTATATATTCCACCCTTTGGGAAAGTGAATTTCAACAAAATTTGGAGTCAACAAAACTCAGAGTCCATGAATTGAAGCTTTAAAATTGAATTGAACAGGAGGCCTCTAGAAAAACTCAGAGGCAAGCTCCTGATGAGCTGAGTTAAAAAGGGCACAGACAAAAAAAATGAAAACACCACAAAAATATTTTCCAATAAGATAATGGTCCTGGGCTGTATTAGGAGTACTAAATCCCAGAATGAAATGAAGTCTGGGGAGATGGAGTATATTTAACAAAAGAGCAGGCTTGGGGAGGATGGTCTAATACAATGGTTCTCCAGCATCACATGCATCAGACTACCTGGATGGCTTGTGAGAACACTGATAACTGTACCCCACCCCACAGTAGGTCTGGGGGAGGGCCTGAAAATCTGCACTTCTAACAAGTTCCCAGGTAATGCTAACATTGTAGGTCTGGACAGAACCATTTTTTTCCTCTTTTGGTTCTCTATCAAGAAGAACTGTATAAAGAGTACACCAAAAAAGGCTGAAAGGAAACTAATTAAATGTAGGAAAATAGGAATTAAATGAATACCTAATTATTTTAAAGAAAGTCAGGCTTCTGGACCCCAGACAAGTCACATCCATCTTAGAATACAGATGTAGAACCTGGCACCATGGCTAGTGATCTTTGAGAAATTATGGAGAGCAGATAGAGCAAAGGAAAATGTTTTATCAGTTTTCCAAAAACAGAAGTGGTAGACTTTGGAAACCAAACACTCACAAGATTGTTTCTTAGCAAAAAAAAAAAAAAAAAAAAAAAGATTGTTTCTTAGCAATATTTCTCTAGATATTAAACATGAAAGAGTGATTCCTAATACCCTACCCCCAGGCCTACTATGGGTTGCTAAGTTATGACAGTTTTTCTACTACTCTGCTATGACCATACTCTTCATAGAGTATTTTCACTGAATTCAGAAATGAGAATATGAACTTAGTCTCTCATTGTCTTGTGATTATGACAATTCTGTAATCTCAGAGCCTGCAAAGATGTTTTATAGTTATGAGCTGAATCTGAAAAGTATACTTAAAGGGAATCAGTGTGGGGTGGGTGGGAGGTGCCCTATAACCAAAGCAGGGTTCTATACTCACCGCCTTCCCATCCAACTCCTTTATTGACAGTTTGAATAAATATTTAGAAGGTATTCTTATCAAACTTTCAATACCCAAAAAATTTCAAACGGACAGAATGCTAACCTGATACTAGCAAAATAGCAAATAGAGATAAATGCAAGGCTAGATTTTTCTTCAAGGAAAAAATTCCAGAACCTTTAGATAATCCTCTGCCAGTAAAATTCTGACAACTACTAAAAAAAGTCTTAGGGATTTCAGATGACAACAAATTGCAAGTAGTAATGTACCAGGTGCTATGAAATGAGATGCAAATGTCGATAACATTAATATAAATAAAGAGCCAACTGTGAGAATTGCTGACATTTGGGCACAATCTAAAAATTATTAACAAATTGGAGGCTACGTGGGCGCCATGGCTGCTCAGGAGGGTGCTATGAGGAATAAATGAGGAACCACAGTTTGGTCTGGAAAAAAACGGCTTGGATTGGACATTTGCCTCCAAACATCTGGATACTTAGATGAAATAGATAGCCACTCTTATTCTAGTAGGCAGCACTAAAGTCAATGAATACAAGGTAAAAATAAGGTATATTATATATTCCAACAGAAAGAAGCATTTGCAACAGCTGGAATTATCCAAAAATGAAGAGATTCCTTTCAAACTCTTGAGTCATCTACCCCGGGTGAGAATTTAGCCCCAGACTGAGGACAGACATTGTTCCCAGGACCCCAGCCCTCTACGGCAGAGAGTGCTGCATGGTTTCTTCTTGGGCCCCACTAAGAATGTAGCAATGGCAGCAGCTATGATACACACAAACACACAGGATGTACTTCAACCTTGCAACAACCAATATTCCACAAATGATGAAAGTGAGGCAAAAAGAGGCCAAACTGGCCTTACACCTGACAACCAGTAAGCAGTGGAGCAGAAGTCTTACGTTTCCAAGTCCTCACTTTTCTGTTGTCACTGTGTTTCCTATTAACCATTCTTAGTTTCTCTGCCAATCCTCATTTTTCCTTCACCCCCTACTCTCTCCCCTCCACCACAATTTGCTATTACAATGCTTCCCTTTGAAAGGTTCTATTTATTAATCTACGTGAATACGTGATGTGTAAACTGCAGCACTGTCTTTAAAATCAAAATCATAAAATGATTTAACATCCCTAATGATATATTTTTTAAAATTTTTATTTATTTATGATAGTCACACACAGAGAGAAAGAGAGGCAGAGATACAGGCAGAGGGAGAAGCAGGCTCCATGCACTGGGAGCCCGACGTGGGACTCGATCCCAGGTCTCCAGGATCGCGCCCTGGGCCAAAGGCAGGCGCCAAACCGCTGCGCCACCCAGGGATCCCCCTAATGATATTTTCGAAATCCAAATATTCTTACCTGATCGACAGGCAATGTCTACATCCTTTTCAAAGTCTGTCTGTAACAACAAATAATAAGGTATAGGATCACCATTTAATGAAGACCTCAAGTGACTTTTATGCACTAGATTAACTGAAGTTTATAGATATCTGACTAGGCAGTACCAGATTATTGTTTTGTGTAAAAAAAGTTTCTCAGGGAATAACTGAATTGTTTTCATGCCTATTTCCTAGAGACCAAATGTTGAATTAAAACAATGGAAAAATGGTATAAAATTTTAATAAAGCAATACATTACCCATTGTCATCTTCAGTCAGGAGACTGACACCATATATAAAAGGATAGAGTTTCAAGGCAATTCTTTAAACCACAATAAAAAAACTATGTGCATGATTATGAACATATTTAAATAAATGTCTTTGCTATTTGTATTTGTAATATATTCACTTTGAATATATTGTTTATAATGTAGTATCTTATAATACAGCTTTGTCAAACCCTTAATAGTCAAACTAGGCTCTTCTAATGATCCATTTTCATTCAAATTGACAAAAGACTTTTAGAATTAGGAATTAAAATTGAAGATAAAACAATACTAATCTGGTCTACAACCTGCTATCATCCCCATATTTCCCACAAACTTTTAAACGATCAGTTAATTTTTTTAACATTAAATTAGTCCATCTTAATCGAGTTCTTTCAGTCATATACTGGAAGATATCATTTAGAAATTCTAAAATTTATTTTATATTTTAAGTTAGAAATTTCAGTATTTATTTGTTTCAATACAGAGTTGATAATTCCTTCTCAAGCCTGTTATTAGTATATCATTTCAACTATTTTATGTTGCCTAATCCAAAACCATTCATAGTAAATTGAGCATATTGTAAAAGAAATTTCCATTTAAGCCCTGCTTTTAATAAATCATAGTTTGAATTTTAGCTCATTTCTCAAAGACACCGAAGTGTTTATGTCTAAAGTATCGCTTAATCTCAACAATTGAGCTTGTATACAATGACTGACCTTTGATTGGAATTGTGGCTATGCCCTTCTACCTTAGGGCGGTGGTTCTAATCTTGGGCTGCATATTGGAATCACCAAGACCTGGGTCCCCACCCCCTCCCCAGAGATTCTGATTTCACTTGTCTGGAGTGTGGATTCTAATGCACAGCCAAGGCTAAGAACCATTGCTTTATGAACAGAAGTGCAGGTCCATAGTGTTCTGCCCTGTAAACATGCTTCCTGTGGATAAATTATTTTCCCTCATTCTGTGCATAGGTGCAAATATGCTCTGGTGTTGCATACAAACCCCACACTCAACACATCAGGGGGCCAGTAGCAGATCCAGGACTCCTAAACCATCGAGACAGAATGGTTATCCAGTATCTATAAATCTGTTAATGAACTAAAGCCAAAGTCACTCAAAATGGGACTTGGATACTATTTTAGTAGTAAGAATATTTTTTTTTATTCCTGTCACAAATCATGACTTAAATCACCAATAAGAAAGAAAATAAAAGCTCACCATTATTTGAGCGTGCCCATTAGGAAAAGAACTTGAAGAATCAGCATTGATGGGATCCTGACAGTTTCTCAATCGGCATCTAAATGCATCCTGAACCTGTAGGAGGGGAAAAAACCTATTAATTTTCTTCTCTCTTGGTAATGACCAGATACTGTCTATATAGGCAATCAACTTTGAAATGGTAACTCTCATTGTTTTAATTTAATACCCATTTTATTTACTTTTGTTTACTTCTTCACACATATACTGGTGACCCCAGACTTGATGTCACAGACATTTATCACTTGCCATAATCATTTTTTTAAAGATTTTATCTATTTATTCATGAGACACACACACACACAGAGAGAGAGAGAGAGAGAGAGAGAGAGAGGCAGAGGCACAGGCAAAGGGAGAAGCAGGCTCCATGCAGGGAGCCCGATGTGGGACTTGATCCTGAGACCCCAGATCACGCCCTAAACCGAAGGCAGATGCTCAACTGCTGAGCCACCCAGGTGTCCCCACTTGCCATAATCTATAGGGGAGAGTGCTGGGAACTCCTCAGTTTTCACCAGGGCTGCATCTGGCTGAAAATCAGTAATTCTTGCCAGAGGGCAGATTTATTTTCACTGCTACGAACTATGTGTACGTGTCTTTCAAGGGGGATTTATTACTTGGTATGGCATCATCTTCATAATAACTTTAAACATTGTGGAAATGAGATTACTCAATGATCTTTTGACTGGAATGGATTTGGGATTTTCCCTTTATGTCTCATGGAAGAGATCATACTGGGGAAAATATTTCTTGTCTCCCTTCAAGTACTATGTGCCCTGTTGTAAAAACAACACACAATGAAACAAAAAAAAGATAATACAAGTGCTTTTTCTGGTTGTCTTAGAAAAGACGAAGATCACTTTGAAAAGCCAAATTTCCTTAATAGGCAGTCACAATTGGATTCTAAGTAAAGACACACATATCACAAGGAAATTTGAAGAACATTAAATCCTTTATTAAACAAGTGAGTAAACACGAATAAATGAATAACACACAAATCAACTGATAGCTATTCTGATCATATGATGCCTTCATATTATCATGTCCTTTCTACTTCCTGTGGCTCATTAGGCTCCTAACAAGCTATTGACAGATATTATCACAAGTAGCTTCTTATCCCAGTCAATAGCAAGGTCATTTTATTCGTATTTTGTTGTTTTGACTTCACAGGACTGATACCCTCCTTCTAGTTTATTATAATCTGTTTTATTGGATTAAAAAACAAAGTAGAGACGATGTTGCATATCCCCGGTTTTACTGAAGTGCCATCATGCAAACAACCACAGTAAACACCTTAATGAACTATCTTTACTTTTGAAAAGCACCAACATAAAATATCCTGTCACAGTTCTGCTGTAAGATGTGCATAGTATACATATTGGCCAGAAGAAAACTGAGCTTATTGTTTTCAGCTCCTCTCACCCATGTCATAAGTCATTATTGCAAGATTTGGAAAGTGACACAGGATTTAGTCACTACCCCAGAGTTCTGGCCAACTTGTACAATAAGGAGACCTTTGTCAACTTCTTTTTCTCCAGGATTCATGTTCTAATCCTGATGATATAGCCACTAGAGCTGTGAATTTAGGGAGCGGAGGATGAACTCTTATCTCTTTTCTATCCTCTGATTCTAAATATTTCTAAATCTGAGATTTACTGGGAAAAAAAAGAATGAGGAGTTGCCTGATCTAAATGAGCAAGATAATTTCTTCTTTTTCCCTTCAAACACATCAATACAAGCATAGACTCAGTGAAATTGAGTCTTATCATCTTTTCTTAAAGAACTGAATAAATATTTAGAACTAAATCATCCAGCTTATCTCTCCTTGAAGGAGACAGAACATGGAAAAAGTTAGATTCTTTAGATAAAAATGCTCCAGGTTCCTCCTTTTTCAGTTAAGAATAGCTATAAGCCATAGAGTGACATAGTAATAATCAAAAATTGGTAATGAGTCTAGTGTCTGCCAGATGATTACTATTTGCTATACAGAAATCTACTCTGGGGAAAAACACTAAGAAAAGGTATCTGTTTGCAGAAAATGAAAAAATCAAAAGAACTAACGTCAGAAAACAGGTATGTGCTAATTTTCTGTTTGTGCCCCAAGGCAACTGTTAAAGCAGCACAATTTATAAAGGTAAATAAATAGTATGTTAGAAATATTGCCTTCTAGGATCCTGCCTGTCACATGAAGACTTTTTTTTTTTCAAATCTATTTCTAAATACTAGCATATATAACATATGAAAGTGGCACTTGGTAATACTAAACATTCATTTAACCGGTCCACGCTAACAACTATTTTCAGACCTTCAGAGTGTAGCTGTCAAGGATATTTTTGTCTGACAATGAAATATCGAAAAGCAACTTCTGTTAAATTTCTCTTCAAAATTCACTATCTGATTGCTTGAAGGAGATATAAAAGAAATCTAACTCTTTTTTCATAACATGCACATACAAAATCAGTACTTTAAACTACCAAATTCCCAAATATGACAATGGATTAAGGGCATTTCTACCCTAGAGAATGATGTCAGCTTTATGAATCAGTCAAAGCTATTCGGAAGAAACATAAAACAGAAAAGCATAAAAATTCTTCAGTAAATTCAAAGTCATTTTAATGATCATATAAATGCCATAATATAAGTGCTAGATTCTCTGACACATTTAGTGCTACTATTACTTCTAATTCAGAAAGTTTTGCAGGAGAAATTCCACTTGATTCCAAATACTCTGTTTGATTTTTACAAAATCTTAAAAATGTATTCAGGCAATCTACATGAATTAGTTTAACTATTTGTCCAACACTTTCAGGGAGGAATGATGAGGCTAGATTTCAATTTTTTTTAATTTTTATTTATTTATGATAGTCACAGAGAGAGAGAGAGAGAGAGGCGCAGAGACATAGGCAGAGGGAAAAGCAGGCTCCATGCACCGGGAGCCCGATGTGGGATTCGATCCTGGGTCTCCAGGATCGCGCCCTGGGCCAAAGGCAGGCGCCAAACCGCTGCGCCACCCAGGGATCCCGAGGCTAGATTTCATAATGAATATTTCTCAGCACAGAAAAAAGGATTTCAGGAGGTACAGTACCTGGAAAATATATCTGCAGCTATTTGGAAACATTTTGATAATTAACTGGATTTTCTATCAAGTAAACAAAAAGACTTTTATCTTTGGTGAATCAGTGAATTGTGTTAATGGAGAACAACTGGAATTTTTTAAAAAGCAAGTCTACAAGGACCATAATTCTAGACAAGAAGAAAGCATAAAAAACAAAGAGCCTATATTTGGCTATTCCATACTGACACTAAAATCTTCTGTGCCAATTGTCATATTTACAGTGCAGGACAATAATAGTCTTGGTGTTTCTTGCCTTGTGGTTAAGATTTGAAGAAAAACAATTGTTGAAAGATTTATATATTTATCTTAAACTCCTTCACCTGACTTAACTATTTGTGGGGAACAAGACACTTGTTTTAGGTAACAATTTAATTAAATAAGTTTTTATATAACTCCAAGCTCTTGCAATATTATCATTTTAAACTTACACTAGACCAGTACACACATTTTAAAAATAAGTTTGTCTTGAATAATTAAATATTTGACATATTACGGCACAATTAAAATCTAGCCTCCAAAATGTCCTCTCTTTACAATACTCCATCAAGAGGTCTTTAACCTTAATTGACGCCAGACAAAAGATTTAAAAGTATTGAGGAAGTAGCAAAGAATAGCTATGTAAATAGTCTTGGAATATTTAGGGCACTTTAAGGAAATCTAATGTCATGTTGGGAAATGAAAAGAGAATGTCAAGAAACATCTTAAAAAAACAAACAAACAAACAAACAAAAAAACAGAATAAGCCATCAAGGCTATCTTCTGAAAGTATCCAACAGAGCCACCACCAAAGTTATCCTGACTAGTTCCTGCTGGGGGCTGCTCCAAAAACTCCTGCAAAAGCTATCCATCTTTTTATTGTGGATGGTTTCCTGGGTGAGACATGAATTCAAAGAAGTTTGCAGGGGTGTGTCTTGCTTCCGTCTCCCTCCACGGGAGAGCGATCTGGTTCCTCTCAGGAGCAGCAAGCCCAGTTTCTCGGTTGGTCCTGACTCTGAAGGCAGCTGGCAGAGTGTCACTGCGAAAGTTGGTGCCAGATTTAGAGATTGCTGGGGAAGAGCACCGAGCAATGTTTGGCAGTGTTGCAATTTAGAGAAACCTCACGGAAAGAGCTGCACAGTGTGAGATGGGCTCTGTATTTAGCTACCGTGCAGCTCAGACCCCAAATCTTTACCTTTTAAGAAGACAGTTTTACTTCTAGATATTCTTGATTTCCTATTCCAGAGGATCATTTTAAGACAAGCAAGAAAATTAAGTTACATCCTTATAATTATTTGAGAGTGTTAGCTGGGGGTGGTGGGGCAGGGAAGGGAATTTCTTATGCATTCTATTTTTTTTTCCTGGATCTAATGTCTACTATTGTTTCTATGGATTCATATTAAACAAGTGATTCAGCTCTTTTTAATCATATTAAATTCCGTATAATTTAATCATTAAATGAACCAGTAAGATTATTCTCAATTTCATGTGTATCATCGTCAATTGACATAAATAACACAAATGACTTCACATTACAAAAGTATTACATGACTTCTCTGATAGCAAGGGAAAAAATGGGTTATCTTTTGCTTTACATGGAAGGAAAATATGGACTTCAGTCCTAACAACTAACAACTTTCTCCTGGAATCTTTTAACACCAAAGGACCTATCACTTACTCTCAAAATTATAGCCTTTTCCTTTTTTAAATATCAGTTTTGGGGGTAACATAACGCTTCCCTAGAGGGTATTTCACATATATGATCTGAAATAAAAATGTAACATTTCTTTAGCATGCAAATTAGAAAAGGAGGAAAGGAAATTCTATGTCAGACATTACTACCACTTATGCCTTCACAGAAGATACTTCACTTTAGCCTCATGACATCCACTTTAAGGCAGGAAATAAAAACTTAATTCATGATTTCTATTTTATATTTATTTTAAATTTCTATTCTAGACATAGTCAACCTTCTGCCACCAGTTTAACAATGTTGAAAGGTGGGATCCCAGGGAGCTGGAAGGAGTGGGAAGTGGGATTTGCCCATTCTTTTGGCCAGATACACAGAATAATTTTAGGTAGAACAAGCCATGATTTTTTACTACCTGGAAGACATGCCTGAGTTTGCCAATATTTGCCATAAACTCTGTGTCTCAATTTGTTCACTGATGCCACTTTATTCATCTGATTTCATGCTCTCGTTAAAGCTCCTAGAGCTCTGCCTGGGGTTGGAGAGCCACAGGTACAGATTAAGACTGATATACATATTCATAATATAATTATAATTATGCTCAAGTCAGAAAAGCCTAATCTGGAGGGAGAGGTAGGATTTATAAGACATGGAATAAGGGAGGTTGGTGATTTCTGGGAATAAGTATATAGGAATATAAGCATATGATCCTTGCTTATGTCAAGTCCATGTTCCTATTTAAAGGCAGTTTTGTGCTTTCCATTTTCTGTTCTGATAAAATACAGCTTCCTTGCAGGACCTGGAGCCATTCTCCCATTTCCAGGAAACAAACAAACAGGGATCCCTGGGTGGCGCAGCGGTTTGGCGCCTGCCTTTGGCCCAGGGCGCAATCCTGGAGACCCAGGATCGAATCCCACATCAGGCTCCCGGCGCATGGAGCCTGCTTCTCCCTCTGCCTGTGTCTCTGCCTCTCTCTCTCTCTCTCTCTCTCTCTCTGTGACTATCATAAATGAATTAAAAAAATTTTTTTCTAAAAAAAAAAAAAACCCAAATCTTTAAATGTATTTCTTCTTGAACTTTCAATTTGGCCTGATAAAGACAAGGCTTTTAGCAACTCTCACCTTTCTCCCTTAAATGTTTGTCCTTTTGAGTAAGCTGAAAAATCTTAGAATCAACAATTCCCTAACCCTCCCTCCCTGGACCGCTCACTAATTCTATGAAATTTATTGAACTTCTTCATGACGTGATACACAGTGGCCTTTTACCATGATCACTGAACACCGCAATGAGAAAGCTGTTAAATATCCCTTAATGCTGTGCACTCAAATGTTGTCAGTATTGTCTTTCTCTTGAGGCTACAGTTATAACCACGTTTTCAAAAAAACATTCTAGTGTCTAGGATCCTATGATTTGCTTTATGCCTCCAGGTACCCCAGATGGTCCCAGAGAAGACTACTCTATATTCACCACAGGCTCCATTCCATAGAAACCACATGCCTAGTAATCTCTCCCCATTTTCCTTTATTTGAAACTTTTACTTCCTTAATCCTTTGACCCCATATTTGCCCTAGGACCCATTACTTTCTGAGGTCTCCTATCTCCTACTCCCTCATCTCCAAAGACTAACTGGAACTCCTGCCTTCCCTCATTAAGGGAGTGCACAGACACACACTGCCATACTAATGAGTCATACCTAATTTCTCTGTAAATGGTCAGGCTTGGAGATTCATGCAACTCTCCACCAGAACTATAGCATATGCAATATGACCTCTTTTTAAATGGCTGTCTAGTTAACATTTATTTTTCTAATGGTTTGGGGAGAATATCGGTTTTAGATGAGATTGGTAAGGATGCTTGTCTGTTTTATGTATTCATTGTCATGTACTTGTAAATCATTTTGTTTATCTGTATTCTTTATGGAAATAAGACCAAATTGGAAATTGGAAGGGAAAAAAAGGCAGAGGGGAATGAGAGGAAGAGAGGAGGGAAAGAAAGAAAAAGCTGTTCATGTTTATTTCAAGCACTTTGTTACAAAATCACTTCACCGGTTTGGATGAAGATTCTGAGACCTCATCTGGTGCAGCCTAACCTCCTGCCGGTGCTGGGGGAAGAAAAAAGAGGATCTTGGCCCTTCTACTGCCACTACCCAGCAGCCACAGGACCCTCACCTACTGATACAACAAAGTCATCTATTTAAGCACTTGCCTTTTCCCTTCCATTTAGTGAAAGGGTTTTATTGTAGCTTATTTTGTATCACAATCTTGTTATTTTCCCCCTCTGACATTAAGCTGTAAGATTGTCTTAGAGCCAAGCACAGCCAGAGACAGGAGAGATGAGAAGAATGTGCAGGCACCAAGAAAGCGGTTTCCTAGCAACAGTAACTATTTCAAAGGTTTCATAACTTGTGTAGTTTGAATTTCCATAGCAATGTGGGGAATAGTAAATAGTAGATGTCGTTATGGGCTTAATGCAAATGAATTCTAATCAAGAAATGACGAATAAAAGAAGGAAGCATCTATATTTATTCTATTACATTCTGTCTTACAAGGTATTATACATATTAGCTTCCAAGATCTATGTTTTGTTGCTGAAAGTAATGTGTGGTGAATCGTTTGGTTTAATTATTTTTCTTCTTATTCCCTCCTCCTGTTGTTTTCTCTTTTGTCAGAGGTACCTACTAAAGCAATTCAATAGAGAAAGTTGCTCCAGAAGAAGCAGCTGTATTTTCAAGATTACAAATTTTATGAAATTTATATATTGAGATGTCAATCTGGAGGTCACAACAAATTGCTATGCAAATAATCAATTTGCTTCTTTTTTTTTAACGTTGAATATAATTGAGTTGACAATAACAAAGTGATCATTTCTCCCTTCCCTTCTGACTTGAAATGATTTGGTTTTAAAATTGGATCCACTAAAAGCAAAGGCACATTTAGAATAAATCAAGCCCCATACATATCACATTTAAAATGCCAGTTATACTATTTCGTTTCTTTTCTCCTTCTTAAACTGCAAGGCTATATTCCTCCCCTGTGTACACCCACCTCCTTCACAGGAAGACTGCAAAAGTAAATATAGGAAAAGGCTTTTGAATTCATATTGAAAGAATCATTAAAGACTACAAACGACCAAATTATGTTACTGCGTGTCAAAAATACACATAAATAAATATATGTATATTTGTATTCAGTCTCTCTCTAAATCAAAGGAAATATTTCTTACATTGCTTATACATTTTTAATAAAGAAAACCCATACAAATCATATTGGATTATTGTGAAAAATGTTTTAAAGTGAAAAAAGCAGTAAAGGGAAAATTGTATTCCCAAGATCACCTATGGGATTATCAGGTAGTTTGACAGGAGTCATTACCCAGTATTTTATAGGTAGCTAGCTAGACAATTTTCTTTGGTGTATTTTTATGGAACTTTTGTTCACAGAAGACACTGGGAATATGGGGAGATGCTCCTCATCTCTTGGACTGTGGTTAATGTTAGCGCAGTGTGACCACAGGTAATATGAGACAGACCTATTGCTGGTGTGTTAGGTGACATATAGGTAACAGATCAAAAAGATTCCTCTGAACCCAGTGAAGCCATCTTATGATGTGGTCCTCGGGATTTGCAAAACCCTTTTAAACAAGGTTCTTTTGGTTTTTCAGTAAAAACTTCCCTTGAGAAAGTCTGAAAGGGACTTGAAACTGAAATCTGCTCTGTGTACTTATAGCAGTGTTACAGGATATTTTTAAGGTCAATGCAAAAATAATGGATGTGTGATTTTTCGATTTCGGTGTTGGAATGATAATTATGACACTGCTATTAATTTATCAGCTATAAAACTATTCAATTTGAACTAATCATTGGAAATGCAATAATAACAGGGCCAATATTCATATTTTTACTTCCTACTAAAACAGCAAACTTATATTTACAGACATCTATTTTAGCAGAAGCATTTATTATGTGATTTGATTTAATTACCTTTAAATCATATTTTTCAGAGTTATTAGTCCAATTAGCAAGTATGGAAAAGTTCTGATGGAAATAAATTTTTGTGCCAAATATTTTTTTTCATGTAAACTGCAAAACTTTGATAATAAGCCATCAAAATATCCGGCACTTAAAAACCCAAATACTTTTTATCATAGCCTAGGACTATATAAAAAGCTTATTTCTGAAGAAAAAGAGAGGCTTGTTTAGAGATGGGACACTTTTCTTCTCTTTAAGACCTACTGTGTTAAATAAATTACATAAATACATTATGCATCTTGATTAAAACCCACAACTGTTCATTCTTATTTATCAATCAAAAATGTGTCATGTGTCTATTCACTTAGAACAATTTGTTACATAAACATATTACAGATAATATTAATGCAGAAGACCCACAAGATAGCTATAGTTGGAGAATAACAAAGCCCTAAGTTATTCAATTTCCCTTTTACTTAAATTTGGTCTACAAAGTATTGAATACTTTCAAGATTTTTAATGCTGATATCCTAAATAGAAATTTAGGATGAGGGAATTAAAAGGCTTGGCAACTATAAGCTACATTGTTGTTGTTGCTTTTAAGATTTTATTTATTTACTCATGAGAGACAGAGAGGCAGAGACATAGGCAGAGGGAGAAGCAGGTTCCCTGCAAGGAGCCCGATGCAGGACTTGATCCCAGGACCCCAGGATGACACCCTGAGCCAAAGGCAGACGCACAACCACTGAGCCGCCCAGGTGTCCCAGCATCAGGTTTTTAAATGATGAAATATTGCCTCCTTTGCAAAGTGAAGTCACTCTTCTTTTCATCATATAATGTTCTAGGAATACACATATGGGTTTATTGGTTTATTGCTGACATCTGTACCTTACTGAAGTAGCTCAGAAATATTGTTCTCTCCATCTGGTAAATCAGGTAAAAACCTTTGGTTACTTTCACATATCACTGTAAAAACTGTGTGGTGTGTAGTCATATGCACATGAGTCTTTCTGCAATGTGCACATCATAATGAAGTTCTCAAACAAGCTGGCTAATGCAAAGTGACAGTGTGGACCATTTCCTCAAAATTACCAGCATGGCACTGTGTCATTGTGTTTTAGTCACCAACATCCCCAGAGTAAACACTAAAATGACTCATAAACCTTGTAAATACAGTGTCAGTGCTTGCAAGCACTCAGCATAATTTTTGCACTGGTTGAAAAACAGTATTTGCTCCCTAAACAACTCACGTCCGACATCTATTGCTGCTCAGTGGATTTGGTGCAGGTTAGGGTCTCAATTCACGAAGGAGGACTTGTTTTCCTCACTGCTGACAATAAATCTCAACCATGACCTGAAGAAATGCTGTGATTATAGATCTACAGTTCCAGGGGACAATCACTGCCTTTTGTGTTTCATTGTGTACATTATTTTTTGGTATTTTCTAAGTATAAACATCCATCTCAGAATCATTTACCTTTAGCAACCTTACTTTAGTATAGAGACACAATAACTCTTCAGTAATCTTCAACATTTTCTATCTAAAATGAAATTAGTTTAAGGATGAAGGAATGGGATACACTGTGTGCAGAAGCATGAGTTTGGGAATGGGTTTAAGAGATATCATTGTACTATGATTATGAACTATGCCTCTCAAAAATATGCCACCCCACCCTCTTATCCACCAATGTTTCTAAAGGACTTCTCTCACCTAATGATGTCTCTTGAATATACTTTCCCTGGTTCCTGGCACCCCCAGGAGCATCTTCTCTCCACAGTCCGTTTTAACTGTCACTTTCAAGGTCCAAGGAGCCCTCTTGAACTTTGCCTTAAAGATTCCCCTTTAGCTTTAACTTTCCAATGGTTGTCTTTAGGGAGATGATTTTAATTTGAAGATATTAACATAAAAGATCCTATTGGTTAATAAGGAAAATATTCATCTAACCATCATCCCTCTCTCTGCCGGAGCAATTCTCTTTCCTCTTACCTCTCGCCGAAGAATGCAGTGGACCATGACTATCACAAAGCCTTGCAATGAATCAAACACAGCAAAAAGTATTTGAAACAATATGGAGCGTTTGTCTGTCATGGCCAGAACTGCAGACATCCACGTCAGAGCCAGAAGGGGCAACACCACACAGGAACTCCAGAGAGACGCCCTGTTGAGAGACCCAGAGAGCAACATTACGTAGCTGCATGTCACACCCCAGGCAATCTCCAAACCCCCGTCCAACAAAGCATTCTTGTATGTGGCACCAAGACCGTTAACTTGGAAACCATAAAGCAGAGAACACTGGATAATTTTATTTATTTTTTTATAGCCAATCCCACAATAGTTATAAAGGCAGTTGCCAATTATAAGTATTTAAGTATGCTCTTAGCTCCAATATTAGCAAACATGATATTTTTTTTTCCACAGTACCATTTTCTCACATGCACTGTAAAAGATTTGTAACAAGAAGATGTAAATGATTGGGACTAACATGGCGTTACTGGCGGTGGTGGCTGACAAAGCTGTTGTTGAAACTACTCCACACTTGGCACATTTGAGCGTCAAACCGCTATGAGGCTCACTCATCTGACTGCAAACAAACAGAACACCCACAAAAAGAACAAAATATTGAATTTTCACCAAAAAAAGTTGCCGCTGCAAGTTAGCTTTTAAAAACGATTTCATGCAGAAAAGTTTATTTATCAAAGATGAATGATCTAGGTGGTTTTAATGATGCAATTACACTACACATTATTTTTGTAATATTTACCTTTTAATTAGATGGGCCTTTGTGGCACGCAAAGCATATTTCCATCAATTATACCATAAATGGCCCTGTGTCTATGGTTCACAATTGTCCAATACACTGAGTTAACATAAGCATGTGCTTGTGTAGACATACAGTGAAAACCCTTTATTCAGACCCCTGATTATCAAACACACCAGAACTCCTAACTTCAAAGATTTTCATTATCATTTGCAGAAGGAAAAAATCTTCTGAAATGTAAACATGTATCTCAGAAGTCCAATATAAGAAGATATATATTTTAGGTCTTTAATCATTTGTGGGAGAAATAGTCTTTATCTCAACGGATTCATGTTTTGAAATTTCTCACAGCATCAATGAATCATCTACATTGTATCTACACTATATTATTTTAGGATGATCTGAATATAGGGCTGATAAAATTTGATGAAATATTACTTTATAATAAAAGGGGTGATATTTTAATGCTTTAATAAAACACATTTAACATTAAGTTCAAAATATTCTTTCTGAACAATTTTTCATAAGTTTCAATCCAACAGGATTTAATTGGTCTATTCTAGTCTGGAGGATTTCGCAGGTAAATTTGGATTCAAATAATTCAGATTCAACCTACTATATCATAGAAGCAAAGGCATGCTACACAAAAAACTTTGTGCACATTTTACTTTAGAAAAGAGTCCCTTGAAAATGACTGGTTTATTAGAACATAACTCTCTTATGAAAAATCAAAAAGAAATTACTTGAATCAAAGTTCAAAACATCTTGAAATAATTTTCTGTGGTACACTTTTCTTGTCCATTCTTTTGTGGTGCTAATGTCTAAAATACGTTTTCCCAGTAGGTCTTTTTAAAAACAATATTTAGTGGACATGTATGTAACAAAATTGGCAAAACAGAGAAAAATCATAAGATGATCATAATTCAGAATATCTGGTTTCTTTTAAAGAAGTGCACACGTTGGGGATCCCTGGGTGGCACAGCGGTTTAGCGCCTGCCTTTGGCCCACGGCGCGATCCTGGAGACCCTGGATCGAATCCCACATCGGGCTCCCGGTGCATGGAGCCTGCTTCTCCCTCTGCCTGTGTCTCTGCCTCTCTCTCTCTCTGTGTGACTATCAAAAATAAATAAAAATTAAAAAAAAAGAAGGGCACACGTTTTCAAATAGTGCTTGGATGAGACAATAAATCTGTAAGCTATTAAGTAAGTAGATTTATTGACCAGTAGACCCCCGGAGAAAAATCAAAGCTTTTAGAGTTAGATATGAGGGAAGGAAATATGATACTAAATCATTCATTTTACTGATTCAACCCAGGACATGTATCCTAGCACATGTGACCAAATTTTTCATAATAACAAATAAGTAATACTCTATCTAGCTTGGATCATGAGTGTCTCAATGGGCAAGCTATTGTGTTTGAAACTACTCCCAAAGGAATACCTACCTACAGCAGTATTCTCCACAGTGGCTGCACATCAGATATGCAGATCTGATGCACATCTGATGTGTATATATATATATATATATATATATATATATATATATAGTAAAACCCCAAAGGCTCCAATTCAATGGGGTTCAGGTGTCTGTGCCTTTTTGTTAAAGATAGTTATTTATTTATTTATTTATTTATTTATTTATTTATTTAGAGTGAATGAGGGAGAGAGAGAGAGAATGAATGGGGGAGGAGAGATAGAAAAGGAAGGAGAGGGAGAGACAATCTCAAGCAGACTCTACCCCAAGTGCAGAACCCACTGTAGGGCTCCGTCTTCCCACCCTAAGATCATGACTAGAGCCAAAACCAAGAGTTGGATGCTTAACCGACTAAGCCACCCAGTGCCCTGGGCATCTGTGTTTTTTAAAGTTCCACAGATTATTCTGAGAAAAGCAGGAATGCACACAATTGCCCTATTATATATTTGATATCTTCAATTTTGCTAAGCTCCATCAGACTAATATTTAAAAAATATGACTGATCTATTGTTTCTCTTTTCAGAGAAGATATGCTGTTTGGTATTTGTGCTTTGAACACAAATGTAGCTATCTTTCTCAATTTAGGAATACTGTCTCTAGGCTCTAAAATAAAATTGAAAAGCTAAAAATGACTAAAAATTAATTTTAATTTACTACACAATATAAGCAAGTGTTTTAGCCCTAAGAAAAACTCATTTGGCCTAAGTATGGGCTTTCCCAAAAACAAATTTTAAGCCATTATTCGAAATGCTTATTTCTCTTTGAGATTGATTTGTGATTGACTAAAATGCCTATACGTACTTCCCTTAGAGCTAACTGTCAAAAACTATGCTTGATGTTAACTGGTTGGACACTTTTGGAATTCTATTCTTAGATATATATGGAACAGAGGAATGATAGGTTACCCAGGGAGATAGAATATTTTCCCTAGTTTGTATGAGTGCTTCGGAAATAATATAGTATGAAGAACACATCATCTAAATGCTAACAAGGTTGCTGCAATGGGAAATAAAATATTATTTCTTTGTTACAGGGAAAAGTATACATTTATAAAATAAAAAATGCTAACAGTTAAAAAAAATTAATTTCCCATAAGTTCAAATGTTACCCTAACTACCAGGGCACCAACATGGTCATTTCACCTAGGTTATTCTGTTTGCTTCTGCGGGGTCTTGGAGTCTACTAGCTTCCTTTTCAAACCTTATTTTTCTTTGCTTAGAAAACAACAACAACAACAACAACAGCAAACTTCCCTGATGTGTTCATTATTGCTATTACATAAAATTCCCTTACAAGAAAATATTCCCTTTCCCTTTGGAAAAAGCTCATGGACAAGACCCTGGTAGTTTCCTTAATTTAAGGAAGATGAGGTAAAGCAATTTAAAATAGTAGATATGAAAGTTCCATTGCAAAAAAAAAAAAAAAAAAAAAAGAAAGAAAGAAAGAAAAGAAAAGAAAAAGAAAGAGAGAGAAAAAATTGAAATATTATGCTTGAGATATTTGTTAACCAGAAAAATACTCATATTTGAATATCTATGCCACTTTATCTTTTCTTTCTTTTCAGTTATTTTGTATAAGATGTATTAATTGCAATCAATCCCTCTGGTAAATATATTTCATGTATTAGAATAACAATATAATTGAATATTATAAAACTTGTCAAGCTAGTGTATTATTTCTTAAATATTCATTCATTCATTTCTTTATATTTATTAAACATGAACTATTGCTTGACAGTTTCTAATAATTAATTATAAAAAGGAGAAAGCAAACAAAAAAATGGGAAGAGGTACATATTGATTCTAGATAATAATGTTTCAAAAAACAATACTTGATATCTATATATTTCAACTTGAAATTTCAGGTCAACATTTATAATTAGGAGCATCAATTTTTAAATTAATTAGCTTCATGTTCAATGTTTCTTTAGTTAATTCTGATTACTTATTGTTCACTAAAGTCTTTATGACTGTCTTCACTGATTCTCTGTGGGCTAAAATTAACTTTAAATACTTATACCTTCAATTACACTTCAAAATAGTAAATTTCAATCGATACACACTTACGCAAAAATTGCATTTTTATATTATAGAAAAAGTCCTTAAAACCTAAAATCATAAAAAACCTCAAATCATTAACTTGTTAATAATTGTTTTCCACTTTGAATAGTAACCAGCATTCTGCTTTTATAACACATATTATCATTTCTATTTCTCCAGCAATGGCCTTTGAACTAGAAAACCATAGATTCAATTTTTCCAGTAAAGGGGATGTAACTTCTAATAATATTTTCATAAAGAGATGTTTTAAAATTAATACATAGATTAAAGTGGATAATTTCTAAATTCATAACATGACAATGCTGTTATTTCTCTTAAATGTATGTCATCTCTTACAGAGAACTATGTAAATCAAACTGGATATTACATATAAAGCAATTAAATGAGAAAAATATTGATGGCAAATTTAATAAATCATTAGCATTATACTCATTCTGATGATCTCATCTCTCGCTCCCTCTTTTTTTTTTTTTTTGACCACAACGTCATGAATGGTGGAATCTCAGAATCCCTTGACTGACAGAAGTCAAGATCATTTGAAAACAATCTGTTTTCTTCATTTAAATCATAACAGTAGCCATCATTTGCTGATTGAGTTCTTGTTATTTGTTATCTAATATATTCTTTGTACACATTATATTTCATATACTCTACCATGAGGCAGAAATGATTATCCCCATCTTATAGGTGAGAAGACTGAATTCCAGAATAACTAAATAACAGGCCCAAAGACACACATAGCCAGTAAATTGTAGAGCTAGATATTGAGTATGACTTTGTTTAAAAATATTTTTTACCTCAAAGCTTTATCCTAACCATATATATATATGGTATATATACCATATGTATACAGACCCACAGACACACAAATTTATGCCACTAGTGGTAGAACTGAGTTTCTATACTTCGTATTCACTATGATAAATTTATTCCTACATGATTAATATAGACAGAAATACTGAAGCTATTGCTCCAATTCCAACCATACACAGAAGACTACAAGAGTAATAGTGTGAAAGCTTCAAGTTCAAATGGTATAGAAAGCTCAGTGTCTGTGCCAGTTCAAGTTTACCTAAAGTTGCAATGGAGATTTATCTGAAGTGGAAAAAAAAGTCTCTAAGTGGGAAGTGACACCCCTCCTTTGGAAGGAATCTCCAATGATGTTTTCATTACATCATTGCAGTTCTAAAGCTTGATATGAATGATATCAATTTATAATATTTGAAGAATTAAAGCTAGTCTTTTACTAGGTGGAACAAAACCTAGATTACCATATAAATCACTGTATAGACTATAGAAACATAAAGGACTTAAAATTCTCACTGGTCAGTGATCAAATCCTGTGACTGTTAAATAATAGCATAAACTATTAAAGAAATAACAATTGTAGGATAAATTTTGGATGAAAGTACTGTTAAACAGAAAGGAGAGAGATATAAAGTTTTTATAAGAAAAAATACAAAGGGAAATTCAAAAGCATTAATATTTCGTTCAAATTTCTACAAATTTATGTGAGGTGGTGACCATGTAACCTTACAAAGCTGCTATCAACCTGCTTATGAAATGTTATTAGCCATTAAGTGTGGTGATATCACACTCTTAGACAGTAAAATTAAAGAAGATGCTTTTCTAAATTTTATAAGTGCTTAAAATGTACAAGTGAAAATTATGAATAAGTCTTCCTAGCAAGTTATAGTCAAAACATCATAAAAATGAAAATATATGACAAGAACCATGTTTCATAAGTGATTATTTCATGTGAAGAAATTTTCTGATATATACAATTAAAGAAAATGTAGTATTTATGCCCAACTACGGTTTGCTTGTCTTGATTCAGTTGTGTCACACACTTACATTATGTTCAACTGACCCTCCTGACCCAGACTAGGGGGCCTTGCTCACCTAAATATTTTAATACTGATTCAAAGGGGCACATGAACCTAATGTTTATAGCAGCGTTATCAACAATAGCCAAATTATGGAAAGAGCCTAAATATCCATCAACTGATGAACAGATAAAAAAGATGTGATATATCTTTATTTATATCTATAGATATCTATCTGACACACACAGTGGAAAAAATATTACTCAGCCATAAAAAGAATGCACTCTTGCCATCTGCAATGAGGTAGATGGAACTAGAGTATATTATCCTAAGTAAACTAAGTCAGAGAAGGATAAATACCGTATTTCACTTATATGTGAAATTTAAGAAACAAAGCAGATGAACATAGGGGAAGGAGGGGAAAAAAAAGAGAGAGAGAGGCAAACCCTAAGACACTCCTAACTATAAAACAAACTGAGGGTTGCTGGCAGGGGACGGTAGGGGATGGGCTAAGTGGGTGATGGGCATCAAGGAGGGTATGTGATGTGATGAGCCCTGGGTGTTATATGTTAAGTGATAAATCACTCAATTCTACTCCTGAAGCTATTATGTTAACCAACTAGAATTTAAATAAAAACTTAAAAATAACAAGTATTTTAAGTCCAACTGTAACATTTAATCGTATCTTTACAAACAGGCAATTTGCACAAACAAACCCAGATTTTCTTAATGGTCTTTTAAATTATTTTTAGATGTTGATCGCATTACTTAAGGATAGCACATCGAAACCTGAATGACACAGTCTACCAGACATACTGTTTCATCAGGAACAAAATTCAAAGCACACTTAAAATGCAGTCAATGATGAACTGGAATTGGAGTATGTGATTCACTGATTAAAGGACCTTCAAAATCCACCAATTGCAGCTTACCCGGCTCTGTGTTTGAGCTTTTTATCTAGGATCCCATCTCTGGAAACAAGTTTATTAAATACCAAAATGCCAATCACCATGTTGACCTGTCAAACAGAAACAAAGGTTGACCTTTCAATGATATTGAAGGGAATCAGGTCCCCCTTTTTCCTGAAAACCCTCTTTTATTAATTTATAACCATTTCTGAATTATATTGACAATAAAAACACCTCTCAAATATTTCATAAGTGCATAAAGGAACAGAACAATTTGACAGTGGTGTGCTCCTTTAAGTTTTAAAGTACATTAAGCACATTTAATGTCTACACTTTGCAGTTAACACTGAGGAAATTACCATTTAATTGTCTAACTTTTAAATGGTGCCATACTCTGCCAATCTGGTATTCTAAGTCACCCCTGATTAAAATCAATTGGCCAAATGAGTTTTACCATATGAGAGTCAAAAGATTTTCAGTCTCACGGTGTGAGACTAGGTTGAGCCCTGGCAGCCAAAGGTGCTAAAGATTTGCTAATTTCTCCAGCAACTGAGAGCAGAATGCCTACATTCTTCACGCAGTGTGGCTATTTCTCCTGTGAGTGGAGCACATTTTGATGTACCATGCTTTTCCAGAGGAAGGGGAAAGCCTATTCAACTCACCAGAATCCTTTAAGAGATGGACACTAACACCAATTTTTATAATGTGCTCTACTGAACACTTCTTAGCTTTTTCTAAGACTCCCTTATTCTCACTTAAAAGGTCTTTGCATAATACATCTGAAATGAAATCACGCGTATTTTTCTTTCTCAAGTAAAATTGCAAAAAGCTGTAGAGATAGCTGTGGTCTATTTGTAGCAGCTTATTATGTTAAGCAACCACAGTTCTCTAACCTACCAGTACTTCCTGATAAAGAAATCCAGTCCAACGCTGAAACCAAGATAATCAAGGAAAAATATTTTCTCCTTTTTTTCCTTCCTGCCCCTTACCCTCCATGATCAACAGAATCTTGGTGCATCCCCCAATACAAATAGTGAAGCCTTTACATTGAAACTAGAAGTTCACAAAAACCTGTTTTAAATTAAACAGGATGACTAGGAAAAAAGAAAAGAAAAGAAAAGAAAAAAGAAAAGATAGATTCCATTTCCCCAGCACATTGGCCAGATGAAATATAAAGCTGAAATCTATTTAACTCATAGTATAAGGAAGATCCAAAGCAACTGTTGGGTAGGGATTAGGAGTCATCACCTTTCATAGCTTCCCAACAAGATACCATTTGATCAAAAGCAAAACTTACTCATCTTCAATTTCTCACTATATGAACTAAGAAAAAAATTATATTCCAAGGATTCTATTAATCTATAATTTAATCGTGAGGGAATCCATCACTACTCCAAAGACTATATTTTGGTTTTTCAATTATACACATACTCTGTTTCTCCATTTTAGGGTTATATGTATATTACCTTTGTAGTTTAGGGAAATGATTCAATAGATTAAATAAGAATTCAATGCAGCAAACAAAAATGTGTCTAATAGCTTTCAATTTCCCTATACTCTTCTTTAACACTCATGCCTAGATTTTTTTCCTTTTTTTTCTTTTATTATTTTGTGAATCATGGACAGTTTTGCTCCCTGTTATAGTTTAGAGGAGGGAAAGCAAACCTTAAAGAATGAAAAAGTCATATAGAGTTCTTAAGAAAGATATGGTTAGCTTCTAATTTATTGAATGAATTGTTCAAGAAACCAAAGGGTAATGTTCCAATTAGAATTCTAATTGCACAGCAATGCAGCTCTTTGTATTTAATTTAGACCATTTTCCCCCTTACATTTTCCTTTAAAGATTTATAAGACAAGCAAGATTTGTAATCAATAATATCAGAATGAAAGAAAGAAAAGCAATTGGTAGAAAATTTTCATGTTTCCCTAATTACACATGTAAAGGAATTACTGTGTTCCCAAAAAGAAACATTTAAAATCCTTATGCACAAAATATGGCAGGGACTCTCAAGTGGGAGTGGTTTTTACACACAGGGAATATTGGGAAATGTCTGGGGATGTTTTTGACTTTTACCAACTGACAATCCTACTCTTATCTAGTGTAGAGCCCAGGGATCCTGCTGAACATCCTAAAATATAGAGGAGAGCCCCATGACAAACAAATATCTTGTCCAAAATTCTGTGGCACTGAAGTCAAAAAACTGTGACATCTGGACATGTATTTGCTTATTGATATTTGGTAGCAGGCAGCAGTTGTCAAGATTGAGAGATCTTAACAAGACAGATCATACAGAACAGTATTAAGGTGAAATGATAATAAATGAAGAAATTCTGTACATTTAACAAGGAAGAATTCGTTGAAACTTACTCAAACTTCTTCACAAATGTGAAATTATTGTAAGAGAAATCCCACACTCCCATGTTTAATAGTCTTCAGTCTTCAAAATAAGAATATTTTAGAGTAATAAAGGACTAAATAGCAGTTGATATTCAAATTAAAGTACTAACTAATAAGGAGTAATACATTTGGACTTTAAAATTTCTACAGAACAATAAAATAAAATAAAATAAATAAAATAAAATAAAATTTCTACAGAACAAATACAAAACCATCACTCTAATTGAAGCAAAGTAGTCTTTGTTGAATAAGAAAACAGATGTTGATTTTGATGTTTACCAGGACAACAGCGGCTGCAGGTCCAACAAAAGCGTAGAGTAGTCCTCCTTCAAGAGAGAGCCAGCAGCTAAAAATAACATCAGATAAAAACTAACAAAAATTAGTGATAAGTGTTAAACCACTGAAGTGTGATACAAATTACTTGAATTACGTACTTAGCATTTGAATTTTGGCACATTTCAAAGGTTTGTAATTAAACAAAAATGCATTAGGGAGATGTGGAAAAAGCTAAAATTAGAGCGTTTCATGTGTGAAAAATACTATATACCTTTCACAGAAGAGAAACTTTTATTATAAGGCAGTTAAAACATTTTAGACAAATTACTCTTTTGGTAAGGTTTTTATATTGACTTTCAGTACAAAGGTGACTATTACGCAAGTTTTGTAAAATGCTGCTTTATATCCATTATGAAAATTTTCAAATAATCTTTTAAGCAAGAACAGCATGCCTTTAGTCTTGCATATGTCATTTATGGGTTCTTCCTTGAGGCCACTGAGATATTGGGAGAAATTTGTTTAAAAGTTGCAGGGAATGGATAATCTGTATTTTGTTTGTTTTCCCCTTCTGATTTTACTTTTGCCCTAGACTACTAAGAAAATTCACTAAAGATAAGCTTTTGAATAAAAATAAGTGCAGCTGTGTTTATTCCAATTACTAAATTCACCAAGAGATGCAGGTTTACATTGATAGAGACATGGTAACCCATTTGAGTAAGAACGCTTATTCTCTCATAGCAGAGGGACATGAAGAAGACATGGGGCTCAGCACTGGAGGCTTCACAAGATGGCCTATGTGCATGTGTATGGTCCAGGAGAGTCAATATAAGGAAAACACCAGGAAATGTTTTATCTCCGTTGATGCAATGAGTCATGCTCACTACTTCATGCACCTATTTTTGACGTTTGACCCGGTCAATATTTCTTCTAGGTCTACAGAATCAACATGCTGGCTCCAAAATTAATGACAATTAATAATAACAATTAACAACAATTAATAATATCTGTTTTAAGAATAAATTTTCCTGTATTGGTTATGGTTCTGGTTATTTGACCTAGGCATTTGTTAAAACTCACAGAACTATACACTGAACAGCATGAATGTTACTCTGCATAAATTATACTTTAAAAAATTTTAATCCAGTAAATTATATATATGTATATATGTCTATCTACCTACACATACATGTCAATACATATATCAGTATATACATAATGCAAAAGTGTGTGTATGTGTGTATTCAAAGTCTGCATTTAGCTTATTTCTTCTTGCCATAAGAGTGGACAGATAAAATTCTGCTTTCCCACTTTGGGGTTGATATCTGTTTTTTAAATAAAATACCTGGAGAAAAAGCCTTTAGTATGATGGAACACTGTAGTCTAGTGTCTCTTAGACTGCCACTACATTTATACTATATTTTTCTGTAAGTTAATCTTCAAACTGATATGTACTCATTATATCATATTCAGTCTTAATCACAAACTCCTTTAAAAGTTAGACCCATGTCATCCACAATCCTATCTCTTTCTACACCCCAAACACAGTGCCTTTCAAATACTAGATTTATACCAAAGAATTATACTGTTGTAAAAAGTAATGGCTTAAAGGTAATAGTGCTGTAGAAAGCAAGACTCTACAACAGAGATTATCAGGGAATTTGCTTATTTGTGTGTTTATAATATAGATTGCAGAGGAAAAACAAGTGTTCTAATGACATGAGTTCTTAAAATTCCTTTGAAATTCCTTTCAGGTAGGCAGATGACATGATGTCTCTTGGCACAATCTCCATCTGGATGAACCCACCAGAAGGCCTAATTAGTGGTAATTCCTATTGCAAACCTGAAGACAAATAGAAAATCTCACTTTAAAAATTTATGCTTCTAAAAGATGTGCATATCTCTTTCTCCACTTCTCAACTGCCTCCACAGCTTGAAAGAGCAGATGAAGTAAAATATGAAAGTGTATTGTTTTACAATTTAAATATTAAACATAAACCTTACTTATAAATTCTCTCATAGAATTTATCAGTGTTATAGCTGTGTTATGATGGGCTGATACCATCCATACCCCTTTTCTTCCCTCTAATTTCTCCCAAAGCCTAAGCTTTTTCTAACATATAATCTACTGATTCCCCGATCTGTAAATTTTAGTATTACCCAAACATAGCAGCAAAACTTGAGCTAACATGACACAAATATATTGGTTGATACCAATATATATTATCAGCAGTGAAATCAGAAACTCAGATCAGAATCATATTCTAAAAGGTAAACACCAAGGCTTATTCAGTTCTTAAAAAATGTTATTTGTGATTAAACATACAGAGTAAATACTGAAACATTTTTAAATGCACTGGTCTCATGAAGCAAAGGGAAACTGAAACAAGGACTCTGAACAGGGCTTTAGCATTTATTTCTTAACCTCTGTGCACTGAAGCTACCTTACAGCATTCCGTACTAATGCAATTCCTACCATAGTTAATGACTCAGTGACAAAATGCAAGCCATCAGCGGTGCCAACCGAGACTAATGAAGCATATATGATGATTTACTTAATTATAAATATGATTTATCACTGTGGATGGACTTACTAGTGATCAGTGCCATATCCTTTCGTCCTTGTGAAGCCTACTGATGTGGCCACTACTAATGCTGGTAAACCTGCAAGAAAAATATTGTCACACTTCACATTCAGCCATAATCACTGTACACTCTGGCTCAAGAAAAGCTAGGATAGACTCAAAATGCTTACATTGGAGGAACTACCTTTGGATGAATTCTTGCATAAAGTATGTTTCCATCACAAAATTTCTTTCAAGTACAAAAAAATGAGAGCGACAGCTAGGTTTTTTAACTCAGTGCATTTCTCTAATGTTGCTAGGTTACCACCACATTTGACATAGGTTTAAAGGAAACTAATAACAGAGATTTAGTATATCTTTTAAGTTATTTTTTCCCTAGGGGTTTACACTGTTATAAAGGAAATTTATACTTATAAAATCAGAAAGGCAAAAAATGGATATTCTGCTGTGATGGAATATCACAGAATTGGAACATTCAAGTTGGCCCCATAGTGATCCACATCAAGTTGTACTTACAATAAGACAGAAAAAGTAAATCACATCACATAATTCTTTCTTTATGATTAACTTATAATAACAAGAATGGATCACGGTTAAAGGCCCTACAGAATTAATTTTGGGGCCTCCTGATTATCTTCCTTTAACAATCCTGAAGGGAGGTCAGAAAATACATGACAGTTTCTCTTCATGGACTTCTAGGTAGGTATCACTCCACACATTGCTCAGTACCTCTTGGAATTCAACTGCCTACATATCTGTGCAAATACTGACCTAACAGTCTTAGTTTATATTTATATGAATCACCCTTTCCTTACTCCAGTTCAGTGGACCATCCCTGTGTTTTGGTGAACAGAGCTCAACCTAATCTATGCTTTTTTTTTTTTTTTTTTTTTAATTTTGGTCATCACTTCTTTTCAGGAAGACGATGTTTGCCTTTTCAGGTTGAAAAATCCATCATCTAATTATCTTCTTGAGTATCTTCCACCCGTTTTCTTTCCTCCTATCGTTTCCCCTCCTTCTTGCCATTCTCCTCTGTGAGTCTTTTCAAGTGACATCACATTCCTTCATGAGGTTTAATGACAAAAACTATGAGAGCACCTCAGAGGGATACATCATATTTTTAAATAGATATACATCTCCCCCACCCCGTATACACACACACACATATATAGAGTTGACTTTTTTATTGACTAGACCAAGTTCATTAGAAAAAAAAAATCTCTCCTGTGTCATAGCTAAAGCATTAATAAACTTCATTCTGTACAATTTAGATTAATTTTTTTCTAGATTTATTATGTTTCACTTTGCCGTAATGAAATTCATATGCCACTAATCTGCCAATTCAGACTTCCCGATGGTCTAGCACCATCAGCTTAGCTTTTTTTGCTACCCAGAGTAGTTTCATATTATCTGTAACCTTGGAGATCAGCTGTGAGATCTCTCCTCATGCCATCTTTGGTAATGATGTTATTAAATAAGCTAGTTACCAATCCAGAAAATTGCCACTCTTTATACTTAAGGAAAGTCACTTACCTGAATTCCATATTTCTTGGATTTATGACACTAGATCATAACAAAAGTGTGCCCTGATTCAACACCAATCTAACTTTAGAAGGTCTTTGACATGAAATCCAGACAAAAGTTTTATGAAAGTATAAATAGAATACATTCTCCGATTTCTTCTTAATGGCTTTCCCATTTGCCTGTGCAAAGAGCCCTAATATGTTAATCACACATGACAGAATCTTGCTGAAACCTGATGGATACTCTTTAAGTGATCTTGATCCTACTTTTTCCAGTATAAATTATTCTGTTATTTTAATAAGACCACTTATTTGGAATTTTTCAGACTCCGTCAAGCATCCTATTCTCTAGTCTTCTGGTATATCAGGTATTTGTTGTATATTTGGCCCAAAATTCTGCCCCCCCCCCTTTTTTTTTAGTTCAAGTCTTCTGAAACTCAAAGGCAAAGATGACAAAACTCTGAGGTTTTCTGAAACTAGTTTCTTAAATTAATTAAACTAATTAATTCTAATTAAACATTAGAATTGGCCTTATGAAAAACAGATCTTCAAGGTGTCCATTTTATAAGGTAATATGAGAAGAACTTTTCCTAATAAAGATAAGCAAATAATTAGTTAATTCTCAGTCTGTCAACAATTCTATTTTTCCTCTCAGGACTCTACTGACTAGCTATGAGATTTCATTCATTCTCTAAATGACTTTCTTCCTGTTACATGGATAGTTGTAATCCTTAATTGCTTTGAGCTCTCTCAGAACAGACTTTTCAAATTTTTCTTGTGGGGAGTACACATGACTGGTAAACATGACTAGTACCTGGTTTGAGCCCAGAACATTTTAAAACATTTTGCATTTTCAGAACATATTAGTAGAGACCATTTTGCTTTTCTGCTCATAGCTATCCAAGCTATCACCATTGCTTAACTGACTGGCTGGCTACATGGCCATCCAATATTTACTCCTTTTTAAAGTTTCAAATGCTCAAAGAATGTTCAAAAATGACCTGCTTCATATATTTCTACTTCCATATATCAAATTGGACACAAAGAAAAGTAGCCTGGGGATAATCACACTCTACTGCTTCGTTATGTGTTCAAAGCCATTTTAACAAGAACATGAAAGGATATATTAATATGCTTACCCCATCCAAGGCACAAAAAACGTTTCCTTATAAGCCGTGTCCTAATTTTTCCAGTTACAGCCATATATGATTGCCACGCCTCAGTCAAAACCCAACAGAATGAAGCCAGGAAGAAAAAGTGCAAAAATGCAGTTGTGGTTGTACAGATGCTCTGTGGAAACAAAAAAGACTCACACTGAATATGGTGGTGGTGGCAGGAAATCATGTGTCCTCCAGAGGATAGTTAATCTTCAACTCACTGATATTATTTCAAATATCTACCTCTTCTGTGTGACAGAGCAATTATTTACAGAAATTAGAAACCCTGCAGTCTTTATGCTGTGTTCAATATCTGTGATAGAAAAAAAAGTCCTAAAAAAAAGTCCTAATTCCATTTGCATGTTCAATTTTTTATGAGAAGCCTAAATGTAAATTAAAACCCGGGGGAGATTACAATTATTACTTTACTTGAATTTTTTTTTCTTGAAATATAACTACAGGGAGTGGTCCTATCTTTAAGTTACTGACATCTTGCATAATTCTTTGGCTATATTCTTTATTCTCCCATTTTGGGTGATTATTCTTTATTGTTTTATCTGTATTGATGTTAATATTACATCCCAACAGACATCCAAAACAAAGAACTGCCTTTATACAAGTGAGATATTCCAAGTGTGAGAGCTATAAAACTGTAAAATGAGATTTGGCTAATAGCCTACTACAAAAAGCCATATGTATTTTAAAGTACTTAATACATTGTTCTGTATTATTACCTTACAATGTGTGTTGTAATCAAATCATTTTGAAAAGTTAATTTTGAGTCACTGGCAGTACACAGCCATGATTTCACAGATATTTTACTTTATGCAACTTAATCATTCTGAATGCACCAACATTAGTTACTTGTGACTCATGTGTAAAGATGAGCAGCTTCATTTTGGTAAGGGCTGCTACTTTTTTTTATTTGTGTAAATCTTGTTCAAATGAAGTCTTCATAAATCAAAGCCAGTAACTAACTACTCTCTTGTCAGTCTTAGACTTGTGATTTCCAAAAATTGAAAAGAGCAAAACATATAACTAGAAAAAAATAATAAAAAAACTCATTGACAGAGAAATAAAAGTACAACCTTCATGGTCTCGCCTCCACTCCACTATATTGCTAAAGCAGAATATCTTTGTAAAATTTTGGCCCAAATTATTCCTATTATTTGTTTATTCTATTGAAATTCACCAGATGTTAATTCAGATTTTTAGTTCTTTTAATCCTATAAAAATAACTTTACCATGTTTATCTCACCAGGTTTTTTTTAAATGCTCAGAGATAATGTACAGAAGCTGAGTAACACTGTGCTAGGCATATAGCATGTGCTTTAACTGATCATGGCCATAATCATCATTATTTTAAAAATAGTACTAAAAAGAGCACTACTAGTTTTCAGTATGTGATTCCTTATTCCATGTAGCCCTTAAATATACTCAGGTACTTAGATTTATTATCACAAAGATGGCAACTTTCAGTATGATAAAGTCATGGATTTCTAGCACCTTACACCTGCTTCAGACATAATGTAGTAGCTTTAACCAACTGTGATTCCTTCTATACTTGAGACACTGAGACTTTTCTTCCAAGTTAAGGCTTAAATATTTGCAGCTGACTACTTTGCTCATTCCTGATCTGTAGTTCCTGATCCCAATTTGAATTTCAAAGCTAACTCTTCCCTTTAATACCTGAAGACTAGTTACACTTTCTAATTCACCTGTCATTTCCTTCCACCAGTTTGTCTCATCTCAATTGTATGTGCTAGCAAAATTATCCCTTCTCCATTTTTAAACTATCAGTGTAAGATTATATAAAACAATGTAAAAATGTTGAAATGTTAAATGTGAAATACTGGATGCACTGAAATTTTGTAAGAGATAACTGCTCAATGTGTCAATACAGAGACTTTTAATTTGCACTTTCTATATTATGTTTGTTGCCTTGGGACTTTTTGGTATGTACTTAAAGTCTAATACAAATTGAAATACAAGTAATTTGGGGCTACTAACATTTATTTCAATAATCCATGTCTCTCTGGACAAGAATATTACTGCCACATGTGGAAAAAAAGTATAGTAACTAGAGAAATAAGAGCCATTTCTATGAGCAATAGCATTCTACTGTGATGAGATGAATATTTATATATATCTAGAAAGTGCTCTAACTTGAAGAAAAGCATCTCAACCTAAAGAATGTGTATATATGGACTAACGTGGTCTGAAATCACAAAGCTAATCTTACACAAAGAGTATAACAACATATATGTTCCTGGAAAATAAAGAAAGGGAGATACATTTTGCTTCATCATCATATGAAGAATCAGTATATATAACCTAAATCCCCAACAACAACCCAAAACGATCAATCTCCCTTGGAGAGATTTTTACACCAATAAATCTCAAACTCTGATTCATTTTTTCTATAAACAGGTTTATATCTTGTCATTTGTTCAGTTTTCTTACTATTGGACCCACTGTCATGACCTCCAGTTTTACAGCTTCTCCTTATTCACCCATGTGTTTGCTTTCAACTCCCACAATAGCTGAGTCTTGACAGCTTGCCATTCTAAACCTGAGACTCACTAGCACCACAATCACATCATTAAATTCTTCTGCTTATACTTGCCTTGCCAAACCTCAATTTGGTCCTTTACAACTGATGAGCATTGTTGACAAATATTACAAACTTGAAAGGGTTATTGAAATAGGGTATTGAAATTGGCAAACTGAGCACTGTTCATATAACTGTCACCCTCATGTATACCATTCACTCCAAATCCTTAGGGACAACAGAGAAGATTTCATAAAATAACTGGAAAGTAAAGAAGTATAAACTGTAATATATTGGAGACAGTGAGAGATGCCTGAAAAACAAAGCAGATGAATGGAGACAGAAGGATGCCCCAGCTCAAAGCAAGATATTAGAAGCAGAGATGAAGACATGGAAGTAGGGGATTAAGATACATGGTGACACACAGTGCTAACATCTGTTTGAAAGTACTTTCATAAGGAAAAAATAGATAAAATTTAAGGAAAAGCAGCATTTAAAGAAATATTATGGAAAAGCTTCTCAGAACTTCAAAGATCCTCTCGGTTGAAGGATAAATTAAAGATAAAACACACACGGGCGCGTGCACACACACACACACACACACACACATGCACACACCACAATATGTTGTGATGAAATTTGTGAATATCAAGAATAAAGAGAAAATCTTAAAAGCTGTCAGAGTCAAAAGAAAGATTACTCACAAAGAACTAAAAATCAAATTGACATCAGATTCCTTGCAACCCAGGATACAAGAAGACAGTAGAATAATATCTAAGCATTCTAAGGGAAAATAACTTTGAAGATACAATTCTACACCCACCAAAACTATTCAAGTGAGAGGAAGAAATAAAGGTATTTTTAGAATTAAAGGAACTTTGAAGTTTACTACATCAGGATTCTCTCTGAAAGAACTGCTAGATGATATAAGCCAATAATAATAAGAAATTACAGGAGGAGTGAATGAAATAAAAGACATAATGGGGGGATCCCTGGGTGGCGCAGTGGTTTGACGCCTGCCTTTGGCCTAGGGCGCAATCCTGGAGACCCGGGATCGAATCCCACGTCGGGCTCCCGGTGCGTGGAGCCTGCTTCTCCCTCTGCCGGTGTCTCTTCCCCTCTCTCTCTGTGTGTGTGTGACTATCATAAATAAATAAAAATTAAAAGAAAAAAAAAGACATAATGGGTAGCAAAGAGAGTAATAAAATACATTGTCTTAAAAATGTTTATTTAAAAGCTTGACTAAACATGTTTTAATTTTTAAAATACAACCACTAAGCTATCAAATTTAAAATAATATTAATGAAGGTTAAAATATGAGAGATAAGATCAGGAGAAAATAAAAGTACGCTAAGCCTTTTTGTTGTTGTTCTTAGGTATATGAGAAATACTAACTCTAAAGTTAGAAAAATGTTTGAACATTTATATTAGCAATGTTAAGGTAACCACAAAATATAGAAACAAATAATATATTTATAATATAGTAGAGAAAAACAGAACTAAAGAAAAATTAGCCTAATTAAGGGTGGGCAAAGGAACAAAAATAAGCTAGAAAATATGATAAATGAAAAAAAATAACAAAATTCCAAGGATATCAAAAATTATAGCAATGGGAATATTTTAAACTCATTATATAAAAGTTGAGGACTTTTATATTAGATAAAAAAAATCAAAATCTAGTAATGTATTTTAAAGAGACATATCTCAAACCCAATGACACAGGAAGATTAGGAATAAAGAGATTGAAAAGGACTACATTAAGCAAATGTTAACATGCAAAAATCAGATGTCACAATATTAATACTGAAAAAAAGCATTAAAAGATGAAGGACTTTTCACAGTGATAAAAGAAGCAGGTCATAAAGAAGTTTCCGAAACAACACACCTCTAAGAATTTTTGAAAATATGTGAAACAAAAACGAAGAAAACTACAGGAATAAACTGTCAAACTATGTTTATAATGAAAGACTTACTATGCATCTCTCAGAAAGTCATGGGAAATTTGGGCTCTTTCCATAGTTTGGCTATTGTTGACAATGCTGCTATTAAACATGAGGGTGCATGTTTCTCTCTGAATTAGCATTTCTGTATCATTTGAGTCAATAAAGAGAAGTGCAAATCTCTAGATTTGCTAGATCCCAAATGTCCATCAACTGACAAATGGATAAAGAAGTGGTATATACTGGAATATTACTCAGCCATAAAAGGATGAAATCTTGCCATTTGCAAAGACATGGATGGTCCTAATGAGTATTACACTGAGTGAAATAAGTCAGAAAATACAAATACCATATGATTTCACTCATATGTGGAATTTAAGAAACAAAAAAAATGATCATAGGGAAAAAAGAGAGAGGGGGCAAATCAAGAAACAAACTCTAAATTATAGGAAACAAAGTGATGGTTACCAGAGGGGAAGTGAGTGGTGAGATGAATTAAATAGGTGATGTGGGTCAAGGAGTGCACTTGTTGTGATGAGTACTGGGTATTGTACATAAGTGTTGAATCACTAAATTGTATACTTGAAACAAATACTACACTTTGTGTTAACTGGAATTTAAATAAAAACTTAAAAAAAAGAAATATATCTCCTTATTAAGAAACCTAAGAGGATCTATTTTTAAATTGTTAGAAATAATAAGAAGAATCAACAAACTGGCTAGATACAAGATAAATGCACAAAAACTTTATCTCTCCTCTCCCTTCCAAATCATGTTAAAATTACCAAGTTATTAAGACACAGTAAAAAGAACAGGCAGTAGACAACAGTGAACTCAAGATGTTGGCAAATTCAGATGTTGAGAGAAGAAGACTTAACTGACTTAGAGTAGCAGAAAATGTGATAGTGTAAGTGCTTATAGAGTATGGGAGTCAGCGATGGAAATATTGATGGCAATGGACCAAATTCACTCTGCAGACCTTCAGAAGGTTTTAATACTTGGAAACAACAGGGACCAGAAACAGAAGGATGACTCTGCATGGGGCTGAAAAAGAGAGAGGCTGGGTGAAAATCTATATACAGAAAAGCTGAAACTCTGTTTCCTCCCAAACTCAGTACAGTCCTGCACTGTCATAAGGAGGTGAGTCTCTGGAAAATTGAGTGGGTTCTGAACCCAAGCATCAGTTTCATTACAGTGTACAATGCAGATACAAGTGTAATATTAAACTCTAAGCACCCTCCTCTTATTTTCTCCTTACTTCTGTTCCCAGATGTCAGCAGGTCAGAGATTAAAATTCACCCCCAGAGGGGGAAAAATCTTCATATGCTGGCTCATCCTTCACTAACACTATGAAATCTACCTTTCAATAAGTCCATCTACCCATAGAACTTCAAGTCACTTTTTAGGGCCTTGCTTTTATATATGAATACACAGCCAAGGATATTCCGATAATTGAAAAAAATCTTCCAATATGGAAAAAAAGAAAAAGGCCAAGAAAAGAAAAAGTGGGGGAGTGTGGAGAAACTATAGAGGTAACAGAAAAATAAAAACTTCAAAAAACAGTCTAAGTTCTTCAGAAACAGAAAAGAAACTGCGCCTACAAAACAAAATCACTGGGGAAAAATAATCAGATGAAAGAAAAGGTCCTATTCATAATGCCAACAGAAATCATAAAATAACTCAAATACGGTTAAAAAATATGTGCAGAAAATCATAACATTGGGCAGCCCGGGTGGCTCAGCAGTTTAGCACCACCTTCAGCCCAGGGCCTGATCCTGAAGACCCAGGATCGAGTCCCATGTGGGGCTCCCTGCATGGAGCCTGCTTCTCCCTCTGTCTGTGTCTCTGCCTCTCCCTCTCTCTATGTGTCTCTCATGAATAAATAAATAAAATCTTAAAAAAAAATAAAGAAAATCATAACATTTAATTAAAGGACACAAAACAAGCTACCATTAAATAGAAAAATTTATTATGTACATGTATGTATTAGAGAATCAGTGTCCTACAAATGTCAATTTTTCCCAAACTGATAAATATATTCAATACAATTCCAATCAAATCTTAATTTTTTTCCTTTAGTTTGACAAGTTAATTCTAAATCACAGAGAAAACCAAAGAATAGTCCAGAAAGTCTAGAAAAAAGAGAGAAGCATAGAGTGTTTTTCCAATGATATAAAACAGAATAATATGTAGTCAGATGATTATCATCCCTATTTGCACATGAGGGTTTGGAGAGACTAAGAAACTTGGCCAAGGCCTCATGGTTAATGAGCGAGGAGGAGGAGTTAATACATTGTCTCTGGCCCCAGGGCTTGTGCATTTCCTTAACTACCTCATACTGTTTTCTGACAATATTTTTTGCATATCCATAGACTAATCCTCACAATCGTTTTTTATCCTCTCAACTTTCTTCCTTATTCTTAAACAGATAATCCTGCCTTCAACATTACTGATGAGGTGCAGACTATTCATATTATTGTTATCTTCATATTCCCTGCACTCCCTTAATTTCTCCCTTAATTTCATCTACCCACTTCCTCCTTTCTGAAGCAGGCCCTTCTCTTTCCAGGGTATGGCATAGTAGAGTTAAGAGATAGGTTCCTGGAGTTGCAACGTGGGTTCACACAATGACTGCTGCATTTACTGGTTGTTATTTACAATTTCTGTGCCTCTCTTTCCTCATACAAAAAAATGATGATAACTATAGCATCTACCTCATGAGACTGTTGTAAAGATTAAACAGCATGATATATGTAAATCTGATACATAATCACTTTGATCCTATAGTTGGTCAACTATATACTCTTCTCCTTTAGTTAGATCCTGAGATTACATAATCTCTTAGCCTACAAATCTATTGAAATCTCTATCTTCAACTAATCAATCAACCTTCTTTTAATTGGTTTATTCACAGTAGTTCTCACTGGGTTGTTTTTTTCCCTCTTTCCAATTGTGATCAAATTTCTTGAAAGATTAAAATAACCATCAGCTTCTTTACTACCTGTTTATAGGTTTTATTTCCATCTAGCATCTCCCTTGAATTTCCCTCTTACAGGAATCACTCATGACTATCTAATTTCCAAATCTAACAAATGGAATTTTTTAGATTTTTTTACTTTCCCCAAAAGACTTTGACCTTAACATTCTCACAAATTATTAGATTTTTACTGTAGGGTCTAAAATTCTACAATAGTATGAATATTGTCTAATTAAAAGTCTGACTGAATTCTAGAATTAATTTTTGCAATATATGTTTTCCCAGAAAATTTTATATTTTCCAATGTCTTACTATATGATTGTATATAATGTTCTTGTACATTTTAAGAAATACTATTTTTTTGCTTCTGAAGTTGCTTATCTATGTTTCCTATTTATCAAAGATGTCTGTTTTACTAATTTATTTAAAATTTTAATGATTCCTTAAGTCCAACTAGAAAGATATTACATTAGTACTGAGATGAATTTCTTAAAGTGTAAAATATAGTTATTTATTCTTTTCATTTGGCAGACTTTTAAGGTTTCTAAGAACAAAATACTATGTTTACCTTATTCCCAACATTCAAATAAATCAAAAGGTGTTAGCATTTAAAAATAAGCAATCATAGATACCTATTATGTAAATATTTCAAAAAGCAAAAAAGAAAATGTTTTTGATGAAAGATATAGGATATAAAAAAAATTCCATGGAATAGAGAATTCAGAGAAGCTTGCTTTTGCTAGAAATATGAAAAACAGAATTTTGAGATGAAACATTTCAGTAGAATATTTAGAAACTCTCAAACAGTACCAATATCTGCATACTTTAATTGCAGTATTTATGGAGAAATCAAGAATTATTTAAGTTACTGCAACATTTAAAAATCTTAGACAAGCTGAAATCATTCCTCCATATGAAGAAATTCTCATTTGAATTATTTAATTTCCTTCACTCACACACTAATTTGTCTATAATAAACAGACAACATGATGACTAGAGTTAATACTGCTATATGACATATAGGAAAGTTGAGAGTGAATCCTAAGAGTTCTCATCACAAGGAGAAATTTTTTCTTCATTTTTTTTTCTTCTTTGCATTGTATTTCTATGAGAAGATAGGTGATTTTGGCTGAATCCGTTGTAATCACTTCACAATATATGCCAAATCTAGCCATCACACCAAATGCCTTAAACTTATAGTGATGTATGTCATTTATTAATAAAACTAGAAAAATTATAAATATGTATATCTTGATATTCATGTGGAATAAAAACAAGTACAAGACATATACAATATAATTTTGAGATGCACCTGTAACTCCTTACATGTGAATGATGCTATGGGAAGAAATTCTGGTTCATCACTATAGTGATTTCAAAGACAGTTTTCTGTTACCTTTGTGCAAGCCCTTTTTATCCATTATCTTACTTATTTCACTCTCACAGTAACTTATTTTAAGTCTGCAAACAACAATTTTTTTGCAACAATGCTGTAAGGTAAATATTTTATAAATGAGGAGATGAAGCTCAGAGAGGTTAAATAACTTGTCTGAAGTTACACAATTAGCAAATGATGGAGCATATGCTCTTTTCATTACAACATATTGCCCTTTCCTGTGATTTTGCTGATATTTATATTACTATGATTATACTATACCCTTTCAAGCCAGTACAAATTGTTTTCAAATAGCAGTATGTAGATGATAAATGAATAGATGTTATAATATACAAACAAAACTGACATTAAATGATTAAGTTTGTTTTTTTTTTCCAAATCACTACCAACAGAAGAATGTACCATTTAAAAGTATAGTTTTGGTTATGAAGATTCCATCAACACGGGTGCAAATGTAGTTTGAGGTTATCTGGATAGAGCACCTTAATCCCAATAAGATGCCCGGGGGGCATTGTGCCTATCATCTTCATCATTTCATAAAATTAAATTAAAGGCTCATTCCATAGCTCCTGTCACTTGCTATATCAACAGCAATGTCATTTGTAGACAACTGACAAACGTCTCTCATATATCCAAATACTGAGTCTGTTCATTCTTCCTCTTGTATATAATGGAAAATATCAATAGAAGAGATTTGATAAGGCTTTAGTTTTCTCTTGAAAACTCTTGTTTCACCATTAAAAATTTGCAACGCTTGCTTAAAAACTATGGCACAAAGCTATGATGAGGAAACATTCTCTGACCCATCTTTTTTGAAAAAAATTAAAAAGCTTTGGAAAACCAGAAATTGCTAATATAAAGCCATGTGTGATATGAAATAATTAATGAAGAAATACAAGCAATTGATAGATGAGTACCTCAAACAATAACAATTTTTAATTGCTAGATTTTTATAATTTCATATTAAAATAAAACATTATTATTAAAAAGAAAAGAAATGCTAGTTAGATGTCAATAGAGATAAAAATCTGTTTGACAGATGTCAAAACGATGTATCTTGCAGAAAACATGTTCATATTTTGAAGACCTTGTAAAGTTTGTCACACATAACGGGAAAATCCGAGCCTTTGAAATGCGTCCTTTGGGAGTCCAAACATTTGTACATCATACACAGCAGATGCTGCATTATACACTGTTATCTCCAAGCTTAGAAAATAACAATTTTATTCAAAATGAAATATAATTAAGTCACTTGCTAAATAAGGCCAAGAGTTCAACTAAAGTTTTACTAATAATTCAGAAATTTTAAAATGTATTATAAGCTCTAAGATATCTCTAGGAATTGATTTATACTGTGTTCTATAACTGAAGAGAAAATCGATAGTCAGTGGATTTATATCTTCTGGTATAATTAAGTACCATATCTAGTCACTCAAAAAAGGATAGTCGTAATGAAAATACAAGGTTGCCTTCAACTTGTATCAAGCAGAGCAAACAAAACTGTAGCTCTGTTTCTGAGATTTTTTGACAAAATATTTCTCTGTGGATTTGGAAGGCAAAGGAAAGTAACACTTTTATATCAAGAAGAGATTTGTTTATTCTATTTATCGAGTTTAATCAGCAGTCAGACTTGGTGTCACAAGATTATTTCAATATAGAATGAAAATAGTTTTGGGGACACCTGGGTGGCTCAGTGGTTGAGTTTTTGGGGACACCTTTGGCTCAGGAAGTGATCCTGAGGTCCTAGGATTGAGTCCCACATTAGGCTCCCTGCAGGGACCTTGCTTCTCCCTCTGCCTGTGTTTCTGCCTCTCGTGTCTCTCATGAATAAATAAATAAAATCTTAAAAAAATAATTTTTGATACAGAGGTGGCATAGTATGAAAATGTCCTAACCGTCAGAGGCAGGCGGTTTTCAACCTTGATTGCACAGTGTTATCACCTGAAGAGCTCTAAAAATGTGGATCTATAAGTACTATTCCCTAAGATTCTGATCTAATCATTTGAGGGTGGAGCTTCTGTATTAGCATTGGTAAGGATCCCCGGGTAATTCTAATGTGCAGGCAGGGTCCACAATTAGCAACTTGAACAATCGCAGACTGACTCCTAGCAATGGAAGCTACCAAATGTGTGACCTTGCACAAATGATTCACTTCTGACAGCCTCAAAGTCTTTGATCTGTAAGATGAGAGTTAAAGTATCTACTACACTGGGTTACCTTAAAATTAGACATAATAAATGTAAAGTGTTTAGTTCTCAGTGGGTTCTAAAAAGTATTAAAAAATAATGACCATTCATGTAAATTCTTAACCCATCTGAGTAACTTATCTAGTCTTCACTAGTTCCTAAAGTTCTGGAAAGAGTAATGAAAATGGAGCCTTCTGCTATGCATTCATATTTTAATTTAGAATGATGTTAGAACTAATAGACTTCTTTATATAACCTGCTTTGAAAACAAAATCAAATAGCTAACAATGAAAGATGTGGGGAGAAAAAGAACAAAATAGAGTAATGCTGGCCTTGATGGTATTTTGGAAAAAGGCAGATTATCAGTTGATCTTGTCCTCTGGATTTCTCCAGATATCTGAAGGGAAACACCTGATGTTGAACAACCACAATAGTTGAATTATGCTAAATACTATAATTGGGCCAGTTATAGAACTCTGGGAATGGTGATTTAGGGAGATCTCAAAAGAACTCCTACTCCAAAATACCAATGTCAACCTTGAGATTGGATAGTTCCATACATGCTTACCTTTTAAATCCCTAGTTGCTTATCTCTAAGCCACCCAACCCCAGATATTTCAAACCCAACATGTCTAATAATTAACTTTTCACTTTCCCCATTGAGCTAGTTTCTCCTTTTGTGTAATGACTTCACTGACCTCTCTATTTCCATGACCTTAGATGGGGCCATCATTACTCTCTCCTAAACTATTAGTGACAGAGGGAGATTTCTGTGAAGAGACCACCCTTCTATTGGATCTACCTTCTTTGAAAAGAAGGAAGTGAAGCTGTAGAGCTAAATATGACAAGATGTTCCTGTTCTTTCCCCTCTACAAATTAAAAAAAGAAAGGTCTTAGAATATACCTGGCATATACTAAGTCCTAAATAAATATGAGTTGTAGTCATCAGTGTTTTAATAATAATTAGAAGGGGAGCTGAATATAAGATTTTTTACAATAAGAAATACTAAAATATGTTAAATGTTAAGTGATGAATCAAATAAGGAAACTGAATGGGGACACTTGACAGGATGAGCACTGGGTGTTATACTATATGTTGGCAAATTGAACTCCAATAAAAAAAAATACAAAAAAAAAAAAAAGGAACTGAATCAGGAAAGATAACTGATTGCATCAACTACAGAAGAAATCTGATAAAAATGAAATTTAAAGCGCATGAGAAGAACTGGCCTTTGATAAAAGAAAATCCTTTCTTGACTTAAAACATGTAAAAAGGAACAAAGTCTAGGTGAAAATGTAGATAAGATAAATGTAGTGGGAAGGTAACAGGATGGCTACCAAATTCTCTTTGGAATAGGAGTGGAGTCCATTGTTAAAGTTAAAGCTGTAAAAATGAGATAAATGGTTTAAATACATTTGAACAGACGAGAAATTCTTTGTTGATAACTGGAAAACCAGATAACATGGAAATGCCAGGCAGCATTGAAGCCTCTTTGATACATGCATGAAGTAATCATGCATGTATCAGCTCAAAACCAAAGACTATAGCACAGATCTCCCTCCAACCACCTCTGAAATCATGAATTTTAGTCTCCTGCAAAAGTAAAGAAATACTGGTTTTACTATTTTTCTAGAGGAGTTTTATCTGGGTCCCTGTTTTAATGGATCATCTGGTACATAGTTCCATATTCTTCCCCCTTTGACTACTCATGACACACTCCTTTACTACTAGGCCTAAGAAGATATAAACCAGCACTATAGGAAATAATGGAAGCTTCTACCAAGAACAAATCAAGATTTTCGTCCATTGGTTGGGAAGTGCTGAAATCACAATGTAACAAATCCCTTGTACTGAAGCAAGATTGAAGAAGGGTCTCAAGTTGCTTCTTATCTTTTAATAAACAATTACCTTTGAAAGTTTAGAATCCTACCAGGCTAGAGTCTCAGTTTCTCAGCAGGTGGAAAAGATGACTATGGTCAGAGTACTATAATTCTTATCGGCAAAAATAACAGATGGCAAAACAAACTATTTCCAGTACCATTACTTTTATAAGCAATGGCTATAAATACCTTTTTGGAAGACATTCATTTACTGGAAAAGAACAGTTTAGTCCAGGCAAACCGTAATCAGATCTTTTTCTTTACCATGTCTTAAAAGGTTGTATCATTGAGGAATTTAGGGTGAAAATATTTACTGAGTACCCAGTATATGAAAAATCTTGTATGAGGCAAGTTTTAAACATTTTACACAAAAATATAAAAAATTACATACTTGTAAAAACATCCTTGCAAGCAATTATGACATATGTGTGTTTAAAATGGATTACTGTAATGAGTAAAGAAGATAAGGATACTTCAAATTCTGAATTTACTTTTTTAATAAAATAGATTGTTAAAATTAATTTCTTTTATCAATATAAAATATAACTAAAAAGAAATATAAAATATAACTGAATTTTATTAGTACGGTTCACTTTTAAATCCAGACCCTAATCAAGACTAGCAAAAAGTTGATTGAAAGGAGGAAGGAAATACATTTCTTAAAAATTTTTATCTGAGAGAAAGAGAGAGAGAGGGAGGGAGGGAGGAAGGGAGCAGGAGAGGAGAGAATCTTAAGTAGACTCTCTGCTGAGTGGGGAGCCTGATGGGGAGCTTGATCTCACAACCCCTAGATCATGACCTGAGTCCAAATCAATGGCTGGATGCTCAACTGAATGAACCACCCAGGCACCCCAGGAAGTACATTATTTTACTTTATTTTTACAACGTTAAAAAATTAGTAGTGTATTACATAATAACCCTGAACTTTGTTTAGGAATGGTGACAACTGGATCACAATGTTTCTTGGTTGACCCCAAGCTTTATTATGAATCTCCTTTGGTTTCAACATGACATGTCCTGCTTTATATCATTTCCTCTTATCATATTTAAAATTTTTATTATAACCAAAGCAGTAAAAAGTGTCAAGAGGAAAATAGAAGCAAAATCCCAAAGACCACTATGTCAAAAATAGATTTTACCAAATATTTTAAGTATAGTCTTCTATTCTTATATTAGACTTTAAATTATACAGTTTAAAGTAATGTGGATGAGCTGAGAAACTCCCTCCATTTTTACTCACAAGTATAACAGTAGCATAGGGAGAGAAAAAGAGATCTGGGCCCAAGGGTGACAGGGAGAGGGTGAGGAGGGGTGGAGAAGGAGTTGAAATGTGTTCCCAGTCTTCCCCAAAGAGCTATAATTTCATTCTCCTCATTTTAAGAGGGTGAAAACTGTTCCTCTCACCCCACCTCCAACCTTGCCTCCCTCTATTCTTCTCTATACATTTTTGCCTTCTGAGGAGAGGCGTGGCAGTAGTCAAAGTTAGTATTGGAGCAGGAAAGAGAGAAGAAAGAGAATCCAATTACATCTAACAACCTGTCCTCCTACTTTGACCACAATGTCTTAATGCCAGGATTCCACAAGGAAGAGAGCTTTGTGCAGAATCGACTTGATTCAGATGAACCAAATAGGGTACTTTATAAATAACTGAATCATTTCAAATCAAGCTAATATTGTATAAATAATGTCTGTCTTTTCTAAGTACCTACTTATTTATCTTATTCAGTTCAATATGAATATGCCAAGTGTATATTTCTAAAAGGAATCAGATTATGATTCATATTCAGTTCTCAATTATAGCTTCTCAGTGCATGAAATATTCTCCTGTAGTAAATGAAGTACTTTGAGAGGAATACACATTCTTTCAGGTTTCTAGGATCCCATTTAGTGCATGACTATAGCACATAATGATTGTGTCTCAAAACAATGCAACACCTTTTTTTCCTCCAAGAATTCAAAATCACTTTCTCTTGTATTATCCTATTATTTGTTGGAAACTCCTATTCTTTGCTTATTTCATTGATTATAGCTTCTTGGGGTCAGGTTTGTTTTCTTTTTGTTAAGTCCAGTGGAATATCTAGCACATAAATTTTATCTAGTAAATAATTATTGCATGAAAAAATTAAGAAAATAACTCTTATGAATAATTTCAAGGAAGCTTTTGTTCTAAATATATATGCTCTTGCTTAAAGATAATTGAGGAATTTTTCATCATTGTTGTAGAGAAGACCAGCTTCCCCAATCCTTGCTCACTCCTTGCCCACATAACAGAACCTTAAAAAAAGTAGTATCTGTAGGGCAATCCAGAATAAAAAGTGGATTCCCCATCCTTTCATTTAAGGTCATATAATTAGATTCTTGCCAAGAGAAGATTAATGAAGACAGTATGGGAGACTTTGGAAAGTATCTTTTTCTTCTTTCTTTTTTCCCCTTTGTTATCAGATGGAATATTTACATGATGGCTGGAGCTAGAACAGCAATCTTGGACACTGAGGTGGAGATTGCAAGTGAGAAAAAATTCAGAAGGAAATGGGTCCCTAATGATCCAGGGAGCTGCCTACATTTATGTGAACATGAAATAAGCTTTTATCTTTTTTACATCACTCTCGTTTTGGATTTTTCCTATAATTTAGAGCCAAAGTTTAGCCTAAATATTACATTTGGTATCAGTACATAAAGGACAAACATGTATTATCGTGCTTTCTCTTGATAAAATATTATATATTGTGCTTAAATGTGACTGAAGAGCCAACTGGAATAAATTATACTTATTTTCCAAGCTCTGAAGTCAATCCAAATATTCACATTTTATTTAATAGTCTCTGAACTATATATTCCTAACTCCACTAAATCCCTGTCACTTAGCAATAATATCTGTACAGTAAGTTTTAAATAGAACTTTAATACTCTACTTTGGGACTCATGGGTGGCTCAGTCAGTTAAGCATCTGCCTTTGGCTAAGGTCATGACCTCAGGATCCTGGGATGGAGCCCCACATCTGGCTCTCTCTTCTGTGGGGAGTCTGCTTCTCCTTTTCCTTCTGCCCCTTCTCCCCTTCTTATAAGATCCCTCTCTCTCTCTCTCAAATAAATAAACAAAATCTCTTAAAAAATACTCTCTGTATCATTTGATCCTTATACCTAACAAGAAAAGCAGGTACAAGCACTGTAATTTTTATTTTATGGATGAACAAAACATGCCCAGTGAAGCTGAGTGACCTTCCCAAAGTCACACAGTAAGGACCCAAAGTCACGTCTTCTGATTTATTTCAGGTCTCATTTACTTTCCTTCACATCAAAAGGTCTTAGTGGATCTATCTGAACTAGGAATGACCTATATCATCTAAAATTATACTGGAGCAGATCTTAGACATTTAAAACTTCTCACTAAAGAAAATTTTTACATTGTTCCTCCCTGCCTTTCTAGTATACAGAAGTCAAGATTCCTGGGCTTTATATTGTCCCTAAGTTTGATATTACCACTAGAATTTACACTTGAGTTTAACATTTAATTCATAACATGGAATGAACCACCTCACACCTTATTTGGGATTCGGTGTTCTGTGGCAAAGAGTAACATGTGGCCCAGCCACAAACCCCAACTATTTCTCCAACAGCAAGACCACTTTCCCTGGTTCTTCCACTGGGATGTCTAGTTGGCTTGTAATGAATTAGAACTACTAACTATGTGATCCTTCCAGTACCTTTCAGTATAGATTCTGAAATTGAGAGGGCTCATAAGGAAAAATGTTCCTGCCTGTTTCAGTAAATAAGGCAGAAATAGGTCAAGTACAGCACTTCCAAAAGTGAGAAAAGTTTAAAAGAATCTAGGAGATATGGTTAAAATGTTCACTTAACTATTTTAAATAGGATGTTGATGGAACTCAAAATATACCAATATACAAATTATTTAAAAAAAAAGATTATGATACCTCACTTTTTTTTTTTAACTTGACTTATTTTTAATGTGGATCATTCAAGCATGGAGACATGGAGCTTTGTTTAAAAAGTAGCACTTGGCACAAGTGTGATTCTGAAATCCATAAGAAATTAAGCTACATTTTGTAATCAGTTTCAATATGATTGATTCTTTAATATCATAACTTTATAAAGGATAATGACATTAAGATAAATTATTAGAATCAAATAAAAGTCAATTAAAAGGAGTCATTACTGAGAATGTGATGCAGCTGTACATCATACTCTACTTTGAAACTAGGGTATGAGCCTAATCAGGAAAGCAAGGAAGTTGTTGGTGACAAAAAAGGCTATTTTTACAAACATAACTAATACAGTGTCTTGAGAAACAAAGGGTGAAGAGAAGGAAAAGGTTTCAGTCATGTAAACTACAAATTACAGTACAATGTAATAGGGGCTATTGTAAGAAGCTATGATTTCCAGGTGAGTAATATGATGATGGGATACTCTGGGGAAATCTTGCTTGACCACCAAAGTCGGTGATATGCTCTTGTATGTTCCACTGGTTGCTATCCTCCTGGATAAGTCTGTTTCACATTGCATTATCACAGCTTAATTGTCTGTCTCTACACTCCTTCCCCCACCCCCACATACACATTAGGATTAAAGTATCAGGAGGGAGCTTCCATTTGCTATATTTTGTTGCTGTCATCATTATGTCCCCAAAATTGAGTATTGAGCCTGACCTGTGTTAAGAAACAAAAACAGCTGCTGAATGAATGAATGAATGAATGAATGAGTGAATTATACTGAATGAATGAATACTTTACACTTCTTTATTTTTTATAGAGTGTAAGTAAAGACTTTATAGAAGTCTTTAGAAGTTTATAGAGTGTAAGTAAAGACTTTATAAGTCTTTACACTTCTATATTTATGGTTATTGATGTGGCTAGCTTATCTCCCTGAATGTAAGCTTCCTAAAGCATCTCTATTTTCAGTTCACCTCTCTATATGTTACTTTGGCTAGCATATGAGTTATCAATAAATCCATAAATGAAAAGATGTTCTTATTTTTTCCAAGAGTAAAAAGAGGCAACATGTTATATTTTATACATGATGAAGACTAGAGACTTTAGATAAAGGCAAAACAAAAGATCAATCTTAATGATCTTGCTTTTAAAAAGAAATTATGTGTTGGATGATAATACATCAAGACATCATTGGGCTTATGTAGATAATATTGTGATGTTTCTAGAGGATTCACTGACAAATTCTGTGGTAAAATATAGTATAATATACTCTGGATTTCTATGGTATAAAAGAAAATTCAAACTAATTTACTCATCCCTCCCCTCCCCCAATTTGAACATATATTTATAATCAATGATAAAGACTATACAAGGGCTTGAAAAGTAAGAGAAAGCTCTGTGGTCAAAGAAATAGCCCCAGGATGATTACTTACAAGAGTCTTAGGCCAGGTGGCCTATTTAGCTAGATCTTGACAAATGTGATCACACCGTGGGTCTGGTGCCTATGTGAGCTAGTTGGTTTTACTCTGTTTTTTTCTCCCCTTCCATCCCTCCCATCACAAACTCTGACACACTCATCTAATTGGCCCCAGAGTAACTGTGAAGGAACTTAAATGCAGAAAGACATAAATCTGACTCTTAGTTCTTAAAAAAGGATTAAAGTAAGTTAGGAGCATCTCGATCATAGCAGAAGGGCATCAACTTACTATAAATGAAAGATAATTTCACAGTTCTAGTCGGGAAGTAACTCATGTTCTACCAATCTCTATTAACCAGAAAAGTAAACTCTGTGAAAATAATAATAATCACTGTAATAATGGCTTGTGGAACTGCCACGATTTGAACATCTTATGATAAATAATCAGAGAAGGATTAAATAATGTCCCTTTGTCTTAGGATCAAATATATTTAGGAGAAATATAATTTAGGAAAATTGTATTTTTAATGACTACTAAAATTCCTTTGTTTTGTTTTGTTTTACTTTGTTTTGTTTCAATTTGAGTAGCTACTATGTGCCAGGTACTCCACTAAGTGATTAGCTGCATTTACTTCTAACCTACAAAGATCCTTCCAGAAAGTATTACTGTTTGTTATTACTATTACCATATTCAGATAAGGAAAATGGGGCTCCAATAGATTAAGCAACAAGATCAAGGTCCCATAAAATGTGATGAGGTATGCTGGGATTCAAATCCAGATTCCCTGAACTACGCAGCCCATGCTCCTATGACTCCATACTTCCTCTTAAATATTTGAAAACTACAGATTCACACATGATCCACAACAGACTTGGAGACTAAAACATGCTCTTAGCTATGATCCTTCACGTGCAAACCATTTTTTAAAAATAGAAAGACTAGTACATATCTTCAAAGTTGAAAATTGTTGATAGAAATAACTGCCCTGTCTATAGGGAGACAAACTGAGAAAAATAAAAACATAAGATATCTCTGAAGACAGGAGGAGTCAAAGTGGGATTCAAGAATATAACTCACTACCAACTACTGTAGAGTTAACTGCTGCATTCAGTATGACAAAAATGAAAAAGAAGAAACATGGGGACATGCAGCTTTGACAAACACACACTGAAAGATAACTCTGAAAGAAGCAAAATCATAGATTTTCCTTGAGTTTAAGGTACCTAAGATTCCAAATCAATAGAGTTAAAACATAAAGATGACAAAAAGTTGCAGCATCTAAGATAACTAGTTTCATTTTTATTAACATCCAGTAGCTATTTTTACCATATCCCCACTGCTAGTAGGAAAAGAGTCTAAGAAACATATTATCCAGGAGAGAAAAGAACATTTTAACTTTCTCTTTAAAAATCTTTTTATTTTTTGCATGTCTTTGAAGTCCTAGGATCAGGGGTTTAAACTTCTTTAACACATTCGGGTTATGTGCATGTTATATTTCTGTTTTGATTCAAAGTCTGGAGAAAATAAATGGGATTTCCATGATGATTTAATTATACACAAAATGTAATTTTTAAGGAGAAAATCTACAACATCAACAACCCAAGGTTTAAAATGTTCAAATTGCTTTGCTCTTCAGTTATAAACCAAGTGTTAAAATTTTGGTTCAACCTGAAAATTAGAAAATAAGTACACAACCTTGTGTTTTGTTTGTTTTTTTTTAAATTTATGATTTGGTGGAAATTTTTGCTTAGAATATTATTGAAAGAAGAACAAAACAGAAAGAAAAGTTAAAAGCAGATAAATGTGAAAGGTAAGTCCCAAATATACGCAGAGTTGACAGTATTCGCAGAGCAGGGAAAGCACCCTGAGGTCAAGGAGAGTATCTTTGAGAAGAGAGTCATAATTCACAGAAGACTGTTATTAAGCTGAAGATGGGGTTCTATTTTGTGACTAAACCAAACTCCAAACTCTTGAAACATAAAAGCTACTTTTTCCAGGCCTCTCATTAAACAAATGGTCTTTCAGACAGAGGTTAGTTTTATGTGAAATTAAAAAAAAAATCGTTTCTGTTATCCTGTAGGAGAGAAGATTTAGGGTGAAAATGAGCAATACAGGCAAACTTGAGATGAAATGGCCTCCAAAAAGGATCAGGTGATAGAAAAGGAAGTAAATAAAGGCCCAAACTTTGTAAGAAGGAATGTGTTGAGTGTTAAGAACTGCAGGACAGACTAGTAAGGAGGGTAACCTGACTAAACTTCAGATAGGCTTCTTCCTGACTATAGGCCACCTCCCTTTCCTCAGAGTATTTACTTTAGAGAACTTGGAATTATAAACTTTTTCTTGGCCACTTTGAGATGTAAATTTTTTACAGTGGGAACAGCAGAGGGGACAGCAGAGGGAGAGGGAGAAGCAGGGCTGCAGGGCTCTATCCCAGGACCCTGAGGTCACGATCTGAGCCGAAGGCAGATGCTTAACAACTGAGCCACCCAGGTGCCCTGGAAACGTCTTTCTTAAAAACTAGAAAGCAGGTCTTTGAAATGTATTCATCAAGAAGATGGTGTCCCTGTCGCCTAGTCTCTGCCAGAAGGTAAGAGCCAAATGTGGATAAGCAACCATGTGCAAACATGGATGGCCTAATCACACTGACCAACCTTCCCCCATCACCCTCTGGTACTTTCCATTAGGTGGCCCCAGCATTTAATGATATTCCCTCTTTTTGTTTTGGCAGAGTTGAGTTCAATCTCTTTACCCTATTTCAATTGTCTGTTTTCTCTGTTGCAATAAAAATGTTCTTTGCCCTTTTTTTTTTTAACTATTTTTAACAAGTCTCAGTGCAATTTTTCTTTTATAAGAGAAGAAGCTTGGTGCCACTGAATCCCTACGTGAGTAATCCTATCTGACTCTCATAGTGACTTCTGAATGTGTGAGGACACAGAAACTCCAAGAGGCCAAGCAACAAAGTAAATATACTTAGTAAGTGGAAGAACAGGACTTCAAACTATGACCTCTTTCTCAGTTAGGCCAAGTTCTTTCCACCTTCTATGTGAAAGAAAAAAGTAGTGACACAAATGACACATGTAAAAAAAAAGAAATTTGACAGAATTTGATTTTGAATATATTTTTCTTACTAAAATCATGCATCAAAACAAAACTAAAACTTCTATTTTGAGTGCAACTCAAAATAGTACTTTCTTGGTGTTCATGTGCTTGGCTGCTTCTCCCATTTGTAAGGTGCTCCTAATTACCAACCACGACCCTTCTTTCCAAGTTCATCTTGTATAATTTGTGAGCCATCTTTTGGAAATGTTTTATTCTCCTTTCACTTAAGGCCTTTGAAAACCAATATTCCCCCTCTCTTCATACCAGTCTTAGCAAGCTGCCTGCTGAGGGAGAAAAGCTCAGAGCTCTCTGCTTTGCCTCCCTCTGTCTTAATGATAGGAAATGAGAGTACTTTAGGTGGCTTTTCTTGAGGTAGAAGTTTCCATAAACTTTTCTAAGTGGTTTGGAATGGAATTAACAAAAAGCAGGAAGCAGTGACAGAGTGAGATTTCCCAGTATTTGCTGGGTTGGCATGTCTGTTCTATGGACATCATACATTGACACACAATCTCTATTGGAAACAACCATGACCTTCACTATCAACACCACAACAAAATTCAGAGCACCAAGGATTGCTGACCAAACTCTTAATGTTTCCACTGCTGATGTCATTGATGTAGTTGTGCATCATTTCAGCCGCATGGCCTTCCTGAGTGGAAGTCTGAGAAAGAGAGGAGTCAGGCTAAATGCTGCTTCAATGTGACAAGACTACAAGTAGAAGCCTATGAGATAGTCAAACTTTTACCCTGTTGATATCCTCAATCTTTTAAAAAGGCAATTACAGATTTTCAGAAAGAACAATGTCTAAAAATGGATCCATCATAATCCTAGGATGGAGTCTAATGAGCCATGGGATCCCTTGAAGGTGATGATAAGTTCAGAGTCTGAGTTCTGACTATTCTGCTGAGCACTCCGTAAAGCAACGTGTCTTGGTCTCTATCTCCCTCATAGGAATGGTATGAAGATAATATGACATAATTCAAGTGAATATATTTTGAAATAAAAGCTTGGTAAGTTAGGAGAATTATTTTTATTACCAAGAGAGTGGCCATCTGTTTCTGAAGAACTCAAGTGAGAACATGACTATTTGCTTTATATGGAGTAATTTTCAGATAATACGTTTTCATTGCCTCCTGTACTGGAACATTACTTGAGCTGAAAGATACTCTGTCTCATAAATTCTCTGACATGTGTAGTGCTCTAATTATTTGTAAGGAAGACATCAATTCAATTAACTTTTGATAAATACAGCCATGATCCAGAATGTGCACTTGGGAGATGGGAAAAGTAGGATAAGCAAGCAAGAATAATATAAGTGAATAAGTAATGAAGAGACTAGAAACATGGCTGAGTCTCTTGTTTGTAACTTGTTATTACAGGAAATAACCATCCATACTGGTTATTTACCATGATTAACCTTCATACATCTATTTAATTGCTTGAAATTTTTAGTGCAATTCTGTCAATTGTATTCACTACAGCTATTAACAATAATAACTCTATCTCACTTTGGACATCAGTTAGCTGAGTTCATATGGAAATTATGACAAAATGTTCCATGTTGGTGAGAGTCACCAACAAAGTGCAATTTACTGTTGGGCTTAAATGCCAACAGAAGCAATGAGGGTAACACAACTACTCAGGATAGTTGTAAAATATTATAGGTACAGTTTACATATGTACATATGATGCTACTGGTCTATTAAGTAAGAAATATTTTCTTGAATTTTCCCCCAAGATGTCAAAGAAATTTTCTGATTCATAGGTATATTTTAGTCTGGCCCCGACATGTGAACGAGGAGACTATGCCAACATTTGGAACAGAACAAACAAGGGAAGACAATGAATATAAACAATTGACCTTTCACGGCACTGTGGTTGATTATACTTTGCAGATTATTGACTTTCTTTCTTTGACTCCATTAAGAATGCTAGCTACTGTCAAAAATAAAGGTGGAATACTGCACATCTTTAATCTTTCAGGTGCTAGTGTTAGAGGCTACTGTGTTCCCTGTGTGGGTGTTTGCATGAGAAAGCATCTTTTCCTAGGATGGAGGAATTACCACAGGGAAACCCGCAGTCACTCTCACTCCTGCCTCTCTCCATTGCACAGTTCAAAGTGTGAAACACTATTGTTCCAGGGAGTATGACCTTTGCTCAGCCTTTGGAGCACCTGCCCACTCTCCTCTCAATGCACTACACTGTGGTCCTCCAGGGAAAAGCCTCAGGTTCTCCAGCTGCTCTTCCAGCATTGTTCGGGGAAAGGAAGTTCAGTTTGGAGATTGGAGGGGAGGAGAGCAGGATGCCCATTTGCCAGAAGATGAAGTTCTTTAATCTAGCCCCACTAGCTGCAATCCTGACCTAAGGCTTGATCTGCTTCTCAATTGGAAGTACAACGACAGTCAGAAACCCTGACTGAAAAACACAGGGAGAGATGGCAAACATTGATCAAATGAAGCTCCACTGTTTTGTTTCTGCTGTTGCTTTGTTATTTATAGATTAGATCTTGATTTCAAAGATCCTTGCATCTACTGACATAGATAATTGAAAATTGGCTGCAGTTTTTTAGTAACATCAGGCAGTAAAGTTGATTACTTTCTTTTTTCCCTTTATTGCCAAATCTTGGCACTGCCTGCCAGGTCAGTCAGAGCAGGTTTGCTGCAGTGAGAGAGTTACAAGCAAAGGTACAGAAGCCAGGAGTGACACAATATCATCAAATAGATCCTCAATTGTTCTCAGTAATTATGTTTTCAGTGATAAATTGGACAAGATAATATAGAATGCAGAATGTAAGTTTTAGCACCAAAATAAAAATTACAAAAAAATTTTTTGTTAGTAAAAAAAATCTTGTTTGTTAGTAAACAAAAGGGGGCGGTCCAGGGGGCAAAGATCAGAAGTCATTCCTGTGTCTTCCAGGACAAGAAAAACAACTAACCTAGGAACTGAATCATTATATAACCCAGGCAATATCTCTCCTGAAGCATTATCAAGAGACCAAATGTGAACATTTCCAGCCTCACTGCACAGGTTTTATCTTCATTATATAAGTACCATATGTGTAAGTCTTATTTTAAGAGCTAGCACTGCACTGTCCTAGTAGAATGACACGTGAAAAATATTCAATGTGGGAAGTGTCGGAGAGGATTGTAGAGAACCCAAAGGCTGCAGCTTGCCATCAAAGGCTCTATATTAGGTAAGAGACAGCATTTAGTCAAATCACTATCACTTTCCTGTCCCTCTGCTTGGCATGTTGAAATATTCCACTTCTATTTTTCTCCATCTGTCCTATTTACCTTGTAACTCCACATGCAAATTTAGGTACAGCTAAATATACAATGCCTTTTGAAATATGACTTATGAAATGTGCATGTGTTAGAAAAAGATTCAGATTTTCAGAAAACATTTTATACCTCTGAATCTATCTTTGAAATGAGGCCTATTTTCTTTAGCACAGATGAATATACAGAATGACCAATTGTGCACTGCAATCTTAATGCTTTTAAAAAAGCTTTTAAACAAGCTGTGTTAATCAAAGTGAAGTCAGGAAAACAGAAACCATTCTAGGTGTTTCAAGAAGAGTAAATTTAACACAGAGAATTGGTTAAACAAGAGAGAGAACTGCTGGAAGAACAGTGATGCAACTTGGAGATTAGCAACATAGGGAGATGGCACCACACCAACTTCAGAGGGTCTTCAAACTTGGTGGTAACCCTAGACCTGGAAAGATGAAACCTTGCTCTGGGCTCTTCACTTAAGAAGGCCCTACTGTGTTACTTCCCATCTATGTTCCATCCTAGCTGGGAAGAACTTCCCTACCATGGAAAAGAAACCTCTGAGGCAAGAGGACATACATACCCAGGTTCCATGCCCTGCCCCCTTTCAGACTAAAGTCTAGGTATACAAGTCCTTGGCTTTCCCTACGCAAGTAGAAGTAGAAGTCCATCCCAGGGTGTGAGTGGACCTTTCCCTGGGTCTACCTTCCAAGGGGCAGTACAGATCCTTAGAGCCCAGAGGATGCCAAAAGGAGGCAGTCATTTAAAGGGTCAACACAAACTAGATTGGGAGATAAGGGAAACTCTGGGTAAAGAATTCTTGGCTGAAGATTTAGGATTCTTATAGTTCCTAGATAGTGGGAAGAGAAAAGATTGACAGGTAGATAAGTAGCCAAGCCTTGGGTGTGGGAAATGAGAGCTAATGAATAAGCAAATATGGGTATTTATTCTGCAGATTCCCAAACAAGTGATATTTTCTTTTAATTTTTCATTATGAAGGTATATTTGTTCAAACTGAAAAAAAAATGGAAAATAACTACCTGTATTTGATGTATAACTTTTAAATATTGGACATAGATATGTGGGCCTCCTTTCCTATCCTTACCCTGGATCCTACAGATAGGACTAGCTGGATAAAGTGGAACTGCTAGAACCTTCTAGTGGGGGCTGGACTCATGATGGGGAGATGCTGAGTGGGTCATGGGACAGTTCAACAGGAACCAGAATCACAGAGAGGTGCAGTCACTGTAAGGAAAGAAATACCCTGACTTCACACCACCTCCTCTCCCCAGTCCTCCTTCACAGTATCCCATTGGCAGAGCCAGCCCAGAAGCCTGAAGGCAATGGAGTGTGACAAATACAATTCCCTGGGATTTGGAGAAGAGCAGAGCAGTGAAAGGGGCTGGGAATGGAAATAAGGGCAGACAGATGAAGGATGTCACACAAAACAAATAAACTAACGCATTCTGTTCCAGACTACAGTAGTCCTCCCCTATCTGTGGTTTCACTTTTCAGTTTCAGTCATCCACTGGGGGTCTTGGAATGTGTCCCGCGTGGATAAGGGGGGACTGCTGTACTTGACCTGGTTCAGAAACTCTAAGAGAAAAGAATGCATACTGTACCTGTCTTTATCTTATGTGCCATTTGCTTTCTAAATAAGGACAAAGAACTGGGGTGACCTGGAGGATAATATGTAACTCCTCACTATACTTCTTCATAATAATTATTCATCCCTCTATCTCTAGAAAACGTTTGCCAAGAGGTTAGGGGCTGCTATAGGCTTACTCATTGAAGAATCCACAACATACATAAAGTTGGATATCTTCTGTACACTGAGCCTCAGGTTAAGGAATATAGAAAATATTATTATGAGTAACTCCTGAATCTTAAAAACAATGCAGTTACTTAATGCTAATGGTATTAAGTTGGAATTCATAAAAATAATAAAGAAGAACATAAATAAGCAGCAGCAGAGTACTTGGGGAAAACCAAATTTCTACCTTGGAATCTTAATTCTGCTGTTTATAAATAGTTATTTATATCTTTCAGTGAAATTCTAAAGTTTCTGGAGCTTGGGTCTCACTTCTTTCAAATATGGATAATAGTATCAACCTTTTTAGTTATAAGTTCTAATTCATAGGCATAAATACCCTGGCACATATCTGTTATCTAGCAGATACTCAAGTAGTGCTTAATAATAACCATGATGATGATAATCACAGTAATAATGAGTAAGAAATTGATGGAATACTGAGGCTGAGCTGAGGGAGGGGACAAAACCACAAGGCTAATGAAGTAGCCCTCATTTCTATTTTCCAGAAAAGCAAATGAAGACATTTTCAAAAAAAAAAAATAATGCAAGAAATATTAAGAAGAGGATGACAAAGCTGCCCTTAGAAACCCATTTCCAGTGTTAAATATTTTATTCCTCACTGCTAATCTTAATGCTTTTACCAATATTTTTCTTTCTATATAATCAGATATGACTCAAAGTGAAAGCTGAACACAAATGGAATATCAGATATTCTTCTGGTAAAGATAATAAACTTTGGCTTAGAATTATCATAAGCAAAAAAAATGCTAGAGGTTTAAAAACTTCTTTAGAGTAAAGGTCAATCTTATATTCTTGTTTTATGTATTTTCATAGTAACTTAAACTTTAACATATCTTTAAAAAGTTATTAACTTCTTAAGGTGTTTCATAAGATTTTGCCCAGGGCACTGTTCTATGTGGTACACACTTCCAGAAGCTAGAAAATTCACTCTCTAGGGTTTTAGACTTTTACTATAATATTCATTTACTTATTTGTTTGAAATAAAGACTCTGCTTTTATTATAGCATTTAAGGCTTGCAAGAGAATAACAATGAGATAGAACTGCATAAGTATGTTTGAACATAACACATTTTGAATTTAAGGAGCTTTAGTCATATATCGACAAATATAATTAAAGACTTAGAATCCCACTCAGGTAAATAAGCAGTTAGCCTTCATCACTGCAGGATTAGGAAAACTTGACCGAAATCAGAAGTGACCTTTGCTGGGGGGAGGTGTATGGGTGTCTCCCTCTCTCTCTTCCCTCTCATCCTCCTGTGCCTCCAGCCAACAAGGGTTAATGTTTTGATGACACCATCATCAGCCCTTGTTACTAATTACCTCAGAACTCTGTCTCTAGCAACTTCTGCGATTGCTGCTTCCTGTTGCTGTCACTCCCTTCTGTAATTAACCTTGCTATTTTTAGCTACAAAGCACAGATCTTGTGGCAGGCTTCTTCAGGATTCTATTTTATATTTCAATGGCCGGTTACTGACTGATTTTTCTCCTGGGAAAGGGTCTATAATCACTCACTTACATTGATAATGGGGATGATCAGCCCTTCCCCACCACTCCCCTTTCATTCTCATCATATTCAGTACAATTAATCCTCTGAGTTTAGCAAGTGAGACTGAAATCTTTACTCTGGGCTGACTGGCCACCACTATGGTCCTTAGGTGTGTGCATATCAGCAACTGGTGAAGGTAAACTAAGAAAATCCAATGTTTCTGAGGGTCTTTATAAAACAGACTTCTTTCCTTACAGCTCAGAGGCTGCGTGCACTCGAAAGATGATAAGGTGATTCTCAGAATGGCTGTGCCCTGCACAGTTGCATATCACGGTGGCTGCCCACGGTGTGACATGCAGGCCAGCAAGACACAGCAGGACATAGTGCAACTAGCCAGTGTCAGACACCATGGAAAAGCACAGTGGTGAGCTAGAGAAACTGCTCTCCAGGCTCAGGCTGCTCACGCCCCTGTTTGTAGCTGAGATGAGAATGCATGGCAAGGATGCTTATGGGGACAGGAAAGCACACCTTCATTTGCCACCAATCAAACACCCTAGGGCCTGGTCTGTCATTGCTACGCAACCTGGCCTCTCCTGCTACATACAAGGCAGGTGTCGCCGGGGCATAAAACAGGGCCAGGTAACTGAGTGGGCTGGGCTTGAAAGAGATGCAGCTGCAAAGAAAAGTCTCTAAGGCCTGAAATAAAATCCATTCTTATTGGATTACAAAGGAGGAGAGGCAATGAGCAATACCTGCCTTTCATTTTTTTTTTCTTTGTTGTTGTTCTTTGGGGTTTCTTGTTTGTTTTTGTCAGAGTTCTATTAAAAGTGCTAAAATGAGGGATCCAAGGGTGGTGCAGCGGTTTGGCGCCTGCCTTTGGCCCAGGGCGCGATCCTGGAGATCCGGGATCGAATCCCACGTCGGGCTCCCGGTGCATGGAGCCTGCTTCTCCCTCTGCCTCTGTCTCTGCCTCTCTCTCTCTCTCTCTCTCTCTCTCTCTGTGACTATCATAAATAAATAAATTTTTAAAAAGTGCTAAAATGAAATTTTGGTTGTTTTGACAAACTGGGCCTTTATTGAGGCCCACATCTTTTCCAGTGAGTGAAAGTTGTGTTAGGGCCTCTGGTGTGTGGAGGATTTACTTAAGTAGTTTTGTCAGAGGTGTGATGTGTAAGGCAGCTCCAGGTTCTACCACTCCAAAGTGATCTCTTTCTTCCATGCTATGCTGCCTCCCTCCTTTGTGATTTGTTTCAATGACTAGCATTAGTGCCACTCTCTTGGGTAGAAAACTGGACTCTCTCTCGAGTGGTCACCTCCGAAATATCTTCATGTTACTCAATGATCTTTGGGACAGGGCCCGCCTCTCCAATTTTTCTTTTTTTTAAAGTAAACTCTACACCAAACATGGGCCTCGAACTCACAACCCTGAGATCAGGAGTCGAATGCCCTACTGACTGAGCCAACCAGACACCCCTCTCCAGTTATTTTAACATCTCATTAGCTAACTGCTTTTTTCGTTTCTTTGGAGGGGATGGGAGATACAAATAGACCACAAAAAAAAGGGAATAAACATAAGATGGAAATGTTTCACGTTGAGGGGTGGGGCGATGTGATACACACATCACATAGGGGATGTGTGTATATGTGGACTGATGGAGAAGGAAGTATGGAGTACAAAGAGGGACTCTGTTCCTTTGAATGACAGTTGACTCTGCTTCTATCAATAATGCGACTTGGACATATAAAAGAAAACTTGACAGAAATATTTTGTTGTTTTTTACCATTCCACATATAAAGGTGCCATTATTATCAGCATAAATTGTGTACCAGACCCAAAGGTAAGGTCTTTAATTAAAAACATATAAATAAACAACTACACTGGGAGAGCTAAAACCAAACACTTATCCAGAAAGTATACTAGTTTAAAGCTAATGACTCCCTTGGGGGAGACATATCTGCAAGAATTGCCATTGGATTGTTGAACCTTAAACCAATCTATCAAGATATAACAATGTAAAAAGATCTGAGTGAAAATTCATCTCAGTTGCTGGAGAATGGTAAGCAAAGAAAACTGTTTCAACTGCAATATAAAAAGTACTGTCAGAAACTAAGTTTAATGGCTACTGCAAGTTTCAGTTACCCAAATCACAGAACACACTGAGAATTCAAACCTCCACCTTTTATTTTTTTAAAGCAAGTTTCTGAAAGTTCCTCTATGCTTTAAAGCTACCTTCCCTAAACAATAGAATACAAGAATTAGTGCATTGAGACTCCTGGAGATAACATATATTAACTGGAATTTCTCAATTATAGAAGAGATTCAAATAGAAAATCAGGCCATCACACAAATCACTTTCATCTACAAGAACAATCTGGTTTATTAGAGAAGAAATTGACATGAGTTTGTATTCAAAGAGATGTGTATAATGAAAAAGAGTATGGGATTTGGTATCTAGGGCATCTGGGCTTAAATCTTGACTCTACCATATAGCTCTGTGACCTGGGCCTTTGTAAAGCCTCATTTTTTCAAAAGTAAAAAAACAGGGGGGGGGGGGCAATTACACTGTCTTTGGTTTGTTGTGAAGTTGCACTAAATCCACATTTGCAAAGGTACTCAGCTTGATGCCTGCTACATAAGAGACCCTGTTTCTCTTTCCTTAATGCAATAGTTTCTTCCATGAGAGATTATGTGGAATGCTGACATAATTTCATTTTTAAAATGGAATCCGCATGTTAGAAGTTTTCCCATTCTTCCCTCAACCCAAAGGAAACCTTAATTCATTTGGGGACTGATGGGTTTTTGCCAGTCCTTTTCACTTAGTTGTCCTTCTCCGGTCTGCAGGTGAGTGTTAAAAATACAGGCACAAAGTGCCATCAGAAAATGAAAAGCAAGCAGCTTACCTCTGAAGGGGAGAGGTAAAATACACATGCATGGTTATCATAGCTATTGCTGGTGCACGTGCACACACACACAGACACACACACACTCAAAAACTACAGCCTTCTGGGTATCTTCACATTTTCTTTGGGGGCAATTATGTTCATATGTTTTGAGCACAAACATACAATAAAATATTATATCATGTGAGTATAGGGTATCCAGAGCTACAAATCTCAAAATGGCTGTTCAGTGTGAAGTGGTTTAACACACTCTAGAATGTTGTGCCAGAGAAGGGACTCGGAAATATTAGGTTAAAGAAAATCAGTGCATCGTCATGCTAATATTAATCTTATCAGAGATGTTAACATGGTGGGTCACAAACATGCTGTGTATATAAATAGCACAGGTATTATATAGTCATTTAATTCCTAAAAAGAATGTGATGATTTTTACAGAACTTGATTCTACCTCTTTTTTTTTTTTTTTTTTAGGAGTTAGAATTTTTATTCTCTTTCCTTATGATAAGCTGCTCCCTAACCAAGAGTTGGATGAGTTTCACTGTGGATTTAAACATGGGGGGTTTTTACACATAGTATTTATGCAGGTTTCCAGTTTTTAAAATACTTCAATATGGTTTCTTCCTGGTCTAATATTTGTGATGGCAATGTTCTCTTACTTGGATCTTGAGTCATTTTCTTGGCAGGACTTCCTCTGGATCTGTGGATGTGCTGCTCACTCTAGCCCTCATTTAACAGTCTGGTCTTACTGCACCTGGGATGTCTGGCACACACAGCTTTTGGTGATAAGACAATTAAAAAGGGACAGGTAAATAGCATCTCCTTTGTAACTTGAAGCTCCTGCAATGCCGTCAGAATAAGCACTTCCAAGTAGGAAGCAAGAGGCCCCAGAACTAGCGTGGGAGGAAGTAGGATAGATAAGTAGCAGAGGAGGATATTAAAGAAAAAGATTGTGAGAAGAGAAGGGGCAAATTACAATTTCTAGAACTAGAAAAGAAAAAAAAAAGAATGATTAAGAATGAACTGTCGAGAAAAGTTATCCAATGCTAGCCTTCCCCCAGACAAATCATTTCTTGTTTATTTATCTTTATTTGGTTTTCTTGTTGTTTTTTGCAGCCTATTTTTTTAGAAGCAAGAGTGGAACAAGAGTGGGCCAAGGGACCATGAAGGCCCAAATTTCAGAGGTGAAACTGCCCACGTTGGGCAAAAGCCATTTAAGGAGGCGGGGACAGGATTCCTTTGCTTCCTTTAGTTGAGGAAGCATTTAATTAAATAACTTGTTTTACCTAAAACCTAGGCAGACCTATGCTGGTGGACCTGGAGGTAATGGGTAGGAAGAAAGAGCGGCCAGTCTCAAATAGGTCAGAATGAGTAATGAGTCCAGTCTAGGGCTGGACAGGGGTAGGGTGTGAAGAGATAATACAGAATCTTAAAGTACACACAGGAATTCTTGAGGAGGGCAGTGTCACAAGAGAGTGCTATTTTAAGAAGATATGTGAATGGGGTGGAGGATTGCTTGTAAGGAGAGGAAACTATGAGGCTGTTGGAGGAAGACAGGTTTGTAAAGACAGTAAAGGGACTAGACTACGAATGAACTCATCAAGAGTCAGGCTCAGAGGCTAGTTTATGTTCTTTTTCTGAACCATTCTGTATAGAAGCAGTCATTTCTGTTTTCTCTGGCAGAATTTCTTCTACAGACTTCTTAATACTGGGAACTGGTACCACCACCATCTCATGTCCTATGGATTAAACATTTATGCCTCTTGGGCAAACAAACCCAAAGTAAAAACTCATAAATTCTAAAGCTTTCTTTGAGCATCTTACTACTCCCCAAAGGTGTTAAGTGTTTTTTTTTTTATTGTCAACCTTAATCATTTTTTCCATTTCAGATGAATAACTGTACCCTTAATACTGTTTATCTGCAATTTCTTGCCAAGTTCATTTGTTAAATCCAACTTTCATTTTATTTCTTTAGTATTCTTCTTACAGTCCTCAATCCTCCCTGCTGGTTTTCTGCACCTACCATAAACTCTTATAATGATCATTTTTTTCTTCTTTCCATATTTTTAGTGAAGAAGATTAAGTCAGAACATGTAAGTAACTGGCTGTATACCAGTGACTAGACATCACAGGAAACTCCTTGAGTCAACTGTCAGGTTAAATGGCAATGTTCATATAAATCTAAACAAACCCAGGTTACTGTTGAGAGCAATCTACACAATGTCAAACTATCTAGCACAAGCAATCTACAGAATCTACAAAAAATTCCTGCTTCAGTTTGCATTTATATTCCTTTTAGAAAGATTCAGGGAAGGGGCTAGACGTTGAAAACCAATAATCAGGGCTCCATGCCCAATTTTACGTGATGCCTATCAGGTCTTAGTTGAGTGCCTGGCCAAGCTTACAGTCTTAATTCTGACAGTTTGCACCTCTCTCAAGTTGCCACTGTGGGAATCACAATGCTCATAGTCAAGCAGATCAAGTCAGCTGATATGGTTGTATTCTCTGACCTTTACCAAGAACACAACAGGGATCAATTATTTTCATTGCCTGATACAGTCCAGAGGAAAGCTGGACTGCAAATGTAGTGGAAAAAATAGGATGACTACGTGCAAAGTATACACACAAAGGCAGTGTGCCAGAAGGAAGAGATGAAAGGAACAAGGAAAGAGAGAACAAGGAAAAACAATGTAGATCCCAGGATTCTGCTCCAGACCAGCAATGCCAAGTAAGACGTACGGGGACAGATGCTCAGTTCTACTTTGCTTCTGACAAGCCTCCAAATATAAATCTTAAGAACAATGGGGATAAGAGCTTCTTCATCACTTACATAGAACAGCAGCAAAAGTAATTTTGGGTAAAAAAAAGAAGCATCCTTCCAGATCCCCTTTTGTGGAATAATAAGCCAGCAGCCCATGAGTCATTGCTGTGGTTTTGTTTGTTGGTTGGTTTGGTGGTTTGTTTTTGTTTTTGTTTTTGTCTTTTCAGGGAAGGGTGTACAGACTATATAGTCAGTATCTCATGGCACAGCATTTTAATGGGGGAATATGTGCAAAGCTCCATCTTATAGGTGACACCACCCTGCCTGAACATGCTTGATTGGTCTAAGTCAACGTTTAAGATGTGAATGCCTTCCCCATTTCTGGTGAGACTTGCTTAGAATATATGTGAATATGTCTGTATATCAAATGAGGAAGTACATACTGATTTACTGAAAAATAATAATCATAGGCCCAAAGTGAATTTACTGTTTTATAATTCCTATTTGTAATCACAGCTACTAGCTAGTGCTTTTTTTATCATATGCCAACCAATGTGCTAAACTTTTTTCACAAGAGAAGATAACTGAGGTATTAAGAAGTCAGGTAACTTGCCCAAGTTCACACAGCCATGATTTGAAATAGAGGTTCAAAACAATGTCCAGCTTCTTCAGGAGGTCTTCCTTAGTGGAATGAAGCAGCCCAGCCTCCCACTTGACCAAGAATATGATGACCTCTCCAAAAGACATGACAACTGTTATACAATCAGTTGGGTGGCAGCGTGCTCCCTCCCAAGCCCTGAGAAAAGGGTGAAGCATGAAATTGTCTGTAGGCCCCTGGGCTTGGCTGCTCTCTGGGGTATCATTGGTGTATCAGTCTTGTTTGATTTTCATTACAATCTAATCTCTTGCTCAAAGCATATTCTAATTGTGTCACTACCCTGTGACAAAACAAAAGCAAAAACAAATATCTTTTAATATATCTCTCAGTACCTCTGGCAATTTCCTAGAGAATAAAGTTCCAATTATTTTCCCAGGCTCATCTCCCTCTGTTCTGATATCCTGTCTTTGGAGCAGCCACTGGACTGCTAACAATCACTCTGCTCTTGCCTTGATTTTTCTCCTTCACATGTTTGCATCCTCATTACTCCATCTCTATTTCTTTTTCATTTTTTTAAGATTTTATTTATTTCAGAGAGACAACGTGAGCACGAGAGTGCATATAAGAGGGAGGAGGGAGAGAGGGAGAAGCAGGCTCCCAGCTGAGCAGGGAGCTCTACAGAGGGCTTGATCCCAGGACGCTAAGATCATGACCTGAGTGGAAAGCAGATACTTAATAGACCCAAGCCATGTAGGAGCCCCTCTATGTATTTTTCTATCTACATGTCCCTTGCTAGCTCAAATGCATTTGATCTACAGTGACATCCCTCCCTTGCTCTCACAGAATTCTACATGGAACCTCTTATCCTTCGTCTATCTTATAGTGCTTTGAATGCTAAGATGACTTCCCTACTATATTTTAAGCTACTTAAGGACAGGGGTTGTGCTATGCTTGTTGTTGTTATAACACTAGGTTTGGCAATGCTACCTAACCTAGTGATTGAGAGTATTAATACAATGAACTTACTTGCTAAGCTCCCATCCCACAGAATCAGATTTAGTTCTACACAGCTTATGGTCACCCAAGAAATATTAGTCAGTTTAAACTCAACAACAATCCTATTATTAATGCTTTTATATATTTTCCACCCTCTCATCTGTCCTCTATGAGAAAACAAAACAAAGCAAAACCCAAAATGACAAACTATTATAACTCTGACTTAAGCCCTTTAAGTACTTCTTGAAATTAAGATTTAAAAAAAATCAAATTATGAAAAATTATATTACTTATATGGAGGCCTAAGTGCATTTCCACTGACTTCTTACAAAAATAATTTAGACTTTTTGTTGCCTTCAGTAAGTCTCTCTCTTTCTCTCTCTCTTTAAGTTTAATTTTGTGAACTTGCAGCTATATATTGGTTGGGGTATTTTTTATTGCTCTTTTATTTTGGTGTCTAATATCCTTTTAGTTTCACAAAGCCCATCTTATCATTTGGTTCTGGGAATAAATATCAAGCATCTTATGGCTTCTCAAAACAGTGGGTGGGTTTCCACATAAGCTACTTTTTAAATCAGATGTTCCCATCCTGATTCATCCCCTTTGCCAAATGATTCTCCTTTGGCACCCTTTCTCTTGAGAAAACTGGGTGGGAGGCAGAAGTGAGACTCTATGTGGGACTGAGAAAGGAACTGATTTCCAGCCTAACCCCTGGGTGTATAGGGAGGGCCTTCTGGCGGAAGTGCAATGTGAGCCACACTTTTCTCTTTGTGAGCCTTGCCTGCTAGCCAGTGAACTATGGGAGATCTCCCTACTGAGGCTTTACTCTTTCCCCCTCTAGCGAATACATCTGAATCAGGATGCCAATAAATTCTTAAGGAAGCTAGTTTAGTCTGCCACCAGGGAATTAGCCTTTTCCTCCAGGGATTGGATATGCTGCACCAAATTTAATAAATTTCATTCTTTATCATAGCTATCCATTGTGTAATTTCAATTGGCTTCCAATACAGAGTAAAGCTTCCGTATTTGCCTTAGAGCAGATTCTTTCAAAATGAACCCTTCTCAATGGCTTCACTTATCTAATTCCTCTGGACCTTGGCAGGACAGGCTGCGCTGAGACCCACAGCAGCCTTGGCAGGACCTTGGGAGATTTGTATCCGGGAGACCCTGAAGCTGTGCAGATTGAGGTACACAGGCACAGAAGGGCAGGAGGCCCTCTACAGTGGCATGGACCCTCCCCACCCACTGGGACCAGGCCTCTAGGGTTGGCAAAGAGAGAAGCAACTGTTCTACCTTGGGGTGCAGCTCTCCTGTGCTAGGTTTCCAGAAGCAGCAGAATAGTCATACTGGCTGCCAAGTTGTGTAAGGCTCTCTCACACCACCAAAGAGGTCCTTCCTCTAGCTTCCCATCTATTCTATAGAATGTTTCCTGGAAAGTGAGTAAAAGTGCTAATCTTCCATGAATCAGGATTTGTGTCTGAAAACAGGCTCAAATTCCCTAATAAATACGTGTAAGAGCCTGGCTGTATATCCCTGTTGGACCCTCTATGTAGGCAGAGCATGCTGTTTTTGCCTCTCTTTCAGAGAATATTGGAACAGCAGAAAAGCAGCCACATAGAGGATCTGAATCAGAAAACATGCTCCAGTGGAAATGTATGCTCTAAATTACCAAACAAAGTTGTTCCTTGGTCTGTGGCTTAATTAAATGCTGCGAGGCTGACTGAATTGCTTAGTTCTCCAGGTAGCATTGTCCTTTTGACTAAGCTTTCCTACTAATTAATTTGGCCTGCTGCTGTATTTTCAGGAGGGGATTCTGAAAGACTGGTTACTAGGACATCTTAGTTTGACAGAAAGGAGATCCCACTGAGATTCTGTTTCCTGTTACAGAAAACTTGGTGGGTTTTTTTTTTTTCTCTCTCTCTCTTTTTCCATTATGTTTCTTATAAATTTTGTTTTTTTGTAGATACAGGAACATACAATTTTCTTCTGCCACTGAAGTCTACCTGGGGTATTGGCTATTCAGAGCCACTGGATACTTTTGTCTTTGAGAACTAGATCAGATACTTATATCATGTGCCAGTCATTAAACTTGGGTCTTGGGATTAGAGATATGGGTTAAAACCTGTTCTCTACCCCCAAGAAAGTGAAGCAAAGCCTTGGTTGGCACTTCCTGCATACAAGACACTCTTCTAAGTGCTTTACATATATTGACTCATTTAATCTTCACAACATTCATGTGAGATAGGTATTATTCTTCTCATTATATATATATATACGGTAACTGGGACACAGAGAGGTTAAAACACTTGCTCAAGGTCACATAACTAAGAAGTAACAGCGCTGGGATTCCAAGCTGGCAGGCTAAGGCCCAAGTCCTTGATTTTAATCATGATACTGCCTCAGAGGAAGACAGAGACTAGAGATAAATACACAACACTGATAGTGGTTGCATAATAGGGGTGGAGCTACAAATGGGAGATGGGGCAACGCTTCCTGGTGAGATCAGGGAAAGCTTTAAGATCCTTTAGCCACAAGGTGAAATGTTTTGTGGCTTTGTCCAGTGAAAGCCACAGGTGATCTGGCCTCACGCTTCTGTTACAACAAAGAATATTTTTCTGCATTAGCAGATTAAAGAGCAAAACTGAAAAACAGGAACATGTATTTTTAAAAGTCCCAATGCTTTGCCCTTCCTCCTGGCTCTGGCTCTCAGCTCTTTTCTGTGGAATGCATCTCCTGACAATCGCTAGGGAGCCCACCCAGGAAGCAGGAGCACAGATGCCCCACAACTGTGGGAAGTCAATAATACAGCAGCTGAAAGCAGTAAGAGGCTTTACTCTAATATAGTTTTCTTCTCTTGGAGGTTTTGTTGGAGACACAAGATACAAAGAGGGAGTAGTGACTGCCTAGTGTAAAAAGGTGAAATGCAAAGGTGGTTTCAGTCTAATGCACATGAATAGGACCTTCCCATCCTCCTATTTGCCCCCTCCTTTGTTTCCAGGAAAAGGAAATGTTGGAGAGGAGGTCATCAAGAGAATATGACCACCAGTTCACCTGTGAGCTGGACCTGGCATTCAGGGGCTTCTCACTCACCCCCCTGTCCTTGGACTGTGTGCTCCACTTGCCTTTCCTGCCCCCAGAGGCTGCCCCAAGGATACAGCCTTGAGATAGAAATGTGGTATTGAGACCTCTGGACAGTATACAAGACTGAACCCAGTAAGATCACTATAAACATTTAAGATTGTGGCAGGCAGATGCAGAGATCCACATTGCAGCTACCCAAGACAAGCCTCATAAGTCAGTTCCCCTGTTCATTAAACTTGCCACCCACCAGTCTGGATCAGTTTGCCTCTTTCTTTAGTCTGTCTTTTGCCCTCAGTGTATGGAGCCAGTACAGGAACCAACCATTGTTGAGCCAGCCCGATGATGGAAGAAATTGACTTTAGGAAAGAGGCATCTGAGAGGGAAATCCCACACTGGCCATGGACCTCTATGTCGGGGAGGGAGCCATATGTCAGATGCTTGTGGATTGCTATGTAAATATTGGGATGCCCTTAAAAGGCAAACTGGTCTAATGCGCTTGTTTGAGGAACTAGGCATCATATACTGAGGCAAAGAAGAGGAACGCATGGTTGCCGCAGGGGGCTGGTCTCAACTACGTGCTGTTCAACTGGACACAGATGCTCAGCTACAGGCTGAGGCACAAGTCAGAAAGTTGGAAGATGAGCTAAGATGAAAGAAGGATGTGCAGGTGTCCACTACTCTGCTGGCTTTGAGGCTAGCAGATGTGGGAGAGCAGGATAATCGACTGAAGACCTTAGTGTGTTACTCGGCAAGCCTAAGAAAGAACAAATTGTCTCGCATTATGGCCCAAATGCTTGTGACAACCTGATTGGGAAGATATGAGGTAAAATCCCCGAAAAAAAAAAAAATAATGAAAATCATGAGGGTGTTGTGGTGATCTGATGAGGAAATGGACAGGGTGCCCCATGCCATCCAACCCCCAATACAAAGGAAAACTTGAAATAGCAATTACCCTAGACTTTGGATAATAGAAAAAAAAAAACACACCCTGAAACCCCTGAGAGAAAACTTGCATTCTTTCTCCATCCCTTGAAGTTATAAATCTTGTCATGTCTTTAAAATGTAAGCACAGTTAGAGATAACCCAAACACTGCCCATAGGGACTGAAGTAAAAAAAATAAAAAAAATAAAATGAGGTAAGAGGCTTTTTAAATACAGACTTCAAGAGAAGCTCCCTTGCTCCCAAATTTAGTCCCTAGCCTCTGTAAGGTAACTCATTCAGGGCTACCCTTTGGGAATGAAAGCTATGGGCCCGTTTGTGTCTGTCAGCATGCTCATGTATGTCTATGGATGTATTCTTGTGTGTGTGATGTTCTCCTACCTCCTGAGGGTATGGTGAAAATTAATTTGCAAAAGAGTTAAGATTTTGTTTGTTTGTTTGTTTTTTGTCTCTACCTTCCCCCCCCCCCCCCAAACTGTTAGAAATAAAGATGAAAGAAAAGGACTGTATACACAGAGTGGGTCAGGAAAATAGAATGTTTTCTTTGGTGGGGGGTGGTAAGGAAAGACATGAAGGACATGTTTTGTTTTAAAGAGAAAAATAAAGAAATTAATTTTGTTCTAAAATAAAATGATTGTTCTGGGATTAAAAAAAGAGAGAGAGAGGGAGAAGAAAAGCTGAATGGATATATACAATTGTAGGTTTGTGAAAAAGAAATAACGAGAGAGGAATTTTATATGTAGTCAAGCTAAGATTAAAATGGATTTAAGTTAAAAAGAAGAAAAGAAAAATTTTAATATCAAAGGTATAGTAGTACAAAATTAGAATTTGGTTTCCTTTCAGTCAAAAGGACAAAGTTTTTTTAGATTATTGGTCTGCTTTTAATAAAAAAAAAAAAAGTAAACAAAAGTTTTTCTTTACCTTTAATGTAAACTGCCTAGAAAACGACAATTCCATTTTATCTTTATCAAGTCTTTGATTACTTAAGGAAACTGAGTTTTCTCTATTAAAAGCCGTAGTTTTTTACACCTGTGTAGTTTTGTGTATATGTTAAATTTTGTGGGAAACACTGTCAAATAAGAGACGCTCAACCTTTTTAGTGGCTATTTATAGGAAATTACTAAAAATATGGTATGTCCTGATATAATGTTGTAATTTTAAAACATATGTCACAGGGATGCCTGCGTGGCTCAGTGGTTGAGTGTCTGCCTTTGGCTCAGGGCGTGATCCCGGGGTCTGAGGATCAAGTCCCACATCCGGCTCCCTGTGAGGACTCTGCTTCTCCCTCTTCTTGTGTCTCTGCCTCGTCTCTCTCTGTCTCTCATGAGTAAATACATAAAAATCTTTTTTTTTTTAAAAAGTGAAAGTAACTTAAAAAAATAAAACAGATGTCACAGAAGTAACCAAACTCCTTTGTCAGCTGCACTATAATGACCTCTTATTGGACAGTTATTGTTTTACTCTGATGTTTTTGCAAAAGTGTTCCTACAAAGGTGCTTCATCTTCAAGGAGATTCATGGAAAATACTGGCAAATACAGGTGTCTGTGTGGAGGCCGAGAAAAATCAAGGCCATTCCACCTCAAGTTTATTTTTTTATTTTTTTAATTTTTTTTTAAATTTTTTTATTTATTTATGATAGTCACACACACATGCACACACACAGAGAAAGAGAGAGAGAGAGGCAGAGACACAGGCAGAGGGAGAAGCAGGCTCCATGCACCGGGAGCCCGATGTGGGATTCGATCCCTGGTCTCCAGGATCGTGCCCTGGGCCAAAGGCAGGCACCAAACCGCTGTGCCACCCAGGGATCCCTCAAGTTTAGCATTAGCACAAGTACAGCCATCTTAGGCCCCTGTGAATAAGAGCTGAACTTTACAGGAAAAACTGCAGAATGTCCTCAGCAGAGAATCCCATATCAGAAAGACAACAGAGCCCACACCCATGGCAGAAAGCCCCATATTAGAATGAGAACAGAGCTCAATGCCCTTGAAAGCCCACATCAGAATGTAAACAGAACTTCAGAAACTCCTCCACCCCTTCTGAAAATCCCGTAGACCAGCCCATAAAAAACCCAGCTGTAACCCACTTTGGGGTCCAAGTCCCTGCTCCGCAGTGTCGGGTATACTTGGACCCAAGCTCGAGCTTGTAAATAAACCCTCGTGCGCTTGCATTGGTGTCGGCTTCTTGGTAGTTTCTTGGATTCGCAATCTTGGGCACAACAGTCTGATAACTAAGATCATATCCCTGAACTGGGTAAGACTGAATTACACGAGATAATAACCCAAGAGCTGTCCCTATTCTCCTCCCCCTTCAGTGAAATAGGCTCATCAGGTCAATGATATAACATTTAACAGGTGAAGACTTGCCTCTGCTGCTGGACACTTCTGCAGGCTTCACTCGACTATCTATGAGTGAAAATATGGGCAGTGAACCCACAGAAAATTGAAGGTTCAGGCACCACCATAAAGTTCTAGGGAGTCAATTGGTCAGGTAAGGTATGTGTTTTTCCCAATGCCATGATTGAGAAAATACAAGCCTAACCAAGGCTTGTATACAAGAATACAAGAATATAAGAATATCAAAGAGAAGTAGTCTTTGTAGGTATTTGGGGATTTGGGAGGACTTTTAGTTCCCACCTGGCACAGTGTTTTCATCCCTTACTCTGCCTGGTAAAGAAAGAGCACATATAGGACAGGGAATCAGAGTAGCAAGCCACCTTTGAGAAGGCAGAAGTACTGGTGATGCATATTAAAGCTCTGGGCATCTCTCAAAGAGGGCCACCATTTATGTTAGATGTGTCTGTGACTCCAGAAAATATGAGTTCAGCACTATGATAAAGGCAATAGAAGAAGAGAGTACCACTAGGATTTTGGACCCACCTCTGGAAGGGGGCAGAAACCTCACAGCCCTCATAGAGAAATCTATATACCCTCATAGAACAACAGTTCCTAGCAGTGTACACAGCATTTCTCCAGAGGTTCTGGAACAAACTGCGGCAGCCAGTGGGCTGAACTCAGAGCAGTTGGGCAGGTGATGGCTCAGAGCCCTGGCCATTATTAATCCTTTCCACTGGCAGTTGGGCTACTTTACAGGGATTAAACTATGGCTTGGACCTTACAAAGTCAAAGGATGGATGATCATGAGTGTGTCCTTGTGGGGTCAGGATCTATAGAGGATATTTGGGTTTGCCTGCAAGAGCCTGAGGCAGTCCTCACGGTTTTCCACATCTCTGCTCATGAGTCAAGGATGCCCCCTTGCAATCAGGACTAGCCCTAGCAACTGACTGGCCCTTCAGCAGATGCAGTCATACCTCATTTTATTGCACTTCGCAGATAGTGTTGGGTTTTTTGTTTGTTTGTTTGGTTTGTTTTTTTACAAATTGGAAGTTCAAGATTTCCAGGGAGGAAATAACTGCAGATGTGGTGGAAACAGCAAGAGAACTAGAATTAGAAGTGGAGCCTGAAGATGTGACTGCATTGCTGAATCTCTTGATAAAACTTGAACAGATGAGCACTTGCTTCTTATGGATGAGCAGAGAGTGGTTTCTTGAGATGGAAACTACTCCTGGTGAAGATGCTGGGAAGATTGTTGAAATGACAACACGGGATTTAGAATATTGCATAAACTTCATTGACGAAGTTTTGGCAGGGTTTGAGAAGCCTTGACTCTAATTTTAAAAGAAGTTCTTTTATGGATGAAATGCCATCAAACAGCATCACATGCTACAGAGAAATCATTCATGAAAGACAGGTCAATCGATGCGGCAAACTTTATCATTGTCTTCTTTTAAGAAATTGCTACAGTCACCCCAGCCTTCAGCAACCACCACCCCGTCAGTCAGCAGCCATCAACACTGATGCAAGACTCTCTATCAGCAAAAAGATTCCAACCCACTGAAAGCTCAGAAGATGGTTAGGAGTTTTTTAGAAAAAAGGTATTTAATTAAGGTATGTACATTGTTTTTTAGACATAATGCTACTGCAAACTTAATAGACTACAGTATAATATAAACATAACTTTTATATGCATTAGGAAACCAAAAAATCCCCTTTGACTAGCTTTACTGCAGTGGCCTGGAACCAAACATAGTATCTCTAAGGTGTGTCTGAATAACAGATTGGGTGCATATGAAGAATGGACATTGTTGCACCTGGATGAGATGGCATATTGCCAATTATGTCAGATTATCCTTGAAATTTAGTGATGTGGTAATGCAGTACCAGCATGTCCTGTATGTTTCAAACAATGCCCAAGGCAACTGCCAAAGGAGTCTGGGGCCATTCACCAGAGTTTTCAACTGGTGAAGGATTGGTAAATGGACTATATTGGCCCTTCCCTCTGAGTGAGGGTTCTAAATATGCCCTGGTTTGTGTGAATACTGTCTAGCCTGATTTAGAATTTCCCCTGTCACCACACACACAAGGCTGTCACCACACAAACCAGCCTGCCACCAAAAGGAAATTACAGAAGTTCAGTACCATGTACAAATACCTTTATCAACTAGACAGTGATCAAAGGTCATGTTTCAAAAGTTATGATATGCAAGACTGGGCAAAAAAAAAAAATGGCCCATAGGACATTAAATGGAAGTTCCAATCTCCCCTATAACCTACAGGCAGGGTTGGTAAAGAAGAAAACTTGAATATTAAAATAGCAGATTAAATAACTAATAGGTAAAACCACCTTGGCTGAGTGGATTAAATAGCAGATTAAATAACTAATAGGTAAAACCACCTTGGCTGAGTGGTCCAATATTTCACACATTTGAATGATCAACCAGTTAAGTCCTGTTGCCCTGTATGCTACACCGGGGACCCTGGCTGAGGCATCCAGTGCCATAAAGGTATGGAAGTGGAGAGAAACAGCCATTGTCTCCACGCCTGTGAAGGAGCATTACCTACTGTAATTTGCAATGAGATGTCCCACCAGGATGGATGAGTACTTTGCACCCTTGTGTGAAGGGGATCTACTCAATCTCCACTGGGATCCCACTGTCTTGTTGGAAGTCACATCTACTAAAATACACTGTAACTGGAATGGAACACACACCATTGAAAGAGGGGAAAAGGTGGGAATTTTGGTCTGCTCTACCCTGCTATGAATACATCTCCTTACTCCTGACAGTGCTGTTTCACCTGGTCAACATGAATAGTACGCACACCCAGCCCAAATTCCTAAAGCTGCCACATTTCCCTCTCCTCAAGGCCAGGCAGGAACATTCTGTATTCCATGGTACGATCATTAGGACACTGTCTTTGTTCCCTCCATGCCCTGGAGGATGTTAAAACATACATATAAACCTTACTAAATCCACTAAACAAGGTTTAAATAATAGCCAGCAAAGCCTGCCTTTACTGAACACTGAAGTATCTCTAATGAGTAAAACTGACTTCAAAAATAAAATGGCCTTAGACATTATCACTGTCTCCCAAGGAGTCACCTGTGTCATTATCCAAAAAGAATGTTATATGTTCATACCTGATGAATCTATTAATGCATCATCTTTATTAAATCACATGAGGACACAATAAATGACCTAAGTGATCTAGCTAAGCTTAGGAAACTTAGTAAATCAATGGTTGGATCATGGAGTTCTTAGTGGGAAAAAAACTGTTACTGATTTGGGAAATCATTGTTTAATCTGTGTTTTCTCTCACATATACCTGTACTGTCGTTGTGGCATCTGCCTTCAGTGTAGCCAGAAAGCCACCACCAAGGGAGCCATCTTCATGCTGGTGAAATACGCTGCTGACCGTCCAAGGTACATTGCAAAAAAGGGGACATAAAAGATTGTAATAGCAGGTTATGAAACATAAAGTGTTGAGGTAGGCTATTGAGAGGACATGACTGTTGGTTGACAGGTGAGCTGGACTCCAGCAATCAGAATCTCTTCTCTCCTTCCCCTGTCCCTGGAATATGGGCTCCACTTGCCTTCCCTGCTCCCAGAAGATGCCCCTAGAATACAGCCTTGAAATAGAAATGTGGTTTTGAGACCATCTGGAATGTATACATGACTGAACTCAGTCTTAACTGAGTTCAACATAAACTTTTAAGATTCTGACAGGTCGGTGCGAAGATCTACTTTTCTTGTCTTGTGGCCACAAAGCAAGCCTCGCAAGTGACTTCTCTTGCTTATTAAATCTGCCACATGCCAATCTGGAGTGGTCTGCCTTTTTCTCTGGTTCCTTCCTGCCTTTTGTTTATGGGGCCAGCTTGTGAACCAATGGGAAAAACTTACTATCTCTTCTTAAGAGAGCTGGATTCTATAGACAGACATCAAGCTTTTACTCTTTGGCCAAAAGAGGTCCATATTTTAATTGATTCACTCATGGTATTATTAACCTTGAAATTGGTAATGTCAGGATGAAGCATATTTCTCAAAAATTTCAAAATTAGTCTTTCTGGGATATACAAAAATATAGAGAGAATTAATTCATGATAGGTCAAAAAATACATGATAGATCAGAATCAGTCAGAATCAATTTTTAAATGTAGGCAAGAAAACATTTAAGAAACAGCTAGATAAATACATTCTCTCTCTCTCTCTCTCTCTCTCTCTCTATATATATATATATATATATATATGCAATATATATATAGAATGTATTTTCCATATAGATGGAATACATTTCCATATAGATGGATATATATATATATATATAGAATGTATATATGGAATATATATAGAATGTATTTTTACATATGTGTGTGTATGTGTGTTTTTTTCTTTTTTCTTTTTCTTTTTTAAACTGTCAAGTGAGTTATCGAGGAAAACAGGAAGGGAAGTAATAAATGAATTCTTGGAATAGAATTCTTCTTCTAGGACTTTGAAGACCAGAACATTAAAAACCTTCTTTTTCTTTTCCAAGAATTCCATGAAGTTCCTTATTTCTGAATCATATCTAAATGTGATATTAGTGATAGTTTAAATATAGTGAGCACATTTCTGTATGCCAGGGCCTGCTACATATTTATATATCTTTTGTATTATCTTTAATACTCAAATAACCTCTAAGACCAACAATATTATTACTCTCATTTTGTAGACAAGGAAACTGAGGTCAAATTAGAGTAGAAAAACAAAGACATAAGAAGTTGAACCTTCAGCCTGATATTTTCACCAGGACACTGATCCATCTCTATAGCACACAATGAATAAATGCTTAATAATTATTTAAACCTGGTTGTTATGTCTTAAGCCCTTTTTTTAAAAATGCCTTGATGAAATGAGGATGAAATTATAGCAAAATGTTTCTTGCTTTCTCAGAAAAGCAACTGATTATAATGTACGAATACTTTTACTATAAAAATAGATTAAAACTGTTTTTCTAGGATGCCACACTGTATAGACCAGCCACTTTCCGCCCCCCACTATGTCTCAATAGTTCATTGACATTAGATTCTGTGCAAGTGGTGATGAATGTGTATCTCAACACCCTATTCTTTGAAAAGACAACTTTTCCTTGAAAGATATGTTCATAAAGCATCATTAAGAAAAAATATACCTTGGGACGCCTGGGTGGCTCAGTGGTAAAGCGTCTGCCTTCAGCCCAGAGTGTGATTCTGGAGTCCCAGGATCAAGTCCCACATCGGGCTCCCTGCATGGAGCCTGCTTCTCTCTCTGTCTATGTCTCTGCCTCTCTCTGTGTGTCTCATGAATAAATAAATAAAATCTTTTTTAAAAAAAAGGAAAAAAGAAAAAATACACCTCGGTGTCAGCTATACTAAAATTTTAACAAATTAAAAAAATGATACTTTGTATGCAAAATGCAGCACAATTCTTTCCAAGGATAGACCATCATTCTTGGTATGTGATGCAATCATTAAGGAGCAATAACAGTAATAGTTAACATCCATCAATTCCTTGCCTTGTGCAGATACTGTTCTCAGCACTTCACTTGTATTATCTCTATCCCTTACATCAACACTATGAGAGGATCGCTAATACCACCTTCATTTTACAGATTCTGAAACTAAAGCCAGAGTGACAAAATAACTTTCCCAGGCAGCCCCGGTGGCTCAGCTGTTTAGTGCCGCCTTCAGCCCAGGGCCTGATCCTGAGATCCAGGATCGAGTTCCGCGTTGGGCTCCCTGCATGGAGCCTGCTTCTCCCTCTGCCTCTCTCTCTTCCTCTCTCTCAATCTCTCTCTCTCTCTCTCTCTCTCTCTCTCTCTCTCTTCCTCTCTCTCTCTGTCTCTCATGAATAAATAAATAACATCTTTAAAAAAAATAACTTTCCCAAGATCTCAGAGCAAGTGGTGTCACCAGGAAGCTACACCTGGTGTAGCTTATGATCTTATGATCTTAACCATAATTTCTTCTATTTCCTGATGCAGTATTGATGATACTGGTAATCAAGAGCAAGAGGAGCTTTAGTTCCCTAGAAATCATTAGTAGCAGATCACTAATCTAAAATGATGCTAATGATGTGACCTGAACTTGACATTGTGGCAATTTATGCAAGGACAGCTGCAAACCCCTTTGAAGTCCTTCAGCAAGGCTTTACACTACAAACCCACAGCTCCTGCTTGGGCTGTGCCAGCCCAATGACTACTTGATGCATAGAATATCTTGTCTTGTCTTTATCAGTGTATCTAATATATTTATGCTGGATCTTATAAAATGCAAGACAATGGGCCACTCTATTCAGTAGAGAACAACAACGACTGGTATAGAACAGAGTTGTAAAAGTCCATTTTTAGGAGAGTGGGTGGAGCAGGGGTTTGGGACTATAGTAACGATTCTTTGTTTATGTTTTTGTTTTGTTTTGAGAGAGAGAGAGCGAGAGAGAGCAGGAGTGGAGGGGAGGCGCAGAGAAGGAGGCAGACTCTCCACTAAGCAGGTAGCCTGACGCAGGGTTCCATCCCAGGACCCTGGGACAGGACTGAGCCGAAGGCAGCTGCTTAACTGACTGAGCCACTTAGGCTCCCCAAAGATTATGTGTTCTTTTTTTTTTTTTTTTAAGATTTATTTATGATAGACACAGAGAGAGAGAGGCACAGGGAGAAGCAGGTTCCGTGCAGGGAGCCCGACGTGGGACTCGATCCCGGGACTCCAGGATCGCGCCCTGGGCCAAAGGCAGGCGCCAAACCGCCGAGCCACCCAGGGATCCCCAGATTATGTGTTCTTAAAGCACCCTATAAATAAATAGTCTTCATGAGGCTGGAAGGTCCTTAGGCTGATAAGCTATGAGGGAAAAAGCAGTGAGAGAAGCTAATTCACACTATCTGCATCTTGTCAATTTATTCCTTCTCAGAAGATAATTCTTTCTCTGGATTCTCCTCTGGTGGCTGATGAAAAGATCTTGGGATGTCCCTCCAGAGCCCCCGAAGAAAAGGGGTTAAAACTAGAAGCCTTTCACAAATATTATATACATTTATTGAAAAAACAAAACTTTCATAAGAATTTATTTGGCCATCTTTTTCATACAGAAACTTCCTTTTTCCCCATTCGCCTTGTGATATTTTTTATTTTAGCTTGATTCTGATTTAGAATGACTTATACTTGAGTGGTTGTTTATTTGCTTCTTTTTCAAAACTCATTTCAATGTCTCCTGACCACAGTCTTAATTCATAAGACTGCTTATTTTAATTTTTTTCTCTTCCATTGCCTCTTTGTTAATATCTTGATATTTAGTGTCATTTGTGACTGTAATTAAAATGGTTCTAATTTTCCTCTTCCTGATGATGTCTAGTCCCTCTCCCTAAGCATAAATGAAGATATTTCACAGAAATAGGGTAAATACCAGATGCTACAGAAATCCAGGAGAGTCTTGTCAATAATTCATCATTATTGTTTTCTACATCCTGTCCATATTTTTTACCTTATGGGAAAGCCCACTGTTGATGCCAAACTGGATTGAAGTAAGATTTTGTTACTAATATCATTTAACACCATGCAAAAAACAACAGTTAATATTTAATTACCATGGGGATGCTGCAATTAAAGTGAAGAGAAAAAAATGGCTAGGACTGACTTGGATTTGGTGAAATGACACTGAAAAATACCTTACAGCATATATATTTGAATATGTTATTTTCTTATTTTTTGAAGGATTCTCCTTTCCTCCCAGAAAGTACTGTCCCTTGAAACTCAGAAGAAATTTTTCCCTTAACCTTAAAAAGTATTTAGACATTATAAAAAATAAGTGTTTTCTTATAATCACATGCACTGAGAAAATATCTACAGGTCTACTGAATTTTTTAGAATTATACATAGCCCCGAGCATTATTTAATTCATAATCATATTTATTCAAGGGTCTTCTTTAACCAAAATATATCAAAAAGTAAAGCAAGAATGGATTATTTCATGTGTTTTATAGGACAAGATCTTAATATTTTTCACAGTAGTCGCTGGATCAATATAATATAATCTCAGTTATTTCCCACCCTCTTCCTGCCAAAAAAAAGAAAAAAAAAGTGAAGTTAAAAGACAAAAACCTTTACATAGAGCCTACAGTTGGGAATTCTAGGCCAACAAGTTATTATAATTACTAAGCAGTAATATTTCTTCCTCCCTTGCTCCTTCTCTTTCTAGTTTTCTTTTCAATTTTTAAAAACCATAAAGTCTAGACTCATGAGCACTTTTTCCTAAAGAATTCCAGTTGAAATAAAGATGGAAGAGGAAACTATAATGACAGTTCAAACTCTGAAGCACTTTTAGATTTTGTACAAGGAGTTCACTCTATTCAACGTAGTGCTGTGTGGGATTTTGGGAAGAGGCAACATTAGATCTCAACGCTTTTGACATCCCAAGCCTACACGGCATAACTGGGGAGTTCCTCTCGTGAATCCATGATATGCCCAACTGTTCACTTTAAGCATATTTCCTCTATCTTTCCTCTCAAGGAAAACAAATCTTCTCTAAACCGATGAGGAGTAGGTAATGGTTAATTATATAGTCTACCAAATGAAGAATGCTAAATGGATACGATGGGATGTGGAGCATGAGCAGTACATCAATGCATTTCTAAGACTTAGTTTCTCTCCTTGACCAAGGATCTCATTGATGTTTTATTCCTGCCCTGCCCAGAGCCTCCTTCACTAAGAAGAATATGCAAAGAGAGGATATAAGAAGGATTTTAAGCACCTTTCTGTTGCCTGATGGACTTGTTTCAGAGCACAGCCTCATCTGTCCAACTGGATTTAACCTACTATTTTGGCTAGAATAAAAAAAAGAAAGAAAGAAAGAAAGAAAGAAAGAAAGAAAGAAAGAAAGAAAGAAAGAAAGAAAGAAAGAAAAGAAACACAACTACCAACACGAAAGACAGTCTCTTTCTCAGCACATGTTTATTTCCCACACTGCTGCACGCTGCTTCAATAATGAACTCTACAATTCTTTGTTTGTTGGCATGAACACTGCAAGTCAGGTAAAAATGTTTAGCTGTGTGTGACCTGGGAATTGAAGAGTAAAACTCACAAAATTGGTTTGGCTTAGAACCTAAGAGTTTACCCAGAGGTGAAAGGTTTATGTACCATCATAGCAAACATTGATTTTTGTTTTTTCCTTCTCAGATATTTTAAAATGCAACTTGGAACTGCAAATACTTCAGTGTATGGATAATCTTTTTCATCTCCTTGAACTTGTTTTGCTCAAAATGCCCATTTCAGTTCCTTCTAGGTTAAACAAAGATTCATTGATCCAAGATTTCTCTATTCACATTTTTACCCCACTTCCTGAAGATATCTGCCACTACCACACCCTGGCACCAATTTCAAGATATACAGCTTGGTTTTCCAAAGCTGTCTTTTCTATTTTGATTCAATGCATTTTCTATATTTTAGATGGCTGGTGACTGATGAGAATTTATCCCAAGTACACCTCATTTTCCATAATCATAGCTCATATGATAAAGAGATAAAGTCTGGTAGACCACAGGCCCTCTCCTCCATTACTAGAAGAAACATGTTGCATCTGAAATCTTTGTGAACATTTCACAACTACTCAAGGTCATCTTGCTGTTTTCCCTCAGCATTAGTGGATTTATAGAGTCACAAAAGAAAGTTGAAAGCTGCCACATTATTTTTAAATGTTTTACATGTAAACATTCCCCAAATGGATCGACAAACTATCAAAACCAAAGGAAGGATTCTTTTAATTCTTAGAGTTCCTAATCCCCATTCACTATTTGATTCTATCTTCTACACACTCGTCCTGTTTTCAAATTCTTGAGTACTATAGACAGCCAACAGAAAGGATTTCCAAGTTTATAATACAAACCACATGGAGCTAAATGTTCCATTTTTCTAGATAGTATCATTTATTTTTTTTTAAATCATGCTGTATGTAGCCAATAAAACTACTCTTCTTAGTAGCCTCTTCTTCTTCTCAAGAAAACTGAAATGATAACTGCGTACATTCCTATATACAATCATGAACTTCAATCAGCAGAGCCCAACTAGATTAACACAGAAGTAAATTTTAACAGAAAATAGTTCTTTTAAAAATGATAATAAAGCAAATATAATCAAGAATCTAGAATAGAGGGAAAAACCTCAAACATATGAAATGACTTAAAAATTATTTATTGTGGGCCCAGATCTTCTCCCTCACCACCACCACTCTGCTCTTCTTATTAGATGCAGGGAAACAGGTGAGACTGCTGGTCTGATGTCAAATCTTTTCTCTTCCTCTGCCTCCTAAAGTCACCAATGCCTTTATGGCTGCTCTGTTCGAGCTCATCTCTTACGTGCCTGTAACAGACTTTCACTTTGCTTCTCTGCTTCTAGTCTCTCCTCATTCTACTTCATCCAGCACATTATAGCCAACTTTGTGTAAAGTACAGTGCTCTTCTGACATCACTCCCATGCCATTTGAGGCCCATCTCAATCCAGTTCCAGCTCTCCTCCTTTCTTTCCAGATATGCTTTGTGTTGTAATTGCACTGCAGCACTAGTTACTGTCCACTCATTCTGTGTTTCTTCTTGGCAAGGATATAAATAGATTTCCTATTTAAACCTTAACTCTCTTTCCAATTCCATGTCCTCCATAGAGCTTTCCCTAATTTCTACTTTCCATTCTTACTTTTGCTATGCAGAATTATTTCCTGTTTTCTCTCTTGAGCTAGACAATAACCACACTGTGTCCTAATTATCTGCTGACCTGCCTGTCGCTTCGAGGGCAGGCACTGGAACCCATTTGTCTCTGTGCCCCTAGCACCTGAATGAAAGGAAAGCTGCAACAATAAATCTCAGAATGTATTTCAAATCCAGATGGAAATTCTTCTATTTGGAACAAACTTTCCTATACCTACCCATTGGCCAGGACATGTGTGTGTATACATATGCACCTGTGTACATTTGCCTTTTTTGTTTTAGATCATTTAAAAATTTTCTTTCCTAGTCTTAATTATTTTTATTCTTAATTTGCTTGGAATTTTTTTTTGTATGTGAACTACTTCTTACCTTTCAGATGAGTACAGATATGTGGTATATGCAACAATAAGAACTGATGTCTTTGTGCACTGTGATTTTTATTAGTAAGCTAGGAAATATTCAAATGTTCTTAATGTGCCATACTTACTAAGTTAGGAATGAATTCATATTTAAGAAAGCCAAAGCCAAATAACAAAGCTGACACAAAAAGTCTTTCCAATTAATCTGGAATTTTAATTATAATATTTCATCCTGTTATTGGAAGGATGGTGTTTGTGTTTGCATGAGCTTTCAAGTACAAGTGAGAGCTGAAGAGCCCTAGAGCACATGATGAGAGGGAGGGATAGGGGAGAAGAAGAGACAGAGAGAGGTACTTGCATTTCTGACCTGAAACAAGTTAGATATGTTTCACATGATATTTTGACTTTAAAAAGACAATTTAAATTCAGGATAAAATGCTACATAATTAAGGGTAGTTTGATGTTTTCTTATTGATTTATACATTACTCAAAATGTTACTTGTAAATAGAAAATGAATCTGGATGAGTTCATTTTTTTAAAAAAATTGTTTTTGGACCTCAGGTGTACAAATACTGGATTAATCTTAATCTCTGATGTGTGAAACTCTCATTACTAATCTATCTATACATGGTTCTCTATTTTCTTACTTTATTTTATTTTATTTTATTTATTATTTTATCTTATCATGAGAGACACATAGAGAGAGGCAGAGACATAGGCAGAAAGAAAAACAGGCTCCCCGGGGGAAGCCTCAGGTGGGACTCAATCCCAGAACACCGGGACACAACCTGAGGCAAAAGCAGACACTCCAACCACTGAGCCACCCAGGTGCCCCATGGTTCTCTATTTTCATTCATTGATACATTTATTCATTGATGTATTAATAATGTAAAGTACCCATGCCTCAGCCACCCAGCACAAAAGACAGAACCTTGGAAATATATAGAGCCATCTGGTCCTCTGTCCACCAATTTCCTAGTCTCTTAATTTCTTAACTCTCATCCACTTTCCTTATTAGTTTATTTCATATTTACATATTCTCTCATTTAATCCCTCCTATGGGTAAAGGATGTCATTCTAGTTTTTTTACTAGAACAAAACACTGGAAAATTTATTCATTAATGACACAATGTGTGGCTTCCCTGATTTAATGCAAATTACACAATATACTTTTATGATAACTAATGATTTGAAGAATATTGTCAGCTAATCTAAGGCCAATGAAGAGAAAATTGTCATACTACCAATTTACTGAATTGCCTGAAAAAATGCCTGTTCCTTGTAAATTTTTCTATGTTAAAATATTATTAGTTATATATACTGTAAAAACAGCACAAAAACAAAAGATAATAACACATAGAAAATCAACTTGAATTAATTCACACCACTGTGTACTGTACCAAATGAATGTGGGGAAGGTGCCATTCCTAAACCATGAGGCAGTGAGGAAAATTTGAGAAGTCAGACCTTTTTCTCCCTGCGATTTGCAATATGATTATGGCTTATAGTTTAAATTGTTACTAAAATTTGATTGATTCAATTAAGTCAACTAGTGGTTTTGAGTTGGATCAACTCAGTCTCTACCTTCTTTAATTTCCTCCTCAATAATATATATATATCTATATTTTATATTATATATATACATATAAAATCTGTTCTAAAAGAATAATTTGATTATTCTTAAAGATTCTTTCAAAATAATATATAACCTTATTTTCTTTTCTCAATATTTAAGTCTTACAGATTGATTCATTTTATTGTTAAAAATATTTTTAATTTCATTTTGTTTTATATATATTATTAAGAGATATTTCTTTATTTAGCGTGAGAATGTGTGAGAGTGGGGGAAGGGACAAGGGGGTAAGGGAAGGAGGCGGAGAGGAAGAGAGAGAACCTCAAGCAGATTCCCTGAGTGTGGAGCCCAGTACAGAGCTCAATCCCAGGACCCTGAAATCATGACCTGAGCTGAAATCAAGAGTTGGATGCTTAACTGACTGGGCCACCGAAGCAACCCTAAGTATGCCCATAAGCCTACTCTTGAAACCAAACTCTGTAAAGTTCACTCAAGAGACACTGGCCAAATAAGAGCTGATGTTTGCAAAGAACAGAGGAAGTATTCCAAATCCCAAGGTTTATCTCTGTAACAGCCTTCTTGTTGCTATGTTAACAACAGTGTGCTCATTTACAATTAATTGATTTAACTGATGAATGTACTTAACATTATGTACCAAAAGCTCTAATCATGGAAAACCTAGTGATCTAAAATCCATCTCTGACAGGAATTCACTGCTGGAAGTCTAACATCAAAATGTCAGCCATAGTGGAACAACCATGCTCATTAAGTATAACAAACCCATGACAAACTCCAAAAACTTCCATAGCCATGCATGCAGCTCTAATGAGCCAAGGTATAAAGAAGAGAAACATTCTACTTTATACTTTTGTGTTACAAAAATGCTCCTTAATCAACAAATTTGTTCTCGAATCTTTAATTTTACAGTCTTTACTAGTGTGTTAGTACTACAAATATTTCTCATATTTGGTAAAAGAAATCTGTAGGACAGTGAAGTATAATGTAGCTTCTACAATATTTGTTTTTAAATTTCAAAAGGAAGTTATAATATAGGCAATCCTATTTGATAAAGTGTCAAGAATATGGTATGTTAAAAAATGAAACATAGTAATAAAAATTTTACTTATTTGACCACTTCTGAGTCCCTACTTCTGAAGTTATGTGATACTACAAAATGATTACTTCTGTGGACACATCAGTCAGCGATATTCCCTGATTTGGATTGAAATGTAAATAACTTAGTGCTAGTACTACTCTTATAGAAATATAAGGCTAACGCTAACTAAAGAAACACAAAAATTTGATAGATACATATTCATGCAATTCAAATTCTGATTAAGAGAACCACTTGAAATATAATTTTGAATGCATAATTATAAGCATAAACTATTTTGTCAAAATATATGTATCAGCTTAGTTCAAATTACAGGAAAGCCTATCACTTCAAAATGATCTTTTTACACTTAAGAACATTTTTAAATGATGGAGATTCTTAGTATTTTTATCCTTTTCAAGTGAAAGCTCAAGAAATATCTTTATTCAATAAAGACAATCTTAATACATCATTTTTCTTTATATTCTAATAAACACCTCTCTATTCTTTATTTTAGTGTGGCTGGGAATACTATTTCTGGAACTAGACAAACCTAAGTTCAATATTTGGTTCTGTCTATACTAACTGTGTGATCTTGGACAAGATGTTTAACATTTGTAGGTTTTAGCCTCCTCATTTCTAAAGTGGGGAAAATAAACAACCCAATTTTAATGAATTGTTTAAGGAATAAAGATGATTTATATAACATGCTTGATATAATGTTTTATAGAAAAAAATAAATGCTCAGTAAACATTGGATATCATAACAGTACTTATGATGATGATTTCAAGTAATTAGACTAACAGTCCAAACTGCACATGTGAATAGCTGAACCAGAAGGAATCTCCATGAACACTTGTTCATCTTATTTTAGAGAGGAAAACATCAAGGCCGAGAGAGTTTCAGTGACATCCCCATCACGTCAGCCTTTTTACTCCCTGTTAAGTGTTATATTAAGTAGTTTGCCCCCAGCCCTTGCTAGCCCATTTTAGGAATGGGTAACACAGGGAAGGTAGTGCTAAAGGTGAGGTGAAATGAGGCTTTTCTCTAATGAACAGAGAAATCTCATATGACAGAAAAGCGAAGTTAAATCACTGAATTGATTGCTCAGAAAATCAATATGAAGTTTCTATCCACAGAAATGCTTCCAAGCTGAGAACAAGGGGTCTGGAAGTCTGAGGAATAAAGGGCATGGGTCCATAAGACAGGATGTGTCAACACTTCTGTGTGGATACCCACAATGCCTTGGAAGGCTGAAAGCAAATCAGCCTTCCAGCTACCTTAAAATGTTAGTGGGGTCATCTTGTCAAAACCGTGATTGCTTAGAGAGAAGTCTAATAGGAACAGCAATAAATTCAACTGGATATAATGTCATAACTGTTTAATGTAATACATTGGAACTGACTTCTTACCTATCCAAAAAAGAAGCAGCCTCTTTGAGAGTACTCAGTTTAATAATATTGCTCGAGCAATTAAGATATAATAATTCCTTAGCTTTTAAATAATTTATTATGAACCTGGACTTTAAGTCTGTAATTGCACATATGTAAAAATTTTTTAAAATTATAATCATACATTGTAAAAAATGTTGGAAAAATTATATGACAAATCTTTATAGTTACGTATCCAAATACTATCACTTACTGTTCAAATCTTTATTGTCTGATTATTACTTTTTGGTCTGATTATTATTTTTAATAAGATCATAAAGTTGAAAAAAGTAATATAACCACATATAGCTGTAAAAAACATTCTAAATGCTTTTGAGTTTAATAAAAAAAAAGGAATCTTCAAAACTTCTTATTTTACAAATTGTGAATAAAAAATATTTTTGAGTTGAATATACTTTCTGGTTTGCAAATACATATATTCCACATCCTTGAGTATTTTAATATAAATCAGAAACAGAACTCTAACAAATCAGAATTTATTTATTGATGAATGAGCCATTATACAAAAGTAGCATTATTACCCTCATGCCATGCCTTTCAGGACTGCACTTAAGAGTTTACAGTTGTCAAAGTGAATGATGGCAACACTGCCAATGGATTTACTGCCCAGTGGCCAGAAAGTCAACATCACACACTTACGCCAGGATGATATGAGTCCCAAACCTAGTTGTAAACTGATTAATTTAAATCTCACTGAAAATTAAATGGAACCAAAATCGATTTTCAATTCAGTTTTAAATATTTATTTCATTATATCAATACTTTTAAGCTTTAAGTAGCTTCTATATAAAAGTATTTTATTTGATATATCAAATTTTATGTATATAATGTAGCTTTTCAAAGTCATCTAATAGGAAAAGATTATTGTCAAAATGTAACATTGAAACTAGTGAACAGATTAATACCCCAACAAGTACAAATCACTCCTATGTTCTATCTGTCATAATAAAGCTTTTGTAGACTGAGATTAGCCTTTTGTGCCAAGATCTCTAGAGAAAGTAATGTGCATTGAGCCTCAAGGGAAAACTTTCTATCTATATCTAACTAATGCTTCCAGAGACTTTGGGCTGCTCCCCTCGCTGTTGCAAAGTACACAAAAGTACTAAAAAACTAAAATAGCTATCTTTGAATTAAAAGCCAAGCAAACATACAAAAACATTCAGATTTTATTTTTTAGCCATTACTGTCAACAAGAAACAATTAACACCCTACATAGCCCTTTGAAAATACATACACAAATATCTGATTATTACCTTTAATTATTCAGTAAACATTTCATGCCATGAACCATATTTTCCTTTTCTGTGTCCTCTTTTTTTTTAAATTATCCAGCAGAAAAATTTTTTAAAACCGCTACTCACATAAACCGCACTGCCCTTTCCCAAAAAGATTAGAAAGCTTTTGAAAACTCTCCCTTTATCTTAATATATTTTCAGAAAGGATTCAAATAATTTGAAATATTTCTGTAATTCTTTTCAGTTATTAATAATGTAAATAATGGACCATGGAGAGGAACAAGGACTAAGGCAAGCAAACCACACTTGCCTTGAAGGAGTCATTTGTCTTTTGTAGATGAGCTGATTTTTCCAAAAAAAAGGGCAATTCACTTACCTCAGTCTATCATAGATTTGGGGTAAGCTAATTGAAGTGTCCTTCAGGACACACAGAAGCCAGCATTTGGGGAAAATAGATTGAAACTGTCCAGGAGCAATTTCTATTTTTAAAATTAACCAATAACCTCAAGCTTTTGAGGTATTTAAGTAGAGAAGTAGTATTTTTAATTTTTTTAAAAAGTAGGGCCAAAATTATTTCATTTTTAGAACATGTAATTTGGTAATTTTCATCTAAATTAGTTTCAATTTAGAGATGTTTTCATAATGAGGTTAAATTTTAATCAAATTTAGAGATGTGCTTTTTTTAAACTTTTTTTTTTTTAAAGATTGTATTTATTCATGAGAGACAAGCAGAGACATAGACAGAGGGAGAAGCAGGCTCCTTCCAGATAGCCCAATGGGAATTCCATCCCTGGACCCGGGATCACGCCCTGAGCCGAAGGCAGATGCTTAACTGCTGAGCAACCCAGGTGTCCCAGAGATGTGCTTTTTAAGAAAAATATATAATGTTAGGCAGTTTCTCCATCTGGAAAATAGGATTATGACAGGGTCCGCAAGGTTGTTTTAAGAATCAGATGTGAGATTTTAGCCACATTAATGACGAGTTTTCTTGTGGAGGTGGGGGTGAGTGAAGTTCTGTGAAAATATTTATATTTTGTTCTATGGACTACTGACTATTCTATCTGTATCAATCCCTTTGTTACCTTATGTTGTCTATTATAAACTACGTGACTCAATCCCGGCTGCATATCAGTACCACTGGTGATGCTTTTTACAAGTCTAGTTTCCTGGGCTCAACCCTCAGAGATTCTAATTCAGTCAATTTTACAGTTTAAGTCCTGGGACTCCCAGCTTTAAAAAACTTTCTGGGTGACTCTGATGAGCAGCCAGGATGAGAACTACTATATAAGGCAATCAATGTTCCACTTATTTGTTCCTGCTGAAAGGCTATTATATGGACTTCAGTAAGAGGTAGAAAGAGAGGGAGAAAGAGAGTAAGACGATTAATTATATTTGGATAGTGATCTTAGTAGGAGAGAAATGAATAGGACTGTGTTTCTTGAACAATGATCCAAACTTTCCAGAAATTTAATGCACCAATAAGATACAAAAAAAAAAAAAGAACAAGATCCTGAAGATATTGTAGGACAGCTAGTTTAGAAACAGATACTTTTCTGGGAATTATGTAAAAATATGTCTTTTAATCTTGAAAACAACTGTCATTACAATTCATTGCTGTTATTTTGTATCCTACAGGATAGCTTGGTGAGTATGTACAGTGAGTTTGGATGATTACCACCAAGAGGCACGTTTCTGAGAAGATCCAGAGTGACAACACAAGTAGGAGTTCAAGCAGGATAGTGAGACAGTACAGTCAGCATTCACATGACTCTTGGAGCAAGATACTCAAGTTATTATATCAATCCAAAAGAAAAGGGAGAGAAAGAAGACACACTTGTCTAGGGAGAAAGATGGTCTTAGGACAAAGACACATTGAAAACAAAGAGGATAAAAGATATGTTTAAGAAGATACAGTAATAAAGCCAGAAGAAAAATAGATTTTTAAGACTGACAGTTCCAGTTAAGACTAATCACAGTGAGAGTTTTTAGCACATGAAAGCAAAGCCCTACTGGGCTTTAAATAGCTATGCTTGGTTTCTAGGTGTAAATCTCCTTAGTCTATAGATCACAGATACTCTATTTGTATTTAACTTTTGTACTTCAAGTAAAATAAATTTCCCTAGAGAGATTCCTCCTCACTTTGTAAATTGGCTTTTTCAAGAAATCTTAATTGGATGTAGTTTTCAGTGTTTGTCTTTGATTTGGCAAAAAATGGGGAAAAGCAGTGAATAAGGATTATAATATATGTCCCCATCTCCATAGATGAGTGGATTTCTGTGTCCAAGGATATTGCTCTTGGACTCTGGAGCTGAACTGCTTGCCATGAGAGGTAAGGATATATATGGAGGGGGAGGAATATTTTCTTTACACAGAAGACGCCTAAATGAGGTTCACCCAGGCATCAGATAGCCAGCCAAAGCAGAGTTTCTGTTCTGTTTCTTTGCCAATTATTTCCTTTTATCAAATATGCCTCAGTTTCCTGCATTTTCCATTTGTAAAGTAAGGGTCTTGACTGAAATTAAATCATGAAGACATTATATGAATTCCTACATCCATCTCCCTTAGCATTTAATCTGTCTGAAATTTCACTTACCTAGAAGCCTCCCCAAATTAATCAAAAAAGCAGACTAATGATGTACTTGCACTTTAAAAACAGACTTGAAAATTTGAAGGTTGCAGTTTTCAAGTTTAGCTTCAATTTCTAAACACAGAGTGAACATATGGACTTACACATGAGGCAGATATGATACGTGTATCTCTGCTGGATTGCTGCTGCTTCCAGAGGGTACTGTCCTACACTGTGCTGCTGTTAAAAAATGTGAATGCTGCTTGAGAGAAACAGTGACTCCACTCATAAGTCATCCAACTTCTTTGTGTCAAATGCAATAGTCATTTAGATACCATCACATGCAAAATCTTCCTTCTCACCATCATGATCTTTCAAAGGAAAACCTGAGAGAGATTTTTCTGAAGCATGGCCAATTATATGTCTTAAATAAAGCAGATGAATGAGAATAAGGGTTTGTATCCCCCATGGGCATCAGTACATGAATAAGAATATTCACTGATGTCAGCCATGGTTCTGTACGTTAGTATGTAAAGAGAGTTGCTTCATTCCTTTGCCTCACAGACAGTAACCTGAAGAGAGTCAGCAGACTGATGTTTGTGGCTTCCTTTAATACCTCCCAAGAGCTATTTTCTACTAAAGATAAATGATACCTACAATTAACCCTAACTTTAGTCCTTATTTTCCAATAAATAGATTCATAATACTTCCTGAAACTTCTCCAGTTGACTAAATCCAAAATGACTCCCTTTTGTAGAGAAATCTGACATCTATATTTAGAAAAATGCTATGTGTAAAGTCTCAGATACACTATTATATTTAAAACTCAATTGTTGGAATTTTCATGGGGGTTGATAGGAAAAATTGAGGAACTGCCAATAAATGGTAGATTTTTTTTTTTTGAAACACAGAAGCAATTGAAAATAACATATTATGCCCATGGTTCTAACCACCCACTGACAAAACCATTTGTGTAAGTAAAGAATTCATATTCATAAGACCAAGGGGAACAAGGATAAAACATAAAAACTCCTTCTCAAAAGTGCTTGTCTTTCACTACTTCCAAGTCTTCCATGTTTTCTACTAAAGGACTTCTCATATCTAAAGTGCCAAAAATTTATCTATGTTTATTTAGAAAAATGAAATAAAATGAAGAGCCAGGAGTAAGCAGGTAAGTGAAATTATCCTTGTTTTTTTAAGGTAGGATCTCTATGAACCACCGTGATAACTCTAAATAAATAGTATTTTCTATAGCAGTAGCCAGAAGATGATATAAGGCCACTGTCTCAGATCCCATCCAAAGTACAATGACTTAACAAGAGATATGGCTATTCTTGGTCTTTTGTGGCATATTTTGCTACTTTTCTCCCCTAAAAATGTTACTCTTGCCTTATCCACGTATTCATAAGAGATATAGAATGCATTACAAGCAAGAAATGCTGACACTGATTATAAATGCTTATGACCTGTCAATAAAGATGGACCCTCAGGGCCCCTGGGTGGTTCATTTGGTTTTGTCACTTTGTCTCTGGTGGTGATCTTAGGATCCTGGGACCAAGCATCACCTCCCTGCTCAACAGGGAGTCTGCTTCTCCTTCTCCCTCTGCTCTTACCCCCTACTCATGCTTTCTCTTTCTCTCTCTCTCTCAAATAAATAAAATATATATATTTTTTAAAAAAGATGGACCCTCTATTTTCACCTACATTGTTTCATAAAACAGGAGATAATGCTATATTTATTCTAGTATTAACAAGACAAATACCAATGTACATTTGGAATTCTCAACTGAACTTTGATTTTTTCAATGCTGGTCACATTTGGGTATATAATATAGAATTCTCCTTTACATAAAAGTATAAAAATGCTGAGGAACCTGGGTAGTGCAGTCAGTTAAATGTCTGACTCTTGGTTTCAGCTCAGGTCATGATCTCAGGGTTGTGAGATCAAGTACTACATCAGGTTTCATACTCAGCGCAGAGTCTGCTTAGATTCTCTCTCTCTGCCCCCTTCAAAAATAAAAAAAAAAAAATCTTTTTAAAAAAGTGTAAAACTTCTTTGGTGTTCATTGGTAATTTTCACTTCCCAACCAAAGTGAAAATTCGTAGAAAGATAACCTAATTACCTAGGTCCATTTGCAGAAAGATAACCTAATTACCTAACCTAAACCAAAGATTTGCCATGGATTACTAAATATTAGATGTTGTATATAACAGCTTGAAAGATAATTCCATACTATAAAACATGAATTCATATATATGCATAAGTTTATTCATTTAGGACTTATTATGTGGCACTTGAATCAAAGAACAAAAAAAGATCTTGAACACTTGAATGCCTTTTCTAAGCTCTACAATTTTCTTTTCTTTTTTTAAAGATTTTATTTACTTATTCATGAGAGACAGAAAGAGAGAGGCAGAGACAGAGGCAGAGGGAGAAGCAGGCTCCATGTAGGGAGCCTGATGTGGCACTCGAACCCAGGACCGTGGGATCATGCCCTGAGCCTAAGGCAGACACTCAACCGCTGAGCCACCCAAGCGTCCCACCTCTACAATTTTCTAATAGATGTAATAAGTATATAGAAATTAGCCTATTTATATAACAATTTCTATTATATTCAGAAACCACTGAATCTGTATTTTAGGGTCAAACCTGTTTTCAATTCTCTACATTGATAGTTCTTCATTCTAGATGAACTTCGATTCCAAATGAACACCATAAAGAAGTTTTTTTCATTCTGCTCTAAAACCTACAAATCTACTGCAAGCTGAATTTAAGGTATTTCTGAAAGTCTATCAGTTTAACAGCTTGAGACCTTTTTCTTACAAAAACATGCATTTCCCTGCAGGGTTCTAAAAAGTTTCCCAGCAACACTCATTAAGAGAGGCCACAGCTATAGATTAGCCTTGCTGCTACCATTTTCCTTATAAAGTGTTTTTTGGTGACAATTTTCTATTCAGTAGTGCAACTGCATATAATTATTCAAATACAAAAGCCTGTTGTAAAAGAATGTGGAGATGATGGCAAAATCACCAAAAAGCAAATGAACTGCTTTGACTTTAGAGACAATTTTGTTGTTCACTGTATTTACTGACAATTACCATTAGGAAGGATTTTTGTGTGAGAGACTCAGGGCAGATTTGGTGCATTTGCAGAAAGATAATGTTCCTAAATACAGTTTAGATTGGTTCAGATGTATAATAAACAAAATAATTCACATCTTTGATATGCTGATGTATCATCACTAAATTACTGGGAGAAAATACAATAGCTACTGTTAATGTCTACATTTTAATACAGGGCCCAGGAAAATTAGAATATACGAATGAATAAAAGAAATGCTGGACTAAGATGGAGTTTATGGAAATAGCAATAAAAATACTGGACAAGGAGAGAATATCCCTTTTGTTTTCGTTCTAGATCAGACTCTTAGACTCAAAGCTATAAGAAAATTAAAGATGGTTTCCCTTTAACCCCTGCAAGCAGAGTCCAATACTCCTCTTGCTCCACCTCAGCCATCCAACTTCCATCAAACATATATACATATATTTGAATTTTGCTGCTAAGAAAATTGTTGCTGAGAAAACTTAATGGCTTACCTAAGATCATCTTTAGTTTAGTGACAGTTAAGATTTGAGACAAGGACCTTTGTGCTATGCCAAGTTGACTCTGAAATAGCTTCCAGAAGGAAGTCCTAATACTGAGACAAAGTAAATGGATGTATTTCTGTTCTGAGGAATGCTGCTCTCTTCTCCTTGTACTCCTTAAAGATAGGCAAATATACTTGTAGCGTAGGGCCTATTACTTTTGTGTATATGAATTACTGATTTGGGGACAATAGGACACAAAAGCCTGGTAAGATGCATGAGAGTATACTGCTTTGCTGTGTAAAAACAGACACAAAATATTTTTCCCAGAAGCTATACTCATCTCATCTGGTCTACTGTGCACTAAAAAGACAGGATACATTAAAAAAATTAGTTTGACTCTTAAAATGTCCCTTCTTTGCATCTTCTATCCCCATAAGAGAATTATAAAAACAAAAAATCTATAACTGAGCTCAAACCACATCACACACATAAACATACACACACATATACACACATATGATTTTATGTATTAAAAAATACTTTATACAAGGCAGCGCTACAGAAGAGATGATGTTTGGTCATGTAAAGTTAAATTAAACAATATTTTTAAGCTTCTAGTTAACTTTTTTCTAGTCTCTAACGCTAATTTTGTACTACAGCTTGTGATAAACTAAAAGGAAAACAGTGGCCCAGCTAAGAGGATTCCATTTATTTATTTTTATTCTCAGATATATTCAATGCCTTCTTTACATCTGATTACATTAATATAATGGGAATATATAATATTTGCTAGAAAAAATATTTGCTGGATTATACTCCATGGCAGTATCGAAAATAGAGAAGCAGGGGAAAAACAATTAATGTGTTCTCATTTAAACTTTACAAGGTTAAAACTAACCATATGTTCTTGAACATGGGCACAGGAGAAACCATTATTGCTGTGCAGTCAGAGGGCTGACAAATTGGCTGCAACAAGGCTAGTTATTGAAAACTTGTAAGCTATCTATTACTTAAAATTATTTCCCATGTAGGCCCAGCTCTTGTTGAATTTCATCTGCTTAGAGCTAAGAACTTGCATTAATTTACACTGTACTGACTCATTTTCTTATTAAGCAAATTTGAAATGATATGATATTTTTGGCTTTGCTGGATTTCTTTCTCTTAATATCTTATGCTTTTCTCCAAGAAGGTCAAAGAGTTTAATATTAATCTTCATAACATTGCTTTGGTATATTCTTATCCTTATTTGACATACAGTAAAGCTGAGATAAGTAGAAGATTACAAGGAATAGACTAACACAGGAGAAGTACTGACAGGCAAACTTCAGCCTTTTATTTCTTACCCTACCCTACCCCCCTACCCTATCCACCATTCCATTTTCTGTTGCAAGAACCAGGATGCCTATCAGAATCACCTGAAGAGTATTTTCAACTTAGTTGTGCAATTCCTGAGGGCATAGTAGAATTTGGAGGGGGTGTGGGGAAGGGAGATTGAAAACTCTCTATGTGGTTCTAAATACCTGTCTCCTTTACCCTGGTTGAGAATCACTAATGTCTTAGAGTAGTTTCCCAGTACATGCACTTATGTTCTTAAATATATTTCCCTTTATAAGTCATCCTTTTAAAAATGTTTATCCCATTATAACAAATTTCTAATTTTCATTCTGGGACCCTGGACTATACACCATTTAGTCTTCAGAAAATGGTTGTGAGAGCTAATATTTTTGACATATAAAGGTACCTCATTTCTTTAATGACTTTGTAATTTTCCCTTTGCTAAATGCACTAACTTTAATATTTTCATACTCAGTACAATTTCCAACTATTTTTCACTTCTATGTACATGTGGATTCAATATGCAAACATTTCTTATGTTGCCAAGTTATCCCTTTTACCAGTAATCTAGGAAAAGGACATTGATATTGCATATTATTCATGGCCTCCTTCAAGTTCCAAGAAAAAGACATAATTATGGCAGGGTGGGATTTTTAAAAGTAGAAAAATCAATTCCTTTCCATCAATATTATTCTTAACTCTGAAAACTGCTAGCTTTCCTCTCATCCCTAAGAATTCCTTTACTGATCTTGGAATTATCCCTACTAAGTAGAAATATTGTCTTTTTTTTTTTTTATCCTTCCCTGTGAATACAATTCCATCTCTGAAAATAGAACTTAAACATATTCTTCATATTGCTAGCTACAGAGATTTCATTCAAATCTCTCTCTTTTCTAGTAAATGGGCTCTGGAAGTTTAACAAGGATCCTCTTCTTAGCTGGCCATGAGGTCGGGGAACCTGCACAAATATATCCCAGCTTCTCCACAATAGAATTACAACCACATCTCTACAAATAGATAGGACTGCCAACAAGCATTAAATACACTGTGATGAGGTACCCTGCATGATACCCTAAAAAAATCTAGTTTTCCCTTGATGTGCATAGCTAAGCTCTATTATCACCAAAAGAAATTACAAGTGGGTATCCAGGGGAGAATGTACACTGAAAATGTACTTCTCTCACAAAATTCACACCATCTCCCTTTGAGGCCTTAATGCAGACCAGTCAACTAAATCTTAAACATGATCAGCAAACAAAATGAAATAATTAACTTTTCCCCCATCTGTCTATTGTGTTTTTGCCATTTGTTTTCAATTGAGTTTATCACCACTTACTAGCAGTGGAAATAGGTAAACAGTATTTTGTTTACTTCAGATGGCACTTTTCACTTACAACCAATAGCTAATGAAGCCAAATGAGAGGACTGCCGGATACAGGATTTGCAGGGATGCAAATGGATACAGGATAGAATATAAAACACATTTCAGGAAAAAAAAAATCAGTCCTTCTTGAATAAAAAAAGACACTAACAAAGAAAATCTGGGAAATGATTATAAGATTTATAACTTTAGGATTTAATGACCAAAACTGCACCACTTTTTCTTGACATGATAGAAACTAAAAGAAAAAAGATACTAATAGAAATAGTTATGCTACATACTCATATTTTCATGTTATTGATACAGCCTTCCAGGGATGTTTGGAAAAGCTTTCTAATAGTAAAACACAATTTAATACAGTAAGATTGTTTTCAGTATTTGAGGAAAAACAACAACAACAACAACATGCACACACAACCATGCTATTACTTTATTATTAAAAAGGACCAGGATCTATTAATGACATATTGGTAAGTGGCTTATTTTGCCTTTTGAATTTTTGTTACATTTGCATTAATAGGCAAAAGAGTGGCTATTTTTGGATATTTGGATGTTGATAAATTTAAAGGAAGCCAGACATAGAATAGTGTATACATTAAAAAAACAAAAACAAAACCCAAAAAACAACCTTATCAGTGAAATGTAAAAAATAAATGGTTGCTAGACAGAATATTCACTGATGTATTTTAAACTTGTTCTCATTCACTAGAAGTGAAGTCAGAGGGGGTTTGCTTGGCATAAATTCTGTCTTGTGCTCTTTTTTCCCTGTAATTTGAGAAATACTTTGCTCCCATATACAAAGTGTGCCACTAGCTTCTGATTCCCTGGAGAGGAGCACAGCTGCTTACTTTCTAACTCTCTACACATACTTTTCTTGTGTATACCTAGCCAAAAGAACATAAAGAGACATGCTGACATGCCTGAAGAGAACATGGTCCATGAACTTTTGATCTTAGATATAGTTTTGTTCTCAGCTGGTAATTACAAGCTCAAGAAGTTTCAAGGAAATAAATTAAGTCTGTAATTGCATGTGTTTTGATTGAAATATATAGCATTAAAAAACAGTCCCTGTTTTTAAAGAAAACATATTTAGGAAGCAATCAAATGAAAAGCCTCAAAAGAGTGAAGGATTGAAGGATCACAAAAAGGAAAGAAAAAATTGCTTGGAACAGAATATTTTCCCTAGAGAAGAATATAGATGGCCCTATGAACTCCGGATTCTCTTCCACTTTTTCTTCAACTTAAAACATGAGCATTATGTCATAGCCCAAAGGAACACTACAATTAGTGATGCTCTCTCTCCTTTCTCAGTAGCCTTATCTAATTGGTCATAAAATCTTTATGATTCTATTTCATGAAGCAGAGCCATACCCACTGCCACTAACTTAACAGTTATTGAAAGCAGATATCGGTTATAGACAAAGGATCTAGAAAAAGGATCTAGAGTAGACAAAATAATCTTGAAAAAGAAGAATGAAGTTAGAGAATTCAAATTTTCTGATTTCTAGACTTAATCTAAATTTTTTTCAAAGGTACGAAAGTAATTCAATGGGAGAAAAAGTCAGTTAGATATCAATATGGAATGAAATGAACCCTAACCCCTACATCATATCATACACACAAAAAAATAATTTGACATATGATAGATCTACATAAGAGGTAAAATTATAAGGCTTACAGAAAATAATATATCTTCAATATCTTCTAAAGAATAAGCAAAGATCTTTTTTTTATAGAGAACTCACAAAACAGAAACAATAAAAGAGAAATATGATAAAATATACTTCAGAAAATTAAAAACTTATATTCCGCAAAAGATGCCATTAATAAAATGCAAAGGTAAGCCACAGACAGAGAAAATTAATATGAAGGTATAATGTTATATAAATGAAAAAAATATATATATCAAAAGACTTGTATCCTAAATACATTTCAAAACCCCTTTCAAAGCAGTAATAAAAAGACAAACAATCGTATTTTTTAATGGAGGAAGAGCTTGAACAGAGACTTCCTAGCAATAAACATAAATGGCCTATAAGCACATGAAAAAATACTAAACCTAGTTAGCTATTAAGAAAATGTAAATTAAAATATTGGCAAGGATATGGAACACTGAACTATCACAGATTGCTGGTTAGTGTATAAGACAGTACAATAATTTTGGAAATCTGTTCAGTTCTTTTTTTTTAAGTTAAAAATACTCTAACTTGCCTTTAACCCAGTAATTCTACTCCTAAGTATTTATCCAAGAGAAATAAGAATATATGATCATACAAAAATTTATACATATAGTTTAAAGCAGCTTTATCCATAATAACAAAAAAATTGAAAACAATCTTAAGTCCTGCTATTTGGAGGTTGGATCAACAAACTGTTACATTCATACAATGGAATCATATTCAGCAATGTAAAGGAATTAACTAAGAATACACACGACAATATAGTTGCATCTCAAAAATACACTGAATGAAAAAAGCCAGACCAAAAAGGTACCCATATGAAATTCTTAAATAGACAAAACTGACATATGAGGACAGAAATCAGAACAATGGTTGCAACAGGGGGCGCAGTAGCCTGGGACAGGTCAGGGATAACTTTCTAGGGTGATGGTAATTTTTCATATTTTGACTATAGTATTGGTTATATAGGTACCTGTTGGTCAAACCTCAACATATGACTCATTGTGCAATTCACTGAATGTAAATTTTACCTCAATTAGAAGTTTATTGTGTGCCAGTTTGTTGTATCCTAGGTGTAATTTTACTTGATTCTCATAACATCCCCTCCCCACTGCTAGATTAGGAAAGAATAGTTTAACAATGGAGAATTATATATTTCCTTCATTCAGTGAAAGATATTTAGTGGGTGCTTGCTGCTATGTGCCAGGCACTGTGCTAGGCACTAGGTATGTAGTAAAAATCAAGTAGAGAATGTCCCTTCCCTTCTGAACTTAAATAAAACTAAGATGGCAAATTAAAGCAATGGTTATAAAGAAGAGAATGGGTTCAATGAGAAGGAGTAATGAAAAAACTATTGCAGTGTTTTAACTTGGGGGGAATGGGATTTCAGGGAAGTCTTCTGTGAAAAGGATATATATAAGTTAACAAGGCTAGCCTAAGAATGAAAGCAGATGAACTCTGGCAGAGGGAGGAATATATGAGAAAGCCCTAAGGCAGGGGAAATAGTTGTATGCTAGGCAAAGCACATAATTGATGGGACACTTTTTTAGTGGCCTTGCTAATAATTGCACCAGGACAAGAGGCACAAACCAGGCATACGGTCACCTGACTTATGGCTTATTAGCTACTTCTACAGTGATTCTAGTAGAAGGCCAACATGCCAGGAATACAGTGAATGGAAAAGTAATGAATATGAGGTGTTGAAGTGGGAGAAGTATTTAGAGGCCAGGTCATTTAGGAGCTTGTGGGCTAGATTATTTTGGATTTAATTCTGGGTGTAAAAGAAACTTCACTTATTTTAATTGAAGTGTTTTAAGCAAACAAGTGCCATGATCTGATTTACAATTTAAAAAGATCCCCAGGCTGGTGTGTGGAGCATGGTTAAATAACTTGACAAATGGTACATAGCCAGGAAATGGCAAAGCTTAAAAATCCCTCATTTAGAATAAGTGATGATCCTATTACACCTGGGATGATTAGCCACCTTACAGCAGATCATCCAGCCCCAGTCAAGCCTTCAGATGACTATGGCTCTCACATTTGGAATGCAGCCTCATGAGAGATTTGAAAGAGAACTGCCTGAATAGATTGCTCCCAAATTCCTGACTCATAGAAACTGTGAGGATTATATTTACTTTTAAGCCACTAAATTTGAGGTAATTTGTTATGCAGTAATAGAAAATATAGATTATTCATTTCATTTCTATAAAGGGTGTTCTTTCTTAGGTATAAAGGATTAACTTTGTAACTTTATTTTGAAAGCCAGGAAAATATGTAACAGAAGTTTCTGAATAGAAATAGATGCTATTAGTTCTAACAAAAAGAAATACGTAAATGAGAAAGAAAATCAGAAAAACAGAATTAATTCATATTTTGTAAAAGCCATCTACCACATTCCCATCCATTAGAAAATACCCTTTTGAAATACAAATAAAATTTAATGAACAATAAGAATATAAAATACACAAAGATGAAATTCATTTAAAATTCTTTATAGTCTGGATGCTGTGCATATATTAATGTATCATCTACCAAAGCCATGTCCATCTATAGAGATATATAAAAACTATGTATATTGTAGTTTACCACAGAACCACAAACAGGCCCTCATTGTGAATATTCATGAATTAAAATTTATCGATGTATTTCTCCTGTTAATCATTTCTTCTCTACATTACAACTGAAACCTTAATCTTTGATTCAGTACAGTAGCACCCTAGGATGACTATAAATATTTTAATTCACTCACTTTGAATTTCATACATCTTAAATTTTGGAGTTAAGACCTAGACTGAACTCAGTCACATGCCTATTTCTTTCTTCAAGGCTTAAAGTTTAAAATTAACTGACTAGCATCACAAAAGGAGTGAAAACCAAAGTTTAATCTTCAAACATGCTTATTTTTTTCTGGTAATAGGCATCGGTGTTTGTGCTTTAGTTCTAAAGTTTACCATAGTAATGCTTAAAATATACATAATAATAATAATCCAGCTTTTAGGATAGAGTGAGGACCAGAAGTGGAGAGGTTCAAAAACAAAACAAAACAAAACAAAACAAAAAAACAAAAAAAGAACTCTGTTCTGTGTATGGATGACTTTAGTGAAGATATAGCTCAGCCCTGCCATTTCTCTTTTCTGTGTCAGATGTTACTTTTCTGCCCAAGATTGTCAGATGACAGACTTTCTTTAATAGGAGCTTTAACAATTATGGCTGAACATTAAGAAGTCTTCTACAAAGACAGCCAGCTTTGTTGTCTCATGCAGTGGTCATTTGTTACCCACTTTTAGCTTCTTGAATTCATAAAATATCCTGCTTGGTTGAGGGTGATTTGATTCATGTTTAATTTTAATTTTTATATACTGTTAACTAATAGTTACCATATGTGAAGAAATTCTGTTTATTTCTTGCTTCCAAGGAAGGAATTCAAAGTGTTTTTTCACTCCTTTTTATCTCTGTGGAAGCCTTTTCAGAAATTGCTGAAGGTCTCCTGTTTTAGTTCTTCAGGTTACATGCACGGAGTAAACCTTGGGTAGACAACTTCAGAACTGAAGGTCATTCTGACATAAAAGCATCAGCCTAAAAATGGCCTAGCCTCATCTTACATTATAGTTTTCTCTAAGTCCAACCACATCCACTTCTGTCTAGGGTTGCTTTTGAGCTACAACAGCAAGACTGAGTCATTGTGATAGATGGTATGACCCACAAAACCTAAAATCTTCATTATGTGGTCCTTTACCTCAAAAGTTTGCCAACCCCTGAATTAGATTCTGAAGTATTTGTGAAAGGAGTTCTCTCTTATACTCTTCACCCATCTTACACTGAGACAAATTTTGCCTTGGTCAATGATCTTTAATAATAACCTTAATCCTCCTCTCTTCATCCCTTTTTCACCTTAGAGAGGTATAGCCCCAAAGTTTGTATAATGGGCCATGGAAAGCTCTATTATAATCTTACCTCAAGGGCTTTTGACTTTTGTGGGAATATGTGATTTAAAATAATTCACTTTATGCGGGCTTTTTTTTTTTTTTTAGCACTTTAGTACTTTACCGTGTATTCAGAATTCTCAAAACATAATCAGTTTTAATCATACAACATGGCTCCCTTGTTGACATTAGCCAAACTTCTAACCGGTTCATATTATGTACTGAGAAGAAGGAGAGTGAAAAGTCATTTCTCTATTGGCTTAATTCTAGGGAAGAAAAACAGATAATCTTCAACCTTTTTGCAAAGGCACAGGGCAAGAGTGGCTGCAGTGGATGTGGGATACCCTAGGAAGCACAAAAACTGCCCCTCTCCCCTACCAGAGAGTAGAAATGGAAGACCAAAAGCCCTATTAGAGGCTGTCCCATCCTGGAGAGAGAAAGGTTTTCTTTTTTTTCTTAAGATTTTGTTTATTTATTCATGAGAGACACACACAAAGAGAGAGACAGAGACAGAGACATTGGCAAAGGGAAAAGCAGGCTCCACTCAGGAAGCCCGATGTGGGACTCCATCCTGGGACTCTGGGATCACACCTTGAGGCAAAGGCAGACGCCCAACCGCTGAGCCACCCAGGCATCCAGAGAAGGGTATTTTTATAACTCATCTATCCAGAAGGAATGTCCTTTATTTCCCATGAAGTCAGTTTATGTACTAGAGATAGCTTTGAATGTGGGTGATGATTAGAAACTGCAGTTAATCTCCTGAATCCTACAGACCCACTGTTTGAAGCTGAGGAATGGCATAACCAGGCATTTACTTTTTATTTAAATTTAAGATATTTTTCACAGTAATATGAAAGATGAGATAACACAAACTAAAGCTAAATTAGCAGACCAGAGTTTAAAGAATGTTATGGTAGTCCAACTGAGAAATCATGAACGTCAGTGCTAAAGTTGGGGTAGTGAGGATGGAGACGAGGAATTGACCATATTAAGGAGTTTCTTTATATTGCCTGGAGAACCATTCTGCTGCTTGAGGATGAATGAACAAAGGTAATTAGAGTAGGCCTGGCATCTCTAAAGCAACTACCAGCATTGAAGCCTGAGACTTATGATCTACTTCTGCCCTGCTGAATGAATGAATGCTCACTCTGGGACTTTTGCCCAGCTTTGTAGTTTGACCTAAGAACACACACTGAGTGTGTAAACTGGCACTCAGGGTTATCTGGCTCCTGATATCTCAAACCATTTTAGTAACTCCTTATTGTCAAATAATTCCACTTTCATTTTCTTTGCTTGTTTCAAACCAATCCTTCATATTGATCTTTTGCTCTATTTTGAAATTGACTTTGATAATGTAATCTTTGACTTCTACCACACAAAACTAGAAATGTATAATCAGGGGCTAAGAAAGTTAAAGCTCACTCACTTTGTGATCAAAATAATCCTTCATTGCTGGGATCCTGGGAAAATCAGGAAACTAACCAACCATTCTGTTCTCTGGTTAGATAAAGGCTTTCAGAAATCTAGAAGAACCTTGGCAGAGTTAGTAAGATACCTCAAAATGGACTCAAATGAATCACACATAAGCTTATTACATTCAAATCCTTTTACAAACATCATAGCAAGTCAATAAATTAGATTTTAATAAATCTAAATAGGAAGCTTTAGCTTCAGCCATTAGGATCACACACACATTTGAGACATAATAAACATACATATGGGACATTATTGGTAGGAAATGAGTTCTATGAGAGGAATTATGAATAAGTACATTTCTTTTGAAGATTATGAACATTATTTTACATGATCTACCAAGTGAGAAGTTTCACATTTGTTAGGTTTCAGAGTCTTCTTAACTAAAACTCAGGAACCAGATCATCTTTAAATATGCCATCAATCATTTAGAGCTTAGAACAGGCACCAGGAAAATAGTCTTTATCAACATATTTCTTAGATCCTGTCTATGGTGGGAAATCCTAATCTTTATACAACTAACTACAACTACTAGCTTTGGAGGTATAGGCCCAAATGATGGACTCAAACAAATGTGTTTACTCATTCATCTGGTAAATATTATATACTTTATGTACTCAGACTATATTTTGGCAATAAATTTAAGAATACATGTAACCCAGCCCTACCCTAAGAAAAGTATAGTCTGGTTAGAAACAAATAGTATAATAAGAGATTGTAAGTATGCACTGGAAATTATGGAGTGCCAAAGATGGTGTACCTAAGAGTGGAAGGTAGAGAAAGGTTTCCTACACAAGAAAGGACCGAGCCGTGTAGGAGAATGAACATAAGCCAGATAAAGATGTTTGGGAAATAGAGTGGGGTGGAGGAGAGTAATAGCGCTTCAGGGCAGCAAGGGTAGCAAGGAAGAATAACCCATAAAATAATTTTGATAAAGTATAAGCAGCCTGATGTTGCTAGTGTGACAAAAGTCAGTAAAACAGAATGAGAATGGAGAGGTCAGCATAGGTCATGTTTAAGGTTTCTCAAGTTTTATAAGCTACAGAATCTTTCTCAATAAAATTTATTTCTGAGCCCCAATATATTACTGCAAGAAAATCAGTAAACAGAAACCTTTATAGACAAATAAAACATTTTTCACTACTTGTGTCTGAGCAGTTTGAAAATCACTTCAATAAGGAGGTGAGAAAGCAGCAACAAATGCATAGGGAAGTGAAATGGTCAGATTTGAATTTTCACTCCACGACTTGGGCCACAAGGTAGAGAGTATGTTTAATGATGCTGGAAGTGGTAGACCACTGAAGATAATTAGTACCTGACAGAGGAAAAAGCTGGCTTTGAGAAGCATGTGATGGTGTAACTGGCACAGGGGGGATGACTTATTGTATCTAATACCTGAGGTAGCAGACATTAAGGCTAGCTCTCACAATCTCAGCTTATGTAACTGGATTGGAGCCCACAGGAAACATGTTCAGTTTATACATAATGTGTTGGAATGTGAGGCAGGGATACAAATGGTGAATTTAGCAGTGAGCAGAAAATTGGACAAGAGGAAATCTGAAGCTCAGAGGAGAAGTAGAAATCAGATACACACCTGGGAATCATCATTATCATCATCACCATAATCACAGATACTGTTTAAGGAGTGCTTTAAAGTGCTGATAGGTACCATCTCATGTTACCTTGACGACACCACTATAAGGTAAGCGTTAACAAGAAGTTAAGGTCCAGAGAGACTGAGTATCATACTCAAGATCATATAATTAGGAAGTGGCAAGCTTAGGGTAGGGACTTAGGTCTATCTAGCTTAAAATGCCTGTTCAACCATCACCACCCAAGAGATGGTTATGTCCAAGGAAGTATGCAGAGCACTGAATCTCAAGAGGAGGGGCAGAACATTTCAGAGAGTACCAGGAGGGGAAGAATGGGTAGCTGAAAAGACATTTTCAATATTTTTTCTCAGATATTGAACACATACACATTCAAAGGCCAGACATGTAGGTAAATGGGTGAAGAATTTGGGCCTCCAGCAAAAAAAAGTCATGGAAGAAATAGGTACATTACAGGGTGCTTCACTTAATTAAATGTATTCAAATTTAAGATTTTACTTCTAAAAAAAACTCATAATCCTGACAACACAAAAACATCCTCCATTAGAATGACCGCTGCCTTTTAGTTTGGCCTATCTTTACTAATTATCTCTACACAAACTAAAGAACAAAAACAGTATTTTATAAAAGGGAAATAAGCATGAGATAAAGGAAAAAAAAACACTTTGTAGAGTGCTGACTCTTAAAAAGTGTCCTAACACAGAGAATTTTTATATTTTTAGTAAGAATGAATTAAAAGACATAGCTCATTATGTAGTTCAGTGGTCCGTACACCAAGAAACATGGGTTAAATTCCTCCTAAACAGTGCTAAGGAAATGTTTACCCATCTGAAATAATTTGAGAAGCTTCCTTTGATATGTTAATGAGAAGTTGTGTTGGGTTTCATAAGACCGAAGATAGTGTCTAACTGCCTTCTCACAGTTGACTATTATTTTTTAAATACTTAACTTTTAGGATGCCTTTTTAGGATGCTTATAATTTATTTCATAACACTTTGGTATTCTCAGTATAATACTATATATGTGCCAGTTAGTGTAACCTTTAAATCTAGGAGCTGTCCAGGAATGCACACACCAGGGTAGTCAGCCGGCACTATATTCAAAATGGCCATCCTCCAGAGGTGGCAACTCCAAGTCCTTTTGATCTAGGTAGATTTGTCCACACTCAACACTTACTTATCAAAATGACTATAAAAGGTTGGTCTTTATTGATGAACTCGTGTCTGGTTAATCACTATTGTGGGTGTATTAATGGGCTCCCTTTGATTAAAATAAAGGCTTAGGGATATGTGGACTAGCTAATATAATTAAACACTTCTTACTCTTGATGTAACTCTATGAAAGATTTCATTGAAGCCTATATCCAGCATGTCTTAGAGATGGGACCCACAGTTTTATCTCATTATTCTGTCTCCAGACATTCGAGTAGGAGGATTTCTGATTGCATCATGCTCACTAAAGGGCCCAGAAGACTGCTTCAAAAGTCTTGCTATGTCTACCTCAAGTGAATATTGCACACAAAGTGTGGTCAAAGTATCTAAAATGTCAAAGACTTAGGATTTTCACTGAGTTTATAAAACAGGTTTCTTCCTGATATGCTAATAAGTATTTATCTAAAAAAATATATAGCTGTGTGATAGAATCTGGACTTGATGTTCTTTCATTATAATCTGATAGCTTCTTTGTGGGAAAGAAGCTATCTCAGCATTTCAAACTTCTTGGGTGGCTACTATTGTCTAACAAAGAGAGAGAGAGAGAGAGAGAGAGAGAGAGAGAGAGAGAGAGAGAGATTTGCCAAATTTGGCTTCCATCAGTTAAAAAGCATGTTATGAAGTTTTTAATATGATAAATCATTTCAAAGTCTTTTGGAAAGAAGCATCTATATATTTTGTGATTTAGAAAAGCATACTCTCAATATGTTTCCAAAATAATCTTTGTTTTCTGCAAAACAGTAGGACCAAAAATAGTTTATATGGTTCAAAAAAATTGCATAGTTCTTCACAAAGTCTTCACAAACACATTTCAGTGATATATGAACATTTCAACCAGGGTTGAAGTTACACAGATATCCAAGGGCAATGACCCTTTATGAGAGAGTTTGAAATATAATGAAGCAATTTATCATTAAACTTTTAAATGTATTTTGAGAGATTTAAGAAACCACATTTGATTCCTTATTTTGCTATTAGTGATTGACTCAATAGCTTAAAGATTTGAATACCTCATACATTAAACAATAAATTATTTCAGCTTGTTTCTATCCTAATTCAAAAGAAATACTCAGTAATGAGATAATTGAGTCAATTAGATTCCAACAAGCAGTTCAGAGAAAGACCCCAATATGACACTTCAAAACTACTCTGGATATCAGCACCAAATACCAGTTTTCACACAAACTAGCCAGGACAACTCTCAGAGGTAGTACCAAATAACTTGTTCATCAAGAAGTACTCTCATGTGTTTCTATTTTACCAAATGTGGAATACTAAAGCATCAATCAAAAGTTACTAAGGAAGTCAAAAATAGAATTCTGATCAATTATAAAATGTCCACAGCAGCAATGGGGTCCTACACACTGTAGCCAGTGATCAATATTTTGTCTTTTTAAAATACTTTCCTGGAGTCTATACTGATCATTTGTTTATACAGATGATACATTTTGTATTTTCTCTTTCTTTTAAATCATTAATCCCAAATGTAGTCAGACAGGTATAGCTTTCATATACTGCTATTTCACATATAAAATGAAGTAGGATGAATTTAGTGATAAAATATATGATTCTTTTCCCCATAAATTTGATATAGTTAAACATGACTAAAAATAAAATCCCAGCGTTCACATTTTTCCCTTCTAGTCACAATGCTAGTGAATTATCCTAGGCTTGCAGAATCATCTATTCAGAGCCAGTAAAGCAAAATTAACATAGCATAAGAGAAAATCAATAATTTCTCAGTTTCTCATCATTGCTACCCCCTCCCAAAAGCTCTTCCCCATAAGCATCAATAACTGTAGCAGCAAAAATTATCATAGGCTATCTGGAACAGAACTACTATGGTCCCCAAACCATATGGAATCTATTGTGTAGTTAATTACCTGGGGAGACTATTTTTTTTTTCTAAGCCCATACCAGCTATTTCTTTTAATCAGAAAAGTAAAACTGGACTTGTCTTGTCTTTGACATTAAAATATTTGCAAATATCAAAAAGACATCTCCATGAAAACAACAACAACATTGAAAGGCTAGGAAAGGCAAAATGGCCAAGAAGAATGTAATTTCTTGAGACCAGTTTCTGAATACTATTACCAATTAGACCTATATAATATGGTAGTCACTGGCTGCATGTAGTCAGTGAGCACTTGAAATGTAGCTAGTCTAAATCTTGAGATGTATTATAAGTATAAAATACTGAAGACTTATAGAAATACAAAATATTTGTATTTACAGAAATATAAAATTCTGAAGACTAAATAAAAATATTATGAAATATTGCAATAACACTTAAAAATATTAATTATATGTTGAAATGGTCATCTCTTGGGTATACCGAGTTATATATACTATTAAAATTAATTTCATCTGTTTCTTTTAATTTTTAATGTCACTGATAAAATATTATAATTGCATATGTAACTTGCCTTTGTGGTTTACATTATATTTCTATTGGACAGGAATGATTTAGACAATAATCACTTTAATATGTAATAAACCTTGAGAAAAATTCTACCATTTGATCATCTGGCTTAGAATTTGTAAAAACTTTGCCATATACTATGAAACAATCTTAAAAGCATATTTCCTACTGAAGATCAGGTAGTTTTCCATATTGTAATGAGTGTTTGGAGGGTAAACAATGACAAAAAAAGGGGCTTTTGGTGGGAAAAAAAACAAAAAACAAACAACAAAACAAAAACTAACTATGGGCTTGAGCTAACTCTAGTTTGCTTTTTTTATGATTTCCAGACCCAATAAATAATCCTACCTCATGAGGAAAAGCTCTTCTTTTCTGCATGGAGTTCCAAGAACAAATAGTTCAAGAATTGTGAATAGGTGTTAACAAGCAAATGGGCCTTTCTAAGAGATGTGAAGCCCTGCCCAGGTAAACAGCCAAAAAAGTAAGGGTGAGTGAGATAAGTAATTTAGTAATTCCTAAGGGTTTACAGTCTCATCTTCTCTCCCTCTCTACTTCCTTCCCCTCACTTCCCCTCTCCTTCCTAGCTTGAGCCAGTGTTGACTCCCACTTTCTCTGGTGTTGGTTATTTTGTCCACTTCTTCCTCCTCTTCTAATTCCTGCTGGCATCTTGCTCAACCTTTCATCTTTCTCCTTTCTTCCTTTTCCCATTTAAATTTTTTTTAAAAAAATTATGATACATAGTCATAAAAAGGAAAAAAACAAAACAAAACATTCAAATACATGAAAGTTCTTTTTACTTCCACAGGGCCCTTTACAGGGTAGGGTTTTTAATTGTTTTTGTTTGGTCCTTCAGGGTTAGTTAACTCTCACTGGGGCTCTCCCTCTGGCCTAGACCAATATGGTTCAAGAAGAAATCTTCATTTAGAATCACCTAAGCAGATTCCTAGGCCCTAACTACCCAGATCCAAAATCAGATTCTTTGGGCTGTAATCAGCAGTCTTAGGAGCACAGGTTAGCAAAATAGACTATCCATAATTCTTGACATTGATATGTTCTACATATATCTAATTTATCAAAAGAACCTACTGAAAAGTACATTCAATTTTTTGTTTGTTTGTTTGTTTTTAATGACAGCTTCTGGGAAAGAAAGGAAGTTCAACTATTAGCTTTAGTAGTTGACAATAAAAAAGTTGAGAAAACAGGCCCAGATTAATCAGCAAATGTTATCAAGGCAATGTTTACCAGAATTCCTTTGAGACTGCATTAAATTAATTTAAGATTGCTAGTATGGGTTTCTTATATTCAGAGTAGTTTAATAAAGAAAGCTGATAGTCATTTCTGAAAAAGACAACGTCCTTCAACTCAATTCAATTTGTATGAATGGGACCTATACTTCTACATACTGCTCAAAGTGACTATGCAATTCAAGAATCTCAGTACTGGTTGAATATCAAAATGGTTTTTGAAGTAAAACTTTTTGAAAAGCATTAAATCTAGTGTTGCTTTTACCTAGCACTCTCTTCAATTGTTGCCAATAGACAATTTTGGGGTAGATTTTCACGATCTATGTTATACTCTTAAGCAATTTATAGTTGACTTTTAGGAATCAGTGTGTTAGTAAAGTAGACCAAAACCCAGGCAATTCTATTTACAATTAGGATAATGAATCAAAATTTGTGCTTTTGATGTTCCAAAACTTTGAACTCACAGAGCTTTGATAAAATGTTTAATAAACATATCTTTACTATTACAAACAGCCTCTCAATCCCCAGGAAATTAAGCCAAGGGAATGTATTTCTGGTCTAGATTAGGCAATACTTTTATTTAAAAACTAATGAAATAATTTTATTTAAAAGAATAATTGTCAGAAGTTCATTTTATGTGATTATCAATAATAAATTTATGTCAAAACATAAACACACAAATAGAATAACTACCAGTCATACCTTATTATGTGTCTGAGTCTGTCCAACCAGTATGAGGATGTTGGATGAGATGATAGACAGGCAGAAGTTAATTAGAATTATAGATCTTTCAGAGCGTATGTACCTAGCCAGAGAGAGAGAGAGAGAGAGAGTGTCCAACTTTAAAATTCAACAGAAAGATGAAGAATTCCATATTATGCAAATTGGTAAAATTCATCCAGAAAAGGAATCACTAAAATATATCCTTTATAGAAGAAAATATATGATTTTTTTAATAAAGATTATTCTTAGATACTCAATTTTATAGTGACATGGCATGTTCTAGAGTCCTTTAGGATAATTTTATTTTCTTTCAACATTAGTATGAACAACATGGCATTTCTGAAAGAGTCAAGGTTGTACATCTGCTATCAATATAATACTTTTTACTAAAAATATAAAGTTTCTTGGAAATACAATTACTATAATTACCATTATATATATGTTTATTATCATATAAAATCAATAGAAACCAAAAGGAAAAATCCCACACAGATTCTCATGTATCTCTGTATACTAGAAAGCAACCATTACTTCCACGAAACCATGAACACTCATCCACCATTTCAAACACTCAAATATTTTTAAATAATTTATTACTTTTTATATTATTATTTCCCTAACAAACTGCTCCAAAAAAAAGGAAAGAAAAAAAATGAATCTCATTTCCAAAAATTAGTCCAACCCACAAATGATAATTCATTAGGCTGGAAAATTACTTGGTGTCTGCCATATTTTATCCTTATGAAGAAGTGTTTGTATACAGTCTGCTATATAATTTTTAAGTGCATCAAGAATGTAAGCTATTGAGACAACTGCTCAGAATCCAATGTTCTACCAGTTGTTTACCCTGAAAGGGTAACAGTTATTTTGTTTTACTGTACCCTGTGGTAAATCACTGACTGACAGTAACAAAAAGACATACTTGTACTTGCTGTGTATTTGAGACTGTTCAATTTGTATTAGTACATGGAATCACTTTCCACAGCAGGCGTGTGTTTACTGTGCAGTGTTAGGTGGGGTGCCAGAGATCTGGAGGCATTCTTTGGAAAATAAAATCTATCAAAGTTCTTTCTCTATATCTGCCTTTGAAGAATATTTAGAGAGAAGTCCCACATTCCATCACATATTTGAGAAGACAAAGCAAAACAAAAATAGGAGTAAGAATAAAATACAAAAAGCTATTTCTTATTATAAAAAAATTTCCTTTCTTCACAAAACAGATCCAAATAGGAATAACCTAGGTCAATTCTCAATACAAAATGCCCTCAAGAGTTGCTTAACCTTGTCCCTGCACCATCAGTATCTAAAAATATAATAAACCACACACTGGGAAGCTAAAGACATCATCAAATATTAAGTTGTTTCTTCTTTTGTGAGTGGGAGATGTAACAAAAAGTTGAAGGGCTGCACAAAATTGACCCTTTATATGATATTAGTGGTTTCATGACAGCACAAGCACACATATAACATTATTAAAAGGGTTTCAGTGACATCATTTGCTCTGTAAATAGGAAAATCTTGGTGATAAAAGACCCAGACTAACCACCCTGAAGAATCTTTAGATATTTCTATTGTTCATTTATATTGAGTGAGATTATTGCCTTAAAATTTTCTATTAAATGTCTCAACTTCCAAAACTTTTTATAAACATATTTGAAGTTTTAAACAAAATTTGTAAATGCATCATTTCAGTACATAGATTAAAAAGATATGTTCAGTTGCTCTTTTATGTAATAATATAATGCTACAGACATATTTGTAGATGAAGAGGACATAACTTAGTGTATTAACTTTTTGATGAACATTTCTAATGAACTATAAGAGACATTAACAATTTTCAAAATACTACATTATATATAAAATAATTCTGATGTTCATACATTTTATAAATCAGAAAATTTTAAAATTTAAACTTTTTTTTTCATTTTTTAAAATTCAGTCAGCCAACATATATTACAATTCTCATATGGTTTCACTCATTTGTGGAAAATTTAAACTTTTTAATTAGAAAAAAGTCAGTAGGATCCTGAGTATTACCATAGAGTAATACCATACACTAATGTTACAAGATAAATTTTATGTTTATAAGATTTATTAAATTCATCATGCTACAAGATTCACTTAATAATTTAGGAATCTTCCTCTATAAAATTATTAATATTACTTCAATTCTTCTATTTATAGGGAATGAGTTAATTAGACACTAAATACTAGGAATCAGAATTTATGCTGTTTCTTGGTACTCTCTTCTACACCTCTCAGTTTTACATACTAACAGAGCCTTTCAGATGTTTGGATAATTCTTAGAAGATTAGTAAGTGATTTCCCTGGATTTTCTGGATTAAAGAAAAGTTTATTATGAACTAATTAATTTTGTGCTTCCTTATATATCATTTATACTGGCAGTGTTTGTGCTACTGTTAGCTATAGGTATTTAGGGATGAAAAAAAGGTAAAATTGGTACCTGAATCCTAAGTATTAAGAAATGGAACTTAGCTGTAATTACTTCAGTGAGTATGAATTATGACTATTGCAATTACTTAATATCCTGGCCATTAAACACTGCCTTATTTCCCAAAAAGTGCAGTTTAGCCAGTTGTGGGAGACAAAGTTGTCTTCTTCCTAGCCTTTGTCCATTTTACTCTTCCAATACCAGGGCAATGTCTACTTGACTGACCCCTTAAGCCTGGATTCCATTATTTATAATGCCATGCATAGACCAAACATTTCTTTCATTTCATGTGATTGGTCATATTTTTTCAGATTTTCAAAGAACCTTTATTATGTTCCTGTGTCAGTGGAACAAGAATGTGTACATATTTTTGTTTGAAGCATGAAAATTTTAATATCCTTGACAATTTAATATCTGGGTAATTAATTCTTATCCTCAAAGAGTGAACAATATAATAGACAGCATTTTTTTGGAAAGGATGTTAAATCAAATGACCTTTCCTTATTAAATTATAATTACTTCTTCAACTGAGTTGTTTTTTAACTTAAGTAACAGTAAAACACAAGGACTAGCTAGCTACTTTTACAATTTTATATTGCAAATATTCAGGAAATAATATATAATTGTCTATTTACTAATATAACCATTTTGAAACATTTTAAATAATCAAGATGGCTATAAAAATGTTTCACACTTAATAGTATTTATTATTTTAAAATATTTTATTTATTTATTCATGAGAGACACAGAGAGAGAGAGAAAGAGGCACAGACACAGGCAGAGGGCTCCATGCAGGGAGCCCAACATGGGACTCCTAGGACTTGATCCCGGGTCTTCAGGATCACGCCCTGGGCCAAAGGCAGTGCTAAACCGCTGAGCCACCCAGGCTGCCCACACACTTAATATTTTTAAATCCAACAGGAAGTTTGGCCATTTGGTTATGTACTGTTTATCAATATGTGAGTAGATATAATAAAATGTCTAAAATATACAGGTCTAACTTTTATTCATAGAAGGAATCTTAGAGAAATACTAAATTTTCATATACCACTCAAGCAGATGCAATTTCAAACATTGTAGAACAAAGTTTTCAATCATATCCCCTTGCTTATGTATTTTTTACTTCTTTAACCAATTTGTCCAAATCTGGCATTTTTGGAAATATTCAACCAAGAGGTCTTTCCAATAGCATTGTGGTATTATGTTAATGCATTAATAATATGAAGATTTACTCATTGTCTGGAATATACTGAAAGCGTGTGTTTAAATTCTTAAATTTAAAGCTTAAAACTTAAGAGTTTGGAGACCATATGTCTATAACAGAGAAATTACTTTGTACCAATTAAACTCTCAAACTCAATAGAAATTGGGATAAATAAAACAGACTGAACTTGGGGAGATAAGAATACCATGTTTGAGAGTAAGCAACTTGTTGAAAGCTACCATCATTTGAATTGGGAAGAAAAGTGTGTGTGTTTTGTTTATTTTCTCATCATACAAGAAAATTAGGTAATTTTATTATTATTACTATTATATTATTGAGTTCATTTATTCTAGTTCAATCACAGCAATTATAACTTTGTTCTAAGAATACTTCTTTTAGTAAATTAAAAAGAAAGGAGATACAATGATTATCATATTGCCAGATTTAATCTGAATAAGAGTATCCCATTTGAAGTGCATTATTTGATTACATACCTCCATAATGCTGCATAGACAACTGCGAGGGTGATCAAGGCCAAGCAAGAAAGGCCACTGCCTACTATTAGGGTAACTGAAGGTGTACCAGAGGATTCCATGATCTGTAAATTAAACAAAAGAAACACAAAAAGGAGAGATGATTTTTTATAAATGAAAATAACTTCTAAACTCAGCAAAACTAACCTAATACTCAAAACAGCCAATATAGTTGTTATAGTTACCAGATTATTACCCAGTAACCACTTTGTTCATATATTCTCAACCTCTAAAATGACTAATTCTGGCTCCCCCCCTCTCTCCCACTGTGAAGTAATAAAGGCCTTAGAGTTTTAAATGCTTGATTATGGCATATTACCCACTATGGCTTTCTACAATAAATAACTGAACCTAAAACTTGGTGAATATTCACATCTTAAATTTTCTTTATCTGAAATTTGAAGCAGCATTCATTTTTTTTCAACAAATATAGTCCAGTTATGTCACAGTATGCTTTTTGGTAAAATTTACTTCGATCTTCCCATTTATAACTCATTGTTACCCCAACCTGGTACCTAGATACTGAAAAATTTTCAAACTTTTTGACTTTTGACAACTTTTTCTAAGTCAAGCATTCTCTTATTTAATTTTACTTGCTTGGCCTGTAAGGCTATAGAAGAAAATAAAATTTCAAATGCAAGAACTTACAACATATTTTGTGGGGTTTTTTTTCTATTAACAAAATATGAAGAGATAATTTTCACAATACCAGTATCAGTCCCTAAATACATGACCTTGACAAATAAGCCTTATATATTTTAAGACAAATATAAAGATTGTAAGCAGTCACTGATTTGAGAGGTTTCTTTCTTTAGACACTAACATGATACTAACTAATGAGATCTGTTGTTTTTCTTATTTTTAATATTGGAAGTTTGAAGAAATACACTTTAACATCAAGTGTATTCCAATCCTTAGGTAAGCACATTAAATTATATTATGTATTTTTGTCAACAAAATAAGTAAGAAGAGTGAGGCATATTTAGGCCAAATTTAGACAGAAAGTCACATTCATCTTAATAATTATTCTTCAGCATTTCATTTTTTTTGGAAATAATTTTTCAAAATAGAGTTGATGAGGATATTATTTTTCTTTTAGACAGTTTATGCAGCTGTTTATATCAGAAACTAGTTTTTTTTTTTTTACAAGCTTAGACACTTTTAAGGAATGATTTTACAGTTTCAGGCAGTCCGTGCTTTCATGAAAACTTCATTTGTTTGTTTTTTTTTTAATAAATATCCAAGGACACCCCCAGAAAACCTGTACTGAAAATATCCAATGCAGATATGCAATATGTTTGGCTTATAGTGTCTGGGGTCTTCATTCTACTACCAACAGTATTCTCACAAATTCCCCGGACCACATTTCAGTTCTAAAATAAAGGTTAAGTTTGCAATTATTTTTATTTGAAAGTTTGTAGCATATTAGTAATATGATGGAGTACATCCTCAAAACTATACTGCAGAAATTTCAAGTTAGAAGACATAAAATTGAGTAGAATTTAGTTATAGCACACCAACTAGAATTCATTTTACCAAGCTACTGTAGCTAAGGAGGAGACGAACCCAATTTTGCCACCCTGCAACATTTTCCATTTCCCCTTTTAAAATGCAGTTCCCTGGAGAAACACTCTCCACAATGTCCCTGCCTTTGCATTAAAGCCTTGTTTTCCCTTTGTTACTTACTATTTCTCTAGGTTGCTGAGCCAAAATGGCGAAGGTAGAGAGACGATCACATAAGCATTTCGTATGGGATGCATCGGTAAGCACAGTTTTACATCCCTGGGTGGACCACGTTCCCAAAGACTCGTTCCTGCAAAGGGGGGGAGGTGGGGGGAGATCGGGATAAATACGCCTGACGGCCAAATCCGTAAAGAAGAAAATGCAGTTTAATTGAGAGAATCGTCTACTGTAATTCCCGTTCAGGAAAAAAAAAATCTACTTGTTGTTGAACAGAACGTAATTTAGATGCATCTCCAGTAATGCAAAGCGAGAGTGTTTGGAAAAAGCAAGCAGGCGGGTGCAGCGTGCAAAGAGCTGTCCAGCGCCGGAGGTGCTGAAACCAGGACTAGCTCTGTCCAGCCCTCTGCGAGGAACAGCAGCGGCGGTGGCAGCACGAGCAGCCGCCAGAGCGTTGGCAGCCACTTCCTATGCTCATCGGATCGTTTCAAACACTCAGAGTGTAAAGAGGCTTTTCAGATTTTCATACCAGCTCTGATTCTCGTCCTGTATTTTTGGATCGTGAATGCTGGCTTTTAAAATGCGGATTTCTCTGAAAAGCCTGCCTAAAAGGTTATATAGCTTGGGTTGGGTGATAGGATCTTTTCCGCTGCTGGTTAGGGATTTTTCCTCCCTTTAGAATTAGCTGCTGTGAAAATTTCACCCTGGAAACGGGAAGCAGCAGCAGCGGCATCAGCTGGTTACGACTCTCATTGCTTTTGCCTGGTATCCAGGGGAGGGGTAGGTTTCAGACATAAGCTTCCCACTCCACACTTCATTCAGCCCAACACGCCTCTGAAGCCCTTGACATTTCTTCCCCTGACCTGCCTCTCTGCCCTGGAGTAGAAACATTTAAGCTAACATCAAGTCTCCTAGAACATTTGGAAGAATAATCCTACCCCAAAGTCCAGTACGAAGGGGGAAAGAAGGGCCTGCTTCAATTTTCTCTTTGGTATTGCCATTCAAAATTCTAAAGCATATGGTTTATTTCCCACCCCAGCAGAACAATAAAAATGGTATCAACCTACGCTTTCTTAGTAGGGGGGCAAGAGAGGGGAGAACCCTTCCACCCTCAGCTGAACTACTCTGCAGGAAGAGGAAGAAAAAAAAAAAGCTAGAGAGTTTGACCAATCAACTTTATTATCATTACACGTGTTATATACTGAATGCACCACTTTTCTCCTCCCCTCCCCCAAGTATGGAAACTCTCCAACTAGCAAAACCTATGTATGTGTGTGTTTTAATTCTGAACCACATTATTATCTGTGTTAAAAATTACTCTAAAATTCGAGCAAACACCACATAATTTTGAATGTGGTGCTTTCGATTTCACCTACTCCATCCTTGAATGCCTAAAGCTATTGGGTTAAATATGCATGCAGTCTATTTCTGAGAGATTTAAATGAGAGGCTTCTCTGTGACAGTTGGACTTCCAAGCTGAGCTACAGAATATAATTCACACTATCCTTTTTGATATCTGGAAGCAATATTCTTAATATATATGACTTTTTATTATTAGTATTCATCACTCAGTACTCTTAATTACAAATTATTTTAAGAAGGAATACACTGTATTTGAGAAGGACAACATACAAATTTAACTAAGTTCACCCAAATACTTTTAAGTATTACCAATTCAAAATTAGGAGGTCTCTTTTCTTTCTCATAATGTCATGCCAAGTCAAATTTAAAAATATATATCAGTTATACCTTTAACCAACTGCAACAGTATTAAGTTCCAATTCTACCTAACCATAGCAGCATTCAATTTATTTCATTAGCTGTCTGTCTCTTATCTTCTTGAGACAAACAGTTAAGGCCAAATGAAAAACATTTAACTTAGTTGATAAAAGTTTAAAGAAAGATATAGTTAAGAGAACCTAACATGTTTTAAAGCATAACGTCTGCATTATTCATCCTGGATGGCAGCTCTCCTTTGATGCAGTATGTTTCCAAGGGGGAGTCTAGTGCTTAAACTTTCCACATCATGTAGCTATAATCAATAAAACAATCTAAGTCTTAATAAGGAAAAAAATACTTTACTGTAAGACTTCCTATGAGACAAATTTATATATTTGTATCCAGGTAGTTAAGAAAATGTTAGCATCACTAAACTTTGGCTGTCAGATATTAAGTCTATGTTCAATATAATGATGCTGGACTCTGAAGATCATGTAGATTTGACATGACATCGTTAGAAAAGTAGGTCAATTTATTTTGTTTGTTCAAGATTGCATTTCTGACCCGACCCAGCTCAGGCAAAATTGGAAAATGACACCAGTCTACATCAGCCCAAGTATGAAATACTACAAATCTTACTGGGCCCCTTTTCATGTGCACCTTCCTGAGGCTACACAGCCTGTGTCCCTACCTTTCTTTGGAATTATCATCTCTTTGTTGATTTTATCTGATTAAACTAATAAATAATATGAGTGATTGAGTATAGTGTGATGTACACTTCTCAGTTTAAAACAAGGACTAAAACAAAAAATAATGCATCTGATAGGAGAACATCAGAATTTGGAGCATTTGAGTAGTAGAGTAAAATCTTGAATGGTAAGAGGATAGCTACCAACTTCTACATTTGGTCACTCCCAAGAGCTGAACAATAAACATGATACCATTCTCATGTTATATTTTATATTGTTTCATAAAACCCCTTAATATTTTAAAACCATATAAACTCTAATAAGTTAGTTTCTAAATCACAAGCATACATGTCATTATTACAAGACCTATAGTATGTGTCATCTGTATTTTCAAATACTTCATAACTTATTCCTACTGTACAAAATTCTTTGAAAGCATGGTACACGTGTCTGATTGATTTCAGGGAGATCTTGTAAAGCAAACTCATATTTGGTAGAGCTAATGTGAAGCAAAAAGCTTTCCCAGTCCCCAAAGAACAAAGTTTTCAAACATGTGGATTATTCCAGCAGTCATATTATTCTTCCAATGTCATAGTTTTTTTCATGCTATGATTAATGGTATATCTATGAATTACTTTTAATTATTAAGTCTAGGTTGTCATAAATAAGGCAAACATGTACAATGAAATATCTATGAATACTAAAGATATAATAGACTGACAATGTCAGAAAAGAACACAAAATAATGATACAGATATACATGTTATACTGAAAATCACATATTTCTTTTTCACGATGTCTTTCCTGGGCATTAAAATTTATTTCAAATAGTTTTCAAAAATAACTAGGCCTGCAGAAATTCCATACAGCCAGCACATTCTTTGTGGGTTACACCTACATTCACCCATGTTAGCTGTTAGCTGTCATCTGTACCTCTTCTCCTTCTTCCTATTATTAGGCTGGCTAAAAGAAGAAGAATCTGCCTGTCCCAAGTATTCAAAAGTACATACCCACAAGCACAGAATTTTGTGAAAATATAAGACACAAAATCTATTACATTATAGTTTAATACTTATTTGAAGCCTTTCCCCAATTTCCTAACAGTCTACCTAGTTTCTTTTGGATCTGAGTATATCATTGATTTCCTGGGAGCTTTAAATAATATAGAATATGACTTTATTCTCTAGTATTTAAGACTACAGAAAAAATTATCTGTTCTCTTTGACAAAAAGTTGTTTGGTAAAGCCTGATAGCAAAAACTTTCAGTAACGCATCTCCAAACTGTTCCAAGAAATCAAACTTTATCTTTTGAAATATCAATATAACTCGACTTTTCACTTGAATCATTCTTTTATAAAACTGTCTATTCTGCTTTATAATAAATCAATGTGCAAAGTATTTAATAAGAATAAGTTATACACTTTAGGGGGGTTTATTATCTCTTAAGATATTAATGGTTCATTTATTTAAAATCAAAATAACTACAATGGCAATTCAAAAATTCACACACAATTTCTGAGTACACTATTCTTACGATGTATATATCCTGAAAGAAGTAATTGTTTCCCATAATAATAGTTATTAATTTCTAAAAATTAGGTGAATCTATATTATTTTTAATGTCTAGATTACACCCATGTAAATGATGTGTATATGGCTCTTGGTGTAAATTATTCCCACAGTAAATTTTGGAGTACAAATGAGCAAATGTTCTCAATTTTGAGTTGAAATAGTATTTGAGCGTAATTTCTACTCTTTAGACATTGCAAATATTGAAAATATTATTATCTCTAGCAACTGTTACTATGTCAAGAGAGTGAATAAAAAATTAGAAAGTTTTGCTAGATATAACCTTAGTGAGTACCTAGCCCATCGGTTTTCTATGCTTGATTACATTAAGATTATCTAGACACCTTTAAAAATTAAGCCCCAGGGTGGCTTAACACTCCCCAGATGATTCTAGTGTGCAGCCAGTGTTAAGAACCACTGATCCATCCCAACTACTTAGTTTTATAGACAAGAAAAGTGAAGTATGGAGAATTTAGGAAACTTGTTTTAAGTCAGAGTGAGAAGCAAAGTTGAGTTCCTCACTTCCATACTAAAAGTTTGTAAGACTAAATTTTAATTGCAATCTCTTTTAAAACAGAATGTAACATGTCCTATGAAGTTATAAGTTATATATAAATACACTTGCAAAATAATTTACACTTGTAACCATTTTGGCTCTAGTGTCAGAGTTTTAACAAACTGAGTTATCAATGGATAAAGTTAGCAAAAGGCAGGTAGTTGTCATACTCTATGGCATATATCTTATATTTAAGTAATATATTCTATGATACATTAAAGAAAAACATTGATTTTTATACCAATTTTTCATGACATAAAACATATCCTATATCTGTAGTGAGATCATTTACTGTTTGGGGTGATACAAAACCTTAAATTCCAAATTCTGAACACATAATAAGGTGTAAAAGTTGTGAATTATTTTTTCATTTTAAAAATGATATTCTCTTTATTGTGATTCAGTGGAAGATTGTTATTTAAAATTATGTTTATATCAATCATAATGATGACTGTATATAGTCACAATTATACTATTGTGTATGTATACATGTAACAATAAATAAAGAGTAACACCACATAAAGTATATATATTTCATTCAAAGGGATGAAATTAAGGAGCAGTTATTTTGCTACCACCAGAAAGAGCAGTTATCATACACTGTGCTGGGCCTAGAATTAACAGTGACCCCTCTATACCAAAACACTAGATTTCTAATTTGTTATAGAGAAATGAAGTAGTTCCAAGAATATTCTATATTTAGATCTTCCCTCACAATCCTCTGTGTCTATTAATGCTTCCCATACAACACTAGAATATTAGTTGATAAATTCATCTCACTTTCTTTAGTTATAAATTAAACTCTCCATGCCATACTAGAATCTAAGTATTTTTTGAAAACTGTATCTTTTTGCTTTGAAATCTCTGCCATGTGGCTTTTCACTTAGTAGGGACTAAATGATGTTTGTTTAGTTAATTTAATGATTATTTACATTTCAAGAAATGACTGTTAGTACTGCTGGATCCAGACAAATTGTCTTAGCTCTAATTCATTTGTTGTTCTTCAGCATATAGTGGAAATGTAATCTGAAGAGTATCAATGGAACTAAACAGGGTCATCTATTTGTTTTTGGTCTTCAAACGTCATTTGATGATGAATTCTGAAAGACTCAGCATGCTATAGTGATTATGTTCAATCCAGCAGCAAGACCTTCACTAACCAGTCAATAAGTATATAGTGTGTGCTTTTCAAATGCTAAAGTAGAAGACATATTTATTTTAAAAATAACATATTTTCTTTCTTAGAGAACTGATAATCTGATTGGGAATATAATTCTTCCCATCAAAAGGTACAATTTATTTCTTTTTCCTTTGAATCTTGGTAAACCTTATGACTTGATTTGATCAAAAGAATGCAGTGGAAATTATTTATGACATCTGAGCCTAGATTTCAGGAGACCTTGCAGTTTTTATTCCTATCATCTTTTCCACTATCAAGTGAAGTAGCCCAGGTGCACTTCACTGAATATAAGAGACAGCACCAACTACCAGACATGTGAATGAGACTATACTAGATCATCCAGCCCCAGGTTGAACTACCAGAGGAAACTGCAATCTCATGAATGACACCAGATGAAACCAGCAGAAGAACCAACCAGCTGAATCATACAATTGTGAGCAAATAAAATAGTTGCTGTTTTAAGCCATTAAGATTTGAGGAGGTTTGTTATATAATAACTGGTACACTATCCAATAATTTCTCATATGCCCTTTGTCTTTACCCTGATTTGTTGTTGCCCATGACACGTATCCCATCTAATGTATTAGGTATGTATTTTTAAAATCATTTTTTTGCCTGTCTTTATTTACTGAAATGTAAGCTTCTTGAGAACAGGAATATTGTTATGTTCACTTTAGTATTTCCAGATCCTAAGAGTGTCTGACACATGGTAGGTGCTGAATAAATGTTTGTCGAATAAATGCCCAGTACAGATTTTGACCTGATATAAAAAGTTGGACTTTCCTAGACTATAAATTCATTTGTTTATTTAACAAATATTTTTTCAGCATCTAATACAATGCAGACACTGAGCTAGGTTATTTTGTGGACATATAAGATTTGCACATTATCTTTTGGAGCTTGAGAGCTTCAGTGGAAATTATCTTGCAGGTATAGTGTCACTGCCTCTTTGTCATAAAATACACATTAAAACCAAGAACACATTGCCCTTAAGGGTCACTGAACGTCATTTACAAGAATGGTAGTACCAGTTTTATTGCCAGTAATAGCTTGTATTTATTTATTTATTTATTTATTTACCCTTAAAATCGTGGTAAGAACATTTAAAATGAGATCTTCCTAATTTTTTTTTAAGATTTTATTTATTCATTCATGAGAGACACATACATACACACACACACACACACACAGAGAGAGAGAGAGAGAGAGAGAGAGAGGCACAGACACAGGGAGAGAGAGAAGCAGGCTCCATTCAGGGAGCCCAATGTGGGACTCGATCCCGGGTCCCCAGGATCACACCCTAGGCTGAAAGCAGTGCTAAACTGCTGAGCCACCTGGGCTGCCCTCTTCCTAATTTTTTAAATGCACAATACAGTATTGACTATAGACACAATGTCGTACATCAGATTTCTAGAATTTATTCATCTTGCATAACTTAAATTTAATACCTGTTGAATAGAAATTCTCCATTTCCTCCTCCCCAAGCCCCTAGCAATTACCATTCCTAAAGTATAAGCAACAAAAGCAAAACTAGGCAAGTGGATTGTATCAAACTAAAAAGCTTCAGCGCAACAAAGGAAACAAATATCAGAGTGAAAAGGCAACCTCCAGAATGGGAGAAAATACCTGCTAACTATAGATCTGATAAGAGGCTAAAATCCAAAATACATAAGGAATTCCTATAACTCAATTGCAAAGCAAAAACAAAACTGACAAAGTGGAAAAATATTTTTTGTTGTTGTTTTTAAAATTGGAAATCATAAGAGTAGAAAAAAGTATGGGAAGAAATAACATTAAGGAAGCAAATCTACTGGGTTATAAATATGTATAAATATCCTCACCATAATTTATTAATAATTAAAGGTTAAAATATGCTAGCTGCCATCATTAATTAGTCAATAGGCAAATAATAATAATCACACTAATGAAAATAACACTTAACATTTACAGAATATCTAACTCAATGTTAGGTGCTATAGTAGATACTTTAAATATATATTTTTGAAACCTAAATAAGAAAATTAAGGTAGATATTGTTGTAATTATCCCAGATAGGATTATTGAAACAAATGGATTTAACGCCTCCATCTAGAATCATGAGGACCCTAGAGATATAAGAGCCTGGGGTTGGAAGTTGACTAGAGATCTCAATCTGCATAACAACCATGCAAGCCTTGGACTGCCTACCTTTGGCTTTATTATATGTTTAAAAGAAATAAATGGACCCATGAGATTGAGGCTATGCTAAAGCTTCCCAGCTGGTAAAGGACTGTGACAGGAATTGAACCCAAATCTGAAAGACTTTAAAGTAGATCTTCTTTTCTTTGTTCTTTCAGTGAGGAGTAGATACAACAAAAGCACACAATCAGAGTTAAGAACATGCAGGGACGGCACTCAGAAAGGGGACAGCATTTTGAGAATTAAAATCTCGAGTCCTCTGCCCTATTGTTTCTGAGTACCACAGCAAACATTTGTTTATATTTACTCTTTTTCATCTTCCTCTTAAGTGTGTTTCTTCCCTTTGAAATCCCAGATCCCTATGCACTTCTCCTTAGTTCAGGATTACACATATACTTCATTTTGCCTGTCTTTGGAATTCCGTGCCTGTATAGATTCCCTGTATAGAAGAAATCACATTTTACTTTCTCTTGTTAATCTGTCTCATGTCAATTTGATTCTTAGTTCAGCTAAGAAGAACTAGAAAGGCAGAGGAAAGTTTTCCTCCCCAGCAATACCTTGGGAAGAAATTACAAGATTTGCGAATTCTTTTATAGTTTTTAACAACTTCTAAGTCAAATCACCATACTATTAAATGTTATTTGCCAAAAGTATTTCCTAAAACAGTGTAAGAGGTACACTTATGATTCACAATAGTTTTCCATAGGCTAAAATTCTGACACAATAATATTCAACAGCAGAATCACTGAGTAAGCATCTTAGGCAGCTATTTGTATTACACTACTTTTTTCCCTCCATTCCATTTGAAATTATAATTATGATGTGGCTTGGCTGTAAACTGATCTAGTCATACTTCTGGCACTGGGTCACAGGTTAGCTGTTTTCTAAGTTAAAAATTTGAGCATATGTCTGTAATGTTAACCCAAATGAGAAGGATAGATCTCAACAATTTACTGTTGAGATGTGAAACTAAGACATCAATTAGAGGTTGAAGTTTAATTCACTCAAAATCCTGATGCTTTGTTTCTGGGATAGAGCTGGGGATATGTGATTTTGATATCAGAGTTCTTAGTTTCAAAAAATAGAAATCTTAAATCTTGAATTAATCATACTTCAAAAATATGATTCATTTCCTACATGGAAAATGCAAAAATCATTGGACATTTATATAGTTTAAATGACTACTTGGATGACATGATATTCTTAGAACTCTGACAAAAGGAAACCTGAATATTAGAGTAATGTTTCTCTGCTCACTTCCTCAGTATATTATGTGCAATTTGGGAACATGTATACTAATAGAAAGGAAATGGAAATGATTGGAGTGGCAGAAGAAAGTATACCATACACAAACACATAGAAATGAAATGAAGTGGTCTGCAATATGAAAAACTAAATTCAATTAAAATATAAACTAAGAAAATAATCTGTTCACAGCCAAGTGGTTCATAGTCACATATTTATTCAAGCAATTTTGTCCTAGCTCCAATATCACTCATTTGCAACTATTGAATTCTTTAAAAAGTAATCAATATCGCAGCATTGCAGTGTTTAAAGTCAAAAAGCTCATTCAATAAAAGTCAGGCTGCAAACATTTTGTACCTATGTGATGAGAGAGATAAGTACATGCACCAAATCAAACTATAATAATGGCGTCAGTAAATATTAGAATAACTTTTCATCAGGTTTTTTCCTTCTAATTAAAATTACACTCTGAATGTGTTTGTGACAAGTTTCAAAAGAGCTTGCCAGGTTTCCTCCTCTTTTACATTATCTATAGCACCTATAGGAAAACAAATATCTTTATCCTGAGTATAGTTTTTGTTGTCTGTGTGGATTTTTTGTTTGTTTGTTTTTTAAACCATAGATATGGCAATGGGAAATTTGGCTTCTTGTTTCAGCTGCATCGCACCAGAGTGCTATTATCTGGAGGAAGTCCTTAGCCTACTCAGGGACTCAGTGTTCTCATTTATAAAATTAGATAGTTGCATGTTCTACCTCACTTATAGAAATGTTGTGTTGATAAAACTGAAGATAATGGATATATTCATCAATTATTTATTTAGTGGATATATGAGCTAAGCATTATCAATGGGAATGAAAATCATATTTTTAAAAGTTAAGACTCCTAAATAAATGCAATTTATTGTGATGATCATATATACTGTTTTTTTGATAAGAAACCATGTCAGAGGAGTCAAGTGACATGAAAAAGATTTTTCATCAAAGATGATCTCTTATGGCAGCACCATAACATTTCTAGGTTTGACTAAGGGGAATGACTAAGTCCATGTTTAGATGACCCATAGTTAAAAGAAATAAAGTAACTAATGTCTTCTATGAAGAAGAAAGAGATTGGTATGAATTGAGTTTCACCAAGAATTTTTTTTTTGTTGTTACTATAAAGATTTTAAGAACTGACAACAGAATCCGAGATTACTGAAACTTTGGGGTCACATAACCACATGGCCAACAGCTAAATCACATTTTACATCACAGGTGGACTAGTGAAATATGAAGTAAAGTATATATTACCAGGGAAGGAATACATGTCATACTCTGACATGAAATGCAAAGGATGTAATCTATCTCCCAAATACTGCCATTAGCATGAAATCATCAATGAAAACCTTTCCTTCAAAGTACTTTCTTTGGATATTAGGAATATTAAAAATAAATGCTCTGTTAAGTATAGTCGAGAATAATATATGAAAGTACAAAAAAATGTAGTGATTTCTGCAACCTTCTGGCTTTGAGGGATCTTGAAGATAGATCTCTTTTGTGGGATGCCATAAATTACCCACCCCCCACACACAAAGCAAAAAAGATGTTAGGTAAGTGAGGGTAGAGTGGGTGCTATAGCTGAAAAGGGTTCACAGAGAAAGTATTGTTCTAAGACTCCAGAACATCTCATACCACTTATTTGCCAAGCTATACACTCCTGACTACATGGCAACTTAACCTGAGAGCAGCAATGGAAAGTCAAGGGAAGCCTGTGCTTTAATTCCTCAATGGTAAGATATGCAGAAAAGGATAATGAAGAGGCAGGAGTGTGTATGACTGAATTACGTAACGTGATTTTTTAAAGTTCAATGCTCAAATTGATTTTTTTAAAAGATTTATTTATTTATTTTAGAGAAAGAGACAGAGTAAGAGAGAGAGACCCTGTGCTCACTCACACAAGAGTCAGGGGAGGGGGAGAGGGAGAAAATCTCAAGCAAACTCCCCACTGAGTGTGGGGGCAGACAAAGGCTTGGTTTCATGACCCATGAGTTAATGACCTGAGCCCAACCCAAGAGTCTGACACTTAATTGACAGAGCCACTCAGGTGCTCCCTTAAGTTGATTTTTAAATTTTCATGAATACATTTGAAAAAGCAGTATTCTATGAATTTATGGATAGGTGAAATTAGGGCTTTTTAGGTGCTGATGTAGACACCCTGAAATACCAGCTTTCATAATTTGGAGAGTATGAAATTTTGCTTTAACCTCCTACGTTTGTAAATTTATATAAAATGCTTTCATGCCTTTTTTTGTACTAGGCATAGAGATTTCAAAGACTGAAAGACAAACATAGTCTCTGCTCTCAAGTACAATGGAGACAAATATACAGCTTGTCCATCCCCACCCAATTAAGAAAATTCCAAAACCTGGAACACAATTAGAAACTGTAGGTGTGTGGCTAGTGCTGTGGTGACAAACGGAGAGAACTATGTGAGCCCATTTCTCAAAAGTCTGGCATCTAAAGAAATATGTGTTGCCATATATTTGAATAAATGTGCATTATATTTTCCTATCATGCTGCTGCTCCTCTGGAACTATGGTTACTTTCTACATTAATAAGGCAAGCAGCGAAAATTCATGGTTGAAGGACATCAGTGAACCCTCCATGGCATAATTAACATTTTAATGAGCAGTCAAGGCCTTTCCTGTTTTGGATCTCAACTTTGTGTCTCCAGAGTGGATCTCAATCTGTTGAGCTCAGAGGATGAGGTGATTCTGTCTTAGTGAGATTTTAAATAAAAGTAGATTACATTGGCCACTATTTCATCTTGATATTGCCCTCTCTTTTGTTAGGAGAAAACTCACTCATATTTGAATGTGCCATGTCGGTGTCCAGCAACTAATTTTCAGCTCTAGTTTCCTTTTTAGTACATATAAAACATGTACCCACAACACTTACATTCCAAGAATGGCTAATTTTCAGTAACTGACTGACTAATTGCAAGTTCCCCTTATTTGTAAGGTGCAGTGGGCTAACTGCTACATGGGGACACAATAATTTGCAGAGGAAGCATTGGGTAATGCTTGTAATTTAATTATTTGCAAATCAAACTGCCTAATACACCAAAGGCACTAAACTTCTTCTTTGGTGACAAGTTTGAAGGTCATTAAAAAGCTATTTGTTTTGAGGTTTCAGAAAGTAAAGTACCTAAAAAATGTTCTAATGGATAGAAGAAACACTTTTATTCTCAGATAAAAATCTTTCAAAATATTAAAAACCAATCTCCTTATTTTCATTACTTAGGGAAAAAAAAATTAAAAACCTGTCATGAGAAAAATTCCTATGGGAAAGTTTCAAGTATCTTAAAAATGAAGCTTATAATAGGAAAGTCTTCTCTGTCATAATTAATATAGCATCACTAATATAAAAGTCTGGGCTTCTTCTCCCATCTTTCTATCTCCTTTCTGACTGCTGCAAACCCATTACTATAATGTACATTATAGTATAGCACAATATATGTTATAGTATTATTCTTGTTACATAAAGGCTGCAGAATCTCAGGAAATTTTGACATTTATTTCTTGGTGACAAGAAAGCATAGCTCAAGTTATCTCTAAAGATGTGAACATTAATAATCCACGCAGATAGTGAAGCAGTTCAACCACTACTTTAAATTTTGCTTACTGGTTCAGTCGTAAAAACCAAGGACATCATGCACATTTACCTATGAGTTACATAATCTTTTAGCAAAGTTGCATACTGCAGTTATGTTCATTGTATCCTTCAGTTATCATGTTTTTCTCTTAACCATAGTCAAGTATATAAAAAAGTTAAAATATAGATATGTCTGCCATAGTTAGTTGATAAATTTTATAAAGAATAGTTGTTACACATTATCTGCCAGTGAAGTAAATTTCATCTGAAGAAGAGGACTCCAAGTTCTCTAAAGAGAATCAGACATGAACATAATGTTACACAATATAAATAACCTAGTTTTGTAGCCAACTAACTAGAATACATAGAAAACCCTAGGAAATAAGAAATTTTCCTATTACGGATAAATTTGAGAAGACTGGTATAAAGACTGGGTATTCTCATAGTGGTATATAAAATTTATTTTGCACAATTCCCAACTTTGCAATTTTAACACAGAGAAACAAATTACCTATGCTCATACTTTTCTAATTCAGGCCATGGAATGTATCTTTAGTGTTCTAGAGTTTAACTGTGGCCATTCCCAGGGACAAACAGTTTCAACAACAGCCCTGGAAAGTATAATAACTACATTCTGGAGCAGTAGTTTTATATTACTAAGGCAACTTCTGGACCTTTTAATACATGAGACAAATGCTGATAGAAATCCATGGCATCTCCAAGTGAGAGTAAGGATATTTCATGAACTAAGTGCTGCTGTGGAAAATATTGAAGAACTCAGTTGATCAGAAAATCCATTGTGGATGACCCCACAAATTCTTACTGGCTCCAACTTCCAGTGAGTGTTACTTCTTTCCCCTTTCTGAGTTCTCTTCACCTACTTAGGCTCCTTTTTCTACCAGGCTTGCCAAACAAAGTCTTTATGGCAAAGTCAAGCACAAAAGAATAGGAAAAAGAGAACAAACTTGCTTTTGGAGTCTCCCGTCTATATCCTAGCAGTTCTGTGTGATTTCCTTTAGGTTCTGAGTACAGATATCCCTACAGTAACTCATTTTTCCATATCCTTATGAATTATGTTTCTTTTCAAATCTTATATGACAGGACAGAAAAGACTATTGTTCACTGTTACTCAGCTGCTCTTTTCTCTTCCCCCTCTTCCCCAAGAGCCAAAGTAGATTGAAGTGATTCCTGTTTATACTTCTACATCAGAACATAAACTGTCTAGGGCTGAAGTTTATATAGAATTCTGACATGAATAGGGAAAATACTACTAATGGATTCTAAGATTGGACTGTTTATTTATTTATTTATTTGTTGGGGGGAGAGACAGAAGGAGAGGGAAAGAGAGAATCTTAAGCAGGCTCCATGCTCAGTGCTAAGCCCAACACGGGGTTTGATCTCACAACCCTGAGATCATGACCTGACTTAATGACCTGAGCTGAAAACAAGAGTTGGATGCTTTACTTACTAAATCACCCAGGTGCTCCTCATCTTTTTTATTTTTTTGTTTTTTTATTAAATACCTATCTAGCTCCAAAGGAATGAAGGTAGGGGAGGCTACAGCTACACTACTCTTAATTTTACGAGATCCAAATCTTACTCTCAGATACACCTCAGGAATGATCCAAGGACAGAGAACTCTTCTACCTGGCAGTCAAGGGGACTGTGAAGAGAAGCAAATCAGGGTCTTTAATCATCTTAGATCTTAGCAGCACAAAGGAGAAAATATGCTAGAACCAAATCATCCATCTCCTGCAGCATCTTTCAGCCAAATCAAAGGCCCTGTGGGACCAGAGCTGAGATGTGCTGTAGCCCATGGGACAGTGGGTGACATACTGCTTCTTTCTCTTGTAGCCAAGCCACCTTGAACAAAACTGCATTCCTGCTGTCTCACACAGCCTTCCTTATCAGCCATGTTACTGAACTATAGATAATTTATGGCTGCAACACTCAGAAATAAGAGACAGGAAAAACAGATGCTCAGGGCTGGGTTTTGTCACTTTCCTGTGTGCTGCCTTTTGCTTCATGAAAATCATTTTCCCCCTATACAGGTTTAATTGCAATCACTATACATATGAGCTTTAAAGACCAGTCCTTATATTAGACCTGGTGTTCAGTGCAGTAATAATAAGCCTCCTCCCTTCTTTGTGACTACTGCCAGGCCTCCAGAGGGCTCATTTACTCTAATAGGACCACATGGTCACTATCTCCAGAAGAGTCTTTAGTGAAACTCCTTCTGGATGAGGCATCTACCCCACCCACTCAAGACTCAGAGAATCTGAGGATACACTCTTATAGTCATTAAGCTGGACTAGAAATAGTGGCTGAAAGGAGGCATGGGGCTACAAGTACCCTTATTGTTCCAGGAAATAGAATCATGCCCTTTAGTGTCTTTTCCTTTTTTCCCCAATAAACCCTGTTAAAAAAGAGACAACAGGCCCATAACAGAATAATTAGTGCTAAGGACATCTCCGAAGGAGACTTAATACCTAACTTAATTGCAAATTTAATCTCCTCTAGGAATGTAATCTTAACCAGTCAGTTCGGAATTTCCTGTTCAGCACTAGCGATGTAGTACAATTGACTGATCCTTCTTGTTCCCTAAAGAATGGTGACTTTGCCTGATAGAGTCTACTCTTTTCCTTGTCCCTCCATATTTTCTGTCTACAGAAGTATTCTAGATTGTATTGCTTCTCAGAGCTCCTTTCTATTTGCTAAATGGGATGCTGCTTGATTCATAGATCACTGAATAAAGCCAACTTGATCTTTAAATTTAATCAGTTGAATTTTGTTTTTTAACTGCACCTTCATGGTTTCAGGACAAGATAGGCTACAAATGAAAGTAAGGCTGGCAGCTCTGTGCCCCCTTTCATCTCTAAACCCAAAGGCATTCAGTTCCTCTGTTGATTAAGAGCTGATATCACCCATTGAAGAGAATCATTTAAACATCAAAGCCAGTGGGATCTTTTGTCCCTTAATTCTTTTTTTTTTTTTTTAAGATTTATTTATTGTTTGAGAGAGAGACAGAAAGAGAGCCTGAGTGCACACACATGGTGGGGGAGAGATACAAGGAGAGGGAGAGAGAGAATCTCAAGCTGACTCTCTGATGAATGTTGAACCCCCTGATGCAGATCTTGATTTTATGATCCTGAGATCATGATTTGAGTCTAAATCAAGTGTCAAATGCTTAACCAACTGAGCCACCCAGGCACCCACCTGTCCCTCAATTCTCATCACTGCTGCTCCACAAGTGATGGGTGGGCTCTTTCTAGTTATTTTGTTCAAGAAGATACTTTGTTCTGGGACTCCATAGGACTTTTCCAGGTCTATCTAGGCTACATTTCTGTTTCTACAGAACTGACACCCACAAGGTCTCATTTCATGTGTACTTGGAATGGCCTTGCTCAGAGACTCTAAATCTAAATGTTCTCTTTCCTCTAGTCTCTCACAGTAGATTCCATGATTATGGACTATTACTCAGTCCTAGTCTTACCATATTAATTGTACTGAGTGTTGGCTCAGCCTTACTTATATTTGCACTCTCCTTTGTCTGGGTGGACAGTATCAGGAACACCCACAGATAATCTCAGCAAGGCCCTGTGGGTGACCCTTCCTTTAACGAGGTGCTAAAAGCCCTTCAAATTACTTAGCTTCTCAATAGGAACCCTGATCTTGAATTGGTCTTAAGCAAATTTTCTCACTAACTCTAGGTATTCAAATGCAAATGACCCCAGGCAGCAGTCTTTGGAGATGGAAAGCAGTTCTGTTTAGAGCCATTAGAGCCTCTCAATCAAGCAAATTCTTTAGTTTAGGGCCTTCCATCCATCCTCTTAATAAAGTGCCTACAATTGTCAGGCATTTACTAGACTTTTAGGGAGAAGAAAAAGATACTCTGGGGGTGCTTGAGTGGCTCAGTTGGTTAAGCGCCCAACTCTTGATTTCGGCTCAGGTCACAATCTCATGGTTGTGAGACTGAACCTGGCTTCACAGCATTACACTCAGCAGGGAGTCTTGATGGAAATTCTCTCTCCTCCCTCTCTACCCCTCTCCTCCCCAAATAAATAAATCTAAAAAAAAAAAAAAAATACCCTGATGCTGAACCACTATAATACTTAAACTAGGGTCAGTATTTAGCAGCCTACAAATATGAACGGGGGAACACCCATTTATTTAGATTATAGTCTCCTATGCCAATAGAAATTTTGAAAATAACCTTTGTGTTCTAGAAAGTAGTCAAGGCAGCTAAATCAGTTCAGATTTGAATTTATTGTAACAATCTAGGTCAAATGTAAAGAATTACAGAGTTGACAACATTTTGCTTGAGGATTATCAGGATTTAAGAGATGCATTTCATTGTGTGAAAGACAGATACTCATACTTCTCCCCCTTGAACAAAAATGAGAGAATTTTGTTTTAATGGTGAGAGGTCTTTAAATAAGCCCTAAGAATATTACTATGAAAGAATAGATGAGACCACTACTAATGAGCCCTGGCAATTTTCCCCCTACTGCAGTCTTTAAAATGTTTCTAATAAGAATCATGGGAATAGGCTACATTAGTTTTCTTGTAGGTCTTTCAAATACCTTATTTAAGCAAAAAAGCTTGCGTTCAGTTAATATATTCCTGAAAAGAAAATGTCTAACTTTTAAAAGCAATAAACATTTCATAAGATGAAAAGTTTGAATGAAATATGTTTATATATATGTTTATGTTCCTTTTGTTACCCTTTTTTTAAAGCTAGGACTAAGAAAAAAGGAAAATGGGAAGAATCATACTTTATTTGTCCTCTCTTTTCTAACATTTTGAAATAATTTTAGACATAAAAATGCTGCAAAATAGTACACAGAATTCCTGTATGCCTTTACCCAGCTGTCCCCAATATGTTAATCTGACATAACTACAGTATAATTAATCTAAATCATGAAATTAACATTAGCATTTACTATTAACTAATCCATAAACCATATTTGAAATTCACCAACTGTACCTCTAATTCCCTTTTGTGATCCAGCATCCTGCAATGCAATTAGTTGTCAAGTTCCCTCAGTCTTCAATTTGGGACAGTTGTTATTTTTCATGATCTTGGCTACTGTGAAAAATGCTGACCACTTATTTTGTAAAATGGCCCTCTATTTAAGTGTGTGCTCATTATCTTAAGTATAGATTGAGGTTATGTATTTTTGACAGGAATGTAACAGAAGTGATGTTTTGCCCTTCTTGGTACATCATATCAGGAGATACATGATACACTTATTCCTGATGATGTTGACTCTGATCACTTGGTTAGGGGACATCTGCTATATTTCCCCAATTCTTCCATTTGTAAATAAATATCTTTTGGGGAAATGTATTTTCTTCTAAGATATGCACTCTTTCAGAAATTAAGACATAGATGATATTTTAGGTGCCCTCTTCTAGGGATAGAAAATATCTCATTTCCTTCTAGACACCAGTATGTTTTAAAATCACCTCCTGAGATTCCTGGGTAGCTCAGCGGTTTAGCGCCTGCCTTTGGCCCAGGATGTGATCCTGGAGTCCCGGGATCAAGTCCCACATTGGGCTCCTTGCATGGAGCCTGCTTCTCCCTCTGTCTATGTATCTGCCTCTCTCTCTCTGTGTCTCTCATGAATAAATAAATAAAATCTTAAAAAAAAAATAAAGTCACCTACTGATGGCTCCTCTGGAGAGTGCTCATCTTAATTTTAAAAGTTAGCAGAAAAACAAAAAACAAAAAACAAAACAAAACAAAACTTAGATTTGAGGAGTCAAGTCCATATAGCTAATGTCACTAGTACGGTAGCTGGTTTAGTTACTTTTTAGGTTGATCTTTGCCAGAATTTCCTTCCACAAATACAGTTGAGCTCTTAGATATAATGCTTTGCCCAATAATATAAAGGCAATCTCTTTTGCTTAGCAGAAAAATAAAATGGATCTGAATCATCAGGAAGAGAGGATGTTTTAACTCAGTACCCTAGTCAAGTAGCACTGACTGTAGTATTTAATAGGGCTCTTGACAACCCCTATCAGGTCCCATATCTGGTCATTTATTATTAAGCTGATGTGCCAGTATAATATCACCCCCATTGACAACTGGAACAAAAAAGATAAAGATTTTTAAATTCATCATACATATTCATGTCTCTGTGTCTTTGTTAATGTTGTTCCTCCTGCTTTGTTGTCCTGCTGCATGGGATATTCTTCTTTCACTAGCTCAGGTCAACTACCATGTCCTCATTGAAACCTTCCTTGATATCACACCTCAGGGTGGCTGGTTGTTCTAGCTCTGTGTTCTGACAGTATTCTTTATACTTGCTTAGAGCAAATAGCATATTATACAGTGGTTGATTATGGGGGGGAGGGTTCTTACACCCCTACTCAGTTTTCAGGTCCTCAACATCAAAGACTACTTTATTCTACTTGGAACCACCATATGTAGCTTTGAACATATAGACTGGTAAATGTTGAGCAAATGAACTACAAACTTCAAAAATATTAAAACAGTAAAGGCTGTATTATATTCTACTGATCTATTTATTGATCCATCTATCCAATCTTGCTTTACTTTTATCGTTATAGAAAGATTTATTTATTTTTTTAAAATTTTTTAAATTTTTTTTATTTATGATAGTCACACACACAGAGAGAGAGAGAGAGAGAGAGAGAGAGAGAGAGAGAGAGAGACAGAGACACAGGCAGAGGAAGAAGCAGGCTCCATGCACCGAGAGCCCCACGCGGGATTCCATCCCGGGTCTCTAAGATCACGCCCCCGGCCAAAGGCAGGCGCCAAACCGCTGCGCCACCCAGGGATCCCGTAGAGAAAGATTTAAAGTGACATTTAAATATATATAATAGGAGATAAAATGTTGAACAAAAATAGATGTGAAAAAGTGAGGCAGGGGGCACCTGGGTGGCTCAGTGGTTAAGCATCTGCATTTGACAAAGGGTCATGGGATCAAGTCCTGCATCAGGCTCCATGCAAGAAGCCTGCTTCTCCCTCTGCCTCTCTCTGTGTCTCATGAATAAATAAAATCTTTAGAAAAAAAGAAAGAAAAAGTGAGGCAGGAAGGAAGAGCCAGGAGTGTATCAAGCAAAGTACATGTTATAATGTCTTGCATTTTTGCTAGGGATGGGATCTAAAGTAAGCCATATATTAATATGGAAAAAAAATTCCTAAACTGTCATTAAAACCAAGGCACCATGCTGTGTAGCCACTAAATGTTGTGCATGATGATTCCTTTACCTAAAAACAAATATATGATAAATATTAATTCCTAAAAACAAACACAGCAATAACCCTAATTCATGAAAAAATATTTAGTGATTGCCTGGCAAGGTTTATTAAAGCAATGCACATGTACCTCTCACTCACATTTATGATTTTGAAACAAAGCTCCCTGGAAACCAGGGCATGTTACCCATAAGGTAAATGCCGTGTGAAAGTTAAGAGTAAAGCAACTCTGTTGGACTTTTTTCATTCCTAGAATTAATAAATATACAGTGAAGAAAATTATGCCCTCTTGAAAGCTTTTTTGAGGGGGAATGAGTGAGACATGAATAGCTGAATTTGTTCATGTACGTGCACTTTAATTTTGTGCTAAGTATTTACATTCACTACCAAAAAACACAAAGTGACTTCTCTGTGAAATGAAGACCTTATTTATCACTTTTACCCACTTGAGGATCTCATTAGATTGGTGGGTCAGACGGAAACATTATTTGATATTACAGAAACACTTTGGTCAGGCTATGCATTAGCTTTATTATACAAGATAATATCATTTTTCCTCTCACTGCTTTATTAATTTAAAACTAATATAATGTCTGCTACCTCCCATCACCTATCTACTTCTGCAAAGAGGCAGCTCAGGCCCACAGATCAACAAGAAATTTCTAAAATCAGCGGGACGAAAAACTGATTCAGACTTGCTGATAAAGGTTACACTCAAAGACCTTTAATCAAACATTACCCATTCTTCTTTTCTAACACATTAAGTTTTCTTATCAAACCAGTAGTTTCATCGTATGCAATGGGATTAGAAAGGGGATTACCTAGCCAATTAAATATTTCAAATATTCTGCCCACCAAATCAAGGAAGGAGCAGTACAGTCAGGGAGTACAATTTTATGAATGTTCATTAGTCTGGAAGAATAAAAGAAAAAGGGCATATTTCAGTTTCTACTGGAGTGTGTTTTTTTCCTTTAAACTAAAACTTTTCTGGAAAAAAAATACGACAGTCACCTCTAGCCTTAAAATTCATTTTGAAATGTTGTAAATTAGCTCTCTTGTTAGGTCACCTTTTGAAAAATTCAGTATTCCACATAAGATGGGAACTCAAAATAGTGTGTCTCAATTACTCTTAAATGTAAAGCCTTGGGCTTCTCCCACTTCAGGCTAAATAAACTCTTGCTCTCACTTTAATTTTTTAAATGTAGCTGCATGTGATGTTTTCATCAATTCAGCAAAGATAATTAAAAGACATTATTGGAAAAGGCCATCACCAAGCATATTTCCCAGGCAAATAAGCAACAAGTAGAATGAATTTTGATGCTTTTGCAGATACTTTATTATTGTAAGTGTGATTATAATCATATTTGATTTCTTGCAAATTCTCTATGTCAATACTGGAAATTAATTGTACTCCTATGTTAGGACTTACAGGGGCCAGAAAATATAAAACTTCCAGAAATGAGAGTGGATAGGTGTTGCAAAGAATAATATATGAGGTGGAGAGTAGAAAGCATTGTTACTGGAGAGATGGCCAGGGGCCAGTTACTAAAGGAATATAAAGGCTGCATTTTTAAGATTGGTCTTTGTATTGTAGATGAGGACAATATTGAAAGGTTTTAAAGGACAATGATGTGACTTCTGACACCAATAATTGGTAACAGGGGTGCAATCTCAGTGTAGCTATGAGTAACATAAAGGAATGAAGAGAATAAAGTAAAAGGAAGAAATTAAAAAAAGACAAGAGAAAGGGTTCTGCCACTTTTTTTTTTTAACCCTAAAGCCAAGATCTTGACAATGATTTTTTTTTTTTGCTAATGAATGACGTAGATAACAGAATGTAGTGGCTCAAATGATAATGACAATAAAATACGGCAATAATTATCTAATGTACTAGACAATGGGTTTGTATTTTGCAGGATTAAGATGTGTTCTAAAACTGTTTTCACAACCTCTTTGCATAATGCTGTCCTCATTTCACAAGTAGCTTTTTATTAAATATCTGTATTATTACCTGGAGCTCTTTTCAGGCATCTATACTATATCCTTTAGTGGTTGTGATCAATATGTTATGTGACTATGATTACTATCTGTCATAGTGTTAATTTTCACATAATATTTGCTGTTATAATTATGCACTAGCAGCTGGGAAGACTAATTTATTACTTGACTATTATCATTGAAGGTCATGTAACTCCAAAATCCTGTTAAAGCATTTGATCACATTTTGCATGTTCTGCCAGAGAAAGGCTTTCTTCTGGCAACTCTTCAGACTTCTGTGGACTTTATCACTTTTTTTAACCAGTGAAGCTGAAGCAAGTAGGTACTTATTTCTGGTGACTGCCAATAAAGAATCTGATTGCTTAAATGCCCTCTGTTCTCATACTCAGCTTTTCTTAATTAGGTAGTTGAAAGAGAGGGTGTTTATAAAAATTCAGCTATGTGTATACTCAACCATCAAATATTAGTTGGAGACTTAGTTCTAAATATTACTTGAAATCCAAAGTAGTAAACTTCATTGTATTCAGGTATACAGAAGAATACTTTCAATTCCACCTATGAGAAGGTCTATTAATATTGCAGATATAAATTGTGGCTTATAGGATGATTTTGAGACAAGCAGGAGAGTTTATCTACCCATCTAAGTATAAAGTGGAATGGAAAGCATAGATTGGAATGTTACAGAATGTATGATAAGTGGGATAATGTAACTGATAAAGCATTCATATCTTAGATGCAAAAGAAAAGAGTCAGGATCCATTTCAGCATGTGAAAAAGTATAGAGGCTTTTGGAATTTATCAAAGATCTCTCAGAAAACTTCAGTTAGACATTAGTACTATCTCAGAATTATTCTTAATATTAAAAAGCAAAATGGGAACCTAAAACATCAATTTAATGAGACAATCTGTCTATCAATATTAGAATATTTGTAACTAGGGGCACCTGGGTAGCTCAGTCAGTTAAGGGCCCTACTCTTGGTTTAGGTTCAGGTTGTGATCTCAGCATCCTATGAGCCTCGAGGAGCAGGACAGGGTTCCTCTCAGGAGGGATTCTGCTTCCCCCCATCCCTATACCTCTGCCCATCCCCTGCTTGGCAGTCTTTTTCTCTCTCTCCAAACTAAATAAGTAAATCTTTAAAAAACAATATTTATAACTAAAACACAGCCTCACTAAACACTTGTGAATTAACAGAAGCAGTATCTCCTCAAGATAAACCCAAGTTCAACTTCTTATACACAGAACACTCATAAAGGACTACAAAACACACTGGCAGACCAAGCTGACAAGTAAGAATCATGTGCCACTGGAATACTTTGAATAGAATTCAAAAGACAAAGAGCTCTATAGCAGAACTCAGCTTTTGACCCAGATAAGATTTTTGAGAGTAATGGTAATGCCATATCACTAGACCCTTATTTGTGTGATTTTTTTTTTGTTATTTGTGTATTTTTTAATCACAAAGGGTAAATAATAAAAGACATTGGTGTTTGATGAAATGACAGGTTGGACTGGAGAGGGGTGGGAATATTCTGAAGGTGATTGAAGTAATCTATTCAGGGAAAGAGTAGAATCCAAGTAGGAACTCCAGTATACAAAAGCTCCTGTGGAAGGAGAGACATATCATAAAATAGATGAAAGTGTCTGCTCCTGATTTTTTTTTATGGTAAGCTCCACATGCAGTGGAGGGCTCAAACCCACAACCCAAAGATCAAGACCCAAGCTGAAATCAAGAGTCAGAGGCTTATCCTATTGAGCCACCCAGGCACCCCTACTCCTGATACTTTAAATCAATAAATGATAACTATAGAAGAGGAGGTAGTCCAAAACAGAATTTCAGGAGTTGGTCATTTTTAGAAGTTAGGAAACAAACAAAAAATTGGATGAATACGATAAAATGAGAAGGATGGAGAAGTCAGAGAAAAAAATGTACAAGGCAAGAAAAATACACCCAAAAGGAGGAGGGTGGGAAAAAATAATGGTAGCGTAGGCAGTCAATAGTGCCAAATATTACAGAGAGAGGTGGTCCAGAAACAAACATCTGGGACAAGGTCCTGGAAACTCTAAGGAACCAGAGGAAGAAGCTACATCAAGCCAGAGCGGAAAGCATGAAGACGCAGCAACTGTAAACCATCCTGTGAAGATATTTTAGTAAAGAACTTCAAGAAATGAAGTATTAGTTCAAGAGAACCAGAACAATACTGTAAAATAAAGGAGAAATAATGATGGTGATTATTTGTTGTTTACTTCTTCAAAGGGAAAGGACCTGGTTGGAAATGCTTGAAGAAAGAGAGAAAACAAAGTACTATGTGGGACAAGGTCCTAGGAGGACAAAGACAGAGTGGGAAAGGAGTAGTGATTTCTGTGGTAAAGCTATGAAGTCGTATGTTCTGTGAATCATTTTTGTCATCTTACATTATTTAAATAAATGTATCTTTTTTGCATTTCTTTAGTGAACCAATAACCATAGCAAAATATGCTCTAAGTTTCCTTCTGAAACTGCATAATAGATTCTAGCTTTGGCTTAGAAAAAAACTTTCATTTCTTTAATTTCTGACTGCATTTAAAATTCCACTTTGCGGGTCTAGGAGTTGGCTTCTTCTAGTTTTCTGAAAACCACCTGCTTGCAGATCTCTGTTTTTGTCTGCAGCACAGTGGTGGTGTGTAGCTTGCTAAAGCCCTGTGGGTCTACCGGAAGTGCAGCAACAGAAACCTGCAGAGGCCTCACACATCTCCCAGCTGCTTTCCTTAGGTCATAATGGCCACTTGTCTAACAATGCTTAGATTTCAGTTTTGAACAGAAACATACTAAATGTGGTCAGAATCTTCAGTCAAGTGAAAATTACATGTTACATATAGGCAATACCCTGTTGGTGGCCTAGACCTTGATTCTCAACATTTAGTCTCAGGTGTCATCAGGGTTTGTGCTCAGACCTTTGCTCCTTTCTAATTCACATGTCTCTTCAGTAATTTGATCTGTCAATGTGGGTTTAATTTCACTTGTATACTGATGACAACAGATTGATGTTATAAAATTAGCCATAATGTTCTCTCTGCCACATCTGTGCTATACGCTTGCCAAACTAATGTCAAGGATAGGGTATCTAGAGATTTTCTTCAAGTTATCATTATCAAAATTGCTGTTTTTATGAAATGCAAGCACCACTCTTACCTTTTGGTTTCTCCCTCTCAGTTTCTTTAAACTTCATATTGTAAACCAACACCTTGAATAGGAGAATACCAGATCCCAAAAATCTTTTTGTATTTTTCTAATTAAAAATTCATTTGTGCTTTAAAAAGTGTACATAAACCAGAAAACTGATGACACCAAGGTCCAGTAATCTAAATATAAAAACACTTTACTTCTGCTTCGGAAAACAAATGCCAGAACTATGTGCATTTTCATCTTAAGAAATTCTGTTTTGTTTATCAGTGAAGGCTCAAAAACTTTAATACCAAAAAATAACCCCATTTGATTAGGATTATATCAGTTTCAAAGGACATGTATATACATGATCACTTTTAACTCATATAGAAATCTTGCAGTGCAAGAGAGGTGTTATTATTACCCTCATTTTGCAGCCGAGACCATGAAGAATACAGAGCTCAAATAACCTCCATAAGATCATCTGTAAATCAGGTAGCTGAGCTAAGGAGCTAGTCCAGGCATTTTGGATTTGGACCTCAAGATCTCTCTATAATTCCACATTACCTCCAAGCCATGTGTACTGTTTTTGAGAATGTTCATGGCTTCTATCATAGTAATGTTTTGTACTAAACAACTGTAAGATAAAACAGGATGTGTCTTTCTTCTCTTAGAGGCTAATCCAAACTTAGCTTTTAGAAACCTGTAGAAGTAATCTTGGTATGGCTGAATGTCAGGGAAAATTCTATCTTTCCTTGGGTACAATAAGAGAAGTTAATGTTTCTTTAATAATTATCACACACTAGGAACTCTTTTAAGTGCTTGAAGTGAATTATCTCATTTAGTTTTCACAATAATATTATAAAGATTATTATTATTATCCCCATCTTACCAATGTGGAAACTATGGCCACAGCAATTTAACTTACCCAGCTGGCTTAAAGCAGCAGTCTTATTCCAGAGCCTGTGTAGTTAACCTCTGTGCATATTCCCTTTTAACTAAAATATCTGGAATGCAACTGATCTTTTGAGAAAGCTTTTCCCCTAGAATAGTAATGTAGCACCTACAGAAGTGTTGGCAGAGACGTGCTGAGCAATGAAAAAGAAAAGTGAGGGAAATAAAGTTTTCAGAAGAATAAGTCTATCCACTTTAGAGATATTTACTGCCACACCCATAGCTGTTGGGAAGGGCATCATCTTTCAACACATTTCGTTTGACCTTCACTTGTACCCTTGGCCTGCCTTGGTGGCACCAAGTAATGATTTGTATTTGGTCACACATTCAGTTGCTCTATGGTTCTCATCATTTGCTCCAGCCCCTCAGCTAGATTCGTATTAAGTGATCAGACTTTTTTTTTGGATTTTGCTAGATGGTATGAGTAGTATATATAAAATGATATCCTGGCACTTAATCAATTAATTGGTCCTAAGTAAATGTACTTGCAACACACGATATTTGGATATCACTGACTCACTCATTCATTCATTAATTCAGTGGATTCACAAGATACTTAAAATAAAACTCAAACTCCTTCCAGATGACTGTAAGTCCTCATGGGATTTGGCCCTTGTTAATTACCCAGACTTATCTCTTACACCTTTCTCCTGTGCTCCCTTATTTCTATTTTTTTCTGTTGAATATGCCAAATTTATTCCTGTTTCAGAGCCTTTGTAGCTGCTGCTACCTTTGCAGAAGGTACAATCCTCAGATGCTCAATTCATTCAACTATCTCCTCAAAACCCATTTCTTCTAAGAGTCCAAAATCCTTCCTCATCACCTTATCCAAAACGCCATTCCACTACTCTCCTACTCTTCATCCTTTCATACTGCTTTTCCTTTATAACACTTACGGTAACTGCCATTGTATACTTTCATTCCCATTTTTCTACTCTAGAATATAAACTCATGAGAGCAGGGGCTCTTTCAGACTCATTCATCTCTATTTCTTGTGTCCTGAATTGCAGGTGCTTGAGTGCCTAGTCTTTTCCAAGAAATCTAGACCTAGATTTTGAATCCTGGCTATAGACCTTTGCTGGGAACTTGGGCAAGCCATAACCTTTGAACTGAAGGAGAGTATGCAAGGCAGGGCCTGACTCACGGGAATTGCTCCTAAGTATGAGGCTAGGGAAGTCTGCAGTTCTAGCAGGCCTTACAGGGAGGAAGGGTTGGGAATGTAATTATAAATAAAACTGACAAACTATGGCTCCCACAAAGTCCATATTCTGATGGGGAAGATTGATATAAAAATAATAATTATTTATTATAGCAGGTGGCAATGAGTTAATAAACTGAATAGCTATAGTACATACCACTTTTAAGAGGTTCAGAAGCACAGAAGTAGAAAATACTATCCTACCTGAAGAACTTACAATTATTCATATACATACAAAATAATTAAATGGCATGAAAAACCAAAGCAATGATTAGAGGTGTAAGGGTACTAGGGAATCAAAGGAGGTAATTTTTTTTTAAATTTTATTTATTTATTCATGAGAGACAGAGAAAGGGAGAGAGAGAGAGAGAGAGAGAGAGAGAGAGAGGCAGAGACACAGGCAGAGGGAGAAGCAGGCTCCCTAAAAGAAGCCTGATTCAGGACTCCATCCCAGACCTCAGGATCCCACCATAAGCCAAAAGCAGACCTCAAAAGCTGAGCCACCCAAGCATCCCGAAAGGAGGTAAGTTTTGAATTGAATAAGGGAAGATGGGATGGATGGATGTGTACAAAAGGGGAGAAAGCTTTATTCACTTGAGATTAAATCTTTGTCAAAGTACTTTATGAACCATTCTTTATTTCAAACTATCTTATTTCCTCCCAGCCTTTAAACTGTCTAGCCTCTTACCTTTGGTTGACATTATACTCACATCAATAAAACAGTTACACTTGATACGATATGTAATATGAAGGTTTAATTTACACCTGACTCCAAGCTTTTTCTGTGCCTTAGTTGTGAAAAATTAATTAGATGACAGAGGGGGCCAGAAGTTCCACACTTAGAACAGGTGAGTGGAAATATAAAGTTTTAATAGTCAGTGGAAATTTAACTTGAGTATCTGATATGCCTTATTTATTCATTTTCCATGAAATAGCATGCTCAAGGATATATATGTATTTGCATACATTTTCTTATTTTGAAGTCTTGAAATGAGTCAATATTTTGAGTTTTTCATTTAAATATGTAAGTGGGTAACTGAAGTGTACAAAAATAATCTTTAGAATAGTGATCATAATAACGTAGATCTATGTTAAGTATTCTTTCCATACACAAAGATATAATAAATAAGGGTGGGAGGAAAATTCTGCAGATGACAGATATGTTTATGGTCTAGATTATGATGATGATAGGTTTATACTAACCTCCAAATGAATCAAGTTGTATGACACCTCAATAAAGTAGTTTTAAAAAAAGAGTGTGTTGCTTTCAAAATTCAGACCAAACATAAATCTACTTACTTAAAATAATGTACATGTAGGCAACATTATAAACAAATACCATATGTAAAATACATTAAAAAATAAAAATGCTAAAATATTTTTGATTTGAGAAAATGACAAACTACCTGAATATTAACACGACTGAATATGAAAACAGAATATTAAGTTGAACAGTGAAAGCTCAATGCAAACTAACATCTGCTAGCAGGATTTTTATCTTTAATCTCTGTCTTGCACTCAAGGAACAGCACTGTAGATAGTATTACTATTAATAACATAATGATAAACTCTACTAGACACACACATATACATGTACACATATGGTTGGCAGAGTGCAAAATGTAATTATTTCTAGTTCTCACAATGACCTGGCAGGATGGTGGTATTATTTCCATGTTGCAAAGGAGATATTGAAGCCCTAAGAGGTAAAGTAACCTGCCTGCAATCATGCATCCAAATTCAGATCTGTCTGACCCAAAAGACTTTGCCTCATCCACTATGCCTCACTGCTTTTTGTTAGATGTGAAACAACCCTTTTGTGATAAACCAAAGAATTGTCTCCCCCACCCTTTTTAATAGTAAAGGGCAGAGGGATAGCTTCTGTAAGAGCAAAAATGTATGAAAGAATTTTGCTTGTGGCCAAGAATTCCCCATGATTGATATGTAGAGAAGAGTCTTCTATGCCAGAATAGCAGGACTGGTTTTTATTGTATACAGGAAGTTGTTATTCAACAATTTTGAGCCAGAAAGTGATAAGATCAGAGACTGGATTATAGAGGTACATTAAGTCTGAAGGCAAGAGACCAATCAGTAACAGCTCCTCATATGGCTATACTGGGGATTATATGTGTCCATTTTTCTGAAGTACTTAGAACAGACCTTGGTGTATAAAGAGTTGTGCAAGAATTAAACAATCAAGCCCTTGGTATTTTAACTACCCACTAGAGAATCTCTCTTATCCTAATGAATGTTACGTTCTTTTTCCTCTAGGGATACATCTGGACATATAAAAAATAGCATGGCGACCTTCTGTAAACACATACTTTAATTAACTAATTAATTTTTTATTGAGGTATAATTGACATAGAATCATTTTAGTTTCAGATGTACAACATAATTATTTGTTATTTGTATGTATAGATTGTGAAACTGACGTAGGAACGAGTTGGGGTAGGTAGAGAAAGATAAGGGAAAGACCCAGAGTCCGGCTCCTACCCATCCCAAGAAAACAGAGATAAGACAGTAAAAACAAAAAATAAACCAGGCTCCCTAGCTGCAAAATGTTAGGGAGTATCCCCCTTTAATGGCTACTAAGTAATCAGAGAAACTCACCAGATCACAAAGAAATATGTCATTAAGGTGTCATCAATAGTCCCTGCTCAAACCAAGATGGCACAAGAATCTCAAGGCCATGAGCTACCTGACTAGGCTCACAGAAATCCCAGATGTAGAGAAATATTATGGAGGAGATATTAACCTGAGAGAAGGGAATACCTTGTTTGGGTTCATGATATTTACAAAAACATCTTGTTTGTTATCATGATAGTTACAAGTCCACCATGTTTGTTCTAAATATCCACTCTGATATTGACAAGAATACAGAATACCATAAATTCACAAGAAATTTACCAAGTTCCCTGGTCAGTTTCCTGTAAAAGACAGACCATAAGAGCCCTCAGTGGCAACCCTGTCTGAACCCCTCTCACTGCTGAGAGCTTTCTCTGTATGTCTGCTTAATAAACTTCTATCACTTTGCTCACTCTCTATTATCCACAAGATTCATTCTTCGACTTTGTGAGACAAAAACCAAGCTCTCCTGTATCAAAATGACCAGGACGGTAAGTCTAATTAAATCTATTTTTATTTAATTTTTACATTTTTATTAAGTTTTTTTTTAAAGATTCTATTTATTTATTCATAGACACACACACACACACACAGAGAGAGAGAGAGAGAGAGAGAGGCAGAGACACAGGCAGAGGGAGAAGCATGCTCCATGCAGGGAGCCCGACGTGGGACTCGATCCTGGGTCCCCAGGATCACACCCTGGGCTGCAGGTGGCGCTAAACCGCTGTGCCACTGGGGCTGCCCAAGGTTTTATTTTAAAGTTAAGTCTCCCTTTTTTTTTTAAAGATTTTATTTATTTATGTATTTTATTGGTTTTTTAAATTTTTATTTTATTTTATTTTATTTTATTTTTTAAGAGAGAGAGCAAGCACACATGTGAGCATGGGGAGGAGGAAAGGAGCATGAGAGACAACATGAGCTGGAGGCAGAGCTCTATCCCAGAACTCAAAGATCACAACAGAAGCTAATACCAAGAGTCAGAGGCTCAACTTAATGAGCCACCTAGGTGCCCCAAATTAAGTCTCTCTTTTTAAATAAAAACAAAAGAAATTAACGACACCTTATTTGCTTTGCTCTTCCATTATGTAAATGTTATGGACTGATTCTTGACCTTCCAAATTAATATGTTGAAGTCACAAACCCCAGTATCTCAGAATATGATAAAGCCTTTAAAGAGGCGATTAAGTTAAAATGAGGCCCTTTGGTTGGGGTCCTAATCCAATAGGACTGGTATATTTGTAAGAAGACGAAGAGACACCAGGTGCACGCATGCACGCAGGAAAGACTATGTGAGGACACAGTGAGAAGGCCTTGTTTACTAGCCAGGGAGAGAGGCCCCAGGAGAAACCAAATCTGCTTACCCCTGATCTTGAACTTCCAGCCTCCAGAATTGTGAGAAAATAACTGTCTGTTGTTTAAGTCAACTAGCCTGTGGTATTTTGTTACCACAGCCCTAATGAACTAATGCAATTAGGTTGACCTGTTTAACATTTTATGGAGACCAGTATGATGACTCAGTTATTACATAGAACTCTAGTTAGGACTTTAATTCACATAAAATTGGCAAGGGAAAGATTTTTGTTATACAAAAGCTTATGAGGTTATGCACTTGTGTATTATAACATACATATCATACAATGAATGGAAACCTCTGTTTAAAAGTAATTTGAGATTCTCTGGGTAGTACAACTTTTAGTAAATTCATTTTTCCTTTGAAATCAATAGTTGTTTCCTAAACTCCAAATATCAAAAGATAAATAAAACCTTGTGACATATTTATGTTTTGGTCAAGCATAAAGAAAAAAAGAAAGTTTATTTAAATTGATGTTTTAGAAAGACAGCATAAGCCAGGGAGAGAAAAAGGGACTGCGAATACAGCTAGTACTCTGCTCAGTCTGGTGTTGTCTGGTCTTGTATATATAAAGGCTCTTTGTGTATTGGTTTCTTCAAATGTAAAAATAATAAATGAAACCTTAACCTCCCTGACAGGAATTTAGGAGAACGTGTGGATAGAATAGTAGCAGAATAATGAGTAAAATTAGGGCTTTCAATTGCTTCATGCACAATGAAGATCCAGTCAATCTCTTAAACTTTAGAGTACCTTCTTGCAATTTGTACAGCTTGGAAATATTTCCATTAATGAAACTCCGAATACTGAGAGGATTCAAGTCCAATTTTTCCAACAAGGATCCAGTAAAAAGTAGGTATGCATGGAAAGGCTTGTCTGTTAACTTCTAGGATATATGGGGTATCTTTCTCTCTTTCTCTCCAGATCCATTACCACTCAAACACAGTGGGACCAATGTGTCTGCCAACTCTAACTTATCTAAAAACACACCCCCATATCTGACCATGAAATCTAGCCATTTGTCTACTTAATAAATGAAAAACACTAGCAACTAATATTTACTGAGTACCTGCCAAATGCCAGACATTGCTTTCAGCTCTTTACAATGTATTAGCATATTAACATCTCATAATCTACTATTATTATACTTTGCTGAAATGAGGTAAGAGATACCAAGTGCCCAAGTCCACACAGCCAACAAGTATAGATTTGATCTCAAGGCCAGGCTGTGTAGACCCAGAAACTCCACTCAAACATCAAGCACTACAGGTTCTAATAATATAAAACTCTATTTCTGAGCATCAAAATCTCTCTAGCAATGTTTAGAGGGTAAGTGATTTGATTACAATCATGTGACTCATAAACAGCACAACCAGGTCTAGAAGCCAATGCATCTCACATTCAGGTTCATTCTCCTACAACAAAAAAATGTTTTGGGCAACAGAGAATGGAACTCAGGGCTAATTCACCTATTTACCTTAAGCTGCCAAACTATGCCTTTGTCAGGAAGGAATTAGAAAGACATTAAAAAATTCTACCAAGCTTCTGGAAAACCTGTAGAGGAGCTAGTTATAGCATCCAGCCTCAGAGATAAATGCCTTCTCCATAATGGTCTAGCCCTGTCAGTATCAGCATCACTTGACATATATAAGCCCCCTGAGAAGCATGGAACACTGTATTAACTGCTGTCTAAGGCCCAGTTCAATAAAACACCATGTACTTCCATCCCAGTCTATCTAGAGATGCTGTCTCCCATAGTTCTATGATTTTGAGTAAGTTTCCTTCCCATTTCCTTCACCATCTGTCATACACCTTACCTTTTTAAAAAATTAAAATGAATCCAAGCTTATTTTGTCTTGGAAATTTATGGCAACTCCTGTGGTAAATGGAAAAATAAGAAAGAGAAATTTCAAAATGGAACTTAATAGTTTACAAAGAGAAGCAATAAGGATGAGAAAGACAGGGAGAAGGAACATTATGGAAATGAAAATGCACACAGTGGATGGAGAAGAAGGATGGAGGAAAAATGGTAATTGGGAAAAGGAAAATGAGTACCACGTATCAGGTACTGGAATGAACAAGAGCTTCATCAATTTTCCTGGCTCTATTTTTTCCCCCTAGGAGACTGGACTTGGGCTTCCCATGGGTCAACTCCTGAAACAATGTCATCTTAATTGATGCTATATTTCAGAGTTCACATGGCACTTCACGTCCCGTAATTCATAGGGCAATCCTATGACATATTCAAAGTAGGTTAGTATTTTGCTCTGTAGGTAAGAACATTAAGATTCAGAGTGTTAAATAGTTTTGCAAAGATCAGACAGCTAGTCAGTGGCAGAGCTCAGGTGCTCTGACTACACGTGCCATGTTCTTTCTATGCCATGATGCTACTTCTGTAGTGTGTTCTACTGTTGGGTCATGGTGTCAGGAAAGGTGAACTAACTCTATTTCTCTTAGTCCTAAGCATCTTGATGTCTCCAGTGTTCACACACACACACACACACACACACACACACACACACACACACATTTTCTCTCTCTTTCTCTTTTCCTTCCCTGATTTTGTGTAAGACTGAGCTGAGAGGAGAGGCCTGAGAAAATGTATAGATACTGAATGAAGCACATCTGTATTCAGTAATGGATGTTATTTCCCTTCACCAAATCCTTTCTCATTGAGACAACAAATGCAGAGGACTAAATAAATCACAGAATATAGCTTTTATTTCAAGTATTTTTTCATGGTGGCAAGTACCTGCAATCTAGTGAGGTGACCACATGGCCTGCCTGCCTAGCTCTGAGAAGAGAGGAGCCAGCAGAAGATGGAATGCTGAGTCAGAGGAAGACATGACAAGACCTGGAGAGTGCAATTGGCTGTGGATAGGGTGGGAGCTTGATGAAAATATGGCAGACTATCTCACACAAGAATCTCAGAGAGTAAATTGAAGTCTTGATTTAAAAGCAAAAAGAATCTAGTTTAAGGTAACTTGATGATTTGAACTCATGATACTGAAATATAAGGAAAGGAATAACCATCAATATCAGTTTCCCCATAAAAATTCTAGGAAAATAGTAACTTACCAAGCATATGTTTCCTCCCCCAAATAACTGTATTTGTAGCAAAATGTTGTAGTCAGCAGTGAAAAAGTATGATAAATCCATGTAAATAAAAGCTCTCAGTGGGCAGGGAATGTTTTTGTATTGTTCACTGTTGTATCCCTCCTACTTACCTTAATGTGGAACATAATCGGCCCTCTAAAATTTGTTTAATAAATAAAAGACTATGAAGTAAAATATAAGTTAAGTATTTCAAAATATAAGTAAGATCTCCTAAAAAGAGGTCAGCATTACACATACAAAACAGCTGATAAACCACTGAAAGACTTCAAGTTTTAAAACCATTTTATCATTTTCTACTGTAAATGACAGAAGTGATAGGCCAAAAACCACAAGACTAAGATTAAAGCTAAGGATTTCTATATCACCAGGATCTTGCCTACCAAGTTGTCCTTCCCTTACTCCCCTCAACCTAGTTTCTAATTCCTTTTTCTAGACTTAGATAAAGAACAGTCACTCACAGTGGTCCTGTAAGTGCATGTTGTTGCTTTCGACTCAGCGAGGTGGAGTGAAAAAAACACTGACCTAGGAGTGAGAAGCCACGGGTTCCAGTCTCAGATTCACCACTATATATAATCTTAACTAAGATTCTTAATATATAGAGACTACTATTTCACTTCCAAGGGGGAAGTAATATTTGTTGAGAGAATCAGATGGAATTAAGTATACGAAAGTGTTTTGTAAACTCAATAGCATTGTACAAATACAAAACATTGTCATAGTTACGTTCTGTAAAGGATCTCTCTTTCCTTTTTTTTTTTTCTCTTTCCTAAAATAAGATTAGATGCTATTAGTAAACAAGATTCAAAGTGCTGTATGTATCTTACAAAGTAAAGAGACGAGGCTTTTATTGATGAGCAATCTAAGGTCAATGCTGAGTCACTTTAGCAAAAATTGGCCTAAATTATAATAGATGTGTCTATTTTAATTCTGAGAGATTCTCTAAGGAGAATAATATTGAACTAAATGATACTTTTACCAGACAGAATTCTTTTTCACAAAATGAATGTGAATATTAATATGTGTTAACTCCAGTTGCAGTCACATTAATAACATTCCTTTTTTTTTTCTTTTTTTTTAAATTTTTTATTTATTTATGATAGTCACAGAGAGAGAGAGAGAGAGGTAGAGACATAGGCAGAGGGAGAAGCAGGCTCCATGCACCGGGAGCCTGACATGGGATTCGATCCCGGGTCTCCAGGATCGCGCCCTGGGTCAAAGTCAGGCGCCAAACCACTGCGCCACCCAGGGATCCCATTAATAACATTCCTAATAAAGCAATAAAAGGTCTTTATGCCTCTTCTTGTGCTGAGTCAATAGCAAATCCTGAAATCTTTCACTGTTGCTACAAAATCTTTAATATGAAACAGCACCACTTTGGATAAACAGTGGTAAGAATTCTAAGGACAGAAAGGGCTGGTGCATATGCAAACATCAACCTATACTTGAACAGATAATCATTTTTAGGTGACTAGTTCCCATAGGAATTAACACCCAAGTATAGGGTCAAATACTGATGAACCATTCATGTCTCAATTCTGACTCCACTGCAGAAAATAACGTTATTGGTAAATTTCTGACATTCAAATGTTATTCTCGAACTATAGAACTGTATAGTACACAGACTGTTCCAGAAGAAATGATGATAATTTTAATGGATATCATTTCATAGAATGACTATGTGCAGGAAGAACATGAAACTACTTCCTGTTCTATTCAGTTTTAAAATATTTTACTTCATTTTTTTAAAGATTTTATTTATTTATTCATGAAAGACACACACACACACAGAGAGAGAGAGAGAGAGAGAGAGAGAGAGAGAGAGGCAGAGACACAGGCAGAGGGAGAAGCGGGCTCCATCCAGGGAGTCCAATGTGGGACTCAATCCTGGGACTCCAGGATCACGCCCTGGGCTCAAGGCAGGTGCTAAACCGCTGAGCCACCCAGGGATCCCCTGAAGAGGCATTTATAATTCAATTTTAGTTACTTGTTCAGTCCAATAAGGATAAATGGAGACAAATGATTTATCCAGATATGCACATCCCAAATGTGTCTGTTGTAATTAAGATAAATTTAAATGATTAATCTCAGACACATAGATATTTTAAAATGAGTTTATGTTTTTAAATATTAAAGCCTTGGACATATAATGGCCAAAAAATTGTATTAGTTGTGAAAAGTCATGAATTGTAACCTAGTAAAAAGAGACTCCAGGAGCGAGATATAGTAAAAATGCCCTTCAAATATTTCTTGGGTAATAGTTCCCAGAGCAAAAGGCATTATATGGAGAGTATTCCTTTTCCTATGTAATTATTATTGTATATATTTATTTTTTTAAACCTTAGAAAACAACCTCATAGTTTTATTAAAATGACAATATCACTCCATTCTCCCACCACATTTAGATCAAGGTGATAATAAATACATTATTAGCTATCTGAAAATACAAATATTTTAGAAAGAATCCTCTTAAAAAGAAACCACGCCTTAACATCATTTCTGCAAAGAACCAGTACCCTTAGTTTATCACCAATTTAGTCATCACTCAGACAAGCCACAAAATCGTTCATTCCTTGAATGACCCCAAACTAAAGGGACTTGACAGCCTCCAGGTCCTTTTACTTTTGCTGATTTCAGGACTCTCTGGACGAAGCAGAACTTGGTGACCAGCCAATGCTGGCTCATTCAGTATATCTAGCTGTGACTCCCTTTCACGTTCACTGTGCCTTCAATCTCCTTTCAAGAACCACTTTTGTCAGAAGCAGTAGAAGCTTCATAGAAAGGTGGACTTTTCAAAGTTCCTGTATGTAGAACATTTGCCTAGACAACGTCTGTCTTTGATTTGTGCTGAAACTGAAGTAACTAATTTTCATTCTGCTTTTAAACTGGTTAAGCTACAGGAAACAAAACTCATCAGGTAACAACTTCAAAGAGGATGATAAGTCTTAATGTGAATGGTGCTAAGAGAAGTTACTATTGATGGTACATCACTGTCTGAATTTGAATGTTACACGAGTCACATAATTTCCCTTTCAAGATAAAAATATCATTCAATAGAGACCTGATCTAATACAGGTTATTGTTAATTAGTTCCGTCAGAAACAATCATTAACGTATGCTCTCCTATAATTTTAGTAGATCACCAGTCAGTCTCAGAGAAATTATAGCAGCTATTATTGCCCGAAGCCTCATATCCGGTAAAAAAATCTTCTCTGACCCATAAAGCTTCAGATCCAACATTATGGGTAAATATGATATAGTTTTTAGTTTTTAGTTTTAAAATTGTTATTTAAATTACCTAGAAAGATTTTAAAGGCAAAAAATGATTTCATTTTCTCTTGAGAAAATGACACTCCCTTGTCCCATTCCCCCACTTATCATACAGGCCACACACATTGCAAAAACACAAAGCAGTATAAATCCTATGAAGAAATAAGTATTGTTTTTGACTCCTCCCTTCTAATTTCAGGGGAAAAATCACATTTCAAATGTTACTTTTACCATTCTAATTATTATTATCTCACAGCTGAACTTGGACATTGACAAATCATTTCAGCTTCATGTCTGCTTAAAGAACATTTTGCTGTGAGTATCCATAGGATTAGGGGCCAAAGCGATTGGTAATAGCATCACTTTGTTTTTTAAAAAAATGTACACACACACTCACACTTACCAGCTAGAATTTTAAAACTAGAATTTTAAAAACTAGAATTCTGACTTCCCTTCTTTTACTCAGTTTCATTACTTTGGTACTTTTGAACTTTGAGTTGGTATGTTTGCTACTAAAAAACAGACTCCTTAACACACAGACATTTTATTGGAAATATAAATTCAAAATGCATCAGATGCCAGATTCTTGTATAAGGCTGCCATTTAACATTTGGGAATCCACAATATGCTAATTGCTTCTCAGAGCATACAGAAGTCATCTTGTATTCTTTGCAACTTAAAAGTCAATGATAAGTAGGTTCTGCTTTTGAGAGATAAGACACATACACATATTTTATTTCCTTCAATTACATGAATAGAAACCTAAATAGAGCCTCCTGAAATAAGATCAACATATGCTCCTTGTAAAAGAAGTGATAAAAATGAGTGAGGTCCTTTAAAAGTTCAGAAAGCATTTTGCTATTCAGAGAGCATACAGTGTGAATAGTGGCAGATAAAAGGAAAGCAGAAATTCTAAGAAAGAAAACCCTGCTCCTTATACCAATATGCCATGTTCTGTTCTGTGCTGAAAATGTTCCTGGATCTGGTCTAATCTGGTGCTTGGGTTATATAGTAGTTTTTCGTTCATGAAAGGTGTGGCAGGGCTTATATACTCTCTTAGCAGTCCTGTGGCTAAAGGAGCTACCATCAAACCTTTTAATGTATCAGTGAATAAAAGTCTGTAAATCTGTAAGATGAGTTTTCATGCTGTAGTCTCTATTCTTGACAGGTCCTATGCCATTTATCAATATTAGATGAGGGAGGTTATATGTATAGTACAGCTTTTTGAATTTTCATTAAATTTAGCTTTCAAAATGGCATTATAAGTGAAGGCACACTTATTGCCTATGTTCTTCTGTATGTGTCACTTTCCATATGTTAAGGAAGCATTTCCTGGAAACTGGCTAATGTCATTTTAGATCATAAAATAATTTATGTAATATTAAAAAGTAAAATCAATTAAGGATGTGAACTCTTTAACACATTAGATTCTTTGTGAAGTCTAATTCCACGTGTGTATATGTGTAGGTGGCTTCTTGTGCTTAATTAAAAAGTAAAAGAAAACAAAACAAAACCCCCCAAAAACCCATCATACAGAGAACATACTTTTCTGTCCATTGTATTTTAATAATTTAAAACTTTAGGGACTCCTGGGTGGCTCAGCAGTTGAGCGTCTGCCTTTGGCTCAGGTCGTGATCCCAGAGTTCCGGGATTGGAGTCCCTGCATGGAGCCTGCTTCTCTCTCTGCCTGTGTCTCTGCCTCTTTCTGTGTGTCTCTTATGAATAAATAAATAAAATCTTAAAAAAAAACTAATTTAGGGTGGCTCAGCGGTTTAGCGCTGCCTTCGGCCTGGTCCTGGAGACCTGGGATCGAGTCCCACGTCAGGCTCCCTGCATTGAGCCTGCTTCTCCCTCTGCCTGTGTCTCTGCCTCTCTCTCTGTGTCTCTCATGAATAAATAAATAAAAATATTAAAAAAAAACTAATTTAAAACTTTAAGAGGAACCTAGGTAGCTCAGTCAGTTAAGGGTCTGACTCAATCTCAGCTCAGGTTTCATTCTCAGGGTTGTGAGTATGAGCCCTGTGTTGGGCTCCACACTGGGTGTGAAGCCTACTTAAAAAAAAAAAAAACAACAACAACAAACAAACAAACAAAAAAAAAAAACTAAGAATAGTAATTTAAAACTTTAAAATTAGACATTTTAAAAAATGATTATCAAGTAATTATCAAGTAAGTTTTAGGGCATATTATTTTCTGCCCCAACAAATATGCCCCATGAAAATTGTATTTAGGATAACAAGGAACTTTTTCAGAACATTTTTCCTTCATTATGGAGTTCTTTTTCTAGTTTACATGAAAGTAACTTCTATTCTTTTCACAGATGTGTATGCACTTTTTTTTTAAGAAGCCAATAAGATAAAATATTTTAAAAGGTCAAATTCCTCTAGCAGGGAGATAATGTCAAACTAGTTTATAACTTTAAAAATAAAAATAATGCTGCTTTTGGATTTTATTTTGGATGTTTTAGGATGGCAAATTCCATGATAGAAAATTGCTAAACTTTATGTACAACTAATGTACATACAGATTAGTGATGTATTCCACCTTGCTTTTTTCTTGTTTCTTGTTTGTTACGCTTTATTTTGTTGGTAGTGGTAGTAGCTATGATGGTGATAACTTGTTTTATTTAGGTTAGAGGGAAGGAAATTTACATCTACACCCCCCCCCCCCAGTTATAGGATAAAAGGCAAACTGTGGGATTCATCTGTTTGTTTCTTATAGCATTTAGGAAACATATGTACCAAGTGATGGAAATGACATTAGAAGCTAACAGACAGGAACTCATTTCTTCGTAATGGATGGACCTACAAAGAGTCATGACTTCAGTCATGATTTGCTAAGGCTATAAGGAGGTGGAAGTGCTTTGAAATTGTTGAATCCATTTCTTTATGGGCAAACATAAACTGTTTGGCCACCAGCCTCCGTTGTTATTTGATTTATTAAGATAAAAAAAAAAAAGCTTTACTCTTTTGCCTACATATTTTAACATTTTCTAGAGTTACTACATTAGCTTTTGTAAATTTATTTTTACTTCAACTGGAATAAACCTGCTGTGCTAATTAATATCATAATAACTTACCATAATATACAAAAGATTAAGGTCATAATTTATTTGTATTGTCCTTTCCATAAGGCACAAGAAATAATATTAGAATGTTTTCCATAAAAATGAGTTTACTCAGACCTATGAAACTTATCTTCATGCACATCTTTTCAAGTCCATAGTGTTTCAGAAAGTCTAATCTGAACTTCTTTATCATAGAGGAATCAAGATGTAAAGATGAGTTAACATTTATGATTAAAATGTGGATCTACTTTTATTCTTCACATATATCATTTTAAGTTTTTAATTGCAGATTGAGGGTAAAAATAAATTAATAATCTGGCCATGTCCTCTTAGAATTTGCTGAATGATTTTAATGTATAATAAGTACTTTGGTAAAGAGCTCTGTACCAGAATCTTGAGTCCACTGCATTCAGCAATTTAAACTTACTGAAGCACTTCACAAATTGGAATTCCAATTTGAAAGAATGAAGGTCTCCTAAAAACGTGAAGCACTCCGATAATTTTAAATTATTTTCTACTTTGTAAGTTCAGACTCCCCACTACTTATAAGAGAAGTACTTATAACCAAAAGGAAAGTACCACAATAATTTCAAATCACCATGTTTAGTGTAGGACAGTTTTAAGGCTCTGAAGTACTTATGGGTTTTCTTGTTTCATTTGAAGTCTTTCAATTTGAAAGTCGAGCAGTTTTTATAATGTAACAATTCAAAATGTGTTAAGTGATTTCAAATTTAACCAAAACTATGGCAAAAGTAGGGTACATATGGTGAGAGAAAAATAAAAACATAATAATATTTTACAGGGGAGTTAAATCTACAGGGGAGTTAAAATGTCCTATAAGTGGTATAAAATAATGGGGTGGGAAGGGTAAACATTCATGTAATAGAAATATCAGATTTTTTTCTTTTTTAATTAGCTCTGCTCAACATGGGGCTTGAACTCACAACCCAGAGATCAAATCACATGCTCAGGGTACCTGAATAGTTCAGCTAGTTAAGCCTCTGACTTGATTTCAGCTCAGGTCATGATCTCAGGATTTGTGAGATGGAGCCCCATGTGCTGGGGGTGGGGCCTGCTTAAGAGTCTCTCCCTCTTCTATTGCCCCTCCCCTGCTCCCTCTCTGAAAAAACACATAAAAGTTGAAAGCTCTGCAGCCTGAGCCAGCCATTGCCCCCCATCTAATATCAGATTTTTAAAGTAATAACCCAGAACATGTTCACTGACTTTTAAAAGGAAAGATTTAAAAAAGAACAAGATCTGTATGCTTTAGTTTTTCAATCTAGTTTGCTGGAGTCATTTTAGTCTCAAGAGAATCAGTCATATGTACTTTCCTGATTCTGTACTATTCTTAAACATGTTGGTAGCTTGAAATAAGTCATGGTAGGAGTATTTATGCCATCAAAATTGGCAAATACTACCAATTACGGCCTTTTTTCCTCCTGAGTCCGTTGGTAAACATTTCCTAGCATACTACTACTTACAGGTTTGTGCTATCCAATTAATTTCTTTGCTAGACTCTTCCAATTGTAAGGGGCAGTGATTCACTCTGGTTGCCTAAAATAATGGGGAGGATAATGGTGGTTTTGAAAGACTAAGGGGGAAAATAACTTGCAAACAAGAAGAGTCCCAGGTCAAGTAAGAAGAACCAAATAGTGAAGCACCAAGAACATCACTGAAATACCAACTTGAAGGTCAGTGCTTCAGAATCCAAGGCAGCTAGGTTCCTCAGCAGTAGTATCTTAGCTTGGGATTCCTTAGGTAGATTTCTGCTTCCATATGCAACTCTATGCTTATCTTCCCACTATTAGCTGCTTCTTCAAACTCTACTCTGCAACTTTTCTCTATTGTCGTAGCTTAGAGATGCTGAATTACTTATGACTCTGACACATGTTGTTTTAAGATCCCTCCTGCCTTATGTTTGCATCTGTGTGTATCTTTTCATTGTTAGTCCTTGCTTGCTGCCAAATACTTGATTCTTTCCATATTTTCAAGCCAAGAGCACAGAGGTTAGGAAATCTCATGAACCAATTTCTGTGATGGACATCTTCCATGAAGGTCCTCCTACTGGAATCACTGGATATTGAAGAATTTGTTTATTGTATATCTCCTCCAGATATTAATGGAAACACAATGTCAAGCAATATTGTCTCTAAATACAAGAAATTATGAATGTTTTGATTACAGAAAATCTAGTTTACTAAAGTACTAGAGTAAAAAAAAAAGAATAAGGTAAACAAGTACAAAAACAGCGGTATGGACATTCAAAAAGGGGGGGGCAGCTCTGTTTCTGGCTACATGACGGCAGTTTCAAGGCAAATAGTTTTAAATGGCCTTTGCAGATAGATTATTTATGAAACAAAGCTGAAAAAGATGGCATTCTAGGCAGAAAGAATCTGGGAGTTGTTGGGAATCATTATTCATAGGTCTATCACATTTTTTCCACATCTTTGGAGCAAGTCACTGACTGACATTTTTTTCTAGAATCTATGCCAAGATACAGATAGTATACCCCTTTAGAGCAAGGGATGGAAATTCTCCCTGTTAATTATAGAAGATTCCATTTTTCTGAGCTTAGTGTTCATTTATAACCCACCGTGAGTACTGGTATTGTCCCACTCCCTTCCTGTCAACCTGTGTGAAGTGGAGCTTGAAGAACTGGCACAAAAAACGCTGATACTCTGGCTCCTGTTTTTGCATCGAATAACAAACTATCCTTTGTCTCTGTTCCAGGAGTCTCATGCTATCTACCAGCATCCATGAAACCACTGGGCTAACTTAATAGACTGCAAGTAGGGGAAATCTCAGATTCTTCACAGTTCTTGAGGGAAGTGAGACATAACAGACCGTGCATGTTTCAAATACAGGCTGGATAGAGGAGACCTGGCAAGAATACTGGAAAATCTAGCAGGTTCCACTTGGTTTTTGATTGTCAGGATGAGGTGTTTTTATTTAGTTAAGTAGTCAGTGCTGAGCCACTATGAAGGTTTCTGAGCAGAGAAGTGGTATCAGGGACAATGTTTGAGAAAGGTTGTTTCTAACAGTGGTGTATACATAGGACTGATTTGAGTGGGGAGAGGAAGAATTAGGCAGTCCAGAGTGGAGACCACTGCGGGAATTATGACACCTGTCATTCAAGTCTTGTCTATGGCACGGCAGTAGGAATGGGGAGGTAGGCTTGCTTTGAGGCCCGGAACAGAAACAGAATTTATAGGAATTAGCTATTAGCCAAACTTAAAAAGGGAGAAAAACACAAGAGTTAATGATTCCAATAGAAGCTTAAAATGTCTACCTGTTTAATAGTTCTTTTAAACATAAAAGAATCAAACTTAAGGAGATAGTATTAAAATGAAGATAGAGATTTATGGGAAAAGATAATTATCACAATATTATTTATTATAGGGAAAAATGAAAATAATTTAAATATTCAGTGATAAGAAAACTATGCAGTGACCATGCAATTAAAATATTTGTTAAATATTCAAATTTAAAAATATTTGATGAGATACATTTCCTTAAAAGTTCCTTAATGAAAATATTTTTAAAACATTGGACTATATTCATTGATAATGTCTATGAAACAAAGGAAACATTTTTTTTTAAATGGTACAATATCAACTGTATAAAAATCTTCAAAAAATTTAAAGGAAATTTACCTATTAGCTAATGGAATTATGGATATTTCAACTCTGCACATCTTTACTTCTTAGATATTTTTTATAATGTATACCTACTACCTTTAAAAGTTTTTAAAAAATCATTTAAACAAAAAAAATGAGTTTAGGAATTCAATCTATAAGACTACCAAATGTAGTATTATCTTTTGCAAAATAAGAATATTACAAAGGAAGAGTAACATGAAGGATATATATTATATAGAATAAAACATCAAAATTAAATGAGCTATTTAATTTAAAATGAGAGCTTTATTATTTACCAGTAAGTGATTAAAAAAATCCCATTCTCTCATTCTCTGAAAACATTATCCTATCAGCTAAAGTATTTTCTCCAAGTATAGCTTAGTTGAAGCTTTGGAGTGAACACATTCCCATTCCTCCACGTATCCCCTTACTTTATGCTTTATCCACTTTCATCTAGGGGGTCATGAAAACTTCCAGGGTGCTCCCAACATTGTTTCCTTTGCTCTGCATCCTTAGGCTTTCTCCTGACTTGCACATTTTTCCATTCCCTGACCTTTTCTATCCACCTGACATTATTTTTCAGGATTTCTCTCCCTCTTTCTAGGTCCTCCTCTGTTCTATAGATAAGGACAAAGAATAGCAATGACCTACAATCAGAAAAAAAAAAAGAAAAAAACAAACAAAAAACAAAAAATAATGCTACAAGGTAAATTAACTGTTGGAATATCCCTTTCATTTCCTTAATGATTTAATCAAATAAAAATACAAGTGTCTATTTTCATGTATACTGCTACCTTCTTAGTCCAAGTTACCATTATTCCTCACTTTCTACTGCAAATAATTGTTCTGTTTTATCCAGTAAGTGTTCATAAAAATATAAATTATTAAGAAAATTAAAAAAAATTAAGGATGCAGACCATTGATTTATTCTTATGTTTAAAAAACTATCCAGTGCTTCCTAGTTCTCCTAGAAGAGAATTCAAATAGTTCTCCTGGTCTAGAGGGTCGTGTCTGATCTGGATCCTGCCTGAAACAGTCCATTCATTCCAGGCACACTGGCATCCTTTTCGTTTTCATCCTAGGCCACTCGGTCTGCCTATTCTTTCCGCTTGGAGTGCTTGGACCAGATCTCCTGTGGTAGGCTCTTTGTTGCCCCATAGTCTATAGCTCCAATGTCTGCTCCTCACAGAGGCCTCCCTGACTGCAAAGGACAGTTCCTCTCATTACTCCTATTTCTACTGGAAAGTCTCTCTTCCACTTGTTTACTTGTTTTAATCCTTCTTTTCCTCCAATAGGAGATAGATTCCCTGATAGCAGGAATCTTGTCTATGTTAGGTCACTGCTGCACCACCAAAAGAAGGACATGTTTAAACAGAGTTTTAGCCCTTCCACAATAGAACAAAATATCAGTGGTTGTAGAAAAAGATATTTATCCCCTCATTCACATAAAAGAAATGTAGGTTTGGGTAGTTAAAAGTGATATGGAGGCCCCATGATCTTTTTTTTTTTTTAATTGAAGTTCGATTTGCCAACATATAGTATAACACCCAGTGCTCATCCCATCAAGTGCTCTCCTCAGTGCCCGTCATTTAGTTACCCCATCCCCCGGTTTGTCTTCCCTTCCACTACCCTTTGTTCATTTCCCTGCATTAGGAGTCTCTCATGACCTTACTAGAAACTCAGGATCTAATCTTTCTGCTCCACCACTGTCAACACACAATCTCCAACTACAAGATCATACCATGGTCAAGAAAGCTGCCATAGCTGAAACCATGAAGTAGAAGACTTCCTGGAAGTCATACGTAACATCTTCACCTTGCATCTGACCAGAATTAATCATATTGCTATCACTCACTTCAAAGGGGACCAGGAAATATGGTATTTACTCTGTGTGGCAATGTGCCAGCGTCACACATTGAGATCCATTACCAAGGCAGAAGGAGAAGATGTGTACTGGGTAGCAGTCTCTCCCACAGGATATCAGGTTAGACAGGTTCCAAGGTTTAGTGATATAACCAAAGGCTCTCTTTTTGTCTCTCTGCTCTTTCTTCAGGTTTGCTCTTGGAGTAGTTATATAAGATCTCTATATAAAACTTTTTTGTTTACATCCAGAGAGACAGACAGACAGACAGACAGACATATCTCAGGTTATTTTCTCAATAGAGAGAGGGAGTATCTTTCCTATATACCCTAAAATATGTCTCCTGCAATCTCACTGGTCATAACTAAGTCAACAACTATATCCAGTGGGGAGGTTAAACTAATTCGCTTGGGTCTAAGTCACCTGCACCTTTAGAGCAAAAGAAATGGAGTTACCTTATCCCTAAGCAAAGGCACTGTGGGTAGGCCCTGGGGATACCTCATTAACAATCAAAATAATTACCCAGAGCAGGAAGAAAAGTTGAGTGGGTCATTTTGGGGGGTTATGCACATTTTTCAACCCAAGTCAAACAACGTGTCATAACAAGTGTTATCTCCTAGTTTTGTTCAATCTATTTGTTTTTATTTCTCATCCTCACTAACTAAAATCAACTCAGGAAGTAACACTGTCCAATATGGGGATCACTATGTGACTATTCAGCATTTCAAAGATGGCTAATATAAACTGATATATGTTAGAAGTATAAAATGCAACACTGGATTTCAAAGCCATAGTATGAAAAAAAGAACAGAAATCTCTCTTCATAAATAATTTTATATTGATTACATGTTAAATGTTAACATTTTATATATACTGGGTTAAATGAAAGATATTATTAGAATTTTACTTGTTTTACCTTTGAATGTGGCTACTAAAAATTACCATATATATGGATCTTATAATATGTCTGCTAGCCAACACAAACAAAATTATTGCCTTCTAAGAGACTACTTTACATGAGCTCTTCACCTTGACTACTTCTATCTTTAAACAAACTTGAACTACAACTCACACACTAACTGCACACCCAGCTCCTACTCCCTACTTACTTTTGGCGCTCTTGCCTTCATTCCATCTCTTCCATAAAGCCTTACCATGATTCCTTCCGGACTGGAAGTCACATCTTCCCCTTCTCTGGCTACCATACAACTCTTGCTGTGCAGATTTATGGCGGAGAACACACTTTGCTTTATAGTACAGTGAAATGTTTATATGTTTTAGCACTTCTATAGACTTCATCCTTTTCTAGGTAGAAGTTTTGCTTCTGAATCTTTGTATCTTCCCTTAATCCCTTGGCTATGATAGGAGTTAAACAAAATATCTGAGGATTGAGAATAAATAGTGCTGCTGAGAGAGACAAAGTGACAGGCCTATTCTGGAAGAGAGGCTGAGGAATTAGAGTGCTAGAGAAAAAGCAAGGGTCCAGAGGCTTTTGAAAGTGATGAAATACAAGTTATATGGCATAAAGAAAAAGAACACTTCCTATGAAAGCTAAAAGTATGCAGTTTAGAATCCACGTCATTCAGAGTATAGATCTAGGGGCTTTTTAAACAACAACAAAAAAATTTTCCCCTCCCACATACACTTGAACTAAAAATGGTTTAAGGGAAATCATTTTAGACTTGGCCTTACTATAAAAATTTAGAAAATTACTTTTGAGCGTCTCAAAGCAATTCAGTCTATAACAGTAGTAAAATGTTCATGACATTTCAGCATTCTGGGGCCCCTTGAGAACAGAGGTAAAGAAAATCCATCCAAAGTTTTTCCTTAGGGTCAACTTCCTTCATTAATGGTACTCAGAAATTGCAGTGCTTCCTGAAGCCTAAATGATCGTCTTCAGTTGACTTCCTGGTAGAATTATTAGGTTTCAAGAGCACACCAGAGAGCCTTCTAGCAAATTTTAAATTTTTCTGCACTTAGCAAGCCAAAGACCCCAAGGCTGCTATGACAGAACAAAGGCTACGCATGATAATCTAATTCAAGGTCAGTTTTAAACTATCATCTAAGCAGGCCACAGTTCCCAGGAAAAAGTTCATGAGCCACTGCATTAAGCAAGGTTGAATCTTCCCAAGATCTTAAATTAGAAACCAATAGTTACAGAATATTAACCTTTAGTTTTTTTCCCCCCAGAAGATCTTGTTTCCATTTCTGGTCAAAACTATCATCTTCAGCACATTCAACTTGCAAACTTCTTGCAAGATCCTCATACCTGCTGTATTTATTTAGACCAAGCTTTGTAATTACACTACTTGAGATAACCTACAGCACTGTAAAATATAAATTTATAATAAGAGAAATGGGCTAAGAAAACAAGGCTAGGTAAATAAACTATGCTCATAATTGCTAAATGTGGGCTACATATTTTAAAATAAGTTGCATTTTCAGTAGTCAGTTGTAAAATTATAAATGAAGATTTATAAGTGGATATTTGTTTTTTCAGTCCATCCACCAATCTGATCTAGTGATCTCTACTACCATCACTATCTATTCTTGTTAAGGTATATCTGTCCTCTAAACAGGATGACTACAGAGGAACTATCTTTTTGCCTCTGCACACTACCATATGCTTTTTTCAGTACAGCAGATACTCATTGCATTATTAGAAAGAGGTACTGAAAGGATGCCTGACTGGCTCAGTTGGTTGGTCCTCCAGCTCTTGACTGGCTCAGGTCATGATCTCAGGGTCATAAGATCAAACCCTGGGCAGCCCCGGTGGCTCAGCGGTTTAGCTCTGCCTTCAGTGCATGGGATCGAGTCCTGTGTCGGGCTCCCTGCATGGAGCCTGCTTCTCCCTCTGCCTGTGTCTCTGCCTCTCTCTCTCTCTCTCTGTCTCTCATGAATAAATAAATTTAAAAGTCTTAAAAAAAAAAAAAAAGATCAAACCCTGCATCAGGATCCATGCTGGACATGGAGCCTGCTTGGGATTCTCTCTCCTCTCCCATAGACCCTCCCCCTTCTCTCCCTTTAAGACATACCACATTTCTATGGTCAACATTATAAAATAATAACATGTCAAATTGAAATGTTATCTTAAAAAAAGTTTATGATGTTCTTTATAAATTTAGTTTGTAGTTCAACTGTGTATCAATTCTCGTAACAATTGTAGACTGAATTAAATTCTGACTTTTGCAACAAAATATAAGATAGGACAAAATGGCATTCTTTCAATAATTTTGGTAGGATATGGGTAATTCAATATTACTTACAGAAACTTCAGGAAATCACATCTTGTCAAATTTGAAATTTCAGTTTGCAATTGATTCTAAGTTGGATATTACATATGAATTATAATCAGTAAGGGACTATTAAAAGGCTTTGACTGGACGTGTGGGAAAATGCTACCGTGGATTGCATAAGGTGTTTTAATTGGGTAGGTGACTAGTTTTATAGAACATCATTTAATTGGAGAATATTTTCCTTATTTTAACCTTTGGTTCTCTATCAACTTCATAACTTAGGTACTTGGTGAATATTTAGGTAATTAGTATATCCCTACATTAACTAGTCAATTAACTTTATTTGTTCCTTCTCCATTGATTTTTTTTCCCACGCTAGAACTCTGCTTTTAATTCAAAGTTTAATTATTCAGATAGCTACAGTCATATTAGCCTAAAACTGTTCTTTAACTGATGAAATTGAACTCAGCATTTTCCCTGTCTCACTACTGGTAGTATACTTTAACTTTCTATTGATTAGGAAACTTTCCTTGATAGTCATGGACTCAATTTTTGGATTTGAAACTATGTATCAGGTAAGAATTTCAGACCAAGTAGTTAAGCATAAAATATGTGTAAATATATTTAATTTTCTAAAACTTAATTTCTAATATGAGCCTTAATTCTTCATCCAGGATCCAGGGACTTAAATAATTTCTCATTATGAGCAGATCATGCATTATCTCTTACTCTGGACTGCAAAGTCACCATTTAGATTTATCTAACTCCCTCTCAGCTGCTTCTCTATTCCTCCTGAGCACATAGGAAAAATTCTATTGCTGTGGGAAACTCACTGAGGTTACATAAGAATATTAACCATCTTAATGCTAGGACCCCATGCCCCTTACAGTAGCACCTGAGAACTCCATGAGGCTGACTTGGCCCTCTGTCCAGCTCTAATAAAGGCTGGCCAGCAATTTCTATGGTACAGCTTCTGCACCCTGTTGAAAGCAGAAAATTCTGGGGGCTGGTTTTTGTTTTGGGTCCACTTTAGGAATGTGGCACATGTTCCTTCTGTTCTTATATTCACAAACATATTGGTGGAAAACATATTATCTTCTGAGCCAGGAAAACATTATTTAGAATTGGTGTGAGAGGAAAAAAAAATCCCAGGAAAAGCCAAATCACTCAATTTAGATGTCTGGCAAGGAAATATAGGAAGAAACAGTGGAAGATCCTAAACCAATTTGGATTAAATTGTATGAACTAGAAGAATAGAGGCATAAAACTGAAATTAGGATCAGCTCTGGAAAAAGAAAGCTTTTTTTCTTTTCTATCTGAATTTTTGTCCTGAAGTTTGTACCTTCTGAAAACATGTATCTGTTACTTCTTATTTTAAAACCTGTGATGAATTTCTACCAAATAAAGAATAAAGTTCCTACTCCCCAAAATCCTCCTGATTTGGCTCCAACCTACATTTTCAACCCATTTTCTCTCTATACTACAAGCTATAGACACAATGATCTATTTGCCAAATTGCAAACAAGTACGGAAGCATACTTCAACTCAAACTGATCTCCATAGGTTGATGCACAAAACCAGCAATGAAGTGCCAAAAACGAGATGAGAGAAATAAGGCCTCCAACTCTCTGAGAGTTAAACTAAGTCAACATGTACCAGAACAGAGAAGATAAGAGTTTTTTTTTTTTTTTTTACAGGAATAGCAGGTTATTAAAGACTTGAAAATAATCTAATTGTTAGAACAAACATCAGTCAAAAGAATTTCTTAAATCTAAAATGGATTTATTATTAGTGGTAGAGTATCAATAGGGAAGGGACAGTCTGGAAGCAAATATTGGGAGTTGACTGTAATTACTCAGAGAGTTCCTTGTAATCACTGTTAGCACACAATGGGGTTGTCCCTATAATGCAGATTGAAGGATAGGATTACAGGACCTAATGATGCAACCCCAGTATTTAATATCTGTGAGCACAGGATCTGGGATACCTGGGTGGCTCAGTGGTTGAGCATCTGCCTTTGGCCCGGGTTGTGATCATGGGGTCTAGGATTGAGTTCCACATCAGGCTCCTCATGGGGGGGGGGGGGCTCCTCTCTCTCTCTCTCTCTCTCTCTCTCTGTGTGTGTGTGTGTGTGTGTCTCATGAATAAATAAGTAAAATCTTAAAAAAAAATCTATGAGGACAGGATCTTTGTCTTTTTTGATCACTGTTATACCTTTGGTGCATGGCTGGCGTATAGACATACTCTGTTGAAAAATTAAGTCTCACCAACTCCCACAGTTCTGATCTCTGTGTTCCTGGCAATTTTTTTAATTATGATGTAACTTCTCATACAGATAGGACAAAGAGTGGAGGTACTTATTAGTGAATGGGTTATGACTTAATAAAGCATTTTAGTTTTTTCATTGGTTTCTAGTGATTATGTATAAATTGAATCTTCTAAAAATTGATGATCCCTAGAAACACTAATAGTCAAGTTTGTAAATCTATAAAGCCCAGAGTGAGACCATGTGATCTACAGGGTGAGACTATTTGACCATACTACAGTTCTCCTCATTGTCAGGGTTATTCTGAGAGATCAAGTGATCTCCCTTTTTTGACACAGCTGTAATGCAGCACATACTTTCTCCAGGCTACAGAACTTGCCCAAACTATGGTTTTTATCATCTTCACTCATAAACCAGCCCTTCCGAGAAGTCTTCCCATGGGTTCCCTCTTCTGTATTCAGATTGCATATAAAGCAATCTGTCAAGAGATTAAATAGAGGGTGTTCTTCCATTGTTTTTTTTTTTTTTTAAGATTTTATTTATTCATGAAACACACACAGAGAGCAGCACAGACATAGGCAGAGGGAGAAACAGGCTCCATGCAGGGAGCCCGATGTGGGACTCGATCCCAGGACTCAGGGATCACGCATTGAGCCGAAGGCAGACGCTCAACCACTGAGCCACCCAGGCATCCTTTTTCCTCCATTGTTAAATGAAAACTAATGCCTGCCTTGCTGAAGTGTGGTGACTATTAGTGATAGCATAAGGTAAAATTCCAAATACATGGTGAGAGTACTCAGCTCTCAGCAAATGGCAGCTATTTTAAGTACTGCTTCAGCAATTTGTTGATATTTCTAATACTGTATCTCAATTCAATACATTTTAATAAGCATGTTTGCGGATTATCTTCTTGACTCAAGTAATTAAATGTAGCCTCTTTGTACCTTGGCTTTTTTGACTATAAAATATAGACAAAAATAATACCCAGACTCATTTGGATAAGTGTCTGCCTTTGGCTTGGGTCATGATCCAAGGGTCCTGAGATTGAGCCCTGAGTAGGGCTCCCTGCTCAGGGGGAAGTCTGCTTCTCTCTCTCTCTTTCTCAAATAAATAAATAAAATCTTTAAAAAAATAACACCTATTTCACAGAATTCTTGTGAAATTTATATTGTGTTATACATGTAAGTAGTTAGAACTGTGCCTCATGCCAATTGTAAGCTCATTATACTAGCCATTATTATTATTAGTAGTAATATTTCTAGAGCTTAGAGACTTGTGAATAAAGATAATTATTGTTAGATAAGCAACCCCATAGGTATATGAAAAGACCAAAGATGGCCCAAAGAACTAAAAATGCCTTTTATTACTGTTGGAGGAGGCCTCCTGGAAGTAGTATAATGTGAACTTGTGTTTGAAGGATAAGATTTACTAAGCAGATAAAAGATGGGGTTGTGAGATGAGAACACTGACTCCAGGAAGGTACATGGAGTCCAAGAGAACAGGGTGTATTTTGGGAAGTAGATTAAACTGGTACAGCTGGGGTATAAAGACAGGTTGAGGGTATGGCTGCTGGGGAGAGGGTAATGCCAGAAGAGGACACAGGGATGACACAGATCTTGTGTCCTACTAAAGAGTTTGTATTTTATCTTGAGATTCTTAGGTTAGAGTTCTTAGACCTTTGTTGGCTTAGGAAATGGGCCTCAGAAATACTATAAACACCTAGAAATTAAATATAAGATCTTGTAGATGCATTTTAAGTGGGAAAATGTTCATGGCTTTTGTCAGAGTTTTAAAAGGATCTCTAACCCTAAAGGGAAGAACCACTTTTACTGGTTGGACAGAAAGGATTTAAGCAGGATCAGGCTTGGTTTTAGAAAGGTCCCTCTAGTGGAAGAAAGCTGGCTGGGAGAGATTTGGATCCATGCCTGAGGAACCTGTTAATGGTCTGGCAGAGGGGCCTGAAGGAAGAGGGAAAGGAAAGGTGTGGAGAGAAAAGGGTGACTACTCTCCATTTGGCATTAAAATGACTAGTTCTTTCTTGTACAAGGATTTGTGGAATGTCTAATATGTGCCAGCACTGTGCTAGCTGCCAGAATAGAAAATTCTAGCCCTTACAGAACTTTGAAAGGAATAGAGGAAACAAACAATGGAAAATTATCTAATTATAGTTGTGATTAGTGCTGTGCCTCCCTTTCAAAAGAAATTTCCAGAGTTCAGGAGCCATGTTTTACTCATCTATCTTCTAACAGTAACTTGCGGACAAGAAATACTCGATTAATATCTATCTAATAGAATAAATATTTCATTTTATCCTGGTCTGCTGACTTGTTCTGAGGGATTACCTGTCCTGATAATAAACATATCTATATAGGTTTCCAGGATGGTGCTAATGTCTGTTTTATCCTTCAGTAACAAGATCCTGCTTTGTGAGACAAATCTTGTGCTAACCTAAAGTTTACAAGTCACAACATAATAAATTCATTTCTTTAAGGAATCATATCCAAGGAATCCAATCATTCCCAGGTATATGATTATATCTGCTTGCCTCTCTTCTCCTTTGGGGAAAAATACTAGAGATACAAAGCTAAAGTAGACATTATTTCTGCCTTCAAAGATCTCATAACAACATGGACAATTTGGTCTTTATGGCAGGGGATAATGATAGAGGAACAGGCTCATACCTGAAAGTTATCTCAACAGGCATCTAGAAATACTGATCTAGAATTTAGGAGAAATTAGGAGAAAGCCATGGTTGAAACTAGAAATGGCTCAAATAATGTAATAGTTTTCTGCATATGTACTTCTTTACTTTCTCAAATAATGCAATACTCTTACTAACTTAGTGAAAAGGTTATGTAATATTTACAATTCAACCAGCTCCTTCATCTATCGTCAGGTGATCTTGGGGACAGACATCTGCCTGTCCATCCTTTTGCAACTGGACTTTGGGTTACTTCAGTTATGATTCCCTAACTGAATGGATTAGCATTTGTAAGACTAAAAATGCAACATGTCTCTGCCACTTTTAATTTTTTTTGTATGGTTTACAGGGTTTCACTTACTAACTTTCTGAATAATAATTAGCCTTTTCAAAATTATGTCCATTTGTACTTTGCTGAGCATTAACTATTTATCTCAAGGTATATGAGTTGGGTGGGGAAGCACCTGGTTGCAGTAGAGGTAGAAACAACTGTTTGGTTAAAATAAAGAATCAGGTCTTTGATATATTTATAGATTCATGAGCTAACTTTTCTATTACTTTTGCTATGGCTAAAGTAATTTTTTTTAGATTGTATTTATTTATTTATTCATGAGAGACACACAGAGAGGTAGAGACATAGGCAAAGGGAGAAGCAGGCTCCTCGCAGGGAGCCCGATGTGGGAGTCGATCCCGGGAGTCTGGGATCATGCCCTGAGCCAAAGGCAGATGCTCAACCACTGAGCCACCCAGGTTCCCATGGCTAAAGTAATGTTAAGGAAAACACATTCATACATGGGCCCCTCTGTGAAATGAATGACTCAAAGCTGTCTTGGGATGATGTGATATGGTTAAGACATCTTTGCTCCCTTCTCTCTTTTTGAAATGATTAAGAGAATTGATAACAAGTTGAACTAAATGTCAGCCAAAATCAATAACCAGGAGGTGAAAGCAGGCTGAAGCAAGTGAATTGACTTCGGACATAAAAGCTGGCCAAGGGAATAGAATCCCCAGCCAGAGAGGCTAAACTGCCCTCTGGTGCCATGACAAAAGAAAATGAAACCTGCTATTGAAACTGGATGTAACCCACCCCAGAGGTTGGATGGGAATGGTTGATGGGATCAAGCAGGCTGCCTGCCTCAGCTAACAAGACAGCTTCTTAGTGCACAGTCTCAACCAGACTGTCAAGCTTCAGGAAAAAGTAAAATTACAACATCATGTATTTCTATGCAAAAATAATTGTAAAAATAACACTCAAGTCTACTCATGCTACACAATTTCCTACACTTTTTTTAAAAAAAATTTATTTATTTATGATAGTCACAGAGAGAGAGAGGCAGAGACACAGGCAGAGGGAGAAGAAGGCTCCATGCACCGGGAGCCCGACGTGGGATTCAATCCGGGGTCTCCAGGATCGCACCCTGGGCCAAAGGCAGGCGCCAAACCGCTGCGCCACCAAGGGATCCCAATTTCCTACACTTTTAAAGTCATTTACTTCATGCTTGCTTCGGCAGCACATATACTAAAATTGGAATCATACAGAGAAGATTAGCATGGCCCCTGTGTAAGGGTGACACACAAAAATTCGTGAAGCGTTCCATATTTATAAATAAATAAATAAATAAATAAATAAATAAATAAAGTCATTTACTTCTACTTTTAATTTTCTCTTCCTTTTATGGAATGGTGCTCCATTTTTATGTTGATTTTCCTAGTAATTTCAACAGTTGTGCCCTTGATTATATTATTAATTTGCAGTCTAGTCTAAGCTTTAGAGACAGTGATAGAGCAAGAGAGAGACACAGAAAATGAGAGAAAGAATGAGAGAAAGAGATCTATGTTTGAAGGGAAGGCCTGTACTTCTTTATTTAGAATGATCCATTGCCTTTATCTTGTAATGTTAGTGACCAAACCCAAAGTATCTTTTCTAATAGTCCAGGCCGAAACCACTCTTGATTCAAATATGCTCAAAGGTAAATAAAAGAACAATTTTATTTGCCTTCAATTGTTGAAACCTTTAATGGAATGTAACTCCACACAAATCTTTTTATAAATGTTGAAAGCTATTTTCAAATATTTTATTTATAGAGGAAGTTCAGAGCAAAATTTGGAGATATGATTGCTAAATATATTGACTAAGTATCGATTTTCAAAACATATAAGAATATTAATTATCCTAATATAAAGGTCACAGAGATTACTGAAACAGCTTCCTAAGTAGTCTCATCTCCATTTTCAGCACCTCTCCAAGCCGGATCCATTCATGGCACTTACTTGCTTAAATTTCTTTACAGCAATGGTTCTCTGATTATGGTCTCCAAATCAGTACCATCATCATCACCTTGACCACCACTAATTCTTGCTTCCTAGAACTGACACCCTTCTGTAGTTCCTTCCCAGTAAGTATGGGCTGGATTTAGTGACTTTTACTTCTCCCTGACAGAATACGGCAGATATAATGGGATGTCACTTCCAAAATTAGGTTACATAAACAAACAAAAAAACTGTGGCTTTTATCTTGGGGCCTCTCTCTTGCTTGCTATCTCAGAGGGAAGCCAGCTGCCATATTGTGAGTTGCCCTGTGGAGAGTCTACATAGCAAAGGACTAAGGGAGGTCTTCAGCTAACAGGCAGCACGGAACTGATGAAGCCCTCAGGCCAATAGCCTGAGTAGGAATCTTTGCAGTAACCTCATGAGTGATCTTAGAAGCAGTTCCTCCTTCAGTCAAGCTCTCAAACGAAACCAAAGCCCTAACTGATACATGACTTCAGCCTTCACCTGGATTCTTGACCCACAAAAACTGTGAGATAATAAATGTTAGTTCTTTTAAACCAATTAATTTGGTGATGATTTGTTATGCAACTATAGATAATGAATATCCCTGGGAACTTGATAAAAATACAAAATATGAGGATCTATTCCAGACCTAGTGAACCAGAAATTCCTGGGGTAGGGCCTAATAATCAGTGTTCTGACAAGACTTCCAGGTGATGCTGATGCATATTCAAATTTGAGAACCAGTAACTTACACAAGAAAGTCTAAAACAGGGATCCCTGGGTCGCGCAGCGGTTTGGCGCCTGCCTTTGGCCCAGGGCGCGATCCTGGAGACCCGGGATCGAATCCCACGTCGGGCTCCCGGTGCATGGAGCCTGCTTCTCCCTCTGCCTCTGTCTCTGCCTCTCTCTCTCTCTCTCTCTGTGACTATCATAAATAAATAAAAATTAAAAAAAAAAAGAATGAAATTCTAAAAAAAAAAAAAAAAAGTCTAAAACACTTAGCTAAGCCTACAAGATACATTCTATGGCTTTAAAACAAAAACAAAAAATCCTGTTCGCTCATCTTGTGTCATTAATCCCTAACAATTTTCCATTCCAACCCATTTCAGCAGCAGCAGTTGCAGATGAACATGTCTTAACAGCCATCAGCTGGCCTCTTAGATACTGAAAACTATGTTAACTACATATAGTATCTAGTTTATTAATAATTAGGAGAGTAATGATAAATACCACTTGTTGAGTACAGACTCCATAACAAATCACTCTCTGTATAACCGTCACATGAAAATTTACTAGCCACACTGTGAAAACTATAGTGTTATCACCCCATTTTAAAACTGAGGAAAACAAGTTTCAGAGATAAAGTCACTTGCCTTACATCACATGGAGAACTATTAGAGTCAATATTTAGCATGATTCTGACTGCAGAGTTTGCACATTGAGCCAATGGGTCACACTACTTCCTAGAATATGTAGACTGCAATTCTTTGAGTTCCCTGTGTCCTCTCTGGTCTCAAGGCCTCTTCCATCTAACTGCCTTTAGGAAACTGTCTAACTCTTTCTGGCAAATATAAATGCCTATTCTTCATGCTTAGTGAAAGCTTATTATATGCCTGAAAACATTCCAGATATTATAGATTTGGCACTAGAAGAAAAAAATAAACCAACAGACAAAAATTATTACATTGGAGCTTATATTCTATTTGGGGGTTGGGGAGACAACCTAAAAAGATATAAAAAATTAATAATTATTCTAGATAATGAGGAAGTAGCATATAATAACACAAGGAACATGTGTAGAAAATCTGGTAGTGGTGGAAGAAGTACGTTCTGATATTAAATACAATAGTTAGAGAGTCTCATGCTAAAGGACAGCATTTGAACAAATTTCTGATGTAGACCAAGAAGGGAGTTTGGGGTAGGAATTATCATGACTAGATAAAAGCAAGTGTAAAGGTCCTGAGGTGGGAGAGTGTCTGCCATGTTTGGAAACATCAAGGAACAAAATGCAGCTGGAGTGAGACAAGTTAAAGAGCAGGTAGCAGGTGATGAGGCCAGAGAAAGAATAGAAGAGAAACATCAAAAAGGGCCTTACAAACCATTGTAAAAATTTTGGAGTTTTCTCTGCATGGAACGGGAAATCACTAAAGGATGTTGAATAGAAGGATGTTGAATAGAAGGGCATGGCTTATTTTGTTGTTTAGCACTTTGGCTGATGTGTTGAGAATAGACTATATAGGCAAAGGTAGAAGCAAATAGACCAGTCAGAGTGGTTAGAAACCCGTTTTAATAATCTAGGGTCAAAAAAAAAATAATCTAGGGTCTATATCAGTGATCATGGAAGCTTGGGCCATAGTAACAACAGTGGGAATGCTGACATGATTAAATTCTGGATACATCTTAAAGACAGAGCTGACAGTATTTATTAAAGGATTTGATATGGAATGTGGAAGAAAAGGAGTCAACTTTTTTTGGTTTGAACAACTGAAAGGATGGAGTTGTCCTTTACTGAAATAGGGAAGAATGTGTAACATATAGATGTGGGGAGAAAGTTCAGGATTTTGGGTTTGGAATGTTAAGTTTGTGAAGCATGTTAGCTATCTAAATGGAGATATCCAAGGGGAAATCAGATATATGGAGACAGTCAGAGGAGTATTTGGTAACAGAGATGTAAATCTGGAAGTTATCTGTTAACACACAATATTTAAAATGATGAGACTAGATGAAATTGAGAAAATGAATATAGTAAAATCCTGATCACTCCTTGATTAAATGCATATACTCAAATATAGCCCTTTCTCACTCTTTTCTTATCTTCTTAAATCTTTGGTAAATATATATTATATGCTTGGCAACCAGCTAAACCTTACACCCAGTTTGCCTGCTTGTTCATTTGTCTCCCCACTAAAGCCAGAGTGTATTGAGCTAGGACCCATTTATATTCATGTTTCCATTCCAGGCACCTGGCATGTAGTAAGTTTATAATCCATGTTTTTTGAATAGTCTGTTAACTATAATCAACTCTATTAAGACTTGACATAGGAAAATAAGACAAAATCAATCAATTATAGTCCATACAGAATATGATTACCATGTTTAAAATGCAGATGGAATATAAGGGATTCAGTTTAGTCTGGAATCTTTACGTTCTATTTTATTATTAAAGACATATTAAGACATAAAACTTAAAAGTGGGTAAGGAAGTTAGGCCAGCATATGGAAGAAACTTCAGAAACAATGAAAGGAGATGCATTAGTGGGAGCTGAGGTCCAGTTTACTTATGAGTGTCTGCATTTCAGATTCTACACAAGAATCCAAAGGTCATCTTGAAACTTCAGACATTAGACTAAAGCCATACTTTCTCTGTGTTCTATACCTGAGTAAACCTGAGAATAATTTCCTAAGACATAGCAGAGAGGGGGGTTTTGGAACCCAAGAGAAGTAAGAGAAGATGTAATAACTCTCTAAGAAAACTAGAATTGGAAGTTCGATTCTGGCTTATTCAGATCAAAAAGATTGAAAAATTGTGATAATCAAATGAAATTATAGTCCACATTACTGTATACTTTGGAATTGGGAGACGACTAGCTCAGTCTGGAAAGTGCTCTTAGGTTCACTTTGAAGTAGACGAGAAAAAACTGAATGGAAGCAAATGAAAAAAATAATGTCTTCAAGCAGTTTTCAGAGAAAGCTGTCACAACACTTTAACAATGCTGACAGACTTATCAGAGAGGGACATTTCTTCCCCCATAATATCCTCCAGTGAGCAGTGTCATTAAAAAAGTTTATCAATAATGTGTATTCAAAATAAATTTAATTTTTCTGTTCCTATTTCTATGAAGCTATATTTAATTTGAATGAAGTGTAATCCTTAGCCAGATTATCTTTCAATTAGAACAATATTCATCTATTCATATTAATTCTGAGACTACTCATGCTTATTTATTTATTTATTACTTTCTTTGAATTTTAGCTGAGGGTGAGAAAATTAATAATATGTATTTTTCTTTTTTTATTTTTTTTAATATGTATTTTTCATTCTAAGTTTAATCACCTTAGATTATATGAAATTAAGAGTTAGAGTTATAAGAGATGGGGGGAGGAAGATTCAATTATCCAAAGCTATTTAATATAATTAAATAAATATTAATCAGGTTCATCTGGTGCCCAGGGAACTTCATCAACTGTTGTAGAGGAATGAGTGGACAAGCAAAAACAACAACTACAGCGACAACACAAAATCCCTGACTTCAAATTATTTGTAATACGGTAGGAAAGAATCATGGAAGGAAATAATGAATAAAAAAAGCATCATAAATGCTATTAGGATTCATATTTGAATGCGAAGATTAAGCAAGTGATGACATTAAAGAAATCTAGTTACTGTTTGTTGAAAAAAAAAAAGAATGAATTGGTAAAATGCATCAGACAGGATAATTCTATTCCAAGTAACAAAACACCAGTCCAAATATATCTAGGCTTAGATATAAAGAATTTATTAATAAATTGCACTAAAAAAGAACCCTAGATATAGGTAGTTCTATAGTTCAAGAGTTTTGTAGCTCAGTGATTACAGGATTCTAGTCAATTTGTAATACACTTGGACTTTTCCTTATCATTGCAAGTTGACCAACACCATTACAAATATCAATTCCTCACATAGAAATACTCAGAATCACAGAGAGGGACCTGGAATCTTTTCAGAAGAATATTTTTTTTTATTATTAAATTAAAGAGGTAATTTGTTGTCAGAAGCTTGCCTTTCCTCATTCTCCACTATGCCCACATGTTGCCCTATATTCCTTAGCTAGATGGCCAAGCCCAGAAATGAAGTCTGGGAAAGAATGTGTGACATTTGAGCTTTTGTTGGGAGACATGAGCTCTACCAAAAAAGAAAAAAAAAAAAAAAAAAAAAGGAAATTGCTGTGGAGTGGGAAAATAATATTGGATGCTCTCAGAAATATGATCCCCTTAGGTAATTTCTTTGAGCACTATATAATACCATCATCACCATCATCCCCCAACTGCAATGTCCTCACAATTTCTCCACTGGAATACAAAAGCTCCCTATATATCTATGCCCATGACCTCACCTGTGGTCTTCGGCATCTGATGCTTACAATTTACATCTCCATGCTTCAGTGGCTGGCTCTTTTATATTTTTACTTTTTTTTCTTTTTCTTTTACATTTTTAATAACCATTTTATATTACTTATCAACTGTTTTTCTTAGCACTTGATGAATACTAACTCATGCAATTCTCACACCAACCCTAGTGGGTAGGGTTGTTATCATTCTGATTATAAATGAGGAAACAGAGGCTCAATGAAATTAAGTAATTGGCCTATAGTTATACACTAATAAAGTGCTAGGTGGAATATGAAAAACAAGCCATTTGGATCCAGACTGGGCATCTTTACCACTTCGCTGTGCTAATTCCTCAGTGGCTTGAGGAAACATGGTGTCTGTTCTCACTTGCAAACTCAGACCTCTTGTAAGGAAGCTGGTTATTTTGAGAGTTTTAATAGACATTGTTATGACATAGCTTGGGTGAATAGTAACCTAGTTACCTAACATCCCTGGGCTTTAGTTTCTTAATTGGCAAAATGAAATACAAAAACCAACAAAACATGACCTCCAAAGTAATTTTCATCTTAAACATTCAATTACAGAATTAACAATTAACTGAAGTAGAATTGACTGAAGTTCAAAGTCAGACTCTTATTTCCGTAACAACACTAGTCTTCCTATTTCCATTTTTGTCTTTTTACAGTCCATTATCAACTCAGCGAGCTGGGAAATCTTTTAAAAATTAAACCAGTCCCAGTGTTCCCTTAAAGGGCCCCATATAATGTCCTCAGGACCCCACAGGATGTCTTCAGACTATCTATTTTCTTACCAACTATGCCCCCACAAGCTGGACTTTATTCCTTGCCATACTTAGTAAGGCCATTGTCCTTGTGTTCTTAGCAGCAAATCCTCTTGTCCCAGCTCTTTACAGGCTTCTCCTCACTCAGATTTCAACTCAAACATCACCTTCTCACAGTGGCTTTTGCTGGTCTGCCATCCACTAAGGCCCCCTGAGCCCCTTGGCTAATCCAATTCTTCATCACACTGTCCTGTTTTATTCTCTTCCCAGCATTTTCTCATTTTCTGAAATCATCTTGTTCATTAATTGGAGGGCAGAAACCATGCCCATTTTTAAAACTAATACCTAAAATAATGATAACTTGGTAAAAGGAGCTTCTCATTTCTGTGTAAAACAATCAAAATACTTTGGGGCTTAATTGAGATCAGGTTCATAATTAAACATTTTCAAATGAAATGAATGAGCATATATAAAACTAAATAAATAAGTGGTCTTCCATTTTGTATTTTTGACTTGTATTAAATATTTGTTATAAACATAAGGACATATACAGACACTGTCAGATCACCATATTAGTGAAAAGGACTAATTTTTTTTGGTAGTGGAGAGGTGTTATCTAAATATCAGTAGTCAAATAGTTACAGTCATGTGATTTCTCTCATTTACAGTTTCTAAATGAAGAAACAAATCTCTCTCCATTTTACTTAACTGTATCTTCCTCTTCTAAGAAGCAGTGAAAATTTATGTATTTTTGGAAACATATCAGTCTATGAAAAATTTTCAAATCATAGAGATTACTGTATTTAACATCTGCTTTAGAACACAGATTCCATATTAGATGACAGCAGAGTAACTGACTGGGATTGGTGAGAGTTGGCTGTTCTTAATTCCCTACCCTGTGATGTTTCAACTTCCTGCATCTAATAATCCTTTAAAAAACACTATTGGCTTAAATTTTGCAGTAATGTAGGATTTATAATGTACCTTGATAAAGAACAAAAGATATTCACTGATGTACATGATGGGATAATATTAAATTTTGTGCTTTCTTTTATTTTCTTAGAAGCAAACAGAACACTGTGAATTGTCATTTCTATTTTGGCAGATGGAAACAAGCACACAAAACCTGCCTGGTGGCCTATACCAAAATGTAGATGCTTAAAGTTAATGGAGGTGCAAAAAGAAAAAAAAAAGTTAATGGAGGTGCTATTTTAGGAGATATGGCTCGGAAGGGCAACAATGCTAAGGTGTGAAATACTCATTTTATTCCTTTCTCTCCTTTTCTTAGCTATAGTGGACATATTCTTTCACAAGAGGCAATTTGTCACTTTAGATTATTAGCTATAAGAAAATTGGGTTTCAAATACAAATTAATAAATCAGATTATAAATCAGTCAGATTTTAGAATATAGGTTTCCCCCATCCCACCCTTACTATCCGAAAGTAGAGCATTCCTATGAAACCTTTTGTAAGCAAAGAAATAATCATCATTTTGTAAAAGCAAAATCCTCTTTAAATTTCTTTCAGTTAGCAAAAACAATTACTAATGTAGGTCTTTCGTAAAAATAAAGTGTCGTATGGCAAACTTTCAGATAGAAGGGGTAGCCTGTACTTGTAAAGACTATTAGGGATTTCAGTGCTGCTAAGACTATTTAGAGTTTCAGTGTCATTTAAATAACCAAGTGCCAGGAAAATGTATTTTCAATGTTCTCTACTCTTTTTACTTTTAACTCATCAAAGTTACTGCAATTTTAAGACTTTTAAAAGCTGATCATTTTATGTATAAAGAATATATATGATCTCAGTAAATACAAACGGTCTTGGTAAAAAACAGGGAAATCCAATACCTGTGATTTGAATAAATGAATGGAGGGACAGATGACTCTACTGTGACAGATACAAATACTGTTCAGTTAAGCTGAGCATGTAAGGAGCATAAAGTGTGAGCTAGAGCCTATACTAGGCACTGAGGACATCCAATTGAAGGAGCAAGTCTTCAACCTTTAGACCTGCTCTCTAGGGTGGAGACTGACACTAACAGAAGCTCAGGACCATGTGCTATGTGTTAAGTAAGTGGTCAGTGAGGGGTGTTTTGGATAAACAGAAAGTGGATCTGACATGACCTGAACTGGCCATGAAGTGTATGGAGAGAGCTCTAGGCAGATGGAGCAGAATGAAACAAGGCGTGGATAGTGTAGTGAGTGGGGGGAAAGTACAAATGGATGACTACATGACATGACAAGGCACAAGTATTGGAGAAGACAGAACAATGGGAGATGGGGCTGGATCATGAAGGGCCTTCATCAATCATGCTGAAGAGCCTGCACTTTATTTAATGAGGTGTTGGGGAGCCATCAAAAGAGAAAATACTGTAGTGGAAAAATGGAAGATAGATTCCAGATCTAAAGACCAAAGGTCAAATCATGTCTCTTACGGCAGTTTTTTTTTTTTTTTTTTTTAATAGATGCAGGTCTCTCATCATCACATGAAGAGTAGGGGCTATCCTTAAAACCTGACACTGATCCATTATGGAGAGACAATGAGTAAGCAAAGGACTGTGGGCAAAGGAAATGCATGTATAAAAGGTGACTATAAAATCACCAATCAGTTTTGATGTGGCTCCAGGAATTAGATTCATTATTACATCATTATAGCTCATTCTGTTTTATTAAAATTAGGCAAGACCTACACTTACTATTGTGTCTCTAATGTAATTTAAATTATTCCTAAAAAAAAAAAAATCCTAATATTAACCTTTTTAGGGAGAGTCTGAGATACCTCAATGATCTTTATCTGATAGATTTCATTTGAAATTTCCCACATTTTTATATCGCCATGACATTAAAGTTGACAACTCTTCTTTAGGACAGGCTGTAGTGTTATACTTTGTTGAAAAAGAGCTTCCATGAAAGCCAGTTACAGCATTTGGAGAGTCAAAGTGTCAAACCTGTCATCTTTGTTGTTCTTTCCATTTACTTTCTCACCCTATTCTATAGTGCTTCCCAGGCTTCCCTGCTTCTTCCCATCCCAACTTATTTCATTTGTCTATGAGTCTTTAAGTATTAAATTTATCAAGCTTGAAAAACGACTGCAATACAATTCCCTGACTCTCAAAAGTTATATGTTCAGAAATGGGGAAAGGGTGAATCTTTTAGGATAACTTTATAAATGGTCTCCTTTTTGTCCCACCTGCCATGAGTCAATCTGTGTCTATGCTATCTTCCTCTGTCTTCTATAAACATTTTCTGCTTTTAACAGAGTTTTAGAACTGAAAATGTAATTCTTCATGTGAGTGTCTTGAGATTCCTACATTCCTACATTTAGAGGCAGTCTTCTTAATATCTGGGAGGACACTTTATGCAGAAGTCACTTCTATGGATATGTGTTGTTTGTTAGGAGATTCTAAGCTCAGCACCTGAAAATGTTTTATAATCTTTTCCTTAACATTGACTTATTTAGTAGAAAATATGATCATAAATTGAGAGCCTCAATGAAGTGCCATGACCCTTACTTTAGCCACCAATATAAATGACTTCTTTTATAATTTATTTAGACTGCATATACTGTTACAGTATAGTATAAAAAAATGCAAAAACAATTTCTCTACTTGCTCCACTAGCTTCTTAGACAACCAAATACTGTTGTAAAATACTACATAAAATCAATATAAATATGTCACTAAAAAATTCTTAAATGCGTATCAGTTTTGAAGGGTCAACTTTGATATTTATAAAACAAAATCACATGCCCAGTTCTGCTTAAGGATTCAGGCACTTAACACACTTGTAGATTTAAAAACTGTGAAGCCAAATAACTGCCCCTCTGAGTGAATTGGGACACACAGAATTAGCTATTTGTGTTCTTGTGATGAGGGGCAAGTCACTAACAGCACCTGTAATTAACCACCTGCTCCTCTAATTACAGAATCACAGATTAGATATTCTGGAAAGCAATTCGTGTTCCACATTTCAGATTAAAGATACAGATTTACATAATAGGAGAACATTTATCCCACTAATGGTTTCTAATAAATTCACACTCAATTTGCATTAAGAAGAGTCACATTTGGGACCTGAATTTAAACACGATCTTTTCAAGATTTTTCTCTGGATGCTGTGGAAGCTACAAGAAACAGTGGCTACTTAAGATAAATCCATTTGGAGGGATAAATATAGAATAATGAATGTATTTTTGACACATAAAAATCAGATTTAGAGCTTGAAAAGAAATAAGATTATTCTTTTCTCAGTCCAAAACATTGGCTTTAAAAAAAAAAAACAAAATTAAAATGCATTAGTGATATTTTTTGGGGCCCTTTCAAATAATATAACAACTTACCAAACCACTCACTGCATTAAAAATATAGGGACAGGAGACCCTAGATAGGATTTTAAGAAAAAGGTTAGTTTCACTCATTCATTCATATTCATTTAGTCCAACAGTTAGTGAGCATTTACTCTATGCCAGGCACATTTTAAATGTAGCAGTGAATATAAAAGACAGAAATCTTTCCCTTAATGTAACTTGTAGGAGCAGGAGCAAGTACTAAGCAGGATAAATAGGTAAAATAATACAGTATTTGACCAGTAAATGCTGAAGAGAATAAATGAAGTGGTGGAAGGAAGACAGGAAGAGTCAGTGTGGGGGCAGAGGGTTGATATTTCAGAAGAGTGGACAGAGAATGCTTCATCGAGAAGGTGATACTTGAGTAAACAGCTAACAGAAATGATAAAGCAAATCTCATAGCATTCTAGGTAGCACAAAGACTATTCTGTGGGTGGCTGGTATGAAGAAAAGCAAGGAGCAGAGTGAAATAGAGAACGAAGGGGAGAGCAGTAGGAAATCTGGTAGGAGAGGTGATCAGGGAGAAAGATATTCATGTAGAACCTTAAAGTTAATAGTACAGAGGTAGGTTTTTTACTTTGGGTGAATAGTCTGGGGGGAACTTGTTAACTGTTGGAATGGAAAGGGAAAAGTATGTTGTAAAATCTTTGAAGTTGAGAAATCGGGGTATCTGAGTTATGAACAGCCTAAGTACTCCATTTTAAAATGAGAAATCAAAGCACAGAACAATTAGGATTTGCCCATATATAGCTAGTAAGAAGCAGAGTTGGAACTTGAAGCTAAATTCTAACTCTATCACATATGCAGTCTCAACATTTCACAGGTTCAGGAAGAAATGTCTTAGCTTCAAGGAGACTAGAGATTGGTATTGATGAGTTTAAAAATCAGTGACCCTAAGCTGAACAATCAAATTACAAAGTGTTGGGGAAAAATGGAATTCTCCAACATTATGCTTTGATCTTGCTTTTGGCAAGTATTTCATTTATTGAATATCTTTAAACAGAGCATGTTTCATGGGGCGCCTGGGTAGCTCAGCTGGTGAAACATCTGCCTTCAGCTCAGGTCATGATCCTGGGGCCCTAGGATTGAGCCTGCATTGGGCTCACTGCTCAGTGGGGAGTCTGCTTCTCCCTCTCCCTCTGTGCTTGTGCTCTCTCTTTTGCTCTACCTCAAATAAATAAATTAAATCTCAAGGGGAAAAAAAACACAGAGCATGTTTCACAAAGATTTCAAGTAGTTAAACTGATCTGTGCCTATATTTTTTCTTTAGGGGTTAAAGTTGGTCTCAAAAATTGGTTTAGGGGAAATGTGATTTGCATATGCAAAATGTATCTGTCCTGTTCTATAGTTGGATATGAGTGTATGTGCACAGATAAGCAGTGCTTCACAGGAAAATGCTCTATGGCCACTTAGCTCAGTTGGTTAAGGCTTCACGGTAATTAAATTGGAGCAGGAGTTCTTCCCTATGTGGGCTTCTATCTTGGCCTCATCACAGCTGCAGAATGCATCCCAAACCCTGACCAGCTGTCTTGAAAATGCATGCCCTTGGTCAAAAGGACAGAGCCATAAAAGTCAATCACTATGGATGGAAAAAAGATTGCTCGAGAATATGCCATGCTCATAGTGGGTCAGCAGCATCCTTTTAATACTCACAAGCAACCCACTGATTAGTCTTGAGTTGGAGTAAAGCTGGTTACCTCCCTGACTCATAACAACAAAGGCAGATGAGCAGCAATTTTGTTTCTTGGTGTGAATGTCTGCGGGGGCCTCTGCTGAGCATTTCTCTCTCAGTGGGTCCCTCTGTGTGGGAGTATGTACATGTTCTAATCTGGGATGTGATCAAATAAGACTACATTTTGTTTTTCCTCTGTGTTCTTCTTGAAAGGCTCAGTCCAAATTCAGTTTTCATGAATTGTGCTACTCGAATCTTATGTATCAGGCACTAGAGGCTCTTGAATTCAGAGCATAAACTTAATGATATAATATTGCCAATTATATGTTGCTATTAAGTTTAAGTCTTTACACATTTTTCAAGATGCTGTGCTTGCATCTAAGATGCTAAGCTGCTAAAAGCTTTTGACAAGTTTTGACAGAGATCAGTTTCTAAAATGGCATATTCAATGAATCATGTAGGCTATAGTGCAGGAGGCAACACGTGATAGAGGCATGGATATGGATTCCAGTTCTAGTCTGTGCTGTGGCACTCAACAATTAATAAAACTTGAAATAGGGGCATTTCATTTCAATGGATCTTAGTATAATAACTGTGTCAGATAAAGTGATGTCTAAATTTCCTTCAAGACATATAATGTTTCTAGTGGGTTCACTTCCTACTGAAAGTTGTGAAAAATATATATTTGAAGTCAAGATAAATTAGTTGTTACTAACACCATGATCACTGGCACTGGAGAGACCTGTGTTGTCTCTGGTGAGCTTATATAATGAAAATAACTTAAAAACGTATCTCCTCATTTGTAAAACAAGAATTAAAACCCAGAAGCAATTTTTGGGAGGATTAATTTGGGTAACAAGTGAATGGCATGTAATAGTAAGAAATGTTAGCTATTGTCTCTTTCTCTACATATCCCTACATAGTTTATGTATATAAATAATTTTATTATACTAGTAATGCACAAGAAAAAAGTTTGTCACATAAATGCAACCTTATCCAACAGATACAGCTCATAATATGAGAGACAATGAAGATATACTCACAATAAAACCTGAGTGCAAAATACCTAAAATCCCTATATTGGCAGTTACTTTTTATACTCATAGAGTACTTGAGAACCCATCCTAAAAGTACTGAGTCCCACAGGTGTTTGTTGGCATTTGATTGTCAGTAGGGACAGTCCTTGTAAGGCCACTGCCAGGCTAGATGAGCACTGCCATCGGGGAGGTGAACAGCTGAGTGGCAGTGAGCTGTACAAGCCCAGGCTAGAAGGATGAGTCCTGTAAAGAGCTATCTTAGGGAAGCGCAGTATGAGCTTATGGTGAGCTTATCACTCAGTATGGTGATACCAGGTACCCAGTGTGGAGAAAAGGTGAGGTGAAAAAGATGAAAAGAGGGCTAAACAGCTCCCAAATCCCTGGGTCACTACATATTGAGTGACTGGACTTGGTTCAGCACTGCTTCCCTGCCACCCCCTACCCGCCACACAGACAGACATGGGAACTAGTTATCTCATGCTAAGCTACTTTTCTCAGTAGTGGTCAGTTTTCAAACAGAAATTCTTTGGCTTAGAGTTAACTCAAATCTGCTTATTCTGAATAGGGCCATGCACTAGTTAATTTTAAAGTAAAATAATTTGTTCCTCTAGCATCTTTTGATGGACATAATGCAATTTTTCTCATATGAACATTTTTCTTCTTATAACCTTTGATTTCCTTAACCATTTAAATTCTGATGTGAATTTCATCATATAGTTCTCCTTCTTAGTCTTAATGGCAGCTTTACAATGGAATATTCTTATTATTCATTATAATTTATTAACTTAGCACTTTATAACGTTAATGTTGTAAATATCATTAATTTAGAATTCAAGGAAGAAAAAAATAGCAGCCTCCAAAAATAAATCATTGCACCTGATAACTCATTTTAAACACCAAATAATGTTACTGGGCCAGTGTCCTCTCCCCAAGAAAAGAACGTATCAAAGAATCAAATAACTTGTCAATGGGTATGTGGAGGTTTGGGGTTGCTAAGTTTCATTTTAAATTTCACTCTAACTTTGGCACATTTATGTTGTGAACACTTGAACACTGGCTGCCACTGAATAAGTTTATCCATAACCTGTGACAATAGGATGATGGTATCATGTAGAATGATTACATAGCTATGCTTGAGCCTCAAAAAGACCCTGGAAATTGGCAGCTGAATATACATCAGGCACACACAAAGATTCCTGAAATAATTAACTACAAACTACTTGTAGCTACTATCTTCAACAACTGTTGTCCTGATTCTGGGACAACATTGATGAATAAAGTAGATGTGACAGAGATTGCCAACTATTCTCCAAAAATCTTTTTCCCTCTTCTTCCAGGGAACACAGTATACCATCTATTACAGGCTTCTTCCTTGTAGTTAGGTATGGTAATTATGTGCTTCCTTGTTTTTATTTAGGTAGGACACACTTTTAGCTGATACCCAAAAGAATGAACATAGAAGTAATAGGCCTGGGTCACTAAAACTTCCCATAATTGCTTTTCCACATTATTCTCCACTTTCTGTTGTCTGGAATGGACTTGGCGCCAAAGCAATGTCTGAAAACATGTTGAAGATGGAAACATGTCCATCAGGTGGGTTGCTGAATGACAACTTGGAGAAGGCCATCCTGCCAACCTCTTCACCTACTATACTTCCTGTTCTGTCAGCATGAGGAAGGGAAAGACATTGATTGTGTTTGAGTTATTGTAAATTAAGGAACATTTTCTTACAGAAACTGGTATACTACAATATAGTGAACACTACAATTTGAGAAATTGTTCTTTTAAGCCACTGAGATTTGTTTTTCATTTACCATAGCATAAGCTACTCCATCTAGAATTCCACTGATCACAGGAAATGTATTTTCATAGATTAATTTTAACATTTTATGAATTGGTGATCTCTTTAGGAAAGGATAAAAAAAATCACTGAATAGAACCAAAGAGGAATAGTTGTCTGAGAGAAAAAACAAGTCTGTTTAGAGACAAGGGGAGAGTGCAGACCTTTGTAAACTTTTGCATTAAGATTCCATACCTGGCACTCATGGAATGCAGAGTATAAGGGAGCACACTGGCTATCCAGTTTTCTTTCACATTTGAGGCTCAGAGAGATCTTATGAAAAAAATACTACTACACTGGTGTTGTAGGGAGAGGAAACATTTTTTATTGGAAAAAATATTTTTAAAAGGACACTAACAGGGATCCCTGGGTGGCTCAGTGGTTTGGCACCTGCCTTCGGCCCGGGGAGTGATCCTGGAGTCCAGGGATCCAGTCCCACATAGGGCTCTTTGCATGGAGCCTGCTTCTCCCTCTGCCTGTGTCTCTGCCTCTCTCTCTCTCATGAATAAATAAAATCTTTTTTTTTTTTTAAAAAAAGGACACTAACAGTGAGGAATTTAAGTCCTGTTTTTTACTCTATGAAATCAATGGCCTATAGAAGATATTATTTATTCATACTAGATAATGTATTTATACAACCAGAAAGTATCACACAGAGCATTATTCAAAGTAGATGAATATTTTCCTGTAACTGTACATGAAAACAAAATTGGCTGTTATTTGAAGTTCTGGGTTCTAAATACAGTCTGGCTAAAGGAAATGAAGACAGTCAAAGAGGAACTAAAATGATTAAAGGAAATGGTTCAAGACAGAAGAAAAAAAAATTCTTTATTTTGAAGATGGGGGGAAAAGATAGTAGGTAGAGAATAACCAAAAGGAATACAATCATGAGGGGAATTTTTAGAAAGAAATGCATTTTCTTGTGGAATTCCAAATTTATAGACCTATAGAAATAGACAAGAAGTTTAATACTAAATAAATCAAAGTAATTACTTTTCAATATAGTAAGATATGTATTTCTGTAGCAAAAAGCATTTGTAGCATTTAGTATGGGCTAAACAAGATATAAAGGACTTATTTGCATTTATAAGATATATAATCATAGAGAAAAATAGATGTTAGTTATATATTCCGAAGTTTGGGAGGGGGTTATCATATATTATGACTTTTTTTTACCTAGAAATTATTTTATGATACCCATGTTACTTACAGAATATGTAAGAAAAACATTTTACTCAGGATGACATTTCTTATGTTCTAATATTTTTAATAGCCTAAGTCATTACTTTATAACTATCTATGTATGTTTGTATATATACACATATACAGATACATGTGCACATATATATTTATATGCACAGATTTAAATATGTATCTATACATACCTGTATATATATATTCATGATAACTAAGGACATATTTCTGAAGCTATTTCCTTTCATTAAAGATATGCTAAGGAGGAGATATCACAAGTTATTATTTAATTTTGGTCCCTGTACTTTTCCTCCTTCCTCAGTAAGACTAAATCGAAGTTGGTATTTTCCTTTGTATTTCATTTCAATTACACAGGGAATCTCTTGTAGAGAGAACATTTTCTGTTTTATGTTCTGTTTATAGTCACAGACTAACCAGTTTTGGCTTTTCCAAATTCAACATTTGGCATTTTTTCTTTTTCTCTTAATTGTCCCTGTAGTCTCTTTTCCTGTTTATTATGGATCTTTTTATCCTCCAGCAGATTTTTGATAATCATAAATCAAAAATATGAGTTGCTGAATTTTCCAAGTCAGAGTCGAAATTGGTCTTTTGGTATCATTGAGACACAAGAGACTGCAAATTTCTAGTAATTATATACTTTGACTTGCTGGATTTTTTGAGCCAAGAATTTTTATTTTCTTTAAATAATGGCATTGAAAGTATAAATGCCATGTTGTCTATACTCTCAAAGTTTATATGTAAAAATTAATTCAAGTATAGCCTTTCTCCTTGCTTAATATGACAGTACATTTGTTCTGTTGAATTAAGAGAACTTCTTTAAAAAAGACAACTATATTTTTGGTGACATTAGTGTATAGAGTACATTTTTATGGGCCTTATTGAAATCAATGTTATCAGGTGAAAATCTGAAAACACTATTTAAAGAGTCCTGATGTAATGCATTAAAAATCCTTAACAAATAAAATATGCTTGTGATTTTTACTGAATAGTATTCACATCTGTTTGGCTACTTCTGGAAGAAAACAGAAGATAAGAAGTCTATAATGGACAACAAAAGTCATTACTTAGCATAAGCAGCTCTGTTACTTATTTGGAATTCAAAAAGCTTCTTATTTCAATGTCTATATAGTAAATGGTCCTTCATGTCTTTAGGGAGTACTTCAGGGTTCCTCTTAAATGAATTTCTCAATGTATTGAAATTTACACTCCTCAGAAAATACTGTGAAAAGAGAAGATCTTTCCACAAAACCAAAACCAAAACCAAAAAAAAAAAAAAAGAAAGAAAGAAAAGAAAAAGAAAACACTCTGATCAGGGACCGCTTGTTTGCAAAGGTGAAGTTTACATTTAGAAAATACACACATTAAAACCTATGTAGTCAATCTTCTCTGACTAAATGTATTCTATGGAGATATTACTCTTCAAATTTTCAAACCTAGTTTATATTTCCTTATTGTCCAGAGGCTCATGCATGATATTCAAACTGTCTCCAATTATTTTAGTTATATATGTACATAAGTCCCCTCAATTAGAGAATTCACTTTACTAGGCTCAGGGGACAGAAATGGTCCTTCTGATTTACTAGTATTATCCTCCTGTCTTCCTTTTTCTGAACTGGCTAATTTTACTACCATACTAAAAGAATGTAAGAAGAATCATATGTGCAATAGGACACACAAAGTACCATGTGGTTATGGAGAAGCAAAAGGCATACTCCTTAGTCTCAAGTATGTTCTCACAATTCAACTGGTAAAACAGACACAGAAAGTTATCTGACAATGATGTAGTGTATGACTGGCCACAGTAAATAATTAGTGCTCTAAAGGCTAATGTTATGCTTCAGTTATGCTGAAGAGGAAAAGCTTTAATGAGACAATAGTACTTGACCTGAGCTCTCATTGAAGGTAAGGGTTGAACTGGTAGAGAAGAGTGGAGAGCATGAATAGTGACAGCAAAAAAAAGGACACTGTAGGGGATGGTTTGCAGGGAAGTGTGTGTATTTAGTGCACAATTTGAATTGAGTGACAACTCAACTAGTCCCATTTAAATCCTGGTGCTTCAACTGTAAAGACACACATGGAAACTGTACATGTTGTAATTACACACCATGGACTTGTATTCAAACTTAAAAATACTTTCCTCAACATTGTTTGGTGCTAGATATAACGAGAATTTTTAGTGTCATCTCTCTACTCTATTTAAGTTAAAGATAATTTCAATATTAGCTTTCAGTACTCTACTATTTGACTTCCATGACAAGTCCATGATTTCTAATTAAATGTCTTATACCAAAAAGCTTTTGAGTTAAACATTCTTTTTTTTTCTAATTTCAGCTAATTTATGTTAGGTTTTAATCTTGGAATAATTAATGGCTATCTTTCAACACTTGAAATTCATGGCTTCTTTTCAGAACATCATTCCGTTTAATGATTCTTAATTCTCCTCCGGAAACTATTTTCACAAAAAAATATAATTAAAAATTGGGAGGAAATCAGCAAAAAACCCCACAAACAAAACAACACACAAAAAAACTTTCTATGTCCCATATGATTTAATATTTCACAAAGAAGAAAAGCATGCTCAGAAACAGACTTAGGATTTGTTAGGTGGAAGAACTATTAAATTCTCAAGCAGAAGAAAAGTGATACAGTAGGAAGGAGTGAAACACAGAAAGAAAGGATGGGAAAAGAATTTGCTAATCATATGCAGGTAAAATTTAACAAGCACAGACATTTGAAATAAACATAGCAATGACTAAATTTGGGAAGTATAAACATAAGGTATATATAAATGTCTGGAAAACAGTAATGGATAAGGCAGGAGTGCATGATGACAGGAGTTAAAGAACCTCAAATCATTGTATTCAGAAAAAGGTATGAGAATCGGATCCACATTACACTTTGTTAAATCAAGTTTATCATTTAAAAATGATGGGTAACTATTAAAAGATCTTCTGAAACCACAGAAGGGGGAAAAAAGAAAATAAAAAAGACTCAAGTATCCAAAAGACAGACAGAAAGGGAGAAAAAAAAAAGAAACCTGGAGTGAGACACTTGCAAATCTACATAATTCATAATAGCACCTTTTCCTCTGTTGGAAGGCTATTAGTGTCAATGAGGGATATGGGGGCTCTAAGAGAGCAAATAGGTTTTGGGTAAAAAGGAGTTGTGAACCAAGCATATTAGTTGGTCAAGACTAATGTATAACAAGAATGATAACTAAGGCTTTTCCAGCATCTTTCTTACCAACCAATCTCTACAAAAAATGGTTACAAATAATTAGAGTAGATTATTTACTAGGAAGGAAAATGTAATGAGACAGAGCATAGGAAAGGTACTCAAGTTGAGGACTGACCATATATTTTTGTATCAACAAAAAAATTTAGTATAAATCTCCCATATTCTGATTCTTTAGAATATAAAGATTCAGTGAATAGTAAAAAGCCATTGACAGTTCCAATTCAGTGAAAGGACTCTCCTAGCATCTTACCTGAACTGGTGTCTGCTATGGATTCACATGGAACTAAGATTGGAAGACTAAGAGATTACAGTGAATATAATCTGGGAAGCAATAATCTAACAGCAAGTGTGTAACTATTTAAGAATAGCACTTTTTAAAATTCTACATTTCCAATGTGTGATACTCTTTCCAGTCCACCAATATTGTTTTCTCAGGCTTTTATTATTTTACACCTTCTTCTTCCAATGTTCCTATTTCTTTTCTTTTATTCTTTCAAGTGACACTTAATTCTTTTCTCCTATTTTTTTTTTTACCATGAATTCCTTCACTTAAGCTAATTTCCTCCTTCATCCTTTTTTTTCCTTCATTGTTTCTTATTCCTTATTTCCTCGGTACTACTCTCCAACTTCTTTATTCTACCATTTTCTCTTTCACTTTTTTTAAAAAATAAATATTTATTTATTTCAGAGAGAGAGAGAAAGATGGGGGGCAGAGGAAGAGAGAGAGAGAATTCCAAGCAGATTCTCCGCTGAGCATGGAACCCAACATGGAGCTCCATCCCATGATCCCAATATCATAGACCCAAGCTGAAATCAAGAGTCAGATGTTTAATGGACTGAGCCCCCAGGCTCCCCGCTGTCTTTCACTTTTCTGTTTTCCCCTCATCTACATCATCTATAAACTTTTTAAAAAAGTTCTATTAGGTTCCACAGGAGCTAATCAAATCCTGCACCTATGCACTAAATTCCTATCCTCCAGTAGTAGACAGTATAAGTTAGGATTTGCATTACCTGGGCTCAAATTTTTGCAGTCTCACATACTAGTTGTGTGGGTTTGGCCATAACACTTTTGTATTTCAGACTAACTTCAGATTAACTCAACTGTAAAATGAAGGTAACAGTAATACCCATTAGGTTGTTAAGATGAAATTAATATATGTAAAGAATATAGAATAGAGCTTGATATAAGTCAGCATTTTATCTATTATTATATGCTCAAGACACTGTGTTAGTCCCTAAGTACACAGAGTTCAAATATGGCTACATGTTCAGAGGGAATTCATTATCTAATGGTGTTCCAGAAGGGTAAATCCCCCACCTAAGAAGAGGCTGACTAAAATCATTGCCACATGTAAAAAGAATTCACAACCTGAAAAGGGGCTGGTCTCCAGCTTATTGCAGCATTATTCACAATAGCCAAGATATGGAAACAACTCAAAAGTCCATCAATGGAAGAATGAGTAAAGAAGATATGCTCTGATGGGACTCTTGGGTGGCTCAGCGGTCTAGCGCCTGCCTTCAGCACAGGGTGTGATCCCAGAGTCCCAGGATGGAGTTCCACATGAGGCTCCCTGCATGGAGCCAACTTCTCCCTCTGCCTATATCTCTGCCTCTCTGTGTCTCTCATGAATAAATAAATAAAAACCTTAAAAAAAAAAAAGATATGCTCTGAGATTATTACCTCAGAGATAATGTGGGTTCAGTCCCTGAGCACTGCAATAAAGCAAATGTGACAATAAAGCTAGCTCAATTAATTTTTTGGTTTCCCAGTATATATAAAAGTTATGTTTATACTATAGTCTATTAACTGTGCAATGGCATTATGCCTAAAGAACCAACATATAACAATGTCTATAAAAATCCCCAATGTAGTTCATTAAAAAATGCTCTATATCTAAAAAATGCTAATCATCACTTGAACTTTCAGCAAGTCACAATCACTGATCGCAGATTACCATAACAGATGTAATAATGATAACATTTGAAATATCAGAAGGATTACCAAAAATGTGACACAGAGACATGAAGTAAGCAAATACAGAAGAATGACACTGATAGACTTATTCCATGCAGTCGCTACAAACCTTAAATTTGTAAAAAGTCCAGTATCTGTGAAGTGCAATAAAATGAGACATGTCTATATATTGTAATATAATTCAATCATGAGAAGGAACAAGATCGTACTGTTTGTGACAACATGGGTAGTCCCTAAATGCACACTGTTGAGTGAAATACATCAGAAAATGAAAAACAAATATATTATCATTTATATGTGGAATCTAAAAAAGCCAAATTTCTAAAAACAGAGCGTAGAACTGTGGTTACCAGGAGCTAAGGGTGGGGGAAATGGACAATGTTGGTCAAAGAGTACAAACTTCTAGTTCAATGAAAAATAAGCTTGGGGGCTCTATGCACAATACTATAACCACAGATAACAATACTACATACTTGAAAGTTGCTAAGGGACTAGATCTTAAATGTTGTCATTACAAAAAAGAAATGGTAATTATGGGACAAAATAGAGGTGCTAATGAAAGCTAAGGTGGTAATGGTATTGCATTATATAAGTGTATCCAATCAGCAGGTGTGCAACTTAAACATGCACAGTGTCATAGGTCAATAATAAAAGATTTAGATGAAACCCAGTTGATTCAGTGCAAATTCAGCAACCTGGAAAAGGAAGACATCTCAAATTGATCCTTAGATTCTTATAAAGATCGGGTGTTGTAAGGCTATAGGAAATAAAATTTATGATTAATTTTAAATGAGTATAGGAAGGCCCCCAAACTGGAGTAACTAAGTTCCTTGAAGATAGTCTGAAAATCAACAGTTTAAACAGTGTCAAACTTACACATTGAAAAATGGTGTGAGAAGAAAGTAGCACCATTCCATTTACATTTTTATTGTGTGTCTTGTTGAGAAAGTACTAAAAATAGATTGCTTGGCCTCAAGCCTAGATCAATGATTCTTGGAGCTTCTCCTCCTCCTTCTTTTCCTTTGGGATCAGGGTGGGTTTTTAACTACTGTGTGATTCACCAAATGGCAGAAAAAGACTTAAGAAATTCTATGGTTACAGTTACTATATATTAAAGGCAGAGAAGGAAATTTTTAAATGATCAGTATTATAGCAGAATAAATATTTATCTTCAAATCATGGACCACAGAATCCCCTAATAGCTCTCTTTGTTTAAACTGAGGTTTCAGATTTTACTAAATGACTCTAAGCTGTGGATTTTGTCATTTTGGCTTTGGAGAATTAAGTCTTTAAGTAAAATTGATGTGGCAAAGATAGAGAAATACATTTGACTTTCAAATAAAGGTACAGCTCTTAGATACTTTTTCTTATAAACAGAGAGATTATAGTGAGTTTAAGTAGAAGTGTCTTAAATACTGATAATAAGCATAGAGAGTTCACAATCAGCTTATATCTTTCACAGACTGGGTATAGCTTATCTACATTTTCTCACTAGAAAGAGAGTTAACAGATTTTTTTTTTTTTAATGGAGAATCTGTCCTTATGTGAACACATTATGCTGACTCTTAGCATTTGATTTCCTTTCTCTATAGGGAGACAGCTCTGGGATCTCTTTAGAGGTTGGGTATGAAGGAAGCATTCAAAGGCATCTGTGTCCAAATACCATGCCAGAAGGAACACTATTATCTTGGTAGCAGATTTGCTCTGTGGGCCCTTGCCTCACACAAATTCCTGGGTTCTGAAGCTGTCAGGTAGAAAAAAAAAAAAAATTTAGAAGTTGGGAAAAGCGGATTCTAAGCTGTTCTCAGTGTTAAGAGTTTTTGAAAGAAAGGTCTGAATAAGAGGTTTAGGAAAAAGTTCCAAATAAGAAGTTGATCTATTCTGGAATAAAACTGGATTTCTGCAATACAAACGAAGGAAGCTTAAGTTTTTTAATACTATGATGTAGTTGTTTTTTGTACATTGTCCTTAATATATTTTGAGTAGTTGATATTATAACCTCATTTTTATAACAGAAGAAAGACAGACACAAAAAAGCTATGGTAGGTCCAAGTTACTCAAAGATAGAGTAGAAACTGGATTAGAGGCTAAATTTGTAGTTTCAAACCTAGAAATAACCAGACCATCACACCCTCACTTGATGGTTAAAGAAAGGGTCACATTGATTGCATGTATTTTATGATATTGGGGAAATTTTTCTAATTATGGCTGACTCTAGCCATACTTATGTTCAACTATGAGAAACCAGGGAAACACATAAGCAACATAAATTTACAGCAGCAGTCATTTCTTCAGGATAAGAAGAGAAAATAAAAATTATGGAAGTCTTCATTTAGTAGTAGGTATCAGTATTTAACTTCCAAAAGAAAAATAAAACACTATGTGGCTAAATTTGTTTCTCTCTTAGTATTTTTAAAGCAACATAGACATCAAGGCTTGAATATGATTATGAAGGCAGTAATTACTATATGTGGAACAAAAAGCACAAGGCAATTTTTTTTTTACGGCAGATTTAGACATTATCTGATATTAAGGCTTCAATCCTCAAAAATAATTTTGTGTAGTTTATGGGTCAGACTGACCTGTACAGGATCAATTTTAACAGAAGTCCGAGATCAGAAATAGACTTATAATGAGAGAGAACACAGCTCAGGAACTGTCATGATAGAGAGGAACCATGTAATTTCGAACCAAAAAGAGATTTACATAGGGTGTTGTATACTTCTTTTCATACAACAGATGGCAAAAGACCCAGTTTGGAAATGACAATTTAGGAATACCATCTTCAATGACAAATATTCAAATACAAAGGCAAAAAACATAAAGTTTAATTCATTTCAAATTAATATCAATCAACCCATATGCAAATAATAATACGAGGATGTCAAGCGGGAAATGATCCCATAAATACTGTATTATCTTTTTCTCTCAAGTGCTGAATCTATTAATATTTACTGATTTCCTAAAATACGTTAAACAGAATCTGGTATAAAAGTCTAAATAAAAGTAATAACATGTGGGCTTGTACTGAATGTTTCAATGTCACCTCTAGACTTCAATTTACAGGGTTGAGAATAGAAGAGGAATCTCAGTTTCTAACTTTCCTTTCAGTTTTTAAAAGTACTGGGAATATAGTTTTGGGCATACCATAGGTGATCTGATCAGTCCAGGTGATAGCTATATTTGGGCCTTAGAGATTGCTAGAATATTAACAAACTGCCATGACAGTGCTTAAACCCAGTCTCAAAATACACATTTGAGTATTTTATCCATTGACAGTGAAACACAATCACTATTAATGGTAAATTAATTATTTTCATTAGACAACATTTGTGAAGCACCATAGTGTAACATACTTTGCTGGGTATTAAAAGTTCAAAATAATATGGTTAACAATCAACTTTAGGTGAACATGGAATCCTTTACATATTTATTTTAGAATTGTTCTTGGTTTTCTTTGACATGGTCTGAATCTCAATCTATAGTGACTTTCAACATGAAAACTAAATTCACCTTAATCTTATAAATGTATTCTTATCCTAGAGTTTTCCCGATCACTTCTAAATTAAAACATAGTGTCTTTTAGATGAATACAGTCATATTCAAACATTTCCATTGTCTTTTTCCATTCAATATTCTTTCCAAATTCTCCTTTCTCTAACTCTTGAACCTGATTAAAATCTGTGCCACAATAGGCCAAAGAATAGTTTTTCAAAGGGAGCCCAGTTACCCAGACAAATTGGTAACAGACTGTGAGTCTGGTTTTGGCCAGTTCTCTACTGGTCAATCGTTACTTCATCTGTCCAGTGAGCATATCCAGCTTCTGACCACCAAGTGGTCTGTTTGATGGTTTTGGGGAATTCAGCTAAGTACTCATACATAGTCTCTAAACTTCATTCATCCTTCTAAAAGATACTTCCAATGGTCAGCTTATTCACTTGCCTTTATGGGGTCCTTTACCTCACTGGGTAGAACATGGGAGTCCAAGCTACTTTCCTTGGTTATCTCTAGGCCCACAAAAACAAACAAACAAAAACAGAATGCCTACCACACAGGAAGAAACAGCAAGGAAAACAAAACAACACAAAACAGAATTCCCATCATGTTCATTTTGACTTTGCAGGATACTGGGGAAGGGGAATTTTTGATGTTTTCTAATTTATTTTTCCACTCTCTAATCTCTCTTCAGTCCTTTCATGATGATGTAGGAGTGGATTAAGAGGTCCTACAACCAAGTGAGTTCTAGCCAGGGAACTGGATGCTAAATTCCTTAATAGTTAAAATCCTTAGATGTGCTAGGGAGACATGTCCAATACATATCCCCATGGTAGGAACAGGGAAGACTAATGTATCTTTTGTTCTTCCTCTCTCCAGACTCCAACCCAATCTCACTTCCCTAAACTCTTATATCTTTCTGGCAGCAAACCCCAGTATATCTGCTCTGCCTCATGTTCAACTGGGGAAGAAGAAAGTCTGGACTGAGGGGAATAGTTTAATTAGGAGCTAAAGAGTTTAATCTCCATTGTTCTCTGCTTAGAGATTCCTCTCCAGTAATCCAGCAAACTCATCTTACAGCTGAAAGGGTCAAACTCTAGAGGAAAAGGAGGAAGGGAATCTTCGTGATACTCATCTTCTTCTATGGCAGAAGATACTCATCTTCTTCTATGTTTGGCCTTAGACTTCTATTCCATATTTAGACTCAGTTGCTGAAGTGAATAGCATAGGGAGTACAAATTAAAAGATACGGACTTGACCTGGCCCAAAATGTGGGATAGAGCACAAGTTTCTTTAGCTCTTTTCTGCTTCCTCAATTCACTGAAATTATGTAAATGCATTTTTCTTTTCTCTCTCTCTCTCTCTCTCTTTTTTTTTTTTTTTTTTTTTGAGAGGGAAAGAGAGAGAGCACATGAACAGGTAGAGGGGCAGAAGGGGAAAGAGAGAATCTTAAGTAGGCTCCATGCTTAGCATGAAGCCCAATGCGGGGCTCGATCTCACAACCCTGAGATCATGACCTGAGCCAAAATCAAGGGTCAAATGCCTAGCAGACTGAGCTACCCAGGTGTCCTGACATAAAATGTATTGTTAAGATAAGACCCGAGAGCCAAGTAGAAATTCTGAGAATATGAATACAGATAGAACTAGATTGAAAGAAAAGCCAGAGCATACAAAACTGCCTCCAACAGAGAATTGTATTCTTAAAGAAGTACTAGAGAACTTTATCCATTCATGTGTCAAAGGACATCATGAGAACTCTCAGAGTCATTAAAGAACTGAAATAAACAATTGCTGGCTAATCAGATCCCCTCTTCCTCTGTAAGGTAATTTGAGTTAAGTCTGAGAAGTTCTCAAAAGATGTGCCTAATCTCTCTGGGGAGAGTTTCTAGTATGGTGCTAGAGCTAAAGAAAGCATCAGATTGGAGGCTAAAGGAAGTTCTGGACTTCCATAGATATGGAAGAAACACCCACACAGAAAAGATAACATCTTCCAATAGGAACATTAAGTTGGCAATTGTCTGGTCTACCTGCTTGTTCACTGCCTAGGAATCTTAAAAAGAAGTCTGCCTATCTCCACCTCTACCTGGTGATACAGATCCTGCAGTGAGCCTTCCCACCCAAAGGACAGAGTTGGAGGAGAAAAAGAGCATCCCTCCATATCAGCTATGTACAAAAACCAAACAAAACAAAAACAAAAATCTACCATCTTTTATCCATTACTATGAACTGGCAAGTGAACTTCTCAAGGCATTTGAAAAAAAAAAAAAAAACAATAGCAAAAAGAAAAATGCTAGGAAATAGAAATAGAATGACAGACTCTAGGGGAAATGATATAATCTGACAAAGACAATAACTTCAATTTTTTTCTAATTGTTTTCCTCAGGGAAATTTCATAGCATATTGCATACATGAGAAAAAGAATAGGCTGTTATGTGGAAAGAATGAGTCAAAAAGAAAACATCCTTGGAAATTGAAGTTATACCTTAAATTTTAAAAAAATTCAGAGGAAGTACTCAATAATAAAATGAAGTTACTGAACATTAAATTAGTGACCTGGAAAATAAATAGCTAATATTAATTTATCATCCCAGATGAAGTCATTAACATGACATAATGTTCTTATAATGTAGGTATTATTATTACTACTGTGCTCATTTTATAGATGAAGAATCACAGACTATATTGAGATTGAGTAACTAGCTCAAGGATCCAGAACAGGTAAGTGGTAAATGCATAATTCTAACCTGGAGTGTGTAGTATAGAAAAAGACAAATATGTAGAAATTATAGAAAGAAACATTAAGACAGATGGAGATATCCAGAAAATCCATCATCTATCTTATAAGAATATTACAAAGGATGAAATAATGAAAAAGAGGAAATAAAGAAATAGAAGGAATTTTCCTTGGGTTGCAGAGAGATCAGAATCTTTAGCTACATGAGAACAACTTTTGGAAAAAGAAGATAAAACAACTACCTAGATACAAACTCTATGTCAAACATAAAGATAATGAGAAATGCTAAATGTTTCAGAGGTTTGAAATTATCATCTACAAAAGAAAAAAAAATAGTCACCTGCAATGCTGCATGGTTGGTGACTCTATAGCTTAATAGAGAAATAAATCCTAGAAGTTTAATTTTTAAGTAATTTCTCAATCCAATTAAAATGCAACAGGAAGAGAACTTTGGATGGAAGCCAAATCATGTACTCCCTGTGCCAGAATTCTCCAGGGGGTTCCTATTTCAGTCCAAGAAATTCAGTCCTTACAAAGGCCCACAAGGCTCTTTACATTTTGTATCTCATTCTCATTTCTTAAGTCTCACTGTCAGCCCTCTCTGGTCACAGTGGCCACCTTTTTACTCCTATATGTGCTCCAATTCCAAGCCTCTCTAGTATCTCTTCTGATCTCTCTTCCCCAAATATCTACATGGCTCATTCTTTCACAACCATCAGGTCTAGATTCAAATGTTACCTTCTTAGTGATTCCTTCTCTAGGCACTCTATGTAAAATTGCCTTTCCCTTACCTCTCCATTATTAATGTCCTTATCCCATTTTATCGTTTTCTGTAGCATATCATATTAAAAATAATTTGTGTATCTTATTTATTGCCTGCCTCCAACCACTGAAATATCATTTACAAGAGGGTGTAGATGTTTTTGAGTTTACCATTATATTACATGCATCCAGGTAGATGCTCAACATATATTTGCTGAATGAATGTGAACAATCTGCATGAATATTATGGAAGTAAAAGCTTCCAAAACAGTCACATTAGGATTGTCTTAAGTTGTACTTATATTAAGCAAACCTTTTAAACTTTATTATTTAATCCTACATATATTACTTTCACTCTCTATTCAGTGTATTAAAATACATAATGGTAGCTACCTTGTAACTTCTCAGACCAGTGAGATTAGTCTATATTCTGAATATTTATTCATTTCCATGTAGACTATACTTGCTCTCCAATCAGAAACCTAGAAAAATGATTAGGATGGCTAATAGGTCACACTTTTGTCTGAAAATCAGTATAGCAGAATCAAGCTGGTGTCAAAAATATTTGAAATGTTTTACACAAAACCCAGCAAAAAACGAAAATGTTAGTGACCTCAAATGTAAAAACTCATGCCACGTAACAACTCCTTTAAATCTTAAAACTGCTTTGCCACCACACAGACCTGGTCTTAGCAAATAGCTTAAATATCTTTGGTTGTAACAAAATGAAAGAACAATGAATTTTCCTGGAAAAGTGTTTCCAACAGTACATCTTTTATTTTTAAATTATCTGTAGACTTCTGTAAAACTCATAAACCTCATACCCTACTTTGTGGAAAAGTAGAAAAATGAGCCTAAAGATTGCAAACCAAATGTAAACAGATGTAAAAAGATAAATGCATATACTTAGAGAAGAAAATGGATATTGAAAAAGTTTTCTCTCTTATAGTAAAAAATACACACTTCTCTTATTTCTGTATCCAATTGAAGTAAATAGATTATTAAATTCAAACAGCCATTCTTTCTATTGAATTACACAAGTAACATCAGCAGTCTCTTTGCCAAGCAGTCATCTTTATTACCTGTGTTTTAAAGGTCTACCAAAATTTCAAGAGAAACTCTGATATTCCATTAGAATACCTTCCAATTGTAATCACTAATTTTTCTTCTTGAAAGCAAGAAGATATCAGAGAAAATAGAGGCAAATTCTAGGACCCCTCCCCTCCCCATCTCTAGCTTCTTGTCTCTTATCCTTGGTACTCATAAGGTGCTTTATATGCACAAGGTTGTTAATCTACATGGTTGTGCATATCAATTTGGTAACACAGTTACCATCATTATCTACCCTTTAAAGGTATACAAGTTATGGCTCAGGTAGAAAGACCATCTCGCCCAACTCAGTCAGGAATCCCTGGTCTTCTATTGTCAAAACCCATAATATTCCCATTCTGAAATAGTGGTCCCTGGTTCTTGCCTCTTGGAGACAATATACAATGTTTCTCAAGTTTGGGTGTGCATTAGAATCAACTGGCAGACTGCCTAAAGAACAGACTGCTGATTGGTAAGGTCTAGGATGGGGATGCATTTCTAACATGTTCCCAGATGATGCTGATACTGCTGATCCAGGAACCATACTTTGGGAAGCATTGCAATATACAAATATATATGGTCCGACCTTTAACAAAATGATTCAGAGCTCCAGACTCTAGTTCCTATCCCACAGATCTAATTCATGTGTAGATTTCTCCATTTTGTTAATGGCAACGCCATTCTTCTAGTAGCTCAGATCAACAAAGTCTTTGAAGCCATTCTTGAATCCCCTATATCTCAACAAACTCTAAATCTAATCTTTCAAACAATGTCCTGAGTCTACTACTTCTTACCACCTCTACTGGTACCATCCTCATGGAGACACCAGAATCTCTTACCCAGATTACTGCAATAGACCTGCCTACTTATGCCCTTCCCTACCCACAGCCTCCTGGGGCTGTTTAACACAGAACTACCACATAAATAAACTTTCTCATTTTCCTCCTCTTTGCTCACATCTTCCATCTCAATGAGAGCTATGCTGACCACATCTCACCACAATCTCCATCCAAATCACCTTGTTCTACTTTTTGGTTATTTTGTACCACATATTAACTTCTATAATGTAATTTGCTGTTTCTTATTCATTGTCTGTCTACTCATTTTAGAATTACATGCTCCAAGAGGACGGGAATCTTTGGCTTTTTTGCTCACTCATGTATTCCAAATCCCTACTATTGCCTCACACATAGTAGGCACAGATAAGTATTTGTTGAATGAATGAATGAATTCCTTCTCACCTAGCAGTTCATCATAGTCTGATAAGTCCATGCTAACGATCTGATCTTAGCATCAGCCATTCATCAATATTCTCTCTGAAACAACTTTTTAGCTCAGCTAGATACAGAAAACACAATTATCAATAATTGCTGACTTCTATGTAAATCAGAAATTTTCTGTGACAGTGATTAACTGGCAGAAAGGCATGTGGACTCAAACTATTATTAATAACAAATGTCAGCTTTGAGAAATCTGCAATGCAAAGTACCAGTATGTGTCCATTACAATAGCAGCTCCAATTCTTTCTGAATAGAATAAAATATGAACCAAATTATAGCTTATCTATCATATACTCTTAATTTCAAGGAAAAAAAATTAGGGCATATCTATCATATACTCTTAATTTCAAGGAAAAAATATTTAGAATATTGTTACCAAAAAAACAATTTAATTATAGATAGGCCAATTATAAATTTGATTAATTATTAAGTAATCACTTTCAAAACTTTATATGTTCCCACTTAAAATAAGTATATTAGTTACTGAGACATAAATGCATACTCTTTGGATAAAAAATGGTGGCCTATTTATGAGTTACTGGGAGCACTCAGACACTGAACACCTAGGGCTGTGATCAGACTCCTTCAACATCTAATCCAGTCTTCAGTGTAATGTGATGCCCTCCGCTGCAGAAGCTGGAAATCTAAACTATGACATGTCCCGGAGACCCCTGCAGCTAGGGTTCTGTTTTTTTTTTTTTTTTTTTTTTTTTTAAGATTTTATTTATTTACTCATGAGAGAGAGAGAGAGAGGCAGGCAGAGACACAGGCAGAGGGAGAAGCAGGCTCCATGCAGGGAGCCCGACGCGGGACTCGGTCCTCGGTCCCCAGGATCAGGCCTTGGGCTGAAGGTGGCGCTAAACCGCTGAGCCACCACGGCTGCCCGCAGCTAGGGTTCTGAATGTGATTTTGGTTTCACTAATTACATGCACTTGATTGAGGACTGATTTTACAACACAGGTAAATCAGAAAAGCAGCAGGGGGCCAAGAGTCCATTTTGCGTGTGGATGAGGAGTCTGAAACTTTCTCTCTCATGTGCAGCTTCTGGATTATGGCAGCAGCAGCACTTAACCAGGTGCTGGCCACATTCTGGGTTGAGGCTTTGGGGTCTCTTCTAGAAACTCAGCTGTCAATTCAGTAAAGCCACTTAATACTGTATGTTAACCTTGGTAGAATGAATTCTTTCTTGGCAATTTGAATATGCCCAGTAGAGAATCCCAAGACTGGTACATAGTCATCAATGTACAAGTTAAAATAAGTTTTTGATCTCTACAGGGGTGTACTATACCAGAATTACACCATATTGGGAAGGATCACAATGCTTATTTCATTCAACCTTCTCATCTTATAGGTGATGAAGTGGGAGCCAGTTACTTTCTCAATTTGATTGATGATAGAGCCATATCTAGACTCCAGAGGCCCCTGCCTACTTGGTCAAAGTAATTGTTGCTATCTCACATAGATCTGGGCCTACAAATATTAATCATATTGTACTGTTCCTTTGGTAACTTTGTGAAATGCATTTATTGGTTGAAGAGTCAGAAAGATGGGGATCCCTGGGTGGCTCAGCGGTTTAGTGCCTGCCTTTGGCCCAAGGCGTGATCCTGGAGTCCTGGGATTGAGTCCCACATTGGGCTCCCTGCATGGAGCCTGCTTCTCCCTCTGCCTGTGTCTCTGCCTCTCTCTCTCTCTCTTTCTCTCTCTCTCTCTCTGTCTCTCATGAATAAATAAATAAAATCTTAAAAAAAAAAAGATAGGGAAGGAAAATGTGGCCATCAGACAACATTGTTGTATGTATATACACACTTTAAGTTAGTCATTGTAGAAATGAATGATACAACTTTGCACCATGGATACTGGCAATGCCTAAACCAGGCAGTAGTGAAGAGAAAGTATGCTCCTTGGAGACCACTGTATAATAAGCTCCCAAACTTAATTTTCAATCTGATTCAATAAAACACATCATACTCAGACACAAGAAGATAAGACAATAGTTAGAGGACACTGAAAATTTGTCTTGGGTTTGGACCCTGCTGCCTTAAATCTCAAGATAATGACAAATTTTTAAATAAGCTGTCCTTGATTCACCACTCTTTGTTCTGAACTTGTTGAGATAATTAAATTTTAAAATAATGTTTATCCCTGAAGTATTACCTATTGCCTACAAGAGTTTGGCTTACTATAATATGGCTATGATATTACTTATTAGAGGGTGATGATTTAGAATGTACTACTATATCTTTTTCTATTTCCTCTTGCTTAATGACAGAAAAAAATTAATATGTGCCTGGTAGCCTGAGAACTACAAAACTCTCAGGAATGTGTGTTCAGTGGAATAACATACTTTATACATTAGCAGTAGATTATATACTTCAACATTAGTAGAAAATATAGATTTAATGGAATCCCGTGCAGCCCTACCAATACTTGTGGAAATGTCTATTGATCACATTAATGATACAATAGGTGAAAAAGCAGGGCATCAAACAGTATATAAAGCATAAACCTATTTTTGTAACTTTATTCTACCTATACCCATAGCCAGTCCCCCATCAACATCCATGCTAAATTAAAAGCTTTAATAATATGCACAAACATAAATGGCAGGATTACAAGCAATTTTTGTCTGTATATTTTTCTAAATTTTATTCAGGAAATTCATATTGTTTTTGTAATAAGAAAAAGATAGTAGGAGTAGAGAAAGAAAATAGCTGAAAATATCCCCATCGTTTTGACATCTGAAGTCAGCATGGCTCAGCTGGAGGAAAGGGGTAGCCAGGGAAGAGGATGCACAAGGCCCACCAGCCACAAGGGCCACTCTCCCTTCTCCTTGCTAAGTCCCCCTTCACAGGCACTAATGAAGCTTGCATAGGAGGGAGGCACATTAGTAAGCTCAGCATGCCTACTGTTGTAATGTGCTTTCACAAAGCTCTGCCCCAGGCAATAAGCCACCTGCCCAAGGACAATACTTTTGTTAATGAAAGTTTTCTTCTGAAAACCATACACCTGTATCATACTCTACCAGTGTTAACCTTAAAAAGTCACAACTGTTGTTTACTACTACAGCTTTCAGAAATTCCACCTTCTTAATACCACCTAGAGCAAGAAATTGCCTTCATTTTTCAATGTAATCAGTGGAAATAAGCACCCACAATCCCTTATTTCCCTGATCCCTCCTACAGTTTACATGGGTATTGTCAAAGAAAATTTTATTTCTTGCCACTTTGATCCTCATCTGTGTTTTGAAAAATAACTTTTGTGCCCAATAACTTTCAGGCCCATAGCCCTATCAAAACTGCGGGAAGCTAAGTGCAGTTTCTCTAATTTAGTTTTATTTGTGTCCTTAATGCATAAAAAGAGATTCAAGGGGGAAAGTAGATGTGTGAGTATTATGTGAAAACCCTCCATGATGGTTAGTTTTATGTGTTAGTTTAGCCAATATTTAGCTAGGCTCTGGTACCCAGTTGTTTGGTTAAACACTAGTCTAGATGTTGCTGTGAAGGTGTTTTGTAGATATGATGAATATTACCACCAGTTGTCTTTAAGCAGATTTTCCTCCATAACGTGGGTGGTCCTTATTTAATAGGTTAAAGGCCTTAAGAAAGAAAACTGAGGTTTCTTGGTGAACGAGGAATTCTACCCTCAAGACTGTAACAGAGATCCTGGCTAGGAGTCCAATCTGATGGCCTGCTCTATGGATTCTGGACTCAAGATTGCAAATCCACTCTTACCTGAATTCCAAGAACTTACCCCTTACCCAAATTCAAAACAGTATGCTGTTGGCATAAAAAATAGATGTATAGTTTGATGGAATAGAATAGAAAGGCCATAAATCAATCCATGCACTTATGGTCAATTAATTTATGACAAAGGAGCTAAGAATACACGGGGGGGGGGGGTGGCGCAGGGGTGGGAAAGACAGTCTGTTCAATAAATGGTGTTGGGAAAACTGGACAACCACATGCAAAAGAATCAATCTGGACCATTACCTTACTATACATAAAAATAAACTGAAAATGAATTAAAGACTTGAATATAAAACCTGAAACCATAAAACTAGAAAACAGACATTAAGCTTCTTGTCATAGGTCTTAGCACTGATTTTTGGATCTGACACTAAAAGCAAATAATACAAAAGCAAATTAAACAATGGGACTGTATCAAACTGAAAAGTTTAGCACAGCAAAGGAAACCATCAACAAAATGAATAGGCAATATATAGAATAGGTGAAAAATATTTGCAAATCAAATATCTGATGAGTTAATATGAAAAATACATAAAGAAGTCATATAACTCAATAGCATACACACACAAAACCTTATTTAAAAAATGCACAGAGGTTCTGAATAGGCATTTTTACAAAAAAGATATACAAATGTCCAATGGATACATGAAAACATACTCATAACCACTAGCCATCTGGGAAATACAAGTCAAAACCACCATGAGAGATCACCTCACACCTATTAGAATATATATATATATATATATATATATATATATATATATATATACAAGAAATAGGGAATCCCTGGGTGGCTCAGCGGTTTAGCGCCTGCCTTTGGCCCATGGCGCGATCCTGGAGTTCCGGGATCGAGTCCTGCATTGGGCTCCTGCCTTGGAGCCTGCTTCTCCCTCCTCCTGTGTCTCTGCCTCTCTCTCTCTCTCTCTCTCTCTCTCTCTCATAAATAAATGAATAAATAAATCTTAAAAAAATACAAGAAATAGTGTTGCTAAGAATGTGGGGAAAGGTAACCCTCATGCACTGTGCACTGCTGGTGAGAATGTAAATTGGTACAACCACCACTGAAAAAAGCGGAGGTTCCCTCAAAATTAAAATAGAGCTACTGTGTGATCCAGCAATTTCACTTCTCGGTATTTATCTGAAGAAAATGAAAGAACTAACTTGAAAAGATACATGTGCCCTCACATTCACTTCAGTATTACTTTTAACATCCAAGATATAGAAACAACCTAAGTGCCCACTAATAGATGATTGGATAAGGAAAATGTGGTATATTTCAAATAATGGTATAATTTTTTCAGCCATAAACAATGAAATCTTGCCATCTGCAAAAATATGAATGGACCTTGGGATGCCTGGGTGGCTCAGTGGTTGAGCATCTGCCTTTGGCTCAGGAATGATCCCTATCCCAGGATCGAGTCCCACGTTGGGCTCCCTGTGGGGAGCCTGCTTCTCCCTCTGTCTATGTCTCCCTCTGTGTCTCTCATGAATAAATAAATAAAATCTTTAAAAAATATGAATGGACCTTGAGGGCAATATTTTAAGTGAAATAAGTCAGAGGAAGACAAATACCAAATGGTCTCACTTAGGAATCTAAAACAAACAAAAACAAATTCATAGATACAAAGAACAGATTGGTGGTTGCTAGAGGTAGGGGTGAGGTGGGCTAAATGGATGAAGGAAGTCAAAATGTACAAACTTGCAATTGTAAAATTAATCATGGGAAGGTAATGTAGAATATGGTGACAACAGTTAGTTATACTGTATTACACATTTGAAAGTTGCCAAGAAAAAAATAGACCAAAACATCAACTCATACCCTGAATTCTCAAACTTCATTCATGAGGACTGGGGTTTGCTAGCCAGGTGGCATGAGGCAGACTCCTTATGAAGGAGGAGAATGTGGGCAGAGCAACTTCTAGTACCTGGGGCACCCAGCTGTTTCTTATCCCAGGACATACCTGATGCTCCCCTAGAACTCCCAAGGTCCCAGGGGATCAGGCTTCCTGGGAACTGGGAGAAGCCATCTCAATAGCAGTGCCCAGGGCCCAGTTCTGCTCTTTTCTGAGCCTCCCCAGTCAATCCTCCCCTGGTTCCTCCATCAGGACCAGCACTTACTCTGCCCATATAGGGAAAAAAAAAAAAAAAAAGTCTCTCTCTGTACTGCAGGTTTCCTATCTGTAAAAATGATGATAATAGCACTTATCTAACCACTGTTCTAAGAATTAAGAGTGAAGCACTTAGGGCAGTGCCTGAGACAATGTAAGTACTCTGGGAGAAGTGGCTTAAAAAAACAACAAAATCCATGTGAAGATGCTACTGGGATACTTCAACTTTCCTCCTAAAATGTTATTGTTGGGCCCATTCCCGTTGTAAGCACCAGAAACACTGTAGGGCTTGCACACTAATATTACACTGGGGAGCAGAGGAGATCAAGTAATGCAAATTTATATTTTAATATGCAGTTGAAAGAGAGCCCTTGGGCTGTATAAATTTGACCACACAGGTTGATTCAGGTGATGTGATTAATGTCTAAATCAGACCTAAAGTAATAGTCATTCAATTTTTTGATACTGCAAAACATTACTAGGAAAAGTCATAAAGATAAAAATTATGCCTACTGCTGCTCACAAAAAGGCTTTTTGAATAAATCACTTCCCAGAAGCAAAATAACTGACTAATAGCCTCAATCATGTAAGTTTATCCTTCTCATATTTTTATGCCAGGAAATGTAACAAATAATATACATTTCTGAACTTAGGTAATATATTAATATATTTAGTCATTTTGTATAAATGTTTACAGTCTATTGAAATGAGAATTTGCTCTTTCACTTAATTTATTTAGAATTAGAAACTGGAATTAGGCATTCTATTGTGGTTACTAATTATAACTTCATTTTATTTATTGATTTATTTAGAACTTTAATTTCCATTAATTTGTAAAGTCACATAAGAACTTGAAAAAATAAAAAAAAAAAAAAAGAACTTGAAAAAATATTTCTCTGGGGAGTAAGTAACTGGAGAGGAATGTAAATATGGATGTGTGTATGTGTATACTGTGTGTAAAATATACATAGTATAATGTATGTATAGATATCAGTATATAAATACGTATATGTATAAGAAGAATATTTATGAAAACATGGAGAAATATGTGTGTGGTGTATACTTTAATTTTCCCTAGTGCTCTTATCTTTATAGCATTAGGATCCTAGAGAGTTTGAGACTACATTTCCCTAGCTTTTATTGAAACCTGGTAGGATACATGTTTGTTTAAAGATTGATTGATTGATTGATTGATTGATTGATTTTAGAGAGAGAGAGAGAGAGAAAGTGAGACTGAGGGGAGGAGCAGAGGGAGAAAGAGAAAATCCTCAGACTCCCTGCTGAGTATGGAGCCCCAGGCAGGGCTGGATCCCTGGACCCTGAGTTCCTGACCTGAGCCAAAATCAAGAGTTAACCACTTATCCAACTGAGCCACCCTGGTGCCCCAGAACACATGATTTTGACTAAGTTTTGGTCAAAGGGATTTGACTAGAAGCAATATGAACATCTACCAAATCACATTTTATAATATTTACTCTCCACTTATTTTCCCATTTCTGATGGCTGGGAATGAGATACTAGCAGAGCAACTGCTCTTGATCCAGAGACAAAAGCCACATAAAGGATTGCAAAGTAGTACCATCAACCAAGGAGAATGAAGAAGTCTTCAGGTGACCATGTGGACCAGAACCACCCACCCTTCTTGTCTGGCTACCTACCTACAGAATATTAAGAAAAAAAGAAACTCCTTTCTTGTTTGAACCTCAAGATTTTTAGGTCTATTTGCTACAGTGGGTTACTCCACTTCCTAAATGTCACAGATTCCATTTATAATCAAGGAATCCCTGGCCGCAAATGACTGGATAATTTCTGCGCATGAAAGGATTCCAAATCATTGAAGTATAAGTGATTACTTCATGTCAACTGAAAATGACCCAGACCTCAACATACCCAGTATGCCACCCAACTGGAAAATAATTCTTTCATAATTTCTATTGATATTGTCATAGATTTTTGAACTTGATGGTTCATATGTATTCAATTGTTCTGTTTCTTCTGTTTTTCACAAGTCTGAACTGAAATGACATGTTCATTAAAAAAAGAGTTTATAGCATCAGTTACAATTATCTTGGTTCCATGTCATAGAACTCTACTCAAACTAACTGAACAATTAGACAAACATGTTGAGTTACTTAGTGGAAGAATATAGTGTTAGTGCTAAATTAAGCTGTGACTTGAGTCAGAAGCTCCACAGCACCAAGGATATGTTTTTATTTTCCTGTTTTTCCATGTTGTTTTCCTGTGTGATACTCTTATAATAATACTGGCTCTCTAAGGTCACAAGACGGCTGCAGGCAGACCAGGGCTATATCCTATCTTATTCAAGCCACAAAAAAATGGAAATTTGTTGTTCTAGAAAAAGTCATGTGGTACAGTTTTATTGGACAGCTTTAGATCACATATCTACCCCAAATCTATTGGGTTGCCATGATTTAGGCCAGTCAACATATCCCATTACTTTGGTTAGGAATGAGGTTGAACTTAAACAAAACACATGGCTTTATATGAAATAATGAGTTGATTGATTGATTCAAGAACAGCTGTAATTCTTCCCAGGAGGAATGGGAATATATGCTGGGTAGCAAAACAACACTGAATATATTTTAACCCCAGTTTATTTGGAAGATCCCTAAGTGACTCTGATGTGCTTAAATGAGATATGATTCTAATAATGTTTCTATGCAAGGAGCATCCTATATGTTGATAAAAGAGAACATCTTTATACCACAATATTATTTCATTAAAAACTAAGTCATCAAGAAAAGAAATCTACTCAATATTCTGAATAATGATAAATATATGTATTTTTTTAATTCCTAAATGTGTTCTACTTTTGTGCAGTTAAACATTTTCACAAAGGGAAAGTCTAATCATGATATTCTACTGAAAATCTGAAGAACAAGATTTCAAAATGTTCATATATGTAAAATGAAGATAACAAATATTTAGAAGGTTGTTAATTTTCCTGCTTCCTTTATATACCCTTGGTACTATCAACAACCTGGAAATTATGTACCGATTGTTTATATTTTATCACTTTTGATGGGCTTTGTGTTATTATACAAAATAAATGGGTTCTTAAAATTATTAATTTAAAAATAATTTTTTATATCCTACCATTTTAATCAGAAAAAGGGAATAGATAAGGATGAAATAGCTTTCAGGAGAAATGTTAAGAACTTGATCACATACCCATTAAAATATATTTTACAACAATCAATGAGATTTCATCTACACAAGAGACTTTTAAACTTTATAGGATGTTCTGTTTTTCTATAGCAATTTCCTATCTCAGTAGTGATACCTTTTTAAAATTATTTTTCAACAAAGTTAGAGTGACTAGACAATCATAATTGCCACTACTGTTAGGGATATTAACTCCAAAATATGGCTTTCTTCCATCTTTAACTCAATACATGGTATGTTTTAATCTCATGTTAAGCATGGGGACCCATCAGACTTAATACTACACACTCAAAAATGTGGCAATAGTTCATCTGATTAAAGAAAAAAAAAACAAAGAAGGCAACCATGTTATTATTGAGTCATTTCTATTTTGAAAATATAATGGCTATTGGTCATTAACAATAGTGACTATGACACCTTAAGTCAGCAAATATCTCATAACAGTTTATACATCAATTAGCCTTAGAAATCAAACTTGTTACACTAAGCCCAGCAAATAGATGTTAATCTTATCCTTTTCACCCCCACCAAGTCACCAAAACAGAGTTCTGAATAGTCACTGACTTGCCATCCTCAGTATTGAGTGGGAACAGAGGCTCTGCTATCAGACAACCTGGGATGAATTTCAACTCTTCACTTGCTACTTATGTAAAGTTGGACAAGTCACTTAACCTCTTTTATAAAGCACTGTTTTCTCATCTCTATAAAATAGGGCTAATAATATCTACCTCACAATCTGAGAATTAAATGAGACATTGAATGTGAAACCTATAGCCATGCTTTCTAGTAATCAATATTACTTATTATTATTACAATTTTTATAATTTATTTTTATTGAGTTTCATGGGGTCTAGTAGAACCACATATTGAGGTTTAAGGGAACATGGAAAATGAGGGGCTGGGATGGGTCAAGCTGGCAGAGAATATTTACTTTATTACTCTCACTGCCACTGATTTTGGAAGAATATTCAAATACTAAACAACAACAAAAACAAAACAAACAAAAAAACCCAAAACAACACTTCTACATCCTTCTTGAAAGTACAAGAGATACTTCCTCTTCTCCTTTTATTTCATTAATGATATATAATTTCAAAAGAAATCCAGTCTTGGCTAAAATATGTCATCAAATTGACTTTGTTTTGTTTATACTGAAAGAAATATTCCAATCCTAAAATCTTAGGGGCCACGACAGTAGGTAGTTTTTATTAAAACATAAATCAGATAATGTCACCCTCTAACTGAATGCCCTCCAGTGGTTTTACATTGCATTTAGATCAAAATCCAAGCTCTCTGACATGGCCAAACAGTTGGGTACCCGTGCAGCCCTTTGTGCCAAAGATAAATCCTGTTTGTCTTCTTGTTCTTCCATAATGATCAGTAGGGCCCCTTCCCCACCACTTTACTCTTTTTTGGGTTTCTCAGCTCAGAATATAAATTATGTAATCACTCTTCACATGAGGAGCAATTTATTTCCCATCCCACCTCTATCTGCTCCATACCATCACCATTTCAAGCCCCTGAGGGCACCAAACTCTTTCCTGCCTGAAGGCCTTCTACCCAGAACCCTCCTAGAGCCTTCCCTAGAACCCTCCAAATCTTTCTCAGGATAATTCTTACCTGTCATCCAGACCTCAGTTTGATTTTATTTCCTCAAAAAAGTTGTCTTGGATTTCCCCAAACTAAATTCTGACCTCTATTCTACTCTACTCTTCTGTCTCCTAACATCTCATCATTTACCATCTAACCCTTGCCACAATTTGACAACACACACACACACACACACACACACACACACACACACACACACGGGGTTTGTCTTTCTCACCTCCACACTCTAAATTAGAAGAGGTTAGCTGTTTTGCATATGATATTGGAGTTCTATCTCCCCCAAAGCCATTGTATAGGCATTCTTATCCTAATTTCAGAGATAAAATTCAAGAAAACAAGAAGCGTAACCAGTTACAGTTACAAGTTTACTTGACTTTATATACCATACATTTGCCTCAACCATTGATCTGATAGTTTATGCAAATACTCAGCCATTTGGCTGTACTCAATCTCAAGGGGTAGAGAGATTGCAATGTTAAGTAGAGGTCTCTTGGCCAAGGTTAGCAGTTTCAGTCCCTTCACAAAGGAGGTAATTTTTCACTAGCTACCATATTTCCCAATATACCAAAGATTATAAAAAGAAATGATTGGATTTGGCATCTGCCCTAAGTGCTTCAGTGGTACCATTGCCAGCAGGAAGACTGACTGCACTAATGGTACATTCTTCCAGTGGAGACTTTTAGACACTGTTGGGGATAGTCCCTTATCCATTCCTTACCATCTGGAGATTGATAAGCAACTTCTTAGTAACCCTCCTGCACAGACCTCTGGGGACAGCATCATCAGAACCCTCAAACCTTGCATCCTTTAGCAACTCAGATAAAAGGGACCCAGTCAGGAAAAGAGTGCTGCAGAAATGAGGTGGGGGAGACTCTAAAAAGGAGGGGAAGATATATAAATTGGGGACTCAAGATTATGGTGAAGATGAAAACAACCCTTGGAATGGAAACTCTATTCAACAGATATAGTGTGACAAGTATAATGTGTGCAATAATCATTGTTTCTCTCATGATTTAATTCAACTAAAAGAAGTGGGGGAAAAATGTGGCCTGAAGCTAGAATTCATAATCTTTCTCCAACTTACTCCACAATCCATGTAATTGAGACAGCTCTTTCCTCTTTGGCTGCCACTTTTTAGCTCAGTGATATTTAAAAACAAACAAACAATAAATAAATAAATATTAGTGTATTTTGTGACTGCTAATAATCCACACACTCTTGGTTGATTTCTACAATGACAAAGATGCAATCTTAAGAAGGGGTATAAGAAGCAAAAATCTTTTATTCCTAGAACCCTGTATAATAATTGGCACATAGTAAAAACAAAAAGTTATTAAATACATTATTTTCTTACATTATAATGTATGTTTAATGTGACATATCAAATAATGTATGTTTGGAAATGATCTTTATATGTTCACTGTACCAAAAAAGAAACACCAATTTTAGGAAACCTGAATTTTAGAAACTCTGGCTCATAAGGCAGAAATATATTTAAGGTCTTTCCTATTAAAAAAGCCAAATCAGTAAGAAAAGCACACTTACACACACCATGTAATTTTCTTACAGAAGGTTAACAAAGATTAGTCATAGAGTCTATTGTTTTGCTATTTAGAAAGAACATCAGAGATTTTTTTTAGAAATTCTTTGATTAAGATAATTATTGAACAAATGTATATAGAATAGTGGCATGAAGATCCTCATGAAGTAATATAAGTGTTGAAAGACTAGAGAATTGGGCCAGACTTATGTTCAAGTGCACTAAGGTGACTGGATCAAAATTACTTCCATTTTGTTTTTTTTTCTGGTATGAAATTTTCATACTGAATTTGTACAGACTCCATAGTTACACTGTAATATTCCCCTAATGGAAGACTTTAAGCACATTTAAATCCTGAGGTGATCTTTCTTCAGTTATTTAGGCATTCAGTTTGTCTTTTACATGGCCCGTAGCACACTGAGCATCTCTACACTGTACCAAATAGTACAGGCATGAACAAACAACTCACAATGAATGTTTTCTCAGAAGCACAGGCCTTTACAACGTAAGTCCCTTGAAGAAGATCGTTTTCTAGCTTTATAATACAGACTATAATTAAAGCCTTGGAAAATTGCTGAATCCATTAAATTTTCCTGGCAAATAAGTGTCTCTGACAAGTGATGATCACTGAATTAAGTTGGTTGAGAAACCAAAACTTTTACTTACTTAGATACTCTTCAAAAAGTGATATACTTTCTCTTGGGAGGGAGTAGGAAACAAAAACACATTTTCTCACATTTTCAGTGCCAGTTGGGACAGGAAAAATAAGGCCCAATAAAAGTAGTATGTGGCAGAAGTATGACTTCAACCTAGGCCTGTCAGGCTCTGCATACCACCATCCATTAAATGCAATTTACACCTCTTTACAAGTACATGCTTGGAAGTGCATGGCTAGACAGGCATATCTCAAGTAATAGTAACACTGGCATAATAATGTAAAATATGTAGAAATTTTAAATGTAAAACTAGTTTAAAGATGTTTAAAAAGTAACAAATTATCAAGTGTGATCATTTAAAAATAATATCCTTAGGTCATTATTATTTATTATATTATTTATATACATATTATATTATATATATTATATTATATATTATAATATATTTATTATATTATATTATTATATTATAATTATATTATTATAATATGTAACTTTTGCAGATATCTTTGGTAGCTCGATTAAGAAAAGAATAAAGCTTTTGGGAAAGTCTATTTCTTAATGAGATCATGGTAGTCTGTGTTTCTTTTTTTAATATGATTGTTTCCATGCTTTCTAGATAAAGACTCCTTCATTCTGTATTTATTAACTGATTTCATGGTATATTTGGCAGCTAGGGAAAAATCAACTTTTTAGTCAAGAAAAAAAAGGAGGTGAGGTACATAATTTTCTGTAAACTAGTCTGCAATGTTGTCAGGAAAACCAGTGCATGTTAGGAGGCTGATGAATGGTAAAGCCAACATCAGATTATTTGGCAGCCGTGGTATGGAACAAACACACAAATCTCAGATAGAAGATGACAATTCACAGTCTTACAACAAACTAGCATCCCAGGTGACCTGTTTTAGCTAACAATGCCTTATTATGACAGCCTTGCAATGAGAGATTAAAAGGATAATATACTAGGGGCAGCCTGGGTGGCTTAGCAGTTTAGTGCTGCCTTCAGCCCAGGGCGTGATCCTGGAGACCTGGGATCGAGTCACATGTCAGGCTCCCTGCATAGAGCCTGTTTCTCCCCCTGCCTGTGTCTCTGCCTGTGTACTCTGCCTCTCTCTCTCTCTCTCTCTCTCTCTCTCTCTCTCTCCCCACTTCTCTCTGTGTCTCTCAAGAATAAATAAATAAATTTTTTTAAAAAAAATTAAAGGATATTATACTAAATTGACCCCTAACAACAAATAAAAGTGTATATTGATTTCACAATTAATTTACATGCATATATAGAGAGAGCAGTGGTTCTCAATTGGGGGTGATTTTGTCTCCCAGGAAACATTTAACAATAACTCGAGATACTTATCATCATAATTAAGGTGTTACTGGCATTTAGTGGGTATAGCCCACTGATACTGATAAACATCCTATAGTGCCTCAGAAGAGCCTTGCACAAAAAAGAATTATCTAATCTTAAAATGTCAGGAGCATTGTGGTTGAGAAATCCTGACACAACAGAATAATTTGTTGAGATGTTGGTTTGTTACTTGTTCTTGTGTTTCTTCTTCCTCCATTCAACAAGGTCACCAAATCTCCGTAGTGCTAGACTACATCCAAATCTCAGTACTTCCACTCCACTAACTAGCTGGGTGACCTTGGGCAAGTTACTCAACCTGTCTTGTCCTTCTGCCCTCAATCTTCTCATCCATAAAAAATTTCCATTATAAGGATTATTTTGAGTATTAAGTAATTTTTCTTTTGTAAAAGTCTAAACTCACTGAGAAAGAATAGTAGATGTAACAAAATGTGGATGGGAATGAGGGTAAGGATAAGAGAAAGTGATGGACTCTGAGTCTGGACTAGACAGTAAAGGAGATTCCTCAGAATAAGAAGGAGGCAGAGTGCTTCATAAGTGTAAGGAGAGCTCCACACACAACATTGCTAGAAGAGTGCAGGAAGTTAGGGGAAGAGCTCCATGGTCCCTCAGTGTGCCAAGATCAAGCACTGGAAAGGATGTCCACGCCCAAAAGGCAAAGGAAGTAGCAGAAACACTGCTACTCTCTATGGTAGCCAAAGTGAAGTCAAGATCAATACAAGTCCCCAAATGTCCTCAGCAGATCCCTAAGACCTTTAGAGATGGATGAACAGAAGAGCAGACTGGGAGAAAGAGAAGAGTAGTATAATAATGGTAGACTGAATTTCCAGGGGACTCAATAGGATAGGGATCTCAAATGAGGTTACATTTAATTTTGAGAAAAATAAGTGATGGGACATTCTTGCAATCCAGAGTTGGTGGTGCACAAACTACACCTACCATGTATCCATTCCTATATCACTTACTATGCCTATTCATATTGATTTTCTACTTCATTTATTTGAGGATCCATTCTCAAGTCATTTGATATGAACCACAACGTTAGGACAAGTTCTTTTTCCAAATGATATCAGAACTATAAAAAATTCATATATTATGATTTGGAATCTCCCAAAAAGAAGGCATTCCAAAAGAAAACATCTTTTAGATGAAATTAGTAGATAATGAAATAGTAAAAGAGAATGCACATATTTATTTAAATTTCTTTGAAGCAGGCCACAAATGACTTGTTTAAATATGAATTGTTCCTGGAAACTTCCACAAAAGTGAATTACCAGAAAAATGGAAAGATTAAACAATGAAATATTAGATTATCGAGCAACTGGGTTTTTTTTACTAAACCAAATATTATGTTTTCAGGCTATTCTTTGGTTCTTTACCACAAATGTGGTTGGTTAGGATTTTCTACATGCTTTCTGTATCATATTAAAGAAAAGGGCAGAACATTCTTCACATAATAATTTTATTATGTTTGTATTTTTTTTTCCCAAAAGGCTGCAAGAAATCTAATAAAATAAACAACAACAAAAAAAAATCCCAAACTAAAATTTAACTACAAGCAGAATTTATGCTCTGTCCTGGACCTTCAACAAATTAAAATATGATGTTTCAGGGAATCTAGGATACAAACAAAAATTCCAACTTCATAACATATTATTATTCAGTGCCTGGCATATTCATCTATAATTTAAATATTAATGTCAGTGCCCATGAAAGCCTTGAGATTGTTAATTAGTTTGGTTTTAAATTCCTCCACTGTCACCACCTAATAATCCTTAACACAAATGCTTCTGCCTTAATGTATGTCACTTTATAATTATAAGAATATTCTGCACAAACTCGCTTGGATATCTAGATGACAAAGAGAGCTTTTTTGAACGCAAATGAAAAAGGAGCCATGTACTCACCCTTCCTCCCCACTTACACAGTTTGCTACAGGATGAAACTAAGGATGGCAGCTATAGGAAAGATGGTTTAAAATGTTAAGATTTTAAGAGATGCTCAAATATTTTTTTAAAAAATTGGGTAAAAGCCATAAATTTGTCATAATTAATAAATATCCAAAGGTTCACTGCTAAATGAAACTTTGTTTTTTTTTATCCCCTTAACCAACAGATTAAGAAGATATAGTTATGGAGACAGAAGGTAAGGACATTTTACTTGATTGAAAATTGGCACACTCTACTTATGATGTGTATAATTAAATCTATAAAAATAACTTGTTTAATGCAGTCATCTAAATGGAGCTACATAAAATAGTTTTTTCAGTACCTCATCGAAAATTAGCTTCTCTTGACATACTAGCATGGTCTAATTTCATTTCAGTATATAATACAACAATTTCATAGTTATGACCCATTTCTTTCCACTGAATGAAACAATTTCAGTATACCAGAAACCTTTGGACTCTCTGAAGTTCAATATAGCTGAATTTTATATGTATGTGGCCCAACATGGGTTATGCCATCTTTCTTACAGAGGTCAGCAGCTTTTTTATTTGTTAGTTTTTTGAGGACAACATCCAAGCACTGTGAAATTTTCATTTTGAAAATACCATGGAAATGAGTTCATTCAAAGCATATTTTTCCTGTTGATACTGTTGTCATGAGAACAAATACACAATATAACACAATGCCTTTTTTTCTTTTTAACAAAAAAATTCAGTAGGAAAAGAATAGTAAAAGAATGAAATGAATTACATTTTGGATTCTATGGTTGTCTATCTACTCTTATGGACCTATCTGAATAAATCTCAACATAAGAATGAGCTCCAGAATAAAATGAAAAACTTCAGTGATAATTTTATTCATGAGCCCACACATGAAGTATATCAAAAAAAGGTTACGGCTTCCTTTGAAAGAGGTCAGTAATATCTGGACTCTCATTACAAGTCCAATCTGTTCCATAAATCAGATGTGGCACAAGGTAGACTCTTTTTTACCAAGTAATCAGTACAAAATTACTGTAGCTCTATTTTCCATTTGGGTTTCACCAGTGTGCCTCTGTGGCCCTGATGTTCACTGATCCACACTTTAACATCACCTTATACTCATGGTGACATGAATGCTTCGGCTCCCTGTTAGCCCAGGGACTGTGGCCTCAATCACAAGGCCAGACACCTCTGGTTCCTAACACTATGTATTTAGATGGCTGCTTCTTAAAAGCTAAAACATATTATAGAACAAGTTGGTGTATCTTGAAAGGAGTTTCCTATGCACAAGAAAAGTGTACAAAAATATACATATTTGAAATATCTTTGCAGGCTTATTCTAAGGTACTCACCATACTGACTTATTTAACTCTCGATAAAAATTTCAGGAAAGGTGTTTCTCTGTTATTTGGTAGCACTTTACCTAGTTCACTAAAGCAAATTAAAATTATTCTAATGCGAAGGCTCCCAATAACTATGCAAATTTTGTATTTAAATGTTTTAAAATCTAGATTCTTAATATAGTATACTAGGAGGCAATATAGTATTCATACTGTGGTAGACTGTAGGGATCAAATCCTATTCTACCCTCGCTAGCTTAGTGATATTGGACAATTTTTTTTTGTTTTTATTTTGTGGTTTTTTTTTTTAATGTCTCTGTGCTTCATTTTCTATTGTGTAAGAATGGAGATGATACTATCCTATAGGGTTTTATGAGATTACATGTGTTTATATACTTATTTGTATCCTGCACATATAAAGTATCATGTAAATGTTTTTTGTATAGTATGATAAATAGAAGTTAAAATATATTTCCTTCAAGGTCTATTTTTTATTTTTAATTTATTTTTATTTAGAGAGAGAAAAGAGAGAGGCTACAAGCAGGGGAAGGGACAAAGGGCAAGGAAGAGAAAGAATCTCAAGCAGACTGCACTAAGTGTGGAGCCTAAGGCAGCGCTCGATATCATGACCCTGAGATTATGACCTGAGCTGAACCCAAGAGTTGGTGCTTAACTGAGTAAGCCACCCAGGTGCCCCCATAATCTATTTATATAAGAAAGGTATAAATGGCAACTGAAAACCCCAACAGTTTAGTGCCTATTTAATTCAGTCTTGTATTTTCCTTTTCTGCCCACCGTTCTGTAGCATATATACATGCTAAAGACTATATCTGACGTTCACACTTCTAGTCCTAAAGATCTTCAGTTCGCATCAAATCCTTCTAAGTCAAAAAAAAGAGATCAAATTGTTCCAAGAAAAAATTTAGGCAAAATTTCATGTATTATACAGCTTACTTAAAGGCCAACAATCCATACATGCTATATGCATGACCCTGCAGTGAACCAAACTGTTAATTTAAGCAGTTTTTCACCACAAGGATTTTTAGCTTACTTGAGGGGATTTTTTAGACATCGCAGAAACCACTAAAAAATGGTTTCAGATCCACGTTGCCCTTAATCTGGGACACCACGTAAGAAACGAAAACTTACTTTGAAATTTTAGGAAATGCTTTATCTCTTGTTTCCCAGATCATAACAATATTATCAGTGGTCTCCTTGTGTCTGGGGACACCTGTCCAACCCTGCAGCTGTGACTTAACAAACCTGTTTCTTCCTTCTTTCCTTCTCCCTCCTTCCTTCCTTCTTTTTCTCTCCCTTCTTCCCTCCCTTCTTTCCTTCCTCCAATCCTTCCTTCTCTTCCTTTTCTTGCTTTCATTAAATATGTACTTTTTCTAAGAAGGAACTTGACCTTGGGACACCTCAGTGGCTTAATCAGTTAAGCATCTGCCTTTGGCTTAGGTCATGATCACAGGGTCCTGGGATAGAGCCCTTCATGGAGCTCCCTGCTCAGAAGGCAGTCTGCTTCTCCCTCTTCCTCTGCGTCTCCCCCCACCATGTGCTTCCCCCCGCCTCAAATAAATAAATATAATCTTAAAAAAAGAACTTGACCTTAAAGACTGAACATTTAACAGTTACTATCTTTCTGGAATTACTATACAGATTTTTAAGGTAACCTTTGAAGAAGTTCTAGCAACCAGAACGCATCAAGGCCTTATCTTATTTGAAATTAAAAGCCAGTGTATGATCCATGATAGGTCTGCTTACATCCCCATTGGCCCATACAGGTTCAAAATATTTAATACATAAGACAGTCAACTATTTTATTTGAGTAATACTTCCTGGTTACTAATTAAAAACGGGGAGAATTTAGATTGTGCCTGTCTTTCTTTTTCTCTCTTAGAGCAAAGGCAACTTTTCTTAGGGATCTGAGTCACAGAAAAAAAAAATTAGTCTAGAGAAGCATGCATTTTTCATCTTTTATGCTAGATGCTGAAATTCGTAGTTGTGAATACCACTGTGTCTCTGGTTATTGCTCTGAGTGTAAAGAACCTGATATAAACTGCACTAAATTGGATGTACCTACCTCTCAATTGTACAACAGAATAAACAGAAACATAAAATACACAGTGTTCGTTGAAGATTATCCATCCTTCAATGCATAAATAACTTTTGGGGTGTTATTTTGAAGGCATTCTGGTCTCACTGAACAGTTATGGATTGGTACAAATGTGTTTTTGGTTTCTATTTTTTAGTTATTCTGCACCCTGTTACAATTCTCCAGGTAAATAATGAATAATATGTGTGTTTCACAGAATGTAAGGGGCAAAAGCAATCAAAATCAAAAAGTAAGGAAAATTAAAAGGAAAAGGTAATACATGAGATATATTTAAAAATTATAAATGTACACACAGTGATTTAGAGGGGATTCTGCACCCAAAAGAAGCAAACACATTTATACATATTCCTGGGCGAATGGGTATCTCTAATAAAAGTTAAAATAATATCTAGAGGGAGACTAGTAGGAGTTGTTTCTCATGAGAAATATGACTACTTAATTTGCTCAGATGTAAATGACTGTATGGCTAAATCTAATAATAAGGTTTACAAAATTGACTTTAAGAGTATTTTTTACATTTGAAATTACTCCACTGTTTCCTACTTGTGGATATTTATGGATATTTACACAAAAGCCACTAACATTTATATAAGGAAACAAAAGACTGAAAATATTGCATTTTCCACAAGTAAATCCTTATGAGTGATGTGATTAAGACCGATTAGCTTAGCTCAGTGTATGTGCTACTCGTCAGCCTTGGGACCATCTCACTCATGTATGAAATGACATTGTACTGGTGACACAGACCACATTTCTGCCTCTTGCGGATGAAGGCAATGTGTTTTTACCTCAAATGCCCATTTGGTAGCACACTCTGAGTATAAAGACTCAGGATTAATGAATAAAGATCTAGAAGTAGCAAGTCTAGCATAGGAAGGCCATCCTTTTGTGAAGCATATTGAAAAGAAGCAAAGGTTCCCTAAAATAGCTAGAAATTAAAGATTTACTTCAAAGGAACTCTGCACTAATTCATAAGAAAAAAAGATTTTCTGCTAATAATAGCATAGGAGGAGTCCTTATAACACATAATTGCCATACATAAGGAAATTAGCACTAGATGTAAGTTTTAGTAGACTCTGAAAGCAGAGAGAGTTGTGCTTAATCAGAACAGAAGCTGTTACCCTCTTAGGCAATCTGACCATATGGTTTCACCATAGGTCACCAGTTCCTTAAGTTAAGCTTTAAAAAGCTTTGTCACTATCAACATTTTAGATTGAATAATTCTTGTTGTGGGGGACTGTCCTGTGACTTGTAGGTTGAATAGCAGCATTCCTGTCTTCTCCCCAGTAGATGCTCCCACAGCCCTCTCATGACAACAAAAAATGTCGGCAGAAATTGCCGATGTCCTCTGAAAAGCAGTCACCCCCCAGGTATCAACCACTGGAAGGAACTTGATGTTGATATTAAAATTCCACACACCATATTTTTATAGATATTTAAATTAATTAAAAGAGTCCCAAACACCAGTTCTAAGAGCAAGCATTGGCACCAATGAAGTTTTCACTGAAGTGTGATAAAATAGAAAAATAAAGATGATATAGTGACTTTTCATCCTAAGAAAATGTACTTTATGATTTTTAATTACATTTTTAAGTTACCATTTTATGTGAAAAGTGACCTTTCTATAATGTCCTTATGGTAATAATGTTCCCTTTTATTTGGATTTTTTTTTCTAGAAAAGTAAGAACTTGATAGCCATTTGTTGGCAGCCCATACATAACATCTCAAGTTAATACATAGTAATTATGAGTATATATCTCCTAGTGTGGCTTAATTCATTCTCAAAAAAATCTTTTGCTGTCCCCATAGAATCCCAAGTTAAAACTTGCGCTAAGTGGTTGGTTCCAGCTGTGATGCTGGTCATCAAAGTAGCAACACTCAGGTGGGCTGAACTCCTACTTAAAAGTTTTACGTGTGTGTGTGTGTGTGTGTGTAAAGTAAATATAGGATTGGAAAATAATTGATAATGTTGGGGCAGTTTATTCAGGTCAAAAATCATTCACTGAGTAATTCAAGAAAATAATTTATTTTACCTAAATGATTTAAATCCAGCTGTGTAAATGAGGCCACTGAATATCTGGTTTTAATGCTAACAATTATATTTTTACTTTTTCTTTTTATATGGATCACTACAACTATTTCATTTAAAATAACTCATAAATGTTTAAATTAAAGATTTTTATCTGTTTCCTAGGGTCTTTTGAAGAAAGACTATAATTTTTTTTAGCTATGGTGAATATATTTGTATATTAAAATAATTTCAGCAAACACTTCCAAAGTGCATGGTACATCCAGATTTTTCCAACATCTGCAGCAGCCTACAGTATATATATATATATATATATATATATATATATATATATATATATATGTAATTTTGTAATGAAATGGCTCCAACATACAGCCTTAAGAAAAATATGTGGTGATGTTAGAGATGGCTTTGGAACTTAGAATTATTCTTGCTAGTGTAGAGAAAAGTAGCATCTATTGAGGCAAACTATCTTAAGCACACAGACATGATTGGTTAGTATACATTTAGCAATGCAAAAAATACTTTTCATTTAACAATTTCAGAGATCACAAAAACTACAATGTGCTTTCAGCAAAAGATTAATTAATTCATCCATGATCTGGTAATTATTTTTAAAAAGCACTTTCTTTAAGTGAAGTCATCCAGCTTAAAGCTGTACATTTAGTAATACTGTCATTCATTTGGAATGTTTAAATCTATATATCCATTTGTATTATTCTTATTAAGCTGATCATCGTGTATACCTTAAGCTGAATCCCAGATAATCTCATAATGTAGTAAGTGGCATCAACATGATCGATCTTAAAAATTATTAAACATTCCCAAAGATAAAATGAAACTGAATGTATTACTTAACTCTCATTGCCAGATATAGCTTTTAAAGTGAAATCGCTTTCTTAGTGTCCTCTTTTACTCTAACACTAGAGGACACCTGGGTCAGCTTCTAGTATTTATATACAGCAGAATTCAAATAGCTAACTCACAGAGAGAATGTGATTTCACTTTCTTTCAGACTCAGTGCAAATTCCATTTGGACTCCTGAGAGACCTTGAGATTCACTAAACATTTCATTTGAAATGTACTGTGTAGCATGGTTAAAACACAGGAGAGCAAAACCTCTGGGTGCCTGAACTGTTCCCTGAGATTAAATGAGGCACTTACAGAGGTCAGAAAGATATTGCCTGTCTTCCACTGTGAAGTTGAGATTTAATGTATTCGAGCAGGTGCATCAATGACTTCTAAAACTGAGTAGCAGCTATGAGAGCAGGCTCATGAGTAGAAATGATCTGGGCTAAGATTTTTATAAAGAGGAAAGTTAGGCACAAACTATAAGCAAAATTATACAGCTTGGGCTTAGGAAAATCATGACATTTTAAGTTAAAAAAAAAAAAACTAAGACCTTAGGTACTTTTTACAATAAGGAGTGGGAGAGCTAATGATATCCGTAATTATTTTAAGTATTCTAGCAGCATCAAAATAGTTAACATAATTTTAATGCTTCTCTTACTTTCAAAGAAAATCTGGATGTGCATAATAAATGCCTACAACAAATGACACATTTAATAGGTGATAAGCAAGGAAAGGTAAGAAATCCTCCTTCTTGAACAGAATACAATGGTTTTCAGTTAAAGGAAGTTCTCATAACTTTGAGACTTGGGTTGGTTTTACAACCTGATGTAAGGCATCATCACATAAAAATGGTAAACTGAATTTTAAACTTTTGACTATAACAGTTTGTAGTGAAAAATTAGGAAACCTAAAATATTCAACAATGACCTAAACGGACTTCTGGACTTTGTCATATTAGAACCTCTTTAACTGGAGTCTTTAAAATGTTCCAGAAAGAAATGGAAAGCTCTACTAAAAAATACAATGTGAGTCACAGAAAACTCTGCATCAGAACAATGGATACAATGCTGATTTTAATTAAAGGTTTTCTAGATGCCTGATCTTTACATTAGATTATTGTTCATTATATCTGCTCTGTGTGTGTATGCAATATTAACAGAGAAACAATCAAAACTGGCCTGATATAGGACATATATATAGAAAAAAACATACGCAATATAATGGTACAAATAAGCACACGTGTATGTATATGTGTGTGTGTTATACCTTCCTATGTTATTGAAGCAATAAATTGCAATAGGAATCTCTGTTTGCCTAGTTCTGAGGACCACTTTATGATTGCTTTGTGAGGCAAATAAATATCTTTCTTATGCCCAGAACTTATGGACTAAAAAGTAAAACAAAAAAAACCCCCCAAAAAACCAAAGCACTGAACTTTTTTTTAGACAAATTTATTAAAACATCTAGGCAAACTGAAAAATCTTATTGCTAAACATAATTTTCTTAGCCTGGACTTTAAAATTATTCACTAACCAATCTTCATTGTCTTACTATCTTAATTATCATTATTTTCACTAACTATGTTGGTTTTGCCTTTGAACTAATTTATTAACCCCCCTCAGTGTATGTGCTGTCAACAATGCCTCCGAGGTCATGTCTACCTGTCTGTGCATGATCCTTCACAAAATCCTTAAATCTTCTTTGCTAAAAGCCTTTCATGATCAAATTTTTGCTTTCTTATTGTCATTTTGAAACAATTAGGATTTGCAAAAATGATTCAATAAATCTACTTCTCTTCTACTTATTTTTGTCATTTAATCCACATTCTTCTTGAATGCTAGAACAGCGTGCTGACATAGTAAATGCCATATGTGAAAAGGAGCCTGCAGAAAATCATAAGGCCATTCAAAAACACTAGGTTTATTAATTCTGACTTGGACTATTTAGAACAAAGGAAACATGCCCAAGGGGGAGTAAGTTATGAAGCATGCTAGTACTTAACAAAGTCCTAAATTATGAAGACCACACTGATAATGCCTACTAATAGGTCCATAGCTTTGGTTTTCTTCATGTTGCTTAAGTCAGAGAAAGCTTGAGATCTGCATTATTTTAAGCCTTCTTAAAAGTGTGCTGATACATGCATCTTAAAATGTTCTTTTTTTAATATTAAAATGTTCTAAATAAGCTTTCCACCTTACATAGGCTTGATCTAGGCATTGGTGGTTTCTCAGCAAATGGGAAGGCATCCAAATATGACCCTTAAGCCACACCATCTGACTAGAGATTTAGACTATTTGTCTTATATAAACCAATCAATTTAAAAAAATTTAATGTTATGTTCTATACAGATAGTCATCCTTGAACATTTGAATGATACATAAGAAAGGAAGTGTATTTGATGTAATAACGAAAGCAAACATCTGATAACCACAGTTACAAACAAAGAATGACATACAAATTTCAGTATCAGCTGAATAATTCAGTCTTTCCTTTTCTGGCTGCCAATATAATTTGTATGCATGTATCAAAATGCTAAATATTAATTAGTCTACTGTTTGTGCTCAATCAGAAAGTAGAGTTTGGCTTAATAAACATCACTACCAGCACCTTTATTAGTAAGCAGTTAACCACAAATGAGTGAATAGTTTTGAAAAGAATTACCATCTTTAATCATTTCAACAATTAGTAGGTCAGAGCATGAAAGAACCATCAAAATTTCCTTCTAAAACAGAGGAAGAGTTCACACAAATAGGGTGTTGCATAGACTCTCTGCCTGGCCTACCTCACAGCTATTCTTGACTCTTCTCGTTCTCTCTGCCCTACATCCAGGGGGTCACCAAACTCTGTTGGTTTTAGCTCACAGATACCTCTCCGATCTGTCTATACCTCTTCATCCCACTTCCACTGTTCAAACATCTTATTGTCTGGCCTGGATTCCTGTAGGGGTCTCTGAAGAGGCCTCCAGCCTGTAGTCATGACCCCTCTGGTTCAGTTTCTTTCTCCATTACTACCTACATTTTTAAAATGTTTCCTTGTACACGTCTCTAGCTTATACAATTTTTGTGGCTCTCCATATCTTTTAAGAAAAAGTCCCAACTCCCTAGCAAAGCAAACACAGCTCTTCCTTCTCTTGCCCTAACTAACTTTCATTTCTGGAGGTCCCTACCCTGAGCTTAGGATGAAAGGTAGTTACTCTAAGTGCCTCAACTGTCACATATGCTGCTTATTCTGTTTTGGAAACTTCCTCTCTCTGCAACCCAACAATCCATCGACACTCCCCTATCTATTTAACAGGCTAATACCTTCAGAAATCATTCCAGGCACCACCTCTTCTGAGGGATCTTCCTTGAATCCCCAAGTCTTGACAAGTTCTGCTTTATATGCACTCTTTTGCTTATCAACTGTACCTACATGTTCACTTCTGTTTTCACCTCTAATTGTAACTTCTTGACAGCAGGGTCTGTGTTTATTAACTTGTAAGTTCTCTGGTGCCCAGAATAATGACTTGCACACCAGACATATTTCATACATGTTGGTTGGAAGCATCATCAACAAATCAAATCTCCAAAGACTTTTTTGATCATTTACTGTATGCAAAGACAGATGTGAGTTTGGGATGGGGTTAAAGGTGGGTGCAGAGGTAAATAAAATTGAGACTCTATCCCTAAGGGTTTATAACCTAGTTGGTGAAAAAAGTAAACTCATGAAAATTTCATTAGAAATGTTACTTGAAGTAAAAACTCGATAAATCTATAAGATATGGCATCAGTCTAATATTTCTCTTTCCAGAAGAAACATTGGGACCAATATAAAGGTGCTGGATGTTTCTAAAGTTCATTAAGGCAAGTTATTGATCTTGATAAAAGATAGAATAGGACATAAAGCTCAAGCATATATAAGGATGGCTACAGAATTTAATAGGAGTTCATTTTTAAGGTGAATGGGACTAGCAAAAAAGAAAAAGCCTGTGGGGAGGCCAAATAAATGAAGAAATAGGAGAGGATGTAAGTGCTAGAAATTTGAAGTCCTGAGAGAAGCTAGACAAAGAGGAATGAAGGGCCCAGGAGGTGGGGCCATGCCTACAGAGTGCTTAAAGGAAATCAAGTACAGACAGAAATTTAATCATAAGTAAAAGTTTATTTTTTTCATATTTTTCTAATCCTGTCCAAAACTACTCTAAACTTTTAAAATGATGATTTTTTTAAATTAATGGAAGATATGGAAGGCTATTTTTTAACATCCTTTTATGACTAAAATTAAACTATTGTGCTAAATTAATTAAAGTTCAGGAAAATTTCCTCTCCCTAGTAGTAAGAATACAGGAAATATGTTCATAACACTGCTATGGTAATTTCCCCTATGGTATTAGTTGTGACCAGAGCAAACATTAGGTACTAAATTATCTTTTCCAGACAATTAGGGTACTATGTCTTTTGCTGCATAGATAAGTTGCTAATTAACCTCCCATAGCTAGTTAGCTCAGTTATAGCCTTTTGCTAATGAAGAGCAAAGTCTTAATCTTCAAGTGGTTGAGCAAGCTTTATTTGACTTTGTGGTTACATCTCTAACATTTCCCTTAGAGACTGCAAGTTCCCTATCATGCTCACTATTTGTATCCTCCAGAACTTAACAGGTGCTTGACATATTGTAAGTCCCCAATGAATAGTTCTCAAATACATGAATGCATTAGATAAATAATTGAATAATTTATAGAATAAGTGAATGAATGGATGCTATGCCCCATCCACCATGTTTGCTATTTATTTGATTAATTTAAGGGAATTCACAAGTACTGGAAGACATGGCCACAGTGTACTTCTAGCCAAAAAATGGTCTGTCCAGGGACATTACCTATCACTTTAGTATATATAAAACATCACATGACAGTCAAATGTCACTGTGATCAGGCTTCCTAACATGCCCAACAAAGCTGAGGATCCAGAGGTACTGAGGATGTTCAGGATTTCATAGTCCATGAACTTACTGGAAAAGAGATCTCACAAGGTTTTAGAAGTATATGTAAAATTAACTTAATAGACTCAACTTGGCTATTTGATTTTGGCCTTAGGAAGCAGAAGTCTAGATAATGGAAAGTAGTAAGGGCACTTGAATAGTGGTTCTCAAATTTACTGTGTGTTAGGCCCACTTCAGAAGTTAAATCTGCTAAAAACAAAAACAAAAGCAAAAATAAACAAAAAAACTCCACACAATTCTTACATAGCCCCCAGATGTTGTCATTCAGTAGATCAGGGTTGGAGCAAAAATATGCATTTTTGATAAGTTTCCCTGTATTAGTGGTTCTAACTCAGGAATAATTTTGCCCTTCCCCATCTTTGGGGACATTTGCTGATCTCTGGAGACATCTTTGTTTGCCAAAGCTAATCGGAGTGGAGTGCAACTGCTATCCAGTGGGCAGAGGCCAGTGATCCTGCTAAACATCCTACAATGCCAAGGTTGAGGGACGCTGCCACTTGGTGGGGAGAGTGTGCTCTAGAAGCAACACTATCTCAGCCTGGAACATACCCATGAAACAGAAGAGGATGAAGTACCTCTAAGGAAGATTTAGATTAAATGAGGAGGATTGGAAACTGGTTCTTCACAACTATAAATTCCTTTACCAGGAACACTCACTTTCCAATAATGCTGGATAAATGTGATGTCAATGAATCACTAATTTACTTAGCCCTAACAATAAAGGCTCAGAGGAGTTCCTGATATTCACAGGTATACTGCAAGAGGGAGACTAGCTCAGGAAAAGAAATGATGTAAATGTTCATTCATTTGTTTATTCATTCAGCAAATATTCCTTTTAATATATAATCATTGACTATCTAATTGACATATATCAGGAAAAAAACATGAAATAGTATACCTTTATAAAGTTAACGATTATACCTGTGTCAGGATAATTCTCAATAAATAACTTGTATTAATAGTTTTTGACAAGTTTAATTACAGTTTGAAATGATTTCTGTCCTGCTGACATCCTATAACACTATTTAATAAAAAAATACTATTGCCTACTTTCAATAATAGAACTATGTAAATGACTTTACTGAGCATTTTCAATATCAGAAAGCAATATAATACTTGCTCTTTAGTGCTTCAAAGAATTTCCACTAATTAACCCTTTATCTCCTTAAAGTGAAATTATCACTTCCTAGTATTTCAAGACAACTACTGTAAGCCTCCTTTTCTAAACCTGTAATATCAACATATAAGAATCACTTCTTTCACCAACTGTGGTTGATTTACCCTTTAGTAGAACATATTAAGAACTTATCAGCAATTACGAAAATAATTTCCTTCTTTTATTGAAATGCTTTGCAGCCACTGCAGCTTAGCACATTATTATTCTGGGTGGCGTAGGTGTTTTGAAAGGCAGTGTGAAAATAAGAGCTTGAATTATAAATTCCTCCCATGAATACTGAATCATTTTATATTTTCTGTGGCAAAAAGAAGTGACTTCTCTTTCGAAGGAAAAAAAAAGAATAAGAACATTTTTAACTTTCAGGAACACACAAGTTTGTTGTATGGTATATATATTGTGCTAAATGACCTATCAACTTTAAAACAGCAATTTACCTTTCTATATATCTATAAAACTTAGCATTTTTATAAAACATATATATAGACAAGAAATAACCTATACAAATTTATTATAAAATGAAACACTTGTGTCAATTTTAATCCAGTAAGTACTTATTAAATACCTACATTGCTCCAGGAACTGTTCTAGGTGCTGAGAAAACAGAAATGGTAGTCAGCCTAGCAAGGGGATTCACCGAAATCCAGGGATGAGGAGAGTCTCCCTGAGAAAACCAATGACATCCAATACAATCTAGTAAGTTTTGCCTGAAACTGCAGAATATATATTTTCCTTTCCTTAGTTTTTGAAGAGGATCTTACATTTCAGCAACTTGTGATCTATCACTCAGATCAGGTTGAGAAAACCTATCAACATAGGACCTACATTGAGCTGAGAGGCATAAATGTCTTTTAGTCACAGTGTTTACTCATAGGATAGCTGCTCATCTGTGACACAGACTCATGGATGGTCTTAGGTCATTTCAAACAGAAGTGTTACATTTCTTTTAGCTGCAGCACAAGCTAGTTGTCTCTAAGTTATTTTCCAGGTTCCTCTATCTATACATTTTGCATAATTTCTTCTAACTTCCCAGCATCAGTTCAGTAGGCAAAGCTGTATGAATAAGAAGATACTCTATCTTCCACATGTTTCTATCATAGGAGAGGTGGATGGCAAACTTTCTACCCCCTAAATCGCAGCTATCTTGTTCTGAGACTTAAGTTGACAAAAATTTAAGAAAATAAATGAGATTCCTCTTGTAAGTAGCACATATGACAGTGGTCTAGGCCTTTTCTCTAGCTTCAATTTTAGTCTAGGCTCAAGTTATAAACTGTAAAGGATCCATATATGTGTATGATTCCCAAAAAAGCTTACAGGGTGTAGATTTTGGTAAGTAGTACTTTTATTGAATTGAATTCTGAGATGACATGGCACGTTATTACAACTATGCTTCTAATAAAATAGTTCAGACTGTAAGCAAAGTATTCCTTGCAGACCAGAGCAGTCTTTTTGGGTGGAGGAGGGGTCTTGCTGGTTAATAAAATTTCAGAATTTACTTAGTCAAATGTATATTTTAAGCACTTAGGCATCCACACATTGCCATTCCTGGGTAGCTGCCACTGTGATCCTCAGGATGATTTAAAAAACACTCTATAAGAAGTTTCTTCAATGATATTCCCATTTTCCTCCTCCCTCTCTCCATCAGCTTATGCTCCTGCTGAAAATTCAGGGCAATGAAACTTGCTCAATTCTTGCCAAAGTCCAGCTCTACAAATAGCACTAAAAAGCAGTCACAGAACAATACCAGTACATACTAAAGTAACTGCTTGTAGGAAATAGAGAGGATAGCTAATCTTCTGTATGTTATGTATTAGTAATATAGTGTTTTAGTTTTATATTGAAGATATCATTTTTAGTGCAGATGTCCAACTTTTTTATTTTTTTATAGACCATATTTATATGTTTTTAAAGTAACTTCTCTTGTTTTCAATCTTTGCAAAATAATGTCATCTGCAATAAGAACTCAATTTGACTCCAAATATAATTTGTAAGATATAGTGGTTATACTTGTTACTTGATTTATACTTCTCAAGTATAATTATTTATGTCCATTATATCAAGCTAATAAAATGATTAAGCAGTAGGTTTAATTTTCAAATTAAAATCATTACCCCTACTAAATCCTTTTTTATCCTATAGCTTTTCTTCAATGACTTCCATAGTTAAATCTACAGCCTACATATTTATTATTGAACCTTGAAATAATTTTCTTCACATTGACCTCAAGTTTACTAATTCCCTCAAATCTATATTTTATATACTTGGTAATGGAATAATATTAAGGGTTTAGGAGTTTAAAAGGTATTTACAAATACATATATAGTGAGTTGCTTGGTTAACAGCGTCTAAGGAAAGACAACATTAGTTATCTTTAATTGTTGAATATCTCTAACACCAAAGCTATAAATAGTTATTAACTATGGTGTAAGTGGGCATTTCTGAGGCATAAAAAAGGAGATAAAAAATTAAATATTAAGGAAAATTTCCAGTCTGTTGTTTATAGTATCTATAAGTAGGGGAAGTTTTTAGTCTGAGTCATTCAAAGAACTGAAAAGTATAGTTCTAAAATTATTTAATATGTATCCTCAGCCATTCAAAGCCTGGATCTTTTCTGAAATAGAACCACAGACATTAGCAAATTAAGAGAGGTTCAACAAGGGCCTATCCTTACCAGCCAGCTCCAGGTTGCTCCTATTAATACTATATCCATTAATATTTTAACAACATAATTTTAAAAATCCTGTCAAAAAGGTCTCTTGGAATCATCCCAAGCCCCTAAGAACAGTATAAATTGGTGAGAAATATTGGACGAATTCCCAGTTTTGCTTTTATTGATTTTTAAAACATTTAGTTTAACTAAATACTTTGAAAACTAACCTCAATGCCTTTATGAGGAAGAGGAGAAAAAGGGCAAGGTGCCGATTATGCATAAATTCTGATGAGAGCTTTCTTTGGCATTTTAGAGACTCTTGATCAGCAGCTTTTGGCCTTATTTTGTCCAGGTTAATTTTTTTCCCTTTTCATACTAATAATCTTTCTCAAGGTATTTGACACCTTGAAAAATTACTCTAACACCAAGTTTTCTATGATAATAAATTAAAGACTGTCAGATATTCAGGATAATACTCCTGGCACATCACAGAATCTTAAGATACCATTGATTATAGGAAGCACCATTATTTAATGTGTTTAAGTGGAAAATTCTTGCTAATTAATTTATGATAATGCTTTACTGTCACAAAGAATTGTTATTTATATGTATTTAAATCCCCTTTTAATACAAAAGAAACTACTTTTCCAGATACATGAGGCCATTATTCAGGCAAGGGAATATGAATAGCTATCCTTCCCTCTTAGAATCTCCCACAAAGAGGGGCACCGGGGTGGCTCAGTCAGTTAAGCATCTGACTCTTGATTTTGGCTCAGGTCACAACCTCAAGGTCCTGGGATTGAGCCCCATGATGGGCTCTCTGGCTTCCAGCTCTCTCAAGCTTTAAATTTGCTTGAGAATTCTCTCCCTCTCCCTCTGCCCCTCCCCCAGCTGGCACATGTGCATGCTACCTCACACTCTCTCTCAAATAAATCTTTACTAAAAAAAAGAAAAGAATCTCCTACTAATCAGCCAAGTAATCAGACAACCCACCCATGTTCCAAAGCATTTATTGATGTTTTAAATTTTCTTTAAAGTTTATTTATTTGGGGGGAGGGGTGGAGGGAAAAAGAGAGAGAGAAAAATCTCTAGCAGAATCTGGGTTGAGCACAGAGCTGAACACTGGGCTCCATCTTACCACCCTGAAATCATGACCTGAGCCAAAAATCAAGAGTCTGTCACTTAACTGACTGAGCCACTCAGGCGCCCCTATTGATGTTTTTTTTTTTTTTAAATATATGCCATATTTTAGTCACTGGGCCACGTTTATTGGAGCAGGTTTTTTGTTGATCTTTATGACCATCACATGCCCATTTTGTCTTTTAAGAAATGTCAATTTTAGAGTGATTAGAAATGTTGGAGTTAATTTTATTATCACATTTTTTGTACTACTGATTAAAAAGTCGAAGCTAATTTTCAGTTTAATATCCTGAAATAAGTAGGCAACCTTGCTGACAAATTGAAAGCCCTTAATTCTTATAGTATTTTCATTGAACTATGCAGAGGAATATTGTACAATAATATCCCTCCAAAATCTGTGGACTTTCCAGATTATTATTTATCTGGTAAATAATTACCTGTAGAAAATTATAAACCTAAATATCATTGGTAAAATTTTGGATTTAGAAATATCTATGAATAAGGCCACAGAGTTTTTCTTTCTGAATTCTAAGAGCTTGTAGAAAATTAATATTAAAGAATGGACTGCCCCTTTAGGGTTTTGTTATTGTTGTTTGTTTGTTTGTTTTATAAACAGACATGGCTTTTTGATTTAAAAAAAAAAACATTTTCCTTTTATATAATATGAACATCTTTAGGCTAGAATTTTTAGCTGTTTCAGTTTCAGAAAATATTTAACTTTCAAAGTTCATGTCTAGCATTTCTGTGGGCATTATACAACCTAATTGGATAGTTAAGATAATGACTACTTTGGTGCCAGAGGGACAGACATTTTAGACCACACACAGAACAGAATATATCAGATGAATGTGGAAGGCCAAACACTTGGAAAACTAACTGTAATAGGAAGAGACTTCTACCACCAAATATAACAGTTAGTTAGGTAGCACAAGAAAGCATCTGGTCGGAGAGAGGGGCAAGATGGCAGAAGAGTAGGGTCCCCAAATCACCTGTCCCCACCAAATTACCTAGATAACCTTCAAATCATCCTGAAAATCTACGAATTCGGCCTGAGATTTAAAGAGAGAACAGCTGGAATGCTACAGTGAGAAGAGTTCACGCTTCTATCAAGAGTTACAAAATCTGGATTACAATTCAATGTCAGAAAGCCAATTCAGAAGCACTATTATACAGCTACTGGTGGCTCTAGAAAAAAGTATAAAGGACTCAAGAGACTTCATGACTGCAGAATTTAGATCTAATCAGGCAGAAATTAAAAATCAATTGATTGAGATGCAATCCAAACTAGAAGTCCTAATGACGAGGGTTAACGAGGTGGAAGAACGAGTGAGTGACATAGAAGACAAGTTGATGGCAAAGAGGGAAACTGTGGAAAAAAGAGACAAACAATTAAAAGAGCATGAAGATAGATTAAGGGAAATAAACGACAGCCTGAGGAAGAAAAACCTACGTTTAATTGGGGTTCCCGAGGGCGCCGAAAGGGCCAGAGGGCCAGAATATGTATTTGAACAAATCCTAGCTGAAAACTTTCCCAATCTGGGAAGGGAAACAGGCATTCAGATCCAGGAAACAGAGAGACCCCCCCCAAAATCAATAAAAACCGTTCAACACCTCGACATTTAATAGTGAAGCTTGCAAATTCCAAAGATCCTTAAAGCAGCAAGAGACAAGAAATCCCTGACTTTTATGGGGAGGAGTATTAGGGTAACAGCAGACCTCTCCACAGAGATCTGGCAGGCCAGAAAGGGCTGGCAGGATATATTCAGGGTCCTAAATGAGAAGAACATGCAACCAAGAATACTTTATCCAGCAAGGCTCTCATTCAAAATGGAGGGAGAGATAAAGAGCTTCCAAGACAGGCAGGAACTGAAAGAAAGCATCTGGTCAAACATGAAAAAAACAGATGAATACTGAAGTGACACCTTCCACATTTTGGACACTTGTTAACCAAAAAACGTATAAATGAGTAGTGGCGTCTTTGGATAAGTTAATCAAAGGAGTACAAATAAATCAATTGAATTGCATGGCATTTTCCATTCTATTTTGATCAACTGCCCCTCCATGAAATTTTTACCTTCTAACAGACATATAATTTACTTACCTAGTCTATTTATGTTCTTGGACCCTCCCTGCACTCCTCCTCTATCTAAGCTCTATAACATAGGTATTTTTCTCTGTTCACTAATATATGTGCCAGGCACCTTGAATAGAAGAAAAAATAATAGGTTCTCTAGAAAAAATTTGTTATGTGAATCAATGAATTTATGGGGTTCTAACTATTTGCAAATCTCATTGGTAAGTACAGCAGAATTTACAAAGATAAATGTGACACACTGCCAGTTGCCAAGGTATTTGGGACTAGAAAGGAATATCAAATTGGTATAACATAAAGCAGAAAACATAAGGGTTATCAAAGGCAGAGGCATAAAGTATGGTACAGCAATGCTTCTCAACAGATATGCTATAGTGGTGAGCTGTTCAGATATTATAGGTGTAAGAAGATATTGATTTAGATGTCCTATTTTTAGCAATAAGAGTTTTGGATTTTTTTTCCAGTTTAGTTCTCCCATTTGAATACTGCTAAAATTGCTGAAATATATGATCAATCTGGGTGACCTCTAGACTGAATTTAGTTTAAGGGATCTGAGGTAGTAGTATCACCAAGGAGTCAGAAGAGGCAAATACAAACTGTCTTTGGAAGGACATACCTTTATCCAAAGCACCAAAGAATCCTCACAAATAATATTTTTAGGACAATAAGCATGACTTAATCTAGTATACTAGGATATAAGATACTATATCCTGAATGAGAATTAAAAGAAACAAAGAGCAAAAACAGACCCACAGAAATTTTAAATATAGGAATTATTAACCACAGGTAATAAGACAATGGTGTTTATTAAGTTAAAATAAATAAAACAGAACTTTGAAAATACCTGCATAAACTAGGATACTCCAAAAAGTAATCTAAAAGATTTAAAAAATATGTATCAAATGGACTCTAGAAATGAAAAAAATGACAACTTAAAATCAAAATTCTACAAATAATTAAATGACAGATTAGAAAAAAATGGAGAGAAATACTGAAGGTTAAAAATTAATTTCCAAAATATATAGCTGAGAAGAAAAAAAAAAACAGAAAATATGGAAGAGAGTTTATGATACCAGGAGAGTAGGAAGTAACATTCTTTAGAGTTCTAAATGAAGATAAGACAGATTATAGGTGAGTCTATATTTGTAAAAATAATTACTGAGAATTTTTCATAATTAATAGAGATAATGGTTTTCTCTACCCTTGGGGCAACCTACCCTTTTTCTGCTTGTGAACATTTTCATTCATTTACCCCAATGTGCTTTTAAATTATTTTGTACATATGCCAAGACAAGCAAAATGCTGGAAAACATTGTTTTGGGTAGGCATTAACAATTTTTCAGACAAAAACCAGATAATAAATATTGTAAAATATGTGGACCATATGGTTTTTGTTGCGGTGACTCAATACAATGATTGTAGGACAAAAGCAGCCACAAACACTATGTAAACAAATAGATGTTACTATATTCCAATAAAACTTTACCTATAAAAACAGGTATCAGTCTGCATTTGTCCCACAGTCTGTAGGCTTTAGTCTCCTAACCTCTACTTTAGAGGATCAGGCATTGATTACAATAAAAATACACGTGAGGACAATTTTCTCCAATATTAGCCCTCAGAATACTTTGTGGAAGGCATAATGCAATGTTTCTTGAATTTTACTGCTCAGACTAACGGGCATAATGAGTTGGTAACAATATTAGAGGTACATATATAGACTATATTAGTTAAAAAGGGATAATTTAGGAGCCCCTGGGTGGCTCAGTCAGTTAAAGATCTATCTTTGGCTCAGGTCATGTTCCTAGAGTCCTGTGTATGAGCCCTGCATTGGGCTTCCTACTCAGTGGGGAGCCTGCTTCTCCCTCTCCTCTCTGCTTGAGCTCTCTATTGTTATCTTTGTCTCTCTTTCAAATAAACAAATAAAATCTTTTTTAAAAAAGGATAATTTATACACTAACAAAGACAAAAATATACATTTAAGAAAACTAAATTAAATACCATAAAATCTATGATGAAATCAAAACATTCTAAAGAGCATTTAAATTTTTTGTTTTATTATTTTGCAAAGATTTATTTATTTGAGAGAGAGATAGAGATGAAAGAGACAGAGTATTCAAGGAGGAAGAGAAGAGAGAATGGGACAGGAGAATCTTAAGCCAACTCCCAGCTGAGCATGGAGTCCAACACAGGCCTCAATCCCAGGACCTTGAGATCATGACCTGAGCTGAAACCAAGAATCAGACACTCAACCAACTGAGCCACCAAGGTGCTGCAAGAAAACTGAAAACATTTTAAAGGATGAAAAAGAAATTTTTTTCTGAAGGAAGCTGAAACAAGTCATTTTGAATTACAATGGATTTATGAGGAAATACACAATTGTGGATATCACAAAACTTCAAAAGTAATGTACTAAGACAAAAAAACAAGAATAAAGAAAGCTCTATTTATTATATTGTATTGCTATTTTCTCAAATTATTATTTTTTTATTGATTTTATAATACTTTTAAAAGAACATGGTTGTTTTCCAAACAAAAGCAACATTTTATGATAAATCTGAAAACAAATAACTGTTATGAATTTGGGTGTGATTATTTCTGACCAAGATACAATATTTAAATTATTGGAGATTAGGTAAATTTTACTTTACAAGGACTAGTATTTTGATACCATAAAAGTTGAATATTCTCATTTCTGTTAGTGTGAGTATAATGAAAGGAAATAAAGCATAATAGCATAGTTTTATACAATTTGAGAATTGATCACTGAACCTGAATGGCTAATGAGTAATTCCATAGAATCCTGACATCTTAATTGTGTCTGTAATTGGATCCATATGGGCTCTGAATATACCAACAGAGACAAAATTATATTAAATACCAGTCAGAAATAATTATTTCTTACCACTCTCACTACAGAAGGGCTAACATTACTTAAGAGACTATCAAGTATAAATGAACATGATGATACCTAGGACATATACTCAACATATCAAAAGTTACACATAATAATGTTAATTTGGAAGACTGAACACCGTTCTTGTAATATAATCATGTAGTTTATTTCCAACGCATTGACTACCATGATGTACTCAGTTAAAGTTTAACATATTTTAAAGACTAATTTACTTCAGAGAGAGAGAGAGTATGTGCACATGCACGCACACACAAGCTGAGGCGGGGCAGAGGGAGAGGACCTCAAGCAGACTCCATTCTGAGCGCTGAGCCCCCCACCTCAGCTCAATCTAAGGACCCTGAGATCATGACCTGAGCTGAGACCAAGAGTCTGACTCTTAACCGACTAAGCCACTGAGGGCCCCCTAACATATTTTAAACTGAGTAATCTATGCAATAAAAGTAATAACACTTCTTGAAGATAAATAGTTTTCAAATCTTATGTCTGGTTAATTAAATCACTAAGAAATTCTAGAAACGCATCTACTGGAATCGTGGATATATGTATGTTGAAGATAATGAATACAGACTCATTGTCGTTCAAGAAAAGATTTCAGTTAGGTACAGGTCTGGAAAGAATGCTTCATCTAAAACAATAGGGGCATCCATTGTATTACTATTTTGCATAGCTGTTCTTTTTCTGTTTTCTTTCTCAACTACTGTATAAATTAAGTTTCCAACAAGATCTTTCCCTTGTTCTTTTGCTTCTTTATAATAATCATAAGAATATTAAGTTCTGTCCATATCAGTTTGCCAAGTCTGATACATTGTGAATAGGGCCTTATGAAAGAGCTTTATCATTTGGTTATCACTTGGAGGGGAAAGTTTGGCTACCTAATGATAACAATGCTTTGTATAATTGTGTCGAACTTCTAAAAGCTAACAGATCTTTCTTTAAGTGTATGTCTGACAGTTATGACATCATGTCTCCATAATGGCATGAGTATGTCAATCACCTGAAGAGCAAAGAAAATGATGGCGACCCCTCTAAAGTGATGGCATGAAGCCAGAGTGTTAGTTTTATATTTTTAGGAATCATATTGTCAGGTAAATGAAATGGTGACTTCCAACATAGAAGACAAAAGAGAGGGAAAAGTCCTGCTGATGAAAAAATAAGGATAATAGAAGAAAAGAAAAGAAATCAATTCAATTACTTAACTTTGAAATAAAACAAGCCAGTATCAGTCTCAATAAAAAATGTGACAATTGTTACTCCCAACTGCAACAAATCAGTTAGCAGTGTAGAAAAATGGAAAGCCCATTAGAAGTTTTTGTTTTCAACCACAAGGGAGGCACATAAGTTATAAATGGATTGGTAAAACTGTTTAGCAATAGTTAAGAAATCATAATTGAAATTCACATGATTGACACTCTGAAACATTTTCTGAAAACAAACATGATCCTTCACAGACCTGATAGCGTCAGATGGTGCTATTAAGACCCATGGAGGGATCCCTGGGTGGTGCAGCGGTTTAGCGCCTGCCTTTGGCCCAGGGCGCGATCCTGGAGACCCGGGATCGAATCCCACGTCAGGCTCCCGGTGCATGGAGCCTGCTTCTCCCTCTGCCTATGTCTCTCTCTCTCTCTCTATCATAAATAAATAAAAATTTAAAAAAAAATTAAAAAAAAAAAAGACCCATGGAGAAAGACCACAGGTTAATTAAAACAAAGGATTATGGGTTTTCTAGGGAATGTAGTCATCACACATGATACTCAAAATACAAATTTAAAGTATCCCAAAGAAGGCACAAATTATTACCCAAATGATAACTTTGTAAGCTATATTAAAGAAAATGCTATTTATTTATTTATTTATTTATTTATTTATTTATTTATTTAAGATTTTATTTACTTATTCATGAGAACACACACACACAGAGAGAGAGAGAGAGAGAGAGAGAGAGAGAGAGAGAGGCAGAGACACAGGCAGAGGGAGAAGCAGGCTCCATGCAGAGAGCCTGACGTGGGATTCGATCCTGGGTCTCCAGGATCATGCCCTGGGCTGAAGGCAGCTCTAAACTGCTGAGCCACCTGGGCTGCCCAGAAAATGTTTAAACATAGGGATCCCTGGGTGGCGCAGCGGTTTGGCGCCTGCCTTTGGCCCAGGGCGCGATCCTGGAGACCCGGGATCGAATCCCACGTCGGGCTCCCGGTGCGTGGAGCCTGCTTCTCCCTCTGCCTATGTCTCTGCCTCTCTCTCTCTCTCTGTGACTATCATAAATAAATAAAAATAAAAAAAATAAAAAAAATAAAATGTTTAAACATTAAAAAAAGGAAAAAACCACTTCTCCTAGCCAAAAAAGCCTATTTCTGAAGTGAGAAAGTACTTTCAATTTATTTCATGGGTCATCCATAATGAAACATCTTCTGCATCCTGTTAATTAGCTAGCCAAAGTGAGATAAAAATATATTTTGAAATTTTCTGAAACTATTGTACCCAATCAGAGTGAAATAAAAATGTCTTTGTTTGGGATTATCACAGTAATAGATTATCATTAGAAATAAAATTGATTGTTTATATGGACCTCAGTATTGTACCAAGCTGAAGCATTCTCCCTTCAAACTTCCAATGTTAGGTCGCATTGTTGCTAGAACTAATAAGATAAAACATAAATGGAAATAATTCTTAAAGAGAAACAGTACCTGAGAACTATTCAAATATTTATGCTTGTGCAAAACTAACCAGTTGAAGTACTTGTTGAATATATACTATGTGTGTATCTTCTGGGCATTAAGAGTGCAGTGGCGAATAAGAAAGATAAAATATCTCTCTCATGGCACTTACTTCCTAGTGGGGGAGACAGATAAAAGCAAACAAAAATAAATAAGAAATAAATAATGTGAAGAATATAAAATAGGCTGGTATAAAGGGAACAACAGACCATCCACTTTGAACTAGATGGTCAGAGACAACCTCAAGACAGAATGTTCAAAGAGGTACACGGAAGTACAGTTCATTTAATAAAATAAATTGAAAATTTCCTCAATACCATCAATATTAAGAATACTAAATCAATTATGATATACCTATAAAATGAGGCTCATACAAAAAAGCATAACATACGTAGTAAAGTTTTAAAATTTCCACAATATATTATAGAATTAAAAACTGAAGATGCCAATGTTACATACTGTATCATAGTACCTATGTAAAAATAGTATTAATTTCTAAGGCTGCATACATATGTCAATGCATAACTGGATGCCTGAAATTATACATAACAAATTATAGCTAGAAGTGATCTTGGGGAGATGAGTGGCTGTAGATAATCAAGGTGGTGGTGATTAATGGGGACTTTTGCCTCAGTAGTTATGTTTTAAAATTTTATAAGTAAAAGATACTTGGGTATTAATTTTGTTATCAAAAATTAATTTAAAAAATTAAAGGCAATTGAGTATTGCCAGAAGGGAGTAGTGGGCAAGATGAGTGAAGGAGGTCAAAAGCTAGAAACTTCCAGTTATACAATAAACAAGTCATGGAGGTATAATTTAGAGCATGATAACGATGGTTAATAACACTGTTGCATATTTGAATGTCGTTAAGAGAGTAAATCATTGAAGTTCTCATCGCAAGAAAAAAAACGTAACTGTGTGGTGATGGATGTTAACTAGACTTATTGTGGTGATCATTTTCCAATATATACAAATATCAGATGAATGTGTTGTACACCTAAGACAAATATAGTGTTATATATCAATTATGCCTCAAAGAAAAAGGTAAGACAATCTGATGACATAAACTAAAATTTTTTTTTTTTTTATAAATTTTTTTTTTTATTTGTTTATGATAGTTACAGAGAGAGAGAGAGAGGCATAGACACAGGCAGAGGGAGAAGCAGGCTCCATGCACCGGGAGCCCGACGTGGGATTCGATCCCGGGTCTCCAGGATCGCGCCCTGGGCCAAAGGCAGGCGCCATACCGCTGCGCCACCCAGGGATCCCCATAAACTAAAATTTTAAGACAACTTCTAATTTCAACTCTATGACTTCAATCTTGAAAAAATCATTTAAGTCAACTCTTTTCCTTATAAAAAGTAGAAGCCGTATCTCTTCACTACTACCTATACTTAGAGCACTTATACTCAAAGTTGAAATGATTGCATTGGTAAAGCTATTATGTATACAGATAAGCATGATCAGATAAGCATGATCAAAATAAAACTGATGTGAGGAAAACAAAGTTGTTTTAACCTTCATTGTTTAAAACTCATCCAGAAAACAATCTAATGATAAAACACTCTGGTAAAAGGTGTGATGGGACAGAAGTTCTGTCAGTTTTGATTACTTTTCAGGTACATCAAGGAAACATGAACTACACTGATCTCTTCAGGTAATCTACTTTGAAAGGCAGCTAACCACACCGCTGACTGAATAGTTTTCTTTAAGGACAACTTAAAAGTTGAATTTTATAAAGGCAAGACATGGGGGTTTTGTTTATTTGTTTGTTTGTCATGGATGGGAATGATGTTTTAGCAGATGTTGGAAAAGAGTATGATTGATTCCCCAAATTAGTGCTGACCTCAAACACTGATATTTTTATGAACTTAAAACCTTAGATATTCTGTAAAAGGAAACCAAGAGTCACACAATAGGGGAATGCTGTTTCTTCTCATAGTATTCCTTTAACAGTTCCAAAGGTCCTTAGGAATAACTAAAACTGGGATCCCTGGGTGGCGCAGCGGTTTGGCGCCTGCCTTTGGCCCAGGGCGCGATCCGGGAGACCCGGGATCGAATCCCACGTCGGGCTCCCGGTGCATGGAGCCTGCTTCTCCCTTTGCCTGTGTCTCTGCCTCTCTCTCTCTCTGTGACTATCATAAATAAATAAAAATTAAAAAAAAGGAATAACTAAGACTTCCTCTGTTTGAAGCACATTCCACCATTAAAAATATAATAAAACTAAATACAAGTCGGTTATTATTCATGAAGATATTCAAGTAGCTATAATCAGGAATTTAAGATGGTATATTTTTCTTAAGTACAAAATATTTAATTAGATTTTTGTAGCATTGCATTCTTCCCTTGGCTATACAACATATTAAACAGGGGCTCAGAATATACTATTAGAGTCTTCTCTGGCTATTGGTAAAGAACAAAGCTTGCAGAAATTTTACTATTCTGGATTTCTGTATTATATTTAAAAAAGAAAAAAATAATGACATCAGTGAGGGCATCCAGCTCATGTTATCACGAGGGCAAGTTAGGATTCTCCTTATGGCACTAAAGTTCCTTGGAAAAAAGGATCCCTAGGATATCAGAATCTATAGCAAATAATATGCCCAATATCACTGATTCATCATACAAATAAATACTGTAATGTAAAATCTATCAGTACCCTAGAAAACCATACTGACAGTAGGTTTGTTCTTTACCTAGAATTCTAGTTATGTCCTTCGTTTAGACTCTCCAGTAACTACTGGTGAGAGGTAAGTGACTCAATAAAACCTCAGCTGTAGATCAGATTTAGGGTTAAGAACACTGGGGAATCACAGAATACCTAGAACTCAACAACGTGGTACTCTATCTGACAGCATCTACATGGCACTATTAGCCTTTGGGATGATTGATATTTATCTCCCCTCCACACAAAACAAGGTTGTATAATCTGGAAATAAATGTACATGAGTATTTAAAGTGTAAGAGTCTAGCACTTAATCAGGGTTTTTTTTGCTCTGTGAGATCTTTCTTAAAATCTCATAGTATTACCAATGAGAGTAAGGTAGTTTTGAGAAGATATATTGCAATTACTTATACAAAGGAATGCATTGAAGAATTATTAATCCTTATTTATTGCAATTGTTTTCTATTGTCTTCATGAATTCATAAAATATATGAATAAGAAAATTAAACGTTAGTTAATGTTTTTATGACAAAAGAATTTGGAAGGGCCATATGAATAGCGCATTACTCTGATAATAGATTCAAGGTCATGGAAGTAATGTATTGGCTAAATGACCATGGAGATTGCTATTTTATTCTGCAATGCTGAGCTGAATGACTAGGGCAAAATGTTGCAATAGAATTTGAGCTTCTATGATTTTAAAATATTAGAGCTTTTAAAAAATCCTGATGGAATTTGCATTGCAATGTGCCTTACATATTAGGTAATGCAATCCTATCTTGGGACATAATCTGATGGCATCATCACACACAAACACATTCATCATCCTGTTCTGAAGATTCAAAAAGGAGAATGTTTTCTAAGTGTAACTCACATCCCACTAACTTATCATATTCTTGTTGACTATCAGGCAGCTGAAATAACTTAATGTGCTTTGAATATTTAACCCAAAGTAATATAAGAAAACATCTGTCACTTACGTTTTTGAGTCATCCCATAACACACAATAGGGATTCAAAGTACCCTAAAAATAAGCAGAGAAAGAATAAATGTCTCTTGAATACATACAACAAAAATGGAAGGTTTATGCGAAATCCAAACAGAATGGCAGATTTCTTATCTTGCAGTGTGATACTATTTTTTTTGCATAAAAATTTCGTATGTCCTTTTTCATAGATTTGGTGATGCATTTTACGAAATTCTAGTCATAAAGACAATACATTTATTATAAACATCACAACCTATATTTAGGGTTTTTTTTTGAAAAGTGAAAGTGAACCTTTTTTATAGCACAAGGTCCAACATCTGATAATTTCTATTTCAGTTTTTAATCTATAAAACATTAATTGCTGGATTATTTCTTTTCAGAAGACCAAAATATCTACAAAATTTAAATCACAGAGAAACATTCTATATTATGCACAGGTACAAACATCACCACTGCCATCCTCATCAACCTTCAGTTGGTCACCTTCCTGGGGGCAAGAGATAGTTGCATTTCCAGAGTGTTGGCTTGAAATAGCTGCTTTTTTTTTTCTAAAAATGGATTTATTATGTATAGTTGTATTTTTTTTAAAAAAAGGAATATTTTATTCAATAATGACAATGAATGAAATTAAAATCGATGCACCTCACAGCATTCTCTGAGTTGGTTTTCCCTTAAAGTATGGAAAATATATATGTCATTGAAAGGGATTTTTTTAAAAAGATTTTATTTATTTATTAGAGAGAGAGAGACAGAGAGAGAGAGACAGGCAGAGGGAGAGGTAGGCTCCATGCAGGGAGCCCGACATGGGACTTGATCCTGGGTCTCCAGGATCACACCCTGGGCTGAAGGCATCGCTAAACCTCTAAGCCACCGGGGCTGCCCAAAAGGGATTTTAAGTACAAATTTGTACCTCATATGCAAGCTCCTCTGCCCCAATGTGCCCCCTCTCCCTAGCAAGTCATTCATGGTTGCCTTCTTGGGGTGTACTTCACAATTAGCATGAACTAATTAAACCAGATCCACTATTTCATAACCTTTTTGTATGTCTTCTTAATGATAATAATTATACCTACTAAGTGAAGATGGAGATGGAAGCATAAAATGGGATATTCTTTTGAATTTGGAAAGAAATGCAAAGTCTAATCATTTCATTCCTATAAGCTTAAAATGTAAAAATGGTAAAATCCCAATAGAGCTGTTGTTATTTCTTGAAGACCATCTTATTCTTCTGAAATCAACTAGAGAAAATGCAGATGTGACCACATCTACACCACAGCAAAGTGTTTTTGTTTTGTTTTGTTTTGTTTTTTTCAATTGTTCACAATGTTATAAGTTCTCTCATTCTCCACACCACTTATTTCCTGGAGCACACACTTCTAAAGTGTGTTTAGGGAAACCATCCATGTGTATCCTACCTGTGCAGAACAAAGTGGTCATATTGCACCTCCCCTTTAGGTGCCATATTCCTAATGATGCAAGCTATCAGATCTTCCTTAGCTTGATTACTTACACATTGAAGTGTCCTAGGAGACCACTTGCTGAATTTTGATTTTGACATACATTCACTATTGACTCAAAACTTTTTAAATCATTACAGGATTAAGAAACAAAGATAGTAAATATGTTCTCATCCTATCAAGTCACTAATAAAAATGATGAATAGGCCAAGGCAGATAAAAGTTATAATCCTGAAACAAGCTACTGGCTCTGTTCCATAAGTGGACATGCTCCCTCTGCGACCTCCAGCTCCCACCCTCAGTCTTGTCTTTAAGTAGATAATCACTGAGGTATATCTAGCAAAACAACTTCTTTAAAAGGCTAGGCAGGTTCTTTGTGCAGTGTTGTCTTTCTAAATGCTGTTTGCTGGGTCCATTCTAGAATTTCATCAGAAATAAACATTAAAAATAGTGATTTTAAAATTTGTGAAATCCAACCCAATTTTATTTTTAATTTTAATTTTAATTAGGACATTTGACTAATTCCAAAATTTTAACTGTATTACCAAAAATCCCTCAAAGACCACATATCCAAGGTATGTTACTTCTTGCCAAATGCTCATACCTATAAACTATGCTCTTAGAGCATAAAAGCTCTCCTTTCCCTGAAAAAGGTAAAAATCCTATAGAAGTTGATGAGGAACACACATGTGGAATATTTATATAACAATAAAGAGACATATTTTTATAAGTGTCACTAGTCATAATATACTGTTTAATGGAGAAATAAGGAGCATTATGGCTCATGTTAGATCAAGTTTCATGAATTAAGTAGGTCTTAATGTGGTTCTATAGGAGGGATAGATCTGCAGAGGGTCATAGAAGGGAATGGTGCTTCAACTTGTTTTCTTTTCCTTCTTTTTAAAATAGTTTTCTTCCTCTGTCCTATGAGATTCTATCTGGTTTTGTTGAAATTTTCATTTCAATCTGTGACTTTCTAAGAAAGCCTTAGTATAACTACAATGTTGTATCATAAAGCTATGCTATATTCTATCAGGGTACTTGTTCATAAGAGCTCAAAACACTTTATAGAAAATAAATTTTCTTTGAAATCTCACAATAAGGGTATGGGAATACAAATTTCATGAATATAGAAACTAGTTATGGGTGAAGAACTGGAGATAATAGTTTTCTGAATCCAGTTCACTTCTTTTAGTAATGAATGAGTTAAAGTTAAATCTCTTTATAAACCAATATAGGATTAATATTTCAAATTTAGAGTTCATAACAGGTTACAACAAAAAATAGCATTAAAAAAGAAATATAACATGACCTTAATTGTTTGGGTATCTCTTTCTTTTTTATTCCTTAAAGAAACTATATATAAAAGTATAAAGGTGAGGAATGCTTATTCTACTTTTAATCCATGCCATTGTTAACTTTAATTTTATCTTCTACCTTCTTCATCCCTCATCACTTGGATCTTATTCCATACTTCTCTTCTTGTCCTTGTGAAATTTTAAGAAGCATCCATGTGACAATTATTATAGGTTCCAAAATGCACCACTCAATCTTGTGTTTCACGCTACATTCTGGAAACTACAGGACAGACACATTCATGTGTGAGCATTCATGTCTAGTTACCAACATATATAGGTCTGTGAACTGAGGTCAACTATTTAAACATTTGAAGATTAGGAAAATAAACAGAATAAACAAATTAGAGGAATCTTAGTATCTAGACTAGTTGCTTAAGGAAAAAGCATGAGCAATGGGAAACATGAAGCAAATATCAATGATGAATGAACTCTAAACAAGAAAAAAAACCGGCTAAAAAACCTGCTGCAAAACCACTTGCAAAATATTTGTTATAATTTTTAGATACTTTTCTCAAATGCACTCTGCTACAAGACGTGTTATGAGGGAAAAAAAGACATGTTATGAGGAATTTACAGGAAATCAATAACAGGAAATGGTGAGCGCAACAGAGAGTAACAAACCATAATGACATGAGCAAGAGGAAAATAGGCAAGCTGTGCACTAGCCTATAGCAGCAGATTTAAGAAATGCATTAAACTAAGGAAACAAACAATTCTCAGCCAAATGGGACAAGTGTGCTTAAGAAAATTCATTTACAAAGCTGTCAATATCATTGACACTTAAAATATTAAAACAGCATCGACTTGAAAACTTTTGGAAGGGATACTCTATTCTTGAAAAACATGTAAAAACAAGCAAGCAAAAAACCAAACAAACAACAAGTCTATATCTCCCTATAGTAAATTACAATCACTTAGTAAACACCTATTACATTCCAGGTACCATTTGAATCACCAAGGATGCAGCATTGAACAATTGAACAAAACAAAACTCTTGCTTCATAGACTTAATTCTAGTGAAGAGGGCAGGGAGAGAGACATAAACACATAAATATATAATATGCTGGATGGTAATCTGTGCTATGAGAAGTAAATGACAATGACAGGAAAGACTGGGAAATGAATGAATTGCAATCTTATATACGGGGAAGCCTTCACCTGTAAGATGATATTTAAGCAGAGATCTGAAGGAAGTTCATCACAGAAAAAATAAGAGTAAAGTCACAATAAAAATGAATCAAGATCAAACTTCTCTAATTTTTCTTTGGTGATTTTCAGTTCTGAATGAATTCAATCCACATGCTATAACACTCTTGCTATCTTAAGGTTTTCCAAGTATTTTCTCTGGACCTACTCTAAAATCAACTGGGGTGCTTATTAAAAATGTAGAGTCCACAAATTTTGAGATTGGGGCTACAACTAGGAACATGCATTTTAATTATTACGGCCTCCACCCAACATAATTTCTAGCCACATCAAATTTGAAGAAGCACTGCTCAAGACACATGCAACACAAATTATATGGTTTATTTACCCTGTGTTTCTTCAAACTTTCACATGCTTAGTGTTCATGTGACACAGTAACTTCAAAATCTAGAAACGTCTTAACTTTCTTGTACCTTTCATAGTCCTCTTAAAACAATATATCCTCCTGTCTATAGAGGCAAAGCAAGCAAATAGACAAAGCATCTAAGGGCATGAAGAAGGACAGTGACTTCATCAGAACCGTATCAACATTTCCAATTTTCTGACTCAGATGTTCCAGGATGACTCTCTCTATCACATCTTCTAGTGCATTGTACACTGACTTCTTGAATGTAGATGGAAGAATGATTGTTCTATAGATACTTCACTGTCTCTCTTTAATTTTCAAAATTTTAGACACAAAGGCATTGCATTAAAAGTACCTGGGTTTTGCTAAGCATATGTTCTTTTTCTTTCCCCACCAAAGCTTAATTGTAGTTGTTATATAGCTGCACAAATAGATTTTGGTAATTCCTTGAGAACATTTCCAAAATGATTGACCTGACCCATAAGACTATTTTATATCTTGTGTGTAATTTTAATACTACTTAAGAAAAGACACATTTAAAAAAGTCTAAGGAATGCATGCTATGGGAGGTAAGATCTTGATGGATGTAAATTTTTCCATAGTCAAATCTATGAAAGGTCACTAAAAGCTGGTAAGTTTAAGTACTTCTTTTAACATATAAACAGCTTCATAGTCCCTGAAAGTGTAATATACCACCCAAGCATATGATGCAGTTGAAAAGGTGTATAAAACTCAACAACAGAAAATGGTCTGTTGAATGTTCTCCAAATCCTTTTTCAAGGTTATCATAAGTAGTGTGCCATATTTTCATATTTTTAAATGATATTTAAAAGAACTAAATCTCATTCTAACACTCTCTTTCTCCTCCTTCTCCTTCTTCTTGAAAGGGTAGCTGACATCCTGAAGTCTAAAGAGCATCATTAAAACTGTAATACTATGCTTTTACTTAATAGGAGAATGGAGATAAAGGGACTTTTGGATAGATTTGTGAGGGTTCTGCAGAAAGCATCACATTGAGAACCAGTCAATACGGAAAAGAATGAGCTGGCTTTAACTAAAGCAGACTAATCTAAAGACCACTGAAGTGAGAAATGCAGACTATTGTTTTACCAGGATGAGTTGCATCCATGTTGCATAGCTTTTCTTGAGGAGTTGGCAGCTACTTAATTGGAACATAAAGAAACAGCTTATATTTAATTCAGCTTCTGCTATGTGGTTACTTACTAGCCCTCATTAACCAGATGACATGATTTTTGTGTATGTGATAATAGCCTGCCGCTCTAATTTCTGAGATATATCACTAACCGGAATGTACATTATTTCCCAATGAATATTGCCTATTTGACATATGGGAAACAATAAAAAGTAGAACCACCATCAGGAATTGTTTGTATGTGTGTTCTTCAGAGAAAATCATTGCCTCCATGTAAGTGTCTTAGAGTGTCTTGGCCATATATGATTATATGATTACATCATTTCCAATGATATCTGCACAGGAGTCTGATGCACCTCCCAATAAGCACATGGGTTATTTCCTAGGGGCAGAAATTACTCCAAATATTTCCTGAGTTGGAGTGGCAAATAACTTTAATTAAAAAATAGTTAAATGACTAGATTTCATATAGATAAAACATACAGCTTAAGCCTTTTCCTTTTACAGCCAAGAGGATATTATAATGTATCTTACCAATACTTTTATGGGATTGTAAAAGAAGCAATACTGACAGTGTTGTTTTGCAGCCAAGAGGATATTACAATGTATTTTACCAATACTTTTATGGGATTGTAGAAGAGGCAAGACTGACAGTGTTGTTTTGCACTGTTCCAGTCTATCATCTGCCAGCAGAGAAGTTTTACTAAATCGCTTCAAAAGCACAACATATGTACAAATGCCAGAGTTGCCTCAGATGTTCAGCACCTGGCTGCACAAGACCCTTCCTGTGGCCACCTAGGTGGTGCTGTCCTGTAGCATTCTCTGATTTTCTCTCACATCCCACCACCACTTCACAATGCTATTCTCACTGTCTGGTATCTCTTTTAATCAGGTTCCTAAAGTGCTGGTATGATAATCAGCAGGACAAAATTTAATCTCTAGTTGCTAATTAATTCTTATTGAATAATGCATCATTTTTGTATTATATCTGATTCAAAATGGCACTATTAATGTTTACATATATATTATCTTCATAATCTAAAATTAATTTTGCAATGTTCCAATGCAGGGTTATTAGTTTTCCACTGCTGCTGTAACAAATTACCATAAATAGCAGCAAAGAACAACATAAATTTATTATCTCACAGTTTCTGTAGGTCAGAAGTCTTGTGAGCTCAGCTGGACCTCTGTTCAAGAGATTCACAAGGCTGAAATCAAAGTATCGGCAAGATCGCACTGCTTTATGTAGAATCTAAGGATCAATCCATATTCAGGCTCATTCAAGTTTCAGCAAAAAGCAGTTCCTTGCAGTTGCAGGACTGAGGACCACATTTCCTTCCTGGTTGGCAAGCATGGGTTGTTTTCAGCGTTTAGGGGCTGCCTATACTACACCCCTTGGCTTGAGGCCTTCTTCCTCCACTGTCAAAATTAGCAATAGTAGATGAATCTTCATTATGTTGTATTTTTGACTACAGCCATAGGGAAAACTTGTCCACTTTTAATGGTTCAGGTGATTAAAGTGGACCTACCCGGATAATACATGATATTTTCCCCCATCTCAATGTCCTTACCCTTAATCACATCTGCAAAGTCTGTTTTGACATATAATACAACAGGTTCTGGAGATTAGGTAATGGGCATTTTGCGGGGAGGAGTATGGGTTGTGTGCCATACAGAGGTTGACTAACTCAATAGCCCAGAAGCCAAATCTGGCCTGCCACCTATTTTTGTAGATAAAATTTCATTACAGAACCACACCCATTCGTATATTGTTTGGCTGCCTTCATGCTCCAACAGCAGAACTGAGTAGATGGGACAGAGGCCATTATGGCTCACAAGTCTAAAGTATTTGCTATCTGACTCCTAACTGAAAAAGTTTGCTGACCATTGCTCCAAAAATAGTGTGATTATTCTAAAATCTTTTTGAAAAATTTTAACTATGTATTACGAATAAAATAAACTGAATTTGAAATGTAAGTGGGAAGATTGTTTATTCAAACTGGGGAATTTAGGATATAACCAGAAAAACAAAACAAAGAAAAAACCAACTGTAGCTAGAGAATGTCTATCTCAATTTCAGCCAGTGGCACAGCCATCAATCTGCTTGTATAGTTAGCATTTCAAAACTCTTCCATAAAAATTACCAACAGCTTTAGGCAGGAAAAAAAAAAGTCAGAAATCTCTTTCAAATAGATAAAAGCTAGGGTAGAAAAGTAATTCAAAAAATTAAAGGGATACAAACATCCCCTTGTAGAGATTATAGATGCATAGACTGGTCTTCCTTAAGCTTTGCCAAGTGATTTTTAATTCCTTAGGTTGTTATCAGTCTTTGATATTCATCAAAATACCCACTGATGAGTGCTGAAATCTCTTTTCATTGTTTCTCATGCTTATCTAACAGTAACAAGCATATTCATTATAGTCTTCCATTGTGTCTTCAGCTATGATTTACAAAGGCCAAGGCTCACAATTAATTTTAGTTTATACACATAAAACAGACTCCTTCATTTGTTTGCTTGATCTTATTAGTATGTAAGCAAATATGGCAAAGAAAACAAAACCTTGTACAAGCTCAAATTTCCATGAGAATTTTTGTGACTATGACCAATTTGAGAACTACGAATAAACCCCACAGATTTTTCTAAATGTTGAAAGACAGCAGTATCATGCTACCTAGACCATTAGAGTCATTTCTTCGAGGAAGAAACAGAAAAGCAAGACTGCAGAGACTGCAGGCCAGCATAGTCCAATCTATCCTTCCAACAGAAATGGAACTACATAAAAATATTTTTAAATTTGGAAAAAGAATGCATTTTTAGGCTAACAAAGTTGATAGAGCATGAGATAACCAAAATTAATTTACTTTCTTAGTCTTCTAACTCATCTTTAAAGATGGAGATGTTATACACCTTGGAAAGTCATATCTGTCTCAGATCTATCAGATCTGTCAGATCCAAGGCATCCTAATGCTGGGGGTGTGTGTGCACGCATGTGTGCATATATGATCATTCTACTATACTTATTTAGGACTCAATAATTATCTTCAAAAAAATAATAACTTTCCTTATGCATTAATCTAACAATATTGATAAGCATTAATTGTCACACTGAAGAAACTGGAAGTAACAGGAAAAATAAAATTATTTTTCTGGGAATGCAAATTTGATATTTTTTTCAATGCAAACAATTGCTATGCCTGAATACTAAGGACTACAAATCCGGCACTATAGGTCATCACAATAAAGCCATAAGCCCCCCAGACCTGAACTAAGAATAACATTTTAGTCATTAATGATTTATGAGCTGGGTAAAACTGCAATTGGCTTTGCTAAATACAATTTGGAATTTCAAGATTCCATATTCTACTACCTATCCCTATCAGTTCCCAAGGGCCCTATTATCTTTAACATACTTTAAATGCTATTTGTTAAAAGTCTTTTTAAAAGAATACATTTCATTTAGGAAATGTTTACAGACTTTTCTCTAGAATTGCTATAACCATTAATTCCTATTCTTCATTTTTTTCTACATGGTATATGAAACAAATATAATTTGCAAGTCATTACTGTTTTCCGAGTTCAGGAAAGTGTGGCACATACTATTGATATAAGAAAATAGGTGAAAGTAGACTTGATATTAGAAATATATCGTATCTAATACAGTTCCATTGTGAAGGCAATAACAGTGGTTACAATAAAATTTCAGTTTGTTCTAATCAATTTCTATTTTCATGTTTAAGATGTATCTTTTTTCACATTTTAGCAAAGACCATTATATTCCAGTGTAGGCTTTTTATTATCTCTTGAATGGAAATAAACTAAAATCAGTATATACTGAATATTTTTATAAAACCGGTAATAAATACTAAGATACTCAACAAGTGAGTTATACATCCTTTCCCTCAGTGAGTAGTATCGTATTTTACAAACTCTAATTGGGATGGTAAGTATAAATACAACAAGCATTAGAAATTCAAAAAAGGAGAGCACGAAAGACTGTATGTATTGTATGGATGAAGTGTGAAAGGTATTTATAAAATAAAGGAGAGAAATGAAGGATCCAGCCACCCAACGAGGCCCCATTGTGTAATTATTAATTGGTGTGGCCTCTGATGGTAGCTGGGCACTGCAAGGAAGAGTATAGTAGAAGCTAGTGAGAACCCTTGACAGCATTTTCTTCTCTAGCATAAGCTTTTCTTCTTCCACTTCTCTTCCCTCAGAGCCTCTTTCAATAGATTTGTCTATATGCTTGTATTTTTTTTTAGTTTTTTAAAAATATTTTATTTAAATTCAATTTGCCAACGTGTCTATATGCTTTTTTTTATTATTAAAGACTTTATTTATTTATTCATGAGAGACACACAGAGAGAGAGAGAGAGAGAGGCAGAGACATAGGCAGAGGGAGAAGCAGGTTCCATGCAGGGAGCCTGATGTGGGACTCAATCCTGGTCCAGGATCACACCCTGAGCCAGGGGCAGATGCTCAACTGCTGAGCCACTCAGGTATCCCTGTCCATATGCTTTTAAATAGAGGTCCATATGCTTTTAAATAGAGCAGAGACTGTATTGTTTTGAAAATCTGGTCAATGCATTCGCTCAAAATTGTGAAAGACAGAATTAGTTCTAAGTGACTTGTGATAATTATCACACCATTTTTAAACTCTGAATTTCACTGTCACTCCAAGTGTCTAGCTGGTGCTTAATAAAATGTATTGATGATAGATTCTGGTTTTCATATGTAAAAAGTAATTTTCTGTACATAGTTTATCTCCCTTGCAAATCAGCAGATGGAATATCCCCCTAGGAGAGAAGTTTACTCAGAGCTTAAATCTGTTCATTTCAAATAGTTTTACTGAATTAACCTAGTGAGACTGTTTTGTCAATACTATTTTTAAGATTACTCTTTCTTCAACTTATGAAAAAAATGTCATTTAATTAATATGTTCTTTAAATTCTCAATAGTGACTTTATTTAGGAAAGTTTTGTTAATGTTCACTTACATAAGTGTTTTCTCCATAAGAAACATGATATATTTTCTGACACTGTATTGCTTTTTTTAGTAAACAATTTGGAGAACTAGTATCTCCTAATATTTTTCACCAATGCTTATAACTGGTAGACATTGCCATAATAATAAAAACAAGCACATAAGTAAATAAATATTTTTTAAACAAATTTTGAACCTACGAAAAAATAAATTCTTTACTCAAAAGAATGTTTAAGGAATTCCCAGTGTTCAGTGTAGTGATCAGATTAGGTAGAGATGAGATTATTCTTAGTGTAAAGGAGGTAGATTTTATAAAAATAAACACATATTGAAATTAAATAGAACCTGTATGGTCACATTTTGGCAAAAGCAGAAAAAGACCTAATAGTTTAAGTATGAGTTGTGATGTTTAAAAGCCATTACAAAGAGATTTGAGATTTTCATTAAATAACCTAGGAAGCCTGAAGCATGTTAGTAAAAAGTGGTTTACAGGGAAGAAAATTGTCATTTTTTATGAAACTTAGATTGATTTTCTTTTATAAAACCTAGATTGATTTTGGAAACCAGAAATTATAAAATAGGAGAGAATTCATAGGTTTTGTAAACAAAAGGATGTGAATATAAATTCTGTTATGTCATTCACAAAGTTTATTGATTTGGGAAAATGACACTTTGTGCTTCTGTTATTTGTATGTAAAAGGTCAACCTCACAGAAACTTTGCAAGGAATTAAAAAAAAACTGTACACATGCAACACATGAGAGTGGCTTACATTAACACAGGGAGTAAAAAAGTATAATTAGGAGAACCTTAATAGGAATCACCTTCCTTGTCCCTACTTATTAATGATTTAAGCACTTAAAGTGAATATGTAAAGTATAGGTAGAAATTTTAAATTTCTATAGAAGGACTGAACAAGATTTAGAGAATTTCAGTTGCAGCTGGATGGATTTAAGAAAGCATTCTTGTGGGGCGGCCCTGGTGGTGCAGCGGTTTAGCGCCGCCTGCAGCCCAGGGTGTGATCCTGGAGACCCGGGATCGAGTCCCACATCAGGTTCCTTGCATGGGGCCTGCTTCTCTCTCTCTCTCTGTGTCTCTCATGAATAAATAAATAAAATATTAAAAAAAAAAGCATTCTTGTCATTCTGGAATGGGAGGTTTAGATTTGGATTACTGGAGTACCAAGGTAGTTTTAAGGAGACTTCTCTGATCCTTGACCTAGTACTTTCGAATGCCATCCCACCCATTTTCCTCCTCTGGGGTACCCTGAAGTTAATCATTCCCCTTTGTATTATGTTTATGACTTCTATTGCTGTATGCGTCTTAAAATTATGTATGTACATGGCAGTCTTCCTCAACACATGGTGAAACAGGTTCTTATTCATCTTGATCTCCTCCATTGCTTGGCTTAGAGCCCATTAAAGATGTTTACATAGATAAGAAATTCCATGATTATTAACCTGGACAAACTGAAGAGGTTTTATTATGGACAAAAGCATAGGATAATCTGGCATTTTTAAAAAATGCAATTCAGCATTTTAATAAAACATAATAAAAATAGTATTTAAACTATACAGTCACCAGAAGTACTGAGTTATCAAAAATGCACGTCACTTGGCATCTCCTGGCATTTTGTTTCTACATGATATATATCTTCATAAAAAATGACTCCATTTACAACTGTAAAAGTGTCTAGAAAATGTGTTCTGATCTAATCAAATGAGTGACTGTTAACCTTTTTTCAAAGGTAAATTCTATAAGAAATTCAATGCCACACGGATGATACTTACATTAGCCAAATGAGCTAGTTCTATCTCCAGGAACGAATCAGATGTTTTGGGTTCAGGCCTTATTGTGACCACGATGATTTTGGAATTAACGACAGTGTAATTTCTGAAACAGAGTAATTATGATTAAGAGGAGAAAGGATCGATGACAAGTATGAATTCCTACTGGTCAGTACATGAAATGCATGTTAAATAAATAAATATATCCTAATATATCTTAAGGAAAACAGAGAAACATTGGGCAAACAGATTTAAAGCATGATACTAAAGTACTACTCATGGAAAGCTACAGTTCTTTTTTCTTATAAACAAACCCTATCTACAACTAGAAAACTGAGGGGAAAAAGCTATTGCTGACTGTTACCATTTTAGATGCAGGGAAGATGAAAAAGCAGCAGCACTGACAAGCTTTCGATTACTTAAATCTGATTCACCTACAAGAGAGATGGATTGTGAATTCAAACCTTCAGGCAATCTTTAAATGAATATAATCCATTTATCTCAACGTGGACTTAACAGTTTTGTTCTCCAGGAGACCAAATATTCTTCTTCTAAAGTGCTATCTTGGCGTTTTTCAGACTATCTCAAAATTCATTAAGATGAATGATTGGAATGTGGGTTAGCATGAAAGCAAGTAGAGTTCAAATATAAATAAATGCTGTTGCTAATCACTGGCCATCATTCATTATAGCAATAGAGACTTACAGGCCACTTCTTTGTCTCAATATGCTCAATGTAAGAAATATATTTGCCTTTTGAAATATCTTACCATTACAGTTCACTCACAAAGAAGTTTTAAATATATTTACAAGCTACAAAACATTATCCATAAACATAAACTAATAAAACTGAATCAACTCTTTCTTATACATACGAGTTTTTATCCAACATATATAAAATGCCACACATCATCTGTTATTTAGAGATTTAAAGTTTTATTATACTTTTAACTATACATATTTCTTCCATTCCTTCTTTTTTATTTGAAATAAACCTGTTCTTCCATAGAACATGTACTATTCTGGGGAATTCGTAATAGGTATCAAAGATGAAGTCATTTAACTTTTTTTCCTTCTTTTTTGTTGTTTAAGGCATTATTTACAGATAACAAAATTCACCAATTTTAAGTGAGCAGTTTAATGCTTTCAGTAATTGTATACTACCATGTAAGCACCACCAAAATCAAGAGAGACAATCGGTTCCTCACCCTGAACAGTCTCTTTAAACTCTCTGTATCTGATCCCCTCCTGTTTCCAAGGTTCTAGGCAACCATGAACATGTTGCCACTATAATCATGCCTTTTCTAGAATTTCATTTAAATAGAATCATAAAATACATAGACTTTCATGTTTGATTTAATTCACTTAGCATAATGTTTTTGAGATTCATCCATTTTGTTTCTCTTTATAGCTACTCCATGATACAGCTGTAACAGTTTGCGATCTACTCATCAATTAAGTAAGCAACCTATGGGTTACGTCTAATTTTTAGCTTTTATGAATACTACTATTCATATTTTGTTATTATGAATAATTGGCATAGATACTTTCTATGTAGACATATGTTTTCAAAGGTTTTGGATAAAAACCTAGGAGTGGAATTGCTTGTGGTAGAAATGCGTTTAATTTTATAAGTCACTGCTACACTATTTCCAAAAATGGCTGTTCCATCAAAATCATATAATTCTAGTATTTCAGAACAATGTTGAACCTCACATTGTTTGTGAAACATTTTGTCTAATGTGGTGGGGTCTTTGCCATGATATTTCACCAAAAAGAATGCTGGCTCTGCCACCATAAGGAATTTATTATATTTAGTAATAGAGAGACTATAAACATATTTTGAGTTGGTAAGATTTTTTAACCCATTTTAGTTCATCTCTCATGTATTTAGTAATGTCAAATAACAAATTCTTAAACACTCAGAAAGCTTCATGGTATCTAACCTAACAGTCAAAAGTAAAAAAAAACAAAATATAAATTTGACTTTCTACTTCTTAGGGGAAGGTAGCTGCAAACAGAGAGGACTACTTAGTTGTCATTTATTTCATTTAATATAGTTGAAGGTAAGTTGCATTGAGAATGATATGAAGGTAAGTTCTAAATGCCAAGTTCCCTTTGCAATTTTATTATTCCTTGTTTCTCTGGGAATAAAAGTGTTCAAGGGATGAATAGATGGAATTAACAAAGCTGTGAGTTGGGGAATTAATTATACTAGTAGATATGACAGGACTCTCAGAGAATGACAAGGTGTATATAGCTTGGGCCTGGGGAGAATGTCAGTACCAAAATAATTATAGAGGTTTCTCCCAGAAAACAGTCTTGAGTGCAGAGATGCGAGTTCCTTTTCCAAATTAGCCTGAATATTTTTGAGTTCTGGGTGGGTTACCTTGAAACAAAAATATTTACATGTCACTTAAATTCATTTTGCCTTTTTATTCTGGTTCTATTTATAATCCCATTTTTCTCCTATAAATAAAACCAATGTCAATTTAACTCAACTGCTACTTATAATTAATAAATTTTGGTTAAATTTGATAGTATATCGATATTTTGTATTATTTTAAAAGTTGCATAAGTAGATCATTTACTGGAAAATACAAATAGGAGTATTCCAAATAGGAATTTATAATTTTTCAAGATATTTATGAAGCTCTCTTTGTGTGCTTGGGCATGTAGGAATTTTGACCCTGGGAAACTGGGGTATAGAAAGCAAAGTAGCCAAGTAGCCTTCTGTAGGGTATGTTACTCTGTGTTAGGTTTGTTAGCTTCTCACCTGACCTGATGGAGATGATCCTTAGAGGGCAGAGTCTGCCCTATGACTTTTGCTCTGTGCATGTGTATGTATGTGTGTGTGTATGTGAGAACTTACTTAGAATCCACCTGGGAAAAGATGCATGCCAATATAACTAACTACTAATATGTAACTATCTCTACCACAACATCCATTATGATATGTGTGTCTCCTTCTGCATGATCATAAGTTCAATGAGAGAAAGAATTTTATCTAGCATTTATATATCCTCATTTGCATTATGCTTTGCACATTTTAGTGCTAACACATGTTGAAATGTCATATTAAGTAAACACATAAAAACAAAACAAAAATATCAAACTTTTGACAAAGTTGGGGGATCCCTGGGTGGCGCAGCGGTTTGGCGCCTGCCTTTGGCCCAGGGCGCGATCCTGGAGACCCGGGATCGAATCCCACATCGGGCTCCCGGTGCATGGAGCCTGCTTCTCCCTCTGCCTGTGTCTCTGCCCCCCCCCCCTCTCTCTCTGTGACTATCATAAATAAATTAAAAAAAAAAAAAAACACCTCAAAGTTGGATTAAAGTGTATTGCTATTATCATGGTATTAAAATGCTTAATGAAGGAAAAATAAGCAAATATACATTATGCATGGGTCCCTTTTTAAAAAGTGTACAGTGTATGAAATTATCTTTAATTTATTCTATCAATTTATTCTAATTTACATAAGTGAGTAGCTGGCTCCTTATGTGCCCTGTCGGGCTTTGTGATCTACTAATGCTTCCTGGCTGGGTACACATTTGTATTCACTGCTAGGAAAGCAGATCTTATAGCCAAATGGATTTCATGACTGAAATAATAAAGTTCTTTTCTGTTCTTGAGATTTGTGCTAGTTGGTTGGGCTAAAACATTTAAAAATGTGTAGAGGTATTCAATCAAAGGAGACCCAAGTTATTCTTTACAATTATTACAAAGGCTTATGGTATTTAATGTACATGAACCATATCTTAAAGAAAGTAAAAAAAAAAAAGTGACTATAAAATGGAATGTAGCTGCTTACAAGAGACTCACTTTAGGTGTAAGGACATACACAGGCTGAAAGTGAAAGATGGAAAATGATGACCATGCAAGTGGTAACCAAAATAGAGCAAAGATGGCCATTTTTGTAATGGACAAAATAAACTTTAAGTCAAAAAACACATAATAAGAGACAAAGAACATTAAATATTAATAAAAGGGGCAATTCATCAGGGAGATATAACAATTATAAACATACACATACCTAACAGCAGAGTACCCAAATATATGAAGCAAATGTTGGTAGAACAGAAGGGAAAAATGGACGATGACACAAAATAGATTTCAATGCAATACCCCACTTTCATAATTGATAAATCAACCAGATAGTAAACAAATAAGAAACAGAGGACATGAATAACACTATAGACCAGTTGGACCTATATCTGTTAGGTTCAACAACAGCAGAATATACACTCTTATGCATATAGAGTATTCTCTGGTATAAACCACAGGTGATGCCACAGGAAGTCTTAATAAACTTAAGACAATTGAAATCATACTAAATATCTTTTCTGACCACAGTGGAATAAAACTAGAAACCAAAGGAAAAAGAAAAACTGGAAAAATCACAAATATGTGGAAATTAAATAAAACACTCTTGAACAATCAATGGACCAAAGGACAGATCACAAGAGAAATTGAAAATATCTTGAGACAAGTGAAAATGAAAACAACATACCAAAACTAATGGGATATAGCAAAATCACTACTAATACAGAAATATATAGGGGTAAATGCTTCCATTTCAAAAGAAGAAAGATCTCAAATCAACAACCTAATTTTATATCTCACAAAACTAGAAAAAAAAAAAACTCAACAAATTGAAACCAAAGTTAGCAGAAAGAAGGGAACAATAAAGATTAAGGAAAAAAAAATAAAATAAAGAACAGAAAAATAGAAAATATCTACCAAAATGAGTTAAGTTGTTTGAAAAAAAATCAACAAAATTAACAAACTATTAACTAGACTAATAAAAGAGAAAACTTAGGCAGCCTGGGCAGCTCAGCGGTTTAGCGCCGCCTTCAGCCCAGGGCATGATCCTGGAGACCCGGGATTGAGTCCCATGTCTGGCTCCCTGCATGGAGCCTGCTTCTCTCTCTGCCTGTGTCTCTGCCTCTCTCTACCTCTCTCGGTCTCTCTGTGTGTCTCTCATGAATAAATAAATAAAATCTTTAAAAAAAAAATGAAAACCAGAAATGAAGAGAGGAGACATTACAACTGATGACACAGAAATAAAAAGGATTACAAGAGACTACTATAAATAATTACATGCCAATGAGCTGGATAACTTAAAAGAAATGGATAAATTCCTATAAACATATGACCTACCAAGACTAAGATTCATGAAGAATTTTTTTTAAAAATGGAACAGTTCTATAATGAGTAGAGATTGAATCTGTAATCAAAAACTTCCCAACAAAGAAAAGCCCAAGAAGAGATGGCTTTGTCGAACAGTTCCACCAAACATGTAAAGAATTAACACCAATTTTTCTCAAACTTTTCAAAAACTTTGAAGAGGAGGACATACTTCCAAATTCATTTTATGAGACCCTCCTACCAAAATCAGAAAAAGATGTAAGAAATGAAAACTACAGGCCAATATTCCTGATGAATAGTGATCCAAAAATATCTAAACAAAATACTAGTAAATCAAATTCACATTAAATTCACTTATTAAAAAATATCATACAACATCATCAAGTGATAATTATTTCTGGGATGCAAGGATAGTTTAACGTATGAAAATCAAGGTAATATACCATATTAACAGAATGGAGGACTAAAACAACATGATTTGTCTCGATGCAGAAATGACATTTGAAAAAAATTCATTTTTTCAGGATTAAAAACTCTTAACAAATTAGGCATAGAAGGAATGTATCTCAACATAATAAAGAATATATATGAAAAATCATAGCTAACATTATACTCATGGTGAAAAACTGAAAGTGGGGTAGCCCGGGTGGTTCAGTGGTTTAGCACCACCTTCAGTCCAGGGAGTGATCCTGGAGAACATGGATCGAGTCCCACGTCGGGCTCCCTGCATGGAGCCTGCTTCTCCCTCTGTGTCTCTGCCTTTCTCTCTCTCTCTCTCTGTGTGTGTGTGTGTGTGTGTGTGTGTCTCATGAGTAAATAAATACAATATTAAAAAAAAAACTGAGTGTTCACTATTAGATCAGGAACAAGGCAAGGATGCCATCTACTGCTTCTATTCAGCATAGTATTGAATTGGTAATCAAAGCAATTAGATAAGAAAGAGAAATTATCTCTGTTCAAGGTGTAATTATATGTAGAAAACCCTAAGATTCCACAAAAAAAAAAAACCCTGACAGAACTAATTAACAAACTTAGCAAAGTTACAGGATACAACATTTACACTAAAAAATCAGTTGCATTTCTATACACTAACAAATAACCCAAAAAGTAAATTAAGAAAACAAATCCATTTATAATAGAATCAAAAAGAATAAAATACTTAGGAATGAATGTAAGGAAGTGAAAGACTTTTATACTGAAAACCAAAAAAATAAAAAAAATAAAATCTTGCTAATAGAAATCAAAGAAGACACATATAAATGGAAAGATGTCCCATATTCATGAAGTTGAAGACTCAATATTGTTAAAACGTTTGTACTACCCAAAGCAAACTAAAGATCACTGCAATTCCTATCAAAAATCCTGATGACACTTTTTTTTTACACAAATAGAAAAAAAAAACATGAAATTCTAAGGATTCTCAAAAAATTTTGAATAGTCAAAACAATATTTGCAAAGTGACAAAGCCAGAGGCCTCATAGTTTTGATCAAGGCCCCTTGATTTCAAAACATATTACAAAGCTACAGTAAGCCAAAACAGTATGGTACTGGAATAAAAACAAGTGACAGATACATAAACCAACTGAAATAGAAAGCCCAGAAATAAACCCTCTCATATAGGCTCAAATTATCTTTGACAATGGTGCCAACAATACACAATCATAAAAGATAATCTCTTCAACAAATGATGTTGGGAAAACTGTAAAAGGATGGAGTTAGACCCCTACATTGCCTCATATAACAAAATTAACTCAAAATAGATTAAATATCTAAACATAAGACTTGAAACTATAAAACTCCTAGAAGAAAATATAGGGGAAAAGCTTCATGACAGTGAATCTGACAATGATTGCTTTGATATGACATCAAAAGTACGGGCAACAAAAGCTAAACTAGACAAATGGTACTATATCAAATAAAAACTTCTGTGCAGTAAACAATCAACAGAGTGAAAAGGCAGTCTGTGGGATAAGAAAGAACATAAGCCATATATCTGTCAAATGGTTAGTATTGAGAATATATAAAGAAATCCTAAAACTCAATAACAAAACAAACAATAGGATTAAAAAATGGACAGAAGACTTAGACATCACTCCAAATAGGATATAGAGATGGCCAACAAGTATATGAAAAGATGCTCAATATCACTAATCACCAGGGAAATGTATATCAAAACCACAGTGAGATACCACTTTGTAGCTGTTAGGATGGCTACTATCCAAACAAATAAATCAAAAGGGGATCCCTGGGTAGCTCAGCGGTTTAGCACCTGCCTTTGGCCCAGGGTGCGATCCTGGAGTCCCAGGATCGAGTCCCACGTCGGGCTCCCAGCATGGAGCCTGCTTCTCCCTCCTCCTGTGTCTCTACCTCTTTCTCTCTCTCTATGTCTATCATGAATAAATAAATAAATAAATAAATAAATAAATAAATAAATAAATAAATCTATCTTTAAAAAAAACAAATAAATCAAAACAAAACAATAAAAAAACCCAGAAAATAACAAATGTTGGCATTGTTGTAGAGAAATGAAGCCTTGTGCACTGTTAGTGGGAATGTAAAGTGGTGCAGTTGCTATGGAAAACAGTATGAAGATTCTTCAAAAACTCAAAAATATAATTAGTATATGATGTATAAATTCCACTTCCGATCACATATCCAAAAGAAATGAAAACAGAATCTCAAAGAGATATACACACACCCTTGTTTATTGCAGCAATATTCATGATTGCCAAGAGGTGGAAGCATCCTATATATCTACTTGATAGATCATAGATAAAGAAAATATGGTATATACAGGCAGTAAAATATTATCCAGCCTTAAAAAAGAGGAAATTCTGTCATATGTTCCAGTAAAGATGAACATTAAAAACATTATGTTAGAGAAACAAGTCAGTCACAGAAAAACAAGTAATGCAGGATTCCACTTAAATGAGGTATCTAAAGTAGTCAAAATTTTAGAAACAGAAAGTCCCCAGAGGCTGGGAGGAGGTGAAAAAAAAAAAAAAAAAGGATGCTGTTGTTCAAAGAGTATACAGTTTCAATTTTGCAAAAGGAAAAAGTTTTAGAGATACATTGCACAATAAGGTGCATATAGTTAATACTATTAACTGCATCTAACTGCTGTTCTGTGCATCTTAAAAATAGTCAAGATGGGTAAATTTCATGTTATGTGCTTTTTACCACATTATAGAGAATGCAGCGCAGTGCATTTATAAATAAACATCAGTGGGGATTGTGGAACATATTGTGCAAATAAAGTATAATCAGATAAGTAAACAGTAAAATATGTTAATGGTTTAATAAAAATTATTAAAATTACTATAGCCTCTTTCCATTTTTAGAATTATATTTTATGTAGCTTCTAAATTGAGAGTTTTCATAATTGTTTCAAACAAGCCCCCCAGTTTAAATAAAGCCAAAACAAAATAGATGGTTTCATATATTCAGGAACTGGGACTTCATCAAAATCATTAATCTAAATATATTTGCTTTTAAAACTAAAATCAGCTGATGGTTGCTAAAAAGTAGGATTGAGCTAATTTAGAGCTTTAAAACTAATTAGAATTTCAAGGTAGGCTTACTAAGGGATGTAACACCTAGAACTACAAAGAAGTGATCAGAGATTTAAATTCTCTTTCAAAAGTTATAAAAAAAAGTTATAGCCAAATTAAACTCAGATTTTTGTAAATAATATACTGAATGCATAATAATATTTTATAATATTAGTTATGCAAATTTGTTATTCCCACAGATAATTTAATTTCTGGTGTCCTCACAATAGGATATTATAAAAAGATACAGGACATCATAAAACTACAATATGTTATTGAAAACTCAGAATGAAGAAGCAAGATCCAAAGCTTAGGTCCTGAAACTGAAGTACAGGTGCTCTTAAGAGAACTCAAGAATTTGAGGTTGAATGCCTTCAGAATGTATTGGTTTAAAAGTAATTATGTTTTCATTTTTTGATTATTTCTAATATGATTTAGTTCAATTGCTTTTCCCATTTGCTTTTAATTCCTATAATATACGAACTCAAATGAGTTCCATTTGCTAAATATGAAATATATTCCATGTCATTTATCTCTATTAGGTTGGTACACCTGACAGAAAATTAATGTGGTTTTGCATTACTCAAATTATTTTTTTCCCTTTTTGAAAGATAATTCAGACCACTACTGGCTTATGAGAACATTGTTGCTTTTTGTCCATCTGTATTTTTTCTGGCATTTTAATACTATAGTGAAATTTGCATATAATTTTAATTAGATCCTTTACAATATTGTGAATGTTAATAGCTACATTAAAATGCTTTTTTTTTATAGGACTATACCTTGCACATGTCCTACAGGAAAACTATACATTGTTCCTATACTCAAAAGTATTGTGATTTCCTGTAAGACTGGAATCTGACTATTAAATGAATCAGAAAATAGGATGTTTAAACTGTTTCTCGAGCTCTAGCTTGAGGGTATGATTGGATACACTTTTTTTTTCCCTTAGAGATAATTTCTATAACACAAATTCCTAGAAGTGGCTGTAATCAATGACAATGCATTTTTAAAGCCTCTTGCTATTGCCAGATTGTCTTACCAAAAGGTTATTACAGTTAAAAATCCTCACCAGAAGTTTGGGAGCTTGCCAGGTTGTGTGTAGTTCTTAATTTCTTGACTTGAGTGGGGGCTACATGTGGGTGGCCTCGCCTCTCCCAAAAGACCCTCTGGCCTTTGTTGGCCAGCCCTCATCTTAGCCCCCAAAATGGTGATGAGGGGCTAGGAAGAATGATAGCCTCATACCTTGATGTCAGTAGCCTGGGTTGGGGTCACCAAGTTGACACCCAAGTATCCTTGAGTTTGCTCATACACGGTCACTTTCTCCTTAACCTTAGAAGATGTTCTGAATAATATGTATTCACATTAATATCAAAGTGCACAGTTTGTAGTGCTCAAAAGAATCAATACTGGCATTGTAGAGGCAGCAAGGCAGTGGAAGAGTCCTGGTTTTGGCAGAGAAGACTTGAGTTGGATTAGAACTCAGTCACCTACTGTACATTTAGTCTTGGATAAGGTCACTGAACTAATAAGGAGGTCAGTTTCTCATGAGAAAAATTAGAATTCTAGATGGTACTAACCTTTAAAGGACCTTGCAGCACTAAATAATCTGGTTCTATACTTTTTGGCTATAGAAAATTATTCTAAGAGGGATAAAAGTGGAAGGCTAAGAACAGCACACATTTAGTTTGTACTTAAGTAGAGCATATTCCTTCAGTTAAAGGGACAATCTGAATCTACTTAATTGTAAAAGGGAAGATAATCAAACAGCAAAATAAAAATTGCAGCTCGAAGAATAGTTGAATGCATAGTAGGGCAAGAAAAGAAAAGAAATCTCTAAATAAAAGAGTCAACATGCAAAGTTATTTATGCCTATGTATAAAGGAAAATTTCTAAATTATATCTATTCAAAACATTACATCAAGTTCTCCTTTCTAGTCCCCATGAGAGAAATTATGCAAAGTATTGTTTTGAAAATGATTACATCAAAATATAAAATTTCTAGAAACTTAACAGCAAGCTTAACATTATTCAGTGTATGGGAAACTTGGCTCCAATAGTTTGAACAGATAATTAGTAAAATAATCACTCAGGAAAATGTGTCATGAAAATTTGGTAAATAATAAGTAAATATAAAGAGCAAATTTGTGTATTTTTTCATGTTGAATTGGAAGATTATTCTTTCCTATTGGGTTCAATTCACACAGTCCAATTTATAAGTAAAACAACAAAATATATGTATTTTTCTGTTCCTAAGATATTTGTATGGTATGTACACTAAATGCCTATTATTTTAAAAATGGCTTATGTAGAATATTCTATCAGATAAGATAATTATTCCAGTAAATGTTACTTGGACCTTTATTATTTATTAAACACTGTCATGGAATTTCGATAGTAGAGAAGATTTAAAAGAATTCAGACAGTAAGGTTAGCCGAGTTGCTGCTTAGTAAATATTTGTTCAGTGACTAAAACAAAGACACTACCCTTGTCCTCTAAAGGGCTTACTTCTCTTATTTAGCAGGTCTGTCATTGGTACGGTTACTAATTCAACTTTCTGGAAAGTTGAGTAGCCTTTTGAAAAGGAGAAGAAAATAAAACAAGCCTGAGAATGCTTCTTTATTTTATTTCACTGTATAAAATAAAAGAAAATGAGAAGTAAATGCTAATACTTCACCTTTCAAGTAGTATTTAACATTTCATTCTGAGCATTCCATTGTTATTGTTCCTGGTCAATAAATCTAAATATGAATATTGTTTTCCTATAGTCATTTACCTAATTATTTTATACATGGAAAGCATAAGTGGGTATATATACTCACATTAGCCCATTTCTTATATAAAGGTTGTTTAGGACTTTAAAGAATATGTCAGAACTGCACAATTCTATTTTACTGCAATAAAGACAAGGAATTTTTTAAGTTGGAAAGAACTTTTAAGTTCAACCCCACAATTTACATATAAAGAAGTCAACAACTTGTCCCCAAACTAATCTGAATCTGTTTTTGTCTCAGGTGGTATTGGGGGAACCACTGCTCTGGATTATTCCCTGCTTTAGCCATTAAATCACTCATAACATACTCATTAGATTACCCCAAATATTCAATTCCCTTGACCATAAGGTTATGAAACATGACATAATCTGACTTCAGTTGTGTGAGTGACTTCTGTGGTATTATGCAAAACAAGATTAATCATAATGCAACTTTGTTAGACATGTAGGAGATAAACTAATTCACAATCTAAAGCATTTTATGTTGAATATTTCATTTGCATTCACTCTATCCCTCAGCAGCAAATAGGATGAATATTGCACATCAAGGGACTTATGTTTTATTTATTTAGTTAGTTTTGTTAGTTTGTTTATTTTTTAAGGTGCTTATATTTTAAAGTTGAACTGAAGGCAGACAATTTCTGAATTACTGAATAAGTTTATAAATTTCCTGTTATGTGAAATTAAAATGAAAATCCTAGTCATCTGATTTTAAGTTAGTGTCTAATCTAGAGTTCTTGAAAGATTAGCTTCATACAAATGAATTCCCTATGGAAATAAGGGCCTAACTTTGAGTATCTGGGTACATTTAACTTTAGTACATTTCTTTTCAAATGAATACCATACACAATGTTAGAGGGAGTATAACTCTAAATCCATTTATCTGTAATTGTGCATTCCAATGCATTTTAGCAAAACCAGCGGCCAAGTGGAGAGTAAACTCATTAGTTTTGAAAATCTGTTATTGATAGAACAAAAGCAAACAGGCACAGATCTGATTAAAATTCAGAAAGTCCAAATTCCATCCAGGGAAGAAGGGAGTTAAAGAAAACTCAACTTCCCATAAGTTGTCTCTGTGCTTCTTTGGTTGAAGAAGAACCTGCATTGCAGCTAGAGATTTACTGACCATATTAATAATTTGTTGCACATGGGAAGATTTTCTCCAAAGAATCAAGACTAGTTACTGCTGTTGCAGAAAACTTAGTTGTTTCCTTGCAAGCCCATTTTTTCTGCTGGACTGCTCTCATTGTGTTTATTTATGAGACTATTTGTTATGCTTCTGGTATAACTGTACACATCATTCACAGTCTTTCCCCTCTAAAAATTTGAAGTTTTATTCAGAAGGGTGTAAGAACTCACTGCAAATGTGGCTGTGTTTAAGAGAAAAATAACAACAACAACAAACAACAACAGCAACAACTACCAACTTGGTCTCAGTCCTCCAGAAGGAGATGGGGTAGAGGAAATAGGTCATCATGAGTGATGGCATCACTACCCAAGTAGGTGGGAATGATATTTTCTGTGAGATCAGGGAAAGTAATTAAGACAATAGAGCAAATAAATTAATGCTCGTGGAATTACTATGTGTAATTGTTTCTTTTTATGTCTGGGAGGAAAGAAATCAATGGATTTCTTCCAAAAATAGTCCTCAATTTAACAACAGCATTTTTTCTTAATGTAGCTATAATTGAATATTTATTTAGAGGCAAATTGAGATCTTATGCAAGTGAAGAACAAAGCATTCATTCCCAGTCATCATGGCACTCCTTTCATTTCATGTAATGTTGATGAACAGTACCATTAAGTGCAAATAAAGAGAGAAGACAGATTAATTTTAAAACAACCCATTCTATTACAGAGATGAGTTTTTTCTTTTTCTTACTTTTTTTTTTTTTTCTCTCAGTCTTAAGGCAAGTCATGATTAGTTACAAAAGAATTGCAGGGGTATAATCAGAGACCAAAATTGTCTTTTCTAGTTGTTTTGAAGTGCATAATATGCTAATAAGCTGTTCATTAAATGGGTATTTTCTATTTAATTTAAGAAAGAGCCCTTTGTATTAACAAAGCTTGTTTGACTATTTTCATAGAATGAGCTATAATCACATTTTTGGAATAATTTACAAAGATTGTAACAGCTTATTACTTTGCAGCTTACCTCAAAGTGGGCAAAATTAGATCTAAGTTTTTGTACAGGACTGCTCCAAGAACAAATACCAATGATTCATCTAATTCTAGAAAAAATGAAATTAAAAATATTAGTGAAGTGACAAGAAAAATACTGTCTTATAAAATTTGTAATCTGCTCATTACAAGGGGATTCCAGTACTTGCTGATGCAAAGTTGAATAGAAGAAATGCCTTCCTAACCATGCATTAGACAGATTAGCCCACACACCATACATATTAATGGTAGCTCAAAAAGATGTGTTTTCAGTGCTTTTCTGTCATATGAAGAAGTAACCTTCCTTCATCAGGCTGAAGAGGCTACTGTAGTTGCAGCTGAGTTTCAATTCCCAATGATATGGGAAAAGAGAGACAATATTCTTTTGGACCCAAGCTAAAGGTCAAAATCTCCAAGGTAAAAAACAAGACTACAATGTCACTATCAAAAGTAGCCATTAACTTTAGAGGCTACTGAAGATGTTCTTAAAACTTAATTTTTTTTTCTTAAATTTGCTTTTATATACCAAAATAATATCTACAAACCAAAGCAAAAGTGAGGAAGAAATAAGAAATGACTGTGTGGAAAATGCAACATGTTTCCATACCTAAAATTAAACTATGCCACGTGCTCTACTCTGGGATGAAACTGTCAATATTGAAACCTAACCATGCCAAGCTTAGGTCTATAATTTGCACTCGTATTTCTTTTTTTCTATTTTAATGAGTCCTTTCCTCCATTAAATTCAGATTTAAAGACCAAATGTAAGTTTTCTATGTTTACAAAATTAGCTTAGATTCATGATTGTAGACTGTTACTAAGTTGTTTGACACAAGCAGATTTATATCTATTGCACTATTAAATTACCATATTATAACTGTTTGGTTCAAAGCTCAAATTATTTCACATATTTACCTTTTGATGATGACACAGGAGTAAAAATGCTTTTTGGAATGACTACTCTGTCTTCTGAGTTTCTTGCCCAGTCAACCATTCCCTTTCGTCCTTTCATTGGGAAGTTGATGTCTGTTAGAACAGAGGCTGCAGGAAGCTTCTGAATGCTAGCCACTATTAGAAAAGAAGTAATAATGTTAACTAAGATCTTTCAGTGTAATAAAAATTGACCAAATTAAACATTGCTATATTCAAAATAAAATTTTAAGCCAAAATTATATTTATCAGAGCCACAGAACAGACTTATTTCCTATTATTAGACAATGTTCATTAAGGTTGCCAATGCTTTTACCTATCAATCTAGATTTCAGTTGCGTTCTACAAGAATCATACAATGACAGTCCATGGAGAATATTCTAAGAAGACCAACATGTACTGCCATTAGTTGTTCATGGCTGACCTCCATTCCAATTGTCAGAAGTCCATACTGTATTTTTTGCTAAATATTTTGATTAACACACTTGATTCATAGGCTGAAATTTGCATTTAAATCTGAACTTTGTCTTCAGAACAAATTTTCCACATTTACATCTGAATGTTATCTTTGGAACAGATTTTTCATGGATTAAATGGGGGACCATGGAGGCATGGAAAGCAAAGTCATATTGCTCTTGGAGACAGAGCTGTGATAATCCAAATAATAAAGCACAAGTAATGCCATAACCACAGAGCCAATATCATATGCAGAAATATCCATTAAGGAGATCAATAACAAATTTTTAAAACATACTCCCACAATTGAAAGTAATAAATATGTACTTTGAATGGAGAATTGTGTCTTTACTTGCAATAAGTATTTTAATATATATTGAAAAAATTCATGAATGATATGTTTGTTAATGCCTGAATATTTATTTTATGTAACAATTATGTACACACATATATGTAATAAAACTATAATAATGAATACTTAAATGCTTGTTGATTATATACTTTTCCAATTAAGAAAATGGTACATACTTGTTCTACATTAAAGTTTCAGGTATGTCGTGAAACCTTAAATAGAAAGATATCAAAGAAAACTACAGAAGCTATTATAATAGTAAGCTAAAGTAAGAAACCATTCAGCTCCTCATAAGTGGATTTCATTCTGAAGAAACTTGTAATTTAAATCAAGAGAATGAAAATTAAGAATTTAACAATATTAGTTATATAAATATATTGCACCACTGGCTTAGTTCCAAATTGAAATGGTTATGTATTATTGTACTTTACTAAAGCTCTTTCAGGCTATTATAGACATCCATTATCAGCATAGGATGGAATTTCATTTGGCTTGTAATTTGACATAATAAGCTTAAAAAAAGGATTTTGTTACTAAATGTTGAAGGAAAGAGGGTGCTGAGTAACACATAAATTTGTTATGGATGTTAAATGCTGTTTTTGGATAGCAGCTGTAATTATTTTAGTTTCTTTAATTTTTCAAACAATATAGTCTTTGTTGTCCATAAATAATCCAGTTCACCTGTCCTGAAAGGTCCAAATTCTCCACTGCAAATAGATGGATAGGTCAGCAAATTGACAGCACATTCTTTCTTAAGGGTCCTTATATGCTTTATTCAGTCTGCAAAACTAAGTTCATCTGCTTCCAAGTCCCTTGACTCTAACTTTGGTTTTCTTGATATTTAAAGGATATTTATTTCACCTCTTTGCTCTAAAAACTGATGGAAAAAAAATGAAGGTTTTGCTGACTGCCACACAACTGGTTTCTGTCATAAAGGAACATAAACAAGAAATAGATTGCTGGACCCCAAAGTCTAATAATTCCTCTGTTTCTATACACCTTGGATAGAAAACAAAAATCAAATGAACCAAAAGAAGAAATTACAAATGGAGGAAGCACATTCTGTACCAGCTCTGATCACTTTATCTTGAATAAATTCTAGTCTAATGCCATACCCTTAAATATACAAAGTGATATAACTATACATGCTTGTATCTCACATGATGAAATCATTCTTCAGTTAAAGGCACTTTAGCTATTAAGTTATGACTATATAGATTAGATTGTACTTTTAAACACAGTCTAGATTAATAAATATAAAAATCAATTAGGATCATCTAATGTACAATTAGATGACAATTTTAAGTACTTCATGTTTTAAAAATGATGTCTACCGATATCTAAGGCTAGCATTTGAATCTTATCAGTCTATGAAGTCAGATCCCTTTTATAATGTGTTTACTGAAAATTTTGTATCTAGGAAGATACCTTAGATGACACTGTGGTTCTTCATGACTCTGACATGATTAACAAGAAATCTTATTTCCATATAGCAAAAATAATTTAAAGATGACTTTTATTTTCTCCTTCTTTTAGTACCTATACCAGTCACTCGGGCCAACTCAATCCTCAATCCCTTCCCTCTTTCACCCAGTTTAACTGTCCAAAACCCTTAGATAAAACTTAGATGCAGTCTTTAGGGAACTTGGAAGCTCAGATGTTAAGTGAATACCAAAGAGGTAAGATGAAAAATGAATGCCTTAAAGTATGCCAACTTTATACAAATGTGTCCAGTCCTGACAAAGGAACATAAATGCAAAGCATAAGTGCACAATCTCCATCCTCTGCTTCTGCAGTAATTGCTGCATTAAAACCAGTCATTGTGAGTGGTTAGATAATAGAGCATCTTTCCTCAAAAACTGAGAAAATGCCTTTCTTACAGAAGATTAAAGTGCTTAGAAGAAACCTCAAAGGACACAGTGTCCCTGAACAAATAGGCACATCTCAAATGCTCCAAGAATTATCCTAAATTTACTGTATCGTGTTTTCATTACAACACTAGATTTGATTTCTTATGCAATAAAAATAGGTGACTCATCACTGATAAACCTTGGAGCAAAACCAGCTGCACTTTCATTTTGCAATTTTAAAACCTTCATTTTGAATTTGGATAGTCAGCATCAAATTCTTTCTCATCAGAAAGCATAAGGAATTTTTCCAGTTGAATCTAAAGCATATGGGCTGCTTTTTGTTTGTTTTTGTTTTGCCACCAAAGCAGGGTGGAGCTTCTAACCTTGTTTCTGAGGAAAAACATGAGATTTTAGCACTTCGCCCTAATTGAGGTCCTGGAGAATGGCAGCTCTGTCAGGTAACGTCCTGCCAGGGAATGCAAATGGTCCACATACAAAAGTTGGAGGTAATTAATTTGATGTATCAGTTGCTTCATGGACAAGAATGGAAGGCAGGTAGCAGGAAAAGATGAGAGAGCCAAAGTGTGTGCATGAATGCTGGAGGGATGAACATAATGGGCATAGAGAGCCAACAGAGGAAAATCACAGTTTACTACAATGGTTCAAGTAAGGACTCTGGATCTGGGCCTGAGCTTCAAATCCTGATATTTTAGGGTAACTATAATGTCCTGTTTTTTTGTTTTGTTTTGTTTTGTTTTGTTTTTTCCAGGTCAGTCCCAGTTTATCTCTGTTTTGTATTATTATGAACAGCATCCACTATTACTCCCCAAACCCTCATTTTAGAAGATAAATTCCATATTCATCTTAGAAGTTGTGTAACACTGGGCCAATTGCCTAACTTCTCTGTGCCTCAATTTCTTCTTCTGTAACATGGGAATAATATTATCTGCCTTACTGGAATGTTGGAAGATGAAATAGGTTACTATATGTCAAGAGGCAAGAGACTGATGCCTAGAATAGTTTCTAGAACATACTAGTGTTAGCTACTAGTATGAAAGTATGTTTTCCCCTTTTCAAGTCCAAAGGAACTACCTCACTGTGTATTCTGTATTACAAATATTGGCTTTTGCATTAAACATCCTTTTTTTCATTGTGCTTCAATGACTTTAGGATTGAGATTACATATTTAAAACTTTATATTGAATATATATTGAATATATATGAATATATAACACATAACCAAAGGCAGGAAATGTGCTTAAATAGAGCTTACCCTTTAGAACTTAAATGTGCCACCTAGGGAGCTGAAGGTTCCTTATTATTCATTCTTTTTCCTTCTTTCCTTACCTCCCCCGTTCTCCTCTTCCTCTCCCTTCTCCTGGGCCTTTTTTCTTTTCCTCCCCCTCTTTCTCTCCTCCCTCCTTCCCTCTCTCTCTCCCTTTCCTTTTTCCAATAGAACCTTCCAGAGGGAAGAAGTTGACTTCCCTGGTTATTTGGTCACACAAAGTCAGCTAGGCTAAAAATCTCTATTGAAAAGGAAAATGACCACAACCTCAAAGACAAATGCAGTGTTACCATTGCCGCCAAGGCCAGCCTGCAAAGAGAACTTCAAAAGCACTACTCTTATGCGCTGACCTAAATGCTTAGGGTAGCAACTCATTTTCTATAAATGAGTAGAGGAGACTCCCAAGCAAGGACATATTATAATCATAAACAAAAGCGTGGGTGGATACTGAAATAGAAGTTTAAGGGATGCCTTAAAAGGGATATTGATGTTTCCGAAGTATTTAAAGTTTACATCATTTTTCATGTTGATTCAGAGGGAACAATTTACATATTAGGTCTTGACTCACCAATACTAGAAAATTGGATGGTTATCAAAATGGATTTGCTTGTGGAAAACATCACTCAAAATTACTAGACGGTCACCTCTACAATTTTGAAATCCTGTCAGAAAAATATGGCAAGGAAGGGACTATACATGGCTTCCGTGTGTTAGAAAGCAACTATTAGTTTTGTTTGTATACTTATAGCAAGCACAGAGAGACCGAGCAAAGCCTGCACATAGTGTGATCCCTTGGCAATTAGCATTTTAAAAGGCCGTGGTTTTCTATATTTATATAGCAATGCTGAGTGCCTTATAAAATACTGAGGGCCCTTGGGAGGGAAGGGAAGGACAGCTGATATTTATTGAACACTTGACATGACCTCAGCATTTGTTAGCCATTCCTTAATTTATTCAGTAAGTATGTATCAAATGGCTCAGTGCTAGGCACTGTTCTTAGCACAGCATTTAGGTAGGTGCTTTACATGTGATATCTTATTTAATATTTATTTATTTTTATTTATTTTTTTTTAAATTTTTATTTATTTATGATAGTGACAGAGAGAGAGAGAGAGGCAGAGACATAGGCAGAGGGAGAAGCAGGCTCCATGCACCGGGAGCCTGACGTGGGATTCGATCCCAGGTCTCCAGGATCGTGCCCTGGGCCAAAGGCAGGCGCTAAACCGCTGCGCCACCCAGGGATCCCTTATTTAATATTTAGAACAATCCTTACTTGATATTTAAGATAACCCTAGGAGGCATCATTATTATCAGTATCCTCATTGTTATTATCCCTATATTCATTTTACAAGTGAGGAAGTAGATTCTGTTTAAGTGATAACATTGTGATTCAATTCTCAGTTTGCCTACTCAGAAGTATATGATTTTGCACTGTGTGGTACAGTTTGATTTTACCCATATAAATTAACAGTAAATTTACTTTGTTTTACTGCAAGATATTTGCACTAAATATAAAAGACAGACATAATGATTCGATGAAAGGAAATAAAACTATTCTCACTTGTCCCAACAGGAGATCAAAACTGGGTACCACTGAAGAATGGTGATTATCAAAAGGAGATATATACACGTACTTTAATTTGTCCAGCATAACCTTTATGTTCTTTTTTTTTTAAGATTTTATGTATTTATTCATTATTCATGAGAGACAAACAGAGAGAGGCAGAGACACAGGCAGAGAGAGAAGCAGGTTCCCTGCAGGGAGCCTGATGCAAAACTGGATCCCAGGACCCTGGGATCACGACCTGAACCAAAGGCAGATGCTCAACCACTGAACCACCCAGGTGTCCCTAATCTTTATGTTCTAACATCTCTATAAAAAATCATATTTTAGGATTCTACAGCAGTACATGGTTTATAGGAAACAGTCAGACAGATTTTGGTTGTTCTTAATCAACCTGTTTCCTCCGTTTATTGGGTCTCTTTCCCCGAAAAGCTAAGATGGGAACACTGAGGGCCAAAGAGAAAGACAGGCTTGCCAGGAAACAGTCTGAAACCATCACTTCCCAAGAAACATAGCCCCTAGGCAAGAGTGTCTGCTACAGAGAAGTATCCCCAAGTCCCAGGATCAGTACACAGACATTTAGATGAGAAATATTCTTCCCATTAGGAATTTACAGGTTTTTCTTTTTCAGAGAAAGTGTAGGATCCTCTAATTATAATTTTCTAATTTTTATTTAAAGATTTATTTATTTACTTTTTAGAGAGAGAAAGCACAGTAGCAGGGGTTTGGGGGTAAAAGCAGATAGAGAATTCTGAAACAGACTCCCCACTGACCATGGACACTGACACAGCAAGGGACTGGATCCCATGAGAACATGAGAGAGATCATGATCATGTTCTGAGATCATGCTTGAGCAAAAAATCAAGAATCAGCTACTTAACGGACTGAGCTAACCAGGGGCCCCTAGGATCCTCTGATTTTTAAAAATAGACAAAGTAGGTACTCAAAATGTAACTATGTGATATATCAAGGATACTTTTTTCAGTTTGTTAGCTTTTAATGACATATATATTGAAACTTTATATTTAACCATTTTACATATCCCTTTCCATCATGAAAATAAAAAAAAAACTTGTAAATTACTTGTGAATCATTAGCTTCAGATTCTGTTTTTATCCATTGTCTGTTTTGTTTTTGTTTTTGTTTTATTTAAATATAAGCCTAGAAGTCCCTGCACAGCACGGCTTATTCTTCTTTCTGCCCACGGTATTTTTTTTTCCCCTTACAGTATTTTTGACAGACTTTAGTGCTCTCCATGAAGGAGTCCCTTAGCTTCTTCTCAGGTCACTTCTATATCCCTAACATTTAATCATACTTATGCACATGGTATGTCCATAGTCACACATGACTCTGGCTAAAGCTGAACTGTTTCAACCAGAAATTGGCAAACTACAACCCACAGGTCAAATATTTCCTATCAGCTCTTTTTGTAAGGTCTGCAAGCTAAAAATGGTTTTCACATTTTTAAATGATTGAAAAAATCAAAAGAATATTTCTTAGCATGTGAAAATTATATGAAATTTAAATTCCAGTGTCCACAAATGAAGTCTTACTGGAACACAGCCACATCCAGTCACTTACATACAATCTAAGATTGCTTTCTTGCAACAGTGGCAGAGTTCAACAGCTGCACTGAAAACTATGCAGTCCACAAACCCTAAAATATTTACTGTTTGGCCCTTTGCAGAGAAAGTATGCCTACCTCTGTTCTAGACATATGATGGAGAAGCTTTTTTTAAACAGTAAAATTTTTCTTTAAAGAGAAACCCATTCTAAAAAACATGGGTTTCTGTACTTATTCTGCTACCTATTGCATGTTTTCCCTACCTTTTCTTTCAATGCTACACTTAGTGGAGGAATTTTAGCTGATTAGATCATTTTTCTTTTAGTTTTCAAAAATAGTATGTTTTGTGGTCTTTTAGAGACAGACACTTTTTTAATAAATGTTCATCTTCTCTACCCAAGTAGTTCATGATTTTACATGTAACATAAATGCAATGTTATATGGGAGAGTCATTTTTGTATGTATATCCAGATAGTAAAAACAAATGAAATAGAAAAAGCTTTAGTGGGGTGCCTGGGAAGCCCAGTCAGTTTAGCATTGGACTTTTGATTTCAGCTCAGGTCATGATCTTAGGGTGATGAGACTGATCCCCACGTTGGGCTCTGCCCTCAGTGGGGAGTCTGCTTGAGATTCCCTCTCTCCCTCTGACCCTCCCCCTGCTTGTGCTCTTTCTCTAACAAATTAAAAAAATAAATAAATAAAATATTTTTTTAAAAAGAAAATGCTTTAGGAAACGTTTTCCTTCTTCTCCCAACCAGAGGAATTAAGAACAGAATTCCTGCAGATGAAGGAACATCAGATGATAATTAACCAAGTACTGAATAAGAAAGAGGAGAGAGAGAGACAGAGGAGAGGGAGAGTACATGCAACATTACTGACTTATTTCTTTTTACATGCACATGTCTGCATGTATGTGTATAATATGCTGTTTTGATATGTGAGCTGTTTTCAATCTTACTAGAGAAGAATTAAGCCAAGGACCTATTAGGAATTAGGCATCAGTGCAGGCAGCAAACAGCAACTAAAGCCAATAATCCAAGGGCTTTCCAAGATAGTGACTCATCCATTCCCAGAAAAGTAATAGCAATGACCAATGCTAAGGGGTGACAAGGGAAAAGAGATCATTGCAGACTCAGAAGCTCATTCTGGAAATTCATTCATCCAAAAAAATCTCTATTGAGTCCTGAGAATGTTTCAAGTGCTATCTTACTACTGATGATTTAACAACTGAACAAGAGACATGAAGTCTTGGCTTTGAAAGAGCTCACAGTCTAGTGGGGAATACACACAATTAGTAAGGGAACAAACAATCCAGATGAGGCTAGATTGTTAGAGTATAAAAGACGTAAAGGATGAGATAGAACATGGTTGTGTGGCTGAAGAAGGCCTCACTGAAGAGGTGCTGTCACGGGATCCCTGGGTGGCTCAGCAGTTTGGTGCCTGCCTTCAGCCCAGGATGTGATCCTGGAGACCAAGGATCAAGTCCCACATCAGGCTCCCTGCATGGAGCCTGCTTCTCCCTCTGCCTGTGTCTCTGCCTCTCTCTCTCTCTCTCTCTCTCTCTCTCTCTCTCTCTCTCTCTCTCATGAATAAATAAGTAAATCTTAAAAAAAAAAAAATGAAGAGGTGCTGTCCGGGCTGTGGTTTGGCAGCTGAGTATGGCACAGGGAAGAGGAAACTACCCGTGCAAACCTAGAGCCGGAAAAAGGCCTGTAATATTCCAGAACTATCAGAATAGTAGCATCTGGGTAGGAGGAATGGCATGAGTTTTTGAAAGGCATGAAATGAGGAAATTTAATATGTCCTAGAGAAATAGTAACACTTCTAATAGGGCAGAAAAGTTTAGGTAGAGAAATAGTAGGAGAAAAAGCTAAGTATGATATCATAGGCTAAGAGATCTAGAGCATGATCAAATTTAGAATTTGAAAATGTAAGTGAGATCCCTTATAATTAGAAGTGATAATTGATAATGTGGGCATTGATAAATCCTCCTGAAGAAAGAATATAATGGAAAGATTACTTTATTCAAAATATTATTTGACCACCCATAACATACCTGGCACAGTCATGGGCACTGAAAATATACCAGTGAACAAAAAAGTTAAAGTCTTTCTGATGGACTGGCATATTATGGGGTGGGGTGGGAGACAGACAAGGAAAACAGACAACTGGATAGAAATGTAAATGATATGATTAGAGATTAATGAGTGGGGTTGGGAAGTTTTCCTAAGTGAGGAAAGCTTCTTTGGTTACCTGGCATTTGTGCAAACATCTGTAAGAAGTGAGATGGTGAGTTATGCAGATATTAAGATGACAGGGGGAAAACAAAGCTAAGAAATGTAGTTTAGGAAAGGCTCACTTTTAGGTGTTAAAGAGAAATACACATAGAAAGATACCAAAAATAAATGGAGAGAGAAAAGAAAACTGCAATCGTGAACTAAGGAACAGAGAGATGCCTTTTAATAAGGACAAAGTGGCTTTAAAAGGAGTCAGAGGTTTTATAAAGATTATGGAGAAGAACCATTGTTTTGATTTGAAACCATACTTTAAGATTAGCTTCAGGTCATGCTCTATTGCAGAGGTTGGCCAACTTTTTCTATAAAAGGCCGAAAAATAATATTTTCAGCTTTGTGGGCCATTAGGCAATTACCCAATTCTGCTAATGTGATATGAAAACAGCCATAGACAATTCATAAATGAATGATCATGCAAGAAAACGTGTTTAATTATGTAATAAAAACTGTCTTGTGTGCTAGTATTGTATGTTTGTGTTTTATTTATTTATTTTTTTTAATTTTATTATTTATTCATCAGAATATGCAGAGAGGAGACAGAGAGAGAGGCAGAGGCACAGGCGGTGGGGAGAAGCAGGCTCCATGCAGGGAGCCCGATGTGGGACTCAATCCGTGGTCTCCAGGGTCACGCCCTGGGATGAAGGCAGGCGCTAAACCACTGAGCTACCTGGGCTTCCCTATGTGTGTGTTTTAATCCAACAAATGTTTATTGGGCAGAACTTTTGATTTCCCAGCACTAAAGCACTTTCTTCCCCAGTGTCACCTACCTTAATTGATGGTGCCACAGTCTACTCAAATGTTCAAACCAAAAACCTAAAGGTCATCTTGACTTCTGGTTTTTCCTTTGCCTCCTATGACTCATCCATCAACACATTCTCTCAGTATTATTTCTATAACATATCTTAAACCACTGTACTTTTATCTCCATTCCATTACCCTCTAGAAACTCCCAGAATCTCTAACCTGAGCTAATACAAGAGCTGCCTAACTGGTTTTCTTGATTCCACTCTTTTCTCTGAATTGCTTACTCTCTCAGAAACTAGAGTTACCTTTAAAAAATAGATAAATCAGATCATATTGTCCCCTTGCTTGAAATAATTCAATGGCTTTGCCAGGGCTCTTAGAATAAAATACAAATCTTATACAATGGCCTACAAGGCTTTGCATGGCTTGGCTTCTGTCTCTCTCTATGGTCACATTATACATGGCTGCTTGTTTACTGACCCAGATCAAATTGTACAGGTCTTTTCTTTTTCACCACAGGACTTTTCCTTTCTAACTAGAACATTATTTTCTATTCTTATCCTTGAGTCTCTGTTAACTTGGTCTGTTTTAACTGCCTTAGCTACAGAAATTCATCCCCTCCTCCAACTGTTCCTCTCTATTACATCACTGTTTATTTTCTTTATGGCCCTCTTCACAATTAAACATAGTCTAGTTTATGTAGATGTGTTTATTAGCGGTTTCCTATGCTAGACTATAAGCTCCAAAAGGAAACATATTTTCTCTGTTTACCACTGTATGATTGAATCCTAACATACAGTAGGTCTAACACAACTCATATATATATATATATATATATATATATATATAAATGAATGAAGTCTACCAACGATAAAATAGAAGAAACTGGGTTTAATGTGATAACTTTGGCCCCTGAAGACAAAAATATCTAGTTTTCTAACTACTTTGTGATCTTTGGCAAGTTATTTAATTGCTCTTCAGTTTAACCATCTATAAAAATTAATACCCTTTCATGAGGTTTAAGCTGAAGGCAGTTAGTTCATTGCCTACACATAGTAAGTAAGACACATTATATGTCACTTGCCTTTTATCCTTTATCTTAACCATTCTCTGCCTTGTGTAAAATATGGTGGAAAAATAAAAAAAGAAAAAGTCTTGAGTCAGAAAGATATTACAATCTAGTGAGACATCTGCTTCACACTAATATCTTAAGTATGGGCAGAATGGGTAATAAGAATGTTTCTTCTGAACTCCAAAACTGTCTATTGAACTATTCAGTTGGAAGTCTTCAAGAATCTTAAATGTAGCACATCTGAAGATTTACTCTTGATTTCTACTCACCCTTCATCTAAGGGTGACTTTTTGCATATAGTCATCCCATATCTATAAAGGGTACCTCCATCTACTCTTCCCCCAAGACAGAAAACAGGAAGTTATCCTTGACATGTCCATATTGTCATTCCCAGAATCTCATCATCACTGTGCTTGCTATTTTTTTCCAAAGCACAACTTAAAGTTGTCTTTTTATCTGTTTTGATTGCTACACATTTCATCAAATCTTTAAATTAAAAACTCACTATATTCACTACTTCCATTCTTCCTATGCACTTTCCACACTGCAATGAGAGTATTTTTTAAGCAGAGTTGAATCGTGTTACTTCCTGTTACACTTGTATCAGATAACAAAATTCTCTCCAGGGTCTCCATGACTTGATCCTTGACTTCCTCTTCAACATTACCTCATTACTTTCCCCATTTACAAGCACTCTCCAATCATACTTCTGTTCTTTCATTTAATAACAAACAGTTCTGGGACACTTGGGTGGCTCAGTGGTTGAGGTCTGCCTTTGGCTCAGGGCATGATCCGAGGGTCCTGGGATTTAATCCCACATCATGCTCCCTGTGGGGAGCCTGCTTCTCCCTCTGCCTATGTCTCTGCCTCTCCCTCTGTGTCTCTCATGAATAAATAAAATAATAATAAAATAAAATAAAATAAAATAAAATAAAATAAAATAAAATAAAATAAAATAAAATAAAATAAAATAAAATAAAACAGTCCTTTGATTAATTCTTATTTAACTCAGATCTTGGCTTGAATGCCAACCACTTTCTAGCACAGAGCAACCACTGCCTGCATATCTAAGTAAGAAACGTTAGTTAGCCTCTCTTCATATTATTTACCATGATTTAAATATGTCTATGAATGTATTTGTGTATATGCATTTTGATCTTAAAAATTGGTTTTCCTTGTATTTTCCCATATACAATAATACAAATTATATATTCATTCATTCATCTAGTAAGTTTTATATTTAAAAACTTAAAATTGGGATGCCTGGGTGGCTCAGCAGTTGAGCATCTGCCTTTGGCTCAAGGTGTGATTCTGGGGTTCTGGGATCAAGTCCCATATTGGGCTCCCTGCGTGGAGCCTGCTTCTCCCTCTGCCTATGTCTCTGCCTCTCTCTGTGTCTCTCATGAATAAATAAATAAAATCTTAAAAAAAGAAGAGAGAGAGAAAACTTAAAAAAATAAAATTGAAAACTTAAAATCTTCCCCACTAGAATGTAATCTCTGTAACAACAGAGATCAAGCATATTTGCCTCATCTTTTTGGGTCCAGAGGATAATTAGTACTTGGCAGACACTTAGTAAATATTGATTTAATATAATGAAAAAAGAAGAGCAAAGAACTAATTTTAACTTGGGAGGGGGAACTTGGCAACGTTCAACACATGACTCTAAAATAATGTAAATAAGAACAAAGAGATAACTTCAAGTTGTTCATAAAAATTCAGCCACTTCTGTAGCTCCTGGGTGGCTCAGTTACTTGAGTGTCAGACCTTTGGTTTTGGCTCAGGTCATGATCTCAGGGTCATGAGACTGAGCCTTTCGTGGGGCTATGTGAATGGGGAGTCTCCTTGAGATTCTCTCCTTTTCCTTCTGCCCCTCCCCCTACTTGTGCATGTGCACTCTCTCTCACTCTCTCTCTAATAAATAAATAAATCTAAAGAGAGAGAGAGAAATTTGGCCACTTCACCTTATCAAAAAGAAACCATGGGCCTTATGCCTTTTTCAAAATAGGGAGAACTGAAAAACTGAAAAAACCAAATACAGTTTTTTGAAGAAATAGCAGAGACAAATAGCAGTAACAAGAGACCATCTACTCAGCAGTTAAATACCAACCCTAGTGTTTTATCTCACTTGGCTCCACACTCTCACCTTCACTCTCAACCAAGTACAATCAATCCCATTTTGCAGACTAGTTTTGGATCCTTATGCCTCAAAAACACTTAATCCTCATGGCATTAGAGTAAAGATTTATGGGTTTACAGTCAGAATATAAACAAACTAAAGAATGGTGGGAAAAGTAATACATGAGCTCTACATTTGTGAACCTCATTTCTTTCCCATTAAGTTCAGAAAACATTTTTATTCTTTGAATCTTCAAACCAAAAAGCAAACAAAAAATAAAAATCTCCAACTAAACAATAATTTACTCTTCCTCCCCATACACATGCATGCACAAACACATAAAAACACACATTCTGCGATTAAATTGAGTGTTCTGTTTCATTATAATTTATATGTAGTTTAAAAGCACACAAATCAATTACAGTTTTCTTTCATTTATGTTGTCTAAATTATATTAACATACTTTTCTATTAAGAAACTAATATTTAAAATGTAAATATTCCACATTTCTAATATGCTAATTTTGAAATGTTGTACATTTTCATAATAAACTTTAAAATGGTAGGGGTTACCCTCTTTAGTAAGAATATTATACTTTAGGGAAAAAAATTTTTTAAAAAGGAAGGAGTAAGGGAAAGTTAAAGATAATTAATCTGGCAATGAGTTTGGGGAAAGTAAAAGGAGACAACCTAGAACAAAGGGACACAAGTATTAATGCTCCTAAATAACAAGACAGATTCTTTGAAAAGAGGAGGTTTATATTTCAAAAAGTAATAAAGTAGCCCAAATGGGTACTGAAGTTAATTATTAAAACATTTTGTAGTGGCAAATAAAATGTTTCAGTAACTTAATCTCAATTATATCTGTTTATATTCCTACTGCATTTTAGAGCCTTATTTCAATATATGAGGCTTTGATTTCAGAATACAGATGGATATATAATGTATTATTCAATATAATACATTACTTATTGACTATTTAGTCCCTACAACTATAACATTCTATTTTGTAGTTATTAGCTAAGGCTTAAATAAAATATTATCCAGTATATAAAGTTATATATGCTTTAAAGTTTATTATTATTGGATACACAATTCAGTTTAACTTTTATTAAAAAGCATCTTCATATTTGATGTAACTTAAAAAGAAACAACAAAAATAAAAAAAACTACTTTTCCCCTAAACCCAGAGTATAAATTTTAAAAATATCTGAAACAACTGCATTTCAGATGCAAACACCGATAAATATTTTAGAACATACACACACATCCATACTCACTCACACTTTTCTTTCATATTCATATGCCACAAACCAAAACATAAGATCAAATTAAAGAAATACATTAAACCAGCCACACAAGTAATATTTTTAAAGTTAAAAGTCTTCATGTGAAAAATGTAAGTGGGTGACAAAAGCCAAAAAAATATATTTTTGTCTGTTCAAAAGACATTATTTAAAGACAAAAGTGGGGCAGCCTGGATGGCTCAGGGGTTTAGTGCTTCCTTCAGCCCAGGGCCTGATTCTGGAGACCAGGGATCGAGTCCCACATCAGGCTATCTGCATGGAGCCTGCTTCTCTCTCTGCCTCTCTCTCTCTCTCTCTCTCTCTTTCTCTCTCTCTCTCTTTCTCTCTCTCTCTCTTTCTCTCTGTCTCTCATGAATAAATAAATGAAATCTTAAAAAAAAAAAGACAAAAGAGTCTAATTCACTTATGAATTCAAAGGATATAGTAACCCTAAAGAATTATTTGATGCATCTAGAGGGAAAATTGATACAGTTCTAAGGAATACAGGTGATGTATTACATGTTAAGGAGTAGAAATCATAAAATTAAAGCACAGGGAGCAGGACAAACTGGCAGAGGAGTAGGATTCTCACCTCTCCCAGCCCCTCCAACTTACCTAGAACACTTTCTAACCATCCTGAAAACCTATGAATTTGACCTCAGATTTAAAGAGAACAGCCTGAACGCTACAGAGAGAAGAGTTTTCACTTCTAACAAGGTAGGAAGGCGAAAAAAATTTTTAAAAAATCAAGCGGGGGAGGGGCCTGCGAAAAAAATAAAAAAAGAATCAAGTGAGGGAGGGCCCTGCGAGGAGCCGGGCTAAGGCCATGACGAGAGCCTCTGGACAGGAAAGCCCAGCCCTGGAGAAGTGGGAACTTTAAAAAATCTGCATCAGATTCCTCCCAGACGGAAAGGCACTCAGCAGGGAAATTGGGCCGAACCGCAGGAGGGGCAGTGGAGCCTCCAGGTTCCCGGGGTCACTAACAGAGGACGTGTACCCTGGGGGAAAGCACGCCATACACCGTGGGAAGGATCAGTAAAGGGCTGGAGGGGGCCCACCCCACGGGGCCTCGGGGAGAAGCCAGTGAGTCAGGGGGGTGGCTCGGGACAAGGGGGCTGCGCCCTGCTGCTTTCGGGAGCTGTGGCCCCTGGAGCGTGATTCCAGCAGCTCAGGCCCTGAATCCCAGGGCGTGGGGGGACACAGCCAGGATCCTGCACTCCCCCCGGGATGGATGGAGGTGGGGAGGGCACAGGACAGCGAGGGTGTTCCTGCCGGGCAACCCCGAGCTGTGCAGATCAGCCCCCCTCCACCCCCACCCCAGAGCATCCAGGCCAGCACAGACTGGGAGACTGTGGTGGTTACTGCGGGAGCTGACTCCAGGGCTGCAGGGCTGGCTGCTGCCAGTGGGGTTGTTCCTCCTGGTGTCACCCTGTGCCTGGGAGGGGCGGGGCCGCCAGGGAACAGAGGCCTCATGGGGTCAACAGCTTCCACTGAGCCCGGCACCCAGCAGGGGTGGAGGCAGCTCCCCCAGGTGCACACACCTGAAAGTCAGCACAGCAGCCCCTTCCCCACAAGACCAGCTGGAAGGACAGGGAAAGAGGAAGTTCTTGACCAAGCAGTGCTGGAATGCTCCAGGGGAAGTCGAGGGATTTACAGGATATAGAACCAGAGGATACCCCTCCTATTTTTTTTTCTTCCCTTTTCCAGTACAACTCGTTTTTATATCAGACTGTAAATTTCCATTTTTTCTCTTTTCCCACCTTAACTACAATATTTTACCACCTCCTCTTTTTAAGATTCTTCCTTTTTGACTTTCATATTTCTACAATTACAGGTCCTAGATATATTTTCCTCTTCTAGATTCCCTTCAACATATTCAACTTAATTTTGGGAGATATACAAGATATGTTTTTTTGTTTTGTGTTTTTGTTTTCTCTGCCTTATTTTGTTCTACAACGATGGAAGTTAATACCTTCTAAAACATGACCAACATGCACCCAGAACCAAGTGGAATACCGTACTGGCTCATTCTGTGAGATTCCTCATTACCATTTTGCCCCACTCTTTTATCTCATTTATGTTTTGGTGGTCAATGTTGGGGCTTTCTACAAATATTTCTGGTTTATATAAATTTGGGACTAAGCATCTTCTAACATGAAGAACTTAATATACTTAGAAACAAGAGGATCACCCTCTACCTCTAACTCAGGTAGACTACATTCTCCCTCCACTACAACTTCATCACCATCACCATCTCCCAGTCCCCCCCTCCTTTTTTTTTCTTTTCTCTTTTTCTTTTTTTTTTCTCTTCTTCTTTGGGATCCTTGGCCTTTTATATCTTACTACTTTGTTTAAAAATTTTTCACCTTAGTGGTCCTTTTGTTTCATTTCATTCCGATTTTTGTTTTTAATTTTTGGTCTCTGACCTAAGCAGAATCATGTAGGGTGAAATTTACTTAGGTCGTAGTTGATATTCTTGACTCAGCCCGTTCATACAGTCACTCTGCACTGAGAAAAATGACTAAAAAGAACTCACCACAAAAGAATCAGAAACAGTACTCTCTGCCACAGAGTTACAGAATTTGGATTACAATTCATTGTCAGAAAGCCAATTCAGAAGCACAATTATAAAGCTACTGGTGGCTCTGGAAAAAAGCATAAAGGAATCAAGAGACTTCATGACTGCAGAATTTACATCTAATCAGGCCAAAATTAAAAATCAATCAAACGAGATAAATCCAAACTGGAGGTCCTAACAATGAGGGTTAATGAGGTAGAAGAAAGAGTGAGCAACATAGAAGACAAGTTGATGACAAGGAAGAAAGCTGAGGAAAAAAGAGAAAAACAATTAAAAGACCATGAGGAAAGGTTAAGGGAAATAAATGATAGCCTCAGAAGGAAAAATCTACATAAAGTTGGGGTTCCAGAGGGACAGAAAGCATATTTGAACAAATCATAGCTCAGAACTTCCCTAATTTGGGGAGGGAAACAGGCATTCAGATCCAGGAGATAGAGGACCCCCCAAAAATCAATAAAAACCGTTCAACACCTCAACGTTTAATAGTAAAACTTGCAAATTCCAAAGATAAAGAGAAAATCCTTAAAGCAACAAGAGACAAGAGATCCCTAACTTATATGAGGAGAAATATTAGATTAACAGCAGACTTCTCAACAGACACCTGGCAGGCCAGAAAAGGCTGGCAGGATATATTTAGGGTCCTAAATGAGAAGAACATGCAGCCAAGAATACTTTATCCAGCAAGGCTCTCATTCAGAATAGAAGGAGAGATAAAGAGCTTCCAAGATAGGCAGAAACTGAAAGAATATGTGACTACCAAACTAGCTCTGCAAGAAATATTAAGGGGGACCCTGTAAAAGAAAGAGGATGCCCAAAGAAGCAATCCACAAAAACGAGGACTGAATAGGTATTACAATGACACTAAATTCATATCTTTCAATAGTAACTCTGAACGTGAATGGGCTAAATGACCCCATCAAAAGACGCAGGGTTTCAGACTGGATAAAAAAGCAAGACCCATCTATTTGCTGTCTACAAGATACTCATTTTAGAGCTAAGGACACCTACAGTCTGAAGATGAAATGTTGAAGAACCATTTACCATTCAAATGGTCCTCAAAAGAAAGCTGGGGTAGCAATCATCATATCAGATAAATTAAAGTTTATCCCAAAGACCGTAATAAGAGATGAAGAGGGAAACTATATCATACTTAAAGGGTGTATCCAACAAGAAGACCTAACAATCATGAATATTTATGCCCCTAATGTGGGAGCTGCCAAATATATCAATCAGTTAATAACCAAAGACATACTTAGATAATAATACACTAATAGTCGGAGACTTCAACATGGCACTTTTTGCAAATGACAGATTTTCTAAGCACAACATCTCCAAAGAAACAAGAGCTTTGGGTGGCCCCTGTGGCTCAGTGGTTAAGCCCCACTTTTGGCCCAGGGTGTGATCCTGGAGACCCAGGATCAAGTCCACATCGGGCTCCCTGCATGGAGCCTGCTCTCTCTCTGCCTGTGTTTCTGCGCCTCTCTCTCTCTGTGTGTCTCTCATGAATAAATAAATAAAATCTTTAAAAAAAAAAAAGAAAGAAAGAAAGAAACAGAGCTTTAAATGATACACTGGACCATATGGATTTCACAGATATTTACAGAACTTTGCATCCAAATGCAACTGAATACACATTCTTCTCAAGTGCACATGGAACTTTCTCCAGAATAGACCACATACTGGGTCACAGATCAGGTCTTAACTGATACCAAAAGATTGGGATTGCCCCCTCCATATTTTCAGACCATAATGGTTTGAAACTTGAACTCAATCACAAGAAGAAATTTGGAAGAAACTCAAACACTTGGAGATCCTGCTAAAAAAAATGAATGGGTCAACCAGGAAATTAGAGAAGAATTAAAAAAATTCATGGAAACTAATAAAAAGGAAGATACAACCATTCAAAATCTCTGGGGATACAGCAGAAGGAGTCCTAAGAGGGAAATACATTGCAACACAAGCATCCCTCAAAAATTTGGAAAAAACTCAAATACACATGCTAACCTCTCACCAAAAGGATCTGGAGAAAGAACAGCAAATAAAACCTACAACAAGCAGTAGAAGAGAGTTAATAAAGATTCAAGCAGAACTGAATGAAATAGAGACAAGAAGAACTGTAGAACAGATCAACAAAACCAGGAGTTGGTTCTTTGAAATAATTAATTAGATAAACCATTAGCCAGCCTTAATAAAAACAAAAGAGAAAAGACTCAAATTAATAAAATCATGAATGAAAAAGGAGAGATCACAACCAATACCAAGGAAATACAAACAATTTTAAAAACATATTATGAGCAGCAATACGCCAATAAATTAGGCAATCTAGAAGAAATGGACGCATTTCTGGAAAACCACAAACTACCAAAACTGGAACAGGAAGAAACAGAAAACTTGAACAGGCCAGTAACCAGGGAGGAAATTGAAGCAGTCATCAAAAACCTCCCAAGACACAAAAGTCCAGGGCCAGATGGCTTCCCAGGGGAATTCTATCAAACGTTTAAAAAAGAAACAATACCTATTCTACTAAAATAGTTCTGAAAGATAGAAAGGGACAGAATACTTCCAAACTCGTTTTATGAGGCCTTCATCACCTTAGTTCCAAAACCGGATAAAAAGCCCACCAACAAGGAGAATTATATATATTTATAATAACACTTTAAGGAAGACATTATTATCTATACTTTAGAAAGGAGCCATCTGACGGATTTAGAAATGAAATAACTGTAGAAGCTCAGCTCGTTGTGGTATAGTCAAGGTTTGCAGCTAAATCTAGCTCCAAAGTCAACATGCTTTCCTAGATGCAAAATGGCATCCCCGTTAACATTTACATAAGAGCACCAGTCTTTAATCTGAGTCATATTTTTCAGTTGTCAAATTCAGAGGAAAACTTATTTAATTGGAATTTGGCAAAAGAAGCAATTGAAAAGAGGAATAACTTAGCATTGAATTCTGGTATAACCAAATAAGAGTTTTTAAAAGGTGAAGCCATAAAAGGAGAAAAAAATTAAAATTTGTTAAAAAGGAATCAGAGTCTCTTTTCTCTTCACTTGTTATTGTTACAGAGGCAGACCACTATTGCCATGGAGAAAAGCAATTATTGCTATAGAGACAGTTAAAATGGAATTGTTTTTCATATTCACACAAACTCACAGCAACCTCCTTCTAATTCACTTTATAGCAAAACTGGAAAGATGGCATGCAGAATGCTAATTTTAGTAATTTCACATCTTTATTGTATAAACCAACAGAGACCAGAGGTATTATTTTATAATATTCAAATTTTGTTTTCAATTGGCTTTAGATTTTATGTTTCTATTCTGGCCTGTAAGTGTCTACCAGATCCTGAAGGAATTAACCTCTAACAGAAGAATGTAGGCACACTGGGGAAGATCTATCATTCCAACATGTTTTAGATACAACGTCTCCAGAGAACTAGGAAGTCACTTGGCCCTTATTCTAATCCCATCTCTAAAAGCCTTTTCCTAGTTGGAATCCTCTTCCTCTTCAGGATCTCTTGAATGGAGGCAAAACATTGATCCCTTTATGCAAAACTTCTTTTCATAGCTTCAATAGGGCACAGAAGGCATGAGCAACTTTTTTGCAAAAGCTTGTGTTCTTTGGGGCACCTGGGTGTCTCAGTTGAGATTGAGCACCCCATCAGGCTCCAAGCTCAGCATGGACTCTGCTTGGGATTCTCCCTTTCCCTCTACTCCTCCCAGCTGCTCTCTCTCTCTCTAGAAATAAATAAATAAAATCTTAAGAAAACAAACAAACAAAAAACAATCCCTGTTCTTTATAGAGAATAATTACAAAAAACTCAACCCCAAAATGTTTGTTATTAGGTTTATGTGTCAACATGTGAAAAAAAAAAACATGAATTCTGTCTATATTTTCATTAAAAATTTTGAAGTTTTGAAATTGTGTTTCTTGATTCAGAACAGCTTTCACAAGCCATGTCCAATAATACACCAAGATGTACCACCAAAGCATCTATCTTCACCATCTATGTTACATGCATTTTGTCCTTTAGGCTTTGAACTCTTTCTTATAGGTATACATAGCTAGCTAGGGAGGGGTCAATGTTTCCTCTGAGTTTTCCCATTCCTGTCCCAGTGTTGCTGAGCATTACTGTGCATTCTATGTTGTACATTTCTAAATGAAAGTCCTGTGACCTCATTTGTTTTCTTCAGACCACATTCATTTTCCCAGTAAATATAAAATCCAAGACAAATAATAGGCTTGAAAGCTGAAGATTTGGTCTTTATCCATTCTCCACTAGACAGCTATTGAAGGAACAGAGACTTAACGAGTAACAAGTTCACAAAATTTTCATTGGCTAAGAAATGTTATAAAAGTTTCCTTAAAGGTAATCAAAAATTCTTTAAAAATGTGTAATTGGCCAGAAAGCAATTTTAAAACTCATAATAAAGTAGATATATATGAAAAATACTACTACAAAAGAAAATAAAGGTCAGGGGTCATTTTACCTTGATGTAAAAATACAGAATACAGGAGTAAGATTTCCCCAGAGTCATATTAAAACTACAGTGAAGTTCTTTATATAATAGAAGTAGGTTAGAGTGTGGTTGGCTGAACAAGATAATGAAACAAATCTTTAACTTTCAATTACTAAGATGCAAAGGGATAAAAATGTATTGACTCTGAATGGGAAGCACTGATGTAAGACAAATTGTGTGAGTGACCTTAAAACCATGGAAGCAAGGTTATTAGGAGTAAGTAGTATCTTGAATATTTGGGAAAATGTTAATTTGGGAAATGCTGTATAATTAATATAAGGGATACCTTACCAAATTATTTTTTTGAAAGCATGACAAGTAAAAGAAAAAAAGCAAAGACATTTTCCTATATGTTGTACTCAAATGGTACTTCTGAAAAGAGTTCCTTAGAATAATAGCCACTGTCTGACACTAGGGAATTTTCATTCAATGTACACTCAAATAATGTATATGTAAGGAAGTAAGATAAAAGGCCTTCTAACACAGCAAAATGTAGACTCTATTCCTAACTATATTTAAACTGGGATAAGAAGCAAATGCTGTTAAAGATCTGGAGACCAAATGAGAAATTCACAGCAGAGAAGTAGTTAGAAGAGCTAGGAAATGGCATAATACAGGAATAATGGAGGAAAAGTTTAAGACATCTGGGTTACTTGAAATGAGAAATAATGGCTATTAATGATGCTTTCTCGTTTGAGTTTTTTAGGGACAAGAATCATTATTTAATGACTACATGAATAATTGTGTCTCGAATAGGCTGTATAAAATAGATTAGATGAGCCTAAAAATATTATGTAACTATTTTCACTTCAGTACCCTCTAAAGGAACATAGGCACACTGATTATTTGAAACACTGTAATATGATATATATTTTCTGCTTACGGTCCAAGTTATAACCATGATACTAGTACAACTTCAGATAACATATCTTAAGCTATAGAGATAAAGGTGCTTTGCAGAGACATTTCCAACTTAGGTACTTTAATATATTTTTTATTAAAAACATACTTCTATTTAAAAAGAAACTACAAAATAGTTTAAGTAGAATAGAGCTGACCAGTTTATGGCTGGAATTGGTTGACCCCTAAACATTTTTCCATTCTTGAGCTTCCATGACTTGATAAATAGAAGGAACATTAAAATGATAGGCAAAGTAGAATTCATTTCATCTGATAACTAGAAGCTCAATCTGAGTTAGAGCTTTAAAAAGTCATTTTAAGGAGTGATTTCATTCTAGCTTTTGCCCAGGAATTCAGATGGTGGAATGGTGACAGAAGGCTGATGGCTTCACAGTATAAAATTGCTTATACTGTGGAGCAATGATGTCTGCTGGACTCAGAAACAAGAATATATAAAACAAAAACTGCTGTGACTATAGTTACTAATACTGTATTATATATTTAAAAGTTACTGAGAGGGGCACCTTAGTGGCTCAGTCAATTAAGTGCCTGCTTTTAGCTCAGGTCATGATCTCAGGGTCCTGAGGTCAGGTCACACATCAGACTCTCTGCTCAGCAGGGAGTCTGCTTCTCTCTCCCTTTGCTTCTCCCTCCTGCTCTCCCTCTGTGCTCTCTCTTTCAAATAAATAAACAAATAAAGTCTTTAAAAAAAGGAACCATGTAGGATGTAGGCTGAGGGATACAGGCATATAGTGATATGATAATTCTTATTGGTCCAGATGTGAAAGCTCATTGGTTTAGACCAGATGCCAGTGGTAAGAGTGAGAAGAGGTCAGACCTGGAGACATTTTAAAGCTTGATCTTACAGAGTTTACTAATGGTTAAAACAGGATGTGAAAAGAATAGAGGACTCAAGAAAATGTCTCCAGTACATTTCCAAGAACTCAACTACAAAAATAAGACAGTTTTATGTCTAAATCTGTATCCCCTAAAGAAAAGTCAAAAACCTACTTTGGCAAACATTTAAATGTCTCTAAAGTTTAGGTTCCAAAGCAAGCCTGTCTTAGTTTATTTACTTTTTTCTTTTCTTATTCTTTCTAAAATTTTTATTAAGGTGTCATTGAGATATAACATTGTATTAGTTTTAGGTGTATAACATAATGATTTGATATTTGTATATATTAGGAAATGATGATACAAAACATTAATATTTATCACTACATTTAGTTACAATTTTTTTTTCTTGCAATGAGAGATTTTAAGATATGATCTGTTATGGGGCACCTGCTCAGTTGGTTGAGTGTTGGACTCTTGATTTCAGCTCCGGTCATAACCTCAGGATTGTGGGACTGAGCCCTGCATCAGCCTCTGAGCTGAGTGTGGAACCTGCTTGTGATTCTCTCTTTGTCTATCTCTGTTTCCACATCCCTGCCCTGACTTTGGAGCTCTCTCTCTATATCATAAATAAATAAATAAATAAATAAATAAATAAATAAATAAATAAATCAGCTGTCTTAGTAACTTTTACTTTTTTAAGATTTATTTATTTGAGAAAGAGAGAGCAAGAATTATTAGATTAGGACACAAATCAGATTAAGTCATGTTTCTACCCTTACATCTTTCAATGGTTTTGCATCTCCTTCAGACCTATAGTCATATGCCTTCCCCAGGCTGGCGCTCCCCCTTCCCTTTCTGACTTCATTTCTTCTCCCACCCCCTCAACTCCACACCACCTCAACTACTCCATCTTCACCTCCTTTAGTGCCTCTACTATATCAGGCAGAAGGATGCCTTATGACTCTTACACTTATTGTACTTTCTGCTTGAATTATTCTGTCCCCACTTATCACTGTGCCTCATGCTCCCAAGGCCTTCAGGTCCATATTCAAATATCACTACTTTGATTAGAAGTCTTCCATGACGATCCAGCCTAAAATGACTGTTTCCTCTTCATTGTCTACCCCCTTACCATGATGGATTGCTTTATTTCTTTTCATATCTCTTATAACCCCTGGACATGTTAGATGGTACTTCTTTGATGTCTGTCTGCTACAAAACATAAGTTCCATGAGAGCAAGAGTGTTGTCAGATTTGTTCCCTGAGAAATTCTCAGAACATAGAATAGCACATATTTATAGAATGGCACGTATTTATTGAATAAATGTCTAAATCCTTTTAAAGCCAAAAAATCCATATATCATTATCAATCTATTATAATGACATTAAGGAACACCTAAAATAGAGGTCTCAGCTGAGTGGAAGAGAGCCCCTGAGTAGTATGTCTTGCTTGCCACTAGAGGGGTCTAAGATAGCCTTTGTCAATAACCTCTCCAGGGCTTCTCCCTCCTTCCAGTGCCCTGCCATTTGAAACAGCAGATCCTAGGAAATACTATCAGATACCTTCTATTCAGTGAGAAGTAATCAAAGAACTCATAGTACTGCATACCATCCCAACTCATAGTTTAAAACTACGTTTGAACTATTTATTTTCTTAAGATAGTATTTGTTTAAAAAGAAAAGAAGAGAAAGGAAAAGAAGAAAAAAAAGAAAAGGAAAGAAAACAAAAAAGGGGAACAAACAGGTATTTTTAGTTTTTCATTTGTGATCTACATAAGGACACACCACTTGCTTCACGTGTCTAGCAAGAAAGAGCAGTAGTGAGCCATTAAGAGAAAGAAGAATCTGACACTTCCCGACTCAAGTCTAGCAGACTGAACCAACGTCAGGTGCTACAGATAAACAAAAAAAGATGATAAATTGTATATTCCTCAAGGTTGGTGTCAAGTGACTACAAGTGTCTGATTTTTAAAGAAAGAAAGCTAGAGATGGGGATATATGAACCACAAAAGTAAGCAATGATGGAAAGAAGATAAGCCTCAAAAAGAGAAGCCACTTTATTTTATAATTATATCATCAGATTGAAGGTTGATTTCTCAATCAAAGAACAAGATATTCTACCAAAGAAATGATTAAATTTATCAGTAGGTGTAAGAAATAACATAGATGTGATGTTGATGAGACAGCATTGTGGAGAGAAAAGAGATGTCAAAATTGTATTATGTCATTCTTCAGATTGAATTTGGATTCAATTTCAGAAAAATATCAAGTATGAATGTTCATTCTGAAAAGCCTAGTGTTTCCTATTTCTAAACCAAAATAGACAGTGATATTTAGCTTGGCAAAGAAAAATATCTCAACTTTAATGTTTTCAAGACACTGGCCTTATTGGATTACTGGAGAAGAACTGAAACTATACTTTCCAGAATCATATCTCTTAGGGTTTATATATAAGAACAACTTTTAAAATTCCTTACAACTGGAACTCTTCAGAAATTCTGTTTCTGGAGAAAAATATCCCTCCCTTACCCCCATCCTTACTCTGTAACCTGGCGTATAACAGGCCATTCATTTTTGTAGCACACTTTTCAAAAACAATTAGAACCTGGTCCCATCTTTCTTGGGCCCGGATCTGCTTTTACAGCAGGAAGAACAAAGCCACCAACTTTTACATAGCCCGGCTAATCATGGAAGTGTGTCCAGGCTTCAAGTAACTTGACTTTTAATTTTTTTTTTCTTGGCAGAGTAATGTAAAATTAAAATGGGGAAAGATATTTAATATTTAATACTAAGCTTTAAAAAGAAACCTGCTATCATTGCTATGTATCTTGATGCAAAGACTATGATGATAATAAAAGAAAGTACAGAAGACACTTGGCATTCAAAGAAAAAAAATAAAATAAAATTCCTTACAGCTAATAACTGTAATATTCTGTATTTTGAAATATTATTAGTCAAAAAATATTACCTTTTTATCTGATACTGTCAACTTTGAATAGTTCCTAAGGAATAGTTATGAGACAGTACTTAGGGGTGTATCAACATTCATCTATGCCAATTAAATCCTTGGAGATAATTGCATCAAAAAGCCAAGGATGTAATCCATTGAAAGCAGCTAAAGAATTCAGAAATTTAGATCCTGTTCATTGTGTCTGCACTTTTCCTGGAGTACTTTTAAGTTATATCATCAGCAGTCACATAAAATTTTTCTTAATTCTTAGTAACCTAATCTTTATTAGCAATTGATATTAGCCAAAGTATTCATTTTGAAATATTCTCTCTCTTCTACTAATTACACATCACTGATCTTATTCTGCCCTGTTCTGGGATTCTTTATACCTACTAGCTCCAACTATTCTGACTCTGACACCTGCCATGTTTTTATGTTTTGTTTTTCCCCCTCAGCATTGATTTTTATTCTGTAACATATAAACCTTCATCTAGTATAACATCTAAATTTTATTTAAACACAAAATACATTAATCTAGTTTTTGCTTGCTGTACCTAGAGATCTCTCCATAGACATATATACAGAATTTTAATTCATATATAATTGACATAAAACATTATATTAGTTTCAGGTATATAATATAATTATTTGATATTTGTATATTATGAAAGGATCACTATGATAAGTCTAGTTAACATCCATTATCACATGTGTTTACAATTTTTTTCTTTTTAGTAAGGACATCATCTTACATCTTTTCTTTCTTATTACTGTCCTGGTAGTTGAAAAAAAGAAACCTTTTATGACTTCAAATATCACTTTTATGCAGTTGATTATCAAATACATATGATAAATTTGACTTCTCTACTAAAGCCCAAGACTACACTTCATTTTTTCACTTAAGGGTTACACTTGCATCGAAACATTAATATGTGAGAAACACTCTTAAATGTTTGTTGAATAAATATAATCATAATTAATACTTTCTTTCTGATACCCTAAGTTATGAAATATTATCATTTCTACCTCAGATCTCAAATTCATAGCCATGATTTGGTTTCTATTCTTACTACCACTCATTCAAATCTTCCTTATCTCCATGGATTGTAAAAGGCCTTCCAGTTTCCATGTTTAAATCTTTATCAATTAAAAAAAATTCTATTTCTGCTCTAATATAAAGTCTTACCAGGATGGCTCTCATCAGGTCAAGATTTGGTAACTCCCTATTGTCTTCAGAATTCAGAACCATCCTACACCATGCCTCAGCATACTTCTCCAATTTTATTTCATTTTTCTTTACCTCTGCACATACACATTTTTATCAAAATAAACCACTTATCTGCTAAACACAGTCTCAACTTTGACAACTCTATACTGTTTTTGTTAAAAGACTGTTCTGGAGTGTAACCATCTCCTTGCCACTCATTGTCTTCATATTGAACTGTCAACAATTCAGTCATCCCTCAAAATTTACACTAAATGTTTCCTTCTTTGAGAAGTTTTCTAGATCCTAACCACAGAACGACATCTCTTGTAAGGAATCTCTGTGCATTTGGTTTATATGACACACACCAAAGTGTATTTTATTTACTTATATAATTATTTTTTTTTAAAAAGATTTTATTTATTTATTTATTTTATGAGAGACACAGAGAGAGAGGCAGAGAGACACAGACAGAGGGAGAAGTAGGCTCCCTATGGGGAGCCCAATACAGTACTCGATTTCAGGATCCTGGGATCATGACCTGAGCCAAATTCAGATGCTCAGTCACTGAGCCACCCAGGCACCCCTACTTATCTAATTCTTTTATGTCCACAATATCCTTTTGTAGAGAAAATTAGTCATTTATTTTAATGACTTGAATAACAGGAAAGGTTTTGCTTATAGGAAGAGATAATTTTCTTTTGATTTTAATTGAACAGAGTCAGTGGGCTAGCAACACATAAAACATCATTATCTTCCTTGAATTCAGTTTGATGAATACAATTCAAGTTATAAGTCCAAAACTAAAATACTTAAATTCTAAAGAATGGTCTATTCTTACCAATAAATAAAGTAAATATAAATGCTACTTGAAATTACAATGGAAAATTGATGGCTAAAACCATAATAAAAACTATAAAACATTCTGTTAAAGGTTTAGACAAATCCTTAGAACAATGGAAATCCATGCACATGCCTCATGGCTCTCGTCATGTAAGATCTCATACATTCTAGTCTGTCTTTGAATGGCAAATCACTGGTTCTCAAATAATGTTCTTTTATTTCCCTTTCAGTGTTTCACTTTCCTTGCTTTATGTTATTGCCTCCAAAAAAAATCTAAATATTTTTGAATCATGAGTCTAATTGTTATCCTTTGATTCTACTTTATACTGTAATTAACAGTTTCAAGAAAGAGAGAATGGTTAGCAAGACACAAGGGACATGAAGTTTGAAATATGGGAGGAGATTTAATTTGACAGTCAGGAGGTTCCAGAAAGCTTTTCTAAGAAGAGTTTCAGAGAAGTGATGAGGAAAACACTGGGCTGCAAGGGATTGAAGAGAAAATGTTCACAGAGAAAGAACAGAAAGTAAGTTTAAACAACTCTTCAAAGAATATTCTTGTTGAAGAAAAACAACTTTAACTCATATTAAATAATATTTATAGTCTCCCTGACCTAATGAATAAAAATAATATTTTAAAAATACATTGAAAAATTCACATCTTTTACTAAAACAAAAACCACTTAACCTGCCCAGCATATTTAGAACATTTAGAATGCAATTTTGTAATAAACTGAGACATACTGCAAATTGGAATCTCTCTGTACCATATCAATTTTTCATGTTCATTCATTTATTCAGTAATTATATAAGCTACTTAGTGTTTAGTTTTTAGTAAGTGCTCATTAACTTTCATTTATTATAATTATCATGTGTCTATTTTGAATGTCATATTCATATGTGAATATGAAAAATAAGTATTCTATTTAAGTTCAATCATTTTATAAATGCATTAGCTTGTTTAGCATTGGACCTTCCCCCTCCAAAAATGAACATGCATGCAATTATATCAAAACATGAACAGATTTTTTAGCATATAATAACATTTCATTTATCAGAAGCTGATACAGGTAGGGGCATTTTTTAGAATAAAGATACTTCAAAACTTTTCATTCATTTTACTTGAAGAAAATCTTTCTAAGATATGTCACTCATTTTCTTGTCATCTTAATCAAATTATAGGCACTTTTATCTTGAGGAATAAAGGCCATGATTTTTATTTTTTTTTATTTAATTTTTTAAAAATTAAAAAAAATATATTTATTTATGATAGTCACAGAGAGAGAAAGAGAGGCAGAGACATAGGCAGAAGGAGAAGCAGGCTCCATGCACCGGGAGCCCGATGTGGGATTCGATCCTGGGTCTCCAGGATCGCACCCTGGGCCAAAGGCAGGCGCTAAACCGCTGCGTCACCCAGGGATCCCAAGGCCATGATTTTTAGATATAAATTGTGATCTTAAGTCTTAGAATTAATGTTCTCAAAGGTTAGCCATGAGTTGGTTGTTCCTACAGAATGGGCTCCATACTCTGCTATATTCTTTCAGTACAGATTTGTCCCTATTGTTTCAGCATTTCAGCTATTATATTTGCTATATGTTTTTTACAGCACTATCTCTTCCAACTCATTCTATCTAAACCAGGAACCAAAAAACAGAAATCCTGAAACCATATTTAAAGTTGAAATAAAATAGTCTATCAGTAAGGTTCTGAGACTCTTATTACACTATATGGTCTTTATAATATTTATTTTTGGCTATCAACTGTATCCCAGAAAAGTGAGGTGGTAATGCATACAGGCTTTGTGGGAAAAAAAAATTAATCTACTAAAAGACATGATGACCTCTTGTGGTTCTTTAAGTAGTCTTAATCCAACACTCCCTGAAGAAAATGAGTATAAAGAATAAGCAAGCTTCCTTTAGTTACCTAGTCTCTACTTATTATTCATAAACTGTGTGCATATGTGTGTTTACATGGGCATACATGAGCACACATGCACACATGCATGCATATGTCTCTCTCTGTGTGTGTGTGTGTGTGTGTGCTTAGTATAACGAGCTTAATGTTGGTTAATTAATATTTGGACAAAGAATGTAAGACAAATGAATGACAACTCACATATTTCACAATTTGCTACTATAAATTATTCTCTGTGTGTGTCCTTGTCCAAAAACTTTGGAAATATCAGCTAAAACAATACAATGTTTTATATACACTAGCACCAAATTGTATAATACAAAGTATATGAATAATAATTATTATTTATATTATCTAATTTGATACCAGTAGATTGTGATGATTAATTACATGTGTCAATTTGACTAGGCTAAGGGTTGCCCAGATAACTGGTAAAACATTATTTCAGGGTGTATCTATGAGGATATTACTGGAAGACATTAGCCCATGAATCAGTTAAACTAAATAAAGAAGATCTCCCTCACTGATGCAAGTGGGCATGATCTGAGAGCTGAATAAAACACAAAGGCAAAGGGCACATTTGCTCTCTCCTTGAGCTGGGGCATTCATCTCCTGCCCTCAGACATTGGTGCTTCTGGTTCTCAGGCCTTCAGGTTTAGACTGGGAACTACTTGATCAGCTTTCCTGGACGCTAGCTTACAGACAGCAGATGGTGGGTCTTCTCAGCTTCCATAATTTCATGAGCCAATATTCCAAAATAAATCTCTTCCTATATATCTACTTATGTCTTATTGGTTCTGTTTCTCTAGAGAACCTAATATATTGATATACTTTGGAAAAGTCCAAAATATTATCGAGAATAACCTAATCTACTTCTAGACATTAAACTGTAAGTCAGTCTCTGGGCTAGTATTAGAAGGAAATCAACAATAAATAAAATCTCTTTTAGGTTGTACAATAATGTTTGGGATATTTATTCACAGAATATAACCTCTTTAAAAAACAAAATTATTTATACATAAGTGATCAGAAGGCCAAATGACACTGTCTTTACACAAGACTGAAAACAGTATAGACAATACTGGCTTTATTTGCAGCACTAAATTGCCTTGAGTTACTATATCTAATATACTTCTTAAAGTTTAGCAGTGATAAAGGAAGTAGGCAAACCTAGAAAACAGAATCTTAATGCAAAAAATGCACGAAGTTTTCAAATATATAATTTTAGTAAGTCAAAATAAAGAGTAATAAATGTTCATAATTTATGGGATTTTCATAGTAAATTATACTAGACTATAGAGGATTTTATTACTGTTATTCAAACAATGTACTTAAATCTAAATTTAAGTTTACTAGATTCTGAGATTGACATTTCTTTTTTTACAGTTTTTTTCCAAACTGAATAAATGCCATGTATCAATATGATACTTCTTTAAAAAGATTTTTTCATTATTTATTTATGAGAGAGAGAACATGGGGGGGAGGAGGAGGGCAGAGGGAGAGGGAGAGAGAGCCTTAAGCAGACTCAGTGCTGAACATGGAGACAGACGTGGGGCTCAATCTCACAACCCTGAGATCAAGACCTGAGCAGAAACCAGAGTTGGACACTCAACTGACTGTGCCACCTGGGCACCTTTCAATCTGGTACTTTTGATTAGCAATGGCTTTTAGAATTAGATGTTAACATTTGCAAAAAAGAATCAAAGAAACAATACCTCTGTGTGTTTTCCCCTTAGTCTTCCTTGTAAATTATTTTGTGAATGGACTAATCTGGCACAGCAGCCTTCGTGGGTCCTCCTCACCATAGAAGTCATAAAGCCCTTCAGAGAGTTGTTCCAGCTTGAATGACCAGCATCCCAAGGATCTCTCTAGGTTCTTCCTTCCCTGAGCTGGAAAATGCATAGCCCAATATACTATCCCCTTTTCTACAGAGTTGATCTTATTTCTCTTTGCCTAGCCATTTTTAGAATGGACATTTAATTTGGATTTTCTCTGATTTCTGAGTTTATTCTTTGACAAAGATACTATTTTTGGTCACCTTTTTCTTCTCATCACTCATTGCTTAGAGCAAGAGACAGTTCACTCCATTTCTGAACCAGCACAAGCTGCTAAACGCCCACTCAAAGGGAAAGTCTGGGTCTTCAAACTTCCTCAGAAGGTGGATTAAAACATAAATCTAACTGGAAGGTCTTATGCTGCATGAAGATAGTAGAGTGGCATGGAAATGCCCCCATTTAAGAACTGCACTGCATAGATCTTCCTCAACTAAAGAATATTATCAGCAATTAGTTATTACCCATTGCAGTTTGAGGTCATTCTGATGGAAGATATTTTAGGATCAATCACATAAGTTCCTTTAGGACTCGAATACCTTCAGAAGAAGTCAAGCATAAAGTGAACCAGCAAAAGTCTTAATCATTTATCTATATCTATATCTGTCATATATCCCATATATCCCATGTTTGTGTGTTCTGTACTAGTTGAATGCCTCTAGTCAAACACTCCACCAAGTTAGGTTTCTTGCTGATCCAGAAATTAAAGCTTAAACATACTATGAATATAAATCTGAGGCAAGCCATGTTTCTCTATAGTTCAGTGGTCTTCAGGGGAAGACTACTCAGGCATGACAAATGACAGAAAACTTGAATCACAACAACATTTGAGAAGAAACTTTTAAAGAAATGAGAAAACTGTAAATCTATATCAACTCAAGGGGATCCTTGAGCGGCTCAGCAGTTTAGTGACTGCCTTGGGCCCAGGGCATGATCCTGGAGTCCCAGGATCAAGTCCCACATCGGGCTCCCTGCATGGAGCCTGCTTCTCCCTCTGCCTGTGTTTCTGCCTCTCTCTCTCTCTCTCTCTGTCTGTCTCTCATGAATGAATAAATTTATTTTTTTTAAATATTAAAAAAATCTATATCAACTCAATAAATCAATATTTAAGGAGACTATTTCTTTGCTCTTGCCATGTTTTTTTACTACAAAGAGTAATCTGCCATTTGGTTAACATTACTGCTGTTGGCTCAAGGTGATTGTGGCACCGTTAAAGTGTGTGTAGGTGTTGCTTCTATGTGTAATTCCTCCATATTAGAGACAGCTTTAAAGCCAACTAAAGGAAGAAATATAATAGACATAAAGTCTTCACTTTATGTGCTCTGACAATACAAAATCCACCACAGAGGGCTCAGAGGAATCCACTGTGCCCTGGAAGTTACTCAGGAAAACCGCACCAGCAGCAATAGCACCATGACCATGACCCTTACAGCTATTCTGAAACATTCTACAACCTATGCTGATTCAGCACATCTTTGGGACATCTACCCAGAAACTAACTTGGCATCCTCATGAATAATATATGGAACATGAAGACTCATTTAAAAAAAAACACACAAAGATATATATTACATATTTTCAACATTAGGTCAGATAGCAACGAACATTTGGCAAATGGAAAAAGCAGTGCATATTCTCCTTTACATATACATGTGCAGACATAGGGGAGATAAACACTAGGAATCCATACAAATGCATGTATGTGTGTGTGTGTGTTTGTGTGTGTGTAATGTATATGTGATTGGGCCTATTTAAAAATCAGACATGAATTATTCATAATACATTACTTACATATGCTTGAGGATGAGCAATGACTATTACACTTAGAAATGTATGGCGAAGATACTTGCAATTTTTTTTAATTCAGTATGATTTGGAGGAAAAAAATCCCATTTCTTACCTACATTTCCAGTCATTAAGTATGAATTCTGAAAGTCCATCATCCCTATTCCAACAATGTGTATAAAATCTTCAATCACCTGCATTAACTCTATTGAGCCAGGATAAATCTACAAAAACAAGCAAAAATTAGAAGGAATGAAAAGCCTATATGATAGAATATATAACTGAAATAACAAAAACTACATAATGAGGTCACAAATGAGCTCAGATTTCTGTGAAGACATTTCTGCAACTGGCAGCAGTTGTATCTTTGAACCAACAGTTGAGAATGATACCAGGTGTCATACAGCAAGAACTCTGAAGGTGAAATGCTGCAGTGATTAATCCTCCATAAATTTAAGGAAACTAAAAATATCTAACAGATTGTATACTTGAAATTGCCCACCTTTACTTTTTATAGGATCCTTCCCTCACTTAAATAACAGTACAAACACTGAAATTTGGGGGCTTTTTATAATTTTTACTTACCTATATAATGGCCACTGGAAAATAAAACCACATTAATTGTCATCATGAAGATATTTACAAACTATTAAGTTCACCACAAAGTAACTTTTGTATCTTAGGAGTAACTTTTACTTTTATAACTGTAATAGCTATTGAATGAATAATACTTTTAGCAACAATTTCAGGATCATGACAATAGCTCTGGTGTGGGTGCTTCACATGTACATATACACAGCAGATCCAACACCATGCCACCTCACACACTGCAAACAGAGGAGTTTTTGCTTAAAGACAACCTGATATTGGCTATAGTTCATAGTGTGTGGGAAGTGAAGGCCATTTAGAAGGTTATATGAGTGTTGCTATGTGTAACCTATAATGCTTCTAAAGTCAGCCTGCATTATATAACTACATTAAAGCAGAAAGTCTTTTGAAGTTAGGTTCATTTCTTTTAGCCATTAAGCCCTACTGCCCCTTGTAGCCATTTAAAAAATTAAGTAGATTACAATTGTAGTGGCTTTATCTTTACAACGGCTAGTGCATAGGGGAAGAGACAGTCTCATCAGCAGAAAAGTACACAATCAGAGCTGGAAGGGAACCAGAGTAAGAGGGAGACATGTTGGGCAGGGCAGACAGCAGGTGCAATGTGTTAAGTTTACAGGAGATTGTGGCTGTGCCCTGCTAAAATTAAGACCCTGAGAATGCATAATATAGTTACATAAATTTGAAGACATGAATAATGGCTATTATATTCAGAGATGTGTGGCATGGATACCTGTAAATTTTTTAATTTGAGGAAAATTTTGGGAGAGATGTTATTTCTTACCTAGTTTCCAGTCATTAGATATGAATTCTGAGAGTTCATCATCACCATTCCAAAAATCTGCATGAAATTTCCATCAGCTCCAAGCTTTCTGCTACTGCTGTATTTTTTTCTACTGTTTTTGTGTAGGTGTATATGAGTATGTGTCGTGTAAGGGTAAATACAAATTAAAAATAAGAGGCTTAATTCTCTCTGCTGAAAATGAGAGACTCCCTCTCCCAGCCCCACATCCTTCACCCTTTTTCTTAAAACATTTACTTTTGAAAGCTAGTAATTGTTCTTTCCCTGTCTCTGTGCAATGTATGTAAATCTTTTTAAAAAGCTAAGTAGACTCTCCCCAGCTTAAAGACCCAGGGATGCCTTTCAGAGAGAGAAAGAGGTAATAACAAGGGGAACAGGGCCTTGATCTCTCATTTTCTATGGGAGGAGTGCTAACTTCAGCAGGCACCTTGCTCTAAGTTGCAAAACTACCTTCATGAAGATAGAAATCACTTCTTTTTTTAAGTAAAGCCAGTTAACTAACATCTGGTCACCCCATTGCCAGGTGAATTTAAGATGAATTCTGTGTGGCAAATGAAGTTCACTCTTTGTGCCACAAACTGGGAGACTCATTTGCCATGTGGCTGCATTTATAACAAAATCTTTTAGTAAAAGCTACAAAATAGTTGTTTATTTTTTTAACTTTGAGTAGTCATCTTTATTTATATCCAAGTAGTTATCTTTAAAAAGCTATTAAGGACTATCAGTACTGAAAAATATTTAAAAGATAAGAATATAGCTAACTCAAAATCACAAATAAATAGATGGATTAGGGATTCAGGATTTTCCATTGACAAGAAGTTGTACCACTACTCACTGTTCATTCAAGTTGGGACCTCACAGTAAATAATACCATCTGATGAACTACAGTCTTGTTTTAAAAAGAGTATTATACATTTGTTCTAAATATATCCATAATTAATAGTCTCCTGCATTCTGGAAAGATGTACTTAGCCTCTGCAGCTGTATTCTAGGGAAAGACACAATTTCCTTACAGTGGATGAATGAGGCTTTCCTCTAGAAAAAAGCCAAGGACAAATATATAATTCAAGCTAGCAGAAAAAGATAGATTTAGGGTCTTACACTAAGGACTGATCTTTTTTTCTTGCTATGGCCAGAAGCACAGAATTTGTACCTTATAATGAGGTAGATCCACACTGGACTATTTTTAGATCCCCAGCATAACAGGAATAAAGGGCATGCTTTGCTCCTGAAGGCCGAGAACATGATTATAAGGGGAAAAGGGACAGATAGTTCATTTAAACCTCAGAAAATATTCTTATTTTCAAGATTGCATTGTTCTCCTGGAATTAGCAATGGTCAAGTAGAAAACTTAAAGAATTTTAATACACAGTTAAATTAAATTTCCATAGGATTTTTAAAAGCATGCTTATTCTCCCTTTCTTAGACTTTAACCCTCTTTTTCTGTAATTAAAAAAAGTGTTATTAACCATACTTATGTCAGTATAGCACAAATTGCAGTGAAAGGTATTTTAAAACAATAATTAAATCAACAAGGGCACCTGCTATACTGATCATGTAGACCAGAAAGAGAAAAAAAAGCAGAATTCAAATTTTCTTATGAGAACTCATTTTTACAATTCTTGGCTTTGAATCCAAATGCACATCTGCATATGTGATCCAGATTATACATAGTGTGGTAGTAAATGCAAATGATTTTACTTGTTATCACCCCACAGTTAGGTTTGTAATATGTGCTTTTGGATTTGTTGTTTCTCCCATAGTCTGTAGGCAGGAAAGAAAACTGGTTGGTAAGGCATATAGTTACTATATATTGATACCTCAAAGTTATGAATTACTTAAACCCGTTTAGTTTTTGCACATTTATAATATCTTTCAGTCCACCGATCGTGAGGATAAAAGAGATCACTTATTTTCTCTAAAATTAGTATAACATAATCTAGGATGACTTTTCAAAGTCTCCTTTTATGTTCTTGAAACAGTAAGCCATTAATTTTTCACAGATTTTTTAAGCCTTACTTAGCCAATTTCAAGTATTGAAGCAGCTCCAATCTTACCTGCTGTGCATCCTCCCATTTTTCCTTGTTTTCTTCATCTAGAAGGTTGCTAACTATTTGAAAGAAGTTCTGCAAATTAAATTAGATAAAAGACTTAATGTTATATGAGGGGATATACTTTTCAAAAACATTCATTTGAACTGATTGTGTGATAATGGTATAAACAGTTTGTCATATTGCTTTCTGACCCTAAAATATTATTCTAGAAGATATCTGAGGGCCCTCTCTCAGCACCATACTTCCGGGATTTCTCTATACCTTCACATATATACCTCAGAAAACATCAGAATAGGTAAAATACTTATGTTTACTTACAATTATAGGTTTCATTATAGTCTCTATATCGTGTTCTGTTACACTATCTTATAATTATTCCTTGCAAATAAGTTTTCTTCCTTGAATACTGAAAATCCCTTGTATATGTCTAATTACAAGTTATCCAGTTAATTATGAACCATGATTGCCAGTTACACTGCTGTTCTGAAGAACACTGTAGTGAAGACACAGACTGTGGGTAAGGATGTGGCATGCGACAGACTTCCTCAGTTGGATCCTGGGTCTGTACTTCATGGCTATTATTTTTCTTTAACTTTTCCAACTACCTATTGCAAAGATGACATGGGCTTTTCCAAGTACCTGACATATAGCACATGGTAAGCGCTCAATAAATCCTAGCTATTTCAAATAATTATTCTTTTTTTAATATTTTATTTATTTATTTGAGAAAGAAGGTGAGCAGGAGAGCATGAGCAGGATCAGGGGCAGCGGGGGAAGCAGACTCCCCACTGAGGGAGGGAGCCCAGTGTGGGGCTGGATCCCAGTACTCTGGGTCATGACCTGAGATGAAGACAGATGCTTAACCCACTGAACCACCCAGGTGCCCCTCAAATAATTATGCTTTATCCTGTCTTTTGCCAGCCAGCCAAAATGGAGAGGGATGAATAGACATAGTAGCATGTCCCTATTCAAGTGCCAAATCCTCATCCTCATCCTTATGGCCTAACTGCTCAAGGCCTATTGGCTTTAGTGTTTGGTTTTCCCTTTCTGTGCAAATAGATGTGTTTGGGCACTCATGTTTCCCTTCCCACCTACACAGGGAAGACACTCAGTTCTGTTCATCCATGCAACCTCCCATTTCACACACGAGGGGTCTTTACCAGACAGAGACCTTCTTGTCCTCCCATACTAAACTGTGTCTTCAAAACGCAGGAGCCAGGAGAAGAGACCAGAGTGCCTGTTGAAAACTAATAGTGACTGGGGGTCACAGGTGACCTGGGAAGTGCAAAGTGAAGCCATGGCATTTATCTTAAGCTACATGGACAGGGGTCCTTTGGTTGTGTCCTCAAAACCCATCTCTTCTGCTTGGTTTGTAAGTAATGTACCAGGAGCACTGCCTCCTACTGATACATCAGCTCAGGACAGGAGCTCCCTGAGGGAAAAATAATCACAATTTTTTTAGACTCATCAGCCTTCCTCCCTATCTAGCTTTTCAAAAAAAGGTCTTATTTGGGGCATCTGGGTGGCTCAGTTGTTGAGCGTCTGCCTTTGGCTCAGGTCATGATCCTGGGATTAAGTCCCACATCAGGTTCCCCACAGGGAGCCTACTTCTCCCGCTGCCTATATCTCTGCCTTTCTGTGTCTCTCATGAATAAATAAATAAAATCTTTAATAATTTAAAAAAAAAAGGATCTTTATTCAAATTCCAAAGAAAGTCACCTGGGTGAAGAAAAACAAAGCTCCTCCATTTTCTCTTCTCTCGTGTTTTGAAGCTGTGAATATCTATATTTAATTGCCCTATTTGTACTATTTATTTTAATAATTCCTGGTAATCACATGGTTGAAACATGTTTCAAGTCACAGCCTTTGTAAAAGTCACAGAGTATTTTCTGCAACTCTTGAAAAAAACTGCAAGTCCTTTTTAGACCTGTTTTCAGTTGGTTTAACCTTTTCGTACTACCAGCCATTTTTTCCACTTAAAATTTCCTGGTTGGAGTGATAACATTTTAAGGGCTTAGTCCATTGAGCTGTAATTCTACCTATGGGCAGAAAGAATTAACCTTCAGAGTTCTCCAATTGCCTATGGCTGGTTAACTCAGTAGGGGACATGGTGTTAATGAGGCAAAAGTTGCAGATTTCATCCTCCTACATGCCAGTTAGCTGTGCTGAGGTCCATGACCGCGGTCTGCATCCTAACCCCTGCCAGCTTTCATACAAATGCATGCCGCCACTAACAAGAGACACCAAGAGAATGAGAAGCAATTTGTGCAAATGCATCTCTGTTTCTGAGAAAACATTTCACAAAGCATGTTTTACCAATAGTGGGTCAGTGACTCTGTGCTATACATGACGGCCAGAGAGCACACACAATTCCTTGATCAAAGTGATACATTCAGAGTTCAATTTTTCTCCTTAAATTGCCAATGGGCATATACAAAAAACATAAATTACTAAAATATACATTCAACTAAGCAAACAGAGAGTATAAGAAATGTTCTTGTATCACCTTCCAAGGCAATAAGTCAGACTTTACTAAACCAGGGTTGGGAAGTAGTACAGAATAAAGTTCTTCCTTGTCCCCGTCGATTGGAGTGGGAATGATCTGCTCTAAGACCATGCAGGCCACAGTGAGCTAAGGCTGAAAATCCAGTGAGGGGGAGGGCAGCACTTATGGGGAGACTGTCTTCCTTATTCATCAGCATATCCTCAGTCACACAATGCCTTGTCCTTGGCAGGTATTTAATAGAGTCCTAACTTAAAGGAAATAATGAAGTCACACAGCCACTACACAGCAGACTCTCGAATAAAACTCAAGCCCCATTCTTTTGAGCTGACCCTGCTCTCATCCCTGTACCAATTCACTTTGACATTTGCTCAAAGATCAGACTGAGAACAGAGTAGAATCAAACAGAGTAGTATTTTTTTGTGAAGGGGACATATAACATTTTAGGCCACTTGATTGAATTTTTGAGGAAAGTATGAAGCAACTTCCATGGCAGCAGATGCACTGCTCCCTAGAGTTCTTCAGGAACTCTGCTAATTCTGGTAGTATCTCTCTTTTGATGACTTATGGGTCAGGTCACTTATGTCAGCCCCTGAGTTGCAACTGTCAAGAAGCTTTTGTTTTTTGTTTTTATCAGTCCTGATCTCTGTGACCTAGACTGTTCTTTCTTTTTTTTTTTTTTTTTTTTTTTTTTTTTTTACCTAGACTGTTCTGAAAAATTATATCATTGGTCAAGTCTGAGTTTAGCACTGGAACAGGGCAGACCTGGTTTAAAATTTCCTCAATATTCATTAACTGTGTGGTTCTAGGCTAACGTTACTCACCTATGCCTTCCTTCTCTAACCCATAAGATAGAAATGATAGATAATGGCTGCCTACCAGAGCCATTGTGAAGCTTAGGGCTAATTCTTAGCACAGTATCTGACACGTGGTAAGTGCTCAATATATGGTGGCTTTATGATTTTATTCCCTTCATATTATCTTTTTTATGACCGGTGGCATGATTTGTATTTATGGTCACATTATGGTGAATATGTGCCTATAATGCTGCTATAGACTTCCACACCCAGGGGTTCACTCTCCTTCCTCTTTTATTGCCTCTTCCTCTCTAAGCAGTATGTAGAGCACAGAGCTTATTCACCACTGACTTCAGGACCTGTCATTTGTTGAGGAGACAATTGTCCTTCCTAAGAAATGTACTCTGCTGGGAGGGTTTTCAATGTGGTTATTATTGGACACCCATTAGGTGAGAGGCATTGCACAAACATTTGTTGGACACAAAGGTCAGAGGGTATGACTCTTCACTTACTCTTTGTAGGAAGTATTATGAGATTCCGTGTAGTAAATGTTATAAAGAAAAGCCATAAGTATTTCTGCCACATTTAGCCATATGAGACTAAAAGGCCACTCTATTTTATGCGAACTGGTAACTAATTATTTGTTTTACATCTGACTGGCTTCTGCTTGATAAATTTCTCACATACTATATAAAATTTTCTATAAATATACTAAAGAATATCTGAACATTTAGCTTTTACTGAATTCCTTGTGGGAACAGAGCTGTAGATTAAGCTAGTGATTTGAGATATCTGAGCTCCAGGAAAGAGCTGAGCTCTTCCTCTTAACCCATCAGCAAGATGTTTGGGCACTGAGAGACAAAGATAAGCCCTAAGGAATAGATTTAATAATGTAGAACTAAAAGTTGTAAAGGATCATGATAGTCTTTAAGGAATCATGATGGTCCTGACTAGAAACACAGGAGGACCATAAAAAGGCATTAAGGCTAAACAAAGAGGCAGGGACAAGCCATTAGGATAAGGATGCACAGACCAGACAGGCCATTGATTCCCCAGTCTGTACAGCAGTTGAGAGCTGCAAGGTCATGCATGATCTAGCCCCTTCTTATTGCTCCAATTCTATCTTAAGCTATCCTGCCCCAGTCTATATTGCAGGTTCATCAGACTTCTCCATTCATCCCACTCCTCTGGACCTATAAAATGATGTTAGCTTTCTTTGACTGTTCTACTTCCTGTTCTTTACTCAAATAACTCTTTCTTATTCTTCACATCTACATTTACATGCAACTCCCTCAAGAGAACCTTATCAGATCACCACCACAACAATCCTAAGTTTACAGGGTCTGCATATCCTGATTTTAATCAGTGAACATTGTTATTTTTCATTTATCAATATCTCATCATTTAAAATTGACAAAAAAGAAAAATCCATGGACAAAAGAAACTTTCAGTTCACAGAAGTAATCAACCATAAAAATATGATGTAAAGGAAGTGGTTATATAAGGGGCTCTTGTGCTCTCTCCTGATAGTTGGTTTCCCCTAAGACAGGATGAATTAATATGCATCTCTGGCTCCACTCCATCTCTACATCCCTGCATAAGCAACTCATCAAAACTACCATGCCGTGACTCAAGGATGAACAATTGCACTTTACCCTAACATAAAAGAAAAGATAGTGATGCAGGCAGCCACCCAGCTGTATAGCACCCACTTAAAAGGTGACAAACATGCTGACTTATAGTTGAATTGTATAGGCTTCTTTTCAATTATATCATCATTTTTTAAATTATGATATACTTGTATGATGGTCAGTTTAGGGCCAGTTTTCCCTCTACCATCCTATAATCTGGTTTTGTTCACCCTTATGCCCTAGTATAGCATAAGGCAAGGAAAATGTAAATACTCAAATATTTCAGAGTGATTAACTACATGCCTACTGTGCAGAAGACAATGGGCTAGGCACTGAAAGAATTTTTAAAAAATCAATAAATGGCCTCCACTTAATTATCTGCCTCCTTTCAAATTCAATACCCTCTTCAGCCATATATCAATGCCAGCAGGATCCTCACTATGTCCAGGAGAGGAGATTGCTTTTACAGATAAGAAAATTGACTATGTTGAATGAATATGAGATCAAATCCTTCCTATTTAAAATGGCATACTGAAGTCTTGAGGCCACCCTAAGCATAGACACATATTTCTTGGAATAGAAGTTGTAGGGCTTAAATAATGGACTGTAAGCAGCTGTGGATATTTGACTTTGGTCCTCAGGTTTAAATCCAGCAACAACTAATAAAGAAGGCCTCCTCTTCCAAAAACACAGCTCACTCTTTGGCAAACACAGCAAGCCCTCCCTACTACTATAATTACCACTGTCCCACCCCTGGCAGAATAAATTTGGTCATAGAATTGACACTTTGTTTAACAAAAGAGCAGCATAAAGAAAGTTATAAAAATATAACCAAGTCAGCAAAGCATCATGGGCTTTGGCAAGGAAGAAGACTGGAGAAAGGAACATCAGTAGGTAAGTTTTTCAATGGCTCAAAAGAGCAATTACAAAGACACAAAGGAGAACAGTGGATATGAGAATGTGAAGGTGAGGGAAGACATGGAAAATACTACAGAAGCATGAATGTATCCATCTATCTATCTATCTATTGCACACCTGTTAAATACCTGGTAGTGTTGTAAGTGCTGAGAATATCACAGTGAATAAGGAAGACACAGGAGGGTTCCTACTCTCATGGAGCCTACACTGTAGTGGATAAATAGAAAGCAATAAATAAGCAAATAAATAAAATGATTTCAGGTCATGATACAAAAGAAAAAAAAAACAGTTTATGGGAAAAGAATGATGGGTTGGGAAGGAGTGTGTGCACATTTATGCAAGACTGCTCTGGGTTGAATGTTCAGCAGGAAACATCTTTCTAATGAGGTGACATTTAAGCAGAGAACAGAATGGAAAGAAAGAGGCAGCTGTGGAAAGACCTGAGGAAGAGAGTTCCAGGAAAAATGGGAAGAAAAAGTACAATTTCCCAGGGTAAAGGGGATGGTATAGATAAGTTTAAAAAAAAAAAAAATTGAGAGAAAGCCAGGGTAGCTGTAGTGGTCTAAAACAGGGAGTGGATGTGGAGGAGGAGAGAATATGAACACAGGATAGAAAAGATAGGCAAGAGCTCAGATAAAGGGCCTTGATCCCAGGCTATAGTTATATGGCATGAGTTTCATTAGAAATAAAAGATCTGCCTCTGGCTGCTAAGTGGAAAACAAAGTGCAGAAGAGTGAGAGGGAAAACAAGGAGGTCAGAAAGTAGTCTGTCTTGCTTATTGAAGCCGGAGATGATGGTAGCTTGGTTTAGGGAAACAATATGACATGGTGACAGATTGCACAGAAGAGAGAAAACAGCATCAAAGATCAGTCTTTGGCTCCCAGCTCAGGCAATTTAGAATGATGATGTAGTTAGCTATGCTAAATACCAAAGAGGAAAAAGCAGTGTTGCAAAAGAAGACAGTTTCATTTTGTTCAGTCTGAGGATGAAGAGTGCATAATATATCTAAGAGAAGAGGCCCAGCAGGCCATTTTAACTACAGGTTGGAAGCTTAAAAGGTGAACATTTGTGAATCATTAGTTCTAGTTGAAAACTGGAGGGCAGCCCTGGTGGCGCAGCGGTTTAGCGCTGCCTGCAGCCCAGGGTGTGATCCTGGGGATCCAGGATCGAGTCCCACATCAGGCTCCTTGCATGGAGCCTGCTTCTCCCTCTGCCTGTCTCTCAGCCTCTCTCTCTCTCTCTCTCTCTCTGTGTGTGTGTGTGTGTCTCTCATGAATAAATAAAATCTTAAAAAAAAAAAAAGAAAACTGGAGCCTTTTGGGGGGTTAAAAAAAGATAATTCAGGAATAGAGCTGAATGGGATGAAGTCAAAGTTAAAGCACTGGTGACAGACTAGATAGGAAGAGGAATAAGTAAGAGAGATGGGAGATAAGAAGGTAGGAAGAGAAACAGGATTAAGAGGTGACAGAATAAAATTAATTCAGAAACAAGACACTCCACTAGGGAGATTAATCAAGAGGAGGTAGACTAAGCATTTAACAAACGTAAAAACCCAAAGAGGGTTCAAGGTGTAGTACAGTAAATCTCATGTATTTTTTCAGCCTCTAGGCACTTGGCCAACGACATATGGATGTGGAATATACAAAACCATGAACACACACAGATTACAGATGAAGACATAGATGACATATGTTCAACCTCCTCTGATCTGGCTGTGACTCTACTTCTTAGTCTTCTATTCAAAGAAGCATACAGAAGTGAAATTGAGAAATATCACTATACAAATAATCTTGGGTTTGTCCTAAAGTATTTTTTTAAACTAACCACCCCTAAAGAATACCTGAACTTATTTTTTTTATAAGTGAACAAACAAACAAAAAAAAGAAGTGAACAGACAAAATACTTCACAACAAATTAAGACATAGAATCATGATACTGTGGTTTAAATCTTTTATCTAATATATCTACCCAAACAGCACATGAACTAGCCATTGGCAATGAGAAACTATCAAGGTTCAGGAAGGAGGTCAGGAAACTATAATCCAGGATTCCCCCCTGGCAGGTTCTGGGACAAAGATATATAGGGAAGGTTTTTTCTTCTTCATCTGATCACAAATCTCACAGAAACTCTGACTCATTTTGAGAACTACATCAGAACATCGTTCTGGGAACACTGGCTGTCTTTCACACTAATCTCATTGCTCTGCCATGATGTAAGACAATTTGACCTGTAGAGTTTCTGAATCGCTCAGATGGGCAATTTTTTACTCAATGCTACCAGTCTGCCAGGCTAAGTTCAGGACCAAGGGCTCTAGCAGAAGGTAGCAAAGAGGGTGTGCTTTGAGGTGCAGTGGATGTGGGAGGCTAAGGGAAAAAAAAAAAAAAAAAGCCATCCAACCTTCAGTGCTTTCAGGCATGAGATAGGCACTATTCGAGGGCCCTTGTTTAAAAAAGAAAGGTGAAAAAGTTAGTGATACTTAAATGATTAAATATACTAAGGATTATTAACCAGAGGTAGCCTGGCAGAGCAGCCAAAATTATACAAACATAACTCAGTGTGGCAAAATCAGCCTCAAATCCAGACAGAGAAAAAAAAAATCCAGACAGAGGCTGCTTCTTCTTCTTCTTCTTCTTCTTCTTCTTCTTCTTCTTCTTCTCTCTTTTTACATTTTATTTCTTTATTTGAGTGAAGGAGAGAGAGAGAGAGAGAGCTCATCTGCACAAGCAAAGCAGGGAGGAGGAGAGGGAGAGGGAGAAGCAGACACCCCAGAATCCTGGGATCATGACCTGCACTGAAGGCAGATGCTTAAACCGACTGAGCCACCCAGGTGCTCCACAGAGGCTGCTTCTTAAGCAAGGAATGATATAACGATCTATTACCAAAGTTTGGGCAGTCCTGGCTGATACATCGAAGAGCCAGCATATGCAAGAAGCATGCACACATCACAAGTTTACCTGGCAACACTAAAGGCAGTAGCCATAGTAGGTCCTGTCCTGGTGTAAGACACCTTGCACATGGCTCTTTGCTAACAGGAAATTCTCATAGTCCTTCAAGATTTGCCATCATGGGCTGATTGTGTCCACTCCAGATATGAATGCTGAAGCCCTAACCCCCGGTCCCCCAGTGCCTCAGAATGTGGCTATATTTAGAGACAGAACATTTCAAGAGGTAATTAAGTTATAATGAGGCTGTTAGGGTGGAGCCTAATTCAATCTGATAAGAGTCCTTATAAGAAGAGGAAATCAGGGCACAGAGATACCAGGATCATGCACACATGGATAAAAAGGCTCTGTGAGGACACAGTGAGAAGGCAGCCAGATGCAAGCTAAGGAGATAGTTCTGGAGAAACCAAACCTGCTGACCTCTTAATCTTAGACTGCTACCTTCAGAATTGTGAGAAAATAAAGTTCCACTGGTTAAGCCACCCACTCTGGGGTATTTGTTATGGCAGCTCTAGCAAAATAATGCATTCCCTAATAATTTTTTAAAAGAAGAATCTTCGAGGGGAGCCTGGATGGCTCAGTTGGTTAAGCATTCCACTCTTGATTTTGGCTAAGGTCATGATCTCAGGGCCGTGGTATTGAGGCCCATGTTAGACTCTATGCTCAGTAGGGAGTCTGCTTGAGATTCTCTCTCTCCCTCTCCTTCTGCCTCTCTGCTGCTCATACATTCTCTTTCTCTAAAATAAATAAATCTTTAAAAAGAAGAAAGAAGAAAGAAAGAAAAGAAAGAAAGAAGAAAGAAAGAAAGAAAGAAAGAAAAGAAAGAAAGAAAGAAAGAAAGAAAGAAAGAAAGAAAGAAAGAAAGAAAAATCTTAGATGATAAGTGGGATCACAACAGAAAACTACCTGTATATTTTGCTAATGCAAATCCCAGTATTTCCTTGACTCCACAGGAAATAACGAGTAATTCTGAAAGGACAAAACTGTCAGATGTTTTATTGTATTCTTTTAAACCCAACCTAAATAAGTTATTTACATTATATGGCATTTACCAGTTGATAAGTGGTACTATGCATATTCTAAAAACTTTTTTTGCCTCCCTTCTGCTTCCCACCTGATTGTTGCACATACTTTGCAATGTCCTCTGGAGACTGTGAGTTTCCCTCGGCTAGCAGTCATCTTCTAAAGTTTGTTCTTGGTAGGACGTAATCATATTGATTTGTAAAGCAAAATTCATTGCTTAATATCTCATCCATTTAAGGACATTATTTGGTGCCAAATTTCTTATTTTCACCTTTATAATAAGGGTGAGGTTTAAATACTACCTAGAAAGAGCTGTTAGTTGTACAGGGCTCTCTGCCACAGAGAAACCATGGGAAATACTCTCAGCCTGGTAAGCACTGAAAATAGTAGCCGTTTATGACTGGGAGTGATTGCCAGCTGGGAGTTGTGGTCCTGTTCACAACTTGGTTCTCACTGAGCTAGAAATCCTGGTTATTGGTGTCAGCTATTCTCTACATCCACTTCCTTTCTATCTTTAAAAGGGCCTTGCAGTGTCAACCTTAAAGACTAATGCTTCTTTTCTGACTCCTATTTTCCTTGACACATTCTTTGTCCTTCTCCTCTGTAATAAGTGATTAAAAAAAAAAAAAGTGCCCATACCACCTTAGGCGGTCCCATGAGGAGCATCTGACCTTTCTTTCTAGAAGGAGAGATACCAAAGTACATATGTGCATTGGCAGCAGGTGACTGATCCAGATGCTTCAGGTTTTTGCTCCATCAGAATTTCAGCTTCTCAGATAATCAGAACAGCTACATTTCTTGAGCTTTTATTATGCTCCGTGTATTGTGTAAATTTTACATAGATAATTTAACTATGAGGTAGGTGCTACTACCCCATATAATGGAGGAGAAAATTGAGTCATAGAGAGGTCAAGTAACTTGTCTAGCATTCCATAGCTGGTAAGTGTCAGAGATGTGACCTGAGGCTCAGAGCAGGCACTCTTAATCATCACACTCTACTGCCTTCCCTAACTCTTCTACTTATGTTCAAGGAAATTATTAATCTTCCTGGTTGCACAGTGTTCTTTAAGCAAAGGATTTCAAGGTATCAGGTTGAGTCTTGAATGCTAACGCTGTGTCATAATTCCAACCCCAAGAGTCCTTACTGGATCTTATTTAGTCTAAAGAATTAGATTATTTGAACAGATGAGGCTTATCAGTACATGATAGCATTATATTATCATAGTAATAATTGCTTCCACATTTATCAATCTAGTCTTTTGTATGCAAAAAGTAAAAGTGTCTTATACTAAAACCACAGGAAAAATAACGCCCAATATTTTCCCTGGGTGACCTGCCACAATCGATGTGCAGCAGCATGAAGGAGGTCCACAGTGTAGCATGTATGTTTGTTCACCAAGAGTTTTAGGGGAAAAGATACTTGACTTATCTGAAATCACTAACTCTACTTTAGATTTAATTCCTTGGTCAGTTAACTTTGAAAATTTTATTTAGAATATGGCTTGCTTTTTAAAAAGAGACTGGAGGGGATCCCTGGCTGGCTCAGCAGTTTGGCGCCTGCCTTTGGCCGGGGGCGGTATCCTGGAGTCCCGGGATCGAGTCCCGGGATCGAGTCCCAAGTCGGGCTCCTGGCATGGAGCCTGCTTCTCCCTCCTCCTGTCTCTGCCCCTCTCTCTCTCTCTATGTCTATCATAAATAAATAAATTAATTTAAAAAATAAATAAAAAGAGACTGGAAGCTGAGGTTTGAACCTCCATGGTTGAGAAATAAATTACTCAAGCTTAGGGAATGTTTATTTTTTTTAATTTATGATAGGCACACAGTGAGAGAGAGAGGGGCAGAGACATAGGCAGAGGGAGAAGCAGGCCCCATGCACTGGGAGCCCGACGTGGGATTCGATCCCGGGTCTCCAGGATCCCGCTGTGGGCCAAAGGCAGGCGCTAAACCGCTGCACCACCCAAGGATCCCGCTTAGGGAATGTTTAGATGAACAAATGACTTTCAAATGTTAGGTGGTCACCTGATAGAGGGTCATGATCAACTTTTCATAACAAAATAGAAAGGAATAGAAAATACCTGAGTGTATCAAACACACTGAAGTTTTCAACTATAGTTTTTAAGATTTTATTTATCTGTTTATGAAAGACACACAGAGAGAGGCAGAGACATAGGCAGAGGTAGGCTTTCTGCGAGATGCCTGATGTGAAACTTGATTCTGAGACCTCGGGATCACAACCTGAGCCAAAGGCAGAACACTCAACCACTGAGCCAACCAGATGCCCCCAGTTTTCAATTATATACAGATGTAAATTTTGTCTCCTACAGTGGATCACATCCAAAGCATGTGCAAAATATTGAGTTAGATCAACAGAAGTTTTATCAGGAAACAGAGAAATACCCGAACAGAGATCAGTCTCTGCTTCCAGAGAGTTTGAGGGGCACAACACATGATGAGTCTTTGTGTATACTCCATGTGTATATGCTTTCCAATGTTTCCTTTATTCCTCAAATATAAACTATCTCAAGGGTCTCTCTTTCATTCCATTAAGAGATTATTCCTCCTTTGCTGATCCACTATCATGAAAGCATGCTTTCTTCTCTCTTCACCTCTAGGCCACTGCTGTAGCCTCTCCATGGGGTTCTTTCCCCCAATCTTCCTTTACTCACTAATCCTCATTATCTTCCTCTGCCAGACCATCTTTCTAAAAATACCATTTACATTTCAGTAACTCCATTGATAGAGAATCAAGTCCAAACTCTTCTCTGGCCTTGACTCTCCTGTCTTTATGATCCATCTACATCTTCCAACATATATCCCATTTTCTACGAGCCTTAGTCTCTTGAATGTACCATGCTCATATCACTTCTATGCCTTTGGTTGCACAGTTTGACTACTGTATCTGTGCCCAGCTTATTTCTCCAGATTGTGTCTCAAGTCCTAACTCTCCCATGAATTCTTTTCTTACTGGTGCCCTTCAGCTTTCTCTGTTTCTAGAATTCCTAGAAGTGAGGCATACTATACTTTATCTCTCTTCCTCATTAACACAGTTTACCCTCATCCATAAGTTGGATTTTTCCTCTTTCATTATATTGCAAGTGGCTTGAGAACAAGCCCATCTTTTACTGTTATGTTAAGAACTACAATACTAGCAATAATGGAATTATGGAGTACCCACTAGGTGCCAGAAACTTCACAAATATTATTATGCATAGATTATGTATTTAACTTATATTATTGCTAAGCTTCACAACAGCCCTGAAAAACAGTTACTGTCAATCTTTGTTTTTTGTGGATTCCATATTTGCAAACTGACTACTTGCAAAAATCTATTTGTAACCCCCAAATCAAAACTCAGTGCTTTTACAATCAGTCATGGACACGTGCAGAGTGGAAAAAATTTGAGTCTTACTATGCACATACATATACCCAGCTGAGGCCAAACATAGCAATGCTCTGACATTTTGTTTCAGCTTACATAGTGTAAAGAAGTTCCTTTCCATGGCTAATTAATTTTTTTAAAAAATTTTTTTCCATGGCTAATTTAATGCCCAGGTTGTTTTTTGTTTGTTTTGTTTCTTTTTGTGTGTGTGCTTTTTATTGGTGATTTCACTGTTTAAAATGTCCCATATTTCAGCACAGTGCTGAAAGACTACCTAGTTTTCTTAAACACAAAAGACTGTCATGTGCATTACAGAGAAAACATTGTATCAGGAAAACCTTTTCTGGCATGAGTTATAATGTCTTGGCTGTAAATTCAATGTTAATGATGAACAATATACCTTAAAAAACGATGTCTTTTAACAGTTACACACATAAAACAAGGTCATGTATTAATTGGTTGATGAACATGGTATGAAGAGATTCTCAAAGGAAACTCATCCTGTATTTTCCCTAGGAGTAAATGGTTCAGTATTCATTAATTTAGTGTTTGCTGCAACTTTATATAACTACCATGTATAACAAGAATGGACCATACTACTATATCTCCTTTATTACTTATTTAGATATGAAGAAATAAGGTAGAGAAATATTAAGGAATGTGTTTGAAGATACCAAAATAGTTATTAGACAAGTTAGAATTTCAACTTCCATACATCTGATTTAAAGTTCCAGTGTGTGTATTGCAAACTCAATCCTCTACTGATAGAATGAGTTTCACTACAAATTTTCCCAGGGGCTAGAAAATAAGTAAATGAACATGTTTTTCTCTCTTTCTCTTTTTCTCTCTAAATTGGATATTCAGAGTTTTTTTTGTGTGTGTATGAACAATGTAAATTTCCCCCAAATTACCATGTTATTCATATTCATTTATTAATTATTTCAACAAATAATTGGAGTATCTACTATGCTTCAAGACATAATCATTTCTCAACAGGCTTAAAATCTACTGCTGAAAACAGACCTAGAAACAAATAATTTGACTATTATCAGAGATGTTACAATGTTATGTAAGAAAAATGCTAGAAGTAGAGATATTTACAAGGTTTCAAAAGGCCAGACAATTAAGAAAAATTTGAATTCTGCTTGGGATTTGATGAAGAGACTTTTGAGTAGGAGGGATTTTTGTGCTGGATCTGGAAGGAACTTGTATCAGATTGGAAACAGGAAGGATAAACTACATAGAGAACTAAAATAGACTTAGAAATATGACAAAGCCCCAGGGTTTGGAAAAGACTATCAGAAGGGAAAAGACTTTTAGAATATCTTTTCTACCAGTTTCTAAAAATGAAACTATTACTATGCTTTATCATTCTAAGACATACAACCACACTTTATTTTTTCTCCAACTTTAGTAGGTTGTAGCCATCCTAGCTCAGTTTTATTGATGCATCAAATCAATCTTTTAGTAAATCCAGCATTACTAGGCATTTTAACTAAAATGCATTACACATAACTACATTGAAAAGAATGCATTCTCTTTAAATAATTTTGCTTAATCTTTTTTTATTCACAGTTTAAAAAAATGAAAAAACTCAGTGATACTTATATAATTACTAATTTTATTGTTAAGATTCTATGCTACATCTTGTTTGAGAAGAGAGGAATCCTGGAGCTTGTCTGGGATACAAAGATGGATCAGAAAAATGTCTTTTTCAAGATTTGCTAATAATGTGAGATATAAAGAGATATAGGAGAGAAAGTGCTATTGGAATTCAGAGGCTCAGAATACCAAAAAATTGCTTTAAAAGACTAAGACAGGGATCCCTGGGTGGCTCAGCAGTTTAGTGCCTGCCTTTGGCCCAGGGCGCGATCCTGGAGTCCTGGGATCGAGTCCCGTGTCGGCTCCAGCATGGAGCCTGCTTCTCCCTCTGCCTGTGTCTCTGCCTCTCTCTTTCTCTCTATCATGAATAAATAAATAAAATCTTAAAAAAAAATAAAAGACTAAGACAGACCAAGTCAGCCTGAGGGCACAGAGGAGGCAAAGACCAAGAGTTAAGAACATATAGTACAATCAAGAAGCAGGAAGTGGTGGAGCACCTGGGTATCTCAGTCAGTTAAGCGTCCAACTCTTAGCTTCAGCTCAGGCCATGATCTCAGGGTCATAGGCTTGAGCTCTATATTGGGCTCTATGCTCAGCAGAGAATCTGCTTGGAAGATTCTTCCCTCTGCCCCTTCTCACCCTCTAAAATAAATAAATTAATTTAAAAAAAGGAAGAAGAAGCACAAAGTAGTTCATTTGGCAACAAGTCTGTGAAGAGGAAAAGTGCCTCATGCATTTGGCTATAAAGATAGGTAACCTACATCCTGTGGAGTGTACTAGAAGATGACATAAAGGATTTGAGTTGTCATTCAGGGGGCCTTGGAGCTCCAGTGAAGGTTTCTGATCTAAGAAGTGACATAATCAGAGCTGTCCTAGGAGAACTAATAGGACTATGATGTACACGATGAATAGAGATGTAGGTAAAGATCTGAGGGAAGATGAAAGGAAAGAGACCATGGAAATAATGTAGGCTGAGGCAATGAAAGGCTAAATTAGGATAGCAGCAGTGGGAAAAGAGAGGAAAGAATGGATAGAAAAGATACTGTGTAGGCATATCCTATAAAAAAGGAAAAGAATGAAAAGTCAACATAAAATTATAATTCCAGCCTAAAGACCAATAATCCTACAAAGAGAAGTAGAATATGCAAGAAAACTTGCAATTCAAGATAAGCTTACTTTATGCCATATTAATCCTGATGTGCTAGCCAATAAGAAATGCCCAGAGCCCTTGGAAACAGAGGACTGAAGTTTAAGTAAGGTACAAGCGATGTTGAGTAAGGCTATAAATGAGAGTTTATAATCAAGGAAATATGATAAATATATATAATATTTCTATAAAATGGTGGAAAGTAGAACAAAAGTGGTCCAAAGTTGTCTTGGACTTCAGAAAATTGGAAGATCATTTTCAGATGGAGTTTGGGGCTTGCTGGTCCGGCATTCAGAAAGACTTGCTAGATCTAGGCTAAGATTCTGACAGACAGGGATGGAAGAAGGAATTCTAGAACAGGAGGGCATTCCAGAAGCCTGCAAAGACAATGAAATAGAAAAATTCAGTTCCTGTTTGTGAAGAAATGGTTAGGACACCAACATGCTGAGAATTTTGGGTAATGTGGAGGATTAGTAAGAGAGGGGGATGGAAATTTCTGACTATGCCAAAATGAAAACAAAATAAAAAGCAGAATTGCTCTAAGTCAAACCAGCTAATGTCCCCATGACTGGTTAAACTAATTGTTCATTCAGCCAATGCACTCTAATGAGTAACTCAATCAAAATATGTTCCCAGTATAACCTGGTAATCTTGATTTCTTCAGTTTCAGCATCTAAAAACCTTAAAGCCTTACACTATTAAAGGTTAAAGGTGGTTCTACAGATTGTTTAGTTTACCATTCTACCTGATGTTTCAACTGTATCTAATGTTTTTTGAAATTACAACTTTATTTTGCATCAGGGACTTCAGATGTTAGTTTTTAATGTAAATTCTAATGGATAGAAGTATTTCAGAACTACAGGGAAAATACTGACTTGGCTTACTTTATCGTGTTTTTCAAGTTTGAAAACTTTCATTCTTTGTAAAAAAAAAAGTGCTGGAAATGCTTAAATGACAATAACCTTCCATCCCCCACATTTTTACAAATAAAATTTATTCTTGGACACTGATGATAAAATATAAAACTCAGTACCAATAATTCTCATTTCAGTTACTTTCAGCAGCATATGAATATAATTTAAGTATCATATGTACCTCTATATAAATCAGGGGATCAATATTACTTATGAATGATTCCATGATTTCAAAAAGTCTTCTTTTCCTCTTTTCCTCAATAGCTGATTAAAACAAACCAAACAAAACAAAACAAGAAAAAAACCCTCTGCATTCTCCAAGTGAAATGCAAATAAAACTCCCAAACGAAGAGTCTGCTGAAAGAAAACTACCTGACCTGGGAGTTTTGCCAAACCCTTATTTTCATGAACTTTATGGGGAGATACAGGAAGAACATTATGCTGGAAATGCAGAAATCAACTCAGCATTCTTGGCAGCAGTACATTTTAGCCTAGAGCACAAAAGGAGTTAATTTTGAAATGCAAACAGGAGTTGCATTAAATGTGCTTTGTTTGCCATTCAACAAGCTTTGTTTTAATGGCAAAGGCAATACTGAAATTGGGTGAGTACTTAAACTTTATTATGGAAATAAAGGAGGTTGCTCTAGAAGTCTTCCATGACAAGAAAAACATACTGTGAAGAGTTACTGAATTTCTTATTTTCCTATCCAGAACAATTCTCTATTTGCCCAATATTTTCAAGCAATGATTCCACAAAATTAAATATGGCTTTCCTGCTTCTGATAGCAAAACCCCAAACAAAACTTAAACTATGTCTCCTTTGCATGTTATAGTTAATGTGCTTTCATTATGCTTAATGTGCTTTTAATAGTCTCTTATGGCAAGATGGTGATATTAAATGTGGAAATAAAATATCCATGATACAACCTTGAATTTGCTATAGTGCCTTTTATCTGAGGGCTCAAAACACTTTACACACATTCTCATTCAGCATCTCCTTGAGGTGTATTATGTGCATTTTATAGTTGAGGACACTGAGGTGTACAATGACTAAGGGAATTGAGGTCATTTCCAGAGTTCACACTAAGCACAACCTGAATATGTCCTCTGCAGGAGTGAGCACTCTCTCCCTCCAGGTCAGAAGACCTCAAAGTGGCTGCAGTACTGGATTCTCAGGGCCAAACCTGAGTCTTTTCCTTCAGGGGACTGTCTCTCTTACCTGGACACCATCAGACGCAGGGGTGTAATTTGCCCTTTTAAATGTGTCTGTTACATTTCTGAGAATTTCCACAGACATCAGAAGATCACCTGCATAGAAATTTTTCCTCTGAGTTAAATCCAACAGTGTCTTGGTCACCTGGGACATTCCATCACCTGCCAATACTCGTTGCCCCTTAGCAAGGTGTTCTTTGATCTGTGATGGTCAAAAGAACAGAACAAATATCAGAATCTTCATTGCTATTAATCTACATATTTCCATCAAACAAATTTATTTAAAATTGCAGAATTAACTTTAAAATAGCATTGCAAAACTGTAAATTTTGTGTATCCCACACTCAGATGGATAAGCAACCAGCATGCAAAAACTAACGAGCGTATACACTTTGGCAGGCATGACAGATTTGCCTTTTCTAGTCCTCCAAATACTCAATTGAACACATTGGGAAACGTTTGTACTAATTTGGATTTTTAATTGAGGTAAAAATTTAAAAACATGCATTTGTATATTATAAACAAGTGAGATAATTCAGCAAGGTGTGATCAGAGACAGGAGATTATAAGCATTTCAAAGTATGCATTTTTCTAACTTCCAGGAAAGATGGTGGAGTAGGAGGACCCTAAGCTCACCTTGTCACTCAAAAACAGCCAGCTAACACCCACATCAGTGTAAATAGCTGAGAAAATGACCCAAAGACTGGCAGAACAAACTCCACAGCTAACTGTAGAGAAGAGGTGACATCAGAGAGGATAGAAAGGATAGAGAAATGGGACTATTGGTAGCGGGGAGGGAGCTGGTGTTGAAGGGAGAAACAGACTGTCACACCAGGGAGCACACATAACGGAAGACGAATCCCCATAATATTTGGCTTTGAAAGCCAGAGGGGCCAAATTTCCTGAGTTTTTTACATGGGCAGGAGAGCCAGGGGGGGTGAGAGGAAACTGAGTTCCTGTCCTTAAGGAGATAACTCGACAAACAGCCCCATGGAGATACAGCACAGAAGCAGCAGTTTGAAAAATGCCTGGGATACATAGGAGGGAAAAGCATTTGTATACTAATCTTGTGCTTGAGGGGTAGGTATAACTGGAAGTCTTCTCCAGGAACAAAGGAACTGGCAGGCTCCATTTCCCTCCCCTGCCCAACCTAAACATACACTCACCTTCAGGAAACAGCTCCAGGCCAACGCTCATTACCCAACTTGCTAAAGGTACACCACAGCCATCAATTCTTCTGCAGACACACCCCCTCCAGCCAGGCCCCCACTGCAGGTTCCCTCCCATAGCAGAACCCCACAAACCTTGCAGGTTTGCCACTAGGCATTCGGTCAGCACACTTATGTAGATACACCACCTCCAACCCAGCCTGCCTTGATCCTCAACAGGTTTAAGTTATCTCCCACTAGCACAAAACCAGCTGGTACCACATGCCCTGCCCCCACATTCTCCTGCAGTTCAGTGCTACTACATCTCTGGTAAGTGCTTGATCTGAACCAACTTAAGTCCAAGGCAGCCCCAGACTGGCCCACTAACAACACAGGGATCAAACTTGCCCACAACAGGCAAGAGAGCTATTGCTGATGACAGGACTGAGGCAAAAGTGGCTCAGCCACAACAGTAGGGCACATGCAATACATAGGAGATACCTCTGAAGCTCCAGGTTCTGGTGAACAGGGGATATTACACTCCAGGGCACCATAAGCCCTCTTCAACATAAGGCCACTACTTTCAAGAGTAGAAGTAGTTAACTTTCCCAACACATAGAAACAGACACAAAGCATTAGACAAAATGACAAGACAGAGGAATATCAGGACAAAATCAAAGCAAGAAACCCAAATGAAATAGAGATAAGTAATATGCTTATAGAGAATTTAAAGTAAATCCATAAAGATACTCATGAGACTTGAGAAAAGAGTAGAAAACCTCAGTGAGACATTTATCAAAGAAAACAAAAAAGAACCAATTAGAGATGAAGAATTCAGTAAATGAAATAAAAATGCACAAGATATGTCAACAAGATACTTAGAAGCAGAATGAACAATTAGGATGCAAGACTTAAACTAGTTTGATGGACAGAGAAATCTGCCACCAATTTTTATATTTGCTTATCTCACAGGTCAAGGGAAGAACATCTTATAGTGTGGTATAAAAGCAAATTAAGGAAAGGTAAAGAGATAGCAATTGTCCATTATACTTTTACTTGTTTACTAAAAGGTCAATCTTGATCATCGTATGGCTAAATTTGTGATAAAATTAAATTTTCAAAAGGGTATGTAACAATAAAGAACTAACACACCAGAAATTATCGAAATAGTAAGGTTAATGTGTAATAACTGTAATTATCAATTTCCCATTAAGAAATGTGCCAACAAATCCTTTAAAGTATGCAATCAATCTGAACTAATCCAAAAGTTATGATTTTCTGAAAAAAACATATGTTACAAATTATCTTGACACTTCAAATGATACTTTTTTCAGACTCTAAAACTCTGTCTAAAAATATTCTGATTGGGCAGCCCCAGTGGCTCAGTGGTTTAGCACCACCTTTGGCCCAGGGCATGATCCTGGAGACCCAGGATGGAGTCCCACATCAGGCTCCCTGCGTGGATCCTGCTTTTCCCTCTGCCTGTGTCTCTGCCTCCCTCTCTTTCTCTCTCTGTGTGTTTCTCATGAATGAATAAATAAAATCTTAAAAAAATAAAAATATTTTGATAAAATAAACATCTTCGGAGACATACTCTATTTCCATTGTGTTATGCTAAAAAACGTAACACAGTTAGATGTTTTATTTCTTCCTATTTTCTTCTTTCATTACTCTTCCCATCTCTCCTCAGTGGCAGCCATTGGCTACTGACTAAAGCCCAAATGATTGGATGTCATAATGATCTAGCCCTTACATCTCTATAAAATCTTAATGGGCCTTGCTCTGGAGTGAATTAACATATTAAACCATGATACAGACATGGCATTGGCCAATCAGAAAGGAAACTGATCCTCAGAGTAAAAGGCAGCTGGTTTGCCAAAAAGATATGTACTACCAAGTTGAACTTCAGTTCTGCTATTGATAACTATTTGCAATTTTCTGTTCAGGTCATGTATGCCATAACTTCATGTTTTTACACTGAACATTTCACCCTCATACCTTACCGTAGCCTGTGTTGATGCACTTTTCCCCTCATTCATTATACAACATTAAGTACATGCCCACCTTAGGGCCCTTGAACTTGCTTTTCCTTTGGCTTGGAGTAGTCTTCCCACAGAGATTCACATGTGTTTTGTTTGTTCATTTGCTTTTTGTCAATTCCTCAGGTCTTACCTGACTCCCAGTATAAAATGGTATCCTTCTCATTCTCAATCAACTACCCTTCACTGTGCTCAAACTTACCAACCATTGTGTGTCTGTCTCTTGGATTATTTGTTTTTCTGCATCTCCCATGGGAAATATAAGACTAATGAAGAAAGAAGTCTTGTCTATTTTTTTACTGTTATATTCCCTGCACCTAGAGGACTTGCTCAGTATATTGAACAAATGAATTAAATGAACAAATGAATATATCGGTTTCCTTCTATGTTTATGTTAGGTATTAAGATTACGTTAGGCACACCTGAAAGCTGTCCTAGCTTATTTATCAACATAGAAAACATAGGAAACGGTGACATCAAACAGCATGGAATAAATAAACTTCCTGACTTAAAGAGACAATGCAGCTTCTGCCTGAAAAGTGTCCTGTTCAGTAGATACAGTGTGAGAAAAGTTTCAAAGAGACATGAAATCATTAGGGTCTACCTAATAAAACTCAGACTTCAGTTTTGTGCTAGCAGTGCAAATTACAGCTGTGATACTCAAAGCTGCAGAGAACTTGAATGTTCTCCATTAGGAATAAAATGCAGCAACAGTTGCCAAGGTAAACATCATCTAACTACTTCAGATCAGCTCTATTATTTTGGCAGCCCCTATTGCTGTCTATGAGGGATTTTACTCACACTCATCTAATGCATCCTTCCCTTCAAACAACAACATCATAACACTGACTTACATCTTCAGGAATAAAACATTTAGACATGTATTCTATTTGCAATAAAAATAGTACAGAAGGCAGTGGATGGCTCAACTAATCAGAGCTAGGAAAGGCAGTCTTTCATGTCTGGGTCAGCATCAAATGCAGCCCAAGTCAGTAGTAAATTAACATCTTTGCCATCTGACAGCTGCTTAACAGGCTTATGTGAAATGAGTTGTTCTCAGTCCAGCTCTTTGCAGACAGGTGCCCCGATTACAACACCAGCTCTCACAATTGGCACTAATTAGTATCCTTCCTGGCATTGTCTGTGAAAAGCACCCAGAACAAATATCTTGTAATATTTGTCCACATGAGTGTAGACTGTTGGCAGCATTTATAAAGGGTATAAAGAGTGTTCAGATAAGGCAGATTTCCATCCAGAACATATTTAGTTGAAAAATAATTCCAAGTTCTCAATCTTCCTTCCACAACACAAGTATACTGTGGAGGTTTCTCTCCTTACTTTAAGCCTACTCTTTTGCTACCCACTTCCAGAATGAACAATCCATGTTTATCTGCTGGACAGTTTTTCTCTTTTCTGGATCATGAAGAAGTAGAGTTCAGATTGCGCTTGCTCACCTTCCGTGTTCTCTATTTCAAATTGTCCTTCACTTGAACTCCACCTCTCTTCTTTTGTTTTTATCTCTATGATTTTATGAATGAACACTATGGTTATCTCTGATTTTGAATCCCATCCAGTCCTCCTCAATCTTTCCCTCTCACAAAAATATAGCCTGCATAGTATATCTTATTTTAAATACTGCAACTTTCCTTTCAACTACTGTCTTCTTTCTGTTTCTCTTCAAAATCAAAATCAGAAGTATGGAATCTGATTTGAAACCTAGAATTCTTTAAGTTGCAAATTAAACTCAACAATTACCTACTAATTAAGCATTGTCTCGGGACATCTTACTAGTATATTACATTTCAAGAATAGCTGGAATCACAAAACCTGGATTTAAATTGTGGTTGTACTGTTTACTACATGGGAAACTGGACAAATTGTTGTTTCCCTAGTATTATTTGATTTTTCTGTGAAAAGAAACAAATGTTATTATATGGTTGTTATGACAGATTAATACAAAGATAGAGGATAAAAGTAGATACTCAGTGACTATTACCCTTTCTTATCTTCCCATCTTCAATTTCTAAGTCCTCTGAATATTAGCTATGTACAGTTTCTTACATCCAGCCTTTTTACGTATAGGCAAGAGATTCATGCCAGTCCAGGTCTTCAGTACCACATCACGCTCATTACAATAGTCTCCTAATGGTATCACTGAGTCTCCCATGCTGAGCTATCCTACTTTCGCATCTCTGAACATGTCACTTCTCTGCTCAAAAAACACAAAAATAATCGCCCCCTCAAAATCCATCCATTTTCATATTAAATCAAATATACTCTCAATTGTTTGATTTACAAGGCCATCCAAATATAACCTTAACCTAAAATTCTAATATTTTATCTATCTCACTGTATCCACCCAACCCTATTCACCCATTATTTCTAGTAAGTCAGTGATTATTTCAGTCTTACTCTTCCATTTTTATTGTTACTTTTTTTTTTTTATTTACTTATGATAGAGAGAGAGAGAGAGGCAGAGACACAGGCAGAGGGAGAAGCAGGCTCCATGCACCGGGAGCCCGATGTGGGATTCGATCCCAGGTCTCCAGGATCGTGCCCCGGGCCAAAGACAGGCGCCAAACCGCTGCGCCACCCAGGGATCCCTTTATTGTTACTTAGTAACTTAATCCACTCTGCTTTGAATTCTTCAAATTAATGTTTACTATTATTATTGTTTTTTATTGATTTTTAAAAACTAGCAATACTTTTTAACCAGTCTATTTATTCACAGTTGCTTCTTAACAATTGCCTCTTGGGTTTTCTTCTTTCAGAGTGTATTTTACTTTTTTTTTCTAATCTTTAAGTGATTATTTTGATAGGGTTCTGTAAATGGTAACTCTTTCAATCTTAGTCTTACCTTTTTTAAAAGTTATACTCACTTTCAATTGATCTTTTAGATAACGATGCTTTTATTTTCTCCATAGTATTTTCATAATATGATTTTAGTGTCCTATTTGTTGCAAGTGCAAAGTCTCTTACATAGATAGCTGATCTTTTGTAAATTACCAACCCCCTTCCTTTTTTTGTGGTAGCTTTAATTTTTTTCTTTTTGTCTTTAGTATAATGCAGATTACATATATTTGAATTTGCTTTTATTAATTTAGGACTTTTTCAATCTGAGTATCATATCAGTCTTCAATTAAAAATCAAATTGTTATATACTCACTCAGAATGCTGCCTCTCCCACAATTCTTTGTGGTCTCTTTTTGGAATACATTTCTATTAAATGCATACTAAACTTTCTTGTTCTTGTCTTGATTTTATAAGTTATCTTTCATATTTTTCTTTTATAAATCTGTTCTGGCTTCTGAATGATGTTTTTCTGGGCTTAAATTCCAGATTATTAGTTCTTTCTTCAATTGTGTCTAATTGGCTATTTATTCTCTTCATTAACTGTAATGACAATGTTTTCCATTTATAGAAGTTCTATTTAATCTTTTTCATATTTTTCCATTCTTTAACTGTGCTTTCTGTTCTTTTAAAAAAACTCTTATATTAGTTTAAACAAATGTTATCATTCCTTTCATATTTTCTATGATTTTTACTTCTTACGTTGCTAATGATCTTGATTTGTTGATTCTCCCTAATGATATTTGTCATTATTGTCAACTCATATTTATTGAGATGCATTTATCATTTGGGAGGCCAAGCTGCTGGTTTGTGAGAGTTGTTACAAACTAGTTTTGAGTGTGTTCCTCTTAGTGTGGGGCCCTGAGGCAAGTCAATGATGATGAATCATCTTATGCTAATTTTCATATTAATTCCTTCTGTTTATAGGTCAGGTCAGACTAGGAGTTTCAGGGTTTTTTTAAAGATATTTATTTATTTATTTATTTATTTATTTATTTATGACACAGAGAGAGAGAGAGAGGGGCAGAGACACAGGCAGAGGGAGAAGCAGACCTCCATTCAGGGAGCCTGTTGTGGGACCTGATCCTGGGACCCCAGGATCATGCCCTGGGTTGAAGGCAGGAGCTAAACTGCTGAGCCACCCAGGGATCCCAAGTTTCAGTTTTTGAAAAGTGATCTGATTTGTTTCCTCTTACTTCTAAAAACCTCATATAAACTACATATTTCTTAGACACATCCTAGACCTATAGGTTTTTTAGGCCTCATGGGAGGCCAGAGCAGTGAAAATAGTGCCAGCTCACTGCAGGGACAAGGTATAGTATCACTGTTTGTGTGGGAGGGGGTCTTGTCAGTTATCTCCAAAGGGCTTTAGAATCAGCCTCCAGCACCTAGGACTCATACGTAATCTGAAATTCTCATAGGTTGGTGAATCATCAATTTTTCCCTAAAAGCTCTAGTTAGACTTTTTTCCCTTCTTCTAAGTTTCTGGTATCTAAAGATCTCCCTATCTTTCTTCTGAGCCCAGCTACAATGCAATATTCGCAAATATATTCTTGCTAAGGTTTATACAAAAGTCAGTATGATCTGTAAAGTGTCAACTTGGTCTGTCCCACTGTTCCACTACTGCTGCAGGTTCTTAATAACAACCAGACTGAACTAGTCACCATTTCCCAAAGAAAGTCCATGGATCCTGCCTTTGCTACCTGACTTAAGCTCTTCTATAACTTTAAATGTTCCCTCCAAATCCATTTGTCAAATTGTTATCTTTCTCTTTCCTGAATTCTTCTCAGATAACTGCAATCACGATATGATCTCTGTTTTCAAAACTCATAGAAGTACTCTTGCTCTATCTTATATTATTATAGTGTTTGTGTTCTTACCTTATCTATTGTACTAGACCATAAATTCCTAAAGGGCTTACAGTTTCTTATTCATGTATGTGTCCCCTGTAATTTCTAGCTTACTGTCTGCACACAAAGGTATCTGCTCAAAGGGCTTGCTAAATGAAACTGAAACTACAGAGGGATTTTCCCTTCTGTAACCATCAACTTCACTAGTTGACAAGATAAAAACATAGCAGTCCATGATTATTCAAAACAATGAAATATGCAATAATGGGGAACTTTCACATTCCCTGACACAATTACCTTTTAAAAGATATCTAATTAATATAAATAGGCAAATGTTTTCAGAAATTTTAAACATCTACAGATATAGTTACATAACTGCTACCTTTTGAAACAGAATAACAATTACAACAGTGATAAAGCACTTACTGAGAACCTCTAATATGACAAGCATGAGGCAAAATGTTTTACATGAGTTACCTCATTTGACTTTTAAAAAAACTATTGCAGGTTCCATGATTATTCACACTTTACAGAAAAGAGTATTGACTTAGTTTGTGAACTGCATTCCTCAGGATTATTTAGCTTTTGAATTGTACTAAGATTTAAGCTCAGGCAGTGGATTTCAGAGTTCCCACTCTTAACCACTACATGCTTAACTGTTAGAAACTGTCAAAATGTTTAAATGTTTAAAAATCATTCTCAGGCAGCCCTGGTGGCTCAGTGGTTTAGCGCTGCCTTCAGCCCAGGGCCTGATCCTGGAGACCCGGGATCGAGTCCCACCTCAGGCTCCCTGCATGGAGCCTGCTTCTCCCTCTGCCTGTGTCTCTGCCTGTGTCTCTACCTCTGTCTGTCTGTCTGTCTCTCTCTGTGTGTATCTCTCATAAATAAATAAATAAAATCTTTAAAAAATAATCATTCTCAATCACATTTGTTTCAAGGAGACACTAAATATTTTTTTCATATGAAAAAAAGAATACAAGAAGGAAGAGACTTGAAGCAACTTGCCAGGCTGTTGAGGTACTGCCAATTATTTGAGTAATGGTCATTATTTTGGGATGTAATGTGTAAATGTTCTAAAGCTATTTGCCAATATCTATAAAAGACTTTGTAAATAGTGTTATTCGAGTGGAGACAAAATTCTCCCATGGATATATCAAGGATTCTTTTTCCCTTAGGTTGTATTTTCTAATTTTCTTTTTAATTTAGTCATTGAAGTAGTTCAAGTTTATAATTTTAATATTTCCTTTAAAAATTGTAATTATCAGTAATTTAGTCTGCTCACACCGTAGCACTCTGTGAGCATCTTTGTTCTAAAGGGCAAGTCTTAAAAGTTTCTGTGTCATTCACATTTAATACTGTTGACAAGATCGACAGTGAAAGGAAAGGAGAAAAAAAAAACCTGAAGTCTAACAATAGTTGCTTTTCATAGTTCTGGATTAAGCCTCCTTGTTCTTTATATAGACAGATACAGTGAGGCTCATGGTTTAAAGAGTATATGTGTTTCTGAAATAACCTATTCTTTTCACTCTATGCCTCCTACTGCCAGCCACAGTTGTCTCTATTGTGTGAATTCTAAAAAAAGGTTTATCGTAGTCATTTTGTGCAAATGACACACTTTAAACATCATTTATTTATATATTATTTTCAGCATCAACTCCTACAATCCATCTGTAAGGTATATTAAAGGTTCTCACAGCTCTAAGTGGCTTCAATTAAAAGATAATTATACATGAAACTTCTTTTCATAAAACAATAATCTGAATATACACCTTTGCTTTGGTTCATAACTATCATTCTTCTAAGATCAAAGTCATTCATTAGATGATGGTATCAAATTATTTACAGATCTATCTGGTGTCTCCAGGAAAGAGAGATCATCTTGCATGGAAAAGAAAGCATACTTTTTGTTCTACTATACTAATGGTTCTTAATTCTGCCTCTATTTGATACAAAAAGCTTGTTGTATTCATCTTAGAGTTGTCCTAGGGTTAGGAGTTCAAATTTGAAAAGACAATTCTTATCTGGAGACAATTTGATGGAGAGATTTAGGTCTAGAATCTTCCTGCATAAATTATGTATGTGTTGCACAGAATCCAGGATAAATAACCTTTGGCCAGTGGGTATTTGGTATCACAATTTCTTGCCCCAGGAGTTCCTGAAGTGAGAGATAGTATGCCATGATTAGGAGGATTCCAATTTATTGTTATAAGAATAAATTGAATCATGAAGAAAACTGATGAAGAAAAGCGTATTAGGGATACACTATGCATAACTCCCTGTAAAACCTGTAAATTTCTAAAGAATAAGAGCATAGTAAATTTACCTAACAGGAAACACACACACACACACACACACACACACACACTAGCATTAGCCTTAATTTTTGGCTAGAATTAGTCAAAAGTACAATTCCTGAGCAAAGAACATGGGTAGATCAGATTTCTTTTCTTTTCTCAATACCAAATCAGTCTAGAAGCTCTTTTTTTTTTTTTTTTTTTTTTTTTTTTTTTTAGTCTAGAAGCTCTTATTAATATTCTGACCTGGGAAATAGATTAGAGCATGCTCTATGAGTTCAAAGCAGTATAGTAGTCATAGACTGAGACCCAAATTTCCAGAAACCACCTCAATGGGAGACAGAGCATTAAGTAACCCAATATTTCTCTATGTTTTTTTTTCAATTATATTTCCATTACTTAAATTTCCTAGTTCTTGTATCAGTCAGAATGAGATAGGTTATGCTGTGATAATAAACAACTTTAAAATATCAATGTCTAAAAAGAAAAATGTATTTCTCACTCATACTACATATGAACTGAGGTCCTCAGTAAGGCTTTGTTCATCATAGTCAATTAGGGGCTTAGGGTGATTGAGGTTGAAAGATTTTGCATTGGCAACAACATTTCCAGGCGCAACATGACAAAGGCCACTTTCATACACAGCCCATTCTAGTCACATGTATACACCTAACTTCAAGGAATGAAGTAACACAATCCTCCCACATGGAGGAAAATTAGATATCCCTTAACACAGTTATGTCTTGTGATGGTATGGAACTGGCCAGCAATCATTTAATTTCTTTGCATTCATCCACCAAAACTTTACCTTTTTTTACATTTTACTTTTCTTTTTACATTGTTTACCATTTTACTTCTTTGCATTCTTCTGACAAAACTTCAACCTTAGATAAAATCTACCACTGTGCTTCTTAAACTTTAATGTACATATGAATCACAGGAGGAGCTTTTCAAAATGCAAATTCTGACTGAGATGGTCTGGGACATGGTTTCAAATTCTACATTTCCTACAAGTTCCCAGGTGCTGCTTGCTGATACTTCTGGTCTTCAGAAAACATTTTGGCTCCAACAAATGCCTTCTCTGCACCTGCGTCCAAGTAGCTCAACTGTGCTAGAGAAAAATCACAACTAAACTGACTAGCTGCACTCTAAGTTCTTTATTTCAAACCTCAGTACAATACAACTTTTGGCAAACCCTAAGCACACCTGCCTCAAACTATTCTTTATTGTCCTGCCTTCCTCATTTCCGAAAATGACATTACCATCAGCCAAATGTGCTCACTCAACCTTAATGAAGGATAACTTCATCTCTCATCTGGAGTAGGCTTGACAGGTTCCAGTCCTGCTACCCTGTAGTCTATTCTTAGAGAATATCAGATGACTCTCTTTAATTATAATGAATTACAGCATTCCTTACTATTAAAGGCTTCCCATTGTATTTAGAATAAAATTCAAACTCCTAGCAAAGGTCTTCAAAGCATAGAATTATTTTTTCTCTACTTAGTTCTCCAACTTCATCTCATGACATTCTCTTCTTGCTCACTACATCTGGCCACTAGATCATCTTTCTCTTCCTTAAAGACTTCAAAGTTTTTCCAAGTATTATTCCCTCAAATAGAATGTATTCTTATTCTTTGATGCACTAATTCTCTTCACTCTTTGCATGTCTAGATCCATCTCATTTTTCAGGGCACAGCTTTAAATGTTATCCCCTCATAGAGACCTCTCTTTATCTTTTTTTTTTTTTTAAGATTTATTTATTTTATTCAGAGAGAGAGAGAGAGAGAGAGAAAGACTGAGAGGCAGAGACACAGGCAGAGGGAGAAGCAGGCTCCATGCAGAGAGCCCAACATGGGACTCGATCCCGGGTGTCCAGGATCACACCCCAGGCTATAAGCGGCACCAAACCGCTGCGCCACCGGGGCTGCCCTGACTTTCTTATCTAAAGCAGTCCCCAAACTTTATCTCCTACCTTGATACTTTGTTAATTTCCTCAACATATCACAATGTGTAGTTATATATCTTTTCCTGTCTATTTTATTTGTATGTGTCACATTCAAGTTTCATCTTCAGGCCCCTGCACTCTGTTGCACATAAAGGTCAGTAGATATTTTTAGAATAAGTTAATTGGTAATTGAATGGATAGATGAATGATTGAATAATAGGGTACATTTTCTTTTATAAAGATTTTTTTCCTTTGACATTAGCCTAATTCTCTATAAAGTATATTCTATTAAATCATCCTATGAATAAGTTTCAAGTCAATGAATTTCAATGGCTAAAACTAACCCTAATATTTCTTCTCCAAGTCACACTAAATCCATAATTTAGGAGAATCTTAAAATTCTCCTAGGTTTTTATAGATATAATTAGTAATACATTTTCAGTTTTAAAAAAGGAAGTAAAATATACCTTGAAAAGTATTTCATTATATATCTATAAAATGGATTCCTTTAAAATTTCCTAGGAAACATTATTATATGTATTTAATTTTTTTCTTTTTTATAATACAATTGAAATTTATTGGTTTAGTATAGTAATTCCTTTAAGGCTGATGCTTTTGCCACTAAAACTAGAAAAACTCTATATAAATTACAGAAATCATACTCCTTAGAGCATCAGAGAGCTATGGATGAAATAAACTAAATTTCCAGAAAAAAGGAGATCCTTTCTAAGGTAACCAACAATTTTAGTCATGGGTGTGGGGGTTTGTTAAATCTGGATAAAAAATGAGGGACAGGTGTAACTCTGGAAGAGGAGCTCTAGTGAAGAAAGAGAAATTAATGTTTTTCAGTTGCCCAGGGTTAGGGAAATGTATTAGAAATTTGAAGATTCCTAAAAATCTTACTGGAATTTTTCTCCATGAGACATTTGTAAGTTTTTGAAATGTGTAGGAAGCTGAGAAATTAAGATGAAAACTTCTAAAATGCAGAGTATAATTTTCTCCATCCTTGTTAAGTATGCATTTGGAAACAAATTTGAAGTTGCTTGGGCAGAAAGCACTGAGCTGGTACCTTTTGAAGGGCAGAACTGAATCCAATTTCTCAGTGCTGATGGGATAGGCAAACATAGGCTCTCCATCCAAAGCCTTTAACATACACAGTGGAGAAAGGAGGACTAAACAGAAATAGTCTTACTAAAACTGCAAATCATCCTCAACCCAGATCAAAAGTTGATTGCACTGAAGTATCAGCTCCTCACTGTATATGAATAACAAAGAAAAGGAGGAATGCTTTTAGTGGACACTGACCTTATCTAAACCCTACATGTGCTTTACACAATGTCTGACACTTAATAAAAATGAGTATATATGCCAGTTGATGTGATTAATAATATAAGCCCATTCACAAGTTATCCAGATATTAGATTTCATTGGTAAGTAATTTAAAATGACTATGGTTAAATTATTAAAGATAATGGAGAAGAAAAAAGGACAAAATAGTCTCTGTCAATTCTTTGATGGAGGATTCTACAAGAGTTGAAATCTTAAAAAACAAGACAAAACAAAAAAAAAACATTCAAAATGTATATTTTAGATCAGAAGTTAATGAACTCTAGCCTGTGGGTCAAATCTAGCCCATTGCCTGTTGTTGTACAAAGTTTTAATGGACCATTATCATGTTTACTTATTGTTTATGGCTATTCTTGTGCTATGACAGCAGAGTTGAATAGTTAGAATGGAGACTGTACAGGATGTAAAGTCTAAAATATGCACTGTCTTCTTGAAATATACTGTGAACTTTAACATATGAATTGCTTAGAACTCCAATATTTAGTTAACATCTTACTTCCTTTTTTTTCCCCCATCAACTTCTTTGGGGTAGATAGCATTCAATAAATGTGAGTTACTGTTATTTGCTGAATACTCTGTGAACTCAGAATTTTATTCGGGACCACATAGTTAGATAGTTTGGAATTGTGAGCTTGAACTCAGATCCTAAAACTTTAACTTGTGCTCCTGAATGAAAATAAGAGGCTTCTGTCCATTTTAAAGAAAATAATGTTCCTCAACTTTTCCTTGGCATTGTTGAGTTTTTCAATAATTATCTGAGCTCTGGGAGTGAGGGCTCTGACAAACTTGAAATTTGGCAACAAGAACAAAGAGGCATCCAGGGCTTGTCATGAGAACTTAACAAGGGTGTCTACACTCTTCCAGGAGGGGGTCATGTAATTAGAGGTATGTGTATATGAATGCACAAATAATGTTGCAATTAGTAATAATAATAGTTCATACTTACTGAATGTGTACTATGGTAACAGTTCCATTTAATTGGTCCTGGGTGACCCCACTATTGATGTTTTTAAAGAATTCCCATCCAATCATAATGTTCACCGAGGATTGAGAAACCTCTGATTTAGCTTCTTCTCCCTGCTTTCACCATCATCTGCTGTGTTCCAGCCATATCATATCACAAAAAACTGCCAGATCAAGTAACTCCTGTATCTCAGGTTCACTTACTGCCACTTAATTAATGACTATTTGAACACAAAAATCATCTGCTAGTTCTCCTGGCTGGCTGGGACATAGTATTGGGATCTTTGTTTCTTAATTGCTCATTAAAAAAAAACAAGACTTACATATTTTTTTTTGCTCAATAAATATCTGTTGTAAGCAAAAACTGTAGTGGCTATTGTCTTTCCTCTAAATAAGCTGCAGGAATAAAATTTATTATCCTCATTGAATCACTATATTGTACTCTTTTTTAATTTTTTTATATTTTTTAAAGATTTTATTTATTTACTCGCAAGAGACACAGAGAGAGTCAGAGGGAGAAGCAGGCTCCATGAAGGGAACCTGATGCGGGACTCAATCCCCAGTCTCCAGGATCAGGCCCTGGGCTGAAGGCGGCACTAAACCGCTGAGCAACCCGGGCTGCCCTCTATATTGTACTCTTAAGACTAATATAACACTGTCTGTTAACTACACTGGAATTAAAATAAAATAAAGAAAAAAGAAAAAAGTATTATCCTTTTAGGCAGTGTGCTAGGTATTTATGCAATGAGGTATTGTACAAAAATTGTTTTTTTTTTAAAGATTTTATTTTATTTTTTTTTCACCGATCTTTTTTTTTTAATTAATTTTATTGGTGTTCAATTTACCAACATACAGAATAACACCCAGTGCTCATCCCGTCAAGTTGTACAAAAATTGTTAAATGTGAAGAGTTTTATTACAATGGAGCAAAATTCACCTGCAAGGTAAAAAATATACAAAAAAAAAAAAAAAAAAGCAGCACATCTATTCTCTGTCTCTGTCTCTCTTTGTCTTTGTCTCTTTAGGTCTCTTTCCCTCTCTGTATTTCCTTCTTCCTTCAAGCCTCCCCTAAAGGAAGATACCTCTATTTCTATCTCTCTATCCTAATAAACCACCCACAGGAGAAACAAGTTCTCAAGCTAGGACTCAAGCTCTTTGGCATCCCCTTCCACAAAGTCAACCTTTTGATGATAGACTACTGCTCCTGCTTCCATATTTCTTTGTTTGTTAAATGAAGGTTTGAAAAGTAAGAGTTTTAAGGGACAATGACTTAAAAGGGAACATTTATACCTAACTCTTCATATTTCCATATGGAAAGCTTCCACTAGAGCAACGTCTTTGACCTTAACAATCTTCCATCACTCACTTCCAAGGAAAGAGGAATGACATATGCCTAATGAATTTAGGAAAAGGCATTGGTACATTTGGTTCAACTTTTATTTTAGAACTCTCTACATGCAGAAATATATATCCTGCCAGTTCTATGGAGTCTGTCAGTTTAAGTGTAGGGGAGTGTATGTGTGTGTGCATGTGTGTGCGCATGTATGTATGTGTATTTGTATGCGTGTAAAAGAGAGGAGGGAGAGAGAGAACAAGAAAAACTCTCTCTCAGAGAGAGAGAAAGGAGAGATAGGAAGAGGTTGTCTGTGATTCCCCAGGTATACCAGACACAGTGAGATCTGTTTGTTTAATCCAGGGAGAGACTGTCTGCCCCACTTCGCCCACAATATTCATTCTTGTTCTTCAAAGAGCTTTATGAGTAACAAAAAATAGTTTTCTCAGTTTGTCCGACTCCTCTACCTGTTTCTCAATGGATTCTAAAATTATTTCTACTTTGTATGGTATGAAATTCAGAAAATATCCCAGAATTTGAAAGGAAGTATTATGCTAATACAGGACTTTCAAGAATCCTATTACAGTTTATTCTACTCTCAATGTTTCAAAATTTTGTGCATTCATTTGTGATTTGTTTTTTTTTTATAAATAACAGTTGGATCATGTTTAATTTTATATCTTATAAGGTTTCCAACAACTTCCTGATTATTAGCTTATTGAAGTTCCTCTGCAATGGCCAGATAATTTCATAAAATAATGTCATCAATCACTCCACATTTCTAGATACTTTTGGGCTAGGAAAATTCCACATGAGGGATAATCCTTATTAATTTCATGTGGTTAAAATTCATGAACATTAAGTCTGGTGTATCACCTGAGAACCCTCCAGCTGCCAGTATGCTCCTATTGATTAGAAAAGTGGCAGAGTCATTCTTTATAAGCATCTATGGAATATCTAGTATATGCTTAGCATTGTGTTCGTTGGTAGAGAAATAAAGATTTAAAAAAAAAACATGGTTTCTGTCCTCAAGGAATTCAAACTAAATGTTCAGTGTGACGGATTAGTGATTTTATATATATTTTTTATTATTTATTTATTTATTTATTTATTTTTTGATTTTATATATTAAACTGATTAACAACGTCATTCTGTTTACCTCAATTGGGTTATAATTATGAGTTCATAGAACATACTGAACTAATGTTTTCACTGATGAAAAAATGTCATTTCAAAATTAGTTTATTACATATAATTTTGTAAAATGGGTATTTAAAATATTGTAATCTATGTGGATATGTACATGTATTGTACACGTGCATATGCACATGTAAAAGAGTTGGAAAACATCTACCTATTTAAAGTAATTCTGTGTAGTAGGTAACAACATTTAATGAGTTTTATAAGTAGAAAGGGGGCAAAAATGAAATCTCTTAAAGAAAATAGAACAATTAAATTGGGAAAATTGGACATCCACATGCAGAAGAATGAAACTAGACCACTCTCTTGCACCATACACAAAGATAAACTCAAAATGGATGAAAGATCTAAATGTGAGACAAGATTCCATCAAAATCCTAGAGGAGAACACAGGCAACACCCTTTTTGAACTTGGCCACAGTAACTTCTTGCAAGATACATCCACGAAAGCAAAAGAAACAAAAGCAAAAATGAGCTATTGGGACTTCATCAAGATAAGAAGCTTTTGCACAGCAAAGGATACAGTCAACAAAACTCAAAGACAACCTACAGAATGGGAGAAGATATTTGCAAATAACATATCAGATAAAGGGCTAGTTTCCAAAATCTATAAAGAACTTATTAAACTCAACACCAAAGAAACAAACAATCCAATCATGAAATGGGCAAAAGACATGAAGAGAAATCTCACAGAGGAAGACATAGACATGGCCAACATGCACATGAGAAAATGCTCTGCATCACTTGCCATCAGGGGAATACAAATCAAAACCACAATGAGATACCACCTCACACCAGTGAGAATGGGGGAAATTAACAAGGCAGGAAACAACAAATGTTGGAGAGGATGTGGAGAAAAGGGAACCCTCTTACACTGTTGGTGGGAACGTGAACTGGTGCAGCCACTCTGGAAAACTGTGTGGAGGTTCCTCAAAGAGTTAAAAATAGACCTGCCCTACGACCCAGCAATAGCACTGTTAGGGATTTACCCCAAAGATTCAGATGCAATGAAACGCCGGGACACCTGCACCCCGATGTTTCTAGCAGCAATGTCCACAATAGCCAAACTGTGGAGGGAGCCTCGGTGTCCATCGAAAGATGAATGGATAAAGAAGATGTGGTCTATGTATACAATGGAATATTACTCAGCCATTAGAAACGACAAATACCCACCATTTGCTTCAACGTGGATGGAACTGGAGGGTATTATGCTGAGTGAAGTAAGTCAATCGGAGAAGGACAAACAGTGTATGTTCTCATTCATTTGGGGAATATGAATAATAGTGAAAGGGAATATAAGGGAAGGGAGAAGAAATGTGTGGGAAATATCAGAAAGGGAGATAGAACATAGAGACTCCTAACTCTGGGAAATGAACTAGGAGTGGTGGAGGGGGAGGAGGGCGAGGGGTGGGGGTGAGTGGGTGACGGGCACTGAGGGGGACACTTGACAGGATGAGCACTGGGTGTTATTCTGTATGTTGGTAAATTGAACACCAATAAAATTTAATTTATTAAAATAAAAAAAAGAACAATTAAATTGTGAAATAATATTCTACTAAAGGAGAAGATACAGAGACTTCAAAGTAATTTTAGACTTTATGGCATCAGAACTATTTTTTATCACAAGTACTATCTAGCTTTGCTACTCAGACAAAGCATGAGAAGCAACAGGAGTAAGAGTATGAAGCGAAGTTGGCTTTATTTTCATCTCCAGTTGACTTATTAGAGTACACATGATTAAGTTGATGTATCAGGTAAGTATTATTTAAGGCACAGATTTGTCCTGTACTTCCCTAAATAAGTAAAGAAAATCATGACCCATAGGCCAGTATTAGATGTGTGTATGTATGCATATGTAAGTGTGGGTATATTTCTGTATGTGTATATAAACATAATTCATTTGTGATAATACATGTGACATCAATCTTATATACCCATCTTCTAACCACTCATCTATCTGCCTTCCTATCTATTCCTCCACCTGTATCTATTTATATTTTTCCACATGTACAGTTCACATTAATAATATGTTCAGTTCTAAAATTTTACTCTTTTTGAGATAATATTTTAATTTGATGTATTTTCTGTACATGTAGATATTAATACCTCCTGGTTACAAAGATCTTTAAGATTCTGTAAGCATTTCACATATATGGTATATCATCTGCTTTTCTCTAAAATCTCCAGAGATGTTAAGATGATGCCACCAGCTTCATTTTGCAAATAAACCAAGACTTGAGATCACAGGACTTTTCTGAAAAACACAAAACCTGAATTTGCCCTCATTACCAGAATTTAGGGCAGATGGTTTCAAATCAAAAGTTCAGGAGGTAGCATGGCCTCTAGAAAAGATGTTAAGCTTCGGAACAATTATACCTCCACAACTTTCATTCTTTGCCTCACAAAACTGGATTGTTCTCCTGTAGATTTTCAGATTCTTTGTAAATAAGCCAATGCAGGGATATCCACCTTGCGTATTTTGAGCATTGGAATTGGTTCATCAAAGTGCCCTGGTGCCTGTCTAGTACTTTGTAGGAGCTGAATACACACACTGCTTTTTATTCTATAATATCATGTATTTGATTTATGTATGCCAGTCAGCAAAGGCATAGATGCATTGGCTGTCAAATTATTGATTGAATGATTTCTATGGAATTCACAATTTGAGATCAATTCTTCTATTTCACAGAGTGTTTCTGTTTCTGTTCATTATCAGTTGATCTGTACTCACAGACTGCAAACCCATTTAAATATTACTATAGAGGTGCCTGGGTGGCTCAGTCAGTTGAGCATCTACCTTCGGCTCAGGTCATGATCCCGGGATCCTAGGATGGAGCCCTACATCAGACTCCCTGCTCTGCCTCCCTCTACCTCTGCCCTCCCCCTCTCTCTTTCTCTCATGAATAAATAAATAAAATGTGAAAAAAGCAAATAAATATTACTATATAAAGCACTTAATTTAGAAAGTAAAAACTTTCTGCAAACAAGTGATATTTCTTATTAACAAATTTATAAGAATTGATTTATGATTTACTTAATAAATGCAATTATTTCCATTCATTACTGGATTAACAATAGTTGAATATGGATATTATTAGGATTAAATAGACAAAGTTGAATGTCTATAATTAGAGAAAAATTAAATTCATAAGGGCATTTTTGGTTAATCTTAATTCTTAAATATATTGGTCTGAGTATTGACAGTTATTAGTAAAAGAAATTTTACATTTCATATTCTTACATTTTATATCACAAAACAAAGCTACATATTATATTCTGTGTGTATATATATGTGTATATATATGTGTGTATATGTATGTGTATGTGTATACATGTGTATGTATGTGTATACATATACACACATTTCAATTTTGACAGAAATAAGGCTCAGTGAAGCCAAATATCAATTACTGATATACACATAAATATATATTATTAAATATAGGTATTTGTGTGTATCCAGCATATATTGACATGCAGTAGGTCAGTATTTCTGTGTAACACCCATATGTATACGTATGTGTACATCTATTTATGTATTAATAATAGGAATAAGGTTCTGAGTAGTTACATAATTATCAATTCAATCACTATTACTGATTTGGTAAGTAAACATATTAGCATTTTGTTTTCGGATTTTTTAATGTGATTTTTTTTGTTTTTTTAATAATCAAGTATATTTACTGCATCAGTATGAGTAATTATTGTATGAGCTAAATCTCCATCTACAAGGAAGAATCTTCTTTAGATTTTTCTTTAAAAAAAAAAAGAATTGTGTATATATGTGGGTGACAGTAAAAAAGTTAAAAGAAAACATGATCTCAACAAAACTTAAAGTTTTTAAAATTAAACATCATCCTTGTCAATGTTCACCTTTCCAGCTGGTTCATGATCAAATCTGTTATAAACCCCACAATGTTTATTCAGTTTTTATTCATTGATGGAGTTCCTCCTGATTGTCAGGATGAAATGACAATAGTCTCCAATAATGACAATGACTTGCAATAAATAATCAAGCAAAATTTATCTGTGCTCAAAATATTCATACATCATATTTTTTGAATAATTCAATGATGTGTGGGAACAGAGGGGCTATTTTTGAGAAATTTGGCCCACTTAATCTTTTGCAAGTAATTAATTGGTGCAATCACATTGTCATTCTTTCAATGTCTTAATGTCAAAATGCAGGGAGAAATTTGATACCTAAGTGACACAGCTTATCATTTCCCAAGTACTAAAATGTTAAGGAACATAATTTAAAAATGTATGGTATTTTGAAGTCACTCTTATATGCTATTTCACACACAGTTACGCTGATCATGTTATACAGTGTAACTCCTATAGATAAAACTGAATAATAAATTTTGGTCAGGCCTTGTCCCCACTCGAAAAGGAATTCTTTCATTTAAATAGCAGGGTCCGTAAAAAGCCAAATCCTAGGAATGAAAGAGTTTAACACTGACTTCTAAAAATTAGCTTTCTGTCACATCACTTTTTCCTTCAGGCATTTTTTCAGAGATTTTGGCTGATTTGATTAGAAAGCAGAAGGTTAAATTCTCACACAGCGATCATGAGAAAAAAGAGAAACAGAGCAAGTACTAAAGCTGGCTTTGCACCTACTGAATGCTGCAAGTGTCTGTACTCATTTGATATGCATCTTGCAAAGCTCGGCTGTTCCCAGAAGGCCACTCCATGAAGGCTGAGAGAGCAGCGTCTGCTAGTGGTGCCTGAGAGTCACAAAGAACAGAGAGAAGCTTTATAACAGAGATGCTAGAAGGCATCATATCATTGGGAGGCAGGCTAAAAGCATTGGGTTTGTACATTCTGTTGCCTTAAAAAAACATGCATATGAAAATATTACGCTGATGATTTTTATAGCCCATGTGAATCACACAGAGAAACCACTGCATTAGCAATAATTTCTAGGTCTCTTCATTGGCTCCATCTATGAAGCACTTTACTAAAATTACTTTATGAATTGCTTATTGGGAAGATTTATCTTGCATAGAGGACAAAAGCATGACTTCATAAGCAACCATAGCATGCTGTTCGTGGATGGTCATCATCGGATAGGTTTGGGTGGGCCATCATACTTTACCTGTGGCATTCAGCGGGCACTGATTGAATGCCAAGTCACCTGCTGGGGTCCTTTTCCACACCATCGACATCAGATAATCCTCTGGGCATATTTCATAAGGTGCTGCAATTTAAAACAGAGGGATTCAAATGCCAGCAGTGTTTGTTTTTGTAAATATTGGCAATAAACGGTCCTCAAATGCATCTCTCTATCTGCAGAGCTCTTTTATTTTCCTTAACATGTATCATTTGCTGAAATCTTAGTGATGTCTTTATAAACAAAAAAAACACCAGGTTTCATTTGATTATCTTCAAAATCTTCACAAAAATGTTCTTTTCAAAGTGCTTACTGTGGAGACTTTTTTAAAAAGACATTTGAATTTGCTTATAAATTGAACATTACATTCAAGCATATAAATCAAAAATCTTTCCAATATTCATAATGTTTTGAAATATTGTGCAATAAAATGTTTTCCAATAAACTGAAAGCCGTATTAGAATTATTAACTCTAAGTGTTAAGACAAGTAAACATTAAGGGGAAAAATATGTAACTTTTTATTCTTCCTCCAAGAGCAATGATGTCAATCAGACTACATCATATAAAAATAAACTGATTTGATCTTTTGGCCTTCATATTTTCAAAAATTCAATTTAATTACTGAGATGATAAAGTTAAAGGGAATTTCAAGAATAACAGACGTTTACCAGAAATATTTTAATAGGAAGCCAAAGGCTTTGTGAAGTCTGTCTATACTGGGTCTAAACACCTTGCTGTCAATACAATTTGCTCCTGGATAGAACATACCCCTTTCTCTAGACACCTACTCTTGTGCTTTTCACACAGAACAGCCATGGATGTGTTCACATATTTGTTTTCCGTACTTGCTTGGCATCTTGTCTTCTCATCTTTGTATCCTGCACCTAAAGTTTTGTCTGGCACATAGAAGTTGTTCAAAATTGAATAAACAAATGAATCAATATTTGAATATATCAAAACCTTTAATAAGTACATAAGGACCAAAAAAATAAGTACCTCATAGGTATATACATGAGTGTGACTTCCTGGGAGAGATTTCTTCCTTTGAGGACAATATATGATTTAACCCATGCTGATCATAATCAACAGGCACTGATTCTACTTCCAAATTTATGAGATCATTAGGATATATTATAATTATTAGTGGGCAAGAATACAATTTGAGAAATTATAATCTTGAAATAATATTTTTTTAATCTGGGGTAGCAGGGGCAGAAACATTTGCTCTTCTTGGGGGTGGGGATCAGACAAAATGGGCAGAGGGGTTCCCAGTTTGCTAATCTCCATGGTCAGTGTGGAAGAGGGTGGTTACAGGTGTTTGGCTGGTGGTAGCTGATGCAACCCTTCATTTATTCTTCTGCTGTTTCTATTCTTGCCATATTGGAGGGACTGTCCCTACCTTCACGTGAGTTATATTATTTTTGCGTGTGATTTTTAAAAATTTTATAATTTTTGATTTTTTATTTATGATGACTCCACCTCTATTAATCATCACTAGTTGTAGGTCCAGCAGACTCCGTGGCAAATCATGCTCTTGGGTCCTGGGAAAGGGACAGGCCAGCCTGAGCTCTCCTGTCTCCCCTGTCACAGCCTGGACACGTAAGACAAGATAAGATGAATGGTTTAAACATGTGGGCATTTTAGAACTGAAAGTGACACTGAAAATCACCTATTCCATTTCCTTCTTTACAGATGAGGGCACCAAGGCCCTAAAGAGGCTTGTTCAAGGTGACTGAGCTGGTGGAGGAATCAACAGGACTAGAGTCTAGAATCCTAACTCCTCAGTAGCCTTTGCTTTGACTTCCTGCATATCTTCTTTGCTACTTGCAATTATTCAAGGTAATTGTTCTCATGCTCAGTTTATATATATATTATATGTATATGATATATATATATTATATATATATATATCATCTAGGTGCCCATTAAAATATTTAGGAACAGTTTCCAATTTAAGGAATCTTCGTTTGGTGGATGGTTTAGCAGACGATTCAACCTTTGCCAGCCCCATTTTCACAATATATTTCCACTTTACCCCACCAGTGATCTCCTAAGGGCCACACCTAATGCACTCATCTCAGTCATCACTCACTGGACTGTCACCACAGTGCTTTATACTCTGACTTCTCCCTCCTCCTTGAGAATACTTTCTCTGGGGTTCTAAAAAGCTATTATTCTCTCTCAGGGCTCCACCAGACACTTGGACAGTTCTTTCTTGGTCCTTGGCCCCTATGTCCTTTGCAGAATCATCCATGCCCAATTTTTTCCTTTGTTAAGTGCTTTCCTTAGATAATTTCAATGTATTAATAACAGTAATAGTAATAGTAATAATAGTGAGTATTAAAAGTCTTACATGCATGGACTCATTTAATCTTCCCCAATAATCTTATGAGGTAGAGATTAGTAGTCTCCTTTACCACATGGGGAAATAGGCAACAGAGAGATAAATAATAATAATAATTATTATTATAATTAATATAATTATATATAGTTATATAACTATTAATATTTAAGATTAAATAATGATATTATTATTATTTAAGATTCTAAACATTCTTTTTATTATGTATTGGTTCTAGAGGAAAAACTAAGTAAAGGAGTGGATGAATGGAGGAGGAGAGGGATGGGAGGCATCATCACCACCCCTCCCCCTTCAGGGGCCAAGTGTGCCCTTCTGACCTCTTCAACTTATCCAGGCAATGATGGGGGCAGGAGATCTTAGGCTGGCTTACCGGAACATCCATCCTGTACCATTTGAATGAGGGGGGAGAACCTCATTGGTCCACTCAGCATTTACCTGACCTATGCTATGCTCTGTTCTAGGGAGAGTCAGTGGTGTATGAGAGCAGCACTCTTGACCTCTTGGAGCTTCCAGTCAAAGGGAGGAGGCAGAAGGAAAACCAATTGAACATACCATTACATGAGGACAATTATGATAAGCTCTGCAAATAGAACTACAGAATGTTATTTCAATCTAAAATTTGAAGAACGGAGAAAGGCTTCTTGGAGGAAGTGACACTACTGTGACTGGCTGGCTGCCTGGAGTGCAGCGAGTGCTGTAGGCAGAGTGAACTGTATGTACAAAGACCTGGAGCAGAGAAGAGGTTGGGGCCTCAGAGCAGTGGAGTTGGAGGGAAGAATTTTAGGAGTATGGAATGATGGGCTGGTGGACAGGCTAACAGTAGTGCCTGCAGGGACCTACAGGCAGCTACTAAGGGTTAAACAAAATATCAACATAATTCAATTTTTAATTTTAAGATCGGTTTGGGTGATGGACATTAAGGAGAGCACGTGGTGTAATGAGTACTGGGTGTTATATAAGTCTGATGAATCACTGACCTCTACTACTGAAACCAAAAGTACATCATATGTTAATTTATTAAATTTAAATTAGGGCAGCCTGAGTGGGTCAGCGGTTTAGCGCGGCCTTCAGCCTAGGGCCTGTTCCTGGAGACCTTGGATCGAGTCTCAAGTCTCACATCAGGCTCCCTGCGTGGAGCCTGCTTCTCCCTCTGCCTGTGTCTCTGCTCTGTGTGTGTGTGTGTGTGTGTGTGTGTGTGTCTCATGAATAAATAAATAAAATTAAAAAAAATAAATTTAAATTAAAAAAACGAAAGCAAAAAAAAAAAAAAAGATCGGCTTGCTTTCTCTGGGCAAAAGGGATGGGAGAGTAGTAGGTAGGGCAAGACAATTGAAGAGGTTAATGCAGTCCTTCAGTGTTGAGACGATGGTGGCTTTAGGTAGGATCTTTAGACTACAGATGAAGAAAGGGGAATCCCTGGGTGGCTCAGTGGTTAAGTGCCTGCCTTTGGCCCAGGGCATAGTCCTGGAGACCCGGGATCTAGTCCCATGTCAGGCTCCCTGCATGGAGCCTGCTTCTCCCTCTGCCGCTCTCTATCTCTCTCTCATGAAAAAATAAATAAAATCTTAAAAAAAAAAAAAAAAAGAAAGAAAGAAAGAAAGGGTAGGCACAGATAAATTTAGAAAGTAGTAGACTAAATGATGTGAGGAATGAAGAATATTGCCTGATTTCTGAGCTGGAGAACTGGGCATAAAGTGGAACTATTTATTCTCTAGTATCTTCTACCTTTAATCCAATTTTCATGCCATATTAACAAAGTAATCTCCAAAATGAAGCTTAATCCCATAACTTGCTGCTTAAACCCTTTCCATGGTTCTCCAATACTGACAGGATAAAGATAACTATGCTCTCTGTGATAAATAAAGGCCCTTCTAGCAAGCTCTAAGCTAGCATTCTGGTTATGGTTCATATTTATACTCCTATACATCAGCCGCACAGAATTAATTCTCATCCTCCAAATATTCCACACCAGGTCACACATTCTCCTGTGTTTCCGTAAATGTGAACCAAAACTACTTTAGAATACGAAAAAGAGGAAAATCGTAATAAATGTTAAAACTCACAAACTACATTATACATAGTTTATGACATAATTGAATTCTATATAAAACAGCTAGTCTATTTTTAATAAAGGTACACCATTAATTAATCTATTAGAAACTTTACACTTATTCTTTTTTTTGTTCCATCTACACATCCACCTTCTGTTCAATATCTTTCTCCTTAAAACTTTATTTGTAATCCTTCACTTTCACTTCGCTTGTATTTTATTCCGTTTGTCAATGTTTTTAAACTACAATTTTCTTTAGTTCCATGATGAAATTTGAAATACATTTCATAAAAAGAGTTGTCAGAGCATTCATTTTTCTTTCTGATTTAATCTTGACCCAAACCAGTGAAGAAACTATTTGCACCCTAGACTTCCTCATTCCTCTGTTGTGGGTTCAGAAAGCTCTTCACACCTATTGTTATTCTGCCGAAAATCAGCCTCCTTCCCTGCGCCCTTCCCCCACCGTCGGCTGGCTGGTCAGAAGCTCTGGTAATTGCAAGCGTTAACCACTAGATGGCACAGGTGGGCCAACAGGGTGAAATGTTTACCGGGCTCGCAGCTGAAACTGATGAAGTTCAAAATTAAGGTGGGCAGAAGTAGTAATTGTCAGCTGGGGAATATATGGGTCAGCGCCTTTTTAATATATATATATATATATATATAATATATTATAATATATATTTTATATTATATATTATAATATATTAAAATATATTTTATATTATAATACACATTTTAAAATATATTTTATATTATATATTATAATATATTAAAATATATATATATATTTAAAGGTACAGTACTTGGGAAAAAAAGAAAATTTCTTCTTTTCCAGTAAGTACGACGTTTAGTGACAAAACCAGCCTCACTTACAAGGCCTTTCAATCAGACATCTTACCTCAGCTCCCATCCTCTCCACATTCAGCACCCCTGCCCCCCATACACTGACCCCTTTGATGCCTCTCTGATACTCCGGGAAGGCTTCAACCTCAGAGCTTGTACACTTGCTCTTTCTTTCCAGGATGTCCCTCTCTCTCCTGCCCAAATGTCTGCATGGTTTGTGTCTGCACTGCCTTTAATCTTTGGTGAAATCTTGCCTTTTCAGAGATTTCCTGACTTCTCTCAAAAACTCACATACCTTCTGTTTTATTTTTATCCAAAATGCCTGTTAACCTTATAACTCATACACCTTTTTTTCTAATTTTCTTATTTTGCATAACTACTATGTGTTTGTTTATTGCTTTCTCCTGCTAGAATGTGCACCATGAAGACAATAGTTTTTCTGTTTTGTTTCACTCTTAGAGCACATAGTACTTACAAGTCTAGCAAATGATAGGTGGATTAACTATGGGCATATATTTTAAACTAACAATTACCAAATACTTCCTAAAAAATCTCTTTTCCCATTACCTCAGTACTTAAGATGACAGAGAATGAGGATGATTCTGCAAAGAACAGTGGACAGTGTGTGTAAGTGTATGTGTGTGTGTAAGTAGCAGCGTAGGTAGGAATGTTCACTTAGGAAAAGTAAGAGAGGGAGTTGAACTACTGTAGTTTTCTTAAAAAATTAGCAAAAATGGGTTTTCCAGGGTACCAGGTATTGACAAAAGTTGACTTTCATAGGGCTATGACTGACTTGGCAAGAGTCCATGGAATCTTGGCCAGAATTCTCTAGTGTGATCTGTATATATCCAACCACAGCACTCAATTATTAATTCATATTTACCTAATGACAGTCAGTATGGTCTCCCTCACCCAGACCAAAACACAAAACAAGGAAACAAACAAAATCACAGTAATTTTTTAAACTTAAAGAGGTCAACAAACTTTGTTTTTCTCCACCATCAATTCATAAAGCTTTGGATTCATTGTGCTTCTCTCCATTGTAGATGGAGAGACACAGTACACAAATAATAAGAAAGGAAGATGACAGGGGAATCATAGATTCAAATTTGCAAATTTGCAGGATTTTCAGCTTTTTAGTAGCAATGTCAAATCCCACTTCTGCTTTAAATATTTTGACAAAGGTGATTTGGCATTCATTGAAGATTGTATCCATAAAGAGTTTAGTCCAGAAAATAAGTGTACTTGTGCTCATACCAAAAGCAAAACAGCCTATATATTATAATACAATTTTGTTTTCTTCCAACTTAGGCTTGTGAAGCCCCCAGGAGGAAACTTTTTGGGCTCTCAAAAGTGCCACTTGTGGAATTCATTCATTCCACAGATATTTACTAAGCACCCATAATGTGCCAATTACTTTATAAGATACTGCACAGGAAGAAAACAAACAAGAATAGTCAAGGTCTCTCAACTTCCATGATGGTGATGGAGACAATAAGGGGAGAAATTATAATACAGTGGGATGCCCACTGTGATCTGAGAAGTCCTGGCTGCTCTAGGAATACTTTAGGGGAAAGTATGTCATTGGAAGATTTCCAAAAGAAATTTCCAAGTTGAAGTGTAAAGGATAAGTAGGAGTTGGCCAGTGAGGAAGGGAAAAGTGTGCCTTGGAACCACATGTGGGAAGACCCAGGCAGCAAGGAGAACCTGGTATATCCAAGAAATTGGGAAAACTTCAGAATGGCTAGAGGACAAATTTGGGGATAAGTAGAGATGGGTAATTATGGGAGTGGGAGGGGTGATAAATGATAAGATAAACTAGGAGTTTGAATACAAGGGCAAGCAAAATTTGTTACAATGTGTTGAATGCTATACATGCAGTTTGGGGAATGGATTGAAAGAAAGTGAGACTAAAGTCAGGGGGCCCTATGACAACCTAAATGGGATAGTTAGGGAAGGGGCATGGTATCACAGGAAGTGGCAACTGGAAGGGGGTGAATTAAAAAATATCTAGTACAGAAAATGTGCTCAGCTCCATGGCTGGACATAGGGGGTGAAGAAGAGAGAGAAATAAAAGATGAAAGTTGGGTTTCCAGGAAAAGTGCTGGCTGTGCTCCATCCAGCTTCAGTTAGAGCGGGTGAGGAAGATACCAGTTGGGAGGGAATATGCTGAAAATAGTTTTGAGTTTGAGGTATATGAGCAACTCTTGACATTATCGAAAAGGCAGTTGGTTACAGAGCTAATGCGCAAGACAAAAACGTAAGCTAAAGAGACAGATTTGTGCTGTTGTTTCTTCTTCAATGCTATGTATATTTTGTAAATTAGAAAATACATAATTAGCTTACATCCCTATGCTCAAAATAAAAACATATTATTGTAGGGCAATATGAAGGGCTTATTTTTTATGCCTTAGCAAAATGGAACAGCAACTCTGTTCATCAACTGAAAGATGCCACTGTTTGCTATCACTAGTGCGAAGATTATAAAAACCCATTTGTAAGATACAACGGTACTTGAAGTCACAAGTATGTAGTTAGCATGCTGTCTTAAAACAAGGTAGCAATTACCTAGTGATTAGCTGTTAATCTGTCTATTCAAACTGATTTTCTGTCTCTTAAAAATAGCAAAAATTATACAGGGCTTAAATCAATTTGATGTGGAAAATTAGTTTTCACCCCTATGCTAGAATTTCAGCATTAAAGAGAAATTGATTCTACACTGTAGAGTTGGCAAGCAAGGGAAAAAAGAAAGAAAAAGAAAAAGAAAAAGAAAAAAATAAAAAAAAAATGCACTACCCATGACCCCAATTTCAGATTTCACTGGCTGGCAATTCATTAATTCTTATGTTTTGGGAATTCCCCATGCTGAGGGACACAGAGGTGAATGAGATAGTCTATGTGCTCACACAGCTTACAGCTCTAATTTCAGCAGGGAACACACTCCTGTAAAGAATTCATGGTGCTGCTTAGGTCTTAGGGGAAAAGAAGGGCGCTTATCGAACGTGTTTTGTAATAACATTTCTCACATAGAAATGGTTTTTATCAGTGTCAGGTTGAAAGAATGTACAATTATAACAGCAATATGCACGTATCACTATGACTTAGGCACTCTTTCAAGTGCATTACAGTTTTAAATTCATCTCATTCTCATAAGAATGAAGTAGATACAATTTTTAAATCTCTTTTTAAACACGAAGAGACTAAAGCATAGAGGAATCACTCCACGAGGAGGTGGTCCATAGACACTTGTCAATCAAACAAGTCTCTCAGTCCATTCTCTGAGAATCTTACACTCTCAGCAAGCATTTGTTGTAGTGGTTAACAAGGCATTTATATATTTTGCAAGAATTGGTCTCTAAGTCTCGAAGGTAGCAAACCATAAACTTTAAATTCATTAGCAGACAATGTGTGTTGCATTGCCTGTTTGAGGACTAGATAGTGTTTTTTACATACACACCATGGAAAAATTCTGATTAACCTGGTTTTAATCTTGTATTGCAATTTAAGCAGACAAGGTCACTCTAGCTCCAACCTGTCAACAAGATTATTTTTTTTAAAAAAGATAGCTAACACTAATTGTGAGGAATAGTTCTTTTTTTTTTTTTTAATATGAGGAACAGTTCTATATAACTATTTGCTAACTTAATGTGAGACAGTTTTATATTGGGGTACACTTGGAGTTTCTGCTAGAGAATTGCATTTATTTGCCTTTTTATATTAGCGTAGGAACTGTTGAGGATAACTGTGCATCATCACCTTTTCCAGGTCATGGAACATGTAGAAAATGGTAACATTTGGAGGCACACTAGGGTAACGGGCAAGACTACTCTAGGCTGGAGGCCACAGGCCACAGCCTCCTGTCTTGCCAGCTGCCCTGAGGCCTTCAAAATCTCTATTTGCGCGTATACCTGAGACCAATCCTAGCCTGACAGGTGGCTATGTGACAGCCTCGAGGAGCTCTGATGTAAATATGGGGCTGAGATTTAGGGAAATTGAGTAACTTACTATAAAAATACATATTTTTCTTATCTCCAACATCTCAATGACTTATTTCTAAAGAAGGAAGGTTCATGCCACAAATTGCAACTACAAAATAAAAATAGCATATTGTGCTAAAAATGTCTATTCAAATTCTACTTAGGTAAACTAATAGCATTTTGAAAGAGTAAAATGATTATAAAATGTAAGGCATTACTATCATAGTCATTTTGAAATTTGTATTCACATACTTTTACACAAATTATCGTATTTTCTATTGTATATTGTACTTTATACAAATGGTCCAGTCACAACGTTTATGATAAGGAATAAAAACATTCAAAAGAGCATATGATATGCCTAATGGCCTACATTCAACTAGGTTCAATGCAGAGGTGTTTTGGGAATCTGAAAATAGATAACTCATCTGTAATGGGCTGGAATTCCAGTTAAGAGATATAATAATATACAATAATAAAATATAGCAATATATAATATGGGAAGCACAAAGAAAATCTATAGGGGTTCAAAGAAGAAAGCAGCTGTGAAATTGTGGGAGAAATAAAAATGATTAAAGGAAGAGACACTTTTAATGGGCCGACCTCCCAAGATGCTTCCATGTTACCAGGCGAAGAGGGAAGCAGGACTGGGATACTTGGGAGCCCAGGTGAATAACAGTGCAAGCAACAGAGAGTAAGGACAGAGTATGTGCTTCCATACGCAGTCACCAGGGATGGGATCCATTATGCTATGTATATGTTTTATCTATAAATGAGTAGAGAGTGATGACCCTGGAAAGGAAATCAACTGATAGATGGAGATACTAGAATCCCAGGGATTCCAGTATGCATTGAATCGGGCGAGTAATAAGGAGCCACAGCACTTTTTTTTTTTTCTCTTTGAACGAGAGAGTCCATGACGAAGGTCACAAAAAGGGGAGGATAATCAGATAAACTTATCTGGAAGAGACTAGAAAAGATGGCTTTTGCAATAATATGGGTATTGGACAAAGAGGCCCTGAACTGGAATTATTTAATAATTATAATTACCTATAGCATTTTATAATTTCATACTTGATATGATCTCGAGCACATATTATTATCCCCATTTTGCATATGAGGACACTGAGGTCCAAAGCCAAACTTTGACTCCATATCCCAGGCTCTTTATGTTGCACTGCCCCTCCCGAATAGCAGGCAGTGTCCAGAGGAAGAGAAAGCAGGGCCACTAAAGAAAGATTTCATGGAGGTGGAATCCATCATGAGGAAAGGTAAGAATCAGAAATGACTTTAGCTGACAAGACAGATTTGGCAGTCAGACAGAAAAGCTCTCCTGCTGACACTGAGGATGATCGGCTGTCGCAGGTGGAAAGCTTTATCACATGTTTGCAATGGATGAGGCATAAAGATGCAGATTTGTGGGCACTGTTCACAAGTGATAGTTGAAGAGAGAGAGGGGGAGAGAGAGCAACCAAGAGCACCAGGGCAGGATCTTAGGTTTGTTCACAAGTCAGGACATACAAAGAGTGGGATATAAGTGAGGATGATAAACATTAAGGACTAATACTAAAGTTTAGTGTCTTGTAAACTTTAAACCCAAAGAGTAGTTTCACTAATTGCATTAATTTTTAATTTTAGTAATTTAGAAATAATGAAGTGGTTCAAAAATAGGTTTCTTTTTGTTATAAAAGCAATGTCAGGTGAAATGAAGAAATAAAGGATAGTAAAAAGTGCTGCTTAAATTTTCTGTTTTGAATTGAGACTGATCAGCATATTGCCCAATATTTCTAAATTGGACCAGGTAGGGTAATATAAGATTAAAATAAATTGTTATTTAGATTTCTGCTGTGACAGAAGCTGTGAGACTTTTTCCCAAAGTCTCAACTGATGAGCAACCTGATAAGACAAATTATGACAATAATTATCTCCATTGCAACAGGTTTGAATACTGGACATATAGTACTATCTGGTATACACGTGGAATATTTTAGACTCCAGTGGTTCTTCCTTAATTCTGCCTATAAAATTAAGCTGATTTGTTGCAGAACTGCAGCCTGGAGTAGGTAATAAAACCCATGTTTTTGAGGAGGATCAGATACTTTCTTAGATATTTATTAAACAATAGGTGCTCTCTCTTGCTTATGGAGAATCTTCAAGTTCTAATTTATTTTCCTATTTTTTAGAATGTATCTGAGGTGCCTTGGCATGAGTAAATAGAACATTTAGATGAAAGAAGTCAATACCAAGTGCCACCTACTCTCAACACTGAACTCAGTAGTTGGTTTTAGGCAAATCACTGGTGTGAACACTTGGGTGCAACATTGTTTGCTATGTTCAAAAATCTTCAGTGAAAACATATGCCTTAACCTTTAGAAACTGAATAAGTAATAATGTAATTCCTTAGAGGGTAAACACATAATGTTTGATAGAAAAATAATAAAAATCCCAATGGAGTAGGAGCTTCTTAAAAGTACTATTATTAGTGATTACTCTTGTGGTTTGGAATGAAAGAGGTAGAGCAGGTGCCAATTAGTATGTGAATATTTCAATATAGAGTAGTATACATTTTTTCCCCTTAAAAAAAGTAAATTTTACACTCACATATTGGGGTTTCTAATAATGATTATGTTTAGCTTTAAAATGCTAAATCCACAGGATTTAGAATGCTGACTTATTAACTAGTTAAACTCCTCTCTATCAAAGACAAACATAGTGATGGTGATTAATTCACCACTCCTCCAACTGGGAACTGAGGAAAGAAAAAGCCAATCAGAGCTAAGACCTCATTCTGCTCTCTGACACTTGCCCCCCTCCAAATATTATAAACCTGTGTAAGTATATAGTAGCTAATAGCCTGGAGGATAAGAGGCAGTGAAAATGTCCTCCTGCTCAGGAAGAGAGCTGCTAGAGATGGCAGGACTACGAATATCTGTGTCCTGGCAGTGTACAGCTCTATTTCAAACTTGTTCCAATGATACCCACATTGTTTCTTCTGCTCTCCATGGAACAGGAGCAATAGGAATTGGAAACTGAAAATCTGAAAATGACTAAATCATCACTTTTGGTCCACAACAACTAGTCAATAGCCTGAATATACATATATACATACATATATATATATATATATATATATATATATATATTTAAGTAACAACTATAAAGAGATCTTACTTTGGTTGAAGAATGAGTTGGTTAGGGATACTTGAAACGGATTGCTTGTATTAATTTACTACAGGAACAATCCCTCATTATTTGTGAAATGGTATGACAAAATAAAATTCTACAATCTTGTTTAGTAGAGATCTCAATTTTGACCAGTGTAGCTGATGTGGAGGACTGTTTTCCACCTTTTTGTTAATTTTATCACCTAATTTTTATTTATTTATTTATTTATTTATTTATTTATTTATTTATTTACTTATTTACTTACTTACTTATTTGTTTTTACTATAGGCCACTGCAACCCAAAGGTTAATCTGCAAAGGGTAATCTGCAGTATCATCAACATCACATGTAAGTTTGTTAGAAATGCAAATTTGAAGGCCCATACTGGACCTACTGAATCAGAATCTCGGGGGTTTGGTTTAGGAACCTGTGTTTTTTAAAAAAGCTCTCTGGGTGATTCTTAGGTGTGCTAAATTTGAAAGCACAAGTCCAGACAACGAGTAGAGGCATTCAAAGAAGACACGAGCTCAAAATAAGCAAGCTTTGTGATTCTTCCTACCAAAGCTAAATTAAAAGAAAATCACTCAGAAACTAAATGAAATCTCTCTTGGTCTTCAGAGAAGACATAATCCCATTGGACAGCAACCTTACAGAGATAAGGAACAGTCAGTCTCAGAATGGCATTTCTCCTAAGTGGGGAGGGGGCTTATAGTCACCCAATCACAGGGCACAAATTCCAATATGAATGCAGTACAATGTTTAAGACAAGTTTGGGATTACAAACATTACCGTTGACTAGCTTTGGTATGAATACTGAAGAGTTAAATATCACAATCATTGCTACATCTCTTGTCTAAGTTGCTATTACTGTATATATTATGATATGGATCTCTTATTTGCCAAGTATTTCTCAGCACATTCAACCTGTGAAAATATTCATTCACCATTTGTGCGCAGTAAAGCAATTGTAACTCCAAAAGGACATTTTATGTATAAATTAAGATTAAATTCTACCCATGAATGGTACATCCCAACTAGCATTACTCCTAATGACTAAAGAATAGTAGATCCAAGAATTGGTGCTATATGAATAGTCAGCCCCTCTCCTGGGAACAGAGCAAGGATGTTCCCAGGAAGCCTGCAAGGTTACATAGGCCAATCCATATCAGTAGCATTTGCCTTCTGAAGGATATTAACCAGGGAAATATTTGGGAAAAAAATACAGAGCCTAAAAATAGTATGTTTTCAAACTGTAGCAACACAAATTCTGAGAAGCTATTACCTTTCTACTATTTTAACCTTCAGTCTAGATGAACAATGAGATTGAAATCAATGAAATCATTATTTGGTGAATTTGGACAATTTAAAAATTAGGCATTTTTCTTTCCTGTAGCTACTCTATTCTTCAACAAACTATTTAAAATATACATATATAATTTTTTCATTCCTCTAATTCTCTTTTCTTATGAAGACAAAACATAATATTTTTGGTAATGAAGCTCTTTTTAATAAGTTAACTTTATCTATTTACCAGCAAAAAAATCTTATTTTGGGAAAAATATTTTTCATTTTCCATTTTTAGTACACATCGTAACAGCTTTTGATTAAATCCAGATGATTAATCATTATTGTCATTAATTATCCAGACAAAGATGTGCGTATATTATATTTCTCCTTCCTGACAACAGAGGATCTCTTGGCAAACTTGATTAATTTGTTTTGCATCCAAATTAAGTGAAGCGTAAAAATAAATACTGTAGTTTCCAGCAATCTGAAGAAAAATTAAGAATAAACAGTATGAAAAATAATACTAGGAAAAAAACACATCGTTTTAAAAGAAACATTTTTTCAGGCTTTGTCAGTGACAAAAATAGAAAAATGCCTTAGTAACTATTGAAAAAATTTAAAAGTCTTCTCAATTTATATTGTCAATATGAGAATTTGGAGCAATATAATGTGGAAATTAGGATTGCTTCTTATCATTTTGAGTTCACATGGCCTTAAGAATTAACAAAACTAATTTTAGATCTTTTTTAAGGTCTGAAAAATCCTACTGACATGTCATTACTCTCAGAGTCCAGTACACTGGACACAAAAATAATATATATTGACCACAGAGAAGTGATTGTGCAGAGTTGGAATGCCAATATATAAATCAAATCCACTATGGAAAACGGAGTTATTTATAAATCCTGCTCTCTTGACAAAATAATGTGGGAATGAGATGACTGCACGTAGAAAAGATAGAGGATAAACAGAAAATAAATCTTTATCTTGGTAAAAAACACTCTATACAGAGGCAGAGGCATATTTGAAATGAATAATTTTTGATGGATAATGTTGATTCATATACAGGTACTGGTTTAGGATGTTTTCAAAAGCTTGGTAATATATTAATTCACTCTATTCCTGTATAAGCACTAGTTTGTAAATTATTTAGCTGACTCAATAATTCATTTTAGTTTGAAAATGTTATTTATATACTTGGTGGTTTTAAGAGATTTCAAATATTATTGAAGAGAGTGAAATGAAAATGTTAAGGTTAATACCAAATGTATATATACCACAATATACACCACCAATATCTAACATACATAAAATATAAAAAAATTATAGCTTTATATGACGGTTTTTCAAACTGCCTTAAATCATGAAAGCCAGCAAACAAACCTAGCATATAAGGTATAATATCCTTTTAGTAAATAGATACGTAAAATGTTTTTTAAACAGCAGGTGGCAATCTTTGTAAATATGACTGCAACAACACCATTTTAACTCTATGTACACAGATGAAAGACAGTTTTAAAAGACCAGTTACGAACATTGGTATGCTTACACTAGTTTAGATACCTTCAAATATTAAAAGGGTCCTATTTAATTATGACTACTGTCCTAATGGAATTTCTTCCTGGTCATATAATGTTCTTGTTTAATACTTAATTCTTATGCATCCCAGGAGGAATTTCATAGAACTTACCTTTGGTAGGTCTCCTCAACAAAATCCTACTTGTTGGTTCCTTCTTATAGTTTTGAATGATTTGGCCTTAAGAATTAACAAAGCTAATTTTAGATCTTTTCTAAGCTCTAAAAAAATCCTCTTGACATATTGTCACTGTTAGAGTCCAGTTTCTATTGGCATTACTGTTGAACTGTGGACTGTCTTTAGAATTCTGACTATGGAGAAATACAAAGTTTTGACTCAGGGATATCACTTAGAATGACTTGTTTTGTTGTTGTTGTTGTTGTTCTCTAAATTGATGTAGTCACGTTTGGTAGAGACAGAAATCCACTGCTTTCTGAACTGAAAAGGAACCTCAAATACCTGTTCTTTCCATACCTACTGGAATCACACAGTCAGAGGAGAGAAGCTAGCCTGCCTACAAAGCATTACTTGCAGCACATGGACTCTAACAGGGTCTTCAAATGCTTTCAGTTCAGCACTTGCTTTATACCCAGCAGTGAAACTTAGAAATTTCACCCTATCATCTTTCTAGCATGTTTATAACAATTTTGCCTATGATATCATTCTAAAATCCTAATTTTCATTTATTTGAGTTCTCAATAGATCAATAATACTTATGGAATGTATGCACAATTTGGAAGGAATCTATCGTTAATGATTTTTTAAAAATAGATGATCAATAATCTGGGCAGTTTTTGACCTTGCCTTTTTTTTTTCTATGCTTATATGTAAGATCCTTTATTGTAGCAGTATTTCCATTCTTTCACTACTAATTAAGACCTTATATTTTCATTTTAAAATGTGTTCCTTATAGTAGAAAATGGCACAAGGGCAAGGAAATAGGGATGTCCAAAGTCCTACGTGGAGCTGGATTAACAGCAGATTTTAAAAGTTTCTAAATTTCAACAGCATCCCTTTATTTTCTCACTTAGCTATCTACCATGTCTTTCTATTTCTACTATGAATAATCTAAGGCAACTGGTTTTGTGTTCTCAGTAAACAAATATTTCATGAACAGAGTGAAAAAAAATTGTTCCCCAAACCAATTTAAATCCTATCTAGGTATGTTATTGTTCAATGTGGCTTCCTTCATATTGTCACATTTTTCAACGTGATTTTGCAGCAAATAATTTAAAAACCCACGGAAGAAATAGTCTATGACACATAAACAGAGGAAACCTCATAGGTTATGGAAACAAACAAACTGCCACTTATTGTTAGCAGTCCTCCAACTGAGGAAATGTTGCCCTTAATGATGATAGTTTTATTTTACTCCTTTTTTTTTTTTTTTAATAACAGAATATTTCCATTGGGATCATCTCAGTTCATTCTCACCAGGACAACGTTGCTCACTGCATCTTCTCACTTCTTCACCTGTGCCTTCACATTGCTGCCCTGTTACTGCAGCACCTTGACAAGTCCTCATTCGCCTTTCCCAGCCGCCATCACAGGATTTGGAACATCCGCTCCAATGACCCCACTGATTCCACTGACCATTTGCTGAAAGAAATGTGTCATGGTCAATGGCAGTAGCCTACTGCAACTGTTTTAGGAATTTGAAAATCTGAGGACCATTATTGTTTGTTTAGTTTTTATTAGTCTACTACGATGAATAAGCCTTATTCAAACATTTGACTTGCTAGTCAGATATAGAGCACTGTGAGTGTCACAAGTTTATATAAGTTTGTCAGAATCTTCAAATGGACACTGAAACTTATTTGTAAAAAGTGCAAGTTCAGTGCTGACCTGGATCAACTTAATCTAGATTTAATCTAAGAATCTCCAGAATTTTGTTGCTTTATTACTGTGACATATAGTAGAATGAGCTCTAGTACAATTGATTTCATTTATCAGAAATACATAATTATCTAATTATTCCATGACTGCCTCACATGGTTCTGTCACATTTTATAAATGGCAGGCATTCTTTAAATGTAGTGATCAGGCCTCACCTGTACACTCAGGGTTATAGCACTCTCTGCTTTCTGCCCATGGCCCTCTGCATTTCGATAGTTTCCATCTATATCTAACCATCATACACATAGTTTACCCCAACGTCTCCCATACCATACTCCATCCACCTTTTCCACCCCACTCTAAATCCCTATGAAACCCCATCCCCTTCTCACTCTCTCCTATAAATTCTCACAACCCACTCTCTTTGTACTGAGTCCCTACCCTACCCCAACCCTCTTTTAATCCTACCCCCCTTTTCATCCTATCCACCCATTCCCCACACATTCCACTCAGAAAACCAACCCGCACCCCGCCCCACCAAAACCAACTAAAACATCAACACTACTGTTAAACATACACTCCAAACAAAATCTCAACAAGCAACTCCCACATACATGTCAACTACCCACAATCCCTCCCAATTTACTTCTTCCCTACACCCCTCTCCTATCCAGTCAACCCACATACCACTGTCCACTCTGTATCATAAAACCTCTGTCCCACACCATCTAACCTGCAACCCACCCCATAACCCAACCAAACACACTATATAACCTTCACCACGACCCTCAAAACCTCTAATTCTTTATATATCCCCATTTATCTCCATATCAACAATTACCCACTAAATCCCCAAAAAACACATTTAACCAATCCAATCCAGTATAAGGCCCAAAATTGGATAGTACACCAAACAAATAAATGATTCTGAGAAATACAGAAATTAAAAGATTATGAATCCCATGCTCAAAAATCTTGTAATTTAGTAGAAGAATACATTATGCAGACAAATAAGTAAATAAAAGGTTAAAAGCAGTAACATCTTAATATGGTACATGAAGCCTTACAGATGACACATCATAACTACTTAGGGAAAATTATGTTAGATTAATATGGTAAGATTTGGATAATTTAGACAACAGAGACAGCATTCACAAAGGCATAATCCCATAGGCCACAAAATGCAAGTATGCAAAGGAATCAGGCAAAAATATTTACCCAATTTAGAATGCATAAACTAGAATATAAGTGTTATAAATGCACTCATATATGACTGTCTACTTTTCCCCATGTCATTCCATGGTTCTTAGTTTCATTATAGTGAAAGGGAATTCATCATAAATCCAAAGTTCCAACATAAGATGATACTGCTGTGAAAACCTATCCACCCATCCAAACAAACCAAAAAGCTTAGCAGAATATGTGTAAGTGCTGTCAGCCTAATTTCAGGCTTTGAAAGTAGCTATTAAGAAAGAAGATTGTTTAATAGGTATCTAGATCTACTTAATAAACCCTTTGTGAGATTAAAAAATCACAAAATGTCAATTTAATCATCCCATTCATGTAATTTTAGCATTTCACTTTATTAAAAGTATTTGATACAATTCTTATTGGCTATGTAGTCCATTTGCCAGACAAACAAGAGAAGGCTAGTGAATCGATGGAATGTTATAAATTAAGCATTTCCAAGAAGAACATATGCATTATATTTCAGGTATAAATGCTGAGATATTTAAAAATAAAAACTATTCATCACATGATTTGCTTAATATAAATTTTTATAACCATTTATCTAAGTACTACGAGGAATAAAGAGACTGCTTTTTTTGTTTGTTTATCGGATGCTTAACTGGGAATCCTTCAGCCCTTGCATTCAGGTTTGCTCTTCACTTGGCTGAGTATGGAGACAACAGAGAAAATCAACCCTCCTCCCTACCATCTACCCATCCCTGTATACTACAGACTTCCATCATATGTAAGAGATACACCTCAGAATCATTGCAAATCAAAAAATTTGAAAATACTTCAAAGCTTTCTTTCTAAAACTGTGTTCCTATTGAAGATAATTAACCTTTTGTTATTTGGTCAGAAAAGCATTACCAATAATTTGGGAAAATGGAAACACTCCGAACCTCTTCTAATGCACTTGTAGGTAAAGAATGACAAAGAAGCTACACTGTGACTCTACTAGACTCTGGGACAACTGTGGTGATAAAGATTCACCAAGCTCTGTTCTCATGGAATATATACTCTGAGGGGGTGGTGGAGACAGATGGTAAACAAGTAAATAAATGAATGAACAAGAGAGTTTCTGCCAGAACTGTTAAAAAGACAATGTAATTAAAGAGAGCAATGTGATAGGGTATGCTCATCCACGGCTCTCCGGAAAAAACACATGAGAGCCGAGTCCCGAGTCACTAACAGGAGCCAGAAGTGTGAAGATCTGGAAAATCTTCACATAAGAGCAGTCCTCAGGTCAAGAAAGTTTTGAGTCTTCCAAAAAAGAGAAAAGGCCAGGACTTGTTAGGGGACTATATGGTAGCCCAGACAAAGGTGATAGTGGCTTAGATTATGGTATCATCAATCGACATAGAAAGAAGTGGTTGAATTTGTGTTATTTTCCAAACATAGAGCTGATAGGTTGGTAGAGAGGTATGGAAAACCAGAGAATCAAGGTTAACTTTTAGGTTTCTGGCTTACTAAAACAGGTAAATGGTGGACCCTTTTACTGAACTAGGCTAGAATTGGATTCAAATAGGTCAGGGATTTTATAGCCCTGAAATCAAAATGTCTATTTTGAACACATTGAATTTGTGATGACATGATCATAATGCTGGAAGTCCTACATTAAATTAACTTTGTTTGAAACTATACCTCCTAAATGTATTTGAAATGCAATCATCCCTCTTCTCTTTTCCTTTTTTCACCCCCTTTTCTGGAACACTGCTTGTTAATATTGCATTAAAGTACGTAATTTCTTCTATAATGTGCAGCTAGGTTAACACCTTCTTAGACTTTTTCAATTTCTTTTCATTTCCATCATAAGAATTTCCAGTTGGATTTTTTATAGTGTCATTTTTCAATTTAGAAACTCCAAATGTCTATTACTTTATGAACCATCCTACAAAGGTGACTAAGAATAGAGAATAATAAGGCTGTGTTTTGAAGCCAGGAGAATGCTGAGAGATCAGCCCGTCTTACCATCACGTAATGTGTTTCCTTATACCACAATGTAACACTTGGGACAGTTAAAGTTTCAATTCAGCAATGTGACACATTACTAGATTTTCTGGATCCAGAATAATTAAAATTGTAAAGGCTAAATTGCTAGATTCCTGGGGTTTACTTTGTTATATGAACTTTCTCCTGCAATATATAGAGTTACAATTGTGTTCACCTGTCTTCCATGTACAGAGGCCTAATTATATTCAAATATGTTTTAATGAAAATACTGTGGTTCAGTCAATTTTCACATCTTTAGCAAAAACTGATGACAATACAGAATAGGATGGAGAACAATAGCCACAAGATAAAGCCATGAATATTTTGGATAATAAAACTATCATTTTGGCAACTCTTTTGGGTTGATTATTGCTGACTGATAAAGCTACCAGTGGCAGGTGGAGGGTTTGAGGAGAAGAGTTCTGTACTGTGGTATGGAGGCTATCTGATTTAGTGATGGCAAATTTGGAAAGCTCAAATTTTTACTGAGTTGAGAGTTACTCAGGGAACTAGAAAGATCTCTTGATGGTATTAACACTGAAATGTCAAAAGTCAACCTCTTGGCTTTGGGCATATGCCAAGACAGGCATTTGTCATTCTAAAATAAATCACGAAAGGGGAAAAATCAAAATGAAATATCATTTAAAAAAATAGAATTTAAAATAGAAGCAAGTCATTGTGATAAGGCTAAGAAGAATAAATAGTTGGAAAGTAAGTTAAGACAAAATTTGCTAGTAAAAGAAAGCAAGCCAGGATTAATAAAGATACAATTTTTAAAAAATCATATAAACTAAACACTGAAAGATCACCAGAACAATGTTAAAAATCTGAAATGACACAAAGTGACATTAGACCATTAGTACAACAGACCAGAAGGTTAAGAAGACAAAATGCAAATTAATTAAAGAACAGGTTAATGAGGCAGTATTTGAGTTTCAAATTCTAACATTTTCATGCAGAGACAACCAGAGACTTTTGAACCAAGGTCAGGCCAATGTTTAGCATCTTCCTGTTCATGGTCCTCACAGGAAGGGTTCCCGCAGAGGGACTGTGGGGACATCACCCTCTCCTACTTGCTGAGGAATCAAATTTTAGGTCTACAGGAGACTGAAGCCTCTTACTTTGGATAACAAGGGTTTGGGGTCCAGCTGTGTTCCTGAGGCCCATCTTTGGGTTATTCTTTCATTCTTCTTAGGTTTTGTAAGAGACTATGAATATACCTGAAAAAATACAACCTGACAGGATCTCTCTCAAGGTTCTGGACACAGGAACACATTTCTCAAATGCAGGACTCAACAGTGTGGCACAGCTCAAGCCCACAGACTGGCATAAGCCCTTATATATTTACTTCTCCCTAGTGTATAAACGATGTAGAAGTAATCTGTATGGGCCAAAGTCAGGCCACTCACAAATGTACCACTCTGATCTGTTGATTATTTTAAATAAAGATTACTTAAGAAGCAGCCAATGCAAAAATAATACTATGCCCCTGTCCTTGGTAACCAGAAAGTGAGAAGCAAATCTCCCATGTGCAAGGTACGCTCCTTGTGCTAGGGGGTAAAGAGACCTCCTTATCACCAGGGATAGGAACTTTAGAGCCTAGAAGACTATGTAAATAACTCTTGTTACTTTTTCTAATTCACTTCCTTGGCCCAAATTCTGTTTAGAATTCCTTATTAATTGAAGCTCCTAAAATTAAGTTTTCTATGTTCTGCTAATTCCTTTTTTTAAAATTTTTTTTAAGATTTTATTTATTTATTCATAGAGACAGAGAGAGGGAGAGGCAGAGACACAGGCAGAGGAAGAAGCAGGCATCATACAGAGAGCCTGACATGGGACTCGATCCAGGGTCTCCAAGATCACACCCTCGTCTGCAGGCGGCGCTAAACCGCTGCGCCACTGGGGCTGCCCTGTTCTGCTAATTCCTTACAGATTTATTGTCTGTCTAAAGGTATCAAAACTGCCTGTCTGGGTTATTTCTTTAGGTCTCAATTTCACTATTGGACCACTGTGCACGTGTAATAAAACTTTGAGTTTTTGATTCTTCAACTAGATAGAAGTCTTTGAAGGGTAGAAGGGAAAAATTTAAAGTCTTCTTCTACAAATCTCTTTGACTCTATGATTAAGGCTGTCCATAAGAAACAGAGCTCAAAAACTATCATAATATCCTGAATTAATTTTACCTATTTTTTCCAAATCCTTTACTGTTCAAGGAATATTATCATGAAAATCAAGATAAACATCCTCCACTTTATGTGGTTTTGTACTTTTCAAGAATCAGTCACCTATTTTTAATCATGTAACAATCCTCTGATATAGCAGGGTAATGAATTCTGGCTCCCTTTTACAAATGAGAAAATTGAGGTACAGAGAAGATGAATATGTTGCTTAAGTAAATATTTATAATTAAAGACTGAGACTGAACATTAATCCATGTCTTGTGAATTCCAGACCACTGCTTTTGCCACTGAATCATTTAATTAAATTCATTTCTACTTCTTTCAGCCTATAAATGAAAACTAATTTGTCAATAATTCTTTCATTTCTTTCAGCCTTCAATCTGTTATTCAATTATTACTGATCCCTACATTCTATATTATTTGTACTTTACTACACAAATTATATCAGAATAAGAACTGTCAAAACTGAAACAAAGAGGACCAAATTTGAATCACTCGTTCCTTCCATCTTTCAACTAGAGGGGGAAGAAAAGTAACACACTACAAAGAAAATTATTATAAACCTTGAGGCCTTGAACTAAGATTTTGAGATTTTATTTTCCCTAAAGTATTTAATTTTGGAAAAGGCTATATCAATTTTATTTTGGGGATACACATCTATATAATTTTAAGAGGGTCTCCCTAGGAAAATGTAAGCATTCCATTATCTCTAACACTTTTCTTTCTCCATTTAATAATATTAATAAAAATCAAAAACATTAAAACAAAAGCAGGTAAAATGATTAAATCACCCTAGAGGAGGAATCACTATCAAAGTGACATCCAGGAACTGGTCTGACACTTACAGCTAGACTCAATGTTGTTAGGGGCTTGCTTGGTGCTCATAGCGAGGCTGTGTTATCTCCTGTTGGATCTAAAACCATCACAGAGAACATTAACAGCAGACAAGGTCACTCTGAGACCCTGATAAAGTGAGATGAAATGAAACAAGGTCACAGCTCAACCCACAGAGTTCCAAACATTATCTTCTCTCAGCTAATATGAGTGACTGCCACTTCTTCATGAATTAAAGCAAGTTTTCCCTCCTCCTGGATAATTCATTAAGATACCTAATAACAGATTTTTCCCCCATCCAGACATTCTTTTTTTTTCAGACATTCTTAAATCCAGAACAAAGTCCCACTTCCTAAAACCCTCCTTAAAATCACCCCAAGCAAGCCCAAACTCTTAATAAATCTTTCTAACACCCTCTTAATGAGATGCTCCACCATTCCCTATGTTCATTTTCCCTCAATGCCAAGCATAGTGAGTCCAACTTGCCTAAGTAAAGTGTCATCCAGATGGTATTTGACTATAGGGTACCGACACAATAATAATACTGATACTTATATACGATTTGCTGTTCAGATTCTTACAGCATCTCACAAGTTCTGTAAAATGGGTATGCTATCGTCCCCATTTTATAGATGAAGAGATTAAGAATCAGAGGATTAACACAGTTATTAAAAGATGACACTTAAATTTAAGTAAGTGTTCTCTTGTGAAAGTCCAACTTCTGCCACATTACGTCAATGTTTTATTAAATACATACCCAGAAAATGTTCTGTAATTTTTGGAGGGGATGATAACTAAAAATTCGGATATGTCCAACAAGAAAATCCATTCAATAGTAATGTATTGGATGCTACCAGTACAAAGTTGCACAGAGAGATAAACAGGCAATAAAAGAAAATTTCCTCATATATACTAATTTATATTACTATGAATTTGATGTTTGATTAGGGATTGAAATGAAAATTCAGAGAAAAGGGAAAATATGGACCGCCAGAAATTATACATTTTGTGAGATAAAAACAGACCACAAAGACCATTGGACACACACATACATACACACACCCTTCCATAATATCACATTTAGCTATTAGTATAGATAAGAAAGGGAGGAACATGGGGTAACATTATGTTTATAGTCAAGGAATGAGTCATAGTAAATACTTTTTGTTGTTCTCTTTATCTCTCACCCACCTCCCTCCATCAACAATGGTTTCTGTTCTTGGACATGGTACACATTAATAACTGATAATTCATACTAGAAAATACCATAGAAACCCTTTCCTTTCTTTCCTCTCTACTTATTTGGATCCCAGGCAGATAGGTTTCCCTCACCTCAAAAGAAGTGGGAGAAAGTTGGACATTGACTAAGGAAAGTACCTGATGAAAACAGGATGTCATCTACCTTAAGGTTGATGTCAGAATTTGCATAAATAAAACATATTTCATTGTTTGATATGGACAATACACATCGGCCCTACATAGCATCCACTTCATTATGGTAATAATATGTATTTCTTAAAAGCATGATGTGGAATGCCATTCTGACGTGATCCCACACTAAAATATCATTGCCCTTTACCACAAGCCACATGGTCAGGTCTTGCAGAGTTGGTGAGTTGGTACCCAATTTGTTGTTTCAATTGTTCTGTTTCAATTGTTTCCTCTGTTCTCTGGTTCTTTGGCAATTCCCTAGCCAAAGGGAATCAAGTGTATAGGTCTTGGCCTGTTTTATTTATTAATGATATACTGCCTATCACAGTTTTATACCTTAAGACGTCTCCAGGTTCTCAGGTTGGATGTCTACAAGAAATGTAGGCTGAAATCACTGAGTTATCAAATTATCCCCTCTCTCCACTGAAGTGGAATCTTTATATGTGTTTATCAGAGCTGCATTTAACTTTTCATGTGCTTATGTCTGAATCCTTTGAAGAGATCACAGATTTCTTGAGATCAGGGACTCTATAGTCTTCTCAGTAGTGCCTTATATCTTGCTGACATATGATGATGCTTTTATATACAGTGAAGGCACCTGAATTTAGCTATGAGACAGTTAGTTTTAAGAATTCCAAATGTTTACACCGAATAAATCTTACATATTTCAAAAGCATAATGTCAATATGTTTGGTTAAATATAAAATATTTTTTTAAAAAATCATAGCTATTCGAATTCCCTTTGAAATAGAAAAGAAATTGGGATACAATATGGTAAGAGTTTTACATTTTTTATGATATAAGTAAATTCAAGAATGGAAATAATAGAAACAACACATAATAAATTTATAAAGTACCCAATATAGATCCATGGGAGAATATGAGCTAGGCCAGCTACAAATAATATAAACATAATTTCCCAAATTTAAAGACCTACACAAAAGAAACAAAATTCTAATGGTCTTAAAGTGATTCCAGTGACAGTATAATACTTTAAAACAAAACTAGCTTTAAAAAAAATGTGGTTACCATTTCAGTGATAAAAAAAAATTATGTCAAATTAGAAAAATGAGTTTTCTTATATGAATTCTAATAATTTAGCATTCTAATTTCTTGACCTCCAAGCGCTTTACTCTTCGAAAGTTCATGAAAAGTAGACTATGAGAAAAATGGTTGATAACATTTTAGCTGATCAGTGCCATTTTTATCTTTATACTGATGGGGATTAACCAAGGTAAAAGAAGTAATAAAAACTAATATATTAAAAGAAATTCTATAGTTAGTTATCACTTTTAATTTCCCCATATTATGTATTTTTTCACACTCCATGGACAAATAAGAATGAACTATATTTGACTCTCTGTAAGTGTCACAGCTCAGCAGTAAAAAAAAAAATCTAAAATTTGTAAAACTTGCTCAAATCTTTGGAAAAAAGACAGGGCATTTATGTGTGTGTGTGTGTGTGTGTGTGTGTGTGTGTGTGTGTGTGTGTGTTTGTGCATGTCTATGTACTAGTCTGCATGTTTATAGAGAGATAGAAATAACAGAACATAACTGATTTCATAAATAGATTTTCTGGGAATGATTTGCAAATAAGGAATCATAATTTTGACTCCCTAATATTCATAATTACATTAATATTGAATTATACAAGTTATATTCATAATTTATAGAACTCATTAAGTTCTAGGAGTAAATATAACTACTACATATTTAAATGGATATTCCTGATATAGGAACCTAGTTGTCTTTCCCTAAAGTAAAAAGGAACAAGCTTGTGAAATGACTGTTGCTTATGTACATTTTGGGGGACTTTCACAGTCTCAAGATGTTTTAGATAGTTAAAATTTCCAGAGGAACTGTATCACTGCCTCATTACAGGATATCCTCAATACAGGATATTACCTCGGGGAATTGAGAGTACAAATGGGATGGAAGGTGAGCTGGATAATATGTTTGGAGCACATTCCCAGGATCTCAGCTATGTTGCTTGCATGCAGAATGGCCAATGAAAAAGTCTCCCAAGGAGTAGATAAATGGTTATTTATATTGGTCTTTGCCATTATAGCTTTTGCCATTTGCCACTCATGTCTCTCTTCTTCTAAAATATGAATTGGCTAGTTCCTGGGAGATTCTATCATTTTTATGTGTGGATTTTCTCTCATAAGTTGTAAGCCCCTTGAATTGCAATCTTTTGCAATCAATCTTTTTCATTTTTTAGGTATTTGTTTTTTGTTTGAATGTTTCAACAACCTAAATAACAGCATTATAAGGACTTCTCTCTGAAAAATGGGTGAAATTATTAAGTACAGGTAAAAGAGCATTGAAACATTTTAAAGGAACTAAAATTTAGGATTACAAATATACTCTATGGGATCCCTGGGTGGCGCAGCGGTTTGGCGCCTGCCTTTGGCACAGGGCGCGATCCTGGAGACCCCGGATCGAATCCCACGTCAGGCTCCCAGTGCATGGGGCCTGCTTCTCCCTCTGCCTGTGTCTCTGCCTCTGTCTCTCTCTCTCTGACTATCATAAATAAATAAAAATTAAAAAAAACAAATATACTCTATGAACAGACTATACAGTCTTCATAATCACATGGAGTCATTTGTAAGCTAACCATCTTATGCATCTAGCAGTGAATCTATAAAGTCTGCTTTCCTAACAAATACTATCATTTTCACACATGGTCAGTGATGAATCCCTACTCCTTAACTGAATGATTACGAAACAATGACATGGGAAGGACTGCCTTTAAAAGCGTCTCTCCAGTTATAGTATCACGGCAATAGTCAGTCTTAAGCCTTTAGGACTCCTTATAATTTTTCCAGGAGGGAAAAGCTGAGTATAAATAAAATCTGAAAATAAATAAATAAATAAAATCTGAGTGGACAGAATTAATATACATATTTTTAGAAATTGAAGAAAGGTGAGCTTTGGTACTCAGTCAAGGAAATATTAAAGCCATTGCATATGACAGAATCAAGGAAAGAACTCAGTTTCAGGCAAGAAACAGTAACCAAAGGACACATTTTCCAATGTGATGGAATAAAAGTTGTAATATTTTCTATGTACACTAGGGGCTACATACAAAGTACACAAATACAAAGCGCTAAATACAGAATATGCTCACCTGGGCACAGAGCAATATTACAAGGCTTATGATGTGTTTCAGGTCCTTCACATGGCCTTCCTCCATACTGAGGAGGTGTGCACGACCTTGTTCTTGTTCTTTGGCCTCGACCACATGTAAATGAACATAAACTCCATGGTGACCACTCCTCCCATACTCCATGTACTGTAATAAAGCAAAGAAGCTTCAACAACAAAAGCAGAGAGATAAAGTCCAAGATTTTTTTTCTTAATTATGAAAGAAAAAAAATCATCAAGTAGATAAGAATGAAGATATCCTAAAAGCTCAGTTAACATTCTTAATGCCAAAACCCTACAAAAGTTAATTTGAAAATTCATTAAAATAATGCAAAATGGCATGTACTTTGTTTCTGTACTTGAACAGTTATTTATGTCATAAATTTAAATATTTTCTTTTTTAATGTAAATGCACCTCTCTTTCATGGTAGAGTGGTCATGAATTATTTTTAAATAAAAGTAATATAAACTTATAAGGTAGTATAGAAAACTAAATTTCTTATAACAGATATGATCTTCCAGAGTTATATTTGCATATAAGTATAAAAGGGCCAACTTAATTCTTCCAACAACTACAAAATTTCAGGATTCATGACTGATGGTGTCAAAAATGAAAAAAAAAATCTGAAAGTTAATGATACATATTTTAAATAGCTTATTAGCTTCATGTTTTAGAAAATAAATGTATTTTTTCCATTTTAAAAAAATGTGAGGGGATCCCTGGGTGGCGCAGCGGTTTGGCGCCTGCCTTTGGCCCAGGGCGCGATCCTGGAGACCCGGGATCGAATCCCACGTCGGGCTCCCGGTGCACGGAGCCTGCTTCTCCCTCTGCCTGTGTCTCTGCCTCTCTCTCCCTCTCTCTCTGTGTGACTATCATAAATAAATAAAAATTTAAAAAAAAAATGTGAGTATTTAAAGTCACTGTTTTTGAATAAGAGGGAAATTTCAAAAACTGTATCTGCTCGCATAAGATTCTCGTCTTTGCCCTCTTTTAAATTGACTGGCAAATATGAAGATTTCTTCCTTTTTGCAATAACTTGATATGCTGGAAATCCTGCTAATAAAAATTTCTAGAGAAAGCAAATGATCTAATTAGGATTATTCCTAACATAAGTATACATACATTGATACTTCAATTATGCCATTACAATGAATTCAAATTAGTAAGAAATATTAACATAATTTGTGTTCCTCCATAATAGCCACTGTGAATACATATTGACACATTTTGCAAGAAGTCCATTAGAGTTCTAAGTTTAGACCCTTCTTTGTCATGATCAAATCACCAATTTCATCCCAATTTTCAATATTTAGGATAGTAAGGAATAGCACTCTGTGGGTAATACAAATAAAAAGAAGCTGGGGAAAATGTGCTCTTTGGTTCAAAAGCTCCTGTCTTGATGTTGAGCCTCTGGTCTTAGTATGCTCTTAGGAGTTCATAAACATAAGTTTGATATGACACCAACTAGAATTAGGAGGGGAAGTAGAAATTTATAATGAGTGATGAAAAAAAATTCACTTTCTCTCAACATCGGTGGGGGTAAGCGGAATCAATATAAAGTGTCAGAGGAGTTATGCGAGTAAATATAGTATATCTAGAATATTTCACATATATATACTAACCAAGTTATTACTTTAAAAACACATATATAATACGTGTTTTAAAGTTATTACTTTAAAAACACATACATAATACTTTAATTCTTCTATTTATGCTATTGAGTTGCCTCAACTGGTTATGAAAATATATTGCAATGTTGAAAAAGCCAAGTTTGTGTAATAGTGAAAAATTCTTCAAGTTTCTGAGAAATTTGCTGGAAAATATATTTTTTAAATATTACATAGAAAAAAGTAAGATAGTGAAAGAAATTAATATATTTACATTTTTCTCATTTAAGTTGGAAAACCAAAGCACTTTGTATCCATTGTCATAAGAATAAATAATGAATCTGTATTTAACTCTAAGGAAAAAAATGCACATATACATATATTTATATATAGGTTATATATGATCAACGATAGCAAAATATTTTTAAAATATTATATGTGAATGTATTTTGTCATATAAAACATATATCTTTAATTGTTTGTTTCTTTTAATTACCAAGATTTCTCAATTTAAAAACAATCCTTTCTACCCCTATTATCTATATAATAGAAGTGTTTTAAATGTTAACAGACCATATCGTATTCATATTGCTGATCCTGTTAATTTTCTCCTCAATCAAATCACACTGCCCTGTATTCCTTGAACAAAGCCTGAAAAAAAAAAGTGCTAAACTGGAAGATTTTTCTCTATTAACCTCAAAGAAATGTTGATTAATCTTGATGGTTTAGTTAAATCATGAAGCTGGAATCCTTTGAAAAGTATGTTACTTCCTACTGTTTAACAATCTTTATTGTCCCATGGTGAAACTTCATGGCTCCTCCACAACATTTTTAAAAAATCAAAAAATACTTTTTTTATTTGAAAAGGAAAAAAATTATTAATATATTTTTTATTTTAGATACTATTGAATTAGTCAGAAATTATAACACATATCATAATTTTATAGATGCTATTCATAATATTTATGTTAAGGAATAAAGATATTTTATATTAGAGGCAAATTATTATATAAATTCTTTTACCTTTCAGTAAAGTATGAAAATCTGTAAATAATCTATTCATTTGGATAATATGCTTAATAAAATCAAGAAACTTAGATTAATCCATATTTATACTTTTCTTCTTTACTTAGACACTAGCTGTATTATCGCATCCCTACTCTGTGCTATCTAGAGGTGAAATGAGGAATATACGATATATAAATTATATTACTACCAGATTTCGAAATAAGCATACAAATTAACTTATAATTTACATTGATACATATAAAATAATTCCTTTAATTGAAAAGTTTTTTCCTTAAGAAATATATAGATGTGGATACTGTGACATTTACGAAAAAAAAAAATCGAAACTATTCCTCAGCCCAAATAAACTTCTAAAGGATTAGAAGACATATTGAGTAGACCAGTGGTTCTCAACCAGGGGTAATTTTGCCCCGCAGGGGACATTTAGCAACGTCCAGAGAAATTTTTGTGCTGAGTTATAAGAATTTTTGAAGAGCCTATAATGTCAAAGCAACAATGTGCAAAAGGCTGGGTGCCTTAGGATCCAGATTAGAAGTAACACATTATACTGCAATTTAATTAAGAAAACTCTTCTTTGAAATTAGAATAATACGGGTGAAAGGGGACTAATTTATAAGACTATGGATTAGGCTTTAGCAATGCAAATAAATACAAGCTCAAATTCTATTATTACACATATTTTATGGAAAGTGGCTTTGACATTCATTTTGTCCTTGTGTCATTTTCATTAATTAAATGCCAAACACTTGAATATCCACAATGTAACAACTAGGTTATTGATTCCTGAACTAATTTTCTTTTGGGAATTTAAAGTATTATTTTAGAAAGATACTTCCATCGTTTAGGTACTATTTAAGTTTTTAAATTCACTTTTGGTTTTTGTTTTCATGATATATCAAAAAAAGTGCATATTTACCAGCATGGCAAGTAACTGAACAAAATATTGAACACAACATATTTCATAACAAATATAATAACCATCTAAAAGATAGCCCAATTTCCTATAGTGAAATACTTATTCTATATTTTTAAAATAACGAAGTTGCTAAATTAGTGCTCAGTTTTAGAAAATTAAAGAAATCAATGAAACTTTCCATTCTCTTAAATTCAACATCTGAACTATCACAATGATTAAAAGATACATTTTTCTTATTGTCAGTACTATTTAACCAAATTTAGAAAGAAAAGTCTATAGTATATGAAGGTGAAGAGTAACTAATGATTAATATGTATTTCTTCAGTAAATGGTAGGAGGTTAAGAAATTAGGAAAAACTGTACAATCAGAATATAATTCAGTTTTCTAAACGTCAGACACAGAGTGAAAGGGAAAGCACTCTGGTCCCACTACAGATGCTCTCTTTGCCCAGTGAAGGGATTAATCAGCAGTCTCTGGCAGAAAGATGGAGGTTTCCATATGTCAACCATATGAATGCGCATGACAAGTGGTTGGAAAGTAAGCACTGTATGGAGAATTGTGAACACTTTAACACCCTCTCAGATTTCCACTTGGGTACCCATTTGCCATTAGACTCTACCCCCTTGTATGTTGAAGGGAATTTGACTTTTCAGAAGGATGCTGACAAGATAAATGTATATATCAAGCACAGCTTAATTCTCTATTGACACTTTTCTCATTCCCCAGAATAGGAAGCTTGATCCTGCAACCTTTAACATAAGTCCTGTAAATAGGAGCCAGCTTTAAGTATGAGACAACGTACTCTACCCACACCCAGCTGAAAATCCATAAGCATTTACTCATGGGGTCCTTTAAGGTATAAAATGTAGAAATTTGAAATTCTGGAAACCCCCAGGTCATTTTCCTTCTCTTGCCAAACAGACCTAGAATCTGTTCTCTGACCTTTGTTTTTTTTTGTCTTTTCATTGTTCTCCTCTTCCATGATCTCCATAAGCACTTTTTCCCTCTGATTTTTTTTTTCACTTGATGTTCCTTCTCATCTAGTTTAATTCCCACTGACTCTCATTGATTTATCTTGCTTTCAGTGGAAATTATTGCTGCTTCCTGCTAATTCTGTCTTGCCTTCCTCATAGTTTCCTGCCCTGTTTAGCTTTTACTTCTTCCTTCATCTGTGGCTTTGAATCTCCTCATTCCATTATAAAGGGATTTCCCATCTCATGTATCAGCTCTCCTCCACATTCTGCCCACCACTTCCTTTCTCTTTTGTTTCTTCCAGATTGTCTTTTCTTTTATTGTGACAAAAAAAAATACATAACAGAAAATTTATCATCTAGACTATTTTTAAGTGTACAATTCAGCAGTGTTAAATATATTCCCATTGTTGTAAAACAGTCTCCAGAACTTACTCATTTTGCAAATCAAAACCCTGTACCCATTAAAAAACAACTCCTCCAGACTGTCTTGTAATGGGCTGCCCTTGCTCATTCTGCTAGGAAATTGGGATTATCCCTGTCTTTCCCCCATGCCACCCACTCTCTACTCTTGCTTTTAGCAACTGCAAAATCAGCCATCTCTGGAAATGGAACTCATCAGAAACTTTTACACACAATTTAACAGATGAAAAGCTGCTGCAGTGCTGGTCCCTCTCTTTATACCCACACCTTTTGGAGGCTACTGGAAAGGCTGTGAATGCAAAATCAGTGTCAGCTGCAATGATCAATAAATTTGCATCACCCATTCATCAAATAGTTGAATAAAAATATAAACCTGGGGATTCATAATATCATGTGCTTTGGAATTCTTGAAAGAAAGCCCAAATTCCTTTTAGTACTTATTTTTACATGAAAGTCATTAATTTAAGAAGGAGGAATGCTTGTAATATGCACGTAGGCCTCAAATGAGAACAAAATGTTGATGTAACATGGAAAATCTCACCCTATGTGGACAAGTTACTGTGATGTGCTCCATTTAACATTGAGGATCCCCCCACCCGCCTCCATAATGGCCATAAGGTTTACAATGCAGTGGATTGCTCAGATGAGGACAGTCACTAGAATGAAATAAATTAACAGAATGTCCTTTGGATCAAGGGAATTACTTTCTCTGATAGAGCTAAATAAGTGATGTTTTCCTAAACAGCTGACTGCTTTAAAGATTGTATCAACCACTGCCTAAAACAATGACATTTCCAGTATGCCTGTAGTGCCTCAAACATTCAACTGGATGCTTTTACCACCTGGAATAAGGAAAGTTATTATAATCTCAAGTATTATTAGAAACAGATACAGAAATTTCAAGCATATAGTTACAGTGGAGCGGGAGTCACTTATGTAGTTTCCTGACTGCTCTGAAAGCAGAAATAATTACATATATAACAAAATTTTACAGTTGAATAAGAATTAAACTTATCCACTCTAATTAAAAAGTCTATACCCAGTTCATATGAAAATAACAAATCTTTCCAAATGCGTAGCATGACACAATTCAATAACATCCACAGTTGTAGTTGCTGCTAACACTACCTGGACAGAGGGCAGTGTTATTGCAAACCCTTGATTCTCTTAATGGGCCGCTGCAGTGTGTCCCGTAAGGTGATACACAAGTTCTGGTTCGCACCTGCGACCCTTGACCACAAGTAACTGAGCATGTGCTCCACTGGGACCACTCTTCCACACCAGATTCACCTGTGTGCAAGACAACAAATAAACATGAAATACTGTTTTGAATATTCATCTACTAAGCATCATACCAAGCTGACATTATGACATGCAAGAATAATTTAAATGTAAAAATGTGACACTACATCAAAAGGTACAAGGAAACATTTCAGAGAAAATACATGTAAAGAGAGATACATATTACACTGATGCAAGGTCCAAGTTTGTTATAACCTTGTTAGCAAAACTACTCTTCACAAAGACACTGTGCTACTGATACTACGAAGGGACCAGTTAGCATTTTTCAAAAACAATGATTGCTGAAAGGATTCTCTTAGAGCCAATCTAAGGCTTTGTCCTTTGGATAGGAGAGGAAGTAAAATGTATTGCTAAACTTACTCTGGCTTTCGTGAGCAGGGGTATATTGATGTATATATTTTACCCTAACCCTTTTTGGGTAGCCTCCTTTCTAATGCTGGATGAGGGGGAGCCCTGGGAGTTTGGGCATATCTAATTTTTATTGTGTTAAATACTGACTCTTATTTATAGTTTATTCCTAGAGCAATTCTTACTTTTCTATCCTATGACAGCTATTTATTTTGTGATAATTTGTTTAAAAACCTTCTGCTCACAATTTTCCTCATGATCTAGTGTAGAGGAGTGAGTTTTATTAAAATGAAGGAAGATTTCTCGTATGATTTCTATTAATTTATTCAAAATAGGGCCCTAAAAAGCCAATGGATGTCTGAATTCATTAATTTTCTTAGAGTAAGCATCCCACTAAAATTATGTCTAGTTTCTATTATTATGTAAGTCATGTCCCAAAAAGACTTAAAGTCAAGAATTTCTGAGACCATCACAATGGGCTTCCAATTCTATTCTGATATCATGTTCAGGATAGATTTTTAACACTGATTTGAAAACTTGCAGTTGCTTTTCCTCCCCAAATACAAAATTGGGGCATTTACCTGCCAGCAGGAAGAATTTAAATTATTTAGAAAGGTTTGCAGGTGAAGTAATTCTGAATATTTTGTATCACCGATTATATAAACCAAGGAACAATTTATAGTTTACAAATTCTGTTTTTAAAAAAGAATATGATAATCTATTTGTCCATCTTTTTTTTTTTTTTTTTTTGAAAGGTTAGTAAATGACTTGGAAATTACTTGCAGTGCTACTCAACGCAGCTGGTCCTTAGACTGGTACTCCAGGACAGAAGGAGGATGAACCAGAATGTAACTCAACTTGCTGAATTGAAATTCTACACTGAGAATTTCTTTTTTCCAAACAAACAAACAAAAAAGTCAGCTGAAATAAAACATGTGCTTGATAAAGTAGTTGAATTTACATTCTGGTATAAGCTTCTTATCTCCTCAGGGGCCCATTAAAAACTAGTTTGCAGATAAGCATAGGTCCACCAACCACAATTTGGGTAGCACCATTGTAAAGATTTGTGCTTAAATTGGTCTGCATTATGTACCCAGAGGCATAGATTAAAGGCATTTATGACTAGCTATATATCATAAGGGCACAGACAGTGGTAACTGGGATGATGCATTTCATTAAATAGGACTTTTTTTCAGCGTTGGATCAGTGTTTGTCCTGAAAGTACTCTATAGATTACCCTTGATTATTTAAGTCTTTTTTTCCCTTCACCAATTTATATTTAACTACTTCATAAAAATGTTATTGGATGATCATCTGAATAATATTTAAAAGCAAGCCTCATAATTTTTCTATTATGTTAAAGAATACTCTAAACATTAAACATTAAAAATGATTATTCTAGAACCCAATAATATGTTAATGGTTAAAACATATATCCACACATATATGTATATATGAATATATATATTTAGGGATGAAAAATTTAAAGTGTAAAATTCAGAAAAATATAATGCAAAGCTTTTTTTTGGGTATTTCAACCTGTGTTGTGATGAGAGTAAGTGACGTAGAAATATTACGGCTGTATCTTATTAACAGCAAGAAAATCTTGAACAATATGAATTCCAAAAGTAAAATGATAAAGATTATGAATAATATTAGTTACATTTTTCCACAAAAGCAGCCCTCTTACCCTTGCATTGTTATGCTGGCAGTAAAAATGTTTTAATCAAACTGAGCAATGCATCAGGATCAATATCTATTTTTAAATATATTTCTGTACAAATATTTAAAAATCTGGGTTGCTCCTGAATGTATACCATAATGATGTTGAACAGGCTAAGCAGTGATGCGTAGATCATAAGAGATTGGTAATTAGTGCTCAGAATTGGCCTTCTTCACTCACTCAAATTTATGGTTCATTTTGTTGATCAGAAACAAAATAAATAAATGAGTAAAATATATATTGGCTTTCAAATTACGAATCAAATTTTGCCACTCAAATACCAGCCTACCTACCAAAATGACCTCATTATATCTCCAATGGTATAGTTTCCAGTGACATTTCCACTAAAGAGTTATGATTTCCATGCTGCCACTTCATTCTGAAAAGACTATTCTAGTCAACCACTTTGGATGACTGTGAGAAACAGCTCATATACTTTATGAGAAAGATATATATATATTAAACTTGCTGACATTAAAATAGTGAAGTTTGATACAAAATATACTATTTTTAATATGTGTGTCTTTGAAGATAGCACAAACTTCTCTGGTTCGTTAACTTGTAACAGAAAAGCACATTAAACAGCATGGAGATGGCTTCAGTATCTAAGGCGCTATTTATCCTGACACAAACCATGAAAGGGGACTGAAAAAAACACTGCAATCAAAGTCAGAAGACCTGTGTTTGACAGGAAGCTCCTGAAAATTAGTTCTGTGACCTTGAGAAAGTCACTTTATGTCTCTGAAGCTTTCAATAAAATGGGTAATACATCTACCTCAAACTGTATGTGTGAGGATCAAAGCAGATCATAGATAAAAGTGGATTTTAAATTATAGACAAAATATTATTATCAAATGCTAGTATGTTTTGCTAGTATGTTAAAATCATTAAATTAGAAACATACTTTTATTTTTGTATTTCTGTTTTAGATAACATTCTATACATTACTAATAGAGACACTTTTCTCTGCTGGAATACAGGGCCACTTTTAAAACATGCTTGTAAGAGCTTTTGATGAGTACGATGTTAAAAAGCACCAGTAAGTGCAATTAAATTGTCTTAAGCCATCTTCTGGCATTTAATTTAGATGCCTATATTGAATATCTGTATCTTATCACTTTATTTTATTTCTCCTTACCATAAATATAAATTGTGCTTTTGGAGCACTGATCACTTATATTTAAACTAGTCTATCTCAATTACTGGACTGGCCAAAATGATCAAATTATTTTGATAAAGTAATATTACTTTACCAAATGTTACTCTTTTAAAAACAATTTCCACTCATGTTATTGCTCTATCGAAGCTTACTTTTCAGATACAGGGTTTACTGATCATATTGGTTGAAGAAGCCAGGTTATCATTTTGAGAAGTAATTCTTAATTATAAAGGCTTATAGTTTTACTTTGTTTTCCCCCATGACTAATATAAAATACATAATAATAATGTCTTTTATCATTCAGTTTTACCTCTATTGTATTTTTCTTCATTCTCAAACTATGTTAACAAATGTTTATCATTGTTTATATGTAACACAAATTTCCTGGTTTGAAAGACCAATAGAAAAGTTTTATAAGTAAACCCTAATTTTTGTAAGATTTGGTTGTGTGACACTTAGATGTATTCAATCGGACTAACTACCTTCACACCTACAGAGAGTATAATCTCAGAAAATATTGAAGGAAAAAACAGCCTCTCTCTAACTTTATAATTGCTTCATACCAAATGACATTTTAAAAACTATTTAAAATAATGCAGTTTTCCAGTCTTTTATCAGTATTGTAGTGATTTAAATTAAAAATAAGTATTATACATTTACCTATACTGTTTGTGCTTTAAAATAAAATAATAAATATTTATTGTGCATCAATTCAAGCAGCCAATCAATGTTTTCAGAATTTAAGTTTTCATTGCCTTCTCTGAATTATTGTTAACAATATACGGAAATGGTTTTAATGCTCCTCATGGATCTATTTAATAAGTGTCTAATCTACTCTACCAAATCATGTATATTTTATTTTATTTTATTTTTTTAGAGATTTTATTTATTTATTCATAGAGACACAGAGAGAGAGAGAGAGGGACAGAGGCAAGGCATAGGGAGAAGCAGGCTCCATGCAGGGAGCCTGACATGGGACTCGATTCAGGGTCCCCAGGATCAAACCCCAGGCTGCAGGCGGCGCTAAACCGCTGCGCCACCGGGGCTGCCCTCATGTATCATATTTTAGATACAAAACAATGCTTGAAAAAGAACCAGTAAATGAAAACAGAAATTAGTAATTTCTCACTAAGAAAACATAATGTTCCTTGTGATTTGAATTTGTAAAAAAGGTTTTGGCTTAAAACTGAATTCTCTTAGTTTATGTCATAGGCAAATATAAAAAGTGAATTTATATAAAGTCTCTTGGCCAATTTTTATAATATTTATGCATCAACTAACTTTACTACAATATTGGGAACTTAAAACTATAGCTCACTATTTCACTCCCAGAGACCCCACTTTTAAGAAGTTTCAGTAACCCAATGACTGACATCTCTTTAACAAAAAGGAAGAACATCTCTGATCTTGCAGAAATTCCCCTGTGAGATGACACCCAAAGGAGGCTGAGCCATCAGCCCATGCCCTATGCCTCTCTTTAGAGTCAAATATTTCCCAATTTCTGGTCAGTGGTTGGGACCTTTTGCTCTGTGCAAGGAGAAAAATACATTTAACAATTTGAAAATTTACTTGACCCTGGCAATGCACTTTTGGACCTGTTCAAGCAAATAGTAAAAATATATCACCTTTATTAAATAAGAAGTTGCACAAAAAGCAATCCAGATAAGCAAGTTTTCTTCAGTTTTAGGGTCTGGTTGCAACATATATATTTAAAAAGCTAAAAATATGTCCTTAATGTAGAATTTATTGTAAGCATCCTTCCTTTTGCAAGCATTCTTTGACCTACTTACAGCTAATGTGTTAAACTCTACTACTCACCCATTACCAAGAGCACAATCCATTAAGAATATTTGCATTTTAAGTTGTAGATTCAAATCTAAGGTTCAGAATAAATATCCTAAGAAAATATAAACTAAAGGAAATATTCATTCAAGAGAATTTCACCAAAATCAGTCAATGTCATGTCAAAAAGCTGATCAAGTACTTGACACTTCATTATTAATGGTAAAACAGATAATCCAGACTGGAATATATCAAACTTTATAAAGACATAGATAAAACTGTTAGTCTGCAATTTTCTGAAAATGTTCATAACACAGTTTAAATACATTTTCATCTAAAATGTACTCCATGCAATGTAAACAGATGGAATTATAGCCCATTTATTATGATGAACCAACATATGAATGCAATTAATTGTACTATATGTATATAAACAAATAAATTTTTTGAGGGAGGTATTTGAAAGTAATCTAATTAGTTTAGGATTAAAAATTTTACAAACCAGAAAGTGATTTTTGTTGATATTTAATTGTTTGGAATGCATTATAGCTTACTAATAAACACTGACCATTTTTTTTTATTATTTAGCTTATTGAGTAAAACTCTCTTTTCAAATAAAAAAAATAAATTCTGAAAAATGTTTCTAATTTCCATACATTTTAACATTTAATATTTATATGATGTATGACAATTGAAAAAAAATGTTTGACATCTTATTGCTAAGTTAATTTTCATCATTTAAAGACCTATTTAAAATTCTAATTCTAAAATGTCCTATAATAGCCAATTATTGATGGAATAACTCTGTTAACTTTAAAAGTTTAATGATACAGTTCAAGCAGTTAATTGATATAAGTAAATAATAATAGGTAAATCCTTAATGTCCCATACTGAAAGCAAAATAAATCTTACACATTTTTTTGTGCACTTTTCAACTCAAAGCTACTTCATTTATGGACTTTAACTGGTGACAGAAAAAAAAAATGGCTCAAAAAATATCAGCTCCAAAAACTGACAAATGTGCAGCAAAAGATTATGAAAACATGCAGTGGTTTCATTAAATTAACAACAATAAATAGAAAAATGTAACTAACGTATTACCAGTTTGTGCCATAAATTTAGCAGCATCAGCTTGCTCCTGAGGGACCCTTTTTTCATGAACAGATCGAGGTCGCTGACTTTTAATTGTATGATCTCCCATCATTCCAAATTCTAAAGACAGAATAAAGGTATATGAAAGCTTGTGTGTAGACATTTCTCACAAATTACATTACTGTCTCATGCAATATGTTCCTGCGTATACCTAGAAGCTACTGATTAAATTTACAATTCTAAATTTGCAAGGCTGAATCTACTTGGAATATTTCTAAACTACTTGGAATATTTCTAAACATATAGTCAAAAAATCTATAAACAAGAGCAAGGTTTCAAGAAACAGTAACAGTCGGTAGAATGACACATCAGGTTTTAAGTTAGCTTAATGAACAAATAGTGTACGCTTTTCTGATAATGTTTCCAAGCAATACATCAGAAAAAATACAACCACAGTGTTAACTGTTGTTTTTCAGAGAGAAAATCCTGACTGTATGACAGCCATTGTTCTGCTGAGTAGTAATTACCCCCCAAGTTTTTCAGCACTTTTCCTGTGGAATCAATATTCCTGTAACCTGGCTTTCCTAAGGCAAACATTCACTTAATGGAGTATTTGTCCAAAGATGGGGTTGCCCTTAGCGTCCTTTGAAAGCTAATTAAATACACGGTGGTTGAAGTAATTCTTATTCTCTTCTGCTCTGCCCCCAAATAGTTGCTCATCCCTTTTCTAACCATATGTAAGGCAGTGTTTTCTCTTTTAAAAGTTAGGTTTATAAAAGAGATGCTCCATGTTTCTGTTATTTTATTTAATCTTTTAAAGTTGTACCTCCTAGGAAAGGCAAAAAAAAATCTGGGCCCAACTCAGTGATAATGGGGAAGAGAAAAAAGTAAGTTGAATAAAAGACAGACTTCATGTAATATATTTTTGAAAAATTCATATGCTTGGAATTCTGCAAGAGTTCCATGCTTCTGGGACTGTTACTTTCAAATAATTTTAATAAAACAAAAGTCAAATTTATGGAATAGTTGTTGATTATGGCTCAGCAGAGGGTGGGTAGGAGAAGGGGATTCCTGAAGGGCTGGCTCTCATGGTGTTTCTGTTACATCGAGACAATTGTTGGGCCCTTAAGACCAGGACTTTAATTAATACAGGACAAAGATGATTGAGTAAAACATGTTCTACTGTTAGTGCAGATATATTGCCGGAACCAATGTCAAAATTTGAGAATGTATAATTTTATTTTTTCCAATTAATCTTTAATCTTTTGCTAAAATATTACAACTTTTGTGCAATTGAGCACTGTGTTTTGTAAACACTAATTTTACCTACATTTTTATTTTATGTAAGGAGAAAAGACTAGCACACATTTTTGTACATCCAGGCAAATTCCCACATAAATATGAATGTTTGACACTTGACAGATTGATTTGTCAGAAATTCTTTTCAGATATTCTACCCCAGAGAACATCCCAAGAGAAATCTGAGAAATCTAAATGTGTGTTTGTTTTTGTCAGTTTAGATAAAATCTAAGGCAGGAAATGGAAATCTTCATAAAACGTCAGTTGGCTTAATCTTGTAAAATTCATCATTATTTTCCACTGCTGCCAACACCCTCTCATTCCATTCATTTATGTATTCAGTATGTGCTGTCTAAACTATGTTTATTATGCTAATAAGAAGTATCTAATCACATATTGTTTAATGATTCTGGAAACTGGCTACTTAAGAAGTTATATCTAGACTTTTATGTACTACCCAGTATTTTTAAGTATTATGTGTAATTGGAAATTTTCTGGGTCTGAAACAGCAAAAGAAGTTCAATAGTAATTTTTACTAACATTATATTTTACCTTCTGTCCTCTTGAATTGATCATTTAAATTGTGTATGTGTGTGTGTATCACTGAGAACATTTAAGTCAGGATATATGTATGCATAAATAAGGTGCAGGCTTTGATGGTCACATTAAGGTCATTTTGGCACTTGGAGGGAAAAGGATACCAAAAGAAATTTTTCCATGCCTACCACTTTTTCTTCTGCTGCTGCTTCTTCTTTTCTTCTCCTCCCCCCGCCCCCCTTACAACCTCTTTTAGTAAGTAACTTTGTTACCTGTTCTAAAAGAAAACAATTCTTCAGTGGTAGCATGAGAATTGCTTACAATCTATATTCTAAGTGGATTATTTGTACAAGAACTAGAATCTTGAAGTTTATAGGTCTGAGTGTGTTGGTGGACATTGCTGAAAGAATTTTAAAAGTGTCATATTAAATTTTTAATGATTTCTCAAGTTTAAACACGAGTAAAGTACTTATCTTTAAAAATAGCATCTGTGGGAACTATTTCATATTATTAACTGGAATGTGATTTAAATCTCTCAAACAGAGATATAACACAAATTAAGTTTCAATTTTCTTCACTACGGTCACTTCTACTCAATTCTACTTATCTTCAGTCATCAATGTTATGTGAGCTTAGGGCTGACACCTAACACTGGGATATTTAGTACTGGCACAGTATTGAAGAAGAAATTCTTTAATCATCTATGAACTTGAATATATATATTTTGATAACTAAAGGTTTCAAATGGAAATTTTGATTATTTCTGTCAATACAATTTATCTGAAAAACCACTTTTAAAAACTGAGAATAGGACGGCTTGATATAACTAAGTTCCCTGTAAGATGGAAGACATACTAACAATTTTCTTTTTCTCAGGTGGAAAAACAACACTATGGTGGTATTTTTTTTAATGTTCCAGACCTATTCTTTCAGACCTAAAACAATCTGAATTTGTAAATGAATTGTGTAAACAATTATCTAACCAAGTGAGTTTCTTTTACCAATGTTTATGTGCCAAATGTTTGAAAAAAAAATACATCTTTGTTTGAGGGTTGTTGTCAATGGTTCTATCCATATCTCACAATGGGATATTTTCAAAACATGTGTGTTCCTTTTAATGATGATTTGATCTTCTTCACGTCTAATGAAAATAAAGGCCAGTTGAATCATCCAAACTTAGAAAAAAAATAAGCTATTAGTTTTGGTATTATTTTCTTATGTGGTGAATGTGAGTTGAGATAAACTTTTAACATTTACACTCTGAATAATAAAAGTTCTACATGGATTGTTGAATTATATTCATATGATTCTGAGTTGGCAAAGATAATATATACTACATTAGTTACACAAGGAAAAATAGCATAACCAAATAAAAAGATGATCTGCTTTGTGTGAGCGATGAAAAGCAAGTTATGAAATCCAATGAAGTAATATGCAGAATATTGTGTATGTATATACGGTACATGGCTTATGGAAACACAGGGTTATTTCCTACATCTTTATATTGATGGTATCAATGAAGTGGTGGGTAAATAACTATGCATGTATAAAACTCAAATGACTGGAGATGACTTTCATATTTAGGCACATTTCTCACACAATCTTTCAATATGCTTCTAGATGAAAAGCAGTAGTCTCTGGAAGACATACTCCAAGCTACATGAAAGAAAGGTTTCGAAAATTTATTGTCTTAAGAATAGTTTTATGTCTTCTCCTCCCTCATATATACAAGGATCATGAAGAAACAAAGAGACCTGAAAACTGACCCTTGATGGTCAATTGTTGGTTGTGAAGTTTTTTGTCTCGAAATCAAAGGCTCAAATAATGTGAAATTGCTGTCATCACTAAGTGAAAACACACACATCCATTTGTTATTTTATCAAATCTTTACTTTTTCAATGTGTAAGCAAGTGGAGCTATCAGATTAGTTGCTAAGTTATTACTGCAATCTATTCTGCAGTATAAATGTGAACGTTATCTGTTAACTATCTTTCCTTTGCATTTCCACAGAAACCATCCCAGCCCAGGTCACAGTTGTTTCTCAACAAACTCTCAAAGTTATGTCTTACTTATATTTTATGATCAAACTATCCAACTCCAATGCCACTACCTCCATCAACTGTTTCTTTCTTAAAATTTAATTAATTAATTAATCTGAGAAAGCCCAAGCGTGCATGAGAGAGAGAGAGAGAGAGAGAGAGACAGACAGAAAGAGCAAGCTGGGGGAGGGGTAGAGTGAGAAGGAGAAGCAGACCCCCTGGATAGGCAGGGAGCCCTATGCCAGGCTCAGTCCCAGGACCCTAGGATTATGACCTGAGCTGAAGGCAGATGCTTAACCGACTGAGCCATTCAGGTGCCCCCATGAACTATTTCCTAATCACCCAATCACTATCAGACTCTGTCTTTCTAAACTTCAATTTTATGTTGTAGCAATAATTTGACTTTCATTTGAATTTTCAGATTGTCTTATTCCGCATACTAGATTATAAACTTCTATGAGAATGAAATATGGTTTATGAGTTTTAAAATCACTTCCTACTTTGCACATAGCTGGGTTCATTATTTAGTTATTTCATAAATACATTTCATGTTAAGAGTTGCTTCTCCAAAATGTCAGATTCTAGATGTCTAGAACCCTTTTGTTAGCTTGCTTGGCGAATTGTTTGATGGGAAAGAAATAAAATTTTTAGGAAAGTACTTGAAAGTTAGTTATGTATGATCATGAAGGTCAACATTTCTTTTGTCAACAATGTAAGTTATCCATAAATATATTCAGGTTATAATTTAAATAATTGCAAAATTACTTTTTAATTTAATTTAATTTATTTTAATATTACTTTTTTAAAACTTAAATCTCAGGGACGTAAAACAAAGTTTAATGCCTTAAAAACAAAGCTTAATTTCTGTCAGTAAACATTTATTAATAACTTATGTGTTAGGCACTAAAGTTACAAAGATAAATGAAAAATAGGCTCTCACCTCTCTCCGAAGCTCCTAGCCCACAGAAGTCCTTTAAACATGACCTGAACCTTTGGTATACGTAAACTTTTTTATTTTAATCAAAAAATGAAGCTGTATTCATAGCCCACTTTCTATATTAATTTCCTAAATAGAATATCACCCTTAACTAGAATAACTTGCTAGTGTGTCTCTAAAGAGAAAAATAGATTTTTTTAAGCCATGCAACTGGACATCTGAAGTGACATTTCATTTGTCACAGCATAACAAGTATTTAACAAGGATATTAAATGTATAACTTGCTAGCAGAAGATTCTAACATCTAGCTGGATTATGGTGATATAGACAAATTCTGTAAAGAAGCAACCAGACATTTTCTGAAATATGATTATTATATTTAATGCATTCTAAGTTTGTATTTTGTCAGAAGCACGAGTTACTAAATGTGTTCATTTTTACACTTTTTGGAAATAAATTTGACACAATTATTTTGCATGCACATTTTTTTGTGTACATTAGAACTGGGAGGTATTTAGATAGTGAAGAGCAGTCCAAATTATTAGTCATTATGATGTCTATCTGTTTTCTGAGGTTTTTTTTTATTAAATTTTTTTTTAATTTTTTATTTATTTATGATAGTCACAGAGAAAGAGAGAGAGAGGCAGAGACATAGGCAGAGGGAGAAGCAGGCTCCATGCACCGGGAACCCGATATGGGATTCGATCCTGGGTCTCCAGGATCGTGCCCTGAGCCAAAGGCAGGCGCCAAACCGCTGCGCCACCCAGGGATCCCATGTTTTCTGAGGTTTTTTAAAAATGTTTTTTAACAATGGTCAGACTTCAAAATTATATTTTTCACTCAACAACTATTTTAGTGCCTACATAGTTAGGTGCTTTCTGAAAAGATAGAAATGTTGGGGAAAAGACTGCAGTATGTATTATCAAGGCATTTCTACAACCGGCATGAATGTTAGAAACAAGGAATGTTAAAATTAGACATTATTAACTGAAATCCTGAAGGACATTGGTTAAAAATACTATTGGTTATAAATACATTATTTTCATTTTCCCCAAGAACCAAACAGGAATAGAATATTTGGATAAAAGAGAATTTCCAAAGAATTCAAATATGAGAGTTAGATAATAAATTAAGAAATTCTAGGAAATATTTAAAATAACTTTGGGGAAAATGGAATTAATAATTAAGAAGTATTTAACATAAGGTAAAAATTAAGACACATTAAGAAATATTATAAATCAGAGAAATCCATCATTAAAATTTAAGAGGATAATGGTTATTCTTTCCTTTCTCAGTTCCATTGCCATAGTTAGATACTGGTTACAGGAACCAAGATGCTATTTCTCACAATAACAAAGTAGAATCTCACTTTTCAAAATATTCCTACAGAAATTATTTTTTTAGGTGATTGGCCATGACTCTGTTAAGTAGATAGGCAATTTTATGCCACTTCTAAAAATGGACAAAACAGAGAATGGTCAAAGGACACACTGCTAATATGTTTACAGAAAAATTTTAAATGTTGAGGAGTTTTCAGTTTTCAATTAAGTTGTTCAATTGTGAAACATAATATATTTTGTAGAAGTAATTATCACATATACTTAGCATATACTTACACATATTTTCTTTGACAATGGTGTTATATTTTAATTTATCTTTATTCAAAATAGGAACTTTGAAATAATTACATATAATGATGGATTTATTTTTAGTTATCCTCAAATATGTATGTGAAAATTATATAATAAAACAACTCATTTAGAAGAATTCCAGGAAATTTAGAGTTTAACCCTTAAATCATCATTTTTATTCTTATTTTGTCATCCTTCTGGAAAATGTTAGTAAATTGGATGCACCATTCCATATAAGAAATCATCAATGTGTGTAATCATGTAGGAATTATTTGTTAATATTTCTTATACATTAGACAATTGCATTTTTTGATCTCATCTCTTTTTGAGATAACTATTGAATTTTTATGAACTACCAGTAATGGTTTGCTTGAAAATTATTTTATTTGTTTGCAATAAGGAAAATAAATGCAGAAACACATAAATAATAAATGCAATTCTACTTCTAACAGTAAACTAGTAGCTGAATGTCTTTTCTTGTTGACCTGTGTTAGAATTTAATTTAGCACACTTGCATATCAGTGGCAAAATAAGATGCTTTACTATAAGCTTCAACACCTTCTGGCAGAGGACTAAAACTCTTACACCATAAGATTTGAATAATCTTATTGCTAAAGTGGTCCCCTAAGGCCCTAGGAAATAAAAAAATATAAGAAAGTACACTAAATTGTCTCTGGATAAATAATTCTATATATTCCTAATAAGAACAGGGCTTGGTTGATTTCCTGCCAAGCTTTCTGACATGCAGAGTGATCCTCTGTGGGCCAAGTAGACTCTAGAGATTTCCAAATGGAGGGGAATGCTGCTGCTTTGGGAGTGACAAAAGACTTGTCTTTCAGGCTTCCGTGGAAGGACAAAAATGAATGAGTCATCTAGGGATGGGAAGCCAAATTCTTTTGAAGGGAAACAGAAAGGCCCTAACAGTGATCTAAGAACTTAAGAAATGTGTGGTAGAGGATATGGAGAACTGAAGCAGTAAGATATTCAGGGTTTAGTACCACAAGTTGCTATTATTAATAGAAGATAAAGGGTAAAGAACAGGGCCAAGAGATATTCCTGAAGGGATTGGTGGGGAGGGAATCAGAAAGCTCTCTCATGCCTTACTAAGAACCCTGGAATGTATCTCTATTTGATTAAATGTGAAACCTTTGTAGGGGTTTAAGAAGCAATGAGCAAGAAATCATGGTTTAATTTGAATTTTAGATAAGAGTAATTGCGGAGCAGATAGCAGACTACAGGGAAACAAAATTAGGGCAGAATAAACTATGTGGAAGGTATTGTAATCACCCATGTAAGACTATTTGTAATTGGGTGGAGGACGAGGTTTGATGGAGAGCTTACTAACAGCTCTTAGCTTGCGTTAGCAGCTGGATGGGGGTACCCCCACTAGATAAGAATCAGAACCACACACAGAACACTGGGCAGTCCGAACTTCCTGCAGACTGAGTACATCTTTGGAACATTGGGTAAATTGTTGACAACTAGAGCAATTCTCAGTGCCCCCAAAAGTTTACAGGAAAAGTGTTTTGTAAGGAAGTCTTTGCTTAAAAAAAGTGACATTTTTTAAGTATACCTTTGATAGATATTACCTTTGTATATATTATGCATATTATATTCTATATATAATTGTATCATGTATTTATTTAGAATTTTTAAGAAAAATTATTCCCATCTAGTTTTTTTAAGATTTTATTTATTTATTCATGAGAGACACACACACACAGAGAGAGAGAGAGAGAGGCAGAGACATAGGCAGAGAGAAAAGCAGGCTCCATGCAGAAGTCCCATGTGGGACTTAATCCTCAGTCTCCAGGATCAAAACCTGGGCCAAAGGCAAGTGCCCAACCACTGAGCCACCCAGGAGTCCCTCCCATCTAATTTTTAAATGAAAGCTCATACTCATATGGTACTTTTCAACTTGCCAAAGTTCATTCTCATTTACTATCACAGTATAGTACAGAAAAAATTTAACTTAAAGCAATATCATGTATCAATATTTACTGAGAGAAATAATTTAATAAGATAGTCCATAAAAATAATTCATACATTCTACACTCCAGTTGAAAGTTAAAAGATTAGATAAGTTGCTTGGCCAAAACATTTCAATATATGAACAATAGATAATTCACGAAATGCCTGCTCTTTATGTAAGGCACTGGCATCCGGATAATTCTGACAAATCCTTATACGCATTTATCTTCAACTGAGTCTCATGGTCTCAAGGTTTACTAAAGGTTTACCTGGAGATATGAGAGAAGTACCTCGTTATTTTATACTTTTACTTATCCATTATGTTCATACAGAATTACTTTAGAGAATTTATAAATATCAAATTAAATGTTCTAAAGAGATTCTTAACTATAGGAAACAAACTAAGGGTTGTTGGAGGGGAGGTAGGTGGGAGGGTAGGGTAACTGGGTATTAAGGAGGGTATTAAGGATGGGTATTAAGGATGGGTATTAAGGAGGGCACTTGATGTCATGAGCATTGGGTATTGTATGCAATTGATGAATCTCTAAATTCTATCCCTGAAATTAATATTAGAGTATATGTTAACTAAATTGAATTTAAATAATTTTTTAAAGTAAATGCTTCTGGTCATGTTTTACCATTTACTGCTATATTTTTATAGATATTACAGATTTTTTTAGCTTAAAGCAGTATCACTGCTTACATATTTTCTGAAAGAAATATCAAAACTGACTTTCTTAATGAACATGATCATACTAAAACATACATATAACATTTATAATTTCTATAAATAACTATAATTCCATCCTAACTATTCCCTTAATATTTTAGCTTATTTATCAGGGACAAATGAAGATACATGTAAAATATTTTCAGTATTTTTCTAGGATATTAATTATCCTTAAAATCAAGGAACATATATTCAAACTTATTTCCATAAGTTATCATTATTAGTATTAAAGCACACATGGCATCCTACAGAGAACTAAAAATGTTTGGCCTCTTCACAGCAGTGCTTCATATACCTAAAGACTATTTTAACTGAACTGTAGGCTAAAGTTGAATGTAGAAGGTGGACAAATAAATGGGCAACCAGCAGGTACAGCTCTTATTTCAGAGAATCAAGCCTTAAGTTCTCTTGGCCAGTTTGCTCTTCTTGCAAAAGGCAATTCTGGGAACATGATTCCTAAAGTCTTTTAAGTTTTACAATACACTTTTTTCCCCTCAGGTCAGAAATTGGTCCAGGAACATATGTACTATCTCTCAGCAACAAAGAGGCCTACAGGACCTGACCAAGCTTGACTGATGGGTCTGTACTCAGACATACATGCACTAGAGTCTAAGTAAAACAGAGCGGTATTTGCTTCTAAACATTTTCTTACTTCAAGCAATGTTGAACAGTTAACTTGACCCATGTCTGAGCACTAAACGGAGGTTTACTTTGAGAAGTCTCAAATGGTCTAATACTTATCTAAACATATACATCTATGCTGTAGCTAGCATCTACACTGGAGAGGGATTTTTTTTTAAAGAAGATTATATATGTTTCCAAAGGTATTTGGAAATGAATGAATTCAGGTCATTCAACAAACATTAAAGAGGTATTCATTACATTCCATATGGTTTTTAAGTGTGAGTCTTATATATGTAACATATATAGTCACTTATATATGTAACATATAAAATCCCATCTCATCCTCTTCCTTTTACTAGGAAACTAAACCCACTGGCATTTATTATATTTACTAAAATGTAAAACTTATTTATTGCATCTTAATCTAGGGTTTCTCTTAACCAAGTATTTTGTTTTTTCTTCATTTTTCCCCTTTCTTAATATTTTTGGATCGACAGGAATTTTTTTGTCCTCTAGATCTCCTACTTCAATTATTCAAACATTATATACTAATTTTGTCACACATACTGAAATATAGTTCTAAATCTATCAATATCGTTAGTGAATCAGTATCTATATTCTTTCCCAAACCAACACAAGCATTTGGTGTACGGTCACTTGTCCTTTGCTTTGACACTCATATATCATTTATTTCCCAACTTGCTGTATTTACATACTGCTTCAATAATTTAGACTTAACCATTAGTTGTGTTAATTTCCTTGTCGATCTTCTTTCTTTGACTTGTTTTTAATTTTGCTACAGTATATTCTTAAACAGAGAAGGTCTAAAATTGATTCATCCTGCCCTCACACTTGAATTTTCATTTGGCTAGGCCTAAAAATTTAAGGTTAAGAAGGGTTTTTTTCCTCACTAAATTCTGAAGATACCTTTCACACTGAATCCTGGTATCCGTTGAGATGTCTTTTAGTAAGGGAGTCTTCTTTTCTTTCTGGTAGCTTTTCCAGCATTTTTCTTTTTATCTTTGGAGTTCTGAAATTTTACCAGTATGTGTCTAGACCTTGGTCTTTTCCATTCAGTTTGCTTGGTACTCCATGGCCCCTATCAACACGAGGATCCGCGAGGATCGGCATTCTAGCTGAGTACGCTGAATGAATGTGGTTTTTCCTGAGCCAACTTTCCCTCTTGCTCATTTTCTTCCATGTTCATTGGGGAGTTTGGGAGTTTCTGCAAGCTACACTCTGCTTTCATGTCAATCCCCTACAGATTCACTAAGAACTTCTCTGGGAAAACTGAACCCCCCATTTCTGATTTTTTAAAGAGTTAAGTGCACAACATATTACTTTTCCATTTCGTTCTCTTAACACTTCTTTTTCCTACTTACAGAAACCTTTCCAAGGAGTCCCTCTAGTTCCTCACTTCCCACTCACCCAACTATGGCAGGCAATCTGACTTCAACCTCTTCCTTGAATGAAACTGCTCTCTTGAAAGTCAGCTGCCTCTTAAAACTGTCACATTCATCTTGATCCTTTCAGCATTTGACACCCTCCCACCCTCCCCTATCCCATAACTTTTCTTAAAATGCTCACCTCCCTTGGCTTTCAAAGCTGACACTTTGAATCTCTTCCTCCTCCTGACTGCTTTTCTGCCTCCTTTATTTGCCTTCGTGACTGTTCATTCTCTAATGTGAATTTTCCCACAGCTCCTGCCTTAACATTCTTTCTCTCAGAAGTTCCAACCATTCCTAGACTAAGGTATCACTTTCTGGCCAACAATTATCAGCAGTCCTTAATCTTCTGGGCTGATCTACATCTTACAGACCACTTGCACTAGCACTACCGTGCCCCCTAGATATTTTGCTGGCAAACTTAGCATTTATGGAAACAAGTTAATCACTTCCCTGATGAGAGCGGCTCCTAGCTATGCATTTCAAATGTATCTTTAATAAATACACAGTGCTCAAAATAAACAGTTCACGAATTAATAAATAGCAAAATAAAACTAAAAGCTAACCAGGAATAATGCAGAAAATTGTTTTAGATGCATCAAAATATCTTGATGGGCCAGTTAGCTTATGTGAAGATAGACCCTAGGGCCTGATCTGAAAAGGTACATAACATAACAAAGTAATAGTTTGAAATTTACAGAGGCTGCCAGGGACAGAAGGTGAGTCTTATTAGGGACATCAGAAAAAGGACAGGTGAGGTTAACAGATCTTGGGAGAGGAATGAACAGAGAGTTATCCATAAAAGTGGTGGGAGGATAAGACCAGAAGAGAAATTGGAAATTCCCTGAGGAAGGACCATCAGAAGCAATTTTAATAGCAGTGATATTAAGGTTTAATGTATATACTGTGACAGGGTGAAACACCTTTCCACTAGAGTGAACTTTTATTAAAAGCTTACCTAACCAGTGTTAGAGATTGTTAAAATGATAAAAGAAAAAGATTAATTTCATATTAAGATTTATAAGGGGCAGAATAGAAAGGATGGCCCCAGAAACAACTACAAAACAATGGTTGATAATAGAGCTACATATATATGTAAGAGTGAATAGGAAAATATATAAGAAATACATGTGACCCATCTCTCAAAGAATCCTTAGGAATATTAGGGAGATATTAAATTTCTAGTTCTAAATTATGTGGCAGATCACACCAAGCATTCCTTTGAAAATTATAATAAAGATAGCCTTCAGAAGGCTGGAGAATTTGGGAGCACACTGATAACAACTCTAGATTATGGGTTGACATTCTTTTTTTTTTAAGATTTATTTATTTATTTATTCATGACAGACACACACACACACACACAGAGAGAGAGAGAGAGAGAGAGAGAGAGAGAGAGAGAGAGAGAGAGGCAGAGACACAGGCAGAGGGAGAAGCAGGCTCCATGCAGGGAGCCCAACGTGGGACTCAATCCTGGGTCTCCAGGATCACACCCCGGGCCAAAGCTGCGCTAAACCGCTGGGCCACCGGGGCTGCCCATGAGTTGACATTCTTAAACTGGTGTCTGGGAAGCTCATATTGGTAATGTAGATTAAACATGGTCCTTCTGCTGCTTTTATACTTTTGGCACTATATGTTAATGCTAACATAATTTAGCAAGGAGTCTAAAGTTGTTTCCTCATTATCATAGGTTAGGTTTCTATGGGCCTGTGGCCAAATGGCCAAAGACAGGCAAAAGGAGTTAAGAATGGCATTTCTTACATGCTAAATCCTTCCTTATTTCAGTTTTGGAGTTTTCTTCCTCCTCCACCCTAACTTTCACAGGTAACACTAGCTCTGATTACTCACTTGTAGTGAACTTTCCCACCAAGACTTAAGTGGGTGAAACAAGATTTTGCTTCTCTGAAAGAAAATAATGTCTCTTTTGTGTGGCAGTTTTTACTTTTTTAATGTTTTAGCTGTTGTTTCCAGTCAATTATAATCTCTCCTCAAATCTCTGTATTCTGTATATTATTATTTCCTTGCCAGAAGTTTGTGTCAGAGTGTGTGTTCCCAGCTGGGACATATCTAACCTAACAAGTTATTTTAAAATGGATATACTGGTTTTTGATGATTAAAGTTTGATGAGTCAACATCGTAAAATAGTTGTGCCAAATATCAACCTAAACTTTGGTTGCATTTTGAAAAGTATGGAATACTTAACACTTGGTTGTGGTTATCATTATTTTAAAAAGAAGAGTATTGATGAAGAAGAGTGCTCAGAAGTGTGGAAGTGTGACAACTGGTGAGGGTGGTCTTAAAAAATTATAGTTTATTATCAGGCTTATTTCAGAAATAAATTTTTGAGGACCCAATGATAAGACACTTTAGAGAATCAAATCTAGTAGGAAAATTAGGGAAAGCTTAAATAATCAGACGAGATCGGGCACGTTCAGGGTGGTATGGCCATAGACAAAAGCTTAAATAATCAAACTTTAGTATAGACTTATAAATGTGTTAAGTGCCATACAAATAAATTCTTATCAGAATAAAAATATTTAATTTGGATAAAAGAATAAGTGGCAATTTTCTTTGATTACTTGGAAACCTGTCCTGTAGCAGATGGATTATAAATAAAGTAGCTACACTGTTTATTAAGAACTCAAATCCATAGGAAGGACTGTGTAACAATCTGTGGTGCATAAAAAGAATGGATGGCCATATGAAGTATCAGGCTTTTGATCACAGGGAGTGCTTAAGCAGTGATTGTGTGACTAATGAATATTGCAGATATCATTCCTACATGGATCTATCCCTGATTCCTAGAGTTTGTGACATTTCTCTTTCCTTGAACCCCATATTCTCTCAATTTTTTTAACTCTGGTCATATCTCCATCCAAAGCATGTTCCAAATATGTCAATGTCTCTTCATCCCCACCACTACCACTCTCCCAGCTACCCCCAGCACTTGGACCATTGGAGTCATCTCCTAAGTGTCCGATGCTTACCCCTATCATGATTTCCCCTGCTTAAATACTTTCTCCACATAGCACACAGATAGGTCTTTTCAAAGGTAGAACAGGGGGTGCCTGAGCTGAAACCAAGCATTAAACTCTTAGTTTCAGCTCAGGTCATCATCTCATGATTGTGGTATTGAGCCCCAGGTCAGGCTCTGGGCTCAGTGTAGAGTCTGCTTCAGATTCTCTCTACTTCTCCCTCTCCCTTAACCCCCTCAAATAAAAAAAAATATAAATAAATAAATAAATAAATAAATAAATAAATAAATAAATAAACAGATAATGTAAGACATCTTCTTAAAGTCCTCTTACATATTCCCAATTCTTAGAATAAAATTCACACTCCTTATCCTGGCTTTTATGAAAAGCCAGCCACCGACTACTACTTCTCCAGCATCATCTCATCCTTCTCCCCATTACTCACCATGTTCTAGCCACACTGGCCTTCTTTTTAGCTTCTTAAATACACATAGCTCACTTCTCTACACTAATTTATATCTTTAACTGGGAAACTCTTTTGACATTTGCATAGCTGATTCATTCTTGTCATTTTTATCTAAGCTAAAATTTTACTTTCTTCAAGAGGCTCTCATTGACCACCAAATGCAAAGTACCTATATAGTTATTTTCTAAGACCTGATTGAAATTCTCTGCACAGGATGTATCAATACTTGTTTTAGGGTTTTGTTTAGTTATTTGTTTAATAATAGTATCCATCAACCCACTAAATGTGATCTTTATAAGAGTCTTATGTGTCTTGACCATCACTGTATCTTGTACCTTGCTAACTGATTAAAAAAATGCTTTGGAATGGAGAAAGAGAGGGAAAAGAGAGAGAGAGAAAAAAAAGGGAGACATTATTATTATTAAGTGACATCATGTTCTTAATCTTACTCATTGCATTCCTCAGATTTATCTTTCAATTCACAAGCACTTCCCTTGGCATGTCCAAGTGAGTGCTTAAGTCATCTAATCAATTTTTAATTTTGGGGACTGTTTTACTTTTGGTAATTCTAGTTTTTCCAAATGTATTTTCTTCTCTGTTGTTCTATATGTATTCTTTATTATTCTTTTTATAGTTTCATTAAAGATTCCCCCCACCCCTCTCAGTTTTTAGTGTGCTCCTTGCATTGTGTCCGCAGATTCTGCTTCCTGGTCTTTGTTTTCTCCTGTAGTTCATCTTGTTTTTATCTTACCTTATTTCTATTGAAAGTTCATCTTACACAGTATTTCCCCTGTGAAGCTACTATATGGCCTTAGTGTAAAAGTGTCTTTCCAGGGCAGCCTGGGTGGCTCAGCGGTTTAGTGCTGCCTTCAGGCCAGGGTGTGATCCTGGAGACCTGGGATCGAGACCTGGGATCGAGTCCCACATCGGGCTCCCTGCAAGGAGCCTGCTACTCCCTCTGCCTGTGTCTCTGCCTCTCTCCCTCTGTGTGTCTCATGAATAAATAAATAAAAAAAAAAAGTGTCCTTTCACAGCAGTAAATTTCTTGGTTTTATGTTGCTACATCAAAAGAGTATAAATTCACTGGGTACCCCTACATGGTATGTGCTAGAATTTGTTTCTTTTTTGAGGAGCAAGCTTCCTTTCCACTGTGTCCCAGGGCTATTGAGTGATGTTTCTCTAGAATTCCTTTGAAACAAAGGATAGTCTTTGAGGCTCCAGGCTATATGTAGTTTGATTGATTTAGTTCCCTAAACCTACATAGAGCAAGGAAGGACACTCTCCTCTCTTGGAAGTAGCACTGAAGTTCTAATTCTTACCCATTTGGAACTTATAACTGTGCAAAAGCCCCCAGCTTACTCTTAATATTGTATCTTTTATCTTTTATTGATGCTGTATGTCTTATGGGCACCTATACATTTCCCTTTTCAGCTTGGCTTATTTTTCTGTCTTGACATTTTATCCAGCCTTTCTATGAGTTTCTAGCAGATCTGGGATCCATCCACATTAGCTCATCTTGACCTGTTGCTATTTTTTTTTTTTTTACAATGAGTTAGGCACTATAATTAGGTGCTATCTTCCTCATGAGTTAGATTCTGTTATTAAATCCATTTTAGATATGGAAAATATGAGGTTTTAAGAGGTTATGGTACTTATCAATCATTATGCAGCTAAGATATATTGGTCCTGGGACTCAAAAAATCACATCTAATTGTTGCCCAAGCCATGTTCTCATGTGTAAGGCCATATAGCTAATAAGACCACTAGAACCCTTTTCAACCTTAAAATTAATTTATGTCCTTGCACTTTGCATGGTTTACTTCCCTAAATTGGGATATGTGGGTTTATGGTATTAATCATTGTGGGATATAGAATCAGGTAAATACATGCTCAGAGTTTTTATAGTCTCAGTGGCAGGTCCCTTCCAACTGCTTTGTAAGTTTTCCTTGGTACTCTATGGAAAGAAAAATATGCTAAATTAAGAGCTTCACAATGTGAAATGATATTAAGAATCCTTAAAAAAAGAGCAAAATCTTACAGTGTCATTAACATGAGGTTGGATATAATGGAAATATGTTAATGGTGAGTAATGTATCAAACGGTTTCTTCCTTAATATTTTCACCCCTGGCAACAGATGTCTTTTTAATTTTGCCTCCATTAAAATTTTCTTTATTAAGCATAAATAAGAAGATATATTTATATTTTCAATGAAGGATTTAAAAAGTGTGAATAGCAGGCTATAGTAGATTCATTCTGGAGGACATGCATATAAATTTATATATTCAATCCTTAACTTGCTGAAACTAAAAAGGCATTAATTTTTATGTCCTCTACAGATTGCAAAGGTTTTCTGATTCCAATTCTAATAAAAGAATAAAATTCTCACAACACTACTCAATTCTTCTTAGTAAATGGCTGAGAAAGAACTGAACTCCTTTACCAGACAAGCAATCTGTTAATTACTCACAAAGGTCAGAACTGAATCACACAAGAATTTAATTTTTCTGTGTAACAGTGCTCTATGTTTTTTCTCAAACCCTATGGTTTCAGAGAACCAGAGTTTCCCAATACCTCAAAACACTAGGTTGACCTCAAAACAAGTCTGGAAAAAATATCCTTCCAGACATTAAAAAATGAAACACGAACAACTACCAAATGATATTTGACATTTAAGAATGACCTTTGTGTCGCAAATAAAGTCATTTTCCAAAAAGCCAGCATTCAAACTTTCCCAGAAACAATTTGCAAATGAAAATACATCACCAGCTAAAGAAGTAATTACTAGCCATAAAGCTTTTCTTTTTTGCAAACACCATTGAAATTACTGAAGTTAAATGTCCAGATTAAGAAAAAAATGCTCCATCAATTCTCACATCATTTTTCCATACTGCTGAATCAGTTTTTATAACTCTACTGAATGTATGTTTTCTTTTTAATTTCTAAACCGTTTTCTCTTGCAGCCTCCTCTATGGATGGAGAGATTATCCTGGCATCCTGTGTTTCATTAAATTTAGTGACTTAGGACACCTAACACATGATTTGCTGTCTCTTGACTGCAGGTTTTTGCCCTCCAAATATCATATTGATTCTGTAAAGAAAACAATCTCCAGGCTTTAAGCAGCAGATTATTTGAAAAAGCATGGTCAGTACCATTTAAATCCTACCCTGGGACCAATCAGTAAGTGATATTCAGCAAATAACACTAACAAGGTAACATAAAGTGGTCCTATGAAATTAAGCTGAGAGTCTACATAAACGTGTGTCAGTATTTCCTTTTTTTGTGTGTGTGAGGACAAAAACATTTCTTTTTCTTTTCTTCTTCTTCTTCTTCTTCTTCTTCTTCTTCTTCTTCTTCTTCTATCCTTCTTTTCTTCTTCTTTTGATACAAACATTTCATTAGCACCTACTGCGTCATTACTGTTTGGCAGAAGGGATTTGCTGCCTCATTTATTTTTCTGTGAAAATAAGAATTCTTACTTTACCACCTACTGTAGAAGTGAAGAAATGAAGGAACATGCAATAATATCATTAGGCTATAAATAGAAGAGCTGAATTTTAAAATTAGGTGTGTCTGTGTTCGAGGCCAATGTTTTTTGTTCTACAATACTAAATGTAAATACACAAAGGCAGGGTATCCTTTCCCCATACAAAAGTAATTCAAATTCCTTGTAGAAAATAAAGACATCAGAAAAAAATATATTATGTGTATCTCTACTCCACTACCAAAAATTCTTACTACCATTATTTTTTAAGTTCTAGACTCATTTTGCGGGGGAGGGTTGCATATGTAGTAAGATGTTACGCTGTTTTTCTGAGAACTTAAGCCAGGAGTTAACTGCACAAAGATTTCATTATTAGGAACACATTTACTGAATTAAAATATTCAAAGTATCTTAGGGACATAAGGTCAACCTTTACCATTGAGAGTCATCCCAAGGTAATACTACTGGCAATTTTTTGTTTCCGTTTTTGTTTTTGTTTTTCCCAAAAAAAGAAGAAAAGGAGTAGGTCCTTAGAGAATCACTGGTAAATATAAGGGAAAATAAAACATTTCTTGATTGGACATGCACTTAAATTACCAGGCTTGCTGGCTACCTCTGGTGCTGCCAGATAAAGAAGAGAGAACACCAGTGGAAGATGTTTTTATGAGGCCATGTCAACTACAAATACAGGAGAGGATTAGTTTCTGCAGCTGAGGAAAAGGGATGAGGTTTTGGAAAACTTCAGGATTTAAAGACAAAAAGATTTAGAAGTAACAAATGTTACACTCTTAGGTTGAGTGTCTGCCTTTGGAGTAGGTTGTGATCCTGGGGTCCTAGGATTGAGTCCCACATCATGCTCCTTGCAGGGAGCCTGCTTCTCCCTCTGCCCATGTCTATGCCTCTCTTTGTGTGTCTCATGAATAAATAAATAAAATCTTAAAAAAAAGAAAGAAATAGAGAGGAAAGTAGAACTTTGATGTAAGATGAAGAGGAATAGTGAAAGCGGACCAAAAAATTAGGAGTGTTTCATTGGGGAATTCCAGCCAAGACACATTGAGTGAATAGAAGAGATACTCTTGGGGATTCAGGTTATGAGATTTGGAAATTAGGTAGTCATTGCTGACCCACAAGAATCAAATGATTTCCAAAAAAGATAAAAATGAAGTAAGTTGATTAGAAACACAAAAGCCTTAGAATTGATCATTGATCAATTAATTCAATATATGTGTCTTTTTGAGACTCTAAAAATCCAATGAGGAAATAAAAATACAAGTAACATTAAACAGACAATAAATAACTACAGAATGTATTGATTTTAATATTAAAGATAACATATTTATAAATATTCTTATTAGGATTTCTTTGAAATTAATAATTTTCAGAAAAATTAGCAATAACAATTTAAGAAGCAAGAGAAATATTTAGTTGTCCAATAAATCAAGGAGACAGAAAATGTGGTTAAAGAACTAAATGTAAATAAGGACCAGACTCATATATATTGGGGTGGGCTTTACTCTTAAACTTTTATAACAAAGTTATTTTCTGATATATACAAAAAGTTATAGGACTTGAAAATAATGAAAAGCTACCTAATTTGTTTTATAAAATTAGGAAAGCATGGATAGCAAAATATGACAAAGATGGTTAGAATTAAAAACCATAAAGCAAAATGATTTATGTGAAAATCCTAAATAAAATACTAGAATGGAATTAATAGTGCATGAAAGGGAAAAAAACACCTCTCACAACTAAGTAGGGTCTATCTGAGGAAGACATGCTAATATCAAGAAATCTTGGAGAAAAATACATTTAAATAGGTCTAGAGAAGCCTCAAATTTGCCAACTTTTACTAATTAGGATTATTTAAAAGTAGAAATCCTTAATATGGTTAGGAAAAATAACAAGCCTCAAATCAATAGTCCTATCATACTTAGTAATGAAACTCTGGAGACATCCTCATAAGTAATAAGTACAAAACAAGGATACTCATAACAACAATAATTATTTCATACTGGTTTGGAAGTCAATTCACCACTATTAGACTCAAAGCATTTATACAACAGGCAACAATGGGAAAAGAAACAAATTGTATTTGCAGGCAAAAGAATTACTTAGCTAGAAAGGCCAATTTTAAAATTGGTGGAATTAATAAGAGTTCATTATGCCTAAATATGTGATAAAAATATTCAGATTAATAGATTTGTTACATCAATGTAAATTACAAATAATTTCTAAAATCATACTAAAAACAAAGTGTGAAACAAGCAATTAATTTAACACTAATATTCAGAAGTCATATGAAGCAAAACAAATTTTAATCGGAATTTTGAGTGTGTCAGATGCTGCCTAGTGCTTCACCATATTATCTTATTTATTCCTTATAATTATCTTTTGTTTACATTTCATGTTCCTTTGAAGCATGGAAAGACGTAAAACTTGTCTGATGTCTCACAGCAAAGTGGCTGAGGGAGGGTGAATGAGGGAAGGAAATGAGGAAGGAAAGAGGGGAGGAAGTGGTGATGGCACAGGCAAATATTCAGTGATGTAATAGACTCTGCTGTGAGAGATGTACTGTACATAATACGAGATTTTTATCAGAAACATCATAATCTAAGATTGAATAACAAAACAGGGAAGATATCTGTGGCAATGTTGCCTGCACATATCATTAACAGACCAAAACCAAAACGATAATAACAATAAACATGCTCACTCCACTAGTAACCCAAATAAGATGAACTACAATAATAATAATAACATTTTTTTTGACAAAGAGACAGCATGAGGTGGGACAGGGGCCAGGGGGCATTAAGACAGATTCTCCCAAGTAAGCCCCAAACCCAGACCAAAGCCCAAAGCAGTGCTGGATCTCACTACCCTGCAATCATGACAAGAGCTGAAATCAAGAGTAGGACATTAAACTGACTGAGCCATCCAGGTGCCCCAAGAATAATTATTTTAATCTATGAGATTAGCAAAAATTAAAAGTTAGACAGTACTTTTCAGAGCATCATGAAATAAGTTGTCAAAGAATGCTACTGGAATTTATACTATTTCAAAACTTAGTCTTCTGCATTTTGGCAGTTTTTACTAGGAACTTTAAAATTGTCAATAACCTTTGATTCAGAAATTCTTTCTTAAATGTATCTGATTGGAAATCATAGAGATGTGGTCAAACATGTATGATCAAATGTATATTGCAGAATCACCCGTAATATCAAAAAATTAAAAACTAAGGAAGAACTAGTAAATAATGAAATTAATGCAGCACTTGAAATCCACTTTCTAAGAAATTTTAATGACAAAGGAAAATGTTCTTGTTACATTTATAAACAGTAAAAACAGAAACAAAATCAAACATAAAATCTAAAAAGAAAAAAAAAGAGGCCCACAGTATTTGTTTTTGTGAGATTAGAAAAATTTTCATATCTTTATAGTTGCATCTTTATAATTCATTGTTCTTTGTAGGTTATCCACAATGATTATAGAATATTCAAAAAAATCATTAAGGGATCATTTTTAAAAGTTGATGTTTATCAGTTTCTCTAAATTGGGGAGGGAACTAAATTTGTGTATTTAAGGAGAGTAGGTAGTGAGGAAATGAACACGGTGCTCAATTTCATTCATTCTGTAACTGAAAAGGAGTAAATTGGGACAATAGCCAGAGGGAAGACTAGAGTTTGAATATTTGGGAAACTTTTTAACCTAATTTGCAAAACTCATTTGAAGACAATCAAAGAACCGCTGTGAAGCAGACATGGGGGTGATCACCATTTCTGCTCAGTGCTGTGGAATGATGAGGCTGAAGATGGAGGTCATGGACCAGCCTGCAGCAGGTAGTCTCTCAAGTGGGACACCTGTAATTGTCTGCTTGGCCAATCAAGCAGAAAGGGAAGCCTGCTAGAGTTGTCATTGCTATTGTGATCAAAAGAGACCACAGCATATATTGCTGCAAAATACATCTATTCCCAAGTAGCCTTATAGTTTTGGTCCACAATAAAGAGTTTTTGCTCAATTCTCACGGACAGGAAAGTTAAGAGACGTCATAAAGAACAGGGTTAAATTACTATTAATTATTCTGAAAGCTAGAGGCTGAGGAAGAGGCTTTGTGGAGTTCATGTCAACTGGGGAAAGGATAAGAGCAGCATTAACAAAGTAGACCTGAGGATGAATTACAAAACCCTTATGTGTATCCTAAATGATATGTTGTTCATCTTTAGGAATAGAGCTCCAATAAACCACAACATAGTCTTGGACCTATTGGGGACTATTAATAAAGATATGTTTCTTGTATAATGGCGCTATACATTGGCCAGATGATACAAAATATGGGAGAAAGTCTCAACAACCTCAACATTCATTTTCTTCATTTGGATGTCATCCAATTTGAGTCCCATATCTGTGGTCTATAAACAGTGGTCATGTCCATCTTTATAAATGGGGTAAAATTCAATTCCCATGTAGCATCATCAATTTTATAAACATGCCTCATTTTAAATTAAGAGGTTAGAAAGACTGACATTCTTAATAGTCCTAACATTGCTGCAGTAATAGAAATCACAATAAAACTTCATTAGATTTGGGTGCTTGAGGAAGGAATCACATTGGGAATTAGTTTCAGTATTATAAACAGGACCACGGGAAGGATGTAAGTCAGAACAGAGAGCTCCTGGACCTCCATAGCTGAAAGTATGTCCACAGAAACATCTTAAATGTCTATCAATAAGCAAGAATTACATAAATTAGGATGCAGCCAAAATATAGAATATTTTGCAAGCAATAAAGTAAGCAGATCTATGTGTATTAGCTTGGAGGGAACTCCAAGGCACATTGTTGTGTGTCAGATTAACTACACTTGATTCCATTTATTCAGATTTTCACCAAAATATGTGTGTGTGTGTGTGTGTGTGTGTGTGTGTGTCTGCGTGGGTGCACACATAAATGCCTCAGAAGACACATGAACAGTGTATTGGCTATCTGTAGCAAAGTCAGATGGGGGAATGTTGAAGAAAAGTATGTACTCTTGTACTCTTTGGGGTTTTACAATGAGCATAAGTATATTCATGTATCAGCTAGGGTCATAAAAGTTTAAAAATGGGCACTGAACAGTTTTTGTTAAAAGTCTATGGCTTATAAAAAAAAACAGTCAAGTACAGGAAAATTCAGAAAGGTCCTAACCCTTGTAAGGCTACATAAATGTAAGAGGAGATTGTATACCTTACAGGCAGCTATAAATGAGGTGGTTCTGGTTTTGCTGGCACCTATAGGGAATTGGTTATTTAAAAGATGAGAATTAGGGAACTGTGACCAAGAAAGGAATTCTCACAATAAGAGACTATAGTGACAAATCACTGAACACCTCCACAACACTGCCCTGGCTTTTAGAATGGTGCAGATGTTTATCTCAAGTCTGAATTTCTGAATTTTTCTGATATCATATGGGGAAGAGTAGTGGGCAATATTCTTTGATTAGTGATTCATAATGAAAAAGGCAAACAATCTCTAGGCTACCGAAGAGATGACATGCTGTTTCTTGCTTAATGAAAGATAAATTAAAGTCATTTGACACTGCCATATGCTAGCAATCATTTCCCAAGCAGAAAAAAAAAAAAAAAAAGAAACCCAAAACATTACTACAGATGGTTTGATTTAGTGTCCTAAAAAGGTTGCAGGGAACAAACCTACTTTTTGTTAGTACATTTTTTGGTGGTATAGCAGACATAGTCTTCAGTGGTTTGAATAATAAAATATGTATGGCTATACCTGCCATTTTGAATGCGAGGTAGCAGTATGAATAATACCTATTTATGTGGAGACCACTTTCAGAATATAGATAAGAAAACACATGGTACAAAATTGTGGATTCTACACACACTAGAATGATGTTACTAAAAACCTAATGCCATGAGTGATAAAAGGTTTGCAGTGAGTCATCCATACTCTTAGTCATGCCCATTTTCTTATACTTCCTAAGATTAATTTATGTATTATGAATAATATGTTTCTTACAGATAAGAAGTAAAAAATTAACATAAACATTACCAATATAGTACCATTTCTCTCATTTAAAAATATGTAAAAATACTTTTAACAATATTAAACATTTTTAGAGAAAACCCTTAACCATAAAAATATTACCAGTCTAACTCAGTACATTGTTTTGCTTTTTAATTTTTTATTTAATTTTTAATTTTTATTTTAAGTAGGCTCCATTCCCAGTGCAGGGCTTGAACTTACAATCCTGAAACCAAAAGTCACATGCTCTACCTACGGAACCAACCAGGTACCCCTTGTTTTGCTTTATGCGGCTTTCTTTCTAAGCTTTGTCCTTATATATATTTGGATAATTTTGTTTTCTGTGTTTCTGTTTAAGATCACTTTAAAAGAATTTTCCATCACACTGTGTGGTGTACATGATTATTCTAAGTTTTCTTTTTTTAACTTGCATTTTAATGTATGATTTTGTTGTCCTATTGCTTGGCATTTAAGTTGTTAAAATTTCATAGCAGTATTATATAAGTCATGATAAAAAGGGCATTTTTAAAATATTATTTTCATTTTTAAAACTTTTATTGTAGTAAGTACATTTAACATGAGATCTACATTTTAAACATTTTTATTTACTTAGTGTGTGTCTAAAATGGTTCTCAATAACCTCGACCTTATAGCATTCACACCCTTCACCCTTATGTAGTCCCCCCAAGTAGAGTTTAGATGTCCAGAGTAAGTGTCTATTTTAGTAAGAATAAGTACTGCCCCTTGCATAATGGAAGTAGTCCAACTGGTTGAGCCTCTTAGAGAATCATGGCACATCACAGACTCGGTGTTAGGTTATGTTGCTAGTACACTGGACATTCAGTATTAGATGAAAGGAAGGCAAGAAAGGAAGGCAAATAGTAGATGTAGTGGGATGCCATTTCCTAAACTGGGATAGAAAAAGATTGTGAAAAAAAAAAAAGAAAAAGGTTGTGGATTCTTCTATTGAGTATGAACTCACATTCTCTTAGATCATTTGTCCTCGAGGAAGCCATCCACTGTGTTGTGAGGGTCATGGAAAGGCCCACGTAATAATAAACTAAAGTCTGCAAATAACCACGTGAGCAAGCCTGGAAGGAGAATCACCCTCCCCACTACATCATCAGTTGATTCTTCAGATGAGGCTGCATTATATATGTATATATGTACATATATAATATATACATATTATTACATATACATATAATATACACATTATATGTGTAATATATAATGTAAATGTAATAATATATATTATTACATATATATAATATACATATACCTATTACATATACATATAATAGTATTCCATTATATATATAATAGTATTCCATTATATATAATATAATTATATATATAATAGTATTGAATTATATATATGTACATAGTATATGTATACTATTATACATCTATATGTATACTATATATATTCAGCCATAAAATTAATGAAATCTTGCCATTTGCAACAACATGGATTGATCTAGAGAGTATAATGCTAAGCAAAATAAAAAAAAATCAATACTGTATCGTTTCACTCATATGTGGAATTTAAGAAACAAAACAGAGAAAGAAAGAGACAGACAAACCAGAAACAGAATCTTAACTATAGAGAACAAACTGATGGTTATCATAGGGAAGGTGGCTGTGATAATTTCAAAGACTGTCGTTGTTTTTGATGACATTAACAGTTGTGAAGAGTATTGGTTAGGTCTTATGTAGAATGTCCCTCAATTGGAGTTTGCCTGCTTTTCTCCTCATGATTAGACTGAAGTTATGGGATTTGCGGAGGAAGGTCACAGAGGTAAAGTGCCATTCTCATCAAATCATAGCAAGGGTAGATGCTATCAACTTGACTTATCACTGTTGTTGTTGACCCTGATCACCTGTCTGAGGTAGTGCTTCACTGGTTTCTCCACAGTAAAGTTATTTTTCCCCTCTTTCCCTCTTTGACAGGAGCTCACTATCTGTAGTCTGCATCTGATAGGTGGAGAGTCATGCTCTATTTCCACTACTTTTAAAATAGTGCCAGAAATAACTTGTCTCAAAGCAAATACTCTGAAGTTTTGCTAACGTGTGTTTCTTTACATTTCTTGTAGTAGACATATTAAACCTGAAGTGTTGATATTTCACAATAAAATTACCTCCATCTCTTCTTTCTGCAATCCTCTTTCCATTATCTAACCACTCTCCCACAGCTACCCACACCAATTTAGATCAATTGGTTGGCTTATGGCTAAATGTGTCTTAGCCTGGGTAATCAGGACTGATATTAAAGTCTAATACTTCAAAAATGCTGGGAAAAATAAAGTCTAAGGTTGATCTTGTAACCTAGAAGAGCTACCTCAAGTGGCTGTGGGGTGTGGCCAGGGACCAAGAGATTTACTGACTTTCAAACAAGAGAATTAGTTTTTTGCTTTGTTTAAAGTAATAGGTTCTGATTCCGCAAATCAAGTGTTAGAAACCACTTTTCCTTAGCAAGAATGTTAGTGAGGGTGGCAACAGAACCAAGCACCTAGTAGACAGGAATTTTTATCCTTGATAACATTGGATCAGGTGACAATTTTGAGTATTATTTCTCTTTAAAATTCTCAATGAGATATCAGATGTTCAAATCCCCATATTCATTCTCATTCCTCTTAAATGATTCTCTCTTTACCCACATATTTTGTGTTTGCTATTGAAGGAACAGATTTCTGATTGTGAAACTCATACACCTATGAAATTTTACCTTTACAAGTACGATTAATTAAGGCAGGAAGGCAATAGTTTGGAGAAGTTGTTGTCAATTAAAAAGAAAAAAACTGGTTCTTGACTAAAGCAAAATTCTTCTCAGAATTTCTGCTTGCTATTTAACTTTAAAATTGTCATTTTGGGGGAAAAAAGTTAATTATTTTTTTTAATTTTTATTTATTTATGATAGTCACAGAGAGATAGAGAGAGAGAGGCAGAGACACAGGCAGAGGGAGAAGCAGGTTCCATGCACCGGGAGCCTGACGTGGGATTCGATCCCGGGTCTCCAGGATCGCGCCCTGGGCCAAAGGCAAGCGCCAAACCGCTGCGCCACCCAGGGATCCCAAAAGTTAATTATTTATATCTCTGTGTCTTTTTTTTTTTTTTAACTAGCTGAGAGCAATTATAGGATGAGCACAGAAAAGAGAGACTGTTGTATCCCTTCATGGCAATCTCCGACCATGATCCCAAGGTAATTTGGATTTTTTCATCTGGTATTCCCTCCATATAGCATGTACCAGGACACAGAGGACATTCAGAAACTATTATAAATTCTTCAATTCTTTTATACACTTTTTTTCAAAACTAACTGATTATTAGCTGTCAGATCAACAAGTTCTAAGAGAAGAATAGCTTTCAAGGATTACTTACACTCTAATTCCTATCTTACTCTTGTTCATCATTAAATGCACATGTTCCTTTTAAAGGAAGCTTCCAGTTCCAATCACTTAAATCCACAAAAAAGGCTGTACTAATCTTGTTTTTGACTCTGTCTTTGTATCAGAACTTTAAGTTATCCACACGAAATTGTTGCCCACACAAAGATATAACATTGTTATTTGTTTTGCCTCTTGCCCATGGTTCCAGAATTTCTTTTAATAAGAAATAATCATGTATTTTATTTGTAAAAATTATTACCTTGACTCTTTGTTGTTTTTTTCTGTGTATTAGTATAGATAGGATTTGTTAATAACATAAACTGTCTCTTCAAGAATATATAAGTTGATAACCATTCAACAGAAAAACATTATCACTTAAATTCCCAGGTCCTCACCCTTAGGCATTTAGATTTCATTGATCTGCTGTGGGTCTTGGTGTGTGTATACACACACTGGTTCTCAGATAAGATAATTAGTTTTATTCTAATTTATTAGAATAAATATTTATTTATTTATAAATATATAAATATATTATAATATATAACATATTATAATATATAATATATTATAAAATATTATAAATATTATAATATATTATAAATATATATATAAAATACCACACCAATATTTCCTTGGTGTGTATATATATATATATATATATATATATACACACACACACATATATATGTATATATATATGTATTTATTTCTTTATTTTTGGCAAATTTCTTGTTGATTTTAAATCTCAGGAAATGCTTAGAAACATTAGTCTGGATAATTGACATGCTACGTAGTATATTATTCCTTTATCAGTATCCTTTATCAGTATCAAATTTCAAGACGGCTCATGTTTTAAGATGTGAAATATTTTAATGTGAGGGAGATTCAACTTATTCTTCTTAAGTAAGAGCATACACTGTGTATACCTCCTTTCCTGTAGAATGCACAATACAGCTACAGAGTATTGTACGGACCAATTTGTTCAATTCTACTTTGTTGGTGCATTCTAGAATGCCAAACTCAGAATGATGTTTTCTTAAGTAATACAAAAATTTGCAAAATCCTAGACAGTAAGTATCCATTCCACAAGACTTGCAAAATTAAAACAAAGGAAAATGCGTGTGTAAAGGACGTTATATTTCAAGTCAGTATGGCTTATTTCAAATAATTTGACACTTCCAGAAGCATAGTCTGCACAACATTGAACTTAGAAAAAAAAAATCAGAGTTATCAGATTCAGCAGCTTGTGAAGCCAATGGAATATTTTCTGAACTACGGAAAAGAGGATGCCAAAGTAGAGAAACCTCTGGGGAAAGATTATGCTAATAAATATGATCTGTTGCAGAAGAGGATGTCATCCAGACTTTTTGTCTCCTGTGCATATATATATATATATATATATAATAACACACCAAATATTTTTTTCACTAATTCCCTTTACCTATGAGATCTTGATTTTGACAACAGTGAGTTGTTTTTTTGTTTTTGTTTTTGTTTTTCCAAAAGTGATAATTTTGATAAGCTAAAGCATGCAGTTGGTTAGGGATTACAAAATGATAAATGGAATTTCATCTGATTATACACACTGAACATTGATATAAAAATATGTTAATTCACATAGCAAGTGGATTAATAGTTATTTGAAGTAACAAATTAAGCTTGTGTCTTAACTCATGATTTGAAGTGAAATGTTTATGTCAAAATTACTGGGGCACACCACATGTTCCTTAGACTCATTTAAATTTTTGAGTTCAGAATGAGTTAGTGTTTTGACGTAGCTATCTAAATAATTACTTCATTTGCATTTCACAGGCCATTAATGTAATTTTTTTTTCATTCTTACCAATCCATCTGTGTATACAACATGAGCTCACAAGGTAATTATCTACTTTCTTACATGCCCCTTTGGGCAAGGGAGGCAAATAAAGGAAGCACATAGTCTCTTGAGGACTCATGCTGTAAATTTCACCACTTGAGAGTCATCTGTTTTTATGTTCTCAAATTCTTTACCATAGGAGGCATACTTGAGCAACAAATTAACGACATAAACTTTCTAACTCACATAATATAAGACTCCTTTCCCAGAATAGGCATTTTGGAAGCTCAACAATTATATCAGAAAAACCTTTCATAGCTCAAACAATATGTCCCATTTTTATGTCCCAAGTTATCAGATTGCTAAAACAAAGGCCCATTTTCCTTTCATTTTTTAATGTAGGACATTAGCAGGAAAGTGCAGTTATTTCCATGTGTGGAAGTTTTTTGATTATCTAATTTAACAGACACAGCCTTCTAAGTAATGGGTCACAGGGTGACTATATTTAATTCAATAAAAAGATGAAAGAATTAGAAAAGAGATTCAAAAGAAAAGATATTTTATAGTATTATTCATAAGATTATCTACAATTCGGGGACAATTATAACTGGCCTTTTTTTATAATTGAAGCTTAATTTTATATTATTAAAATATCATTTAAAAGTAAATCACATATGTTGTCTATACTTATATTATCTATGCTCACTTAAGAAATTTTATGTTTTTCCAACTGACTCCTGTAGTTGCCCATTTGGTTATGGGACTAAGCCTCAATGAAGGAAGATCTATAAGTATTTGGATAAATTTAAAGTTAGAATCTATTCTTAGAATCCGAACTTTAAAAAAAAAAAAGAATCCAATTTTATTTCCTAGACCCTTAGTATTCATAAAGACTATACATTGCATAAAAAATTAAATACATGGGATTTAAATTTTAACTTCGATTTGGAAATATATTAAGCATTTATTCCACTCATACTTTGGGGTTGAAAACTTGCCCACTTCATTCTTACTATAGGGTTATACTGTTCCTTTCTTTTTTCTTTCTTTCACTTTCTTTCTCTTTTCTTTTTCTTTTTTTTTTCATTTTTATTTTTAAACTATTGATAGCAGTGGAACAGGAAACATAATACGGAAAAAAAAATCAGCTGGTTGCCCTGGAGACAGAGTTTCTTTTTTTAATTATTAGTAGATATGAACCCTTATTTTATTTACTTACTATTATTTTTTAATTTTATAAACCCTCATTTTCAATGCTAAGTAAAAATACTGATTTTTGTATATATAATTTTTTATATTTACCTTTTAAAGGATATATCTTAGACAAAGGTCTTTTATTTTAAAAACTTTAAAATGTTGCCCCATCAATTTCATTCCTAGTGAAATAAAATTGTATTGAAAGTATTATTCCCTGGTTACTCAAGTAATGGAAGCAGTTCAACAGGCCAGCTGCTTTATTTCACTCATACAATGAAAGTAAACAACTTGTTTTTCTGGGTGATAAATTGGTCCTTATTTCTCATACATTTCCAAGCAATAACAGGTCCTTTCTCTTTCTCTAATAAACTGCCAATCTGAGAACCATGGGTTTTATTTTATTTTGTTTTTTACATAGTAGTAACAGTAGTATCTATTTTCCATTATCATTGACAATTCCAGAAAATAACCTGAGCAAAAAATTTCCAGTGTTTTCAAGGGTCACAGAAGTTCAAAGAATAAATCAGAGGCAGGCATTAGGTGTGTAGCTAAGAAACACAATCTTCCTCTAAGGTAGGAAGAAACTGTGCAGAACTAGAGAGGCTAAGAATTCTAGACTTGAGGCTTTATAAAGTATAAAAGTTATGCAAATTCCTTATCTACTAAGTACTATCCAAATTGTATCTTTCATCTGGTATCATTTTAGTTTCTTCTGTTTAAATAGAAATTTTGAGATATATATTTTAACAACTTGTTTAAGTTTCTCTGAGCTTCATTTACTGAAATGCACTCATTCAACAATAACAAAAAAATATTGATGGAAACTTGTGTTTAGTAGTCACATATTCTTTCATTATCAGGCAGTCTTTTTTTTGATACATGATCAACACTCCACCAATAATTACCGCTCACATACCATAGGCCAGGCACTCTGATAGGCAATGAGAGATGTAAGACACACATAATCTCTGCCCTTAAGAAGTTTACAATCCAGCAGGGAGGCTGAGGGAATAAAGAAGTAAATGCGTACAAACTACAATCTGTGGCATAAAGGAAGTAAATTGAGTGCTGAGTTGGAGCATAATAGAGGCAAACTGGCTAATTTGGATAAGGGACTCTAGGAAGACCTCTCTGAGGACTGACACTTGAATGGAGATATAAACTACTAAAAGAAGTGAGTAGTGGAAATTGTGAGTAGCAGGAAGCATTAGAGAAACAAGGACAAAGGCATTGACCTGGAAAAGGATCAGTCAATTTGGGGAACTTGGCTGTTGTAACTAGAGTTTTGGTTTGGGAGAGTGAAGTTGGAGACCTCTTCTTTAGCTGTGATTCAGTGGTTTGAATGTTATTCCCAGACTCCAGAACCACTGGACAATTTAAGCAGGGGAAGGATATGTCCCAATTTATATTTCAGGGATGTCACCTGGTGGCTGAGTGGAAACTTGAGTGTATTAAGACAAGTTGTTTTAAGTCTCTATAATGGTGCTTATCAATTTAGTGGTCACTAGCTACATATGACTATATAAATTTAAATTAATTAAAATTAGGCAAGATTCAGCTTCTTGGGAGTCATATGTGCTTGCTGGCCAGCATACTGGACAGCACAGATAGACATATTTCCATCAGTACAGGGACATCCTCCCAGGCATTTCTGCTCAGGAATATTATCCTTATCTTCATGGTCTCCATTCTTCAGTTTATCCACCTCTCTACAGAATCTGCTAGCTGTAAGGTTACACTTAGCTTCCTCATCTTCATTTCTCATATTCCTGTCTCTTCTATTTCTATGGTTATTTCTATGCCTCTTTCCTCATCAGCTTCTCCCTTTTCTCTTCCTCTGTTCCAAACACAGCCTGTTGTACAGCTTCATAGGGCTCTTACGTTGGCAACTTAATTTCTCCATGTTCATAAACATATTGTTTTTTGGGAAGACCATGACCTCGTCCTTCCTCCTGTATTTTTTATTGGGGTGCCACCAGTCTCAAATCATCTGTCCTCCTTTCCCATTCAAGCAAGCATTCACTCAGTCGCTAAATCATAAATAATCTACCTTCATAATGCCTCTTGCATGCTTTTAATTCCAAAACTGCCTAATTAATTCTTGCCTAGGCTATAGTTATGAATTTCGTGATAAAATTAGTTCCAAACCAGCATCTGCAGCTAAATGTTTGTAAAGTTTGAACCAAGGTCTTCAAAGAGAAATATTGTTCAAAGAAACATAATGTTCTCCAAGTACTGCTATAAAAAATGTTGGATTTCTAACTTTATAGTTTTCTACTTTTTTCCATAGCTTGTTTGCTGTTTCAGAAACCTGCCCTATGCATTTCACCCTCAAACTTTGTTCCTGTTACCCTGTCTGCGAGACACCACTCCCATTTATGATTGTCCAAAGTTTCCTTTATTTAATACCCATTGTAAATGCTGTTTGCTCTCTGAAGCTGTTGTTAGATTTAAAACCTGATCTTTACTCAGATTGATTCTCAGTACAATTTTTAAATGTCTTTTTTTTCTTGACTTGAAGTTTCCCATCCTGCATTACAGAATTTAATAATGTACTATATCTTATAATCTCTGACAGTAAGAATAGCATATACATATTTATCTCCCAGGCAGCACCTACTTTTGTTATTTGATTGAATTAAATAGAGTATACAAACATCCTCAAGTTCATTACAGATTTTACTGTGGCTGTAAAGAAATATTCTGCCTTGATTTATCAAAGTATGAAAATAAGTCAAATGTCTTTATAAAGACTTTTCTAGTGTAACAATGTTCCATTAAAAAGGTTTGGGAGTGAGAACTGAAGGCTGCAGTCACTTTGGTAGTCACTCAGATGGATTGTTCTTACCTGTGAAAAGAAGCATAAAATGTTCTGTTTCGTCAGGGCAAAAGTGTTTGCTAAGGATAAATTGAAAATCATATGTGAAATTCTCAAGTGATTGTACTTACCTGTAAGTCAACCTTTGCCAAGATTTCAATTCCCAAATTCTTTAGCCCAAGATGAATGCCTGAGAACGTAAAAGTCATGATTTGCTCTTGGACTCAGCACAGTTCTCTTGATGGGCGGTACACACAATGAAAAATAGATAGGCTGACATCTTGATTAACTAATTCCCTTATTGCTTCCTTAGGAGTTTATTAAATGAAATGATTTCAACTAAAAAGTGCCTTTGTTTTTTTTTTTTTTAATTTTTTTAATTTTTTATTTATTTATGATAGTCACAGAGAGAGAGAGAGAGAGGTAGAGACACAGGGAGAGGGAGAAGCAGGCTCCATGCAGGGAGCCAGGTCTCCAGGATCAGGCCCTGGGCTGAAGGCCGGCGCTAAACCGCTGAGCCACCCGGGCTGCCCTTATTAATTTTAATTAAAACAGATATTGAATAAAGAGCTTAGTAAATTAGCACTAAATCACTATTACAATTAGCATTAAATTATTAATGTTAAACAAGACCAGTTGTTTAGCGTCTTGCCATATTCAGTACTTTTTTGCTATGGCACAGAAAACTATTTTGCAATGTAAGGACATACATAAAAAGTCTAATTATTTTAATATTCTTTTAAAACTGGTTGTGTTGGTTGATGATCATAAAGCATATTTAAGAACTTGATTTGAACACTCATGGAAAAATGGGCAAAGAATATGAATAGGCAGTTTGAATAGGAAAAATACAAATGAGCAATAACAGAAAAAAATAATGTTCACATATAGGTCACCCCCCCCAAATGCAAACTAAGATATATGTTCTTGCTAATAGACTGGTCATTGATTTATTGTTGTGGAAATGGCTATTCACACATTCTCTTGGGGATATAAGACAGTTTGAAATTACATATGACAAGTCTTAAATTTGTACAACTTTGACCCCAAGAGTGTTACTTTTAGGAATGATGTCACTTTAAAAAATAATCAGACAAGTGTGTGAATATGCACACACACATACATATACAAGTATGTATGTGTATGTACATTCACATATATATTAAAACAGTGTTGTAATAAAATATTCCTAAATCTATATGTGTGACTGCATATTTTTGCAACTGTATTTATAGTAGAAATTATTGAGAACCATTTAAGCATACAAAACAAGAAATTTACGAAACAAAATTTCAGAGTCTATAGGAATGATACTGATTACAGCTAGTCACTGAAAAGACATTCAAACTAATTATGAATTCAGAAAAGGTCACACAACAGTATATACAGAATGATCACATCTTCTGTATATAAAATATGAATCACATTTCTTTAACAGAAGTATATTTTAAGTATATGCAGAAGAAATAAACTGAGGGGAATTTAGGCTAACATTAACAGTAGTTATCTCTGGATGGTATGAATATGGCTGATTTAAATTCTAATTTTCTTAATTTGGAATAATTTTATCAAAATATTTATTTTAAAAAGCACTTTGAACTATTTTCTAATAATAAATAAGGCAGTATATTAAATCATAACTCATTGTTTGGAAATGAACTATGGTTAGGTCAAACTATGATTTTTGAAAGCCTATTACTGAACAAAGACAAAGAGAGAATATATGTGAGACAATCTCTATTTCTGACAAGTGTTACACTTCTACTTTCTGGGCAGAGAAAAATTACAGAAATAGTTACTTATGGTCATGATGACCTGAACTGTGCCTATTGGAAGACAGCCACGTGAGGAGTCACATTAATGAAATATGGCCAATAAGTAATGATCATTGTACTTCCAGGTTTACAAGAAACATTAGTTAGGGAGGGGGTGAGTAAATAATGGCAAATAAGGTAAACACCAGCTTGCTATATTAGGAGGCCAAAATACCAGAGTTTGACAACCCTGAAAATACAGATGCTTTCATCTACTATCATAACAAGCAAGTGAAATGTAGGCTACAAATAGTATATTCAGTTGGTGTGTAAGATATATAGCTTATTGGAAAATGTTAACTTAATGAATTATATAGTTCATCAAACATCCCAGTTGATTAAATGATTATAGAAACCATCCCCCAAATTTATGAGATACGAATTTCTGCCTTACACCTCACTTTTTCCTTGAGTTCCATATCCAATTACCCAGTCCTGTCTTTTCTGTTTTTGTTGTTGTTGTTGTTGTTGAGTTGTTTTTTGTTTGCTTGTTTGTTTGTTTTTTGCTTTCATTTGATCTCTCAAAAATACTTCTTCCTTCCTATTTTCATATCCATCACTCTACCGTTCCAGCCGTATACTGACTCAGGCCAGGATTTTGACTCAAGGCTTCTAAATTTCTAAATGATCATTTATTCTTTCCAATCTCTTTGTTAAGACTCTCTAGATACTTTGGATATGTCATTTTGATTCTAGCATTCCCCCACTCCAAAGCCTACAATGGTCCTTCAACATATATAATAAAGTACAAAATCTGAAGGCTAGCATTCCATATTTCTCACAATCGGATTGCCTGACTTCTGGTTATTCCACCAAATCTCAATCACCTCAAAGTATCTTCCACTTTTTTTTCCTATCATCTCCATTACTGCTAGTCCTGAGATGTCATAAATCCTCTTCTTAAATCGTTCAAATTCTTTCCATTTTTCAAGATCCGAAAAGAACTCCCTGAGCATCATGGGCTTCTGACAACTAACTAAGTAATTGTACGTGGCTTGCTTATTATTGTTCCTCTATTATTGTTCTGTACTGTTATTTAAATCTTTTATGATTAATTAACTTTCCATATGCTCATATCTTTTCAATTAAACTGGATTACAAACTCTCTGAGAGCAGACATTGTGTTTTATATCAGTAATCTTCAAGTTTGGGTATGAGTCCTCTCAGGAGGTACAGGAAGTCTTTTCAGTAACATTTTAAGATTCCTAAATTCCATTGTACTCTTGCCTGAAATTATCTCCTTGAAAAACCGAGCCTTTAGAAAAAAGGCAAATCATTTCTAAAACAAAGGGGAAAGAAGACACACCTCTCACCCATCCAGAATCTTATCTTCAGTGCATTGCACACACCTTTCTTCTTTCTTCCACACCTACCTCCCCTCTCAATCTGTCACTCTCAGATCTTTATTGTATTTAAGATGAAAGCCCTACTCATGCCTCAGGCTTCCCATGATGTACACTCTGCCCTCTCTCCAACTTCATCTCAGACCATGTGCCGGACCTGTGGACAATTTCACACCTCAGGGCTTTTCTATGAGCTCTCTTTTCCACCTGGAACACTGGCTACCCTCTTCACCTGGCTACGGCTTCCTCACTCTTCGGGCTTCAGCTTTAAGCTCTTGCTCTCTTACAGAAACAAGTACCAACTCACAATTTAATTTAGGTTTATTCTAGTATTGCCTCCCTGGACACCCTGTATGACATCTTTGCAGCACTTATCACAATTGCTACTTGGCTCCTTATTTGTGTGATTATGCAATGTTTGTCTCCTCCCAGAGCCAGAACCCCACAGCATGGGAACTACTCCATCCCTGTGCCTAGCAAGGTGCCTGGCATAAAGACAGTACTGAGAAACTATCTGCTGAAAAAGTAAGAGTATATATAAAGGTCTGTGTTGATTCCAAAAATGAAATCTATTTTAAACTTAGATGAATTTTGGAAATGCTGGAAACCAAAGCAGTGATCTCATTCATGTTAGACATGGAGGGGGAGCTTGGGTCCCACATTAAATGAGAGACAAAGCAGGCACTAATATGCACTTTGCATTCCTGTCAAAGTCTTTTTGAATTCTTCCATTCTTGCTCATAATATATGATTAAACAAATATTCATGGACATAATGTCAGTCTAGGCATATGCCTAACTTCTTGTTTGAGTTCAAGCCTCACTAAATCTCATTTTAATTAAATAAATAAGATGTCTATAGTTTAAAGCTATCTAGCCTCAGTATTTCCATCTATAAAGCATAATGGTTCATGAAAAGCAGCTTAGTGAGTATATCAGAAAACACATTACAAAATAGCTAATTTCTTTTTTCACTTTAGTATTTTGAAGAGTCTTGATCTTTCTTTTAATCATTTACCTAAAAGAAAGATAAATATATTTTTTAAAGATTTTACTTATTCATTTGAGAGAGAGAGAGAGAGAGAGAGAGAGAGAGAGAGAAAGAGAACACAAGTAGGGTGGGGAGCAGAGAGAGAGGGAGTATCAGACTCTGCTGAGAAGGAAGCCCCATGTGGGGCTCCATCCTGGTACCCCAGGATCATGACCTGAGCCAAAGCCAGATGCAGAACTGACTAAGTCACTAGGTGCCCCGGAAAGGTTAAAAATCATAATATGGTCAATTAAGAAGTAAGGATAATGAGATACATAAGAAAATTGATTCTTCTTATGTGCCTTTCTGTATGAGCAGTTTCACAGAGCACCCGAGAAAGCAAATTTGCCACCATGAACATTTTCTTGATCTGCAGGCTGGTTCCTCACATTGGACTACAAAACCCATAATAGAAGAGGCAGCTAATAGGATAAAGGAGGAGTCTATGGGCCACTAAAAAGAAAGAGGGTGAGCCCATCCACAGAGTAAAATTCAATTTAAAGAGACAATTACAAAGGGTATTAATACAGAATAGAGTAAGATGATGCAATGTGAAAGAAACATAGCCTTCTTTTAAGACCTTCAAAATAATAATTTTCTTAAAAATCACACCAAAACATTGTCATTCCACTGTATGCTTCCAATAAAATGGAAATTTGTAGCTCTTCAGATAAAAGAACAGTACTACATTTACATTGAAAACTTCCAACAGGAAATGAAAACTTCAGTATCCTGTAGCTTAAATGTTATACATGAAAGTATAATAACTATTATTTGTATGCAAACTACTATGTTTCCAATATTGAATCACTGCTTCAAAAGATCTTTTGAAATACCTTGAGACTCTACCATCTAAATATATTTTTTTTCTTGTGGTAATAGAGCCATTACTGATAATATCCATAATTTTCTGTGGAAATAAGATCCATATTATGTGCCAGGTTTAGAAAAAGCATTAGAGGAATATTCATGAAATGAATAGGAATGTAACATTTCTAAGTCAAAGTCAAATAACCTTAAGAGAACATTAATGATTGCTAATGGATCTAGTTTATCAGCACCTAGGAGGATACAACAGTGTACAAAAAAAGGATTCATAGATTTCATAGAAGCAATTAGAAATGGATTATTTTAATCACAGACCTGTGTACACAAAATCTGGATACAACTTGCCTAACAAAATAAAAACTATAATTACAACAATACTTAAATATACATCAAATATTTTGTTGACCTCAGTATGAAAAAGATGAATATCATAATAATTTTTACTCTTTTAAACTGAAATATAAAGGAAACAAAGCCATGTTTTGCTCATTTATCAAAAAAGCTAATTAAAAGCTAGCTCTTCGGGCAGCGCCGGTGGCTCAGCGGTTTGCCACTGCCTTCAGCCCAGGGTGTGATCCTGTAGACCCAGGATTGAGTCCCGTGTTGGGCTCCCTGCATGGAGACTGCTTCTCCCTCTCCCTGTGTCTCTGCCTCTCTCTCTCTCTCTCTCTGTCTCTGTCTCTCATGAATAAATAAACAAAATCTTAAAAAAAAAAAGAGCTAGCTCTTCAAAGAAAGGGCTACCTTGCAAAACACTAACCAAACTGTTCCACAATGAAGTCTAATCTTCAAGAGATTCCATGACCTCTGATCTCTGAGACTAAATCCCTGTAACCATTTGTTTATGATTTTTTCTGGCCCTAGTGATATTCCCTTTTAACAGGATTTCTGTCATGACTTATCCTCAAGCACCCACAGGTACTAAGCAGAATGCTACATGAAGAGAAAGAATGTGTCTTAGTCACCTTTATGTTGCACAGAATAGTGCCTTACATACCAATGCTCCCTCTGGAAATACAACTGACCCTCAAACAATGCAAGGGGTTAGGGGCATTTGACCATCCCACCTCCTACACAGTTGAAAATCCATGTGGAACTTTTGACTCTCCAAAAAGTTAACTACTAGAAGCCTACTGTTGATTAGAAGCCTTACTAATAACATAGCCGATTAGCACATATTTGTAAACTACATGTACATTATATGCTATATCTTATAATAAGGTAGAGAAAAGAAAATGTTATTTAGAAAATCACAATGAAGAGTACATTTATAGTACTGCAGTGTATTTATTTTTAAAAAATCCATTTATAAGTGGACCTGCACAGTTCAAAACCCGTATTCTTCAAGGATCAACTGTATATAGTAAACTGAACATAGTTCACCTGTTAAACATACACTAATTGAGAATCTACTATGGGCTAGTATTGTGTTAAGCACTAAACAAAACAAATATAGCCCTTACCCTCATGGAGTTAAATGCTTGACAGTGAGTAATAAAGCAACTGCAATAATGTGTGCAAGGTGCTCTGATACTTGAAAAGAGCATGCCATGGGTTGCTGGATGGTGAATTATTACATAGGGAAGCCTTTTGAAGGAAGACATTAAGACAAAGTGAGCCCTGATGAATGAGAAGGATGTAGGCAGGTAAAGGTGGGGTGCTTAATAAAAATGTTACCATGCTGTGTTAGTTGAATTAAAAAGTATCCAAAATAACAACATATAGGAATAAAGAGGAAACAGTCTCTGATGAGGCTGGAGGGATGGGCTTGTATAAAATGATAGAGACTTATAGAACACACAAGTGAACCTGTTCTAAGAACAAGAGGCAGATAGTGAAGGTTGACGAGTAGAGAAGGCACACAATAATGAATAAGTTAGCTTTTGAGAGAGATGACCCTGCAACATACAGAAAGATGCAAGGAAGCAAGATTTGTGATTTATCAGGCTCTAAATTGTGGAGTTGACCCTAATATATAAAAATATTCAACACATACTTTTTTAGTATTTCTTTTAAATAGCTTCAGGAAGAATGGTAGTTTAAAAATTGGACTATCATATTATTAAACTCCTTGCCCCAGACCCATTCAACTTGCAATAGAGTGCCATCCAATTAACCCTCCTAGTATATGGCATTTCCCTGGTTAAAAAAATATATATATACATATATATATGTATATGTATATATATATATATTTCTGCTTATAGTTTCCAATCACCAAAAGTCCAATTAAGAAAATAAAAAAAAAAATATCTCTCTTATGCCTAGATATTATAGGCAGCCAAATATTTGTAGAATAAAAATATGAATAAACTATATTAATTTGTTTTGAGGGATCATGGCTTTTTTGATTTTCTTATTCCTGTAGGTGGTCTACTAAAAGTGTCTCACCCTGAATTTTAGTTGCAAAGTCCTCTCTGGTGTCTCCTTTGAAAGTCTTCCTTATGAAAATACAAACCCTTTGGAAGAGAACTGACTTCGTAGTTATTTATACTGTACTATGAATTAGGAGAATTTTGTGGTGTCCTCTGTATTCACAGAATATCTAGCAAGCTTGAAATAAAAGTGTTGTTAGATGGAGTGGAAAGAGATGCTTAGGACGATGAGGCAGAAAAAAAGATAATTTAATGCAACAGAAGCCTTGACTGTGTAAGAATTTTTACACTTTAGGAAACATTTTGACTTACATGTCCTTTGTTAAAGTGATAACATTATGTAATTGTATAAGAAAACAGGACACTATTCATGTGGTAGAGATGATGCAAGCCATCTCTGACACTAAAACTTATTGCCATGCTTCACATTGACTGTAGAAGTTATTATCAGATAGGGCAGCCTATACTTAACATTGCATGATGTTGAGCTATGAGCCAGTACCCCATCACATTCTCCCCCATCCCTAAGCAGTGGCTGTGCTAATTTAGAAGTCAAAAAACAGCATCTTTGGCATACCAAACCTTTTGGTAATATAACAATGTCCCCTGATTTAGGAATCTCCCTGCTTTATAGAGATTCAAGCAGTCTGATCATACCTAGCTACTATTATAAAAGTGTTACAACACACACAATTCCATTTTATTGAAACTGGTTTGTAATCAACAATTTGTTAGGCTGTCAGGTAGACATGCTTTAAATGCAAAGTGCCAGCTGAAAAAATGTGAAAAGACTCAATATCTGCTTTGGCTCATTTGTTTCAAATTTTATTCAACATAAAGATCAACCAATGCCCCAAAATGACTTGGGCAGTGCATGATCTAAAATTTATGTAAAAGTCTAATCACAGAGTGAATTCAGGAAACATGCATAATTAAACTGTTGATTAATTATCTCATTTTGCTCATATTTTTCACTACTTATATATGTAACATACTACACAAAACCAAATGTTTTCATATATGGCTATTTTAAATTTGGAAATAGTAGACTCTTAGATATAGAATAGGAAATATAATCACAGGGAAGCAAGTAATTGAATGACAAGATCATTAAGAAAGAGTAACATCAAAAAAAAAGAAAGAAAGAAAGAAAGAAAGAAAGAGTAACATCCACCTAGGTGTGTTCCCATGCACATTCTCTCTCTCCCTCCCTCTATTTCTCCCAACTCCTCCACCCTACCTGACACCATGTAATGTTGACTTTATTCTAAACAAGGCAACTAGAAAATGAAAACTAAGGGATTTAATTTAGATGTGCATAAAAAAAGTTCTGATCGGTTTATATTTTAAATAATATATTGAATCAATGTGATACACTACATTAACAAAAAGAAAGATAAAAATCATTTTTTAAAGGTTACAGAAAAATCATTTGACAAAATTCAACATCCATTTTTGATAAAAACTCTCAACAAAGTGGGTATAAAGGGAATATACTTCAATATGATAAAGAGCATATATGACAAAGCCACAGCTCACATCATACTCAAAGGTGAAATGCTGAAAGCTTTGCCTCTAAGATCGGGAATAAGAGGATGCCTATTCTCACAGCTTTTATTTAACATACTAGAAGTTCTAGCCACAGCAATCAGGAAAGAAAAAGAAATAAAAGACATTCAAACTGGTAAGGAAGAAGTAAAACTCTCACTATATGCAGATGGCATTATGCTAAATAAAGAAAATCCTATCAACTCCCCCTCCCCAAAAAATACTTTTTAAAACTAGTAAATGAATTCATAAAAGTTGCAGGATACAAAATTAATATACAGAAATCTGCTGTTTTTATACATCAATAATAAACCATCATAAAGCAAAATTCAGAGAACAATTCCATTTACAACTATACCAAAAAGAATAAAATACCTAGGAACAAACTTAACCAAGAAAGTGAAAGACCTGTATCATGAAAATTGTAAGACATTGATGAAAGAAATTGAAGACAACACACAAAAAATGGAAAGATATACCATGCTCATGGATTGAAAGAATTAATATTGTTAAAATATCCATACTACCAAAAGCACTCTACAGATTCAATGGAATCCCTATCAAAATGCCAATGGCATTTTTCACAGAACTAGAACAAAGAATCCTAAAATTAGTATGGAACCACAAGGGACCTCAAATAGCCACAGCAATCTTTTTTTTTTTTTTTTTTTTTTTTTTTTTTTTTTTTTTTATGATAGTCACACAGAGAGAGAGAGAGACAGAGACACAGGCAGAGGGAGAAGCAGGCTCCATGCACCGGGAGCCCGACGTGGGATTCGATCCCAGGTCTCCAGGATCGTACCCCAGGCCAAAGGCAGGCGCCAAACCGCTGGGATCCCAGCCACAGCAATCTTGAGAAAGAGCAAAGTTGGAGGTATCACACGCCTTGATTTCAAACTATACTACAAAGCTATAGTAATCAAAATGGTATTGTACTAGCACAAAAACACACACATAAATCAATGGAACAAAATAGAGAGCCCAGAAATTAACCTATGTTTAAATAATTAATCTATGATGAAGGAGATAAGCATATACAATGGGGAAAAGATAGTCTTTTCAATAAATTGTGTTAGAAAAACTGGATAGCTACATATTAAAGAATGAAATGAGAACTATTTCACTAAAATAAATAAATAAATAAATAAATAAATAAATAAATAAATAAATAAATAAATAAATTCAAAGTGGACTGAAGAGCTAAATGTAACATCCAAAACTGTAAAACTTCTAAAAGAGAGCATAGGCAGTAAATTTTTGGACATATGCCTCAGCAATATTTTTTTTGTCTCTGTCTTCACAGGTGAGGGCAACAAAAGCAAAAATAAATAAAGTGTGACTACATCAAACTAAAAAGCTTTTGTACAACAAAGGAAACCATCAACAAACCAAAAGATAAACTACTGAATGGGAGAAGATATTTGCAAATGACATACCCACTAAGGGGTTACTTTCCAAAATATATAAAGCACTTATATAACTCAAAACCAAACAAACAATCTGATAAAATATGGGCAGAATACCTAAATAAATATCCTTCCAAAGAAAGCATACAGATGGCCAACAAACACATGAAAAGATGCTCCATATCACTAATCATCAGGGAAATGCAAATCAAAACCACAATTAGGTATCACTTCATACCAGTCAGAAGGACTAGTATCAAAAAGACCAGAAATAACAAGTATTAGTGAGGATGTAGAGAAAAGAGAATGCTTGCACACTGTTGGTGGGAATGTGAACTGTTGTAGCCACTATAGAAAACAGAATGTAGGTTTCTCAAAGAATTAGAAAACCAAAATACCATATGATTTAGCAATTCTACCTCTGGATATCTTCCCAAAGAAAATTAAAATCACCAATCTGAAAAGATACAGGGATCCTTATGCTCATTGCAGCTTTATTTACAGTAGCCAAGACATAGGAATATCCTTTGTTACATTGATAGATGAATGGATAAAAGAGATAAGATATATACACACCTTGGAATGTTACTCAGACACAAAAATAGGAATCTTGTTATTTGCAATAAATGATGTGCCTACAGTGTATTATGCTAAGCAAAATAAGTCAAAGACAAATACTTTCTGATTTCACTTATGTGTAAAATCTAAAAAACAAAACAAATGAACTAACAAAACAAACCAGGCTTATAAATAAAAAGAACAGATTGGTGGTTGCCAGGGGGGAGGAGGGAGGATAAACGGTGAAATAAGTGAAGGGGATTAAGAGGTACAAACTATTTTAAAACTTCCAGGTATAAAATAAGTAAGTCATGGGGAATAAAGTTAGAAAAAAAGAGAAGAAAAAAAAAAGAATATATTGAATCCTAATTTTACTTTAGTTTTTCTGTCACTGAGTCTTAGAAGGTAGGTAATAATTTTAATACTTTTTATCACAGAAGTTTTATTTATATCATGACCATTGGGTGAAAATCCTCAATGTGTGAGTTTCTGTGCTGAAATCAATTCAATCTTTATAAAAGTAATGTATTATTATATCTTCATCTTGCTGAATAGGAAACAGTTTTATACCAAACACTGCAGCTCTATAGCAATTACAATTAAAGTAGATCCAGAGTAAATGTAAATATTCTACCTCAAATTACCCCAATTTTGAGATTGATTCTGTCATCATTTCCCTTTATCGCAATTTGCTTAGAATTCTTATGTGACATATCTTTTAAAAAAATCCGAGCTATGCCTTTCATTATACCAATACACACAGCTGACAACTGTTACAAAGGCTTTATTATAAAACTGTTTAAAGATGGTAGAATAACAACTTCAGAATTTTTAGAAATAAAATGTTATGTGCAAAATCTGCACTGTACTCTGTTTGATTTCAGTTAATTGGCTTGCTCCTGTAACTGACTTTAGTCATCAATATTGATTATGTACTATGTGATCCTAAATAGGTTCAAGAACACTTAATCCACCCATCTTATTTTTATTTCCTTATTTTTATTTCTGTCACTCTCCTCTCTCTCTCATTCCCTGTTTCTTCCTTTCTCTTTCTCTCTCTCAAGGTACAAAATAGTCTTATTTAATTTTTACGGTACTGTGGTAGGTATCTATTATTTTGGTTCTCTGGAATATACATATGTATGTACACACACACACTCATTCTTCTAGTAAAGATTCTCATTTTTCCTCTGGAGAACCACATTTACTCCTGCTTTAGTCCATGTAGTTTGATGAGGCTAATGCTAACCCTGTTCTCTTCTTAAGAAGACTTGGGACCTAGCCCATCCAATCAGAGTTTACCAACTCATGATGATAATCTCAGGGATGAGAGTATAACTCAGGTTGCAATAATGAAAACCCTCTCTAGAACTTTCATTAGCACACTGGGAAGACATACCTAAGCTTTTTCTGCCAAGGATGCCAGTCAAGAGTAGTGGAAAACTTTGCTGGAAGATATTTACTGAGAATGAAGCCAACCAAAAGAAAAACAAAGGGAAGAGATGAAGAGTCAGATTTCTGACATTACTGTTTGAGCACCTAGATCCTGTCATTCAAGCCCCAGGGAAATTTCATTCCATAGGGTCAATAAACCCTTTCTCTTGCTTGAGCCATTTTGAGTAACTTACACAAAGGAAAGAATCCCAAAAAGAGCTGAAGTTGTCAAAGACTGCATACACTTTTATATCCTATATTCATCAAGACTACATATATCTCAATATAAATTAACAGATTATCCATTCTCCCACACATGGATCATTAGGTTCCCTCCAAATTTTCATTAATACAAGTAGCACAGAAATGAACACCTAAAACATGAAGCATTTTTATAGTTTAGATTATGTCTGTAATTTTTTTTAGATAATTACTGGGTGATTGCCATAAATCAATGGAGATCACTGCAAACACTGTACTCTCAGCAAAATTATTAAATTTTTTAGACAAACAAAATAAAAATATGTACATTATTTAACCTTCTGGACCAGCTATATAAATTTGGCTTTTAATGAAGTTACTTGAAATTTTATGTCTTTCTATAATAATGAAATAATCTTTTAATAAAATCTTCTGAAATTAAACAAGAACAAAAACATTAGAACATTTTCCAATAAAGCATAAGGATCAAAGGAAAAAGAATGACTATATAAAAAGTTATCCTAAACGGTTTTTGTGAATGTATCAAAATCTAAATACAATAAAATCAAATAAATTTTAGGTTTTATTTTTTTTAAGATTTTTTATTTACTTATTTGAGAGAGAAAGGAGAGAGCATGAATGGAGAGAGGGACAGAGGGACAAGCAGACTCCCATTAAGCAGGGAGCCCGATGTGAGGCTCAATCCCAGGACCCCAAGATAATGACCTGATTTTGGGTTTTAATAAAATGAAAATTCTTATAGCAACAAGACTTATAGTCTGTGGGAAAATGACATGATCCCCTATAAAAATTAAAAACACAAATTCAACTAAATATCATAGATTCTAGTCATTTTATCTCTTTTTCAAAAATATTTTTATTTATTTGAGAGAGAGAGAAAGAAAAAGAGAGCACAAGCAGGAGGAGAGGCAGAGGGAGAGAGAGACAGGAACTCATGCAGACTCCATGCTGAGCATGGAGCCAGACTTGGGGGCTGGATTCTAGGACTCTGAGATCATGACTTGAGCTAAAATTAAGAGCTGGCCACTTAACCATCTGAGCCACCGAAAAGCCCCTATTTGGTCTCTTAATGAAGTTAGTCATGAATGGCCTAATCTTGATTAGATACTTGAATAGTGAAATAAAATTACTTGCCCCAAATTTTTGAAAAAGAAAACAAGGATTTGAGTTACAGACCATATCAACTGAGTTGTCAATTATGCAAAAAAATCTACCTTTTATGATGATTATTCTAGTTAGTAACTAAGGTGTATTATTTACCAAAATCCTTGATATAAATTATTTTCAACCATATTTTCCCCTTTTATCTCCTATTACACATCAGTGTAAAATTTTTTTAAACAGATGAAGTAGAAGCAGGAAGATTTCTTTTTAACTTCGATAACTTCAGAAGGAATTTTCAGATATGCTTAATTATCCAAGATTCATTAAGATAGGAGATATTTTGAGGCCTAAGTACCTCTGCCTTCAATAAAGCATAAGCAGTGAATAAACATCAGTGAAAAACATGATGGGCTTTTTATGGGAATAAAGTATTTTTATGTGGATAGGCAAGTACTTTTTAATGTACCAAATTATGATACTGAGCTATCGCTTGATAAGGGATTGTCTTTGATCTAAATAAAAAAGTATGATAAATCCTAAATTGTTTCTTTTGAACATATGTACTATTATTTTTCATCATATTTTTCTAAATGGTGCCAACTTTCTATATATAACTGTTCTCAAATGCTGCCACCTAAAGGTTAAAGTTGGGTACAGACTAATATTGTCTAGAAATAAAAAAAAGTACAGTATCTGAAGATATACAAAAATCCAGTTATCTCATTACACCCAAACATCAATTCACATATACATTCATTTATATGAATTTTTATGAAGAGAAATCTAAACTTTTAAATTATTAATAAAATTTTATCAATGACTTTAGCAAAAAAGTAAATAAACCAAGAATGACTTAAATATGTATCAAAATAATACTAATAATACTATGACTAATAAAAATTAAAAAGATATTATATAGATCAGTTTACAGATTAAAAGTTTTTTTTTAAAGATTTTATTCATTCTTTCATGAGAGACAAAGAGAGAGAGAGGCAGAGACACTGACAGAGGGAGAAGCAGGCTCCACACAGGGAGCCCCACTGGGATTTGATCCTGAGTCTCCAGGATCACACCCTGGGCTGAAGGCGGCGCTAAACTGCTGAGCCACCAGGACTGCCCAGATTAAAAGGTTTGAAGTACTTATTTGCTGATCAAACATTTCAGATTAAGATACAGTTACATGGAACCCATTTAGTCAATGCATTATGGGCTAGATACAAAAGGATATTTCCAATTTAGAGAAAAGGTCAATAGAAGTCATTAATTCAAACTAGTTAAAATCATCGATAAAAAGCAAACTTAGCCATATACAAAAATATTGAATACACTCAGTCTGCAAATATTCTGCTAGAGGCAAATGTCCAGGTCTAATTTAGATGGTTAGGGTATATCCACAGGAAGACAATACTTAAATGAAACTATTAGCCAACTTAATGTTTTTGTAATGGTGCTTTTAGTAACCCATAAAAAGAATGTACAATACAATATTCTTAAATTCACACAATGCCATAATGCCATATGTAATTTATATCTCAATAAACTGGACAAACTAAATTATATAATTTACAATTAAATAAATTATACACAAAAGCAAAAATGAACAATAAGCATTTTCAGTGTCTATTCATCACTGTCTATAAAGATAAGTATTTTGGCCAAGTAAAAAGTATTCTAGGAAGAGGCTAGAGCTAATACCCTAGAAGAAAATGTAGTTATCCATCTGATGACATTATCTCAATCCCTTCACTAATGACTATATATTTACCAAAACCTTCTAGTAATAAGTTCAAGTCCCAAGCACTTCCTATGAAGTCATTATCTTGCAGAAATAAATAACGTATTGCTTTGATGTTTATATCCTTTTCTTATGAGATTAGTTAAGATGGATGTGTTTATCAAAACCTGACCATCTCTAGGTAGACTGATAAGGTTCAGTTTCAGAACTCACAAGGAAGACTCTGCAGAGCCCACAGTTAATGTAGGGAGTCCTTCACTAAATAGCAGGTCACCTGTTGGTTTGATATCTTTTTAGCTGTAATTCATCTTGTGGCTGTATATAGCTATCACTGGACAGGAAGCTCCATGGTTCATTTAACTTCTAAGCTCAATGCCTGGTATACTCAATATATATTTACTTATTGAATGAATAAATGACCGCTTCTCAGCCTTTTGGCTAAGATCAAGTGAACGAATAAATGAATCTTTTATACTTAAAAATTAAGATTATGTAGTTGCTTATGAAATTAGATATGAATAGAAATGTTTCAAATATAAAATTTTTAAAATTTGCATCCAACATAACTTGTACTTCATTCTAGTTTATGCTGTTGCATCGATTAGGAGACATTAACAAGTTAATTTCAGCACACAATGTACAGACTTGTAATTTTATTGGGTAAATTGGTATATACTAATAAGCTTGCATTTTCTTATTCTTCCTATTTGAATTAAAACGAAAACCTCAAAACTGCTTGTCTAATAAAATATTTTCAGGAAAATGTTCTCTTCTTAAAACCAAAACCATTTACTTGAAATAAAGTCATTTGTTTATATTTATTTCTTAATGTGATTAAAATAGTATCAACTATTAACATCATTAACGTCTAAAATATTCTTAACACTTGGGACTCCAATCCCACCTTTTTGTATATCTCAAGTAAAACAGTTTTCTTAATCCTTAAAATAGCAAATAATAATACCCACACCCTCATAGGAACATCATGTCAGCACAACAGTGATTGAAACAAAATTTCAATAAATGACAGACATATGTCAAGAAGAGGAAGGTTTGTTAATTAAATCAAGCTATTTCTTAACAATTCTATATACATTTTTTGCTAGATGTGATCCTATGACCACGTCATTAGCTTGGGGAAACTGTTTATTTTCTTTTTATTTTTTTTAAGATTTTGTTTATTTATTCAAGAGAGACACACAGAGAGAGGCAGAGACACAGGCAGAGGGAGAAGCAAGCTCCATGAAGGGAGCCCGACATGGACTCGAACCCAGGTCTCCACGGTCACTCCCTGGGCTGAAGGCGGCGCTAAACCGCCGAGCCATCCAGGACTGCCCATTATTTTCTGCGCAATAGCTCACTTTCAAGCTTCCCATTTATCCCCAGCAAATTTATCAGCAGATTCAAGCAAGTATCGATAAGAAAGAAAGCTAAGACCCAATGTTATCTTTACTGTTTTGCTTTTGAGAAAAAAAAAAAGGAATAAAAGAAAATACTTCATGTCTACCGACACTGATTCTTGCAGTGAGCCATCATCGGGGCTCTGAAGGAACAGGAAGTGCCTACCATCTGCATCAGAAGCACTTACCCTAACACATATGAGTTTTGGTTGGTAACATTAGGCATTGCAGGATCAAATCTGCTTTTAGTTTATACCTGTGCTCCTCACTGTATAATATTCAGTCAAAATCATACTTTGATTATGACTCTTTAAATTCAAAATTTTGAGGAGCCAACATCAACAAATGTATTACGTGAATCACGATCACAAAGTTTTGAGGACACATTCATATATAGACTGATGAATTGAACAATTTAGTTGCAAATTCCACGGAAGTCCCTAATAGTTATGTAACACACAGGCATCAATGTTAATAATTAATTAACAGAGGCTTTATTTGAATTTCATATATGGAATTATGCTAGAATATGGCTTTATCCATTTGAATTACTAAAATGCTAATATTTGCCTTCTCAATCTTCCTAAAATTATATGTTTTTTGTTTAAAGTATATAAATAGTGTTTTCAAGTTTGCCTAAATATGATGTTTAATGTACTGATTCCTATAAAGCTAATTCAGGAAACAGAAAGTTTTATTTACTATTAACTTTCTAAGAGGGTGTTACCCAGACTAAATGGTCCTTGAGGTAGCAATTTTTAAAAGTATTATTGAACAGTGTATAGTTCATAATTCATAATACATATTTTTGTAGAATTTATAGTCAGAAGAATTAGGCATAGAAACTTGAGGTGTTACTTGGAAATGTAATAATAAATCATGAGAGTGTATCATGTTATTTCCCAGAAGGTCGTGTTTTAAGAAAACAGTGACAGTGGCATTTATGTGAAATCATACATTTTTATGCTTGCCAAAATCACACTTGTAAATGATAGCATTTTTTACAGGGAATATTATCCCATCATATTAGAAAATCCTAACACTATCAACAATGTCACATGGCACACGAAATATACAGAGCCAGCAAAGCTGATAGTCAAATTTCAGAGTTGGCACATATTGTGATGAGCAGAATATTAACATCCAGGAATGTTAAGTAATGAATCATTATAATTTTATTATTTAACAACCAATATAATTTTTAGAGTTTTCATTTAATATTTAGAATTTTCTGAGTTATGTTAAGTAATTTGGTATAAAGAGAGAATATATGCTAAATTTTTATAAAATAAAAATGTCCTTTGAAACATACTGAATTACCTTTAGAGAAAAGTAATATCGGGTTTTTGAATATTTAATAAAGTTCCTAGTATAATGAAGTTATCATAATTTTACTTTCCTCTCATTTCCCTCCCCAAGAGTGAATATTTTATTAATATTGCTTCTTTGGTGAAGAACCTTAGATCTTGTAATGGCATCTTTACTTTTCACTGTTGGAATTCATAGTCAATAATTTAAGGTTGAATCTTATGCATTATTACTTTTACTTTATTGAAAATAACAATTGAAGGCATTGCTTTGTCACAGAATTTCCCTTGGGTCAAGAATCTTTACTCACCATTTCTCAACTTTTCTTATTTGATCCTTACTGTGAATAAACTGATGGCTATCTTATCACTGGCACTTAGCAATCACATCTGTTCTACTAAATGCTGTCCCAGTTATTTCTGCTCCAGGGATTAATGGCATTACATCTAGGGGATTTTCATTAGCTTTCAGAGAAAAAAAAAATGCATGAAACCTGGTTGTAATCCAAACCATCATCTTAGAGTAAGTAGCCAAACCTAAAATCATAATATATTCACTTGCTGTTAAGAAATGATTTTCAACATTTTTTTAAATACAAAGCTTATCATACCACATGTTAATACTATATTTTTTAAAGACATGTTGGAGGATTTATCACAATTTTAGTAATTGCAATCTTTAATTTAAAAATAGGTATCTCAGTTCTTTTGATTTTCAGTAGTGAAGTTTTGCAAAAGTCAGCATGTCTTCTAGTAGCTAAGGACAGAGAGAAACACATTTGGTCTTGAGTTTGTGGAAACCAGAGAAAGATGAGTCTATAGCCATTTGGTAACTCCATTTATGAGTACAAACACCCAAATATTCAATACATGTCTTTCCAAACCTTTCTTTGGGAGATGTGTGTATGAGTGTGTGTGTGTGTGTGTGTGTGTGTACATACATATACATACAGTTATCCTCTGCTTTTTGAAAGTTGCACCATTTTGCTTTTAAGGAAGACCTACATTAATACCTGTTTTCACTAGCTGAAAGAGATCCAAAGAAAACTTTCACTTTTCCAAAAAAGGTGAAAATAAAAAATAGTGTTCAGTGCTCGTTTTGCAGTGAACCATTATAGAGGCATCTGGCATCCTGAGCAGCAAGGGTGGCCCCGCCACACACACTCCTTCCTCAGCAGCTCAGCATCAGGCAGCTCTGTGCTTGATCTTCACTTACTGTGTGCATCCGTTAGCAACATGTATCCTAAGGTATCAGAAAAGTCTAAGAGAGGTTATTTTGGGGTCTGAGAATGCTAAAATATTTTTCCACATAAATTAATGTTAATTGCTTCTTCACTTTATTTTGGCTTATGAAGGGTTTATAGGAACAATCTGCTTTCAAATAGCAGGGGACACCTGTGTGTGTGTGTGTGTGTGTGTATGTATTATGTATACATATACACACATACATATCCACACATATCTATATATACATACATACATACACACACAGAGATACACATATATAAATGATCCTAGAATGTCTGAGCTTGCTCAAACAACCATAAAATATGTTAAAATTCTGTGATACCTAGCATTTGTCAAGGTGTCTCCAAATAGGTCACCAATGGAGAACCACCATGTTTTTCCTGTTCAGAGCAGTTAAGCACTAAAAAAGTCCATTTGAAGTCATACTTTGGGTTACACTTAAGAGTAAGTATAGCCATATAAACCATAAATCAGCTTGTACTATAGTTTTTATGGGTATGGTATTTTAAGAATTGTATCCTTAATTCAAATGATAAGGTAAAATAAAGCCCAGGATTACTCAAGTGTTCCTTTCCAAAGTCCTCTTACCAATCTTTTTGGGATATTACTTACCATACACTAAACACTAGAAAAGCATAATCTGGGGTATCTGAGGAGTATAGCAATGGTATTACTTAAGGCAATTAAAGAAAAATGAAGCTTAAAAAACACAATACACTTTCTATCTGACAAATTGATTGCCCTTCTATTATTTACTTTATCTTCCATACATTTCCTATTAAAATAGTTTTTATCCATATTTCTTCTGTTCAAATCATATGTTCCTAACAATTGCTATCTTCACTTTCCCCATACTTTTTTTTTCTCCTATTAATAACAACCTAGCTATTGAATTATGTAAAAGAAATAACAGGTGGCTAAGTCATCACACAGTACTTCCACAGGCAAACAAATGCTACCTAAGACTGGCACAGACTTATCTTCTAAGAGATTCTCATTTCCTGCAATTTAACAAAAAACATTAACTTACAAATATTGTAAATATTCCCTTAACTGAATTATAGTATGCTTTCCAAACACTGTCCAAATGTCAGAGCCTTAAGCATATGGGTATCTACATATTTTATTTATATGAAAAGTACAGGAAGAGAAAGTTAATTCATAAAATTTAATTAAAATCATAAAAATCATTTGTAATCAGTGAAAAATAATTTAATCTGCTGTAGAAAATCTTAGCACAAGTTTAAGCAGCAGAAATGATCTTACTAAGAAAGAGATCTAATGTGAAGAACGGACTTAACTCTAGTGAAATACTACTCCTTAAAAAGGTTCTCTCTTGATTCTGGAATAATAAAACAAATTTAATTGGACTGGAGGGTAATGGAGGTCTCACATGTTGAGGAGTATGACATATGTCCAATATATATCTGTTGCATACAAGAAACTTCCCTTTAGAAAAACATTAAAAAGAGAGAGAGGGAAGCAAACCGTAAAGACTCAACTACAGAGAACAAACTGAGGGTTGCTGGAAGGGAGGGGGCAGGGGATGGGCTAGATGGGTGTTGAACATTAAGGAGGGCACTTGTTGTGATGAGCACTGGGTGTTATATTTAAGTAATGAATCACTGAATTCATTATTCAATGAATATTCCTGATACCAATATTACACTATATATTAACTAACTATAATTTACATAATAAATTAAAAAACACACAAAATTTTATATGAAAGACTATCAAGGATTTTTTATCAGTGAATACACTAATGCATGCAAAAAACTTAAGCTTTTATCATTTACTTAAAGAAGAACATTTTAGAAGAACAGAACCTCCACATTGATGTTCAGAAGTCAAGTCATCCCCAATACACAATACAGGAAAAGGACATTTGAGAGCACATATTTTAATACTCTGACACGAACAACTCTTTCAACAAGAAAAACACTTATGATGCACTATAAATATCTGTTCAAAATAACATTATTCTTTATTGAGTAAAAAATTGATAGTATGCAGTCAGAAAAAAAAGATCTTTTCCCCCTCAATACAATCAATACAATTCTAAAAAAAAAAATCATTTAAATTCATCTAACCAAGTTAAAGATCATTTTGCAAGAGAAGGAATGTAAGTCTTCCTGCCCAGTCCCCTTTCCCTCTTCAATGAGTGATCTGTATCTAGCTTTTGAAAACATTAAAATAAATAATGCATTTATTAAATAAAAATGGAAAAAAGGTAATTCTTTTTCTTCCTTGAAATTAAAAATAGGCAGTACTTACAAATGTCTTAATTAACTAATTAATTAATCAATTAATTCTTAATTCTTCTTCATCGCTTTTGTCCTTATCTTTTATATGTTGAACTGGCTTTTCTCCCAAGCTTAGTAATTTTTTCATATTCAAAATCACATTGTCCAAGAGTAGTGGAAGATCATAAACACCAATGATGCATAAACCTTCCCTTAAAGACTCAGCTGGAATACTACAGACCAAAAGTAAGAATAAAATGGATAGGACTATATGAGCAGTACTTGAATTTGACACCTGGATTCATCCTTTTGAGCAGGCTATATTGGCCTTCACTTTGATAGAGTGATTTAATAACAATATCAAACACCTAGAATATAAAATGCACCAGGCTTTATTGCAAGTAAACCACATATATTTACTGATCTAGACTCCCAAAACACAATGAGGCAGTTATTATTTTCCCCTCTTACTTTAGAGATGAGGAAACTAAGCCCCAGAAATGTTCAGTAACGTGCTCAAGGTCACAGAGTTGATAAAAGTGCTGAGTTGGGATTTGAGGCCATGCACATTAACTCCAGAGATGCTAATCTTACCTACCCATTGCATTTCATTATTTAGAAAACTCAGGAGATCAATGAGATGTCAATGTTTTCACCTGTGAAGGATGGGTTAGCTCGGGGGTCAAAATTTTAAATGTCTTTGGAGGTTATACAGACATTAAATAGTGGAGTATACTGTTTATAAGATACTAGGGATGATGAGAACTGTAGAAACCTGGAGGACATGTGTTCCTTCTAAAGAAACTAGTTAACTGAGATTCACTTAATGGCTAGACAAGCCCAGTGTATTTTCAGAACAAGCTGAGACTCAAGCTTGTGAAAGTTCCAAATGTTGAAAATACTAAATAGGCCAAGAACAACTGTGGTTGAATGCTTCCTGTGAGCCACAGTTGGTAATTTCTCAACCAGCTGAGTTCTATGATTTCTTCCAGAGCCAATGCCCTAAAACTCATCTATAATACCAACCTGGCCATATATTTAATGCCATTTCTCAGGAAAACCTAAGAAAATGATGCCACTGGTTTTGAACCATGGTCATCCAGTGAAAACCATGTGGCTAACCATATTAAAAGGATGAGTTTGCCTTCTACAGCACAGGAATGTTACCTTTTATGCAAAGCTATGTGTGTATGTGTGTATGTGTCCCCTACAAAAAGGACTGAAACATAAATTGTTTTCTCAGATTCTTTATGTTACATTTGCTTTTACATCATATTTGTGAATTGAAAGTTCTGATTTGATTCTACAAATACTATTTATTAGATTTTACTGTTAGCTTTTATTCTTTGCATCAAAAATGCACAAATTGATCTTTGATTTTCTTGCATGATTTCACTCTCAGCTTTTCCAGTCTAGAAAATGTAAGCTTTCATAGATGCACTCTAAATTTGAACCATGCATTCGGCACATTCAAAACCATTACAAATATCCTTGAATTTTTTACTGCAGAAAATTTCTCTAAATAGTGTTAACGATAGTTGTAGTCATAGCTAAAGTGATACATATATAAAGAACTGTGTGTATCAACTATTTACATTTCTGAAGGCATTATGAGATTAGGAGTCTTTGTTTTTCATTTTCCCATATTTAGCAAGTGAAAGATAGATGGAATTAGTAATTGCAATGATAAATGCAGAATAATTGAAATGCAAGCAACTTGTAATTAGTTTCTCTTGGATGTACTTTACCTTTCAGACTGCTGAGAAGGATAAAATCTTTGAGGTTAAACTCATTAGTTTCTTAGGGATCTTCTGGAAGGGATTCATTGTGCGTTAAGAGGACATCAGCAAAACCAAAGCACAGAATTTTAGAGCTGGATGGGATATTGAGATGAAGTTTTCTCTCTCTCTCTCTCTCTCTCTCTCTCTCTCTCTCTCGCACACACACACACAAACACATGCACACACCTATCTGCAAGTCTTGTCTCTAGAGTTATATATTCAGTATATAAAATACTTCTCAGTTAGTATTCTTCTAGGAGTTTGTATTATTGTATTGCAAGGCTACACGTCATCACACATCTGGCATATGCCTACACGGAAATCACACAAATGTGTATCATAATATTTATTCAAAACATCTCAGAGAAAGATAATAATAGTTATCAAGGTTATGACAATTCCCTTAGCTAGATTTTCCAAAATAAAACCTAAAAATAGCAGCATTTTATTCTCTTAAAAAAGGCATTTTGGGATCAAGGGAAAATAAATGTTTGTTTTAAATGTGTGTTGGGAAACTCTCATATTATTGTTAAAGCCAATTTTGTGTTTCAGTTTAAAAACTGTTTTATTCTGTATGAAATGATCTGTGGTCCCCACTAAGAATGTCCTCCTAGAACTAACAGCATGCTGACCAGGACTAGTGCCAAAGTCGGAAACAAAGATTTTTTTTTTTAGGTAACCCACCTTCTGAAGAGAAGTGCCTATAACTGGTACCAGAACTCTCTCCCCTTGATCTCTAAGAATCAAGAATTACAGGCATTGAACCCTCCTCACTCCTTTCCTATCTCATAAATAGATGAAAAAAAGAACAGAGGTAAAGTAAGAGTCCTTCTGAACAATTTTATGTTATGGGTCAGAGGCAATTGCCTCTTCTCTCTGTGGGGGAAAGAAGGAGGAAGGCCTACCCCGGTGTTGCCTGGCTGAGTATCTGCTCACACAATAGATTGAGCTCATCTGACTCAGGCCTCTGAGCAACAGAGAATTGGAGGGGTGACAGCAAGGAGGGTAGACAAAAGGGCAGGCCTGGACCACCTTCATGCTCAGCATCTGGTATGGAAAGATGTGTCAGTTTAGAGATACTGAAGAGGGCAGAGGACGTTTTACTATGCCAGTAGTCCATCTACTCACTAGATGAAGGGACTCCTGCATTTAGAGGGTGTAAGTGTTCCACCCATGGTGAGGGTAAGAGGGCAAAAGGGTCATGTTCCAGAAGGATTCTTCCTCGCACCTAGGGAACTGAGCAGCAGGAAGCCCTGCAGGATCCTCCACAGCATGTACTTATGTGTCTCACAAGAGAACCAGCACTCCATCCTCTCATCATAGACAAAGTAAGCCCTGAAGAACAGGATGAGGCCTGAACAGACAGATCTTTCTCATCCCTTACCACTTTCCTCTCACTCACGGTCAAGTCTGGGCTTGGGAAGGACGAGAAAATAACAGTTTAATTAGGTTTGAAATAAAGTGTTTACCTGAACAAGGATTTTAAAAACCATATTCACAGGAAAACTGAGTAACATATTCAAAATCCTGTGAGGGGATAGGAAAGGGTCTGAAGACAAATGAAAGATTGAAGGGGCAAAATAACTCAGCAATTAACCTTGCTGAGTTAACCCCAATAAAGAGGGGTTACATCAAGAGTCAGGTTAGCATTGGTCTGTTTATTTGATTTTTTGAGTGTATATTTGAAGAAAAGGTACCTGAAACCAGTGGTACAATTAAACAGACCAAGATTAATGCAAGATTAATGCAGACCAAGATTGAGCCACCAGAATAGATGACAGGCAAATTCATCATTACTTCAAATCCTTCAACAGGCCAAAATAAAGAGAATTTAGGATATTATGTTTTTCCATTGGAGTTAGAGCCATTTTTCCATTGGAGTTAGAGCCTATGAAGACTGAGAATAAGAGTTCTGTTCTAGGGACGCCTGGGTGGCTCAGTGGTTGACCATCTGCCTTCAGCTCAGGGAGTGATCCCAGAGTTCCGGAATGAGTCCCACATCTCCATGAGAAGCCTGCTTCTCCCTCTGCCTATGTCTCTTTCTCTGTGTGTGTGTGTCTCTCATGAATAAATAAATAAAATCTTTAAGAAAAGGAGTCCTGCATCTAATCAACACCTCACTCAGGCCATACTTGCTTTCTTATTTACCTTACAAATTAATAACCTCAAGACAACCAACTATCTTCAGAAAACTAGTATTTCAAACTTCAGGGCCTGAGTAGGTGGATTTAAATAAAATGTATCAAGGTCTTAACTGAACCCAAGGGCTTCCAAAACAAATGAACTGGCCAGTTCCTCCACTACCCTAAGCAGAAAAGATGCTGTCTTCACACTATTAACTATTCACTAATACTAATTAGGATTAATGAGCAGAAACATAACATCAACTCCAAATAACAGCAGCTTAAACAAAAGAGAAGTAGTTTATTTTGCTCTTACTTCAGTGGCTTCATTGTCGACTTTCTCTCCACCATCTCTAGAGTGTGACTCTTACCCTCTCCTGGTCCAGGAGGGAGTTCTGAGCTCTAAGCAGCAAGATGGAGAGAGGGGCATAAAAGCCTCACTGCTTCCTTTAAGGCCGTGTCCTGGAGATGGTGCACTTTCTCTCTGTCTCATCGCCCAGAACTCAGTCACAAAGCGGCTCCTTCTTGGCCCCCATGGCCCCAGATGAGAGTGAAAGTTCTATTATTGTAGGAGAGAATATATAGAGCAACTAACAACAATAAGCAACTAGCAGTTGTTAATGCATCATTTTATGACAACCTGAACTCTACATAGATACAGTCATAGCTAGGAATTTGGGAATACATGTATTCTGGGTGGTCCAAATAATATTACAACTCCACGCACTAAGTTTGATGTACTTTATTCACACAAGAACCTTTCATATCTGCCTATCGGTTTTTACCCTGATTAAACAATTTTGATTACAGGGTATAAAGCTCACAGTTAAAAAGAAGTAACCAATATAAGAAAGAGTAGAAGAGATAATAAAGAAAACATACTGAATTAGGATGAGCTTTGGTAACTTGAAAGGAAATCTAATTAAGGAAAAGAAACCACTCAAACTGCACAAAGATCTCGAAGTATATATTGGTTAACTGAATTTAAATTAAAACAAAAACAAGAAATATTTAATATAAGGCACATGCCATTCACTCATCATTTTATCCTACAAGTACTACTGAAATAATAACTAAAGTTCACTATGAGCTTTCAAAAGGTTATGATCTTTTAAGGAAGGCAGGGTTAAATGTAATCCAGTTTTGGCATGGATAAGCTGAGCTAATTTCTATGCTTACAGGCAATAATCATCAGGCATTTGGAAAATTCAGCTATCCAGACAACCCATTCTGTAGATAAGCTAGATAGTTGAGAGTTTAATTTCATATTCCTAAGTGTGTTCATCAATAAACAACTTCCATATCCTTGTATATACAGATTTTTTAAATGTATGAGACTATAAACTGATTGCATTTCACTTAAGAGGACTATAAATTTTACTGAATATTAGTAACTAGGATTCATAGCCATTTTATAATTTTTTTAAGATTCTGTTTTTTTGAGAAAGAGAGAGAGAGCACAAGCAGGAGGAGGGGCAATGGGAGAGGGAAGAGCAGATTCCCCACTGAACAGGGAGCCAGATAAGGGACTTTATCCCAGGACCCTGAGATCATGACCTGAGCTGAAGGCAGATGCTTACCCGGCACTGCCTCAGGTAAGCATCTCACCTGAGTCATTCAGGTGTCCCACATTCTGATACTTTTTGTGACTTGCATCAAGTTACTCATTCTCTCTGAGCTTTGGTGTCCTAACTGCACCTTTGTAAAATGGGCTATCTTTTTCACAGATTCACGATGAAAACGTTTGTATAGTGTTAACACTGTTTGCTTTACGGTAAGCACAAAGTATCTTAGTCCCTTTCTGCTTTCTCCTGCATTATTATTATTTGTGTAATGGAATATTAGGATGGGCCACTTTCTGTTTCTATTTCATCCATGGCATCTATAGAATAGATAGCAGACACTGAAGTGAGTGAGATAAATATCCCCAAGACAGATTTTATAAAGAAATGGTTGAAAACCAATATCCTAACTTTTGGACAGATCAAGGATATCAAAGATGCTTGATATCAAGGATATCTGCTTAGGATGTGAAGCAGAGGGGATTGTGAAGACCTTTATCTGGAAAGTGTCATAGTAGTCCCCACCCTAAAGAAAAGTATTGCTAGAGTGAGAGTCTCTTCTCCTTCTCCTCAAAACTAATGATGGGGGTGCAGAGTGTAACAGGATACATTAGAGAGCTTGAAATAAATTATCTGTGTTTGGGAGGGCAGTGGCTGATTCACTTCTGAGGAAGCAAGAGTGGCCAAAGGCTGTAGGATATTACGATGATGGGAATAATAGTTAAAAAAATTAACATGCATTAATATAGCCTTTACAACATTCCAGACACTGTTCTAAGCACTTAATATATATTATCTTATTTAATTCTCACAACTTCATAAAGTGCACGAGGAATCCAACAGTTACACAGATAGAAAATGATATAGCTTGGGTTTAAAATGAGAAAATTTGTCTCCAAGAGCCCATGGGTTTCAAAATTATATGGGGTTAATTATCACTTACAATGGGGTTCAATCAAAATAAAGTAACTTGGTAATAAGAAAACCGAGGGGGGTAATTTTCATATGATCTCTTTGAAAATGAAACACTATGTATTTGTATATTTCTATGGCTGTGGTATACTGAGGAGTACATGGAATATTTTAGTCAGAGAACTGGTAATTAGTGGAATTGGGCTGCAAACCCAGGACAACTGAAATATAAAGTTCACTGTACTCAGATTCATAATGTGCAAATAGAGGATAACAGGATTTATTTAATATTGAGTTTTTCCTTTGAAAAAGCAAAGACTAGCAAAGTGGTTCTCAAAGTATGGCCCAGGAATTCCATGGGACACCCAGGACATTTTCGGGGGTCCATGAGGTAAAAATCATACGTAGGTAAAAAATCCATTTGAAGCACAAAACAGAGAAATGGATTTTGGTATAAGTGATGTGCAATGTGGAACTTTAGGGTATTACCAAAAACTCCCTATAATTATTGAAACGGATATTAGAGACTTTTTTCTAACTACTTGCGTGAGGACTGCTTTTCTTCTTATATATAGTCAAAACATCATATATATATACACACACAGTCTAATAAATATAGACTGTGACATATATATGACTATACATAGGTTATATGCTACATACATAGTGATATCATCATAGTCATACAGCATATACACAGTCAAAATTGCATACTACTGAATGCAGACATATGGAAATCCAACTATCTTCTATATCCCTAGACATTAAAGATATTTGAAAAACAAACAATGCCGCTCTTCTCACTACTTTTTGCTTTGTTTTGGAAAATACAGTCACTTTTCATAAAAGATTTTATTGCTTTTAAAATGTCACAAATGTAGTATCTTTGTTTCTAAATGGATTAATGCATTTTTAATTCCCCTCAGTTTTATTTCAATTAATGGATATAACCAACATAAACAAAAAGTTGAGGGGATCCTTAGTAAGGATGAAAAGTAGTTCTGAGTCCAAAAAGTTTGAGAAAAATCGGCCCATATTAGCTTCTCAATAAAGACCAGTACTTCCACCCTTCATTTTGTTAATAATAGGTACAAGGTTTTGTTTTGTCTTTTTAATCTTTAAAAAAATTATTTTTAATTGCAACTTAAAAGTATGTCATTCTATATGTAAGGGCTCTAAATGACTATGTTACTTAATTGTATAAACACTGTGGAATTGTTACTAATCCAGTACACTCTTAATATTTGGTAATACAATGAAGTCTCTGAGTTACAATGTTATTTTCTATTGTGTTTTGCACAGTAGAGTTTGTAATAATCTAGCATACTCTTAGAAATTGTTTTGTTTGATTATAGCACCTACTGGGAAATGAAAAAGGTATCTGATCCTGATGCCTGGGTGGCTCAGTGGTTGAAAGTCTGCTTTCAGCTCAGGGTGTGATCCTGGAGTGCCTGGATCAAGTCCCACATCAGGCTCCCTGCATGGAGCCTGCTTCTCCCTCTGCCTGTGTCTCTTCCTATCTCTCTTTGTGTCTCTCATGAATAAAGAAATAAATAAAATCTTTTTTTTTAATTTTTATTTATTTATTTATTTATGATAGTCACAGAGAGAGAGAGAGAGAGAGAGAGAGAGAGAGAGAGAGAGGCAGAGACACAGGCAGAGGGAGAAGCAGGCTCCATGCACCGGGAGCCCGATGTGGGACTCGATCCCGGGTCTCCGGGATCGCGCCCTGGGCCAAAGGCAGGCGCCAAACCGCTGCGCCACCCAGGGATCCCCAGAAATAAATAAAATCTTAAAAAAAAAAAACCAAGTATCTGATTATCTCAAGTGGAAGAGCAATCCATATAATATCCGAGGAAAAAGGGGTATTCTTTTAGCGTGATACAGTTAAGAAATCACTAATAATATCAAGTTATTTAACTAATAATTACAAATGCTGTTAATTTTGTTTTGTTTTCCCTAAAATATTGAAATTAATTAATTGTATGGATCATGAAGTTCCTATTGTGGCAGATTTTCATATCAACAATGGGCATAAAACTTTGAAGACAGTATAAATTAAAGCTCAACTTGCTATTTGTATTTAAAATTAAAGTTCCTGTTGTCTTTAAAAAAGTTTAATCCACAATCCTCTTGGCTATAGATATTCAAAAATATTAAAAGTTTATATCTAATAAGAGGAAGGCATAAAACAGTAAAACAGAGAACTCAAACTTTCATTAAGTTTATATTTAATAATACAGTGGACAGCCAAAGACCTGAGGCACAGGGGGGATGCTCTTTTAGGTCAAAATAAGTTTGGAAGCAGTTTCCTTTTTGACCAGAGCTGTCTTGCCTGGGTCTAGCTCCTTAGGCAGAGACAAGGAGAGATGAGAAGCTCCATGCAGGAGCAGGGTCCAGCAAGAGCTGGATATTCTCCATGAATGTTCCTGCCCCAAGGAGAGGTGAGGACGGCAAGCTGAGAAGCTGAGAAAGACCGTGAGCTCTGCAGCAATGGCGGGAGAGGTGGGGTGCAGAAGAGGGCAGAAACTGGGTCAAGTTCAAATCAGAAAGGCAAAGCAACAAAAACACAGAGAGGAGTGTGGCTGAGCTTCAGAGTTGAAGAGAAAGAAGCTTAATATGCAGTGGATAAGATCTGGCAGTTCAGTCTCTAAATCTGAAAAAGCTGGCACCAGCAGGTCATTTTTTTTTTCTCCACAGCCAAACCCTTTGTAGGGACAAGGATAGCCTCATCCAGGCTGATCACCTCTCTGCACCACCCAGCAGAGCTCGAAAAGCTGAGCCCTTGAACCTGCAAAGATGTAAACTAAATAGAGAAAAACTATTTCCAGAAAACTGGCAGCCACAGCCTGAGATCTGCAAAGATTGCACAAGAAAAGGAAATAATCAGTGCTATAGTGGGACAGTAGACAGACTGTGCACACAGAACCTTTGATTAAGCAAAGACAGAAAACCTTTAGAATATGTCTTGATAGGAGGAAGTAGCCATCCTTGTATAGATCACTACAAAACAAACACAGCCAGAAATGAACAGGTGGTGCAGAATTAAGAACTAGGATGATTAATAAAAGGTCTGCAGAACACACGGTTGAAGAAAATTCTCTTTGCACACATGTGGCTAAGGATTTCAGTACTTCCGCAGTTCTGAGAGACTAGAAGGAAACATGTGCTATCCATCTGATTCTTATTTATGTTTCAGTGTACTGTCTAATAAATCATATTGTATTCCATGTGTGATTTCAGCCATTCTCACATCATTTAGGCTGTATTCTGCAAGTCCACGTTAGAAGAACCTCTTCAGTTAGTGTTAAATGAAAATATTTGAAACAGATAGATCCCAAGCTGACAAATGCTGAGAATATTCCCAGGCTGAGCAGATAAGGAGTGCTGCACTACTTATAGAGCTATGTTTAACAAAGCGAGTCCTTTATAATTACATTTTTTAGCCAAAATATTAACAGGGATATTTAAGATTTTAGTTGTTTTCCCTATTGCCCACGTGTCTTTTCTCCATCTAATAACATTTCATATTTCCTATTTTCTTCAATAATGAATTTTTGTTTTTTACTTAGAAGGCTAAGAATCACTACAGAATGGAAAACACTATAAAATGTTTTGCCAAAAGATGAATGAAAATGTTCATTTACTTCAAACATATGATTATTAAATATCAATCTTTAAAATCTTTTGAAAACAATATAGATTATGAAATCTCCACTCAATTATAGCATAAGTTAATTGCTTTATTCCCAGATGAAATTTTTCTTCATATTTACTCTGGGCAATTTCTGTCAGATACTATTGTACAATGATATATCATAATTGGTTCTGCTTTGGCTTGTCATGATTGCATAAAAGATTAAAAGTTTACCCATGGGTAAAAATAAATTACATATACTAATGAATAAGAGTTCCATCAGAAAAAAATATCTGGGCTATAGAATTTATACAATGCAAACTATATATTATTTCAGGAATGAATTTAAATATCAAACTTGGCCAAACTGGCCAATCTGCATTAAGGAGATTTCTGCTGCTGAGCAATACACGTAGCTCATCATTTAGTATTCTAGTCACAAAGGTGACATGGTTTCCATTCCTGGCATTTTAGTCCATTGAGCCTAAAGAACTAACTCATTATTCCATACTCAGAGCCAACATTTTCTACTTGAGACACAATTCTAACAAAATTAATGTGAGATGAGGATGGCATTAATTCATTTCTAGCTAAATTAGTTCTCCAGACTTTGACAGGCTGCATAGTTACAGTGTACAGCATTGAAAGCTACATGGTTTTATACAATGAAAAATATATGCTTAAAACTGAAAAAACACAGTAGATCTTGCTTATGTAGATTCCCCCCCTTCCCGGGGACACTATTAAAAAAGGTGCCACTGAGTGTTGTATAAATCCAAAAGGTGGATCTCTTTTTATAACCAAATGTTTAATGAAGCCAAAATGCATTTATTTACCTCTGGAAGAAATCCATGGCCTTTATTAACTTTTTGACAATAATTGAGGTGTTTATCTACAGTCTAAAGATACACAAGTTACATACTAATACAGTACATACTAATATAGTATTAGTACATACTAATTCAGTTTTCTACTACTTATACAGATAATTTGAGTATTTTAATCAGAGATCTATTACCACATTTCTTTTATTTCCCTATATTAGTTTCACTTAATATATTCAATGTGACTAATTTAGCTACTTAAAGACTCCTGAACCTCTTTACAAAAATGCTTTTATCTGTGGAGCCCTTACTAATTAAAAATAAAAGACATAAAGTACAAATATAATTTTTTAATACAGAGTTCAATGCTACTACAAAATAAATAGATAAATCTGGACACTCATTATTAGAACAAATTTGTAAATAAGTACCTGGCATTTGATACATGACTTCTAAGCTCTTGGTTTTAAAATAGAAGAAATGTAAACTGTCAATTTATTAAGGAAGTGACAAAGTTACCACTGGATTAAAGTGGAAAGACTTAAAAATCTACTATAATAGATTGTAATAGTCAATGTTGAGATTAATAATTCATAGAAATTTTGAACATGTGCTTGTATCTTGCTCATATAAGAAAAGAAAGCTTGGTTCATTGCTCAATGTAAATTAATAGCTAATGTGTTTATGAATCAGTTGACCATACCAAAAAAGAAAATAAACTGTCTCCATGAAAATTGTATGTTTAAGACAACTTCTATTTACCATGCTGAAACTCTTCAAAAGTCATTTTACCTACCTAAAATCATCAGGGGAATAAAGCCAGGATATACTTAAGAACCATTCCAAAACATTATGATAAACTTTCTGTCATTAACGACAAATATTTTTATGCAAGATATTTTAAAAATGCCACAGTTCATGTAGCACAATTGCTTCAGAAATATAATGATTGTCAAAGATTATATTTGGTGTTTGGAAAATCATTCACTAAGTATTTGCTGAAGTTTAGACATTAAATAGGGACTTCTGAGTTAAGACGGCTAAAATATCTTTATGGAAATTTTCTCCACTGATCCTTAATAAAATGAACAACAAATGGTTGTATAAAAAATTACCAAGGGTATTGAGACAAGCAAAATAGGCTAACATAATACGATAATCTTCAAAAACTAATAAGCAAGACAGGGAGAAAGGAATGATGTGGAGGAAGCCTTGGAAAAAGAAGAAGAGAAGTAAGAGGTAGAAGAAGAGGGGGGAGAGACAAATGGACAGACAAACCATTGACCAGACACATGCTCCCTGGTGTGGTGTTGCTGACAGCAGTACAACTGGCATCTAATTCTGCCTCCACAGTCCACATTGCAGAATCACAAATTTTGACAGTTCTCACTAATAATGCTTAAAAGTAACCCAAGCATGTATCCATATTAGTAAAACAGAGCAGAAGTGAAGACTCTGGAGATAGGAAATAAATGGGAGGGTGGGCTCAAAGTCCAAGGGTTGGCTCTTCAGAAATCATATATACCCCTTATCCCCAAAGTTAGAGGGAGCGAATCCAGAATTGAGCATTTGATAAAATTTCAGATAGAGAAAAAAAATCTAACAATGACTATGTACCACCCCAGTTTAGCCTTCCCCATATGTTCATCTGCCGTTACCTCCCGCTATAGATAGTATGGATAAAAAAGCAAATGCACAGCCTTCAGTCTACAGCTTTGAAAGAAAAACTAACTGTGGTCTCAGAGACAATGGGAAGATTAAACATGTCAACTATATTCTAGCGAAGCAGATAGAACATCTCTTTGGAATTGCAAAGAAAGAAATGTCAACCACGTAAGGTGGAATTCCTCACAATTATTTCATTGTATAAAATAACATTAAGAATGTGCTTTCTAAGCTCAAAGATGAAACATTAACATTAACATTAAGAATGTGCTTTCTGAGCTCAAAGATGAAATGAAACAAATATATGAATATATGATATTTATGGCTATCATAAACTTAAGAACAGGAACTAAATGTATAGCAGTCTATATTAAGTTGAAAGTCATTTAAGTTCAAACACATTCTAAAAAAATCCTTTTTGTTTTTTGCTCCCCCCTTCAGGTTTCCTGTATATGCTGTCATGTTTTTTCATCTCAAAGATCTATTTATTTATTTTAGAGAGAGGGAAGGAGAGAAAGAGAGCCTGGGGTGTGAAGGAGCAGAGGGAGAGGGAGTCTTTCAAGTAGACTCCACACTGGGCACAGAACTCAATCTCAGGACCCTGAGATCACAACCTGAGTTGAAACCAAGAGGTGGATGCTCAACCAACTGCACCACCCAGGCACGCCCAATGCTGCCATGTTTTATGTCTCTTAATTTGTAATTTTCTTATGTCTAATTATGGCTTTTTTCCCACTTAAAGAAGCCTTTTTAAACATTTCTTGTAAGTCTGGGTAAGTGGGGATAAACTCCTTTAACTTTTGTTTGTCTGGGAAATTATTTAGCTCTTCTTCAAATCTGAATGATAACCTTGTCAGGTATTCTTGGTTGTCCTAGAGAGTATTATGCTAAATGAAATAAGCCAGATTGAGAAAGACAAATACTATATGATTTCACTCATATGAGGAACCTAAAAAAACTAATGGAAAAAGAGACTATCAGAAAGCAGGATCAGACATAAACAGAGAACAAATTGATGGCTGCCAGAGGGGAGGGGATGGACAAAATAGGTGAAGGAGAGTAGGGGATACAAACTTCCAGTTATGGAATGAATAACTCACAGGAATAAGAGGTGCAGCATAGGGAATATAATCAATGATGCTGAAATTGTGTTGTATGGGGACAGGGCACAGATGGGAGCTACACTAGTGGTAAGCACAGCATAATGTATAGAGTTGTCAAATCACTATGTTGTACATCTGAAACAAATGTAACATTTCATGTCAACTATACTCAGAGAGAGAGAGAGAGAGAGAAAGAAAAAAAAGACAGAAAGACACAAAGAAACAAAGAAAGAGGGAAGGAGGAAGGAAGGAGAGAAGAGAGAGGAACAAACTGAAGGTCAAAATTCCACCATTATGTAACAATACATAATTAAGAAACAGCAGAAACAAAATTGATTTGATGAAAAATCAAATAAGGACGTTGAAGAAACATTGAGGCTTACATAGTGAATGCTTATTTTTTTTAGTGTAAGAGATTAAAATGATTAGAACAAAACAAATACAGAAGCAAGACAAAGGGAATCAAGCATAAATTTGTGTCTGTGAAGTACAGAGCCCAACAAATGCAAGAGAAGATGCATTTTAAACCTATAATTCCTTCAAATTAAAAACAAAACAGAACAAAACCTGAACCTAAACATTGAAGAATATACTGTATTTCAAATAAATGTAGTACAAAACAGTCCATGCCAGGACGTGATCTAGTCAACCTACTCACTCCCCAGATTCCCTTATCCTCCTCAAAAATATTACTTCACGGGATGGAAAACATTAGGCTAGCAGCAGATTTTTCCAAGATTCAGCTCTTTATAATTAATAAACCAATGCCTCCAGTGGTCTAGGGTAACAGTAGTGTAATCCAAGAGCTCCATAACCACTTAAGATGTTACTCATGTGTAAAGGCACCTGGCAGGTATTCTCAAACAGGAGCAAATTAAGATACTGCAATACCCAGAAGCCGTTTTCACAAAGACAAACAAAACAAAACAAAACAAAACAAAACACCCAGAAACAAGTAAATGATCAATTCATCCAATTAAGAGATAAATGAAAATAAACACTGAAGAGTTGAGAATCCATGGGAGAAGGAACTGGTGGGGCACACTGAAATGAGTTACAGACAGAACTGTTAATGAAATTTCAAGGGATCTGAGGTTACAGAACAGAATATGCACGTTATCATATTCTTACATATCATGTAATAATAATATACTTTACCAAAATGAAAAGATGTGAAAGTGCTAATGTATTCTTTCAAACAGGGAATCAATGGAGTTAAAACTGAAATGGGTAGTTTTGAAAAATGACTCTAATCTTAAAAAGAAGTTTATAATTTCTTCTCAATCTTAACCTGTCCTCTTCTCCATTGCCTTTTGATCTTCTTTCCTCCCCTCTTTTACACTCCCTTTAACCTTAGATGCAAACTTTTTAGAAGTACTATATTGACCGAAGAATCATTTACTTGACACAAATTTTCTTCATTTTCATGTCACTTATTTTCGTCTATGAAATTCAAATAAAACCCTAGTTGGTTTTTAATTTAGAAACACATCTATACTATGATGTCCATATTATAAATTATCTCCATGCATTTATCAATCCATCTACCCACCCGTGCATTCATATCTCTGGGTGTGTTTCTGCACAGACAGAAGGGAACTGGTGCATCGAGACATGTATGGGATGGTGTTCAGCTAATTTTTTGTTGTTGTTGTTTTAAAGATTTTACTTATTCATGAGAGACACAGAGAGAGAGAGAGAGAGAGGCAGAGACATAGGCGGAGGGAGAAGCAGGCTCCATGCAGGGAGCCCGATGCGGGACTGGATCCTTGACCTAGATCATGCCCTGAGCCTAAGACAGATCCTCAACCACTGAGCTGCTCAGGTGTCCCTCATTCAGTCTTTTTAATTTAGATGTCAGTCTCTGCATTCTGGTCATTCTTTAGACTTTTCTGCAAAATCTCCAGATACAGATTTAAAAATGATTTTAATAAAAATATATCCAAGTATCCCCACTGGGAAAGATTTAATTTAAGGACATTGATATTTTCCAATAGCCCTTTTTCATGATTCAAGAATCATGATTCAAGATCAAAGCAGGTATTAATTTGTTTCAAAATCTTTCTGATAAACAACTCAAACGTTTCACTCATCACAAGTCTGAATGAGCATTAACACTTTTTTAAAAAGTAATCAACCTGGGAGAGCAATCTGTCTTTCTCTAGCAAAGTGTTTAAGTGTGGCCTTTTTCTTCACTAGGAAGGTACAACAAAAAGTGGGTTAGTCTTTAAACTGTCAGTGTTCAAAGTCAATGGATAATTCATAGAATGCTAATCCTATCTGAGGAAAAAGTTTTAATGTTAGTTCACTTGAAATGGTTACGTTTTATTAAATGTTGAGAGGATTGATCATTGAGAGAATAATAATTTTCAAGTTGAAACCAATTTGGTAAAACAAACAAAAATATGGCTTTCATGATTTTGTTCCTTATTCAGAATTTTTCCTTTACCTATTGATTTTGAAGTTGAGATTTAGTAAGACACATTAAAACCCTAAATAGATTTTAGTAAAATTATATAAATCTTGGTAGAAAAAAATCTCATGAACCTGAGAAAGAAAAGACCCTTTAAAAATCTAAGTATTTGGAAAAAAATATATATAAGTATTTGGCAGCTAGTATCTTAGATCAATGCAAAAGAATAGCCACTATATTGTTCATGTAAATAATACTGTTTATAAAAAATAATATCTTCCTCCCAAGACTCAGCATATTCATTGGGTAAAGCTAATTTTAGATTTTTTTTAAATTTTTATTTATTTATGATAGTCATACAGAGAGAGAGAGAGAGAGAGGCAGAGACACAGGCAGAGGGAGAAGCAGGCTCCATGCACCGGGAGCCCGACGTGGGATTCGATCCCGGGTCTCCAGGATCACGCCCTGGGCCAAAGGCAGGCGCCAAACCGCTGCGCCACCCAGGGATCCCCAGGTAAAGCTAATTTTAAATGAAAACATTTAAAACTTAAGTTTCCACCAGTCTTCTTAGTATTTCTTAGGAGTGAAGATCAGCATTTTCCCCTCTGTTTTTTAGAAGAAAGTTTTTATTGTTGTTATTATTAATAGCAATAAATAAAATGTCTTTTATTTATATAGTATTTACCAAAGTGCAAGGTAAAGTGAAGAGAGTATTGATTATCTAGAAGATTTATACTTTTACTCTCACCTCTGTTAAAAAAGAGAGACAACAGGCCTTAAACCCAGTCACTTTGTGCTAAATCCCATTATTAACAAACCAATAATAATACCTAACCTAAATGCAGTTTTAACCTCTCCCAGTAATGTAATCTTAAACCATTAAGTCTGGAATTTCCTGGTCAGCACTGGTGGGGTAAGCCATCCAACAGACACTAACCCCTGCTGTGACTCCCTCACTGCACTCTCCCACCCGCCCTAAAGAAAGATGAGGTCATCTGCTCTTTCCTGGTCCCCGCACCCCCTTGCCAGTTAAATCTCCCATCTTGTACAGCTTTCTGTAGAGCAACTTTTTATCTGCCGGATGGAATGCTGTGTCGTTCATGAATCACTGAATAAAGCCACTATGACCTTTCAATTTATTCAGTTGAATTTTGTTTTTTAACACCTCCCTTTATTGTTTTTTAATGTTTTTTTAATAGTTATCACTCCATAATTCTTTGTTTTAAGTGTTCTACTCCTCCCAATTTATAAACTTTTTTTCATTTTTATTCAGTGACATGTTACTTAATTTTACAATATGGTAATAAATTTTAACGTTTCCTCATTTAAATCTCTCACATGGTTAAATACTATTTTATGTTGATATCCTTTTTGGACTTAATTTCTCAGATATATAATTCAAGTTCCCAAAGTTTTTTTTTTTATAAATTAATTTTTATTGGTGTTCAATTTACCAACATACAGAATATCACCCAGTGCTCATCCCGTCAAGTGTCCCCCTCAGTGCCCGTCACCCATTCACCCCCACCCCCCGCCCTCCTCCCCCTCCCCCACCCCTAGTTCATTTCCCAGAGTTAGAAGTCTTTATGTTCTGTCTCCCTTTCTGATATTTCTTACACATTTCTTCTCCCTTCCCTTATATTCCCTTTCACTATTATTCATATTCCCCAAATGAATGAGAACATACACTGTTTGTCCTTCTCCGGTTACTGTGGCCAAGTTCAAAAAGGGTGTTGCCTGAGTTCTCCTCTAGGATTTTGATGGAATCTTGTCTCACATTTAGATCTTTCATCCATTTTGAGTTTATCTTTGTGTATGGTACAAGAGAGTGGTCCAGTTTCATTCTTCTGCATGTGGATGTCCAATTTTCCCAGCACCATTTATTGAAGAGACTGTCTTTCTTCCAGTGGATCGTCTTTCCTCCTTTATCAAATATTAGTTGACCATAAAGTTCAGGGTCCACTTCTGGGTTCTCTATTCTGTTCCATTGATCTATATGTCTGTTTTTGTGCCAGTACCACACTGTCTTGATGATCACAGCTTTGTAGTACAACCTGAAATCTGGCATTGTGATGCCCCCAGATATGGTTTTCTTTTTTAAAATTCCCCTGGCTGTTCGGGGTCTTTTCTGATTCCACACAAATCTTAAAATAATTTGTTCTAAGTCTCTGAAGAAAGTCCATGGTATTTTGATAGGGATTGCAATGAACGTGTAAATTGCCCTGGGTAACATTGACATTTTCACAATATTAATTCTGCCAATCCATGAACATGGAATATTTTTCCATCTCTTTGTGTCTTCCTCAATTTCTTTCAGAAGTGTTCTATAGTTTTTAGGGTATATTTTGAGAACCATTTGAATGGTAAATGGTTCTCCAACCTTTTATTTTCAGGTTGTAGGTGTCCTTCTGTCTAAAATGAGTCTCTTGTAGACAGCAAATAGATGGGTCCTGCTTTTTTATCCAGTCTGAAACCCTGCGCCTTTTGATGGGGTCATTGAGCCCGTTCACGTTCAGAGTTACTATTGACAGATATGAGTTTAGTGTCATCATGATATCTATTTAGTCCTTGTTTTTGTGGGTTGTTCCACTGAACTTCTTCTTAAAGGGGAATTTTAAGAGTCCCCCTTAAAATTTCTTGCAGAGCTGGTTTGGAGGTCACATATTCTTTCAGTTCCTGCCTGTCTTGGAAGCTCTTTATCTCTCCTTCCATTTTGAATGAGAGCCTTGCTGGATAAAGTATTCTTGGTTGCATGTTCTTCTCATTTAGGACCCTGAATATATCCTGCCAGCCCTTTCTGGCCTGCCAGGTCTCTGTGGAGAGGTCTGCTGTTACCCTAATATTCCTCCCCATGAAAGTCAGGGACTTCTTGTCTCTTGCTGCTTTAAGGATCTTCTCTTTATCTTTGGAATTTGCAAGCTTCACTATTAGATGTCGAGGTGTTGAACGGTTTTTATTGATTTTAGGGGGGGATCTCTCTATTTCCTGGATCTGAATGCCTGTTTCCCTTCCCAGATTGGGAAAGTTTTCAGCTAGGATTTGTTCAAATACATATTCTGGCCCTCTGTCCCTTTCGGCGCCCTCGGGAACCCCAATTAAACGTAGGTTTTTCTTCCTCAGGCTGTCGTTTATTTCCCTTAATCTGTCTTCATGGTCCTTCAATTGTTTATCTCTTTTTTCCTCAGTTTCCCTCTTTGCCATTAACTTGTCTTCTATGTCACTCACTTGTTCTTCCACCTCGTTAACCCTCGTCGTTAGGACCTCTAGTTTGGATTGCATCTCATTCAATTGATTTTTAATTTCTGCCTGATTGGATCTAAATTCTGCAGTCATGAAGTCTCATGAGGCCTTAATGCTTTTTTCTAGAGCCATCAGTAGCTGTATAATAGTGCTTCTGAATTGGCTTTCTGACATTGAAGTGTAATCCAGATTTTGTAACTCTGTGGGAGAGAGGGCTGTTTCTGATTCTTTCTTTTGAGTTGAGGTTTTCCTTCTAGTCATTTTGCTCAGTGCAGAGTGGCCAAAAACAAGTTGTATTGGAACACGGGGGGGTATCACTGGTCCGTCCAGCTGGTCTTCTGGGGGAGGGGCCTGCTGTGCTGATTTTCAGGTGTTAGCACTTGGGGGGAGCTACTCTGCCCCTGCCTGCTGCCGGGCTCAGCGGGGGTTGTTTACCCCGTGAGGCCCCAGGAGGAACAGCCGCAGTGGCGGGGCCAGCTGTGGAGCCCTGGAGTCAGCTCCCGCAGTAGCTCCAGAGCTCTCCGTCTGCAGGGCCTGGAGGCTCCGGGGCGGGGCCGCTGATCTGCTCAGCTCGGGACAGGAGCGTCCTCGCTGTCCTGGGCCCTCCCGGCCTCTGCCTGTCCCGGGGGAGGCCGGATCCTGGGCTGTGTCCCGGCGCCCTGTGCTCCGGGGCCTGCGCTGTGGGATTCGCGCTCCCGCCCCGCAGCCCCCTCCGCGGAGCCGCCGCCCGCGCCCCTCCGAGCTGCTCCGGCCCCGCCGTGAGCGCTGCAGCCCTTAGGGAGCTCGGCGCACTCTCCCGGGGCGCAGGTGTCTGTTAGTGTCCCCGGGAGCCCGAGGGCATCCCCGCCCTCCTGGGTCCTGCTCCAACTCCCTGCGAGCCCCTTTCCGCCCGGGAAGGTTGGTGCAGCTCCTGCTCCTCCGGGACGGGGCTCTCCTGTCCTGGGGACACTCGCCCCGGCCTCAGCCCGGCTCCTCGCGGGGCCCCTCCCCCTCGGAGGCCTTTTGTTCCTTTATTTCTCTTTCCCCGTCTTCCTACCTTGATAGAAGCGCGGACTCTTCTCACTGTAGCGTTCCAGCTGGTCTCTCTTTACATCTCAGGCCGAATTCGTAGATTTTCAGGATGATTTGAAGGTTATCTAGGTAATTTGGTGGGGACAGGTGGCTCGGGGACCCTGCTCTTCCGCCATCTTGCCCCTCCTCGAAAAGATTATCCCAAGTTCCCAAAGTTTTACATCATTTTTTTTCTTCTCTTCTTTTGCAAATGTAACTCTCTACTAATTCCTTTTTTTTTTTTTTTTTTTTTTTTACTAATTCCTTTTAGGATGGCTTTTATACTTTAATTACATCTTTTGATTTCATATGCTTTAACTGTGACCAGTAGGGAGCAGGAGTGTAAGGCTATGAATAGAGCCAATTCCAAACCACCAACAGGAGACTGGAACTCTCTCGATAGAAGGTAGCATCTATCCAAAGTTAGTTCATCAGAAAGTCTTACTCCTGAATGCCATGAAAGAATGACAGCGCAAACATTCCCAGGACAATAAGGGCTGTTCACATGGAAATGGTAAACCTGACCTTTTAGAGTAGTGCTGTCTTTTGACATTCTCTGTAATCAAGTCATCATATAAGAAGCTTTATGTTCTGAAGTTCATGGTTTCAGATAAACTTTGACTAAAATATGCTGTGACACTAGAGCAGGACAGCAGGATAATACCACTTTACCTGACTTTGTGAGAAGCTAGATGGTGTTGAAATTCCTAAAAAAAAAATGATAGAAGTCATACTTGTGTTTCTATAGTAGCTCACAAATAAAGGCCATGTTTTAAATTTTGAACCATTCTGTTCATGACTAGTTATAGCATGGGGTGAGAGAATATTTCAGATCATGTACCCATTTCAGTTTTTCTTCTTGTGTCGACTTCTAGGAACTAAAAGCCAATTCAGTCTCACATTAGGTCTAGTTTTTGCTTTGACATAATTTTAATTATCTGTTCATATTTTATATGCCTCTGTATGCCACTTCAAGCAGATTTTGGGCTAAATCGGGTGAATAAACACACAGAGACATGAGATAATTGGCAAAATAACCCTTTGAATTAGTTGAAACAGCATAGCCACTTTTCAAATAAGCATACCAGGCATGGAGAAGGAAAGCTACTCGTATAAATCAGATAGGTATGTAAGTAACAGTTCTAGAATTCTAAACTTAGAATCTTGAGTCCTGCTTAAACCAATGTTCTTTCCATTATCTTGTTTGTATGTGACTCTCATCTGCTAGGATATTGTTTCTTCAATGTGTTGTACTCAAATTTTTCTTTTAAAGATTTTATTTATTCATGAGTGGCACAGAGAGGTAGAGACACAGTTAGAGGAAGAAGCAGGCTCCTGTGGGGACCCCGATGAAGGACTCGATCCCAGGACCCCAGGATCACAACCTGAGCTGTGTATTTGCCAGTTAGATGTGTTCTCTGTAATACGCACCCCTTTAAAAATCTAGCTTTTGGGGCACCTGGGTGGCTCAGTGGTTGAGCGTCTGCCTCTGGCTCGGGACTCAGGCATCCCTGCACTCAATTTTTTTTTTTAATTTATTGATTAGAGAGAGAGTGTGAGTGCATGCAAGAGTACACTAGCAGTATACAGCAGTGATTTTAATTTTGCTAACAAAACACTTTATCAAATACAATAAATATATTATTACTTGCTGTTACATCTGAACTAGGTTGGTAACATTTGGAAAAGAAGGTATTACGGAATCAGGAGAGAAAAAGAGAAATGAAGTAAAGCCAGTTCAGCTCAGGAGTAAAAGCCTGTTTTTGCTGTTGCTTGTTTCCTTTAATACTGGGTTACGAGGGACAAAAGAATGTGAGGCAAATTACTGCACATGTCCTCAGAGTTATATTTCTGCAAATGTCGTGGTTAATAGATGAGCAACAAGGGGAGAGGGGACCAGGGTTAGAGCAGGCACATCTAATCAGTTCAGAATGTCCTTCTAATCTGTTTTGAAAGGAAACTGTCATGGGCAGAGCCAATGCTAATGCTGTGGTTTTAAGGAGACTTTGGGAAATGAGCCCTGATAATACATGAAAGCTCTGTAAAGTCCTTTTACAGCAAGCTTCTACTGACTGGTTTCTAAAGCCAGATTCTGGTATCCTGGTTAACAACTGTAGAGTTCCTGGGATTCCTTATCCATCATTTTCCAGGCTGGTATTTCCCAACACAGCTTTTTTTTTTTTTTCTTTCTGAATACTGCTTTTTCCTTGCTTTTTCCTTCTGACTATATTTTTCACATGAAAGCAAAACTTAGATATTGAAAATTTAAGATCCAGAATCAAGGCAATGATTATCAGAAGAGCCATGGAAGTTAATTTTGATTTGCTCTCCTAGTTCAGTTTGAGAGACTGTTCTGTAGTTGCTACTACAAATAGATTTTAAATCTGGTTAAATCCTCAGACAGCAGTATTCTCTTTGAAGAGAGTGAGTGGGAGTCCAAGTGCACAGGTAGCTTTCTAAATGATAAATCCACTCAGAGGGAAACTTGGCCTTCACAAGCTATGCAATAGACCCCAGGTCACCAAACCAATTTTTCAAATGAGAAGACTGTAATCCCATCTTGGAAAGGCTACCTTTAAGCCCATATCTATTTCTCAGGCTAGGGCCATAAAATATCCCTCAATGATATGTTTCCATGATTTCTGAAGTCTTCAAAAAGAGCAAACAACACTTTTTACTGACAACCCTTTCTTCTTTAAAGAACAGGCACTTTACAGAAATTATTGCATTTCTCAACCTCATGCCATACAAATTACACAGTAATTTTACCCTATTTTTATAAGATTATTTGAATAGTTGGGCAAATAACATATTTTAGTCAATGCTAATTGCAAAACAAATTCATTATACAAAAGTTCATTTTAATGCAAAATATATCAACTATTACTGACTTTAACACATTTTTGCACTTATTTTCATAGTTTGAATTACCAATATCTTTGATTAATGTTATATTCTTACCCATCTCATGATGTTTGCAAGTGTCAAAAAGATCAGCCTTATGAATCAAGATCCTTAATTAATTCCCGTACCCCAGAAAAATAGTCAGCAAGTTAGTTACATAGAGAGAAAAGTATTTCTCATCCAGTTCCTGGGTTTAGTGTATACGATATATGACTCTACAAAGTAATGCATTTCTTTCCATCAAAGGCTCTGACTATGAAAGAGCTGGTGGGGAATGTTGATAGCTGGAATGATGAGTGGAGAGTTGCAGAAGAGGAAAACTAAACAGGTTTTCAATTTCTCTAAATTAAGATCCTCAAAAGGAGGGTGACTTTTTTTTTGAAGAAGGAAAGACTTTTAATAAACTGAATGTACTATCAAATGAAAATAAAGTTTGAACTCATGTGCACCATATTTCCACGTATGATTTTTACCTTCATTTCACACATCCACTTTCACAGACATTGGACCCTTAAAATACGGTACATGAAGCTAAGGTAAGAAATTACACATTGTTGTTCACAACAATCTGAGAAAAATCATTTTTTCCAGGGAGATTAAACATCTATGGGCCCCTGCAGCAAGAAGTTCATAAGAATGTCAAAGGAACCTGGCCATATTTAAATGTTGAAATTTCCAGTTTACAATACTGAAGTAAGGCTGTCCCAGGCTGATTCTTCTTTCTGAAGCTAACCAATAAGAATACAAAAACGGGAAAGAGAAACATATCTTGGGTGAAACTAGAAAATGCCACAAACCTGAATCCTTATCTAGGAAGGCAGGTTGCCAAGAGTCGTGAAAATTGTACCTACTCCAGGGAAGAAAAAAATGAACCCATTCCACTGCAGCTCTCAGGCAGTTTATAACCTTCAGTGCCAAGCCAGTCAGTGTCCCTTATCTAGAAAGACAAGATCTGGGGTGTGGGCAGGTGAGCCTCTCCTTAAAGGTCTGCAGGGAGGGTGAAGCCAAATGAGAAAACATACATTCATGGAATCTTCAATGCTGCTTGGGCTTTTGGTTTGTCACTGAGGCAGCTGTGTTTTTGGTGTATGAGAGAAAAGGAGCATGCAATACCTGAGAATGGTGAAATGCAAGCATAAGTCACTGTTAGCCCAGTGAACCCACCAGCCAAGAGCAGAGGCAGTCTCCTTGCAGGGTGGAGGGCTAAGAAGGTCCAGGCCCAGAAGCAATCAACTATTACTACCCTTCAGCTCATCTATCCATGTTACACTCACAAAATTGCTGGGCCAGTAAAAAAGATAACCTCCACTGAATGATGAGCAGTAATTCAGGAAGAAAACCAATTTTAATCAAAACCAAACCAAACCAAACCAAAAAAAAAAGCCCCCCCACACACACATAGAGAAAATGACATGAAAAATAATGGCAAATAAAAAGTCTATAGCAGAAAAATTATGTTGTAAAACAGACAAGAAACTATAGTCCTTGAAACCTAAGAAATTGCCAAAATTGTGACTTCTTTAATGCGTGTACCAGAGGTGAAATTTGAGCTGGAAAAGCCAGAATAAAAATGAAAAAGGGAAAAAGAAAGATAACAAGATCATAGTTTATGTTTATATGGATTTGGGATGCAGTTTGGTTCTTTAATAATTCATCTAGACTATTTTCACTTACATTTAGGATAGAAAACTGAAAAATAAACATAACACATACTTCCATATAAAATAAGATTAAGGAAGCACCACACATCATTTGCAAATATTTTGTTTAAATATAAACTCTAGAAATTTGGTCACCTCAAATCACAGAAGATCAAACTCTTCAAATGTGCCAGTGATATAAATTCAAGCTGAATCAGGAAAATTGTATCAGTCCATGATGACCAAATTGCTGGCCCCTCTGTGCCATCTGGCAATGTCTATGCACCAGAAAGCAGTATGTGAATACATGGAAAGAGTTTAAGATAATATCTCCTTATTTAGCAGACTGACACCAAACACCTTATCTTGAAGTCCCACTGTAGAAGGTCAGGGTTTAGTGTTCTGATATTAACAATTTTTAAAAATTTTATTATTGAAGTATAGCTGATATAAAATGTTATATTCATTTCAGGTATAGAGCAAAATGATTAGACAATTCTATATATTATGCAATGCTCACCAAGGTAAGTATAGTTACCATCTGTCACCATATGTTATTAGAATATGGTGGACTGTATGGGCTGAACTTTTCATCCCCATAACTTATTTAGTTTATAACTAGGCATTTGTATTTCTTAATTCTCGTCACCTATTTCATCTACCCACCAGTTTGTTCTCTGCATTTATGAGTTTGTTTCTGCTTTTCTTTGTTTGCTTACTTTGGTTTTTTAGATTCCACATATAAATGAAATATGTTATTTGTCTTTGATTTATTTCACTTAGTGTAATACCCTCTAGTCCATTCATGTTGTCACAAATAGCAAGATCCCATTCTTCTTTTATGGCTCACTAAAATTCCATTGTGTGTGTGTGTGTGTGTGTGTGTGTGTGTGTATATATATATATATATATATATATATCTCACATCCTTTTTATCCATTCACCTATTCATGGAAACAAGTGGTTTCCATATCTTGGCCATAATAAATAAAGCTGCAATAAGCATAGGAGTGCACATATCTTTTCAAATTAGTGTTTTGTTTTCTTTGGCGAAATACCCACTTGTGAAATTGCTGGATCATACGATATTTCTGCTTTAAATTTTTTTTAAAGATTTTATTTATTTATTCATGAGAGATACCAAGAGAGAGAGGCAGAGACATAGGCAGAGAGAGAAGCAGGCTCCATGCAAGGAGCCCAAAGTGGGACTCAATCCCAGGACTCCAGAACCATGCTCCGGGTGGAAGGGAGGAGCTCAACAGCTGAGCCACCCAGGTGTCCCTCTGCTTCAAATTTTTCAGGAACTTTCATATTGTTTTCCACAGTGATTGCACCAATTTACATACCCAGTAACTATGTACAAGGGTTCCCTTTTCTCTATATTCTTGCCAATACTTGTTATTCTTATCTTTTTTTAAAAGATTTTATTTATTTGAGATAGAAATAGACAGAGAGCAGCAGGGGAGGGGGTGGGGAAGGGGGAAGCAGATTTCCTGCTGAGTACAGAGCCAAACGGGGTGGGGTGGGGGTGGGGGTATCATTCCCCAGACCACCAAGATCATGGTGGTCAGAAGCCCAACCATTCCATCTTAGGACCCCAAGATCTGACCTGAGCTGAAATCAGAGCCCCATCAAATGAGCCACCCAGGTGCCCCATTCCTTGTCTTTATGATACCAATCATTCTGACAGGTGTGAGGTGATATCTCATTGTGGTTTTGATTTGCATTTCCCTGATGACTACTGATATTGAGCATATTTTCATGCATCTGCCATCTGTGTGTCTTCTTTGGAAAAATGTCTACTCAGGTCCTCTGCTCATTTTTAAATCAGATTATTTGGGTTTTTTTGGCATTGAGTTGTAGAAGTTCTTATATAACTTGTATATTAATTATTTATCATTTGCAAATATCTTCTTCAATTCAGTTGGTGCTCTTTTCATTCTGTTGATAGTTTCCTTTGCTGTGCAAAAGTGTTTTATTTTGGTGTGATCCCAATAGTTGACCTTTGGTTTTGTTTCCCTTGTCTGAGGAAACAGATCCAGAAAAATACTGTTAAGGCCAATGTCTAAGAGATTACTACCTCTTTTTTTGTTTAGGAGTTGACAGTAATTTTTTCACTTTCTCTTACAATCTCCTCTAATAGGGTATGTCAAATATTTTAAGGGTTCAGATTCCATAAATAAATAAGTTTGATAGTTTTTAAATTATCTAGATTTTGGTTTTCTCAACTCATATATTTTCAATTTAACTAAGTAATAATTTTTAGTTCAAGAAAAAATATTTATGCCTGATTTGTCCAAAACTTAAAGGCTCAAGGTCTGACCTAGTTTCTTTAAAATACAGTCTTGAACTTTATTTTTTAAATAGTATTTCACATACCCTGCTCAATTTGGGCATGATCATAGTACTTTCTTGCTTTAATGATTGGAAGGAGAGGCCACCCATAGACATATTCTTCTAGACTCTCTCTACACTGAACAGATGGATCATCCATGAATAAATTCAGCAAACCTAACTCAGGATATAAAAGACTGTGGAAATATCAGGTTCAAATGTTCTCCTGAAGAATTTCAGCTTGGCTGCAATCTTTCAAATTCCTGATTTTTCACATTAAGTAGTTGTTTTTTCAGGTTGCTTTGCTCTATAATTCTGAACTCAGCATATGTGTGTATATGTATATTATTAACCATTATACATACAAAATATATGTGAATTTGTTATTCATTTTGTACTCATCCACACATACTTCACTTGGTACAACTTTGGTGTCTATATATTAAGAATTAAAGAGAGCAGGACATTGAGGACCTCAAGATACTGTTGTAAAGGCATATGACTTTGGGTATTACACAGACTAGAATATTGACCAGAGTTGTGCAAAATGGTACCAAAGAGTTTACTCTGTAGACTGACTACATTTTTTTCCCCTTTGTATAGCACAATTATGTTGATTTGTAAATAGGAATTGGTTTCCAGACTATCATTCACTTTTTCTTCATTTAACAATTCATGTCAAATATGTGTATAAATAAGCACTGTTATTGGTGCTAAGAGATCAGGCAGAAAAATCCTTGTCTGCATAGAGCTTACTGTCTTATATAAAGGAAAATATTTTTCTCTTGACTTGGTTATCCTATCAAACAAATTAACATTTTCTTTTTATTTTTTTATCTTTTCTGATTCCAGAAAAATACTTACTTTAAATTTTGGGGGGTAATGAATATGATTTTTTTCCAGTAATACTGGAGTTCAATTATTTATGATTTCCAAATTGCTTTTTAAAGACTAAATGTTAAGAAAAGTTATCTATTTTGAAAATAAATGTGAACAAATATTAATGAATTTCTATTCTTTTAGTAAGTTTAATAATATTTAGCTAATTTATACACTAATTTCAGGAAAATAGAAAGATAATAAGGATTCAAGTTTAAAAATACTTTTTTATCCTGGGGAGCCAAGGTGCTCAGTCTATTAAATGTCCAACTCTTGATTTCAGCTCAAGTCATGATCTAAGGGTTGGGAGACTGAGCCCCACACGGGGCTCAAATACTGGGCATGGAGCCTGCTTAAGATTCTATCTCCCTCTCCCTCTGCTCCACTCTCTCTCTAAAAAAAAAATTAATTTAAAAAATTATATAAATATGTTTTCATCTTAAAAGATAAGAATACTTACCAAGTTAAAATAGAGATGTTTTTTAATTTTAACTACTTGAAAATACAATGTAAAAATATTTTAGTTTAACATTTAGATTTTCAACTTTTAGATTGACTAAAGCCACAAACTGAATGACCTGACACTGAAAGGCATTTATAGTAATAGTATACCAGTAATAGTATAAAGTGAATAACTATAATATTTTCAAGCTCCTCTTCCATACTCACTAATTTTTAGATTGTTTTGAAGATACTATATTAAAACCAATTTTTAATGAAAAAAATTTGCATCCTATCTAGTGATTTCTTTTATTTATAAAACAATTTTCTTGAAATAATTCAGCATAAACAGTTACAAGTATAAAATGGAAACAAAAAACAGGAGGGTATCTTGGATTTTTAAATTACCTATGTATGTGGTCGGTGGCTATTTTGTTTAAAATCATACGCTATAGAAATAAACATGTCTTTTGAAAGTCTTCCTGAGACAGGCGTATCTTCCTTCCTGAAGTGTGAGCTGATTGTATTTCTGAGCATTCCACAGGTAACAGCACATAGGAAGGTACACACTGTGGCCAGAACCTAACAGGTCAATCAATATTAGAGGATCATCAATACAGGAGATTCAGATCTTAGGGCAGGGCAAAGAAATGTGCTGTCCCTGAAGAACAAACATATTACTGATCTAGACAGAATAGATAATGTTCTTTGAACTCATTTTCTAAGGATATAAATGGATTTGTAACGATTTCCCCACTTCTGTCTACCTACTGCCCCTTTATTTTTAACCAATATTGCATAGCTGTAAATGTGTTCAAGGTTAAGAGTGAACTTGTGGCTCTGAGAAAGGCAGCTAAAAGTGTGACATAAAATTCTAGCCCTTAGTAAATCCTGTTAGTATCATACTATAACCAATCTAATAATTAGTTAATGACATAATGAGAAAATTAGATTAAACAAGATAATTTGAAGAACTGTAAAACACAGCATGAGCTGTTATCATTGAGGTAGTACGCCAAATTAATCTTATCAAACCAGACATGCGGTATATCATTTTTGTTGATATGATATATTGAGAAAATGTTTTATTAGATCTCTAATTTTGTACTTTGGATCTGGAAGCAAAGCGATATGAGAAATTCAACAATGAGTCAGAGAGGAGTCCTCTCAACAGGTATATTAAGAGATTAGTTGAAGAGTTGAAATAGCTACCAAAATAATTATAAAACAAAGTAAAAAAAGGGGGGGGTGTCTTTACTGAGATTATAATGATAAAGACTTTAAAACAAATGCAAACATTATTGGTACTACACTTTATTCATGTTTATAGAAGCATAAATAGTTCTTTTAATAAATAAGCTAGATTTAAATGCATCATTATTATTTTGAAATATTTCCTAGGATTGCTGGAGAATATAACACAGTAAGAGGATTCTAAGCTCCCCTTGTTCCATGGACACACCGAGATAACAGCCACATCAGCACAACCAATCCAGAAAATGACTCAAAGACTAGCAGAATAGACTTTCCAGAATTAATCATAGAGAGGAGCACACATAGTTAAGGGTAGGAGGGGCAGAGATGCAGTCAGGAACCCAACTCCCAGCAAGACTAACTATAAATAGGAGGGACACCACCAGCACAGAGAAGGAAGAGAAAGTAGACATCATACCAGGCATCCCAGACATGGAGGGACCTGCACTGGAAGGACAAGTTCTCATGACATTTGCCTTGAAAATCAGGGGGGCTTTGCTTTATGAGTTGTTAAAAACCAACGGGACTTAACTCCAAGTACTTTAAAAAAATCAGCAGGCTTAGCTCTGGAGGAGCTGGGAGAGCCATAGGAAACTAGTCCCTTCCCTGACTATAAAAGCAGCAGTTTGAAAAGTGCCTAGTGTGTACACGAAGGAGATTACTTACTAATCACAGAGCATGTGCTACAGAGGCAGGGATCTTCAGGAGACTTCCCAAGAACAAAAGAGATGACAGGTGCCATTTCTCTCCCCTCTGCATGGTCTAGATAGCTAGGCCCTTGGGGGAACGAGCACAAACACTATCCAGCTACCTTGCTAACTTGGTGAACTTCACCCCTGTGTGTTCTCCTGCGGATCCACCTCATTCAACATGCTCCACTTGGCCAGAGTCCCTCTAAACTGCTCCTGCCCAGTCTTATCCTGCAAGGATTACACCACAGTGATGCTTGCCCTGGGACTAGGGGAAAATAACCACACACATCAATTAACTGCAGCCCCAGCAGCCCAGTGAACAGGTATCTGGTCTGACTGCTAACACCACTCAAATACAATCTTTCTACAATATCAACCCAAAAAGGCCATACCAAGACATAATATTAAAAAAGGCAAAAAGTAGTGATAAAGAGAGAATTTTAAAAGCAGCAAGAGGAAGAAAACAGTTACATATAAGAGAAATTCATAAGGCTATCAGCTGATTTTTCAGGAGAAACTGCAGGTCAGAAGACAGCAGTATGATATAGTTAAAGCTCTGAAAGGAAAATAACCTACAACCAAGATACTCTATCCAGCAAGGCTATCATTCAGAATACAAGGAAAGATACAGAGTTTCCCCAGACAAAAGTTAATGGAGTTCATCTTCACTAAGCCAGCCTTACAAGAAACATTAAAGGGAATTCGTTGAGTGAAAAGGTAAGACCATAATCAAGAGTGAGAAATTAAAAAATGGAAACATTTCACAGGTAAATAGAAACGTAATAAAAGTAGGAGATCAATCACTTATTAAACCAGTATGGAAGTTAAAGCACAAAAGCAGTAAAATCAATTTTATCTGTAAAAATCAGTCAAGGGATTCACAAAATAAATTAAGGTATGACATCATGCACATAAAACGTGAGGGGTGGTAAAAATTTAGCACTTTTAGATTGGGTTCAAATTTAAGCAATCATCAACCTAATTAGACTGCTATATTTGTAAGATATTATATATAAGCCTAATGGTAACTACAAATCAAAAATCTGTAATAGATATACAAAAAATAAATAGAAAAAAAATAAAAGCATATCACTAAAAACAGCCAACAAACCATAAGGGAAGAGAGCAAGAGAAGAAAGTGACAGAGAAGAACTACAAAAACAAAAGTAACAAAATGGCAATGAATACACACCTTTTGATAATTACTTTGAATGTAAATGAACTAAATGCTCTAATCAAAAGACCTAACATATATTCAGCACATTCCTCCAAAAGCAGTGAAATACATTCGTTTCAAGTGCTCATGTTACATTCTCCAGAATTGACTACATATTTAGTCACAAAACAACTCTCAATAAATTTAAAAAGACAGATAAAATCATGCATATTTTTCAAACATAATGGTATAAAACTAGAAATAATTCATAAGAAAAAATCTGAAAGAAACACAAATACATGGATGTTAGAGAACGTGCTCTAAACAATGTATAGGTCAACCAAGAATCAAAAAGGAAATAAAAAAAAATACACGGAAACAAATGGAAATGAAAACAAATCAGTCCAAAATCTTTGGGAGGTAGCAAAAGCTGTTCTAAGAGGGAAGATTATAGCAGTATAAGATTACTTCAAGAAGCAAGAAATATCTGAAATAAAAAATCTAACTTCACACCTAAAAGAGCTGGAAAGAGAATAAACAAAGCCCAAAGCTGGTAGAAGGAAGGAAATAATAAAGACTAGAGCAGAAATTAACAAAATAGAGACTAAAAAATAAAAACAGAATATATCAAGGAAGCCAGGAACTGATTCTTTGAAAAGAACAACAAAACTGAGGAACCTCTAGCCAGACACATTATAAAAAGAAAAGAGAGGACTCAAGTAATTAGAATCAGAAATGAAGGCAGAAAATAATGACAAACACCACAGAAATACAAAAGATTATAAAAAGAATACTCTGATAAATTATAAGCCAACAAACTGGGCAACCTAGAAGGAATGGATAAATTCCTAAAAACATACACTTCCAAAATGGAAATAGGAAGAAACAGAAAATTTGAACAGATTGATTACTACCAATGAAATTGAATCATTAATCAAAAAGACCCCAAGAAATAAAAGTCCAGGAGCAGTTGCCATCTCAGGTGAATTCTACCAAACATTTAAAGAAGAGTTAATATCTCTTCTTCTCAAACTATTCCAAAAAGTAAAACAAGAATGAAATCTTCCAAATTCATTCTGTAAGGCCAGCATTACCTTGATATCCAAACCAGATAAAGACACGAACAAAAAAGAAAACTACTGGCCAATATCTCTGATGAACATAGATGCAACATTCCTCAACAAAATATTAGTAAATTGAATCCAACAATATTTTTCTTTTAAAAAATCAGTCACAGGGTGACTGAGTGGCTCAGTTGGTTAAAGCATCTGACTCTTGATTTTGGCTCAGGTCATGATCTCAGGGTTGTGAAACTGAGCCCTATGTCAGGCTCCATGCTGGGTGTTAAACCTAGTTAAGATTCTCTCTCTCTCTCTTCCTCTGTCCCTCCTCATCCCCCTCTCTCCCAATTAATTAATTAATAAATTAAAAAATAAAAGATAAATAACTCATTTACCACAATCAGGTGGGATTGTTCTAGAGATACAAGAGTGCTTCAATAGTCACAGATCAATCAATGTGATAAATCACATTAATAAGAGAAAGGATAAAGCCATATGATCATACCAAGAGAAGCAGAAAAATCACAGGACAAGGTACAATATCCATTCATAATAAAAACTCTCAAAGTAGGTTTAAAGACAACAGACCTCAAGATACTAAAGGCCATATGTGAAAAATCTACAGATAACATCACACTCAACGAGAAACAAAAACAAAAAAAAACTCAGAGCTTTTCCTCTAAGATCAGGAACGAGACAAGGATGTCCACTCTCACCACTTTTATTCAACATAGTACCAGACTCAAGTCCTCGCTGCAGCCATTAGACAAAAGGCATGCAAACTGGCAAGGAAGAAGTAAAATATTCATTATTTGCAGATGACCTGACACTATATATAAAAAACTCTAAGGAATCCGTCAAAAAACTACTAGAACTGATAAATGAATTCAATAAGGTCACAGGATAGGAAATCAATATATAGAAATCAGTTGGGTTTTTATACACTAATAATGAAGTAGCAGAAATAGAAGTCCAGAAAACCCACTTACAACTGCACCAAAAAGAATGAAATACCTTGGATAAACTTAACCAAGAAAGTGAAAGATATGTATTTTGAAAATTCTAAAACATTGATGAAAGAAACTGAAGACAGCACAAACAAATGGAAATATATTCCATCCTCATAGCTTGAAAGAACAAATATTGTTGAACTGCCCATACCACCCAAAGCAATCCCTATCAAAATACCAACAGCATTTTTCACTAGAAAAAATAACCCTAAAATTTGCATGGAACCATAAAATACCCCAAACAGCTAACCAGTCTTTAAAAAAGAACAAAACCAAGGTATCACAATCCCACATTTTAAGATATACTAAAAAGCTGTAGTAATCAAAACAGTATGGCACTGACATAAAAACAGACACAGACATCAAAAGAACAGAGTCCAGAAATAAACCCACACTTTAATGGCCAATTCATCTATGACAAAGGAGGCAAGAATACACAGTCTCTCCACTAGCTTGTTAGGAAGCTGGACGGCTGTGTCCAAAAGAATGAAACTGGACCCCTTTCTTACACCATACACAGAAAAAAAATAGATTGAAGCCCTAAATGTGAGTCCTGAAGCCATAAATTCCTAGAAGAAAACATGGATAGTAATTTCTTTGTCAATAGCCTTAGAAACATTTTTTTAGATATGTCTCCTCAGGCGAGGGAAACAAAATCAAAATAACCTATCAAATTTATACCAAATAAAAAGCTTTTGCACAGCGAAAGAAACCATCAACAAAATGAAAAGACAACTTACTAAATGGGAGAAGATATCTGCAAATGATATATCCAATAAAAGGCTAATATACAAAATAAAGAACTTATACAATTCAACACCAAAAAAGAAAAAAATAAATAATAAGTAATCTGATTAAAAATGGCAGAGTACCTGTACAGACATTTCTCCAGATGGCCAACAGACACATGAAAAGATCAACATCATTAATAATCAGGGAAATGCAAATTAAGTACACAAGTGAGATATCACTTTACATCTGTCAAAATGGGCAAAATCAAAACCACATGAAATAAATGTTGGGGACGATGTGGAGAAAAGGGGATTTTTGTTCACTGTAGGTGGGAATGCAAATAGGTGCAGCCACTGTGAAGAACATTATAGAGGTTTCTCCAAAAAATTAAAAATGGAATTACTATATGATCTAGTAATTCCACTACTGAGTATTTGGCCAAAGGAAATGAAAACACTAACCTGAAAAGATATATGCATGATATATGTTTACTATAGCATCATTTACAATAGCCAAAATATGAAAGTAACTCTAGTGTCCCTTAGTAGATCAGTGGATAAAGAGGATACAGTACATTTATACAATGGAATATTACTTAGCCAGAAGAAAGAATGAAATCTGGCCACTTGAAAAAACATGGATGGATCTAAGGGATATGAAGCCAAGTGAAATAGGCCAGTCAGAGAAAGACAAATATCATTTCACTCATATGTGGAAGAGACAAAACAAATGAACAAAGAAAAAAAGAAAAAAAATACTCTTAAATATAGAGAATGAACTAATGGTTGTAAGAGGAGTGGTGGAGAGGATGAGCAAAATAGGTAAATGGTATTGAGAGTACACTTACATTGATGAGCACTGAGAGAAGTACAAAATTATTGAATTATTATAGATGTGAAACAATATAACACTGTATATTAATTATACTTGAAAAAATACTTTCAGAATATTTCAGGTTTTTTTTACCAAATATGTTTATGCCAAATACACTTAAGGATTTTATGTTAATTTTGTTTAATCCTAGTTGATTTCTGTATTCTTTGGATACAAAGTCCAATTTAGAATATATGTTTTAATGTTCAGGCAATTAAAAATAAAATATTCTGATTTAAATTCCTTAATACTGGAACTTTAAAAAAAAAAAAGGCAGCTGCTAAGTTCATACTTAATCATTGCCCATGATCCTGTCAGCAATGTCATCATTGGCTCTGTAAGTCCATTAAGTCGCTTTGGGCTCAGATCCTGTAGAGTGAGTCAAAGAGTTAAATATGGTGGAAGTTAAAATTTATGTGTGGTCTGAAAGAGAGTCTGGCACTCTAATGATGAATGGATGGACTTTACATATGAGGCAAGAAGATGTAATTTAGGATATAAGTAGGATAATTACTTTCCCCAATCTTTAGGGCACAATTTATTTTTCATTTCATTTGGCTTCCTGAAGAATCTGATTCTTTTGACTATTCTTAAAACTTACTCCCCCCTTCACTTCCATGTTTCCTTTTCTCCGTGTTCTCTTCTTAGCAATCTGATGACTTTTCTAGCTAATGGTTTCCTCAGTGTTCCACACTTGATTGTCTTCATGCCTTAGCCCACAGGCCGTCTCTAGGAGATCTCATTCACTGCTCTATTCAATACTTATATTCAATGACTCTGAAACCTTAAGAAGATAGACCTGCATATCCCATAGACAGAAGAATCACAGTTTTCAGTAATCTAATAAATACACCCATTTCCCTTCTTGAGTTATATACTCATTTTTTTCAACTGCTGAATGACCTTGCACCTAATGACTCCATAAAAATATAGAATGCTTCAAATACAACATACTTAAAATCTTTAAAACCAGTCTTTCCTTTGTCTTTTCTACTGTAACATTCATCATTTGCTGGTTGAGTAAATGAGAAAGAAGCTTTGTGATCATCTTTGGCATCTTTGTCCTTTTTACACTGATATTTAGTTCATTAACATTGTTCCTATCATGTCTCTATAAACATTTACAAAAGTGTTCCTTCTCTAATACTCATTTCCTGTCAATTCCTGACATTTTGAGCTGGTATGGTATTTTTGCATATACAATTTCTGGCCACCTGGGCATAAAAATTGTCAAAGAAATTAAATTCAGTAAGAGGATTTACCTTACTCCTCTAAAATTTAAGACGCCAGTTTTTTTAATTTAAACTGAAAGACATTATTGCTTTAAGACATTTCTTAAAGCAAATAACATATACCTGAGAGAAGTAGAATGGACATTCCTTTAGACAATGAAATTGCAGTTGGAACTGAAACATTAGGTTATAAGAAAAGTTGGTTCACATTACAAATTCCAATTCTGAATCTGAACCTTTGCTTACTTTGAATTTCTCTCCTTTTTTCTTTTCTATCTAGCATTTTTTTTGGTCCATGTAACAGTAAAGGGCAAGGTATTTTCAGTTCCTATACCATCATAGATCTGAAAATGTCAAAAATAATACTTGTTAGTAGAGACTGTTAACTGGCTCTGATTATGGAAATACTTGTGATATGCAAGAAATCAAGATTTGCTTTAAAATGAGCCTTATCTACCACTATTCTGTTTGAAGATGGAAGTTTAGACAGCTCTTATTACATCTGCTGTTGAGAGTAAAATCTTAGTTTCTTGCTTCTCTTGAACAATGTATAATAATTCTACTCACTGATAATTTTATAAACTCAGTATGTCTGAAAAGCAGATGTAGCTCTCTATTTCAAATATTCATTCTTCTCATTATGTTCTATTTTATATGAGATGATCTCGTTTCATCATCTAATAATAGTAAATTCCATTCAGAACATTATCTTCTATTTTAATCAATGTGCAAAATAGGACTTCTGTTATGTGATAGTCATTTAAATATGAATGTGGGAAAATTAATAACAATTAACCTGAATCATTTGACTTTTAAGTGAGCTCTTTTGATTACCCTTCAATTCAAAAGCAGATCCTAAGAAAGAAATACCTGACATTACTAAATGTATTTGTCAATAAAATTTTTTCCTGTTTTATATTAATCAGAAATAGGATATTGGGTATTAATACAGCTCTATCAAAAGCATGCTAAATGATTTATATTTTCTCATCCTCACGGTTTATTAACTTCTTTTCCAACAAGAAGTCACAACTAAGCAAGGTGACTTGGGAATTTTGGTGCTCTTCACTTTGAGTCAATCCAAGTCAAAGAATTAAACCTGGCACATAACCCACCTCAACATTCAACTTGCCAAAATTCACAACTCTTTGAAAAAAGATAAAATTATTTCTTTTTTTTAAGATTTTATTTATTTATTCATGAGAGACACACAGAGAGAGAGAAAGAGAGGCAGAGACACAGGCAGAGGGAGAAGCAGGCTCCATGCAGGGAGCCCGATGTGGGACTTGATCCCAGGACTCCAGGATCACGCCCTTGGCTGAAGGTGGCACTAAACCGCTGAGCCACCCGGGCTGCCCGATAAAATTGTTTCTAAAATATTAAATTAATTCTATATTGCTCCAAGTACAAGAATACCATCTTTTCTTTCCCTCTCTCTATTAATGCTAAAATAATGCAGAGTATTGCATTAAAGATGCAAGCAATTTTATATAATACTTCATCCCACCTTAATTTCTTCATTCCCTTGACTTTGCATAAAATTCTCCAGTCATTTTATGGCAGAAACTTGCAGGGCTGAATTTTGTTTCGGTACTGCAGCAGTGACCTTTTAACAGTTTATTTTAGAGGTTACATCAAACTTGTCCGTTCTACTTGAAGTATGAGATACTTAGGACATCAACAAAAATGATACTATGGGCCTTGAAGCTGCCCATTTATTGATGGAAACTTTTTAAAATTACAGGGTAATAGTAGGCAATCTCCTGTGGAACTCCATACTTGTAATTTCCATTGTTATCTTGTAAACTGGCCATCCAGTACACACACGTAGAGCAATGCAGCCGTCTCCCTTGCTCGATTACAGAACTGAGGTCTGTATTCCCTAAACTCCACTGCTAATCACAGAAGTAGTAAAAGTCAGAACCAAACACTTACTTTATTTGATTCCTCGTTTGATGCAATAGTTTCTAGTACTAGGCTTTAAATATTGTCGCAAGTCTTTTGATTGTTGAGTGTCAATAAAATATCTTAGCTACATAGTTTTACTCCTTGTTTTCTCAATTGTATATGCATTTGAATCTACAATAGAGCCACTGATTCAATCTTATTTTGCATAGATTTTGATTGCCAACCCTCTGTTCCCATAGTCCTACCCAAACTTCAAATTCAAAATCAACACACCCCACTAAAAACTCACTTTTAGAGACCAATGAACCTTTTATTTTAGTGAGCAAATATTATACACATTGAAAGCAGTGCTGTCTCTAAGTTGCATAAGCATAGTTAAAGGTTCTCAAATGTAAGCTAAGTTTTGGATGGCCAAATATCATTTTCTGTGTGAATCTTCCTGTTCTTTTGAAGAAAGTGCTAGATGATCATCTTTCAATGTAAAACTACTTGCTGCTCTATTGAGATGATGCTCTCAATAGATGCTCTATTTTCCTCACTAAATTATGTTATTGAGACAGCACAGAACTAATGACAATGATGAAAATTATCTGCTTTGTCTTTATACCACCTAAACTGAATAACAGAAGCACCTGTATTACTTACTTTGTGTCATATAATTGTAAATTAAGTGCATTTTTGGAATAAAAATATTTATTTTATAACATGTTTGTCAGTCCATAAATAATGAATGTCATTGTTTGCTACTCTGTATCCTACATGATCTTTATACATTTTAAGAGATGTGAACCCAGCTTAATGGTGAAGCTTAATGGTGCCATTGAAGCTTAATGGTGAAGACTGATTAAATCCTAATGGTAAAGGCTGATGTTAAAAGTATAGCTGTGAAAAGTGCTCTGAAGGACTGAATGAAACCAGGAATAGGGTGACCTAGAGGCAGGTGTAATAACATGTGCAAAGGCTCTGTGGCAAAGGGAAGCAAGACACTTTCAGAAACTGAAAGGCCATTGTGGCTGGGCCATGAAGAAAGGGACCAGAGCATGTGGGGCATTTTATGCTACCTTGACAAAGATGATGCCCTGCATTTGTAACAATATATGGATATTTCTGACAATCTTGGAGACTTATAAGAAAAAAAAGAAACTATCCATGAAACTCCTTAAAACAAACATCCTTTTACATCAGAGGCTCTCTGGGCACTTAGCAAAGGCCAACTCCAATTATGCTGCATTAAATTCATGCCTTCTCATCTATTTCAGAGCAAACCCCCAGGAGTTGCCCGTTTTTCTCCTACATCAGCAATTTCCCCCTCTACAAATATGCTGTTTTTTTCACCACCTAAAAAATACCCTTTCATCCAACTTTTCTTTTCTTTCTAGTTATGACCCCATTTTCTTGCTTTCCTGAAAAAAAAATCACTTCTCTTTCTTCTTATTCTCTCTTGAACTCACTCCAATCAGCCTCAAACTTGCCCTTCAAGTGCCAAGTTGTATGGTTAAATCACAGTCATCACTGTGATATTGTCAACACCACTTGGCACATTTGATCACTCCTTCACTGATTTCTAAGACACTACACTCACCTGCTTTCTCATCGAGTAAATGGCCTGATCAATTTCAATCTACTTTTCTCATTTCTCTTCATCTCCCAGAATCACAACATGGAGCTCCCCAAGACTCAATCCCTAGAATTTACCTTTTTCCTACCCTTACTACATTAAGGAGCTCCAGGAGTCCATTGAATGTCAGGACTTTAAACAGAATCAATATATTGATGCCACCCAAATGTATCGCTCCAGTTCTGACCTCTCTTCTAAGCTACTGTTCCATTTGAAATTTCCACTAGGATGTCTAATAAGCATCTCCAACCTAACATCCCCCAAACTGACCTTCTCCTCCAAATTCTATCTTCCCCATTGCAGGTAATGGTAATCCTTGCAATTGTTCAGACTAAGAAACATTCTTGACTCTTCTCTTTCATACCCCACAACCAGTCCATCAACAAATCTTGTAGGCTGTATCTTAAACATACCTCTAGAATCTGACCACATATCACCATCTCCACGTACATCACTCTGATCGAAAGTACCACCACTGGTCATCTGGGTTACTACAACAGCCTCGTGGAAGATCTTCCTGCTTTATCTTTGAGCAATTCCAATATATCTCAACACAGCAATGGGGCAGATCCCACTAAAACAAATCAGAGGACATCATTTCTCTTCGCAAAATCCTCCAAAAGCTCCCAGTTCCACTTGGAACTGAAGCCAAGTTTCTTCCAATATCTACACAGTCTGGCCCCTGTTACAGCTCCAAATTTGTCTGCATCTCCATAACTGCTCTGCTCTAGCCAAACTGACTCTGTTGCCTTTCCTTGTGCATATCCTGCCATTAGGGCTTTTGTTTTTACTGCTCCCTCTACCTCCATCATTCTTTCATATAACTTCACTACTATTTCCTCAGCTTCTTTAGGTCTTTCTTCTCAGAGAGGCCCTCCCTGACTTCCTTTTTCAAAGTATAAGTCCTGCACCCACTAACACTCTCTATAACTCTTTTCACAGTTTTTTCCTCTATAGCATTTATTGCCATCAGATATATAATGTGTGTTATTCTTTTTAATTATTGTCATGTTTACACTAGAATGTGAACTCTCTAAGGGGAGAGGATTTTGTCTGTTTTGCCAACTCATGCATTCCCAACACTGAAGACTATATCTGGTACATAGTGGACATCAACTATTTGTTGAAAATATAAATGAATGGTTCCCTCATAAGGAAAATTTTCTGGTACAAAAACAGGAAGAAAACTGACCATGGCAAATATTAGGGTCCCAAGAAGTTATTATAAAAAGTGGTAATATGAAGTTATGTTTCTTACTCTATGGAGAGTGAAAAACTATACTAATTTCATTATTTTGTTTCATTTATATATGACATATATATGTATATATGGATGAAAGTTCGGCTTAAATGTGAAATATTATACAATAAAAATTTTAAGTAATCTTGGATACCTGTGGAGCACCTAGAAAAAACAAATGCAAATCTTCCCTTGAAGAATATACAATAAAGGTCATTTCATCATCAGATGAAAATGTGCAAAAATATTCACTCACACTGCATATTTATTAAACACACAGGAAGCAAAGCTACCGTAAGCACAGTTTACCAAAAATAAAACAAACCAAAAATTAAAACCATAATTAGACCACAAGAGGTTCAGATTATAAAACTAACTGAATGCATATCATAAGATAAGCACATTTAAATGACTAAAGACACAAATAATGAACAAAAATATGTGAAAGCAATAATATACTATCAAAAAAGATGGGAAATATTAGGAAGTAAAACAAAAAGGACTGACAGAAATGTTTTCATTATGGTAGCGGTTGCATGACAATACAGATGTATCTAAACCTAATGAATTGTACACTTGAATCGGTAAAGTTTATTTTATGTAAATTATAATCAATAAAGGTGATTTTAAAGGAAGTTATAGAAAGAAAAAACATAGTCATTGAAAATAAAGATGCAGGGGCACCTGGGTGGCTCAGTGGTTGAGCATCTGCCTTTGGCTCAGGTTGCAATCCTTGGGTCCTGGGATCGAGTCCCCCATGGGACTCCCCACAGGGAGCCTGCTTCTCCCTCTGTCTAGGTCTCTGCCTCTCTCTTTCTGTCTCTCATGAATAAATAAATAAATAAATAAATAAATAAATAAATAAATAAATAAAATCTTTTTAAAAAATGAAAAGAAAGATGCAAAGGATGGTGTAAGCAGGAGGTTAATGATGATACGAAAAAAAGTGACTTAGAAGATAAAGCTGAAGAATGACTCAAAATTCCTCATAGAAATATAAAGAAAGGAAATAGGAAAGAGAAAATAAGAGACATGGAGAATAGGTGGGTCTCGCTTACATCCAACATGAGATGCACAATGAGAAAACTAATACAATGCAGGATGGGACATGCTCAAAGTGAAAATGGATAAAATTTCTCATAGTTAATAAAAGACCTCAGATGTAGAAGGCATAACCTATAGCAGTCAAATACAAAGATTCCACAGCTAGGCATATAGCAGTAAAACTTCACACCAGGGCAATGAGAAGAATATTAAAAGCTGTCAGAAAAAAAAAAACACCATAGGGAATAGCTATTAGACAACACAGAAACAAGAGAAATCTGAAGGTTATGTAGTACAATCTTTAGTTTTCAGAGAAAATAACATAGAATCGAATACCTACATAAATAATCATACCAGAATGAAGGAATTACTATGACATTTTTATATGAAATCTAAGAAAGTTTATCACTAACAGAAACTCGCTGAAGGAACTTCTAAGTGTGAGAAAGAGTGCTATGCAAGAAATAATAATTACTTAGTTTCATAAAGCAACTAAATTCTAGTTCCTGTTTCATAATATGACTCCTGTATTCCAAAGATCTTTTCAAACTTTTACTTGCATCATCTTACAGACCACACCAAGCTTGAAAGGTTTTGCTTCAAGATTAGCCAAAATATGAGTAGTTCTAAGAAAAATCACCCCACGTACAACCAGAAATAATAACCATGACAGGAAAAACAATGCTCATCATTATTTATTATAAAGGTCTCAAATAAAATAAAGACAAGAGCATACAAAGGAAAATATACTTTCTTTTGCATTACTGTAATAAGCATTTCCACTATTAAATAAATCTCGGAATATTAGTATCTATTTATCTTCCTCTCTATCTCTATCTAGCCTGTAAGCTCTTAAACAGTAAGATGGAAGAACTTGCTAAACCATTGTGTAGTAACTTCATTTTTTTATTGCAGAAGCAATAATTTCGCACTCAAAACATAAAAAATTATACATAAAATATCCATATTTGACATGCTCTATTTTTCCCTATGCACAACTTTTCAGAATTATGATCATATTGACTCTAGAATTTTGTGTTCTAATCCTCTCAACTAAGATGAATAGCACCCTTACCAAGCACCTTTTATTGGCCACATAATGCTCCACACTGGATAAACAAATCCTGCCTTTGCTCCTGTAGATGGTCTCTTCAGTTGCTGTAAATTACTTGACAGTGGTCATCATCTTTGTGCCTAAAACTGTTTATGCTTTATGTTTCTATCTTCCAGTCAGATTCTGACAAGTGGAATGGCATATTCTTTAGCTTGGGAAGCCATATGGCCTTCTTGTAGGATATGAAAGGAAATGATGCTTCCAAAGACTTTAACTTAGTGGCAGTGCAGCCTCTTCAAATTATCACTAACTTTAATCACCAGAGAGTCATTTAATCCAAAGTCTAAAATGAAGTGCCTCATAAAATGCTTGGATGACAATTCTTACTTCTGAAGATCACTATATAGTTTCTCAAGGTATAGTCCAAGGATCTAAACTGCAATATTATAAAAATAGACACACACACACATATATATACACACACATATATATATGTATTATGTATTTTAAATCTGTGTGATGAGCTATTCCTTCATGATGAGATCTGGTAGTCCAAAAAGACACCAGATGGATATTGAATGGCAGGTTTTAAATTTTTATTAAAAAAAAAAAAAAACAATGTGTGGGGATCCCTGGGTGGCTCAGCGATTTAGTGCCTGCCTTTGGCCCAGGGCGTGATCCTGGAGTCCCGGGATGGAGTCCCACGTTGGGCTCCCTGCATGGAGTCTGCTTCTCCCTTTGCCTGTGTCTCTGCCTCTCTCTCTCTGTCTCTCATGAATAAATGAATAAAAGCTTAAAACACACACACACACACACACACACACACAATGTGTAGAGAGGTGCTTGGGTGGATCAGTCAGTTAAGCGTCTACCTTCAGCTTAGGTCATGATCCCAGGGTCCTGGGATCGAGCCCCGCATCTGGCTCCCTGCTTAGTGGGGAGTCTGCCTTTTCCTCTCCCTTTGCCTCTCCCCCAGCTTGTCCCCCCTCTCCCTCCCTCTCTCTCTCTCAAATAAAAATCTTAAGGAAAAGAAAAACAATAGGAATTTTGACCTTCAGAGGACACAATAACTCTATTTGAAGAAAGCTTTTTGTTATTGGAGTTCAATTTGCAAAACATATAGCATAACACCCAGTGCTCATCCCATCAAGTGCCCCCCTCAGTGGCCGTCACCCAGTCACTCCCTACCCCCCGCCCACGTCCCTTTCCACCACCTCTTGTTCTTTTCCCAGAGTCTCTCATGTTCTGTCTTCCTTTCTGATATTTCCCACTCATTTTTTCTCCTTTCCCCTTTATTCCCTTCACTGCTCAGTGAAATAAGTCAATTGGAGAAGGACAAACATTATATGGTCTCATTCATTTGGGGAATATAAAAAATAGTTAAAGAAAGCTTTTAAACAAATTTCCTTAAGATAATGCAACTCAAATATAATAAATAATGGGTATTATAAATGGAACAAAATATGAGAAAAGTAAAAAATAGGAGAATATGAGAATAGTAAAAAAAGGAATGATTTCTCCAATATCAAAAAGATCTTGGAACGTCTGGGTGACTCAGTCAGTTAAGTGTCTGACTTCAGCTCAGGTCATGATCTCAGAGTCCTGGTATTGAGCTGTGTCAGGTTCTGGGCTCAGCGGGTAGTTTGCTGCTTCCTCTCTCTCTCCCTATCCCTGCTTATGCTCTCTTTCAAATAAATAAATGAAATATTTAAAAAAATGATCTCACCAGGCTGCTTTCGATCGTTGTGTTCTGATAAATTGTAAAATTGTATGCATCTAATCATAAATAATTATTTCATTTCTCCCTTAATTTCCTCTTTTTATGTCTTCTCCTTAATTTTCATATTAATTATTTTGGGGATGATGGGATTGGTTATTTAAGAAACTGTTAAACTGCATTTAACATATTTAGGAACATATTTGAGATCAGTCTCTCTTCTCTTTATTTCTAAATGCCTTCAGCATTCCTTCTTCTTATCTCATAGGCACATACATATCTAGGAGAGTCAGTGCAGCAACAGCCTTCAGGGCACAGAATCTGAAGTCAGACTCACAGAATTCACTAGCTCTCTGATGTTGAACAATTTACATAAAATCTTGGGTGCTTCAGCTTCTCCATCTATAAATGTAAATAATAACAGTGCCCTTTTCCATGACTGTTGTAAAATATTAAATGGATTAATGCCTATCTTAAGAAGAGTATCAGGAGCATACATATTATGAGTATTATCTGCAGCTTTTCAAATATCCAGTTGCATCATGGAACTAAATTCTTTGGTTTCTTATTAAGATACATGTCAAGAATTTATAAATAACTTCATTCATGATCAGAGAAGGACAAACATTATATGGTTTCATTCATTTGGGGAATATAAAAAATAGTGAAAGGGATTAAGTGGGAAAGGAGAGAAAATAAGTGGGAAATATCAGAGAGGGTGACAGAACATGAGAGACTCCTAACTCTCGTAAACAAACAAGGGGTAATGGAAGGGGAGGTGGGCGGGGGGTTGGGGTGACTGGGTTACAGGCATTGAGGGGTACACTTGACGGGATGGGCCCTGGATGTTATCTATATGTTGGCAAATCGAACTCCAATTAAAAAATATACAAAAAAATAACTTCACTCATGCAAAAAAAGTTTAAATACAATGATGCAATCTTGCTGTCATTTGAATTTATTAACATTAGCAATTCTTTTCCCAGCCTTTTCAATTTATATGATGCTATGCTAAATTTTGTAAATATTTTAGAAAAATAAAATGCAGATTATATATATGGACCATTTTACTCAACATTTAAAATTTTTATAGAAATAAATAAATAGGTGAGGCTGTGAAGTCATGCCATTGAAAAATATGTTATCAAATGGCAAAATGAGAACACTGTCAATACATGGCAAGAGTATTTGACTAATGTTTGTATTTAAATAATATATCAAGATGGTTTTGAATGAATAGTGTTTATTCAACTCAATAAATACTTCAGAGTATTGCACATTGGGCATTAGCCCAATGCACTAGCCATTGCAAGGTTAGTTTTCTAAGTAAGTGTAGTTTTTTTTTTTATTTTTATAAACTTATTTTTTTGGTGTTCAATTTGCCAACATATAGAATAACACCCAGTGCTCATCCCGTCAAGTGTCCATCTCAGTGCCTATCACCCAGTCACCCCTATCCCCCGCCCACCTCCCCTTCCACCACTCCTAGTTTGTTTCCCAGAGTTAGGGGTCTCCCATGTTCTGTCTCCCCTTCTGATAGTAAATGTAGTTTCTAAGTAAAATGTAGTCCCTGACTTTTTGGTGCTTACAGACAAAGGAAAGTAATGTACAAATAAACATGGCATAAAACATGATAATACAAGTGTTCCAGGACAAGGTAAAAACAAAGAACTGGGAGCTTCAATCATTTATTCATTTGATTAATATTTACAGAACATTCACTCTGACTTCTTAAAGTGCTTAGAATATAAAAATTAAATTAAAAATGGGGGAAAAATCCTTGTCTTGATGAAGCCTATATTCTTACAGGTATACAAAATGTATATCCTGGTCAAGTAATTAGAAAGAGATTCCTCAAAAAGGTGATATTTAAAAGGAGTCTGGAACAACAGAGCAGGCCGCTAAAGGACAGCTCCACACTCTTTATTATCCTTCATATCCTCAGTACTGAACACAATGTATGTGACTATTTAAGCATCATCTGTGTCTTTGCCTCAAATGTAGGAGACAATAGGGTACAGTCCTTGTTGATTCTGTGATGTCTTTAGTAAATCCAAATACTTCTGATATATTGCTTGAGGAGTTTTTAAGTATTGTAAGAAAAAAGAAGGAAGTCCAACTTCATTGGAATGAAATAAGACACATCTTCATAGCTTTTAGAGGCAGTATCGTGGGTATTTAATTTTGGAAGATTTCAAGAAAGCATTTAGGCTGATAGTTCCCAAGTTATCAGAAAGTAGTGTTCTGGACATATTCAGTTGCCTTGGCTCACTCTTCTTCTTCCCAGTGCCCACCACCCCAGATCTCCAACTGCTGCCTCTCAGATGAAAGCTGCAATCAAAACACTTCTACCTGTTTTAAAGAACAACTTTAACAAAATGTGTCTGTGGTTTAAGAGTGGTTGCTCGTGGAGGAACCAAGCAGCATTTAAAACAATTAAAAAACTTAAAAAAAAAAGAATGTTAGAACACTAATATTCTATTCCCAAAATCCTAAACTGTGCCAGCCACACAATAAATGCGCAAAAAGTTTTTGTCAAATAGGTGGACATAGGAGTCAATAAAAGGACAGGCACCTGAATAAAGAAAAAGAGAACAGGAAGAAACAGGAAGGAAAGGAGTGAGGGAGGAATGAAGGAAAAGAGGGAGATAATTATTTTAATAACCTATTATAATGGGAAGAAAGAAGAGTTTTATAAAAAAGAAAAACATGAGCAAGGTATAGAGATGTATACAGTTGCAATAGAATTGATTGCGTTCAATTAAATTAACAGGAGGGAGAGTACTAGGTATAAAGGTAGATCAGCTCCTCTGTGTAAGGCCTTACATGCCAGGTCAACGCAAACATCAATGGAAACTTTTGAAGAAAAATTATACAATCAGTGAGAATATTCAATAACCCTCTCCCAAGAGAGATGTAGATGGATTGGGGCAAGAAGAGAGATGATACAGAGATTGAAACAGCTCAGGCTAACCATAGAGGTAATAATAGTTGGAGAGTGATAGTGGGGGAAAAAGTACACAGTGATTTTGCAAAAAGACATGAAGGGAAATTCTACAGCACAAAACAAACAAGAAGCAAAAGGGAATCAGAGAGTCAAGTTTTGCTTTATAATTTCAAAGCTGATATTTACTAACAAAGAAATAAAGAAGAAATAACTTGCCATGGGCAGTGAGTTTTGCCTTGGGACTTCGGACTTTGCAGGACCCTATGTTACCTCCAGGCAGAAATACCCATCAGGAGCTGCACATACATGGAAGATGTCAGCACGACACACAGAGATTTGGGAGTCATGGCCCTAGAGGTGCTGACTAAACAAACACAATTTATGAGAGTGAGTGATACGCCAAAGAGTTACACAAAGAGCAGTCTTCTGAAGGTACCATGTAGTTGCAGACAGAAGAAGGCAGGCTAATAAAGAAGACAATGAATAGGGGATACATGCAGGATGGTGCAGAAGAGTTCAAAGGAGCACATATAGTGAAAGAAAGCCAGAGAAAGCACCAAATAGCGTAGACTTTGAGGAGGGGAGAGTGAAAATCGCCAGGCAGTTAGATGGTCACTGCAATGGTAATGAGCAGCTTTAATGGAGCGAAATGAGTGAAAGCCAGACTTTTTTAAAAAGATTTTATTTCATGAGAGACAGAGAGAGAGAGGCGGAGACACAGGCAGAGGGAGAAGCAGGCTTCCTGTGGGTAGCCTAATGTCGGACTCGATCCCAGGACCCCAGGATCATGACCTGAGCCAAAGGCAGACGCTCAACCACTGAGCCACCTAGGTGCCCCAAAAGTTGGATTTTTAAGGGTGTGTATCACAGGGAGCACATCTAACTGGCAAATACACAGCCGGTTACAAATGAAGATAGGTGTGTTCCACTGCTTTCAGATATGAAGGTGAGAAATATGAAATATATACTGAAGACTGGATAATTTCTATAACGGAATAAACAATATCCCACTCATTCAATCATCATTGCTACAACAGATGACAGCTGTGAAATTTCTAGATAAAGAAGCATCTGCCATGTGTACTGTTCCTTTTAAGTCAAATGTTTTATATACTGAAACATGTACTTATCAATCTTTTATAGAAACACTGTAGATTTCCTTGGAATTTCTCTCTCCTCAGGGAGTTGGTTTTCTTTAAGAATTTGAAAGAAAGAAAGTCTGGAAGATTAAAGAATGAAGAGGCTTTCCTGTCCTTGAATTTTCTGTATTTCAAATTTTTATATTAGCAAAATATCATAACGTTTCTTGGGTTCATCTGCCTGAGGACAAGAAGACTTGATAATTCATTCTGGAACAGCAGATAATTAGAGCTGCAGGTGATAAATAATTAAACTTGTATTTTTATGGGAGAAAAATTAGGTCCAAAAAAGTTTTGAGGGCCCAAGATTACATAGCTGGTGGGACATAGCCAAGACTTGAACCTTTTACTCCTTTCCAGTAAAGCTTTCACACTAGTTATGCCACTGACTTTAAGTTAAAATTCCCTCTCTCAGTGTTGCAAGTTGTTTCATTTCTCCAACAGCACTTTCACACATCACAACATCTTGGACCCAGCATTAGGAAAGGAAAGAAAAGGGAGGAGGGATTTGAGGATCTGCCACAGTCCAGGCATGCTGCTGGATGTTTATCAGTCCCGGGCTCCTTCAATCCTCAGTAAAGGAGGTGGGCACAGAGTTTCCGGTTCCACATGAAGGTGTGGTGACACTAAAGATGTGAGCCAACAAACTGTATCTAATTCCCAAGTCTGTGCTTTTATCCACCCAGACTGCAAGGAGAGTGTCTGGATGGAGAAGGCTGAGGGCCACACATGTGATTTGAATTAATTTTCTCTAAATCCTCTGGTCTGTGAGCCTCTTACCTAACATAGCAAAGGAGAAGGAATTGGTCCCAGTTACAAAAAGCTATTCTATTCCTTCAGTTTGGCTGCTTTAGAAAAGAAAAAGAGTGAGAAAGAGTAATTCAGTTACTCATCTTTTCTCCTTCCTTTCACCTCCAGCCAAAGACACCAATCATGACACTATACATGTAAACTACCAAAGTAGGCACATGACAACAAAAATTATGAAACCAGATCATTTTCCCCCTCAAAGTTCCCTCATACAACTTTCCTACATGTATCATAACCATTCTTTTTAATTTTCTCTCTGCTACTCACAAATGCATATGGCTTGAAAATCAGCATGAAATACAATCAGTTACAATTTATTTAGGACTTACCATGGAAGCCAGGCACTATCCCAGATACCACATAAACATTTTCACTAAAATTTATAGCCATCTTAAGAATTATTAGAAGGCCTACTTTACAAGAAGCATTTTGGATGTTGCTGGGTGTTTCCCTAGGTATTTCTTACATACAGTGTTTGTAATGCTTTCACTGATAAGTATTCTTTTACCATTCTGGTAGCATCTCTACATTAAACAGTCTTTTTATACTGTACAGGGGTACCAGCTGGAAAGAGTTTTCAGGTGTGGGAGGGGAGAAGCTAGTTAGAGGAGTAAAACTAATGCCTTAAAGGGAAGGAATACAGAGTCACAAATTTCATACATATAAGGACGAATAGAAATAATAAGCCCTTTGTGCCATTAATTACCTCATAATTGAGTAAACCCTTGCTAGTGGCATTTATCTCAAGTTACTGAAATACTGATATACTGATACTAGATAGTGAGTTTTTCTTCTCTTCATTTATTCAACACATAGTTATAAAATGCCAACAGTGGCCAAGCACATGGCACTGCTACTGGGTTAGCCTCTAAAGAAAACAGATGTTCTACCTTCAGAAATTAGAATCTAGCAGGAAAGAAAGGCATGGAATACAAACATATACAAGATCTTGGGTGTTGTGAAGATCAAAGCCAAGGAATATCTTAACAGTTCTGTTTGGGTTAGGAAATTTTCTCTACATATTTCCCAAATAATATTTGAGAGAACAGCATTTAGCAGTTTCATATCAGAGTAGTGAACTGCCAACATGAAATTTAGAAAGACATAGTGGAATAATATCCAACAGAGCAGAGTTTTAGTGAAGCACGGGAGTCAGGAGAAGCAAAACCCAGATCTCGGCTGAGGAGGGTAGGCTGGGTGCAGTGGGAGAGGTGGTACTGATGCTGAGGGTGCCCCCGAAGTCTCCCAACACTGGAAGGGGATTGGGATTCATAATTAAAGGAAATAAAGGGAGAACCAAACAACATTTGGAAATAATTCACACATTGGTTCAGGGTTTGGCCTGGTTTTTTGCCCTTTCTTCTTCTCACTAGTCATTCTTTTGGTGTGATTAAATTAATAACTTTAAGGCAAAGTAAGGAGAACAGACCTGCTTTCATGTAGTAGGAGAGGTAGCTTGAGAGCCATAAACATCCAGAGGAAAATAAATAACAAATTTATTTCATAAATAAGAATTTGTAAACCAAACTAATTAGAGTGAGGAGGAAAGAGCTTTCCTCTTTAATCTGGTTGTCATTAATACTGCAGAATTATTTTTGCACTCCTGTAGAGCTAATTACAAATCAATTTTCTATAATTAGATATTAATACTCTGTTATGTTTTCTAATAACTCTCCATTTAATGGTGTCATAACTCAGCACAGATTCTTAATCATTTCCATGATAATAAATAATCATAATTTTTATTTTAATAAGCATTGGCTATTTGTTCTAAACTAAAATTTCTAGGTTTATTTCAGATTTAATACATCTTGGTATATTAAAGAGTACCTAAATTAGTTATTCAGAGTCAATTTAATTTAGTTTGCAAATTTAAAATCAATGAAATAGCATTATTTTCCTCTCATATAATGTCAACTGATGTTTTGTACTTTCAAATGGAAACTTTTGTCCACTGTATTTAACTTTATTTGATCTTCTTAAAAATTTTATTCATCTTCCAGGGATGGATCCTTGATTGATTTCTCTGGGACCTTTCAAAGCTAAAAAAAGAAGAAAGGATGCGGAAAGACTTCCTCCCCAAATCCGCCTACACTATCAAAGATTTTCTTTCAAGATCTACAGTTTTATCATAATCAGATTAAAACCAAAGCACATATGCTCCAACAAATAGAAAAGAAAGCTGAAAAACATAAATTGATCCTATTTTAAAGGCTCCTTAATTTTATCAGATAAACTTTAATTTCAAAAGGTAATTTTCTCCTTTTACCATATTCTTCTTTAAAAATATTTTGTTCCAAAGTATTTTTATAGTCTAAAATTATGACATAGTGGGACATTATTATGTTAGAGAAAACTGCAAAAACACTTTGGAAGTTCCTTATTTTGAGGAGGATAACATTTTTCAGCTGAAAAGTTTAATAATGCTCTAAAGACAGTATGTAAAATTATTTTAAGAGTCTGGTGAATATTATCTATAAATTTGAGTATGATATATATGGTCATTATTATATTTTTTTAAAGTGTCAGAATATAGCTTTAACATAACCAAATTATTAGCTTGTTTTAGGAAATATGTAAAGCAATGCAAATATTAAAATTCTGTGGAGGATTTCCAGTTTTATATCTTCAACATAGGTTTATTTTTTGCAATTATACATTCATGTTATGTTTAAGGCCCATGAATTTTTTTCTTTGGCTGAATTTCATAATTCAGGAAGAGTTTTCATGGACCTACTCTATCAAACAGGGACTATACACACACACACACACATATATATATATTCACACATATATAGGTATTCTTGATAATCAAATCAGTCATATGCAGGTGTTTTGAAAGATGACTGTTCAGTACTAAAAGTATTTCTGAATTAATAAAAACAATACTAAGAAACGAAATATTCTCTTTGGGAAGTTGATAAGAAGGATCTCCTAAATCAATAAAATTACAGAGAATGCTGTTTGCTTCTTTCATAAGTATTAGGAAGTTCAGTTTACTTTGATAAATTTAGCCTGTTGGCTAATTAGACCAATGCTCTAATTACCTGATAGAAGGATTTACAACTAAGGCCCATGTGTTGAGATTCAGCATTTAGTTTGTGAACATAATAAACAAAGGAAAAGATTAAGAACTGAAATTTAAGTGCTAACTCAAACTCTGTATAGAACTCTCAGAGCATTTGAGTAAAGTGGCCTAAAGGATAGGCTAACAGATGTGAAACAAAACATTCCATTATTCATGGCAAATCAAATTCTTTTCACTGTTTGGTTCCTGCACCAACTGAGTTAATGTGAGCTTACATACTTGCTACATTGTATTATCAGATCTACTATCTGTTATGTTTGGAAGCCTGTTTGTACCTGTGACTATGTAACATATTTAGCTCATACTACATCAAGCACAATTGAGCCCCGTGAATTATATGGTACAAAAGTGGTGTGCTATATTGAGGATACTAAAAACATTTAGATTCCCTGGACTCAATTCGTAAAAAAAAAAAAAAAAAAAAAAATCCCTACGTAGCAATCTTTGTATACTGCCTGGTGGGAGCAACATTCATAATTAAGCACCTACTAAAGGACTGTGATTAGAATAAGCCTTATTGTAATACATAAGGCCACTGTCTTGTATAGTCATTCCCAAAGGACCTGGTCACATTAGGCAAGATACGAAGGATAAATAACTATGACAGTGATACTATTATCTATAAAGTACTATTAAAGTACTTCAAATGCTTCTATTGCCATTGGCACTTAATAAAATAATTTAATATACAGAAATATTTAAACTCTCTGAAATATACTTATCTACAACATATATATTCTTTTTTAAAAGTTAAATCAAAAATAGGTTAGTCTGATAAGTTATTCAATGTCCCCAAAAACCACTTTATACATTGCAAACTGACACTTTTTACTCATGCCTTTCCCTCTGCACCTCTTGCATCTGCTGAAACCCCACAAGCCATAAAAGTATGAGCCAAACAACTCTAACTTTACCATTATAATCTTTCCTTATCTACTACAGCTAAAAATGATCTCTTTCTAGCTAAATTCATATTCACTGACTTGATCACTCAAACAATATTTAGATTTTTAATACTACAATGTTTTTTGTGTGTCTATTTGTCTATTTTTCTACCATCATTTATCTATCTCTATATCTATGTTATATCCCATTTATGCAATAGTATACAGAAAAGTGCCTTATTCATTCTGATGTTCCATAAGCAACTGTTTAAAAAATTATGTGGCATGATGAAAAGCCCAACAGTATTAATAAACATGAAATACAAATCCTAGTCAGATCCATATCATATAGGTTTATGCCATATCTGAACTTAGGTAATTTTGTCTGTTCATATATAGATACAGAAAACGCAACAGGTTTCCAATACACAGAAAATGCAAGAGCCTAGGAATTAAAATTATCCCAGATTATTATTATTATATAAATAAAAGAGTGTAGTTCAAAGAATGCAAGTAGACATAATTGTTAATTTTATATTAAAGTACAGTATAGTAGGGCAGCCCCGGTGGCTCAGTGGTTCATTGCCACCTTTAGCCCAGGGTCTGATCCTGGAGGCCCAGGATCGAATCCCACGTAGGGCACTCTGCATGGAGCCTGCTTCTCCCTCTGCCTGTGTCTTTCCTCTCTCTGTGTGTGTCTCCCATGAATAAGTAAATATACTCTTAAAAAAAAAGTACAGTATAGTAATATATTCAGGCATTAAATATCTATTGACCATGTGAGGTTAAATGGAGTTTTGCTTTTTATCAATTTTGGAAGATATTTTTATATTTAAAGTAGTCCTCATAAAAAGGAAAGGGTGAGAAACTACAGAATGAATTCACGTTGTTATTTTTGTCAAATAATTTTAAAAACATGGTTAAAATTCCTAAAGCAGGTGTACTGAAAAGCACATTTTAAAATACCATTTTATCAATTTGCTTTCTAACTACCCACAAGTTTAGAGAAAAATACTGCTATTCTTTCTTTTTTACCTGATCCTTTTACCAGTGTCTATTTCCTTCCTACTTTTATTTAAGATTTTATTTATTTATTTATTTATTTATTTATGAGAGAGAAAGAGAGAGGCAGACAGAGAAGCAGGTTGTCGTCTGTACAGCAGGGAGCCTTTTGCGGGTCTCCATCCCAGGATCACGACCTGAACCAAAAACAGATGCTTAACTGACTGAGCCCAGGTGCCCCTCCTTCCTGTTTTAAAAATATTTTCATAATTTTTTTAATTGTTCTTACTCTATTTTATTTCTGTCCCAAACAGGTTTCATATTTAGGCTTTTTTCATAAAATTTTTCTAATTATCCTTTTTTAATATTCTTCCATTTAACTTCATTGTGATCTAAGCATTATCTATCTCATTACCACGTGTTGTGTTTTTCTTATCACCATGTGTGTATTGTGCAACCAGAGAAAACATTCACAATCTCCTACCTCAAACCACTTCTCTTCAAAGGAGAAAACTGAAGCCTGGAAAGGTAAGTTGATTTTCTCTGAGTCAAATTGTTAGTGACAGTGATAACTGGACATCAGTCTCCTAACTTCTACTACTGGTCTTTTTACTGCATCATGTGCCTACTCAGCCCCAAATATCAACAACTCAGGCATTTTTGGATAAGCACCTACTTCATGCCATGTCCATAAGTAACTAATGATCTTGTCATTACTGTAGTGTTCAGGGCAATGATTCTCAATGGGCTGGGGTTGGTGATAGTGGTGGTGATTCTTTCAAAAGCATTTATGTGACTTTTTTTTTCACTGAAATATAATTGGCATACTACATTTTATAGGACATTTCAGCTGCAGACAACCTTATTCTTTTCCATCCTAACAGTTCTGACATGCCTTACTCCTCATAGGAATCACAGTCTTCCCAATACAGCCTAAGTTACTGACCACAGTAAGATGGTTGTTGATCACTGATCCCTTGAGTGATTTTCCACTTACACCTCTACATGAGACAACAATAATGACAGAATGAAAATGAAATTGGTGAAATGCCAGAAAATAGTCAAATATTAACAATCTTTGGATCCCCATGAGGAAGCTAAAACTTCTAAAACATATGGTATAACCAGGCACCCACAAAATTCTCTTACTCCAAAGCTTAGAGCACTTTTGCAGAAAAAATAAAAATGAACTTTTCACTAAATAATATATGCTAAAATATGTATTTTTTGACATTAGATTTTCAAAGCTTTGAAAAGAATTGTCTTGATTTGCATAATATCCTTGTGTTGCAATTCAACTTCAAACATTAGAGGGAAAAGAGGCAGAGATTAATGTTTTTAACAGATTAAAATGTACCTGTCAAAAAGAGTTTCATAAGAAATGTGTTTTTTCATTAATAATCAATATTTTCAACACTGATATTGGTAATATTTTTTTAAATGAAGGAAGTCCAAAATTAGCATTTGACCTTTTGGACTGTGAATTCATCTCTTGTTTTTTTATGCTAATCTTTTTCTTAAATGAGAAAATTTATTTAAATTATATAGAGAAACAGGATTATACTCTCAGAAGTCATAATTAAAATATGCCCCCAAATGTATTTTTTTTAATTTAAGGAAAATCACTATTAACAAGGATCAAACTCCAACCATTATCTATTATTCAGATTGTATTTAAAATATTTTCCTGAACAAAATATGTTTCAACATCAATAGACTTATAGTAGATATGTTGGTATGCAAACAGTGTTGGTATCCAAATTCTTAAAATAATTTTTATGCTTCAGAAATTCAGAGAGAGGCTGTAGCTATGTGGCTTAATTATTGTGTTACGTAGACATTAATTACACTCATCATGTAGATTCTCTTGAAATAAAATCACTCTGTAAGTAAAAAGTCATCTTATCCTAAAATTCTCCTGCTGGAGTTTAAAGAATGCACCCTCCAAGAGTAGTGAATAGAGCAGGGTGAGTAAGTCCACAGCAGTTTCTGCTTTCCAGTGTGTTCCCCACAAAAACTTTATTTTCTTAGGTGCGTTCAGTGTTCTACGCTCTTCTTAATGCTTAAGGACAAGTCATAATCTATTAATAGATTTTCTAAGCCAATACAATTTTTTTTGATCAGGCCATGGGTCAGAATTTTCAATTAACTTTGCATTTTAATTCGATAGATTTCAAATTTCAGTGGCCACAAGATCATTTCTGGTGCTCATGAAAAATACAGATCCTTGAGCCTCATCCCAAGGGAATCTAACTTAGCAATACAGAGTAGCATAGGGGAAGCTCAACTTTTAACAAGCACACAGTGTTATTCTTTCCAGGTTGTCTTCAGAACACCCTTGGAAAAATCCTGTTGTAGTTAATTCTCTGCTAACAGCTTATGCACTGACTTTCTGTTCTTCACTAAGGACTCATGATATCTCCTCCCCTTTGTCTCCTTCCCATTTCTTCTTTTTCATCCTTCCAGTCCCTTCTTCCTCCCTGATGATAGTCTCCACTGAATAGATACAAAATGTACTTTACATAAGTTCCCTTTTATAGTATCTCTTGGATGTTAATGCATGCTGAGGGATATCATAACATACACAGTTATTACATCTGAAGTTTAACTAGGCATTCCATTTTATCCATTCATAGCATATAGTACTATGTGCAAAATAAAGACTGCTGAGAGTGGTGCCTAAACTGCTCAGGCAGTTAAGCGTCTGCCTTCAGCTCAGGTCTTGATCTGAGTCCAGGAGTCAGGGATGGAGCCCTGACAAGTGGCTCTCTGCTCAGCAGGGGGCCTGTTTCCTCCCTCTGACCCTCCCCACTCTCGTGCTCTCTCTCTCACTCACTGTCTCTCAAATAAATAAATAAAATCTTTGTTTTTTTTTTAATTGAGACTGTTTGGAGGATAAAAAAGATACACTCGGGATAGTATTGAAAAGAACTAAATTAGAAAAAGTCTTAAATGTACTTGCGAGTTAGGGGTAGCAAATGAAAGGTCTTGAAATGTGAGGCATTTTTCTCTTACCAGAGTATATGGGTAACAAGCCTGTCAGCCTGAGAACTGTTCCAATAACATTATCTGAACTAGAAGCCAAATCTCTACTTTGTATCCAGCTGACAAGGTGATAAATGACATCAACGAAACAAGCACTTCTGCCTTTGATTGTACTTTTGACACCACTAAATGTCAGGTCAGAAACTACCATACTGGAAAACATGGGGCCTGATTTAATTTTATTTGGCTTTATTTTTCCAGGGATAAAAAGGAAATTAGATCCATCTGGCCTTGAAATATTCTTACAGAACTAATTTTACAAATATTTTACAGCTTTCTTAAAAGCACTACAAAGTTATTGTGACTAGATTTTAAAGTCAGGAAGAGTAAATGGGAAGTAGCATACTTAATAAATGTTTTCATAACTCTCAGTCCATGAAAATCAACTATTAACTAATGATAAATTTACTCACTGAGCTGTTCTCAGTGGTTCCACTTATAAAGTAGCACAGAATCTCCTAGAAAAAAAAAACTCTAGGTTTTTTGCTTTTCTTAACATTTCACAGATTTCTGAACCCTCACTTATGTGAAATCTACATAAACACTTTTTAAATGCCTTAATCTGAAAGAATTTTGTCTATAAGCTACTGATACTTAGGATGCTGTTGCCTGTGTATCATTATCACACTGTTTCTACTTTTATCTTGAAATTTATGATCAAGTGACAAATATATCACTAGTCACTGTCATGCTAAGATAAATTATAACCATTTCAATGTGATATGAAAGGTATATTTTCAATATAACCATTATCTCAAAATGTTTATAACTAAAACGGTTTTATTTGAGATATTTTATGTGTTTAAGCAAATTCAGCAACTCGAGCTAAAGAGTTCTTTGGTTTCTGTTTTTACTGATATACCACCTCATACCTGTCAGAATGGCTAAAATCGACAGCACAGAAAACAACAGGTGTTGGTGAAGATGTGGAGAAAGGGGAACCATGGTGGGAGTGCAAACTGGAGCAGCCACTCTGGAAAACAGTATGGAGGTTCCTCAAAAAGTTCAAAATAGAACTACCCTACTATCCAGCGACTGCACTACTAGGTATTTACCCAAAGAATACAAAAATACTAATTCGAAGGGATACATGCACCCTAATATTTATAGCAGCACTATCAACAACAGCCAAATTACGGAAACAGCCCAAGAGTCCATCAACTGATGAATGGATTAAGAAGATGTGGTACATACACACACACAAACACACAAAAGGAATATTATTCAGTCATAAAAAAGAATGGAATCTTTCCCTTTGCAATGATGTGATTGAGCTGGAGAGTATTATGCTAAGCAAAATAAGTCAAAGAAAATACCATATGATTTTACTTATATGTGGAACTTAAGAAACAAAGCAAACAATCATAGAGAAAGATAAGAGAGAGACAAACCAAGAAACAGACTCTATAGAGAACTATAGAGAACAAACTGATGGTTACTAGAGGGGAGGTGAGTGGGGGGATGAGTTAAACTGGATAAAGGAGTGCACTTGTGATGGGTGTTGTATTTAAGTGTTGAATCACTAAACTAATCACTTGAGGGGCAGCCTGGCTGGCTTAGTGGTTTAGCACCACCTTCAGCCCAGGGCGTGATCCTGGAGACCCAGGATCAAGTCCCACACTGGGCTCCCTGCATGGAGCCTGCTTCTTCCTCTGCCTGTCTCTGCCTCTCTCTCTCTCTCTCTGTCTCTCATGAGTAAATAAATAAAATCTTAAAAAAAAACTATGATATATTCCAAAAAGGAAACACTATGCAGATAAGTCTGATTTATTGATGTGAAGATTGGTCAAAATGTAATGTTATAAAATTTCTGATTATAATTTGTGTACTCTTATTATTTATTAGATGCTCACATTTAAAAAATACACATATTTTATATGCATATTTGTAGACATAGTTGGAAAGGAAGATAGCTAGATATTTAAAATATTCAAGACATATTCTAATGTATTAACAGTTACTGTCTCTGGGAAATGGAATTTCTCTTCTTATTTCAGGCTGCTTGCTGAATTGTATCTCTACAATAAATATGAGTATTTGTAAATAGTCTTGTGAGGATTGTGTAAATTTTAGAACATCAAATCTCTAGACTATACTACCACAATTAAAATAAAAATTTAAAAGATTTTAGAAACATAAACAATTCTGTTTGGCAATATATGAATACACAAAATTGTATCCTGCTAAGATTCCAACATTGTATTATAAAACTAATCTGGAATGGAACATAGGACACTGATGCCAATGATTTAGTACTAAGTTCTGGAATTATGAGCTTTTTTTTTCCTTAACATTTTAAATGTTAATGCTATTACAAAGTTGTTTGAAAAAAAAAAAGTCTGAGCTCAGGTATGTACATCCAAAATCATAATCTATAAATATTAAAATCCTATCCTGAAGTTCACACATTCAGTAGTTATTTATTTCTGAACATCTGGTAAATTCATAAGGTCCTTACTGACTATAAAACTAGAATGTAGGTAGTGACTACATGAGTCTAAGTATTTAGACTAAAAGCTAACAAGTGTAATAATATGGATATTTTATTTATATTTGCTTGTAGGTAATGGCATGATGTCTGTATATTTTTAAAAGGACAAAAGCAAATCCCAGGAGTTGAAAAGTAATCCATCTTCACTTAATACCTTAATTGTATCAATCATAAACATTGAAAATGCAAACACTCTTAAAATTCTAAAAATACACGGGAATTATCACATAATGAGTTTAAGTGTGGAAAATAATTACCATGGCCATCATTATTTCATTTACAAACATCCGTAATACACAACCATTGTACTAGGCTCTGGCACATAAGTTCCTTATTCAGTCACCTGAGACATAGTTCCTGCCGATTGAACAGTATAATCTGGTTCTCCCACAGTTCAATGGCCATAGGCAACAGGAATTTTTATTTCTGGCTTCTCAGTGGATGAGAATTTCAGACTGTTCCTTGTGGGATGGGAGGTTCTTTCATGGGTTAATGTAAAATAAGATGGAATTTGTCCCATTTGCTTTCTTAAACATTTAATTTCACTCATTAGCAGGATGGAGTTCAAGAAAGTAAATGAAGTAAAATCAGACTGAGTAAAGAAGTAAGCTATCAGATGTGTGATCAATGTTTTTGGGAGATTAAGAATTTGTAAAATGTTCACACTCTACCTTGTTGAGTGTGCGTTCAGAGTATCGACTCATTTTAAGATGGCAGTTTTTCAGAACATGGTCTAAATATTAAAATAGAATAAGAAATCAGAGAAAAGTCAGAGAAGACAAATCATTAAAGATGAAAAAAACAAGAGCTACAGCTAGTATTAATTGAACTGGGATGAACTAACATGCAAAATAAACACTGAGAAATATTATACTTTAAAATATTGATTTAAAATATTTAATTTGGTTGTAGTAATTATGAGGATAAATAATTTCCCCTAATTATAGCCAATTCACCATTTCAATTGCTGAGAAACTTTTAAATTCAATTTCTGTCACTAATTTTTTTATGGATATATGTCGTATGAAAGAATATTATAGAGTTCCCCTCATCAAAAGCTTTGATGGAGGAAAGACTATCGGCAAATAAACCAATACTTAGTGATGACTTACACTGTGCTAAGCACAGTGAGTTCAAAGATTAATATAAACCCTAACGTAATTGAGGGAATAGTATAATGGGAAACAGAAAAAGTTTCCTAAGTACTTCCAAACTGTAATGTACATAAATAGTATAAGGCAACACAGAGGCAGTTACTAATTTTCCATGTAATAATCAGAGGAAGCAAGTGGCACCATGGGAATGATATTTGGGAGATAATTTGCAAGATAAGCATGACTTTCTCAAGTTGAAAAGTGTGAACAGCATTCTAGACAGAAAGCAACAGCATAGTCCAAGGCCTGAAGGTATGCATGTGTGTGATATTTTGGAGGCCTTTTGGTGTGGCTGCTAAAAAGGATGCATGAAAGTTAGATTGTATTAGGACTGGGAAAGGCTATGTATGATGTTTGTTACAAAGGTAATAGGGAGCCACTGATGATATTTCATGAAGGGCGTGAATGATCAGGCCTGTCCTAGAACTTGAGCTTCTAGCACACACAAAGAAAAAAAGAAAAACAGGAGCGATACTGGAAGATCCATACTCTGAAAGCTAAAAGTTGTTAGTATTTCATGAAAGAACAGGTGCTTGATGGTATCAAATGCTGGAGAACAGTGAAGAACATGAGAACACAGATGAAGACCACTGATCTGGACTCCAGCACCACCAGTGCAGTGGAAGTGAAAACCTGAGTTCATGGAATTGAAGAATAAACAGAAGTAAAGCAAGGTCATCTGAATCAACTAACATTTACATACATTTGTTCATCAAATAAAAAAACAAGCCATGAGCAATGTGGCAGTTGTTTGAAAAAGAGGCAGAAATACTGAAAGACATTGTTGTTTAAAATGAATAAGAGCAAAAACAAGTGTACTGTAGGATGACAGGAAGGAGACAGTGGAAAGGAAAATATCAAAGGTATGAGAGAGAAATATGGCAAAATCCCAGAAAGCAACTGAGAACACAGGTGTAAGATTTGGAAGGGGACACTATTCATGGGAGAGAGAGAAGCTGGAGTGAGAACATGAGTATGTTTGGAGCTTGAGGGATAGAATTCGTAGAGTTCACACCTAACAGTGGGTTTTTCAGTGAGTTAACTGAATGGTAACAGTAGTAGGATTGAAGGGTTGAAAAAAGCAGTGAGATTTGAATTGGCTGCTGTGGGGAATGAAAAATGTATGCCATTCTGGATAGGAAAAGGGACAGCAAAGTATCCTGGAAAGGCCCTATGAAGACAGAGATTATGAGTTGTATTGGAGTCAATAAGTAGTTACTGGATTCTCAGATAAATTGACATTTGATCCGAGTCTTTGAAGAAGAGATAGGATTTCAATAAGTAAAGAAAGATGACAAGGGCATTTCCATAAGAGAGATAAACATACAGGCCCAGAGGTGACTAAGTATGTGAGGTTTCTTGGCAAAATAATTTGGGGGCCAGTTGTCCAATAAAAGATATAGAGTAGAATATTAAAAAGAAGGTAAATAAGATTATGGCTAGAAAGGAGCATAAGAACACCACTAGGGTACCCCTGGTGGCTCAGCAGTTTAGCGCTGCCTTCAGCCCAGGGTGTGATCCTGGAGACCCAGGATCAAGTCCCACGTCGGGCTCCCTGCATGGAGCCTGCTTCTCCCTCTACCTTGTCTCTGCCTCTATCTATCTCTGTGTGTCTCTCGTGAATAAATAAATAAAACCTTAAAAAGAAAAAAGAACACCACTAGAAAGATAAATTGAAGTCAATGGAGAGGACCCTGACTGCCACAAAAAGAAACCTGAAACTCATTCTGCGGCAAATAGGGGAAAAGATATTAATAAGGGAATTGAACTAAATAGAGGACTTTAAAAAGGTAACTCTGGCAGGAATGTGGAACCCAGATTAGATTGATGGAGACTGTATTTATGGAACCATCTACCTAGAAAATCTAATTCCCAGCTCTTTGCACTAATAAATTCTAAAAACTTACTCAGTTTAACTTATTGAGTTGATTCATTAATCAAATAATTAGTTCAATTAGATTTGTATTTCAGCTGACCAGTTGTTTCAGTAAATACACATCAGTATGAACTTTTTGCTATACTATGCTATTTTCCACAAGTTCATGAACGTTCAGAAATTAAATATTAAGATTTTACATTCCTTATCAACGTTTTTTGAGTTCTCCATTCTCTAAGCAGAACTGGTCAAAATTATTGCTTTCATGTTACAAGTGAATACAATGTGAAGCTTGGAACACAAAAAGTTAACCAAGCATCCACTTTTCTTTTTTTTTTTTTCCACTTTTCTTTCCACATCCATAATGTGACACATCGACATACTGCCATGTTTGCTTCCCATCTCAAATAGTGCTCTCATTTCCAAGAGCATAGTAAAATTAATCCATCTACTCAATGTATTTAGACTGTATTCAATATTCAGTTACTGTGGCATTTGTGTGTGTGTGTGTGTGTGCGCGCATGTGTGTGTTGCTTAATTGGAAAGAGAAATAGTCTGAGATTTAGAGATTTGGGTACATGTATGAGTTCTACAAAATTCAGTTTTGTGTCCTTCATTGTATCAGTTAAATTTATTGTATTTCAATTTCTTCAAGTGAAAAATAAAGGAGCTGGATTATTTCCTTTCCTTGCCTGAGGCTCTAAAATACTACACATTTTTAAAAATCTAATTCATTATTGTGTGTTTTCAATGTCTTGCAAATCCCATAATCCATGTGGCAAAAGGTTCAGTCAGCTTAATCGTAGGCTGTGTCCTCTGCTGTGATTCAGACATGTCTGGACACATTTGTCAAACTAATGGGACAGACTGGAGAGGAGTGGATTTATGCATTCCATGTGAGTATCCTTCTTTGGCTTAACAAAGGGTGAGCACTGTGCTCTTGGTTAATAATTATAGGGAAGATCAAAAATGGAAAGGATAGAGACTCTCTTTTTGCTGAGTTTGAAATCTATTTGAAGTCCCAAATTGAAGGAGAGTGATGCTTACAGCCTCTGAGAAAAAAGCATGACACTGAGTAGGGAAGAGAAACATTTCTGTTAAGACCAGAAAGTTTGATGAACCCATGCCCTGGAAACTCCGAGAAATAACACAGGGCAGAGGACCAGACTAAGTTTTTCCATTATACACATGGGCAACAAACAAGCAAAATAATTAAATTAATGTTATACATATTAATTAAGCCTATACACACGGACCAGTGGAGCTAGAGAAAACTGAAATTAAATTTGGTCATGATCTCATCAGCAGCACAGAATCCTTTTTGCTTCTGTCTCAGAATAAAGTATTTATATTACATGGTTTGTGGGGTAAGTAAGTAAGCAAGCCTACTTGGCCAAAGGTATTTCTGGCTCTGAAGTCAGCCACTTCCCTCTTCCCTCTCCCATTTAGACACACATCTGTCTCTGTGGTCCCACAATAGCTATTTGCACCCATAATGATATTCTTCCTTCTGTACAATAATCTCATATAAAAATTAGTAATTTTTGAGCTAGTTCAAAGGCAGAATTGTTAATTTTTACAACTCTGTACTAACAATGTTTAACTTCTCTGACATATCAGTAGCAATGGACATAGTTAGCCCATGCCCTCTTTCTAGTAAAATGTTTATGACTGAAATTAACATCTAGGATCCCCCAAATCTCTCCCTGTTTCTTCTGACTCTCCTTGCTAGTGCCCTGATTCTGATTTGTGTAGCATGCCTCCAGGCTCAATACCTGTCTGCCTTTTCTGCCCGCCATGGTCCTCTAGTCTAAGTGATCTCAATAGCAGATATGCCGATGAGTCCTACATTATCTCCAGTTGGATCTCTCTCCAAACTCCAGAGGAAGATGACCAACCACGCACCTAACTGTTCTCTGTAAATGTACAAAATGCATCACAAGCTAAACATAGCCAAAAAAGAACTCTTAATTTTCCCTCTCCATATTTCCCCCAAACTTTGCTCTTCCCACATTTTAACTGCTCAGGCCAAAATCTAGTATTCCTTCTTGATCTTCTTTTTCCACACAATGAACTGAATCTGTCCATATATCAATATATTGATATACACACTGAATCTAAACACCCCTTAATTCTTCACCATCTCCCTGCTCCAAGACACCATGATATCCCTCCTAAAGTGCCGAGGGAGCTTTCTCACTAGTTTCTCTGCACCTACTCATGCCTCTTGCAATCAATTTTCTATGCCCAGCAGCCAGCATGATCTTTTAAAGACACAAATCAAAGCCTATCAATGTGATGGTCAAACCCTTAAGGATTTCCTTTTCAACTGGCATAAAGTCCAAACTCTTCTCTACTACAAGGTCACTTCCTATCTTTCCAAAATTCATTTCTTTCCCTACTCCCCACTTTGACTCTCTCCATCCCATGCCAAAACTATTTCTGTTTCATGATGTTTGTAGTCACTGGTCACTCTGCTTAAAATGTTTTTTTTTCCAGATCTTCACACAGGTGTCTGCTACATTCATTTTTCCAATTAAATATCACCTTCTCAGAGAGGCCTTTTTCTAACCATCTTATCTCAAATAGAATTTCCAGTGGACATCCTCCCTCTATTTGCTTATCTGCTTTAGTCTTCTTTATAGAATTTATGACTATCTAGAATTATTTAGGGGTTTTTTTGCACACTGTTTCCTCTGTAAATGTAAACTACCTAAGAACAGAAAATCAATATTTTATTTATATATAGAGCACCTACAGCATTATTGACATATAGTAATTATTCAATGATATTTCTTAAATTAATGAATAACTATTTTCCCCAAAACCTCTTTATTGTATGTTGCCTGTCTTTTGAGTAGTACCACTTCTTATTCTTACTCCAGGGTATGAAACCTAGAAGGAACGTTTGGCTTGTCTTCCTCACTGCTGAAATCCAATGAGCCACTAGTTACTGGTAAGATTCTCCCTCCTAAATAATCTCTTCCCTTCTCTATGGCACTTCCCTAGTGTAATGGCAACTAGGCTTGTGAGTTTGTGTTTCTGTTTTAATATTTTATTACCTGTATTTGGATTTTGTAACAATTTCGTCACTGGTCTCCCTAATCTACATCTGCACTCCTTTCTCCTCCTTTTACCCATCACTACGTTCTTTAAGCTGAAAAATTATTTTTTCTATGTTGTGAGTGTGTTCAATTATCTTTCTTGTTCTAAACCCTCCACTGGCTTCTGATAGACCAGAGGAGGATGTCTGAGGAATCAGGTGGATATCCAAAGCTTTTAACTCCTAGCCTGACCAGGACCTTACCTCCTCCGGTGCTCTCATGCTAGAATTTGAAAGCTGATGGACTTAGCATTCCTGAGCCACACAGGACATTTCAACAATCAACATATTGGTACAAAATATGAATACTTCGAATATCCTGTTCCCATTATCTTCCTCTTCCTAGAAAACTCTTGCTGTTTTAAAAATGCAATTTTGAAGTTCTTTCTCCAAGAAATGTTTTCTTAGTCTCTGGACTGAATCTCTTTCTTCAGTACCACTTCTGTATTTTAAATGTGCTTCTACTGTTGCACTCTGTATTTGGTGTTCCAAATCATTACCTTAAATGTTTGCCTCTCCTACTAACCTGAGAACCCTTTAGAGGTGAGAGCAATGTTTTATTCATCTTCTTCACGTCTAGATGAAGACCTAGAACAGACTTGAAGCACAGAAGGCTTTTGAATACATGAATATTTGCTGAACTCTATGAAAATATACTTCCATAAACTTATGTATGTGTTAGTTGTTTTTCAATAAATCATCCATTTTAATGAGTTTATTTTAAATTTTATTTAAACATCTCATCCCTCGGCTTGCAAAGTAAGTCTGTCACTAAGGAGAAGGGGGCAGGAAGAAGTTCTTTAATTTCAAAGTGCATCTTGTAGAGAATTGCTTCACACTAGAAATCAGAACAATGAGAACACCACAATAAGAAAGTATAAGTAGGAAGACAGAAAGCATGATAAGAATAGAAAAGGCACCTAGGTACATTCACCCGTGTGAATGTACCAGTCAAACTGAAATGCTTTTATATGGTTTACTAATAAAGCAAAAATATTATGTGATTTCAGCTTCCCTATTTAATGTCTACTGACCAAACAGAGGTGAAAGCATAAAGGACATTAGAAAAATCCAAATCTCGATCTGAGGAGTAGGACATGAGGAAAGGAAGGATGCCTTGTCTCCAGATAGCCAAACCAAGCAGAAGCATTTGGTAGACTGGGAGCTGGAAGCCTCTAATTCAAGTCAGTGATTTAATTTAATAAATTGGAGCCTCCATGCCAAGCCCTTAAGTACTCTGAGTCTCCATTCTCACTTTTGTAAAATGGGAAAATGATTCCTAAGGACCAAGGGCCCTGCCCATCAGTGGGTCCAGAATGCTTCTAGGGTTTCAGTGTGTGCAGGCATCTCTCTTCACTTCTGCAAGGGCAGGTTTTTCTGCTTGAAATGCCCTACCTTGGCCTGTTCTTCAGCTGCTGAAACTCAAATGAAAAATATTTTCAGAAAGCTTTCCTTTACAGCTCCAGGAAGCAATGAACATTTCTGCACATGGTTTGTTTTCCACAACTCATTTGTTCATATGTCTGTCTCCTCTTACTAGGCAGTGAGAGAGTAGGAGTCATGTTTTCCTCCCCTATGTACCAGATGCTTCTATTATGATGTTTGACTGATGCTAGACACTTAATGCATACTTGTGGAATAAATACAGAAATGACAAATATAAGGGATTATTATCACGGCTCTTGCATACTGACTTACTTCAGCTCCTAGATAGGCCTTGAGATAAAGAGAAGTAGACATTCTAGTCATAGAATGTTTTCTCCCCCCAAAACCCCTAGGAACTTAGGGAAACAGATACACTTTAGGTCTCTGGAAATATTTTTCAAATAGCTTTTATATCACCTGTGACATTCTTTTCTCTTAATTTTACAAAGCAGCATATGTAGCACAGATGTTAAGTATGCATAAAACTTATGAGTTTTTCTCTTTTTCTTCTATACTATTTTTTCCTCACAGAGGCTACCTACAAAAAATAGGCACTTAAGAAATCTCACCCTCGTGTCTGGCAATTCATTCTGTTTTATTTCATTTACAGAAAGAATTATGCCTAAATTGTTATGAATGGGCAAAGGTATCCCCTGGACTGATTGTATCAGAAGTTATAGAAGCAAACATTTCATTTCACAGTTTTCTGAATTTGGGTCATAATAGTAGAACTGTCACCAAGACAACCTGAGACTTATGCAGTGAACCTCAAAGATGGGGCAAACATAGTCCCAGAAGATGTGAATTCATAAAGTGCTTAACTGGAGCTTTCAGAAAAAATAGGAATTTCTCAGAAATCACTTGGAAAGTCTGGGAGCAGAATTACTATAGTTACTCTGGCATGAAACATATGAATAATTCTCAAAAGAATGGCAAAGATAATGAGAATACAAAGAATGGAGGAGTTGTCAGGCAGAGTAGCATTTAGATTTTTATGAATACAGGCCTTCAAAGAACTAAAGGAAAATTACATCTAGGCAGATTCCAGTCAATAATGTTGTATACATAAGAATTAGCTAGTAAGTGGTAACACACAGAATGAAATATCTTGGACTAATACTGAGTTCTAGGTAGATGCCAAGTGGTATATACAAACACACACATATATACTTCTTCATTTAATTCACTATAACCTTATAATTTATAATTATCGTTATTACAGGCGCAGAACAGTAGGATTCAAGAAGCTTATGAAACCTGACCAAGTAGCAGAGGAAACTTTGAACTCAAATCTCCCTGGCTCCAAGGCTTCTTTTTTTACACTTTTCACACCCGTGATTCTTAAGCACAGGCTTATCATTTACTTGGCAGCAAAACCAGAAGAGATTCACGAGGATGGAGACTGAAATTCTATGAATCAAACATTCTACAACATTATATAAAGCCATTAACACACTTTAAGTATGAAGCCTGAAAGTGTGTCTAGTTCATCGATAGGTCTTTAAAAAAAAAAGAAAAGAAAAAGAAAAATACTGCTTTAGAAAAATAATTATTAAGAAATTTTGGACTGTTAGAAATTCGATGAAAGGTACAAACTTTTCTTTAGAATGCTTTGCGTTTTAATTCAAGGTGTTCATGGACACCTTCAAGCTCATTCATGAACATTTCGTGTTTACTTAATACTTAAATCTTAACCTTTTTCCAAGGACTTGTGACAATTTTAGCTTTTAGATTCCCCATACATATTCAACCTTTAAAAATTAAAACTTGACTGAGGAAAAATTCTGATGTTTTGATTTGAGGAAAAACATTGATTTGACCTCTAGCTAGCTAAGAGCACCTTATGATTTGCATTTTTATCACTGTATCCTTGCATCTGATTATTTTAAGAAGAAATATATAATTACTCCTGTTTTTCATAGTAACCTTTAGTTTCTTGAATGTCTTATCAATCTTTGGAAAGAATATTATTTCCTTTGTTTTGGACCTCTGTGCCTTTCTATACTATATATTTTATTTCAAGTTATATGTTTTTCCTCCAGGATAATTTAATTTACCCATAGTTTATAAAAGATAACTTTAACTTCCTATTTTTATCTGCCTTCTTTTGAAATGTCTGGCTGGTTGCAGAACTAAAGATGTGTGATTGTTAAAGTCATGAGTTTCCAATGGCATATTCATGAAACAATGGCTAACAGTAACAATGAACACACCTTACAGTTCAGGGGCCCTGGAGTTTTAATGGCTATACAGAACTTCACTTTCACTTTCATGAGCATGTTACCAAAAATCCCCATTACTTGGCTCCACCTATGTACCTATGGCTTTAGTCAGTATTTTATGTTATCTCAAAATTAGCAAAAGTAATTATGGTTAAGAATAACAATTTATGAAAATTTTCATAGAACTTCCCCAGGAAATCAAGAACATTCTGGTTGATCTATGTCAACTGAAGGAAGAAATACGATATTCTACTATCTTAGGACTCCAGTAATGCCTGGCATTAAAACTTTCAAATTATCTGAGTACAGTTAACAGTCACATAGAGGACAAGATCAAGCTGGATTTAAGCGACAGAACTCCAATACCTTTGTGATCCTTTCTGCACACAGACCTCTCAGGGAGGATTAATGAAGAAGAGCTTCCAATCCTTGATTCAGCCTCTTACTGAATTGTATTTCTAACAGGCATATGGTGCATCACTGTAGCTCTCATTTACTTCAAAACTACAAAGGAAATAAAGCCACTAAAAGAGACCACCAGGTTGTAGATGTGCTAATTGTCACATCTTGGGTAAACTATTTCATTTCTTTAGGCCTCACCTTATATGTAAAGTGGGAATAATAATAGTGCTTGCTTTATAGGGTTGTTGTGAATATTAAGTAGATGAGCGTATAAAGTGATACATGATATGAGCTCAATATGCTGCAGCTATTACCACAGCATAAATTTCTCCTCCACATTGCATCTCATTTTATAGAAGAATAAAATGAGTTGGCTTGCATTTCACACTGATTCCATAGCTTTAATAATTCTTATATTTTATTAACCTATATTTATGGATTAGTATGAAATAGCACACACATGCATAAGCATACACTATCAAAATATTAAGATGGGTTAATGTCACATGATTCTCCCTTAAGGGATTATAATTTGATAGCCACATTTGCTTTGGCTATCTCTTTGAATCATTTCCAAATTTAAAGGACACATAAAATTTGCTAGTATACATAAGCAGTTTTACCATCTAGGAGTCCTGATGTTGGTTTGGTTATATTGTAGAAAGTAAGAAACAAGATATTTAAGCTGAAGTACTGCTTCTCACATACAAGTCCCAAACAGCACAGGTGATTTTTAACACTTAGAGTCCTAATGAGACAGCTTTACATGCATCTTGAGAAAGCAGTAGTGGAAAGGCTTACTCTGTCGTGGATGGAAGGGCAGTAAATAATACTAACTGTACCTAGTTTCCAGATTTAAAATATGAAGGATTATTTCAATGATGAATGTGATGGTAACTCATATAAACTAATTTGTAAATAGGGTGATAATTTTATCCAATTAAAAATTTTAAAGACAGAGTATAACCTTGAAGAAAATTATGGATGTCCTAAGAACAAATGCACGCATAGAGCTAAGATAGTAATTCACACTGTACTATGTAGTTAAATGGATAATCTATGGCTATAAACAGTGTATATAATGCACATACACTCATACAAAGAATTCAAAAGATAGAGTAATTTTAAAGATCAAAATCCAGCTATCTCCCCACAGGGGTGGCATGCTTCAGCAGCACAGCCCTGCAATATACAAACAGCCTAGAAGACCTACTACACAAGAACTTGTGCCATCTCCCTCTACTTAGTTACAACTAAGTGCCCACGCAGTCTTGCTTTAGGCTTATTAGGGGTCCTCCATTGAACCATAAAGCAAATATTTTAAAGAAAACAGAAAAAAATTACCAGAAATAATTCTGAATGCTGATACTAAGAAATAAGGGGAAAAAATAAACATGAGAAGAAGCTGTTATCTAGAATATCTAGAAATATGCTTCCTGGAAGTAGAGAATTATATTTGTGCAAGGATTATTTTGCTAGGTCTTCTCTGTGATGTAGGCATCACACATTGTCCATGGGGTAAGTCTAGGCATTTTCTCAGGTATCTGAATGCAAACACTTCTAGCTGGGGTACTAAGTATCCTAGTTATTAATATAAGAGAGTATTCTGTGCAGCTCTCCTGTACTAACATTTTAATATCAGGAAAAGGGTTTTTGGAGGTCCTGGGTCTAAACAGAGGGAGAAGATGAGAAGTACACTAGAACAGGATAGCAGGCATAGGCCTAGGTAAGAGCATGTAGGGATCCTTACAATGGACTATTCAGTGGGGGTATTTTCGTATTTATTTCAATCCTCCCCACACTAGTCGTCATGAAGCTTCATGTGGAACATTTGAAAATCTGACTTGTCCCTCCTAAATGACATGGAGGCATAAAAGGAGAGCAGAGAGCAAGAGTACTTCAACTGTGATCCATCTGAGCTACTGCAAGGGTGAAGAGTGGGAGTGTGGTGGTGCGGGGGCGGGGTTTGTATGGAGGGGGGTTGTTGACTGTTGGTGGAAAAGAAGCATCAGAGTATCCTTGTTTCTGCCCAACAAGAGATATATTTACAGTGCAGACTCCAAGCTTAAACTGCTTCTGCCAAAAGGGGTATAAAATGCCAGGGCTCTTAACAGTGAGAGGAAACGTGGATTGTGCAGAGCAAATAAAGCTGCCAGGACAGCATAGACACAGACGTGAAAGAATTCAGGTCAGAGAGATGGAGGGCTGCAGAACCACAGGGCAACAGTCACTTTAGATCACAGGGAAAGAAAAGCAAGACCTTACTCAGAATTTAAAGACCACTTAAAAAATCTAGGCACCTCCTATAACTTAGCAATAAGGGCTGTGAAATAAGACGGAACATTCTAGTTCTCGGGACAGGAGCACTGCTGATCACTGGTAAGGATCTTCAATGAACCAGAAGTCATGTCTGCTGTTTGTCTATGCTAGCTCCTCAGGGAGGAAGGCACACACAAATTCACAATCAATAAGCTGTACTCCCGCATCATTACTGAGTATGGAATTCAATCACTCTCGCCAATACACAGAACTTTAAATTATTTTTTGTAAAATAATTTTTAGAGATACTTGGCTCAGGAATGCCTTATGTAACTCTTCTAGTCAAGATTCTAAGCCTACAGGTGGTAAAAGAAGGAAAGCAATATTCATCTTTTAACCAAATTTTTTTCGTAGCAAAGATTATTTCTCTGGCTAAGCTCTAGGTTATATTAACACTGCTCTGGTTGACCATCTGTCCATTCTTATGGTGATCTTCAGACTTTGGACTCTGATTTCACTCCTAGAACTTGCCTTTCTGGATCTTCCAAACTATCATTTAGATTTATTCATGAACATTATTTTAATATCCGTGGCTTGGCTAAAAGATATATTGTACAATTTAACTGACTTCTAAATTAACTGATTTAAACATTTAAAAAATCATTTCCAACCTATAAGTTGAATAATACTTTTCCCTTTTTCATCAAAATCTCTTGCGGGCTCTATTTTAATTTTTTTTTTTTCAGGAAACCAGTTCAGATTGGGAAGACATGCTCATACTCTTATATATGTGGAGAATGAGTCATAGTTTTGTCATTCGAAGCCAGCAGCTCTCTAATGGCACAGCTAGAAGTGAAGCTCAAATCTTCTAACTCAAGAATCTGCAGTGTCTGTACACTGCCCAGCATTTAATTTTCCACAGTAGGAAACTGAATTTTCCTAAATAGTCAATTTCCATTGAAACAAAATCAGCCAAAGGAGTAAAAAAAGGAATAAAAATCATCAACTAATTTCTTCAGCATTTTATATCTTCATCACACTAATATTGCATAGATTTATATTTCACATACACACAGATATTCACACAATCTTTTTACTCCTTTTAAGAGAAAAAACTCTTGTCATTACCTGCACAGTCATGAATCACTCTGGGAATACATATACATGTGACCATCGTGTGGAAACACATAAATGAATATTCATTTTAGTATCACGATACTGACAATTTTAACTCTTTCCTCTGAATGAAGCCTATTGGCAAGTTAGAAGATATTACTAAGGAAACTACATTGTCATTTAAGGCTCTCAGATTATTTTTCTTTCATCAAGCATAAGTCAATTCCACTATAAGCTCATCAATATTAATTTTTTTTGTTCAGTAAGTAGTGGTGATGAAGCTGTAGGAGAACCAGAGAGTTCTCCATCCCTTCATCATGTGCTTATTAGCCATAATTAAATTCATTCGCTTCTCTACACTTTTTTATTTATCTAAACTGCTTTAATCACAAAACATGGCAATAATCTAGAGAATTTTGACATTTAAGTAAAAATAATGAACACAGGCAGCCTGGGTGGCTCAGCGGTTTAGCGCCGCCTTCAGCCTAGGGCGTGATCCTGGAGTCCCAGGGTCTAGTCCCACATCGGGGCTCCCTGCAGGCTCCCTGCATGGAGCCTGCTTCTCTCTCTCATTCTCTCTCTCTCTCATGAATAAATAAATAAAATCTTAAAAAAAGGATACTATTAAATGCTGCAAAGGAGAATAAAACAAGAAGAGGACATGGACTATTCCAGTATTAAGAATTCCTTCTGCTCTGCTGATACAAAGTTAGCTCCATTTAATACAGATGATGTATAACTCAAATGAGTGCCTACAAGAAAGTAAGATCAAAGAAAGCAAGAAAATAATTTTTCACCTGTTAGTGAGCAGACCAAAAACACGTTTCTACCTCTAAAGCACCTTGCAACATAATGGAAAACAGGTGAAGCTAAGTTTAAGGCTCATATAAAAGTATTAAATAGCTTTCTATTTACTGAAGAAATTGATATACTTGACAGGTGACATTTCTGAGAGGTAGACGATTGCCAGGGGAAAAAAATTAAATCCATCACAAAGTCTCTTACTGAGAAGCAATAAATGGCATATAGATATGAAGGGAAAGCACACCATATAGAAAAATTGGGGAGTCATATAGTAGTTTAATTCCTTTAAACATACACATAGCATAATTATTTCAGAATAATGAGAGATAATTTGAATTACCAAGAAAACTGTGAAAATACATAAAAAGTAACACTGGGCTGAACAAATATGCCAGTTGATGGTGTTGGCTGTGCTGATATTCAGTAGGTCTGTGGCAAAAATTTCACCTTGCTGCTCTTCACATTTTTCATCTTCAAATTGTAGCAAATACAGCTATGATACTAAACTCAATTATCCGAGGACTACATGTGAAAGTTCTGTGGTAAATATAAAGCTCTATAGCTCCATTTATTCAGATACTATTGTTTTAATTTTAAATTAAATTAATAAAGGGCCCAATCAAGCCTTTATAGCTGAAACCTGTCCAAATATCACCAACTTCTTATCTAGAACATGGATTTTCAAGCACTGAGAAATTGAGAAAGAATGGTAAATGGGTTGGATAGAGCTGGTGGCATGGGTAACATTTAAACTCAAATCCATTTTTTTAGGGCATCCTTCTAATATTCACTCAGTGGCCTAAACAGTGACCACATGCTATACATGCAGTTCATGATAGGCACCTAACTCTGCAGGCAGGATAGTAGTCTGAAAACAAAACTGGCACACAGCCATCAACAATTTCACACTTCCTTGTCAATGTAGTGTCTCCAGAGTATGATGCAGCTTCTGCATGATTCTTATCTCCCTTGCCTTTTATCTTTTCCAAATTCCTCCTGCCAAACTGTGCCTCAACAGTTCTGTATTAATCCGCCAGTAGCCGTGTTTGCCAGGCTCTTAGAAAATGTGATGCAGTATGATTGATAATGCTGCTGTGCTTGCCTGTTGGTCCACCTAGAGAAATCCTCACTCCTATTCCAAGTTCAACTTGAGTGTCTGGTCTCCTCTGAAGCTTGCCTCCCAGGCAAATTGGTCACTTCTTTTTTGGTACCTATCCTAGAACTTTGAAAACTTATTATACCTAGGGATGCAATATAGAGCAGGACAAGGAGCATGGATTTTAGAGTCAGAGAGTCTGCATCAGAATCGTGGCTATTCAGTCTTGTGACCCTTGACCTCTTAAAGTCTCAATTTTATCATCTGTAAAATGGACTGAATTCAAAGAGTGAAACAAGAAGCTGTATTTAAATCATTCGAGTTCCTGACATATAAATAGTACTCAAAAAGAGTTAGCAGCAGTAATATTGAGAGTGGTTTTTGTTTACATGATCATCTCCCCTTATAAAAGTGAAAATGTCTTCACAGCAGAGATAATGCCCATTTCCTCTTTACCCTTTGTGCTCTGCAACATGCCATCACGTCGTATTTCTATTAACAATGAGTATGCCCAGCGCAACACGATTTGGTATATTTGCTCTGAGCTCAATTCCTCACACTTCCTTTCTTCTGCTTGGGACACCTGTGGGTATGCAACTGTTTCCCTGGCTTCCTCGCTGGAATGCTTCCAGGTAGGTTTGGCCAGTGGGTGGCACTGGTCTAACAAGGTGCCTCTGCTCGCAGGGATTCAGCAACTGTACCTCTTCTCTGTCCCTCCTGGGTGAGGCATGGAGACAGCATGTGGTGATCATTAATCTTAGGATGGCTTCACATTCCTGTACTTGTTCTTCACCTCTTCTATCTCATTCTAACTACCATATTAAATTCTCCACGTTAAATTCCCTCTATTGATTTATCTGGCAGGAATATGTCTTTCTAGCTGAACCAGGAATTTTTTTTTTTTTTTGGATCTGACTTTTAGTCTTAGTGACCAGCAAAGTTTAAGTGGAGACAATATATTTGCTGTATTTCACAGAGCTGTTGCATGGGATCAAAGAAAATTTGGACATTTAAGTACTTTGAAACTATAAATTGTTGTACAAATACAACATTTTGCTCTTAATATTTTTGATTGGAAAGGGACAAGTTAGCTTCACTGATCTATAGCAGTGATGTTCTAAGCGATCCTGATGTTTTCAAAAGACACCATGCCTGTAATTTACACGGTTGAATAAAGGGGAGGACAAAGTCCAAAAGATAACTGATTTCGGCATAGCAGAAATTTATGAGCTCATAAGTCAGAAGACACTGATGGAAACAGTGAAAATTATGATTTTACTGAAGACAAGTAACTACTTGGACAACAGCCACCCTAGACTTTCCTCCAAGTCTTAATTTTTCAGATGAGCAACCACATTAAACTCCACAAGAATTCACACAATGGCAAGTTATATTACCCATTTAGTTGAAAACAACACAAATAAAAACAAAAGCAAAACACAAATGCAGATAGTAAGGCTTTGCTTGGCTTAAGAAATTCCAACTTTTAAGTAAATTTTTGAGTTCTGAAAAAAGACATATTACAGAACAGCTATCTGAAAAAAATTAATAAAATAATTAAGATTACTAATCACAATGAGATAATTAAGATGACAATTAAAACCTAAGATTTGTTAAATAATATTTTTAAAAAACTGGATAATTGTGAAATACAAATAAGTCTACAAGTTATTAGTGAACCAATGTAAGTTTCCTTGTTTTGATAATGTATTCTGGTTATATAAGATTTTATCATTGGGGGAAGCTAGGAACTCTTCTGTACTATTTTTGCAACTTCGTGTGAATCCAAAACTATTTCAAAATAATTTAAAAAAATACTGTGCTTAGTATGTCAAGAGGATGTATAATATATCAGAAAAAATCCATTAAAAAGTTGAAGTGCAAATTTTGAAGCCTTAAAAGGACTTTTTGCATGAAATTAGAAATGCAGTTCTTACTCTGCTACATAACTAATATACTGATGCATTTTAAAAATCACTCCACAAATATGTACTGTCAAGCCATTATGCACTGGATATGCTGTCACATTTTCCTCCTGATGTCTTTTATCATTTAAGTGCTGTTCTATCTTTTTTTTTTTTCTGATCCATCTTTCATTTGGCCATGGGTTCCAAGTAATTTAAGCTCCTCTGCTTGAGCTCTAGTCATCCCCCATGAACACCCAAGGACAACAAGTCACCAAATTCTCCACAGCTCACTTTTCAAAATGACAAACAGGCCATATAACTATCAGTCAAACAAGAGACTCTGATCAGTTCCTCGTGATATTTACCTCTCAGTCTGAGTACTAGAAGTAGAAGAAACATCTGGACAAATAGAACAGTTGTATTCTTAATCTGCAGATGTTTGAGACTGGGCTTGCAGATATCTTAGGGATATCCATTCCGAGTCTAGGGATCCCTACAGACTCAGGAAGACCCCTGAACCCCAGCTGTAATAGTGAGTACGACTATGTAATTTCACACAATTTTGACTTTCCTCCAGGTGAAAAATATATATACATACTTTTCTCTGAGACGATGAAATTTGTTACCTTCAAAGATATTCCTTTCAATGAAGCAAACTCATAAGAAAACTGCTCTATAGTCTGTCCTGGGACATTATTTCTTTCTAAAATGTTACTTCTGTCACACTGGCACAGCTTGAATAAGAAGTAAGGGAAGTAAAAAGACTGTTCCTCTTATTTCTTCCTTCTTTTGGCATAAATGAATGCTGTCTGAGAAAGTTCTTAGCCTCTCTGTTACTCGTATAAAAAATAAAGTACCTTATGTCTAATGTCTGTGATTAGCTTACATGAATTTGTCACAGTTTTTGGCACATGAGAAGCCCGCTTCCTGAAAAATAAAAAGCCAGAGGTAGGCATATAATTCAGAAAAATACCTGGGCATTGACTCTTTCTTCCCACTGATGATTCACACTAACTTTTAATTTCAAAGGCAGGTATGCCAAATATTGATAAATATTCCCTCCAGTAGTACTTCATGGTTTGTCAGAGTAAGTCTTCTCCAAAGGAGACATTATTGCTAAGGATGATAAGGCAGCAGCATAGTAAGAATTGAAGCTTCTAAATCTCTAGAGACCCAACATTGCCCAGGCAGCATCTCATGAGCTGTGTGTGACCCTGTTAGGGATTCTAGGGGGTGGGCATGAGATGTACATGACTGAGGAAGAGGAAAGGGAGAAAGGTAGCTCTATCATATCTACTTTAACTTTCAGGGCCACTTTTTTTCTGCTGTGATTCTTCTTTACCTAGTCTAATACACACACATACATATACATATATATGTGCCCATAATGTACATATATATAATGTATGCATTTTTTGTGAATAAATATACATATACACGGTTTTTTTAAGTTTTTTTTTTTTTTTTTAATTCATGAGAGACACACAGAGAGAGGCAGAGACAGGCAGAAGGAGAAGCAGGCTCCTCGCAGAGAGCCCAATGTGGGACTTGATCCCGGGACTCTGGGATCAGGCCCTGGGCTGAAGGCAGACACTCAACCGTTGAGCCACCCAGGCATCCCCATATACACGTTTTTAAAAAAATTCTTGACTAATAAAATTGAATGATCTCTTCTTGCCAATTCATTGCCCACTATAATCAGTGCAGCTCCAAGACTATCAGCTGCTATAATAATCATCAGTGCCTTCTTTCTTCACTGTAAGCTTCTCTCCATTTGAGATCAGAAATAGGGTTCCCATTTGCTATACTGATCCTTTGGAAACCTAATAGAGAAACCATGATTATACAATTTTGCTAGGTCCCAGCCAGAAGTGCCTTCCCTGTTCCACCAGATGGCAGTCCCGCATCAGGACAGAAAAAAAGGGATGGGGGCGGGGGGTGGTGGTGGTAGTATTTTGGATATAGAAGTATGTAATTTTGGTATTTTCTGCTATGCTATGGAAAAAACTGACAAATACACAGGTTGGTTAGTAAGAAATGAAATGTAGGTGTTTTGTACAAATTCATCACAACTGTTCTGCAAAAATAAAAAAGCAAACAATTGAAACTGCCTGAATTAAAAATATTTGGATGACTAACCTAAGCTCTGCTACATGACATTGCAAGAGTTGAAAACAAACTCACAAATCATAGAATGTGTGCAAGTCTGTGGTTATAGTCACTATCTGCACATGGATGGTATTCTAAATATACCTCAGCTTCAAAGTTACAGATTGCCTCAACTTTTTCATTTGGAAAGTGTGCATGACAATGCATTGCTGTTAGAATTAAGTTAGCATGCACACACATGAACAAGCTTCAAGGAATTGTCTTACTGTGGTAATAAAGGGACTCAGAAACACTTTGTTTTGCCCAAAAACATGGGGTGTGTGAAGCTTTTTCATCTGTCTCTCATAACATCTCTCACCAAATACCAGACTAGGTAGCTTTCACCCATTCCCTAGGGAAATTCGGTCAGTCCAGAAACACTCACACAACTCTCATGACAGTAGCTTGGCTATGCTCCAAGACTATGTCATTTGCTGGCAGTAAGTCAAGCTAATGAAATAGCATCTACTTCAGGATGCCTCATGTGACGGCCATGACGGGCTAAATGGCCAGTTCCATAGACAAGAATTGGTAGACCTACACTTGTAGCCTTTTAACTACTGAAACTGGCATCAACAGGCTTTGTTGCTTTATTGCTTTAAGGATGTGTTAGCTTACTAACTAGATCAGGATGATTTTGCTTTACATTGCTTATCAACATAGCACTTTTCAGCATGCTCCTGATATCAGCTAAATCAAAATTTAGCTTCAGCTTTCAATTTAGAATTTTTGAAGCAGATAATGTACATTTCTGCACACAAATCTTCTGGACCTTCACCTCCTCTCCATTGGGAGTCAGCTGTAAACACCTTTAAGAGATAGTTCACAATCTTCTCCATATATACATGTTAGCAAATCATTCCTACCTTTAGTCGTTTTTTTGGTCCCGGAGAGATCAATTAATTGACCTCCATTCCCAATTCTCCCTATTCTCTATTCTGTTCCCTATTACCTTCAGTTCCATCAGCAATTTTCTAGTATTAAAAAGTCTTGAGTTTCTTCTTTTTCAGTCACTTGCTACCATTTCCATGCGTCCAAACACATTTTCCTCTTGTTCCTGTGCCTTTTATCACTGGTCATTCTGGTTTTCACTGGAGGATGAATTTGTACTTGGCTCCCTAATATAAATTTATCTTGCATGACCCAACTATAAAGATATTCAGAGAAGGAAAACAATTTGAAAAAAAAATATTTTTGCATTCCTACCAAAACATAGGGGAAGGCTTATTTTTCTATTCAGGAAATACAATCAAAATGTCTATGTCTGCAGACATTTGTTAATTGCATCATTGTGCAAGTGAACTAAGGTCAGTGAATTTAACACAAAGTTTGTTGACAATGGTAAAAATACCATTATGCTTTCAGAGATAAGAAGACACAGTTACAAGCCATTACAATGGAAAGTTCAATTTCCCCTGCACATAGGGGAAAGCATAATGATGCAGCTTATCAAAATCTACATTTTATGATAGTTGGATTGCATTACAGCACAAAAGCAGATTTCACATATTATATTTAACCTTGGCAAAAAGAAAAAAGTATGTAGGTCTTCTAGGCTGATTTGCAATATTTTTTATAATCAAGCATCTAAATGGGTCACGATGTAACACTTTATATATTTTTCCTAACCCAAAGGCCATGTAGAAATTTGACCTAATTAAAGCTCTGCAAAGAGGTTTTTAACTTTTCCTCTACTGTGAATTTTACTTAGTTATAAAATGAAGATTAAAAATTTCTTTTTGATCATTTCATATAAAAATATTTAAAAAAATCAAAGTAGATTAATAGCTTTAGAAACAAATGTTGACACTTAGACCATAGCCTTTTATTGTGAGTACCCACTATAATTGGCACTATCATTTTTCTTAGATTTGTTTACTTTCCATTATTCATAATTGCTTCTTTTAATTGGACCAAGCTAGCTTCGTTTAGACTCCCCTTGAGAATGGTGTTGGCAGAAATGATTGGCAGTTCTCTCTCCCACACGGTGCCATCCTGAAATTGCAAATGTCAGTTAACAGGCTTCTCTCTCCAATGTTTAAGAGTGGGAGTCTGCATTTAGCAGAAAGTAGTCTGGGTGCACATATTTCTGAATAAATGTATGTGAAATTATGCATTCAAATTACAGAATCAAGGGACTTGAAAGGAAGCCAGAGAGGTCAACTACTCCATCCATGCCCAGCCTTCAAGTTCCTAGTCTATTCTGAAGCCACTCCAGGCAGGTGAAACTATATCCTACTTTTAAAAATCATTATAAGTAATCTCTCTTCAGTTGTCTATCGCTGAGGGTTAAGAAGAGCATCACTGACTTAATTCCGCAAGCAATTTTTTTCTTTGCATGACTTTTTGCACTAAGCCTCTTCATAGAGTTTCTGACCAGAAATAAAATGGCAAGTGTCATCCCCTTATTTTTTGTATCCAACTGAAATTGAGATACTCTTAAGCAGTGAGATGGCCAGTAAAGGGGGTAGTGGGATAAATAGAAGCTATCACAGTCATAGAGAGTCTGTGTTTGTCTCAACTTCTGAATCATCACTGAATACATACTCTAAGCACTAATGCATGTAAGAAAAATACTTGGCCACATTAATGAATGCTGGAGTGACACAGCACGACTTTACATGACCTCCAAATTCTTACTTGTAATACCACTCAACACAACAAAATAACAATATATTATTTAATGAATACTGTATGGATACACTGGTTTTCTAATAAATCAGTTAGGATTTCTTTAAAAAAAAAAAGAAAAGAAAAGTAAATGAAAAACTCTTTTGGCAGAGAGGCTGCCTGGATTCAAAATGAACTGAGGAACAGAAGAGAGGATGGTTCTCATGGTTAGGTCATAATTGGTAGTGGCTAAAGTAGAGAAATCTGTGGCAGGCCACATAAAAGAAGATGTAAGGCGCAAAATAGAGTATTGCTATTTTTATGTGTTATTGTTAAAATCTTGGAAGTCTTTATTTTTATTTTATTTGAAACAGTTACATGGTTCCTACTCCATGTCAATCATTGTTCTGAGTGTTTTATAAATATTAATTCATTCAACCTTGCACATCAAGGGTAAGTGTTAAGACTTGGGGGCTACTGTTAAAAAATATGTCATCAAGTTTTCCCTGGCCAGATGCTGTCTGATGGGAATTTTGCACAAAGGAGTTGAAATTCCTACCTTAATCTTCCTCTCTTCTCCCTAAAAAAAAGGCAGTTTGCCTTTCACTCCCCAAGGCCATCTCCAGCAACCTGCAGAGGTTAGAGGCCCACAAATGGCACCTGAAACAGAGGCAGCCACATTCCATTCTCTCAAGTCTAAGAAATGCAAGAGGGCGCTAACTCCCCCTGCCTGGTTCCTTACTCATTTCACCTGCTGATCATCCCCAGTCCCACCCCCTGTCAGGAACCACTGAGAAGTACAGACTGGAGTTGATATGGGTCCAGGTAAGGAAACCAACACTTTCTCCCGCCCCCCCCACCAAAGCAATTTGTTGTGACAGATTTCTAAGTAAGGATTAATGTGACTTAATTAATCCTCACAAGTAAATTCTCTTATTCTCATTTTACAGGTGAGGCAGTAGTCATGAGCCTCTCTCCCCATCTCCTAGACTTCCATGTCTTTTGCTCAATTATTCTCTTAAAAAGCTGAAATGCCTCTTGCCTATTAAAAATATGCTCTCTTCTAGAACTCTTCTCCTTATAGGATGAGGGCACATTTATAGATCAAGATTTTGCTTAGTGTCTGGAATGTATTTGTTGAATCCTGAACAGGTTTTTGCTAAAAGCGTGTTTGCTCCTGTGACAAATAGACTTGTTGATAAAATGTTACTATTGTAATTTCTGTTTGCTTCCAAATAACATATTTTGGGGGCCAACTGGGATGGATTTCTAGGCCTCCTATTGTATTTCCAATCTTGAGAAATGTTTCTCAGGAACAAAGGTTACTGAACCACTACCTTTTCCTGAACAGAAGTATCAGTAAAAAATAAAACAGCAATAAACATTAGGCTGCATGCCACTGCATGCCCAGTGCCCACGATCTTTCTCTTGCAATTAAAATATCTAAAAGTGTGTATAACTTTAAAAACAAAACTGGGGGGGGTGATTAATCTACTTTAATTTTGGGGTTGTTAAAACTAAATTCATTTATTCCTGGAAGCTATTCTGAGGAGATTCATACTAAAATAAATCTGCTCAAGTGGTGCCTGGCTGGCTCAGTTGGTGGAGCATGGGATGCTTGATCTCAGGGTTGTGAGTGTGAGCTCCACCTTTACCCTGGGTGTAGAGTTTACTTAAAAATAAAATCTTAGAAAAAAAAAAGTAAAAAAATTCACTCAAAACTCAGTGATTTTGTCCTCACCAAAAGAAAAGGAGGCAAAGTGGAAATTCAGCCTTATTATACCGAAAAAGACTCCAAGCTACACAAAAATAGATTATCAGAATTATGGAATTCAACTCTTTTTTTTTTAATTTTTTAAGTTTTTTTTTTAAATTTATGATAGTCACAGAGAGAGAGAGAGAGAGAGAGAGAGAGAGAGGCACAGACATAGGCAGAGGGAGAAGCAGGCCCCATGCACCGGGAGCCCGACGTGGGATTCGATCCCGGGTCTCCAGGATCGCGCCCTGGGTCAAAGGCAGGCACTAAACCCCTGCGCCACCCAGGGATCCCTGGAATGCAACTCTTAACCCTGATCTCTCTGCTTAACAGACCATCATTTAAAGAATCACAGGGTTCCCTCACTTATTCAGGAAATCCTTAGTTCACACAAATCACACAAAGAAATAGTCCATAAAAATAAAAACTTAACAATAAGCTTTACAAACTTAAAAAAAAATGAATGAAACCTGAAATGTATTTGGCATCACTCTATCTTCTTTAAAGATAATACACTGCATGTAATTTTATGGGTTTTTTTTTTTTGTGTGTGTGTGTGTAGTCTAGATATAAATTGTCTTCCCCTCCTTACCTCTTTGAGTTTACATATGAACCACCCACCTTACCGTTTATGTTCGAAAACATTATATATCTCTTTCTATCAGCCTTTCTTTGCCTTTCTCACATCTAGATCTTCATGATTTGTTGTTTCAATGAACCCAGTTCATCCCAGGTCACACCTCTGGTTTTACTTTTAAGCATCACTTCCCACACAAAGTCTCCCTTGAACCTCCAATCTGGACTACAGGTGCTTGCTGAGTTCTCATAGCACATGGACTTCCCAGAGCATAAGTTGTCACACAATATTCATAACTGCCAGCTTACTTTTCTGTACCCTTCATGAAAACCAAGCAAATGAGGGAAAGATTCACTTCCCACTCATTTTTTTAAGCTCTAGAGTTAGTACGGTGCCTAGCATCCAGCAGAGGTAAATATTTGTTGAATGAATGGATGCATTAGTGAACAAAAATGACTTACCTCACTGTGCACTAATAATGGGTCCTGTCAAGGTTCATGAACTGCACAGCACTACAAACAGTTAGTTATCAGTTTCATCAGTGTCTCTAGATTCAGGGTTGGGATGTTTAGAACAATATTAATTCTGTGAGCATAGCACAGGGTAGAAAATAGAACATAGCACAGGGTAGAAAATAGAACCTGTATTTTTGCAACTGTTGAATAGTAGCAAGAGGAGCCAGACTGGAGTCTGCCATGTACCGACTGGGCAACTTTGGGAAAATTACTTAGTTTCTCTAAGCCTTAACTTCCTTCTCTGTTAAATGAGAATAATAGTGATATTGAACCTACAGGCTGTTGTTGAGGAAAAAAATGAGATAAGGTATGAAAATGTTTTTTTATTAAAGATTTTATTTATTTGACACAGACATACAGCCAGAGAACGAAGTGGGAGGAACAGCAGAGGAGAGGGAGAAGGAGGCTCCCCACTTACTGGGGAGTCTGATGCAGGGTTGTATCTCAAGACCCCAGGATCAGGACCCCAGCCAAAGGCAGATGCTTAACCGACTGAACCACCCTGGCACCCTCTGCAAAACTTTTTCTTTTAACAACTCATAAAGAACTACTTACATGGTGTGTAATTACTATCGTTAACTTGTTAGAGCTATTTTTGCCAACATTACCAAGCTGTCTTTTTATTTTTGATTTTTATTCTGTTTGAAGTATCTTGACTTTTCTCATTAGACTAACTGACAGAATTGCAGATCTCTCAGAACTGATTACTAGTATGATAATTAATTACTGGCATTTTTTAAAATCACATGTTCCAGATAGGCCTTTTTTTTTTTATGCTGAACATCTCCATTCCCAAATCTGCATCTTGAATTTCATGCTTTCTTCCAAAATTCGGCCTAGTTGCATGAGATTCCTGGATATCTCAAATAAAGAGCCCTACCATTTCCTCAAAAATCCAAATCTGAAATTGCCTGTCCCAACCATAGCTTTACTTACCCTGGTTCAAAACTTCAGAAGAAACTGCAGTCCTCTCAGCCTTTATCCCTATCACTTACCCCCTCTTGCACACACATTATGTTGTGAGCATTTTCAGTTTTGCTTCTGCAATGATTCACATCAGTCTTCTCTATTACAATTTCACTACTCATTTGCCTGGGGAGTTGCTAAAGCTTAACTGGTTTACCTGAGCTGGGTTCTTTGCTATTCTGATTCCTCCAGCAAAGCACCCATGGAGCAATATTCCATTCCTAAGTACTACTCTCCTCACAGTGGTCCTCTGCTTATAAATAGTAGCAAGCAATAAACAGAGCCATTAAGGGCTTCCCACTCCCTTTGAAGGCCAAACTCCTTTATCAACAACTCAAAACCCCATACAGTTTGATCAACTGTGGCTGGGAAATAACCTCTTCTCCCTCAAGTTCAACTTTTTTTTTTTCCTGTCCTACAATCTCCCCTTCCCCTAGCTAGCTAGATGTCAAGGTGATCAGAGAGCTCCTTCCTTACTTATCCTATCTAACCTAGCACACTCAGGAAATGCCATTCTCAATCTCTTTATTCTGCTGTGTTTTTTTACGGGACACTTAAAACTGTGTGATGTTATTAACTTGCTTATTTGTTTATTGTCTGTGTTTCCTTGTTAGAATATAAGCTCATTGAGCACAGGGACTTTGTTTCATTTACTAGTGTATTGTCAGAATGTAGACTCAGATCAAGGACCAAAATAGTATTTATTGGAGAAATGAATGAATAGGATTGTTATCATATTAGCCTTTAAAATACAATCAGATATGTACACTTAAATCTCTTCAATTAGAATATAATCTATATATGAGCATAGTCACATGTCTTTTTTATATCCCCTTTAGAACTCCAGCATGGTCTCTGACTCTTTAGAGATGTTCAAAAATGGGGAATCAAATTAAATTATATGCATATATTGGGTATTTGATTTTTATTACTGCTCACTTTTCAGTTCCTTAGGGGGATAAAGAAAAACCTTTCTGTGCTCAGTTACTTTGTTTCTGAAATCACCAAAATCTGACACATGAAAACTGAAATATTTCCATAATCAAAGTAAAAGTTTATAAAACAAAAATGTAAAAGAAATTCAAGATAATTTACTGTGATGTACTAATGGCTGTACTCTTCACTTGATCAATATAAAAGAACCTTTACTTAGTGTTTATGGTCTAAGAGAAATAAATTGCATTTACTGACCACCCATGCTAGGCTAGTCACACTGTACCTACCCCTCTCTAAATTTATATGAATGCTAATAGGGAGCTCAGAAGGAGTAACTAATTTTTTAATGCCTAATAAGGAACTCTTACACAAATATTTGCTGAAGGAATGAAGTCCCCAATGTCACAAAGCAATGAATCAAGGATATGAAGCCAGGTGTGGCTGACTGCAGGAAGGACTCAGCTCTCCCCAAGGAACCACTACCCCATGCCCACTCTCAGGGATCACAACATATGGGTTCCAGCACTAGCCTTACCTCTAACCTCAACTTCTTGGAACTTCAGTTTATTCTTATTTATAATTAACAGGCTGGCAACATTTGATAAATGCTCTTCTAATTATAATGAGATCTAAAGAATAACGCTACATTATATCCTTAAAACTGAGAACAAATCTTTATATACTCTTTTAGAAACAAAATGAAGGTAAGTCTGCATGATAGGAAGAACAGAATATTAAGTCCTCCTTGCAAATAACCACCAGACCAGTTTACTAACAAGTTCCCACATGGAGAGAAAGTTAATTATTTCATCTACATTGCTTATGGGTATGATGTTATCAGGTATGGATCAAGTATAAAAATATAAAAGTCTACCAATAGTTTTATCAAAAATTTTTAGTTCTTTTTGGTTATTTTTAATTCTTTTTAGGTGCACAATACATTGCAGATGCTAATAAGAGGCAAAAAGGCGACAGATAAGACATAAAGTGATAGAAAAAGGGTCCACATCTTCTTGACTTTATAACTCAAGGCAGGGATGTTCATTACCAAAATTACAACATCAGTGATTTTGGCAACCACTTATCAGACACTGTTGTTCCTTTAATGTATTCCTTCCAGAGTGCCTGTTTTACTGGCCAAATAATCAATAAGAGCCCTGGGATAAAAATGAGCATGGAGTCTCAGAATTCAATTACTGAGGTTTGTGTATAAAACAGCAGAAAACAAAGTATGCAGATTTCTTTTCTCATCCTATTAGGATGGTAAAGACAGTGATTGTCAGTTGAAAATGAATAAGAGCCAGAGTAATTCAAAATACCGAAAGCCTAAAGATATGCCATGTTTTTAATGTTTCAGCCTCAGTTAATTTCAATAGGAAATCATGAAAAATTTAGGACATTCTCTCAATGGTGAATTCTCGGTTTCTTCTATCTTGAGTAAGAGGGGAAAAAGTCTAGAAATAAGTTTTACCTGATTGATAGCATTGCTTCTGTTAAATGTTTTTTTATGAATACAATTGAAAATTTTTTTATCAGAGCTTCCTTTCCTTAATACAGCAAAAGAAACTTAAAGAAACTTATTTTAAGTATTAAAAATAAGTATTATTTTTAATACTTAATATTCTCAAAAACAATAATGCTATGATTAGATCAAAATTCTCATCAATTTTATAGAAATGATTTATGAACCTTTATTCTAGAGTTCTTAATGTAGGCTGGAATATCTTCAGTAAGCTTATTTATGCAGCATATTAAATTAATTTACTTTATTTACATACAAATGCTTGCAATTAGAATAGGGACAAAAAACTGGCATGTGTGTTTTACATATTCGTTTTTAGTTTAATTAGATGAAACTTTCTTTTTTTAACATTTTATCTATTTGAGAGAGAGAGAGAGAATACAAGCAAGGGGGGCAGAGGAAAAGGGAGAGGGACAAGCAGACTCCCCGCTGACCAAGGAGCCCTACTCAGAACTGCATCCCAGGACCCAGAGATCATGACCTGAGCCAAAGTCAGACACTTAACCGACTGAGCCACCCAAGTGCCGCTAGATGAAGTTTTTTAAGTGTTGACAATGAATACACATCTTTCTTTTTTACCCTCTTTAACCTAAAGGATATTTACATAAAATAACTAAAAAATGATTTGAAATATTCTAGAACAAATTCAACCATTACCTCTAGAAAAATAATTTAGTGTGAGGTAGAAATTCTAAAATATAACAAGCACGATATTTTAATACCTATTATTTTATTCAGTGTTATATGCTTCGTGATGGATCTGCTGATTTACTAATATTTTCCAATTTTATCCTTCTCTTTATTGTCAACATCTAGGATATACTGACATATAAAACATAACAGCCATTTATTTTGATTATAAATGTTAACAGTATAAATATTAAGTTTAAAATTTTTAATTAGGGATCCCTGGGTGGCGTAGCGGTTTGGCGCCTGTCTTTGGCTCAGGGCGCGATCCTGGAGATCTGGGCTCCCAGTGCATGGAGCCTGCTTCTCCCTCTGCCTGTGTCTCTGCCTCTCTCTCTCTCTCTGTGATTATCATGAATAAATAAAAAAAAAAAATTAAAAAAAATAAAATTTTTAATTAAAACTTAAAACTTGTTTTTCAACAAAAAGTTATACTGTTATTTTCAAAGGAACAATTAATTATGTACAATTTTGCTCCTAAATATCTTAAGTGGTAATTTCCTAATTTAATTACAACAGTACTGTAATGTTATTTATTCTAATTCATAAAGTGTGAAAAATAGGCCAACCTACTCTGATTATTTCGATGTCAGTGATGTGTAGATACTATAACAAATAATTGATACAATAATTGATTGTATGTAGAAACATACAATTAAGGAGTTAAAAATACTCAGCCTTTAAACAATTTTACATTTTAAAGAAAGTCTAAAGTTATAGAGAAAATAGATAATATAGAAAGAATCTACTTCACCTGGCATTAGGAAATATAACTATGTGTAGTCTAGAAATGATGTGGTACCAAAAAACATGTGCTTTCATAGGTGGAACTGTTGTATATATATATTGGCAGGATGTCTGTAAGATAATGATCAATATGCATATGTTCCCTTAAAAAGCTCATACTATGGAGGAAGCAGCTACTATACTAATAGTACCTCCAAAAAAAAATGTTTAACCAAAAAATAATTTAACAGGTAACACAAAAAACTGGAAATAAATAATCTGAGCATTCAATGGAATAAGCTAGAAAGGAAAAATATATTAAACACGAGAAATGCACGGGAAAGAAAATAAGAGAAAAATGTGTATAAATGAAATAGAAACTAACAACAAAAAAACATGATTGATGTGTTCAATAAAAATAATTTGTTTTTTTTTTTGAAAAAGAATTCCCAAAATACCTGGCAAAACTAAACAAATATAAAATAAAAGCTCACATAATACAAAAATATAAGTGGATATAATCACATATAAATTTGTGATTTTAAAATTTGAAAACTGAGATTAAAATATGTCACTAGATTTAAAAACCTAAAAGAAACAATACTTTTCAAGAAATTTGTAAGCATATAAGAAATATACAAATCATCAGAAACTGACTAAAGAATAGAAACAGGTGCCTAGTCCAGAAGGTTTGGCATGAATTTTTTTCCCATAATTGAAATAAATAGATAATCCTTATATACATATATAGAAAAAAATCCAAAAGTACCCCATTTTATGAAACTTGTAAAAACTAGTATAACCTTGATCTTAGGACTATACAAAGCATCATGTGTAAATAAAATTATAAGCTTGTCAAGCTTATAAATAAAGATGAATTAAATAAGACAAGAACCTTGCAGGGATCAATAATGATAACACACTGTGAACTATGGAGCATAATTAACCAACCTTCTGCTCCAGTTGTATATTTAAAATATTTATATATCACAGACAAGAAGGGTTTTCTCAATGACAGTCCACATTTAGAAAACCTACCAATGTAAATTGATCACAAATATAAATGACTAAATGCATGATAAAAAACCAGAGTAGAAAGTAACTTCTTTAATCTATTAAAAATAGTTTTCCCTATTCCCAAAACAGACACATTTAAAATAAATACGATCTTTTTTTAAAATATGGTATTTTAATGGGATAACTTTACAACATTCCATAAGAATCAATGCACAAACACCTGCTCTTACTTCTGCTTTTCAACATTATACTAGAAGTCTAACCAGAGCAAAAATAGTTTTAAAAGTAAAAAAAGTGTATAAGAATCATAAAATTGAGTCAAAACTAACACATTTGCAGAAAATAGACATTTATAATCATTATGTGAATCCAGAGAATCTATACAGAAACTATTAGAATAATGAGAGAGTTCAAAAAGTTGCTGGATAAAAGGTCAGCATGTTAAATTTAATGATATTCTATTAAAACAGCAGTAATTGAATATAAATTTTAGTAAAGTTGAGGAATAAAATTTTATAAAATATACTGGAATAAAGCTTACCAAAATGGGAAACATTTTGCAAATGAAATTACACATTTTTATTGAAAGGCATAAAAAAAAGACATGAATAAATGAGGCAATGTAATGTGTTAAAATATTTAAAGATGTTAATTGCCCTATATTAATCAATGAATTCAATCCTAATCAAAATCTCTTCAGGAATTATTGGAAGAGCATTTTTGTGATATAAAGATAATGCTATTAAAGCAAAGAATGGAACATAATTTTAAAGCACAGATTTTTCAAAAATCTGTATTACTGAAGTATAGTTAACATGCAAAATTATATTAGTTTCAGATGTACAGCATAGTGATTAGACAATTCTATACATGGTACAACGTTCACCATGATAAGTGTAATTACCATCTGTCACCATGCAACATTTACTTTTTTTTTTTAACATGTACTTTTCATTTTATGACTGACTTTATAATTAGAAGTCTGTACCTCTTAATCCCCTTCACTATTTCACCTATCCCCATCCCTCATCCTCTACCCCAAAAACCCCCCACAACCACCAGTTTGTTCCCTGTCTTAGGACTCTGTTTTGTTTATTCGTTTGTTTTGTTCTTCAGATTGCACATATAAGTGAAATTTGTCTTGCTCTGTCTTACTTATTTCACTTAGCATTTATATCCTTTGGGTTCATCTCTGGGGTCAGAAATGACAAAATTCATTTTTTTTATGGCTGAGAATTATTCCATTTTAAAATTAGACCACATTTTTATCTATTCATCTATCAATGGACACTAAGGTTGCTGCTATAGCTTGCTATAGTAAATAATGCTGAAATTAACAAAAGGGTGCTTATATCTTTTTGAATGATGCTTTGTTTTCTTTGGGGAAATACCCAGTAGGAGAATTACTAGGTCAAATGGTATTTCTATTTTTTATTTTTTTGAGAAACCTCCATTTTATTTTCCATAATGGCTACCCTAATTTACATTCCAACTAACAGTGCATGAGGGTTCTCTTTCCTCCGCATCCTCACCACCACTTGTTATTGCTTGTCTTTCTGATATTAGCCATTCTGACTGGTGTGAGGTGCTATCTCATTTTGCTGTTGATTTGCATTTCCCTAATGTTTAGTGATACTGAGCATTTTTTTCATGTGTCTGTTGGCCATCTGTATGTCTTCTTTGGGAAAAAAAAATGTCTATTCAAGTCTTCTGCCTTTTTTTCTTTTTTTTTTAGTTAAATCATTTGTTTTTTCTTTTTTTTTTTGGTATTGAGTTGTGTAAGTTCTTTATATATTTGGGGTATTATATTACCATCTTATCAGTATCATTTACAAATATCTTCTCCCATTCAGTAGGTTACCTTTGCATTTTTTTTGATGGCTTCCTTCAATGTGCAAAAGCTTTTTATTTTGGTAGAGCCGCAATAACCTATGTGCTATTTTGTTTCCCTTGCCTGAGGAGACACAATTTTTTAAAGGAGTTTTATGGTTTCAGGTCTTACATTTAGGTATTTAATCTATTTTGATTTTATTTTTGTGTATGGAGTAAGAAAGTGGTCCAGTTTTATTCTTTTTAACAAGATTTATTTATTTATTTATTTATTTATTTATTTATTTATTTATTTATGAGAGTGAGCACAAGTGGCAGCGGACAGTTAGAAGCAGAGGGAGAGGGAGAAGCACGATCCCTACTTAAGGGAGGGCTTGATTCCAGGGACACTAGGGGTTTAAAAATAAATTAATAAAATACTATGAGCATGATATATATATATATATCTTTTCATTAGTTTATGTCATTTTTTTTATCAATGTCTTATACGTTTTAGAGTATAGGTCTTTTACTTCCTTGGTTATATTTATTGCTACACATTTTATTCTTTATGTTGCAATTGTAAATGGGGTTGTTTTCTTAATTTCTTTTGCTGTCTCATTATTAGTGTACAGATGCAACAGATTTCTGTATATTAGAAGATATTTTTAAAAGGAGTTCATCTCCAACATCCTGGCTCTTACTCTTCATTGGAAACATGTACAAAATTCATTTAGTTTTTTCTAATGCTGCTGTTTTGACTCTTCTTGGTGACCTCATCTTCATTTGATTCTGGTCCTGGAATTTTATAATCACTTTCAGAATGAGCCTCAGCAATCTGATATCCTGTCAACCCTTGCTGAAGCTATCACTCTTCTTTGTCTTCTGTTAATCTTTTGCTTGGTTGATTTTGCCTTTATACACCTGACAGGAGTTACATGTACTTCTTTATTCTTTTCACCCTCATTTTGAATAAGTCATAACATGTGTAGTATCCTGAGATGTTACAGCTCAGTTACCACATTCTTCATATATTTTTCTAACTAAATCTTGATTTACTCCAAAATTCTGACATGTTCTTTTACTTGCTTCAGAACTTCATTCAACAGAACTAGAAGATCTTTTGTCAAAAAGGTTTTGCAAAAAAAAAAAAAAAAAAAAAAGGTTTTGCATTAGCATTAAGTACTGATTGTAAGAATTATATGAGAGAACAATTGGGTGAAAAATTTTATAGAGTCAATGCCTGTTTGCATGCAAAAACATTAACTTTTTTAAAAGGTTTATTTGTTTATTAGAGGAGGAGGGCAGGGGGAAAGAGAGATTCTCAAGCAGACTCTGAGCTGGGCATAAGAGCTGGACACCATGACCCTGAGATCACAACCTGAGTCGAAACCAGGAGTTGGAGGCTTAATGAATTGAGCCACCCAGGTGCCCCTAAAAATGCTAGTTTTTTTTAAAAAAAGAATAAAAACAATCTCCTTAAAAAAAAAAAACAAAAAAAAAACAAAAAAAAAACTTCAAAACAAAAAATCTAAAGTGAGGTTAATGGTCAATGTTCAGTTGTACTTCCATTAAAGTCAGAAAGAATGTATTAAGATCAAGAACAATATATGAGTACCTGATATTTTTAATAACATCTAGTTAACATTTAAAATGTATATTCCAGGGACGCCTTGGTGGCTCAGTGGTTGAGCATCTGCCTTTGACTCAGGGTGTGATCCTGGTCCCGGGATCAAGTCCCACATCGGGCTACCTGTGGGGAGCCTACTTCTCCCTCTGCCTGTGTCTCTGCTTCTCTCTCTGTGTCTCTCATGAATAAATAAATAAAATCTTTAAAAATAAAATAAAATGTGCATTCCATATCATCCAGTAATTTTACTAGAAGGAAGAAATCCTTCAATATGTTTCAAAAGAGAGGAATAAGAAAATGATCATGCTAATTTATTTGTAAAGGGAAGAATCAACAAGCAATATAAATGTCTACCAATATGACATTACATGAATAAAATGAGAGTACTTTATTCTTTTGAATGGTTAAAACACAATATTTAAATTGATATTTCTTAATAAGCACATGTGTGTGCAAATGTGTGTATCATGAAGCTCACATAACTGTACTAAAGTGAAACCAACCTAAGTGACTACATACTTAGTATTTTCAACAAATGTAAGGAGTCAGGTTAAGGTTTTAATTATGACTCAGGAATGCCTGAGTGGGTCAGTGGTTGAGCATCTGCCTTTGGCTCAGGGCATGATCCTGGAGTTTCAGGCTACCTGCGTGGAGTCTGCTTCCCCTCCCTCTGCCTATGTCTCTGCCTCTCTCTCTCTCTCTGTGTGTCTCTTATGAATAAATAACATCTTTAAAAAAATAAAATAAAAATAAATTATCACTTAGAGTTTACTGAGGTACCTGAAGTCTAAACCCAATGCCCTTCTCATGAAGATTATAAAGATTATAAAGTATGATTCATAAAGGATTAAATGTGATATAAGTAAAACACTTATCAGAGTTCTTGACATAATTTAAGGTTTCAGCAAATGATAGGACTATATATATATAATTTTATTAATATATTATTATAAATGTATATGCTATTAATACATTATATTTTTACTATTTTATTATTATTACCATTACCATAATTCTCATTTTATTATTTATAAGTCTAATTCTTTGAAAATTTTATCTGGGTTCCAATTATCAGTTACCAAATGATAATATTATTTAACTTTAAATATATACTATAGCACTTAAAATTTACGCAAATATGTTTATGATTTATTTCATTGCTTTCATGTTTCGGTGAATGATGAGAAAGCAATCTTTCCTTTGTTACATTTTTTTCCTTTACTTTTCAAATAATTAATTACTAGTCCTATTTATGGAACAAATCTTTGATTTATCAATTTTTTTGGTCACATTTATCACTCTGTATTTTATTCATACTTGGGCTTATGCAAGGGTAATTAATTTTCCCTTATCTCAATGCTTTATCTGTACAATGCTAATAATTATGAGTTCACAATAAGGTTTAGCACGTAGCAGATCAAATTGTTCATTATTACTCACCTTTTTTTAAAAAAAAGCATATGCTATGTCTCACCCGTTTGCCCTTCCACATAAACACCTGTATTATTTTTCAAAGCTCTTAAAAAGTAGGTAGGAAAAGGAAAAGAAGAAGGAGGAAAAAGAGAAGAGAAGGTAAAGGAGAAGAAGGAAAGGGGAAGAGGAGATGGGATTAAAGCAGAGAGGAGATGAGAGGGGAAAAAGTCAACCTTAAAAAGACTACATCCAACCCTAAAAAGTAGTTTGGAAAATGGTGGTATATTTACATTACCCAGTTTTACCACCCATGGATATGGTAAATCTCTACAATGTTTATATGTTTTTATATATTTACTAGGTGGACATTTTACATTAAAGTAGCCTTTCAGTGTTGTGTCATGGTTTAAGTCACTATATGAATAATAATGAAAATCTGTCATTCTTATATAAAAATATGTGATATAACGTTACAGTATCTCCCAAATAAATGCAAACTTGACACAAGCATTATCTAATCAGCATCACAAGAACATTTTCCATTTTCAACTATCATTTGAAAGACAGGAATATATATAATGATGAGGAGAAAATCTGCCAGTAAAATATATTAGCATTTTCATATTTTAAAGTCTTAATCTAAGGAAAAACAAGTTTGCAATCCCCTAAAATATAACAGAATCTAAAGAAGGGGGCACTGGGTAGCTCAGTGGTTGAGCATCTGCCTTCGGCTCAGGGTGTGATCCTGGAGTCCTAGGATAGAGTCCTGCATCAGGCTCCCTGTGGGGAGCCTGTTTCTCCCTCTGCCTATGTCTCTGCCTCACTCTATGTGTCTCTCGTGAATAAATAAAATCTTAAAAAAAAAAGAAACCGAAAGAAAAGAGGGATGAGAAACAGGCCAATATGACAGCAATTATAGCCTATATGATAAGAGAAAATAAACGGCTCCTACATAATGTGGACCACTGAAGAACACCAAGCAAAGCCCACACAGGGACTGAACTTGGCAACCAAGGATGCCAAAGTGCAACCTGTGTTTCACTGGCACGTGTAAAAAACACCAGCAGACAGACAAGTCTGATTAAGAAGCCAAGGAGCCAGCACTGCGGGACTGAATGAGCATGCCAGAAACTGTCCATGAGGAGTGACTACCTGAGAACCTGGGTCGAGTCAAAAGAAGGAAACAAATAAACAAAAGGGTTTAGGACATTTGTATAAATATGTAAACAAAGCATCTCCTTTGAGAACATTTAGGGCACTGCTGGCCTCTTGTTTCCTCTCTCCCTGCTGCCTCTCTTGGAGCCTGGGAGATGGGGAATTCACTGGCCTGACAGGGCCTGTGAGCTGAACTGGGACTGCAGGAATTGCATTGCTGTTTGCTGCCTGGTACTGCAGGAATTGCACTGCTGTTTGCTGCCAGACGCAGCTGCTCTGTCCTTGGGGACCACCAAAGAATGAGAACACCCACTGTAGGAGGCAGTGGGAAAAGATGTCAATGGAATCAACTTTATTTTTCCAGCATAGAAATAACCCAAAGTATTTAGCTTGAAGCAAAATTAAAAAGGATATTTTAGAAATTATAAGTTTGGCAAAAAGAAAAATTATAGTATTTGAATATTTCCTCTTGGTTTCTACTATATGCCATATATCTAAATTGCACGTTGAATGCAGCTGACAAATTTATTCAGAGAACTGGACATACTGCTATTATAGTGTCCTGTGGTAGGCTCAGTAATTGGACACTGAATCTAGCTAGAATTCATACCCAGTTACGTTTTGCTGAGGGAAAATTTATCCTGGCAAATGGCATGATTTTTTCTAGCTAGAATTCTAAAAGGGATGCAGTCCACCTGCATGGACAGCTGCTACTTCACAGATTCTTTGCCAGCAGCCACTATTTAATAGAGTTGTGTGGACATTATGCTTGTTGTTTTCCTTCTGACAAAAAGCAAGATGAGCTGGACTTAAGATTTTTGCCTTCATTTGCTTTTCCTAGCTCCTATTTTATTTTTAGGAAACAATACTTGGTAGCGTCATTATATTTAGTTTTATCCAAAACAAATTTTTGATACTTTATAAATTACTTATTTTATTAGCATGGAAAATTAACCTCCTATACACTCCTAATTAGCTTTAAATATATTTTAACTTCTCTGTTAGAAAAAGACCTATCCGACTAACTACTTAGGAATTTAATCTCCTCCATTACTGAAGGATATGCCAACCACTTCTAGGGGAGAAATGTCCTTGAGATGTGTGTGTAACTGCCATTCTCAGAAACAACTCAAATACCTATTTTTTTCCTTCAACCTTGACCACATAAGGAAATGGCATAATTTTCAACCAATAAATGACTTCATTATGAAATGCTATACATATACATTATATGATGCTCAAATGTACTAAATTGCTTGTTTCTGCTTATATCTTGCACTTTTAATCAAGATTTAGTAAAAAAAAAAAAAAATCCCTAACTAGCAAATTGTCATTAAGTGTAATTTTCCAACGTAAAAACATTTTGACTAGAATGAAATCAAAGGTATAGTACCCAAACTAAAGTAAAATAAATAATTTCAGACAATTAAGAAATTCTTTTAGTTAATGAATAAAAAATTGTGAAATTTTCTTAGGTTAAATTTTATAATATATGGTAGTGTAATGAAATAATTTATGCTATTAACATTCATTTTCTTCAGCCACAGCCCTCATTTTCATCTCTCAATTGACCTAGTTTCCTGGACTTTTCTGGAAGGAAAAGTTATTTTGTACATATTAAGAGGATTTTCATTAATAGAAGAAATATTCCATATTTAAATTGCATTGTGTTTAAAGAATATATACATTAAGGAAATACTTTTTTTGGAAATATCTTGGAAACAAATGAATCAATTTGATGTAAAGATTTCATGAGCACCATTTGATATAAAAAATAAGGTAAGGATAAGGATTATTAGGTACAGATATGTGAATTATCTTTCAACAACTGAATAAAATAACTAAAACCAAAAAAAATTCACAGTAATGTATAAATAATTTTTTTACTCATAAAGAAATAGTAAATTAATTTAAATATTTTAAACTATATCAATTATATTTTCTTTTCATTTTGCCTCAAATATACAGAAAAATAAAGGTTTTTTTATTGGCTGTGAATAGCTATGTATTCAATATCACAACTGCAGACCACAAACCATTAAGTATTAACATGTATTTAAACTATCTAGATTTTCTATAATTCTGTATCTATTATTTTCTCATCAGGTAAGGAAAACGTCAAAGTAGGCTACTTGTTTTATGATATTTTATCATGGGTGCTTCTTCCAATGGAATGCTCTCTCAGATTCTTCACGCCCACAAGAGTCCATGGCCAGAATTTCATATTCTGGACACTTAGTATATTTAAATACCCTTGAAATTGTCTGTATATACTTAAATACTATGTGTATAAATTATACGCAGGCAGGTATATATAAAACTGTCAGTCTCAGAAATGACCTATTTGAGGGGCAAGCTGGCTGTAATTCAAAAATGAATGAAACAATGTAGATATCTTAAGCAGCTTTCAGAACAGGAATTAAGAGTGGTCAAATAGACATATAAATAACTTATACTACAAAGCAGACAACTTATATACCATAAAGCTGTAAAAAGTTCTCAATAAACATAACAGTAGGAATATTTAATCATTCATTCCCAAATGAGGGGCTGTAAAAATTGCTTTAAGAAGGAGAATAATAATTCAGCTGGACAGCATGTGCAGGAAGCAGAGATTAATAACATTTTGGACCAAAAGGACAATAAAAACTAAGGTGCAGAAAACTGAAAGTATGTGATGTCCTGTGGCTGAAACATGAGATGTAGAGAATAGTATTTTAGAAGGTAGGACAAAATAATAGCTGACATAATGACATATTACTGACCAATGGGTTTCAGCTGTAAGTTTGTTTTTACAAAGGAAGTGATACAGTGAAGCTATTTTCAACACTGCTTGTTACACTTGTTGTAACTTGTTCCACTGTTGGTGGAAGCAGATGATGTGTCAAGAAAAGAATAATTGAGTGAAAACATGACTACAGAGAACCTTGGATGTCTGACAACTAAAGTGATGATAATGGTTATATGGTGATGGTGACAGCAGTGATGGTGGAGTATGATGGTGATAGTGATGGTGATGGTGGAGTTAGTGATGTCAGGAACAAGTGTGGCAGTGACTACTTACTGAATTCTTCCCACAGATCATGAATTTGCCAAAAGTTAATACCCAGTATCGTTAATTTTTTTTTTTGCCTCCTTTACCCCGAACGTTAATAGCAAATCTCTGAGGACAGTTTGTCTCCAGGAGATTAATAAGCCTTAGAAGAATTAAATAGCTCTGCTAAGGTCACATAGTATCAGCAGCCAGAATGGAAAGTAGGTCTGTAAGGCTCCACAGTCCATATTTTTTTCCATGTTTCAAAGTTTTATTTAATTCTAGTTAGTTAACATATAGTGCAATATTAGTTTTAGAAGTAGAATTTAGTGATTTATCACTTAAATACAACACCCAGTGCTCATCATAAGTGCCCTCCTTAATTCCCATCACCCATTTAGCCCATCCTTCATCCACCTCCCTCCATCAACTCTCAGTTTGTTCTCCATATTTAAGAGTTTCTTATGGTTTGCCTCTCTTTTTCCCTTTCCCCTATATTCACCTGTTTTGTTTCTTAAACTCCATGTATGAGTGAAATCATATGGTATTTGTCTTTCTCTGAGAGACTTATTTTGCTTAACATAATACGTTCTAGTTTCATCCCACATCATTGCAAATGGCAAGATTTCGCTCTTTTTGATGACTGAGTAATATTCCATTATCTATCTACCTACCTATCTCTCTATCTCATATCTTCTTTATTCTTCAGTTGATGGAGATTTGAGATTTTTCCATAATTTGGCTATTGTTGATAATGCTGCCATAAACACCCTTCTAATCAATAGTCCATATATTTAGACTTTCACCATGGTGATTCCCATTTGTGATAGGAAAGGGCACACAATTTAAAAACCAGAGGATGTAATGAGCAGTTTCTGTCAAAGCTTCAAAAAGAATCAAGTAACAAGTGTACAAATATGATAAACATATACTAAAATCAGTCATTTTAGAGGTCACTGGTGATGTCAGAGAACAGTTTTCCTATGTAGTAACCATGGAAGCCGGACTATAAGGAACTGAAACATTGGTGGTAAGCATCCAGGAGTTTTTAGGGATATAAGGAGAGTCACGGTGTTATTTGAAGGAGGAAGGCAATATTAAAAGATGATTTTTTTCCCTTGTGCTTATTGCAACAGAAAGGTCTCAAGCATCTTCAGGGCTTACAAAAAAAATAATAACTGTAAGAGGTAAGAAAAAAAATTTCAGGAATATATGGGAAAATGAAGGGGCATAGCACTAGGGAAATGAAACTGTGTGTGATTAAAACACTGGTAATTAAGTTGGCCAAAGTAACAGATTTAGAAACTAGAGGCATTTTATTTTCAAATAAATGATGAGGTAGAGAATAAATCTTAGACTAAGAATTAGTTACAGTAGTGGGGTAGAAATAAGGGAACTGCCAAGATTCAGGTACTAAATTCAGAGGCTCTGCTTAGAAAAAGGCAGTGTCCAAGGATGAAATCATTTTTCAAAGTGCAGACAGATAAAGAGTTCATATAAAGTTGAGAGAGGTGAACAAAACAGCAACAGGGAAATCAGGAGAGATAAAACTCACACATCTGGGCAGGTGGAGAAAGAAGACTTTAAGACCAGGACAGGGTCCTGGTCAAAAGAGATTATGCTCTGAAAGAGGTTGTGTACTTCTTTGATAAAGAATAAAGGGAGGGATGATTGTGAAAACTACACAGATGACCAAACTAGAAGGAAGTTGAAGTAATCCTCAACAAATGTTTTCTAACTTCTCAGTTGGTAGGAATCTGGCAGGGTAGAGAAGAGAGTGTAAAGGTGTGAGAAGAATCAGAAGATATGTAACAGCCATTCTGGGGATATTAAGGCATGCTACAGATTTGCTGGGACCAATCCCATGAACTTGGCTGAATGCTACAGGATATTTCACAATGTTATGTGACGGCACATGTTATGTGATTAAATGTCCATTATCACACTGTGAAAAAACTATACCCAAACAATTTTAATCACTCCATAAACGTAAAAATGTGTTCTGTGCAGAAGCAGTGTATCTGCAACTATTAGAATACCAAGGGCTTTGGAATTAAACAGTCCCTGCTCCTTGAGGCAACTTCCTCCAACATTAGAGGCCATATGATAAACAAAACAAGCCCAAGCTCCCATCTGGTCTCTGTGTAGCATGGGCAGCCTGTGTATACCCTTAGTGATTTTTTTTTTTTATATCGAATATGGCCTGCAGTAAAGTGAGCACCTGCACTACAGGAAAATAAGCCATGGCCATTTTATCAAACAGATTTTGAAAACAAGGAGACTGTGCTTTTATTTGTTACTTTCCATATTTATTTAGGCAATCGCTTTCTTCCACAAGCCTAGCTTTCTATATTGCTCTGCACACATCATTCCCCTTGGATTTAAAGTGCTCTGCATAGGGAAAGGGAAGTACTGTATGCACTTGAAATATTATCTTATTAAATTGTTTTAGTTCTTAACTCTCATACCCATGGGGTAGATAGGAAGGAAGCAGTGTTATTTAATTATAAAGTAACTCTCTCCTTAACCAAATGTTTTAAATTATACCAAAGCAATTTTTTCATTGGTGGCATTTAAATGGAAGTTATATACAGCCATCTCCTGGGGCATTAGTACTCTGTCCTTTACCCTTAATTTGACCTGAAGAGATTTCCCAGAGCTGAGTTAGTCAGCAGGTGAAGGAAGCGGAAACATGCCAACATGCCCATTAATCGGAACTCTAGACTTAGAGAACACATATATCAATGTTTTCTAAAAGCTCTTTTTGAAAGAGCCTGGAAAAAGACAGGAGGGTTTTTCCTCTACCTGAGAATTATCTTTCCTTTAAAGTGCTTATTTTTTAAAAGAATTTTATTCTAGTGGAAAGCTAAACAAATGGACCATGTCTACATCAGAGGGCTGACACAAAGCAACAAAACACTGTTTATCAGAAAATGGAAAGTCTTAGGTGCAATGTTACAAAGCAAATGCCCTGAGTGAATTCTTCAGAAAAATATTTCTCCTGCCTGCGACCTTTCCACTGCCTAACAAACAAAGCATTCAGTTTCTGCTCTTCTGTCTTCTATCATAAATATTTTGAATTTCTCTCTCCCCTTGTGGTTTCTTCCCTCCTTCCTTCAAATACTGAAGGTTCAATTTTCCCTGGGCAGATCTCTGCTCCCTTCAAACTCCTGTTCTCTTTGTTCATCTTTCATTGATCACCTCTCACAGCGCAGCTGTTTTCAACTGTCCTTTCTTTCCTTTAGGTTCACATCAACCTCAACCTTGGCAGGTGGCTTCACCATCTAATTCTCCAAGAAAAATACAGAGAGACCACCAAATCTATCATGAGCTTAGTCCTAGAGCTGCCCTCTACTTCCACCAATAATTTTCCTCATCCTATCCTTACCCTATTCTATCTCTTGTCCTTCTTTCCAATGTTAAAAAATGGAGACATCCCATCCTGCTCAGTCAGGCCAAACGTCCCAGACACCTGACCAACATTTACTCCTTCTGAGGTGGCCTCTCACTTATCCTCATCAAAGGTAGCATATATATTGTCTCATTTGTCTGTTTCCTTCCTTCATGTCTTTAAACATACTCATATCTACAAATAATCTGGATGAAGAATCATCTTCTACCATCAAAATGTACTTGACTTTACTGCTCATTCATGTAGCCATTCTGAGACTCAGTTTTTCTCTCTTTAGTGCCTTCAAACTGGCTTCTGCTCCACTCATTTGTGTCATCTACAAACATGGTTATAGATCTATTCAGCCACAACATATGTAGCCACACTCACACACAAAACTCTTATGGACAGACATGCATGCATACATCCCATGGTCTTAGGGTTCTTTCTGCTTGACATTGTTATATTCAACTTGCCTAGTTTTTTTCCAACACCTTCCATACAAAGTATGAATACTGCTCAGAAGGGAGCACTGGGTCAAAGTCAAGAATACTGCTCAGGGGGAGCACCTGGGGGTCTCAGCGGTTGAGCGTCTGCCTTCAGCTCAGGGCATGATCCCAGGGTCTTGGGATCGAGTCCCAAATTGGGCTCCCCACAGGGAGCCTGCTTCTCTCCCTCTGCCTGTGTCTCTCTGCCTCTCTCTCTCTGTGTCTCTCATGAATAAATAAACCTTTTTTTAAAAAAAGAAAAAGATTTTATTTATTTATTCATGAGAGACACAGATTTTATTCATTTATTCATGAGAGACACACAGAGAGAGAGGCAGAGACACAGGCAGAGGGAGGAGCAGGCTCCATGCAGGGAGCCAGACATGGGACTCGATCCTGGGTTCCCAGGATCACGCCCTGGACTGAACATGGCACTAAACCGCTGAGCTACCCGGGCTGCCCATGAATAAATAAACCTTAAAAAAAAATAAAAAAGGATACTGCTCAGGATTCAGTCCTCAAACTTCTGCTCTGCATCTCAGTGACAGCATCCATGTTCATATCCACAACTTCTCAAATGTTGTTTTTTCAAATTTCCCTCTGCCTCCTTATTCTCTACTCACAAGTAACATCCCATGTATAAGCATTCCTAATATCAGATGAAGAGAGTCTCATCTAGATTTAGATTATGAGATACCTGAGCTTAGGAACCATATTTTCTATTTTATACACTTCTTATCTTTCAATTCCCCTGGAACAATAATTTGCAGATAGTGAGCATACAATGAAAATTTACTGATCTTCTATCAGGTGCTATGTTAAAAGCTGATAAGTAAAGAATACAAATAAAACCCAGTGCTTGTTTTCAGAGTCCGCCAGCATAGGCACAAAGCTGTGAATGCTATAGTAGTAGAAGCGCAGCATACCATGGGAGTGGACCGCAAAAGAGAAAGGCTTCACTTCCATCTCCAGGATTCTCCATTACACTTAATGATCGGCCACCTTTATCCAAATTTCCTGCCTTTCTCATTTCCTGGTCTTCAAGATCCTTCTCCTCCGGCCAGAGGGTTGGCAGAGAAGGAGAGTGTTCACTGACCAACGAAAGTCTAATTTTCCTAATCCCAGTGTTATGGTGATAACACTGTCTCATGATTAACATGAGGATCAAACGCACACTGTACCTGAAAGAAGTTTATACATTTTTTATCCTTATCTTTAATCTTTGACTTCCAGAGAAGAGTTAAACTTGCTTTCTAGCTGAATGAGTGACCCAAACCACAATGTGACATTAAGATTTCCCCCCAGGGACCTGCTCTTTTATAGAACTCACATTTCCTCTGGATTTATTTTCACTTCATATTTTTAGCTGTTACCTCAGAATGATATAGCCTCTCTGATTCCCAAAGTCCTTCTATTTAAGGTGATTTAATTTCTAAATCCCACTTTAAAATGACCTTGTGCTTTTTAAAAATTGCATCTCTAACAGTCTAGCAAAAATTTCCAAATTGGTACCCTTCCAAGACCTCAAACCAAATTTGTCATGTTGACTTAGGGATTCACCAGCCCCTCCAACCAGCACCAGGCTACATTATTTTTGTCAATCACATACCATTTTAAAAATGTACCAGGTTAGGAAAATGATTTTTCTTTATTTTCACTACCCTACCCTTACACTGTCACTGGTATTTTTGTGCACAAACTGTTCTCCCTGTAAATCATGCATAGTGTATTATACTACACTGTATCCTATCATCCTGGGTTGTGCCTTTTCCATAGTAACTCTTCCTGGTTTTGATGAAAATGTTGATAATGTGTGGTCATCTATTCAGGCTTACTCTGTTAACATTGTTCACAGGTCACAGGTACCTCTGTTTCTTGTGTCCTACCTCAAATGCTACCTCTGTTAAAAGTGAATACAACTCTTTAACTTTCCATTAGCAGCTACTTAAAGATTTCCAAAGCCAGCTCCATTCCTTTATAGCCCAAGGCCTACCTGAATCTTTGAGGTGACTTTGCTTCTAGTTTCTCCCATCATTAAAATATTTCACAGGTCTCTACCAGATTTACTCACTAAAATATGATCAACCAAAAATAATGAATCAAACATGGAATGTATGTGTCTGCACCCTCTGGAGTAAGAACTTCAAAGTTGCCTCTTGAACTGAACCCCAGCAGTTCAGTATGACACTTAAAAAGTGTCTGTCAGGAACATCTGGGTGGCTCAGTGGTTGAGCCTCTGACTTTGGCTCAGGTCATGATCCCAGGGTCCTGGGATCGAGTCCTGCATCAGGGTCCCCACAGGGAGCCTGCTTCTCCCTCTACCTATGTCTCTGCCTCTCTCTCTCTGCCTCTCATGAATAAATAAATAAAATCTTTAAAAAAATTATCTATCAACTGGACCCGTCTTCTCATTTCACATATTTCCTTTATTTAGTCTTTATATTTCTAATACTTGCTAATTCATGCCTTCATTTTCAGGAATATTTACCATAACTGAAAAGCCATTACTTTTTGGGGGGCTAAACCAATTCCTATAATCTCTTACTAAGCTGATCCCAAATCCCAGTTTTAATTTCTTATAATACTTATAATGGATTACCTTGTAATTTATTTATACATCACTTATTTTATCACTTCAAATTTTCAAGCACAATTTTTTATCCAATTCGATCACAGATTCCTGAACAGCTAGAACCTTTATTATAAATGTCTGTATTTTTGACAGTATCTGACATGGGCTGATGTGGTAGTCCGCTAATGATAATTGAATTGAATTAACACAGAATTACAGGAAATATATAATTAGTTCTCAGTCATTCATCTTACTACATTACATCCTCAGGGCACTTTACATTATTGTAGACAGAGGATTTACAGTGGTGTCACACACAAAGTTTGCGCTCTATAAATAATCATATATACTTAATACTTAAAGTAATTGAGATATGTCTTCCTGCATTTATTCTTTCTACATATGAAATAGGATTTTATAGCAGTGAATGGACTCCAATTTTGACCATGGCTGCAAACAGGGGAGTGAGGATAGGATATATTTGTGTTGTTCTTTTTAAACCATCAGTTTTTCTTATTTCTCTAACAGGTTGCATTTTAAATTATTTGCCTGCAAAATGCTTCCTCGATATGAGAGAAAATTTAATATGCTTTTTGGTTATGTAAATGTGTTATAATACCTAGGACACAACTATTTTGCGTAATGATATATTTTTAAATAGGTTTCTTCCTGTCTCCCTGAATTTATAACTCTGCCGCTTTGTTTTATTTTATTTTATTTGAATATGAAGGCTGATCTGTGACTGGGCAAAAGGGAGATGAGGTAGAAACTTGCTTTCCTCTGCTAAGCTTGGGCATATTAAGGGCAGTGGGATGCAGTGGACAGATAAGTGGTCCTAATTGTTTGGGAGTGACCTAGTTAAGGACAGTCTTATGGCGGGGGGGGGGGGGGAGAGGTAAACTGGCCTATAAAACGTGGCTGAAGGCAAAGCAAAGGACCCTTGCTCAACGAGGGATAACGTCTTGTCTTATGGAACGTGAGAGCAGTTGTACGTAGAACTGAGTTGTGGTCATTCTTGCCTGTGTGTGGCATTTCCAGTAAGTACTGTGAGACAGTCAAGTTTGGATTTAGCTATGCTCTCTGAGTGACAGGCAGTTTGTCCAGGTGGAAGAAAAGCCATCCTAGGAGATGGAAGCTGCCCTTGAGGGGCAAGAAACAACCCCAGAAAAGCAGGACAACAGTCTCAGTAACCCAGGGCAGATGAGTGGGAAAAGTAAGAGTTCCTTGGGACTCACAAAAATACATGGAAAAAGGAGCCTGGAAAAGGACACACTTCTTGCAGTTGGGCATGCTGCAGTCTAGACAAATGGCTGTTTGGGCATTAAAAGCTGATGTCTGATATCTGTAACATTTCAGTTAAATGCTTTAAAACTGTGCTGTTTATCTGACCCCTATTAAACACATCTTCCATCAATCCATACGTCCCCTCCGCAACTAGCACCTCTACCCCCATTCCATCTGCTGGTCAATGGTAGGTTTTAAAACACACAGCAAAAGAGATTGTTAAAAATAAGGCGGAGGGCAGCCCAGGTGGCTCAGCGGTTTACCACTGCCTTCAGCCCAGGGTGTGATCCTGGAGACCCGGGATCGAGTCCCACGTGGGGCTCCCTGCATGGAGCCTGCTTCTCCCTCTGCCTGTGTCTCTGCCTCTCTCTCTCTCTCTCTCTGTGTGTCTCTCATGAATAAATAAATAAAATCTTTAAAAAAATAAAATAAAAATAAAGCAGAGATGAATGGGTGTCTTGCAGTATAAAGAAACTGTTGTTAAATGCCAGAAAGGAAAAAAAAAGTGTTATGAACAAAGTTGTAAGCAAGATATAATTAAAAATTAATTGACCAGTTTCTTGTTAATATTTTGCTTCAGTGCAAATACATAGAAGAAGTACATTTGTTAATATGGAAAAATAAGGGCTAATGCATTCTAATTTGTGGATTAATTTATTCACAGGCTCTAAAGAATAGGAATACAAAAACACTGTTCTTGTGTAGTCAATAACGCATATGCCCAATTTTTACTTACTCTCTCCCACAAATCCATCCTCCCCTCAAGTCATATAGATTGAAACCATGTACTCAATATTGTATAGTTCAGAAACATAAAAAGCTTTTACAATTCAGCAATTACAAGAAATCCCGATGCTTCATGCAAGACTTTAATGCTAACTCAAATATAAAATATTCTACAAATTGTTACTTCTCTTTAGACCAATATTTTTTACTCTAACCACAAAATATGTGGATACTGATGTTTATGACAGCAATGTTAATTGCTGACTTTCAATAAACTCAGTTTTATAATATAGCTGCTGAAATTTTAATGTAAGTTGTTTATCCAGAATGGTCACAAGATAGATGCTCATTAATCAAATTTCCTGGTTTGCATAAAGATATTGTATGATGTGGGTCACCAAGTATCCAAGAATTTGAGTACATTAAAAGAGTTAATTCCTCATTTGTTATAAACAATCTAAGTTTTTATTGATTCAGATTGTGTTTCAGGAGCTTGTGCTATAATAGGATCATATATGTCCACCAATATCCTTACAGCTATGTAAACATACTGCCTAATGCACCAGGTCAGAAGGTGTTACCTATGTTTGACTATTATCACTTATTCATCAGTAGTCATAATCCTTGATTCTGAATACCAGAGTCTTTTTTTGTATTTGTATCTTGCAACTATTCCATGGCTGCTGCCGCAGAAATGTTAGAATAGGTAACCACAGGGATTAAACCATGATGATTTATGAAATATAACAACATTTTTTTTTCCTGACAACCGGTGTCATTGGACAGATTCACACTGACATAAAACTTCACCGTGGTGTAGTTATTTGAAACCACTTCTATTCAACATTACAATATGGGAGTAATTTATATGCAATATTGCCCATGAAACAGTAATACTGCTAATGACATTTTTTGTCAAATGGGAATATGAAGCCTGTGGGCATTTTGTTGCCAAGAAAACTTTCAATTAGATAATTCTATGTCTAGGTTTCATAATCTCCAATAAACTATTCAAGGGTTCTTCCATTTCACATTTTCTTTTTTTATATATTTTTATTTTTTGTTTTTTTTAATAAAAAATTTATTTTTTATTGGTGTTCAATTTGCCAACATACAGAATAACACCCAGTGCTCATCCCATCAAGTGCCCCCCTCAGTGCCCGTCACCCATTCACCCCCCCCTCCACCACCCCTAGTTCATTTCCCAGAGTTAGGAGTCTTTATGTTCTGTCTCCCTTTCTGATATTTCCCACACATTTCCTCTCCCTTCCCTTCTATTCCCTTTCACTATTTCTTATATTCCCCAAATGAATGAGAACATATACTGTTTGTCCTTCTCCGATTGACTCATTTCACTCAGCATAATACCCTCCAGTTCCATCCACATTGAAGCAAATGGTGGGCCATTTCACATTTTCATATCAACCTTCTTCCCTACTCCTTTATAATATTAAATTTGCAAATGAAAATTTTAAAATGATTTTATACACAGTTCAGAAACATAAGTCTATGTTGAAGTATATGGAAATGGTATATTCAGATTCTGAGTCAATTCTAGAAGATTCCTTCTGTTGCCTGAAAAAGAGTTCTATAGCTTCAAATCGATAAAAAGAATAATTGATCAAAAAGCATGCCATTTGACTGCACACCACAACAAGAAGTTCCTTTTTTTTTTCTTTTAGGATAAGTAAATTCCTCTTTTATTTAAAATAAAGTAAAAAAATAATAAATAAATTAAAATAAAATAAAATAAAGTTACTTCTAACTGGATTGGAAAGCCAAATAAGATTAAAAAATTTAATTCACTAGAGGTTGTATGAAAAGAAAGATATATGGCACCAGCTTCCATTCTCTAAAGGTTTAAATTTAATTCAGTGATAGTCACCTTAAAAAAAAAAAAGAGTAAAGTGAGCATTTGGAAGAGAAATAAGGGGCAGGAATGAATTCACAAGCATGGAGAATAGTGATGATTGTATGACAGGCACTTATTTAAAATTTACATTTCATTAGTGATTATATTTAAATATTGTTTTATTTCATTATTTAAAAGATTTTTTTTATTTATTCATGAGAAAGAGAGAAAGACATAGGCAGAAGGACAAGCAGGCTCTCTGAGGGGAGTCCAATCCAAGACTCAATCCTGGGACCCGGGATCACAACCTGAGCCAAAGGCAGCACTCAACCACTGAGTCACCCAGGTGCCCCTAAATGTTCTGTTTTAAAAATATTTTTTGTCCAGCACGTCCTCAGTGCTAAGGGAAAAAAAGGTGTTTTCTAGCAATTACTCTGTTATCAGTTTGAAGCTTTTTCTTATGCTCTGTCTCTGTCGAAAATGATTTCTCTCAAGAAATCCTGATTCTGTAGACACAGTTCAGGAAAGTGAAGTCTTTGGGGTTCCTGTGCCAGATCCTTTAGTTGTGCTTTTAGAACCTAAAATCAAAATGTCTGAGGCCTGAGCCTTGTTTTGAATTCAAGAGAATCTGTGCTGTTCCACTGTTATTTCAAAAGCCCATCAGGGTAGAGATTCAGAACATGATACCAACAAAAGGTCTAGGTTTAAAGTGCTCTATTTCAGCTTCCACCAGTCTATTGACAATAATCTTGTTTATTTTGCAATAGAATCTGCCAGTTTTAATAACCTTTCTTGTTAAAAATTTTATCTCCCGCAGCAAGGAGTTCTTAATCAATTGCTCCATTACCACAAACTCTGGCATGAATATGAATGTTATATAAATGTTTGCCTTTGAATGATTTCACTACTTGTGCTGCACACCATGCATATACAGATGACTTACTGCTCTCTGAGAAGCAATACTGAGCATCACATGTACATGAGCCTATTTTTCTGTCCACACAACCAGAGTCTTCAGTCAGATAGACTGTTTTCATATCTGTGGCGTTTTTTCATATACATGTATAAACATATACATACATAAACTTACATATTACATGTAATTATATAATTTAATTCACAGCAGAAAATTTAATTTCCTATTTCCTGAAGGGCTCACTGCCTCTTGTCATGCCTACCTGAACCTTGCATGAACCATCACTAGTATATGCAGCCTTAACAAGGCAGTGACTTATAGAAGCTTAAGATGGCTCTGAGCCTGTTGTTTTTTTGACAGATATATTCTGTCTAAAAGACAGAACAACCCAATAATGGCAAGTTCAAAAATCCCTAGGGAAAACAAGTGGACTCTGGGACTAAGAAAATAGAGTAAATATAATATATTAGAGTATATGAAAATCAAATTATCTTCAAAGAGTATTAAATAAAATTTAAATGTTAGTTTAAAAGGATTAGAGAGCCAAAAAATTACAAAAGAAACTAAATGAATGCTTTTGAAGAGTCTAGAAAACCAACAAAAGAAAAAATAAATAAGAGACAGAAAGCCCAAGGATAAATAGTAAAATGCTCTATGAGAAAAGAAGAATGAAAAGCAGAACAGTTTTGCAACCAAAGAAAGAGAATGCTAGAGGGCCAGTGAGAGAACTCATGTCAGAGGGCACTACGGCCTGAGCTCCATTAATTTATCTGATTATATAAAAATTATAGCCAATTCTATAGTGAGATTCTTCCTTAACAAATTACAGGAAGGTTTTTATAAATTAATAAGAAGATACAAATATCATAACAAAGAGGGAGAAGTTGTCTAGGGATATGAAAAAGAGATATCTAGAAAAAATATAAATCACTAATGAATATTAAAAATTTCTTATCTCATAGTAATCAAAGTAAATTGAAACAATATGATCATTAAATTACATTAGCAAATATTGTTAATTTTTTAGATAAATTATTTAAATTGTATTACCCAGTGTTGGCAAGGCGGTTATCAGAAAGGATATTCTTAAGTTTTATGAAGGTTAATTTGCAGCACTAAGTTTTTTTAAAAATGGGAAAACATAAATATCCATATCTATGATTGAGAATTCCAATTACAGGAGTGCTTCTGTAAGAAAATTTGTACAGAGTCATTCACTGCAGCATTTTTTGCAATAAAAATGGTCATCAATAGAAGAATGGCAAACAGTGACTGACAAATGCTGTGCTGTCAATAAAGGACATTATGATCAACATCACCTTTATTACAAACTATAAAAAAAGACACAGAAGGAAAGCTGTGTTATATTGTGAAGTGCAAAAGGCCAGGTGCGGCACACAATAAATAATAAAATCTCATTGGGGGAAAACAGAAACTAGATATGTTTATACTATATTATTACTAGGTATATTCTAAATTCATTTCTAAATGTATATAGATACAAATATATGATACAAGATAAATATATAAGTGATGTATATGTATGTGATGCACAAAATTCCTGTGAAAGCATGGAAGGATATCGATTTTTTTAATACTTTCTTATTGTTGTGAAGACACGCATAACATTTACCTTCTTAACTGTTTAAGTGTATAGTTGAGTAGTATTGAATATATTTATACTGTTGTGAAACATCTCTAGAACATTTTCATCTTTGATCTCTGAAAAATCAATAGCCGTTAAACAATAACTACCATTTTTCTCCGTTCTCTTTCAACTATACCAACTCATTTTTCAAAGAAAACCTTATTTCTCAGAATGAAGGGTACAGATAGTGTTTTTATTTTTCTCTTTCTCCTCTTACCAGAGGAAGTAGGAAAACTGTCATTTATATTTAAATGTATATCACCTGGTATCAGAAAGGCTCAACTCTTCATTCAGACATTTATGTTGTGATACACTATATAGACAGTATGTTTAAATAGGAGTTGGAAAATCTACAATGTATGCTGAATTTAAACTATTTTATAAACTATTTTATAATAGTTTAAATATAAACTATTTTATAAGAAGCTTCTCATTAGCAATGATTTATGTTAAGACTGAAAAAAATAACACACAAGCAATTTATTTTCTAGGATTTCTCTAAAAGTTGCAAGGCAACAGTAGTCTGTGAAAGACATCACTGACTCTTACAACTATTTTTTTTTCTTACAACTCTTATTTCAGAAAAAGTGTTGCTATGTAGCTTTCTTCAACTTTAGGCTAAATTTTTCATATTAGATAGATGCATATTCAGTTTTTAATTGAACTCTGACAAAGGAGTTTGGGCTTAAAATTTTTAAGAACTTTCTCATGTTCCCCTCTTACTAATGGAACATTATCACTTCTGAGTGATGAATAAGAGAATTTTCACACACAGCTAAAATATTATAAGGAAAACAATTTTTAGAAAATGGAAGATGGAAAAGAATATGTAAAAAACACATCCTCAGAAATACATATTTAAATTATTTTTTAGGCTCTAAGGAGTTAGCAACATGAATTCAACATGCTCCCTCAATAAGCTAGTTTTTTATTAGATTACCTTTCCACATATCTGGATGGAAAAGCCAGTGTGATCTAGTAGTAAAGAAAGCCAGGCTGCTTGTGCTCAAATACCAACACCACCACCTGCTAGCTGTGGAACCCCTGGGGTGGTGGCTTGGACTCTTCTGCCTCAGTTTCATAATCTGTATGGTGTGGATAAAAACAGTATTTCCTAGAAAACCAAAATATTTCTTTTTTTTTGTAATAATCCAGATCAACTTCCTGATTCCTTCAGCTAAAACGTAGATCATAATTTTCATGACAATTAGGAGCAGAGGTGGAGTCATGTAAAGGATTTACTTGGCCTCTATGTTTCAGTTTCCACAAACTCAATCTTTTTATGAGGATAGAAATGAAAGAAAAGGTTGTGTCCCAATCACTCCTTGATCCATGGGCCACAGAATGGATGTTGTTTTAACAGGCAAGAAAACATTAATTTCACTGAATATCTCCATCAGAGCTCTTCGGACACCACACGCATTGTCAATGTGCAGTCATATTTTGACAGGATTCTTTTTTCTGAACAGTAGTTCTCAACAGTGGGCTTAAAATAGTTAGTAAAAGCGTATTATAAACAGGCATGCTATCACTCAGGCATTGTTATTTCATTTATAGAGCACATGCAGAGTAGATTTAGTATAACTCTTACAGACCCTACGATTTCAGAATGGCAAATGAACACTGCCTTCAACTTAAAGTCACCAGCTGCATTAACCCCTAACAAAAGAGTTGCTCTGTCCTTTGAAGCCAGAAATTGACTTCTCCTCTCCAGCTATGGAAGTCCTAGATGGCATCTTCTTTCAATAGAAGGCTGTTTTGTCTACATTGAAAATCTGTTGTTTAGAGTAGCCACCTCTGTTAATTATTTCAGTTAGATCTTCTGGATAACTGGCTGCAGCTTCTACATCAGCACTTGATTGCATCATCTTCTACTTTGATGTTTTGGAGATGGCTTCTTTCCTTAAACCTCATGATCCAACATCTACTTGCTTCAAATTTTTCTTCTGAATCTTCCTCACCTCTCTCAGACTTCAAAGAATTGAAGAGGCAGGGCCTTGCTCTTAATTAGGCTTTGGCTTAAGGGAATGCTGTGGCTGCTTTGATCTATCTAGACCGCTAAAACTTTCTCCATATCAGCAACAAGGCAATTTCACTTTCTTATTACTCTTACGTTCACTGGAGTACCATTTTTGGTTTCCTTTGAGAACTTTTCCTTTGCCTTCACAATTTGGCCAGTATCTGGTGCAAGAGGCTTAGCTTTCAGCCTATCTCAGCTTTTGACATATCTTCCTCACTAAGCTTAATCATTTCCAGCTTTTGGTTTAAAGTGAAAGATATGCACTCTTCCTTTGACTGGAACACTGAGAGGCCTTTGCAGGTTATTGGTCTAATTGCAATATTGTTTTGTGTCAGAGAACAGGGAGGCCAGAAGAAAGGGAAAGAGACAAGGAACTGGCAGACAGTGGAGCAGGCACAAAACACAGAATACTTACTAAGTAAGTTCGCCATATGATATGGGGGCAGTTCATGGTGCCGCAAAACAATTACAATAGTAACATTAAAGATCCTCAATCACAGGTCACCACAACAAATATACTACTAATGAAAAGGTTTGAAATATTGGGAGAATTACCATAATGTGATACAGTGACACAAAGTGAGTGAATGTTGTTGGAAAAATGACACTGATAGATTTGCTCCATACTGGGTTGCCAGTATGTATTGAAGTATGTACAAACTTCAACTGGTAAAATACATAATATTTGCAAAGCGCAATAAAGTGAAGGACAATAATAAAACATTTGTCTGTAATTGGCATTAATCTCCTACAATTTTGCCTGTGTTGATGAATATTGTTGTTGACTTGAAAATGCCTACTGAACATCTTCCTTTACAGGCTACTATCTTTTACGATTACTAATACAGAAAGTTGAACCAAAGCAAAGAAAGTTACTTATAACTGAGTAGGTGAGAAAATGAAACTGAATGACTTCTGATAGCTTAAAATACAGTGAACTACAAGGGATGGCTTGATGTCCATTAATCAACCTACAATTTAGCATGTGAACATTATGTAAATTATATTTAGTAGTATGGATTTTTAAAAACTAAGTCAGAGTTAAGGAAGGAAAATTTACTTTCCTTACTTTACTTTCCTATCTTCCTACAGATTCGTCAACTAATCTGCAGCTCCTTTCCTTCTTGACTTTCAACACCACCCATCCCCACTCACAGCTGAGTTTATAGTTACAAAGTGAAACAAGCAGGAAAGTGTTTCCAAGTGCTATCAAGTTCACATATGTACCATTTACCTGCATCTGTACCTGTAGATTCTGGTTTCTTTCCTCTCCCTCCACGCTCCTATCTGAAGAAAGGTTCTCCAGTTGTGCATCAAAAACCATCCCTCTCTCATCTACTTAAGGGCAAGTTTTTATCCTCTTGGCTCCTTATGTCATCAATTTTTCCTGTCTTCAATATAATTATTGTCAATATACTAAAGCACATTAAACTTTTTCCCCACCTTAAAAACAAATCAAAACTCCCACCAGACCACACATAACTTCCCAATATTCAATTCATTTGTTTGCTCGACTCTCCAATGCTGGAAGAGATGTCTTTATTTATCGCTTCCAATCACTCTCTTCTCATTTACTCTTAAACCTAATCCATTTTTAATAAATATTTTAAAGATTTTATTTGTTTATTAGAGAGAGAGAGAGAGAGAGAGAGAGAGAGAGAGAGAGAGAGAGAATGAGCAGGAGAGAAGCAGAGGGAGAGGGACAAGAAGACTCTGAGTTGAGTGTAGAGCCCGACGTGGGGGTTGATCCCAAGACTCTGAGATCATAACTTGTGTGGAAATCAAGAGTTGGACGCTTCACTGACTGAGCCACCCACGTGCCCCAATCTTAATCCATTTATGTCATGCAGATTTTTGCCCTTTAAAACCGCACAGAAGTGAAGAACTTTCACTAAGGTCATCAGTGACCACCATGTTGCTAAGTCATCAGTCAGTGGTCTGTCCTCATTTACTTGCCTGACAGAATAATTTGAAACATTTGCTTATGCCCATTCCACTTTTTTGAACTACAGTACAGGACACCACACTCTTAGTTTTCTATCTTACTGATCAGTCCATCCCAGTCTCTGCTGAATACTCTTCGTGTCTCCAAAGGTTAATGTTGAAGTAACCAGATCTCTGCAAGTCCTAGTCGTCAAACCTCTCTCTTCTCTATCTAGAATCACTTTTCTAGGTAAGAAATACAATTTTTATTAATTTTAAATATCCATTGACAACCTCTATCTTTTTTATCACACCTTGGACCTCTCTTGAACTCCAGAGTAGCATGGACAGTGCATTTATGTGGATGTGAAATACACATCTCAGGTTTATAATGAGCCAAACCAAACTAGTACCCTTCCTATAAAACCTTCTTCTCCCATGGTCTTCCTCATCTCAGTAAATAAGTTGCTATGGCCCAAAACCTCTGATAGGCCCTGCTGATTACCCTCTTATTTTCATATTTTATGTCTAAGCATTCATGAAATCCTGTTGTCTCTTCCCTGAAAACGGCCAGACTCTAAAAATTTGTCACCATCTCCACTACCTTCTCCCAACTACCACAATTACCACCCTCATTCAGCACAGGTACAATTGTTTTCTCTTGTGCCTTTCAGGAATGCTCTCCTAACTATCTCCCTCCTAAGTGGTCTCCCAGCTTCCAATGTTGTCCTCCAACTATTCTTATCTGAGGGCTATGGTGATCCATTTATAACAACTATCAAAAAATGTCACTCCTCTACACAGAATCCTCTGATGATTTCACATCTCACTCAGAGAAACCAAAGTTCTCATAATGGTATGTCTGATAATATTAGCTCTGGCTCTCTCCTTTCCTCTCAGACTTCATCTGGTACTATTCCCTCCCTTCTTCAGTATGTACAAGCCAAAGTGTCCTGATGCTCTTCTTCTAAACTGCCAGCAATCCTCTTGTTTTATGTCTTTCCATTTACTATTTCTTCTGATGCTGTTTCCTCAAAATAGCAGCATGGTGCACTCCTATACCCCTTCTGATCCTTGCTCACATGTCATTTTCTTACTGAGGCCCTACTGAACACTCTATTAGAACTTTATTCCATTCTCCACAGCAACACTGTTCCTTTTCTCTTTTATTTTTCTTCATCCACCTGGCAGATTATATAAGTAATGGAGAATGTGTTTATTGTAGACTCTTACCCACTAAAATACGGATTCCCATTATTTCTTGTGTACCTTGTGTACTATTGTATCATTAACCCCTACAGTGGTGCGTGGCCCATAGGAAGTGTTCAATATTTATTTATTGTCGGAGACTTCCAGTTTGGTATTTCTTAGTTTTAGTTTGAAAGAATCTTTTATGGGTGGGAAGCTCAGCTTATTTTTGACCACTAAGATTACTACTAGATCATCAAGGGAGGAGAGATAGTCTTGTTTGAAACCTCAGTTTCTCTGGCCTCAGTTTCCTAGCATGGATCTCCACGGATCCCCCACCACTCCTGCCTTCTATCTAATGCCTGACAGTAACATCCATGTTGCATATGGGGAAAGTGGCAGGAACTTTTTTTTAAAAGATTTTATTTATTTATTCATGAGAGGCACAGAGAGAGAGAGAGAGAGAGAGAGAGAGAGAGAGAGAGAGAGGCAGAGACACAGGCAGAGGGAGAAGCAGGCTCCATGCTGGGAACCTGACATGGGACTCGATCCCGGGTCTCTAGGATCACACCCTGGGCCGAAGGCAGTGCTAAACCGCTGAGCCACCCGGGCTGCCCCAGGAACTTCTATTTTTCAAACCTGAATACCCAAATTCAAATCCTGATGCTAGCCTTAAGGAGCTAAAGAATTATTAAGAAACAGCACTCTTACTTTTCAAATGGAGATTTATAAACAAGTAACAACAAAAATCCCATTGAAAAATAAATGACTTTTAAACATGTAAAAAAATGTGCTACATCACTAATAAAATAAATGCAAAACACTATTGATATAAATTTTTCACTACTATATAACATATTACAAAATACTCTGTGCTATGAGGGTTCTGGAGAGCTGGTTCCTGGTGAAGGGAAAATTATTTGATACAACTCCTATAAGAGTAAGAGTATTAATAACTCTTCATACAGTAATTCCAGTTATGAGCAATAATAATCTGAGGTGCACATAAATATTTAACCATGAAGGTACTCATATTCACATGTTATACTGAAACATTAAAAAATGACCAACATTCTTTAAAATATCAAGCAAAATATGGTTTGTTCAGATGCTAGAGTGTATTATAGTCATGTGTAGTATTTCCTATTATGTAGGAAAGTGCTTATTATACTGTATCATAGAAAAATATTTTTTCTCTTCTCAAAGATTTATTTGAGAGAGAGAGAGAACGCCCAAGAACACACAGAGGGAGAAGCAGACTCCCCACTGAGCAGGGAGTCTGATGTGGGGCTCAATTCCAGAACCCTGAAATCATGACCCGAGCTGAAGGCAAATACTTAACCGGCTGAGCTATCCAGGGCCCCTAGTTAAAATATTCTTATCTAAAGGTATGGGGTATTAAAATGCTAAACATGAATAACTTAAGAATGTGTTAAAAATAGAGACATTGACTGACAAAATATAACAACTATTGCCAATGAGTGCCTCTGGGTGTTGGGACTACTCTAACATTAGCATTATGAAAATTACAATTACTATTGCTATTAAAAATACTACAGGGATCCCTGGGTGGCACAGCGGTTTGGCGCCTGCCTTTGGCCCAGGGCGCGATCCTGGAGACCCGGGATCGAATCCCACGTCGGGCTTCCAGTGCATGGAGCCTGCTTCTCCCTCTGCCTGTGTCTCTGCCTCTCTCTCTGTGTGTGACTATCATAAATAAATAAAAAATAAAAAAGAAAAAAAAAAAGAAAAAGAAAAAAAATAAAAATACTACAAAAAATTATTACACTAATAGTAGTTTTTAAATATTTGCCTACTCCCTTTAGGAATGTAGATAAATTCAAAGATGCTATATTAATTAAGCAACTAAAATTATTTGATATCCAGTCTTTTATTTTCACATAATTCAAGCTTTATTCTTCCTTAGTCATGTAAGTGCCCAAACCTTCTACAAAGCATCATAGTCAAGTCTCCCTGTTCCAGGCCCACCCTGTTACTTATCCATCCAGAAGTCCTTACCTGAGGGTCAGTATTAAATTAATCTTAACAGTATTTACACAGAACAGTAATATATATGCAATTAATAAAGCTCAACTAGCACAGCCACTCAAATTACAGGGAAGCAAATCTTGCTACCAATGGACATAAGCAATTAGAGATAAGTGGGGTTCATATTAATACAATTTAATATATTTTTATTTTCATGGAGATATTCACATTTATTTAGATGGTAAATTTTTAAGAAGTTCTATTTCAACTTACTGTGACTCTGATAAGAAGGACAATAATGATTCCAGTAATCTTGTTATTATCATAATAATGATTTCAAGTTTAAATAGGTCTATTCCACTATAAAACACTGATAAGCTCTTTGAAACCCCATCATTCTCTACCCAAAATACAAAATTCAAGGAAAACAATTATAATAAAATACTTCTTAGGGGAAGAGGAGAATTCAGTGGTTGCTGTGTTATGTGGATTAAAAATCTTTCACTCAAAACCTTTCACCCAAACTGAAGCATTCATCTGTTTTAAGACAGAAACTTGAAAAAAAAAACAAAAGTATTTTTTAAGAATTTGCCTCTAATATGGACTTATGCAATCTTCTTCTCTATAAATTAAATCAGTCTAATGGGGATCCCTGGGTGGCGCAGCGGTTTGGCGCCTGCCTTTGGCCCAGGGCGCGATCCTGGAGACCCGGGATCGAATCCCACGTCAGGCTCCCGGTGCATGGAGCCTGCTTCTCCCTCTGCCTGTGTCTCTGCCTCTCTCTCTCTCTCTCTCTCTCTCTCTCTCTCTCTCTCACTGTGTGCCTATCATAAATAAATAAAAATTTAAAAAAAAAAATTTCTAAATCAGTCTAATGTCTTAACCCACCACTGAATAACAGTTTCATGAAAGGCATGGTAACAGGGTAATCTCTAGTATCTAGGTTCAAACCTTTCCAGAGAATAAGCTTGAAGGTAAAATTTATCCCTCCTCATTTTGTTACAATCTCAACACTGAGCATGGTACAAAGATCCAAAATTTGTAATCAATTTTATTAGACAAATATTTAGTTTCCAAAGTATTTTGATAAAGGCATAATTGTATTGCAGGATCATCACAACCTCCTTGGTACTTTACAAACATTTGTTTAATAAAGTAATAGATGTATTTTCTATCACTAATCTGTAACACTATGTTTTCCTGTTTTCTTCTCTATTACATATATTTATACAGCTTTTAAATGTAATACAGTCTAATTTTTCTTGGATCCCATCAAACCAGCATTTTATCTTCTATCACAGAAAAGTTCTGAGTTCTGAGCAATGAATAGGCTTTCAGAAATTGGGATAAACCTATTTTTTCATGTCAGACATGCCTGAGATTTTACTATCTATATTCCACATTTTATTTAATAACCTTAATTCTAGAATTTATTCTAGAACTTGATCATTCATTCAACTAACATTTTTATCACATGATATATATATATACACTAGACATGCCATAAGAGCAGTGAATAAGACAGACTCAACTGCCTCTTGGAGGTAGCAGGCTAGAAGGGGAAAAAATACTGGACAAATAATGTCAGGTGAAAGTTTTGTAAAGGAGATAGTCATGGAGTTAATAGCCAATGATCCTAGCTAAAGAGAGTCTGGGAGAATGGTGACATGAGGGTAGTATTAAAAGCAGACAGAACAAAGATCATGAGGCAGGAAAAGTCAAGGTGAATTTTTAGTTACTAAAATGAGCCCCAGACGGCTTGGTACAGGATGAGGAAGGAGCTGAACAAGATGAGGTTGGAGATACAAAGATTTACTTCTTTAATTTTATTTTTTACCTTTCAACGAGAAACTAAAGATATTGAATTCAGAGTGATATGGTCAGTGATATAATCTATCACAATTTTTGAAATTTCTCTTAAATCTTTGTAACAGCATTGGTCATTTTCATAAGTAGTATTGACCATGTGTGATCTCTACATTTTAATCATTCATTCTACTCATTCAAGGACTGAATTTCCTAGCAGAAGACTTTATCAATTCAATAGAAATAGGAGGACTTGCAGGTGGCCTGATAAACTGACCTCTAATTTTCCATAAATAGACCTACTCTGGACCTAAACCCAGATTTTCCCATACCACATTACAATATATTCTTTCAACTCTAAGAATTGAGCATTCTTCCAAATATCTTTTTAAAACAGCAGTCCAGGAGTCTCTTCATTCTTCCTGTTGTCTCTGCAAGACAGATATACACTATCTAGACAGATTGCCTAGTAGCCCCCTTTTAAAGCCTTGAATGTTCTTGTCTTCTTATCCATCTCCAACCATTTTCATTACCATCCCCCAGTATGCAGGCCATTTCTCAATGTTTTTTACAGAATCTCTTTTTTTTTTCTACATTTAGCATCACCCTAGATAGACTTTTAATATCCAATCTAGATAGACTTTTAATATCCGATATGGATGGCCCTTTCAAAACTTCATGACCTCAAATTCAATGTTTTCTTGTATTTTCTCATTCCACACATGCCCAAGACTTAACCCACATAGTTATGGTAGGAAGAATAATTTTCTGTCACTCACCTCAGTGTTTTGATCCTTTACCCCATGGGTTTTCAAAAACCACAGAACTCCACATCCTTGTCTTCCTTGGTCTTTTTGATAAGTTAAAATATCACCACATATTATCTTTGCCAAAGGCTATCCCCAGCATGGATTAAGTCCAGTCAAGATAAAGGGGCAAAATGTAATTTTTGAATGTGAATGCCTACCTATGAATTGGGAGTAAGAACCCAACAGAAGTTTACCCTTCTAGTGGGTAAGCAGGAAAGAAGGAGGTAAGCCTTTAACAGAATTCCATAATTTCCAAAAACTCAGTTATAAAGAGAATATCAGAAATTGCTAAAACTAATGGTTTAAATGAACTTTTAATTATATATAGCTTTATTGATGTATAAGTATTCTTGTTTTCAGTTAATCATAAGTCTATGGGTAGTTTTTATTCTAGATGTTAATCTACAGATTGACAGTACATTGCTCTCTAGCACTACTGCTTGCTCTGATATCATTCACAGGCCTCCAGGTTATGTCAGAAGACAGAAAAAAAATCTTAATTTTGCAGAAAAGCAAGGAAAAACTTCGTTAGGGAGAAAACAAGAAGGAGTTAATGATTTATCTGAGCTATAGGCAAAAGACTAGTAAGTCAATGCATTGTTTCAGCAAGTTACTACAAGTCTATTACACGTTGCATTTTTCTTATAAAAATAAATTTAATTCCGTTGGGGTTTGATTTAAATTATTTATATTTGAGTTTTATGCAGGAATATAAATGATACTTTGATGTAATAACATAAACCATAATATAGTTATACTTCAATGCATACCTAAGCTCCATTTCAAGATGTCATGATGCATACAAACCAAATTACACAAAAAGAGCTTCTGAAAAAACAAAAGCTTAAAATTTTAATCTATGACATTAGAATATGATCTAAAATGCGAGCACATATTAGAAAGCTTAAAATTGGGATCCCTGGGTGGCGCAGCGGTTTGGCACCTGCCTTTGGCCCAGGGTGCGATCCTGGAGACCCGGGATCGAATCCCACATCAGGCTCCCGGTGCATGGAGCCTGCTTCTCCCTCTGCCTGTGTCTCTGCCTCTCTCTCTCTCTCTCTCTGTGACTATCATAAAAAAAAAAAAATAGAAAGCTTAAAATTTAGAACATGTTTTTAAAGATTATATCCTTCAAATAAATATATTTTGTATATTCTAATATGTATCATTAATGTTCAAACTCATAATTTTACACACATTTTGGATTACTGAGATTTTAGATACATAGTTTAAAATATAAGCTGACATATGCCTAAACCACATTATTTTTATTTGTAGTAGGACAATGAATCATATTATCTTACTTTTACAATCTAAAATCATATTTAATTTCAGGGATAAAAAGAAATGAGATATATTTGTATATTACTAGTATTTAGACATGTAGATTACATCATCACTGTGTACCAAAATTGATCACTGTTTATAAACATAATGGGCTTGATTAAATTAAATGGTATTCCTTAACAATTTTAATATATGTGTATACACATATATATGTGTAGATAAGTAGATAGGTAAATGAGCACATACATATATTATTCAGTGCCTTCAGATGGTTATTCTATAATTTTTGTTGTTTAATGAAGTGAAAAAACATGAATAGTACCCACATGGCTATATTTAGCTTATCTACTCATGAACACACTATATTTTTATAAGTCAGTTTAATTTTATTATTACTCCTTGTAATAGTGAAATAATTGCTTATGAAATAATCATTTGAAAACAATTTTCTAGTCTTACAGTTTTGTCCAATTCATTTACTTAAGACATTTTAGTAGTAACTTTTTTTTTTTTTTAGTAGTAACTATTTTTAAAAGAAAGTTGTTTCTAGGTATAAAAGCTATAACAGGGCAGCCCGGGTGGTGCAGCGGTTTAGCGCTGCCTTCAGTTCAGGACATGATCTTGGGGACCCGGGATCGAGTCCCATGTCGGGCTCCCTGCATGGAGCCTGCTTCTCCCTCTGCATGGAGCCTGCTTCTCCCTCTGCCTGTGTCTCTGCCTCTCTCTCTCTCTCTCTCTCTCTCTCATTTTCTCTCTGTGTTTCTCTCTCTCTCTGTGTCTATCATGAATAAATAAATAAAATATTTTAAAAATGCCAATTTCTATAGGAAAGAGACATGATGGTATGTAATTTCTGTATAAGCACTGAAGCTATTATACATAAATAAAAGATTTTTTTCACTATTTAATCATAGAGACAGACAAGTAAACAAATGGAATAAAATACAGTCTTATTTTCAAATACCAATTGCCTTATATTTCAAACATTCCTTTGCTATCAGATTCTAAATGCTAAGGCAAAGGCAGTTTCTTATTCATCTTTGTATTCCCAGAGCTGAGAACAGTGCTTTACCAGTTTATAACTTGGCACAATAGGTATTTGGCTTCTAGAAGTAGATCCATACTGTAAGAATATAGGGAAAAATGTGTATTTGTAAATGGAGAATCAATAAAGCAAGGAGAAAAGCCATTATCCGACTATGCTTCCCTCAGCACAGCACTGATGTTAACTGTTCTGAAAAGTGCCACCATAATAGCAACAGTAATTGCAACAACCACACAACAATAATTGAAACTTTGGCTCTGATTCTGTAAGTAGTTAGCATGGGAAAGAGATTCTCAGGGATTCTTCATGACCCCAACCTGGCTCAGTGCCCTTAACTGCTTGCCCTAGAGCACAAAAACCCCATACAAAATTCAGGCTATAGATCTATAAGAGCCAGAGAAATCCCTCCAGGATCTGCTGCATACTGGTCATTTGGAATCTTCCTGCTCTGGCCTTTTATCCACAGTTGTCCATCGTGCTCTCCAACTCTATAGACAGAGCCCTCTGAATGTCTGGTAATCTGGATGAGAGATCACATGGCGTATGATTTCCTTAGTATAATCAAGGTAATTAAAAATATAAACAATGTCTTACATTAATAACAGAAGCTTTTTGATACTTAGATAATACTTTTCAAGACAACTTGAGCATTTTGAAAGGATTTTTAAATTCAGTATTACACTTTCCAAAGGGACTCCATATTTTCCTGATTACTTATTCAAACGTTTTCCTCTGGGTACTGACCTCTAGATTTAGCATCAGTGACATCAACAAAGCTAACAAGAAGAGCTTTCACAGCAGCTCTGCCATCCAAGAGCATGGCTCAGAGCAGGGCAACCAGGCAGAGTGACAAGAACTCCTGTGGGCAGACTTAATACCACACTGTTAATACTGGTTTTGTTTTGTTTTACCTGATTACAATGCAATTTTTTTTCTCAATTTACTTACTAGTTCAAGTTTGAATTATCCTATCCTTACATTCTCTAAATTTCTTGCCTATTTCAGAGTGGCTTAGCTTAATCTGCTACTCACTCGTGAAAAAGGAGAGAGCTTATGTATGTCTTCTTAATGGAAAAAAAAATAGTACGTTGCAGAATTCTGGCTTGAGTATGAACTTCTGATAAGTCTACTGTCTGCCTGAGAACTACACTCCTACAGAGTATTTTTCCCATTTATGTCAGAGCTGTACAGCACTGTTTATTGGTTAGGTTTAGCAACCCTGAGTGCAAGCCATTTTTTTGAACCTTGGCTCTGTCTCTTGCTGGCTGTGTGACTTTGTGCCTCAATTTCCTCATCTGTAAAACAGGTCTAATAATAGACCCTATATCATAGGGATCCTATCTAGAACAAATGAAATGAATTATATATATATTATTTAGAAGAGTACCTGGCACATAGTACTCTGACAGTATCAATATGTGCATTTGTGGGGTTTGGGTTTTTTATATATAAAATAAACAATTTTGTGAAGCTAATTAGATATTTTATGTGGTCTGGAAGATTCAGTGGTTATGGAAAAGATCCTTCATGGTTTCAGAAAGTACTTTCTTTTGGTCCCATATTGCTAGACTGGGAGATGAGGGTTTTGTGGCATTCACAGATTGCCAAGAACTCAATCTGCATACATAAATCTAGATACAGAAAGATGTACTGCAACATTGTCAAATATCATCTGGACATTTAGTGGAAAGTATGGCTTAGGGAACTACCAAAGAGCAGCAAATATGTTATCAAGCTGCAAAGGAAATAAAAATGTACTTTAAAATGTCCCTTTAGTGTTCTCTGTCAATATTTTATTTTTCAAAGAACGTAGCCTATCTTCTAGGAATTTCATTAATGTGTTAAACCATCGAAATGTCAATTTGAGTGAAACTTACAAGCAAAAAGCCATTCTCATAGAAGAGTCAGAAAAATCAAATCAAGTAAGATTCAATAAAAATGCCCAGATAAAATCAAATGAAATAAATTTATATTAAGCTTCTGACAAATAAATGCCTGATTATTTCATTTTCCAAAACTATTAAAAGTTCAACAGTCCTCTTTGGTGAAGGAGTTCAGATGGACTCTGGAGAATTGTTTTTTATCATCTGACTGAGATGACAACCACTTTATCATCCAGAAAGACCCATTGCCAACTGGCTGGATGCAGTACACTTAAGTAACTTCACGCAAATTATACCTAGCACCAAATTTCTAATTTTTCATGTGATATTTGGATTTTCAAGGAATGCCTGTATAGAATATAAAGCTCCAATGTTCCATATATAGGACAAATCTTATGAGCCCTTTAAAATTAAATTGAGAAAGCCCCTGTGAAAGAAAACATATAATTGCAGTAACTCCTTATAACAAAAATCCTGTCTTAGTCTAAAAGGTAACTCTATGGAAAAAGTGAGCTAAATAACAATGCACCACCACAGATTTCCATGTATACCACTTCTGCTTTTTCTCCCAAGTTTACCTAATAGTACTGAAAGTAATTTGGAAACGCTGTTTAAACACAATCAACTAAGAAAGAACATCCTATTGATCACATCTTGGTGCTATTCTTCTGATAATATTTGAATCACCTTGATTACATTCAATTATATATATTTCTTTGACCTAAGGTTAATTTTTTCCCCAGGAGTTTGCAAGTATGTCATTATGGGCACCAAATAAGAAGCCTGGAAACAATTCTAGGTTTATTTATTTATTTTGTTGTTGTTGCATAGATATAGTGTCAGTGCATTTGTTTCGGTAGTTTCGACATAGTAAATTAATACTTTGAGAACTTGGCTCCACAAAGTTGCTAATTCTGAATCCCTCTATTATAGAGCCATTGAATGGCCAAACTGAAAGAGAGGTAGACATCAGGGTTCACAGAGCCAAATGCTTACGGAGGTCATGGCATAGTACAAGAGGACTTAAGGTATCCTAGAGAAAGCATTTCCGATTGAGGACATTAAAACTTTAAAAGTTGCCTGAGCTTGACCAAATAAGTCTTCACGGAACTTCAAAGACCTCCAGTTTCAAATCCTGACCTAGCCCAATAAGGAAACTAAGGCTCAGAAAGTGTGAAGTATCCAGAGGCACAAAGTATTGCACTTGGGGTAAAATCTTGGTTATCCGACTTCCATCTTAGTGCCTGCTCTCTTTTATCATTTTCCCTCTAAATGCAATGTCTATTATTTTATTCCAACAGCATTTGAACATGCATAAAATACAGCAGGTCTAACGAGAAGACATACAGGGCCAGAATCTTACATAACAGGAAATCAAGGTCAATCCTCAAGAATTCCATAGTTCTAGGGTCTTCATCTTGTCCTGAATATGGGAATATCTCCCATGTTCCATATATGGAAATAACCAAACCCTCCAAATAAAATATTTTCCATGTCTGTCACATGGTCCATCTAAATGCAGCTCAGCAGTTTCAATTCCTGGAAGAACAGATTGAGCTTTAAGACAGATGGCTGTAAACCATGCAGAACATTTCTTCAATGACACAGCTCATTTGTTTTTCTCTGCATAGAAATGACCTCTATCTTTCTGTTCATGCAGTAATGGATAATATACCAGACCAGGAATCAGGAGACCAATCCCAGACTGTTTTACAACTGACTGTGTGCACATATTGGGCAAGACACTTAACCTTTTTGATTCTAATTTCCTTCTCTCTAAATTGAGTAAGCCGATAAAAATAATCTACGAATTCCTTTTCCATATCCCTCTTCTTTCTTTTATGTGTCTGTACATACTTTTGGATGAGAAAAATTCTCTAAGATGATTAAAAAAAGTCAAGGAAGAAAAAATAATGTTCGATCACATATAATATTTGATAAATAATCTTCACCAGGACTAATCAAAATAAACACCAACCCTACAACACTTACCCCAACCCCACACTCTGGATCTTATCCACAAATATTATGGAAAAATTTATAGCCAATATTATTAATAGTTTCATAGTTGCCAAATTGATAGGCACCCTTCATAGTCTTTATCTTTCTTGTACTTGATGCAAAATTTAACATCTTTGTTAATTCTCCAGCTTTCCTGTTTTCTTTTTAACTACTATGAAAACACTCTCCCAGAATCTATATTTCTTTAATTAATTGAATTAATTCTGAGCTCTTGGCTCCTTTCCTCAGCTCTCCCTTTCAACTTCTGTCAATTGTCCCCTTTTTCACTGCACCCTGTGCTGTGCAGCCTCATCCCCTCTCAGAAACAGAACCACATTTGCTAAGGAATCTTAAATCCTAATCTCCCACTCTATCGTTTCTCCTAAGGTCAGATCAATTTTCTCAACTGCTTTCTTAATGTGACATAGGCAACTAAAAACCATCCTTACTCTCAAAACAGTTCTGCAGTCTACATTCTCCATGCCACCCAGGCTAGAACCACAGCGCCATTCTCAAGTTCTTGTTTTTTCTTCTTCTGACATCGAATTGGCCATCATCAATTCCATCCAATTTGTGGTGTAATTAAACACTGTTGGAAAACACATCCTTCTGGGTAAAAATCATCTTCCAGCTTAGTTTGGATCTTTGGCATGTAGTCTACCAGATTAGCCCCCTAATTAATTTCCATCATTCTATTTTTCTTCTATCCAATCCATCAAATGAACTTCTGTCTGAATTATCTTTTCTAAAGCAAATATGATTACATCATTCCCATTTCTTTAAAAACTCAAGAATCTAAATTGCATATTGGGTAAATCCTAAAATTCTCAATACATCCTGTAGCATATTTCAAATCCTAGATTGAAACCCTACTTTTGCCTCAGGGCATAGACTGTCTCTTGATAAACTTGTGATGTATGTTTATACTGCAATGCCCTTCAACGTCCCATCCCTTCCACCTAGAATATCCCAACCCCTGCCTAATCTATTAAGATTTCTTTTGCTCCTAAAGGTGATTGACAGCACAATTCTCTGACTCCCAGTAGCACAGTCACGAGGCCTGACAAATACAAATGCATTTGTGGACACTATGGGTCAGATCATTAAGCATTAAGACAGCATTAGAAATTCTGGCATGAAAAAAAAAAAAAGAAATTCTGGCATGTATGGTGGCTATATGGGTGCCTTTGTTATACCACTTATAATTGTATTTCTATTAAATGCACATGCACAGATCATGTCTTGCCCTTGTTTGTATTCCTCATGCCTGACAAACTGCTTAAGCACTTTCTTGATGAATTAAGTATATCGTTCTAGGATATTTTTCTCTCTAATGACAAAAGCTAAGGAAATAGAGAAGAATAAGAAAGCCTCTTCATAACAACTCATCAAGAGACATGAATTTTTACAGACAATTCACTCTTGTTTATATCTGCTTGTTATATGCATTAGGCTGGATATGCCAAGATCATAAATCCAGAAAACAAAAGGACACACAAAGTCAGTAATCAATTATCTTATTTGACACAGTAAAATTAAATTAAAATTAAATTTCAGATTAAAAATTTAATGTTATTTATTTTTGCTTACATCTATTACAGTTTTGTGGGAATTTTTTTGCATGTGGGTTTCTTATTATTATTATTATTTTAAAAGATGTTGCTAGTGTCCAGAAGGTAGAAAAGCTTATTTTCACCATAAGCAATACTTTATTAAATTACATACTTCCTGGGCAAAAAACTACTGAGACTTAAAGAACCGACCTGTAATTGACCTACATTTTGCCTATTCCCAAAAGTCAGTAAAAGCTCACTGAACCTCTAAATTACTTTCATATTCTCTATGTGACAGTGAAAATCTGTTTCTAGTCAGGGATTTGGAATCTGTGCAATAAAAGCTAAAAGGAATCAATGTATGGAAACTGGACTTTTAATCAAGTTTTATCAAGTAATAACATGATATCTATATGAATCGTGAAAGTACTATGATGGAGACTTCAACATTTCCTGGAGCAGTATGTAATAAGCAACATATAAAATAAATATCACTTGGATAAAAACATTTCTGCTGAGGCTGCTCCCTTAATATGCCACATGTACTTCTGTTAGATACACTAACACGTTATGCAAAAAAAATTACTTACATTCATTTTAACATCTAGGTCAAAATTTCTCAACCTTGGCACTACTGGACTGCGTATTTCTTTGATATGGAGGGCTGTCCTGTGCATTGTGGAATGTTTAGCAACATCCCTAAATGGTATGAGATGACACTAGAGGTCACTACCTCCCCTGAGATGTGACATCCAAACATGTCTCCAAACATTTTTTAAAAATATTTTATTAATTTATCTGAGAGAGAGACAGATAGTGAGAGAGCACATGAGCAGGGAGGAGAGGGAGAAGCAGGCTCCCCACTGAGCAGGGAGCCCAATGCAGGGCTCCATCCCAGAACCCTGGGATCACAATCCAAGGCAAAGGCAGATACCCAATTGAATGAGCCACCCAGATGTCCTGGTCTCATTTCTAAATAACCTCCAGTTGAGAACCACTGTGGCTACAGATGGTGAGCAACTTGGTTTGTATTTCTTTATATATTCACCACATAGCACCTCATCTGGCACACAGTAGATATTCAATATATGTTTCCTGAAAGATTAATGTTGACCTAGCCCAATAAGGAAACTAAGGCTCAGAAAGTGTGAAGTATCCAGAGGCACAAAGTATTGCACTTGGGGTAAAATCTAGGTTATCTGACTTCCATCTTAGTGCCTGCTCTCTTTTATCATTTTCTCGGAAATACTACAATTTCACGTCTTAGTTCTAAGGTATATCCAGTTCATAAGTACTGATGGAGGATGCTCCTGAATGAATTTAGAAAACCAACATCGTCTGACTTCCTTATTGGCAAGTTCCACAATTTTTTATGTGAAAGAAAACACAATTTCCAATCATACCTCTTCAGGGATTACAAATGTCTAGTCCAAGTGGAAAATAAGACTACTTTCTGAGTGTTAAACTGCTAAAGTTTTTTTATCTGAATCTATCACCTAACATATAAGACAGAAGCCATAAAAAGTCATCCTGAAGGGGGTCAAATGTCTCCGAGCTTAGCAGATCTTGGTTGTAACTTCACTAAATGTATTAACATCTGAAGATAGAAAACCAGTTAATGGATAGCTGCTCAATCTGGGAAAGACAGACAAAAGGGAAATTCATGGAGGCAAATGTCAGGTCTAATCATTGAAAAGACTGACACCATCTAACATGTTATCTTTTCACAAGTCAAATCTTCATATTATATTTTCATAAGCAAACTATGCAGGAAGCCAAGTTATCAGAAATTTGCTAGCTAAGCGTAAAATCAGAAAAATGCAAGTTGGTTATATGGCAGAATGTTTAATATCCCCAAGCACTGTTATGTGAATACAGCTGTGTCCATTGGCAAAAATTCACCAAAAGAATGCTGCTATATGGGAGTCTTGAAAGACCTCAGAGAAGCCTTCCAGAGACCACCCGCCTTCAGAAGCCTTTTGATGCATACAGTTTTCTCTGTGGAACTTCTTAGATTTTTTCTCTTGTCATTTTTGTTTGTTTTCATGGCTTCGTTTCTAAATGAACCTCACCATATGTAACAATTAAATGTAGAGAAGATGGGAGGAGGGTCTCTCTCTAAAATTATCCTCTAGGAAAAAAGAGTTGATTGATATTTGAGCCTTTACACAGTGCCTCATATTACAGGGCAATCACTAGTCACTTTATTTTTCAAAATAAAGTCCTATTTGGAAATATACATCAGCCTGAAATGGCCTCAGGCAATGAGGTTTGGGATACAGAAGTAATCTGATAAGAGTCTGTTAAAAAAAGGGAAAAAAAATTATAACACAAATTCATTCATTATTCAAGGCAGTATAACCCATCTTTTAAGTATCAATAATTTGTAGCATCTATGAATTTCACGATCAATTTTTTAAATCTTTACTTTCTGGAAATGAATACTTGTGGCTTGGGAAAAAAATCACACATGGATTCAAAGAATGCTGTATTTCAAATAATTTGGTAGGAAGTGATAATATTGTATATCTGCATTATATAACTCAAAAAAAAATAACCCTGGTGATTATATCATCACAACTGAACAAATGCATATGAATAGAATGAAGAAAGTGGTTTCATAAATGAGAGTAAAGAAAAATATTTGATAAAATTTTATTGCGTAGTTATATTAATAAAGTAAATATCATAAGTTAAAGAGATACTTACTCTGTTTCTAAAAGTTTATTCAGTTGTCTTCTTCTCTCCTCCCTAATGTAAAGATCTTCACATTGGAAAAGGAGAATTCACCTAATATTAGGGGTTGCTACCTCCTCAGGTACATAGATCCATTTAAAATATAATCTTGACATTTAAAAATATAATAAAATATGGTCTTCCCTTCCTCTGTTCTGCCTAGGAAATTTAGAGGAGAGCAGAGTACTTTATTTTAAATATATACATAAATATATTTTAAATATGGGATGTCTGGGTGGTTCAGTGGTTGAGCGTCTGCCTTCAGCTCAGGGCATGATCCTAATTGAGTCCTGCATCAGGTTCCCTACACGGAGCCTGCTTCTCCCTCTGCCTATGTCTCTGCCTCTCTCTGTCTCATGAATAAATAAATAGAAATTTAAAAAAAAATATATATATATATATTTTAAGTATATATATGTGTATACACACATATCAAATGATATAGATATCTATACATATGATACATATAATATCTATATTGATATATAGATATACTGAGATGGAGGTGATAATTTAAGTGGATGCATCACCCATTTTGGAGAGAATATTCAATGAGTGTTTTACTGCTCTCAGACTCTGCAAGATAACAACAGAAATGACTTCCTTCCACCCCCCTACTCCATTTCATCATATGCTGGATACGTCTCTTGTCTCTACCCCAAAGCAGGTGTATAGGTTTAAACACATCATTTCACAACTCCTTCAATTTGCACTCTTCCACAGCTGTGGGATTCTTATCAAATATGTGCATATACACAAGAAGTTTAATTAAAGTTCAGTAAACACAAGTGGAGCCATGGTAACTACACAAATAAGTTGGGGAAACACCAAAGCCCTCCATTGCTTCACTACTAATGATAATGCATCCAAAGCCCCTAGTCAGTCTCTCCCCGCCTTTGTCCCTTACATCTGCTCTGTCCCTTACAGCTACTCCATACCCGCCTCAGCATTAAGCAAACAAGCCCACATGTAGAATTGATATGTTTCTCATTCTTCATTCACCTGTATTTTGGCACCATTTACTCCTTTTTGTTATTATTTATTTCAGAGAGAGAGAGAGAGAGAGAGAGAGAATGCACAAACGCAGCAAGTGGGTGGAGGGGCAGAAGGATAGGAAGACAGAGAATCCTAAGCAAATTCCCTGCCAACTGCAGAGCCCATCACAGGACTCAATCCCAGGACCCTGAGATCATGATCTGAGCCGAAATCAAGAGTAGGTCTCTCAACTGACTAAGCTACCCAGGCTCCCCATGATTTACTCTTTCAATTAATGCTAAGTAATTACTGCAAATACAGGAAAACCATGAGAAAAAATGAAAGCTAGAGAGCTTGTATCTGTAAAAATTTTAGTCACACTTTTGGAATTGGATTCTAATTTGTTACATTCAAGCCTCAGAATGCTTAGCCAAAATATGAAGGATTACATATCTTTCCAATGTATAACTATTAACCAAACAGAGGCACCAGAGCTCCCTTACAGATTTTATTAAACAATTTTTTCTCTTCCTCTCACTCTTATTTTGTGCTATTTGTGTTTAAGTGGAATAATTTATAAATATGTCTATTTTTTCCTCTATCTAAATTCTCCAATATGGTATACACTATTATATTTTAATTTTATATTAATTAAAATTAAATTAAAATTCAGTTGTCTGGACACACAAGTTACATGTCAAGTGCTCAAAAGTGATGTGGTCTAGTGGCTACTGCAATTGAGCATAAAAAGAGAACACTTTCCATCATCTCATGAAGTTCTATTGGAGCACTGAATAATATCAAGAACAGGGACTTAAAAACAAAGGCAAGAATAGGGGAAGAGTTTATATTTCCTTTATTTGTATATTTACCAACTATCCATTCTTTCATCAGTTGTTTTATATAATTTACAGGTACCAAATCTCTACAAAATAATTCATTAAAATGCTAATATATAATTAGTATATTAATACATCACACAGGGCTCCTGGGTGGTTCAGTGGTTGAGCATCTGCCTTTGGCTCAGGTTGTGATCCCCAGGTCCTGGGATCAAGTCCCATACCAGGCTCCCTGCAGGGAGTCTGCTTCTCCCTCTGCCTTTATCTCTGCCTCTCTCTGTGTGTCTCTCATGAATATATAAATAAAATTAAAAAAAATTAAAAATACAGCACACATTCTAGTTCAGGGTTTGGCAAACTCTAAAGAACCAGAAGGTAAATATATTAGGCTTTGAAAATCATTCATCCTTTGAAAACCATCATCCTTGCTACCACTACTCAACTCTGCTGTTATAGCACAAAAGCAGTCTTAAACAATGTATAGTCAAATAGACATGACTGTGTTCCCATAAGACACTATTTACAAAACAGGCTATGGGCCGGAATTTGCCTGCAGACCATAATTTGCCAACCTCTGCTCTACTTGATAGATAAGCACCTACATAATAGGTAAAGAACTTTATATAGATGTAAGATACACTGTGATAAATGCTCTATATGTTCAATGTCTTATGGAAACCCAGGGTTGAGAGATAGATTTTGACTGAGTGAAATGAGGTAAATTTACTAGAGGAAGGGAAATTTGAAGTGGGTCTTAAAAGATTTGACCTCAGTAATTTGACCTCAGTAAGTAAATACAAAGAGAAGAGAACTTCTCCAAGAGGGAACAACGAAAGAAAAGACAAAAGGCTTAACACCATAGGACTTGTTCAATGAGTCAATGGTAGATCATTGTAACTGGAGCTGACAGAGGCACCAGAAACACATATTGGTTGGAGGCCATGATTCTTTTGAAAAATGTACTAGCATATTCTTTCCACACATCAACGGAAAGCAGAATTTCTCTAATTGGTCCATACACAACTGCACCATCTCTGGTGTTTGTTAAAATTTAGATTTCCAGGCCTCAATCACCAGAAGTTCCACTTCAGATTTGTTACTTAGAAATCTCCATTCTGAGCAAGTGCTGCTGTGATTCTGAGGCACATGAACACTGAGAACTGTTGACATATGTAGTTAGTTAAACTATCTCTAAACACATTTCCTTAATCATTTTAGACACGCTGAAGAGTTTTAACATTTAAAATAAGCTAAACACTTAAAACAGCTGAATTGTCTTAGAATTTTTATTGAGCCTGTTTTCTGCCTTCATCTTCTCTTCAAGGAAAAGTTTCCAAAAGTTTACTATTCACTGTTCCAAGTGGTTGAATAAGTTCCTTCTCATTCTAACTCATTTCAATTCATTGAACAAATCTGGGTTTAGCATATCATTTTATTGATGAATTTTTATACCTCAGTTATTCCCTTTTCCACGTCTCTGGAATGAAATGGAATGAAATATATAACTCCTTAAAATTATTCCCACTCACATCCATCCCTCGCTTCACATTTTCTTGATCAAATCATCTGTCCAATGGAATTTCTCCATATTTCTTCTTGAGACATCAATGAAGTTTACATAACATGGCAGATAGACACGTTGGCTTTAATAATTTATAAAGTCATAAGAAAAAATTTAGGCTACTTTTAATACCTTTGAATGAAGGCCTCTCTAATCAAAAGAAATGTATCAATTACTTTAAAAAGTCAAAAACCAGGTGGTTCAGTTAGTTAAGCATCCAATTTTTTTTTTTTTAAGATTTTGTTTATTTACTTGAGGGAGAGTTCAAGTGGGGGTGGGGTGGGCAGATGAAGAGGGACAAGCAGACTACTTGATGAGTAGGGAACCCAATGTGGGGCCCAATCCCAGGACCTGAGACAAAGGCAGACCCTAAATGACTGAGCTGCCCAGGTGCCTCAAGTGTCCAACTCTTGATCTCAGCTCAGGTCTTGATCACAGCTCAGGTCTTGATCTCAGGGTCATGAGTTCAAGCCCTACGTTGGGTTCCACCTTGGGCATGGAGCCTCCTTAAAAATGAATAAATAAATAATTTTTTTAGAAAAACGACAAAAAACAAAACAAAAAAAACTGGATGTCTCCAGTCCTTTCCCACTACAAGAGCTCTCTTAGGCCTAAGTGAGTTACCAGTAGAAACACTCATTCCTAACCAAACTACCTTGGGTTTCACTTATGTACTCTGAAACTCATTATTTCTCTTACCCATTCAGACCTTCTATAAAATAACCTTTATTTTCATCACTTTGAAAATCTAAGATATTTGCACACCAGAATTTGTTATGAAAACGTATTATAAACTACATCATTTTTTAATGTGAAGGCTTTTATTGAGTATAATTTAAATCGGTGATAATAGCACATATAATAGGGGCTCTAAATTTGGAATTATTATAAAATGCTGTGAATTATGTATAGAGCTATTGCTATAAGGACTTCCTTAAGAGTGCATACTTAACATTTAAAATTGTTGATATGGCAAAAATAAAAATTTCCCTTTAAGATTGTCCTTTATTTAAATGTTGTTCAAGGCAAATTGAAGCAATTTATTTATAAACATGTTATAAAATACACTGGCAGTTCTTGAAAAAGAGGGCCTTTTCAAACAAAACATTCTTGGGTAGAACTTGAAGACTGCTGAATATCCCATGTAGAGAGATAAGCACCTAAGTGAGAAACGAAGAAAGCCACTCTATCACAAGGTCTCTTCACGGAAATAAAGAACATGAGAAAATTAATAAATCCTACAATAAAGAAAAATATTTAAGTCATAAGTTTACAGGCTCAGAGAAAGTAAATAACTTGCAAAAGTCAGAGCTTATCTCTAGGGAACAGGAGGGTAAAATATTTTGCTTAGAAGCAGACTCTTCACAAATCTCTCAAATACTTCAGCAGACTTTCTAGTTTAAGAGTTAAAAGCAGTGACAAGTTTGAAAATGCTTAACAGCCGGTTCTCCTAGGGCAGCAGAAGATGGGAGATGGGTAAGGAAGGAAAGTGGAAGCTCTAATGCGTAGTGTTTGCCAATTTCTGTGGTATAGATACTCCTACTATGTGTGACTTCAAGCTACCGATGCGATCGATGTCTCTGAAAGTGTACTTGGGAAAAAATGCTAGCTCTCTAAGCTGGTAGGAGTGGCTCCAGTATACCTTCAGAAAAAAAAGCAAAACTAAAACTAAGCTGTGATACAGATTTTACCATGTATAAATAAATATGAAAAAGCAATCTATGGGATCCCTGGGTGGCGCAGCGATTTAGCGCCTGCCTTTGGCCCAGGGCGCGATCCTGGAGACCCAGGATCGAATCCCACGTCGGGCTCTCGGTGCATGGAGCCTGCTTCTCCCTCTGCCTATGTCTCTGCCTCTCTCTCTCACTGTGTGCCTATCATAAATAAATAAAATTAAAAAAAAAAAAAAAGAAAAAGCAATCTGACTTAGAGGACCAGTATAACTGGGTCCACATCTTTAGATTTTTATTGTCTTCATGGTTCTTTCATGATGAACACGGACATACTAAGGAGTTGCAGTGGATCAGGTAGGATAATAAGATTTCAAATCTACTCAAGTAGACTATAGTATATCTATGTTGATATCTATATCTATAGAGATATCCCTATCATAATGTATTTAATATATCTATATCATAATGCCATATCATCACATAAAATGAGATAATATGTACATCAGCAAGTCAAAATCTACTCTATAGATTAATGGAAACAGATGAATAGATCAACTCTAGATATTCCAGTGGTGTATTCATCAGAAAAAAGTACGGATTAAAAAAAAAAAAAACCTGATTTGGATGCCCAGATTACCAATTACAATTTATATAACCTTTAACTACTTTTGACTTGGTTGAACCTCAGTTTATTTATTAATCTAGATAATAGCAATCTTGATGGGAAAATGCTTGGCACTTAGTTGGAGCTCCTAATGGTTTAAATCCCAAACTCCAAACTCCAAACTCGGGGATCCCTGGGTGGCTCAGCAGTTTGGCGCCTGCCTTTGGCCCGGGGCGTGATCCTGGAGTCCCGGGATTGAGTCCTGCATCGGGCTCCCTGCATAGAGCTTGCTTCTCCCTCTGCCTGTTTCTATCTCTCTCTATGTCTATCTTGAATAAATAAATAAAATTAAAATTAATAAGTAAATCAATCAATCCCAAACTCTGTCAACATCCCCCCAACAAAAACAATCCATAAAAGAACAGTTGATCCTGTAGGTTGTCAATCCAAGACCCATTCCTCTTCTTACTTTTGGACATATTATTATGAATAACTTTCTTTTTATTACACAATTTTTAGCTCAATTATTTTCTGCTAATTGTAGCCAAGAGTGTCCTAATGGATACCAATGGAAATAACAAGGCTGACATAATCTCTGTGAGATTTAACATGATATATGTAAAGCACCAAGTGGAATGCTTGATACAAAGTACACTAGCTGCCCACACAGTTACTAAGTCATTTCTTCTCCTCCTTTTATAAATTTAGAAGGATAGATTAATAGTAATTTTTGAAATAGCATGCAAGATTAATGGAAGAATGAGCTATGCAGTGAGAATGAGCTCCAGGACAAATACACCATTCATTAGTCCTATGACTGGAGTAGACCCCAGTCTTTGGACTCTGAACCTTCTCCAATCCCTCAGTTGTCCATTTATTTAAAAGGGCCTAATATTGCCAACTGGAAAATATTATTGTGAGAAGTAACCAAGAAAAAGTAAGTGAAAAGATTACACAGACAATTGGTGCTTGATAAACATTAGTAAATGTGTTTTCTTCACAAGCCTCTACATAGAAGGAATATAGAACCAGGATAAAATAAAGAACAGACATGTCCTAAAGAATCTGCATAGCTACCAACTAGAGGATTATAGAAACTATACACTATTACACTTTCCAGAAATCCATTGGAGTCTCTCATGAAATTTCAGTGTACAAAGGTATAATTGTTATTAAAGTACTTCCCAATTATTTTTTAAAAGACTACAGTTTCATCCTAGTGCTCACTCTTTGCCATGTAATAAAAAGTTCAAGGTCTTTTATATTTTGTAATAAATAGAGGGGAATTATTTTTTTAATATTTATTTATTTATTTATTTATTTATTTATTTATTTATTTGAGAGAGAGAGAGCACACAAGTGTGGGGAGGGGCAGAGGAAGAGATTCTTGAAGCAGACTCCTCGCTCAGCACCAGTCCCAACAAGGGGCTCAATCCCAAGATGCATGAGATCATGACCTGAGCTGAAATCAAGAGTCAGTAATCAACTGAGCCACCCAGGCACCCCTTAAAGCAAATTATTTTGCAAAACTATATTGATGACACAGATGACTATTGCATTGTGCACTTTCTAATACACTTTGTATACATTGATTCATTTGATTTTCCTCATATCCTCAAATGTGACATGGGTCATATCAACTTTGTTTTAGAGATGAGAATACTCAATTTCTGAGAATTAACTCTCCAAGGGTTACAAAGCTGGGAGTGTCGGGAAAAAGAAAATTCAGATCTAATTTCAAAGTCTATACATTTTCAAACTGTCACTGCATCATAACAGGAGATATTTAAGACTCAAAAACAACCCCCAATGTTTTCATATTTCCCCCATCTTCCTGAAATGATTCATTGTTATTCTTTTTTTTTAAGATTTTATTTCTTTCCCCATGAGAGACACACAGAGAGAGAGAGAGAGACAGAGAGAGAGACAGAGAGGTAGAGACACAGGCAGAAGGAGAAGCAGGCTCTATGCAGGGAGCCTGATGTGGGACTGATCCCAGGACCCCAGGATCATGCCCTGGGCTGAAGGCGGCACTAAATCGCTGAGGCACCGGGCTGCCCTTCTTGTTATTCTTAAGCAAACCATATATTAAACTATAAAAATGATAGTCTCACAAGCCTGCCATTTTATAAACTTTTCAGTATTTTCCCCTTGATTCTGGTAACATGTATATTAAAAAAAAAAAAAGATTTTATTTATTTATTTGACAGAAAGAACACAAGTAGAGGGAGGGGCAGCAGGCAGAGGGAGAGAGAGAAGCAGGCTCCAGCTGAGCAGGGAGCCCTATGGGGCGCTCCATCCCAGGACCCTGGGATCATGACCTGAGCCAAAAGTGGGCGCTTACTAATAACTTAGCCACTCAGATGCCCCACATGTACATTTTAAATTGAAATACCTTCAAAACAATTTTTCAACATGCCAATAGTACTGTGGTACACAGAACATTCAATCAAGCTGTGTTTTCCTACCTTGCCAATATTTGTCATCATTTTTTTTTCCATATTATCCATGAGGTAAAATAAACAAATGAACCTCGGTGTGGTTAGTGCACACCTGTGCATCAGTCATCTGACTACCAGCCATATGGTGACAAAACTTTTGTAAACATTGTCAATAGCACCATATGACTTGAAAGAAGTGAAAAATATAATATGTGCAATAATGTTTTGACAAAAAAATCTCAGCATAATTGAATAACTTCTTAATTGTTTGGAAATGCTTTCCCTTACATTTTCTTATCTTTTGAAATGAAAAATATTGCCTAGGGTACCCACAGACTACAATGATGAGTGCTTAATAAATTTTGAAAATAATATATAATTAATAATTTTTTTCAATTCAAAAGACTATATCACAGAAATTAGAGTCTGACGTACAAATTGAAACAACCAAGGCATGCAAGTATTTCATGGAAATTCCCAGGCAACTGTTTATATTTTATAGAAAAGAACACATGTATATATTGTTTAGATTGTATGTTGCCAAAAAAACACATTTTAAAACATCAGCTGGCAAGTATTTATCACCCTTTTAATTAATAAAAATTATTCCATAATGATCCTTCCATAGAAAATATATTATTTATATTTTAACTGTAGAATATATATTTTTAATTAAGAAATCATTATAATACAAATTTTATAATAAACCTATTAATGCCCATGTAATAATTAGATAGTATATATTATTAACTATATATGTATTTATATATATAAATATCTATATCTCTATCTATATATATAGACAGATAGATAAATCATCCTGGGGAAAGAGGTATTTATTTCTACTTTCTAGGAGTAAAAATAAAATTTTAATATTAAGATAGAGATATGTGGGCATCCCGGGTGGCTCAGTGGTTTAGCACTGCCTTCAGCCTCAGGGCCTGATCTTCAAGACCAGGGATCGAGTCCCACGTCAGGCTCCCTGCATGGAGCCTGCTTCTCCCTCTGCCTGTGTCTCTGCCTCTCTCTCTCTCTCTCTCTCTCTCTCTCTCTCTCTCTTTCTGTGTCTCTCATGAATAAATAAAATCTTAAAAAAAAAAAGAGATATATACCTGAGGCCAACCTGTTTCCTGTTGAACTCCATTCTCAAGAGAGAATGCCATTCTCTCTTGTCTCCTCAAGGACTTCATGCCTGCACTTTATTTTTCCCATATCTCTTTCACATTACCAAAAAAAAAAAAAAAAAGTAGAGAGCTATGTGAGTAACTACAAGAGGAACTGCCTTTTGTTTCTCTTGGAGTGTTCAGGCTGAAGAAAAGATACTAGACAGGAAGTTATAACATACAGGTAAAAAGAAGGCAATCTGTTAACAAGAATGGTAGATATGAAAGAATCACAGTAGGAAATGAAAGTAGAAATGAAGTTAGCAAAACAAATAAAAATGTTAAGGCAGAGTTAAAAATTTCTATTTGATTCAGAAAGCAATGGACAGTTAGAGGAACCAAAAGGCAGACACAGAGCAGAGGTCAAGACCTACTGGACAAAACTGCTCCAGAATGATTTTGTTATCATATAAAATATGCCTAAGAATTGAAAAACATGAACTCCAGGACACCAGTGAAAAGGAAATTGGAATCTTTCAAATAGGAGGTTGACAGTGCCTACAATGGGAGCAGGTAGAAAATGGTAGCACTCTGATTATTTGACTCAGAACATTCTTTGAATGATTTGCTCACAAAAATTGAAAACTGTGGGAAAGTGCCTAATCCATTTACCTTTCTGTTCCACCAAGGTGTCATTTTGTTGTTGTTCATACCATATGTCATCCCTAATTAGACCATAAACCTGAGTTTGAATCGAAAAAAAAGGCTGAGAAGTACAAAATATCTGCTGATTCAAAGTATAACCTTCAACTACTTTAGTATAAGAAAGCCTTAATAATCCAAAATCAAAGCCAAAACAAAACAAAAAAAAAGATTTTCTGCCAGTGTTTGAATGTCAAAAAGGTATTTAAGCACATGTAACAAACAGGTCAAAATCTGTAAAATTCCATGATAAAGTTATACAAGAAAATTCTTCCATCCATTAGCAAAACCATCAGTATTCAATAAGAGATATTTTAAAAACATCAAAATTTTGAACTCTGAAAATTAAAGGTGGTAAGCCACCTCCACTGAAGAAGGGAGTATTCTTAACTGTTATGTAGTAAGCATTCCAAATGGTAATGATAGAAGTTGAGAAAGGTCTATTATCCAAGTAAATGGAAAAACGTAAAACCCAATCAACTGGTCTAAACACCAAAAGTCATAATTTACTGAATTTCTCTTTCATGCTTTTCAATCTGTTTTTCCTTGTCTCTCTCCAGGGACTCCTTATTTCCAAATCCTTCCTCCTGTATTTCTATTTCTTTGTTTCTAACTCTCCTCATTTTCCCAAGATTCCTTTTCTTACGAACTCTCACTTTTACCCCTACATTCCTTCTTCCTCTGATTTCTGAAAAGTGCAGGGTATTATTATCAGAATGTAGATTCCTAGTGATTTTGACAAGGTAGGAATAAAATATGCTACAGGCAAAAATTCACATTTGCATTCTAGTGTTAGAAGCAAAGCTATTAAAATGCAAACAATTTTTTAAAAAGAGTTTAAAATGAATTTGAAATAGTAGCTATTGAAATGCATGTGGTGTAGATCAAGACCAAAATTGCTAATATAGCTATGCCCTTTGCCTTTTTATTCATAGTTACCAAAAATTGCTGCCTCTTTATTTATTAAAGGATTTTTATCTCTGCTGAACTCAGATAAGTTGCAAAATAATGATGTTCCCCACATAAATTAAGCCATTGCTTAACTTCTGTTTCATAAAAATTTCAGTGTACTTTGGAAGTCAATACATTTATTAATAATACTTTTGGCCTCAGTCATTATTTTTGAATTTCGATTCTTACTTTTTAAAAATATTCTCCCTCAAGTTGTCTTTGTTTTCATAGCATATTTCAAGCCAAGGACGGAACCTTTAAGATACAGTCACATTAAAACTATGCCTTCCAACAAATTATGTTTCCCTAAAAGTCACTCCTTCCAAACCTATCTCATCCTAGGTAGGAAAGGCATTTTCATGGTACTTTAGCTAAAATAATAATAATAATAATAATAATAATAATAATAATAATAAATCATGCTAATGAGGTTTAACCTACTAAGGGGCAAGAAACATGTTTCTTTGGGTCATGTGATGAGTAACTATGAGGATAGAAGTTCATGGTGATTGAAGCCATGAATGTGAATTAATCAATTACAGTGGCTACAGAGAATGGAAGGTGGGCCGGCAAGCATTCTCTGGACCAGGTGGGCTAAGAGCTGACCCAACAGTCAAGTCAACCTCACTTTTCCTGGAGTCGAAATCTCATTGTTTTGCTGGGCTGGCTGAGACCCCATAAAAATCGAACACTGGCAGGGGAACACCCATGCAGAAAGTCAAAAGGCAATCTCAGGGAATATTAGAAAGCACATTTAGCTCCCATTTCATTTTGAATTAAGCATTCAGAGGACTAGCATTTCCATAACTGCCATTATTTGCTAATTTTGTACATTCTGTTTACTTTCTAAGAACTAACCATAAAAACTCATATAAAGAAGACATTATTTTATGTGCTGTTTTTGAAAACTGCATTGTCAAAGATGGATTAGAAATTACTACAGTTTACCAGTGTTCTGAAGGGGATAAGAGTTCAAGACAAACACAACGTCATAAAAGGTGAAAGAAGAGAGAGAGAGAAGGAAACGTAAGCAGGTCACACTCTTGGCACCAGGAAAGAAATAAGGCTTGAGTTGTGGATCTGGGATCTGAAAAGATAAAAATAGCATCATTTGCCCTCATTGCATGAGGATGGAGAGACTGACCTGGGTAGAAAAGCAAAGAATGTAGAGACACATATGGAGACTTTTTTTATATAATAAATTTATTTTTTATTGGTGTTCAATTTGCCAACATACAGATAACACCCAGTGCTCATCCCATCAAGTGCCCCCATCAGTGCCCATCACCCATTCACCCCCACCCCCACCTCCTCCCCTTCCACCACCCTTAGTTCGTTTCCCAGAGTTAGGAGTCTTTATGTTCTGTCTCCCTTTCTGATATTTCCCACACATTTCTTCTCCCTTCCCTTCTATTCCCTTTCACTATTATTTATATTCCCCAAATGAATGAGAACATATAATGTTTGTCCTTCTCCAATTGACTTACTTCACTCAGCATAATACCCTCCAGTTCCATCCACGTTGAAGCAAATGGTGGGTATTTGTCATTTCTAATGGCTGAGTAATATTCCATTGTGTACATAAACCACATATGGACTTACTAGGGTTCAATTCATAGCAGTTTAAGGGATGGACGGGGATAATGGAAACTAGGATAGTTTTCCTTTCCCCATCAAAATCTTTTATTTAGTTTAAGAAATGGAAAGGGAGAAGGAAGGAAAGGGGTCTCTCCTTCCAAAAAAATATTGTAGGAGGCAAACCCTCAGAAAGAAAACTAATGTGCAAACCTTCAGGGTTTCAGTTTCCCTACAGACCACTCTGCTGAGCCTAACCTAATGAGGAGAAACAATGGACGAAGAGTCACTCCCAAGTCGAAGGCTCTGAAATTAGGGGAGCCAGGGAGACCCTTTTTTTTTTCAAGGTTCTATTTATTTATTCATGAAAAACACACGGAGAGAGCTAGAGAAATAGACAGAGGGAGAAGCAGGCTCCCTCTGGGGAGCCCAATGCAGGACTCTGATCTCCAGGATCCTGCCCTGAGCGGATGCCCAACCACTGAACCACTCAGTGCCCCAGGGCAGCGCTTTAATCTGGAGTGGTTTCCGCACAGGAATCACCTTGAAGGTCAGTGGAGAGGCAAACTTTAGGGGTCTGGACGGTGCACTGGGATGGTTTCCCAGGCATTCCCTCAAGTTCCTTGTGGCCGGAGGAGAGAAGGTTCTGCCTTAAAACAGAACATGAGAGACTCCTAACTCTGGGAAATGAACAAGGGGTGGTAGAAAGGGAGGTGGGCGGGGGGGGGGGGGTGGGGGTGACTGGGTGATGGGCACTGAGGGGGGCACTTGATGGGATGAGCACTGAGTGTTATTCTATATGTTGGCAAATTGAACACCAATAAAAATAAATTTAAAAAATTAAAACAAAAATATTATAAAAAATAGTGTAGATGGGAACAGGAGCTGGTTCGTCTTTAAACACCCAATAAAATCACACTAGCAATGAGGAAAGGGATCAGATAAACTCAAATAACTCATCACTGAAAAATCCCAAACTCAGTAGAAAAGTTAGTAATAAAAGAAAGAGCAAAATACTAAGAACCACCCAGAATAAAAGATGTGGCAGTACAGGTACAAGTATGGTGAGCCAGAGGGCAAGAATAAAGCCCAGTGCACCAGCTTTGGAGCAGCAGCACTTAAAAACATTCGCAGGGACGCCTGGGTGGTTCAGTGGCTGAGCGTCTGCCTTTGGCTCAGGTCATGATCCTGGAGTCCTGGAATCAAGTTCTGCAGCAGGGGCCCCACAGGGAGCCTGCTTCTCCCTTTGCCTGTGTCTCTGCCTCTCTCTGTATGTCTCTCATGAATAAATAAAGTCTTGAAAAAAAAATAATAGCATTCACAGAGAATCAGGTGAAGAAAGGGGCTTCCGGGAAATGAGGTTTCCCTGGTTTTTCTGCTAAGAGTGTAGATTCAGAATACTTTTTAAAAGACACTATTTACATTTTTTTTGCTTAAAATTACAGATAAGATCATCCATTTTATATGTTTATTGTGAGGATTGAGTACAGTAATCTTTCAAAGCATTAAGCACAGTGCCCAGCACCCATTAAGTGTTCAGTACATGCTAAACATGTCAGTTATTATGATTATGATTATTTTAAAGTAAAAGTTAGACAAAAGATAGAGAAAACATTAAGAATAGCATAAGTAAGGACTAAAATGAAAGGCAGGAAGAACATAGTGATTTTCATTTCTCAGATACCAAAAAAGCATAATAATCTTCACCGAGAGAGAAATCCATCTACCTGAAGTAGTTCTTTAAGAGAAATTGTATATTTAGGTCATTTCTATAAACAGAAACTTCCCATTGCATATGTGGTTTGACACAAATAATGTATCCCAGTTTAATATTTTAACATAGTTGTGTCCTTGATGGAAAGGATATGCCTCTCCCCTCCCCAAATCACACTATTCATAGAAAAGAGCTGCTCTCCTCTTCACACACCGATCCACACATCCCACCATGTCCACAGGCTCCACACCTCCAGCTGAAGTGCCGGAACACATCTTAAACACTGGAAGTTTCTGAAGCTTGAGAGAACTAATAAAAAGCCCCCTGATTGGACCAACAGATTCATTAATGGAAAACATGCACTTAGTATTCAAGTAATCTTATTGTTATGTAAAATTATTTTCTTAGATCTGGCGCATATTTGTATGGGATGAAAGCATCATGTCATATAATTATTATAATTTTTGTCAAGTTAAATTAATTTGAAATAGTGTGATAGAGCTTAATACACATTTTACCTCTTGTAAAACGCGTTAGAATACGATTAGTATGCAGTACTCCACCTCAACTGGAAAAGAAAGAAATCAGTGTGACCAATGGAAATGTTATTTGCTATTAACTAGCTGAAACAGCAGCAGGTCTAAAGTATCTGCATCTCATTTTGGATTTAATTATTGCAATAACATCTCATTTGCTTCAAGGTATTACAATTATCTCCTGTTTTAAATTGAAAGGTATTTTAGAATGAATGTAGTTAATGAAGCAAAGGGTTCAAAATGTCCAGAGCGTTGAGCTTTAAAGTAGAACAACCTACATTTTAAACAAATCCTTACTAAAACAGTGCATGCAAAATGGATTTCCTTTCACCAAAACCCCAGTGTATGTGCCAACGAATGAGGTATAATGATTTTTTTTTCTGATTTCAATGCTATTAAGCAGGAAAATGACATTAGGTACAGATTGATAATAGGCATTGACATTAATCAAGCTCCAAAAAAAAGCTCACTTTCAGAAGTTCATAAGATACCATTTGCAAGTATGAAATATTCACTTAATTTTCTGTAAGACAAAACTGTTTAAAAAATGAAATCAAATGAAGCTTCAAATCTGATCTATATCAACAGCAAGCCATTATCTTGCTCTTAATTAGCCATTCTTGAAATAATTCAAAATATTTTTTTTAATATTCAGCACAGATGTCAGTGGTTAGGATCTTTTAAATTCTAGACCTGTTTAATTAGAAGAATCTTTAGTTTGTGTGTTTTAAAGACCTAACAATGTAAGATGATCCAAACTTCTATTAATTTTACAGATTGTATGTATCCATGAACTGAGCCTTTTAGAAATCTCATTGGAGAACGTCATTTTCTTTGGTAGGGATAGGAAGATAAGAGACAGGAATATACTGAAGAAGCTCAGGTCAGGGTGGACTTTGCCACTGGCCAAAAGGGTAGGCACATGGCTTCTAAGCCAAAGAAAATGTTTTAACTTCTTATATAATCAGAAGGAGAAAAATGAAAATAATCTAAGTTTGGGTTCTCTATCTCTCTCCTCTAGCTATCTCTCCAGGGGAAGAAGGAAAGTAAGAGGATAGTTCCCTTACCCTTTAATGGGATTAAAAAGTAAGAGAGATGGGTAGTCAAATATGACTCAGGACAAAAAAGATATAAATAAATAAATAAATAAATAAATAAATAAATAAATAAATAAATAAATAAATAAATAAATAAAAAAGATATAAATCAGCCCTGGAGATTTATGTAAAAATCTCATGTATCTCAAGTATAGAAGGTACCTTGGTCTCAAACTAACTAGAAAATCTCCAGATATTCTCTGTCTCTTTGGCCCTTTCTCAATCCCCAAATTTACCTTGGCTCTTTATCTCTGCTTCTCTCTGTGACTTGACTTTCCTGCATCTCCGCACAGCCCTCCACTTGCAAAGATTCTTTGCCCCTGAGGCTTCCTAACCTTCCCATTCCGATCTCCAGAGATAACTGACTTAATCTGGTTGACCTACCTGGTGTCAACCCCATCCCTTTGGTCACCCCTCTTGAGGCCCTGGGCAGTCCTATTCTCTAACAGGGCAGAGGTGGGGTTGGGGGTGGGAGGATCAGAATAATCTCATAGTTTTACGTTGCTGGGGTTCTTCCTAAAAATAACTCACCCCATTTTACTTTTCCATTTACTGTACTAGTTAATGTAATTATAATGACTTGATGAATTTATTTTGAATGAGAACAAAGATTATTTCTCAATAATTTAAGTATAATTACTCAATTTATCTCATACTTACATGAAATTATATTTTAATCTTTAGCCCATTTGATTGGCTATATTAATTGAACACTCAAATTGGAAGCAACTGATACATGGGTAAAAGTAAACTCATTTGTTTTTTCACTATGATTTTTTATAATAATAAATTATATAAATTTAAAATATTTTCTATTCCAAATACACACACACATACAGATAGACATACACAAATGATTTCACCTCACTCTAACAGAAGATATTTAACTAAAGTAGTTTCTTAAATTATATGGCTATAGAAGACAGACATGGAACTAGAAAGGAAAATATCTACAGAACACAATCAATTCAAGATGTGACTTAAAATCTATTTCAGCTTTATTTCAAGACCAAGTAAAATAAAATCTAACAAATGACCAGATCAAACAGGCTATATAAAAACCGATGAGCTTTTTGTCACTAGAACAGTCACTGTCAACCTTTCTTCAACATAATTGTAATTGTAAAATATGAGTGGATGTAACATTATATATGCATTAAAAAAATCCCTGTTGTAATATTAACTTTTAGTAAGTGCTTATTATGTCTGAGACTTGTTCTCAGAACTTAATTCATGTATCTCATATTATTCCACAACAAACAATATTGTTATCCCCATTACATAGACGTGGAAATTAATACACAGAGATATTAAGTAACTTGCCCACGGTCATAAAGCCAGTAAATGGCAGAGCCAAAATATGATCATTGCCAGCCTCACAGCATATATTCAAACACTGCTGCCACACAAACATAAAGATATACATACATGCTGTACACATACGGTCACCTCCATTATTCACAACAAGCTTTTCTTCCTCATAGGCTAGGTATAGCAAAATTTTATATATACCAAAGTAAATTTTTTCTGCTTTAACTACATTGCCATATCTTTTACTTCTTCAGCTCATTCTTGATATATTCAATTTATATATTAATTCTCAAATCAGAAGAAAGTTCAGAATTTAGGAACCTGAGATACAGTTTTTTGTTTTTTTGTTTTTTTTTGGGTTTTTTTTGGTGGGGGGTCCATACCCAGAATACCAGGAACAAGGAAATTACAGAGACCAACATACTAACATAATATAATGTGACTTGTATCTTTTCTTCCCTTTAATCTTGTACTTAGGAATTAGGTTTTGTTTTTCACATTTTATTGATGAGAAAAGAAGTTAAGAGAAAACGAATAACTTGTCTAAAGACACCTGCTAGTTAAAACCTGTACTGATTATTCTCCACTGACCCCTTGCAGTCTCCACTTACCCTTCCTCTGTCTTGCTCTATGCCTGGGAGACTGATCCCTTTACTTGGGCTCCCTTGCTTACTGGCCTTCTATTGTGTTGACCAATTGGGGTATTTTTTCTTCACTGTCCAATTCTCCTCATGTCCAGCTCCCTCCTTACTTGGTCACAACTTTAGCAATGGCTGCATTTTGTAAGCCCTATCTCCTACAATTTCCCTTCCTTTTGCCCCTCATAGTCTAGGGATAGCAACAGCTTCTCTGTTGCTAATGACAGGTTCTCTCTCCTTTATCAAACTATAGTCAAGAACCTCTGAATCCTCTGCTCTATTAGGCCTCAACCTCCAGACTTCTGTGTCTATCTTTCCACAGACCAATTTTTCTGCTATACCTAGGGTGGGAGGAACATAGCTAAGCCAGTCTTGAGGTACAGGGAAGTGGTTCAACCAACAACTTGGTTCTGGTACCAAGAAGTGAAGAGTAACTAGGCAAGTAAGAGAGGCAAGAATATTCTAGATAAGGTAAACAATAGCTGAGAGATCTGTGATCTGTTCCAGACATATAAAAAATGTAGCATTATTTTGTCTGGTAACTATTCTTAAATGCGTTTGTGATAATAAAAATATTTTTCCAGTGTTTCTCTAATTTATACTAATATAATTAGAGTTGTACATATATTTAAAATATATTAAATTTATGATACAGCTAATTACTGAGAAGATGTGATATCTTTTAAGACCCTTTTTAAATTTTTTTCACTTAAATTTAAAACCAGATTACACCTTATGTTATAGGATTTAATTTTTTAATGGAATTTTAAATTTCACCTTTTTTTTAAACTAATTTTTTTTTTTTAAGTAGCCTCAATGCCCAGTGTGGAATTCAATGCAGGGATTAAACTTATGGCCATGAGACCAAGACCTGAGCTGAGATCAAGAGTCAGTTGGACACTTAACCAACTGAGACACTCAGGTGCCTCTATACTCTCACTTTTAATCAAGTGATGTTTTCACGTGGCAAAAATACTTAGCAGACATTTATCAAATCAATGCATAAGTATACATACTTGTGGACTCCCAACTAAACTGAACATTTTGATTTTTTTGCTTGTTTGTTTAGAGCAAACCTGTACACTCAGCTTCTCTATTTAGGCTGCTCTTGAAATGAAATAATTTGTTCCTCATGAATTCTTTCAGGAGACAAAAATGTCAGATCATTGCAATGTGAGACTAAAAATTACGACTTCAATAGACTTGTAATCTAAAAATTATTGATAGAAATATTTTCTAAAAACAGTGAAAAGCGTTAAAGTAGGTGAATTCAAATTTGGTGCTGTTAAAAATAGCTGCTTCCTAGAGCATGCTGTTCTCTTCTTAACTTTTAATGAACTCTTGAAAGCTCACTTGAGAATGATAATCAGGTTGGCATTATTCTCTAAATGCCCCAAATCTAAAAACAGAGCAAAACTTCTACAACAACAAAGACATATGAGGTTAATAGCCTTGATACTTTACTAATACTATACTTACCTCAATATTTCAGGGAGTCTCTTTCTTACATTTTGTTAAAACAAACGAAAAAATTTGGAATACCTTTAAGTGCAGACATATAGAGAACAGTATGAAGCTTCCTCAAAAAAATAAAAAGTAGAACTACCATATGATCCAGTAATCCAACTTCTGAATATATATATCCAAAGGAAATGAAAATAGGATATCAAAGAGGTATCAGTACTCTCATGTTCATTGTAGCACTATTCACAATAGTCAACACATGGAAACAACCTAAGTATCATCAATGGATGAATGGTTAAAATTTGATAAGTCCTGGAGATCTACTACACAGTACATTATATACATTACATTTATAATGCATTATAAACATTAAACTTGCTAAGTGACTAGATCTTAAGTGTCCCACCACTAGAAAAATTAATAATCATGTGATACTACAGAGTATTAGCTAACTCCACAATGGCAACCATATTTCAATATAAATGTATCAAATCAGTATGTCCTGCACCTTAAACTTACACAATATGTCAATTGTACACCAATTTTAAAAAAGTAAATGCAAACACTGCTTTATAATAATCTGCACTTAAAATAATGAAACATTATTCAATAGTAAGATATAAATGATCATATAGGTTGTTAACAGGTATTAGGGACTTATATAATGACAATACTTGTGAGCTGCATGCAAAGGCTTCCTTTAATGGAGTATTTCAAGGGCAATATACTAATCTTAATGAATGAGGCTCCCTGTATTTAATATTTTAGGCATTTTGTTGAAATATCAGTTAAATCTTTGCAACAGGAAAGATTTCACTACTAGAAAGATTTCACTACTAGAAAAGTAGTGAAGTTAATAATAATGATCATCTTTTTACATTTCATGTTTGAATTTGGCCCTTTACTATAAGATGATGCTCCTAAAATCCCACCGTTATAGTCCTTGATGACCCACAAATAATGACAGTTTATGACACTATTTAAATGTTACTTGTTAATTTAATGCTTCTTGTTAATTTTTACCAAATTAGTAAGAGCAAAAATACTGAGAACTCTAAACCATTGATTCTGATGTCACAAAAATTGTTTTGAAATCCACAAAATTTTCTATTTTTCCAAAATTTTATCTGGAACATTTTCAAACCTATAGCAAAGCTGAAAGAATACTACAGTAAACAATTTCATACCTACTACCTTGAGTCTAGTATTAATGTTTTACTATTACTTTCTAATTATCTATCTACTATTAATCTTTCTAACCAATCATCAATCCGTATTATATTTGACGCATTCAAAAATACATTGGGGTGCTTGGGTAATGCAGTCAGTTAAGCATCCAACCCTTGGTTTCCAATCAGGTCACGACTTCAGGACCATGAAATTGAGCCCTGCATAGGGCTATGAGCACTCAGTGTGGAGTCTGCTTAAGATTCCTTCTCCTTCCCCTCTGTTCCTCCCCTCCTCCATGCTCTCTCTCTTTCAAATAAATAAATAAATAAATAAACAAATAGATAAATAAATAAATATTGACAATACTTATAAATCTGTTTACCTCATTTATTCAATTATTTGAATTATTTGTAAAAACGTTATGGTTACTTAAAAAGATTTTCAATAATACTGCTAAAAGCCCAAGTTTAAAATATTTAAAAATCATAGGTCTATCTTAATTAAATACTCTGTGAAATAATGGCCAAAAGTGATACGAATGGCATGTATGTTCTAATCCCATATAAATGTATCCAGAAAATAGAAGTAAATCCTACATATTTTATAATTCAGTCAAGGACATCCACCAGAGTAAAATTAGGAAGACAGAAACCATTCTAAGAGGTTCCAAAATACTAAAATATTACCATGAGATATGTATTGGTTCTTTTATCTTGGCTGATTACAATTATCCCAGTTTGATATGCATTCTTATTAATGAAATTAAAATAGTAAGAAGGCACAACATTCGGCAACAAGCAGTTCATTGGTTTGCTTCTTAGCCTCAGATCCCTTCCTAGGCTGCTCCTGCTCTATTCCAGGGGGCAGAGGGACTGCAAACTACCTTACCAACACTCAAATCATCAAGAAGTTTAAATATAATTTGATAAATTGAATAAATTCACTTAAGGACTATATCTAAAATTAAATTTTGAGACTCTAAGACTATTTATCAATTTGTGAAGGCAGAATCAAATTTCCCTAATGTTTTTTTGCTTCCCCCAAATTCAGAAAAAAAATAACACAAACACAAACTAAAAATAACACAAATGTCAAGTGTTTATGAACATTATGTCTATCTTTAAGGAGAAATTGGGTCAATGAAGAAATGTGAAAGAGGAGTGTCCTATTGTCATGTGTCTGTGGCATTTGATCTGGGAAACTTCTGATTTCCTTTTTTGAGGCAGAACAACAAAAATGAATAGCCTATATAAATGGCTTTCAAAGCACAGGAGAAAAATTGTTATTTTGCAAGCTGTCAATCAAGAGCCCTGAAACAAGATGTGGTAAAAAATGAGATCATTAAATAAAATAAACACGTTTCAAGGAGATATTCTGTTAATTTGAGATGATGCAGAGTTATAATCATAGTCCTGAACACTTTGCATACAAAAGGCTTTTTTTCTCTAATTATTTTACTCTCTATATATGTATATAGAGTATTTTATAGACAGATCTAGAATATTTTATATACATATAAAAATATGAGGAGGCTGAATAGGTTTCATCCGATGTGCCAGTTCAGCCTGGATCCCTCTACTGAGTATGAGCACGGGTCCTCATTTGGGCCAGGTGGGGAGGAACTCCTGAGTAGAGATCAACGGCAGTTAGAAAGGCTACAAGGAATAAGCAGAGATTCATATTTATTTGTCATCCTTTACCAATGCGTTACTCTGAAATTACCTCTTAGTCATTGGCTGTGAAATATTAAAGTGATAGAAATGATTTCTTGGCTTTAATACTGTATCCTTCTTAACACTGTAAGATTTATTTCAGAGGCCATATTTTTGCTGACAAAAAAATAAATGACAGTTTCATAACGGCAAGTTCCATTGGTTATTCCAATTATTTCAAAATGCTTTTCATGCTTCTTCAGTATAATAAAGATATCAATTAGGATGCCTATTCCTTTCATGTGATCTGATCTACAGAATTCCTGGACTAAATCTAAAAACTGTTAAAACTACTTATATTAGTTACAAAGAAGGAAAAGATCCAAAGGCTTCCCAATTTTATAACCAACAATTGGTTTATAAAAGGGTTTTCTGTTTGTTTTTCTTTTACTGAAACTGTTTAGATGTTGGTGGTTGGGGAAAAAACAAACATATTCAAAACAAAACCAAAGTAACATTGACCTTAATTCTGTATTTGTTTTAATGGAAGAAGTTAGAGGAGAAACATTACACTGGATCTTTTATACTTTCCTATGACTAGAAACACTAAATTGAATCCAACTCAGCATAGATTTTCTTTTTAATCTCTTCTTATATTAATTAGAGTTAAAAGTAGAAAGACAGGAATTTTCTGTTTTGAAAATAGATTTACCTGAGGGAAAAAAATGTATCATTTGCCTTTAAGAAGTATTAACTATTTGGTAGTGTACTTATGAAATGTCTACTTGAAAATTTGCTCTCAGCACAATTATTTTGAACTTGGAACTTTTGCTGGGCCTCTACAATAAAGCCTACATTCAGGACCATGCTCTGTCCCTGCTCTCTGACCCACACACCTGTATAGGCTTTGTGTTATTTATATAAATATCTGACTCTGCATTACAGTGATCATACCATGTTCATTTATTTTCTGTTTTACCTCTTCATCTCCTCTGACCCCTGGTTTGTTTATATATGTGTGCATTTGTGCATTTTACAGATTTCCTAATAATGGCTAGTAGACATCTCCATAAGTAATGAAGGAACAATTTAAGTAACAGGCTAAGAGTGCCTTTGAAAACCAGAGGCACCCCACATGCGCAAATGCTTAAGACTGACCTGTGCTGGAAACAAGAACTCCACTTCCCTCTGCAAAGGGGGACTCTGGTGTCCTCTGTTTATCTGTCCATGTCCCCACAGCTGGGAAGACAGCTTAAAGATAGGCACCGGATAGGAGGCTATACTGTCTTGCTTAACTGCTCTGGCTGGTGATATGCAATCATTTTTTTCCTTTTCTTATTTTTTCACTCTAATGGACAGCTATGGGAGTTTGTATTATTTTGTGATTGAGTCCATGCCAGCAGGTCTGATTTGGGTATCCAAATGAAAGATGCCCATTCAATTCAAAGGAACTTATGGGATGTTAAGAGAAGAGATTCTCTGATTAGAAGCAAATGTGATCTAATACCACTAGCTACTGCAGACAATACATTTTCAGCTTCTTCTAAAATGATCTCACATAATAAAACTCTCATCAGCCAAACTATGAAGATTCATTCCCTTATGCCAGTATTCAAAATAAATCATTACATCCCAAGAATATCTATTTGGCTTTATATAGATTTTTGAAATACAGGTCTCCGAAAATTTCTAGGAACAAATTGGTTGGATTTACTCTTAGAATTATCTCGTTTACATGGTTGGGCTTTTTCTCTCTATAGCAGTAATTTATACAAATAGATATACCAACCTGATAAGATTTATTAGCCTGAAGTATCTACAAATTGGAAACTCTTCATTCACAGAATAAGTTTCCCCAGTTACTGTTAAATATGGAAAAACTTATGTCTCTTCATGTTATAGGACTTGGCTTTTCAGGATTTGTGGTCCAAAATACATAGTGTGTAAGGAAATGTTTTTATTATAAATAAATGCTTCTTTTAAAACAATATTTTATATTCCTTTTTCTAGAGAAAAAAACTACAGGAAAGTTAGAGACTTTTCTTTAAGTGAAAAGAACACCAGATGGACATTAGAATCCCCTGGGAAGCTTTGCACAAATAATACAGACCTACCTATGCAAGATTCTGATTCAACAAGTCTGAAATAACATCTTTGATCTTATGCCAGTTACCTGTGTCTCTCTTGCTCGGTTTTACCTGGACATCACAAAGGCAGATTACATCACCATCTCCTCAATGAACCTTACCCAAACCCAAAATACCTCTCCTATTTTCTTTCCTAGCATCCTCTCTCGAACATATTTTCAACCCATTTCTTCTTATTACCAGGTTTTTCTTAATGCCCCGTGCCCATCACTAATCTTCAGAAAGGCAAAAATGATGTTTTACGTCTGTCACATGATAAGACAATGATGTCAGCTGAAATAAGAAGATTTAAAAATGAATGAAATAAATGAAGCAAATGAGCTAAGGTGATTAAATAAACAAAATAGAGCAATTAATAGACAATTTTATCTATGAATGGAAGTTTTCTATTTATTGTGAAAAAATCATTTCAATCCTTCATGGTGTAATTTAAGATCTTTCTGGTCTTTTCTCAGTGGTTTCTACTCTTTGTGTTATAATCTTTCACATTCTTAAATGATCACTGCCTCATTTAAACTTTCTCTAAGACTTGCTTTTCTTTGATTTACTGAGCTTTCCCAGTTTTGCTCACCATCAACCAAATAAGCATTCAATTTAAAACTGTTCTAAAATAAATAAATAAATAAATAAATAAATAAATAAATAAATAAATAAATAAAAATAAAACTGTTCTAAATTGGGAAACAATTCACTAAAATTAAAATATATTAATCCATTTGTTAGTTACAAATTCAACACAAATGACAAGCATTATAAAGTTTTATAATAGCTACAATATTTTATGCTTAGTAATTTATATCAACCTATCCATATCTATATTCATATTTATGTATACTATACATCCATTTGATTTTTGTGACAACTATAAATAGTAGGTATTATACTATTAATCCAATTTACAGATAAAGAAAAATAAATTTAAGTTTATATTATAACTAATCTGCACAATATTTGAATATTGATTGGTAGAGCCAGAATTCAACCTCAAGTTCCTCTGCCTGCAAATCATATGGCCTTTGAAAATATTCAATAGCAAAGAACCAGTCATGTTTCTAGGAACCAGGACAATATGGAAAATGTTGAAAGATGTCTGTCTTATCAAATGTTGAAGATTAAATGACAGGTGGTTGGGCAGCCCCCATGACTCAGCGGATTAGTGCCGCCTTCAGCCCAGGGCATGATCCTGGAGACCCAGGATCGAGTCCCATGTTGGGCTCCCTGCACAGAGCCTGCTTCTCCCTCTGCCTGTGTCTCTGCTGCTCTCTCTCTCTTTCTCTCTGTGTCTCATGAATAAATAAAATCTTTAAAAAATATATTAAAAAAATAAATGACAGGTGGCAAACAATGGCACTGCCCATTAGAAGAATGAGTAACCATGCTACACAATATTTTTCACTGAACAGAAGACAAGGAACACAAAGGATGATGGAATCCTTGCTTTCTGAACAGTGATCACCATTATGCTGAAATAAATAGCTAAGTCATTGCATTAGAATGATTGAAATTATTAATAAAATAACAACTAGGCACCTATTAGGAGGGCCAAAATCCAGAACACTCACAACACCAAATACCAATGAGGACGCAGAGCAACAAGAACTCTCATTCACTGCCAGTGGAAATGTAAAATGAGGGAATCCCTGGGTAGCTCAGTGGTTTAGTGCCTGCTTTTGGCCCAGGGCGTGACCCTGGAGTCCAGGATCGAGTTCCACATCAGGCTTCCTGCATGGAGCCTGCTTCTCCCTCTGCCTGTGTCTCTGCCTCTCTCTCTCACTGTGTCTCTCATGAATAAATAAATAAATAAAATCTTAAAAAAAAAAAGGAAATGTAAAATGATTCAGCAACTTTAGAACACAGTTTGGAAGTTTCTTATAAAACTAAACATACTCTTACCATACAATTCAAAAATGTACTCTTTGGTATTTACCCAAAGAGATTGAAAACTTAAGTCCCCACAAAGACCTGTACATGATATTTGTAGCAGCTTTATTCATAACTGCCAAAAGTTGGAAGCAACCAAGATATCCCCCAGTGTGTGAATAGATAAATGAAGCATGTTTCATTCAGATAATGGAATATTATTCAGCACTGAAAAAAATGAGCTATCATGCCATGAAAACACGTGGATAAAACTTAAATGCATTAAGTGAAAGAAGACGATCTGACAAAGCTACATCCCGTATGACTCCTCCAACTATGTGACAGTCTAGAAAAGGAAAAACTATGGAAACAGTAGAAAGATTGGCAGTTGTCAGGGTTGGCAAGGGTTGAAATGAATAGGCAGAAGAACACAGGAGATTTTTAGCCCAGTAAAAATAGTCTCTATGATTCCATAATGATGGATACATGTCATCATACCTTTGATAAAACCCATAGAAGGTACAACACCAAGAGTGAATCCTAATGTAAACAATGGACTTTGGACATTTATGATGTATCAATGTAGGTTCAGCAACTGTAGCAAATATATCAATCTTGTCAGGGATGTTGACATTGGGGGAGGCTTTGCATGTCTGGGGGAGGTGGATTAATAAGAGACCTTTATATCTCCCTCTCAATGTTGTTGCGAACCTAAAGCTGCTCTAAAAAATTTTTAAAAACTGATTAAAAAAACAATATAATCAACACCAAAGAATGTTATTATGAACGACTTAGCTTCCTAAACCAAAAATAAATGAGAGAAAAAAGCAAACCAGCATGGAAAGGTATTTCAAGTATTTTTAAAAGAATAATGTGAATGAATGAATGGCAGTTTATACGCTCAAAGAGAAAAAGTCAGTCAGCTGTCACTTAGAATAGGATAAACAAGGGTATCAATAAAAAATGCTCAAAAGCAGACCATATGTCAAAATTTCTAACTTTAAAAACATCTGAATCCTTTTTTTAAGAGGTCCATTCTAAAATGAACCATGAAGCAACTGGTTAATTAAATCGGGACAGCGATTTTATGGAATTTATCTTTGTTAATATAAACTCAAGAATGGTGTCCCACCAAAAAAGAATGGTGTTAATTTTGAGATGTTAAAAGCTGTATTTTTTTTTTTAAACTTAAAATCATGGTTGAACAATTTGTTTTCAGCAGGCTCCATGCCGGGAGCCTGACGTGGGACTCGGATCCCGGGTCTCCAGGATCAGGCCTTGGGCTAAAGTCAGTGCTAAACTGCTGAGCCACCCGGGCTGCCCCATGGTTGAACAATTTGATCTCAGGATTTGATCCATTCTTCACCCAGGTCCTCCGAGAGTAACTTCATAGAATTGTTTGTGGTCAGTTGTGGTCTTCATTTTCCTCCTACTAACTAATCTGACTAAAGTGAACAGGTAATAATTCTCTAGGAGTAAAAAGAACTGTACTACAAGAGATTTACACAACGGAATAAATTTACAGGAGAATGAAAGATCTCTTTGACTAATCAAAAGGATCTGTGGTTTTCTAGGCTTCCTTGAAAGCAAATGCATAAGCAATGTTAACTTCAATTTGACTAAATTTGCTTCATGTTGATCTTCTATAATACACAAATAATGGCTGATTTTCTAGAGTAAGGGACCTATACACTTTACAATCTCTAAAACAATTTAATGTTCAACTATTTGGAATCAGATTGGAAACTGCCTCTTAATTACTTATCATTAAGACAAATATTACATAAGTGTTTATAATCAGAATTTTTCATATAATGTGAAATATTATACTCTTGTTATAAATTTAAATGTCTTTAAAAGAAGTTCAAGGGGAGTTTTTGTTCTGTCAGAACAAAAATATACCCAAGAGTTTCTTTATACATTAATTCAGTTTTGATTTGTATTTTACTTTTAAACAAGACTGTGGAAAATTTCCTAATTTCCGTTTTAAGATTTTTTAGGATATAAAATTGACAAATGTCAATTTTCAAAAACACAGCAACATATAAAAATTTAAAACCTCAAACTCATAATGGCATTATTTTTTTAAAAAAACTTTTTTTTTAATTTTTATTTATTTATGATAGTCACAGAGAGAGAGAGAGAGAGAGAGAGAGGCAGAGACACAGGCAGAGGGAGAAGCAGGCTCCATGCACCGGGAGCCCGACGTGGGATTCGATCCCGGGTCTCCAGGATCGCGCCCTGGGCCAAAGGCAGGCGCCAAACCACTGCGCCACCCAGGGATCCCCATAATGGCATTATTAACATTATTGTATATATCCACTGTATTTTTAATGCAGGGGAAAAAATCAATATTGACTTGTTAATTTCAAAAACAGGCAGTTGATTCCAAAGTGACACAATAATCATGAAAGCCAGGCTTTGCTTAAAGAGAAAACGATAAATTCTAAAAGTTCCCTTCTAACTATTGAGATTCAAGCTTGGCTAATTTGGATCATAAAAGCTAACTGTGAACCATGGATAACAGGATTTAAGAGTAGTTTTGCCCAGGCAGGCAGAGGAATGGAAAGCCTTCAGTGGGGAGGTAGAGGAGATTCAGATAAACAGAACCTGAAAAGAGACTACTGCTTTGGGCCTCATCCAAATAAATACAGCAAGGGACTGAGAAAATCCAGAAATTCCAGATGTGCAAATTCCAGATGTGCAAATGGAGAATCCAAGAACATGCAAGCATTTGGCTCCTTTTCCTCACCACATTTAATGCGGCACAGGTATCTATTTTACATCTCTAGAATCCAAACCACTTAGAAATTATGCAGAAACTATCTGGACTCTCAGAGATCTTTGTCAGAGCCAGCAGTTTGATCCTGTCAACATTATGGTCAAACCAGGAGGGGACACCCAAAGTAAGAGCCATTAAAAACAGACCATGAGTCCTACTTATCTGGACTGTAATAGCAGGGGTGAAGCCATTGTCCAAACATCATACCCACCCAACCCCAGTCTTTAGAAGACCAAAAGAGACTCAGAGAATGGTATGCAATCAAGGGGTCCCTTACCTATCACCAGAAGGCATATTCATCCATGGGCTTTCTTTCGTAATCTGATGCCATCTTGGAAAGAGAAGGTGAAAGCTTCTATGAAAGACTGAAAATTTATTCAGAAAAAATCTTTCCCTGAAAGTTTAGGGTTTTTTTTTCCCTTTTTTTCTTGTAGGCAATCTGAGTTACTATGAGTAAAATTCAAGTTCAACATGCCATCCAGTACTTCCCAGATATGATTTTAGGACTTCATGAGAATTTGCAACTATAGCCATTTTTCAGAAGCCTCATATTTATCTCCTTTGTCATCTCTCTACTTTTAAGCAGCTACTTGTGCTATTCAATACAGTAGCCATTAGCCACATGGAGCAATTTAAGTTTAAATTCATTAAAACTGAATAAAATTAAAACTTCAGTTTCTCAGTCACACTAGCTGCATTCCAAGAGCTCCATAGCCACATGTGGCTAGTAGCTACCATGTTGAACAACAGAGATACAAAATATTTCCATCATCATGAGTTTTATTGGACTGCACTGACAATAGACTACAGTGTGTCTATTGCCTCATAACAAGAAATATAAAATAGCCCAACACAGAAAAGGAAGGAGCATTCCTGACTTTGGTTTCTAAAAGTTTACACTTGGCTTTTAGATATAAAGAGGAATCAAGGGCATAAACCCAGGTTAGATGGATAGAGTTTAATAGACTGAAGCTTCTCCAAAGACCGGAACTCTGGCCTGGGAAGCAAGGAGATAGTCATTAAGGGATAGACTCCAGAGATAGGAGAAAGGAGCAGTTGTTGGGATTTTGGAAAGCACAAAGTACCCATTTCCTTTGCCCTGATGTAGCCTGGAAACAACAAAATTATTGCCAACCATGAAAAGAGCGAGGGCACCAGAGCTTAAGAGACCAATCTGACAAGAACACATCATGTTTCTCAGGTTACCTATAGGAAAAATAATTGAGGGCCACAGAGGATGATGGACATCCCAGCAGACATCCATGTGCCTAGAAAGAGAACTTGAAAACAAAACGGATTAGTTCTCCCACATACATTTTCCTCCTCCCTATATCCATGACAGTGCTTTGATACTGGTTGCCCCTAAACTTGGATAAATCTCAAGCAACTGAGAGAGAAAGATTGTATCAAAGATTCACTGAAATTAGGTTTCTGCCATTCTACTAAATGGTGATTCCAAATGGATGTATATGTCTTACCACCCAAGTTAGGAACGATATTCATGTCCTTTATACTTTTTTATAAATAGGGTTCAGTATGTCAATTCACTAGGTCCCTGGCATCTTGCCTTGTGCAGAGAAAAACTGTCCATTTTGTCAACCATCCTAAATTTGCAAATGACACTTTTGAGTACTTTCCAAATTTAGGGGTAGATGCCATGTGTTCCTGGTAATTAATACCCATCTAATTTGTCAATTAGTATAGAACATCCCGTCCTGCTGATATCATAAGTTCAAGATGAAAAAAATATTTTGGTAATTCATAGGCATAAATATGCATGAAAATCAAAGAGCAATTCATATCAGAGAAAAGAAACATTAAGAATATAAGATATCATGCATTACTTACTTCTAAGCAATTCTAAAATTCTTCCTAAGGAATCAGGGAAAAGTGATATACCATGTTCCAGTTAACTGGTTTATGTTATATAACATGGAGGTTTCTAGAAAAAGCTTTCTAATAATTTAAAATTTCTTCAATGTGGAAGATCATGTCTAAAATATATAGGAGTACAATGTTCACTTTACTAGACTCATGATACACTTGGGTATGTTTCAAAAGATGGCCATATCCCAAGTCTGACAATTCATTTTATTCACTCTCTTTGTTGTGCAATTAATTTTCATAAGCCTAAAACTTGCAGTTGGAATAATAGGGACATATTGAGAAAAATGTGGTCACTGAACTGTATCATTCACTAAATTCACCAGAATAGAGATTTCTATTAGGAAAAATTTTACTTCAAGCATTTTCCCACTATTATTTCCTTCCTTAAGCTCACAGTTACCTTTAAAATTGAACATGCTGTCTGTTTTCAGCTTCTATGTTTCCTTAAATTGATTCTTCAGAGCTGAGGAGTCATAGAAATCCCAATGAATTTTTTTCAGTATGTTTTTAAGTGTGTGATTTTAAGAGCTCTTTTAAAAACATTATTTCATTATTGACATTTTTAAGGAGGCAATTCTCTCTGCACTAATACCTACCACTTTCACTTCTCTTTACAACCCTCTAAGCAGTAGGAAAAATCTTTCTCACAGCTCAAAGTAGAAGAGTCAAAAGGCAAACTTTTTAAAACAGTGATACCGTATTTCAAAATTCTATCAATTTCAAAATTGTACTAACACAACACAGCAATGAAATGTTCAGTGACCTCCAGCAGACAATATCAGTCTCAAACAACCACTTCAAAAATATCCCTAAAGCTTCCCTTGCTGGTTTGATTTTGGCATTAGTTAAGGACTATTGCTGGCGAATGAGTATTTCATGGGTTTTTGGGTAGCTAGAGTACATGTTTAAGTAACCCATGGTATATTTTACTTTTTTAAAAAAAAACCAAGGTACAGAAATAGTATAATATAGGTAGTATTTAAAAGTATTGCCTCAGTTCTTAAATAAAGTATTGCCTCAGTTCTTAAATGAAGGAAGGAGGGAAGGAAGGAAGGAGGGAGCACATACTTTGAGCCACACATTTTCAGTATCCTAGCTTGCTGTATTGCTATTCTTTTTTTCCATCTGTAATTTTAAATTTGGAAGAGAGAGATTTCATTGCTTTAAACACCATATGAACTTCCTAGAGAATAATCAAAGTAGTTATTCCATATGTAAACAGCATTTTAAATGACATCAAAGTTAATGGACTCTAAAAACTGATTTCAAGAGATTTTGCAGTTACTTCAAATGTTAGAAAATTTTATAATGTTTTAAATTTCCTAAGTATAAATCTGATATTATTTTGGGGAATAGATATTAAATATTCCTTCTTTCATACATATAATATGATCCTATATATTGAAATTAGTTCATCATAGATTTTGTGTATATGAATGTGTATATACATAGCTGCATAATTGTGTAAATACAGTAATTCTTTTGTCAATCCAAAACTCTAACAATATGTTTGTAAATTAAGATTTAGCTTCTTAAAAAAAAAAAAGATTTAGCTTCTTTTATTGAACTCATTCATATCTGTTAGGAAAAGGTAATGCATTTGAAATTTATAAGCAAACTACATGTGTAATTTTTTAAATGGAAGCTAAATTTATTTAGATATTTGTAAATCATGGTTATTTTAATTAAGGCTTAGTATAGTGCTCTCAAGCTGGATAGAAATAGAAGTTGGCACTTCAAGTGCTTACTATTATTATTGGGTGTCAACATTAACACCTATTGTAACTAGCTATGTACTGAAATAATCTGTAATCTGAAGTGTATACTTACACATTTATTTTAATGATGTGAAAATATGAATTAAATAAGACTACATTAATGTCTTTCCAATGACTGCCGTAGTACTTAAAATCATTTGATAAGAGAGTGGCAATTAAAGAATCAATGCATTTAAAATAATTTACACTTAGATGGGTGCATGATAAATTATAAATTTAAATAAATGTAAATGTCTTCAATCTGGGGAGTCCAACTAATTCAGTCAGATACTCGGTAATAAAGAAGTTTCCAGTAGTGTGTGTAAATTGCTGCTAGTCATAGCCACATCAATTTTAAAATTTCCCTGAGAGGGATAAAACTCAGACACTGCACATTCATCTATCAATCGACCAAATGCCAGGTCCTTGTTGCAAGGCTTTGGTATGTTCATGCAGCTGTGACTTAGCACTCTTACAAAGCCAGCAGCTATTTTCAGAAAGAAGAAAGAAAACATGATGAGAAACCTACCACCATGTCTACCACAATTCGGGCAGTTAATTAAGGAAAAAAGTCATGTCCTCTATAAAACGCATTCAGTTTTGTTAAGATCCAAATACTTGACTGATGCCCCTAGAACTAAAATAAGCACGGGATGATACCTAAACCTGTATGTATTTTAATCTCCTTTATCCTAAAGTCTGCAGTAATAACAAATGAGATAAAATCAGTGAAAAGAATTTCTGGCACACATGTATGAAGTTCCTAAGATGTGTAGAATTATGTGGCATTGTTGAGTAAAGTATCTAGTTGTTTGAAAGGAATATCCTATTCATCTTAAGAGATGATTATTGGTATTTTTAAAATTTATTTGGATAATTTCTTCTTTAAGAAAAATGTAACCCAGAGTGGGTTCTCTTTTTTTTTTTTTTTTTTTTTCAGAGTGGGTTCTCTATAAAGTAAATAAGAAAATAAAAATAAAATAATAAAGCATGGAGAAAAGATGAAAGAGGGAGTTATTATATTTGGAGTGCCAAACATATGTTAGAATACCAAATCAGAATTAGGTTAACCCCTGTAAATTGTTTTTATCCCTTATACTAGGCAGCCCTTATTCAGCCTCATATTATGAATGAGGAAACAGACTTCCAGGTTAAACTTAATTTCACAAAACTTGTAAAGTGAATCAAACCAAGCTTTTCTAAATAAAGAATCTACCTTCTATCTGTAACTTCATGAAAATAGATAAATTTGAATCATTCAGGAGTGGAGCACCTGAAGTGCCTCAGAGGTTGAGCATCTGCCTTTGGCTCACGTCATGATCCCAGGGTCCCAGAATCGAGTCCCACCCTCTCCTTCTGCCTATGTTTCTACCTCTCTCTGTGTCTCTCATGAATAAATTTTAAAAATGTTAAAAATTTTTAAAAAGAATCATTCAGGAATTATGAATGCAAATTTTTCTTAATTTTTTGTATATTTAATATATAAAGGAATTTGATCCCATTTATGCAGAGCATACCAGTAGGCAGAAATGCTCATCCTGACAGCAACAAGCCTACTATCACATCACACAAAAAGGAGTTACTCTGGGATGCCTGGGTGGCTCAGTGGTTGAGTGTTTGCCTGAGGCCCAGGGTGTGATCCTGGAGTCCTGGGATCGAGTCCCACATCGAGCTCCCTGCATGGAGCCTGCTTCTCCCTCTGCCTGTGTCTCTGCCTCTCTCACTGTGTCTCTCACAAATAAATATTTAAAATATTTGAAAGAAAAAGGAGTTGCTCCTTTTGCAATTTCAATTTTGAGAGGAGAAAACTTGTAGCCTCTAAACATACATTTAGGTTGGGCTTTCATGCCTCAAAACACACAGATCAACAAAAGGACACAGTACTATTTCCACATAGCTTTAGGTAAAGACCTTTCCGGCACACCAGAGTTGCAACAGCTGCACCACCAGTTGCTTCTGTCAGTTCACTAACACCTAAATGCTCTAATTTATAACCTCGTTAATTGCTCACTTCATTTCAGACTGCAGGATTCCTGAACTCAGGCTGCCTCTCACTTCCCAGGAAAGGCCTCCCTGTCACATCCTCTTAAACTGTCACCACGGACACGCTAGACAAGGACTACTACGCCAAGAAGTCCAAGTAGTGATTGCAGGAAGTCACTGATACAGAGATTGTAAGGATAACGATTAAGAATAGCAAAATACATACAAGAGGCAGGTGAAAGTCATCAGCAGGCTTGGAGATACTGCAGGCAAGGAAACTGCTCTGAACTTTTGTTTGCAGAATGATTGATTTTGTGCTTAAATTACAATTCACCCCCCCCTTTGATAATATGCACTTTTCACAAACATGTTTAGCAATAAATCCCTAAGTATCACATGACTATGATTTCAGAGCACCTTATAAATTTTTTTTTTTTATTTGTTCTATTTCTTTTAACCCCAATTATCAAACAAGAGAACAAGCAACAAAACCAATGGAACAAACAAAACCCTCAAGCAGTTTTCCTTTCTTTTTCATGTTGTTTTCATTAGTGGTAAAAGAGATTTCTCATAATGTTAGAAATTCATATAAACATACTTTCAGGTAATCAAATAGTAATCTACATAATTCCAGATCTTCTTGTAAAGGTATTTAGGATCTGTGTTGGTTAATCTTGGTTTATTCCCCCCACTATATTCATTGTCTGCTCTGCTTTGTGCCCTATGAACTGCAACACCCAGAGTCCCTTTCCTCTTAGCTTTCTGTTTGCAGCAGTCAGCTGGGAAAGCACCTCCCGAAAACCTAAGGCTTGAACTCTTTCAGGCTTTAAAGTTCAACTTCCTCCATTTTCCCTGTCAGGCGTGGACTAGTTGACAACTTCCCACCGTTGCCAGTACCATTTGTATCCCTGAACTTTTGACCACGTTTCTGTGAATAGCCCTTCCTTAAACTTTACTCAAGGAAACGCTCAGAAAGTGTTGTGTTTTGCTAGAACTCCAATACAAAGCTTCTTTGGAAAAAATATATAAATTGTGACAAAATAAAATAAGCAACAATCATGACAATGGAAAATCATTAATGGAAGGATTAAATAATGCCAGAGAAAAGACCAGATTTCAGAAACATATTCGAATCAGGTCCTTCTACTGGTAAAGGTAGATGGCAAATTTGATTCTAAGCTTTCAGAGGCCAGAGATGAGTGCAGTGAACTCAGAGAATCTTAAGCTTCAGGGCCGCTCATTTGCAGGGATCTAGTAAGGCCCTGTGAGGGAATCTCGCAACAAGTTTATATGGTAATTTCTTTTTGTAAAATTTGCATACATATGATATTTGATTGCAATCAATTAAGACCATTGTCTCTTTCCAAGACAACTTTATCTCTATCATATTGTCCCCTCTGTTGAGTGTCAATGGCCATGGGCAATTTGAGATCCAGCAATGGTAAAGATGGGTGATGGATCCACTTAGTTTGGGTTTATGGGATCAATTTATGTAGTCATAGTCATTTCTGTATGTTATCCATTATTGCTATCCTTCCTAAGATAAGGATGGATTCCTGGAACCCTCCTACTGGTTAATTTCCAGCTTCGTGACATGAAGGTTTTATCACAATAAGAGTATCTCCTACCATGCCCAGTAGTGGAAGCATGAGTAGTAGAGGAGAAAAAGGCTGGGAAAGGTACAGAGCATGAAGTGAGTTCTATGGGAAATTATTCCAGTCATCAGGTCTATATTAAACTCTAAGGGGAGATCTGGTTCTTATCAATGCCTAGTCAAAACAGAAGTTCTCTGTTACTGGCAATACACTTACCTGATAAACATACCATACTCTCTTATGGTTGGGAATTGTATGAAATAGAATCTATCAGAACATTTGAGTTTTTCAAGTAAAAAAAAAAAACTATACAAGTATCACAAACAGCAAATATGTTTTTGTGCAAGTTGTGTGTATTAATCTCAACTATGAGTAATAAAGTACATGCTAAAGGGAAGACTGAATTAATTTTCTATTTTCCTTAAGAGAAAAAAATGTAAAGTTGATATGTTATAAAGAAGTGATTAAAAAGTATGCAGTCAAAATGTAGGGAAAAACATGTTTTAAAGAGCTATCTCAGTCACTTTACTAAAATTTTTAAAGTATTGTTTTGTGTTTCATAATGTTTACAGCATTTGTTTTTAAAATTTGCATCTTCTTATGAATGTTTACTTGTCTTAAATGTTTGCTTTATATTTATATTTCTATACTCGTTCTTTTTAAAAAGGACTTGTTAAGATCCCACAAAACCTGTTTTTGTTTTGTTTTTCTTTTTTTTTTTTCCTTATGTTTCCCTGCTAGTGGTCAAGTAGAGATCACCAACTGGAAGAACATTAGCCCTCATATTAACAAAATATATATTTCTGTTAAGAGGAAGTAGTATATAATTCCTTGCACTAATGTCTAACCCACAGCTAACAATGTGCTAATAAAATAATATAAAATTTAGATGAGTAATAACAATTATGTTTCTAAAATTTTAAATACATAATATGTGGGAGAGAAAGTTTTTCAAGAAGTTAAACACATAATGCTTACTACATTCAGAGCATCCTCTCTATGTAAACACACACTGTATAGTTTACTTTATTGGGATTACTAGGGACATAAATTTAGAACAGGCCCTTCATAGAAAATCAAAACAGAAACACAGGATGTACTGTTATAATCATACTGGGAAGCATGTGATTGCATAAAAATCAGTGGAATGGATAATATAAGCTATAAACTTAAGTGAGTATGAAATATCTTGGCGTTTTGGAAAGAACAAATTGGAATAGGTGGAGTTCTATGTGCTCCTTCTCTCTAATAGAAATCCCAGCATGAAGAAAAAGATAAAATCATGACTCAAACTAAGTATCTTAGGGATTTGACCTTTTGAGATCTTTCATGTTTGGGTGAATATCAAGTATTCGACCCAATTAAGCATAGGTAAGTGAAGAGAAAATCATAGTATCTTAGAGTATGAAATTTTTAAATTTAAAGAGAAAGTAAAACTTTTAAAAAAAATTAGACTTAATCCAATTTAACCTTATTGGAACGCATGGCTGGCTCAGTCAGTGGAGCCTGCGACTCTTTATCTCTGGGTTATAAATTCAAGCCCCACACTGGATGTAGAGATTGCTTAAAAATAAAATCTTCAGGGGTCCCTGGGTGGCTCAGTCAATAAAGCATCTGTCTCTTGATTTTGGCTCAGGGTATGATCTCAGGTTTCTGAGATGGAGCCCCATCTACGTACGAGCTCTGTGCTCAGGAGAGAGTCTGCTTCAGATTCTCTTTCTCCCTCTCCCTCTGCCGCCCCCCTCCCCTCAAAAAGATAAACAAATCTTTAAAAAGTAAAAAATAAAATCTTTAAAAAAATAAAAAAATATATAGTTAACCTTATTGATCAGAGCATAAGGTCAGGGAGTAAAGGCAACATAAGGTTTAGAGTCACCCCCTGCATACTAGTTAAGCTCCTACAGTTTCCTGATAATGATCATGTTCATTGATCCACATTTTATCATCTATGAAATGATGAGGTTGGAGTTGAATTTCTTAGGTTCTTTCTCTAAGCCAAGCCTAATAACTTGGTTCTGTGAGTAGTGCCCAAATGTTAAGGACTCCAGCTTTCATGATTTAGTTTCCTTTTCTTTATTTTTTAAAAGATTTTATTTATTTATTCATGAGAGACATACAGAGAGAGAGAGAGACATAGGCAGAGGGAGAAGCAGGCTCCCTGTGGGGAGCCGGATATGGGACTCCATCCCAAGACCCTGGGATCACGACCTGAGCTGAACGCAGATGCTCAACCACTGTGCCACTCAGGTGTTCCACGACTTAGTTTTCTTTGACAAGTTACTCAATCTGACCTTGATTCAACTTCCCCAAGGGACAAATAGAGATAACAATATAGTTCTCTCTTTCTGCATGTATTTGGCAGGAATGGTGAAAAATTATATTGTTCTTACACTAAAATTTAAGAGTACCTTAGTGAACAATGTACCTCAAAAACACCACTTTATAAATGCTAGTACAGGGGGAAAATGAACTTAGGAACTTCCAGATATTCTACACGTGAAAATCAAGCAAATGAAAGAACATCTGCATTCTCTTTTTTAAAAATATATTTTATTTATTTAGTCATGAGACACAGAGAGAGAGGCAGAGACATAGGCAGAGGGAGAAGCAGGCTCCTCACAGGGAGCTGGATGTGGGACTCAATCCCTGGACTGGGATCACTCCCTGAGCCAAAGGCAGACGCTCAACTGCTGAGGCACCAGGTGTCCCACATCTGCATTCTCATAGCACTCTCTCTCACGCAGAATTTATCGAAATTGCTGCTTATATATTGATTCTTATAAGTTACATACTCAAATCTTCTCTGAAATACACGATTCATGGGGCATAGTATATACTAATTACACAATACAGTATGCATTTGTTGATTATTCATGAATCAATGAATGAATGCTGGTTAATAATGTGCAGAATTTCACTAACAGTATAGAAACAAGCATCGCCGCATAATTTTTTCTTTGACGAGAAGTTAGCTAGCTCACTTCCATTGCTTAGGCACAACTTCTCACAAACATACATGGCTGAAAACACGTTATTTCAAAGATGTACAGAAAGAGAAATCCCACAATCTTCCACAACAATCCATTTCATCAAAACACTTTTTCAAAAAATTCTTTATCCTTACAATTAGGGGCATGGAAATGCTAGGCTTGTGATACAGATTACTATATAGCACTCCCCTTTATCATTAGTCTGGAAAATCTCTTTACCCATCCCTGAATTCTCTGTTTTCTGAATCTCTTATCTTCCTCTTTCTTGGTTTACACCCCATTTTACTCTATACCACCTCAATCCTTGTAGGAAAGAATACTGAGAAAGAGAGATAGGGAGAAGCGAGAGAGACTCCCAACCAGGCTCCACACCCAGCACAGAGCCTATGTGGGGCTCAATCTCACAACCCTGAGATCGTGACCTGAGCAGAAATCAAGAGTCGTACATTTAAGAAACTGAGCCACCCAGATGCCCCTGGGAGACAAACTTTTGCAGTGTTTTGGACTTAATGTATCAATAGTCAACCTTTATATTAAATTATTTTTTTAAAGATTTTATTTACTTATTTGAGAGAGACAGAGATAGCAACAGAGAATACAAGTTAAGCTGCAGAGGAGATGGAGAAGCCGGCTCCCTGTGGAACAGGCAGCCAGATGCAGGAACCTGGGATCATGACCTAAGCCAAAGGGAAATGATTAACCAACTGAACCACCCAGGTGCCCCTGTATTAGATTATTGTGTAGCTGGGTATAGAATTCTTGATGAAAAAATCATTATACCTGAATTTGAAGGAATTCATTTTATATCTAGCTCATAATATCTCCATGAAATGACATTATAAGTCCCTAATATCTCTACTGTGTATGTACTATTTTTCCGTTTTGTTTTTCTGTAAACTTTTAAGATCTTCCTTCGCTCACAAAGTTTAGAAATTAATAATGATGTGTCTGTCATCCAGACCCGCCAATTTATTGTTCTGGGAAACCGGAACCAAATCTGGATACCATGACCTTTACTCCTAATTTCTAAAAAAAAATAATAATAATTGCTCTTTTTTTTTCATGATATTTTTCTATTTTTGGAACTGCTCTCAGACATTGCATCTTATAGATGGCTTCTACATATTTTTATTTTTTTCACTGTATCCCTATTTGTACTTTTTCAATTTCTATCACCTTTAATTTTATATTTCAACTTCATATACAAAAATTTTATTTTGCTTCTCAAGTTAATTCCTAAGAGTTCTTTCTCGTTTGTTGAATTTTTTTATATTTCTCATTTTGTTTCAGAGATGCAATATATTCTTTTATTTCTTCCATAATAATAATTTACAGCTTTTTTAAAGTGTTTTCTTTTGTTCTTGACAATCTTCATTTCCTTTGGGTTCTTAATATTGGAGGTTTTCCTTAACTTATGAAGTAAAGCACTAAATAAGTTGACTCAACACTGCCTGTTTATACAGGGAGTGTCCAATTAATGGTATTCACAGAAATACAAATCCAACTTTAGACTGGAGACATTCAACATTCAAGTATGTGAAGAAGGTCTTTGATCTGAGTTCAGTTTTTATTCATTCTTTCTCTGGAGCATGTAAGTGGTACCAATATTTGTGTTCAAGTGAAGTAAAAGAGTGAAACATGGTCTCTTTCTTCACATATTTTCATCCCCTATTTATCCAACATGTCATCCCAGCCTACTATCACTGTGGGAGCCAGGTCTGAACATTCCTTGGTCCGACGCTTCTATATTTTTTAAGTGTACTCTATATTTTTTAAACTACAGGCTTCTATTTAAAAAGACTGATTATTAAAGAGAATTTTATGGTGATTTTAATGATAAATATCAACTTAAAATTAAACTATATGGCTATATGGTATATGGCATCAGCTCTACTCCAAAAAAAAATCTATTTATGTATAACTAGTCTCTTATCTACTGTAAACATATCCTCATTTTTTTTCTGGAAAATTCCCCCATATTCACATTAGAATTTCTTAATATTTCAATTTACATCATATTGCTCTCATTTTTCTCCCAATGGAAATCAAGTCCCTCTTAATAAAGGCACTATTAAAAGAAAGGGCCTAATTAAAAGTAGGCCAAACATCTCAATTCAGATCTGTGACCCCATTATGAAATATAAGATCAAATCTTAAGAAATAGGCATACTCTTTGAGGCTGTTTAGAGTCTAAAGTATACATCTTTTTTTTAACTTTTTCTTTTGCTTCTGAGCTAATAAGATTATAAAAATACTAATTAAGCTTTCTTTTTCTTTCTCTTTTTTTGTAACCGACTTAACATGAACTATAACAAGCAATGCAGCAGAATTAAAATTAAGAAGCAAAGAGCCAGGAAAGGTGTTTTATAAGGGCTCAGGAACAAACCATATCAATAAATAAGATAGGTAGATAAATGATGTAGAATAAAGCCAGAGTGACAGAGAAAACTGGAGGGCAGACATGAGGGCTATCAAGAAACAAAACTGGAATATTACAAATTATTCTAAGAACATTACGAATTATTTTAAGACACAGATTATTCTAACATTTCAAATTATTCTAAGAATGAGGGTAAGACCAAGACTGAAAAACTAGCATTGTAGAGCTGGACTTATGTTGTGTCTGTATTGCCACATGTTGTGGAAATGTTAATTCATATGAAAATCTAGATTTTGAGTTTTTCTTCATACTGTGTGAGATCGAGTAAGGCTTGCCCCATTTCCAAATGACAGCACTCATTTGGAGACAGGGAGCAGATGTCCCCTCCAGACACTTTACTGATGTCCTCACTGCTCCTACAGTGTAGGCACTCCCTTCTACTTATACCTGGCACCTTCTACCCAGTGTTGTGCTTGCAGTATGTCCAGGTTGTTTGCATTTGCTGTGCCTGGTATGAGGTATTTTCAGACAGAATGATGACATCACCTTAAAGGTTAAATGCAGGGAAGTGTTAGCAAGTGTTTATAAGTCAGGTAATATCACTCTTCTGCTCACAAGCCTCCATTGGTGCCAAATCTCACTCTGAGTGGAAACTGAAGGCCCTGCAATGTTAATACAACCCCAGCCGCCAAGCCACAAAATTAATCAAGTCCAGTGACTCACTCAATAATCTTAATGTAAACATGTCTTAATATAAACATGTATTTCATATGAAGTGATGGAAAGTCACTGTGGAAAACTTAAAAAATAAAAAAATATTTAAAAGAAAAACATATTCATAATTCCACAATCAAAAATAATCACCACACTGGTTTTTAATGCACATATCTTTTTGTTATTCTGCTTTTTGAAACTGAATAATAATGATGATCCAAACAAATCTACCATGTCAATAAAAGTTTTTGGAACCATCTTTGTTTTGTGGCTCATGGCCTGATTCAAATTTTCCTAGAAATGTTGATGGTTAACTTTAAGTGTCAACTTGACTGGGCCACAGAGTGTCCAGATATTTAGTTAAACACTGTTCTGGGTGTGTCTGTAAAGGTGTTTCTGGATGAGAGTAACATCTGAATCAGTAGAATAAGTGAAGCAGATTGTCCTCTCTAATCTTAATGGGTTTCATCCAATCCATAGAAAACCTAAATAGAAAAACAAAACAAAACAAAAACAAAAACCAACAACACAATTTGTTCTCTCTGCCTTACTGTCTCCAAACTGGGACATTTTCCCCTCCTGCTCTTGGACTCGGACTCCAACTGGTACTTACACCATCTGCTCTTCTGCTTACTGACTGCAGATGCTGGGACTTCTCAACTTCCAGAACTACATGAGCCAATTCCTTATTATATATATTCTACTGGTTCCATATATATATATGAAATTTATATATTAGGTTATATATTTTATTGCTTCTGTTTCTCTGGAGAACCCAGACTAATAGAGTGAATAATAACTCAACCTGAAAGTTTATTAAAAAATAACCTAGAGAAAATGCATAGTTGTTTTCTTTTCTGACAGAGTCCTTGATTCTGTGGTTATAAATGTAGCAGTCATGAAACGTGTTTTTCCATCTATATAAATGTTCCAAGAAAGTGGAATTTTCTCACTCAAGTGTCAATAGAGTATACTGTACTTAAAATATGTTCTTCAAAAAGTTCTTTGGAAACATATTTGTTTTTAGAACTTTGCATGTAAAATATATCATAGAGGGATCCCTGGGTGGCGCAGCAGTTTGGCGCCTGCCTTTGGCCCAGGGCGCGATCCTGGAGACCCGGGATCAAGTCCCACGTCGGGCTCCCGGTGCATGGAGCCTGCTTCTCCCTCTGCCTGTGTCTCTGCCTCTCTCTCTCTCTGTGTGACTATCATAAATAAATAAAAAATAAAAAAATATATATATCATAGATACTTCCTTCTTACTTAGGGTCATCATTTTGCTCACCCAATAATGAACTGATTTGCAATGTGACTATTGTTCTGAGACTAGGAATTAGAGTAGTATCATCAGAAGAGTTTAGGTTCTGGGTGCAGACAATCCTTGGTTCTAAGTCCAGATCCATCTGTGTAATTTAGGAAGTTGCTTACTTCTGGAATGACCCAGTTTTCCCTTTAGAATTATGGAAACTATTCATCCTAAATAACTGAAATTTTGTACTCTTTAACAACTCCCATCATTCCTCTCCATGTCCCCCATCTGGCAACCACCATTCTCCCCTCTGCTTTTAGGAGTTCCACTTTTTCAGATCCCACACTTAAGTAAGATCAATAAACTCAACAAACAACAACAACAGCAACTCAAAGAGTTGAATGACTTATATACTGAAAATTATAAAATATTAATGAAAGAAATTAAAGGAGACATAGATAAATGTAAATGTATCTCATGTTCACGAATTGAAAGAATATTTGTTAAAATGTCCATACTACATACAGTGCTCTACAGATTCAATATAATCCATATCAAAATCTCAATGGCATCCTTTACAGAAATATATATTAAAAAAAACCACCTTAAAATTCATATGGAGTCACAAAAGACCCAGAGGAGCCAAAACAATCTTGAAGAAGAACAGAGCTAGAAGCGTCACACTTCCTCATTTCCAAATATATTACAAAGTCACAGTAATTAAACAAGTATGGCACTGGCATAAAAGCAGATATATTGACCAAATGGACAAAATAGGAAGCCCAGAAAATAATATACACATCTAAAGTCAATGGGTTTTAGACAAGGATACCAAGAATACATAATGGGGAAAGGATATACCCTTCAATAAATAGTTTTGGGAAAACTGAATAACTACACGCAAAAGAATGAAATTGGACCCTTATCTCACATGATATATAAAAATCAACTCAAAATGGAGTAAAAACTTAAATACAAGATCTGAAACTGTAAACCAATACAAGAAAAGAAGGGAAAGCTTCTTGATGTTGGTTGGGCAATGACTCTTTTAGATATGACACCCAAAGCAGAGGCAACAAAAGCAAAAATAGATAAGTGAGACTGAATCAAACTGATAAGCACACCAAAGGAAACAATCAATGGAGTGAAAAGGCAACCAACAAAATGGGAGAAAATATTTGCAAACTATGTATCTGATAAGGACTCAATCTCCAAAATACATAAGGAACTCAACTCAACATCAGTCAATCAATCAATAACTAAATTAAAAAATGGGCTAAGAACCCGAATAGATGTTTATACAAAGAAAACATACCAATGCTACTAGGTACATGAAAGGATTTTTCTTTTATCTTCTTTTTAAATATTTTATTTATTTATTAATGAGAGACACAGAAAGAGAGGCAGAGACATAGGCAGAGGGAGAAGCAGGTTCCCTGTGGGGAGCCTGATGCTGAATTCGATCCCAAGACCATGGGATCATGCCCTGAGCTGAAGGCAGATGCTCAACCACTGAGCCACCGAGGCATCTCAGATTTTTTTTGTTGTTGTTGCATTCTGTTTTCCTCCTCCTATACTGAACTGACAATATACCTATCAAGAATATTTTTCATTATTTGTCATAGTATTTAAGTGTTTTGATGATACTTTTCTTTCGAATGTATCAAGTTGTTTTTACTAGTTTCCCAATTGAAAATAATGTTGACTTCTTGCTTATCAGAGCCAATGTGATCAGTACAGACTTAGGTCCCAAATGGAAGGATTCATTAGCACTGGAAGATAGCACTGACTAACTTTTGCCAAGAAGTATGAGAGCAGAAGTTAATTCTAGTCCATACAAAGCAGGTGTGACTGCTCTGCAAGCTTTCCCCTTTCTCTGGTTGGATGCAAAAAGCACCATATTCCAAAGGGATGCAGGGCCTTAAAGGAGGGAATCTGAATCCTAGTATCACCTCAAGAAAGAAGGACACCCACAAACCAGGAACCCCTTCACTGAACATGAGCAAAAAATAGATTCTATATGTTCAGCCACTCAAACTTTGGAGTTGTTTCAACACAAATGTTACTCAAACTATTCTCTGATCAATCTCAGGGATTTCTTTGTCTAGACTTGAATATTTTCATAGTAATCTAACAAATATTTGATTTTATACAAGTGTCTCCTATACGATTTGAAAGTTAGAGAATCCCAGGATAAATATTTAAAGAAGGTTCATGGAAAACGTAAAACTCTAAGAAATGAATTAACCTGGGATTTAAATTTAAAAGAAATGGAGATAGGAAAAGCTATTACTTGCATTTGTGTGCCTAACACCAAAACACCTGCTGGGTAAGTCACTGGACAACTTAGAATAATACCCTTTTGAAATGTTGTTTATTATAATGTTCCCCTGATTTTGTTATTAGAATTACTAGAATTATTATTTTAATTTGCCAATTGTAGACTTTAACTGAATCCTGGAATTAATGGAATTTTAAAATTCTTGTAATACTAACAACCTTGCATATTAAAAATCATAAAATTAATGAAATTAGAAATTCATAAAAAGGATAGAGTCAAAACTTGTTAGATCGCAACAGGCAGGAATCCTGAAAATAATGGTCCAACACTGGACTTATACCCCAATCTCCTTTCTTTTACTCCACTTGACCTTCCTCTGAGCACACCCACACTCCAAATGATTTCAACCTTTCTTTATTTAAACCACAGTTTTTTATTCTACATACTAACTTTTACATGTTCTATAGCAGGGATCATAGGGGACACCGAGTAGCCACACCTAGGGTTCTATTTACTGAGAGTGGTGGGCTTGTTATGCAGTGGGGGAGAGGATGGCCCCTCTAAAGGGAGCACATTCTCCAGGCTCTAGGCAAAGCCTTGTGGGAATGTTGGTCTAGTGTTTCTGAATCTTTCGATTTTTTTTTTCCAGAAAACTTAACAACTCAGAGATATATGTGAAATTAACTTAATTTTTGAGACACTGGGAGGCAAGAAAAATATACTGTGGACACAGCCCTGCTGTGTGTGCTAAAGATTCAACCTATATGAAAATAACTGAGGGTATTTTAAATTGGTGAAGAAAATAAAAAGCAAAAATCATTCAGAAGCAAGGATACTTTGGCCCTCCTGTTGATTAAGCACAACGTAAGGAGACAAGATGCCTTTTTCTATTATTGTTTTATTAATGATGGATAGATTATCAATATTATGTTTTCCAGTACTATACCTGATGCCATCACATTTTCTTTTAATTTTTATGTAAGTGTATAGGAAAAAAAAACTTTGGATGCTTCTTTTTATGTAACCCATTTATACCAATAAATTCTAAATGTTCCCTTGAAACATTCAGGTGAGGAAAAAGACATAAAGGGTAAAGAGTAGTGATGTCTCATTAAAGATATTCTCAGCTAAACCTGTAGACAAGAAGAAAATAACTTAAAAAATAATTCTTAAGAAAACTAAGTTATCAAAGATTCGTACTGAACCAAAGCCAGAAAAAATGTACTGAAGACAGCATATCTTTTATTATTTAAGAAATCTATATACAGCATAAAAATAAACTTTCAGTTTCACAAAATACACACACTGTTTTGGTTTGTTGTGAGGCTTTTAAGAAATACAAATATCTAAATAAAAGAAACAACAGAGCCTTGCCAACATAAACCAACATAAAGTAAGCATTCTTGCCAAAATTTAATGTATGGAGTACTTACTCTGTGTACTCTTTGCCAAAAAAAAAAAAAAAAAAAAAAAAAAAAAAGCATACTAAATAGGATTCATTTAAGATTTCTAGAATCAAACAGAAAAATGTAATCAGAATAAACAATATCCTGAAATGGTTGGCTCCCAAGTAACTGCATTACTTTTTCAAATTGAATTAGAAATCATCAGAATTTAAAGAAAACTTGTCCTTTTGAGGAAGCTATTTCCATTTATGTGCAGGTTTTCGAAACCCAGAATTCTTAATAACTTAGAGCTGTCACATGTCTGAAGTTATATGCTCATAAGCACAATGTCATTAATTCAACATACGTACGTTAAAAAGCACATTGTACTCAGCACTATACCAAGAGCTATGGAAGACATAAAAGTAGTAAGATACTATCCCTGTCCTGGGGGATTTCACAGTCAAGCTAGGAATGAAAGACCATAGAAATAGAAAACAAACGAACAAAAAAAGTGCATAATAATGTAGCCTGAAAGAAATTCACAACATAGGTAGGTGCTTAAATAGCAGTTCTTTGGCTATGAGTTAGTTTTATTACACTTTCATTACAGCATTAGCATTATAGAAAGATAACACCGTCCATAAAAATGGTACAGTTTCATTGAGGGAACAAACAACAAAATGTTGGAAAATAATTTTAAAGGAGGGGTACTCTTTAGGTCAAAACAGTTTGAATAAATATGTGCAAAGTATTTTTATACAAATGCTAAAGTGGGAGAAAGGAAATAAACATGTTTTGGTCAGTGGAAAACAAAAAGGTGAACTGGCAAAGAGAACAGACCTTTTCATATTTATATAAAATTTTTAAGACAGGATGAATCTAATTAGAAAAGAAGAAAATCATCCCAGAGCAGCACTGACTTTTAAAAAACAACAGGTTCTTCAATTGCTACTTTTTCTGGGTTTGGGTCACTAGAAAAGTCTCCAAATTACAAAGTGACTAAAGCCTTGCCTAAAGCTCCTCCTCTAGGAAGAAATGGATTCAGGGTAAGGAGCTAGATCATCAAGGATGGTCTCTGGGTGCACCTGCAGAAGAGGTGACAGAGGGGCAGAGGAAAGCCCACAGTTTCCGTATCTGCAAATCTTTTGTCTCCATCCCTTTTCTCTTGTGGTTCCTTTCTGTTCCTAATCCTAATCTCACTTCCACTAGGTTTTCAGCTTTTTCTGTGAGTTGTTTTCCACTCTCCACCTTAAATGCATGTTTTAGCCTCTAAATTCACTTTGATTTTTCTTATTTTTATTTTAATTTTCAAGTTTATCTCTTAGCTCTACTATATTTTTTTAAAGTAAGCTCTCCGCCCACCGTCGGGCTTAACCTCACAACTCTGAAGAAGATCAGCATGCTCTACTGCCTGAACCATCCAGGCACCCCTAAATACAGTATCTTGGATTCTAATCCCAATTGTCATTTTTCTTTTTCTCTTTACTTTTGATCTTTTATATCTCTTGTCTTAAATCTTTTGTGGACCTGTTTCCTTTATTATATTTTATTTTGGTTACTGGTCTTAAGCCTAAACTCAAATTCCATAGCAATAGAGGCACCTGGGTGGCTCAGTGGTTGAGTGTCTGCCTTTGGCTCAGGTTGTGATCCCAGGGTTGTGAGATCAAGTCCTGCATCAGGCCCCTTGCAGGAAACCTGCTTCTCCCTCTGCCTATGTCTCTGCCTCTCTCTGTGTGTTTCTCATGAATAAATAAATAAAATCCTTCAAAAAAAATTTTAGAGCAATAATCGATCAATTATTTACATCCATTATTTTCTCTTTTGAAGAGACTACCAGCTTTAAGATGTTAGCTTGGAAGAGGGGCTGTCAGTGTGTCAGACTAAGGAGGATGGACATTATCTTTCTCCTAGCTACCCTAGCATCTTCTAACCATGGGTTCATAAGTTTGACCTGACAATACCAAATACTCACAACTAAACAACATTAAAGTTAGGACTAATATATATTAAATTTCAGTATTTGCAAAATTAACCAGAATGAGAACATCCTTTGATAGAGTCCTAAACCTTAACTTCAAACTGAATTTATCTCTTACTCTTGATCCATATTATCTGTCCTAGACAAAACCTAACTAATCCTATGAACCCTGAGCAAGTTCCTCTGCTCGATCAAAAGGGTTTTGGAAAAACATGTTTTTCGAAACTAAAGACACTTGGCTTTTAATGTTGCCTTTTTTGCTTAACTGGTCAAGCTCTAGCTCACACATCACCTAAACGTGAAGTCATTTATCCCCTTGTATAATAAACCAAGAGCTGCATCATGATCATGGCTCTCTCAAGATGCATTTATTTTTTTTTTCAAGATGCATTTAAATGCTAGCCCTTTGTATTTGCTTTTTCATCCCTAATAGATGGTAAACTTTTCAAAAACACAAAAATAAGATTTTTACTTGAATTCCTTTTGTGACACCAAGTATCGATTTGTACATATCTAGTATAATGGTGGTTTTAAATTTATAGCCACTTGTTTTTGTTTATAGCTATTTCAGGAGGAAAAAAATGCAGTCCTTTCTACCAAATCTTTTATGTCTCACATCTTCTAGAGTTATTTGCTTTTATAATCACATTATACTGCACCTGGTGCATATTTCCATCTAAAGTATTTGACAGAATCGCACACAAAAATGAAAGAAAGCACATGAATATCAGAAAACCCTTCATATATATGATGTCAACTCCCCAGACATCCTAAGAGATTCGGCCTCTAGTGCAGTATCTTACGGTCATGATTTTTGAATGGTCCTAAAAATAGATGTAAGATGCTTTCCAGGAAACTTCAAGATAATGGAGATACTCAGAAATAACTTTGGCTTTGAACTTTGTCCCTTATTTTAGAGTATAAAGAGTCCAGTTATTTGACATTTCCTTCCCCAAGGCTACTATGGCTTTGGCAACCCTTCAAGCAGTTGTTACTACTAATGGCAGAGTAGAACAGGAAGTAGAAAATTCCTAAATACCCTCAGTTTGGAGTGTAAAGATTTGTTGTAGGCCAGCCTACATGAAATATCAGAGTGTGGGACCTGCCTTGGGGGAATGAGACAATACATTTGAAAGCAAGGGGTTAAAAAAGAAAAAAAAAAAAAAAGAGAAAACCTTTCCCAATTCATCGATGGGTTAAAAAAAAGTCTAGAAAAATACTACCTTTTTTTTTTTTTTAAATCAAGGAAATTGTTTTGTCATCTCTGAAACCCAGGGAAGTAACAGAAAAAAGACTGCTAGTAAAACCCAAGCGACAATCATGTTAGGTTCCCAATAACATTTAAGAGTTTATCCTTTGCCCTCTTCTATTCCCAGAGCCTCTCTTATTTTAGGACAACTGCCCTCTCTGGCTAATCAAGGGCCCACAGTCAATTCCTCTCAGGGAGAGCAGGCAGCAAGAGAATCTGAGAATACAGTGTCTGAAGACTGATACAGCTGGGTTCTCAGGATGGCTCTATGCTGCATACTACTGCATATCTTCCCTTCTATGGGACCGAGTTTTTCTTCTGCTAAATAGCAATAATAATTAACTTCCCAGGGTTTCTATGGGAATTAAAATAGCTAATAGGAAGTAGAAACCCAAGCAAAAGTTCCCTTGCTTCCCTCCCTTTGCTCTTTCTGTATTAGTTGGGGTTCTCCAGAGAAACAGAACAGTAAGATGTGCATGTGTGTGCGGAAGGAGAGGAAGAGAGATTAAGAGATTCTGTTTAAGGAATTAGTTCACAGGACTGTGGAGTTGGCAGGTGTGAAATCTGCAGGACATGCCTGCAGCTGGAGCACCACGAAGAGGTGATGTTGCATCTCCATTCTGAGGATGATCTGGAGGCAGAATTCCTTCTTCCTCAGGAGACCTCAATCTTCTGCCCTAACTGCTTGGAGCAGGGACAGCCACATTATGGAGAGTAATTTGTGATTTAAATATTAATCACATCTAAAAAACACCTTTCTAGCAACATAGAGACAGATGTTTGACCAAAAACTGGGGACCACTGCCTAGCCAAGTTGACTCATACTATTAACTATCACAGTCCCTAATGCACAGGCAGTGTAACCCCATTTCACGGCAAACTCAACTCAGAAACCCCATGTTCTTGTGTACCAGACAGCTGAGTCCTTTACCAACAAAGGCAGGTAGGAAAATTGCAGCTCCTCAGAATACAAACAGGCCTCATCCATTCATTCAGCTCAACTAAATACTTTCTCAGTGCTAGCCCCTTTGGTACATATTTCTTGTCTAAAATTAATGGACCTGCCCTTATTTCCCACCAGAGCATAAGGGAGTATCATGCAAACTGTAACAAGGGACCCTGCCAAAGTTCAGGGAGTAAAAGAAAGCCTCCCTCGGAAAGTGATATTTAGGCCGGGAACTGAAGGATGAGTATATCTTAATTATACTCTAAGCATAGGGATAAGGGAAACTAGAGATCCTAATAGAAGAAAGAGCTTACATGTGCACCCTGAGATTTATAAAGGAGTTTAGTAATAGTCACCTAGGCAGATGATGGGAATAAAGACTGAGTAAAAATGAGTCTTTCTTACGGTTTCAAATTTAAGAAAACTGGGGTGAGGGTGGAGTGGGAGACACTGTTTCCCCACACCAACAAGCAATTCTCTGGACAGCAGCTAGCTGTCCTAGAATTTGACTCAATTCTGACACTATTTACCCAGAGACAGCAACAGATCCCATAAATTAAAGGTTCTGCCCCAAAAGATTGCCCCTGATACACAAATGTGAGATGCCAATCACAAGCCCAGGTTGTTACCTGTACTTCTAACAAACTGGCTATAAATGAGAGGTTCCCAAGACCCCCTCCTCAGGTTTGATAATTTGCTAGAGTGGCTCACAGAACTCAGAAGCATTTCACTTACTAAGTTTCTGAGTTTTTTTTAAAGATTCTATTTATTCATTCATGAGACACACAAAGAGAGGCAGAGACATAGGCAGAGGGAGAAGCAGGTTCCCTGTGGGGAGCCTGAGGTGGGACTGGATCCTAGGACTCCAGGATCACTCCCTGAGCTGAAGGCAGGCGTTCAACCACTGAGCCACCCAGCGTCCCTAGATTACTGGTTTATTATGAAAGGATATAACTCAGGAACAGCCAGATTGAAGAAACACATAGGGCAAGGTATGGGGAAGAGAGTTTCTAGATCTCCTTTAGGCACTCCAATCTACCAGCACCTCTACATGTTCACCAACTTGGAAGCTCTCTGAACTCTGTCCTTTTGGACTTTTAGGAAGGCTTCATTATACAGGCAGGATAGAACAAATCTCTCTTCCCCTGAGGTTGGAAAGGAGAGTGCATGGTTACTTAAAGTTCCAACCTTCTAATCACATCACTAGTTCACCTGGCAGGCAGCCCCCATCCTTATGTTACCTAAGGACTACGTAACAAAAGACAGTGTAGAAGACCAAAAATATATTTCTTATAAATCACAATATGCACCTTCCTAATATAAGTTCCTGTACTAATGATTTTGGATTACTAAAATCAACATTTCTCAGACTTTCTTATAAGTAGTTTTTTTTTTTTTTTAAGATTTTATTTATCTATTCATGAGAGACACAGAAAGAGAGGCAGAGACACAGGCAGAGGGAGAAACAGGCTCAATACAGGGAGCCCAATGTGGGACTCAATCCCGGAACTCCAGGATTAGGCCCTGGGCTGAAGGCAGGCACTCAACTGCTCAGCCAACCAGGCATCCCTTATAAGTAGGGTTCTTGATGTAACTTAGTTTCAGCTTATTAGACACGGTCTTATAAGATTTGGTAGAGAGATGATACCTGCCATAAGGATGCCCATTAAAGCATCTTGTCTATGAGGGCATTGGTTTATTAATGATGGTTGTCAAGGGTACCTGGGTGGCTCAGTCCATTAAGCACCTGACTTCAGCTCAGGTCCTGATTTCCAGGTCCTAGGATGGAGCCCAATGTCTGGCTTCATGCTCAGTGGGGTGTCTGCTTATCCCTATCCCACTTCCCCTCCCTCTGCTTGTGCTCTCTCTCTCTCTCTCTCTCTCAAATAAGTAAATAAAATATTTTTAAAAAATGGTCGTCGAAAGATAGGGCTTCAGTTTTTGCCTTTAGCAAAAGCAGAACAGTTTCAAGCCAATATTGACCTGGTAATTTCCTGTTCTCTGAATTGTGTAGCAAAAGGAATCATCAGTTTATTTATATTATATAGTATTTAGTAACTTAAAACCATAAACATTTATAATTTCTTGATTATGTGGATTGTTTGGGTGGTTCTCCTGATCTTAGGCTCAGACTAGGTGATGACATATGTGGGGCCATGGCTGGGTTGGTGAGGATGACTGGGTACAACTGGGATACCTAAAATTGCTGGGTCATCTCTCCTGTGGTCTCTCAGTTTCCAGGAGGCAAGTTCTAATTGCAAGCATTTTTCAATTCCCATTAGCCAAAGCAACTGTACTGTGTTTTTCAGACACAGTACATTTGACTGAAAACATGGCAACAATATTTTGCAGCTCTCCCATTCAATTGTCTGTTTCCCCACCTCTTGAATCTGAGCTAGCCTTGTTATTTATTTTGACAAATAAAATATGGTAGAAATAACCACACAGCTTAGAATTCTAGGCATGAAGAAGACTTGCAGTTTTTGCTCTTGCTTTTTTGGAACCCTGAGACAACCATGCTGTGAAAAAAACCAATCTAGCCTACCAGAGATCGAGGACACATGGAGGAAAGCCATCATGTCCAGCTGTTGTGAGTAAAGCCACCTTAGACACTTGAGCCCCAACAGAGTATCAAAGGAGAGGAGCAACATGGGCTGCTGTGCTGCAGTGCCCTTCAACTATATGAACATGTACTCCTAACAAGCCTTTTGTGCTTAAATAGCTACAGTGATTTCTGTGATTCGTAACTGAACTTTGACTTATTGCAATTTTTATTATAATGTATTACAGCATTAAATATAATATCTTCTGAGATTGGAAAGTCATAATATGATTATATAGTACTTTCCTATATGTTCTTTACGCTCACTGTAAAAAGTATTAGAAATCAACATTGGGAAGCAAATTAAATCAATCCATAGTCCTACAAGAGGTAAGGCTATTAACATTTAGGTGCGTTTCCACATAGTCCACAGACAAATACATAATTTAAAACCAAACTTTGAAAAAAAAAAAAATAAACTTTGGGGGCACCTAGGTGGCTCAGTTGGTTAAGCATCTGCCTTCTGCTCAAGTCATGATCCCAGAATCCTGGGATCGAGCTCTCCCTGTTGAGCAGGGAGCCTCCTTCTCTCTCTCCTTCTGCCTGCCACTCCCTCCACTTCTGTTCACTCTCTCTAAAAAAATAAATAGATAAAACCTCTTAAAAATTAAAACAAAACTTTGGCTTATACATTCACAATTTTTCTTTTTTTTCACTTAACATTATATCATGGTCTTTTTCTATGTTACCAAATATTCAAAACTATGAATTTCAATATTCATATTATTTCATAAAAAACATATCATTAATGAATTAATCATTTACTTATTATAAGGCACATGGATTTTTCCCAAATACTGATAGATGTAAAAATTATGAAAGAAGAGCACATAAAGATTTTTCTGAACATTCAGTTGTATTCTTAGGATGCAGAATTACTAGTTTAAAGCTCTTGAGATATATTAATATATATTTAAAAATATATATTTCTTTTTATGTTTTTTTTTTTTTTTTTACCAATAGTAGTCTAACAAAAGGCACCCATGATATCAATCTATTATTGGAAATTGTTTTGTAAATATTTTTCCCACTTGAAAATTTGGCTTTTAAGGTTTGTTTATAACATTTTCTAATATGTATTGTTTTTTCTTTTTTCCATTTTTGGTAGTTAATTTTATCAAGAATTTATTTTGTATTTCATCTATTTTTTTCCTTAAGGTTAAAATCCTGACATTATTTAAATGTCAATATTTTCTTCCAAATTTTATAATTACACATTCACATTAAACACAATGATCCATTTTACCCATCCAGACTTTTTTCTTTTCCTTTCAGCATAAGATTTGGGAGGAGAATTTAAACTTGGGTTAAGTTTTCCAAATGGCCCTCTAATTTTATGTGTTGAATAGTTAATTTCAACTGTATTTGTTTGTGATACTTGCCTTATCAAATACTAAGTTCCAATTTATACTGGGCTTTATATTAAATTTCCCTGATGTGTCATTTTCTTGGGTAAATACTGATACTTTTTACTTATAGCTTTATAATCACTTAATAATTGAGTTCTCTTCAAAGCTCTTACTGAAAAAAAATTACTAGAATTAAATTTTCAAGACTTTCTATTTAGATAATCCACTGAAATGATTGGGTGCCTGGATGGCTCAGTCTACTAAGTATCCAACTGTTGATTTCAGCTCAGGTCAAGATCTCAAGATTGTAGGATCAAGCCCCTTATTGGGCTCAGTGTTGAGCGTGGAGCATGCTTAGATTCTCTCTCTCTCTGCCCTTCCCCACTTCTTTCTCTTTTTCTCTCTTGCCCCTTTCCTCGCAAAAAAAAAAAAAAAAAAAAAAAAAAAAAAAAATCCACTGAAATACTGACTTTGAAAAAATTCACATTTTTATAATTATTAGATATATCCTCTCAAAAAATACCATATTTCTCCATTTAAAAAAACTGCATTCTTAAAAAATTTGCATTCTTTACCAAAGTGTTGTACCTTTTTTCACATATTGCTAATACACTTTTATTAAGGTTGTCTATAGCTACAGTTATAAAATTTTGCTATTGTTCCATTGTGAGAAGAATTTTTATCATATTGATTTAAATATACATCTGGAATACATATTAATTCTAAGAATTGTTTGGTTGACTCTCTAAAGTTCTACAATCTAAATTCATATTGACAGGTTTCCTAAAGTTTATTTTTGAGTCTATTGCCTTAGCTTATATTTTTTTAATTTTAAGACTTTTTATTTATTTATTCATGAGAGACAGAGAGAGGAAGAGACATAGGTGGAGGGAGAAGCAGGTTCCCTGCGGGGAGCCTGACGTGGGACTGGATCCCAGGACCCTGGGATCATGCTCTGAGCCAAAGGCAGATGCTCAACCATTGAGCCACCCTGGTGCCCCTATTGCCTTGGTTTAAACAAAGGACACAAAACTGCTGGCTCTAAGCACAGAATGATCTATGAATTCATATTTTCACATGCAAATCCTGTTTTAGCAGACACAGAAATCATCAAGTAGTTTGATGTGCTTTACTTTCATTTGTAATAGGGGCATCTGGGTAGCTCAGTTGGTTAAGTGTCTGCCTTTGGCTCAGGTCATGATTCCAGGGTCCTGAGATGGAGCCCCACATAAGGCTCAGCAGGTAGTCTGCTTCTCCCCTGGTCACGCTCTTTTGCTCTCTTTCAAATAAATAAATAAAATCTTTAAATTTGTAATAGTAAATTTTTAGTATTATTGTACTATGAGCAGATGATCAAGTTAAACCTTATCAAAGCCCCCCTTTTAAGTAATAAGTATATTCTTAGTCATTCTAAGACTATAAAGTGATCCTAGCTAATGAGATCAAGTTTAGTCTTCATATATCAGTTGTATTACTTTTTCTCCCTAATTAAAAACCATAACAAAACAAAACAAAGGACTATTTGTGTACAAAAGCCTGTTATTGGTTATGAACCACAACTCTAATCGGTTCCAAACAGACCTACTGATAGTAGCTGGTCAACTTTATATTTATAAAATAGTAAAAGTAATAATATTAATTTGGACCTAATATATTTTTTTGAAGAGTATAGGCCACTTCCCTTCAAGTTATCTAATTACCCTGATCATTGGATTACCCAAATACCATAACTTTTATGCCAAGATTTTTTATTCAGCATTATTTTTTTGGGGGGGTAATCATCCAATTATGCTTATGAAGTTCAAAATATTTACAGTTTTGACATTCACAAGTGTTCACAATTATTCTAAGAGAAAATGAAAGGAGCTTATGCTACACAACAGAATGAAATTAGCAAATGACAACATTGAAAATATAAGATAAAATTGACATTTGCCACTTTCTTAATAGTGCATTAATAATACACATTATTTTTTTTCTTGAAATATCTTTACAGACTGCAAAATATCAAGCATTTTAAAAAAGTATAATACATTATCCTCTGAGGCTTGTATCAAAATAGAAACTACCATTCACTCCCAAACAAATATGACAGTTACAGGTTCCATGAAAGAGTATAATGGTGGGGCAGGTGGTTCTTCAACTCTACTACGGAGGAACAATCTCATGGATATACAGAAACTTAAAGCTGGAAGAGATTGAAGATATATGTCTAAGAGTAAAAACTCCAAATTCCTTTAGCACTCACACACTTCACATAAATATATGAAGTTGCTATGCATAAACTCATACCAAGGGGCAGAGTCTGATGAGAGCTGGTGACCCCTTGCCCTGACTGAAAACATTTCAATTAAGAAATGCTTTAAACACTACACTGATACATCATAACACTTCTCCAGGCAGACTCAGGTCTGCTCATTGATGGTTTTAAAACTCACCTGTAAGAGATTTTAACGCAGAACATGAGACTCACAGAAAGTGTCTAAGGTCATGAAGACCTATGAGTATATTACAGCTAGTCTGGGATACATCCATCAATAATCAAATGACACTACATTAAACCTAAGAACATGTCTATTTATCACAGTTGGTGTTATCAGTTGGTGTTACATCAGTTGATGTACACTTTTAGTTACTCATTATTTATTTATTTATTCATGACCCAGGGAGAGATGCAGAGACATAGGCAGAGGGAGAGGCAAGCTCCCCGCAGGGAGCCTGATGCAGGACTTGATCTCAGGACCCTGGGATCATGACCTGAACAAAAGGCAGATGCTCAACCACTGACCAGGTGCCCTGTGTTAGATAAACTTTTAAGAGATCTTGTTGTATTGCTATATTTGAAAATATAGAAATTAGACAGTTGCATATTGATACTTCTGTGATATAAATTTATATCCATATGCCTACAGCTTATAATAATGTCAAAGTTTACTACATGAATATACTGATAGTAAGTTCCACTTTAAAGATTAAATTACTGAAATTATTTCACCAAGTATTACATTCAGAACAAAGTATTTATAGAGTTCTTAATTTGAAATCATTCAAAACTTAAGTTGAAATTCAAACAAAAAATAGATTTTTAATATTAGCTCCCCCTCATCAAAAGCCCCAACTATGTGATGATAATGATATACATGACTGCTAAACATTATCAGGTAATTATGATGATATGTGGTACTTGGTTAAACAATTTGCACATACATGTCTGTCTGCTTCATTAAACTTCAACACAGTTCTGTGTAATAGATACTTTTTTGTTTTTATCCTCAGAAATATACAAGTCATACTAAGATCTTATAATATTAATCTAGATAAAATGCTTTTGAGAAAAATATTTTGGCCTACTGTTAAAGACTACAGAGGATAACCATCTTTCTTAACTCTTCTTAATCTCTGAAACCCAACGGGCACAATAAAACACACATAAAGGGAAATACTCTACATTTTCACCATAAGCCTCTAAACACCAACTATAGAGAACTTATAAACATCATGGAATGTAAAGTGTTAGTACAGAGGGGGTACTTCATACTCACCTCACACACAAGATAGAGAGTTCCCTAAAGTATCCTGGCCACTCGAGAGGTGATACCTACCTGGTAAATGTGGAAGGGGAAGCAATCCCTTGACTTAAGGGATCCAATGTGATCTGTACACTAGGCATGCAAACACCAAAAACTAAGAGACATGACCTCAGGCAACCACCAGAAAGGAATTTAAAAATATATATATATAGTAAGTATGTGTGGAAAACTATAAATTCTGATGGAAGCTGCTCCAACTTATTCATTAGCAACCACGCTCTCTCCACCCCTAAAATACTTCCTCACATGCTGTCTTCCTATGTAATTTTTTAACAAATATTTGGAGGCAGACAAATGCAATAGTGAAGGGCAATGTGTTCTGGAGGTAGACTGCCTCTGGGAAGATCACCACCATTCTGCTACTCGAAGTCCTTGACAATACACAGAAATTCTTGCTCTCAGCTTCCTCATTTGGGCTAGAACAGCATGAGGACAATGGGATAAGATATTTCCTAAATATCAAACACACCTCAAACATTTTCACATTACTCAAAAGACGCAGATTTTAAGAATGATGGCCCATCAGCTTTATGTAGTAACAATATCATAAGATATTTAAAACTGTGATTATCTATTCTATTTTACAAATGTAGAGCATAGGGGAAATAAAATAAATTAGGACAAATGATAATTAACAAAAGGACAAATATCATTCAGTATATTTTGCTCCATTTTAAAATAACCCTTTTATCCCATGAATAGTATTTCTATGTTCATTCTGCTGACTGGGTGATTTTCCTACTGACTCTCATGCTTTTAGTGAAAATTAAATTGCACAGAAACTGCCACACTGCGGATGTTTTAGTTAGGCTACTTGCAATTTATAGATAATGCTAACTCTAAAGATCACATCTGTAATATACTAAAATATTTGAATCATCTTTGGCTTTTACATATTTAATAATGAAGTTTCTAGATGAAGAAGAAATGGTGGCAGGCCAGATACCCTGTTCAGCTCTTCATATTTAATTCATGTTGAAATCAAGGCAATTTGCTCATTGATAGCTGCAGAATTTCTATTTTAAAATTATTACTATTCAAAGCCATTAATGACTTCCAGAAAATGAAAGCAAAAATTTCAAGCAAGCAATTCTGAATTCTTTCTTATTAAAAGACAAAATGTTTCTTTCATAACCTTGAATTCCTACAACGCACTTCCTTCTATGGGCAGAACATATATGGATATTAATGGCAAATCTCTGCAAACACAGCCAATTTAAAAGGCAGAAAAATGGTTGCATGGTCTTGGATGATAATTTAATCCTATCAATCTCAAGTTGAAAAACTGCTAAAATGATTCATCAATATAAAGTTTTTTTTTCTTCAAATACTAAAGTGTGAGATTTGTGTTTCTACAAAACTCATTATGTAAATTTTTGGTAAAGCATACATTTTAAAATTCTTAGAAGAAAAAATTTTGATTCCAAAATCAAGCACTACTTCCAACATCTTTTCAAAATAGAACTGATGGGGACATGATAGTTACAGTTCTATGTAGATATTCATAAACTATAATCTATTTACGAAAAGCCACCAAAATTATCTTTAAACTCTAAATGGTCTTCTTACTTATGAAACTTTAGAAAAATGAATTAGAATAACAGATATAAGTTAAAAGAAAATATAAGTTGTTTAAATTTTTTTCTTATCTATTTTAGTTTTTATTTTGTGTAACTTGCTAAAAATTGATGAACTGGATACAATGAATATCATCTCTCTGACAATATTATACCATATCTGAAAAGAAATGCAACTTTATATAAATAATATCAATTCTTAAAGTGCCAAATGTTAATTTTTTTTCTCTTTTCATTTTCTCCTATAAGTGAATAGGTCTAGGATAGTAGGATAGGGATCTTATCGTTAATTTGTGGAACTGAGTTAATAAAGACAACAAGCACTATTTTCATGATTCCTTTGTGATACATTTATATATATATATATATATATATATATATATATATATATATATACTAGATTTTTTTAAAAAAAACTATTTATTTTACAGAGAGAGAGAGAGAGTGTGGCCCAGGGAAATGTAGAGGGAGAATCTCAAGCAGACTCCTTGCTGAGTAGGGCTCAATCCCACCAGCCTAAGATCATGACCTAAGCCAAACCAAGAGTCCGACACTCAACCAACTGAGCCACTCAGTTGCCTCATAGATAATAGATTTTTAACAGGAGTAAAACGGTATTCTTATAAATGAGACATTGTGGCAAAAATTTTCTATAACAAGTAGATTTTATATTCTAACATTATATGTAACACATATATAATATATAACAGCTTCATATTTTGACTCTTCTTGGCTTTCTTTTTTGCCTTACATAGCACTATTTTGACTCCCAATATTAGATTTTATAATGCTTTTGGAAAACATACAACTTCTAAAATGTATGTCCTATGATGACAGCTTTAAAGTCCTCACCAAAAAATCTAAAGCCTCAAGATCCCATTTTTACCTCTTATCACCTGAATACTCTTGAGGGCTCCCAATGATCTTGCCCTATCCTGTAGACCTCAATTCTCTCTCTCTCAGGTAATTATCATTTTTGATCATATGAAACAAATTATTCCCCTGAAAATTAACTTTGGCTACTTTCTACAATTATTTACTATTTTTCTCCAAAATTATTAAACATGCATTACATGAAAAGGACTATTCTAAACTCCTTACACTTAATTGTTTATGTGGCAAGTCCCATAGCTATTAAGCGACAGAACTATAATATGGAAGTCTATTTGCTTTTTCACAGGACATTGCCAATTTAATTATCTGCCAAAACCTCAGACTCATCATTTCTGAATCATACTGTATTCAATTTAAACCAGCTTCTCTTTGAAAATTCCGATCTTGGGCCAAAACCACAATCATCCTAATTCATGTCTTTTCTTTTTCCTTTCTGGTGCTTTATTTAAAAATGTGTCACCTCATGACATTTTAAATATCTCAAAGTGATCAAAATCCTTTTCATTATTGTTTTCCAATTACTACTATTTTAGTCATATTATCTTTGGATTACTACGTAAGTGCCATCACCAGTCCCTTCGAGATGTCTGGTACCCTAGATCCTTTCCCAGATACTCTAATTCCATTAGTTTACACTTCATTTAACCTCTACCTTCTTCCTAACAACTTCTTGCCTGCCTCCTACCACACCATCATCAAATTCCTTCTAAAGCTTCCCATTGTACTCGGATCAAAATCCAAGATATCTAGCCTAAATAAAGAACCCTCTGATCTGTCCCATCTAAGTCTGAGTGCACCCATACCTCTTATAATTCAACCTCTACATCTTTCAAGAATAGTCTGTAAACATTTCCTATATGTTAAAGCTATTTCTTTCATCTAAGTTATATTCTTGCCAAACTTTGAAAGCCCAATCTAAATCCTAATGGCCATGGACCATATTGACCTTTCATTTTTAACTACCTATAGTGCTTACTTCTTCCAATAATTGCAGAAATCTTAAATATTCTTCTCACTTTGGGTATATGTTAAATATATTCTTGATTTCTATTATATGAATCTAATTTCAAAGTCAAGAACATAACATATGCAACTGACTTGCATTTCTAGCTCATGTCACGGCATAACTAGAGATACTTCTTGGAAAACAAAGTTCTAAAACAAGCATTTTTGTATATAAAACAACTGAACTCAGTATACTACAAAACCCTGAGACACTATGTGTATTCTAGTGGTTATGTATTTGTGAACTATTATATAAAGTTCATCTTCGTATGATTTGCAAAAGGATCTCAGACAAAGAAAAAGGACAATACCAAGAATCATTTTCTTTCAGCCAATTATTCAACCTATCTCATATAAATTATGTATATGCCTCTACAACCACTATATGGCATGAATTAAATTAACTTTTTGCTAAAGAGAAGCAGCACCTGGCAAAACTCAATCCTATTCCTTGACAAAAGTTTAAAAACTAGAATTACTATTTCCATAAGAGTAACTATGAAAACAATATACCTTGCTATGCTACTGAAGCATTTAGAGATGAGACATTTTATTTTATATTTTTTATTTTTTGAAGATTTTCTTTATTTTTTAAGTTTTTATTTTTTTTACATTTTTAAAATTTTAATTCAATTTGACAAGAGATGAGACATTTTAAAAGAAATCCATTATGCATTATTTTACACAAACTTCAACTTTAACTTTAATTATTTTCACTCTAGAGATTTAGATATACAGGAGTAAAATTTTAAATGGAAGGGTATCAATTTGAGTGATTTTGAGGAACTTGAAAGGATAATTCACCAACTCTGATGTTTTCAAATATGAGTATAATAATCATTTATTTTTTTAATTTAAATTAGAAAATTAATTTTTTCACTGGGATCTGAGCATGCAAGCTCACTTCAAATTTTTAACTGAAAGCATTTTAAAGTTATCAACATAATAAATGGAAATAGGATAATTAATACATAGGGTGCCTGGGGATCTTCAGATCAGGTCATGATCCCACCAAGCCCCTGCTCAGCCTTAAGTCTGCTTCTCCCTCTCCCTCTGCCCCTCCCCCCCGGTTCATGCTCTTTCACTCTCTTCCTAGCACTCTCTTGCAAATAAATAAATAAAATCTAAAAAAGAAAAGAATGAATACATAAAAATAGGTCCATTTGAAAAAGTAAACGCAAAAAAAAGTCAACGCTTATAGTATTAAACATGCTATAGATACCTACATACTATACACACAAAATTTGTAATTTAACAAATACATTAAACATCTTTAAAGGTGTGTGCTCAGTCCTTATCTACTAATCAATTCAACACTAACGTTGTACTAAATATGACAGTGGCTTTTACTATGATACTGTTTATTTCCTTAAATGTGTTTATGTGAATTACGAAGAAATTCTATCGTAACTACCTGTGTCAACTATCAAGAGTTAGCTTTCTTTTCTCAATTGATATTAATGACATTGAAATCTCATTTTAATCAGCTATTTATATTTTGCATATAAATATCAGTTGATACTGTACAATTAAGGACTCTCAAATCTTCTTTTCTTAAGCCAATCCTTATAGCAAATGAAAGCAAGAATTAATAGTAGTTAATCCTTCCTAGTGTTTGTGTGTGCATGGGGGATCAGAGTAAAAGATGGTTACTGCTGGGTTAACTTTCATTACTACAGCTGTTAACCAGATGTTCAAGACAAATGAATTGCCTGGGAATGTTTTTCTAAATTCTTCTTCTTAATCTGTTAAATTATGCAAATGCTAGAATATTTTAATCATGTACCTAAAGTTCTGCTACAAAATTAGTATGATATAAGAATTCTGGAATAATTCAAATATGATACTTTTTAAAATTATAAAGTATAAAAATAATTATGCAGCTGACAGAATATGAGATATATTTGTGTTGTAATAAAAATGTAGTACGTATAAAAAATGAGAAACACAGACTAAAATTCTATTTATTGAAGAATATGTTTTCCTAGCACATGTAAATGTGAAAGAAATTCAAGAAAATATAAAATACATGAAGAGAAAATGGAAATAAGTCCTATATCTTCTAATATATGTGCACTTTTCAGATAACTATTTTTCAGTTATCTTTTCCTCTTTTTGTTTTATGACTGACATTGACCTACATAAAGTCTCTAAATTCCCCTTCTTAGAATAAATGGCATAGCTGTTCTTTTTATGAATTAAAGTAATTTTGTTTTGATTACTTCCTCTCAAGAAACCCTTAAATTTCCAAAACATTGAATCTCTATCATTCAAAAAGAAAAGTTGGCATCAGCTTGATTTTCAGTATTTTGAGTGTTATCACAAGTAAGAAAATTCCAAAGAATGATTTTAGTCAGAACAGATCAGGATTTATTCTTTTTCCCAGTTGGGTAGTATTCATTTTCAATGCCCAAGCAAATAAAAGTTGAGAATTTAAAAAGAACTTATCAAAATTAATTTAAAGACAAAGATTAAATAAAATATTCCCTAAAGTAGAGGATGAACTTTTCACCTCTGCTTCTTTTTATAAGTGTGCTGTATTTTCTAGTATTAGAGATGCTTAATCTAACTATAAACTATTTTTATCTAATGTAAATGGCATCTTACCAACCTAAAATCATTAACTTAAACAAGAAAAGATCATTGTAATTCTAATTTTATTTTGATCTTCTATGATGGTAATTACAGGAAAGATTAAGCACCTCATTGTGTTAATGTGGTGCTAAGTGAAGTTCAAGGTAATTAAACCAAAGTCTTTACCATCTATACTCTTGAAACCTTAGAAATTCCTATTTTTATAGGAGAAAAAAAAAACACTACACTTATCTAAATGAATATTTACATTAATTGCAAATGTAAAAATTTTAAAAATGTGTATTTATGAGTAAAAAAGTGTTTTTTATAAGCATTCTATGTCTCCGAGTAGGTCAAAATCAATATTGCTATTTTAATCACTTGGAAATTCCTTGGGAGAGATTATATTGAAGAAGTCTTAAATAATGGACTTTGCTAAAGAAGAAAGCTTCTGGGGCAGCCCAGGTGGCTCAGGGATTCAGTGCTGGCTTCAGCCCGAGGTGTGGTCCTGGAGACCTGGGATAGAGTCCCACATCAGGCTCTCTGAATGGAATGGAGCCTGCTCCTCCCTCTGCCTGTGTTCTGCTTCTCTCTCTCTCTTTCTGTGTCTTTCATGAATAAATAAATAAAATATTTTTAAAAAGAAGAAGAAGAAAGCTTCTTTATTCGTGAGGATCTACACACAGGCTACAGTTTGGAAAAGACTAAGATTCAGAAGGAGCATTAACACATTGGAGACTACTAAATACATACAAGGAAATGTATTTTGGAGAGTTTAAGATAAAACTTTACAGTATTTTAAGGCATCTTATAGTTACAAAGTATTGCATGAGTTAAGCACCATTTGAACTACAAATATTAGATCGTATATATCTTTATGGATTGGCTATATATTGTTAAGGATTAAGAAAAGGAATCAAATTCAGCTCCTCCCCTTTTCAGTGTGATACTGGGCCTTATCAGCCTCCCTTCCTAAGGGACTTGCTTATACAATTGCTCCCAGCAATGTCTACTATCTGCGGTCAATTTCTATTAACGGATTTCTAAAGTAGCCATTCCCCACCCATCTCAAGTTCACAGAAAAGCTTATGACACTGGAGGTCAAAGTTGTTTGATGCCAGTTTAGAAAGCTACAAGGCGAAATAAATATTTAGGCTGATACAACCTAAATGAAACAAGGTTTGTTTAAAAAATACGTATATAGTTCCATCTATTAAGTTTGCTATACTTGATGAAAAGCACAAAACTGAGTGCTTCTAAAAAGTGTTCCCCAAGTATTAGGTTTGCCAAAACCAACAAGTTGATGAATTTTTAAGTAAAAAGTATCTGCAAGCATTTTATCTACTAAAACCAGTGAGTAATCCCATTAAAACAATTGCATGGCTGGCTGCTAGAACACATTTGTCCTCTGAAACATTCCCACCTGTGACCTCTAAGGGACCGGTTTCAATCTGTAGTCTGTAGTCTTTTTAAAATGGATACAAAAATACTCCATGAAATTATGAAGCTCTATTAACATGCTTCTATATTTCAGTCAGTTTCAAAATCTTTTTTTTTTTAATGTTTATTTATTTATGATAGTCACAGAGAGAGAGAGAGAGAGAGAGAGGCGGAGACACAGGCAGAGGGAGAAGCAGGCTCCATGCACCGGGAGCCCGACGTGGGATTCGATCCCAGGGCTCCAGGATGGAGGCCTAGGCCAAAGGCAGGCGCTAAACCGCTGCGCCACCCAGGGATCCCTTTCAGTCAGTTTCAATACTTAAACTTACATGATGCAAAATTTACCTAATTTGTACTCCTTAAAGATAAATACACTTACTTTTCATTACTTGCTATGACACAGAAAACCTTGCTTATTTACATGTAGCCTTTGCCCCCTAGAGGAAAATAAGTAGTTCTGTAAGATTACAACTTCTCCCAGTTTCTTCTTGGTCAGCATTTATCTGTACTCATTCTCCTCTAATGCTAACGCTTGATTTTCCAAAGAAACAAAGGGAAGAAAAGATGTGTTTATTTTCAAACTCTTTTTTTCTGATTGACCTAAGAATATAATCTCACAATGAAGTGATTCACCATATTTCCAATCTTCCTCTGCAGATGAGGAAAGCTAGAGCTGAATACAACTGAAGTCATACTTTATTTTGGGCAGCCTAAAATTTAAGGTTTTCCATCACTTAAGCTGAATTAAGAGAATTGACCACTTCCACCTTATTCACCTTGTTAGTCTTAATGTTGTGTTTTGTACAGACTACATTTTTAAAAAAATGGCATAGAGATGATGTCTCTTTTACAGACACAGAAAATGTGATTCTCAAACATGAAGCAAACTGCCAAAGGTCACAAAGCTAGTGGAAAGCAGAGCTGAAAATCAAACTGAAATGTTTGAATGTGAAGCTCAAACTGTTATCGCTTCTACTGATTTAGAAAATAAAAAGAAAAACGAAGGGAATAGACTGTTTTCCCAAGGACAGATGATCAGAGTCTTACCTAAAAATATAAAGCCCAACAATCCATCCAACAATTTGTGATACTGAGCATCATAAGACAAGACCATTATTTCACATGAATATATGCCAATGAACTTAATTAATAAACCTAATCAAATTTGCAAGTTACTGTGGGCAACAGTAAGAACATTTTTGGATGCTGCTTCCCCTTTTGTAAATGGCCTACATGTATAGTACAGTTTGATTCTCCATGCAACCGTAGGAGTTTCAGACAGCCATTACTATTTTTACATCTGAGCAAACTGAAGCTCCAGCTCAGAGGTGACTTGACTTGTCTGACATTACTCAGACAGTAGTGGCAAATTTCATCCAGAAGGCAGTCATTCAGTCTTCCAATCTAAGTGCCCTTCAAATACAAAGGACTATAGAGAGTTAAAAATCTAATGTCACATTGCCGATTCTCTTGTTTAGAATGACAAAAATAAAAGTTTGATAAAAATTGAAAGCAAAGGGGCATCTGGGTGGCTCAGGCGGTGAAGCATCTCTACTCTTGATTTCAGCTCAGGTAATGATCTCAGGGTCATGGGATTGAGCCCCAAATGGGCTCCACGCTTAACACAGAGTTGGCTTGAGATATCCTCTCTCTCCCCACCAAACTGCACTCAAATGTTCTATCTGTCCCTTAAATAAATAAATAAACCTTTAAAAAACTGAAAGTAAAAAAATGTATGATCTTTTGAAAAATATAATATGGATTTATATTTCATTGACATTTTCTTACATCAAGTCTTAAATGATTAAAAAGCAGGCAGCAAGCAAGACATTTTTCCAGGAGATCTGACTCTGCTCAGAACGAAAAAGGGATTCACTGCAGGCCAAGACATACATTATAGTTTGTTTCATTTTAATATGCATATCAATCCTTAGGAAAAAAAAATCAGGATATACACTTTGATTTAACCAATAAATTCATATTGGTTTACTTATTTAAACCACAATATTATGGAGAAATGATTAGACAAAGGGACATAAAAATTTTCTGGAAAATACCCAGAAGATGAAGTTGCTTAGGAAGACAAAAATTAACACCACTTGTTGATTCAAGGGGATCCGGGTCTTCAGGAAAAAGTCAGTTGGGGCAATCATCCTTTGTCAAACAATCCATAAATATCACTGACCTGTCCATTTTAAGAGGAAAAGTGATGATGTTGTGAACATGGTGGTTCATTTTTGAAATCAGGAGTAAAGGAGAATAGACACAGTAGCTTAACTCAAGACTGTTTTTCTCAGGAACATGAGCATTCAGAAGGAAAAAGGGATTAAAGATACAGTGTATTTCTATAGACTAGGTGATCCAGAGGCATTTTAATTTCTGAGGTCAATGAAATGAATTGATTACTTTTTATCATGAATCAAAATTTTATTTGCTGTATTAAAAAACCCTAATGCAGTAAGGGTTCCAGAATTGTCCAATTAATGCAAGTTAACATGAACTGAGTCTCTACTATACAGTCCAAAAATCATGCTAAGTATTTTACATTAATTATTTTATTCAATCTCTTAGTTACCTCACTATAATAATCATCTCTTCACAGACAAAGAAGCCAAGGGTGACAAAAGTGTAATAATTCCCAGGGCCATAAAGTCAAAAGCAGAGAAAATGGGATCTGAACTCAGGAAGTCTAACTCAACTACTATAAAATTACCTTTTATGAGGAAATATCTAAAATCTGAAACTGAATTTATAAGCTGTGTGAACAGCTGTGTGATGGGTGGGACCTAGTAAGTACCTAAGTGCCAAAGAACGAAAATAATCCATGAATAAAGAGAATTTAAAAGAGTCTTAATTTGTTGTAACATGATATATGTGAATTTTTCAGAAACTTAAAAGAAAATTGCTTACTTTTTTTTTTTTTTAATTAAGTAGGCTCCACACCCAGTGTGGAGCCCAACGTGAGGCTTGAACTCAAGATCCTGTGATCAAGATCAGAGATCAAGAGTTAGATACTTAACTGACTGGGCCACCAGGTGCCCCCACTTTTGAAACTAACATTTGTTTATAACTTTTAGAAATCTGCTTGGCAAATGATTTACTCTTAAGTCCTAAGTAAAACTTCAATTTCTGATATTCAAGATCCACAGAATACTGCTCTGAATTTTTTATTAAAAACACTCCAAGTGAATTTTTGAATAGATTAACTTCAAGCTTAACTGTTACAAAAAGTATTTTTATTCTTTATCGTTCCTATGATCGTCTAAGTCACTCTAGCTAGTTAGACATATTTAGCGCATATTTAGTTAATAAATGCAGCTTAAAATATATCCTTAAAAGTGAAAAATGTCTATCTTTTCAAATCATATATAATACTTGTGATCATTTAATGTCATAAATCCATATATAAGTGAGTACTTGTATGTGATACATATCAATATAAACATGTGGGAAGTGAATTGACAGTTCACTCCACCCTTGGATTTTCTTCAGAATACAATACAAAATTGAAAAGAAAAAGAAAAAAAGCTTTGGTTTCTGTTTTCCCAGTTGCTTAATGGTTCTGTACCCCTCTTTGAATCCTGAGGTATGTCTCTTATAATTAATGAGCATACCATAATCCAAACTTCTTGAGCACGAGAAAGCCAGAAAAATAATGGAAGGCACAGCCCAGTAGAGCAAAACCTGCTAGTGTACACTAACATTGGGAAGAATACTTCACTCCCCCCCTCAGGAACCCACACAGGCTTGTTTATAGTTCATAGCAGCCTACTTTTCCCCCCGCCTGTCTCTCATGGGAGGTTAAGAATACTTCTCAACGTGACAAAAACCCACCTACTCAAAGGGAAGGTTAATTATTGCTCCATAATTAAACTCGCAAGAAAATTGTTAAGATTAATGAAGCAGTGCTTACTAAGTGATTACAAGCTCTCCATGAACTACCACAGAAATATCTCTTTACCAAAAACACCAACACATATATTGATAAGAGATTTTGCACAAATCATTTTAGTGAGGAATCTAGATCAACATATATAAATCAAACCTATGTATCTAAAAAGAAAAAAAAAGTAACATAAAAGGAAGAAAAACAGGGAGGGAAGGAAGAGAGAATGGAAACAGCAGGACAAGTTTTACCTTTCAGTAAGAACTACCATGCTAAAATAAATTTTTTCTACTTAGTTCTGTGATAATTATGACTCAGCAAAAGACTACCACAATACCCTCTCCAATCTGAGTAAGGTTGAGAATGCCGAAAAACCTAACAACTTTTTGAATAAATACCAAAAGAATGGTCTCTTGTAATATAAATGTACAATTACTGTAGCTATTTTAGTATTAATTTTAATTAGGCTAAGACATAAATTACTAACATATTGATAAATAACACCTAAAACAAGTTCCATAGTGTTGCCAGCAATAAATTCAAACACAGCTGCCCAGAGGACATTATGGACTATGCGGGTGAGTTCTTCCTCCCAAAATATCATTGACTGACATGGCCAGCATGTCATTATATTTGAATTACAACATATGTTACCAATGTGCCTAATCACCTTTTAGCAACACCAATCAGCACAACTACTCCCTATCTCCCTAATTGGACATTGTATCAGTTATATATGCTAGGTTAGGCTGTAGTAACAAAGGCAAACCCAAAATTCCCAGGGTCTCAAAACAGAAAAAGTTCTTCCTTGCTCACGCTTCCCAACTATCATGGGTCAGTAAAGGCATGAGGCAGGAGCCTTCTCTCATTTTAGACATTCAAGGACTCAAGATGACCAAGGTGCCCCTTCTCCTCAAGTACAGGTCTCGATGCCAGAGGTAAAGAAACTTTAATGCTTTCTTCCACCCAACCATTAGTGGGCCAGGATAGTAGAAGGCTGGAAATATGAAGAGCCTTCATAACACCTCAATTATCCACTCATATCTACAGAACACCAAAGCTAATAAACTTTTTGCTGTTGTTTTAATAAGTTTTCAGTTGTGGATATCCATTATATGTGAATAATCAAAGGAACTCAAAATAATTTTCACTATCCTATCATCTTTAGTTCATTCCAAGAAGTTTGACAGTTTGCAACTGAACTATTTGGGGATTAACAAAACCACACAGAAGAGTATCAAAATGGACAGCACCAAATATATTACATTTATAAAGATTTAAAATTGGGGCTTTTGTATTTATCAACTAAAGTTAAAGGATTTTAAATATAATATTCATTTTTCTAAATAAAAGAATTCTAAAATAATATTCATTTTTACCTAGGCAAACTAGAATGTGAGCCAGAGGCATAACTGGAATATGCAAATGTGCAGGAGGGATGGAAACCTAAGAAGAGGTTTGGGATTCGGATGACTGGAATGAAAAATGAAGTATTGTGGCATTCATCCAGAGGAACCACATTCAGCCACAGGACAAGCTGATTCTGGAGAAAGTCTGAAAGAAATGTTTACATGACAGCCACTAAAAATGGGTCATAAACATGTCTTATACAACGAGTGTGACAGAAAAAAGAGAAGGCATGGGGATCGCACCTTTAGCGTAAACACAGCATGGCTTCATTACACTAGGTCTCTGTAGAGCAAAGGCAGAAACACTAATGGCAGGCAGAAGATAGCAAGTGACCAGCAAATTGGATGAGACATGGCAGAAAAGTAAGAGAGTCAACTTACGGACATCCCCACAAGGCATCAGAGGTGCCTGAAAGGCATGATGGAATAGGCTGAGGCCTTGCCTGAGTTTTGGGAGTTAAACCCAGGCAAACTTTAGTCTGTTGAATGGGAAGGAGCAGGGGATGGAGAAAAATTAAGCACAGATAAATGGGCCATAGACATGGATCCCAAACAAATTAGGAATTTTGTTCTAAGCAAAATGCAGCAAAAACAAAATGGCAGTTCTTATACATTCTTGGTGATCAAGATGCTAAAAATTTTAGTTTCTCAGAGGAAGAGAAACTAAATGGCAAAATTTTTTTGCCATTAATTTTTCCTATAAGGCTTCATATGGAGGATTTACATTTCTGCAGTGGTTTTGCAAGCAGAGTTGCCTCTGGAGCCCACACAGGAAGAAAGGAGACTGATTAGGCAGGGCTCTAGGCCCCCTGCCCACTTCAACCGAAACAACTCCGTTTTTAAAAATCTTTTTTATATATTGGCTTTTATTTAGAAAAAAATGTTCCAGTGCTGAGAAAAAAAAAAAGTCATATTAATTCACATTCTACATGTACTTATTTCTTTCACCTTAATCAGTTCTTACTACTTAATGGCTCAACCTCTATTCTGCTTCCAAACTCTCTCCATTCCATTTCTGTGGTTTCTGTGGTCTCCGGATACAGAAGCCAGAGGCAAGCACACATAATATTTATTATGCCTGGAACTCAATTGTGCCCTTATCACCAATTGAACACCAAAACATGGTCATGAGAAAATTCCATCAGAAAATTTCAATGAGAAATCATTAAACAGATAAAAGCCATAGGTTTTTAAGACAGCAGATTTTAATATATTACAAATGATGGGGTTAAAATACTCTCTGCTGTGCAAATGGAACAATGATGCTCCACAGCTATTTACTTCATCATGCTTGAAAGTAAAACAACCTACTGAAAATTTTGTTTAAAAAGCAGTTGTGCTTGGTTAATTTCACAGGCATGTGTATTAAAAAATACATACTGTTTGCCCTACAAATGACAAAAACCAAGGCCAGCCAAAGAAAGCTGACCACAGCCTGACATATCTATAAAGAAAGCTGACCTCTCTCTGAGAAGCCAAAGTAAACTCAAATTTCTCAGTCTACAGTGCAGAAGCAGATCTTTGAAAGTTTGCCAGATTTATGTAGAAAGATTACATAAAGTAAACAGATTTTTATCTTCCCAAGGCGCCCTCTTTTCCACACTACAATTGTTATGAGTAGCTACATAAGAAGAAACATTTCCGAAAGAAACCAGTATACAATAAATAGTTGTTATGTATTACTGATTCAGAAAAATCATAAAGCTCTGTTTCAACATAATTGTGTGCACATAATTTTTGGAAATTACTTGGTTTTTTTTTTCCTCTTGAGACCCTTCCTTCATGTGAGAGGCAACAAACAGACTAACACAGAGAAAAAATTTAAAAACTGTAATTTTTATGATGAAACTTCAAAGGCAAACTTAGCTGCCTCAATTTGGTTTTTGTAATGAAACAAAGAAAGAAAAAATGCTTTTTGTGTGTCTTCTTGTTTTGCTTTGAGAGACACAGTGAAATCAATAAGCAAAATGAAACTGAAATTCTATTTTCATTTTACATTTTCCATCATTTCCACTTCCATTTACATTATAATGATATAAAATTACAACAAATCTTAATCTAGTCAGTATTTTTTAAATCTTATATGGGAACCTTGAAGTTATTTGCTTTTAAGGATCAATTCACAAATTTTTTTTTTAATATCCAGGCCAGTTTAAATGTTCTGGGGTCACATCAATGCTGAAAATGTATATATGCTGTATATGAATATATATATATATATATATATATATAAAATTTAAGAATTAGCTAAATAATCAACAAACCAACAAGTAAATCTACAAAAATACTTATAGAGCTTAAATTCAATGGAATTTTAAAGATGAACACATCAATTCTGAGAGAGAATTAAGTGTAAAAAAATACCATTTCTACTGAGCTAAAAAAAATAGGTCAACTGATTTTAATTTTCATTAACTCAATTCTTTAAATTCTTATTTCTTTGTTTACTTGGGCTGGTCTATCTGCAAAAGGGCTAATACTTACATGAGACCTTTAGCACATTAAAGGAAAGGATCAAAATTTAAAATGTGGGTTTCAAGCCAGTCTTATAAGAAATCAGAAATCATGTCACCACCAAAATTATACACCCCTATACTAGTCAGGGTCCCAGTAAGAAAAAGATGGTGTCCTCAAATAAGATAATTTGAGAAAAAAAATCTAGGCATGGATAGTGCTTGGTGAAACCAAGGAGAGAGCACATAGCACTCAGGGTTAGAAACAGCAGAGAGGGGCAGCTGGGGTGGCTTGGCAGTTGAGCGCCTGCCTTCAACCCAGGGTGTGATCCTGGAGACCGGGATCAAGTTCCACATCGGGCTCCCTGCATGGAGTCTGCTTCTCCCTCTGCCTGTGTCTCTGCCTCTCTCTCTCTCTCTCTCTCTCTCTCTCTCTCTCTCTGTCTCTAATAAATAAATAAAATCTTTAAAGAAACAGCAGAGCACTACTACCCACAGGTGGGAGGAGAGAGTGGCTGCCAGAGCTCAAAGGGTAAGTCCACCTGCCTGAAGCTGGGACTGTCAGTGAAGGAGAGAACCCAGACCTCTCCCCCCGCCCCCAACACTATTTCTCAATGTACCATAGAATAAACAATGTAAGACATCCTATTTCCTCAAAACACAGATTTCCCTAGAAAATAATAGTGAAAGGAAATCCTAGATAGGTGTTGCTAAATCAACTTAGTCTACACAGACTCTGAACTTGAAATACACTGCTCTTTAAATTTAATGAGCTTAGACTGAATATTGCTTTTTGAGATTGACATCACAGTGTTTAAATAATATATACTAAATAGAACAAAAATCTAATAGATGAAAGCTTTAATTTGTAAAGATACTGTAAGTAGTATAGTGAAGTATAGTCTGATTATTGTCCTGGCTAGATACCAGATTTTTTAAAAAATTTTTTATTTAATTATTCATGAGAAACAGAGATAGAGGCAGAGACATAGGCAGAGGGAGAGGTAGGCTGCCCTTGAGGAGCGTGATGCGAGACTCGATCCCAGGACCCCAGGATCACTACCTGAGCCAAAGGCAGATGCTCAACCACCGAACCACCCAGGCGCCCCCAGATTTTTTTTTTAATTAAACAGAAGAACTATCAAACAATATTAAGTGACTGTGCCTCTTTCATGTTATACAAATGGTATTAATATAAATCCCCAAAAGACTTAAATTCAGCTGAAATAATGTTCTCATCATGTTTGCAGATTGGGAATCCATTAACCAGGTAATATTTGGACTACGTAACACCTAACAGCCCTCATGCATCTGAGAATTTGTGATTCAGTTTCAAGCACTCCAAAAATAGTGAGAAAACCCAAAGTTCTGAAATTCTCTAGTTTTTCATTTGAACCGATTTGTATTAAATTTTTAGAGAAAGGAAAACCACAGTCTTTAGGGTATTCTATATATTCAGCACACGTCAATGGGACAAATAATATGTGTTTCACACAATTATTCCCCAAATAAAATAATATATGCAACAGAGCCTGGCAAACTGGAAAACATTTCCTCAATGTTAGGTTTTATTATATTCTTTAAATTTATAAACTGTTTATTATAATGCTTTACTCCCTTATATTTTCAGGAGCGATATTAGATGAAGCTTCTCCTTAAAAACATTTATTGGAGGGCAGCCCAGGTGGCTCAGCGGTTTAGTGCCACTTTCGGCCTGGGGCGTGATCCTGGAGACCCGGGATTGAGTCTCCCTGGAGACTCCCTGCGCATGGGGCTCCCTGCATGCAGCCTGCTTCTCCCTCTGCCTGTCTCTGCGCCACCACCCCCCCACCGTGTCTCTCATTAATAAATAAATAAAATCTTAAAAAATATATTTATTGGAGAACAAATTATTGTTTGGATATGCAAGCATAGAAATCAATTTTTAAAAAATTATCAAAACTTTTAAAATTACCTTAAAAGGAAGAAACACTCGTAGAAATGTCATGAAAGAAATACTGTGTAATACCTGGGAGAGATATGAATTACCTAGAAGAGATAATATTTCTGTGACATTTCTATCAACTTAACATATTTATTGCTAAAAAGTAATTTCATCAAGGTAGCCTTCTCTTTTTGATTCTCCAACTTTTTTAATGCTTTTTATTCTGTTTAAGTGTATTTAAGTCATATTCTAAATCAGGTGGTCCTTGAACAACATCGGCTTGAGTTGCACGAGTCCACTTATACATACATTTTTTAAAATAAATACAATATTATAAATGTATTTTCTCTTATGATTTTCTTAATAACATTTATTTTTTCTAGCTTGCTACAAGAATAGAATATATATATGTATATATGTGTATACACACACACACACACTATTTATAGAATTGGTAAGGCTTCCTGTCATTAGCGGCCTATTAGAAATTAAATTTTGGGGGTGTCAAAAATAGTATACAGATTTCCAACTGTGCCCATAGCTCCCCAGATGTTCAAGGGTCAACTGTTTTAAAATCTGGTTGTATCAGTATTCTAATATCTTTTCCATGCACATATTTTTTCTGTTTTCCCAAACAACAGAATATTCCCCAAAGAAACTTATTACCCAGAAGAAATAATTAGAGAATATAATATCCAGGATTAGGTTGGCAGGTAAATTATTTCATTTAACCCAGTGGAAACCAAACAGTAATCATTTTACCTTCATATTTTATAATGTTTTCCAATCATTAATGATTATGTGATGGGGATGGGCGTGGATATGGTGAAAATGCATATCAGCAAACATTTCAGATTTCAGAAAAGACTCCTATTCACTTAATTAATTTTGAGAGAAACAACTCCATACTAATGTACTCATTATGAATTTATTACTTATTGTCTTTCTGTTTATAGCAGAAATACGTTTCTTATTAACCTTTAACATACAGATAGCTAGGTCATTCTCTGCAAGTGAGCAAGATTCCTGAATGACAGTTGAAAGATAATGAACATAGAGCATGTAGCTTTTCATGGGGTCTTAGAGATCACATTTTGTAATTTTCCTTCAAGAAAACATCAGAATCTTCAAATGAGTAGTAAAAAAAATTTGTTTTCAATATCTGAATGTATAAGCCTTTGGGGAATCCTGGGGCTTACTGGTATGTGATTACAATCCAGTGAAAAACATACAAGATAGTCCTACATTTTTTTTCCAAATGGTTTAATATGGACTAGTATTTCAAGATAATTCCTTTTCAGAATACATTTCAAAACATGAGCTTAATTTTGTGTACTGCAGAAAAGAGTAAAATACTCATGGAACTGTTTAATTTAAATGGATTTGCAGGCTATCCACAATGATATCCAAAGGACATCTTTCCAGGCCCAGGGTGACTCACACACCACTAGCTTGATCTATTTGATATATTAGTCATGCCTCCATCAACACATAGGTACTGAGATGCTACCTTTTCTGTATCTATTACAAAATAGACATACATTCAAGATGCTTAATGATCCTTTGTTAAATTCCCTAAGTTCATAAGCAAGTTCATATAATTAAATGACAATCTGCTTCATTATTTATTATCAATTCTCTATTATTTATAGCCAAAAGATAAGAATAAAAAAGACATTCAAAAACTGAATTGAGAGCCTAATGTAACTTGAGCAATGGACTTGTGTTTTACATGTCCAATCCCATTTAATTCAACACTCTACTACCAAAGATTGATGAGTCAAGCTCAGTCACTTGTCAGATGCTACTAGGAGGCTGAGTCACTCTGGGGACTCAAGTGTACCTTACAACAAAATACCTTTCATTTCAATGAAGTGATATACTTAGAAAAATTGCATACCTCTCTGATTTTTATTAGTTAATTGATTTGGGAAAAAATCTCCACAGGGCTGACAGGAACTAAAATATTCCAGGCCATTAATTTTATTAGGCTTTTAAAATTCAGTACATGATGTCATTTCCTGTTCTCCTGTACCCTGAGAAATAAGCATTACCAATCTAATCTGAGAAGAGGAAAGTAGTAATACAGAGTAACAGTTATGATGTGGAAGAGAAGATTCAAACTCAGCTCTTTCTGGTTCAGGATTTTATTTTTTTATTTTTTATTTTTATTTTTTTATTTTTCTGGTTCAGGATTTTAAAGCCAGCAATAATTTTTTGAAAAAGTAAGACAAGTTTATTTTTGAATGAACACTGATTTGAGATCCAAGAGCCATATGACTTTAGGTAATATATACCAGAGTGATTCTAAAGAATACTACGTTTTATAAAAGTATTCAGTTTAACTATAAAATTGCTTCTTTTAGGAATGAAGTCAATAAGGTAATGCACGAAGCTGAAGTCAAGTAAAACTTTCTTGTCAATTTTGGAAGGAAACTACTACAGTACACTTATTTACAGCTATCATAAAAACCCACTGACACATCTTGGCAAATGTGTGCATGTATGAGACATAGGTGTACACACATAAATGTTCATGTTAATATTTTATCACCCACAAAAAATGTGTTGACACATAACGGAATTTTGTTTCACTAAATATTATATATAAATACACACACACACATATATATATGACATCTTAAATTATCAAAATTCTAAAATGACAAAAGTAAGAATTATGGCACTTTTCACTTTACTTGATCAGGCCTACAATTTTAATAATATTCTATTACTACACTTATAAATTATTAAACAAGAGTGAATAACAGAGGTGCTGAACTTGACATGCAGATATTCTTTTCCTCTTTCTTGGAAAGAATTTGCGTGTTTGTCTTCAAACTATGCAAGAGAGGATTTGGGAAATGTCATTACTGTGGAAGTAATGCTAGAGCCAGAGAGAGAAACATAAAGAGAAAGGAAGACAGTTAAACAGGGGTGCTTGGGTGGCTCAGTTAGTTAAGCATCTGCCTTCAGCTCAGGTCATGAACCTGGGGCTCTGGGGTCCTGGGATGGAGCCCCCTTCTTCCTCTCCCTCTGCCCTCACCACTTATTCTCTCTCTCTATCACAAATAAATACATCTTTTTAAAAGTTTTAAAAAAGATAGTTAAGCAGAAATTAGCAAATTTTCTTACCATGCTTTGGTGGGTAGCCATATGTAGAAAGTTATATGGATCATAATCTTTATATATATATATATATATATATATATATATATATAACACATAATCTTTATATATATATATAACATGTATATAAAACTAAGAATATTTCTTAATGATTCTATTCTTCTTGTTAAAAAGTGTTATTAAATAATATGTTGAGATCAGAAGCTGGCATAAGTAATACATTAATGGAATTGGAAATTATATAAATGATAGCTATCTTTCCCTAAATAAACCAGAAAGTAAAAGGTGGCCCCTTTCCCCAAATGATGTAGTTTTATTCTTTTGATTGTAACCAAGGTATTACTATCTTTCCTATTGAGATCTTTTTTGTTTTGTTCATTTAACATTCAATATTTACTAAAACTCTATTGTCATAGACAACTGATGACTCAGTCTTCATGCATGAAGAATTCCCAGGTCTAGTGGAGGGAAATGGAAATATAAATGGGAAATACACAGCAATATGATAAGTGCTAGAACAGAAGTACAGTACATGCAGAGCACCATGGGATGCAGCCAAGGGGCAGACCAAACTCTCAGGCTTTGCATCTTCAAGGAACAACAGACTCATGACGCCTTTCTGTATCTCAATAGAGTGCAGGATCATGGTAGTTATTTACAAAGGAAGTAAGACTCAATGACCATAAAGAGCAAGGTGAAAGGCTGCTGAACAGTTCTGAGGGCAAAAAGAGCAAGAGTAGAAAGAAATAAAAACACTGAGAGAGACACAAATTGCTCTAGATGACAAAATAGGTATCTAGAACTACAAACACACACACAACCCAGGCTCACTTTTACACAGGCACATAGTGAGACTTCCCTCGAGTGACAGAGTATCAAGGATTAGTACAGGCAGCGTGAAAAGACAAATGAGTATGTGTGTTCAGATTTCCTGGAATCTATACAGGGATCCCAATTTCCCTTCACATAAGTAGCACCATTGATATAAGTAGGAAACAAAGGTTCCATTAAGGCTTATTATGGGATTTAGATACTCTGGTAGAATTTTTCTGCCCAAACTGTTTCAGTTGCTTATTTTAGGTGAAGTACTGAGAATTAAGATCTTATATCACATCTTTTATTTTTAGCTTTATAGTCCAGAATCATCTATGGTAGAAAAAAAAGTGTCCTATAAAACGTAGCAAAGACCTCATGAATACATGCCAGTACCTCCCCAGACTTACATCTGAAAACCAAGTAAACAGCAATGTCATTTGAGTTTCCTTTTTAAAAACAGGTTATATACATTAAGTGCAGACAGTTTTTTTAAAAATACTGCCTGAAATAAGACATCGTTATTTTTAAGAGTCTTCATTATATTGATTTACTTGGATTTCAAATTTTCACATAAAAATTGGGGAATGGCAACTAAGTTTTTATAATGATGTATCACCTTCAAATATGTCAAACATGATTTTTAAAAAAGATACTTAAACGTACTAATGCTTAACACTTTAGTAAGGCATCAGTCCAATTATGTAGTTTTGTAATGTATTCAAGATAACATTTATAATTGTTGATGTCATCACTACCAACAGTGATGGTTTTCTTCTTGCTGTTTTCTGGCTATGAAATTCTTCGATATGTGAATGTATTATTAGCAAACATTATAGTAGAAGTCCTAAATCAACAAAACCAACATCCCAGACCTGGAAGCCTATAGTTTCCTCAAATATTAACTAAATATGATTTTATGATTTCAATGGATACATTCAAAATATTCAGAATTTGGTACACCACTGCCATCACCATCAGCACTGCACAAAACAACCTAAAACTGTATTTATTGCATATAAAGAGTCGTCTATCCAATTTGTGCCACTTCTATGATGTAATGAACATAGAAAATATTTCCACTCAAGGTTTTCGGTACTTAGTACAACAAATAAAACAGAAGTAAAAAAAAAAAAAAAAAAGCTGTGGAGAATAATTTTGTTATTTATTACCTTGATAACTTACAGGATAGTCTATTTTTCTATAGAAAATAGAAATCATATATTAATGTAAAATGAAGAATTTTTAAAGCGTTATTTTAAAACTTGGGATTACATGTTACCATATAAAGTAAAGACGTTTTGAAATAAAATTAGATATGAGTAGCACAACTGTATGTAATTGTTAACCTCTAACCTCGTGAATATCATTATATGGTAGTTTATTTGAAATGGTATTAAATAATTCTTTCATAAGATTTTACATATCATTTATATAAAATATTTAAGATTTAATATACTTTGCATAAATTGTACTAAGAGTCTGCAGATTTCCACATTCCTTTCCTACAACACAACATAGCCAAAAAGGTCTTCTTTGAATGAGGTAAGGAATGCTGTATATATTTTATAAGAATTACTTATAAATGCATCAGCTACAATTATGTCTTCAGGACTTACTTATCCTTACATTTCTGACTCAGAATACCTAAACAATTAATGAACACAAATTTAGAATAAGGAGAATACAGGCTGTGCAATTTTACTGATACAGTATATATTCTTCCCCTATTACATAAAGTTTTCCTAGTTCAGTTCATAGTAACAATTTTCACATAATCACTTATTTGTCTGTGGAGCTGTTCCTTTCTCATTTTGCCAGCTAACTAGCCAAAAGAAAAAGATGTGTTCCCACGTGACTGTGATATATACATCGAATGCCTAAAATCACTCATATTCTTACTCATTTACAAAACAAAAGGCTATCTAGTCCAACTTCTATAAATCCTAGCACTGTCTCAACCCACATCTCATGATCGTGACCTGCAAAACCTTTGAAAATCATGCTTAATATGCACACAATTTTGTTTTTGTCACTTGCTACCATTCACAAAAAAAGAAAAAAAAAAAAAGCTTCCAAAACTAGTTTCAAGTCCCACTCCTCATCCGCAGACAATTTCATGATGGAATTTTACCCACTGAAAAAACAGATTCTCTAGATTTTATTAAAACAACAATAAAACAGACAAATACTAGTTCTGATGTTAATTGTCTTATTAGCCAGCTTGTAGCATCACATTTTCTGTGTGTACTGTAGCTTCTTATTCTAGGGGACACTAATTAGTTTTAAATGGTGTTAAATACCATCCCTGCAGTTGCAAGTGCTTCTCTGGGATTTTTACTGGAGAAAAGAACTCCTGTAATTTAAAACCACTTTGTTTTCTTCAGCCACAGCTGTTAGCGAAACACTGACCTGTAGAAATCGGAAAGGTTTTCAGCCCTCTCTCATTGCCATTAGTCTGCATTTATTTTCTAACACATCTTCTCTCCATGTACCATTGCTCTTCCATAATCCCCATCCCCCAAATTGCTTTCAGTGGAGAAACCGCATTTAGCTAGTTAAGCCCTCCTCTCTCTTTCCCTCCCCCCTCCCCTTACAAAGCCTTGGCTACTCTTAAAGAAAATTCTCCAACAACGTGTCAATTTTATATTGGCCACAAAGACAACTTCTGTTGGGGGAGGGGGAGGAAAGAGGGACTGGAGCTTGGCTGTCCCTTTCCACAGACAGGGATCTTTGTGGCGATCAGAAAACATTTCCTGCATAAAAAATCAACACACTCTCTAGTTTCAGGGTTGGGGAGCGAGAACGAATGCGTATCAACCGTGTCCTCAAAGGAATGGAATCGCATCCGCTAACCTTCCAAACAGGAAAGTCATTTTCACAAAATATGTCAGCTTTCTTGCATTATTAAACATGATCCAAAATCTGAAATCCTCTGGTAGCTCCCCCACTGGGGATTGGGTGAAAGCTATAAATCACTCCTGTACTTTCTCTTTTTCCTCTGCATTTCCGTTGCACTATTTTTTCCATCTAGCTCGTCTCTGACACGCTCTCACTCTCCTCGTGTATATCAACAGGGGACCAAGAAGAGCAAAAATCCCGCAAGAGGGCTATCAGGTTTTACAGGATCAGCCTGTGTTTTAATTCTACCCTTCACCCCTGCCTCCAAGTGGCTTCACAGCCAGAAGACCCCAGAGTTTACGCTTCCAGTGGGGTTTCCTTGACCCACAAAAGAGCAAGTACGCAGGATTTATTGTGCAATGCATTTTTTTTTTTTTTAATTATCCGGCCTCTGGGGGAGGGGAGACACCCTTGTCTTCAGGTGTCAGAAAGTCATTTGGTCAAAACAGGCCTGCTATTGAGTTTGTGTCACTTTTTTGTCCTGCCTCCACAACTTGGGGCAGCACAACTAAAGGGGTCTCTTGGTTGAGACACGGAGATAGAGAGGGCAAAGGAGAGAGGAAGTAAAGAGTACTTTTTACAGGGCTACAGCATAAAGTAGAAATCCTACAAATCCACTTCACAGGAGTGTGAGTGAGAAAGAGAGCACATGTGTAGAGGTAGGTCTCCACAAGGGGCTGCAGCCCAATAAAGAACCCCCCTCCCCAACCTCCATCGCAAACTGGCTCCACATTTTTGCCTCTCTTTTCTCCTGAATATTCCATATACATTAACAGAGCATGTTGATGAGACCTACCCAATCCTCACTGCCCCATCTCTAAAATCTTGAAACCCAAAATTAGCTTAAGAGGCCTATATTAGTGAAGATCACAAATCAAATGACTCCAAAGATGATAAAGTTAAAGAGCAATGATTAAGCCCTTCTGTTGAAACAGAACATCTTAATGCCATCTCCCAACACCCCTCCCTCCCATCTCCCCCTCTCTACTGGGCACTTACCTTCTTTGGGCGGTCGCTTGGCCTCCCTGGTAAGATTGCAGACCTGGGTGGTTTGCAGCTCCTGGGTCAGACAGCCCTCGGTCTGCTCATTCAGGGGTAACACCACGTTATTTAACAAAACCAGCGACTGGTCGTCGATCCCCCACTCTCCCAAATGCTGAGGGCAGGTGCATTTTGTATACATGATCCCACATGATTCTGTTCTCCCATTTTCTGATTTTAAGCAGCTCTCCAACCAAGTGCATAATACATGGCAACCAAACTGGCTTGGGCTCACCTTGTTCAATACCAAAAACTCAAAAAAAGATTTCTGATCTTCTTCCCCTTTTTTCTGTAATCCTGGGAAATCAGTTGGAAACACCCGACGTATTTGAATAAAATTTTTATCATATTGTAGAAAAACGAAAGCATTCTTGGAATCGCAGAGTTGCATTATAGAATGATTCTTTCTTAAAAGATCCTTTATTTTTTCATGGGAAAAATGATCAAACTGATAAGCCAAGAGGGAAAAGTTAGAGCAGCTAAGGTCCTTTTTGGAAAATTTCAGGTAAATGCTATATTTGGTTGGATCTGGATTTTCCAGCGTCCAAGTGCAGTTTGTAAAGTTTTTGGGAAACATTTCACTTACAGAATACGATCCATAAATGACTCCCTTCACCAAAGTTGAACACCAGAAGTCTTGGGCAGCATTAAATCCAAACATAACCAGGAGATAGGTGGAAAATATATAAATCAGCAGGTTACGAACAGCCTTCATCCTATGTCATTTGGCCTGTAAAAATGGCAATGAAAGTAAAATGCAAGTAGGAGTCTTTGCGCATTGAAAAAAGAAACTCCTTCCAATATTACAGCCAGCTGTTTTCAAGACTTCAGTAAAAAAAAAAAAAAAAAAAAACCCTTTTTAAAAGAAGGGCAGGTAATTTTTTATTTTATAACGCTAGGAAATTATCTGTTGCTGTGTGAACAGCGCCCTCACGTGGTCACTCACAATGGCCAAATTCTCTACATTCAACTTAAAAATGATATTTAATATATGATTAACAGGAATGCTCTAATTTACCTACCAGGATTTCCTCCAAGTACATTATGATTCCATTGAAAGAAGAGGAAAACAGATCTTTTTAAAAATATCATAACCTAAATTTTAATTTTTGAAATATTTTTAAGCAACCAATACCTTTTCTCTCAGTCAGCCTGCAGTAAACATCATCACACAAACTCTAATCTGATAATCTGGGAACAGCTGTCATCACATTATTTCTTTTATCTTAAATATGAAAAGCAATCTCGATAAAGGATAGCCACAATTTTAAACACACGAATGACAATTTGTTGCAGATGAAACATCATCTCCCAAATGCCCATACTTGTCTTTGCAGGGACCACCGTGTGAACTGATGAGAATTCCTGTGCAAAAACACCGGCATTCATGTGGATCAACAGAATTTTAAAACCATCATCTGAGAAAGGGCATAGATGGGTAGATACATAGGAAAGACTTGTTGTTCAACATTACCACTGAGAACTAGGATTTAAAGCAGTCATTTCAATGTGACATGCCCTCTTGGGATACACAAAGTGGATCACTGTATCTGTATCCAAAGGCTAGATCAGTGAAAAATCCCAGAACCACAGTAATTGAGCTGGCTTCAGTCTTTTAATTTTTTTTTTTAATTAGGGCTATTTTATCTAGAGTTATCTACTGTAATTTAAGATTTACACATGGTAGATAAAAGACATTAGCATCTTCTTTCTAGCAGATTTCATTACTGAATTGCTCCCTTTCCAATAGGAGCTCCAAAGCTCCTTTTCTTTATGTTTTTCAACCTGGTCTTGCATAACAAAGTAATCCTTGGGTATATTTACCTCTGTAAGTTGTTATCCAAAAATAACTTGAATTTTTTCAGCTTTAACCTTTAAGAAGTTATCTCTTAGAATAAATGACACTGCTTTTTTGTTTAGCCTTTGAGCTGAGAAAAGTGATGCCAAGTTAATTATAAAAGTCTTTAGGCTGCAGTCTCTTCCACTGTTCTGTAAACAGAGACAGACATACAGACATATAGACAGTTAAGAGTTTTCGTGTCTTTGCCTGGGTCCTCTCTGAACCAAAGGTTTTAACAAAACCCTCTTCCTTCCCATTGCATAACACACACCAACGCATGCACACAAATACCAGTGACCGAAGTCCCTGAAGATAGATCTGCATTTTCCAGATTATAATTCAAGTTCTATGTCTTGATATAGGAGAAAACAGCCCCAACTCTAAATCTCTATATAGCAGCAGTTTAAAATAACATCAGAACTGCTGGGACTATCAAAACAGCGTTCTCCGTTTCAAGCATACAGATCAATGAATAATGCATTTTCTTCGGAGAAAATAAAGCCAATGAGCATTTAAAGGTTAAAAAATTGGGAAAGTTGCAGGAAATTCTGGAAATTATTTCCTTTTTTTTTTTTTTTTTTTTTTGCTGTAGCACTTTGCAGGCAATGCAGGTCTGCGCAGTGTTCTTCAGGGTAGAGTGTAGGCGTTGAGAGCCAATGTGACAATAAGTGTCTAAATTAGGAATTCCATCCATGAAAGGGGGCTTCATTTTATAATAGGCACCTCAAAAAGAGGTCGTATTTCTTTTCCTAATGATATCCAGTACTTTTGCTTCCATTTATGACAGTACATGTCTGCATTGCTGTGCTCATCAGGATTAGAAAGAGTGAGGAAATAGCTCTGATTTCACTTTCAGGCTTGCTCAAGAGAGCCCCCTCAATATAATGCTCTTTATTTTAATCCTTAAGCCACGGTGTGCGGAGCCTTGTTTTATTCTAAAGAATCGAAAACGAATCATTGAACTCTGCCGCCCCCCCCCACCCCACCCCCGCCCCCGGCTGCGGGGCCAGTTCAAACAATTGTATTTCCCTCTTTAGGAAAGAAAGAATGGGGTTGGGGCTGACTAAGGGACGGCTACCAAGGTCTCAAGGATGTTGCATTTATTTATTTATTTATTTTTTATTTTTTATTTATGTGTCTCCTGCTGAGAAGCAAACCGGCATTTAGTTTAGCTATTCTCAAAACTGATTTTTCTGGGTGACACTTTAGTTCAGTCGAACATAGACGGCGCCATCACTCCACTAAATGTTTTCCCCAATAGAAGACCCACTGCCTCCCCTTATCTTAACTTCGTCCTACCCTAAAAATCTCGCCTCATAAAATCACCCCGATCACATACAACCGTCAGGTCTCCTAGGTCTCCCTGCCTATTCCTTCCGACCCAGCACAATCTCTTGGAAAAAAAAAAAAAAAGAGAGAGAGAGAGAGAGAGACTTCTCTAACTTTTCAACTGCGGCGTTTAAGTAAACGCAGACAGCCGGGTTTGCTCGCAGCCCCTCCACCTGCCAGCAACAGCCTTTCCTCGCCCTGTCCTCCCTCCGCCAACACTGGACGAGAGCTTCTCGGTGGCGACCCCAGGCCGAGGGAAGGTGACCCCTGGACCCTTCCTTACCTTCCGCTCCGAAAGCTCGCGGAGGCTCTGCTCTAAGACACCAGCACCGGCACGCGTCCCAGCAACAGTGACGGAGAGACTCCCCTTCGGTCCCAGTCACCGTTGCCCATTTTCCCCGGCTCAGCTTCAAAAATCAGGATTTATCTTTTTTTTTTTTTAATGCACACTTAAGAGAATCAAAAGATCGGAGTAAAAAAGAAAAAAAAAATCCAAAAGGGGAGGGGTAGCAGCCACAAAAAAAAAAAAAAAAAAAAAAAGCCCCCAAGACCCCAGAGCCTGACGCCGTATGCAACTGAACCCAACCTCCAACCGAGGTGGGGGGGTGGGGGTGGGGGAAAGAAGCCCCCGCACACAGACTCTAAGGAAACCAACAAACAGCAACGAAAAAATATGCAAGTGGCTTCAAAGCGAGGATTCGCTTTTTTTTATCAATTCTACCCCCAACAAACCGATTAGCCAAGAAGCAAAGAAAGCGCCGAGACGAGAAGTGACCGGCGGCAGCAGCGGCTGCTGAGGCAGATTTGTTGGGGCGGTGGGTTTATTACGGGAGTATTCGTGGTCGGCTCGGAAGGCTCAAGCTCATGCTTTTTCCTCTTTCCGCTTTCCTCCCTCCTCCTCCTCCCCCCGCAGGTACTGATGGACGGACCGCGACTAAGGAGGGGGGGGGGGGGAGGAAAAAAAAAAAAAATCCTTGGCTGGTGATGTCGGAGAGCCGTTTGAATGCCCAGCGAGGAGGGGCGCGAGAGGGAGCGAGATAGTAAAGCTCTGTCTCGGGTGTGCGCGCCGGCTCTCCCCGGGCCGCGCGCGAAGGAGGGGGGCGGTGCGCGTCCCCGGGGTGCGCGCGCGCGCCCGTCTCCCGCGTGCTCGTGCGCGCGCTCCCCCCCCCCCCCCCCCCCCGCTGCGGCCGGCGCCCGTGCAGCGCGCTAGGCGGCCGGCTCCGAAGCTCGACGAGCGCTGCGCCCTCCCGGAGTTCTGCTCCCGAGGGCGCGGGCGGGTGTGTGTGCGAGGGAAGAGGAGGGGAGGCGGGGGGTGGGGGTGGGGGTGGGGGGGCTGCACGTCACGGCTACTCAAAACCAAGCACGTCCCGAAAGCAGTATTTTCTGCGTCTGGGAGGTTTTCGCATCCTCAGTTCCCACCGCTGGGGCTGGCGGCGACCAACTGTAAGAGAAACTCCCTGGGAGGCGAGGCTAGGGGGGTGCGGAGGGCTGGAAGGCGACTCTGGCGGGTGGGAAGTAAATACTGGACTTGATCGTCTTTTCTTTCTTCCAGCGCGGACCTGTCGCAGCCCAGGAGCTGTCGTTTCATCACCGGGATCCCGATGAATTGATCCGGTCCTCCGCGAGGGGGGCACATCTCAGCTCCCGAAACGCTGCGTGTCCCTCTCCGGCGGGAACAATACTAGTTTTTCCCAGCGAGGCTGCAATTAACATCTTATTTGTTCTGGGCTAGATACAGGCTTTGTCCGGACCGCGGTGCGGCGACCGAGGTTGGGCGTCTTGCATTGCTCTCTGCATGGCAATGGGATCGTGGTCGTGGGGTCTAAACTTTTGTGTTCTTAATGTATCTGATTCTTTTTCAAGTTTCCCTAGTAACAGGTTTGTGGCCAGGGGTGGGGGGGAAAGAAAAAAAGAGAACGAGAGAAAGGGGGAGGAAGAGCTACCAGATTCTCGATTTAGCAGCAAAAAAAAAAAAAAAAAAAGACGAATTTCTGTCACTCCCCACCTTTCCTATTTATTTATTTATTTATTTAGCCCCCTGGACGGTTGGCTGACAAGTATTTGATGAACCGGCTTCAGATACAATGCTGCAAAAGGTCATTCGCCTACTGATGATGTCTCTACTTGTAAACGCAGTTGGTGGTTTGCAAAACAAGTGGCAAAATAGTGTGGTGATATGGTGGGGGAGACCACAGTGGGTAATTCATTTAGTGTCGGAGTCTTCCTAAGGGTGAGTGGCTTGAGGGGCAGGTGAAGTGGAATAAAACAAATTTCCATCATTTTCTCCCCGTACACTTTCGACATTTTTCTTCCTCTTTTTGTTCCTCTCCCCTGGGGCAAATGGAGAGCTGAGAACGCCGTTTTAGAAGAGGACTGTGGTGAAAACAGAAAGATGCCAATGATCTTTTATTCCCTGGAGTTGTTTGAAACATTAAAATTGGCCCTTTACTTCTTAATACATATTAATAGGGTGACCCTCTTCAAGGCTTTCTCTTCTAGGACAAGTGTTCAGAATAACATCCTGTAAGGGAAACAGTTAATCATTCCCCAACCAACAAGCTTTAACCATGTTCCAGGAACATTCACGGGCTGAGAGAGCAGCCTGTGTGGCGTGTTGGTTTCTTGTCATTTTTGGTTCATTACAATGTTTTTTAATCATTTAAGGGAATGTGAAAGGAAAATAAGGTTTCCGTCCAGGGCATAATCCAAAACACTGTGTCTTAAGCAAACATGTTTTCTTTTAAACACAAACAACATTCAGCAATACAAAGGAGAGTTACATTTCCTTTATTTCAACTTCCATAGAGATTTTAATTATGATTTTTGTAAGACATTTTGGTCAGTTCTGTTATTTTGCCACAAGCAAAAATGGATATTAATGACAGATGCTATAAAATGGGAAAAAAAGGAGAGGAAACAATGTGGGGTTTAGATATATAGCTATCTTGCATCTAGTAATTTCTCACATTATCTTCAGACACTGTGATTTTGATGTTTCTTAGAAAATCTCAACGTCATGACATAGCGACATAAGAATAACAGCCGAAAGGGACAATTCAAAAAGACTTAATCCTAAATGGAAAGAAGTACTCATTCCCAGGGTCATTTATATTCAAGTAGAACACAGGGCTGGGTCAGGGAGAAAGCCACCCTTAATAAAGCACTTCACCCTTCACACTGTTTCCCATAACCTTCATAAATTGCAGGCTACTGAGCCAGCCTGATGATGATCCTGCTGAGGTATATTTATAGCAGATGATTTGTGGATGATAAATATGCCAAGCAAGGCACCATCTCCAGTAACCCCAGGCTGGTCTGACTTCCTCAGGGGGGTCATAATCAAGAATCACAAAAAGAACCATATATGGAGAATCTGCTCTCTGGACCCTGACAACAGCACAATCCAAAGGCAAACCGAGGAAGAGCCACCCTGATTCATGTCTGTACTATGTTCCATGTGAAAACACTGCTGACATATTGACCCAACAATAAAAAGAGCAGCAGTTTACACACTGTAGGCTCTCTGTGTCCTTTCCTCCCTATTGAGACTGGTCTGTTTTAATGCTTTAATATATTTTAAAAATCACCACTTCAGATTATAATTATCAGCCTTCATTTGCCTCTCACAAGTGCCCATGTGTATCTGTGTATGTACGTCTGTATGTATACAAACACAGATCTATATTTAACACATAATATATGTGTGTATATATGCATACATTATATATGTGTGTGTGTGTGTACACGTAATACGTTCATATGCTCATATGTATTTCAGTTATTACACGTATTTGGGAGCATGGTTTCATTAAGCTCTTTTATATTTCTCTTTAGTACTAAAGTATTCTCACACTAAAACTATCAGATTAGTTTTCTAAACTAATTTTCATTTAAGTTTCCTTGCCAGCTTTCGAAAGAACTATTAGGAAACCAGTGTTAACATATCAGAATATAAACTTGTATTTTAAATTGGCCCAGACATGTAAAGCTAAGAAGTCTTTCAAATTTATCTCTTCTATTATTTGTGCATTTTTAAAAGATTACTTCAGAAAACTGAGATTTCCAAACATAATCTTTTCCCTCTATTGCCTTTTTAGTTTTTTCTGTTTAGTCCTTCAATCTTTGAAGAAAAAAAAAAAAAACAAAAAACAAAAAGAACCCAAAGATCCTCCAGGATCATTGCTAAATTCAGTATCACCTATACAATTCTCAAACTTAAATGGTAAGAGTATGTTTTGAATATGCTTACCTAGTTTTCTTCCCACCGCTTTCTCTCATAGTCCTTGTGGTTTTACTATATTACCACTTTCAAGTTTTAGAACCTTTCTTCACTAAAGGCTTTAAGAAGCACAAGCAGGGGTACCTGGGCGGCTCAGCCAGTTAAGCATCTGACTCTTGATCTCAGGGTCGTGAGATAAAGAAAAAATAAATTTTAAAGGTGTAAAAAAAGAAGCACAAATAAATTTGTAGACTATTCCTTTTCAACATGCTCTAATTTTTCAATGCTTAATGTCTCCAGTACACATACACACAAAACTTTTGTAAACCACTAATTCCACAAAAAAGGAAATTAATGTAACAACTTCAGAGACACGAAGTTTATTATTTACTATAATCAATTAATATATTAATATTTTGTATTAATAAAATAATCAAAAGATTACATGATTAAATTGGCGAGGACTTACCCTACACTTAAAAGTAGCATATTTACTATGAACAGAAAGAACTCCTTTTTATTCTTCTCTTTCTCTCCCTCCCCTTACTCCTCTTCCTCCCCTTCTTTCTTCTTATTATGAAGTTTCTCAGGAACTAAACTGATTCTTGTTTCTTTGTCTAAAAACAAATTGGCCATTTTCTAATTGGGCACCCCAGAACAGAGAGTACATGACAAAAGTATTAAATGGTTGAAGGGTATAACAGAACAAAGGAGCATTATGAAATGATGGTTATCCTGGGCTATTTAGTCCAAACTTGCCTCATCTAGACATGGTCAGAGTAGTTTTTATTCAAAAAGGCCATTCACATCAAATTTCCATTTTTACCATTCTTTCTCTCTACAATGACACATGTAAAACACTTAAATTGGTAAAAAGTTTTTGGCCACAAATCCCCAAGGTTTCACTTGGGATTCAGGAAACCCCATGGGTAAGGTTACACATAATGTCACATTTGTGTGTTGTAGAAGTGTCTTGGAAAACATGGACTTTAAAAGCTCAAAATATATGTTTGTAGTTAAATGTGAATTCACTCCCAAATTCTTCCCTTGTCAGTTATTTATATCTACTTTTTAAAATATAAAGTTGCCATATATATATATATATATATATATATATATATGCCACTATCTTTCATTCTTATGATTTCAAATGAACTAGAAATGAAGATTCCTCATTTTTACCCCTGAACCTGACACTAATTATATACCTGCTTATGGATAAGAAGTTGCGCACTCTCTGGACTTTGGTTTCCTTACAGGAAAGGGCTTGACTAGGTAATTTCTATAGTTTCTCTTGATAGCTTCTACATAAAACAAGGTATCTCACAATACAGGGAAGCAATGAGAGACAAATGCGACAAAATCCTAGGCTAAGAAGAATCAAAACTGTTCTGCTCAAATGTTGGAAATGTTCTACTCTAGCTTAATTGTTAAGACCTGGCTAGCTTTATCAGCTTTGCCCTTCCTTCCTGACCACCATCTGCTAATGTAAAGACAACCCATTACATTCATTTTTTTCCCACACTATGATCAATTGTTTTCTCTCGGATTGAGTTCCAACCCTACCAATAATGATGACTAGAAGTAAAGTTATGAGGACCAGCGTATCTGTTGACCTTAACATCAGAGATTGAGGCCCATTGATTACCTGTTACTTCTGAAAGCTTGTGTCTCTCCAGGTCTGCTCCTTACTAATCCTGACTTACTCATTCCTATTATTTCTCTCTCAGCCAGATTCTCCCACTTGACCTTCTAGATCTCATTGGTCTTCTATTCCAACACACTTTTATGCAGAATGATCTCTATCTTCCATTGACTAAAACCTGCTATTTTGTGAAGACATGGCATCTCTTGGAACCGTGTCAAGTGGAACATGCATCTTTCTTCCATATTGTGATTAATAAGTGCTTATGGGTAAAAAGGATCAATGTCCTTGCTGTCTATTGCTGGTTTTGAATATTTACTTCTCATTTCACTTTTATATCCTTTTTTTTTTCTTGGAAGTTATGTACTTTTCCTTTGGCAGCCTCACTTCTTCCTCTTTGCTACATTCTTACTGCCTTCCAAATTTTACTTTTCATTCATGAAGTCCTTCTGCTGCTGGCTCGGTTTTCCCCTCCATCCCGTTTCCAGTCCTCTCATGTTTTCAACAGCCATGTAGATGGCTTAGATGGCACACATATTCTCAGACCCATTTCTGTATTTTCCTTCCACGAAATTCAGATCTTTAATCCATTCCTTTCCTAATTAGAGCCTGTGGTAGGCAACCTGTAACGTGTCCTTCAGTGATCCCTACTTCCTGTCATTTCTGCCATTACACAAAGGTGTAATCAACTCCTCTTGAGTGTGAGCTAGATTTAGAAACTTGCTTCTAGTGAGTAGGCAGCAGTGATAGTATGTCACTTCCAAGTTTCAGGTATAAAATGACTGTCTTCCATCTTGGGAGCTCTTTCATTCTCCCTTATAGCACTCACTCTGAGGTAAACCACTTGTCCTGCTGTGACACAGTCCTATGGAGAGACTCATGTGAGTTTGATTAGAAGCATATCTTCCACGCCTGTCAACAGCTACATGAATGAGTTTAGAAGTGGACATTCTCCCAGTCAGGTCTGAGATGTCCTCCTGGCCAACATCTTGGTAGTAGCCTTGTGAGATACCTTGAATGAGAACCACTCATCTAAGCTGCTCCTGGCTTCCTGATATGTGGAAACTATATGATATCAAATGTTTTTTGTTTCCAATTGCTAAGTTTGGGGATAACCTACCATGCAACAATAGCTAACTAATGCACACCCCAAGTATTCTATTCCTATTATTATAATAGCTATAACTTTCAACTTTCTATTACATTTTTATGGCTGAATCGCCATGCATACTGTATTGCACAACTGCTCTCTCTGAGCCAGCACCCATGAAGCAGTACACTGGTGAAGAAATTCACACCCTTAGGCAATCTGAAGTTTCTATGCATTCATAATCACCAGGTTCACATGGCCTCATCACAAAGGCTGTCGCTCATAACTTTCACTTATAAGCTCACTCTCCTATTATACCCTATGAATGTTTTGTAACTTTTACTCGATCATTAAAGCCTAAAGCTTATCTTCAACTCTTCAATTCTAACTGATAACTTTCTTTATTCTTCATTGATAAAACAGATATTATAGTATGGGAAGACCCTCATCTTACATAATGAATTCATTAAACGTGAGTCTTCACCTATTTTCTCCTTTCTTCCAGTGTCTATGGAGATATTGCTCTTATCTCAAAGGCCATCCCTTCCATACATATCTCAGACCTTCTTCACCCCACCATAAACCTCTCCCCATTCTGGGATAATTTCTACCAGTATGCAGATATTTTAAAGCAGTATGGCCATCCTAAAACAATTTTTAATTAATGGTCCCTATTTTTTATTTCCCCTTTATAAATAATCTTTAAAAAGTAGTCTATCACATTCCCTTTGTTCCATCACTTCTTCTCATTTGTCAATTCATTTTAATTGGCTTCCAGCCTCACTGTTCCACTGAAAAAGTTCTGACCAAGGTCACTAAGGGCCTTCCATGTTGCCAAGTTAATAGATATATATTTTTTCATTTTACTCCAACTTTTAGCACCATACCTTTTTAAAACCACTTCTTTCCATCTTGATTTATTTTATCATACCTTCCTAGACCTCACTGACTTCCCAGTCACTTGCTGTTTTTTCTTTTTTCCTGTATGAATTTGAAATTCCAGTTCCTTATTGATAACTGTTAAATCTAATTCCCTCATTTCTCTACCATATCTCCTTGGTGATCTAATACATCCTCTAATACTAAATATCACTAAAAGAATATATATATATATATATATGAGTAAAATTCCATTTTTTCTTTATCCATCTATCCATAGACACTTGGGTTGCTTCCATAATTTGACTATTGTAAATAAGGCTGCAATAAACTAAACATAGAGGTGAATATATCTTAGTTAAATTAGTGTTTTCATATTATTTGGGTAAATAAACCCACTATGGAATTACTGAATCATACAGTAATTCTACTTTTCATTTTCTGAGGATCCTCCATCATGTTTTCCATAATGGGTGTACCAATTTGCTTTGTAAAACAGTGCATGAATGTTTCTTTTTGTCCATATCCTTGTCAATACTTGTTTTTTATTTTAGCCAGTCTTACAAGTATGAGGTGATATATCTTATTGTAGTTTTAATTTGCATTTCCCTGATGATGAATGATGTTGAGCACCTTTTCATGTGTCTCTTGGCCATTTATATGTCTTGTTGGAGATGGAATATTATTCAGCCATAAAAGGAATGCAATCTTTCCATTTGCAAAACATGAATGACTCTAGAGAGTATAATGTTAAGTGAAGTGAGTCAATTGGAGAAAGATAAACACCACATAATTTCACTCATATGTGAAATTTAAGAAAATAAATGAACAAAGGAAAAAAAAGAAATAAACCAAAAAACAAATGCTACTCTAGAGAACAAACTGGTGGTTACCAGAAGGGAAGTAGGTGAGCGATGAGTGAAATAGGTAAAGGGGATTAAAGAGTAAAGTTATCATGATGGGCACTGTGTAACACATAGAATTGTTGAATCAGTATAGTATATACCTGAAACTAATATAACGTTCTATGTTTAGTATACTAGAAGTGAAATATAAATAAATAAATAAATAAATAAATAAATAAATAAATAAATAAATAAATAAATGGGAACCCTGGGTGGCGCAGTGGTTTAGCGCCTGTCTTTGGCCCAGGGCGCGATCCTGGAGACCTGGGATCGAATCCCACGTCGGGCTCCCGGTGCATGGAGCCTGCTTCTCCCTCTGCCTGTGTCTCTGCCTCTCTCTCTCTCTCTCTCTCTCTCTGTGACTATCATAAATAAATAAAAATTCAAAAAAATTTAAAAAAATAAATAAATAAAATGTCAAAAATGTATATGTGCATACATTCTTACATACAAACATATAATCACACACATATATTTCTTTAGCTAGGAATTGTCTTCTAAGCTCTAGATTTTTATGTAGTCAGTTGTCTAATTGATGTCTCAAAGTTTCATAGTCTCTCAATCCCACAGTCATCTTAGATTTAAGGTAATCAACACAAAACTGATTACTCCAAAGAAATGTATTCTTCCTCAGCTTTATCATCACAGGAAGTGACACCACTATCCACCCAATTATTTATCCTATAAGCAAGGGAATATTGTTTGCTGCCTCATTTTCTATCAGTCTCATGTTCAATGCCTTGTAAGTGCTGTCTGTTCCACTTTGTATTAGTTTGCCAGAACTGCCCTAACAAAATTTCACAGCCTGGATATCTTAAACAACAGACGTCTATTTTCTCACAGTTCTGGAGACTATGAGTCCAAGATCAATGTGCAGCATAGTTGATTTTCTCTGAGATCTCTTCATGGCTTGTAGGGGCCACACTCTTGCTATTTTTTCCCATGGTGGTCCCACTATGTATGCTGTACCTCTGGTGCCTCTGTATGTCCTGAACTTTTTTTTTTTTCAATAAGGCATCAGCTAGGTTGGATGGGGGCCCAGACCTCATTTTAATTTAATTGCCTTTTTAAGGACCTTATATCCAAAGATGATCACATTTTGGGATACTAAAGGTAGAGAGTCAACATATGAATTCAGAGGGGATAAAACTAAACCTATAACATACCACAAATATATCTCAATTCTAAAATTCTATCCCTTTTCACTGACATCTTTCTTTTCCTAAGCATGTGGTTTTTGCCTAGCCCAATATAATAATCTCCTAACTGGTGTTAAATACTCTTTGTTAATTTATTCCCAGTCAATTTTGCTCAAGGCGAAAAATGTGCCCTTTCAAAAAATGTTGAAATATTTTTGTTTCATTTTTTTGGCCCTATTACCAGTGGCGCATATAATATATCTACCTTGGGGTATCCAGGTGGCTCAGTGGTTGAGCATCTACCTTTGGCTCAGGGTGTGATACTGGGATCCTGGAATCAAGTCCCACGTTGGGCTTCTTGCAAGGAACCTGCTTCTCCCTCTGCCTATGTCTCTGCCTCTCTCTGTGTCTCTCTAAATAAATAAATAAAATATTCTAAAATAAATAAATAAATCCAACTCCTTAGTCATGTCCCGTAGTATGCTACATCATGTAATTCCTGTTTCCCTTTCATCTTAAGCCACCTTCTGCTTACTCATAATGCTCTGTGACATTAATTTTTTTCTGTATCTTAAACATACCATTTTCCCCCCTTTTTTATAGCTCTCCTATACAAGGAATGAACTTTCTTTCTCATGCTGTTGGGATAACATTCATTGGCTGCTCTTCTCTCATCCTTCAGATCTCATTTTGAAAATTATTTTTTCTTTTTAAACTTTGTATTTAGATTCAAGTTAGTTAACATAAAATGTAATATGGGTTTCAGTAGTACAATTTAGTGATTCATCACTTACATATAACACCCAGTGATCAACACAAGTGGCCTCCTTAATACTCATCACCCATTTAGCTCATCTCCTACCCACCTCTCTCCATCAACCCTTAATTTGTTCTCTATAGTTAAGTCTTTTATGGCATCCCTCTCTTTTGTTTTTCCTTTCCCTTATGTTCATCTGTTTTGTTTCTTTTTGTTTGTTGGTTTGGTTTGATTTGTTTCTTAAATTCTACATATGAGTGAAATCATATAGTATTTATTTTTCTCTGACTTACTTATTTCACTTAGCATAATACACTTTAGTTCCATCCACATTGTTGCAAAAGGGAAGATTTCATTCTTTTGATCACTGAGTAATATTTCTTTATCCATTCATCAATCAATGGATATTTGGGCCTTTCCATAATTTTGTTATTGTTTTTTTTTAATTTTTTATTTATTTATGACAGTCACTCACAGAGAGAGAGAAGAGAGGCAGAGACACAGGCAGAGGGAGAAGCAGGCTCTATGCACCGGGAGCCCGATGTGGGATTCGATCCCGGGTCTCCAGGATCGCGCCCTGGAGGCAGGCGCCAAAACGCTGCGCCACCCAGGGATCCCAATTTCGTTATTGTTGATAGTGCTTCTATAAACATTGGGGTACATGCGCCCTTTCAAATCAGTATTTTATATCCTTTGGATAATTAACTAATAGTGTAACTAATAGCTGGGGCATATGGTAATTCTATTCTTAACTTTTTGAGGAACCTCCATACTGTTTTCCAGAATGGCTGCACCAGTTTGCATTCCCATCAATGAAAATTCTCTCTTTAAGGAAGCTTTCTTTTTTTTTTTTTAAACCACCCAATGTATGGCCTTTTCTCTTTTATTCTCTTTCAAGATAATTACTTGTCTGTTTTATGTATTTGCTAATTTTTAGTTTTTAATTGTTCTTTGTTTTCCTCATTGGCCTGTAACTCCATTACAATATACTCTTGCCTAACATAGATGAAGGCACATTTTAAGTTCTTAATAGATATTTAGTGATGGAGTTGGTTGGTTGATATTTGCAACATGGTAAATTCCACATATTGGTATAACTTTGCCCATTGGAGTAATTTTATGTAACTTTGTAATTTTAATAACTATGTAAATTGTAGTTGTATCACAACTACAACAACTATGTAGTTGTATCACAACTACAATTCTCTCTTTTCTGGACCAAACACTTTATTTCCTTCAAACATTTCTCACGTGACATGGTCTCTAGAAGTTCTAATCTTTATGGTTCCTTTCCATTGAATTTGTCTCAGTTTGTCATAGCTCTTTGATGCCATAATTGTTGAAAGTGTAAAAACAAAAAATTCTATTTGTTCAGTTAAACATTCACTGAGTATCTACTTGGCCAGACTCTGTAGTTATAAGGATGAATATCTCATGATCTTCCATGTGAGGACAAAGGGCTTTCAACTCCCAGGAATGAATTAATCATTGATGTATTTAACACATAATTACTGAGCATATATTCCACATAAGTCATGTTGCAAGATGTTTGAGAGGCAACAGGAATAATTCCTGCCTTTGTGATGATTGCCTCTATTGGTAGAGATAGCTAATTAACAGCTAGCCACTACTTAATTATAACTTGCAAATGTGTCAAATGTCTCAGAGGATAAAGATACGATGTTATGATAGGTGTGGAGTGTGTGTGGTGAAGAAGGGAAATGTGAGACCTGGTGTGAGAGGACAGAGAGCATTTGCTTGAAGAACTGACATTTGATCAGAGATCTGAAGGACAATAATAGATTACAAATCATTCCAGGCAAGGGAAACAGAGAGTACAAAGTTATTGAGGCAGGAGGGAACAGAATACTTTCTAGAACAGAAAAGAAAACCTGAGAGGAATGAAAAGAATAAAGGAGTGACAATTGATGAATTTGTTGATAAAGATTAGGATAAAATCAATGGGTCTTTATTTCAACAGCAATTGAAGAATTACAAACAGAGAAGTCAATCACTCAGATTTACATTTTTGACAATTCATTCTCACTTTAGACTGAGGAGTGGCTTGAGGAAGGTAAGAATGGATGTGAAGAAACAAGAGAGTGGCAATTATGTAAGTGACAATGATGGCATTTATGGAGATGGAGAAGAGTATCCAAAAGACATTTAGAGGTAAAATCAATAGAATTTGTCAATGATTTGATATAGTAAGAATGGCTGAATTTGGATAAGGACATCTAGCAGTGAATCTGCATACTGCTGCCTCATACCAAGGTGACAGTCAGTTATAATACTTTGCTGGAATTATTTATTTATGGATTGTTTTTGTTTATTTATTCATACATACATATATACATACAATTGAATTTTTGATCCTATGCATGTGTGTGAGAGAGAGAAGAAGAGAGAAAAGAGAGAGAACTTCCAAGAACATGATAACTTAAAATAATAACAACCCTTTGCTTTTGTCATAAACATGCAACTTTCCGCTGGTGGGAAAGCTTGTCTCTGTGCCCTATAATATTGTTTGGGATAGATAGTTCAACTGTATCTGAAAAATCCACTTCCAAGAAGGCTTATTCACATGACTGACATTTTGTGCTGGCTGAGGGCCCAGCAGGAGTTGTACCACTTCACATCAGCCTCTCCAAAGGCCTACTTGGTCTTCCACATGGCATTGCAACTGCCTTCCATGAGTCAGTGTTCAGGAAAAGACAACTGCCAGTATATTAAGGCCTATGTCTGGAAATTGGCATAGCATCGCATCTGACATTATCCTATTAGTCAAAGCAGTCACTAAGCTTGCCCAGATTCAAAGAGCTTATGGAAGAAGAGGAGCATTTAGAAAGAATGTCTCTAGTCCATGATGCAATTACCTCTGTCAATGAAAGGAATGTTAAAGAATGTGTGATACATGATGCACATCCTGTTTATGGACATCTTCTTAGTGGATTATTTCACTTCAAAGGTTAAGTATTATTCTATAATCAATGACATCTGCATATCTGGTGTGCTTATCCAAGCTAGTGGACAATGTTAAATAAATCCATTTTAAATACAGTGTCCAGTAACGTACCACTAGAATCTTTATTAGAGTTTACATTTTTAGAGGGCTGGAATATTGTCTTATGCCACAAATTATCCTTTGGGACAGCAACCAATATATATTTATTGGATAGCACACTAACTGATATTCTTGTTACAGAGTGCTGTTTAACTAAAGAACCCATGTTAATCCTCCCTTTCCAAGAATATGCCAGATTATATCAAATGTTTTGGAATAAGAAGCACTTGCATTTTGCCTACAACATTCTTCTCTTGTAACGTTCCCAGCAGAGCTTAGCATATCCAGGATGGTTCCTACTTATCACCATTTTGGTTTTTATATATTCACAAACCACATATTAATAATTTATCCAGGGATCAGTATTGAATTCGTTAAACTATAATTTCTAAAAATAAGTTTTTCCCTTTTAAAATAAAGTCAATATCTACTATCTAAAACTTTCTCTTTCCTGTGCCCACTTCCTTTGCAAGATTTTTCAAAACTCATTGAAAATGGTTTCCTAAGAACTTTTATACTTTTTTTTTTTACATATACTGTGGAGTAATTTTTCTAGATGAGGACATTTGAATCAATATAAAATGTCTAAAGGTACTTTTACTCTTTTCTTGATTTCTTGAGTATCATCTCTCTCAAACATTACTGAACCATACCATACAAAGTGAAAGATCATTCATTTTTCTGGTAGAAGATGAAGTAAAAATAGATATTGAATAAAGTGACTTTCTCTCTGTATTCTTTGTCCTAAACATTCTGTGCCACGAACATAGTCTTCTTCAGATTTCCTGTTATTATTACATATTTAAACTTTTTTGTTTTACCTTTCTTTAAGTGGACATTTTTCTCTCTTTTTAATATCCTTAAAAAATTTTATATATGTTTGAGAGTCTATAGTGATGCAACTGTCTCTCAGAATTTAGGCCTTAATTAATAGGAGTTATGTAGATTATCCATTTTAATAATTTAAAAATATTTTTCCTTAAAGATAAAATGATCTGTAAAGAATTTCAAAGATTTTTGGATGGAAATTTGCTTACTAAACATTCTTCTATGTATTCTGATTTTTAATACCTTGAACAATTTGACAGGTTCAATTAATAGAAGAGGAATTTTTAAAAATAGGTCATCTTTTGATTTTGTTATGGAGGTTAAATCTCAGGAAAAATTGCCATTTCCATATCAACACTCTCTTTCTATGATCTTAGTTGCTCTACGAAGGGAAAAATTGATAAACAATTCTTATAAAGTTATTTTTTAAAAAGTCACCTAAACACCTTAATTGACTCTTTCAGTGTCAACATCTGAAATAATTTCTCTATATCCCAGAGTCTTCACAGTATTGCTCTGGAGTTGATGCTGTCCAGATTGTAGGCACAATATTCTTATCCTTAGAACATTAACTATAAAGAAACTATTCAGTGACTTAAAAGGAAAAACAAACTGCTAATTTGATATCAATTATCTAAATGCATCTTCATATTTTCTTTTTAAGAAAAAGAAGATATTTTCTTTATAGGAAAGAGAAGGGGATTCAGCATGGATTTTATTAATCTTTTCCCTCTGTGCCTCTCTTGAATCAAACTGAATGAGAACTAGTAAAAACTTCACTTTAATCTACCATTAAGATATAAAAATGCAGATCCATATCAGCGTATTCAGTTTCCCTATAGGCTAAAAATGAAGCATCCTTATTGAACAAATGTTATCTTCTGAATACCGAAGACATTAAACATAGAAAGAATTTCATGCTTCACACGTGCAACTTTATTTTATACAAAATTTCATTCTTCATGCTGTTCTAATTTAGGGCCTCCAGGAACAACAGAATATACATGAAACTATATTTTATTTTCTTCAAGAAAGTAACTTAAAAACTGGGAAAAAATCTAGATTAAGCACAAATATTGGCAATGGTAAATCATTTGGTTTATCTACTCTCCATTTTTCCACATAAAACATTGTCACATATTTATAAAATTGAATTATGGATCTTCCTAACTGTAAGCAACACTAGAAATGCTTCACTTCTTTGTTTCTGAAACTTATCCCATCATCAGTGGCAACAGGGGTGTTCATTAAAATACACACCCCTAAGCTCATTCCTCAAAGATTCTGATTGTCTTGGCTTTCCAGGGTATATTTGTAACTATGACCCCAAGATCTTACAATCATACAAGTTTGGAAAAGAATGGTACAGTTCAAGGTCCTCATTTTACAGATAAGGAAATAGACACAGGCATCAACAGTGAATTGTCCAATGTTACCTAGCCAGAGCTGAGATGAAATGCTAGGTTTTTATGGTCTAGGCTTACCATTTTCAAAATGATTTCTATTTTGATATTTTTATCTTAATTTCTAAATGAGATAATTATTTTTCTAATTTTCCAAAGTACATGTTTTTATTATTGGATCAGACTACATCAACAAAAATACATAGCATTATCATCTCTTACTTGATGATAAAACCTTGGCATTGTTTATCTTTCTGCACTGGGACCTGTGTTATAGCTGCTGAGAGTTGGCAACTTTCAGACAATGTGAAGTTATGCTAGTTGACCCATTTTGTCTGGGCCTTGATAAATTAAAAATGTTTACTCTAAAAAAAATGCTTAACTGCTGAAAGTTTTGATGGGTACACTTTGAAATTAATTAACTAAAATTGTGGATGAAATTCATGGAAGTACAAGAGGACTATTCATAGAACTAATAAAATTTTATTAATGCAAACATTTAAGAAGAATGTCTATTGTGCCTTTGTACCAGAAGCATGTGTGCCCATTTTAAATAATTCAAAGAAGATTATCATGGCCCACAGTGCAAAGATAACCAAAATTTGTTAGTGCTATGGGATAGATTTTGAGACAGACTAAAATTTGAATTCTGCGTTGGCCTTCTAATGACTGTGTAGACATGGCTATGTCACTTCACATTTGAGTCTCAGTATTTAAAAAAAAATTATTTATTAAGACTATACCACTTACTTCATATCACTGTCATGAAGATTGGGCATAACGTGAGAAGTGCCGAATTTGATGGAGGGAGTGAGAAGGACCTCAATGACTGGTAATTCTTGGCACTGTTTACAAGCATATTTATAATGACTCTGAGTCAAGCATTGGTGATATAAGGACAAATACAAGAATTTTTAGCTCTCAAGGCAAAGAAATGGTTTGACTTGGAGGAGTGGAAATAGTACTGAGCAGAGAGAAGAAAAAAAGACTCCACATCTAACATCATAATGGTCATTTACTTGTACTTAATTTAGACTAGACACTACTTGCTGTATCAAACACTCCTAGCACCCTGCAGAAAAAAGTTCAAAAGGGCTAATATACATACACCTACTCTGTGTTATGGCTTAACTGTTAAAAATGTAATTATTTAACCTTATTTGGTTATATATGATTTTTTCCCATGAAAAACAAAAAGAAAAAAGAGATGAAAAAACAACTATAGAAGAATATTTGAATTATACAGTTTTCTAGAGATAGTAACATTTATGCGATAAACTTTGGAGACTTACTGGTTATTAGTAAATTATGAACATATTTAAATTCTTTTCAAAAATATTACTTGTAGGACAGGATATGGATTTTTTAAGTTGTAAATATCTATACATAAATTTGTTCTCATTTGTGACTATAGCATATATTTATTAGTGACATATAATGTCATACAATATATTCAGATATATTCCTAATTATGTTGAATAGTTTTATATAATCAAAGTGGGTTAAATTAATAATAAGTTCAGGAACAATGTTAGCATTTTATTTTATTTTTTTTAATCTTTTTTTTTAATTTTTTTTTATTTATTTATTTATGATAGTCACATAGAATGAGAGAGAGAGAGGCAGAGACACAGGCAGAGGGAGAAGCAGGCTCCATGCACCGGGAGCCCGACGTGGGATTCGATCCCGGGTCTCCAGGATCGCGCCCTGGGCCAAAGGCAGGCGCCAAACTGCTGCGCCACCCAGGGATCCCCAATGTTAGCATTTTAAACTCAAATATAGTCTTATTGCAATGACAATGGGAGAAATAGTAAACTATCAAGATATCTATTTAAATTTTCCTACATATAAGACAATAAGACAATGGAACTGTAATCTTTAAACTTATTTTCCATTTTTGATTACTTAATAATTGTCTTATTTTCAAGGGTTGCACAAGGATGAATCGAAGACCTATGCTAATAATTTTCATGTTTTTTTCAACCCATGTAATTAAAAAATTTGTTAGATGAGACTTTGAATATAAAGTTTTATTCTGAGACAAATATTTCTAGCTAATGTCAAATTACTTATAATGTTCTGAAAAACATTCAAAGAATATGACTTTGACAGTATAATTGAATGCTTCCATAATAAAACCCAAATAATTGGAAAATTAAATTTCTGCCATGTGTTTACAGTAAAAAGCATTGTAATAGTCATTGAAAACAGTTCATATGAGTTTGCATTTAATATTAAATACTGCTGTTATTAGTTATTGACATTTTAAAAGTATTAAGTAGTGTTTTGGGACCTTTATTATGTGTTACTAAATTGCAACACTCCTTCCAAACAATTACTGGCTATAAGCGTTATTTTGACACAATACTAATATTTCTATTTTTTAAAAAAATTATTAAGTTTATTAATTAATGCAAAATGAGAAAAGGACTCATGGAAACTTTTGAAGAGGACATTATACAAATTGTCAGACAATTTTTACACTTCTGAGCTTCTAGAAATAATCGCTATATAGCCACGATAGCAAATCCTCATATCAATGCCCATGGAGTTCATAAAATCTTAGAATTCCATTGAAATTCAATAAGACTTTTAGAATCAAGTTATCTCCTCTGTTATGCAAAGAAAATTAATGTTGAAACCTGCATAGTGTATCAGATCCAGAATAATATATCAAAGAAGTTTCATTCCTCTTTGTATATTCTCATGTCCATTCGAATGTGGAATGGAGCCAGATTTTAAATTTAACAAATCTAAATTTTGATCAAATTCCTACATCATATGTTTGACATTTTTGATATTTTAATTTACTCTTTCTTTTTTTAAAAGATTTTATTTACTTATTTGTGAGAGACACAGAAAGAGAGAGGCAGAGACATAGGCAGAGGGTGAAGCAGGCACCATGCAGGGAGCCCAATGTAGGACTCAATCAGGAAACTCCAGGATCAGGCCTTGAGCTGAAGGCAGGCACTCAACCGCTGAGCCACCTAGGTGTCCCTTATTCTTTCTTTTTAACACATTCCCATCTCTTCTCAATCTGTTCAGTTATAAATTTATATGAGAGATACTGTTATCAGATAAGATTTTAAAAAATATTCAAAACCTGTGCAGGAGAAGGAAATATTTGATGATGCCCCTAGTAATGAAAATGAGCCAACCAATTTAGGTCATTTGCTTAGAAAATTAGGGGGTCTTTATTATTTATTATAATAGCTTCTATCATATAGATAGACGGATAGATGGATAGATCAATAGATCTGATGTCACTAGGAATCTTCTATGTCTCTTGAGTCTTATAAGAGGTGAATAATTGTTTATAATTATATATTATAAGTGTTGCTTTAGAGGTGCCTAGGTGGACCAGTTGATTGTCAGCCTTTGGCTCAGGTCATGATCCCAGAGTCCTGGGATCAAGCCTTCCCCCTCATTGAGCCCCACCTGGAGCCCCACACCCCAACCTGGCCGCCTCCTTGCTCAGCATGGAGTCTACTTCTTCCATTCCCTCTGCCTCTCCATACCCCTACTACCACCTGCTCATGCTATCCCTCTCTCTCTCAAATCAATAGATAAAATATTTTTTAAATACTTTAAAAACCCAACAGCCACCCAAACCATACATTAGATATTTATATTAAAATTCCATTTAATTATATAGTCATATTCCTCTTCTATCTTTTTCTCCTCCTCTCCAGAAACTGATTGAAAAATTTTCTTGGGATGCTTGGGTGGCTCAGAGGTTCAGTGTCTGCCTTTGGCCCAGGGAGTGATCCTGGAGCGGGATTGAGTCTCACATTGGGCTCCCTGCAGGGAGCCTGCTTCTCTCTGCCTTTGTCTCCACCTTTCTCTATGTCTCTCATGAATAAATAAAATCTTAAGATTTTTTTTTCTTGTTTTCAGTCTTGTCTTGTACCTCTGTATTGAAATACTACCTCCAAGCAACTCATCAATGTAGTTTTCCAAAAAAAAAAAAAAATACTTCCTCCCTAAGCAATGCTTTAGTACCAGCTGTAAAGATAATTTCAATCTTATTAGGTAAATCAGTGTCAGCATTGATATTGATATGATTGATCATATTTTTTATATTGTATTGGCTAAGAGGGTGAATTCTGGACCAGAATACTGGATTTAATTTGTGGTACTACTACTTATTTGAGTTTCTTAACTTCTGAACCTGTTTCCTTATCAGTAAGAAATGGAGAGAATAATGTTCACCTAATAGATTTGTTGTAGGATTACTGGTCAGGAGAGTTAAATATTGAGTTATCCCCAGTTCCTCAAATATAAAGTAGAGATAGTAATGATACCTGTTTCATAAAGTTATTGTGAGGTAAAAGTAAAAAGATGCAACAAAAATGCTTAGTACAGTCAATAGCACATGGCATACGGTGGTGAGCAATGTATTTTATTGCTATGCTATTAGTAATGGTAACTCAGTATCATTTTTCTATACATAATATATATTTAATATATCCAACAATTATAATTACTCACTTGTATTTATTCATTTATATTATTTTAATAATATATTTTACACACAATATTAAATCAGATATTTTATTATTATCTACACTATAAACAAGCCTTTCTATTTGGTCCATAAATCAAACTCAAACATTAGCATATATTTAATAGATAAATATAAAAATACCTAGGAAGAGACACTCTACATTTCATAGTCCTTGGTGTCCAAATAATTACTTAGTAGTAAATTTTACATTAAGAAAAGAAGATAATCTGTCATCTTTGTTATCTACTCACCTAGATGTTTAAAATAGAATGACAATCTTCTTGGTTTAGTCTTCATAGATTACCATTTCCTGTATATGTGTGTTTGTGTGTGTGTGTGCGCGCATGTGTGTGTGTTTTGATGAGGCTAACAGAGCAGTAAAGTAGAAAAAATACAAAAATCATGATAATAAACTAGATCAAAATGATTAACTTAGAAAAGCGTATATATCACAAAGGTAGATTAAGGCATATCTAGCTGCATCAAACAAATTATAATCAGAATAAATTAGTGGTATACGAGAGATTTCTGACCAAATACTTTGGCTAGGTTCATACTCAGTTACTTAGTTTGGCCTTTGTAGTAGTGACCTAGAAATGCTCTTAAATGTCCTTGCTTATTAAAATTATTTGTAATTATAGCAACAACACAATCTTATTCTAGATAGCATCTGAAAGAATCAGTGCAATGATCTCTTACCTCAAAGTCTAGGGTTTAAGAAAAAATTGTAATACACAGCTCTGTTCTCCTGGCTAAGTTCATATCCTCTTGATTTCAAGCCAATTTTTAATTGAATTCAGTTAATTTAATTGCTCCTCAGAGATGTCCATAAAATGTGCTCTTCCAAATTTCCTAGCAAAAGTGCCATTGTCTTTGCTCTGCATTCCCAAGCAGACAGCAAAACTGCCATCAAGCTCCGTCTTGCTCAACAATGACTCTTTAATGTGGTCATCTCATGTGCTTTGTATTTCAATTATAATTTAGAATGAATTAAAATCTATTTAAATGGATAGCATCATCTCTTAGGACTCTTGATGGAATTCCATTTCAGAACATTCTATTTCTCTAAGGTAGCACTGTAAAAAAGTGTGTCATATTATATACTCTTAATTTTGTATCATCAATCTTATTTCTCTTTACAATATAATCCCACATTTTCATATTCATCAAATAAAAATGGACTAGTGTGTTTATGCTATATATTCTTCATAGATGAAGCATCCACAGAGAAGGAAGCTTAAGTGAGAGGGTTTGTTGAGGAAAGATAAAGTCAGAGAGAACTGTGCAAACCAACATTGAAGTTCCAAACAAATAAATACAAATATTCAGTACTTCAGGGCACTACTACACATTCTGTTCTAAAAGCTGCTTTCTAGTCTTCTTTGAGCTCTTGGAAGCTGTCCTCTGGTCATGGTTATAGGTTTTATTGTACTAATAATAGGTATCTGAATTTTTATCATAGCACTCACTATGTCATTTTAACAAATATCATGATAATTAAGCACATTTTACTTTCCTTTTCCAATCTCTGTTCATGGCTTGACAATTTCAAGGGATTTTACTGCCTTACCAATAAAGGTCAGGTATTTCAATGTCATTTTTTTCTTGTCCATAAGTTACATTTTTTGTTCACCCATTGCTTCTTTATATTTATGCACATATTTTCTTTCCCTGTAACTCTTTATAAGAGGTTAAAAGTTTTAGATCCCATCTCACCTAAGTTATACTAATAAATAAGTCCCTCACTTTACATATGTTTACTGATTTATGGATATTTTATTTTTTTCGTATGTGCAATAAACGAGATTGGAAACAGGCTTGTTAACAATAATTAGGAGGCTGGAAGAAGCAGAGGAACAAATTGGTGACCTAGAAGACAAAATAATGGAAGATAATGAAGCTGAAAAAAGGGGAGAAAGAATTATGCAACATGAGAATAGACTTAGGGACTCCATCAAATGTAGTAACATTTGTTATTATGGAAATCTCAGAAGAAGAGAAAGAAAGGAGGGCAGAAAATTTATTTGAGGAAATAAACGCAGAAAACTTCTGTAATCTGGGGAAGGAAATAACATCCAGATCCAGGAGGTACAGACTACTCCCAACAAAATCAATAAAATCAGGCCAACAGTAAGACATATTTTAATTAAATTTGCAAAATATAGTGATAAAGAATAAATCTTAAAAGCAACAAGGCAAAAGAAGTCCTTAACTTACAAAGGAAAATCCATAAGGCCAGCATGGAAATTTATCAAGAGAGACTTGGCAAGCCAGAAGAAAAGTGGCAAGATATAGTCAAAGTACTGATTTGGAAAAATCTATAGCTAAGAATACTCTATCAAGCAAGGTCACCATTCAGAATAAAAAGAGAGATAAAGAGTTTTCCAAACAAAAACTAAAGGAGGCTATAACGACTAAACCAGCCCTACAAGAGATATTAAAGGAACTCTTTGAGTACAAGGAGAGACCCAAAATAACAAAGACAAGAAAGGATCAGAAAATCTCCAGAAACAACAACAAAACTAGTAATAAAATGGCAATAAATACATATCTGTCAATAATTACTTTGAATTTAAATGGACTAAACACTCCAGTCAAAAGTCCTAGAGTGTCAGAATGAATAAAATCTAGACCCATCTATATGCTGCCTACAAGAGACTCAATTTAGACCTAATGTCACTTGCAGATTGCATATACAAATTATTTGCATATGTAAATAATATATATCATTTCCTTTATTAAAAATGTGAAGTTCGAGAAAAAAATATTCAGAACTTAACACAGTAAGATTTGTATTTATATTTATCCAAATTGTTGCCTATGCATAAGTCCATTTAAATACTTATACACAATTGTATCATCCTGTATATAACGTTTTTAATGTATCTTTTAAAATTAAAAATGTAATTTTTAAATAATAAAGGGAATAGTGTAAAAGGATACATTTTACTTTTCAAATGTCAAAGCAATGAAGTGGAAAACCCATGCTACTAAATGAAACCGTTTATGTAAAGTTAGAGACATTTTAAATCCCATAATATGTGGCACACAGAATAATAAAAGTAAACAGCACATAAGAAAACATAAAAATTTCACAATAGGGGTTAACTTAGGTAAGGAGTAAAGAAAAAGGATAGTAATAAAAGTGTTTTAAAACCATCTGTTAGGTTTTATTTCTTTATAAAATAATCTGTGAAATAGGTTGCAAACATTTAACATTACTAAATTTGACTATATCATTCTGTTTTTTAAATTTTTATTTATTTATTTATTTATTTATTTATTTATTTATTTATTTATTTATTTATTTATTTATGATAGGCACACAGTGAGAGAGAGAGAGACAGAGACATAGGCAGAGGGAGAAGCAGGTTCCATGCAGGGAGCCCGACGTGGGACTCGATCCCGAGTCTCCAGGATCAGGCTCCGGGCTGAAGGCGGCGCTAAACCGCTGAGCCACAACGGCTGTCCTCATTCTGTTTTGTTTGTTTGTTTGTTTGTTTGTTTTATATTTATTTATTTATTTTTAATAAATTAATTTTTATTGGTGTTCAATTTACCAACATACAGAATAACACCCAGTGCTCATCCCGACAAGTGTCCCTCATTCTGTTTTTATACTAGTACCATAATGTTTTAATTACTATAGATTTGTAGATTGGTTTGAAATCAGTAAGTGTGATGTCTCCACCTTTGTACTTCTTTCTCAATATTGTTTTGGCTATTTGCAGTATTCTTTTTTTTTTTTTTGGTTGCATGTGAATTTTAGGATTTCTTTTTCTATTTTTGTAAAAAAAAATCAGGATTTTTTTGTAGACATTGCATTAAATCTGCAGATCCTTTTAGGTAGTATAGACATTTTAGCAATTTTAGTTCTTTCAACCCATAAATATGGGACATCTTTCAATTTATTAATGTCTTCTTCAATTTATTTCATTAATATTTTATAATTTTCAGCATACAGGTCTTTCAACTTATTGGTTAAATTTTTTAGTCAGTATTTCATTATTTTTAAAAATATTTTATTTATTTATTTGACAGAGAGAGAGAGAACATAAGCAGGAAAGTGGTAGGCAGAGAGAAAGGGAGAAGCAGGCTCCCTGTTGAGCAAGGAGCCCAATGTGGGGCTTAATCCCAGGACCCTGGGATCGTGACGTAGGCCAAAGGCAGACACTTAACCAACTGAGCCACCCAGGTGCCTCTTTTATTTTTAATACTATTGAAAATAAGATTGATTTCTTTTTTTAAAAAATTTTTTATTTATTTATGATAGTCACACAGAGAGAGAGAGAGAGGCAGAGACACAGGCAGAGGGAGAAGCAGGCTCCATGCACCGGGAGCCCGACGTGGGATTCCATCCCGGGTCTCCAGGATCGCCCCCTGGGCCAAAGGCAGGCGCTAAACCGCTGCGCCACCCAGGGATCCCAAGATTGATTTCTTAATTTCTCATTCTGTTACATCATCGTCAGTGTGTAGAAATGCAATAAAAATTTATATATTGATTCTGTATCCTGCAACTTTACCGAATTTTTAGTTCTGATAGTTCTTTGTTAGAGCCTTTAAATTTTTCTCTAAATAAGATCAGATCACCTGTAAACACACAATTACACTCTTTCCAGTTGGAAAATTTTTATTTATTTATTTTCTTGCTTAATTGCTCTGGCTTGGACTTTGAATACAATGTGGAATAAAAGTGACAAGAATTGGCATCTTTGTCTCATTGTTGATCTTAAAAAGCTTTCAGCATTTCACTGTTGAGTACATTAGCCATGAACTTGTCACATTTGGCCTTTATTAAATTGAGATACACTCCTTTATATCAATTTGTTGAGAGATTTTATCATAAAAGAATGTTGCATTTTGTCAAATGCTTAATCTGCATCAGTTGAGATAATTATATGATTTATATCCTTCATTTTGTTAATGTGTATCAGATTGATTGTTCTGCATTATACTAAGCCATCCCTACATCTCAAGCATAAATACCACATGATTATGATGTATGATCTTTTAATGTGCTACTGAATTCAGTGTGCTTGTATTTTGTTGAGGACTTTTGCATTTATATTCATCAGTGATATTTGGCTATAATTTTCTGTAGTGTGTTAGTCTGGCTTTGATACCAAGATAATATTGGCATCATAAAATGAATATAGAAGAATTCTCTACTCTTCAATTTCTTGGAATAGTCTGAGAAGAATTGATGTTAATTTTTGGTAGAACTCATAAGTGAAGGTACTTGGTCTGGGTTTCCCTTTGTTGGGAGAATTTTGTTTACAGATTCAATCTCTTTACTCCTTATTGTCTATTCACATTTTCTACTCTTCATGTTTCAGTCTTGGTATATATTCTAGGATTTTATCCTCTAGGTTATCCAATTTGTTGGTGTATAATCATTGATAGTAGTCTCTTATGACCCTTTGTATTTCTGTGTATTTCCAGTTTTATTTGTGATTTTGTTTGAGTCTTTTCTCTTTTTTTCTTAGTCTAGCTAAAGTTTTGTCAATTTTATTTACCTTTTCAAAAAAATAGCTCTGAGTTTTGTTGATCTTTTCTATTGTTTTTCTAGTTTCCATTCCATTTCCTTCTACTCTGATATTTGTTAATTCCTTCTTTTGGCTAAGTTTGGGATTAGTGTGTTCTTCATTTTACAGTTCCTTGAGGTGTAAAGTTAGGTGTATGATATACATATATATTTTTAATATAGATATTTGTCACTATAAACTTCCCTTTTAAAACTGCTTTCCTAAGTGTTGGTAAGTTGTATTTCTATTTTGGCTTTTCAAGACATTTTCTGATTTCCTTTTGATTTCATCTTTAACCTATTGGTTAAGAGTGTATTGTTTAATGTCCTCTCTAATGTTCCAGTACCATATTGTTTGTAACTCTGTAGTATATCTTGAAATATGGAATTGTGATACCTCTAGCTTTGTTCTTCTTTATCAAGACTGCTTTGGTTATCCAGGGTCTTTTGTGTTTCCATACAAGTTTTACTTTATTTGTTCTGGTTTTGTAAAAACTGTTGCTGATATTTTGATAGAGATTGCATTAAATCTATAGAATACTCTGAGTAGTACGGATATCTAAACAATATTGGTTCTTTCAATTAATGAACATGGAATATCTTTCCATTTGCTTATATTGTATTTAATGTTTCTAATCAGTGTTTTATGGTTTTCAGAGTATGGGTCTTTCTTTCATATGCTTGGTCAAGTTTTGTCCTAGGTATTTTATTATTTTTGGTGCAGTTATAAATAGGCTGGCTTTCTTAATTTCTTTTGCTGCTTCATTAATAGTGTATAGAAATGCAACAGATTTTTTGTTGAGACTTGTGTGGCCTAACATGTGATCTATTGTGGAATATATGTTCCATGTACACTTGAAAAGAATGTGTATTCTACTACTTTAGGGTGAAATGTTATGAATAAATCTATCTGGTCCAGTGTGTCATTCAAGCCACTATTTCCTTATTGATTTTCTGTTTGGATTATTTGTCTGTTTATGTAAGTGAGATGTTAAATTCCCCTACTATTATTATATTACTATTTATTACTTCCTTTATGTTTGTTATTAACTACTTGAGGTATTTGGGTGCTTCCATTGTAAGTGTATAAATATTTACAGTTCTTATGTCATCTTTTGGATTGTCCTCCTTATGATTAAATAGTGTCCTTCCTTGTCTCTTGTTAATATTCTTTATTTTGAAGTTCATTTTGTCCAATGTAAGTGTTGCTACAACAGCTTTCTTTTTACATCTATCTGCATGATAAATGCTTCTCCATCGCTTTGCTTTCAATCTGAACCTGGCTTTAGCTCTGAAGTGTCTTTCATTGGCAGCATATAGATGGGCTTTTTTTTTTTTTTTTAGATTTTATTTGTTTATTCATGACACACACACACACAGAGGCAGAGACATAGGCAGAGAGAGAAGCAGGCTCCATGCAGGGAGCCCAATGTGGGACTTGATCCTGGGGCTCCAGGATCATGCCCTGGGCCAAAGGCAGGCGCTGAACTGCTGAGCCATCCAGGCATCCCTGTTTATTTTTTTTTAATCCAACTTTAACCACCCTATATCTTTTTATTGGACTGTTTACATGCAACCTAATTATTGATAGCTATGCATTTATTGCTATTTTATTCCTTATCTTATGGTTGCTTTTGTAGTTTTCTTCTGATCTTTTTGTCTCTTGGTCTCCTCTCTCATGAATGCTTGGCTTTCTATAGTAACATACTTGGACTCCTTTTTCTTTATATTTGTGTATTTGTTATTGGTTATTGATTTGTAGCTACCATCAGGTTTGTATATAACATATTCTGTGTATAGTCATCTATATTAAGTTGATGGTGTCTTAAGTTTTCTTTACTCTTCTCCTTTCCACATGATAGGTATTTCCATTCCTTTATTTTGTGAGTCCATTGACTGACTTTATAGATATATTTATTTTTACTACTTTTGTGCCTCTTTCTTTCATTACTCTTGCTTAAAGTCTTTCCTCTCTCCTAAAATAGCCCCCTTTAACATTTCTATAGGGCTAATTTAGTGGTCATGAACTCCTTTAACTTTTGTTTGTCTGGGAAACTCTTTATTTCTCCTTCTATTTCAAATGTTAGCCTTGCTGGATAGAGTATATTTGGCTGTAAATTCTTTCCTTTCAGCACTTTGAATATATCATGTCACCTTCTTATGGCATGGAAAACTTCTGCTGAAAAATCTGCTGATAGCCTTATGAGGTTTCCCTTGTATGTTAACTTCTTTCATTTCTCTTGCTGCTTTAAACATTTTATTGTTATTTCTACTTTTTGTTTCCTTATTGTTAGGTGTCTTGGTGTGGATCTCTTCTGCTTTATTTTGTTGGGGGGGGTCTCTGTGCATCCTGGTTCTGGCTTTATGTTTCCCTCCCCAGATTAGGGAAGTTTTCAGCCATTGTTTCTTCAAATAAATTTTCTGCCACTTTTCTCTTGATTCTCCTCCTGGGATTCCTTACAATGTGAATGTTACTACATTTGATGATGTTGCTGATTTCCCTAAGTCTATTCTCATTTTGCATGTTTTTCTTTCCTTCACCTGCTCAGATTGATTACTTTCCATTATTCTGTTCTCCAGGTCATAGACTTTTTCTTCTGCCTCATTCAGTCTACTATTTATTCGATGTAATGCATTTTTAATTGCATGTATTATGTTCTTCATCTCTGATTATTATTCTTATCTTATCGTTAAGGATATCACTGATGCTCTTTACTTTTTTTCTCAAGTCTAGTGAGAATATTTATCATAAATCCTTTAATTTCTCCATCAGGCATATTGCTTACCTCTATTTCACCTATGTCCTTGCTGTAATTTTGTCTTATTTTTCATTTGGGACATATTTCTGTGTGTCCTCATTTTCCTTTATGCATAAAAGGTATTGTACTTATTTGCTAAGACTGTTGTAACAAAGTACCACAAATGGTTAGCTTACAAACAGAAATTTATCTTCTTACAGTTCTGAAGGCTAAAGATCTGAAGTCCAAGTGTCAGAAGAATTTAGTCATTTTGAGAAATCATAAGGGAAGAATCTATTTGAAGCCTCCCTTTGATTTATAGATGATTCTCATTTTGACTTATAGATGGCTGTTTTCTCTGTGTTTATTCACATTTTTCCCTTTTATGTGTGTCTATCTTTGCCAATGTTCCCTTTTTATAAGTCCACTAGTCATATTTGATTAGGGTCTGCTTTAATGAATTAATTTTAACTTAAGTTTATAAAGATCATATTTCCAAATAAGCTTACATTCTTAAGTATAGGGGGTTAGAACTCCAACACATCTTTTTGGAGGGGACACAATTCAACTTATACCTAGTATAATAGTATTATCTCATCATAAACTCATTGTGAAGATTGGTCGCATGTACTTAGCAAAGAATGTAACAGAGTTACATCAATATGAATATGAGCTAGAATCATGTTTTAAGATTCTTGTTCATATAATCATTCCATTTTTCTATTTAAATTATTTTTTGTTTGTAAGAGATGTTTGCACATGAACAATTTAGATTATAAATGTAAAAATATTTTCCTAGTTTTTCAAATTTTGTCATATTTTTATTATTTTAATTCACATAATTAAGAATAATTTTGTAAACAAATCTATTATCTTCTTTTTTAAAAAACATTTATTTATTTATTTTAAAGAGAGAGTATGAATATCAGAGGCAGAGGGAAAGAGAGACAGAATCCCAAGCAGACTCCACACTGAGTGCCTCAAGGCAGGGCTCAATCTCACGACTCTGAGATCATAACCTGAGCTGAAACCAAGAGTCAGATGCTTAACTGATCATGCCACCCAGGAGTCCCTATTATCTTCTTTATTAAATTATCCTTCCCCACTTTATTTTTATGTTCAGGAGAAGTTTTTCTCCACAAGAGAATGGAGGAAATGTTCTTCATTATTTTCTTCTAACTTTTTAAGGATTTGATTTCCCCATCTCCTCACACACCTCCCTCATGTGCATGTTCTACACAATCCCAACCCTTGATTGTGGGTAACCTCTATGAATATGATGAAAAACACTCCATTAGGTCATAGATAAGATAAAGGTATTTTGCAGACATAATTAGGATTCTTAATCAATTAAGTTAATCAAGAAGATTATCCTAGGTGAATCTGACTCAGGTGAGCCCTTTAAAATAGTCTGGAGGTCAAAAATGGGAAAAGCGGGCAGCCCCGTTGGCGCAGCGGTTTAGCGCCGCCTGCAGCCTGGGGTGTGATCTTGGAGACCCAGGATCGAGTCCCATATCGGGCTCCCTGCATGGAGCCTGCTTCTCCCTCTGCCTGTTTCTCTGCCTCTCTCTTCGCTCTCTCTGAATGAATAAATAAATAAATCTTTAAAAAAAAAGAAATGGGAAAAGCCAGAGAGACTCAAAGAGAAGAGGAGTTATTCTATTACCTGTTGGTTGGCAATCTGTTATCTTGTGAAGAGGGACATATTTCAGGGACAACAACTGAACAACCTCATTCCAATAACTGCAAGGCATTGAATTCTGCAACTAGTGAACTCGAAAGATGGCCATGAATATTAGTAAAGATAGTAGTCTGGGCTGCAGCATGAGTTTGTGTTTGTGAGATCCTGAACATAGAACCCAATAAATGTGCCCAGATGTGTGCAGACTCCTCACTCATGGAAACTGAAATAATTTATTTATGTTTTTTTAAAGCCATCCAATTTGTGACAATTTGTTATATAGTAACATAACTAATATTACTTATTTCCAGGACTATGCATGGATTCTGGATACCTAAAATGCCACATTTCTATTTCTAAATATTTATATATTCTTGAATCTCTTGGAAGAACCAATATGTTTAAACAGTTTGACTTTATAATATGATTTCACTCTGGTAATTAAAATTTCACCTTTTCATTTATTTTCCAGAACTTCCTGGACAATTTTCAAGTTTACTAAGTATAGATGAAAAAGTGGGGCATTATTCTTAAGGATTGAGAAACTTATTTATCCAAAGATAGCAGTAAAAAAATGAAAATAAAAGACATAGTTGGAGATAAATTATTTACGATATATATGTGAATATCTACTAACAGGTTTAAGTGTAATACAGAGGCCTTTAAATGTTTGTACCTATCAAGCTAACGTCAATAATTGTATAGCTAATTAAAGTTTATCAATGATTCAAGAAAGAACCAGATTAAAATGATTAACATGGTGGTTTAGCTTTGACATAAAGTTTTTTTTTTAAGTCAACTTAAAAAGAAATGCCTTAAACATTAAAAAAAAAAAACTCACTTGTGGGGATCCCTGGGTGGCTCAGCGGTTCAGCGCCTGCCTTTGGCCCAGGGTGTGATCCTGGAGTCCCGGGATCGACTCCCGCATCAGGCTTCCGTGGAGCCTGCTTCTCCCTCTGCCTGTGTCTCTGCCTCTCTCTGTGTGTCTCTCATTAATAAATAAATAAAATCTTAAAAAAAACTGACTTGTGAATATAAGAACTTTGACATGGGAAATGAAGTGATACTCAGGTACTCACCTTCACAAATACCATATTGTCCTGAAGTTAGAATAACTTTGTTTCCCCAATCTCTGATATGTACAAAAAAAGAAAATGGTAAGGGAAATGATTGAAGCCAGTGAAAGAATAATAAATTAGAAAGAGAAATGATTGCTCTGGATTATGCAAGTTTCCAACTGGCCTCCACTCCACTTGATTGGCCCTTCTCCAATCAAGACTACCTTTTGTTAGCAGAGAGAAGATAGGGAGAGAGGGAAAAAGGGAGAGAGAAAGTAGTGCATTTGGTTTATGCCAATAAACAATCCCTCAAGCCCATTGGCTGGGGAATCAAGAGGAACTAACTATGGCAAGTTTTTTGCAAACAGTGGAGGTCAAATTTTGAGGTTTTAGAAGTCTGTACCATTCACTGGAATCAAGTTGGGTGGGCAGTGGTGCTCTTGGGGAGAGGGAGGGAGAAGGCCTGGGAGCAGGTGGTGGACAGTGTGGTGTGGGCATCCCCTGAGTCACACTGGGAGAGAACATTCTCCTTCTTGCAGTACATTTGGAAGAGGTTATATTGCCTCTCCAAGGACAAGGGACATGGCAGGTGTCATTGAGCAGACATTCAGTAGAAGGAGACAAAGGTGCATGCAGAGGGCAGACAACCTGGTTGCAGCTTTTTGCTTGCTGAGTTTCACCATAGATGTCAGGCACCTGTGTGGCCATGTGACTTCTTTTCTGGGACAGAACACTGCTGGGCATAGCACTGTGAGGATCTCCTCTGAGGGTGGGAAGAGAGTCTGTGCCTTGTTGCCTCCTTTAGGATTTGGAGTTTTGATTCCTAACCAAGTGCCTAAGAACTGTGACACAGGAAAACTGTGGCACCCAATGTGCTGGTGGCCTGGGGCACAGACAGGTTGAAAGCGGGCATCTGACAGAAGCCTGGTACAGGAAGGGAGATTGTTTTGCTTTTCTGCGAGGGCTTCCTAAACAGCAGCATATGTGAGTTTCCCTCCCTGGGGACAAGAGGGTAGGGTGATACAATCTTCCATTCCTCACCCTACCCACCAGCAGAGTCAGACTACAGTGAGTAACACAGTACCATCAGTGGAGGCTAGAACTACTTACACCAAATTCCATCCCCCTGTGCCCTGCAGGGGCATCTTTACTAGGGTAGATCTGACTGAACCAGTTCAGGGGACCTCTCCCCAGGGACCAACTGCATTCACCAAGTCTACCAAGCATAAAGTGTTCCAAAGCTTTAGCTTCAGTTCTGAGGGAAATAGAACCAGGCTTTCTTTCCTTTCCTTTCCTTTCCTTTCCTTTCCTTTCCTTTCCTTTCCTTTCCTTTCCTTTCCTTTCCTTTCCTTTCTTTCCTTTCCTTTCCTTTCCTTCCTCTCCTCTCTTCTCCTTTCCTTTCTTTTTTCTTTTCTTTTCCTATCCTTTCCTTTCTTTTCTTTTTTTCTTTCCTTCTTTCTTTTTTTCCTTTTTTCTTTGGAATTAAGCTTACTGTTTTTTGTTGGTTTCTTGATTTGTTTTTCTTTGGTTCCTTTCCTTGCTTTTTGGATCAGCTTTTTTTCCCCCTCTTTTTATTTCTTTCCTTTTCTTTTTTTTTCTTTTTTATTTCTTTCTTTTTCTTTGGAATCAGACTTATAGTTTTTTGTTTATCTTTTTGTTTGCTTTTTTTGTTGTTGTTCCTTTCTTCTTCTTCTTCTTCTTTTTTGGATCAAACTTTTTGTTTTCTTTTTAAATCAGGCTTACTTTAACAAAAAATCAGAGCACACCTAGTTAAAGGTCCAAAACTCCCCATTGCAAGCAAGGAGGAACTCTGCAGGGTACTAACCTGTGGGAAACACAGCCAAAACACAACATCAGAGTGCACACAACATGTATCAGAAACACTTCCTGAAACTCTAGGCTGTGGACAGTGTATGATGCATTCTTAATATAGCATTATTCTCAGGGGCAGGAAATATAAGAAGCTTTCATAATATGCAAAAGACAGAAACCTAGACAAAATAACAAGATAGAGGTATTTTCCCCAAAAGAAAGATCAAAAAGAAATTCTAGGCAGGGATTTGCTCAAAACAGATATAAACAGTATATCTGAACAAGAATTTAGGACATCAGTCATAAGCATACTAGCTGGGCTTGAAAAATCATAGAAAACACGAAGGAAACTCTTGCGCAGAGATAAAAGATCTAAGAACTTTTCAGGCCAAAATAAAAAAGTGTAATAACTGACATGCAAATGGACTGGATGGAAGAATCAGAAGAATGAATAGGTGATATAGAAGCTAAAATTATGGAAAATAAAGAAGCTGAGAAGAAGATGGAAAGAAAACTACAAGATCACAAATATAGCTCTAGGAAACTCGGCAATTCCAGAAAGCACAATGATATCTATATCATAGCAGTACTAGAAAAAAAAGAGTGGGAAAAGGTGGCAAAGGTTTATTTGAATAAATTATAGCTGGGAATTTACCTAATCTGGGGAAGGAAACAGGCATTCAAGTCTAGGATGCACAGAGAACTCCCATCAAAGCCAACAAAATAGTTCAACACCAAGACATATAGTGAAACTTGGAAATGCAGAGATAAAGAAAGAATTCTGAAAGCAGTTAGAGACCAAAAGTCTTTAATTTACAAAAGTAGACACAGAAAGTTAGCAGATCTGTCCAGAGAAACCTCACAGGCCAGAAGAAAGTGGCATGATATATTCGACATGCCGAATGGTAAAAATATGTAGCCAAGAATACCTTATCCAGTAGACGTCTAATTCAGAATAGTAGGTGATTTAAGAGTTTCCAACAGAAGCAAAAACTGAAGGAGTTCATGAAAACTAGACAAATTCTGCAAGAAATATTAAAGGGGACACTTTGAGTGGGAAAGAGACCAAAAGCAACAAAGGCTAGAAAAAGAACAGAGAAAATCAATAGGAACAGTGACTTTACTGGTAATACAATGGCACTATAATTATATCTATCAATAATTACTCTGAATGTAAATGGACAAAATGCTCCAATCAAAAGACATATGGTATCAGAATAAGATAAAAACAACAACCCATAAATATGTCGCTTACATGAGACTCTTTTTGGACCCAAAGACACCTCCAGATTGAAATTCAGGGAGTGTAGGATCATCTATCATGCTAATAGATATCAAAAGAAAGCTGGAGTAGCCATACTTATATCAGACAAACTAGATTTTTTTTTAATAGAGGAAGAGAGAGAGATGGGGGAGGGGCAAAGGGTGAAGAACAGAATCTTAAGCAAGCTCCACACCCATCATAGAGCCCATTGCAAGGCTGGATCTCACAACCCTGAGATCATGACCTGAGCCAAAATCAAGAGTTGGATGCTTAACCAACTAAGCCACCCAGGTGTCCCTTAGACAACTAGATTTTAAATCAAAGACTGTAGTATGAGATGAAGAAGTGCACTCTATCATAATAAAAGTGTCTATTCAACAAGAAGATCTAATAATTTCAGATATTTACGTCCCCAACTTGGGAGCAGCCAAATATATACATCAATTAATAACAAACTTAAAGAAACTCATTGATAATAATATAATAATGATAGAATTTAACATTCCGCTCATAGCAGTGGATATATCATCCAAGCAGAAGGAAACAACGGGTTTGAATGACACACATGGTCACATGGGATTTATTCCTGGGCTGCAGAGTTGGTTCAATATCCACAAATAAATCAAAGTGAAGCGCCACATTAATAAAAGAAAGGATCAGAACCATATGATTCTTTCAGGAGATGTAGAAAAAACATTTGATAATATACAGCATCCTTTCTTGATAAAAACTCTTAACAAAGTAGGTATAGAAGGAACATAGCTCAACATTATAAAGGTCATATATGAAAGACCCACAGTTAGTATCATCGTCAATGGGAATAAACTGAGAGCTTTTCCTCTAATGTCAGGAACACAACAGGGATATCTACTCTCACCACTGTTGTTCAACATAGTACTGTAGATCCTAGTCTTATCAATTGGACAAAGAAATAAAAGACATCCAAATCAGCAAGGAAGTAGTCAAACTTTCACTCTTCACAGATGATATGATACTCTAAGTAGAAAACCCAAAAGACTCCACCAAAAAAAAAAAATTACTAGAACAGCAGAGTTGCAGGATATAAAATCAACATACAGAAATCTGTTGCATGTTTATACAAAAATAATGAAGCAGCAGAAAGAGAAATCAAGGAATCGATCCCAATTACAATTGCACCAACAATCATAAGATACCTATGAATAAATCTAACCAAAGAGCTTTACTGTACTCTGAAATATAGAACGCCTATGAAAGAAATTAAAGAAGATACAAAGAAATGGCGAAATATTCCATGTTCATGAATTGGGAGAATAATATTGTTAAAATAATTATACTACTCAAAGCAATCTATAGATTTAATGCAATCTCTATCAAAATAACACCAGTATTTTTCACAGAGCTAGAAAAAACAATTTTAAAATCTATATAGTACCACAAAAGATCCGAATAGCCAAAGAAATGTTGAAAAAGAAAACCAAAGCCATAGGCATCACAATTCTTCAAGCTGTATTAAAGAGCTGTAATTATCAACCAGTATGATGCTGGCACAAAAACAGATACATAGATCAAAGGAACAGAATAGAGAAACCACAAATGGACCTCCAACTATACTGTCAAAGACTATCCAATGGAAAAAGGATAGTGTCTTCAACAAATGGTGTTGGGGGACACCTATGTGGCTCAGTTGGTTAAGTGTCTGTCTTTGGCTCAGGGTCTTGGGTTGGAGTTCCACATCTGGCTTCCTGTTCAGCAGAGAGTCAGCTTCTCCTTCCCCCAGCCCTTCCCCTTCTCTGTGCTCCCCCTCCCCCCACTCCTTGTCTTCACTCTCTCTCTCTCTCTCTCTGAAATAAATAAGTAAATCTTTAAAAACAAACAAAAAACAAATAGTGTTGGGAAAACTCAACAGCCACCTGCAGAAGTATGAAACTGGACCACTGTCTTACACCATACACAAAAATAAATTCAAAATGGATTAAAGACCTAAATTGAGATAAGAATCCATCAAAATCCCAGAGAAGAATACAAGCAGTAAGTCTTTGACCTCTACTACAGCAAATACTTGCTAGACATGTCTCCAAAGGCAAGGCAAACAAGAGCAATAATGAACTACTGGGACTTCAAGATAAAAAACTTTTGCACAGCAAAGGAAATAGTCAATGAAACCAAAAGACAAACTACAGAATGGGAGAAGATATTTGCAAATGACATATGGGATAATGGGCTAGTATCCAAAATCTATAAAGAACTTATCAAACTCAACACTTAAAAAATAAATAATGTGTTTAAGAAATGGGCAGAAGACATGAATTGATATTTCTCCAGAGAAGATATAAAATGGCTAATGGACACACGAAAAATGCTCAGCATCATGCAACATCAGGGAAATACAAATCAAAACATCAGTGAGATACCATCTCACACCTGTCAGAATGGCTAAAATTAACAACTCAGGGAAAAAACAGATGTTGGCAAGGATGTGAAGAAAGGGGGAACTCTCTTATACTGTTGGTGGGAATGCAAACCAGTGTAGCCACTCTGAAAAATAGTGTGGAGGTTCTTCCAAAAGTTAAAAATAGAACTATCCTATGACCCAGCAATTGCAATACTAGTTATTTATTCAAAGGATAAAAAATACTGATTCAAAAGGTCATATGAACTTCGGTATTCATAGCAACAGTATCAACAATAACCAAATTATGGAAAGAGCCCAAATGATGTCCACTGACTGATAATGACTAAAGAAGATGTGTGCGTGTGTGTGCATGTGTGTGCGTGTGTGTGTAACGGAATATTACTCAGCCAGCAAAAAGAATGCAATGATGTGGATGGAACTAGTATGTATTTTGCTAAGTGAGATATGTCAGTCAGAGAATGACAAACACCATATGGCTTCACTCATGTGGGATTTAAAAAAACAAAACAGATGAATATAGGAGAAGGGAAGGAAAAATAAAATAAGATAAAAACAGAGATGGAGGCAAGCCATGAGAGACTCTTAACTATAGAGAACAAATTGAAGGTTGATGGAGGGAGGTGAGTGGGTGATGGGTGTTAAGGAGGGCACTTGTGATGAGCTCTGGGTATTACACGTAAGTGATGAAACACTAAATTCTACTTCTTAAACCAATAACTTGAATTTAAATAAAATCTCAGAAGAAGAAGAAAAGATTACTTTTTGTTGCCAGACTAATTGTCCTAAAGCATTATTTTTAGTATATCATTCTCCAATTCAGAAAATTTTAACTATATCGAATGTACTCTTTTCTGCTAGTCTTTTAAGATGACCCATAATCTTTCTTTATTATCCACACAGGTTCAGTTATGCTTCTCTTTTCAGAACTACTTCTTTTACCAGCCCAAAATTTCCTCATAATTTCTCTCTCCAATTCTTTTTTCAGGGTCTTTTTCAGTCATAAATTAAATTGAGTTTAATAAATATATTCACTGAGCTCCTCTACATAAGACACTGTGAGAGATGCTAAAATGATCCAAACACTGCCCTCACTGCTGCATACAGTGTCTTTTACATACCAGATGCTGAAAAAATACCAAAGGTAAGGAGAGAATAAATGAGTAGTACCATTATAAATACCCTATCTTTCCTTTTGCCCTTCATTTTTTTGAAAAAGAGTAGATATTAAGATTTATTTCCTCCAAGAATCCTCTTTAATTTTCTCTAATTCCTAATACTTTTTGTCTTCTAAAGAAGACAAAAGTATAGTATATAGTATATAGTACTATTTAAATTGTGATCCAAAGGCAAGGTTATAGTATATAGTACTTATAGTATATAGTACTATTTAGTATATAGTACTATTTAAATTATATAGTACTTATAGTATATAGTATATAGTACTATTTAAATTGTGATCCAAAGGCAAGGTTTACTAGAGATACAGGATCTTAGGCCTCACTTTAGAAATACTTAATTATAGGTTGCCTTTTAATAAGATTTTTGGTGATTTATAGGTACATAAAAATTTTAAGAACCAGTGGTTTGTACCATGGACTTTGACTTTTTAAAATATTATCAATATTATTGCCTATTGTTTCCCTTACTAGCTAATTTCTTACCTGTAAAGTATAGAGGTTTTCACACACCTCTGAATTCTCTTTTGGCAATTATTTACTTGATATATAAAAGACCCTAAAAATGCTATTTATTGATTGCATTCAGTCATTACCAAGACTTTAATAATTCATAACCTTTGTATTATATGTAATATGTGATATTTATTAATGATGGGAAATTATCATATAATATCACCACTTTACCAGAAGAAAATATTTAACATTGATATGGCAGTCTAACATACCTTTTATTTTCAAAAACTTACATTTTCTGATAATATTTTTTACAACTTTAAAATAATATCTAGAATCCAATGTAATTTAAAGTAGTTTAGTAGTTTAAGTAGTTTGAGTTTAGATGTAAAACCTTTCTGTCTAGAAGAGTCATTCCCTTCCTTTTGTGCCTTTCACGATGTTGGTATTTTTTAAAAAATCAAACCAGTTGTTTTATAGAATGTTCCTCAATATGAATTTGTCTGATGAGTACCTTATGATATTCAAATTAAATATTCTTTTGAAGTAACATTAAATAGGTAATGTGTTCTTCTCAGTATATCACAGCAGGAGGCACACAATGTCAGTATGTTCTATTATTGAAAGTTTTAATTTCAACAGCTTGATTGAGATGTCTGATAAGTTTTTTTTATTGCTAAGGTGTCCTTTTCTCTTATAATTAATAAGTTGTATATCGATATGAAATCTTTGAGATGATGTGAATATCCTATTTCCCAGCAATCATTCACCTAATGGTTTTAGTATCAACTGATGATTCCTTTCTGTATCATTTATTTTTTTAATGGTTTCTTTTTTTAAGATTTTTTTTATTTATTCATTATAGACAGAGAGAGAGAGAGGCAGAGACACAGGCAGAGGGAGAAGCAGGTTCCATGCCAGGAGACCGATGCGGGACTCGATCCTGGGACTCCAGGGTCGCACCCTGGGTTAAAGGCAGGCGCCAAACCGCTGAGCCACCTAGGGATCCCCTATTTTAATGGTTTCTAGAGGAATTTTAATCTGCCATTCCTTCTAATTTTATTATTCATCATTTTTCTGTAAAGAACAGTTTCTCTTTACCCCCTCCACTGTATTTTTGACTATCTCCAATGACTCAACACAGAGAGACACACATATTTGGTCTGTGATACTCCATTACTGTCCTTATTATTTTTGATATCAAAGTGTTTTAAGTAGAAACAGTTTCAAGCTAGCTTCTGTCTTCTAATATATCCTCTTCAGGTTTTGAGTACTTACTCTCGACATAGCAAAAAACAAAAAACAAAACATAAAAAGCCCAGACTTACTGGACTTGGACTTTTCACAACCCAGTCCTGGAATCTGCCATTGCTCCAGTAATCCTTCCCTCTTCTCTCTCTCTCTCTCTCTCTCTCTCTCTCTCTCTCTCTCTCTTTCTTTTGGTGAAAGACATTTAGTAAGCAAAATATGGGCACTGGATATGTTTATTGCTATTGAGAGATGATTGTTTCTAGACCCTTTCAGTGATTAGAACTGGCAAAGTGATTACTCATGTTGATATTTCCAAATCCAAAGCCATTTACTGGGTTTCTTCTCTCCTTCCTACACTTCATATTTACACCTTTCTTCTTTTTGAGAACCTTTGTTCTGAACAATATTAACGTATTTATTCATTCATTCCAGTTTCATACAAAGTGGTTTTAGAATTAAAACACAACAGCCCCCTCACCCAGTATGGTTCAGATATTTCTGTAGTTCATTCTGTTCTTAGATGAGTTTTTTTGAACCTGTTTAGTAAGAGAATTGTGGCCAAAATTATTTGTTCACCTTACAGATGGTCTCAGACTTATGAGAGTTCAACTTATAATTTTTCAACCTAATAATAATGCATAAGCACTATGCATTCAATAGAAACTTAAAGTTGAAATTCGAATTTTGATCTTTTCCCAGACCAGTGACATATAGGGAGATACTTTTCATGATGCTGGTCAGTGGTGGTCAGCAACAGCTCCTAGTCAGCCATGTGACCGCAAGTGTAAACAACAAACACAATTAGAACCATTCTGTACCCATACGACTCTTCTGTTTTTTCACTTTTATTATAGCATTCAATAAATTACATAACATACTCAACACTTTATAATAAATTACGTCTTGTGTTATCTTGTCCAATTGCCCACTAACCTAAGTGTTCTGAATACATTTAAGATAGGCTATGCTTAGCTATGATGTACAGTAGGCTAGATATATTAAATGAATTTTCAATTTACAATGGGTTTATCAGGATGTAACCCCATAGAAAATCTGTACTTGTATACAAAATTACTTCTACATATGTTGTAAATTTATATGCAGTTGTATTCATTTGGCTTTGATTCTTTGGATTTTATTTTTTTTTATTTTTTTTTTTATGATAGCCACAGAGAGAGAGAGGCAGAGACACAGGCAGAGGGAGAAGCAGGCTCCATGCACCGGGAGCCCGACGTGGGATTCGATCCCGGGTCTCCAGGATCGCGCCCTGGGCCAAAGGCAGGCGCCAAACCGCTGCGCCACCCAGGGATCCCAGATTCTTTGGATTTTAAATGTTTACCCCATCTTTGCTGATTTTATTTTTTTTTAACATATAAAATTTTGACATGGTTAAAAAGTCACTATATAATGAGTCAAATTCAAAGTTGTTTCATTCTTTTTCCTGTCCCTTCTATTTCATTCTCACAAATTGCCTATGCTGTAACCAATTACACTGATTTCTGATTTATCCTTCCTCTATTTCTTTTTGAAAGTTAAGCAAATGGGCACATATAATCTCATTTCTCTTTCTTTGTTACACAAAAGGCAGCACCCTATATAAACACTTTTCAATTTGGCTTTTTTTTAAAAAAAATGATGATTCCAGGGATCCCTGGGTGGCGCAGCGGTTTGGCGCCTGCCTTTGGCCCAGGGCGCGATCCTGGAGACCCAGGATCGAATCCCACGTCAGGCTCCCAGTGCATGAAGCCTGCTTCTCCATCTGCCTATGTCTCTGCCTCTCTCTCTCTCTCTCACTGTGTGCCTATCATAAATAAATAAAATAAAAATAAATTTAAAAAAAATAAAAAAATAAAAAAATGATGATTCCAGATATCTAGGATATTACTCTATATTACTTCATAGAGCTCTTCCTTATTCTTTCTTTCCAAGTCTTAATTTAAATTTCAATTAGTTAACATACAGTGTAATATTAGTTCCAGGTGGAGAATTTAGTGTTTCACCCCTTACATACAACGCCCAGTTATCATCAAAACAAATGCCCTTCTTAATGTCAATTGCCCATTTAACCCATCTCCCACTCACCTTCCCTCCTGTAACCCTCAGTTTGTTCTCTATAGTTACTGTTCTCTGGTTTGCCCTTTTTTTTTACTCTTGTTTTGTTTATTAAGTTTCACATATGTTTATTAAATCATGTGATATATTTCTTTCTCTGACTTATTTCACTTAGGGTAATACTCTGTGTTCTACCCATGTCAATGCAAATGGCAAGATTTCATTCTTCTTTTATGAATAAAGAAGATATGGTGTATATATATATATATGTATATATACAAGGAGTACTACTCATTCCTTTTTTAATATCTACACAGTACCTGGTTGCATGAATATCACTGTTTATTTAATCAATTAGCATTGAGATTATTTCCAATATTTGCTATTACAGATAATGCCACAACAAATAATCTTGTTTTGTGACTTTTCACAACAAAGATGGAGATGTATTTCCATGGATGAATACTTAGAAGTAGGATCGCTGGGTCAAAGGAGAAATGCATATGTAGTTTTCTTAGCTACATTTTTCTCCATTAGGGCATTTTGTATTACAAAAGACTTACATTAGTACAGTAACTTTTTTAAAAAATAGAAGTGAAAAATCCTCTTCAGATTTCTTTTGACTAGTAAAAGCTAATGTAAGTCTTTCTTAAAAGTGAAGTGGCCTATGTGAACTTTTGGAAAGCAGAGGATACGTGTTTTTTTAGAGTTCTCTCCTTAGAGGTTGCTATGGACTAAATGTGTCCTCTCCACCAGATTCATATATTGAATCCCTAACCCGAATGTGATGGTATTTGCAGTGAGGCCTTTGAGAATAATTAGGTTTAGATGAGGTCATGATCATGGGGCTCTCATAATGGAATTAGTGTCCTTATAAGAAGAGAAGCATATCAGAACTTGTTTTTGCTCCTTCATGGGAGGACAGAGCAAGTAAAAAGCCATCTGCAAGCCAGGAGGAGACCCTTCACCAGAACCAGACTATGCTTGCTTCTATTCTGCGACCTCCTGCCTCCAGAACAATGAGAAAATAAATTTCTGTTGTTTAAGCTACCCAGCTAATGATATTTATTTTTTTCATTCTTTTTTAAATTGAAATATAATGAACACACAGTGTTATAGATGTACAATATAATGATTCAGCAATTCTATACATTACTCAGTGCTCATCAAGACAGGTCTACTCTCACTCTCCTTTATCTATTTCACCCATCCTCTAAATTACCACCCTCTGACAACTATCAGTTATCTGTATTTATCTGCTTGTGTGTGTGTGTGTGTGTGTGTCTTTCTTCTTTTTTGTCTACTTATTTTGTTTCTTAAGTTCCACATATGGGTGGAATCATAGTGTTCGTCTTTCTCTAATTTATTGCACTTGGCATTATACCCTTTACTTAAGGCCATCCATGTTGTTGCAAATGGCAAGATCTCATTCTTTTTCACAATCGAGCAATATTCCATTATATATCTGTATCTGTGTATCACTTCTTCCTTTTTAAAAGATATTTATTTTAAGTAATCTTTATATTCAATGTGGAGCTCAGCCTTACAACTCTGAGATCAAGTTGCATGCTCTACTAACAGAGCTAGCTAGGTAGCCCTATATATCAAATCTTTTTTATGTTTTCACCTATGGATAGACATTTGGATTACTTCCATATCTTAGCTATTGTAAATAATGCTGCAATAAATATAGAGGTGCATATGTCTTTTCAAATTAGTGCTTTATTCTTTGGGTGAAATAAAAAAAAAAAAACATAAGAAATAACAAGTTTTGGTGACAATGTGGAAGAAGCCTCATGCCCTGTTGAAGAGAGTTCAAATTGGTGCAACCATTGTGGAAGACAGTATGGAGGTTCCGTAAATAATTAAAAATATAATTACAATATGATCCAGTAATTCCAGCTTGTGATATTTTGTTATGGCAACCAAACAAATTATTTTTTTTATAAATTAATTTTTATTGGTGTTCAATTTACCAACATACAGAATAACACCCAGTGCTCATCCCATCAAGTGTCCCCCTCAGTGCCCGTCACCCATTCACCCCCACCCCCCGCCCTCCTCCCCCTCCACCACCCCTAGTTCATTTCCCAGAGTTAGAAGTCTTTATGTTCTGTCTCCCTTTCTGATATTTCTCACACATTTCTTCTCCCTTCCCTTATATTCCCTTTCGCTATTATTCATATTCCCCAAATGAATGAGAACATACACTGTTTGTCCTTCTCCGGTTACTGTGGCCAAGTTCAAAAAGGGTGTTGCCTGAGTTCTTCTCTGGGATTTTGATGGAATCTTGTCTCACATTTAGATCTTTCATCTATTTTGAGTTTATCTTTGTGTATGGTGCAAGAGAGTGGTCCAGTTTCATTCTTCTGCATGTGGATGTCCAATTTTCCCAGCACCATTTATTGAAGAGACTGTCTATCTTCTAGTGGATCGTCTTTCCTCCTTTATCGTATATTAGTTGAGCATAAAGTTCAGGGTCCACTTCTGGGTTCTCTGTTCTGTTCCATTGATCTATATGTCTGTTTTTGTGCCAGTACCACACTGTCTTGATGAACACAGCTTTGTAGTACAACCTGAAATCTGGCATTGTGATGCCCCCAGATATGGTTTTCTTTTTTTAAAATTCCCCTGGCTGTTTGGGGTCTTTTCTGATTCCACACGAATCTTAAAATAATTTGTTCTAAGTCTCTGAAGAAAGTCCATGGTACTCTGCGCCTTTTGATGGGGTCATTAAGCCCATTCACGTTCAGAGTTACTTGAACTTCTTCTTAAAGGGGAGTTTTAAGAGTCCCCCTTAAAATTTCTTGCAGAGCTGGTTTGGAGGTCACATATTCTTTCAGTTCCTGCCTGTCTTGGAAGCTCTTTATCTCTCCTTCCATTTTGAATGAGAGCCTTGCTGGATAAAGTATTCTTGGTTGCATGTTCTTCTCATTTAGGACCCTGAATATATCCTGCCAGCCCTTTCTGGCCTGCCAGGTCTCTTTGGAGAGGTCTGCTGTTACCCTAATATTCCTCCCCATGAAAGTCAGGGACTTCTTGTCTCTTGCTGCTTTAAGGATCTTCTCTTTATCTTTGGAATTTGCAAGCTTCACTATTAGATGTCGAGGTGTTGAACGGTTTTTATTGATTTTAGGGGGGGATCTCTCTATTTCCTGGATCTGAATGCCTGTTTCCCTTCCCAGATTGGGAAAGTTTTCAGCTAGGATTTGTTCAAATACATATTCTGGCCCTCTGTCCCTTTCGGCGCCCTCGGGAACCCCAATTAAACGTAGGTTTTTCTTCCTTAGAGTGTCATTTATTTGCCTTAATCTGTCTTCGTGGTTCTTTAATTGTTTATCTCTTTTTTCCTCAGTTTCCCTCTTTGCCATTAACTTGTCTTCTATGTCACTCACTCGTTCTTCCACCTCGTTAACCCTCGTCGTTAGGACTTCTAGTTTGGATTGCATCTCATTCAATTGATTTTTAATTTCTGCCTGATTGGATCTAAATTCTGCAGTCATGAAGTCTCGTGAGGCCTTAATGCTTTTTTCTAGAGCCACCAGTAGCTGTAGAATAGTGCTTCTGAATTGGCTTTCTGACATTGAATTGTAATCCAGATTTTGTAACTCTGTGGGAGAGAGGGCTGTTTCTGATTCTTTCTTTTGAAGTGAGGTTTTCCTTCTAGTCATTTTGCTCAGTGCAGAGTGGCCAAAAACAAGTTGTATTGGAACACGGGGGAGTATCACTGGTCCGTCCAGCTGGTCTTCTGGGGGAGGGGCCTGCTGTGCTGATTTTCAGGTGTTAGCACTTGGGGGAGCTGCTCTGCCCCTGCCTGCTGCAGGGCTCAGCGGGGGTTGTTTACCCCGCCAGGCCCCAGGAGGAACAGTTGCAGTTGCTACGGCAACTCTGGAAGCCTGGATTCAGCCTCCGCAGGAACTACGGGGCTCGGGGCTCTCGGCTCTCCGTCCGCAGGGCCTGGAGGCTCCGGGGCGGGGCCGCTGATCTGCTCAGCTCGGGGCAGGAGCGTCCTCGCTGTCCTGGGCCCTCCCGGCCTCTGCCTGTCCCGGGGGAGGCCGGATCCTGGGCTGTGTCCCGGCGCCCTGTGCCCCGGGGCCTGCGCTGGTGGATTCGCGCTCCCGCCCCGCAGCCCCCTCCGCGGAGCCGCCGCCCGAGCCCCTCCGAGCTGCTCTGGCCCCGCCGTGCGCGCTGCAGCCCTTAGGGAGCTCGGAGCACTCCCCTGCGCTCGCAGGTGTCTGTTAGTGTCCCCGGGAGCCCGAGGGCATCCCCGCCCTCCTGGGTCCTGCTCCAACTCCCTGCGAGCCCCTTTCCGCCCGCCCGGGAAGGTTGGTGCAGCTCCTGCTCCTCCGGGACGGGGCTCTCCTGTCCTGGGGACACTCGCCCCGGCCTCAGCCCGGCTCCTCGCGGGGCCCCTCCCCCTCGGAGGCCTTTTGTTCCTTTATCTCTTTTTCCCCGTCTTCCTACCTTGATAGAAGCGCGAACTCTTCTCACTGTAGCATTCCAGCTGGTCTCTCTTTACATCTCAGGCCGAATTCGTAAATTTTCAGGATGGTTTGAAGGTTATCTAGGTAATTTGGTGGGGACAGGTGATTTGGGGACCCTGCTCTTCCGCCATCTTGCCCCTCCCCCCCAACCAAACAAATTAAAACAAAGATTTCTGCATAATCAATATTATCTTTTATTAAAGAATTATGTCACAGACCTTTTATATTTCCAGTGATAAATACATGCCTTCATTTTCCTGTGCCTAGTAAAGCATGTAAGAATGATGTTTCTGAGTATTTGTTTCAAAATCTTTATTTTTTTTAAAGATTTTACTTATTTATTCATGAGACACACACAGAGAGAGGGAGAGAGAGAGAGAGAGAGGGGCTGAGGGAGAAGCAGGCTCCATGCAAGGAGCCTGATGTGGGACTCGATCCCGGGTCTCCAGGATCACACCCTGGGCTGCAGGTGGCACGAAACCGCTGCACCACTGGGACTGCCCTCAAAATCTTTAATAGTTTGAATTATGGTTTGGAGAATATTTGCTTTTCTCCTACTTCCCCTTTGAGTGGAATGTGCTCCTGTCTCAGCATGTGTTGGATTTGGTCACCTGTCTTTTTGGCTCCGTGATAGGTTGAATGTGCCCCTTGACTCTGGGTTTGTCCACGTGACTTGCTGTGACCAAAGTATTATTGCAGTTGTGATGCAAGCAAAATTTGGAATGTGATGCCCAGTGAGGGTTGCATCTTGTTTTTCTGTCATTCTCATCAGAAGAGTATCCCCTATGTAGTTGCCACTCCTTCATCCCAGGTCTCCGCAGGAAACATATTAAGTAGAGGAGAGATGAGTAGGCTGCGAGCAGCCAACCCATCTGAAATCATAGCTTAAAATGGATTTTCAGATGTATGAGAAATAAATACTTGTTTCTGTATGTCATTGAGATTTTGTGGTTGATAATATAGCTTTTCATTTTGGAGGAATTTAAATTATTTTTGTTATATTTATCTTCTTCTCCTCCCTACCTAGTCCAATGGGCTATGCATGCTAAAAGAAATTCTTAGAAGCTTCACTGAAAGAGTTTGTCATGTGTTGGTATTGTAATAAGGAAAGGGATCTCTGTGGAAAAATCATATTGAATAAAATTAAATGCTACCTTTAAATTTCAGAACGAGAATACAGGTTGTTTCCAAGTACTGAATTATAGAGTTTATTTCCAATTTACCAATAGAAGTACTAAAACTTAAGAATTCAAAACAGATTTTAGAAAGCTCAAGGAGATACAGCTTTTCTAACAAAATATAGTATCCATTTAAAATCTATAAGGTGTCTTTAGATCTTCTTGGTTGAAATATAGAGAAAAATCTCTATTATCTGTAGTCTGTATTCTCATAAATGAAGAAATATAGTTTATTAAAAGAAGTTTACTATTTAAGTAGTATTTACCAATTATAAATTTAATATCAGGCATTCTTTGAAATTATATGCAAAGATATATACCAGAGAGAATAATCAATCCATGATTAATCATTTATACAATTTTGTTTTGTTTTGTTTTGGTAGAGAATTGTTGTAGGAGATAGATTCAAGAGGCTGGGAAAAGAGCATGTTTATTTTGCTTTGTGCTGCATATCAAGTACTCACCACTTAATAGTCTAAAATAAAATTTGCTGAATTAATGAATATTGATGAGGATCAACAATATTTTGTAGCAGGTGCTACAGACTGTGAAATAGCAGCTTCAAGATATATAACAGGTACGAGAGGCAGAATAGTGACATTCCAAAGATGTCCATGTCCTAGTCCACAGGTTCTGTGAATATGTTAGGTTACATGTCAAGATGGAATTAAGGTTGCAGTGGATTGAAGGATGCTTATCAGCTGAACTTGAGATGGGAAGATTAGCTTGAGTTATCATGTGGGCCCAATGAAACAGAAGGATACTTAAGAGTGGAAGAAGAAGGCAATCAAGTCAGAGGAGATGTGACTCTGGAGGAGGTTGGAGTGATTGTGTATAAGAAGGAGTGATTGTGTGTAAGAAGGACTCCATTCACCTTTGCTGGCTCTGAAGATGGAGGAAGGGTCCCACAAATCAAGGAATGCAGGCATCCTCTAAATGCTAGAAAAGGCAAAGAAACATGTCAAAAGCCTTTATAAAGAAATGAAGCCCTGATGTAGTGCTGAAGTTGCCTTGATTTTAGCTCAGCGAGACATCTGTCAGATTTCTGACCTCCTAAGAGATAAGGTAATAAATTTGTGCTATCCAGTCTGCTAAGTTTGTGGTAATTTGTTAAAGCAGCAATGGGAAACTAATATAGTAGGTTATTTGGTTCAATTGATTTTATCTGATTGCTGGTGCCGGCTGTTTTCTTAAGTTTGCTTAAAAATTCTATTAGGGAGTTGCAACTGCTCATTGTCCCTTGACCAACAAGCAAGTCTTCCTTTACCTATAAAAGCCACTATCTTTGATGAAATAGTTAGTGTTAGAGAAAACAATACATGCATGCAGTTGTGATGGCAGAAGAAGGTAACCCTCACATGTGTCTTCAATTAACTAACCCCACGAACAAGTGGGAGTCCTATTTTCGTCACACTGAGTTTCAAATGACAGCTTTTTCTTCTATGCTGGCTGCTGTGTCTTGGACTTGTAATAAGCCAGAGATAGTGCATCTTTCCATTAAATTCAAATATAACCAGAAGAATGATTCAAAGGTTACAAAAGCAAGTGACAACAAAACACCACACACACACAACTTGAGCTTACAGAAACCTGAAAAACATACATGCAAAACTTAGAAATTATCAATTTACTTGCTTAGATTTTTTCTTGGTTAATAAAAACTAATTTTCAAGTATAGACAAAGGAGCATAAAATCACAGAAAGCATTTCAAAATATCCGGTATAAGAATAAGGTTGTGATTGGTGATTAACATAGCTTGGAATTATAAATGAAAAGAAATAATAACTATTTTAAAGAAATATTTCATTCTTAAAGTAGAGCCTTTATTTTTCCTGTGTTTATAAAGCTGTCTTAATCCTCCTTCTGAACTGAATAGAAAACAAAATAAGAGAAAATTATATGCCCAGTTATTATAACTTGACTTTATACTTTTTCACAATTATAAAATTTATTTAAATTTTTAAACTTAATTTACCTTTTGGATAGTTTCTTCTAAAATAACTTAAACTGGTTTTGCAACTTTCAACACTCATGACAATCTTCAATTTGCTTTCCTACATGCACAGATAGAAATGAAATAAACTCCCTCTTGCACTGTTGGTGGAAATGTGAACCAGTGCAGCCACTCTGGAAAAATGTGTGGAGGTTCCTCAAAGAGTTAAAAATAGAACTGTCCTATGATCCAGCAATTGCACTGCTGGGGATTTACCCCAAAGATACAGATGCAGTGAAACGCCGGGACACCTGCACCCCGATGTTTCTAGCAGCAATGTCCACAATAGCCAAACTGTGGAAGGAGCCTCGGTGTCCATCGAAAGATGAATGGATAAAGAAGATGTGGTTTATGTATACAATGGAATATTCCTCAGCCATTAGAAACGACAAATACCCACCATTTGCTTCAACGTGGATGGAACTGGAGGGTATTATGCTGAGTGAAGTAAGTCAATCGGAGAAGGACAAACAGTGTATGTTCTCACTCATTTGGGGAATATAAAAAATAGTGAAAGGGAATAAAGGGGAAAGGAGAAAAAATGAGTGGGAAATATCAGAAAGGGACACAGAACATGAGAGACTCCTAACTCTGGGAAACGAACAAGGGGTAGTGGAAAGGGAGGTGGGCGGGGGGTGGGGGTGACTGGGTGACGGCCACTGAGGGGGGCACTTGACGGGATGAGCACTGGGTATTATGCTATATGTTGGCAAATTGAACTCCAATTAAAAAAATGTAAAAAAAATGAATAAATTAAAAAAATGAAATAAACTGAAAATTTGAGGGTGTATAAAAGCATTTTAGCTTCTAATAAAATGTTATTAAAGTTACTTTGGAATATTTAATAATCATGATATTTCTTATATTCAATACTATTCCTTTAATTACTTTTTGTATATTCAGCCAATTTAGGATTTTATCCTTATTTATTGCTCCTATAGAATTTTAAATGTCATTATTAATTACGTGCCAATGCTGAAAGTTTGATCTGATGAAATATGTAGCTTGTTATTTTCCAAAGATAAACTATTATTCACTTATTATGTCAAGGCTTAAATAATGACTTGGCTATGATACTTACAATTTTTTTGAAAAATCTATTTTATTTCACTATTAGAGCAATGATTAAAGCAAGTTATACATAATTCTTTTATGCTAATATTTCTCATCCATATTAAGTGTATTTTTTAGGGAAAAGAAGGAGTAGAGGAAAACTTTAGTGGAGAAGGGCAACATAGAATTTGAGTTCCTTGGGGATCCCTGGGTGGCTCAGCGGTTTAATGCCTGCTTTCGGCCCAGGGTGTGATCCTGGGGTCCCGGTATCGAGTCCCACATCTGGCTCCCTGCATGGAGCCTGCTTCTCCCTCTGCCTGTGTCTCTGCCTCTCTCTCTCTCATGAATAAATAAAATCTTAAAAAGAAAAGAATTTGAGTTCCTTGTTCATATTAAGAAATATACACATTGCTCTGATGATGAGTCAGCTTTCTGTATAATATTGTCACCACAATACTGGATGAAATATGTTTGAATTCATGCACAGTCCTTTGCAAAATGTCTTTATCCTTGTGATTGTTTTAGAATACATCTGCAAAAATCTGAAAATAAACTTACTTTAGAAAGTGGAATTATTAAAAATAATTCTCTCACCAACTTGTTTTCTTCTAAAATTTATATACTGTCAGTTATTGTAACTTTCTCTTATATTCTTTTAATTTCCAATATAGTTAACATAGTGTTAAATCTGTTTCAGGTGTATAATATAGGGATTCAACAATTCTGTACATTACTTAGTGCTCATCAGGGTAAGAATGCTCTTTAATCCTCTTTATCTGTATTTTCTTTTTTTTTTTTTATGATAGTCAGAGAGAGAGAGAGACGCAGAGACACAGGCAGAGGGAGAAGCAGGCTCCATGCACCGGGAGCCCGACACGGGACTCGATCCCAGGTCTCCAGGATCGTGCCCTGGGCTAAAGGCAGGCGCCAAACCGCTGAGCCACCCAGGGATCCCCCTGTCGTTCCCTTTTAATGATTTATTCTTTTTTTAAGTCTTCAATGTATTCTTTTTAAAAATCTTATTTAAATTCAATTAATTATTATGTATTGTTTATTAATGTATTGGTTTCTGAAGTAGAGGTCAGTGATTCATCAGTCTTATATAATATCCAGTACTCATTATGTCATATTCCTTCCTTAATTTTCATCACCTAGGCATCTCCACTTTTATATCTATCTACTCTTTTGAACAATTGTATGCACTATATGTTATAAACAAAATTGCTTACATAAAAGATTACTCTAGGTGACTTAAATAACTATATATGGAATATCTTTCTACCAATGTAGAAGGAAATATTAAACAATCTTGATAGCACACATCTCATCATAAGGGAAAAATCTGACTATTGAGATTATTTAAAAATTGATGATTTTTATGCAGTGAAAGAGACTATAGATGCTAGAATGGGACAAGACATTGTTGATAACTAAGATTATGTTGTATATCTTGAATATGCTAATCATTCCTTTTCTAAAATGAAGAAAGCATCCAAAATAGAAGATGAGCAAATGATTATGAAAAAACAATGAACGGTAAAGTAAATCCCAAATTTCACTAGTGTATGAGGAAATTTCAATGTTATCATAATCATATAAATGGAAATTAAAACAAACTTGGGGGATCCCTGGGTGGCGCATCGGTTTAGCGCCTGTCTTTGGCTCAGGGAGCGATCCTGGAGATCCGGGATCGAATCCCACGTCGGGCTCCCGGTGCATGGAGCCTGCTTCTCTCTCTGCCTGTGTCTCTGCCTCTGTGTGTGTGTGTGTGTGTGTGTGTGTGTGATTATCATGAGTAAATAAAAATTTAAAAAAAAAACTTGGGTCAGGGGATGGTTAAATAGGTGATGGGGATTAAGGAGGCACTTGTGATGAGGCACAGGGGTTGTATGGAAGTATTGAACCATTATATTACATATCTGAAATTAATATTACACTGTATATTAACTAACTAGAACTTAAATGAAAACTTAAAAGAAAGTGTGATTTCACTATACCACTCTTAGCCTAACCAAAAGTGGAAAGAAATATGATTTATATACATTTTGGGAATGATCAGGTCTCTCTGGTGAAATTGTAGATTGATATAGCCATTCTGTAGAAAAGTGTGCTATTGCTTATTCATCAGTTGCGTTCCTGAATATAAGTCTCAGAATAATTTTTATACAGATCCATTGGGGATTATGTATGTGTATGTTACTTGCAGCAAGTTATTTGTAGAAGTTAGCAGTTGAAAAGCCTTTTGGATGTCCATTACAAGGGAATAAATAAGTAAAATGTGCCTGATACATGCCATATTGTACTGCATTAGAAGTAAATGATTTGAAGTCCATATGTCAACACAGGCAGATCTTAACATAGTGCTTGATGAAAAAGCTGAGAAAGAATTAGATATAACATACTAGTCTGCATAAAAATTAAAAACAGAGGGGCATCTGGGTGGCTCAGTGGTTGAGCGTCTGCCTTTGGCTCAGGTCATAATCCTGGAATCCTGGGGATGGAGTCTGGAATCAGCCCCCCCCCCCCCTGCCGCCCCTCAGCAGGGAGGCTGCTTCTCACTCTGCCTGTCTTTACCCTCTCTCTCTGTGTCTCTCATGAATAAATGAAAAAAAAATCTTAAAAAAAAATTAAAAATACAAACCTACAAAACAATAGCATATGTTATAAAAATACATGCAGACAAAAGATTAAATGTTTGCCCATACAGAGAAGTTGAAGAGTACAGGTAATAAATAATTTTTTAAGGGTAAATAATCCCTATACAACTGTGTGATTTACAGTGAACCTTAATGATCAATTAAGAGACACCAAGTAAGAGCTCCTTTAATATTTTCTTTTTAAAAATATTTTATTTGATTTTTAAAATTAGCTTATTTTTTATATTTTATTTATTCATAAGAGACACAGAAAGAGAGGCAGAGACACAGGCAGAGGGAGAAGCAGGTTCCATGCAGGGAGCCTGATGTGGGACTTGATCCCGGGGCCCCAGAATCATGCCCTGAGCCAAAGGCAGAGACGCTCAACCACTGAGCCACCCAGGTGTTCCAGATTTTATTTGAGAGAGGGATAAGCAGACTCCCTGCTGAGCAGGGAGCCCAATGTGGGACCTGATCTCAGAGCCCCTGGGATCATGACTGGAGCTGAAGGCAGTTCCTTAAACCAACTGAGTACCCAGGCACCCTTTTTGATGTTTCAATAACAAAATGTGGCATAAGCACAATCCCTAAATCAAATGACTGTGGATAGGTGATTATTTTATAGCTTTTACAAAACAGAACAGAGCCTTAAGTATGAGGAATTAATTTTAAAAAAAGGGATTAAGAGTTATTCTGCTTGGTAGAATTGCAAAGTAAGCCATGATCTGTCAAAATATTTATAATCTATCTTAAAAAAACATGAAAAATCTGACATATGTTACATAAATCTCCAAAATTTATGCTGGAAATGTGTTGCCCAAAAGCCAATTGAGATATAGGGTGAGTATGAAATTTGAATTAATCTCCCATAGAAAGATAAAGCATGGATTTGTAATTGATATGAAACTGCATTTCCCCAAATACAAGTCAAAACAAAGTGGAATGGTACCTCCATGTTGGACACACTGTAATTAAAATATTTTTTAAAACTTTTATGTGCCATTTGTATGAATAGTATTATTACCTGGTAAGGGGGGACTACCTCCATGAATATACAGTATGCTAATTACAATTAATATAGTAGATATGAGAATTTTCCTTTATTAGATGAACGCTGATTGAAGGAGAATAAGATGGGGGAATGCTACTAATAATTTCTTCGACACAGAAAAAAAAATAATTGAGTACCAAGCATTTTGTCTCTTCCTGTCTAGGTATTCCACCTGTGATGCTATTATATTCATTTAACTTTTAATTTAGAAGAATTAACATTTTTTTTGTTTTATTCCAGGCCACTAGAGGAGTTAATAGTTGTCATGTCATTTGAAATTTGTCTTACTGCTGATTTATGGAAATAATCAAAATATATAATGAGACCTGCAAACCAATTAACAATATCCACTAGGGATTTTATAGGTTTAAAGCATGTCTTGATGATGGAAACAACTACATCATTAAATAGTTGCTCTAGTATACTGTTCTTATAAAGAGTCAACTTGGACTTTAGCAAGGCTAAAATACACCTGATTGTGTGATCATTGCATGTTAGAAAAACAAAAAGAATAATTATCCAATTCCGTGACTACAGAGAGATAAGAGCCTGTGCTCAAATAATTGGATAGAGATGAAAATTTTCTGCTTGACCCAATGTGCTATTTTTTATCCTATGGTTTTACATGATACTTGAAAAAATATGCTACTGGTGGATATTTGCCATTTCTAATGGCTGAGTAATATTCCATTGTATACATAAACCATATCTTCTTTATCCATTTTGCTTCAACGTGGATGGAACTGGAGGGTATTATGCTGAGTGAAGTAAGTCAATCGGAGAAGGACAAACATTATATGTTCTCATTCATTTGGGGAATATAAATAATAGTGAAAGGGAATATAAGGGAAGGGAGAAGAAATGTATGGGAAATATCAGAAAGGGAGACAGAACATGAAGACTCCTAACTCTGGGAAACGAACTAGGGGTGGTGGAAGGGGAGGAGGGCGGGGGGTGGGGTGACTGGGTGACGGGCACTGAGCGGGGTACTTGACAGGATGAGCACTGGGTGTTATTCTGTATGTTGGTAAATTGAACACCAATAAAAAATAAATATTAAAAAATATGCTACTATGCCAATATAAGCCTGATTTCATATAGAATTCTTGTTTTGTGCATTAGAACAAAGGACTTGGTTTAGACTGTATGGACAGTATTATTTTCCCCTCAAGCTAGGATAAACAAGGAGGTCTGAAAAACTGGAGCAGAAAAGAAGAGTCTAAGATCACTAGGATAACTTTGTGTTGTCTTCGGGATTTAACAAACTAATATAACTGCACTCTTAAATCCTCGCCTCAGGTATGGATGAGGAGGATGAAGGTTAAATTCTGAGAGTTAGGAAGCACTGGTTTTACTAACTCTGACTTAAATATATGAAATTTGTTTATTTTGAAGATTATACCAATGTCAAAATAGAAAGCTTGACTTACAAGAGCCATTTCTTTGAAGAGATCAGAGAGTGGCATTGATCTTTAAATATTTAAAAGTCATTATAAAATTCCACAGAATTGTCTCCTTCCTGCAATATTTAGAATTATTCCATCAGGAATTTGAGTACTAAAATATTGTGACAAAATGATTATGTGATTGGCTTGAAAGTCTCTGGCTTTCTGTGAGTCTGTCTCTGTGCTGGTGTCTCTCTCCCAGCAGGTGTGTGCACACATGCACACGGGAGTCTGTGTGTCTGTGCCTTGCTGTCTCTGTGTTTCTCCCTGTATCTCTCTCTATCTCTCTCTCCATCTCTCTGCATCTCTCTCCCCTACTGTTTGTGCATCCCTGCCTGTTTCTGCCTCTCTTTCATTAAAGCTGAGTGATGTATTACATTGCAGCCACCTTTAGTCATTTACATTACTGCACAGCCACCCACTGCTGGGTCCCATTCAGGCAAATAAGGAAACAATAGAGATTATGCATATTTTAAGTGCTTATTTTTATATTTGTGGGGGTAAATATTTCCTTCACTACCAACTATATAATCTGATATTTTACTATTTTTGTTACTTTCTTTAAGCCAAAACATACATTTTATTTTGACTAAAATAAAATGAGATATGGTTGCTTTAGATAACTTTTAAATAGAATACTGTGTTTGAATTCAAATATTTTATGAATGTGACAACCTGTCAGAATATATTTCTGTATTTTAAATGTATTAACACACTATAGAATTTTTAGAGCCAATGATGGCTTGCGATAATGATTAGAAACAGCTCAGAATGCTGGAATAACTATTCATTAATCTCTAGAGCTACTGATGGAGAGATTAAGGGGGAAGTGTCACACTATCTAATCTAGTTTTTAAAATCTCTAACTCACTATCATAGGGGAAAATAATTTATACTAGGCATGCATTGTAAATATGGCTTTATGCATTTTAAAAGCCTCAGAATTTATTCTTTTTACTTTAAAGAAAAACTCTGATAGGAATCCATATTTTATGACCAAAAACTATGGTTATAAGTTCTATTTTCAGTTTTAATTGAGGTCACAGGGAAAGTGAAGCAGCAGAATGTGAACATTTTCTTCAGAAAAATGGAGCTAAATGGCACCACCAAACCATGCTATTTAGGCAGCAAATGATGCACTTATCTCAAAAAAAAAAAAAAAAAAAAAAAAGGAAAATTCATCAAGAAAGCTCAGCACATACTTTGGACCTCAGTGTGTTGTCTAGCATCAATGTAGTCTTAAGCCCCAGATAATGAAAGAATCCTCTTTTGCTACCATTAGGATGGATAAGATATTATCTGATCGTAAACCAAGGTCTGGAGTCTTATTATCTTTGAATCTTAAAGTCTTCTGAATAATACAAGATCTAAAGCCTTGGTATAATGGTGATCTGGAAGTAACTATGTCTGACAAAATGATCTGTTTTTTTTCCACATAATGTTGATAATACCTTATAGTATTTTACAATATGCAAATATTTTATCTCTTGCAATTATAGCTCAACCAACCTTGGGCATAGATGTTATATCTACCTGTAATTTTTCAGTGGAAAAAACTAAAACTGAGAATTAATTAATGGCCATTTAATAATAAATGTAGATTTTGAATGTTGTTCATTTGATTCTAGGTGTTTTGTCCCTTTATTTCACTAGAGTTATCTCAAGGTACTATTTAAAAGGATCATTTTTTGACATGTTTAGACAACAGAACATTAAAAAAAATACATGATTTGGAAAGTTGAAACATCTTTGAAATGGAGGTTGTAGCAACATGGGAAGAACACTGAATTAATTACAAATGTAGAAGAATGTAGGTTCAGGTTTTGAAATTTTCACTTCGAAATGTGTGGATAGTATTAGACTATGGCTTTTCTAGATCTTGGTTTGTATATTTATAATAAATATTTATGCCACTCAGGATTGTTAGGGATTCAAGAATAATATCTATTATTTAAAACATATTATCTATGTCTCTATGCAGAAACTTGAAAAATGATCCACATAGAAAAGGGCCAGATAAGTCAGAAAATATGAAGACTAGCCCCCTTTTCTTTGTTTCGACGGCCAAATATTTAGCAAACACTGTCGAGTCATTGAGAAGTCAAGATTAGAACCTGGAAAATGACTTTCAAGACACTGGAAAAATGCTTCTTTTCCCTCTTCTTATATTTCCCCCCTTTCTAAGTCACACAAAGATTGTTTAATTTTAATTTTAAAGTGTCTCTAAGAATCTCTTTTGATAATTTTTTAGATTATTTTGATAATGGCTCTAGCTGACACTGATTAGATTTTCATCCAGATTTGTGGGGATCCCCTTAATGCAGCTGAAAGCTTTGCTATGAGTTTAACTTTCTGCAGCCTTCCCTGGAGCACTGTCTTTGGCTTCTGGAGCTGTTGACTTACTAGGAGGCCAGAAAATGACTGGGCCACAAGGGCCCTTACCTCATGGGAAACAGATTCTGTAATACAACTTATGTTCTAGAGCAGCAGTGGGATCAGGTTAAGGCTAGATTTCCCCTGAAACTACATCCTTCCTTCACTCTTCCCCTCTATTGATGCAGCTCCATTCACACTCTCTGTTCCTGAGAATAAGTCCTCTATACATCACAGGTGTAAGAATCTCTGTCTCAGGCTCTTCTAGGGAGCTTGACCTCAAACCAGGCTTTGATCCCTCTTATTTCAAAGCTCATAAGGCATGACATTTTACGTGGTTTTCAATACGGATCAAAAGACCAAACTTTGGTAGGAAATAAAAAAGCACTAGATTACTCAGATGAAAATGGGGAGAATAAATTTGAGTTGAGTCTGTTTGTTCACTTCATATGACTTTGTATAGGCCAATACAGGATAAAGAGTACATAGGTTGTGTTGCTGAGATGAAAATTATCTTTATAATATTACAGAAATGATGGGTCACTCAAGCCTCCTCAATAATCACTTTAATTTTAAAGCAGAATTCTCATATGTTCACTTCTCTCCCTTTTAAAATGATCATTTAAAGTACCTCTCCTGTATTGGATTTTTTTCACTTCTGTCTTTTCTTGTCTTCTTTATGCTTTATGTCTGGTAACTATAGATATGGATGCCCTTGTTCTCAGTGTAGAAATAGTTAATTTATGTATGTATTATATTTTCTGGACTGAGAGCAATGATGGATGTTTGTCCAGTACCATGTTATTTCCTAATAAGTCCCCACAGCAAACAGTATCCATTTTTAAAAGAGATTTTATTTATTCATGACACACACACACACACACAACAGAGAGAGAGAGAGAGAGAGAGAGAGAGAGAGAGAGTGAGTGAGAGAGAAGCAGAGACACAGGCAGAGGAAGAAACAGGCTCCATGCAGGGAGCCTGACATGGGACTGGATCCCAAGTCTCCAGGATCACTCCCTGGGCTGAAGGTGGCGCTAAACCGCTGGGTCACCTGGGCTACCCAGTATCCATTTTTGGAGGGAGTAGTTGTATATGGTTTCATAATTGCAGTGTTGCTATATATTTAACAGTAACAAAATTCATTCCTGACTTTTTTTTCCAAAATCTCAGGCTATTTATGACCATCCTCCCTGTTCTACCTTCACTTCTATTGTTCCTTGACTTTTCACCAAGTCAGTACTCAGCAGTATCTCAAACTTCTTGTTTGCACTTTCCTTTGTCATGTCCTTATGTCATCATCACATGTTATACTTTGTCATGTCAGTAGATCTCCCTGGATGCCCAATAGCCATAGATGACCTACCCGTCAGACCTACTCATTCTCTTCAGTACCTCCCCCCAGTGTGAGCAGGTTCATGAATACTGGCTGCCCATGAAGTCCTCATGAGAGGACTCAGAGTTGATGTCTTATCATAGCAGATGTTCACAAGGGAGAAAAATATTGAAAAAAAGGATGGATGACTGTACCACACAGGAAGTAAGATGGTGAGGGATATTGGCTTTGCTCTTAGTTTTTTCTTTGGAATAATTTACTGGCATTTTCTATTTAATTATTCAATTTGTGGTGACATTCACAAGGTAAATATTATTGCCTCCATTTTAAGATAAGAAAACTGGGTTCAGAAGGCTGAAGTAGTTTGAGTGTGTTACCAAGATTCAAACCCATATTTGTCTCCCTCAAAATAGGCCTTTTTAATTGTAATACCTGGAAACAATTTATTATATAATTAACTCCATAAATATTTCTGATCTGAAAATTTGAGTTGCTCATTCTCTGACATAGCTGGAATTAATAGCTGAAAAATATAGGCTCATATAAAAGTTCCTTAGGTACCTCAACAACCTCTTATGATTTTTATTCCACCTTTTTTTTTTAATCTTGTTGTAGAGTTGGGGATGTGCTGTGAAAGTTCCTGCTAATAATCTATCCACTTTCCAGAGTCTTTATCTTTTCTCTTGCACCCATTCTTCTGTAGACTTAACACTGCCCCCTCTCATTTTAACTTCATTTTTCTGTTTCTTAGGCCAGGGTACAATATTTTGTTTCACCAAAGGGCTTTAAAAAGTCATCTTTTTATCATTTATTCTAATCATTTTTCAATGCCTTCATATTTTTAACTCTGCAAAGGTTAGTGTTATGAGGATAAATGAGAGTGGCTCTAAGAAAATAGAGATGTACTATAATATCTCCACTCGTTTGAAATCGTTCAGGCTCACAGAGAAATACTATCTGTTGTGTTCTTTTGCTAGTCGGCAGTTTTTTGATGGATACAACATGTTCCTTCAATTCATCTCATGAGAAAGTGAAATAGTAGTTAGATCACAGATACAGTAGTGAGATCCCTGTATAGCCCTTAGAAAACAAATAATTAAAAATAAAATGTCGCTGTTTTGAAAACAAATATAACAGTTATTGGATACAGTAATGTAAAAAAAAAAAAGCCCATTAAGTTGTAATTGCTAGGGTGAGAAAGAAATCAGATTTTCCCTGCATATGCAGAAAACAAACACTGTGGAATCTGCCATTTAAGTTTTCTTCAACTAACCTCTCACAAAGGAAGTAATTTAAATGATGATAAATCAAAGAATTTTGTAATTAAAGAACAGCAACTTATTGTTCCATAAGAATCAGTCCATGCTAATAATTAGACTTGCTTCAAGCTTAATATAACTACAGTGAAGGCAAAAATATGATATGAAGTCACTATGCAATTCAAACAATAAAGATTTCCACAGATGGAGCATATACTTTGAATCTATTAGCAAGGTAGTAATTTTATATGTATCTAAAGTAAAGATACAATAGGGACACCAAATTTGCTGGCTTATTTGAGAGGGCATTGAAATATATGTAAAACCCATTGCATAGTGCTTAGATCCTGTGTGTGTGTGTTAGGTTAGCTATTGCTATTACAATTATATGGAAGTTTTATGATTGGGATAAAAATTCTGGCTCATGATAACTCAATAATTAGATTTGAGCAGTTATGCATACAAAGTATTAGGCTAGAAAGTTACTTTTTTAAAAATATGATATTTCAAAGTTTTTTAGAGTGAAAACTAAGGAATATTCTTTGAAGGACTGTTTCACTCTGATAGGAAAAGCATATGATTTGCAACCATCAAGAGATCAGAGCTGAAATGGGATCTCTATTTCTCTAGCCAGTTGTGGAGCAGTTTCACACCATTACCTTCAAGGGTTATGAGTCTATCACATGTCCATTAGTGCACCTACCAAAGACAAAACAAGGAGTTATTTCCACAGTTCATTCAGATAATGGATGAAAACTCACAAGAATTTCCAGATAGAATATCAAGATTATGCTGGGGAAAGAAAAAGTTTTGATTTTGAACATTTAGAAACCTAAAAGACAGCAAAATTACTGGGTAATATAGGATTTTGTTAGTTCCACAACTTCTAAAACAATATGAACAAACTGTATGAGATACGGTCTGTCAAAACTGAGATGGTTACTAAAAACCTTTAAGGATTTTATACACCTGAAGATCTATTACAAGTCTCACTTCATTTGTTTAATATTATTTTATTGGCTTCTACTGTTACAGATCTATACAACCAGATCTCCAATTTGGAATAACAGTAGATCTTTACAAATATAAATCAAGCAAGTAAATATCCATCCATGGAATACCTCATTATATAACAAATCTACCAAAAGCATAATCCTATAGATACATAAATTCTAATAAACCCACAGATTTCTATTTGACCAGATTCAAACAACACTTCCAAATACATCCACCATGCTATCTTAAGTGAAATTGTCCATTTAGTTTTTCCTTTTTATGAATAAGCATGGTAACATCAGTATATTCTTTATTTTTTATAGTTAGAGATCAAGGAGTCTTTCCTTTTTTCATAATTCAATATCAGGCACATTTTCTACATGCTGTATTTGTGTATGTTCTCTCAGGGTATTATGTGTTCTTATTGTAAATGAAATATATGGGGTAGCCCAGGTGGCTCAGCGGTTTAGCGCCGCCTTCAGCCCAGGGGCTGATCCTGGAGACCCGGGATCGAGTCCCATGTCGGGCTCCCTGCATGGAGCCTGCTTCTCTCTCTGCCTGTGTCTCTGCGCCTCTCTCTCTCTCTCTCTCTCTCTCTCTCTCTCTCTCTCTCTCTCTCTCTCTCTCTCTTTCTGTGTGTGTGTCTCTCATGAATAAATAATAAAACCTTAAAAAAAGAAATATATGTGTTGTTACTGTGTAGTAGCTGTTGCATTATACAATATTGTAACAAAGTCAAATGGCCACAGTAGTTGTTGTGGGCCAAAACATAAGTCTCCTACAGATAGTAAACTTCCTGGAGATCCTAGCACATGTGAATTTTCATTGCTCTCATGAACAATCTTTTGTGGACTTCTTGACCCCATCCTCTAGAAGTCAGGAGCAGGATAGATTGATGTAGGAGGAATCAGGAAGTGACACCTAATAAGGACTGGCCCTATTAACAGTTCTTGCTCCTAGAAAGACAAGAGGTACATGAGTGAGTCCCTAGGTATGGGTCCTCTTTGTGTGAGAGACTCAACCAAAGCATTGTTAAGGGTCAGGGTAGAATTGTAAGTCATCATTATCTGCTGAGCCTTCCTGTAAGAGATGTTGGTGGAGAAGAATAACTAGAGATGAAACACAATTAAGTTAAAATAGCACTCAAGTGAGAAAAGGGGACTTTTTCTTTCTTTCTTTTTTTTTTTTTTTTTTTTTGGTCTACTGGTGTAGGTGAAGATGCTTTTCTCTTCCTTCTCTTTTCATCTTTTACTGTCTCTTCTGTCTTTAAGAATTCAACTCATAATCTTCAACCTCTACTTGTTGCAGACTCCTGGAACCATTTGTTTTACCTTTCTCCCAATAAAATTCCATCTTACTATCCCTAGAATCTTTACATTCTCAGGCAGGGCTCTAAAATCTTATAATTTGCATTGTTTTTGGAAGTAAATATGTTTGAAAGTCTTGTCACACAGTTGCCTTGTAGAGATTACTTATGACAACAGATTGTCAGTTTCTAATGAGCTTAGAGCCATTTTAAAGTTGAAATTGTGAACAGTTCTTAGCATAATGCCTCTATTTAGTACATCAACTGGCTGGTGATATGAAATAACACTCCATTATACTGCATGCATTAACTGATATTTTTCTTTCCCTTTTCCAAGAATTATGTAAGTCTTACCCAGAAAATAAGATGTTGTAGCTAATATGGAAATCTTTATTCTTATAATTTGACTAGCTTTTTTTTTTAAAAAAAAAGGTAAAAATATTAACTTTAAAATAAGGTAAAGATCAAAGTATTTATTTGCTTATTAAAGATATAAAGTAGAGCCAAACTTTTATTGTTAGAAAGATACAATTCTTTAAGTATAAATTATTGTGTTAGAGCTAATTAAACAGATTTTGCTTTAAAAATAACAAAATTACTTCAACGTTAAAGAGAATAAATTGAACAGTTATAAAAGGACAAATTATGTATCAATGCCTTCTCTTATAATAAATGACAGCAACACATAAAAAATGTACCTTAGTACAAAATACTTATCTCTTTATTACATAATGGAAGGAAGGGCCAAGAAAACAACAGTGAGCAGAAAAAAAATTGAACAAAGGCTTCTGTCTAAATTGAGAACAAACTGAGAATTGAACAAAATATGTTTAAAAACAGTATCCTTTCCTTCCAGGCCAATACAGTGCCATGTCAGGATTCATACATTCAAAAGCAGAATAAAAGATGAATTTCAGTCCACAATCACCAGCTCCGACAAGTGTCCTTATGCAGGACATGGCCAATATACCTATTAAGAACATCCCTGATGATGATATTTTTAGATCATTGCTGTGCATGTGTTAGGAGTTAAAGAATATCAGAAGTATTTCCTTCCTAGCTTCACATTCTAGCTTTATATTTATAAGCAGATATTCTAGATAAAATGTGGGATAATCTTTTTTTTTTTAAATGTGGAATAATCTTGATGGTATCATTCCTTTTTATATATCCTGACACTATTATCACAAGCTTGGCTCATTTGACTCACCAGGTTTTTTTTTTTTTTTAATTTGAATTCTTTTGCGGGCTTCCCTAAAGTTTTCAAACCAGTTCATTATTTTTCACTAGGTGAATTTTGATGCCATTTACTTTTTCAAAATTTAACTTCATTTCTGGGGAGTGTCTTTTAGATACTCTCAGAGCATGATACAAAAATTAGGACTCAGCTCTTTAGAAAGTGGCACAAATTGCAAAGCTGTATTGCCTCTGATTTTTACTTATTATATAACCTTATCTGTTTGTCTGATTTTGATTGTTGCTCACTAATCTCTCCTAGTTCCTTAGTTTGATGTTGGCTGCAACTTGTGATTGCTATGCAATAGCTTCATGCTACTTTGTCATTTATCAAGTTCAAATTAAGCAACTGACCTTAGTAGGAATTTTCTGTCTTCCTTGGGCTCATATATTATTTAACATTTATTTCTAAGACTGCTCCATTTCTAACAGTGCAAACAGTGCATAGTAAACCATATTCTTCATTTTTTTGCTAGTATTTGTGACTACGCATAATCAATATATTACATCTCTTGATTCCCCTGAGTTAGGAAGCCTGTCATTCCATCATAAGATAGAATTTGACCCCAAAAAAGATAGAATTTGATCAATTTGAAAAATATGTTTATGCAGAAGTTCTGTTCTATTTTTCATGCTATTACAAAATCTTACAAATTGGTTTTGCTTGACATATTCTTATATTTTTCAACTAAAAATTATGACAGATGAGTAAAGTGGTATCTTTCATATTGTTAAAGGAACAAGGTCCAGTATAAGAAACGTGTCATGCACTTCTGTATTTTTACCATGGCAAAAGTTCCAACCATAGAGTGAGTGCTTAATAAAAGTTGAATTGAATTTCTTAGCCATTTTATAGATTATAGTGTCAGACTAGTTTCTTAGGTCTAAAAAGTGACAGCTATTAATTTTGTTGAAATCCTTAAAATTTATATAGATTTGGTGTACACCGAGGAACCTAAAATAGGAATCCTGCCCTACAATAACTAGAAATTTCTGCAAAAAACCCTCTTATGCCTTAAATTCTAAATGAGATGTGCCTTTAGGTTCAGTCAAGGATATTTTGTCCAAACTCAAAGTCATGTGTGTGCACATGCAGGTATGTATATTTTGATATTATATATGTCCTATTTTATGTAGGATTAGGAAATGTATTTTAAAAACTCTGAAACTATTTGAAGACTTGCATTTGTATGTATAGTGTGTGGTAATGGATAAAAGAATCCTTCCCAATCTTAAAGAATTTATAAAAGCATTATTTTGGTAAACAAACTGGAGTTTAATTTAGAAACTATCTCATCTACAGGACTGAGTGTAGGAATGTTTTATAATGCCTTGTTACAGAAAGAGCAGAAATGAGTGGACATGTGTAGGGTACATGTGGACAGAAAAGGGCCAGTAGTGAAGCGCAATGGAAGAAGTAAACTTCCTTTGGAATATAGCCTCCTGACTAATTAGTACAGAAAGGATAATCTTAATGCCATGCTATTTTTTTTCTTAAAAACCATAGAAACAAAAACATTTGTCTTAATTTTAAAGATCAGTTTAATTTTAGGTGCTTCTGGTTCTAAATGTGCATTTTCCCTGAATTCATTTCACTGACATTTTACTTCTCTGCCTCATGTAGTTTAGAAGTTTTGAAGACACAAAATAAGCTATCAAGCACTTTGGAATGCAACAAAAAACAAAGAAAAGCCCAGCAAATTACATTTAAACCTCAAGTCTATAGTGTGGGTCACTTTTTTAGGGTTGACTTGGTTTTTACATGAATTATAATGATGTTTTTTTTACATGGGAATTGTAATATTTAATATTGTTATCACAACAAGGAATAAACAATTGCTTAAGGAAATGGGTGATCCTTGTTCTCTTAGCTACAGTGCTGACTCAGTCATGCAGAACTAATTTCCTGGCGGTCTCTGAATGCACATAAAGCTGCTCTGTAGCTGCCGCTGACAATGAACTAGTGACTGGAAAAAGGAATCTTAAACACAGTCACATCTCCTGACTGTTAAAATCCTGTTCACAAGGCACGGTGATGTAATATACTGCACGACAGGAATAACATTTTTTTAAAAAAATGACTAAACAGTATACAAAGTTTCTCCTCTCCTATTTTTTTGGGTGTTGCTAGGCAACTAAATCATTTTTACATATATTCCTTAGAGCACCAAAATTCTATTTTGGGCTTTTCTCTCCTATGAGTAATTAAATGTTGAAAAGTTTGCTATATACATAATTTTATAGTAAATATTTGTCATGACATCTTAAACGAGGCAATTGTTTACTTCCCAATGACCATTTTAAAGAAAGTTCTAAAACAATTTGAGTAGAGAATTTTACAGGAAGAGTGTTACTATCTGATGCTTAGAAAGGAATATACCACTTTAAACAATTTGTAATCTAATTACATTGGTTAGCTTGCTAATTATTTATTGATTGGATAGATCAAGTGATTGGGTTTTGTTCAAAGTGCAAATATTGGAACCAAATTGATTTCTCAGATAGACTTCACTACTAAGCATAAATAAAGCTGAGCATTGCATCATACACTTACCCCATGTGGTTTTGCAAGAGATTAATTGTACTGGTAATCTCCTGGGCATGTAAAAGACTTTACTGCCCTCTAGTAGTTACAGGGTTTGTCAAATTCATTTGGGAAATAAATTGGATTTAGGAATTTAGAGCTATCTGAGAAAAAAGCAGCATCAGTATCTAAGAATAAATTAAATGTGTTAAAGCTAGAAATACGATAAAAAATTTCCCATCTTCTTCTTATTTTTTTTATTTTCTTATTTTTTCCCATCTTCTTATTATTACCATAAAATTCAATTAGAATACAAAAAGGATGCATCCTTTTTAATCAAACTTTATTGACCTTTTCATCACGAGTGATACCTTCTAATGAACATCAATTCTTTTGAAAGAGTTAAATATGAAGAAATAGGTTATTTTACATATTGGAAGTCATGATGTGGGATAAAAGGAGTTGGGGCTTTAAAAATACACAATTAAATTTATTAAAATAGATTAAGTTCAAAGCAATCATTTAACATTTTTACCTATTGAGTTGGTTGTTAATTTTAAATGTGAATAAACAATTTCACTTAACTTAAAAATAATGGGCCTCATTGACTTAATATACTTCTATTACTATTTTTCAAATCATCAAGCCCTAGACACTTGGAGTTAGAGGCAATCTTTATTTTATTTTGCCAAATAATTAATTGAGGAGGATTTTTTTTAACTTTCAAGTATTTGAAACTATTCAAATGTATTTGTCATGAATGTCTAATTCTAGCCTGTAAAATTTATGTTTTGGACATTTGGAGATTGCTTTTATTTGTGTGTTCCAGCTTATGACCAATTTCTGAAAATGTCTTCTGAAAAATTAAAGACCTACTTTCTATGTTAGGTAAAGAAGCTCAAAATGCCTATTAACATGTTTCCTTACTGGGTATATTGTACTATCATCCTGGCTTTTATCTTTCTACCTGTTCTGTCATAGGATGATTACTGTGATTTTAGTTTTTACATTTCAATTGCATTTCTCTCATTTGTCATTTTTCCCCCAACTGGTCTTCCAATCTATATTTTTCTTGCTGTATTATTTAACAGAGTCCTGTATATGTTATATTTTCATTGTGAATTTAACCTTCATCAGTATAAATGTTGGCTACATTTGTGTTTAATGTTAATATTCCAATTTTACTTTATTTTCTATGAGTTTTGCTCATAATTTTTAAGATTCTTTAAAAATATCATTTTGGTACTCTTATGAGCTGTTGTGGTGGACATCTTTTACTGTTTTTATTTGCTATTCTTTCCTTCCCTTTGTGAAACCTTTCTGCTTTGCTCCTGGAGGCTATTACATACTCTACCTTTGCTGCCACAGGGCTGGCTCTGTGATTCCCACACAGTAATTGGCTCAGAAAAGAATTTGTGGCTGCATTTGGGCCAATCAGTGTCCTTTCTTCTTCTGTGAATCACTCATCACTAATACTTCTTAAGTTTATAGTTTTGGCTTGTTTACATCTTGGTCACCACATGGAGAAAGCTCTCCAGTGAATCAAGTCAGAACAGGAAAATGAAGTGAAAGATGGAGAGCCCTAGAGCCCTCAAAAGGCTCTTTTGAGATACTGATTTCTATCATATCTGAAACGACTTGCATCTCTGTACTTCCCAATTGCTACATTAAAAATTGTAACATTGTTACATTAAAAAATCACTTACCTTTGATGATAGGCTGATATGCAGATTCTCCAATTACATGAGAGACATCCCGTATGGAAAGATAATCCTTTGAAAGCAAAGTTTTTTGTTTTTTTTTAAGATTTTATTTATTAATTCATGAGAGACAGAGGGAGGGGGGGGGGAAGCAGGCTCCATGCAGGGAGCCCGATGTGGGATTCGATCCCAGGACTCCAGGATTACTACCTGGGCGGAAGGCAGGCGCCAAACTGCTAAGCCACCCAAGGATCCCCAGCCACCCAAGGATCCCCTGAAAGCAAAGTTAAAACAAAGTGAAGATAAATACATTATTAATATGCCAATAAATTTTATATGTTGAGTTAGATTTCTGCTGCTAGAAGACAAGAGTCCTCACTAAAATAGAAATATGCAGTTACATATATATATATACTTAAATCTCAATCTGAGTCCTTTTTATATTTACTTTTTAATAAACATTTGTTAATATTTTGTAATTATAATTTGTTTTCAGTATCTCTCAAGATACTTAACCACCGTGGCATAGCATCTAAATGTTTTAAGTGCACAGTTTCTGGAAGTATTTTGCTTAGTTTCAATTCTGGCTTCCTGGTTCTGTGCAAATTGGCACTAAGTTAATTCACTTCTATACAGTAAGGGAAATGATACCTATATTGTAAGGTTCTTGTGAGAAATAAAATTACAGTTAACCCTTGAAAAATGCAAGGGATAGGGGTGCAAACATCCTGGGCAGTGGAAAAATCCATATAGAACTTTTAACTTCTACAAAACTTCCTGACTTCAGGAACAAAACTTTGATGGAACCAATTCAGAAAAAAGTGTCTATTGTTTAGACCTTGTTGTACAACAAAAAACTGGCTGGTGTCTATCATTTCCCTTCAAAGGTGGGAGGTTAGCAGCTTTATAGATAAGAGTAGTTCTTATCATAAACCTGATTCTACTTGTACAAAACAGCAGTTAGCCTATCCCTTACTGACTTAAATCTTAGTGCTTGCTGTTTTTTCTTATTAAGTGTCTTTTGTGGCATCTCCTCCCTACTGCCGCCCCCCACCCCAAATAGGGCACTTTTATTTGCATTAAAAATTGTTTAGTCAGAGATATCCTTTCTTCTCAATGATTTCCTTAGTGGTGTCTGGGAACTAACATCTGCTTGTTTGTGAGCAGAAGTTGCTTCTTCTGTTATTTTGACTTTTTTTCTTTTAAAGCCAATTCTCTTTCCAAAATTATCAAACCATCCTGTGCTGGCATTCAGTTCTCCAGATTAGATCTTTTTTCCCTCTTCATGCTTCTTTTTGAATCATATTAAAATCTATAGGTATGCCTTTCTTAGAGCAATCCTATACTTACATAAAAGCTGCATTTTTAATATGAGATAATGCAAGGTTTTCAGGCCTGCTAGTATAGCTGCAATGATAGCTTCATAAATTTTGTTTTATGAAATCATCCTTATGCTGGATTAGTTTATCTTGAAATGGTGGGCAACCACAGCAACAGTCCTCAACCTATCGTATATATCAAGCAATTCAGCTTTTTCTTGTAATGACATGACTTTTCTCTGCTTCCTGGGAGCACTTCCAGCATCACAAGTGACACTTTGTATGGGGTCTCATGATGTTTTTCCAGTTTTAAGGTATTGTACTAAACATGATGAAAAATACACAAGAGCCATGAGAGATAACTTTTTACTGTTATAAACAATTTACTGAGGAGATGAACTGCTCACACGGAAATTATTAACATCACACGGTGTTTTAAGCAGGAACTTGTGACACTTAAGCTCACTGCAATAGCAACAGGAAGTAGCTAAGAAGTTATTATGGTAGTATAGTATGTATTACAGTTAGTTTTATGCAGTTATTTAATATTCATGTTTCTTTACATTTCTCTTGACTGTAAATGGTACCTTGTATGGTTTGTGTGCATAAGTTCTGATATATTTTAACTTTTTAAGGTGTATTTGTGTATATTTCATGATAGTAAATGATAAAATAGACTAGTATTTACATACAATATATATTCATGATATACCTACCTTTTCTTAATTTTGTCAATATTTCTAGCCTATTTGTATCTGTTTTTTTCAAATTGTTACAAATCTTCAAAAGTTTTCCAATATTTTAATTTTTGAAAACCAGCATTTAAAAACTATTCTTCTCAAACTATTCCAAAAATAGAAGAGGAAGGAAAGCTTCTAAATTCATTCTATCAAGCCAATGTTACCCTGATTCCAAAACCAGAAAAAGATTACAAAAAGAGAACTTACAGGTCAACATCTCTAAACAGAGATGCAAAATCCTCAACAAAATATTAGCAAATCAAAATCTGAGATTATCCTAAAAAAACAAGAACATTTACCACAATCAAGTGGGATTTATTCCTGGGATGCACAGGTAGTGCAATACTGATGATAAATTTCTCAGTGTGATATATCACATCAACAAGAGAAAGAATGAAACAATTTCATCATTTTAACAGATGCAGAAAAAGCATTTGACAAAGGACAATATTTGTTCATGGTGTAAACCTACTCTATTTAATGTTTTTAAGGAATATATCTCAATGCAATAAAGGCCATATATGAAAAACCCACAGTTAACATTCAGGGAAAAACTGAGCTTTTCCCCTGAGATCAAGAATAAGGCAGAAATATCCACTCTCACCATTTTTATTCATCACAATACTGGAACTCTTAGCCATGGCAATCTGACAAGAAAAAAATAAAAGGCATCCAAACTGGTAAGAAGTAAAATTTTCACTATTTGCAAATGACATGATAGTGTATATAGAAAACCCTAAAGACTCTACCAAGAAATGACTAGAACTGATAAATGAATTCAGTAAAGTTGCAGGATACAAAATCAACATACAGAAATTGGTTGCACTTCTATCAACTAAGAATGAAGTAGTATAAGGAGAAATTAAGCAATTCCATTTATAAGTGTACCAAAAATAATAAAATACCTAGGAATAATCTTAACCAAGCAGGTGAAAGACTTCTACTCTGAAAACTAAAAAACATCAATGAGAGAAATTGAAGATGACATTTAACAAATGGAAAGATACCCCATGCTCCTGAATTGGAAGAACAAATATTGTTAAAACATACATACTATCCAAAGCAATCTACAAGTTTAATGTAATCTCTATCAAAATACCAACAGCATTTTTCACAAAATTAGAATAATCCTATAGGCTATATGGAGCCACAAAAGATGCCAAATAGACAAAGCAATCTTGAAAAAGAATAAAACTGGAAGTATCACAATCCCAGATTTTAAGATATACTATGAAACTATAGTAGTGAAAACAGGATGGTTGCAGCACAAAGATAGACCCATATATCAATGGCACAGAATAGAAAACCCAGAAATAAACCCACAGTTATATGGTCAATTAATCTTTGACAAAGAAGGTATGGGTATGCAATGGAAAGAACCAGTATTTTCAAATGATGTTTGGAAAACTGGGCAGCTACTTGCAAAAGACGCATACTAGATCACTTTCTTATACCAGTCACAAAAATAAACTCAAAATGGGTGAAGGATCTAAATGTGAGACCTGAAACCACAAAAACCCTAGAAGAAAATACAGGTAGTAATTTCTCTGACATTGACCATGCTAACATCTTTCTAGATATGTCTTCTGAGGCAAGGGCAAAAGCAAAAATAAGCTATTAGGACTAAATCAAAATAAAAAGCCCCTGCACAGTAAAGGAAAGAATCAACAGAACTAAAAGCCTACTGAATGGGAGAAGATATTTGCATATGATATATCTGATAAAGGGTTAGCATCCAAAATATATAAAGAAGTTACACAACTCAATACCCCCAAAACAATCCAAATTAAAAATGAGAAGAAATGAACAGACATTTCTCTAAAGAAAGCATAGATGTCCAACAGATACATGAAGAGGCATTCAATATCACTCATCATTAGGGAAGTGTAAATCAAAATCATAATGAGATATCCCTCATACCTGCCAGAATGACTAAAATTAAAAAAAAAAAAGAACAAGTGTGATGAGGGTGTGGAGAAAAAGGAACCCTTATGCACTGTTGGGGCAATGGAAACCGGTGCAGCCTCTGTGGAAAACAGTATGGGGTTCCTCCAAAAATTGAAAATAGAATTACTATGTAGTCCAGTAATTCCACTACTGGCTATTTATACAAACCATACAAAAACGATAGTTAAAGAAGATATATGCATTCCTGCATTTATTGCAGCATTTGCAATAGTCAAATTATAGAAGCAGTTCAAGTATCCATTGATATATGAATATATGTTTTTTTATGCATAGTTGAATATAACTCAGCCATAAAAAGGAAATCTTACCAGGTATAGCAACAAGGATTTATCGAGAGAGTGAGTATAATGCTGAGTGAAATAACTCAGTGAAAGACAAATACCATATGATTTCACTCATATGTGGAATTTAAGAAACAAAACAAATGAACAACAAAAAAGATATAAACAAAAAAAAATACTCTTAATGATGAACAAACTGATAGTTACCAGAGGAAAAGTGAGTAGGCATATGGGTGAAATAGGTGAGGGGGATTAAGAGAGTACACTTATCAGGATGAGCACTGAGTGATTTATAGAATCATTGAATCACTATATTGTATAACGGAAACTAATATAACACTGTATATTAAGTACGTTGGATTAAAATAAAAAGAGATCTTCATTTTAATGGACCTGTGCAGTTCAAACCTGTATTATTCAAGGGTCAACTTTATACATGATCTTATTAACAACTGAGCTATGCAAAGTGCTTAGAAAATAATGAGACATATACATGCTAAGGTTTTTATTTCACTTTAATTTTCCTTATCAATGAATTAAGTATTTATATTTTCTGTGATAGCTTCTTTTTCCATTTCAAAAAATTACCAATAGTTTATTTTTAAAGCATCTCTAGTTCTATATAAACTTAGTCATGGGTTAAATTTGTTTCTTTCTCATAATATTCAGAACAAAAAGAACTGCAGACAGATTTTCTTCCACAGAAACAGTTTTTTTTAAATGATTATACTTATGCTCATTACTTCTGTTTGTTTGCCTTTCTTCCTCAGCAGCACCTGTAAATCATGGACTGGGCCTCCATTCTCTGCCCTCCTCATTTATCATATATTTAACTTCCATCTATATTTCATTTTCCCTGGGTTCTTAGGAAGCTTTTTTCATTTTGTCACTTTTCTTTAGAGTGTTGATTCTCCTTTCTAGGGACTCTTACTAGGAAACTTAATTCCGATATTTTAGATACTTTTCATTTTGTTTTTCTGTTTTTATTGGAATCTCTTTTTACTTCTGAACCCTGAGTCATTCAGTCCATTGTCTTTTAATCTAATCTTTATATCATGTTTCAAAGTAGGTACATCTTGTATTTGTATTACAGTTGTACAAAGTAGATACTTTCCAAATACTTAGTTTCCTAGAAAAAAACTTAAAAATGTAGAATTTGTCTGGCAATCTCTGGAGAAGTTCTCTCTAACTCTTACATTGCAGACTATTCTATCCCTTTCTCTATTGTTGCTGATGATTTATTCATCTTAAACTAGAATAGTTCTATATAAAATTGATGTTTACCAACAGAGAAGATGTGAATTCTTTTGAATGCACATTAATGATTAGCTGAGCATTGGCCGGGTCCTTTGCAGTTTCCAAGTGTCCTGTCTAGATGTACACCCACTCACAAATTCCCATGACCTTGTAGCATTTGCACAAAACAACTTTAGTGGCTAAGAAAGAACTTTTTCCTACTCCCGTTGACTGGTTATCTCTGTGGGAAAAAAAATGTATTCCTCTATAATAAAATGTAATTAGTCCTTCTTCTTTGACCAAGAGGTATACATTAAAACACAACACAACACACACACACAATTTATGGAAGCTGTATCCAGGACACTCTCAGATTTCACTTTTAATACCACCTTTTATTCCGAAGCCAAAGAAAAAAGAGAATTCCTTGTCTGATAGGCTTACTTAGTTGATGAGTTAGTAAAACCCTAGAGGTTGTCTCTTTAAATTGATGAAGGGATAGATATATCTATGGTAATTGGGTAGTGTGAGAAGTGGCATCATTAGCATGGGATTAGGGTGGCAAAGAGTGGACTCCTCTCAGAAATTTCCACAGAGTAAAGAGTGAATATGAAGTTTCTGAATTGATAATCTCTGAGATTTTTGTAGTGGTGAATCTTAGACAGTTGGGGTCAATCTGACCCTAACAGGATTCATGTTTGATTCTGTAAATCTGGTTGATTGGTCAACGCATCCATTGATCAATATTAACTTTTCAATAACATTTCTTGTTGAAAGTATGTTAACTAATGTTCTGATCTTTCAGTGCTATTTTGATTTTTAAAACTTTTTGCAGCTATTCATATTAACATTTAATTGCTGTTTTATAATAAAACTATATTATACATAAACATTTTAATAGGCTTCAGTCCTACTAATGAATCAGACAACTTAATCTGAGAAGCTGTTATAAAATATGGATAGATCTTAGATAAAATTCATCACTTATAATTTAAGTGACCATTTGAGCATCCCCAAAACAAGCAAAACTCTGAGTCTTAAGAAAAGAAAAACCATAATACCAAAATAAGAGCAGTTGAATGCTTAAATTGACCATAGGCCATTCTGGAGGATTTTCAGTTTGATAACTAAGGGGTTTGGTTTTTAATGTCATCCTTGAGAGATAAAACAGGACCTTGTTTGATTGTATAGAAGGTAATGGGAAGGAATCAAAACCTTAAAGCACTAGGAATTTACCACCAGTAGCACAGTAAGACTTTTCTATATTTCTGTTTAGACTCTAGGTTAGAAAAACATTTTTACCTATGAATTTGTGACCAAGAGCCTAAATCTCAAATTGTTTGGATTGAAAATTTATACTATCTGTGTGGGCCAGAAAGCAACAGGTTGAGAACTTAAGATGAAGATATATCCCAAATCAAGAAGCATGTGGTAAAAAATGTAAAGATTCTCTACAGGAAAACAGAGACAACTCACTTATTAAAGGATTTCCATAGAGAAATTTTTATTTAAGATTAACTCAAGGATTTTTATCCCAGTAATGGTGAACTGTGCTAATTACACTAATCCTTTACTAAGAACAAATGGAAAAGTCGAATAAATATAGATCTAAATCTAGACCTAAACTAGACATTGCTATGGCCATAGCTTCATTAAAGCATGGGGAAATACCAATATAGGAAATACTTGGTCAGGATCTAGAAGAGGCTAGAGATGCAGAGACATGAGCACATCATTTGGGTCTGCTTTTATTCTGGAGACATTTGTCCATTTTGAAAGAGACTGACCGATAATCTGAACACCTGGGGAGTAATTTTGGCAATCTCATATTGCTAGGGGTCAGATGTTAAAGTCAAGGACCTGCCAAGTAATATGTTAATGAACATACTTTCTGTGAATGGAGACAGAGGTTGTACCCTAGGAATAAGTGTGAACCAGAAGTAGAAATAATCTAACAGGGACTATAGTTTAGCTTTATATCATCTCAATCCCTGAATTGGATTGTAATAAAATAACATTATTCTAGGCCTGGAATTATTTCTGTAATTTTTATATGCAATATCCACCACTCAATCAAAACTAACCAGACACATCAAGAAATAAGACAATATGATTCTAAACCATAACAAACAATAGATAATTGAAACAGAACCACAGGAGACCCAGATAATGAAGTTTTCAGAAAAAAGACATTAAAATAATTGTGCTTAATATGCACAATGAAATACAAGCAACATTGAGATTTTCAGCAGATAATTAGAGAATATAATAAAAACCAGATAGAAATTCTATAACTGAAAAACACAATAACCAAAATTAAGAGAGAACATGATGTCTTTAATGTAAACACTTGACCCACCCTCCAACATGTGCCCTCTCAGACTAGGTAATGTTCTAGGGTTATAGTAATTTTTTTTTATTTTCATGTATATAACCTTTTGTGAACTGACTCCAGGTGGTGGTTTTTTTAAAAGTTTTGCAAAATGCAATCTCATTTATAATGTATCTTCTATAAATTGATCAATTTTATTATATATATATGTGTATATTTATATAACTCTATTTCCATGCCTTATATATGTATATATCTACATCTACATCTACATATATATATCTACATATAACTACAAATATATATATTTCTATATTTAGTGTGCATATATTTTTTTGTTTTTTTTCTCATCCTTTGTGTGAATGGGCATCTAAGTGGTATCTCAATTAGACCCCATACTGAATCAATCCTTTGTGAGTATTTTAATGAAAAGTTGGAAGAAAAAGTAGGCACTGATTCTATCTGCATCTTATGTTTGAATATTTTTTATTTAATTCATTCAATCATCAAACTTTTCAAGATTATTTTGTTCAGCAATATATTGCTATGTACTGAAGTTTTAATGATGAACAAGATATATCCCCTCCCTCAATGAGCCTATGTACTAAATAAGAGATGATTAAGTAAACAAGAAATTAAATTTTAATACAATTAATTTTATGTTGGAAATAAGTACAAGATGGTAGCTTTTAGAATTATCTCTCACTCACTCTACAGGGAATGGGAAAGTCTTTTTGAAACAGTTGCATTTACCTAAGCCTGAAGTATCAGTATTTTTGAGGACTGGAAGGAATTGCATTTTAAGTGATACATTAAAACCTTTAATTCTGCCATGGATGGAGGAATAACTTAAGGTTAAGTGTAAGTGTCAGGGGAGATGAATCTATATATGATTACAAAGGATATTATCCCCATTTTGAAGAATTTTCTACTAGCAATGTGGAACTATTTAAGACATAAAAATAGGAAAATACTACAAATATTTTACTTTTCAAAAAATCCATCTAGAAGTAGTATGGTAAAAAGATTGGTCTAACCTAGAAAATAAGATATCCCTTACAGTAGTAATTCAGAAAAATTTTATATGACTCAAAGTTACCCTTAAGAGGAATCAAGAGAAGAGCATGCCTTCAATAAATAGCAAACAGATAGAATAGACAGGGCCTGGAAATTGGGTTGAATATAGAGAAAAGTGAGAGAGATGCCATAATGATAAATCCCACTTCCTGGCTTGCATAATGTGTATATGTTACTGCATTTGCACAGATAAGAATTTCTAGAGGTGGAGCAGATTCGAAGGGAAATTTGATTGGCCCAGTGGAAATCAAGTTTAGTTCAAATGCATAAGCACTGATATTTAAAATGTACAGTAAGAGCAAGTATAAAAGTATATAGTAACTCCATATCTAAACATAGAGTTGATATCAGGTTAGAAATCCATAGGAGTCTGGGTCAGCCAGTGGAGATAAGACATCTCCACGTATAGGGAGAGAAGGCATTAATACTGGGAAAGATATATAACTTGCCAAGGAAAGGCTGGATACTATCCACAAATTAAAAATAGGAAGCAGAGAAGTGACCTAATTAGTTGGAAAAGACGCTGTTGTGACAGTAAAGGAGCAGATTTGAAGAAACTGTGGGCTAGGGCTTGTGATTCAATTTAACCTTTGCAAATTATCATGTCCATGGGATAGGGAGGAAATCTAATGAGAACTGCTAAAGTCAGCTTTGTAGGAGATTAATGGCTAGAGCCTGATGTATAAAAATGGGCTTGTTCTAGACACTACTTTTTCTTTGGAGGAATCCCAACTTCTTATAAAATAGTCAAATCTCTTAGTTTGTGAAATCTAAAATTTTATAACACTAAGTTTTCCATCAAGTAAACCTGCAATGTAAAGTTAACCTAATCATGTACTGATTAAGTCCTAAATTGTATAGTCTTGAAGTAAATGTGTATATATATATATATACTTAAAACATGTTCTTTAGAAATCAAATTTACATGAATATATTTTTCTCAAAATTATAAAACTATCTCCTGGAATTGTTCATTTTATGATAATTGGATGCTTTATGTTTATCATTGCCAAAGAAGAAACTGTTGAGGTTGATCCCATCTAAATAAACATGATGAGTATTCTAAAAGCATTCATTCATGGGCTGTTTGAGGCAAAAAGAGAACTGTTAAATTGAGAGATTTTATTGCACATTTTACAAAACACTGTTATCCTTTTTAAGGCTAACATCTCCTTCAATTACTAAAATTTTAACACATAAACTTTATCTCCTAAAATATCCATTAATGATTCCTTACTTAAAATGGAATAATTAAATTTCTCCTGGCTACTCAAGTACTGATCACAACCACTTATGGTATATTTACAATATCTTTTAAGAATCATGTGGCTGAGGACACCTGAGTGGCTCAGTGATTGAGTGTCTGCCTTTGGCTCAGGGTGTGATCTCGGGGTCCTAGGATCAAGTTCCACATTGAGCTCCCCTCAGGGAACCTGCTTCTCCCTCTGCCTATGTCTCTGCCTCTCTCTCGGTGTCTCTCATAAATAAATAAAATCTTAAAAAAAAGAATCATGTGGCTAAGTAAATAATATGTTTGGGACCTCCAGATATAGCATAATTGGAGATTTCTTTGATAATATGCTATCGCTTTGTGTTCTAGGTTATGAAGAGCCGGAAATGGTTAGATGCATAGTTGCCATACATATTTGCCATTTATTGTCATTAAGTCGCTGAGTTTTACAATTCCTAGACTGATTAGTAAAAAATCAGTGACTTGATTATATATATATATATAAATTGTATATATACAATTTGTATATATTGTATATATAAATTCCAGTCCTCAATTTGTATATATAAATTGTATATATACAATTATATATATTTTTTAAGAGTTTTTTATTTATTCCTGAGAGAGAGAGAGATAGAGAGAGAGAGAGAGAGAGGCAGAGAGGCAGAGACACAGGCAGAGGGAGAAGCAGGCTCCATGCAGGGAGCCTGACGTGGTACTTGATCCCTGGACTTCAGATCACACCCTGGGCTGAAGGCGGCGCTAAACCGCTGAGCCACCCGGGCTGCCCTAGAGACAATTATATTATGAGAAGTGTAATTTTTCACTAGCTGAAATCTTCAACTTACCATATTTATTCTATGCTTCCAGCATAAAGAAAGGCACCCTTAAAGTGAATCTGTGTTTGATAGCAACAGAATCTAAAGATACAGAATACTATATTCAACACTTACCAAATTTCCTCTCTAAAATTTTCTTAATACGTAAAGGCTTAAGTTCCATTGGACAAGAGAGGTAGTGGCAGTTCAAGATTAACAACAAAAACATTTCTGTAGAAAGTATTGCTGCAGACTTACAGTAGGCTTTACAAAGACAGTATATCCAATGAAATGCTTATCCTCAACTAAAATAAAGCTCAGAAAAAGCACATACATATTCAACAGACAAGTTTTTATTTATTTGAAAATTATGACATATGTCCATAAACTCATTAATTAATGGTCATGAAAATCAGATATTTAAAATTACTGATGAACCAACACATCACAAAGACTATTTTTTTAGACTCTAGGTTTAATATACTTTGTATTTGCAATCATTATTACAACCAGCTTTTAAAATAGCACTTTAAAATACACAGAGCACTTTCTCATATATTAGTTAACTTAATGTATTTCTAATTTCAAATTTGTACCTAAAATAAAATCATAATTCAGTTTAATCTTTTTTTTTTCTGTAGAAGGTATCCTATAAAAGGGTATTATATATAGCATTAGTTTAATTTCAGGGTTGTTTTAGAAGAGTTATGAAAAGAGAACAAGTCATAATCAGACAACCCAGAAAAGCATGAATGATGTGACCATGAGTTACTCATTACATGTCTACAGACATTTTGCCGATATGGACAACAAAAGACATAGTCAACTACAACTCAATATTCAACCTGCTTTAAAATTGCTTAAAAATGATTTAAGGTCAGGATATAAGATTGCACATAGAAATAGTGGTGTTGAAACTATAGAATTCTAGTGTTGGAAGTTAAAAAAAAAAATGTTTCGGGGCAGACCCGGTGGCCCAGGGGTTTAGCGCCGCCTTCAGCCCTGGGTGTGATCCTGGAGACCCCGGATGGAGTCCCAAGTCGGTCTCCCTGCATGGAGCCTACTTCTCCCTCTGCCTGTGTCTCTGCCTCTCTCTTTCTCTCTGTGTCTGTTGTGAATAAATAAATAAAATCTTAAAAAAACTTATAAAAAATGTTTTGGAATATTCGATGAATATATTCATGGGTAAAATATAAAAAAGAAAAATGATTATAGGATAAGAACCTGAATGTCTTTCTTCTCTAAGCCCACCAGGGGTTCTAGTGCTAGTCTCCACCAACTCACTCTTTCATCATACTTCTTAGCATATTCTATCACTTCTTTTGTCTAGACTTCAGAGAAGTAGCAGAGATGTGTACTCTTAGGACAAAAAACCCCCACAAGGTTACATAAATGCTTTTTTAATGTATGAATCACAGAGCAATTCAAAATACCTAGTTATTGGATAAGGAAGGACAACAGAAACTGATTTCCTGCATAACTAGAGGTAACTTTGTAAGAAATTAGTAATTATCCATTAATAATACAATGCAAATGGTGGTAGAGCTATAATCATCTAGTTTCCCCTCTGTGGCCTCTAAATTCTCCAGTAGTAGTGTATCTTCTGGGTTGAGCAATGTAAAATCATTATTTCTGGTCTTTAAATAGAGTACACTTTTTGTTCAATGTTTCTTTCAAAAATAGTTTATCTTATTAGAGTATAAATCTTATTAGAGTATAATTCATTTTCCCCTATTTTTTATTGAGTGAATATATAGAGAAGATGTTTTCATGGCAAAAATAATGTCTGGCAACATATCTTGCCCACCCTTTTTAAAGCTAAATTTCTAGGCTGAAGATATAGTTTTTTGGGGAGGAAAGTGACTTTCACTGGGGAGACTGCATTATTTGCAGGGGATGGATCATATAAAATTTGAAAAATATGAAAACAGCATACAGATACATGTTCATTTCTTAGTATGAGAACCTATATGTTGTGTAAAATATTGCCTTATAACCTAGATCCAGATCAATTTTTAAGCCACTTATTGTCAATGGATTACCATCAGAGGGTCTCCTTTCCTGTGACTCATAAGTCCTCAAAAAGAAAAGTTTAATTTTCAAATATTTTTGTTTTTTAATTTTTTGTTTCATTTTGTTTTTTAATTTCAATTTCAATTGTTTTATATATAAATATGTATATATGAAAGCATTTCTATGTAAACATTTATAGATTTTTTTTAAATAAATTTCCTCAGTGCCTCAGGCTTGAAGTGACTAATCACTGAAATGTAGTCACAGTCATATCCAAATGTATGCCATGCTTCTTGAAATAGAAGGCATTAAAACGTCTAGTTTCTTACTGAATAGTTTAGTGCCTTGAGGGTTGTAGGAGGGGATGAGGTGATCATGTAAATTATAAATTTTCATATTACACATAAATTGGTTAAGCAAAAACTAAATGTATTAGTCTCCTAAGGCTTCCATAACAAGGCATCACAAACTGGGTTGTTTAAAGCAAAAGAAATTTGTTTTCTTGATTCTGGAGTCTAGAAGTCCAAAAACAAAGGTGTAGTCACTTTCTGAGGCTTTAGGGGAGGAGGCTTTCTTGTTTCATCCTAGCTTCTGGTATTTGCAGGCAATTCTTGTTCTTTGGCTTGTGGATGCATCCCTCTGTCTTCACATAGCTTTCTTCCTTGTGCATCTATTTTAGTGTCTCTCTTCACCTGCTTATAATGACATTGGACAGTAGTCACATTGATAGAGGCCTACCTTACTCCAGGGTAATCTTGTGTTAACTGAATTAATTACATATGCAATGGTTTTATTTCCAAATAAGCTATTATTGTAAGATTCCAGGAAGAACATGAAGTTTTGGTGGATATGGCTCAATTCAGTGCATTAAGCGATGCTTATCTCTCTCTCTCTCTCTTTTTATAAATCTCATCTTAGGAAAAAAGACCTTGAATTGAAGACTATATGATTAAATATCAAGAGATTTCACTTCTACTTTCAAGTTACAGTAAGTCTATTTGTCCTAAAATTTATTGAAATCTTAAATATTGAGATGGTACCGTATTTTATATGGGTTGAACAATGTATAAAATCATTGATATAAATGGATAGAGCCATTTACTGTAATTGCCCTTATATGTTTGATAAAAGAGAGATACAATTTGGGCAAAAGGATAGATGGAGTGTTAATGGGATTAATCAGTGTGCTGATGTGAATAGTGGCTTAAGTAGAACTGCCCTAAAGCAATAGGCACTTAAAAAGCAGCTATTTGGAAAAAACCTCATGTTTCAAGAATTCATGTGAGGTATTATTATGGTTAAGAAATTCAGGAATATGTCAAAATAACTATCATTTCTCATTTGTTATTTAATAAATATTTATTAAATATCAACCACGTATTAGCTCTATGTCAGTGATATGCCATGCAGATAGAAGAACAGATATGGTTTATAGTCTCAGTCCAAAACCTTGAGGAAACTTTTGTATCCTAGAATTTCCAGTGATAGCAACTTGAATTATAAAGGTTTATAATGTCTTTGTTGTCCTTTTTAAAACATTTTAAAAACATTTTTTAAGAATTACATAAAGAAAACCTAAGATATGAAAAGGCAATGGAAAGTATCATGTCATTCAATCCCACAACTTTTAATTATGTCTTATTTCACAAGTAGGACAATATTGATAAATGTTTAATAATTTCATATTGAATTACTATATAATTTTAAAGTGAGCTGTACTGTATTCTGCTGTCTGTCTTTGTTACAAATGTGCTTGTCAGAACACTAAGAACAATTTCTACCTGTCATGAAACACACTTATTTAATTCCAATAGTTCTCCTTGGGGGAATTTAAATTTTAGTAGTGTAATTGTATTGACAAGGTAGTCATATAATTTTTTAAGAGGTCAGCAGATTTTCTTTATTTTATTAAAATTTAATTTTTTAATTTTAATTACAGTGTAGCTAACATATATTGTTATATTAGTTTCAGCTGTACAATATAGTGATTTAACAATTCTGTATATTACTCAGTGCTCATCATGATAAATGTACTCATAAGCCCCTTTACCTATTTCACCCATTCTCCTACTCACTTCCCCTTTGGTAACCATCAGTTTGTTCTTCAAAGTTAAGAGTCTGTTATTGGGGATCCCTGGGTGGCGCAGCGGTTTGGCGCCTGCCTTTGGCCCAGGGCGCGATCCTGGAGACCCGGGATCGAATTCCATGTCGGGCTCCCGGTGCATGGAGCCTGCTTCTCTCTCTGTCTCTCTCTTTCTCTCTGTGTGACTATCATAAATAAATAAAAGAAAAAAAAAGAGTGTGTTTTGGTTTCATTTCTTTTTTTTTCTTTGTTCATTTGTTTTGTTTCTGAACCAAAGGGGTGTACATATATTTTTTCGATATTAGTGTTTTGTATTCTTTGGGTAAATAGGGTAAAAAGTAGTGCAATTGCCATGTCATATGGCAATTCTATTTTTATTTTTTTTTTTAGGAAACTCCATACTCTTTTCCACAGTAGTTGCACCAGTTTGCATTTCCACCAGTAGTGCAAGAGAGTTCCTTTTTCTCCACATCCTCATCAACACTTGTTTCTTGTGGTTTTGATTTTAGCCATTCTGACAGTTGTGAGGTACTATCTCATTGTAGTTTTGATGTGCTTTTCCCTGGTGAATAGTGAGGTTGAGCATCTTGTCATGTATTTGTTGGTTATCTATATGTCTTTAGAGAAATGTCTGTTGATATCATCTACCAATTTGCAGGCAATTCTTAATTGGATTGTTTGTTTTTTGGGGGTATTGGGTCATATAAGTTCTTTATATATTTTTGATACTAACCCTTTATTGGATATGCCATTTGTAAACATCTTCTTCCATTCAGTGATTTTGATGTAGTCCTAAGAGTTTATTTTTGCTTTTGTTTCCCTTGCTTCAGAAGACATCTAGAAAAATCATACAATGGCCAATATTAGAAAAATTACTGCCTGTGCTCTCTTCTAGAATTTTTTTTCATTCCAGGTCTCACATTTAGGTTCATAATCCATTTTGAGTTTATTTTTGTGTATAGTATAAGAATGAGGTCAGCAGAGTTTCTAATATTTTAGGGTACTTCTTTCAGTGAAAAGAAACTTTTTGGAACTTTATTGGTTGTTTCACATCTTCACACTATTGTTTGACAAGTTCCTGCTCCAGTTTTTTTGACTTTAAAAAATGAACAATTTTACTAATGTGACATATTTTAGAAATGTTTGAAGAGAATTTGGATCCAAATTTTCAAACAACAGAATAATATTTTTTTCTTTTTTCAACATAATTTGAGGTGACATCCATCAAATAGCACTGTATTGAGTAATAAGCTAGTGCATTTTATATATAAACAGACTAGAACTATAGTAAAATTAATTTCATACAAATTCGGAGATCAATCAAGAAATATTGTCAGATCCTGCATTTGTCATAATACGTTATTCAAAGAAGAATAAATTCTAGAGAACTAGATTTAACTCTAATGTTAATTCACTTATTTATTAAGTTACTCACTCAGTAAGTATTTGAGTGCCTAGTATGCTGTATCCATTGTTCACTTGGGATACATCAGTGGAAAAAAAGACCAAAAAATCCTATATTCAAGGAGCTTGCCTTCCAATATCAGGGAGACACTGAGCAATAAATGCAATAAATAAGTAAAATTAGAAAGTTTATAAAACTGTTATGGGAGGGCAGCCCGGGTGGCTCAGCGGTTTAGCGCTGCCTCCAGACCAGGGTGTGATCCTGGAGACTCTGGATCGAGTCCTGCATCAGGCTCCCTGCATGGAGCCTGCTTCTCCCTCTGCCTGTGTCTCTGCCTCATTCTCTCTCTCTCTGTGTCTCTCATGAATAAATAAATAAAGTCTTAAAAAAAAGTGTTATGGGAAGTGTTTTGGGAAAAGAACAATAAGAGTAAGGTAAGGGGAGTTAGGTATAGCACCTCTGGGGTGCTTATTTTATTAAGTAGAGTGGTCTGGAAAGATTGCATTGTGAATTTGAAATTTGAGCACAGACTTGGAAGTCTATGAAGGTAAAGAGCATTCCAAATAAATGAAATAAAGCAAAGGTTCTAAGGCAAGGTATTTGAAGTCAGCTAAGAGGTCAGAGTGGCTGGGATTTAATAAAAGAGAGAAGAACAGTGAAGAGGAGGTTAGAAAAATTGCTGGAGGGCCAGATCAAGTAGGACAAGCCATGCTAGGGAAGCCATGGTAAAGACATTGTTTTTCCTTTTAGGGAAATTGAGAAACATTTTAAGCAGATTAATGACTTGATCTTATTCATATTTTTAAAAGTTTACTGTTTTCTGAGTGACTAGAGAGGAATATGGTTAGAAGCAGAAAAAAGCTGTAGGATATTTTACTAATCCTAGTGAGAGACATTGGTGATGAACCAAAAATATTAGTAGTGGTAGATATAGTAATATGTGGTCAGATTCTGGATCTTTGAAGGTAGAGCTAACTAGAGTCCCCTCCACATTGAGTGTTGATTGTGAGCAGGGAAAAGAGTTTAGGATGTTGGTAAAAATTTTAGCTTAAGTAATAGGATCAATGGATTTGGTATCAAATGAGTTAGGAAAGTCTGTGTGGTGGGACAGGGTTTTGGCAGAAGATGTCCAGCTTTGGAAATACTGAAATTCTTTTGGGCACCTGGGTGACTCAGTCAGTCAAGCATCTAGCTCCAGCTGAGGTCATGATCTTGAAGTCCTGGATAGACCCCACCTAGGGCTCCCCCCTCATTGGAAATTCTGCTTCTCCCTCTGCCCCTCCTGCCTGCTCATGCTGTTTCTCTCTTACTCTCTCTCTCAAATAAATAAATAAATAAATAAGATCTTTTAAAAAAATACTGAAATTTTCCAAGGGAAAATGTCACTGGCAACTGAATTTCATAGTTTAACTTCGGAAAAGAAGGCTAGGAAAGTTGCAGAGGATGGGCTAAATGGAATATGAGTATTAAGGACGGCACTTGTTGTGATGTGCTGGGTGCTATATGAAAATACTGGATCACTAAACTCTATACCTGAAACCAATGTTACCGTATATGTTAGCTAACTAGAATTTAAATTAAAAATTGAAGTAAAAAAGAGTCAACAACAAAAATAGAAACAAAAAAAAACATTTCTGAATGGAAATTGTATTTAAATCTTTGAAAGTGAGCAACTATGAGTTTCTTTTGGCTACTGTTAACAAATTGTCACAAACTTGACAGCTTTAATAACAGAAAATTATTCTCACAATTTTGGATACCAGAATTCCAAAATCAGTTTATTTTCTCCTTTTCTTTCCTTTCCTTTTTTCCCCCCTTCATAATCAGTGTCTGACTCTATATCAAAGCATGATCTTTCCCTCTGGAGGCTAATGGATGCTTCATATCGTGTTTCAGCTTCTCATGCTTAGGCTTGAAGCTCCATCATTTACATGACTGCCTTCAAGTTCACATTGCATCGTTGTCTTCTGTCTCTGAAATCTACACCTCCCTTCCTTATAGATGGTTATATGTGATTGTTTTTAGGGCTCAAAAGAGTTAAATAAGATAACTTCCATCTCAAGATATTTATTTAATATATTTATTTAATAACATCTGCAAAACCGTTTTAAAATAAAGTAACATTCCCAGGACTTACTATCTTTATGGAGGGGGATCATTATTTAGTCTACTACACTCAGCAAAAGAATGAGTGTAGACATATAAGGATAAAATAATGAACACTTATTGCCTTTTTTATTATTTATAGCTTTATGGAGGTATAATTGAAGTATAATAAACTGCTCATATATTGTGTACTTTGTTGAATTTTGGCATATATACATCAGTGAAAACAACACTATTGAGGTGATAAATGTTTGCACCATCCTGAAAAGTTTTGTTGTTACCCTATGTAATCTGTCCCTCATCCCCTGCTCATACTAAAAAAATGATTTGCTTGATGTCATAGATTATTTTGAATTTTCTAGAATTAAAAAAATGGAATTATGCAATATGTGTTCTTTTCTGGTTGGTCTGGATTCATGTTACATAAAACATTGGTTTCATTCCTTTGTATTACTGAGTAGTAGTCCTTTGTATAAATATAATACAATATTTTTATATTTTGCTTTTTGACTAGTATTTGGTGAATATTCATCTAATGGCCTTCTTTAGATATATGCTTTATTTCTTTTTGGTAACTACCAAGAAGAGAGAAAGCTAGGTCTTATGTTAACTTTTAAATTTAAAAAAATATTTTAGAATAGTTTTAGAGTTATGGAAAATATGAAGAGATAGTAGACAGGATTCCTATGTACTCTTCATTTAGTTTTCTTTATTGCTCTTGAAATACACAAACTATGGTATTCTTGTTACAAAGAATGAAGAATACATGCTGTTATTTACTAAAGTAAATGCTTTATTTTAATTTCCTTGGTTTTTATCTAATATTCTTTTCTAGAATTCTATCAAGGATATCACATTACATTTAGTTATCACTCTCCTTAAGCTTGTCTAGACTGTGGCAATATTTTAGATTTCTTGATTTGATGACCTTCACAGTCTTTAGGCATACTGGTCAGGTATTTTGTAGAATGTCTTTCAATTTGGGTCTTTCTGGTGCTTTGCTCATGATGAGACAGGAACTATGTCTTGGGTGAAATGCAACACAACTAAAGTGCCATTCTTAACACATTCATATCCATGATATATGTTCTCAATATACTTTAGCACTGATAATGTTAATTTTGGTCACATGGGTGAGGCAGTGTTTGTCAGTTTCTCCATTGTAAGTTACTATTTTTCTCATGTGGTAATTTTAAAGAAACTCTGTTTCCAAAGTGATCATAATATATTTTATTTCCTCTATGAGAGTATTTTATTTGTATTTCCTTAATGACAAATATGATTAGCCTCTCTCCATGTGCATATTTGTTATCCATAGATATTCTTTGGAAAAGTATTGATTTTTTTCAAAATTTTTTTTTCATTTTGACATTAGCTTGTCGTTTTATAATTGAGTTGTAAACGTTTATTTTCTGGATATAAGTCTTTTATCAGATATGAAAATATTTCTCCAATTTTGTGTTTTAACTTTTATTTTTCATACACTTAGCATTTGGAGTGCAGAAATTTTTAATTTCAATACAGCATATTACACCTGAAGTTAATGTGGTGATCTGTAGCTATGTGACTAAATTAATGTACGGTAACCATTAAAGGGGAACTGACAAATATTACACAAAACCCATAACTATCTAGCTAGTAATCTACATTACTACATCTCTCTTGAGAAAAAAATGAGCAATTTTGTTCTAAAAATAAACATAGATATTTAAAATGTGTTCTGTCTGTGGAGAGTTCTATTTCAGTTTTTATTTTAGCTGTGACTATCTTTTAAAAATATTGTTGGTATGATTTTTAGTTTTTATTTTACTGATGTGTAGTTGATATACGGTGTTAATTTCAGGAATACAAGATAATGATTTGATAATTCAGTACATTAGGTATGCTCATCATGATAAGCTGATCATGGTAGTTCCTCTCTGTCACTCTATGCTGTTATTAATATATTATTAACTATATCCCCGATGCTGTATTTTTATCTGCATGATTTAGTTATTTTATAAGTGAAAGTTTGTACCTCTTAATATCCTTCACTTATTTAACCTATTCCAACCACTATTCCCCACGAACCCCCACTTCCCTGGCCACTACTAGTTTTGGTCTTTGTAGTTATTAGTCTGTTTCTTGTTTGGTTGTTTTTCTTTAATTCAAGCTAAGTAAAGTCATATGCTATTTATTTCTCTGACTTTCTTCATTAGTGTAATAATCTGTAGACCCATCCATGTTGTCACAAATGGCAAAAGTCTTTTTTTTTTTTTTTTGGTGGCTGCATAAAATTTATTTATTTATTTAATTATTTATTTTTAAAGTCTTTTTTTTTTTAAGATTTTACTTATTTATTCATGAGAGACGCACACACGCAGAGAGAGGCTGAGACACAGGCAGAGGGAGAAGCAGGTTCCATGCAAGGAGCCTGATGTGGGACTTGATCCTGGGTCCCCAGGATCATACCCTGGGCTGCAGGCGGTGCTAAACTGCTGTGCCATGGGGGCTGCCCTGCATAAAATTTATTATGTATACATATCTTAATTATCCATTCATCTATTGATAGACATATAGGTTGCCAATGTATCTTGGCTATTGTCAGTTATGTTGCATTAATCATAGGGGTGCAGGGGATCCCTGGGTGGCTTAGCGGTTTGGCGCCTGCCTTTGGCCCAGGGCGCGATCCTGGAGACCCGGGATCGAATCCCACGTCGGGCTCCCGGTGCATGGAGCCTGCTTCTCCCTCTGCCTGTGTCTCTGCCTCTCTCTCTCTCTCTCTCTCTCTGTGTGACTATCATAAATAAATAAAAACAAAAAAAATTAAAAAAAATCATAGGGGTGCATATCTAGTTTAGAATTAGTTTTTTAAAATTTCCCTTGGATAAAAACCCAGCCATAAAATCACTAATTAGTATGGTATTTCTACTTTTAATTCTGTGAGTAATTTCCATATTATATTTCCATATAGTTTCTGCACCAATTTACATTTCACCAACAGCATATGAGGGTTCCCTTTTCTCTAAATCATTGCCAATTCTTGTTCTTTGTTTGTTTTTTTTTTTTAATTCTTGATATGTCTTGTTTTTTGATATTAGCCATTATGACTGATGTGAGGTGACATTTCATTGTAGTATCAATTAGAATTTCCCTGCTGATAAGTGAAGTTGAGCATCTTTTTTGGCATCTGTTGGCCATCTTACATGTCTTTTTTGGAAAAATATCTGTTCAGGTCCTCTGCTCATTTTTTAATTAGTTTATTTATTTAATTTTTGTTGTTGAGTTATATGAGTTCTTTATAGTTTGGACATTAATTTTTTATCTGATATCATTTGCAAATATCTTTTCCCACTTAGTTGGTTGCCTTTTTGTTTTGTTGATGGTTTTCTTCACTGTGCAAAGATTTTTCAGTCTGATATGGTTCAGATTGTTTATTTTTATTTTTGTTGACCTGGCCTGAGTAGACATACCAGAAAAATACTGGTCAAATTATTGTCCAAGAGATTGCTGCTTATGTGTTCTAGGAATTTTATAGTTTCAGGTTTCAAATTTTGTTCTTTAATCCATTTTAAACTTATTTTTGTGTATAGTGTAAGAAAGTGGTCCAGTTTTATTCTCATGCATGTAATTGTCCAGTTTTTCCAGCACTTTTGTTAAAGAGATTATCTTTTCCTTAATGTGTATTCTATACCAGCTTTTATTTTCCATTTCTATTTGCTGGAATTTTTTTATCACTTCACTTTTTTAATTTTTAAAATTCTTTATTTTATTTTATTTTTATTTTTTAAATTTTTTTAAATTGGAGTTCAATTTGCCAACATAACACCCAGTGCTCATCCCATCAAGTGCCCCACTCAGTGCCCGTCACCTAGACACCCCATTCCCTGCCCACCTCCTTTTCTATCATCCTTTGTTCATTTCCCAAAGTTAAGGGTCTCTCATGTTCTGTCACCCTCACTGATATTTCCCACTCATTTTCTCTCCTTTCCCCTTTATTCCCTTTCACTATTTTTTATATTCCCCAAATGAATGAGACCATATAATGTTTGTCCTTCTCCAATTGACTTACCTCACTCAGCATAATAACCTCCAGTTCCATCCACGTTGAAGCAAATGGTGGGTATTTGTCGTTTCTAATGGCTGAGTAATATTCCATTGTATACATCGACCACATCTTCTTTATCCATTCATCTTTCAATGGACACCAAGGCTCCTTCCACAGTTTGGTTATTGTGGACATTGCTGCAATAAACATTGGGATGCAGGTGTCCTGCCGTTTCACTGCACCTGTATCTTTGAGGTAAATCCCCAGCAGTGCAATTGCTGGGTCATAGGGCAGTTCTATTTTTAACTCTTTGAGGAACCTCTACACAGTTTTCCAGAGTGGCTGTACCAGTTCACATTCCCACAAAACAGTGCAAGAGGGTTCCCCTTTCTCCACATCCTCTCCAACATTTGTTGTTTCCTGTCTTGTTAATTTTCTCCATTCTTACTGGTGTGAGGTGGTATTTCATTGTGGTTTTGATTTGTATTTCCCTGATGGCAAGTGATGCGGAGCATTTTCTCATGTGTTTGTTGGCCATGTCTCTGTCTTCCTTTGTGAAATTTCTGTTCATGTTGTTTTCCCATTTCATGATTGTATTGTTTCTTTATTTGATGTTGAGTTTAATAAGTTTTTTATAGATCTTGGATACTAGCCCTTTTTCTGATGTGTCATTTGCAAATATCTTCTCCCATTCCGTAGGTTGTCTTTTAGTTTTGTTGGCTGTTTCTTTTGCTGTGCAGAAGCTCTTTATCTTGATTAAGTCCCAATAATTCAGTTTTGGTTTGTTTCTCTTGCCTTCATAGATGTATCTTGCAAGAAGTTGCTGTGGCCAAGTTCAAAAAGGGTGTTGCCTGTGTTCTCCTCTAGGATTTTGATGGAATCTTGTCTCACATTTAGATCTTTCATCCACTTTGATTTTATCTTTGTATATGGTGTAAGAGAATGGTCTAGTTTCATTCTTCTGCATGTGGCTGTCCAATTTTCCCAGCACCATTTATTGAAGAGACTGTGGATAGTCTTTCCTGCTTTGTCAAATATTAGTTGACCATTGAGTGAGGGCATTTCTGGAATCTCTATTCTGTTCCATTAATTAGCAGAATCTACCTGCTTCAGATGGCAATACCATTTTAGTAGAAGATCCAGATACCTTGGTTGGGCTATCCAGGGAAGCATATATGCTTAATTAATTAAATCTGTTTACATCTAGTGAAAACAGATTTTTTTGACACTTCGTTTGGCTGCTAAAGCCACATTGAAATATCTACCTACCTTTTTGCAAAAATACATGATTTTATGGCTAAAAGCTACATCTGTTGCTGACAGTTTTATTAGCTATCTAAAGAGAAAAGAGTAAGAAGAGAGAAGAAATTAAAAAAGGATTTTCATTATATGAACTAAATATTTCAATAAGAATAAAGTTCCATTTTGTCCATGAAGACTCTACTTACTTAAAAGCTCATTAATTGTGACTACAGAATTTTGGAACTTATTATGTATGGACCCGGATTACACTGTAACTTTTTCCATTTTCTATTATAAGCTTGAAAACAAATACTTAGAAAGCATTTGAGACAGTGACAGCAACAAAATGTCAGAGTAAGAGATCCCTGCTTGTAAATCCCCTTAACAACAATAATTTGACAGCCATCCACAGACAAAAGTGTCTTTGTGGCAAGTTTAGGATCAAGGTAGGAGATTGTGAAATTCTAGGGGAGCCAGACCAAGAACGTCTCTTTTGAGGAAGCAGACCTCAGCCCAGGTGAGAGATTCACTGACTACAGATCCAGATAAAGACATCCAGCTCTGTAACTCTATGGACTAGGCTACAACCCCATTTGGCTTTGGTCCTGCCATGGGTAACAGGCCAAGACCTGGTTCTTGGCCTAAGGTGACCTGTAACACAGTTCTAGTCCCTCTTAGTTTCTAGTTTGCCAGTCCAAAATCATGTAGGAAACATACCTGTCTGAGCTCTAAGGTACATCTTTTGGCCTTGGTCCAATCAAATTGCAGATTCAGAAATGGCCCTGTAATTCAACTCCATCCTCTACCAGCTACAGTCTGGAAGTGGTCCTGCCTGCTCAGAAATTCACAAGAAAACACATTTTATCTGAGCCTTTGGAGGTAGGACTACTGGCTTTGGTCTGAGTGCAGATAATAAAGCAACCCTGTGACTTGGTTCCACTCTGAACTACAGTCTGGGACCAATACTGCCTTTCCAGGTTTCCCCCAATGACCTCTTTGGAACTCTTCTAGGGACCCAGGGGAAGCTACACCTGTCTGGCAAACCTGGTTACATGCATGCTATTAAACTCCACAGAGTGACTTAATGGATGAAAAAAAAAGTATACAACAATATCCTGTCTATGTTATCAGAACTGAAGGGAGAAATAGACAGCAATACAATAATAGGTAAGTTCAGTATTGCACTTTCATAAATGAATGGATCTTCCCAACAGAAAATCAATAAGAAAACATTGGACTTCAATAACTTTACTGACCTATCAGACATATATAGAACAGTTCATCCAACACAGCAGAATACACATTATTTTCAAGTACACACAAGCATCCTGCAAGAAAGACTATATTTTGGACCACAGAACAAATCTTAACAAATTTAAGTTTGAAATAATATCAAGCATTTTTTTCTGTCCAGTATTTATAAAGCTATAAATCAGTAACAGCAAAATTTAAAAATTCACGAACAAGAGGAAACTAAACTTCACACTCCCAAACAATCAATGAATCAAGGAAGAAGTCAAAAGGGAAATAAAAAAAGTTTTGAGATAGAGAAAAATGAAATATGAATGCCAGATCTTATGGGATGCAGAAGGAGCAGATCTATAAGGGAGCATTATAGTCACAAATGCCTACATTAACAAAAAGAAAAGCTACAAACAAGCTTATTCCAAGGATCTAAAAAAAGAACAAAATATTAAGCCCAAATTTAGCAGAAAGAAGGAAATAATAAAGGTTAGAGCAGAAATACATGAATTGAGACTAGAAAGATAATAGAAAAGAACAGCAAAACTAATAGTTGGTTTCTTGAAAAGATAAACATATTGATGAATCTTTAGCAAGACTGCCAGAAATAAAAGGACTGAATTATAAATGAAAGAGAAGATATTATAATTGATACTACAAATGCAAAAGATTATAAGAGACTATATGAACAGTTATATGCCAATAAATTAGAAAACCTAAAAGGAATTGATAAATTCCTGGAAGCCTACAAGTTTCCAAGACTGAATCATGAAAAAATAGAAAACATTAACAGACCAAAAATGATTAAGAAGATCGAAGCAGTAATCAAAAGCTCCCAAGAAAGAAAAACCAGAACAAGATACCTTCATGAGTGAGTTCTATTGCCTAAAGATTTGTCTATACTTTTCAAACTGTTCCAAAAAAATCAAAGAGGTATAAATATTTTCAAATTAATTGTATGAGGCCAGTATTACCTCATATCAAAGCTAGTCAAGAGACCTTTAAGAAAATAACATTCCAGGCTAATATCATGCAAAAATTCTCAACAAAATGCTATTAAACCAAATTCAACAGCACATTAAAAGACTCTACACAATGTGAAGTGGAATTTATCCGTGGGATGCAAGGATGGTTAAATATATGGAAATCAATAAACATTATATACCGTATCAACAGAATAAAGGTTAAAAACCATATAACCATTTCAATAAATGTGAGAAAAACACTTGACAAACTCAACATCCACTCATGAGAAAAACTAAACAAATTAGTATAGAAGGTATGCACCTTAACGTAATAAAGTCTATGTATGATCAGCCAACAGCTAACCTACTAATCAATGGTAGGAGGCTGAAAGTTTTTCCTCTAAGATCAAGAATAAAACAAGGGTATCCACTCTCACCATTTCTATTCAATATAATATTGGAAGTCTAGCCAGAGAAATTTGGCAAGGAAAGAAATAAATTTATCTAAATCAGGAAAGGAAGAAGTTAAATTTGTCTCTTTTTTACAGATGATATGATCTTACATAAGAAAACACTAAACACACCATCAAAGAGTGGTTAAAACTGAAATAAACTTTCAGGATATAAAATCAGTATATAAGATCAGTTGCATTTCTATAAATATTGAACAATTCAAAAAAGAAATTAAGAAAATTTACAATAACATTGAAAAGAATAAAATACTAAGGGAGAGATTTAACCAAGAAGGAGAAAGTTCTGTACACTGAAAATTATAAAATGTTGATAAAACAGATTGAAAAGACACAAATGGAAAAATACTCTGTGTTCATGGTTTAAAAGAACTATTATCAGTAAAATATCCACACTACCTAAAGTAACCTACACATTCAATGCAATCCCTATCAAAATCGCAGTGGCCTTTTTCATGTAAATAGAAAAAAATAATCCTAAAATCAATATGGAACCACAAAAAAATCTCAAATAGCCAAAGCAATCTTGAGAAAGAATAAGAAAACTGGAAGCATTATACTTCCTGATTTCAAACTATGTTATAAAGCTATACTAATCAAAACAGTATGGCACTGGCATAAAAGCAGACACATAGAGACCTAGGGAACAGAACTAAAAGCCTAGAAATAAACCCATGCATATTTAATCTTTGGCAAGGATGCTAAGAATAAACAAAGCAATGGTATTCTTTTCAAAAAATGGTGTTAGGAAAATTGAATAGCCACATACAAATAGCAAAATTAAACACCTTATCTTATGCCATACAGAAAATGGATTACACCATACTGAAAATGGATTAAAGACTTAAATACAAGACCTGAAACCATGAAACTTCTAGAAGAAAACAGGGGAAAAGCTCCTTGACCTTAGGCTTGGCAATGATTGGATTTCACACCAAAAGCATAAGAAACAAAAGCAAAAATAAACAAGTGGGATTGCATCAAACTAGAAGACTACTCTACTGCAAAATAAAACCCTTGTACACTATTGGTGGAAATGTAAATTGGTAAAGCCATCATGGAAAACGTATGGGGATTCATAAAAAGTTAAAAATGAAACTCCCAGATGGTCCAGCAATCCCATTTCTGGGTATATAACCAAAGGAAACGAAATCAATGTCTCTAAAAGAGATCTGTACTCACAATAGCCAAGATACAGAAACAACCATTGATAGATGATGAATGGATAAGACAACGTCTTATGTGATGGAGTATTAGTGTAAATTGGAAGGAAATCCTGCCATTTCCATGGAACCTAGAAGATATTATATCAAGTGGAATATGTCAGACATAGAAAAACAAATATTCATTTGTAAATTCTCATTTATAGGTAGAATAAAAAAATAAAACTCATAGAATCAGAGGGAATAGTAGTTGCCCAGAGCTGGGGATAAGGGGAAGTGAAGAGATGTTGCTGAAGGATACAGTTTTTCAGTTATAAGCTGAATAGTTTCAGGGGATCTATTGGAGCAGAATGGTGATCATAGTTAATATTGTGTACTAGAAACTTGCTAAAAGTAGTTCTTAAGTTTCTCTTTCACACACACATACACACACAAACACACAAGGTACCTATGTAAGGTGATGGGTATGTTAATTAACTTGATGATCATCACATGTGCACTTTCGAAAAATCATGTAAAATAATATTTTATTGAAATAATAGCTAATATTGAGTTAACTCCGTTTCAAAACCAGTAGTATACAACTATGGGAAATGCAAATAAAGCAAAATAATTAACTTTAAAATGCAGCAGGCCCTCACATACTCAATTGCATTCTTCTACATAAGAGATATCCAGATTTTATATATTTATATACGAGGCACACATAACATGGAAATAAATTTTGCTGTGTAGCATAACGCGGTGCTTAAATGATAAGCACACATAAGGCCTTTAGCACAATATTGGTGAATATCAATATTAAAATAATTGTACAATGAGGTTAATTTCATACAAATTATGATTTGTACAGTGTTTTATATACATTATCTAATTTTACCTTTATATTAAGACTATCAGTAAGGAATGTCCAATATCTGTAATTGGTATTATCTTCATGAATTCTGTAATTAACTATTATAACTTTTACACTTTTTACAATGGCTCCTAGAACCAGAATTTAAGTCTGAGTCCAAATTCTGTGCAGGTAACTACTATGGCCTACAGTTTCTTAACATTTCCTATTAATGCAAATTGTGGTCCAATGACATAATTATATAGAATGTGACTTATTTCCTGAGATTTGAAAAAGAAAACAAAATTGCATCTATATCTTGTATTTCTCACAGGACAAACTATGTTTCTATTACAGAGGTGGGGGGGAATATTCCTTTTGGTGTTTTGGATTCCAGGGAAGGAAAAAAAAACATTTTATTCAATTATGAAGCAATAATATAAATATTATACTAAATTTATTACTCAGAATAACTGTATAAGCACCTCTACTATCAAATCCAGTGACCAAATGATGATTTAAATAAATAGCTCCTTAAGAATTGGTAGTAATTACAAAATCTATATATTTTTTTTTCATTTTAAGTTTAGTAATAAAATGTTTTAATAAGTTAGGAACATAAAATGCACATCTGATTTATTTGTTAATAGATGGAAATGTAGGTATCAATTTACCAAGATGTTATATTTCCTATTATGATGTGAAAATGACCTCCAGTTCTCAAGAATTTACTAGAGCTTTGACAATATTTAACCAAATCATGGGATCTATTTTTTAGTGCATATTCACTGGCTCTAGATTTATAACTCTATAGAATAAATCTAACACTGCAAATATTCTAAAACAATTGTGTCTCTTTTTTCTTTATCTTGAACACAGATACTACATAGATATCTACCTATTTGTCAATATCTCCTTTCAAAAGTGGCTCACAGAAAATAAGAATGAGAATAATTCTTATTTTTGTTTTTTTCTTCTTAAAAAATAAAGACTGAGTTAAAAATGTTAAAATTATTTTAAATTCCAAGTGTCTGAAGTATTTCCCTTCCTTGGTCAAATATCAAAATTTGACCAGGATTATTTGATCCATTTGGCATATGTCATTGCTTCTGAAATTGCAATAATATATACAGATTGCCAAGCCCAATTTTAATGAATCTTAAAATTCATAAATGACCACAGAATATTTTATAAGCATTACACATTTTATGCTGAAAATTTCTCTTTTCTAATGCATTTACCAGGTCAAGTAAATACGAACAGGAAATAAAATATCTGTACAAAGGATAATTTTACATGTAATATAAAAGATGAGACTAAGAAACTTTTTGTTTGATTAGTGAGTCAAATTAAAGTATTATTTTCAATTATCTAACATCTACCACTACTAATTAATTGTACGTGGCAATTTTCCAATAGGCTTTATAGCTCTTATTTTAAAGTTTATCTCATGAAAGAAAAGAAAATTGTGAAGATAAAGCAGTTTTCTAATAGTTTTACATTTTGGGTATTTCAGGAGTTATGGAAGACTAAGTTATACTTTTGACCTTCTTCTTCTCTAATGTATACATAAATGATCTTGGAAGAAATTGACATTGAAAAATAGACATTCATAAGTTTTCTAGAACATATAGAGTAAAAGTCACCAGATAAATTATAATGCTCTCCTCAGGGAGACATTATAATTTTTGCTAGCAAAGGTATTAAGAAAATGGTTTATCAAAGGAAATTAGAAAAATTATTTCATATGAAAGCTGAATGATGACAATTTAAAATAATTTAAAAATATAAGTATAAAATATATTTAGAAATGAAGAATTTATATTTAAAAGTTATAAATGATAAAATATAGCTAATTATTACAAAGTTTCTATTTTGAATTTATTATCTAGTTAAATATATTTAAGAAGCAATAAACTACAGCTGACCCTTGAACAACAGGGATTTGAACTACATGGGTCCACTTATAAATGGATTTTTTTTTCAATAAATACAGTATAGTACTATAAATGTATTTTCCTTTCCTTAGGATTTTCCTAATAACATTTATTTTCTCTAGGTTACTTTATTGTTAGAATTCAGTATTTGATACAAATAACACAAAACGTGCTATATGACTATATTATTGGTAAGGATTCCTATCCACAGTAGGCTATTAGCGGTTAAGTTTTTGGGGAGTCAAAACTTATACTTAAATTAGAGTTAGATACTCCAAACCCTGGTGTTCTTCAGGGGTCAATTGTATTTTCTATTTGTAATTTTTAAAGTGATTATTATTTAAACCTTTTATCTCAATTTACACTTGCCATTCAAAATGTATGACAAGTAATTTAAGTGTATATGATATTCAACTTTATTGTTTGAAAGGAGAATCAGTTGATTTCTGACAATAGAAAGTTGATAGAATCCCCAGCTAATTACACATCAACTGATTTCTCATAAATAACTGAAAAACTTTTCAATACAATTAGAAATTTGAGAGTTAGCATTTTGACATGATCACTAAAATGTCACAAATTTGGAAACTTCCTCATAACTTTTATATCCTATAATTCTAAGTGTGTTTCTCTGCATATTCTTTCCCCAGGATCTCAACAGTACTATTATGAAAATAATTCTGAGTTCAAAAAGTCTTGAAAAATAATGGCTTAACAAAATTAAAGAGGCAGCTTTAGCTTTTGTAGGCTTTAACATTTCAAAGTGCCTTGCATACTGTAAAAAAAAAAAAAAAAAAACACAGTGAAACATTTCCTGAACTCATTTTATCATGGAATACTTATGAGACAAAATATTTTGGGGAGACTATTTTGTCCTATAGCAGAAAAAAACTATTTTGTATGGACTTATACTTTTGTAAAATACAATAAAAATAAAGACATATAAAATATGAAGTCCCATTATTTATAATTAGATCCAAAAGTCATAAAATTAACCTACAGAGTTACTAGAAGTATTCTTACATGCTTACTCTCCTTTTCTGTACTTCATCTCATCAGATTCTGAAAACACACAGGTGTTGACTGGCAACCATGCAGGGATCAGATTTTAAGTAGCAATTCTTTCCACAATACAGTTTGTGAAACACAGACTGATAACATTCCGTTGACTCCTATAACCTTAATGACAAATCAAAAGGAAAGTCATTCAGCTTTGCCTGGACTTTTCTGTTGAGGATAGCTGAGTATCTGTCAAATTATTGTATTTTTTAATTCCTTCCTTTCCTCTTTCCTCCTTTCCTCCCTCTCTCTCCCCCTTTCTCCCTTCTTTTCCATCTAATAGCAATAGTGATCCATTGCTTAATAAATCTTTCATCACAAACTGTAATTCTTTGTCAGGTATGGATGCTGTGGGAAATATAAATAAATAATTGTTCTCCCCTTGGGGTAATGGTATTTATAAAAGTTGTAATGTAAGTACAAGAATATCACAAAATAATATCAAATGGTGTGCAAAACTACCAATATCAGCAACTATTTGGTTGTTGATGATTTTATACCTATCCAAACCAGTTCTTACATTTATTTCAACAAAATATGGTATACTGGATGGAAGATAGGCTTATTAAATTACCTAGTCAGTTTATGTAAAACCAAATATATATGACCGTCAGTCAGTTAACTACATTCAGGTCACACAACTGGGAAAACTGTTTTGTATGTTTGATAAGACTATCTAGAAGGTTATCAATTTTATTAATCTTTTCAAACAAATAGCTTTTGTTTTCATTGATTTTTCTCCATTGATTTTCTCTTTTCCACCAATTTCTTCTCCTGTTTTTATTATTTCCTTCCATCTGTTCGCTTTTTGTATAATTGCTCTTCTTTTTCTTGTTTCTCAAGGTAGATGCTGAAATCATTGATTTTTAGCTCTTTCTATTTTTTAAGACAAATATTGATTGCTATAAATTTCCAAGCATGACTCCATTTATTCACACACATTTTGATATGTTCTATTTTTATGTTAATTCAGTTTAAAATATTTTCTAATTTTCTTGTGTTTTTTTTTGAAATGAGTTATTTAGAGGTGTGTTGTTTAAATTCCAAATTCTTGTTTTCCATATATATTTTTCTTATATATTCCTGGCATTGATTTATACTTTAATCCTATTGCAATTAGAGAAACAATACAGGGTTACCTCATTGTATCCTATTTCAGTTTATTGCGTTTTGCAGATATTGTTTTTTTTTTTTTTTTAATTGAAGGTTTGTGGCAACTGTGTGTCCAGCGAATCTATCAGCATCATTTTTCAACAGCAGTTGCCCACTTTGTTTGTCTCTGTGTCACATTTTGGTAAATCATGCAATATTTCAAACTTCTTCATTACTATTGTATTTGCTATGTTGACCTTTAATTAGTGATCCTGAATGTTACTGTTGTGTTTTAGAGCCCCAGAAACCATACAGTTAACTTAGTTGATAAATGTTGTATGTGGTTCTGACTGCTCCACTGACCAGCCTTTCACCCATTCCTCTTCCTCTGTATGGGCCTTCCATATTCCATGAAATACATCAGTATTGAAATTAGGCTAATTAATAACTCTACAATGACTTCTAAGTGTTCAAGTGAAAGGAAGAGTCTTACGTCTCTCTCTTAAAGTCAAAAGCTAGCAATAATTAAGCTTAGAGAGGAAAGCATGCCGAAAGCATGCCAAAAGCCAAGATAGGCCAAAAGCCAGGCCTTTTGCTCCGGTTAGCCAAATTGTGAATGCAAAGGAAAAGTTCTTGAAGTAAATTAAAAGTGCTACTCCAGTGAACACATGAATGACAAGGAAGCAAAATAGCCTTATTGCTGATATGAAGAAAGTTTTAGAAATCTGGATAGAAGATCAAAGCAGCCACAACATTCCCTTCAGCCAAAGCCTAATTCAGAGCAAGGCCTTAACTTTCTTTCAATTCTGTGAAAGTTGAAAGAGGGGAGGTAGATGCAGAAGAAATGTTTGAAGTTCGCAGAGGTTGGTTCACGGGGTTTAAGGAAAGACACTGTATAATATAAAAGCTCAAGGTGAAACAGCAAGTGCTGATGTAGAAGCTGCAGTAAGTGATCCAGATCGAGCTAAGATATTTAACAAACATGGCTGCACTAACCAACAGATTTTCAATGTAGATGAAACAGCTTTCATTGGAAGGAGAGGCCACGTAGAACTTTCATATCTAAAGAGGGAAATTCACTGCCTAGTTTCAGAGCTTCAAAAGATAGGCTGATAATGCAGCTGGTTACTTTAAGTTGAAGATAATGTTCATTTACTATTCCGAAAATTGTTATGTTAAATCTACTCTGCCTGTGCTCTATAAATGGACCTATAAAGTCTGGATGACAGCACATCCATTTACAACATGGTTTACTGAATATTTTAAGCCCACAGTTGAGAACTATCACTCAGAAAAAGGAGAAAGATTTATTTCAAAATACTATTGTTTATTGACAGTGCACCTGGTCTCCCAAAAGCTCTGATAGAGATATATCTGATAGATATATCTTGTGTATAGAGATATATACAAGATGAATGTTGTTTTCATGCCTGTTAATACAACAATCATTCTGTAACCCATGGATCAAAAAGTAATTTCAATTTTCAAATCATTATTTAAGAAACACATTTTGTAAGGCTATAGCTTCCATAGATGATTCCTCTGATATATCAGGACATTGGAAAATTTCTGGAAAGGAATCACCATTCAAGATGCCATTTCAAACATGTGTGATTCATGGAAAGAGGTCCAAATAGCAACATCAACAAGAGTTTGGAGGAAGTTGATTCCAACACTTATAATGACTATGAGAGATTCAAGACTTCAGTGTAGAATGTAACTGCAGATATAGTGGAAATAGCAAATGAACTAGAATTAGACATGGAGCCTGAAAATGTGACTGAGGAGGCTCAGTCTCACAACCCTGAGATCATGACCTGATCTAAAAACAAAAGTTTGAGCCCAACTGACTAAGCCACCCAGGCACCCCAAGGAGTTGCTTTTTATGGATGGCAAACAAAGCAGTTTCTTGAGATAGAAACTATTCCTGGTGAAGATGCTGAAGATTATTGAAATGATAACAAAGGATTTAGAATATTATATAAACTTAGTAGATAAAGCAGTGTCAGAGTTTGAGAGGCTTGCTTTCAACATTTAAGGAAGTTCTATGGGTAAGATTTCATCAAATGACATTGCATGCTACAGAGAATCATTCATGAAAGAAGAGTTAATTAATGTAGAAAAATTCATTGTTGTCTTTAAGAAATTGCCACAGCCTCCCCAATTTGAGCAACTACCACTCTCATCAGTCAGCATCCATCAACATCGAGGCAAAAGCAATAGAAAGACTATAACTCACTGAAAGCCCAGATGATGGCTAGCATTTTTTAGCAGTAATTTTTAGTTAAGGTATGTACACTGTGTCTGTGTTTAAGATTTTATTTATTCATGAGAGACAGAGAGAGGCAGAGACATAGGAAGAGGGAGAAGCAGGCTCCCTGCAGGGAGCCTGATGTGGGACTCAATCCCAGGACCCCAGGATCACGACCTGAGCCAAAGGCAGGTGGTTCAATCACTGAGCCACCTAGGCACCCTGTATGTTGTGTTTTTAGACATAACAAGGTCTCATACTTAATAGACTGCAGTGTAGCATAAGTATAACTTTTAAATTCATTGGGAAACAAAAAAATTATTTGACTTGCTTTGTTGAGATTTTGGGTTATTGTGGGGGTCTAAATTCAAACCCATAATATCCTTAAGGTATGCATCTATTTTATATTATTTAAATCCTTTAAAGTATATTAAGACTCAAAATACACATATTGAGACTCATTTTGTGGCTTAGATTACTGTCTATCTTGATGAATGATATATATGCTCTAGAAAGGAACATATTATGTAAATGTCATTAAAGGCAAGTCAGTTGATAAAGTTTTTAAGTACTTTTATATCTTCACATGACTTTTTAAAAATATTTTACTTATTCATCTGAGAGAGAGAAAGCATGAGCAGGAGGTGGGAGGGAGAGGAAGAAGCAGATTCCTCGTTGAGTAAGGAGCTTGTTCTATGTGTTAATTTTGTGCCAGTACCATACCGTTTTCATTACTACAGATTGGTTGTATACCTTGGAATCTGGATTGTTATAGTTCTAGTTTTGTTCTTCTTTTACAAGATTATTTGGTTATTCAGGGTCTTTTTTTTGGTTCCATACAAATTTTTCTAGTTTTTGGAATATAGGTCTTTCATCTTCTTGGTTGAAATTATTCCTAGGTATTTAATTTTATTATTTTTGGTGTATATATAAATAGAATTTTTTTTCTTAATTCCTCTTTCAGCTATTTCATTATTCAGGAATAGGAACACAACAAATTTCTGTATAGTGATTTTGCATCCTGCAACTTTACTGAATTTATTTATCAGTTCTAGTAGGTTTTTGTGCATCTTTTGGGTTTTCTATATACACTATCAAATCGTTTGCAAATAATGAAAGTTTTACTTCTCCCTTTTATTGCAAAAGGAGATGAGCCAAAAGGAGATGCTCAACCACTGAGCCACCTAGGTGCTCCTCCTCTTCTATTTTTTTTTAGAATAGTTTGAGAAAAACAGGCATTAATTATTCATTAAATATTTGGTAGAATTTGCATATGAATCTTTCTGATCCTGGGCCTTTGTTTGTTGGGAGTTTTTTAATAATAAATTTATTTTTTATTGGTGTTCAATTTGCCAACATACAGAATAACACCCAGTGCTCATCCCGTCAAGTGCCCCCCTCAGTACCCGTCACCCATTCACCCCCACCCCCCCGCCCTCCTCCCCTTCCACCACCCCTAGTTCGTTTCCCAGAGTTAGGAGTCTTTATGTTCTGTCTCCCTTTCTGATATTTCCCACACACTTCTTCTCCCTTCCCTTATATTTGTTGGGAGCTTTTTGATTATTGATTCAATTTAATTGCTACTACTTGGTCTTTTGAAATTTTCTATTTCTTCTTGACTGAATTTTGGGAAATTATATGTTTCTAGTAATTTATCTGTTTCTTCTAGGTTGTCCAGTTTGCTGGCATATACCTTTTCATAATATTTTCTTATACTCTTTTGTATTTCTGTGATGTTAGTTGTCATCTCTCTTCTTTTGTTTCTAATTTTATTTACTTGAGTTCTCTCTCTCTCTCTCTCTCTCTCTCTCTCTCTCTCTCTCTCTGAGTCTGGCTAAATGCTTATCAATTTTGTTCTTTTCAAAGAACCAGCTCCTGATGTCACCAATCGGTTTATTACTTTTTAAAAATTTCTATGTTATTTATTTCTGCTCTGATATTTATTTCCTTCCTTCTGAAATTGGGATGTTGTTTGTTTTCCTTTTTCTAGGTCCTTTGGTAGTAAGTTTAGGTCGTTTATTCTAGATTTTTCTTGATTCTTGAGGTAGGCCTGTATTGCTATAACTTCTGTTTTAGAATAGCTTTTGCTGCATCTCAAAGATTTTGGACTATTTTGTTTTCATTTTCATTTTTCTCCATGTACTTCTTTGATTTCTTCTTTGTTTTCCTGGTTGATCTATTCAATGTTTACCAGGGTGTTTATGAATTTCCATGTATTTGTGTTCTTGCAAAATTTTTTCTTGTGGAGATTTCTAGTTTCATAGTGTTGTAGCTGGATAAGATCTATGATGTGATTTCAACTTTTAGAATTTGTTGAGACATTTTTTAATAGCTCACATGTTCTGAAGAACATTCGGTGTGCACTTGAAAATGCATATTCCATTGTTTTAGGATAGAATGTTCTGAATATATCTGTTAAATCCATCTGGTCCAATGTGTCTTTCAAAGAACATTGGGACTCTTTTACCTTTTTAATTTTCTGCTTTTATGATTTATCCTTCCACATAAGTGGGGTGTCCAATTGCTCTGCTATTACGGTATTAGTGTTGATTTCTTAATGTCTTTTAATAGTTTCTTTTAATAGTTTATGTATTTGGGTGCTCTCATAATGTATGCATAAATATTTGGAATATTCTGTCTTTCTGGATTGTTACCTTCATACTCATGTAGAATTCCTTTATGTCTCTTGTTATAGTCTTTGTTTTAAACTCTATCTTGTCAAAAATAATAAAGTCTATTTTGTCTAATACAAATATTGCTACCTTAGCTCTCTTTTGCCTCCATTTACATGATAAATGTTGATTCATTCCTTCACTATCAATCTGCATGTATCTTTAGGTCTGAAATGAGTCTCTTGTAGGTAGTATATAGATGAGTCTTGCTTTTTTATCCATTAAGTCATCCTATATCTTTCGATTGGAACATTTAATCCATTACATTTAAAGTAATTATTGATAAGTATGGACATATTGCCATTTTCTTACCTGTTTTATCATTATTTTTGTACCTCTTGTTCCTTTCTTCTCTTGATCTCTTCCTTTTTGGTTTGATGGCTTTCTTTAATAATATACTTGGAATTCTTTCTTTTTATTTTTGCACATCTTTTGAAGGTTTTTGATTTTAGGTTACCCTTAGATTTATATGTATCATCCTATGTATTAAAAATCTATATGAGGTTAATGGTCACTCAAGTGTGCCCATTCTGAAAGCACTAAATTTACCCCCCTTTATTTTATATATGATGTTATACTTCTATTTAATGAATCCCTTGACTGACTTTTATAGGTATAATTGATTTTACTGCTTTTGTGCTTCTTGCTCCATAATGATTTTATAAGGAATTAACCTACTACTTTTATTATGTTTCTGTGTACCTGTGAATTTTTTCCTTTCCTAGTATTATTAGTCTTTATTATGGCCTTTTCTTCCCACTCAAATAATTTCCTTTCACATTTCTCATAAGGCTGGTTTAGTGGTGATGAGTTCCTTTTATTTTTGTTCATCTGGGAAACTATGTCCTTGTATTCTGAATGATAGGGTTTCTGAATAGAATATTTGTTGCAGATATATTCCTTTAGCACATTGAATATATCATGCCACTCTCTTCCTTACAAAATTTCTGCTGAAAAGTCAGCTGATAGCTTTATTGGGTTTACCTTATATGTACCTGTTTCCTTTCCTCTTGCTGCTTTAAAAATTCTCTCTTTGTCACACTTTTGCCATTTCAATTATTATGCATTTTGAAATGGACCTTCTTGTGTTGATTCTGTTGAGAAATCTCTTTGCCTCCTAGATATAGATATCTGTTATTATGCTCAATGATGTCACTAAGTTCCCTTAACCTATTTTCAGTTTTTATTATTCCTTTTCTTCTTTTTGTTGAGATTGGTTGCTTTCCTATTCTGTCTTCTAGCCTGGTGATCCACTCTTCTTCTTCCTCTAATCTACTATTTGTTCCATCTAGTATATTTTAATTTCAGTTATTGAGTTCTTCATTCTGTTTGGTTCTTTTTTATACTATTTTTAAATTTTTAGTAATTAAGTTGTGTGAAGTCTTTACATATTTTGGAAATGAACTTATTATCAGATATACCATTTGGTGAAGTCCCAATAATTTAAAGTTTGCTTTTCTCCCCTTCCTAAAGAAGACATACCTAATATATAAGAAATATATGATGTCAAAGAAATCACTGCCTACCATTTCTTATAGGGGTTTTATGGTTTCATATCTCATATTTAAGTCTCTAATCCATTTTGAATTTATTTTTGTGTCTGGTATAAGAAAGTGATAGCAGCCTAGTTTTCCCAGCACCATTTGTTGAAGAGACTATCTTTGTCTCATTGTATATTTTTTTGTCCTTTGCCATAGATTAATTAGTCATAAAAGCATGAGTTTATTTCTTGTCTCTCTTTTCCACCTATGTGTCTATTTATGCGCCAATATTATACTGTTTTGATTAGTATAGCTTTGTGCTTTATCTTGAAATCTGGGATCGTGGTACCTCCAGCTTTGTACTTCTCAACACTCTTTTCCTGTTCAGGGACTTTTGTTGTTTCATACAAATTTTAGGTTTAATTGTTCTAGTGCTATAAAAAGTAGCCTTCAATATTTTGATAGGGATTACATTAAATTTTTAGATTGCTTTTGATATTATGGTTTGCCAACATTTTGTTGAGTGTTTCACATCTATTTTTATTAGGGACATTGGCTGGTAGTTTTCTTTTGTGTGTGTGTGTGTGATATCCTTCTCTGGTTTTGGCATCAATATAATGCTGGCCTCTTAAAAGAATTCCTTTTTTAAAAGATTTTATTTATTTATTCATGAGAGACATAGAGAGAGACAAAGACATAGGCAGAGGGTGAAGCAGGCTCCCTGCAGGGAACCCCAGTGGGGACTTGATCCCAGGACCCCAAGATCATGCCCTGAGCCAAAGGCAGACGCTCAACTGCTGAGCCACCCAGGCATCCCAAAAGAATTCTTCAAGTAGGTTTCCTCTTCTTTTATAGAACAGTTTGAGAAGAATTGGTAGTAATTTTTCTGAGAGGCTAGTATAATTCAGTTAAATCTATCTAGTCATGGACTTTTGTTTATAGGGAGATTTTTATATACTGACTTATCTCTTTTCTAATAATTCATTTATTGAAATTTTTAAATTTATGATTCAGTTTTTATAGGCTATATATTTCTAGGAAATTTTTTATTCTTTGTTTTCAAATTTGACATGCATATTTGTTTATAATAGTCTCTTACAATCCTTTACGTACCTGTGGTATGAGTTGTAATGTCTCTTTCATATCTGATTTGAGTTCTTCCTCTGTTAATTATTTATGTCTGAAAACTGGGTTTTCTTTTTTAAAATATATTTTTAAAAATATATTTGATATCAGAAAGGGAGACAGAACATGGAAGACTCCTAACTCTGGGAAAAGAACTAGGGGTGGTGGAAGGGGAGGAGGGCAGGGGGTGGGGGTGACTGGTTGGTGGGCACTGAGGGGGGCACTTGACGGGATGAGCACTGGGTGTTATTGTGTATATTGGCAAATTGAACACCAATAAAAATAAATTTATTATTAAAAAATAAAATAAAATAAAAAGATATTTGGATTTTGTTCTGGCCATCATTTAACTTTTTGGGAGTAAATTTCATCTCTTTTTAAAGCTTGAGTTGAAGTTTTGTTTGCTGATTTAGGTTCATATTAACTATTGTTCAGGCTCTAATTTAGCCTTCTTACCTACTGAGTTGTAGCCCCTTTAAAACTTTACACAATGTCCTGTATAATGAGCCCTCTGCTTCTATCTAATGGGACCAAAAGTACTATTAAAAGTATGTAAAGTCTGGGAATTTTTTAGTCTATTTCTCTATACATAGATAATATTAAGCATACACATTCATTACTCATCCAAAGATTAGACATGACTCTTGTCCTGATTTTGTGCTCTACTATAAATTCTGGACACCTCAGCCTCTCTAAACTCCAATATCTTATTCTCCATTCCATGAGACTTCTGTCTTTGGATTTCTACTCTTAACAATTTAGCCTGAATTGACTCTGGGAAAATATTTGGGGGGAATCACAGGGCTCACTTTGTTTGATTCCCTTTGATGAAATACTCCTTAGCAACAAAAAGAACAAACTTCTGATTCATGTGGTAATTTGTGACTCTCAAGGGCATTATGCTGATTAAACAAAGGTCAATCTGAAAATGTCACATACTATATGATTCTATTTACATAACATTATTGAAACAACAAAATTATAGGGGCACCTGGGTGGTTCAGACAGTTAAGTATCTGACTCTGGTTTTGGCTCAAGCCATGATCTCAGCATAGTGTAATCAAGCCCCATGTCAGGCTCCATGCTCAGGGTAAAGTCTGCTTGAGATTCTCTACATCTACCACTCCCTGCCTTACTGCCCTCCTTCCCACTTGCATGAGTGCCCTGTCTCACAAATTAATTAATTCTTTAAAATCTTTTACAAATATATCAATCAATTAATAACCAAAGTGAATAAATACTTAGATAATAATACACTTGTACTTGGTGACTTCAATCTAGCACTTTCTATACTCGATAGGTCTTCTAAACACAGTATCTCTAAAGAAATGAGAGCTTTAAATGATACACTGGACCAGATGGATTTCACAGATATCTACAGAACTTTACATCCAAACTCAACTGAATACACGTTCTTCTCAAGTGCACATGGAACTTTCTACAGAATAGACCACATACTGGGTCACAAATTGGGTCTGAACCGATACCAAAAGATTGGGATCATCCCCTGCATATTCTCAGACAATAATGCCTTGAAATTAGAACTAAATCATAACAGGAAGTTTGTAAGGACCTCAAACACGTGGAGGTTAAGGACCATCCTGCTAAAAGATGAAAGGATCAACCAGGAAATTAAGAAAGAATTAAAAAGATTCATGGAAACTAATGAGATGAAGATACAACCGTTCAAAATCTTTGGGATGCAGCAAAAGCAGTCCTAAGGGGGAAATACATCGCAATACAAGCATCCATTCAAAAACTGGAAAGAACTCAAATACAAAAGCTAACCTTATACATAAAGGAGCTAGAGAAAAAACAGCAGATAGATCCTACACCCAGCAGAAGAAGAGAGTTAATAAAGATTTGAGCAGAAATCAATGAAATCGAGACCAGAAGAACTGTGGAACAGATCAACAAAACCAGGAGTTGGTTCTTTGAAAGAATTAATAAGATAGATAAACCATTAGCCAGTCTTATTAAAAAGTAGAGAGAGAAGACTCAAATTAATAAAATCATGAATGAGAAAGGAGAGAAAACTACCAACACCAAGGAAATACAAAAGATTTTAAAAACATATTATGAACAGCTCTATGCCAATAAATTAGGCAATCTAGAAGAAATGGACGCATTCCTGGAAAGTCACAAACTACCAAAACTGGAGCAGGAAAAAATAGAAAATCGGAACAGGCCAATAATCAAGGAGGAAATTGAAGCAGTCATCAAAAACCTCCCAAGACACAAGAGTCCAGGGCCAGATGGCTTCCCAGGGGAATTCTATCAAACGTTTAAAGAAGAAACCATACCTATTCTACTAAAGCTGTTTGGAAAGATAGAAAGAGATGGAGTACTTCCAAATTCACTCTATGAGGCCAGCATCACCTTAATTCCAAAACCAAAGACCCCACCAAAAAGGAGAATTACACCAATATCCCTGATGAACATGGATGCAAAAATTCTCAACAAGATACTAGCCAATAGGATCCAACAATCCATTGAGAAAATTATTCACCATGACCAAGTAGGATTTATCCCCGGGACACAAGGCTGGTTCAACGCTCGTAAAACAATCAATGTGATTCATCATATCAGCAAGAGAAAAACCAAGAACCATATGATCCTCTCATTAGATGCAGAGAAAGCATTTGACAAAATACAGCATCCATTCCTGATCAAAACTCTTCAGAGTGTAGGGATAGAGGAAACATTCCTCAACATCTTAAAAGCCATCTATGAAAAGCCCACAGCAAATGTCATTCTCAATGGGGAAGCAGTGGGAGCCTTTCCCCTAAGATCAGGAACAAGACAGGGATGTCCACTCTCACCACTGCTATTCAACATAGTACTGGAAGTCCTAGCCTCAGCAATCAGACAACAAAGAGACATTAAAGGCATTCAAATGGGCAAGAAGAAGTCAAACTCTCCCTCTTCGCCGATGACATGATACTCTACATAGAAAACCCAAAAGCCACCACCCCAAGATTGCTCAAACTCATACAGCAATTTGGTAGCGTGGCAGGATACAAAATCAATGCCCAGAAATCAATGGCATTTCTAGACAGTAACAATGAGACTGAAGAAAGAGAAATTAAGGAGTCAATCCCATTTACAATTGCACCCAAAAGCATAAGATACCTAGGAATAGACCTAACCAAAGAGGTAAAGGATCTAAACCCTAAAAACTATAGAACACTTCTGAAAGAAATTGAGGAAGACACAAAGAGATGGAAAAATATTCCATGCTCATGGATTGGCAGAATTAATATTGTGAAAATGTCCATGTTACCCAGGGCAATTTACACGTTTAATGCAATCCTTATCCAAATACCATGGACTTTCTTCAGAGAGTTAGAACAAATTATTTTAAGATTTGTGTGGAATCAGAAAAGACCCCGAATAGCCAGGGGAATTTTAAAAAAGAAAACCATATCTGGGGGCATCACAATGCCAGATTTCAGGTTGTACTACAAAGCTGTGGTCATCAAGACAGTGTGGTACTGGCACAAAAACAGACACATAGATCAATGGAACAGAATAGAGAACCCAGAAGTGGACCCTGAACTTTACGGTCAACTAATATTCGATAAAGGAGGAAAGACGATCCACTGGAAGAAAGACAGTCTCTTCAATAAATGGTGCTGGGAAAATTGAACATCCACATGCAGAAGAATGAAACTAGACCACTCTCTTGCACCATACACAAAGATAAACTCAAAATGGATGAAAGATCTAAATGTGAGACAAGATTCCATCAAAATCCTAGAGGAGAACACAGGCAACACCCTTTTTGAACTCGGCCACAGTAACTTCTTGCAAGATACATCCACGAAGGCAAAAGAAACAAAAGCAAAAATGAACTATTGGGACTTCATCAAGATAAGAAGCTTTTGCACAGCAAAGGATACAGTCAACAAAACTAAAAGACAACCTACAGAATGGGAGACGATATTTGCAAATGACGTATCAGATAAAGGGCTAGTTTCCAAGATCTATAAAGAACTCATTAAACTCAACAGCAAAGAAACAACCAATCCAATCATGAAATGGGCGAAAGACCTGAACAGAAATCTCACAGAGGAAGACATAGACATGGCCAACATGCACATGAGGAAATGCTCCGCATCACTTGCCATCAGGGAAATACAAATCAAAACCACAATGAGATACCACCTCACACCAGTGAGAATGGGGAAAATTAACAAGGCAGGAAACCACAAATGTTGGAGAGGATGCGGAGAAAAGGGAACCCTCTTACACTGTTGGTGGGAATGTGAACTGGGGCAGCCACTCTGGAAAACTGTGTGGAGGTTCCTCAAAGAGTTAAAAATAGACCTGCCCTACGACCCAGCAATTGCACTGTTAGGGTTTTACCCCAAAGATTCAGATGCAATGAAACGTCGGGACACCTGCACCCCGATGTTTCTAGCAGCAATGTCCACAATAGCCAAACTGTGGAAGGAGCCTTGGTGTCCTTCGAAAGATGAATGGATAAAGAAGATGTGGTTTATGTATACAATGGAATATTACTCAGCCATTAGAAACCACAAATACCCACCATTTGCTTCAACGTGGATGGAACTGGAGGGTATTATGCTGAGTGAAGTAAATCGATCGGAGAAGGACAAACATTGTATGTTCTCATTCATTTGGGGAATATAAATAATAGTGAAAGGGAATATAAGGGAAGGGAGAAGAAATGTGTGGGAGATATCAGAAAGGAACACAGAACATAAAGACTCCTAACTCTGGGAAACGAACTAGGGCTGGTGGAAGGGGAGGAAGGTGGGGAGTGGGGGTGAATGGGTGACGGGCACTGAGGGGGGCACTTGCTGGGATGAGCACCGGGTGTTTGTATGTTGGTAAATTGAACAGCAATAAAAAATTATTATAAAAAAAGAAACTTCAAAAAAATAAAAATAAATAAAAATAATAAAATTTTAGACTTGTAAAAAAGATTGGTGTTTTATAGGGGTTATGAATGTTGTTGGTGGGGTAATTGGGTGGGTGTTTTTTTGGGGGGTAGGTGTTTTAATAAAGTAGCACAAGGGATATCTTTGTGGTAATGAAATAAGCTTGTATCTGGACTGCAATTGTCATTTTCTCTGTATACGTATACAAGGATGTGATAAAATGGCATAGAAGCATATATCAACATTATGCCAATGTCATTTTTCTGGCTTTTATAATGCACTATAGTTATGTAAGCTTTATCCTTTGGGGGAAATTAGATAAAAAGTATATGGGACTTCCCTACTATTTTTGCTACTTTCTGTGCATCTGTAATTATTTCAAAATTAAAAGAAAAGAAAATCTCTTTTCATAAAGAAAGCTTCAGCAACAGATTGCTTGATTGGTAAATCCTGCCAAACATCAAAAGAATAAATAATAATATTTAACAATCCTTTTTTGAAAAATAGAAGAAGAGAGGAACTTTATAACTATTTTGTGATGAAAGTATAACCTTGGTACCCAAATTATAATTTGAAAAAGAAATTTTAATGGCAGCAAATAGCCTTCATAATATATATCTTTATAAAATATGTATCTTATAAAATAAGCAAATTAATTATATATATCTAAACAATCTATATAATCTATCTATATAATCTCTCTCTCTCTCTCTCTCTCTCTCTCTATATATATATATATATATATATATATATATCACCAAGTATGGTTAATCACAAGAATGAGTGGATATTCTAATATCTTAAAATCAAACAATATAATTTATATCCCTAAAAATATGAAGAGGAAAACTATATTACCACCTCAATAGACAAAGAAGTAAATATGTGACAAAATTTAACACCCATTTTTATTAAAAATACTCAAAAAAGTATAGAAAATAATTATTATAATCTGATGGTACTAAAATCCCACAGCTAAGAGTATACTTGGTTCTGATCTATGATTGCTTTCCCACAAGACTGGGACTATGGCAAAGATGCCTGTTTTCACATATTCTATTAAAAACTATAGTTCACGTCCTAGTCAGTTCAATAGTTCAATAAAACAAGAAAAAGACACAAAATAAAATAAAGGAAATAAATCTTGAAAAGGAAAGCTTTAACACCATTTTTATTCACAGAAACATGATTTATATGTACAAAGATGCATAAAGATTTTTAAAATGTAATTCATAAATGAACTTAATGATTTAAAAATACACATTCAATATAAATGTCAAATTTATTTTCTTACATTAGCAATAAACAAATGGAGAATAAAATTACAGTACAATATTTTAACAATTACATATAAAACATGGGAATAAATTTAGCCATAGATATGTAAGGTGCTTACATCAAGATATATGAAATACTGCAAATAGAAATTAAATACCTAAATAAATAGGGAGAAACACTATGTCATAATTTGGAATGGTCAATAATGTTTATAATAGTAGTTATATATAAAAGGATCTATAGGTTTAAGATACTTATCACAATTAGAATACCATTAAGAGACTTTCAGGGAAGATGGCAGAGTAGAAGGAACCTAAACTCACCTTATCCCATGGATACAACTAGAAAACACCCACATCAGTGTACATAACCCAGAAAATGATCCAAAGAGTGGCAGAACAGACTCTCCACAGCTAAATGTGGAGAAGAGGCCACATCATAGAGGGTAAGAAGGACAGAGATATGGTCCGAAGCTAAACAAACCTTGGGACTATCCACTGAAGGGAGGGATTATGAAGGTGCAAAAAGGGGAAAGAAACAGACTTTCATCCGAGGCATCCTGCTTAGAGGGAATCCACACAGGAGAGTGAATTCCTGTAACATTTAGCTTTGAAAACCAGATGGGCCCAACAGTCAGTGGGGCTTAACACCTGGAATTAAAAAAAAAAATAGTGGGATCACCTCTAGAAGAGCCATGAGAGTGGAATCCCTGCCCTTAAATAGAGAGCACAACAAGCAGCCTCACTGAGATGCAGCATATAAGTAGTATACTGGAAGGAGAGTTGTTTACTAATCTCAGAGCTTGTGCTAGAGGGGCAGAGATCCTTGGCGGCTTCTCCAAGAACACAGTGCCAACATTCTCTACCTAACTTGCAGACAGCATACCCTGATGCTGCATTTTCCTGAAAACCCACCCCCTTCAGCCAGGCCTCTACTCCATGTTCCCTCCCAAAGCAGATCCACACAAATGTTGCTAACGTCATGCCTTTGACCCTATATTGTCCTGTAGCCCTGCCCCTCCAATATGCCCTGGGTTGGAGCCCATGCAAAGTGCTCACAAGGCAGGCAGTGTGCAAGCAGCCCTGACAGGGGCCACCAGCATTCCAAACTGACTTCTGCCTAGAGGAAAAGGGATGATTAACCACATATACCATTCTGACTATGGCTCCAGCAGTGGGCTCAGGGCAGATATCTGGTCTGATTGTACGCTTCCCCAACAAAAGTTTCTCAGGGAACAGAAAGAGATGAGAGAGAAGGGAGCAGAAAATTTATGTGAAGAAATAATAGCTGAAAATATCCCATATCTAGAAAAGGAAACAGATATCTAGATCCAGGAGGCACAGACAGCTGCCAACAAAATCAATCCAAGGAAGCCTGCACCAAAACGCATAGTAATTAAATGGCAAAAGGTAACAATAAAGATATATTTTTAAAAGGCATTTATTTTGTTTTTTTAAGGATTAATATGAGAGGGGAGGGTGGTTCAGAGGGAAAGGAGAGAGAGTCATAAGGATATTCTGTGCTGGGTGTGAAGCCTCATACATGGTTTGATCTTATGACCCTGAGATCGTGGCCTGAACAGAAACCAAGAGTCAGATGCTTAACTGACTATACCACTTAGGCACCCCAAAGAGAAAACAGGTTATTGGCTGATTTTTCAGCAGAAACTTTGCAAGCCAGAGAAGAATGGCATAGACAAAATGAAGAAAAAAAAATCAGCCATGAATACCTTAGCCAGCAAGGTTATCATTCAAAATAGAAGGAAAGATAGTTTCCTAGACAAATACAAGTTAAAGGCATTCGTGACCACTAAACAAGCTCTACAAAAAAGTGTTGAAAGAGACTGAGTGGAGAGGAAAGATCATTAGCTGGAGTAGGGATGTAGGATGTACAAAAACAGTACAATTAGGTATAGCTATAGAAACCAGTCAAGGGATTCACAAAATAAAAAGATGTAAAGTATGACATTATAAACCTAAACATTGTGGGGACACTAATAAAGAATGGGTTCAAACATAAGTGGCCATCAACTTAATATAGGCTGATGTATGAATAGGATAGTATATACAAACCTAATGGTAACTATAAATCAATAACCAGTGATAGGTATGCAGAACATAAAGAGCTAGAAATCTAAGAATATTACTAAGAAAGCCAGCAAACTGTGAGAACAGAGAACTATACAAAAACCCCCACAAAAAAGTAACAAGCTGGCAAAAGGACATACCTATCAATAACTGTTCTGAATGTAAGTAGACTAACACACCGATCAAGACATTGGGTGATGGAATGGATAAACAGCAAAACATGCCTGTATGTTGCTTACACACGGGCTGTTTTTAGACCTAAAGAAACATGCTGTTTGAAAATGAAGGGATGGAAAAGCATTTACCATGAAAACAGAAGTGAAAAGAAAGCTGGGATAGCAGAACTTACATCAAACAAAATAGACTAAAAAAAAATAGACTGTAGTAAAAGATGAAGTACACTATTAATCATAAAAGGGACAATCCAACAAGAAGATATAATAATTATAAATATTTATGTACCCAATATGGGACCATCCAAAATATATAAAGCAGCTAATAACATAAAGGAAGTAACTGATAGTAATATGATAATAGTAGAGGAGGTATATATCCCTTGATATATACTCCACTTATATCAAGGGATCATAAAAACAGAATATTAAAAAGGTAGCAGAGGCTTTCTTTGACACACTGGGCCAGATGTATCTAACAGGAATATGCAGAACATTCCATCCTACAACAATGGAATACACATTTTCAAGTGTACATGGAATATTCTCTATAATAGATCACATGATCATATCATAAAACAAGTCTCAACAATTAAAAAAAATGGAAGTTATACCATGCATCTTTTCTGACCACATTGTTATTAAACTAGAAAACACCCACAAGAAAAAATTTGGCAAGACCACAAATACATGGAAGTTCATTAATATTCTACTAAACAATAAAAGGGTCAACCAATAAACCAAAGAAGAAATCAAAACAATATATGAAGACAAATGAATAAAAAAATAAAATTTAAAGAAGTGTTAATACATATTTTTTCAAACTATTCCAAAAAATAGAAGGAAAGCTTCAGAGTTCATGCTATGAGGCCAACATTACCCTGATACCCAAATCAGATAAACATACTACAAAAACAAAACAAAACTATAGGCTAATATCTCTGATGAATATAGATGCCAAAATTCTCAACAAAATACTAGCAAACCGAATCCAATAACATTAAAAAAATAATTCATCATAAGTAAGTGGGATTTATTCTGGGGTTATAAGGGAGGTACAATATTTGCAATTCAATCATGATATCATCAATAAGAGAAAGGATAAAAACCATATGATCATTTCAATAGATGCAGAAAAAGCATTTGACAAAGTACAACATCCAGTCATGAAAAAATAACACTCAGCAAGGTAGGTTTAGAGGGAAAATTACTTAACATAATAAAGACCATGTATGAAAAACCCACAGCTAATAGAGTCAGTGAGGAAAAACTGAGGGTTTTTTTCTAAGATCAAGATGAAAACAGGGGTGTCCACTTGCATCACTTTTATTAATGAGTAAGTCCCAGCCACAGCAATCAGACAAGAAAAATAAATGAAGCTCCTCCAAATTGATAAGGAAGAAGTTAAACTTTCACTATTTGCAGATGACATGATACATATACTCAAAACCCAAAAGACTTCAATAAACACTACTGATAAGTGAATTCAGGAAAGTCACAGAATCCAAATCAATGAACAGAAATCTATCACATTCATTTCTATCTATGAATAATGAAGCAAGAGAAAGCAATTAAGAAAACAACCACATATACACTTGAATCAAAAATAATAAAATACTTATTAGAAAGGCAAAAAATGCATACTATGAAAAATATAAAACAGTGATGAAAGACATTGAAGATTATACAAACAAATGGAAAGATGTGCAATGTTCAGGGTTGGAAGAATAAATATTGTTAAAATGGCCATACCACCCAAATCATCTACAGATTTAATGCAATTGCTATCAATACACCAAATATTTTTCATAGAACTGGCAAAAGTAATCCTTAAATTTGTATGGAACTATGGAAGACTCCTAATAACCAAAGAAATCTTGAAAAATAACAAAACTAGAGGTATCACAATACCAGTGATCAAAATATACTACAAAGCTTTAGTAATCAAAACAATATAATACTGAAATAAAAATAGACACATAGATAAATGGAGCAAAATAGAAATCCCAGGCATAAGCCCATAATTATATCATCAATTAATCTTCAACAAAGCAGGAAAGAATATCCAATGGGAAAAAGACCGTCTCTTCAACAAATGGTGTTGGGAAAACTGGACATATACATGCAAAAGAATGAAACAGGACTACTTCCTTATATCATTCACAAAAATAAACTTAAAATGGAGTAAAGACCTAAATGTGAAACCTGAAACCATAAAGATCCTAGAAGAGAGCATAGGCAGTAATTTCTTGGGCACTGGCCAAGATTTTTCTATATAAATCTTCTAAGGCCTAGAAACAAAAGCAAAAATTAACTATTGGGGTGAGATCAAAATTAAAAACTTTGGACAGCAAATGATACAATTGACAACACTAAAAGACTACATATGCAATGAGAGAATATATTTGCAAATGACATATCTAGTAAAGGGTTGGCATCCAAAATATATATAAAGCATTTATACAATGCAACACCAAAAAGCCTCAAATAATCCAATTTAAAAATGGGCAGAAGATATCAACATACATTTTTCCAAGGAAGACCTACAGATGGCCAATGGACACATGAAAAGATGCTCAGCATCACTGATCATCAAGGAAATGCAAATCAAAACCACAGTGAGACATCATTTGACACCTACCATAATGCCTAACCCAAAAACATAAGAAACAAGTGTTGGTAAGGATTTGGAGAAAGAACCATCTTTCACTGTTGGTGGGAATGTATACTGGTGCAGCTACTGTGGAAAATAGTATGGAGATTCCTCAAAAAATTAAAAATATAATTACCCATATGATCCAGCAATTCTTCTACTGGATATTTATCTAAAGAATATGAAAACACTAATTCAAAAAGATTTATGTACCTTTATGCTCATTGCAGCATTATTTACAATAGCCAAATTGTGGAAGTAGCCCAAATGTCTATTAACTGATGAATGGATAAAGAAGTTGTGGTATATAAATATATATACAATGGAATATTACTCGGTCATAAAAAATAAAATCTTGTCATTTGCAATAACACAGATGATCTAGGTAGTATAATGCTAAGTGAAATAAGTTAATCAGAGAAAGATAAGTACCATATTATTTCACTTATATATGGAATTTAAGAAACAGAACAAAGAGAAGAGACAAGCAAAAAACCAGACTTGATTCTACAGAACAAACTGCTAATTACCAGAGGGGAGGGGCATGGGTGGATTGGGGAAATAGATGAAGGTAATTAAGAGTACTTTTATCATGATGATCACTGAGTGATGTTTAGAATTGTTGAATCACTGTATTGTATACCTAAAATTTATAGAACAGTCTATGTTAACTAAACTGGATTTAAAATTTAAAAAAAATACCAGCAAGATATTTTGACAGAAATTGACAAGATGATTCTAAAATTTATATGAAAATGCAAAGGTTCTAAAATAGTAAAACCATTTTGAAAAAATAAAAACAAATTTAAATTATGTATACTACTTGTCAAAACTTACTGTTAAGCTGCAATAGTCAATTTAGGTATGATTTTGGATTAAGAATAGAAAAATAGATCAACTGAACCATATTGAGGCCAGAAATAGACCATATGTATCATAAGAAAATAATTAAAAATAAATTAGTATACGCTTTTTCATATTCTGAGATTGCTAATAAACATGTCAGGATAATAAAACTAAGAGAAATTCATTCTTGTTTTACATGAAATACCAAATACAGGTTTGATTTTTCCAGCAAGATAAAAACTTTAGCACGTGTTTAACCATCATTTTGAAAACCCACCTCAAAAGATTATTTAAAAATATAAAAATAGTATTCTTATACTTTCACTGTAAATGAATGAAACCATGATGAATCTAAAGACCAAATTTCCAGGTATTTCTGATAAATTGAGAGCAAATAGAGCAAAATTTAAGCACAATAATGTAGACAATTTCAGAAATTCTCTTTCAAGAATGATGGTATCATGTTAGATAAATCGAAAAACAACTGTCAGAATTTCATCACTCATTTTAGGGGGAGCAATAAAGTTACTATAGGTGACAAAAACAGAGGTAGACAATGAAAATCTTTTCATTTGAACTAAATTCACTGCCGCAGAAATTGAGCTGAATTTCACTACTTGGAAAAATTTCCAAACTAATAATCTCAGTTCACCAAGATCAAGTGAGAACACAAAAAACAAAATATAAACTATATATTATAATTCATAAAAGACATGACAATTTTCATGAAGTAAGGCTTGAAGTTATAGATCAAAATGGCTCATGACATGCCAGCCAAGATATGGTCATTCTGCAGACATTTGTTTTATAATGGTAAAGATAACATCTTATTAAATCACCAGGCAGAAAAATAAAACAATTTACTATGAAGGAAATAAAGATGAGTTTAGTCTTTAATACAGGATATCAGAAGATAATGAGTCAAATTGTGATGTAATTATTTGATACAGAAAAATTGTCATTTTTATATCATTGTGAAGAAAACAATCTTCCGATGTATGGCCATCAATTCTGTGGTGCTAGAGGCTTTTGTAGGTCATTATATCATCACAAATGGACAGTGTTTTGCTGGTTTCAACCAAGTCCTGCAAGAGAAAAATTTAATCTAGAACAGGTAATTTTACGAAAAAAATAAAGAAGTATTATGGGAAGTTCCCAGAAAAGGGGTTTCAGGGAGCCAGCTCAACTTTGGAGATCTCCACCTGTTTTTTTTTTTTATAATAAATTTATTTTTTATTGGTGTTCAATTTACCAACATACAGAATAACACCCAGTGCTCATCCCGTCAAGTGCCCCCCTCAGTGCCCATCACCCATTCACCCCCACCCCCCGCCCTCCTCCCCTTCCACCAGCCCTAGTTCGTTTCCCAGAGTTAGGAGTCTTTATGTTCTGTGTTCCTTTCTGATATTTCCCACACATTTCTTCTCAATTCCCTTATATTCCCTTTCACTATTATTCATATTCCCCAAATGAATGAGAACATACACTGTTCATCCTTCTCCGATTGACTTACTTCACTCAGCATAATACCCTCCAGTTCCATCCACGTTGAAGCAAATGGTGGGTATTTGTCGTTTCTAATGGCTGAGTAATATTCCATTGTATACATAAACCACATCTTCTTTATCCATTCATCTTTCGAAGGACACCGAGGCTCCTTCCACAGTTTGGCTATTGTGGACATTGCTGCTAGAAACATCGGGGTGCAGGTGTCCCAACGTTTCATTGCATCTGAATCTTTGGGGTAAAACCCTAACAGTGCAATTGCTGGGTCGTAGGGCAGGTCTATTTTTAACTCTTTGAGGAACCTCCACACAGTTTTCCAGAGTGGCTGCACCAGTTCACATTCCCACCAACAGTGTAAGAGGGTTCCCTTTTCTCCACATCCTCTCCAACATTTGTGGTTTCCTGCCTTGTTAATTTTCCCCATTCTCACTGGTGTGAGGTGGTATCTCATTGTGGTTTTGATTTGTATTTCCCTGATGGCAAGTGATGCGGAGCATTTCCTCATGTGCATGTTGGCCATGTCTATGTCTTCCTCTGTGAGATTTCTGTTCAGGTCTTTCGCCCATTTCATGATTGGATTGGTTGTTTCTTTGCTGTTGAGTTTAATGAGTTCTTTATAGATCTTGGAAACTAGCCCTTTATCTGATACGTCATTTGCAAATATCGTCTCCCATTCTGTAGGTTGTCTTTTAGTTTTGTTGACTGTATCCTTTGCTGTGCAAAAGCTTCTTATCTTGATGAAGTCCCAATAGTTCATTTTTGCTTTTGTTTCTTTTGCCTTCGTGGATGTATCTTGCAAGAAGTTACTGTGGCCGAGTTCAAAAAGGGTGTTGCCTGTGTTCTCCTCTAGGATTTTGATGGAATCTTGTCTCACATTTAGATCTTTCATCCATTTTGAGTTTATCTTTGTGTATGGTGCAAGAGAGTGGTCTAGTTTCATTCTTCTGCATGTGGATGTTCAATTTTCCCAGCACCATTTATTGAAGAGACTGTCTTTCTTCCAGTGGATCGTCTTTCCTCCTTTATCGAATATTAGTTGACCGTAAAGTTCAGGGTCCACTTCTGGGTTCTCTATTCTGTTCCATTGATCTATGTGTCTGTTTTTGTGCCAGTACCACACTGTCTTGATGACCACAGCTTTGTAGTACAACCTGAAATCTGGCATTGTGATGCCCCCAGATATGGTTTTCTTTTTTAAAATTCCCCTGGCTATTCGGGGTCTTTTCTGATTCCACACAAATCTTAAAATAATTTGTTCTAACTCTCTGAAGAAAGTCCATGGTATTTGGATAAGGATTGCATTAAACGTGTAAATTGCCCTGGGTAACATGGACATTTTCACAATATTAATTCTGCCAATCCATGAGCATGGAATATTTTTCCATCTCTTTGTGTCTTCCTCAATTTCTTTCAGAAGTGTTCTATAGTTTTTAGGGTTTAGATCCTTTACCTCTTTGGTTAGGTCTATTCCTAGGTATCTTATGCTTTTGGGTGCAATTGTAAATGGGATTGACTCCTTAATTTCTCTTTCTTCAGTCTCATTGTTAGTGTATAGAAATGCCATTGATTTCTGGGCATTGATTTTGTATCCTGCCACGCTACCAAATTGCTGTATGAGTTTGAGCAATCTTGGGGTGGTGGCTTTTGGGTTTTCTATGTAGAGTATCATGTCATCGGCGAAGAGGGAGAGTTTGACTTCTTCTTGCCCATTTGAATGCCTTTAATGTCTCTTTGTTGTCTGATTGCTGAGGCTAGGACTTCCAGTACTATGTTGAATAGCAGTGGTGAGAATGGACATCCCTGTCTTGTTCCTGATCTTAGGGGAAAGGCTCCCACTGCTTCCCCATTGAGAATGGAGATCTCCACTTGTAACTTCTTCTTCTGACTTGCAAACTTTTCATTCAATGACTGAATCTTTAGCATCCATCTTGGAATATGTAGTGATCTTTAGAATTAAACTCAGGCCTTTTTGGCTATAGAGCAGAAAGATAATTACTCAGAAGTGTTTTCCTTGGGCTACATCCTTCTAGTTTTCCTTTATGTAAGAGAAAATTAAACTCTCATTAATTTACTATACTTTTATTTTATTTATTTTGCTATATATCACCAAATCTAACTGGTAAAACTGGGTATAATAAATAAGGAAACAAACTTTTGTCCAGGTATATATTTACCAACCTCAAAGAAAGATTTTCACAATTTAGCTATGTAAATTGCTATGCAAATTATTGCTTATTGGAAGATCAAAGAGTCCTGGATTTTCTGTGATTACAGCACTAATGCTTAATTACTATGATGCTATACTCTAAACTTCTATATCATAGAACACTGATCTAAACATCCAAATCTTTACATGAATTTTTATGTGCTTTGTTTATTCTAGGTAGTAGTAATTTCTGGGTAATCAGGATATTTAAAATTAAATGTTAGAGTACCATCCATAAATACTGAAAAATGCTGCCAAAGAAATTTACCATGCGATTTAAAAGGTTTCCTTCCAACTCTGAGGACATAATTAGTCATATTAGCTAAGAGCAAACTTCTTGACTTAAAGCAATAGGAGGAATATGACCCCCAAAGAGCAATGTAACAAAGTAGAAACACTGCTTTCTATTTTTAGCCATTTATTTAAAGGTTGTTGTGTTTTCCTGAGCATAAGTTTCTTTTCTTTTTTTTTCTTAAAGATTTTATTTATTTGAGAGAGAGAGTATAAGCAGAGGTAGGGTAAGGGCAGAGGCACAAGCAGACTCCCCACTGAGTGAGGAGTCTGGCTCCAAGCTTGATTCCAGGACCCTGAGATCAGGATCTGACCCAAAGTCAGATGCCTTATCTACTGAGCCACCCAGGTACCCCCGATTATAACTTTCTTACTGGGGAGCTGTTCATGACCAAAAGTTGCTGACCAATTCATTTTTCACTGCAGTCTTTTTCAAAATACTATGTTATGCTGCAAACATGAAGGGGATGCAAATTAAACAAACTGATTATAATATGATTTAAGGATCACCAACTACACTAATATTTTCAATATTGATTATTTTAAAAATTACTATTCTTTGCAAAAATGCTTAACTTAGGTGAATGCTGTTTGAAATAATTGGTAAAAATTGATTGAATGACAAAAACTAATTCTAGGCAATGGAGAATAAAAATTGATAATCTTCTTTATGATTAATCCAAACTTAATGTAGAATTAAGTATATGAAATCAAAATTGTATTCATGGACTTGATGATTTAAAGTCATAAAACATTATACTTTAATGTGTTTTAAAAATATGATTCAAAGCTTTATTTTAGCTGGTGTAAGATCAAGATTGAAAAGAACGACAAAAATAAAGACTCACATGGCATTTATTTAAAACTATGGGGTTTCCATTCTTTAAATTAGAATCAAAATATTTTGAAATTACATATATATTTAGAAAACAAGTAACTTCTCTTTAAATGCCAAAATATATGATTTGTATATAGTTAGCATATATTTACTGTATCCTCTCACATTCCAGAAAGGATATGAATATGTAAATATACCAAAAATACATTGCTGCTAAAAAGAATACGCTTGTCTTAAATTTCTTTGGATCATGTTTTCATAGAGCTACTTCAAGGAACAAATAAAAACCAAAACTTACAGAAATATATCTCTAATGGATTTTTTTTTTGCCCAAAGGGACAGAGTTTAAAATAATAACATTATCAAATATTTAGCAAAAATTTTCCAACATCTCAAATTACTATTATAGTTATAATAAAAGCACTTTTCTCATATTCACTACTTACTAAGGGAATAATGGTATGGAGCAGTTAGTTAAGTGATAAAATACCAGTCATTTAACCTAAGCAATGCAAAAATATTACTGAAATATTAAAAATAATAAAGGTTTACTGATGAGAGATTTTCTGATTATTTTAGTTGTGCAGAATAGTACTCTATGAAAGTGATAGACCAATTCTATGACTCAGAGCAATAAGTGATGTAGGGAATATAGAAAAGCTAAGGAAAAGTGAGTTATGGTAATATAGGCATCAAACAGTATTTTATTATGGAAATTTGATATTGCCTCTTTCTGTTTATCAGAGAAAATCTAATCAAAATATTCTGTTATAATCTGTTTCAGTACATTAGTAGGGGTCTTCAGAAATAACCCCAACTACATTCTATTTTGTATCCTTATATGAGGGAAGGATAATATGGCAAGAGGACAACTCAAAGCATCTCAATAATAGGAATCCTGAATGTCATCCACTCCAAGTTCTTAAGGATATAAAATAGGAAACATAACCAGAGATTAAAGGCATGGAAGAACAAGTAACCAATTGTTAAGACTAGATCCTACTTCTCTTAATTTTTTCTAATCCAGTGTTCATGCTGGAATGGTTCCTTCAATTACTTCTACTTCCCTAAAACTCCCTCTTCCAGAGTGTTATTTTTATATTATTTTAAATTGCTCATTCTTTCAATGCTAATATTAAAATTTGGATTTTCTTATTTTAAAATTTTACTTAGAAATATTAATTTTATGTTAAATATGTAAAATATATTCAAATATTTCATTATTATGCTTGTAATTTTCTCAGCATAGTTTTAGAAGTATTTTCCATATTATTTTGGCAAAAAAAACCCTAAAAAAACAAATACTACAGCTCTCTCTCTCTCTCTCTCTCTCTCTCTCTCTCTCTCACACACACACACACACACATACACACACAAGTCAATGATGAAAGAGTTCTGGAAATTGTACTTCTAGGCATTCCTATGTGCCAGTTGTGTCCCTATCCTTTATACAACTTCATTATTTAAATTTCTTAGTGTCTCTTAACCTAAAATATTTTATCTTTTAGTTTCAGTTAAGTCTATGTCACTTGCTTTTGAGAGCAAGCATCTGAATGATGCAGGGTTTGAGGAGGCAGTGAGTCCCCCAGTTAGCTGAACTGAAAAGTTATCACTTCTAACTATAAAAAAGTACTTGGTTGACTCAGATATTGAGCATATGACTTGAACTCTAGCTTCAGACTTGATGAGAAACTATCAACACATTGAAGTAATTGTAGCCTTCAGCCAAGGGTTTTAAGATTGAAACAACTTACAGCACCACCTGAAAAGTTACAAAGAACATCAGCACAAATGTACAAATTTTTCTCTGAAGTCAACTCTATTGAGGTATAGCTTACATATTATAAATCTACCAATTTTAGATGTGTATTTTCAATGAATTTTGATAGACATCACTGCAATAAAGATACAAAATATTTCCACTTCCCCCAAAATTCTTTCCAGTCCTTTTGTGGTTAAATTCAGTCTCAGCATTGAGCATATCTGATCTGTTTTATGTCATTATAAATTAATTTTCCCTTTCCTGGAATTTTCCATAAGTAGAATAATTTGGTGTACTTTTTGAATCTATTCTTCTCCTATTTAGTAGTTTGTCTTCTCATTTTGTTGATGGTTTTCTTCACTGTGCAAAAAGCTTTTTGACACAATACCAATGGTTTACTTTTGCTTTTATTTCTGTTGCCCAAAGTGATGTACTTAGAAAAATGTTTCTATGGCTGATGTCTAAGAGATCATTGTTTATGTTTTAAGGATTTTTATGTTTTCAAGCCTCATATTTCGGTCTTTAATCCATTTAGAATTTAAATTTGTATATGGTGTAAGAAAGTGCTTCAGGTTTATTTTGCATGTAGCTGTCCAGTTTTTCCAGCACCATTTATTGAAAGACTTTTTCCCTATTGTATATTCTTCCCTTCTTTGTCATAGATTGACTATATAAATGTGGGTTTATTTCCGGTCCCTCTATCCTGTTCTATTAATCTATGTGTCTATTTTTGTGCCAGTACCATATTGTTTGATCACTACTGCTTTGTAGTAAATCTTGAAATCCGATGTTGTGATACCTCTAGTTTTCTTTTTTTAAAATAATTTTTATTCGAGTTTGATTTGCCAACATATAGTATAACACCCAGTGCTCATCCCATCACGTGTTCCTCTCAGTGCCCATCAGCCATTTACCCCAACCCCTCTGCCCACCTCCTCTTCCACTACTCCTTGTTCGTTTCCCAGAGTTAGGAGTCTCTCATGTTTTGTCATCCTCTCTGATTTTTCCCCACTCATTTTCTCTTCTTTCCTCTATGATCCCTTTTACTATTTTTTATATTCCCCATATAAGTGAAAACATATAATGTTTGTCCTTCTCTGATTGACTTACTTAGCTCAGCATAATACCCTCCAGTTCCATCCATGTTGAAACAAATGGTGCGTATTCATTGTTTTTAATGGCTGAGTGATATTCCATTGTATACAGAGACCACATCTTTATCCATTCATCTTTCAATGGACACCGAGGCTCCTTCCACAGTTTGGCTATTGTGGGCATTGCTGCTATTATCATTGGGGTGCAGGTGTCCCGGCGTTTCACTGCATCTGTATCTTTTCTTTCTCAGGATTGCTTTGGCTACTTAGGGTCTTTTGTGGATTTAATCCTAAATTTATTTAAAAATTTTAGGATTATTTGTTATAATTCTTCAAAACTGTTGTCAATATTTTCATAAGGATTGCATTGAATCTGTAGATAGCTTTGGGTAGTACAGACATTTTAACAACATTCCAAAGCATGGAATATCTTTCCATTTGTCTGTGTAATTTTCAATTCAATTGAATTCAATTCAATTTCTTTCAAAGGATACCATAAGACAAGTGTGAGAAGATATTTTCAACTCATATATCTGGTAAGAGTTTATTATCTAAAATATTGGAAAAATTCCTTTAAAAAGTAAAAATTCCTTTAAAAAGTAATCATTAAGAACTGGATAAAGATGCTAAAAAGAAAATGATAAAAGATATAAGTAGGTATTTCATAGTAGATAAAACATTAATGGCCAGTTAATAGAAACGCTGTTGAGCATCTTTAATAGTTGGAAAATGCAACCTAAAGTCATAATGAGGTAATATATAAACCTACAAGATTAGCAAAAGATAAAAAAGCTTTACATTACCAAATTTAATTGAACATTGGACCAACACGAATACTCAACTGCTGCTAATGTGAGGATAAACTGGCATAATTACTTTGGAAACTGTTTGACATTACCTAACAAAATTGGAAATGTGCATACCAACAAACTAGCAATTCTATTGCAAGATATGTAATCGAGACCCTTTACTGTACACCCGGAGATATTTAGAAACATTCATAATGCATTGTTTTAAATTACAAAAATAATGAAAGCAACTTAAATCACTACTAGGAAGGGAATATTAAATAAAATAAGGTATAAAAGAATGCAGTATGAAGTACAGCAATACACACAAACAGATCTTATTCTCAGCAAAATCTGTCGAATGAATAAAGTGATTAGAAAAGTTATAGAGTAGTATTCAATTTATATAAGTACCAACTTATACATAAATAAAAACATTATTTAGGAATATGTACATAGTTGGTATATGTAAAAGAAATTCAAAGAAAGAAGAAACAGAATAACAATCAACTATGTGGGGAGAAATAGAAATCTCATAGGATGAAATATAAAAAGGTTTTCAAAGGTATTGACAGAACTCTAATTCTTTTTTTTTACTCTAATTCTTTCTATGATACAGTCTTGAGTCTTCTTTGCTTGATACTCTTAATTATATATTTATTTTGTATATACTCTTTGTAGGTACATTTCATAATATTACTTTTTAAAGACAATGAAGACAACTGTAGAATACATCCATAAGCCTGCATAATTTCCAGTATAGTCTTTCAGAAATCTGACACCTTTACTATATAAAATGTTATCATATTTTCTAGGGACTCAGACTTCAGAGCTACACATATCTCTCACTAATATTTTCAAATATAATATTTTTACTGCCTATTTTTATCTTAAAATATCATTTAGTTGTAGGTATATGGTAGCAAAATACCTACTAGGTAATTAAGAATATAAACACTTTTTGGAACTATCAATATATGGGTCAGCTTGTCATAGTAGAAAGTTATTTCTGTTATTAAACGGATAACCTGGATTTGAATATCAGAACTTCTTCTCATTATTGGTTCCTGAGTTTGCTAATCTATAAAACAGTGATAACAAGAGCAGTCCCACAAGGTTATATAGTTTTTCCTCTTAGAAAAGGTGGCCAAGGTTCATTAGCAACAAGAAAATACATATAAATATTGAAAACATGGTTTCTGAAGACGGATCATTTCTGTGATAATTAGAATAGTTCTATTTTAATATTTTCATAACATAAAACACAGAAAAAGATTTTTTGTTTCTAGAATTTACCCTATTTTTTTTGGCCTTGAATTTTAAACATAAGAAAAAAGAACACACATTTGCTAGAGGACTTTGAAAATAGCTTATTTATGGCACTCAAAAATTGCTAGTATGGTATGCACATCGCCAATTTTGTTGGGTAATTATATACTAAAATTATTATTTTGCATGAAGAAATGTATCATGTGCATTTTACTACTTCCAGGGTTATCAGTCACAGATATAAGAAAGTTAGGTTAACTGTAGATAGGTAAAACATTTGACTATATTTGATCCATATAAGCCATCCAAAATGTGGGCTAGATTTACACATATTAATAACATATTTTTTAAATTAGAAAATACACTTTTTAGAATGCATAAGAACAATTCTAGTGTTAAAATGAAAGAATAATATGTGATATAAATTTAGAAAATATATTACTTATATGAAATAGAAAGAAAGAAAAATATAATAAATATAGAGCCAAGTTAGAGTTGCCTATTTGAGTAAAGCTCTGTTTTGTAAAACTAGGGTAACTATAATATTATTGGTTTTTACTGTGATATCATTTTTAAAAACATAATATTACTTGATGTTCTTAATATTGAATAAAAGTGGATCAGCTTTGGTTAAAAATATTAGTAGGAAATAGAAGTGCCTCCCTGACACTGTTCTTCCCTCTCCCTAAATTACCTGCTGAATATCTACTAATAAATTGGAAAAACAATGATAAAGGCATCTCTTCTTGTCTAAAACATCTCTACTTCCTACAAAGAATAAGTCATTGAACTAAAACATAGCTTCAGAGGTTAATCACTAATCTAAAATGGATGAAGTCTCTAAACAAAAAGTGTATTAAAAATATAGATAGGAATGTTAAAAGTTTGACAAGTCAGTTTGAACTGTAGACCATAGCTCAATAAAGTAATGCTTGGTTTCTCTACTAGAGAGATTGCTCAGTCCTCTGAGGTGTAGAATATTAGCATCAGCTGGGAGTTAGAGGAAAGTGGCATTAAACTGAGATACAGAGGGAACAAAACATGACCTTCCACCTTTTTTAAAAAAACAAAGTTTCTTCTGGAAATGAATGTATAATTATTCAGTCCAGGGGCCTCCTAAAATTTCAAAGCATGCATTCCTATCAATTATATTTTTAGTGTACATTTTCTAAATGTATGCATATTTATACATTATATCAATGCACCATATTACAAAAAGTTTGATAATATAAAACAAATAAAGACAGAAGTTAAAAAAGATGAGCTAAAAATACAAACAGATAGCAAAACCTTTTTATCCCTACAACCTAACCAATGTTTATGTTCTTCATGTCACATTGATTTTGTAACCTCTGTTGTAACTACTGTAAAAGAATAATTTGAAGTAGATGACGTCCATCCATGGTAGATTTCAGTTTTTCCCTCTTAAGATAAAGGCATGCATAATATTAGAGTACAGGTATTATGAGAATTATAAGAGACATTTTATTTTATTTTTTTAAAGTTTTTATTTATTTATGATAGTCACAGAGGGAGAGAGAGAGAGAGAGGCAGAGACACAGGCAGAGGGAGAAGCAGGCTCCATGCACCGGGAGCCCAATGTGGGATTTGATCCCGGGTCTCCAGGATCACGCCCTGGGCCAAAGGTAGGCGCCAAACCGCTGCGCCACACAGGGATCCCCTATAAGAGACATTTTAAATAACAGTGCTGACAGTGTTTGCATGTCTTATTCTAAAATTACATAATATGTTTTAGTGGGGGAATTCAATCTCTAATTATTTTCCTTTAAGTCTTTAAAGTTGTTTGAACAGAGTCAATTAAATCAGATTGTTCTTGATTTTTACTTTATTTTAGTAGCTTAGCTTATTTTAATTTTCAGAAAGCATCCTGTAGAATTGTTTAATATGCTCAAATTAGACATAGTTATATAGGATGATCATAAATGAGAATCAATTTATAAATATATAATGTTTATTGAAATCATAATTTAGTTTTGAGTGGTAGAGATTAGGAATTATAAAAAAGAAATATTTTAAAATTGATTATTGCCACAGATAGTCCTAAATTAAGAGCTTTTCAAATAAGTCATTGCTCTTCTTCTCTCTTGTGTGATATTTTTGTTGGAAATGGAGTAAAGGAAAATTCATGTCAACTGTGGATTTTTTATTAAAAAGCTCTCAAAGTTTGTTTTGGTCACTCTTCCCCCTGTTAGCCTATTAGAGGTATTCTACATTAATATTACATCATTTAATATACATGAGATTACAGGACATAAATATGCAAGTTGATAATGTTTTTGCCGCATTTTTAAAGTAAAAATTTCCATTTTACTACTCATACTTATGTCATTTTTTGCTGACTAAACCATATGTTAATTATTGGAAGTTAAATTTTTCCAAATATTCATTGGGCATGTGATCTACCTTCTAAATTTGAATTGTTGAAGGATATCTCTATATAGGAAGAAGAGAATGACACTGTCAGGTTTAGACAAAGAAATATTTCTTCTAGAAGAAAAATGTAAGCAAACAGATGTCAGATAAACAATATAAGATTGCTGGATTAATAGATTTCTGAAGGAAAAGCAAGGTAAAATAAAACAAAAATCCAGTTAATCTAAATTAATTTTTGTTTTTTTCTAGCTTTATTGAGATATAGTTGACATATAACATTATATAATTTAAGGTGTACATGTGCTGATTTGATACACAAATATATTATGAAATATTTACCACAGTAAGGTTAGTTAAAACATCCTTCACTTCACATTATTATTATTTTAGTTGCTATGCTGAGAACATTAAAGCTCTTCTCTCATAGCAACTTTCAAGTATATAATACAGTGTTGTTGACTGTAGTCCCCATACTTTAACCTTAGGTCCCCAGAATCTATTCTTTTTTTAAACTGAAAGTTTCTGCTCTTTGACAAACATCTACCCATCTCCTGCACCCTTTGGTATTTCACAATTAATATTCTACTCTGTTTCTGAGTCCACGTTTTTAGATTCCATATATAAATGAAGTCATCCAGTATTGGTCATTGTCTGACTTATTTTACTTAGCATAATGCCCTCAAGTTCCATTCATGGCTCTCATAAATGGCAGGATCTCCTTCTTTTTTATCGTTGAAAAATATTCTACTGTATATGTGTTGTTTTCACATCTTGGCATTTGTGAATAAATGAGGCAACTGGTATAGGAACACAGAGATCGCTGCAAGTTATGATTTCAACTTATTTGGATATATACTAAAAGTAAGATTGTTTTATCTCATGGTAATTCTATTTTTAATTTTTAAAAGAATCTCTATATTGTATTTCATAGTGGCTATAGCAATTTACATTCCTGCTGACACTGCACCAGGATTTCTTTTTCTCCACATTAGCATTTGCTATCTCTTGTCTTTTTAATAATGGCCATTCTAACAGTTGTGAGATGATTAGCAATATTGAATATTTTTTGTGTACTTGTTGGCCATTTGTATGTCTTCTTTAGAGAAAAGTCTTCTGCTAACTTTAGGCTTAGTTTGGTCTTGTTTTTCCAATTCCTCGAGTTATAAATTTTGGTTATTATTTAAGATGTTTCCTTGTGAAGGCCTTTCTATCCTTCCCTCTGAGTCCTGCTTACTGAATTTTGGTAGATTGTACTTTTTTATCTTTCTTGATATTAAAAAAAAAATCTCTTGTTATCATCTTTGACACTTGGTTGTTCAGAAGTGTATTGTTTAATTTCACATCTTCGTGGTATTCCCAGGTTTCTCCTGTTGTTGATATTTGCTTTTGAATTATTGTTGTCAGAAAAAAATATCTGCTATATGATTCAGTCTTTGAAAATTTGTTAACACTTGTTTTGTGACCTAACATATGATGTATCCTAGAGAATGTTCCGTGTTCACATAAGAACATATACTCTGATGTTGGATGGCATGTGTTGTATACTTCTGTTAGGTCTATTTGGTCTAAATTATAGGTCAAGTCCAGTGTTTCCTTGTTGATTTTCTGTCCAATCTAACCATTGTTCAAAGTAAAATGTTGAACAAAGTGAAATGTTGAAACGAAAGACATTTTCTTGTCTATTACTCCCTTCAGCCCTTTTAGTATTTGATTAATACATTTAAGTGTTCCAATGTGGGGTGCATATACAATTGTTATGTCTTCTTGATGGATTAACCTCTTTGTCATTATATAAGGGCCTCTTCATCTCATTACAAATTTTAGATTATAGTCTCTCTTATATAAATGTAGTATCCCCTGCACTCTCTTGATAGCAATTTTCATGGAATATACTTTTCCATTTCTTTTTTTTAATAAATTAATTTTTATTGGTGTTCAATTTACCAACATACAGAATAACACCCAGTGCTCATCCCGTCAAGTGCCCCCCTCAGTGCCCGTCACCCATTCACCCCCACCCCCCGCCCTCCTCCCCTTCCACCAGCCCTAGTTCCTTTCCCAGAGTTAGGAGTCTTTATGTTCTGTCTCCCTTTCTGATATTTCCCACACAGTTCTTCTCCCTTCCCTTATATTCCCTTTCACTATTATTCATATTCCCCAAATGAATGAGAACATACACTGTTTGTCTTTCTCCGATTGACTTACTTCACTCAGCATAATACCCTCCAGTTCCATCCACGTTGAAGCAAATGGTGGGTATTTGTCGTTTCTAATGGCTGAGGAATATTCCATTGTATACATAAACCACATCTTCTTTATCCATTCATCTTTCGATGGACACCAAGGCTCCTTCCACAGTTTGGCTATTGTGGACATTGCTGCTAGAAACATCTAGGTGCTTTCATAGCATCTGAATCTTTGGGGTAAATCCCTAACAGTGCAATTGCTGGGTCATAGGGCAGGTCTATTTTTAACTCTTTGAGGAACCTCCACACAGTTTTCCAGAGTGGCTGCACCAGTTCACATTCCCACCAACAGTGTAAGAAGGTTCCCTTTTCTCCACATCCTCTCCAACATTTGTGGTTTCCTGCCTTGTTACTTTTCCCCATTCTCACTGGTGTGAGGTGGTATCTCATTATGGTTTTGATTTGTATTTCCCTGATGGCAAGTGATGCGGAGCATTTCCTCATGTGCATGTTGGCCATGTCTATGTCTTCCTCTGTGAGATTTCTGTTCAGGTCTTTTGCCCATTTCATGATTGGATTGGTTGTTTCTTTGCTGTTGAGTTTAATGAGTTCTTTATAGATCTTGGAAACTAGCCCTTTATCTGATATGTTATATGCAAATATCGTCTCCCATTCTGTAGGTTGTCTTTTGAGTTTTGTTGACTGTATCCTTTGCTGTGCAAAAGATTCTTATCTTGATGAAGTCCCAATAGTTCATTTTTGCTTTTGTTTCTTTTGCTTTTGTGGATGTATCTTGCAAGAAGTTACTGTGGCTAAGTTCAAAAACGGTGTTGCCTGTGTTCTCCTCTAGGATTTTGATGTACTCTTTTCTCACATTTAGATCTTTCATCCATTTTGAGTTTATCTTTGTGTATGGTGAAAGAGAGTGGTCTAGTTTCATTCTTCTGCATGTGGATGTCCAATTTTCCCAGCACCATTTATTGAAGAGACTGTCTTTCTTCCAGTGGATCGTCTTTCCTCCTTTATCGAATGTTGGTTGACCGTAAAGTTCCGGGTGCACTTCTGGGTTCTCTATTCTGTTCCATTGATCTATGTGTCTGTTTTTGTGCCAGTACCACACTGTCTTGATGACCACAGCTTTGTAGTCCAACCCGAAATCTGGCATTGTGATGCCCCCAGATATGGTTTTCTTTTTTAAAATTCCCCTGGCTGTTTGGGGTGTTTTCTGATTCCACACAAATCTTAAAATAATTTGTTCTAACTCTCTGAAGAAAGTCCATGGTATTTGGATAGGAATTGCATTAAAAGTGTAAATTGCCCTGGGTAACATGGACATTTTCACAATATTAATTCTGCCAATCCATGAGCATGGAATATTTTCCATCTCTTTGTGTCTTCCTCAATTTCTTTCAGAAGTGTTCTATAGTTTTTAGGGTTTAGATCCTTTACCTCTTTGGTTAGGTCTATTCCTAGGTATCTTATGCTTTTGGGTGCAATTGTAAATGGGATTGACTCCTTAATTTCTCTTTCTTCAGTCTCATTGTTACTGTCTAGAAATGCCATTGATTTCTGGGCATTGATTTTGTATCCTGACATGCTACCAAATTGCTGTATGAGTTCTAGCAATCTTGGAGTGGAGACTTTTGGGTTTTCTATGTAGAGTATCATGTCATCGGCGAAGAGGGAGAGTTTGACTTCTTCTTTGCCCATTTGAATGCCTTAATGTCTCTTTGTTGTCTGATTGCTGAGGCTAGGACTTCCAGTACTATGTTGAATAGCAGTGGTGAGAGTGGACATCCCTGTCTTATTCCTGATCTTAGGGGAAAGGCTCCCAGTGCTTCCCCATTGAGAATGATATTTGCTGTGGGCTTTTCGTAGATGGCTTTTAAGATGTTGAGGAATGTTCCCTCTATCCCTACACTCTGAAGAGTTTTGATCAGGAATGATGCTGTATTTTGTCAAATGCTTTCTCTGCATCTAATGAGAGGATCATATGGTTCTTGGTTTTTCTCTTGCTGATGTGATGAATCACATTGATTGTTTTACGAGCGTTGAACCAGCCTTGTGTCCAGGGATAAATCCTACTTGGTCATGGTGAATAATTTTCTTAATGTGTTGTTGGATCCTATTGGCTAGTATCTTGTTGATAATTTTTGCACCCATGTTCATCAGGGATATTGGTCTGTAATTCTCCTTTTTGGTGGGGTCTTTGTCTGGTTTTGGAATTAAGGTGATGCTGGCCTCATAGAATGAATTTGGAAGTACTCCCTCTCTTTCTATCTTTCCAAACAGCTTTAGTAGAATAGGTATGGTTTCTTCTTTAAACGTTGGATAGAATTCCCCTGGGAAGCCATCTGGCCCTGGACTCTTGTGTCTTGGGAGGTTTTTGATGACTGCTTCAATTTCCTCCCTGGTTATTGGCCTGTTCAGGTTTTCTATTTCTTCCTGTTCCAGTTTTGGTAGTTTGTGACTTTCCAGGAATGCGTCCATTTCTTCTAGATTGCCTAATTTATTGGCGTAGAGCTGTTCATAATATGTTTTTAAAATCGTTTGTATTTCCTTGGTGTTGGTAGTGATCTCTCCTTTCTCATTCATGATTTTATTAATTTGAGTCTTCTTTTTTAATAAGGTTGGCTAATGGTTTATCTATCTTATTAATTCTTTCAAAGAACCAACTCCTGGTTCTATTGATCTGTTCCACAGTTCTTCTGGTCTCAATTTCGTTGAGTTCTGCTCGAATTTTAATTAACTCTCTTCTTCTGCTGGGCGTAGGGTCCATTCCCTTTTTTTTTCTCTAGCTCCTTTATGTGTAAGGTTAGCTTTTGTATTTGAGTTCTTTCCAGTTTTTGAATGGATGCTTGTATTGCGATGTATTTCCCCTCAGGACTGCTTTTGCTGCATCCCAAAGATTTTGAACGGTTGTATCTTCATCTCATTAGTTTCCACGAATCTTTTTAATTCTTCCTTAATTTCCTGGTTGACCCTTTTATCTTTTAGCAGGATGGTCCTTAACCTCCACGTGTTTGAGGTCCTTCCAAACTTCTTATTGTGATTGAGTGATTTCAAGGCATTATGGTCTGAGAATATGCAGGGGACGATCCCAATCTTTTGGTATCGGTTCAGACCCGATTTGTGACCCAGTATGTGGTCTATTCTGGAGAAAGTTCCATGTGCCCTTGAGAAGAATGTGTATTCAGTTGTGTTTGGATGTAAAGTTCTGTAGATATCTGTGAAATCCATCTGGTCCAGTGTATCATTTAAAGCTCTCGTTTCTTTGGAGATGTTGTGCTTAGAAGACCTATTGAGGGTAGAAAGAGCTAGATTGAAGTCACCAAGTATAAGTGTATTATTATCTAAGTATTTCTTCACTTTGGTTTTAATTCGTTTAAGTATTTGGCAGCTCCCACATTTGGGGCATATATATTGAGGATTGTTAAGTCCTCTTGCTGGATAGATCCTTTAAGTATGATATAGTGCCCCTCTTCATCTCTCACTACAGTCTTTAGGGTAAATTTTCGTTTATCTGATATAAGGATGGCTACCCCTGCTTTATTTTGAGAACCATTTGAATGGTAAATGGTTCTCCAACCTTTTATTTTCAGGCTGTAGGTGTCCTTATGTCTAAAATGAGTCTCTTGTAGACAGCAAATAGATGGGTCCTGCTTTTTTATCCAGTCTGAGACCCTGCGCCTTTTGATGGGGTCATTAAGCCCATTCACGTTCAGAGTTACTATTGACAGATATGAGTTTAGTGTCATCATGATATCTATTTAGTCCTTGTTTTTGTGGATTGTTCCACTGAACTTCTTCTTAAAGGGGAGTTTTAAGAGTCCCCCTTAAAACTTCTTGCAGAGCTGGTTTGGAGGTCACATATTCTTTCAGTTCCTGCCTGTCTTGGAAGCTCTTTATCTCTCCTTCCATTTTGAATGAGAGCCTTGCTGGATAAAGTATTCTTGGTTGCATGTTCTTCTCATTTAGGACCCTGAATATATCCTGCCAGCCCTTTCTGGCCTGCCACGTCTCTGTGGAGAGGTCTGCTGTTACCCTAATATTCCTCCCCATGAAAGTCAGGGACTTCTTGTCTCTTGCTGCTTTAAGGGTCTTCTCTTTATCTTTGGAATTTGCAAGCTTCACTATTAGATGTCGAGGTGTTGAACGGTTTTTATTGATTTTAGGGGGGATCTCTCTATTTCCTGGATCTGAATGCCTGTTTCCCTTCCCAGATTGGGAAAGTTTTCAGCTAGGATTTGTTCAAATACATATTCTGGCCCTCTGTCCCTTTTGGCGCCCTCGGGAACCCCAATTAAACGTAGGTTTTTCTTCCTTAGGCTGTCATTTATTTCCCTTAATCTGTCTTCATGGTCTTTTAATTGTCTGTCTCTTTTTTCCTCAGTTTCCCTCTTTGCCATTAACTTGTCTTCTATGTCACTCACTTGTTCTTCCACCTCGTTAACCCTCGTCATTAGGACTTCTAGTTTGGATTGCATCTCATTCAATTGATTTTTAATTTCTGCCTGACTGGATCTAAATTCTGCAGTCATGAAGTCTCGTGAGTCCTTAATGCTTTTTTCTAGAGCCACCAGTAGCTGTATAATAGTGCTTCTGAATTGGCTTTCTGACATTGAAGTGTAATCCAGATTTTGTAACTCTGTGGGAGAGAGGGCTGTTTCTGATTCTTTCTTTTGAGGTGAGGTTTTCCTTCTAGTCATTTTGCTCAGTGCAGAGTGGCGAAAAACAAGTTGTATTGGGAAAAGGAGAGAAAGAGAGAGAAGGAAAGAAAAGAGAAAAAGAAAAAAGAAAAAGAAGGGAAAAAAGGGAAAAAGAGAAAGAAAAAGAAAGAAAGGTGAAAAAAAAGGGTGCGGGGGATGCAATCAGAAATCAAAAAGAAAAGAAAAAAGAAAAAAAAACAAAAAACATGGGGGAGTATCTTCTGAATCTGTAGACTTTAAGTCCCTTGACTTCCCCTGGAACTGGTCCATCTAGCTGGTCTTCTGGGGGAGGGGCCCGCTGTGCTGATTTTCAGGTGTTAGCACTTGGGGGAGCTGCTCTGCCCCTGCCTGGTGCAGGGCTCAGCGGGGGTTGTTTACCCCGTGAGGCCCCAGGAGGAACAGCCGCAGTGGCTGGGCCAGCTCTGGAGCCCTGGAGTCAGCTCCCGCAGTAACTACGGGGCTCTCGGTCTGCAGGGCTTGGAGGCTCCGGGGCGGGGCCGCTGATCTGCTCAGCTCGGGCAGGAGCGTCCTCGCTGTCCTGGGCCCTCCCGGCCTCTGCCTGTCCCGGGGGAGGCCGGATCCTGGGCTGTGTCCCGGCGCCCTGTGCTCCGGGGCCTGCGCTGTGGGATTCGCGCTCCCGCCCCGCAGCCCCCTCCGCGGAGCCGCCGCCCGAGCCCCTCCGAGCTGCTCCGGCCCCGCCGTGCGCGCTGCAGCCCTTAGGGAGCTCGGCGCACTCCCCCGGGGCGCAGGTGTCTGTTAGTGTCCCTGGGAGCCCGAGGGCATCCCCGCCCTCCTGGGTCCTGCTCCAACTCCCTGCGAGCCCCTTTCCGCCCGCCCGGGAAGGTTGGTGCAGCTCCTGCTCCTCCGGGACGGGGCTCTCCCGTCCTGGGGACACTCGCCCCGGCCTCAGCCCGGCTCCTCGCGGGGCCCCTCCCCCTCGGAGGCCTTTTGTTCCTTTATTTCTTTTTCCCCGTCTTCCTACCTTGATAGAAGCGGGAACTCTTCTCACTGCAGCATTCCAGCTGGTCTCTCTTTAAATCTCAGGCCGAATTCGTAGATTTTCAGGATGATTTGAAGGTTATCTAGGTAATTTGGTGGGGACAGGTGATTTGGGGACCCTGCTCTTCCGCCATCTTGCCCCTCCTCCTACTTTTCCATTTCTTAACTTGGAGCCCATGTGTGTCATTAAACATGAAATGAGTCTCTTTTAAACAGCATAAAATGGTTCTTTGTTTTTTAATCCATTTATCCATTTTATGTCTTTTTTTTCTTTTTTTAAAATTTTTATTTACTTATGATAGTCACACACAGAGGGAGAGAGAGGCAGAGACATAGGCAGAGGGAGAAGCAGGCTCCATGCACCGGGAGCCGGACATGGGATTTGATCCCGGGTCTCCAGTATGGAGCCCCCGGCCAAAGGCAGGCACTAAACTGCTGCGCCACCCAGGGATCCCCATTTTATGTCTTTTGATTAGAGAATTAAACCATTTACATTTAAAGTAATTATTGATACATAAGAAGTTACTAATGCCATCTTGTTATTTTTTGGCTATTTTGTAGTTGATTTGTTACTACCTACCTTTGTAAATTGATGATTTTCTGTAGTTGTATTTTGTTCTTTTTATCATGTTTGTATTTAATATAGGATTTGTTTTGAAGTTAATCTAAAGTTTACTTGACATTTCTTCTTGACGTAACAGTCTATATTAAGCTAATATCTACTTAACTTTGCATATAAAACCTGCTTTTGATATACATATTTTTTACATAATATTTTTATATTGTGTATCTATTAACAAATACTTGTAAGCTATGTCTATTTTTAAAACTTTTGCTCTTTAACCTTATACCACATTTAAGTGGTTAACACACCACCATATTATATTAGAGTATTTGACATCTGACTCCATATATAGTTATCTTTACCTATTTGTTGTATATTTTCATGTTACTATTTGTGTCCTTTTGTTTCAGCTTGAAGGAATTCTTTCAGCATTTTTTGTAAGGCAGATCTAGTGCTGAACTCCTTCAACTTTTGCTTTGAAAGTCTTTATCTTGCCTTCAGCTGAATGACATCTTTGCTAAGTAAAGTTTTCTTGGTTGACAGTATTTTTCTTTCAGCACATTTTTCTTTTCCTCTTTCTTTTCTTTCTTTCTTTCTTTCTTTCTTTCTTTCTTTCTTTCTTTCTTTCTTTCTTTCTCTTTCTTTCTTTCTTTTTCTTATTAGAGCAGGGGTCAGGGGCAGAGAGAGAAAAAAATCATAAACAGGCTTCATGCCCAGTGTAGAAGCCAATGCAGACTCAATCTTATGACCCTGAGATCATGCCCTGAGCCAAAATCAAGAGTTGGATGACTGAGCCACCCAGGTGCCCCCCTTTTTTAGCACTTTATATCATTCTCCCTTGGCCATTAAAATTAGTGCTGAGAAATATGATAACCCATGGGGGCTTCCTTAGGTGAGATAGCGTTTCTCTTGCTGCTTTTAAAATTCTCTTTTGGTCTTTGATTTCTGTTATGATATTTATGGAGAGGATCATTTTGAATTGAAATTATGGAATTACATATTAGCTTCATGAACTTGAGTATCCAAATCTCTCCAGCAGTTTGAGAAGTTGCTTACTTATTATTTCTTTGAATATGACTTTTGCTACTTTGTTCTTCTCTTTTTCTAGGACTCCAAAGATACATAGATTGCTTCTTTTAATGGTATAATTCTCATAGACTATCTTCATTTCTTTTCATTCATTTATCTTTTTACTCTACTGCTGGATAATGTCAAATGATTTGTGTTTGAGCCCACTGTTACATACTTCTATTTGGTCTTGTCTGACATTGAGGTTTTTGTTTTATTTTGTCTTGTTTTGCTGTTGAAAGTTTCTATTGAATTCTTCAGTTCAGTTACTGTATTATCCAGCTCCAAAATTTATTTGGTTCTTTTTATGTTTACTATCTTTGTTGAACTTCTCTTTTTCCTTTGTATTGTTTTCCTGAGTTCATTAAACTATTTGTGCTCTCTTTTAGCTTCTTGAGTATCTTTAGAATAATTAGTTTGAATTCAATGTCAGATAATTCCTCTATCTCCATTTCATTAGGATTATTTATTGGAAGTGTTGTGTATTGCTCTGATGGTGTCATGTCTTTCTGCTTCTTTGTGATCCCTGCATCCTTGCATAAATTTCTGTACATATGGAGTGGCAACCTCTTCCAGACATTATGGACTGAGTGTGGTAAGGAGATACCTTCCCCTGTAGTGAGAGCCACATTGGAGCATAATTTGAAACCAGGCCTAGTGGGACAAGATGCCAAGTACAAGCTCCTCTGGACCTGGAGCCAGGTCCAGAGGAGCTTAATATCTCATTAGTTCAGACCATTGAAATCCACAACATTAACAACTGCATGGTATTTGGTGAGCACTGTGAGGGATCTTCCATGACTGCTAGTACTATTGGGATCCTGGGTGGCAACTTCTAGGTCTAGTGGTTACTGAGCAGAACAGGCAACAGTAGTGCTGCAGTGGGTACACACATGCAACTGCAAAGGTCAGCATTTGTATAGTGGCAGGGGCTGGTAGCTGATGCCCACATAGTGATGGGGGCTGGGGCCAGCAGCAAGGGCTAGAACCAACTGAGAATGCATTGTCAGATGCAAGGGCCCAGGAGGTTGTATGCATTCTTGTGACTGCAGGGTCTCAACCCACATGCATGACAGTGGAAGTCAGTGATGGGTGTAAGGCAAATGGGGTGCACATGCACAGCTCAGAGGCACTAGTTGTAAGATAGGCCAGTAGTACAGGCAACTAACAGGTGACTGGGCCAGAGCCTAGTCATAAATAGCTGAAGGTATGCTGGCTGTTGTCATGCTCTCTTGTTGCTGCAAGGTCTCCCCATGGATGCATGCCCATCAATGGAGGCTAATAAAAGGAGAAAGACTAGGGGTGTGCATGTGCACAGCTGGAGGGGCTAGCTACAGGTAAGCCCAGTGGAATAGTTCTAGGATGAGAGAGAGGATAAGTGCAGGCCAATAAAAAGCTGTGGGTGCTCTGGCTGTTGGCATCTACTTATTGTAACTGCAATGTCTGGCCATGGGCACATAACAGTGAAAGCTACTGGTACAGTTTGGGCCAAAGTTGGGCAGGTGCATAGTTGGAGGTGCTGGTTATATGTAAGCCTAAGGGTACAGGCTAGAGATTAGGGCCAAATCCAGGCTTATAAGCAGCTGTGGAGGCCTTGGCTGTCAGCATGCACTTCCATGGCTATAACATCTTGTTCCTAGCATGCACACAGCAGTAGTAGCTGATTATGAGAATGAAATTAGTGGCATACAAGTACACAGAGGGGATAGCTCCAGGCATGTACCCATATGGATGGGGGCAGCTATGAGGATATGGGCTGGAGTTTTGCACTCATATATTTACAGAGGCCCTGGCTGACTATAGGTGTGGATCATTGGCTGGGTGAGATGGGGGGAAGGGATGAAGGTGGCTAATGTCTGGAATGTGAATGTCTGTGAAGTAAACCCATGAAATCTCTATGGGGCCCTGAATCAGCTGTGGTAGTCATTTGTGCCTTCAGTGTTGAAAGCTTTGGGGTTCTCTGATAATAGGTCATTGGGAACTGTAGTTACTCCTACTGCCTGGCTGATATTGGTAGCCCTATGTTCTTTTTTCTTGTTCCTGTATCTATGCATCTGAGCTTTACTCATCTCTGAATGGGAAAAAAAAGTAGGTCTTTCATGTGGTGCCCTAAAAGGCTGAGGAAACCCCATTCTCCCTTTCCTGATGAGAGAAACTCTTTTAAGCTTAGGAAATCCCTCTTGGCACTCAGTCATGCCCACTTAGCGGTGGGATGATTTAGGCAAAATGAAGAAGTTTTCTCTTCCCTTTTTGTGCAGTTATTTTTATGTTTTTTATTTTTATTTTTATTTTTTTATTCTACTGTGTTGAAGATTTTAAAGTAGACTCTTGATGTTATACATAGCTGTTCTAGCTTTTGGATTGTTGTCTAACTCTTGATCTTTTGGGGAAAATGGAGGATGAATCTCTTACTTCACCATTTTAGTGACATCCGCCCCTTAAAATAATTTTTGAAAAATTTCCTCAAGCTTCCATGTTTCCTTGGTTTTAGCTACATAGAGTATTTATTTTGCTTTCAATAATGTTTTAGAGAGCAAGTTTTTTGAAAGCAGGTATGTTTGTAATTATGATACATAATTACCACTTCATAATTAATGTGTTACCCCTACTATTAGAAAGATATCTTCTGCTAAAAACAGACTAAGAAGACACTAATAATAATAGCTGGCATTTGTTGAGGCTAGTTATTATGCTTCAGTCTAAGGATTGTACATAAATCATCATACTGAATCTTACCATAGTCCTGTAAGTTAGGAAATATTACTTCTCTTGTTTAAAATGAATAAATTCAGGGGCTCCTGAGTGGCTCAGTTGGTTAAGTGTCTGCTTTTGGCTCAGGTCATGATCCCAAGGTTTAGGGACTGAGCCTCACATTGGGCTGCCTGCTCAGCAGGGAGCCTGCTTCTCCTTCTCCCTCTGCCTACCACTCCCCCTGTTTGCTTTCTCTCTCTGTCAAATAAATAAATAAAATCTTTAAAAAATATAATAAGAAAATGGATAAATTGAGCTTAGAGAGGCTTAAGAAGTTGCCTAAATTCACATAACTAAAAAATATTAGAGCAATGGAACTCAGTCCTATTATCAAATTAATTGTTAAAATCTCTATATCCAGGGATCCCTGGGTGGCGCAGTGGTTTGGCGTCTGCCTTTGACCCAGGGCGCGATCCTGGAGGCGCGGGATCGAGTCCCACGTCGGGCTCCCGGTGCATGGAGCCTGCTTCTCCCTCTGCCTGTGTCTCTGCCTCTCTCTCTCTCTCACTGTGTGCCTATCATAAAAAAAAAAAAAAAGTTAAAATCTCTATATCCAATATTTTACAAAACTTAAACCTTTGGGTTTTGAGTACATTTTCAGTTATATTTGAAAGATCTTTTAGAGAGTACATATATAATAAAAGAGAGTACATATATAAATAAAAGCAATATTATGTAATGCCACCATTTTGTTTCTGATGAATTAGAAAGAACCAAATGGTGTAAAATATGGATGTTCCTTACCCTTTACAGTTGAAAAAAAACTTCATATCAACATGGATACCTACAACAATTTATTCTGAGAGGAAGAGTCATACCTTGTTTCTGTTATTTTTTTTTTTTTACTAGATTGCTTGTATTTAGATCATACTGTGTATCTAAATGCTCAGGGCCTTCAACATATTGGGATACGTAAATGAATGCCTATGCCGACCATTTTTCCAGAGTGGAATGTATGAAAAAAATATATATATATATGATAGATAATTTGTAAATATAAATCTATATATATAAATTGTATTTTTTATACAATAGAATTAGATTATCGTTCCAGTTTTAGGAAAATAACTTCATTTCTACTCTTAGTAATATGTAGCAATCACAAGTAGATATCAATGGAGAAGTACTGTCTTAATTATTGTGTCACTACAGTATGGTCTGTCACTACAGTATTGTCTGTCTATAAATGTTTGGTGAGTGGATAAATTAAATATTGCTAATGTGGATAATAAATGTTTTCCTTCATTGTATATTCCTTGCGTTGTCACATGTGGTTGGCATAATTCCCATTTTTCTCTGTTTGAAGTTCTATTTTTACTACTCCATGAAGAAAAATATACTTCTTTAATAGGCTTTCTAATAGTTACTATTATCTACCTCTCCAAAAATAGTTTTATTTTTCAAATTATAACGCTTTATTGGCAATGTATTGGACAGATTTCCTAGCAACTCACTCAGAAATATATAGATTTTTTTTACAAACAATTTTGGGTTAGGGAACTTTTTAAAATTGAAGTATAATTAATATACATCATATTATTTTTAGGCATATAACATAATGACTCAATATTTTTATATACTGTAAAATGATCATAGTAAGTCTAGTTAACATCAATTACCAAACATAGATAAAACATTTTTTCTTGTGATAAGAACTTTTTTTAAGGATTTTATTTATTTATTTATTCATGAGAGACAGAGAGAGAGAGAGAGAGAGAGAAGCAGAGACATGGGCAGAGGGAGAAGCAGGCTCCATGCAGGGAGCCCAATGTGGGACTCGATTCCTGGGACTCCAGGATCGCGCCCTGGGCTGAAGGCAGGCACTAAACCGCTGGGCCACCCAGGGATCCCCATGATAAGAACTTTTAAGATTTATTTTCTTAGCAACTTTTACAACTTTCAAATATGTAATACAGATTATTAACTATAGTCACCATGCTGTATGCCACATCCCCATGACTTACTCATTTTATAGTTGGAATTTTGACTTATTCATTTTATAACTGGAATTTTAACTGCCTTCACACACTACATCTCTCCTCTTCCCCCCACCACTGGAATAATCACTCTGTTCTCTGTATTTAGAAGTTCAGGTTTCTTTTTAAGATTCCACATATAAGTGATATCATATGTCTTTTCTCTAACTTATTTCACTTAGTATACATTCTCAAGGTTCATCCATATTATGACAAATTGCATGATTATATTCTTTTTCATGGCTGAAAAATATTCCACACCCCCCCATTCCTTTATCATTCATTCATCAGCAGACACTTAGGTTTTTCTATGCCTTGGCTATTGTAAAGGTGATGAACTTGGGCGTGTATTTGTCTTTTTGAATTAGTGTTTTTGTTTTCTTTGGATGAACATCCAAAAGTGGAATTGCTAAATTATATATTATATATTTTTCCCTTTCTATTTTCAATGCTCTGAGAAACTCCATACTGTTTCCCACAGTGTCTGCAACTAACTACATTCCCACAAACAATGCACAAGTGGTCCTTTTCTCCACATCCTCTACCTTACTATTTCTTGTCTCTGTGATAATAGCAATACTAACACCTGTGGGTAACATACATTTGTGGTTTTGATTTCCATTTCTGTGATGACTAGAGATATTGAATATCTTTTACATATTGGCTATTTGTCGTTTTTGAAAAATGTCTATTCAGGTCTTCTGCCCACTTTTTAAACAAATTGTTTTGTTGTTTTTTGTTTTGTTATTGAGTCTTAGGTATTCCTTATATATTTTGGGTATTAAGCCCTCACTAGATATGTGATTTGCAAATGTTTTCTGTTATTCAGTAGGCTGCCTTACAAGGGATGGTTTCCCTTGCTGTAAAGAAGCTTCTGGGGTGCCTGGGTGGCTCAGGTAGTTCAGCATCTGACACTTGATTCTGTCTTAGGTCATGATCTCAGGGTCATGGCATTCAATCCCACATTGGGCTCCACATTCAGTGTGGAGTCGGCTTGAGATTCTCTCCCTCTGCACCCCCCCCAATCAATCAATCAATTTTAAAAAAATATTTATTTATTCATGAGAGACACAGAGAGAGAGAAAGGCATAGACATAGTCAGAGGGAGAAGCAGGCTCCCTGCAGGGAACTCAATGTGGGACTTCAATCTGGATCCAGATTCCAGTATCACCCCTGAGCCAAAGGTAGATGTCCAACCACTGAGGCACCCAGGCGTCTCTCAATCAATCAATTCTTTACAAAAAAAAAAAAAAAAAGCTTTTTAGTGTGATATAGTCCCACTTGTTTCTTTTTACACTCTCAGTAATTTAAGTTTTTCCTTTATCCATCTGAGAGTGGATGATATCTCTGATTTTAAATGATAGATCGTTATATCAAAAGATGCTTAATATTGCTTGAAAATCATTTTGCTAGAAACACCTTCATTGCTAACATCCTTAGTATACCTGCACTTCAGGCATTATAGAATGGGTACCCTTTTACTAACAGAAATAACTGTTGTTGTGAAAGAGAGTCATACTAATTCTGTAATGCATGTAGCAAATTGTGTAGGATATTTTTATTGAATATTTCTAAGGATGTACATGCCTGCTGTGTTGATAGAGTGCTTGGATGGGAAAAAAAAAAAAGATGTTTGGTACGCCTGCGTGGCTCAGCGGTTGAGCATCTGCCTTTGGGTCAGGGCGTGATCCTCAGGTTCAGGGATCGAATCCCACATCAGGCTTCCTGCATGGACCCTGCTTCTCCCTCTGCCTATGTCTCTGTCTCTCTCTCTATGTCTTTCATTAATGAATAAATAAAACTAAAAAAAAAAGATGCTTAATATTACTTCTAGCCCAAACCTTTGAACTTTCAAGAAATTATCATCTAATATTAATGATTCATTTATAACCAACATAGTATTGTGTATATTGTAAAAGGCAGTTGTTTCAGATGTTTAAAAATGTTTAACATCTATTAGATGTTAGATAATGACTTAGGACCTCATTTTCAATATAATACTTGTCTCTACTTAACAAATATTTCAATATAATATTTTAAATACTATGATATCAGAATAGAAGTATGAGTGGCATTATCATAGAAGTAGGTTGTATACAATAATAGTATGAATTACAAATAAGTCTAGAATGATGTCAGGCATAAAACTTGCAAAAATTAATAAATACAAATACATTTGCTAAGGGAGCACAGGCTGAACATAAACTAATTCATGGGACATAGAATATCCTGGCTAGGTCAGGGAAATATACATCCTAAGTTGGTAGGGGAAGGATAATACAAATAACACCCTTTATTCTCTTCATCTAGGCTTCATTTTTGTTAGCATTTTACAACATTCTTTGTCTCTGTGTCTTACAGGCTGACATTTTGTCCCATTATCCTTAGAAAATTTAATATGCATTTAAAAGAACAGGGATCCCTGGGTGGCGCAGCGGTTTGGCGCCTGCCTTTGGCCCAGGGCGCGATCCTGGAGACCCGGGATCGAATCCCACGTCGGGCTCCCGGTGCATGGAGCCTGCTTCTCCCTCTGCCTGTGTCTCTGCCTCTCTCTCTCTCTCTGTGACTATCATAAATAAATAAATAAATTAATTAATTAAAAAAATTACTTTAAAAAAATAAATAAAAGAACACAACTACATAACCAGAGTACCACAATCAAAATAAAGGTATTAATACTGATATACTAAAATCACCTAATCCACAAACTTTATTTGAAAATAACCAATTGTTTTAATAATGTCATTTATAACAAAGGTTTCAGTCCAGAATGATACACTAAATTTATGTTATGTCTCTTTAGTCTCCTTCAGTTTGGAAGAATTCCTCCATTTTTTCCTTAATTTTCAATATCTTGGCATTTTTGAAGTTTACATGTCAATTATTTTATAGAAAATCCTTCAATTTTGGTTTGTATTTTCTTCAAAATTAGATGCCATTGGCCAGTTATTCTGGAACATAGCATCTATGCAAAATACTCTTTTTACCTGACAGGTTCACATAGCATAAAATTATATAAAGTAAAATATATCTGTATGTCACTTCTTCTGGGGCTCCTATAATATATATGCTGGTACACTGAAACATTTCCCATATGTCCTTTGGCTCTGTTTTTTTTTTTTCTTTTTTCTTTTTTTCTGCTCAAGTTCTGATCTTAAAGTTTATCGATTATTTTGTTTAAATCTACTGTAGAAATTTTCTGATTTTTTAAAAATCAGTTATTATACTTTTAAGTTCCAGAGCATCTATTGTTTCCTTTTTATAATTTCTATTTTTTATTGATAATCCTCTTTGGTTCATAAATTGTTTTTCTATTTTCCTTTAGTTCTTTGTTCACGTCTTTTTTCTTAAAGCTTTTTTTAAAGTCTGTATTTCTTGTCATGTGTGGCCATTGAAATCTCTGTTGTTTTATCTCAGGGGTCAGCTAGTGACCTGACAGGAATTTCCTTAAATGTCTTGAGCCAAGTAAGAGACCACTTTACCTGGTCTTTACAATTCATCTATGAGCGGGGCACTTCTTCAATGGTTAGCCTACAGCTCTGTCTTCCCCTTATTCTTTTATGGATCCCATAGTTCTTTTATGGATCCCATAGCTCCACCAAAGGTGCAAGCACAGGTTGCTCCCATATCTTTTTTTTTTTTTTGAGTGTGTGTGTGCTTTGTACTCCCTCTTACCCCAATATATGTGGAGGCTCTGTGAGCTCTTATTTCCTCAAGAGACTTTTCCCCCTACCTTATTTTTTCTAGAGCTTTTGGGGCTTTCTATCACTTTCAGTGTTTGCTGTCTCCTATGGCATGTGGGCATGGATAGTATATATCTTAAACTGTTTCAACATATGTGGCTCCCTGAAATTCCACTCCCATCTGAGTAGGGTGGGATGAGTGTATGCAAAACAAAGCCAGCCTCTGTGCTAGTTCCTGAGGGAACTAAAGACATATCAAAATGAACAATTATAATATTTTAACAAGGTCCATATTAGCCTTCTGGAACCAGCATTCTGCACCAGGAAGAAACACTGGCTACCATCTCAGGCACTATCATCCCACTGAATGGTAGACAGTAGTCCATCAAGTAAAAATGCCACAACAATCTCTTACTAAAAATCAGCAGCCTTTTTCTTCATTAAGCAATCCTTTGGTTGATGAAAGTTTTGGATTATACTCTAGAGTTCCAAAGATTTTAAATCTGTCAATCTTTGTCATTTTGAAACTGTTTCAGTGGAGAGATTGGTTCCTAGAATAGTACTCTGCCATATTTTATAATGTCTTTTCTGTAGAAAATATTCTTATCTACACATTTCTTTATTGTTAATGTTTACCAACATATATTGAGCTCTAGATCTTAAATAGGAGTTGAATTCTGTTTCTATTTCTCTTTTGCATAAATGTGTTTTTCATTTATGAAATATCATTTACCTTTTTGACATCAAATTTCTTTATATTGTTCACACTTTCCATAATTAACTGCTTGTTTTACTTCTTTTCATTGATATTAGGTTTAATATGCTGGTATAGACCCCCTAGATATGAGCCATTTCCACAATGATCTACACTTTTGGAATGGGTAAATACTAGTTTTAGTCATCTATAAATATTCAAGCACTATGGAGAATGACAGTGATACAATCTTGTGTCCATTAGTATTTCTCCAAGAACATTTTCTTATTTAAACAAAAGTCTGTCTTGGTAGATATAAAATTTGGACTATGCATTCCTACATAACCAACTATGAAAATGAATATATAAATATTCTCAAAGTTAATGCACAGAGATTGGAGTTTTCTCATTAGTTTATTTTTTAACTTAATAAAATTTGATATTTTATCCATATTTTCCAGATACAACAGTTTAATCTAGAAAAAATTAACATTAATCCTGAATGAAATTGTTCAAATTAGAAAATAATTGCATTTAGTTAATTTAGTTGGCCACTCCAAACCATAAACATTACCTCAACCCTGTGGTTACCAATACAATTACTCTGGGGGAATTAGTTCAAATAATGATGCCTATTATCTTCTACATGCTATTCCTCACTTCAACATACACTTGGCTTGAGTAACCATGTAATATAAGTATTCAATTTAGAGACTTAAATTACATGTTGAGCTAATCAGATCAGACTCCTCTTTTAATGGAAATAATAAATGATAGAAGTCATAAATTCATTAAAGAAAACATGGATAATTGTTTTGAGATAACAGAATTTTCACAACATTCTTGAATTCAATTTCTTTCATTTTTATATAATGTATACATTATAATTGTTTCTAACTACAGTTTTCCTAAAATCCTCTGAAAAAGTGCAAAATTTTATCTGTAATCTGCAAGTATAACCATGCTTTATAATTGTATTCTCTGCTGTTTCTCCTTACAGTAGCCAGATGACAGATCACTGGCCCATTTGCTTTATAAAAGACTTGCTTCTACTGTATTTTGCTTGACTGCATTGAGATCTTTTATTAACATCTAACTACAGCAGCTTTATGTCTCTGGACTGCAAATAAGAATTACTCTGGGAGAGGTCTGGAACTTGTTCCATTATATACTGGACTGGGGCCAATAGCTGACGACTTGATTTTGAGTCTAGTGACAGATTTAATATCTGTTTGCTCAAGAAACCAAGAGATTTAAAACATGTGAAGAGCCTATACTATTCCCTGAGATATTATTATAACCTGAAATCTTAGTCATTATCTTCTGAGTTTGACAATTGGTTGTATTGAATGAAAACACAAAAATGAAGTAAAAAATATTTTTTAGCATTTGTTTTCATTACTATAAAATTATTTAACTCTGAGGAGTTGAAGAAATTATAATTTAATATTATTGTGGGGTCTATATTTTCAGATATATATTAAAATGAGAAAAATCTGGAGTATAGTTTTAAAAAGACAGGCCTCATAGTCTCCCATTAAAATTTATTTACATAGTCAATACTTCTATTACATGCTAGGCCCTATGCTAGGAATGTTTTATATTTATTTTAATTAATTTCTATGCTTTGTAAAGTAGGCTGTTTTTTTCTACTTTGTGCACAAAGAAAAATAGATTATAGATATTAAGTAACTTGGCCAAGTAATATTCTTATGAACAATAAACTAGTAAGGGTAGAGTAAAAATCCATTATCTTATTAGTTGGTTTTTCTACCCATAATAGCTCTCATGGTAAATAAAAGGTGACACCTATATCTTCCTTTATTTTTTTATTTATTTATGATAGAGAGAGAGAGAGAGAGAGAGAGAGAGAGAGAGAGAGGCAGAGACACAGGCAGAGGGAGAAGCAGGCTCCATGCACCGGGAGCCTGATGTGGGATTCGATCCTGGATCTCCAGGATCGCGCCCTGGGCCAAAGGCAGGCGCCAAACATCTGCGCCACCCAGGGATCCCTATATCTTCCTTTAGAGATTATAAAAACATAGGATTTGGGGGTTATGGAATTTAGTTATCTCCCTACAAATGAAGCTATTCGGGATGGAAAATTTGGGCAGCATTTCTACAAACATACAGGTAACTTAAGGATTAGTAGCACATCATATGGATGCTGACTAAACAAAATCCCAACAGAATTAGAGGTGGTGGTATTGTCTGTATTAAGAAGGGACTGACAGGAGAGGAAGTAGACTCAGAGTTAGAAAGTCATCTGAATTTATGATCACACCAATAATCTTCCATATACTCTTGTCTACAAATACAAACAATTGTCTCATATTTTCAATATTTTATAGCACATTATGTAAACATATTATAATGGCTAATTTTATGTGCAAACTCGACCGGGCCATGGTAGGCCCAGATATTTGCTCAGATCTTATTCTGGATGTTTCTATGAAGGTGTTTCTAGATGAGATTAATATTTAAATTGGTAGAATGAATAAAGAAGAATCAGTTGAAAGCTTCAATAATTTTTTTTTTAAAAAGACTGAGGTGAGAGAGAAAGCTGGCCGAGTAAGAGGATCCTGAGCTCACCGCTTTTCACAGACACAGAGGCAACAACTACATGTATTGCACCTCACTCTAAAAACATGAAGACTAATAGAACAAATCTTCCAAAGTTAAAGGTGTAAAGAGAAACCAACATCAAGAAGGGTAAGAAGGGCAGAAATGCACTCAGGCAACAAAAAACCTTTGCAGTGACCCACAACAGAAGAGATAGGCATGGAGGAACAAGGGAAACAAGCTAGATCCCAGTCACCTTTAGCCCTGAGAACCTGCACCAGATGGATGGTCCCCCATAAAAACTGGCTTTGAAAATCAGTGATACTTAACTTCAGAGGACCCAGAGGAAACTAAATCTTTACTCTTAAAGGGCAAGCATGCTATATTACTATCTGAGACTCAGCATGGAAGCAACAATTTGAAAAGCACCTGAGTTGTATGTGAAGATTTATTGACTAATGGTAAGATGTGTGCCAGAAGGGAAGGGGTCTGCAGAAACTTTCTCTGGGAGTGGAAGTGCTGGAAGAAGCCATTTTTCTGACCCTCCTTCTGCCTGGCTGGCCATACACTTGCAGAAGCCAGTTCTGACACCCTCTATCTACTTTGCTAGCACTGTTTGCCTTGCTCTGGCATTCTCTTGTAAACTGGCCCCACCCAATCCACCTTCCCAAGCAGATGCCCTTCCAAAGCAGCTTCCACTCTTCCATACATGGCAGACTCTTCAGGACTACTGAAACTCCAGAGTGATTTCTACCCCAAGGAAAGGGGAGATAAACCTAAACACCAGCACATTGCAGTGGCGGTAGCTAGACCTCTCAGCCACCCACTCTGGGAACAACTAGTACATTAGTAGAATTCATGTCTAGTCATTGCAGACAACAAGGCTGAGGGCATGCTCTGTCTACCAATGCACCTATAGTGTTGTGGGCCATCCATAATAGGAGGGCACATTCAGCTCATACAGAAGACACCCTTGAAGCACCTGGTCCTGGTGACCATTGGTTGGGGGGTGTTGCACTACTGGGCACCACAGAATACCTACTGCATAAGGCCACTACTTTCAATACAATGAGACATAGGTGTTCTACTGAATACATAGGAACAGATACAGAGACAGACAAAAAGAAAAGACAGAGAAATACATTTTTTAAAAGCAAAAATTTAACCTCCAGAAAAAGCTAACTGAAATGGAGACAAATCACCTATCTCTTTGAGTTCAAAGTAATGGTCATAAAGATACTCATAGGACTTGAGAGAAAAGGGGATGGACTGACAACTTCAACAAAGAGATAGAAAATATAAAAATATCCATTTATAGCTGAAGAATACAATAACCAGAATTAAAAATATACACTTGGGAGAATCAACAGCAGGTTAGAAGATGTAAAGGAAAGGATCAGCAATTTTAAAACACAGTAGTGGAAAGCAACCAAGGTGAACAGCAACAATAAGAAAAAAAGAAGAAGAAGATTAGGTTAAGGGTTCTCTAACAACAATATTAATCCTAGTAAGATTATATTAGAAGGATACCAGAAGAAGAAAAATGGGCAGAAAACTCATTTGAAGAAATAATAGTTGAAAACTCTCCTAACTGAGGAAAAGAAACAGATATTTAGGTTCAGGATACACAGCCCCAAACAAGAAGAACCCAAGGTGGTCTACACCAAGATACATAATTAAAATGATAAATTTAAAGATAACAGAAGAGAACTAAGAGCAGCAAGAGAAAAGCAAACAGTTACATACAAGGGAAACCCCATAAGGCTATCAGATGGATTTTCAACAGAAACTTTGCAGGATAGAACAGACTGACATGGTATATTCTAAATGCCAAAACAAAACAAACAAACAAACAACAAGCAAACAAACCCCTTTTTTAAATTTTTATTTATTTATGATAGTCACACACACACACACAGAGAGAGAGAGAGAGAGAGAGAGGCAGAGACATAGGCAGAGGGAGAAGCAGGCTCCATGCACCGGGAGCCCGACGTGGGATTCGATCCCGGGTCTCCAGGATCGCGCCCTGGGCCAAAGGCAGGCGCCAAACCGCTGCGCCACCCAGGGATCCCGCAAATAAACCTTTTAATAAAGAATACTCTGCATGGCAAGTTTATCAGTCAGAACTGAAGAAGAGATATACAGTTTCCTAGACAAACTACAGCTAAAATAGTTCATCACCACTAAACAGACCTTATAAAAATGTTAAAGGAACTTCTTTAAGTGGGAAAGTTAAGGCCATAATTAGAAGAAAATTCTGAAAGTAAAAAATTTTGCTAGTAAAACTAAACATACAGTAAAGGTAGTAGATCAGTAGATCTGTTTGTGTAACTCTGTTGCTTAGTAAAGAATCTCAAAGTATGTTCTCTATAAATGCTGATTAAGTTGAATTTTAGGTATTCATAAAATGCAAGTTCCAGTAAAGCTTTTGTGCAATTGTGTCTGGATAGTTCAGTTTTACAAGCAAGTAGAATTCTTATAATTCTTACGATACTTAAATTTGCTTACCCTTTTATGTTTTAAAACTACTTCTATAATAAATATGTATAGGCAAATGTAAGAGTCCATTTAAAAAATAAAAATAAAGTCATTACTAATGTTAAAAAAAAGAGATCAGTCTCTTCTAAAACTAGCATGAAGTTTAAGAGAAAAAGCAGTAAAATTATGTCTATGAAAATTATCAAAGGATACACAATATAAACAGATGTAAAATGTGATATCCTATACAAAAACTGGAATGAGAGGACTAAAAATGTAGTGCTTTTAGAATGTGTTCAGCATAAGTGATCATAAACATAATATACGCTATGATGAACATAGGATATTATGGATGAAATCAAGGTAACCAGAAACCAAACAACTATAATAGATATACAAATTAAAAAGAAAGAAATTCAGACATAATGTTTAAAAAGTTAGCAATTAGAAGGAAAGAATAAGAGAGGAACAGAGAACTATAAAAGTTACCAGAGAACAGGGATCCCTGGGTGGCGCAGTGGTTTGGCGCCTGCCTTTGGCCCAAGGCGCGATCCTGGAGACCCGGGATCGAATCCCACATTGGGCTCCTGGTGCATGGAGCCTGCTTCTCCCTCTGCCTATGTCTCTGCCTCTCTCTCTCTCTCTGTGGGACTATCATAAATAAATAAAAATTAAAAATTAAAAAAAAATTACCAGAGAACAATTAAGAAAATGGCAATGAGTACATACCTATCAATAATTGCTTTAAACAAAAATGGATTTAATGTTCTAATAGAAAAAAAATCATTGGGTGACTGAATAAAAAGTAAGATATATCTATATGCTGCCTATAGGAGACTCATTTCAGAACAAAAGACACATACAGACTAAAAGTGAAGGGATGGAAAAAGATATCCCATGCAAATAGAAGTAAAAAAAGATGGGGTAGCAATACTCCTATAAAAAAAAAGATAGATATAAAAACAAATATTGTGGAGACAAAGAAGAGTATTGCATAATGAAAAAGGATCACAGCGAGAGGATATAAAAAATATAAGTATCTATGCACTCAATATAGATGCACCTAAATATATAAATCAAGTATTATCAGATGTAAAGAGATAAACTGACAGTGACATAAAAATAGGGAACTTTAACACACCATTTATGTCAGTGGTTATATCATCTAGACAGAAAATCAATAAGGAACCAGTGTTTTTGAATGACATATTGGTCCAGATGGACTTAACAGATATATACAGAACAATACACACAAAAGCAGCAAAATATACAATCTTTTCAAGTACACATGGAACATTCTCCAGGATAGATCACATATTAGGCCACAAAACAAGTCTTAATAAATTTAAGAAGGTTGAAATCATATCAAGCATCTCTTCTGAATAAAATGGTAGGACACTAAAAATTAATTTCAAACAAATATGGAAAAAACACAAACACATGGAGATTCAAAACCTGGTATAAAATAACCAGTGTGTCATGAAGAAATCAGAGAGAGAGAAAAAAGTGGAAAACAATGAAAATGGAAATAGAATGGTTCAAAATCTTTGTGATGCAGCAAAATAGTTCTAAGAGGGCAGTTTATGGAGATACAGACCTACATCAAGAAACAAGAAAACTCTGAAGCAATCTAAAGGGACTTAAAAAAAGAATAAACAAGTCCTAAGATGAGTAGATAGTAAAGACCAGGGCAGAAATAAATGACGTAGGGATTAACCACAGGGAAAAAAAACAACAACAATAAATGAAGGGAGCTTGATAGATGGCAGAGGAGAAGGACCCTAAGCCCACATTTAGAACTAGGTATCACTTACATTGAGTAAAGAATCTGGAGAGCAATCTAAAAACTGGCAGAACAAACTCCACAACAAAATGCAGAGAAAAAGCCACATCTGTGAGTCTCTAGAAGAGGAAAAATGTTAGTCTGGAACTGCTCACAGGAAGAAAAGAACTGCAGGTGTCGAGAGGGGAAAGAAGTAGTCTCTAAGCACCAGAGAGGCCACACGGGGAGTACAAATCCCCATAACCTCCAGTTTTGAAAGCCAAAGGGGCTGGATTCTGTGAGTTTGTATGACCAGCAGAACGTGGAGCCTGGAGCTTTAAGTCAGGTGACTAAGCACTGTGTGAGTCAATAGAGCCAGTGATAGCTGGGTTCTTACACTTAGAGAGACAACAGCCTTCTGAGAGGCAACATAGAAGCAATAGTTGCCACAATGCCTGGGGCAATTGGGAAGGAGATCTGTTTCATAGGGATTTCAGAGCATGTTGGGTGACTTCTCAGAGAACAAAGGAGCTGGGCTGACAGGTCCCAATTTCCTCCCACACCCTCCATCATAAACACATAGGCAACTATGGGAGGCAGTGCTGCATAGATACATGTGCCCCACCCATAAATTCTCCTGAGGAAATGCCTATTGCAAGTCTGCTAGCCTCATTGCCCTGGGCTCAAAACAAATTTTGTTAACACCTCACATGCCCCACCCAGCCACTGTATGCATAGACATCACGTGCCATGGCTAGCTGCTACACACACAGATGCTGGGCAGCTGCAGTCAGCATCATTATGCCCTGGCCTAATTCCTGGCATCTGGCCTAGGAATGCAACACTATAGGACTTCTTTGTAAAGTCACTACGTTAAGAGCTGAAGATGTAGCTGACTTTCCTAACACAAAGAAAAAGATACAGAGAGATAGACAAATTGAGGAGATAGAGGAAAATGTCTCAAATGAAAGAAAAGGACAAACATCACAGCAAGAGATATGAGTGAAACAGAAATAAGTAATAAATACGTGTAATAGAGAATTTAAAGTAATGATCGTAAAGATACTCACTGGACTTCAGCAAGGGGTAGATGAAATCAGCAAGACCTAAGACAAAGATAACACATCACAGATGAAGAACTCAATGAATGATATTAGAAATACAATAGATGGAATAAATAGTAAGATACCGGAGGCAGAGGAACATATCAGTGATATTGAGGATAGAGTAATGGAAAGCAATGAAGCTGAACAGATGAGAGACAAATACCATATAATAATAGACTTAGATAACTCAGTAACACCATCATGTATAATACCATTCATATTATAGGGATTCCACAAGGAGAAGAAAGAGGAAAGGGGTAGAAAATATATTTGAAAGAATAATAGTTGAAAAATTCCTAAATCTGGAGGTGAAAGAGAGATCCATATTCAAGAGGCACAGAGACCCCCTCCAACAAATTCAACCCAAGGGAATCCACACCAGCACACGTACTAACTAAAATAGAAAAAAAAATTTAAAGATTGCAAGAGAAAATAAAACAGTTATACAAGAAGGAAACCCCATAAGGCTATCAGCTAGTTTTTCAGCAAAGACTTGGCAGGCCAGAAGGGAGTGGCACGACATATTCAAAGTGTTGAAAGGGAAAAATCTGAAGCCAAGAATACTCTATTCAGCAAGGCTATCATTCAGAATAGAAGAAGAGACAAAGAGTTTTCCTAGATTAAAAAAAAAAAGGTTAGAAGAATTTATTGCCACAAAACCAGCCCTACAATAAATGTTAAGGGGGATTCTGTGAGTGGAAAAGAAAAAATTGGGGCACCTGGGTGGCTCAGTTGGTTAAGTGCCCAACTCTTGATTTTGGCTCAGGTCATAAGCTCAGGGATGTGAGATCAAGCTGTTGGGCTCAGTGCTAGATGTGGCTCCTGCCTAAGATTCTCTTTCCCTCTCCCTATGCCCCTTCCCCCTAAAATCAATCAATCAATCTTTAAAAAGAAATGAAAACCATAAATAAGAGGAAAAAACACAAAAAAGAAAAAGGATAGATATATCTGTAAAAAATCAATCAAGAAAAACACAAGATAAAAGGCTATAAAATAGAACACTAAATGTCTGAAAGGTAGAAGGGAGAGGAATAAGAACTAATTCAACAAATGGGATGCCTGAGTATTTCAGTGGTTGAACATCTGCCTTCAGCTTGGGGTATGATCCTGGGGTCCTGTAACTGAGTCCTGCATCGGGTTCCCCACAGGAAGCCTGCTTCTCTCTCTGCCTATGTTTCTGCCTCTCCCTCTGTGTCTCTTAGGAATAAATAAACAAAATCTTTTAAAAAAAGAATTCAAAATTAAGCAAACATCAGCTTAGTATAGACTGCTGAATGCAGAAGATGTTATATATAAACTGAATGGTGACTACCAATCAAAAACAGTAATTGATATGCAAAAATTAAGTGTAAGAATCAAAGTATTTCACTAAAGAAAGCCAACTAATAATGAGAGAAGAGAGAAAGGAAAAGAGAATTACAAAAACAACCATTAAACAAGTAGCAAAATGGCAATAAATACACATATATCAGTAATTACTTCGAATGTAAATGGACTCAATTCTCCAATCACAACATAGGATTACAGAAGGATTAAAAAAAGAAGACCCACCTATATGCTGCCTACAAGAGACTTGTTTCACACCTAAGGTACATGCAGATTAAAAGTGAAAGGATGGAGAAACATTTATCATGAAAATGGAAGTGAAAAGAAAACTGGATTGGCAATACTTATATTGGACAAATAAACTTTAAAACAAAGGAAACAAGGAAACAGTGGCTTTGAGTAACATATGGGACCAGATGGATCTAACAAATACATTCAGAACATTCCATCTTAAAACAGCAGAATACACATTATTTTCAAATGACTTGAATCATTCTTCAGGATAGATCACATATTAGGTCATAATTCTCAACAAATTAAAAAAAAAGACTGAAGTTATACCATGCACCTTTTCTGACAAGAACACTATAAAACAAGACATCAAACACAAGAAAAAATCTGGAAAGCACACAAATGCATAGAACATTAAATAACATGCTACTAAACAATGAATGAGTCAACCAAGAAATCAAAGACAAAATAAAAAAAATTCCTGGAGACAAATGAAAATGAAGATACAATGGTCCAAAATTTGGGGGATACAGCAAAAGATGTCCTAAGAGGGAAGTGTATAGGAATATAGTCCTACCTAAAGAAGAATTCTAAATAAACAATATACTTTTACATAGAGAGGAACTAGAAAAATGACAATTAACAAAACCCAAACCAGTAGAAGGAAGGAAATAATAAAGATTAGAACAGAAATAAACAAAATAGAAATTTTTTAAAACTTATTTTTGTTTTATTTATTTATTCATGAGAGGCACACACAGAGAGAGGCAGAGACACAGGCAGAGGGAGAAGCAGGGTCCATGCGGGGAGCTGGATGTGGGACTGGATCACGGGTCTCCAGGATCATGCCCTGGGCTGAAGGTGGCGCTAAACCGCTGAGCCACCCGGGCTGTCCCAAAATAGAAATTTAAAAAAATAGATCAATGAAACCAGCAGCTGATTCTTTGAAAAGATCAACAAAATTGATAAGTCTCTAGCTACATTCATAAAGAGAGAAAGAGGAGAGAGGACTCAAATCAGAAATGAAAAGGGAAGAATAACCAACACCACAGAAATACAGATTTTAAGAGATTATTAAAAATTGTATGCCAACAAATTGGGACAAACTAGAAGAAATAGATGAATTCCTAGAAATATATAACCTCCCCAAATTGAATCAGGAACAAATAGAAAATTTAAACAGACTAATTACTAGCAGTAAAGTTGAATGAGTAATCAAAAATCTCCTAACAAACAGAAGTCCAGAGTGGATGGCTTCGCAGGGGAATCCTACCAAATATTTAAAGAAGACTTAATACCTATTCTTCTCAAACTACTCCAGAAATAAAAGAAGACTATAAAACATTGATGACAACACGAATGGAAAGATACCCCATGCTCATGGATTAGAAGAACAAATATTGTTAAAATATCCACACTACCCAAAGCAATCTACAGATTGCAATTCCTGTCAAAAAGCCAACCACACTTTTCACAAAACTAGAACAGATAATACTAAAATTTGTATGGAACAATGGAAAATCCTGAATAACCAAGACAATCTTGGAACAGATAAAGCTGGAGGTTTCACAATTCCAGATTTCAAGTTATACTACAAAGCTGTAGTAATCAAATCATTGTACTGGCACAAAACTAGGCACATAGATCAAGAGAATACAATGGGAAACCTAGAAATAAACCCATATTTATATGGTCAGTTGATCTTTGACAAAGGAGGCAAGAATATGCAATGGGAAAAAGCCTCTTCAACAAATTGTGTTGGGAAAAACAGCTACATGCAAAAGGATGAAACTGGACCATTGTCTTATACCATACAAAAAGATAAATTCGAAATGATTTAAGATCATAAATGTGAGACCTGAAACTATAAAAATTCTAGAAGAGAGCAAAGGCAGTAATTTGTCTGCCAAAATAATCCTAAAATTTGTATGGAACCAAATAAGATCCTGAATATCCAAATAATCTGAGAAAGAAAAACAAAGCTGGAGTTACTACAATCCTAGGTTACAAGATATCCTGCAAGTTTGTTGTAATCAAGACAGTATGATACTGGCAGAAAAATAGACACAGATCAGTAAAACAGAAGAGAGAGCCCAAAAATAAACCCACATTTATATGGCAATTAATCTATGATGAAGGAGGCAAGAATATACCATGGGGGAAATGTAATTGCTTCAATAAATGGTGATGGAAAACTGGACTGCTTTCTTACACCACATACAAAAATAACTAAAATTGGATTAAACCTATATGTGAGACCTGAAACCAGACAACTCCTAAAGCAAAACATAAGCAGTAAACTCTTATATATCAGTGTTAGCCCAGTATTTTAGGATATGTCTTCTCATGCAAGGGAAACAAAAGCAAAAAATAACCAATTGGGACTACATCAATTTAAAAAGCTTTTGGACAATGAAGGAAATGATCAACAAAATGAATACAACTTATTGAATGGGAGAAAATATTTGCAAATAATATATTGGATAATCCAAAATATATAAAGAATTCCTAAACCTCAACACCAAAAACCAATATAAACCAAAGGCCACACAAACTGATCAAAACATGGGTGGAGGGCTTAAATAGATTTTTTTTTTAACAAAGGAGACATGTAGGTGGACAATGGATATATGAAAAGATATCCAAAACAAATAATTATCAAGGAAATGCAAATCAAAACCATAATCATATATCACCTATACCAGTCAAAATGATAAAAAATACCAAAAAGATAGTACCAAAAAGAAAAAATATTAGTGAGAATGTGTAGAAAAGAGAACATGTGTGCACTATTGGTGGTTGATGCAGCCACAATGGAAAACAATATGGGAATTACTTTAAAAAATTAAAAATAGAAATGCCATATTATACCAGTGATTCCACTGCTGGGTATTTACTTAAATAAAACAAAATAGTAATTCAAAAATATATATGCACATGTTCATTGTATCATTATTTACAATAACAAAGATATAGTAGCAACTTAAATGTCCATTGATAGGTGAAGGGTTAAAGAAGATGGGGTCTATAAACAATATATAAAGTCTATAAACAATAGACTACTCAGCCATAAAAGGCATTAAATCTTGCCATTTATGACAACATGGATTAATTTAGAGGGTATTATGATAAGTGAAATAAATTAGAAATAGAATCCTAATAAACATACTTTAAAACGTTTTTAGTATGGTAAGGTTTATTTTCATTATTACTCTGATTTAGGGGAATATCCATATTTTTATTTTTTTTAAGATTTATTTGTTTATTAGAGACAGAGGAAAGGGGCAGAAGTATATAAGGAGAGAAATTTCAAGCGGATTCCTTGCCTAAGGGCTCTATCTCACATCCTTGAGATCATGACCTGAGCTGAAATCAATAGTCAGATGCTTAAATGACTGAGCCACCCAGGCACCCCCCACCACATTTTTAAATTAAATTCCAGTAAGCCAATGTTGCAATGGTGATAATATTCATAAAACATTTTTTTATGTTAGGCTGTAGTCTGAAATGTGACATAAAGTGTGATATGTTCTGATTTTTTTTTTGCCTTTTGAGCTCTATTAATGCTATCTTCCAAACTACCAGATATGATCATTAATTGTTATGACTTGGATAATGAAACTTTGGTTCATAAAATTTCTTAAAAAGTAGAAAACAACAAAGCCTCTTCCAGTGGCTATTAAACTGCCCCTCCACAAAAATATACCCATAGGAAACCACTTTGTAAACTTCATCCAGTTCTAACCATTGTTCCTACATGATTTTAACTTTAATAAATATTTGACAGTATGATATTTGTGCTAAGTATATACTCAGTCTGTATAGTCTGCCTTTAAAATCAACCATGATATGAATAAGCATATAAACTATGTAAAGAAACAGGACATCCTACAATGGACATAAAGGATAAATGTAATTGGCCCCCTAGAATTTTTCTCTTAGTTTTTCAAATAAGACATACAGGATTTACAATTTTTAAAGATTTATTTACATATTTGAGAGAGAGAGAAAGCAAGCAAGCATGAGTTGGAGGGGCAGAGGGGAAGCGAGTAAGAATCCAAAGCAGACTCCACACTGAATGCAGACCCCAATGGAGCTTGATCTCACAACACTAAGATCATAACCTGAGGCATCATGACATGAGTCTAAACCAAGAGTCAGCCACTCAACTGCACCACCCAGGCATCCCTAAAGGAGTTACAGATGTTTTAGAGTCATCATTGTTTAATAGAAAGCACATATATTTGACAAAAATTTTCTGCAGAACTGTTAATAACTACCACTGTTTATTGTAGGCATACTATGTGCCAAGTATTGCACTCAGAACTTTGTTAGAAGAAATTAATGATGGTCCCCTAACTGGACCAGATGGTATTTTGATCCTTTTAATAACTATGGGCTGGAATTTCAGGACATTAGGGGAGAGTGGTCAAAGGATTTCAGCAAATGTTTTACTCCCTAATAAGCAATTCTCAATGAATATGTTGATATTCCCTAAACTGCCTATGCTTTTGTCTTTGAGGCTTCTGTTTAAGAGGATTGCAGTGAAGAATTGTAACAAAATCTCCAGCTCTTACGTCCTGGATCAGTAATTCATATCTTTGATTGAAGTATAGTGTCACCTGGGTAACTTTTTTACTCAAGTATAATTAACACACAGTATTATACTAGTTTCAGGTGTATAATATAATGATTCAGCAATTCTGTACATTACTCAGTGTTCATCATTCTCTTAATCTACTTATTTCATTTATCCCCCGAACTACTTCCCCTCTGGCAACCACCAGTTTGTTCTCTATATTTTTGAGTCTATTTGTTATGTCTTTTTCTGTTTTATTTCTTAAATTCCACATATGAGCAAAATCCCATGGTATTTATCTTATTTCACTTAGCATTGTACTCTCTAGTTCTATTCATCTTGCTGCAAATGGCAAGATTTTATTTTTTTATGGCTGAGTAGTATTTCATTTTTTACACATACCATATCTTATTTTTTAATCCATCTGTGGATGGATACTTGGGTTGCTTCCATATGTTGACTACTGTAAGTAATACTGCAATAAACATAGGGGTGCATATATCTTTTCAAATTAGTGTTTTCATTTTCTTTGGGTAAACATCCAATAGTGGTATTACTGGATCATATGGAAACTTAAAAAGAAATCATACTTGGGCCACATCCCCAGTATTTCCATTTAAATATTATGGTGCTTATCATAACAAAGAAAAGTATTCCATAGTATGGCAATATGTAAGCAGAGTTCAGGGTCTCTGTTTTAGGAGGAGGAGAAATAAGATCTTTTAAAAAATTTTTCTCTTCAGCAGAAAAGACAAAGAGAGAATATGGTGTTCAACTCTCCCCCAAGCTTATTCCTAGTAGATATTGTTTAGGCAAAGACATATAATTTCCCACTCAGTTGACTTTATTTCAGCTTACATGCAAGAGGAAGTCTCTTCCTAAATACGGGAGATATAGATTCAAAAGGATAAACCAACAAAATGCTTAAACACAAGGAACTTTAAGCATAGAATTTGCAACTGTTATTCATTCTTCCTCAAGTCCAAATATAGCTCTTGTTCCAAATAAGAAAGGACAAAAATTACAGGATGCACTGACATTTGGCATACTTTGTTTAGGATCAAGTGTGATGCTATTCATGTCTCTCACAAGAAGAAAAAAAAATCATTACATACAGGTGATGAGGGGTGGTGATTTAGGACTGTGTAAAATTTTCCTAAGGATCAACAGAATACGTAAATCAAGAGAAACTTGACTAGGAACTGAAATCCCATTTAAGCTCCATTCAATATATTACATGCCCAGGCACAGGATTGTCAGCAGGAAAAGTGTGATACCTTTTCCTAATTGGTCTGCCAAAACCAAGAAAAAGTATGTATTTTCCCTAATTGTTCAGAATAGTGAAATAGTTAAGATAACTTATTAGGGAATAGTTTTCTTCCTACTTACTAGTCCTGTTACCTTGGACAAGACAGTTAATTTTACTGTGCCTTAGTTTCCTCATCTCTAAAATGAGAATAATAATAAATGCTTAATTGGGTGATTATAAAGATTGAATGAATTATCTTTAGAGTACTTAGAATATTCTCTGTCAAAGAGTTAATGAAATATAAGGGGTTTGTTAAATAAATAAGGAGGCTGTTGTCAAGAGGAAAGTATTGGGGTTGTCCAAGGCAGATTGCTATACATGCTGTTAGAGGTCTCCAAGCAATTTTTCTATTTCTGTTTTGGTTGTTACAACAGCTGTATATGGTAGATTTATTCCTTCTTTGGAAGATGGAGAAACTGAACCTAGAGAAATTAAGTAATTATAGAAATGATATACTTAATAATTTACAGACCTTGTAACTAATTACTATCCAAATTTGATTTAAGGAATGTACTGTTACAAAATAATTTACTTTATGAACCCATATATAGCAAAGTAGAATGGATGGCAAATGACATAAAAGCACTAGTAAAATAGATATATTTCTTCATCAGCTTGGTGATCTAAAATTGTAATTACTCTTATTCCCAATACTTCCTTTATCCTTTCCCTCTTTTTTTTTAATTTCTTAGCACACATTGCGGTATAATTTGCTTATCTTATTTATTTTCTGTATTCCTATTACAATGCAAAATCCATGAGGTAGATATACGGGGTCCTTTTTTTTTTCCTGCCAATGAATAGACAATCAATAAATATTGACTGAAAGAATAAATGTATAAAACATTCTTTTCCTCAGCAAAGATACACTTTTTGAGGAGCTATGAAAATATTTACTATTAATTTTCTATGGAATAGACCTTGGATATTATAAATGGATAAATACTTAAAATGGCCATGACATGTCTCATGACTTGCTAAGTCTTTGAAAGAGAGTGAAGTAGAATCAGTTACTATTTAAAATATTTCACAAAATTATAATGATGGTAATATTTGTGTAGTGTCTTTTATGTACCAGTGATTATTCTAAATGATTATATTCATTAAATTATTTATTCATCACATTAACCTTATGAAGTAGATACTATTGTACTCACCCCTTTATATATGGGAAACCAAGGCCCATAGAGGATAATTTATATGCCCAATCTTAGACTGCTAGGAAATGGTGGAGCCAGGATTCAAACTGATAGATTTTGGCTCCAAAATTCATACTTTTTTAATCACTACCCTGAGCTGCATACTGTATTGCTGTGAGAGAAAATCATATGTTTAGACTATTAGACATGAAGTAGTAAGATAATTTGTTTTAAATTTTCAGAGGCCGTATTCATTTTCTTACGTAAGAAAAAAGTCCACTTTAGTAGAAATATCTTTATGTGGAGCTTATATTCTCCATTATATATAACCTTTGAGTCTTATCAAGCAATTCTAAAGTACTTGGGTTAGATTTTGTAATTCTTTGGCATTAGTAGAGAAAGGTTGACTACTGTGACTCTTTAACTTTTAGGGCAAGTGATAATTTATTTTTTGTCTATAATAATTACATAATTGCTTATATTGTGTTATTTATAAATACTAGAGTTATATCTGCAAGACACCATTAGGATAATTTATCAGCAAAAAATAATGCCAAATATCTACTAAATTAACCTTTTGATTGGGTAGTTTGTGATCATCAGTGTAAATGTTGGCACATACATTCTTCCCAATTTTACAAGTTGTAGTTTGTTTGTTCCTGTAGTATTGATGGCTTGCCTTATGTTTGTTTAAGACACTCAAGTTCTATATCTACACTGATGTCATAACTAGCCAAAATTGTTAACTTGGATAGCCTGGCCTTCTGCCTGCCTCAGTATTCTTCAAAATATATAATAACAATGTCATCTTACACACTCTTCCCTGTAGTATTAGGTAAAATTGCATTGAGTATCCGTGTTTATTATTTATGCAAATCCAAATATATTCCAATGATTTAAGTCAAATGGATTGTTCTAAAGAAATTGTGCCTAAAGGGTGGTTATATCCTACATGCCTCAGCCAAAAATAGTTTTCCCTGAAAACTCTTTTGTCACTCTATCCATTCTCTTACTTACTTTCTTCCATTATTACATGTATTTAATTTAAAATAAAACAAACCGAACAGAAAAGTAAAATGAAAATAAATCTGACAAAGTTTCCAATTACAGTAAGGTCAGAGCTACTTGAAATAGAGAAGCCATACTGCAGACTACTATATAAACACTGGAGAAAGTACAAAATCTCTGTTTGAAAGCACTGATGAGGGATCCCTGGGTGGCGCAGCGGTTTGGCGCCTGCCTTTGGCCCAGGGCGCGATCCTGGAGACCCGGGATCGAATCCCACATCGGGCTCCCGGTGCATGGAGCCTGCTTCTCCCTCTGCCTGTGTCTCTGCCTTTCTCTCTCTCTCACTGTGTGCCTATCATAAATAAATAAAAATTAAAAAAAAAGAAAAAACTGAAAGCACTGATGAGTAAACAAAAGTATGTAGAAAGTTAAACAGATGCAGCTCTTGAAAGAAGGAATGAACACTATTTGAGGTCTTATTTTAAGTGTTTTTTATTAGAGGACATATCCCTTCAGCCTACTGAAAGGGGAAGAGAATAATAGAACACAAGTATAAATCAAAATTATTCTTATACCAAGATGTCAGAGACAGGGTACAGGGCTGCCAGAGTAGCTACACATTAAGAGGGGAGGAGGAAGTGAAAGGAAAGAAAGATAGCTTGAAGCATCTCAATATCTGCATATAAGCTATAATTAAATTCTTTGATCATTGAGCTTCACATAATCATCCAACTTTAATTTCAGCTCGGGTCATGATCAGGGTTGTGAGACAAGCACTGTGCCAGGCTCAGCACTGGACACGGAGCCTGCTTAAGACTCTCTCTCCTTTTCCCTCGGCCCCTTTCCCACAAAGAAAGAAAGAAAGAAAGGAAGAAAGAAAGAAAGAAAGAAAGAAAGAAAGAAAGAAAGAAGAGAAAAAAGAGAAAAGAAAAAAAGAAATTTCAGGGTAGCCTGTGAAAAATAGTAGCTGGAAGGGTCAAATCTGAGGAGAGAGATTTTCCTACTTACTGTCCATCATAATGAAAACAGACTTTGGTATTAAAGTCTTGCCAAGTAAGATAGATTTATTAATATTTTATGCCTTCTACAGAACTACCTTTAAAAAATAATAACATGAGGGATGCCTGGGTGGCTCAATAGTTGAGCATCTGCCAGGATCAAGTCCCACGTTGGGCTCCCTGCATGGAGCCTGCTTCTTATTCTGCCTATGTCTCTGCCTCTCTCTCTGTCTCTTTCATAAATAAATAAATAAAATCTTTTAATAATAACATGAAAACCTTAAAGAGAGCAGAGTAATTTAATTCCCTGTTAAAAATGAAATCGATACATTTCCAAGTCAAGGTCTTTGTAAAATGTATAATCCACAATGTCCAATGTCTAATTACAAAGAATTACCAGACAGATGAAAGTAGCACAATGTAAACCTTGTCAAAAAAAAACTGTTAGGTAAAATAGAACATGGAACAATATAAATGTTAGGATGCACAGATAATCAGCTAAAATAAGCTTAAGTACTTAAAAAGAAACACAGTCATAATTATTGAGAAATGAGTACTTCAGTGAAAAAACATAAACTATAAAGTAGAACTAAATGGAAATTCTATAACTAAATGGCAATATAGAAAATTGAAAATTTGTGGCACTAAGTTTAACCTCAGATTAGAGGTGATATAATAACAATCAATGAAATTGAGGAAAGCCAATAGAAACTATCCAACCTAAAGAAGAGGAGAAGTGATAAAACAGAGTTTTTGTGACAAGTATAATGATATTAGGCTGTGTAATATATATGTAATTTGAATCCAAAAAAAGTAGAAGAGAAATAGAAATAGTAATTGAAGAAATACTGGTTAAAATTTCACAAGTTTGGTGAAAAATATCAATTTAAAAATCCATAAATATGAACAAATTAAAAACAAGATACATAAAAAGTCAAATTTCTGAAGCCCAAAGACAAAAAAAAAGTATTGAAACTATCTACATAAGAATGGTGCATTGCTTACAGAGGAATGATGATACAGATTATGGTGAACATATAAGAAACAATAAAACCTGGAAGACAATGAAACATTAACATGTTGAAAGAAATAAAACAAAACCTGGCAATATTAACTTCCACATCCAAGAAAAATATTCTTCGAATTTAATGGTAAAATGAAATAGTTTTTTAGAAAAATTAAAGCTGAATTACCAGAAAACTTGTACTATATCAAACACTAAAGGAAATTCTTTACTTGAAGGGAAATGAAATCAGAAGGAACTTAGATCTTTAAGAAAGAATAAAACAGACTGGAAATGGAAAATGAGTGGTTAAATACAAAAGATTATCTTGTTATTTCCATGTTTTTTTCTTAAAGTCAACTGGCTACTTAAGAGAACAAATTACAAAATTGTATTTTGGTGTTAATGACAGATATATATATACATATTCATATATATGTATACATATATATGTATTAAATATTTGAAAACAAATCACACAAAATGGGGGGTATAAACAGAATTGTTTGCACTTTCATGAAGTTTTAGACATAAAATACAATTTTGTTTACAATTTAATTGAAGGGGGACGCCTGCATGGCTCAGTGGTTTAGCACCTGCCTTCTGCCCAGGGCGTGATCCTGGAGTCCCGGGATCGAGTCCCATATCAGGCTCCCCAAGTGGAGCCTGCTTCTCCCTCTGCCTATGTGTCTGCCTCTCTCTTTGTGTGTGTCTCTCATGAATAAATAAATAAAATCTTAAAAAAATAATTGAAGGGGTATAATATCAATTCTAAGAGGAGTATGATAATCTGATAGTTTATATTGTAAACCTTGGAGCAAGCAGTTAATAATACAGAAATTCTGGTTCATACTGTGATGTAGAAAGATCCTAAACTTACTTCCTCCTCATGGACACATTGAATCTATAGCTAAACATGCAACAATTTCCTCAGGGCGGGGGTGGGGTGGAGTGGGACAAGACAATACAAAAACTAGCTACAATTCACAACTGGGAGGGAAGTAAAACACAGAGATTCTCCCTGAGGAACATAGGGTTTGAAACCATATTGGGTATCCCAACTTTAAGATCTACACCTAAGAGAAAGCCTCTAAAATGTCTAGTTTTAAAAGTCAATGGGATTCACATCCAAAAGACTCACAGGGCTATAGAAAACTGAGAAGTGCTTCTTAAAGGGTTCACACATTTGAATTTTTTTTTCGTGTTCCCACATCTTTTATTTTCTTCCACTTTTTTTTTTCCTCCCTCACCTCAGAGAGTCCTCCTACAATCTGCTCTGGAAACAAACCTGCTTCTTTCAGGAACTATTTTGGATACCATTTCCAGGTTTTCTTAAATGTATAGCAAATATTTCCATTGCTGAAAAACTAATTCCACATCAATAATCCTTGATGAATTAAAACAAATTCAATCAGATGCAACCTCTACCTCAGCAAAATATTTCAAGGTGGAAGGGAGCACTGGTGCTGGGTTTGTCCTCACTTAATAACATTATTTGAATTTACTCATATCTAGGACCAATATCAAGGCAGCCAGTTGAGAGATGTCCAGACTTCATGTGAAAAAGGCATCCAGTTGTTATATAAAGAAGGCTTATTTGCTTATATTAATGCATTGGCCTGAGGGGTAGGCATCCAATTAAAACACCTAGCAACCTGCTGGGATACTTTTCAGGAATGGAGGGCTTCAGCCACTACCTTTGTAGTCTTCCTTGACCTTACTCTGGTCAGTGGGCACTAAGTTTGCTTTTCCTCTCCACTTCACTATAGCTTGCCAGTATCTCCTGGAAAGAAACTTGTGTACTTATCTGACACCCTCGTGTTTGTGATTGTTTTGGTGGACACGTCTAGATCAACTGGGCTGGTGGCCAGTGAAATTTATGCTTGCAGCCCCATAGGACTGTGTGTGTGTGTGTGTGTGTGTGTGTGCCCACATACAAGAATACGACACACATACACTTCAAAAGATCCTGCTGCTTGAGTATCTGGCTTCAAATCAGCCTGAATCTCAGTATTGATTGACATCCTCCCCTTTGGGACACTGACAGGTTTTGGCACACCCTCCACTATTGGGAAGTGTTAAAAATACAATAGGCTGCTTGGAAAATCACAAAGATTTGCAAGAGACCTAACAGCTAAGGCAGTGTAGAGCAATATCATTTATCTTCTGTTAGGAGTCCACTCCCTCAAAACTGGGAGGGGTGGCTGTTTCAACTAATTCACAGAAAGCATCAAATAGATTCAACAAAAGTGAAGAAACAGAGAACTATATTTCATATGGAAAAACAAGATAACATTCTAGAAAAAGTCCTAAATGAATGGAGATAGGTAATTTATCTGATAGAGATTTCAAAATAATGGTCATAATGGTGCTTATTAAACTAAGGAGAAAAATGGGTAAACATAGTGAGAATTTTAACAAAGCAATACAAAATATAAAAAAGAGACAAAGAGAAGTAACATATCTGAAAAATACAATGACTGAATTGAAAAATACACTAGAGGTGTTCAGAAGAAGACTATATGAAGCAGAAGAAAGGATGAGGAAACTGGAACACGGTACAGTAGAACTCACTCAATCAGGGCATCAAAAGATAACAACAATAACAAAAATATGAAGTATAGCTTAAGGGACTTACAGAAAAACATTACGCAGATTAACACTTGCATGGGGCACCTGGGTGGCTTAATTGGCTAAGGATTTTCCTTCAGCTCAGGTCATAATCCCAGGATCCTGGAATTGAGCCCCACATCAGGCTCCCTGCTCAGTGAGGAGTCTGCTTTTCCCTTTCCTTCTATCTCCCTTATATCCCTTAGGAGCTTATCTCCCTTCCCCACTTGTGTATGTGCTCTCTCTTTCTCAAGTAAATAAATATAATATTTTTAAAAAAGGATTAACATTTGCATTATAGGAGTTCTCAAAGTAGGAGAGAGAGAAAGGAGTAGAAAACTTGAAGAAATAATAGCTGAAAACCTCTCTAGTCTGGGGAAGGAAAAAGATATCCATATCTAGGAATACAGAGTTCCAAATAAGATGAAACCAAAGAAAACCACAGTGAGACATTAAAATTAAAATGTCAAAATCAAAGTAGATAATCTTAAAAGCAGCAAGAGGAAAAAACACTTGATGTGTATGAGGAACTTCCGTAAGTAAGACTACTTACAAATGCTTCAACAGAAACTGTGGGTGAGAAGGTAGTGGATTGACATATTTAAAGTATTAAAACCCAATAACTGCCAATTAAAAATGCTCTGGCAGTCATCATTAAGAATTGAAGGAGAGCAAACAAAAGCTAAAGGAGTTCATCACCACAAAACCAGCATTATAGGAAATGTTAAAGGAATTTCTACAAAATGAAAGAAAAGGTGCTATTTGCAAGGAAGACATAAAAGCATAAATCTCATTGTTAATGGTAAATATATGGTAAAATTTAGAATAATCTAATGTAAAAGTGATGGTATAAATGTTATAAAGCTGGTATAAATGTTAAAAGACAAAAGTAGTAAAAACAAGTATAAAAGTTAAGGGATATACAAGATAAAAATGTAAAATATGACATCGACAAACATAAAACATTGGGGAGAACTGAAAATGTAGAGCTTTAGGATGCATTCAGACTGAGGTTGTAACAAAACATACTATTATAAGTTGTCATATGTAAGTTTCCTGGAGATCTATGGTATACATGCAAAGGATAGAGAGAAAGAAATCTAAGCATGCCACTACAGAAAATCATAAAATAACAAAGAGGAGACTAAGAGAAGGAAAAAGAAACACAGGAGCTACAAAATAGCAAGACAACAATTTGCAAATGGCAACAAGTATGTACCTACCAATAATTACTTTAAATATAATGTCCTAAATTCTCCAATCAAAGACAGAGTAGAAAATGGATAAAAACCATAACCTATCTTTATGACACACGTTAGAGATTCACTTCAGATAAGGACAACACACACAGACTGGAAGTGGATAAACAGAAAAACACTCCATGAAAATAGAAAGCAAATAAAAAACCAGGGTTACCTATTCTTTTATCAGGTGAAATATACTTTAAAATAAGATGTAGTAAGACACAAAAATGGGGATTACATAATGATAAAGAGATCAATTCAACAAGATAATATAGTATTTATAATTACTTATATACCCAGGGGACCCCGGGTGGCTCAGTTAGTTAAGCATCTAATTCTTGGTTTCAGCTCAGGTGGGATTAAGCCCCACATGGGGCTCCACGCTCAGCAGGGAGTCTGCTTGAAGATTCTCTCTTCCCTTCTCTCTTTGTTTCTTCTCCTCTGATTGCTTACACACACACACACACACACACACACTCTAAAATAATCTTTAAAAAGTATTTATGCATCCAACTTAGGAACAGCTAAATATATAAAACAAATATTAACAAACCTAATGGGAGAAATGGACAATAATACAATAATAGTAGGGGACTTCAGTACCCCATTTTCTTCAATGATACATCATCCAGACATAAAATCAATAAGGAAATATTACCTTAAATGACACATTAGACTAGATGGACTTAACAGATATATATATATACATCATTCCATTCAAAAGCAACAGAATAGATATATTTAAGTGCACATGGAAAATCTCCAGGATCAACTATTTGTTAGGCCACAAAACAAGTGTTAATAAATTTAAGAATTCTGAAATCACATTGGGCATCTTTTCCAACCACAATGATATGAAACTAGAACTCAATTACAAAAGAAAACTATCATGCTCCCTGATTTCAAACTATACCACAAAAATATAGTAATAAAAATAGTATGGTACTTGCAGGAAAGCAGACACACAGTTCGGTGAAATAAAATAAAGAGCCCAGACAAAAATATGCATGCCTTATCAATTAATTGTATAACAAAGTAGGCAAGAATATATAGCAGGGGAAAAGACAGTCTATTCAATAGTGCTGAGAAAACTGAACAGCCACTTGCAAAAGAATGAAATTGGATCACTATCAAACACCATACACAAAAGTTAACTTCAAATGGATTAACAGTTTGAATGTAAAACCTGAAACTATAAAACTCCTAGAAGGAAACATTGGTGATAAACTCCTTGACTTTAATCTTGGCAATGATTTTTTTTTTTGGATTTGACACCAAAATCTAAGGCAACAAGAGCAAAAACAAACAAATGGAACTGCAAAAAACTAAAAAGCTCTATACAACAAAGAAAACAAAAAAATGAAAAGGAGAATAGGAGAAAATACTTGCAAATGATATATCTGGTAAGAGGTTAACATCCAAAATATATAAAGAACTAATGCAGCTCAGCCAAAAAAAAATCCAATTAAAAATGAGCAGAGGATCTCTATAGACATTTTACCAAATATTATAGATGTCCAATATATACATGAAAAAGTATGCAACATCTCTAATCAGAGAAATGCAATTCCAAACTACAATGAGATATTAACTCATACCTGTTAGAAACGCTGTTATTAAGGGTGCCTGGATGGCAGAGTAGGCTGAGCATCCAACTCTCAGTTTCAGCACAGGTCATGATCTAAGGGTCTTTAGATTGAGCTCCTCATCAGGCTCCTCACTCAGCATGGAGTCTTTTAAGTTTCCCTCTCCCTCTCCCCTTCCCTGACCTAAAGAAAGAAAGACAGAAAGGGCAGGAGAAAGAGAGAAAGAGAGAGAGACACACAGAGAGAGAGACAGAGAGAGAGAGAGAAAGAAAGAGAAAGAGACAAAGAAAGAAAAAAGAAGAAAGAAAGAAAGAAAGAAGAAAGGAAGGAAGGAAGAAGAAAGAAAGAAAGAAAGAAAGAAAGAAAGAAAGAAAGAAAGAAAGAAAGAAGAAAGAAAAAAAGAAGAAAGAAATAAAGAAAGAACAAAGACTATTACCAAAAGGATAAGAAATGTTGGTAAGGGTGTGGAGAAAGGGGGAACCATTGTGTTCTGTTGGTAGAAATGTAGATTGGTACAGCCACTGTGGAAAATACTGTGTAGTTACTCAGAGAATTTAATATAGAACAATCATGTGATCCAGAAATTCCACTTCTGGGTGTTTATCTGAAGAAATTGAAAACATTGATTTGAAAATATATATGCACCCTCATGTTTATTACAACATTGTTTACTCTTGCTAAGACATGGAAACAACCTAAATGTCCACGATAGATAAATGGATGAAGAAATGTGTTGAAATAATCTCACACTATGGTATGCATGTATGTGAGTATGTGTGTATACACACATACAGTGGAATACTGTTCAGCCATGTAAAAGAAGATAATCTTGCCATTTGTGACAACATGTATGGATCTTGAGGTCATTATGCTAAGTAAATTTGGTGAGACAGAGAAAAACAAATACTATTTGTTTTAACTTGTATATAGAATCTAAAACAAAAACAAAAACAAGACAACATGTTCATAGATACAGACTGCAGTTTGGCGATTGATCAGGGGTGAGAGTGGTAAGTGACAGAAGTAGGTGAAGAGGGTCAAAAGGTACAAACTTCTAGTTATAAAATAAATAATGGGGATGTAATACACAGCATGGTGACTATAATAATACTCTGTTGAATATTTCAAAATTTCTAAGATAGCAATCTTAAAAGTTCTCATTACAAGAAAAAAATTGTAACTATGGCAAAGCATGTTAATTAAGACCATTGAGGTGATCATTTCATAATATATACAAATCTTAAATCATTATGTTTTACACCTGAATCTAGACGTAATGTTATATGCCAATTATACCTTAAAAACAAACTTAAGACAACAAATAGAATCAAGTTTCAAAGTGAAGTGACCTCATTCTCACCAGAAGTGAATTTTACTTTTGATTTGTTGTCTATTTAAATAAATTGTTGATGCCCCTGTTTCATAAATGGGCTGCAATTTCTTTGTCTTTACATAAGGTGTCCATATAACATATGTTGCATTTTTAAACTTGTAGAGGAAAGATGAAATGAATGAAATGTGTGGTTGACATCTCTTTTTCCTTCTCTCCTTTTTCCATTTCACAGTTAGTATGAGACTGGTACTACTTATTCGTTTTCTCACAAGCAAATGCTGGGTAGTTTCATTTTTAGCTTTTTCAGAACTCTGTGCCCTGTCAATAGTTGTCCTCCAAGAATTATTAGGATACACTGATTCAATTGATCATTATGTGCTGGTTCATTTTTGTGTATAATGGCTCTTCTGTGTTTTTTTCTTTGTGATCAACCCAATGAAGCAAATTGAAAGTAAGAATAATGATATTAAAGAATAGTTTTCCAAGGACAATTAAAAACGGCTATTATACAAATAAAAAATAGGTGTATGTCAGAGATTTATTTAACTCATTATATAGGAAGCAAGGTGGTAAACGATTCAAAGGGCATTTGAAGAACTGAGCGCTGATGTGCACTTAACAAAAAATGTTAGAATTTTAGGCTATGTACAATCCTGAGTAACACCCTAAAGGATAATAATCCATACCCTTTGATTATAATTTAAACCCAACAGAAAGTATTTGTATCTCTACCAGAAAAAATCTACAAGGTAACATATAAGATTAGAAAGTGTGGACTCTGGGGGATCCCTGGGTGGCACAGCGGTTTAGCGCCTGCCTTTGGCCCAGGGCGCGATCCTGGAGACCTGGGATCGAGTCCCACATTGGGCTCCTGGTGCATGGAGCCTGCTTCTCCCTCTGCCTGTGTCTCTGCCTCTCTCTCTCTCTCTCTCTCTCTCTCTCTCTGTCTCTGTGACTATATAAATAAATAACAAAAAAAATTAAAAGAAAGTTTGGACTCTGAATATAATAAGGAATATGTCAAAAAAAGGTTCTATACACTAAAGATTTCAGTAATTCTTGGATAAGACTATTAACAATGCTCCAAAGTAATATTGAAAACAAATATAATCACACTTCTTTCTTATTTCCAAGTTTTTCATATTTTCTTAATAGCAATGATGCTATAATGCTGTAATGAAGGTTGGATAAAACAATATGTGAAATGTTTTAAAACTTAAAATTTCATAAAAATGCAAAATGATGTTTTTGTAGGTTATTACTATAATTACCCAATATTTCAAAGGCGGGCTTGATATAAAGGAGACAAGTAAGAGTTAATCTATCCGTAATTTTTTTCTGAGTTCCTAAAATAGAGACATTGATGTCTCATAGTAAGATGGTAACTGGGACATTATATGTACAAAACATTAAAGTATAAATCTTTTTACTACTCTTCAGAGAGATGGTGCAAAATAAAACCGTGTTTATCTTCATTGTGACCCAGCCTGAAAGTGATGCTCAGGAAAAACTGAATTTCAAACTTTATTAATTCAACAAATAATGTGCTGAGCCTTAACAACATGCCCTGTGTGTCCTATTGTGGGGACAAAGGAGAATAAGATGTTCACTCTCTCCATAAAGATCCAGATTTAGCAGCATTGAGACAACACAAAAATAACCAAATGGAACACAGATGGGAGGAAATTATTTTGTTTTGAATAAGGACAACATAAAACTTTGATTAATTTAACTATTGTTTGATCATTTATAATTTGGTAGAATTTCTTGTCTTTTACTGGATGCTGTTCATATTGAATTGTATATGAAATACCCTATTACTCTTTGTTTTATATATTCTTTCTTTTGTTCCCTTTGTTCTTATATTTTCAGATATAAAGTAATTGAAGAAAAGTAATAATTGAAAAAGATTGTAAATGTTTTGATTGTTTGAATGATATTTAATAAATAAAACAAAAATATTAGTTTGTTTAATTCCCAGTATTAAAGAAGAGAATGCATATCTCTGTGTGAAGAACTAAGCTGAAAAAAGAATATAAAGGAATATAATTAAAAAGTAAATTGAGGAAATTAAGTATATCATAAAATATTTGTACCAATCACATCAATAAATTAGTTAAAGTAAATGAACTAAAGACTTTAATTAGAAGGTGCTTTATCAGATAGGTTAGAAAAGCAAGACCAAACTGTGTTCTATCCACAGGAAGCCATTAAACACAAAGACAGAAATAGGTTGAAAACAAAAGAATGTAAACAGGATATGCTATACAAATATAAGTAAACATAAGAAAGCTGGATAGCTGTATTAATATCAACCAGAGTAGCCTTCAAGACAAGCAGTACTATCAAATATAATAAAGAATGATGAAAGAGGCAGTTTATCATGAAGACATAAAATTATAAAGTTGTACAAAACTAATAACAGCATTTCCTAACAATGCAAACATGGGTAGAAATAAAGTGAGGCATTTAGAAATGTACAATGTAGTAGGAAATTGTCAGTCCTCTCCCTGAGAAATTAACAAAAGAAAAAACGAGTTAAAAAAGCCTGTAAAAATAAAATACATTTTCACAATACTCTCAAGCAACCTAATATTTATAGACCACTCCATCTAACAATTGTGTATACTCTTTAAATATACTTGTACATAGTGGAGTGGATAGAAATTACAAAATGTCTTGAACTGAATTATATTGAAAACAAATACCAACATTTGTGGAAGGAAATAATGCTTAAGAAATAAAGTTCTACTTTAATTGATCTAAGGAACCTAGAAAAGAGGAAAAAATAAAGGAATATAGTTTTTAAAAAATCAACCAAAAAGAAAAACAATAGAGAAAAATCTTAAAGCCCAAACTTTATTCTTTAAAAATATTATTAAAATTTGACAAACACCTACTGAGTTTGATCAAGAAAAAAAAGACACATCACTCTAGGTTCTGTAGGCATTACAGTAGTAATAAAGATATGTGAGCAATTTTATGCTAATATGACAACTTTGATAAAATGGACAAATTTATTGCAACATTTAACTTATCAAAAGTTGTACAAGGGAAAATAGAAAATCTGGAAAGCTCTGCCTGTATCTAAAAAAGCCTTTAAATTTGTCATTACCATTTTTTTTTACAAAGCAAATTCCAGAACCAAATGGTTTTTTACTCAAGAATACTATGAAATGTTCAAATGAGAAATAAGACCAATTATTCAAAACCTTTTTAGAATTATAAGAGGGCAGCATAAACCCTATACTAAACCTTGACAAAGTTAACACAAGAAAATTAAAGACTAACAACTCAGAAACATAAATGTAAAAATTCTATACAAGATAACAGCACATTCAATTTACCAACATATAAAGTACATATTTATATCAATCAGAGTTCAAACAGAGAAAAAGAACCAGTAGGACACTAGTAAGATGATAGATAATAGGTAGATAGATAGATAGATAGATAGATAGATAGATAGATAGATAGTTGATAGATAGATACAGTTAATTGGCTTCTACAATTTGCCAGAGCTGGCTAAGTAAATGAGAAATTCAGCAGTGGTCTGGAAGACAGGGAAGATAATGAGCAGGATAGAATATCCTGGGCATAGGCTAAAGCAGCATCTACAGAATTTCTTTTCCCTTCACAGGAAACCTAAACTCAGATTTTAAGCCTGCCTAATGAATTCAGTCAGTACCACCAAGGGAAAATTATATTTAACATAATCCCCCTCACTTTTAATGTCAACTGATTAGCAGAATTTTACTTGTGAAATACATTCACAGCAACACCTAGCTTATTGTTTGACTGAAAAATTAGACTCTGACCTAGCCAATTTGGCATATCAATAAATTTATCACAAATGATATATTAATCAAGTGGTGTTTAACATAGGAATGCATAGTTTGTGTAACATTTGAAAACAAATTTACCACATTAAAGAGTAAAGAATGAAACTGAAGTGAAATTCAATACTCATGTTAAACATATTTAGATTTTTGAAAGAGATTAAGAAAATTAAAAGGCTGTTTATATATTTCCAGTATATGTATCTAACAAAAAAACTTGTATTTTAAATATATAAATAAATATTACATATTACATATCTATGATGGGCACAATTAGACACTTCATAAGAGAAGATATTCAAATAAACCATAGCATGTGAAAATATGCTTGACATTATTAATCATCAAGGAAATTCAAATTCAGGGCACCTAGGTGGCTTAGTCAGTTAACCATCGCCTTTGGCTCAGGTCATGATCCTGGGGTCCTGGGATTGAGCCCCACATTTTTTTGGGGGGGTCTCTGCTCAACAGGAAGCCTGCTTCTCCCTCTCCTATTCCCCCTGCTTGTGAGCATGCGTGCGTGCACACACACACACACTCTTCTCTGTCAAATAAATAAATAATCTTTAAAAAATTAAAATTTCAATGAGATAAAATTATAGATTTTTTAGAATGGCTCAAATTAAGATCAACAACACCAAATATGGGTAAAGATATGCAGCATCTGGGGCTTTCATACATTGTTTATGGAAAGGAAAAATGGTACAACCACTTTGGAACAATTTACCAGTTTCTTATAAAGGTGGTCACATACCATCTTTCGATCCTCATCTATTTATAGAACAATTCCTCCTGAGGAAGAACTGAGAGCTGACTGAACAGCTTCCACACAACAAAAGATAGACCACATCAAGAAAGGTAAGACAGATGGAGACATGATAACAGAACCCCCACTCCTGATGCCATGAACTGCAGTGGTGAAAAATAGTACTGAGGGACCATGAGCAGATGCATCTTTCCTAGGGCACAGAACAAAACAATCTGTGGTTTAAAAGACCACTGGAATATATAAAAAAAGAATAAGCTCTAGAATCCTGACAAATAGCGAGGAAGCTTCTAGAACTCTTTCCAGGCCTGAGAGGCTGGTGAGTGCCATGGTTTACATTCCCCATCCACTTTGACAGTACAAATGAGAGGAGGGTCTGTGTGCCCCAGTTGCATTATTGTCTCAGTGAACCCCAGGGCTGAAGCCCATACGAGACCCAGCCTTTCCACTGAGGTGTTCCCAGCATGATGCACATTGGGGCACCCCTGGTTAGCACTCACTTTAGCTCCAACAATCACATCAAGGTGACAAGGCTGCAAAGCACCCTGGAACACTTCAGGCCCACAACACTTTAGCTCCAGATGGCTAGCTAGGGCAATCCCAGCTCAGATCACTCTGGAACATCTGTTTCATGCCTGCTTCAGCTCCACCCATCTCACCAGGGTGGCCCCTGCACAGATTACCCCCAGGAACCCCAGCCTTTGCCTGCCTTAGCTCCAACTGTCCTGCCAGGGAAACCATGTGTAGAGCACCCCATGATACCCTGGCTTTCAACCAGCCTTGAGCTCCAGCTACTCCACCATGTCACCCTCTATACTAGGCACTGCAGGACACACAAGCCTGCACCCACTTCAGCTTCAGAAATCCTGCCAGGGCACCATCTGAGTAGATAGCCCAGGGACAGTCTTATTTGAAAGCCCACTTTAGCTTCAGCTGTTCTGCCAATGATACCTGCTGTGCAGAGAGCCTAGAGACTGCCCTAGCCCATGCCCACTTCAGCTTTAGCTGTTCTGCCAAAGTACCCACTGTGCAAAGAGCCTTGGCACCCCATGGATTGTACCCACTTCAACTTCATTTGTTTTGCTAGGGCACTTTCTGTGTGAAAAATCCCAGCCTGCTTCAGGCCATGAGTACTTCAGCTCTGGCCATTACACCAGTACAGCCCAGCACAGAGTACCTGAGGATCCCCAGCCCATATCAGCCACAACTGCAGTCACCCAGATCATCAGGCACATACAGAGTATATAGGGAATGACCATATATAAGATTATTTCTTCAAGTTTAGGAGAAGTAACTATTCCACATAATTCATAGAAACAAACATAGGAAGAAGTAAAATGAAGAGACAGAGAAATATGTTCCAAATGAAAGAACAAGATTAAGAACAAAACAAAAATCTAGAAAAAGAATGAAATAATGAAATGAAATGAAGAAATGGAGATAAGCAATATGATTGATAAAGAATTTAAAGTGATGATCATAAAAATGTTTACTGGCCTGGAGAGAAAAGTAGAAGAACTCAGAGAGTACTTCAATGAAGAGATAAAATGTAAAAAAGAGAGAGTGAAGCAAGCCAATAAACAGACTCTTAACTATAGAGAACAAACTGATTATTACCAGAGGGGACCTAGGTGGGGGGGTGGATTAAATAGGCAATGGAGATTAAGGAGTGTACTTGTGATGCAAACTGTATGTTGTATGTAAATGTTGAATCACTAAATTCTACAACTGAAAGTAATATTACACTATATATTAACTAACTAGAATGTCAATAAAAACTTGGAGGAAAAAAATAAAAAATTTAAAAGCAGCAAGAAGCAACAAGTTGCATACAAGGGAAACCCCATAAGTCTATTGGTTGACTTTTCAGCAGCAACATTGAAGGCCAGAGGGGATTGGCATGATACATTCAAAGAACTGAAAGGAAAAAATCTACAACCAATTATACTGTACCCAGCAAGATCATCATTCAAAATTGGAGGAGAAATAAAGAGTTTCCCAGAAAAACAAAAGTTTCAAGAATGTATCACTACTAAGTTATCCTAATAAGAAATGTTTAAAAGGACTTCTTTAAATGGAAAAGTAAAGGCCATAATTATAAGTAACAAAATTATAATAAAATGATGTAAAATATGACAACATATACATAAAACATGGAGAGATGAGTGAAAATGAAGTTCTTTTAGAATGTACTTGAACTGAAGTGAGCATCAACTTAATATAGACTGCTATATACTTAGAATGTTATATATAAATCTTATGGTAACCACTGGCCAAAAATCTATAATAGATACACCAAAAGATAAAGAAACAAGTATAACACTACAAAAAGTCATCCATCACAAGGGAAGAGAGCAAGAGGAAAAGAAAGAAACAGAGAACTACAAAATAACCAGAAGACAATTAAAATGACAGTAAGTATATACCTATTAATGATTAGTTTAAATGTCAATGGCTTATATATTCCAATCAAAAGACATAGAGTGGAGGACTGGATAAAAAAAAACAGGACACATCCTTGGGTGACCTAAAAGAGACTTACTTTAGACTAAAGACAAATACTAAAAGTGAATGGATGAAAAAAGAAATTCCATGAAAATGGAAATTAAAAAAAGCTGGGATAGCAGTACTTTTATTAGACAATATAGAATTTAAAAGATTATAAAAAGAGACAGAGAAGGGCATTACATAATGATAAAAATATCATTCCAACAAGAGAATATAAGAATTGTAAATATCAATGTACCTGACATTGATGCACCTAAATACATTAAGCTAATATTAACAGAAATAAGAGGAGAAATTGAAAGTAATACAATGAAAGACATTAACACCCCACTTACATCATCCAGGCAGAAAATTAGAATGTCTTTGAATGACACATTAGACTATAGATGATTTAACAGCTATACAGAGAACATCCCATCCAAACACAACAGAACACACATTCTTTACATGTGCACATGCAACATTTTCCAGAATATACCATGTTAGTCCACAAAGCAAGTCTCAATGTATTTAAAAAGATTGAAATCATATCATATATCTTTTTCTGACCACAATGGTATAAAACTAGAAAACAATCACATGCACAAAACCTGGAAAAAACAGACATGTGGAGGCTAAATATATGCTACTAAGTAGCCAATGGGTCTATGAAGAAATCTCAGGAGAAATAAAAAAAAATACTAGGAGACAAATGAAAAGAAAATACAAATCATTGGAATGCACCAAAAGCAATTCTAAAAAGAAAAACTATAGTTATACAGTACTACCTTAAGAAATAAGAAAAAATCTCAAATAAACAATCTAACCTTATATCTAAGAGCAGAGAAAAAGAAGAACAAAGACCAAAGTTAGTAAAAACAAGGAAATAATAAAAATCAGAGTGGAAATAAATAAAATAGAGATGAAAAAGTCTCAGAGAAGATCAATGAAACCAAGAGCTATTTTTTTAAAATAAACATAATGGATAAACCTTTAGCCAGGCTCATCAAGAAAAAAAGAGAAATAAATAAAAACAGAAAAAAGAAGTAACAACCGACAGCACCAAAATAGAGAATTATAATTATATGCCAACAAATCGACAACCTAGAAGAAATGAACAAATATCTAGAAACATATGATGTTCCAAATTGAATTGGAAAGAAAGAAAAAAATCTGAAAGGACCAATTTGAAAATTGAACTGATAATCAGAAAACTCCCAACTAACAGAAGTCCAGGACTATATGGATTCACAGGTGAATTCTACCAAACATTTAAACAAAAGTTAATACCTATTTTCCTTAAACTATTAAAAAATAGAAGGGAAGCTTCCAAAAATATTCTATGAGGGTAGAATTACCTTGATACCAAAACCAGACAAAAACATTAAAAAAAAAAAAAGAAAGAAAACTATAGGCCAACAACCCTGATGAGCAGAGATGTAAAAATTCTCAACAAAATATAGCAAATCATACTCAACAATACATTAAGATGATCATTAACCATGATCAAGTGGGCTTTATTCTGGGATGCAAAGATAGTTCAATATTCACAAACCAACCAATGTGATACATCACAGTAGTGAAACAATGGATAAAAATAATGCAATCATTTCATTAGATGTAGCTAAACCATTTCATGATAAAAACTCTCAATGAAGTGGGTTTAGAGGAAACATACTTCAATATATTAAAGGTCACACTTGAAAAACCCACAGCTAATGTCATATTAACTGGTGAAAAACTGAGAGCTTTTTCTCTAAGATCAGGAATAAGATAGGAATGTCCACTTTACCACCTCTCTACATCTAGTCTCAGCAATCAGATAAGGAGAAGCAACAAAAGGCATCTAAATAGGTAATTAAGTTAAAATGTCACTATTTTCAGACTATTTCATTATTATATGTCAAAACTCTAAAGACTCCACAAAAAACTGTTAGAAATAAGAAAGGAATTTTTTAAATTGGCAGGATACAAGATTAATATACAGAAATCTAATGTGTTTATATATACTAATAATTAAGTAGCAGAAAGAGAAATTAAGAAAAAAATCCTATTTATAATGAAAGAAAATCTTATTTATAAATTAAATTAATTTATAAATTAAGAAAATCCTATTTATAATTGCACCAACAATAATAAAATACATAGGAATAAACTTAACCAAGAAAGTGAAAGGCTTACACTCTGAAAACTATAAACTATAGATGAAACAAATTAAAGATGACACAATAAAATAGAAAGATATTTGATGCTCGCAGATTGGAAGAATTAATATAATTAAAATGTCCATACTACTATTCAGTAGAGTCCCAATAAAAATCCCAACAGCATTTTTCACAGAACTAGAACAAATAATCATAAAATCTGTATAGAACTACAAAAAACTTGAATAACCAAATAACCTTGAGAAAGAAGAATAAAGCTGGAGATATCACAACCCCAGATTTGAGATACATGCTTCAAATCTATAGTAATCAAAACAGGATAGTTGTGGTACAAAAATGGACACATAGAACAGAGTAGAGATCCCAGAAATAAACCCAGGCTTAAATGGTCAATTAATTTGCAACACAGGAGATAAAAATATACAATGGGGAAAACAATCTCTTAAATAAATGAGAAAATTGGACAGAAATATGCAAAAAAATGAAACTGGATCACTTTCTTACACCACACACAAAAACTCAGAATGGATTAGAGACCTAAATGTGAGATCTGAAACAATAAAACTTATAAAAGAAAACATTGGTGGTAAACTCCTAGACATTGGTATTATCACAATTTTTCTAGAACTATCTCTTTATGGAAGGGAAACAAAAGCAAAACTAAGCTATTGGAACTACACCAACATATAAAACTTTTTCAAAGCAGGAGTGCCTGGGTGGAATAGTGGGTTATGGGTCAAAATCTTGGTTTTGGTTCAGGTTGTGATCTCAGGGCCATGTGATCAAGCCCCCAATAAGAAGACTACATGCTCAGCATTGAGTCTGCTTCAGATACTCTCTCTTCCTCTCCTGCTCATGCTCTATAATAAATAAATTGATCTTAAAAAAAAAAAAAAACTTTTTCATAGCAAAAGGAAACTAACAACAAAATGAAAAGGCAACCTACTGAAAAGGAGACAATATTTGCAAAGTATTTATCTAATAAAGGGTAAGTGTCAAAAATATATAAAGAATTTATACAACTAAACACTGAAGAAATAATCAGGTTTAAGAATGGGCTGAAGATTGGCAGAATTAATATTGTGAAAATGTCAATGTTACCCAGGGCAATTTACACGTATAATGCAATCCCTATCAAAATACCATGGACTTTCTTCAGAGACTTAGAACAAATTATTTTAAGATTTGTGTGGAATCAGAAAAGACCCCAAACAGCCAGGGGAATTTTAAAAAAAGAAAACCATATCTGGGGGCATCACAATGCCAGATTTCAGGTTGTACTACAAAGCTGTGTTCATCAAGACAGTGTGGTACTGGCACAAAAACAGACATATAGATCAATGGAACAGAACAGAGAACCCAGAGTGGACCCTGAACTTTATGCTCAACTAATATACGATAAAGGAGGAAAGACGATCCACTAGAAGAAAGACAGTCTCTTCAATAAATGGTGCTGGGAAAATTGGACATCCACATGCAGAAGAATGAAACTGGACCACTCTCTTGCACCATACACAAAGATAAACTCAAAATAGATGAAAGATCTAAATGTGAGACAAGATTCCATCAAAATCCCAGAGAAGAACTCAGGCAACACCCTTTTTGAACTTGGCCACAGTAACCGGAGAAGGACAAACAGTGTATGTTCTCATTCATTTGGGGAATATGAATAATAGCGAAAGGGAATATAAGGGAAGGGAGAAGAAATGTGTGGGAGATATCAGAAAGGGACACAGAACATAAAGACTTCTAACTCTGGGAAATGAACTAGGGGTGGTGGAGGGGGAGGAGGGTGGGGGGTGGGGGTGAATGGGTGACGGGCACTGAGGGGTACACTTGACGGGATGAGCACTGGGTGTTATTCTGTATGTTGGTAAATCGAACACCAATAAAAATTAATTTATAAAAAAAAAAAAAAAAAAAAGAATGGGCTGAAGAGGGCAGCCCAGGTGGCTCAGCGGTTTAGCGCTGCCTTGGCCCAGGGTGTGATCCTGGAGACCTAGAAATCGAGTCCCCAGTCAGGCTTCCTGCATGGAACCTGCTTCTCTCTCTGCCTGTGTCTCTGCCTCTCTCTCTCTCTGTTTCTCGAATAAATAAATAAAATATTTTTAAAAAATGGGCTGAAGACTTAAGTAGACATTTTTCCAAAGGAGGCATATAGATGGCCAACAGACACATGAAAAGATGCTCAACATCACTAGTCATTAGGAAAAAAAAAAACAAATCAAAACAAAAATGAGAATCACCTTACACCTGTCTAAATGGCTAAAATAAAAAAAAATAACAAGTGTTGGCAAGGATATAGAGAAAAAGGAACCCTCATACACTGTTGGTAGAAATGCAAAATCCTATAGTCACTGTGAGAAACAGTATGAAAGTGCCTCAAACATTTTAATATAAAAATACTGCATGATCCAGTAATTCCACCACTATGTAGTTACTTGAGAAAAACAGTAATAGCAATTTAAAAAGTTGTTACACAGAAAATTCCATGATTCCTCAACCTTTTATTCTGAAACTTGTCACATCCATTAACATTCTATATAGTAAGAGAAAATTCTACTTTATAGGCATCTTACTCCTAAAAAGACTGAAAACTTAGTTTCACAAATATTTAGATAGCAAGTCAGGTCTCTTTATACAATGAATATTCCACATAAAGAGTGTATATGACTTATAGCTCTAAATTTGCTTTTGAATTCTCTGACATTCCAAGTTTGTTTAGTCATTGGAAAACAGTTTAAGGATACCTTTAGTTGGAGAAAATGCATGCATTTAGCTAGATTTCCCTAGATATTGTTATCTCCTCAAGTCCTGGGGACTATAAGTGAAAGTGTAGATAGAGTGGCATAAAATAACTGTATAAATTGATAATATTATTTTTATTTTGTAATACTAAAATGGTAGCTCTGAATATGAAAAAAAAAGATTTTCTTTAGCACTCCTAAATTTACTTTAGAGGAAGTTGTACTGTATTTACAGGAAATAATTTAAATCTGAAATTAGGCAGAAAATCATATGCTTTGCATTCAGATGTGGGGCTTTTAGGCATATTGGAAGGTTTTGTGAGGAGCTAAAAAGGGAGGAAAATTGCCCAACATGCATAATCAGAGTATGAGTATATTCTGGTTTTTTTTCATCTGTCTAAATTAAAAAATAAACTAAACCAATAAAAAGGAGATGTAAAAAAGATATCACTTCAAATAAAAATGAAATTAAAATAATGGACGATGCAAGAATAAAGACTTCTAAAAATGCCCACTAAGGCTGAACACCTGAACTAAAACATACTAAAATGTGACAGATGTAAATAATAAACCTGTACAATAGAAAATCCTAACTAATTAATGTTGCATTTCTTGGGGGACATAGGGTATATATTTTCTCCTATTATGAAGCTTCAAAAATGTGCTAAAGAGAACCATTAGCACAAAACTATAAGGATTTCTCTGTTTGACTTATTATAGAAGAAGCTTAAAAGTCAAAATAACTCGTGTATTGAGGAAGCCAAATATGGGCAAAGTTTTTGTCAGAAACACAGAAGGTAATAAATCGTCAGTGAATAATATAAAATTCTCCTAGTTTGTAGGAATTATAAGGTATACTCAATTCTTTGTGTATGTCTACTCAGTTCTATATTATCAGTGAATAATATAAAATTCTCCTAGTTTGTAGCAATTATAAGGTATATTCAATTCTATGTGTGTGTAACATGTATACACATATATAATATTTAATTTGCAATGGATACACAAATGATTTTTGTATCATTACTTCAGCATCCTAAAATAATGAGTTTAATCTGAATATATGTATATAGATTATTATTTATATTGGAAAATAGGTAATTTTTTCAATGTAGTATATATGTTTGCTTCTTTCTATTAACCGTGTACTGTAACCATGTGTCATATAACCATGAGGCTATATGTATATTTTAATTTATAAATTTTAACTACTTACATTAAATATAAGTAAGTACATGACCAACTTGAGAGGTCTTGCTGGAAGCTAGAAATGGAGGTACAAAACAGAGATTGAGGGACACATGGGTGGCTCAGTCTGTTAAGTGTCCAAATCTTGGGATTGTGGGATCTAGCCCCAGGGTTGTGGGATCTAGCCCCAGGATGGGCTTTGCACTCAGTGGGGAGTCTGCTTGAGGTTCTCTCTCCCCCTCTGCCCCTTTCCAGTGCATGCATGCATGCACTCTCTCTTTCTCTCTCTAAAATAAATAAAATCTTAAAGAAAACAGACTAAAACACAAAAGATATAGAAATAGATATAAATTAGATACTATATATATACACACATACTAAAGATAGTGTGTATACCATCTTTTAGAAATTATATTAAAATTGTATTTACAGGTGGTCTTATTTTTAAAAAGCTTTGAAATATAAGAATTTAAGTAATGTACTGTGCTTTATATACATATATGCATATAGATATTATACATATATATGTTATTTGTCTCACAATTATTTTAAAAGCTATAGGAAGAAATTTCAAACAACTCTTTTTGATTACTGGATCAACATATAAGATAACATTAAGTATTAGGTAAAATTTGTAATATAGTAAATTCATTATCAAAAATGTGACATTGTCTAGACACTAGAATTCTATAAAAGGTCAATAGCTCTTTTCCTACTTCTATGCCATGAGTAATTTAATTATTTCTTTTGTTGATTTTAGTTCACAGAAAAATTTGCAAATGCTGCTGTTAGGGCAAGTCTTATGTATAAACGAAACTGTGCATGTAGGTCATCTGTTATAACAATGTATGGACACTTTTCCTGTGGAGGGGGGAGGATGTCTGGTTATGTGACAAAGCAGCCTCATACATCTTTTGCCTGGCATTAGGATTTATGGTGAAGCAATCAAGGATGGTGCATGTTTTGTTAAATGGTGATCAGCTGCTCAAAATTTGAGAGTGCAAATTTAGAAATGCTAATACTTACTCCATTCTGATATTACAATCTGAAATCCACATGATTCTAATCTTTGAAAACATAATAATGGGATAAGAGACAAAGGGCAACATGGATTTTTCATTCAACAATGAAAAGACAAGCATATTATTCAGCTGACAAAGCACTTTGAAAATAATGGTTCTTTGAAACTTTGTGATCACCAGAGGAGCACTCAAATTTACTTTTTTGTTGTTGTCTAAATTGTTTGGGGTAATGTATTTCACTATTCTATTGCACTTAATATTTCTCAAGCTATTTCCTTTTTAAACTTATTTGTCTACACTCCTGCAGAATGGGATGGTTATAAAAATATAATTGTCCCCTTGAGGTTTTGTTTTGTTTTTTAGATTTTTTTTTTTTTTGTGAGAGTGCAAGAAACCCATCAGGAGAGGAGGAGGGGCAGAAGGAGAGGGAGAGAGAATTTTAAGCAAGCTCCACACTCAGTGTGGAGTGATACCAGGCTGATCTCAAAACCCCGAGATCATGACCTGAGGTGAAATCAAGAGTGGGTCCCTTAACTGACTGAGACACCCAGGCACCCCTCCCCTTGAGTTTTAATTGTGGAATTTACTTCTAAGTACTATACCTTTACCGGCACTTGTAATAGAAACAGCGGCTTTTATAAATAGAATTCTGCATTTTTAATTTATTGTTACTTATATGTTGTTTCTATGTAAGTTATTATAAAGTCATTCTAATCAAAACTATTTCAGCTGTCACTAGCACTTTAAATCCTTTAATACTGCTAACAGTATAATAAATTACCCATACTTGTCTGATTTTTTTTTTTTTACAATTTAGGTTGCATAATCAGGTAACCTGAGAAATCTCAATGAAAAACTTTCTTTTTAAAAAAATATTTTATTTATTTATTCATGAGAGACAGAGAGAGAGGCAGAGACTTAGAGGGAGAAGCAGGCTTCTCGCAGGGAGCTCGATGTGGGACTTGATCCCTGCACCCGGGATCACGCCTTGAGCTGAAGGCAGTCACTCAACTGCTGAGCCACTCAGGCGTCCCCTCAATGAAAAAATTTCTATGGGGTCATTTACAAATTACTAAAAGCAAAAACAGACATACAGTTATTTGAATATATCATTTCTGTATTATGCTGATGACCATGATTGGCAATTTATGAACAATTGCTCATGCTTCTCAGCCTAGATTCATCAACTAAAAGGTTAGATCTACCCTCTAGTTGCTTTTTATATGGGGATGATTAAGTGTAAGAATTAGTATTTCCTTTCTCTTCCCACAAATTGGGCTTGAGAGTTCATACAAGTAATACAGATAACAAAGATAACAGAATGATCTCTGCACTGATTGTTCTTGTTCTTTTGGTGTTAGCAGAAATGCCTGATTTAACTGGAAATAGAACACATAGAAGGAAAGTGGGGCTTTGTGTCTGCTTCCAGTCCCACTTGCTAGACTCTGATTCCAATTCAAAGCCTGACTGCTCATTGGGAATAGGTATAGAAGCTAAATTAAAACATTTTCAATAAATATACTCAGGGGTTTCAGTTCATTTTACTTCTATATTTTGTAATGACCCTATAATATGTGATAAGAGTTTGATTTTACTTTCCTTTTCCAATAGAATAAAATAATGCTTTCAAGGTCACAATATTATAATGCCAGTTCTTCCATTCATAAGATTTCCTGCATTCCTTTGTAGAGTTCAATGAGAAGAAAATGGGATGCAGTTGTATGCATTATGAAGAGACATGTCATGGCAAATCTTGGTTCTAATCCTGGTTTTTAAACACTGATTCATCCTGCTAACCTTGAATAAAGGATATGTTGTATATGATTATTTTTTTAAGTATCAATGAAATATTTCTGCTTCAAGGAGTAGAAATGAAAAATACTAACACATTTTATATTCCCCTGAAGAAATATTTTATAAAGGTTTCAAATATTATTAATTATAGTAATAAATGGGAAGGAAAAAAATATTCCACTAGGACTTCTAGAAATAAAAAGAGTCACTGAAAGCCATGCCCAGCCATTCTATGAATTTTTTTTAAGGTAAAAGAACCTACTTTTTTCATATTGATTAGTCACAAAACACTAAATTTCTTGGAAAAGAAATTATATGTGCAGATGTTAAACATTAATTACTATATATTTTTATTCGAAAAGAATGATTTTCAAGACTGGATAAAACTTCCTGTTTTCTTACTTCTTATCTAAGGTGTTTGAGAATACTACCCATGGGTGAGCTTTTATTATAATGAACTTAAAATAACTTTAAATCCTTTAAAACCTGAGACTTTGAACTTAGTAGTGAAAAGATGGTGAAAGACTGTGTTTTTTTTAATTTATTTATTCATTCATGATAGACAGAGAGAGAGAGAGAGAGAGAGAGAGAGAGAGAGAGGCAGAGGGAGAAGCAGGCTCCATGCCAGGAGCCTGACGCAGGACTTGATCCTGGGACTCCAGGATCGCACCCTGGACCAAAGGCAGGCGCCAAACCGCTGAGCCACCCAGGGATCCCCTGAAAGACTGTGTTTTATCGTGTTACCTTATTCTTGGGCCTTACGAATTAAAGCCTAAAATCTACAGAATTTCATCCTAACATAATAGCATTACACCACCAGAACTATCATAAATATTAGATTGGTTCTTCCACTATAATATTCATTTTTCCTATTTCAATTATGCTAAGATCAAAATACTCTTGGCAATTTAATATGCATGTTAGATTAGGTTATAAGTTACATTCAAAGGTGGAGTAGTTTTATGAAATTATATATCTATAATGCAGACAAACCTTTTTTTCTAGAATTCCATTTCAACCACTTGCATATAGTTTAAAAAATAGTGTTTGCTTTTCTATTCATTTTTTAAGAACAGTAGTATATAAAATATTTTGAAAAAATGCCTTATGAAAACAAGACAGGATTGCTGTAAAAGTTAGTAAATAATATAATTAGTATCTTTTCTGGAAAATGTGGCATCTATTGGAAGAACACTTACTCATACTCATATAGATAGCCTTTGCCCTAACATGTTTGTGCAACAAATTACTCTTTCTTATGTGTACAGGTTCTCCATAGCTTTTGTTCTAAATTAAATTAGTGCAACCATTAATGAATGTTATAACATATATTTCTGGGATGTTTTGTTTTCCTCATCTATTTTTGCATTTCACACTAATGCCTCTCAACTGGCATTTTTAGTGGTCCCTCTAGAATTTGAACAAAGAAGTCTGTGTATTAAAATTCACATCATCTAGTGCATTTATTCTCACCTGCTTATAAAATACTATTTCCTAATAATTCTATTTTTGATTAATATTTCTATTTATACTAAATATACATATTTGGAGATTCCATCTATTATCCACTTGAAAATTAAAAAAATAATTTGAAAATTTAATTTCTTCACATATCCACAAATGCTGTATTTGGAGTGGCCTACCTAAAGCACATTTGATTCTGTAGTCTGTATGTTCTAATAGCTCATATTTAATGGCTTTGTGGTGAACTCTTGGATCTGGACTTGCATTTTGAATTTCTTTTATGGTTTTTCTAGCTCAATAGAACAATATCAGTGAATTCCTGGGATGCTAGGTCACTAGGCAGTATTTCCAATGGTTTTAAACTATTTCGTATTCTTTTCTCCCAGAAGAATATAAAATACTAAGGTTCTACCAGCAAGACACCAGGGTTTGCCTCAATATCATATGGACCTTGTAGTTTCACTTGCTCTTTTTCTTAATTTTTTTCTCAGTTGAATAATTTAGTGAGAATCTACTAGAAATTCCACAATGACAAAGACTGTGTCTATGTTTAAGAACATAGCACTTAGTGTCAATTCTCTCTTTGTAGTATTTGTTACTTTACATTATTTCATTTGCATAAACAAAAGTAAATTTAAAACCTTAAATGTAGGACTAACAATAATTTCAACTATTCAATATATTAAAAAATTTACAGACTTCTGTAATTTATAGCTTGATACAAACACTTGGAATTAAATTTATGAATTTGAGTATATTGCCCCAGCATTTAGAAAATGTTATCAATTTATGACACAAGCGGGAAATATATGTGTATATTCACTATAATTTTAATGTGTCTATATTTATCTATTGAGTCTATATAAACTATGTTTACACTGAAAACCACATACTCTACATATTCTAAATGAGATAGACTAATACAATCTTGAATACAATTTTCAAAAATAATGATTTTATGGAAAGAATAGAAAATCTAGAAATGGACCACAACTCTAAGTTCAGCTAATCTTTGACAAAGCAGGGAAGAATATTCAATGGAAAAATTCTCCTTAACAAACGGTATTGGGAAAACTGGACAGCAAAATGCAGAAGAAGGAAACTAGATCACTTTCTTACACCATGCATAAAAATAAATTCAAAATGAATGAAAGAAAAAACAAAATGAATGAAAAACCTAAATATGAGACAGGAAGCCATCAAAATCCTAGAAAACACAGCCAGCAACTTCTCTGGCTTCAGCCATTGCAACTTTTTTACTAGACATGTTACCAGAAGCAAGGGAAAAAAAAGTAAAAATGAACTATTGGGACTTCATCAAGATAAAAATAATCAGGATTGTAAAAAATTATTTACCTTAATAATTTCATCATCCATATGCTGTGCTATTTTAGCAATGCTGCTTTACTCTGCCTTAACACTGTGGTATCATGTTCTTAGGCCACAGGGAACTTCTGGAGTACTGAAAATCCCTTGACAGAATATGATGTTTTTGTTTTATGGAAACAAGAATGGAAGTAATGACTCTTAAAACTGACTTAGTAGACCCAAGATTTAAACTGCTCTGACATTCACAGAGATTTAGATTATAAAGTATATGCTTATAAGATAATTCTTGTATAGGATCTACTACATTTAGGAAGCATTGGGCAGCCCGGGTGCCTCAGTGGTTTAGCGCCGCCTTCAGCCCAGAGCGTGATCCTGGAGACCTAGGATCAAGTCCCATGTCAGGCTCCCTGCATGAAGCCTGCTTCTCTCTCTGCTTGTGTCTCTGCCTCTCTCTCTCTCTCTCTCTCTCTCTCTCTCTCTCATAAACAAATAATTTTTTAAAAAAATTCCATTAAAAAAATGAAGCATTTACAGATGATTTTGAGAAAGCAAAAACAAAACAAAACAAAAAACATGTTCCCATATTGACTTCTCTTTATTTGGCACCTCTGTGTCATTAACTCACCACATTGCAAACATGTTGGCCTTTTTTCATTACAAGAACACACTGACTTAATTCTTGCGTTTTGGCCTTTGTCCTTGTCTTGGCTTTCAGTACCATGTTGCTTCATAGGACTAATCTCTCCAGGCCTGGTTTTAGAAAAAAATCTCTTCAGGAAGGACTACCCACCAGTCAACTGAAATTGGCTTCTTTTTTTTTTTTTTTAAAGATTTTATTTATCCATTCATGATAGTCACACAGAGAGAGACAGAGAGGCAGAGACACAGGCAGACGGAGGAGCAGGCTCCATGCACCGGGAGCCCGACGCGGGATTCAACCCCGGGTCTCCAGGATCGCGCCCCGGGCCAAAGGCAGGCGCCAAACCGCTGCGCCACCCAGGGATCCCTGAAATTAGCTTCTAATATATTTCTCTCCATTTAACTTATTCTTTTAAAATTTCCTTCACTACTTAATACTCTCTAAAGTTATATGATGAATTATTTGTGAAAATCTAATGCTTCCTCCTAGAGTATTAGGTTCTATAACAGTAGATAACTTGTCTTCATCCCCACAGTAGTTCTAATGTCTATAAGTAAGTTTGGATCAAATTAAGTAGTCAATAAGTGTTTTGTTAAATGACTTAATTTACTAAGTCAAGTTGCAGGTAAAAGGACTAAACTATTCCAAGTCTGTAATGAATGACTGGAACTTGCAGGCTGCCAAATATCAAATTTTAAGTCAATGTTTAAGCTCTTAAGAGTCAGTGTCCCCCTCCAATTAACATTTTTTAAAAAGTGTTCCTTGGGAACCTCAAAAGAAGGTGGAGAGAAGCATGGAATGGGGAAACTTTAATAATGAGAGCAAAAGTACAAAGATATCTGTCATATAACTATTAGCTTATCCCTATTATATACCATTATCCAGGTTTAAATATTCAATTATTTATAAGCCACACATAATTCCTGTTTTACATTTCATGTTTAGGATCTATACAGTGGCTGTCTGTCCTTACATTTATTAGAACTCTCAAATTAGAAAAAGAATAACTGCTAAAACTTGCAGGTGATAAAGGAAATTTCAACGATACTTTTCTTCAGTGAAATGCAGACCACACAGAGTTATTCACATGTATATGGTCTTTGTAGAACAACAGATCTTTATTTCTTACTTCCCTTGTGACCCATATTTCTGAACCTTTTAAATGCCTACAAAATTTAAAGCACAAATATGAAGTTTATATAAAATATAATTTTTGTGGTAAATTTATGGCAAGACCTCAAAATTACATACAAATAGCTTTTGTTATGCTAACATTAATCTTCTGCTTTGACAGAGGAGGTGGTCCAAGATGGCGGTGTAAGAAGACCCTAACTCACCTTCTCCTGTGGGCACACTGAATCTACACTTACATATAGAACAATTCCTTATGAAGAACTGAGGGCTAATTAAATTGCTTCTACACATCAAAAAAAATACAAAAACCAAACAGAGAATTGTAGGAGAGATAGAGATATGGCAAGGATGAGAACTCTACCCTCTGATGCTAGGACGTGTAGTAGGGATATCAATGAAGTGTACAAAGGCCTGAGGCACAGCAAAAAAGGCAACTCCCCCCCCCAAACAAAACAAAACAAAACAAAACAGAAATTCTAGCAGTTTAAAGGGCAACTAGATTATAAGTAAAGGAAAATTTTTTAACAACACCAGAGCATCTGCCGAATTGTGGGAGAACTGCTGCAACTCTCTCTGGAGTCAAGGGTATTGGCAAGCAAATGTTTATGACCTCCCTCCACCTTGATTCCACAGATGGCAGGGTCCACGCTCTCTAGTTAGCCTACTAGGGCCACTTCAGCAAGCCTTAGGTCCCTAGCCCCCATCCCCTCCAGACATCCCCTAAGGCAGTCCACTCTCCATACTGCCCTACCAGTTGCCCCACCAATGTGGTCCCAGCACAGTGTGACCTGGTACCTAGCCCATGTCCACTGAAGCTATTATCAAGGTGACCTATGTTGTTAGCACCCCATCTAGCTCTAGCCATCCTACCAAGGTAGCTACAAAAGGGAGTGCCCAGGAGCCCTGGAATGCACTTGCTCTTGCCCCAGATCTAGCCCCGGAGTAACCAGCATAGAGTGCCTGAGAACCCCTAGGCTGAGCCCACTCCATTTCCAGCAGTTCTGTGAGACCAGGGCTGGTAAAGAATACCCCAAGATCTGGACTATGCTTGCTTTATAGCTCCAGCTATCCTGCCAAGGTGGTACCAATAAAAGTAACCCCAGAACTCTTCAGCATATGTCTATTCCAGCTCCAGCCATCATACCAGGGCAACTCTATCACAAAGCACAATGGGAACCCCGGGCCCATGCCCATTTCAACTCTACTTATTCCACAAGGATGCCCCCTGTGCAGAGGCCCTGGGTCACCTTGTCCAAACCCATTTAAGCTCCAAACAGCCAAAGAAACCAAGCCCATACCATAAACATAGATGATTTTCCTATACTAAGCCACTCCTTCAACAGTGGGAGAATTAGCTATTCCAACTAACTCATAGACAAAAATGCAGAAAGTCAAACAAAATGAGGATACTTAAGAAAGTGTCTTAAACAAAAGAATAACAAAAATATCAGGAAAAAAACTTAATGAAACAGAGATAAGCAATCTACCTGATTAAGGTTTAAAGTAATGGTCATAGATACTCACTGGTCTTGAGACAAGGATGGATGAACTCAGAAAGAACTTCAACAAAGACATAGAAAATATTTAAAAAAGAACCAGTCAGAGCTGAAGAATAGAATAACTGAAATGAAGACACACTAGAGGGAATTAGCAGCACTTTAGACAATGCAGATGAATCATAAATCTAAAAGACAAGATATTGGAAAGCATGCAAGATGAACAGCAAAAAGAAAGGATTTTAAAAATGAGAATAGATTAAAGGACTTCTGGGACAACATCAAGCATACTAACATTTGCATTATAGGGATTCCAGAAAGAGAAACAGATCAAAAGGGGCAGAAAACTTATTTTTTTAATAGCTGAAAATTTTAGCAACCTGGGAAAAGAAATAGACCTCCAGATCTAGGAAGCACAAACAGACCCAAACAAGTAGTATCCAATAAGATCCACTCTAAGGCCTATTATATAATTAAAATTGTACAAGTTAAAGACAAAGAGAAACTCTGAAAGGTAGCAAGAGAAATAGAATCTCACACAAGGGAAACCTCATAAGACTCTCAACTAATTTTTCAGCAGAAACTTTTCATGCCAGAGGGAATAGAAAAATATATTTAAAATGGTAATAACAAAAACAAAAATACCCCCCAAAACAAACAAACAAACAAACAATCCAAAACTTTGCAAGCAAGAATACTCTACCTAGCAAGGTTTTAATTCAGAATTAAAAGTGAGATCGTTTCTCAGATAAGTAAAAGCTAAGAGTTTGTTATCACTGAACTAGCCTTACAAGAAATGTTGAATAGTCTTCTTCAAGTGGAAAATAAATTACTATACCTAGAAAAAAGAAAATATATGAAAGAAAAATATCACTAGTAAATAAAAATATATAGGAAAGACAGTAAATTTAGACACTTAAAAAGTTAGAATGAGATTAGAAGACAAAAGTAGTAATATCAACTACAACTATGATACATAGTTAAGGCATATGCAAAATTAAAAAGTGCCAATAAGACATCAAAAACCTAAAATGTGGATGGAGAAATAAAATTGTAGTTCTTTTAGAATGTGTTCTAAGTTGAGCAACTATAAGCTTAAAAAAGATGAGTATATATAGAGATCAATACACGTGAACTACATGGTAACCAAATAGCAAAATCATACAATAGATAGATCATTAATAAAGGAAAGAACCCAAGAATAATACAAAAGAAAATAATCAAATTACAAGGAAATAAACCAAGAGAAAAAGAAAGAGAGATGAACAAAACAACCAGAAAACTGAACATAATGGAAATAACTACATACTTATCAATAATTACTTTAGGGGCACCTGGATGGCTCAGTTGGTTAAGCAGCTGCTTTCAGCTCAGGTTGTGATCTCAGGTACCTGGGATTGAGCCCTGCATCAGTCTCCCTACTCAGCAGGGGAGTCTGCTCCTCCCTTTCCCTCTACCGCCATTCCCCTTTCTTGTGCTCTCTCTCTCAAATAAATAAATAAAATCTTTAAAAAAATTACTTTAAATTTAAAAGGACTAAAAGTTCCAATTAAAAGACATAGAAAGGCTGCATGGATTAAATAAAAGACCCATATATATGCAGCCTGGATCACTTCATTTTTTAAAAGATTTTATTTATTTATTCATGAGAGACACACAGAGAGAAAGAGAGAGAGAGAAAGAGAGACAGAGACACAGGCAGAAGGAGAAGCAGGCTCCATGCAGGGAGCCCAACGTGGGACTCAACCCCGGGTCTCCAGGATCAGGCCCCAGGCTGAAGGCGGTGCTAAACTGCTAAGCTACCAGGAGTGCCCGCCTGGATCACTTCAGATCCAGACAGCTAAGTATTGCATCCATATGGGAACCAGAAGAAAGATGGAGTAGCAATATTTATATCACACAAATTAGTCTTTAAGACAAAGACTGTAAAAAAAAGGACATTATATAATGATAAAGGGGTCATTCCAGAAAATCAATAAGGAAATGTTGGCCTTATATGACATATCATATTATATGGATAAATATAGGACATTGCATCAAAAAGCAACAGAACACAAATCCTTTTCAATTGTACATAAAACATTCTGTAGGATGGATCACATGTTAGGCAACAAAACAAGTCTTAATAAATTCAAGATAGTTAAAATCATAGTAGGTACCTTTCCAATCACAATTATAGGAAACTAGAAAACTATTCTAAAAAGAAAAATTTAAAAAATAACTCACAAATGTGGAAACTAAATGTTTCTAAACAATCAGTGTGTCAAAAAAGAAATAAAAAAGGAAACCAAATTATACCTTGAGACAAGTAAAAATGGAAACACAGTGGTCCAAAATCTATGTGATGTAGAAAAAGCAGTTTTAAGAGAGAGGTACATAGTAATACAGGCCTACTACAAGAAACAAGAAAAATCCCAAATAAACAACCTAACATGACACCACAGAAAAAGAGTCATAAGAAATCACTATAAAGAATGATATACCAACAAATTGGACAGAAAGGAAAGAAAAAGATAAATTCCCATAAACATACAATCTTCTTTGCCTGAATCATGAAAAAATAGGAAATCTGACCAGAACAATCATAATTAATGAAATAGAAACAGTGATTTCAAAACTCCCCCCATATAAAGTCCAGGACCAGATGGCTTCATACATGAATTCTACCAAACATTTAGGGAAAATTTAGTACCTATCCTTCTCAAATTACTCTAAAAACTCAAGGGGAAAGAAGGCTTTAAACCCATTTTACTAAGACAGCAAAATTCTGATCCTGAAATACAAACACACACACACACACACACACACACACACACACACCATACATAAAAGAAATTTACAGGCCACTATTCCTGATAATAATAGGTTAAAAATTCCTTAATAAAATATTGGCAAACAAAATTCAACAATACATTAAAAGAATCATATACCATGAGAATGTGGGATTTGTTCCAGGGATTCAAGGATGGCTCAAAGGAAAATCAGTCAACATAATAATAATAATAAACTATATAATAATAATAATAAACTATATTAACAAAATAAAAAATAAGAATCATACAATTATCTCAATAGATGCAGAAAAAGCATTTGACAAAATTCAACACTCATTTTTAATAAACACTCTCAACAAAGTGGGTTTAAAGGAATGTGCCTCTACATAAAAAGGCCATATATGACAAACCCATAGCTAATATTGTACTCAGTGGTGAAAAGCTGAAAGCTTTTTCTGTAAGATCAAGCACAAAACAGGGATATGCATTCTTGCTGCTTTCATTCAACATATTATTGGAAGTTCTATCCATAGCAATTGGGAAAGAAATAAAAGTCATCCAAATTGGACAGGAAGAAGTAAGACTGTCATTACTTGTAGGTAACATGATTATATATAAATATATTTGACTCTATTCTATTCTCTAGACTCTATTCTCTCTCTCTCTCTCTCTATATATATATAGATAGATAGATAGATATACAGAGATATAGATATTTTTATATAGATATATATAGAGAAACATATTTATTTAGAATAAATAAATTCAGTAAAATCTCATGATATAAAATTAACATACAGAAATTGATTGTTTCTTTATACTAACAATGAGCTATCAGAAGGAGAAATTAAGACAATAATTCCATTTACATTTGCATAAAAATACCTAGGAATATATTTAACCAAGGAGGTGAAATCCCTGTACTCTGAAAACAATAAGACACTAATAAAATAAATTGAAGTAGACACAAACAAATGGAATCGTACACCTTGTTCATAGATTGGAAGAAGAAACGTTATTAAAATGTCTGTGATACCCAGAGAAATCTACAAATTCCATGCAATCTCTATCAAAATACCAATGTCATTTTTCATAAAACTAGAGCAAATAATCTTAAAATTTGTACATAAGCACAAAAGACCACTAATAGCTAAATAATCTTGATAAAGAAGAATAGAGAAAGAAGAATAAAGCCAATGGTATTGTGATCCCTGATTTCAAACTATGCTATAAAGCTATAGTAAGTATAATATGTACTGGCATATAAATCAATGGAATGGAATAGAGGGTCTAGAAAAAAAGGCTATACATATATGGTCAATAGTCTATGACAAAGTAGGCAAGAATATTCAACATGGAAAATTTATTTTTTACATTAGATGGTGTTAGGAAAACTAGACAGCTATTTGCAAAAAAATGAAACTGTTCTACTATTCTATGCCATATACAAAAATAAATTCAAAATGAATTAAAGGCTTGAATTGTAGGATCTGAAATCATAGAACTACTAAAAGAAACCATAGGAAGTGCACTTTTTTTTTAAGATTTTACTCATTTATTCATGAGAGGCGCGCACACAGACACACTCACACAGAGGTAGAGACACAGGCAGAGGGAGCAGCAGACTCCATACAGGGAGCTGGATGTGGCACTGGATCCCGGGACTCCAGGATCACACCCTGGGCCAAAGGCAGGCTCTAAACCACTGAGCCACCCAGGGATCCCCAGGTAGTGCACTTTTGAATTGGTCTTAGCAATATGTTTTTGGATTGTTCTCCATAGGCAATGGAAACAAAAATATAAATAAATAAATGGAATTACATCATACAAATATGCTTTGTAAGAAAAAGAAATAATCAACAAAATGGAGTCCATCTACTGAATGGGAAGAGATTTGCAAATCATACATCCAATAAGAATTAATATCCAAAATATGTAAAAAACTTACACAGCTTAATATAAAAAAGCCAAATAATCTTTTATTTTTTAATTTTTTTCAAATAATCATTTTTAAAATGGGCAAAGGACTTGAATATAATTTTTTTTTCAAAGAAAACATACAGATGGCCAACAGGCATATGAAAAGATGTTCAGTGTCACTACTCATTAGGGAAATGCAAATCAAAATCAAAATCAGGTATCACTTCATATCTGTCATACTGGTGATTATCAAAATCAAAAGGATTGGGTAGTATGTGAAGAAAAGGCTGGGAATGTAAATTGGTACAGCCACTACCAAAAACACTAGGTTCACCAAAACATTAAAAACAAAAATGTCACAAAATCTGGCAATTCTACTTGTTATTTATCTGAAGTAAACAAAAACACCAGTCTGAAGAAATATATGCAACTCTACATTCATTGCAGTAGTTGCAATACCCAAGATATAGAAGCAATCTAAGTGTGAGTCAATAGATGAATAAAGAAAAGGGGTATACCTACACAGTGGAATATTACTTCGCCATAGAAATTGAAATATTGCTATTTGTGACAACATGAATGGATCAGAAGTTATCATACCAAGTAAAATAAGTCAGATAAAGAAAAATGCCAGATAATTTCACTTATATGTGAAATCTAAAAAATTAAAATCAAACAAACAAAACAGAAATAGACTCATAGATATAGGAAACATACTGCTGATTACCTGAGGGGGCAGAGTTTGGAGGCAGGGAAACAGGTAAAGAGGATTAAGAAGTACAAACTTTCACTTATCAAAAAAGTAAGTCATAGGGATCTAGTGTACTGCATCAAAAGTATGATAATAAGTATTATAACTTTGTATGGTGCTATGCCTCTCAATCTCTCATTCATATACACGTACTTTTCAATTCAGGGACTGGGTATATAATCAATAACATAATGGAAGTGGGTAATTACATAAATACTTGGGTTTATTAAAGTGAATATACTTTGAGAAATGTAAAACAAGTAAGTTTCTATCATTTAATTTCATTATATTTTAGAATTAATTTCCTTCTACTTGAGAGAGTAAATTAAAATTATCCTAGAAGACAAAACATAAAAAAATGTCAACTCCAGTAGCTATCTTTTTATAATAATGTAAATGTTGTGGAAAAGTCATGTCAAATTATATTCCTCTTATGCTATGCAAAGAACAAATGCAGTTTGGATAAAATATCTCAGTGTTTCCTGATAAGAATATTAATTGAAAAATATACTTTCTGTCTTCTCTTCAATGACCAGTCTAGAAGGACTATTAGCAGAAATGCTATAGCTTTATTTTGAGAATAATGTATAGATATTCATCATTATTTTTATCTTGCACATTTTAAAAGGCACTCTAATTTGTGCTCTTATTTCTATTCTACTAATGTCCTTTTTAAAAATATTTTATCTATTTATTCATGGTGGGGGGGAGGCTGAGACAGGCAGAGAGAGAGAAGCAGCAAGCCCCATGTGGGACTTGATCCCGGGACTTCAGGATCATGCCAGGGCTGAAGGCAGACCAACCTCTGAGCCACCCAGGCATCCCTCTATTCTACTAATGTCCTATTTACCATACTTCATATAATTTCATTTGCCTATTCACTCTCAAAATGATGGTCTTAAAGTTTTGTGTTTGTTTGTTTAAGTCATACTGGTACAATTACTTTTTACTTTGGCTGTTGGTGTTACTTTACAGAGCCAGTCACTTCAAAGCTCTGGTGCAATGAGCGTTTGAATTGACACTTACTCTATCCTTCTCTGATTGGATACTCTAATTAATTTCAGATTTTTTTTCAAGTGGAAGAGCATGGTATTTTGTCCTTCAACTCAGCATTATTTCTTTTCCCTTTCCACTTCCTAATGTTAATAACAAACTACTTACTGACCCAATCTGATTTCTTTAAATTCTCATTTAAAATTCCCTATTCAGTCATATTTTTCTCTTTTTTTTTTTCATGGTTGTTCATTTACTGGACTTTTAAAATATTCAGCAATTAAAAAAAATACAGACTCTTAAAAAACAACCATTGATTGCACAAACAATGCAAATAATAGTAACGTTGCTAACCTGTTCTCTAAGATTACTAGGCAAATGAGTGCATGCACAGCACTGCTATTCTTTAACAAAATTAATGTTCCTGCTTAGGAGAGGAAAAAACATGTTTCTAAGTGTTATTGTATTGTTAATAAGGGTTAATACTGGTATACAAATATATACACACTAGTTTTGAGATCATATAATGGTAGAATATCAGGGTTAATACTGTCATTTGTTGAAAAGTGCCAGATTAAAATAATTACTCAAGTAGTATATCTCCAAATCAGTGTTTCATAAGGCACAAGTCATTCTTAAAAACCAAAGTGTAATAGGATACTACAAATTATATTTTAAATTAGGACATGGTAACAAAAATGTGAAAAAATTAAAAATACAAACAACCTCTCTCCCCAGTATAAAATTACTGATTTTTTTAAGTAGTATAACTTAGAAATTCTTATATTAATATTCCAAAGACATCTTCTATTTTTCACTGGCTATTGCTAATATTCTCTGATTACTTTTTATTTGATGCTTAGATATGTTTTGTCTTTTAATTTCAGTATATGCCTATTTGCTATATCTGTTTCCATTGTTTACACATGTGCCTTTAAACAATTGTCTCTATAGCCAGAATGTATGTTCTTTTGTTTTTACTGTTTGCCAAATTTAAAAACTCTATATTTGCTTTTTCATGCCCATTTCAAATTTAATTTTAAAAATCAACCCTTAGATTTAATCTCCTTTTATGTGTTTTATCATATATTTGAATGACTTAAGCAGCTTTCTTTTTCTTTTTTTAAAAGATTTTATTTATTCATGAGAGACAGATAAAGAGAGAGACAGAGATAGACAGAGACAGAGAGAGAGACGCAGGCTCCATGGAGGGAGCCTGATGCGGGACTCGATCCACTGACTCCAAGATCATGCCCTGGGCCAAAGGCAGGCGCTAAACCACTGAGCCACCCAGGGATCCCCAGCTTTATTTTTCTTAATGGACTTAGATTATCTTAATGGAGTCCTAAAAGACAAAGATACTTGAGTTCACCTAAAGTGAACATAAAGCATGAAGATACATGTCTATAGTGTGTATGCCATGGTAGATTCAAGCAAAAAATCATATTCTATTTTAGCAGACATATGTCAAAATGTTCTTCCATAGGCTACAGTGCAGGGGACATAGTATTATTTTTTCTTGAAAGCAAATGAAAAGTAATTCCTTTTCCTGCTAAACAATAGAGACTCCATTCCTAATAAACTTATATAATTCTAAATTTTTAATAGAAATGTTGTTTTCCCATGGGGCATGTTATTAGGACTAGGATAGGAAGAAATGGAGCTAATGCTGTCATGACAGGTACTACCTTACCTATTTTGAACTCCCCACAGGGTTGTCACATTAATTTTAGTTATCATTTTCTTCATTTTAAGAAAATATCACCTTACCCAATATGGGACATCATTTGTTTCATGTTAGAGATTCATAAGAGAGATTTGGACAATTAGGCAAAATTAGAATAATTTCATTCTCTAGCTAAACCCTCATTGGGCTGTTCACTATAAATAAGTTCCAGAAAAAAAATAACTTCTAACACTTAGGATCTGTGATTGAGTATTAGAATTATTGCTCATAGGGATCCCTGGGTGGTTCAGCGGTTTAGCGCCTGTCTTTGGCCCAGGGCGTGATCCTGGAGTCCCAGGATAGAGTCCCACATCGGGCTCCCTGCATGGAGCCTGCTCCTCCCTCTGCCTGTGTTTCTGCCTCTCTCTCTCTCTCTCTCTCTCTCTAATAAATAAATAAATAAAATCTTTAAAAGAAAAAGAAAAGAATTATTGCTCATAAAATTTATTGCCTTCAAATACATAATTTCATACCAAGTTCACAGGGATCACTTGATCCCTGATATCTAAAAACATGACCACATATAAATGTAGGAGAAAAATTGACACACAGAGACTTAGATGTTGTCTTAGGTCAGGTTTCCTAGAAGCAGAATTTATGTGAGAGATACGTGTCCATATGGTTTATTGAGGAAATGTTCTCAGGAGAAGTAGAGTGAAAAATTAGGAGACTAGGCTGAGCTATGGACTATTCACAGCAGGCAGTCAGAGCATCAAGGAGATCTGTGTACTAGTTAGGTAAATATGTGAACAGAGCACCAACAATAACCACTATTACATATGTGCAAGACATTTAAAAAGGGGGAGGTCTTTATTTTCAATAGCAGGCATTATCTCTCCACAGAGCACCTCCATTTATCCCAAGCAGAGATATGGAGGGAAATGTAATTCAGTCTCTCTGGTTCCAAATCATTCATTCTTGTTGTTGGTGGTAGTGGTAGTGGTGGTGGTGGCGGCTCGTTTTTAAATCCCAGGGTAAATTTAATTTCTTTTATCATAGCTTCTATTTCATGGTTTCTCCCCCCATAAAATTTATCTACATGATGATTGTAATGCTTATTATTCATCAATTTGCCTGTCCTTTAGGGGTTAATTTTACCTTCCTGCAGCTACTGTTGAAATGTCTTGTGATGATAACAATTCTAATTTCAGGTGCCTGAACCAATAATTTGATGGGGGAGGGGGGCGGGTGGGAGAAAGGAGAGGTTAAGTGTATGAATGCCTAGATTTATCAGTTTCCTATGCATTCAGTTCTGTGTAGTGTAATATTATGTAACTATGGTTTAGAGCTTTATTTGTTATTTCATCCTGGATGCAAATACCAGTTTCCACAACCCTTTAAAAATATTCCAATTACTCAGCTACCTGCTTTATACTTTCTCCTTTTACCATCCAGTAATACGTATAACATAATAATATAGTTTTAGTGTTTTTAAGAAATAGATTTTGAAATTTCTCTTGATAAATGGGTTTGTAAATTCTTTAGTTCTATTTAAATTTACCCTCCTATGATCCTATATACATTACATCTTCTAAAATTCTTCACAATTTTAAGATTCATAACTCGGGGGGATGGAATGGCTATAAGGTTATTCTTGTCTTTTTAGTATACTTTTTATTTTAATGAGATTATAAGAAGAATTAGAAAATACAGGTGCTTGCATAATAAAATGGCTATCTATTTTATTGCCAAAGTTCTGTATAATTTTCTGTCTGATTAGTTCTTGAAAATAAATATTTCCTATATTGGTAAAAGTAGTGACTAAGGCATATTCATAATTATACTTTTATAATAAAACAAAAAATATACTTAAACTGATAATTTGGTTTTAAAAAGAAAAATGATAATATGTTAATTTACATAAATATAATAAAACATGTTTAATTTATTTCACAGGGTCAATAAAATTTTTATTTTGAAAATCAAGTTAGTTTAAATCTGCCTGTTTCTATCCTAAATGTCTTATTTATTATGTGTTGACAGATTATTTTCCAAAGCGGGTCACCCTTGTTAAACTAGACCTATTGGGACAGGTCTGAAATGAATTTTCTTTATTATGCTTTTACTGTTTAGAGCAATTTTTTATACAATTAAAATAAAGTGTTATATTAGTTTCAGGTGTATAATATTAAGATTCAACAATTTTATGTACCACATAGTGCTCATTATGTTAAGTGTACACTTAATCCCCTTTATCTATTTCACTGGTCCCCACATATCTCCTTTCCTGCAACCAACAGTTCATTCTCTATATTTAAGAATCTGTGAAGGAGTTAAGATGGTGGAGTAGTATGAGGACTTCGTACTTGCCTTGTTCCTGGAACACAGCTAAATAATTATCAAATCATCTGAACACCCAGAAAATGTATCTGAGGACAGAGAGAACAAATTGCAAAACTAGAGGGAGAAAGGAGGCCACATCCAGTAGGAGATACAGTGATGTGACTTGGTGTAGAAAAGAATCACAGGTTCTACAGAGGGAGGGATCCCTGATCATGGAGAAAGAAAGAGAAGGATAAAGCTGCATGCAGGGGTATTGCACAAGAAAAGCATTTGCCTAAAACAATTGATGGAGAAAATGAGAGGCTCTGCTTCTCATGAGTTTTTATAAGCAATGGAGCTCAAAGACTGAAGTTTTAGAAATCCTCACCATCGACAGGTAGGAGGCTGGCAGATGTAGAAGTTTTCCTGTGGAGAATGACAGAGGCACAGCCGAACACAGTGCTATGATGATCCCCTGGGTCATACTGGGAGAGAAAATTCCTCTTCATAGAGCGCATTTGGGAACATAGAGACAATTCCTCTTCATAGAGCCTCTTGGGAACAAAATAGCTGGTAGATGCCATTGAGCTGTCCCATTCATTAGCATATGAGCAGAGATGCCTACTGAGGGCAACTAACCTGGATTCCAACTTCCTAGGATACTTTACCATAAAATCCAAACCTCTACACTATTGTGTGACTGCCTTTCTGGAACAAACCAGTACCAACCAAAGTACAGCAAGACCCTCCCCCAGAGGACAGCACTGATCCATGCCACACTAAAATTTGCAGTTTTGAAACCCAGCCATATTCCTGAGGTAAAACACAGGAGCACCAGGCAGGCAGACAACTCACACAGATAGGGTGAAGGCAGAGATCTAACAGAAGCCTGGGACAAAAGAGGGCAGATTGTTGGCTCTTCTGTGAGGGTTTCATGAACAGTGGCAGAAACAAACTCCCCTCTCTGGGGAAGAGGGCTGACTCATGCCATTTTAAACCCCTCCCATCAGCAGAGACAGAATTCAAGGAGCAGCACAACACACACAATTGAGACTTGAACATTTAGCTCAAGCCCTGCCCCATTGTGCTCTATAGGTGCCTTTGTTACAAGTGTAATTGTAACTGTGATCTAGAGTGGCACCTCTCAGTAGCAGCAGTGGGCACTGCCCCCAGAAGACCAGCACAAACCTCCCACATGCACCAGATCTACTGATCATAGAGTACTGCAAAGCTTCAGCTCTAGTGGAAAAAGGACCAGGTGCAAACTTTTCTAACACACAAAATACAAAATCATAGACAAAATGTCAAGATAGAGGAATTCATCCCAAAAGAAAGAACAAGAAGAGGTCAGAGCAAGAGAGCTAATCAAAATAGATGTAAGTAATGTGCATGAACCAGAATTTAAAAGAACAATCATAAGGATAGGATCTGGGCTTGAGAAAGATATAGAAGAAACCAGAGAAACTCTTACTACAAAGACAAAAGACCTAAAAACTAGTAAAGCTGAAATTAAAAATGCTATAACTGGAAATTAAAAATGCTATAACTGAGATGTAAAACTGAGTGGATATAAGGACCACAAGCATGAAGAAGCAGAGGAACAAATAAGTGACATACAAGATAAAATTACAGAAAATAATGGAGCAGAAAAGAAGGAAATAAAAGTATTGTATCATGAATATAGACTTAGGGAACTTAGTGGCTCATAAAGCATAATAACATTTACATCATAGGAGCCCCTGAGGAAGAAAGGAAGGGAAAGGGGGAGAAGGTTTATTTGAACAAATTAGAGCTGAAAACTTCCCCAGTCTGGGCAGAGAAACAGACATCTAAATCCAGGAGGCACAGAGAACTCCCATCAAAACAAACAAAAACTGACCAAGACATATTATAGTAAAATTTGTAAAATACAGAGATAAATAAAGAGGCCTAAAAGCAGGTAGGAAAAAAGAAATCCCTAATCTACAAAGGATGGCAAATCAGGCTAGCAGCAGATCTATCCACAGAAATGTGGCAGGCCAGAAGAGAGTGGCGTGATATATTCAAAGTGCTGAGTGGCAAAAATATGCAGCCAAGAATACTTTATCCAGCAAGTCTATCATTCAGAATAGGATAAGTGAAGAGTTTCCCAGACAAAAACTAATTGAATTTGTGACCACTAAACCAGCTTTGCAAGAAATATTAAAGGGGACTCTTTAAGTGGGGAAGACCAAAAGCAACAAAGACTAGAAAGGAACAGAGAAAATCTCCAGAAATAATGACTGTATAGGGAATACAATGGCAATAAATTCATACCTATCAATAATCACTCTGAATGAAAATGGATTAAGTGCTCCAATCAAAAGACATACAGAATCAGAATGGATTAAAAAAAAAGACCCATCCATATATTGCCTTAAAGAGACTCATTTTAGACCTAAAGATACCTACAGATTGAAAGTGAGGGATGGAGAACCATCCATCATACTAATAGATATCAAAAGGAATCCTGAGTAGCCATACTTATATCATACAAACTAGATTTTAAACTAAAGACAGAAGACAAAGAAGGCTATTATATCATAATAAAGGCATCTATCCAACAAGAAAGTCCAACAAGTGTCAGTATTTAAACCCCAAACTTGGGAGCTCCCAAATATATAAATCAATTAATAACAAACATGAATAAACTCATAGATAATAATAAAATAATAGTAGGGGACTTTGACACCAGATTTACAGCAATGGACATATCATCAAAGCAGAGAATCAAGAAGGAAACAATGGGTTTGAATGACACACTGAACCAGATGGAGTTAATAATTATATTCAGAGCATTTCAACCCAAAGCAACAGAATACACATTCTTTTTGAGTGTATGTGGAACATTCCCCAGAATCAATCACATGCTAGGTCACAAAGCAGGCCTCAACCAGTATAAAAAGACTAGGATCATGCCATGCATCTTTTTTGATTACAATACTATGATATTTGAATTCAACCACAAGGAAAAAAATATGGAAAGACCACAAATGCATGGAGGTTTAAGAATATACTACCAAAGAATGAATGGGTCAACCAAGAAATTAAAGAAGAAATAAAAAATAATAAATGGAAGCAAATGAAAATGAAAACAAAATAGTCTAGAACCTTTGTATTGTATAGCAAAAGTAGTAATGAGAGGGAAGTATATAGCAATATAGGCCTACCTCAAGAAGAAAAAAGTCTTAAATACACAATCTAACCTTACACCTAAAGGAGAAAGAAATAGCAATTAAGACCTAAAACTAGAAGAAGGGAAATAATGAGATGAAAGCAGAAATAAATGATACAGAAACAAAAAATACAGATCAACAAAACTAAATACTGGTTCTTTGAAAGAATTTAAAAAATGATAAACTCTGAGCCAGATTTATCAAAAAAGAAAAGAGTTAGAACCCCCAAAAATAAAATCACAAATGAAAGAGGAGAGGTCAAAACCAATACAACAGAAATACAAACAATTATAAGAAAATATTATGGAAAATTATATGCCAACAAATTGGGCAATCTGGGATAACTGAATAAATTCCTAGAAACATGAAAATGCCCAAACTGAAATGGGAAGAAATAGAAAATTTGATCAGACTCATAACCAGTAAAGAAAAGGAATCAGCAGTAAAAATCTCCCAACAGACAAAAGTACAGGGCCACATGGCTTCCCAGAGGAGTTCTACAAGACATTTAAAAAAGAATATGCCTTCTTAGCATAGTGGGTAGCACATCAGTCTCATGAAGAATTAATACCTATTCTTCTGAAACTATTCCAAAAAATAGAAATGGAAAGAAAACTTCCAAACTCCTCCTATAAGACAAGCATTTCCTTGATACCCAAACCAAAGACTTCACTAAATAGGAGAATTACAGATGAATATCCCTGATGAAAATGGATGCAAAAACTCTCAACAGATACTAACAAGGTAAATCCAAAAGTTTATTAAAAGAATCATTCCCCATGATCAAGTGGGATTTATTCTGGGGCTACAAATGTGGTTCAATATTTGCAAATCAATCAGCATGATATACCACATTAATAAAAGAAAGGCTAAGAACCATATAATCCTCTCAATAGATACAGAAAATCATTTGACAAAATATAGCATGCATTTTTGATAAAAACCCTCAGCAAAGTAAGGATGGAGAGAACATACCACAACATCATAAAGGCCATATAAAAAAAGATGTGCAGATAATATCATTCTCTATGGTCAGGAACAAGACAGGGATGTCCACTCTTATTGCTATTTAACATAGTACTAGAAGTCTTAGCCTCAGCAATCAGACAACAACAACACAAAAATAAATAAAAATAAAAGGCAAACAATATTGGCAAGGAAGAAGTCAAGCTTCCACCCTTTGCAGACAACATGCAACTCTATGTAAAACACCCAAAAGCACCTAGGTGGCTCATTAGTTAAGTGTCTGACTATTGATTTCAGCTCAGGTCATGATCTTGGGGTTGTGGGACTGAGCCCCACATCAGGCTCCATCTTGAGAGTGGAACTTGCTTATGAAACAAAACAGATGAACATAGGGGAAGGGGGAAAAAGAGAGGGAAGCAAACTGTAAGAGAGAACAAACTGAGGGTTAATGGAAGGGAGGAGAGTGGGGATAGGCTAAATGGGTAATGGGTATGAAGGAGGGCAATTGTGTTGAGCACTGGGTGGGATGAATCACTAAATTCTACTCCTGAAACCAACATTATACTATATGTTAACTAGAATTTAAATAAAATTTTTGAAAAAAAGGTCTGTTTTATCATCTCTTTTTCTTTAATTCTACACGTGAGTGAAATCATATGGTACTTGTCTTTTTCTAACTTATTTCACTTAGAATCATACATACCCTTTAGGTCTATTTGTGTTGTTGCAATTGGCAGGATTTCATTCTTTTTATGGCTGAGCAATATTCTGTCATAGGGATACATTAATCTTTATCCAATCATCTTTCAGTGGACACTTGGATTGCTTCCATACTTTGGCTGTTTTAACTAATATTGAAATAAATATAGGGATGCATATATCTTTTTGAATTAGTATCTTTGTATTATTTAGGTAAATACTTGTAGTTGAATTACTAGATTATATGGTAACTCTATTTTTAAATGCTGAGTAATCTCCATACTCTTTTTCACAATGGCTGCACCAATTTGCATCCATACCAGTAGTGCATGAGGATTTCTTTTGCTCCACCTATTTGTCAATATTTATTTCTGGACTTTTTAATACTAGCCACTCTGGATGGTGTGAGGTAATATTTCATTGTGATTTTGATTTGTATTTTTCTGATGATTAATGATGTTGAGCATCTTTTTATGCGTCTGTTGGCCATCTGCATATATTCTTTGGAAAAATGTCTATTTAGATCCTTTGTCAATTTTTAAATGGGATTTTATTAATGTTGAATTGTACAAGTCTTTTTTAAATATTTTATTTATTTATTCATGATAGAGAGATAGAGAGAGAAGCAGAGATACAGGCAGAGGGAGAAGCAGGCTCCACGCAGGGAGCCGACACGGGATTCGATCCCGGGACTCTAGGATCATACCCCGGGAGGAAGGCAGGCGCTGAACCACTGAGCCACCCAGGGATCCCTTGTACAAATATTTATACACATTTAGATATTAACCCTTATTGGATATATCACTTGCAATTATCATCTCCCATTTAGTAAATTGCCTTGTCCTTTTGTTGATGGTTTCTGTGCAAAAGCGTTATATTTTGGTGGAGTTCAAATCATTTAATTTTGTTTTGTTTCCAAACACAGATCTAGAAAAATGTTGCTAGTGCTAATATAAAAGAAAATACAGTCCATGTATTCTTCTTGTAGCTTTATAATTTCAGGCCTCACATTGAAGTCTTTAATCCATTTTTCTTTCTTTAGTATGGTATAAAAAAGTGGTTCATTCTTTTGGATGTAGCTGTCCAGTTTTTCCAGCACCATTTGTTAAGGAGACTGTCTTTTCCCCACTGTATGTTCTTGCTCCTTTGTCATATATTAATTGACCATAAAAATGGGATTTATTTCTGCATTCTCTGTTCTGTTCTATTGATCTATGTGTCTATTTTGTGCCAGTATCATACTGTTTTGATCACTATATCTTTGTAGGATATCTTGAAATGTGGAATTTTGATACCTCCAGTTTTGTTCTTTTTCAAGATTGCTTTGGCTATTTGGGGTCTTTTGTGTTTCTGTACAATTTTTACTCTATTTTTTCTAGTTCTGTGAAAAGTATTATTGGTATTTTGATAAAGATTGCATTAAATCCATAGATTGCTCTGAGCAGTATGGACATTTTAGCAATACTAGTTCTTCCAATTCATGAGAATGGAATATCTGTCCATTTGTTTGTATCATCTTCAATTTGTTTCATCAGTGTTTTAAAATTTTCAGAGTATAGGTCTTTCACCTTCTTGGTTAAGTTTATTTTTAGGTATTTTCTTTTTGGTGCAATTGTAAATTAGATTGTTTTCTTAATTTTTTTCTGCTCTTTAATATTAATGTAAATAAATACAACAGATTTTTGTATCTTATGACTTTATTGAATTCATTTTCATTTATCAGTTCTGATAGATTTTGTGTGGAGTCTTCGGGGTTTTCTATATATGGTATCATATCATCTACAAATAGTAAAAGTTTTACTTATTGCCTATCAATATAAACACCTATTAATTCTTTTACTTGTCTGGCTGCTGGGACTAAGACTTCCAGTAATATGTTGAATAGAAGGGGTGAGAGTGGACACGCTTGTCTTGCCTTTGATCTTAGAGGAAAAGCTCTAGTTTTTTATCACTTAGTATGTTGTCAGCTGTGAGTTTTCATATAAGGCCTTTATTATATTGAGGTATGTTCCCTCTCAGCCTACTAGGTTGAGTGTTTTTATTATGAATGAATGTGGTACTTTATCAAATATTTCTTCTCCATCTATTGAGATATAATTTTTATCCTTTTATTAATGTGACATATCAATGTTGATTAGAGCAATGTATTCTTTAAGGCAAAGTTTTCTGAAATATATCTACGAACTACAGAAACATATCCAATTAAAATTTCAAATCTTATTGCCTTTTGGTCTGTAGTTTTTATTGTTGTTGTTACTATTACTGATTTTTTTTCATTCTTCTTACTTTGGATAGATAATTTTTTTAGCCTATGACTCTCTATTTATAATGCATTTATTGACCAAATCACAATATTATATATAAAATTTAAAATAGGGCAACTTTAATAATTATAGTTCATTAGGTTACTATAAAATCCATGAAGGCAAACTAATTCATGCTATGAAAAGAACATTGTTATCAGAGAGCCTGAGTGACCTCAGGAGATATTTTCATTTTATTTCAAAATTCAAATCTTTTAGTTCTGCCTTTTCCAAGAGTTTATAAATTAGCTCAGTATATCATGTAAAATATATCTTTCAAAAACAGTAAACCATTGCCTAACATCCTGTACATAAATTTTCTTACCTACAGATATAGAATTGAAAAATTCTAAACATACTAATATTTTCTACTGAGAAAGGGCAATAGCAAAGTTTGCATCCATTTACTAAGAAATATGCATAAAATGAGGTTTCCTTTTCAATTTTCACATGATTTGTGTATAAAAGGAGATGATCTCGATGAAAAAGATAAGGTTAACCTATATTTTACATAAATATGTTCACATTCTCCTTAGACTTCCCTTTTGAGATTTAATTTGAAAAGAAATATCTATGTAGAAACTTGCTAAATGAATTCCAATTTGTATGTAAGCACTTTCTCTATGCATACACAACAACAATGAAGGCAAATGGGATTTCAAGAAATCTGAAGCACAAAAACAAATACTCTAAAGCAAATACACAGAGTCAACAAATAGAATTAATAGGTTAAGTGTAAGAATACAAATTTGTAGACTACTTTTATGCCAGTAAGAAAATTATAAAGTAGAATCAGAGAAAATTATGCTTATTCTGGAATATATCTGAGATACTTAAAAAAACTTATAGAAGAAGATTTAGACATTTTCAATAGTTTAATGGTTTAATAGCTATCTACATTTCCTATCAGTAACCCATTAGAAATAAATCTAAAAACAAATCTTCTAAGCAATAAAATGCATCTCCAAACCAAACAGGAGTGGATAATTGTATTATATTGTCAACAAAATGATTATTTTAATAAAACATTATAAGTGAATACTTAAAAATAGAAGAACTTTTAGCTATGAAAACAATCTTATATATACATATATATGAAGTAATTAGATAAAAATTGACACTGTAATTTCTCAGCAATTAAATGTCACTCAAGGAAATAAAAAGCTATTGGGCAACTGCCTAGATATACCAATTGACTAGACTGAAATACTCAGATTCCTTATGCCTGTTTCTATGAGGTAAAGTAAATGCTACACAGTAAAATAAGAAATAATTGCATTACTCACATTGCCATATTGCTCATTTAATGTGCAAAGATACTGGTTACAGAACAACAGCATGTTGGGACATACAAACGTGAAAGTTAATTGGGCATGTATGAGGTAGAGAAAATGACATATAAGGGAATGTTACAGGATATTTAAGGAACATGTACTCTGAAAACTATAAAACATTGATGAAAGGAATAGAAAACAATACAAATGAAAAGATATTTCATGCTCATGGATTAGGAGAATTAATGTCAAAATGTCCATACTACCCAGAGAAATCTACAGATTCAGCAATCCCTATCAAAATATCAGCTGTACTCTTCACAGAACTATAACAAATAATGCTAAAATATGTATGGAACCATAAAGGTTCCCAAATAGCTAGAGCAATATTGAAAAGGAACAAAACTAGAGGTATCACAATCACAGACTTCAAGATATCCTACAAAGCTGTAGTGTTCCAAACAGTATGCTACTGGAACAAAAATAGACACATTGGTCAACAGAAAAGAATATAGAACCTGGAAATAAACCCATGATTATATGCTCAATTAATCTTTGACAAAAGGAGAAAGAATATGCAATGGGAAAAACAATCTTTCTAATAAATAGCACTGGGAAATAAAGACAGCTACCTGCAAAATAGTGAAAATGGGCCCCCTTCTTACACACAAAAAAATAACCTCCAATAGATTAGGTACCTAAACATGAGACCTGAAACCAGAAAAGCTTTAGAAGAGAGCACAGGCAGTAATTTCTCTGACAGTGGCCATAGCAACATTTTATTTTGGATATGTCTCCTGAGACAAGAGAAACAAAAGCAAAAATAAGCTATTGAGACTATATCAAAATAAAAATCTGTGCAGCAAAGAAAACAACCAACAAAACTAAAAGACAACCTACTAAATGGGAGAAGATTTGCAAATGACATATCTGAGTGTGTTAGCATTCAGAATATATTAGAACTTATATGTCAACACCAAAAAAAAAAAACCCAAATAAGTCAATTTAAAAAATGGGCAAAGACATGAACAGACATTTCTCTGATGAAGATATACAGATGGCCGACAAACACACAAAAAGAGCTCAATATCACTGATCATGAGGGAAAAGCAAGTCAAAACCACAATGAGATATCACTTCACACCTGTCAGAATGACTATAGTCAACAGCACAAGAAACAAGTGTTGGCAAGGATGTGGAGAAAAAAGGAACACTTCCATACTATTGGTGAGAATGCAAACTGGTGCAGCTATTGTGGAAAACAGTATGGAATTTCCTCAAAAAAATAGGATTACCATATGATCCAATAATTCTGCTATTGTCTATTTACCCACAGGATATGAAAATACTTATCAATCAGAGAAAGACAAATACAATTTAACTTATGTGGAATTTAAGAAACAAAACAAAGAAGCATGGGGAAAAAGAGAGAAAGAGAGAGAGAGGCAAACCAAGAAACAGACTCAAGTATGAAGAACTAACTGATGGTTACTAGAGGGGAGGTTGGTAAGGATATGGGTTAAATAGGTGATGGGGATTAAGGCATGTACTTGTGATGAGCACCATATGTTTTATGTAAGTATTGAACCATTAATTTGTACATCTGAAACTAATATTACACTTTATGTTAACTAACTGGAATTTAAATAAACACGTGAAGACAAAAATCTGCAAAAAACCTACCACAAAAAGACTTAATTATAGAGAACAAACTGAAGGTTACCAGAGGGAAGTTGGGTGGAGGATGGGTAAAATAGGTATACAAGATTAAGAATGCATTTATGATTAGCACTTAGTATAGAACTGTTGAATCAGTATACTGTACACCTAAAACTAATGTAAGAATGTAACCAAATTAAACACCAGTGATAAGTTAATATTCATAATGGCAAGTGGAATACAAAGAAACCTAATTAATAATGACAATGCTTAATTAATAAATCCCCTTATAAAATATAGCTTACAACATTGTGGTTCAAACTCAAATACTGAGATGGCACTCGACTATATTAGAGGTTCTTGTACCACCATTTGAGAAACACTATACACAAAGGCAAGTTTAAGCATGTGATTTCAAAAATTGAAACAAGTACAAATACAGAAACATAAAGTAATACTAAGCTATTTAAACATTTATTAGAGTGAATACATTTTTTTTGAGAGAGAGAGAGAGTACACAGGCATAAATAGGGGTGGGGAGGGGCAGAGGGAGAGAAAGAGAGAGAATTTTAAGCAGGCTCCATTCTCAGTGCTGAGCCTGATGTGGCCTTCATCTCACAATCCTGAGATCACGAAAGTATCAAGAGTTGGATACTTAACCAACTAGGTGCCCCCAGTTAGTGGAGTGCATAAAAGGAAAGAATGCTGTATCATGAGTCAGGAAATTTGGGTTCTGATCTATCTCATGTTAACTATGATATTGAGAGGGTCTCAGGGTCTTTTCTACAACTTCTTCATCTCTAAATGCAAATTTGAATTTATTGATCTCCATGGTCTCTTCCAATTACAAAACTTTTTTGAGTCTTCACAAATTGTCTTGGATCACATATTAAAATAAGCAAGAATGTAAAAGAAACTTTGGCTCATAACAAACTACATGTGGTTAAGACACACATGTGGATTAATTATATTAATTTCTGTCTAAAAGGAAGTAATTATTGATTCTGAAAATAGAAATTGGTTTGGAAGAGTTTATACATAATAATTTATTCATTTACCTTCTGACATAATTAGAATATGAAAAATAATTTATAATTTTTGATATTGTAAGAAATATTTAAATATGTCTAGATTTACTAGAATATGAAAAATAATTTATAATTTTTGATATTGTAAGAAATCTTTAAATATGTCTAGATTTACAGAAAATGCAAAGATAGTTAAGAGTTCTTGTATATTCTTTTTTTTTTAAGATTTTATTTATTTACTCATAGAGACACACTGAGAGAGAGAGAGGCAGAGACACAGGCAGAAGGAGAAGCAAGCTCCATGCAGGGAGCCCGACATGGGACTCGATGCCGGGACTCCTGGATCACGCCCCAGGCTGCAGGCAGCGCTAAACTGCTGCGCCACTGGGGCTGCTCGAGTTCTTGTATATTCTTTATCAAACTTTTCCCACAGCTATCATCGTATGCAACTACTTTATATTTATCAAAACTAAGAAACTAAGATAGGCACAATACTATTGACTATGTATTTTTTATTTCATAAATTTTTGCACTAATATTCTTTTTATATTCCAGGATCCAATCCAGAATGGTGCATTTTTAGTTATCTTTCTCATGTTTTGTTTGTGATTTTTTATTTTTGGTTTTTAGTTTTTCCTTGTTTCTCAAGACCTTTGCACCTCTGAAGAACACTAATCAAGTATTTTATAGAATATATCTCAATATGGGTATCCTTTTTTTAATAATTAGACTGGAATTATGGATTTTGAGGAAGAATGCCACTGAGGTGAAAATTATATTACCAGTACACAAAATATTAACTTATCCCTGGTGTTTAGCTTGGTTAAGGAGTGTGTTTTTTGGGGATCCCTGGGTGGCTCAGCGGTTCGGCGCCTCCCTTTGGCCCAGGGCCTGATCCTGGAGACCCGGGATCAAATCCCACGCCGGGCTCCCGGTGCATGGAGCCTGCTTCTCCCTCTGCCTTTCTCTCTCTCTCTCTCTCTCTCTCTCTCTCTCTCTCTCTCTCTCTCTCACACACATGAATAAATAAATAAAAATCTTAAAAAAAGGAGTGTGTTTTTCAAGTTTCTTCACTGTATTGGTACTATTTTTCTGTTTCTATACTCTGTTACTTAGAAGCAAGTCACTGAGTCCAACTCACTGGAGACACTTCTAACTAATATGACAAATTTTTGTCAAATGGTTCTAAAAACATAATTACAAAGCCTTTATGTATTAAATAAAAATCTTCTATTTGAACCCCCTGTACAGTATTTTACATACATTTCCCTATAAAGGAATAACCACATTAAGTAGTTACTATATGTGTTTCAATAGGAAAAGGTAGACTTCCCCACATATCTCTGATTTCTTACCAATGCTAAAACGAATATCAAGAAGCTAGTCATCTTGAAGAAGGTCAAAAGCATGAGGATATACCCAGTACCTGATTTTTACAGTAAGTAAACTACTTCCAAAGTGTCAGGTGCTTTTGAAAGGCAAATCAATTCTTATAGAATATGAGAATACATTTAGTATCAGAAGCATTACTTTACTCCCATGGCCTTAAATTATTGTTTGATGCAATGTCTAAAAGTACCTAATTTGCCTGCAGGTAGCAGCTTGCTCACTGGAAAAAATGAGTGTTTTTTATTTCAAATATATTTTTGTTGCATTAGGCAGTAATTTCCCAAATTATAGGTTAAACTTACTTGTGTATCATAGGAAAGTCTCTCAGGAAACTAGAAATGTTGCCATATATTTATATATTCATTTGTGTATTGATTTTTCCACTTATACAATTTTGGGAAAAGTAGAAATGAACACCAGAGATAATAAAGTAAAATCTTTGCATTAGTATCGTAGAAATTCTTGAGAAATTCATTGAAAATATTTTTTATTTTCTTCTCCCATTCCCATGAAATGAACCTCCCTCCCCCCCAACATATATATGAACAAATTCCCTATTTCTGTTACAAGTTGCTGATCAATATTACAAATATATTTGGCATCAGCTTTGAAATCACCTTTACCAAATTGAATCAATTATCTATCAAGTTTTACATATTCTTTTCAAAATAGTATTTAATTTAGCCCTATGTTTATATTCTATTGACTATCCCTTAGTTTAGGTCCTCAAAAGAGCTTTCAAAATATTTTTCTTTCTAACAGAATCCTTTCCTCAGTCTCTCTTACCATTTCTTTGATACCCTGTGATTAAATGATATTCCAAACATTGTCTGAAATATATAAGTTGTGTTAATTATTTAAAGGTCCTCCTCTATTTATAAAGTACAATCTCAGTTATGTTAATGTCTTACTGCTTAGTGCCTCCTTAAATTGTAGTGGATATTTCTAACTTTCTTATGCCTTACATGCTTTTCTCTTTCTTCCTTGTCTTTTCCCCTACCCTCAGTTCTAATCATGTTAGTTATAGCACACACAGTCTTTTAAAAGAGACGTTCTATATCCTTGACTTTGTGTCAATTAGTTTAGAATTTAATATCTGATCTAATCTAAGTTAATTGTTTTTATTCATCACTATAGCCATGGTTAACTGATCAAAGAATAGACCTTGTCACAAACTGGGACAACTGCAATCTTTCCCCAGTTTTGGACTTATAACCAAAGAAAGGAAATACTAAACCTTCTCCACTGACAAATATGGACAAATGTGGACATATCATCAATAGATGATTCTGGTTATATTTTCTGCCATTTGTATAAAGACAGTATGAGAAAATAAAGCCAAAAGAGTGAAGTAAATATGTAAAAGGGAGAGACTTGGTAGCATCCTTGTTCTGGGAACCTGGGCTTGAAAATGTGAAGACTGTCAAGAGAAGCCTAACCAAACCATAAAGAGTCTGATAAAAGATTCACTTGGACATTAGATGTCATCTCAAACACATCTATCACCTACTGTTCCCTGCTGTTCCCACTAGAACTCTCAACTGTCAGTTTGTTTGCCTTACTTATCCAGACTAAAATCCCAAATGAAACTGTCTGACTGCCCATATAGGACATAGATGTGCATATTGGTTACCAAGACTTGAGGAGAACAAATTTTTGATCTCAGAGGTAAATCCCATCTCTCACCATAAGTCACACAATGACAGATGCCCAATAATAAAAAGTTCATAGGCTAATAGATAAAATAAATATCCAATACTTAGTCTTTCAATTATTTTTTCCTTTTCTGCCTAAGCTAGTTGCAGGTATTTCTAGTCCAAAATTCATGTCAATACATTAATCATATAATCAATAAGTAGCTAACATGCCTTAAGAATCTAGTATGTGCTGGATACTTCATATTCATTATTTCATTTAATTGTCCTAAAAGCCTAATGAAATAAGTGTTATTCTTCCCAGTTTTACAAATAAAGAAATGGAGAGAGGATTAGAGACGTTAAATAATTTGTCATAGACTAAACAATCAAATAATGAAAATGCAGTGATTTAAATCCAAGTTTTTAACTTTTTATGTGATGTAACTTTTTTTAGATTCATTTATTTGAGAAAGAGAGAGAGAGAGCATGAGCAGGGGGAGTGGTAGAGGGAGAGGGAAAAGGAAAGAATCCCAAGAAGACTCTCCACTGAATGCAGAGACCAATAGGGAGTTTGATTTCACAACCCTAAGATCATGACCTGAACCAAAATTCTGATTGTTGCTTCCACCAAGTAACCTCCCAGTCACCCTAATTTATTATTCACTGAGCAACTTGGTTTCTGGTTCACTGCCTTCCTTTCTACTTATATCCCTATGTCTTGGCCACCCAAATGGATGACTACCTTGGTCTCTTGTTTATTTATCCTCTGAGCATTATCAGCCTTTCCTTCCATCCTACATTTGTCACACACTCACTTTCTAGATATACCCTGTATCTTGTCATTGACTGTAATGAGTTTAAAATCCAAATTTATTTATTTGTAAGAATTTATTTATTTGAGAGTGCAGGGGAGAGAAAGAGAGAGCATGACCAGGAGGGGCAGAGGGAGAGGGAAAGAGAATCTCCAGCAGACTCTGCAGTGAGCATGGGGTTTGATGCAGTGCTCAATCCCACAACCTTAAGATCATGACCTGAGTCAAAACCAAGAGTCAGATGCCTAACCAACAGTATTACCCAAGTGCCTCTTAAAATTTAAATTTAAACATTTGACCCTCTCTCCTTCCTTTTCACTTATTTTGTACATTTAATAATAATAATAATAATAATAATAATAAATAATAATAATAATAAAGGTGTGAAGTCCAAGAGTGGATAGTTCAATAAGGAAACCAAAGCTATATTCTAATATTGTTGGTATTTTTTTGCTAACCACCACAACAGTTTTCTTTATGTATTAGTTATCCAGACAGGGATTGATGGAGAGTGATTGATAGAGTCACTGAAAAAAATCTATTGATTTTTTAAAAAGGTTGTATTATGGGATGCCTTGGTGGCTCAGTGGTTTAGTGCTAACACTACACCAAACCACCAAAGTGGTTCCTGCCCAAAAGGGCAAGATCCACCCACCCAACATTCCCCCAAAAACTATGGCTTGGCCTCGTAGCCAGCTGCACTGAAGGCCAGCCCCACCTACCAGCACTAGCATAGTAGTTGTGGTTTAGCTACAATTGCATGAAATTGCATGTAGCCTACACAGGGGATACCACTGGAGCATCTGGGTCTAGTTACCAGGGAGGTTTTCAGTTCTGGAGCTGACAGGAAACTCTATATGAAGCCAGTATCCTTAAGACCAGGAGACATAGCTGAGCTTCCCAACACATAAAAGCAAAGAATGAGAGTTAGACATAATAAGGAGATAGAGGACTATGTTCCAAATTAAAACAAAACAAAACACTAAGTTTCACAAAGCAATTAAATGAAATTGAGGTAAGCTGTCTGACAAAAAACTGAAAGTAACCTTGATAAAGATCCTTACAGAGGTATTGATGAAAAGATAAACAAATTGAGAAAACAACAAAAAAAGAAGGAATCACAGCTAAAGATTAAAATGACTGAAATGAATAATAGGCTGGGGGAATTTATGGCTTATTACACAGAAGAATACATAAACACTTTGGAAAACAGGGCAGGATAAGTCTCTAAAATGAACAGCAAAAATTAAAACAATCATTTTAAAACATGAAGCTATATTAAGAGACCTCTTGACAATATCAATTGTACTAGTACTTGCATTGAAGGAGTCTCAGAAAAAGACTTAAAAAAAGTGGCAAAAAACTTATTTAAAGAAATAAAGGCTGAAAAATCCCTTAAGTTGGAGAAGGAAACATATATGTGTCCAGGAAGCAGAGTCACAACCAAAATGTACCCAAAGAGATCTACACCAAGACACAAAATTATTAAATAATCAAAAATTAAAGATAGAGAGATATCCATAACAAACTAGTGAAAAAAAACTGGATACATATGAGATAAACCCCATAATTCTAGAAGATGATTTTTCAGCAAAAATTGTAGGACAGAAGGGAATTGCAAGATATATTCAAAGAGCTGAAAAGGAGAAAGCTACAACCAAGACTACTTTACCAGCAAGTTTATGTCTCAGAATTGAAGGAAAGTTTTCCACACAAATAAAATCTACCTGACAAAAGATGTTGAAGGGACAGAAATAGAAAAGAGGCCATAATTAAAAGCTTATGAAAGAAAAAAATCTCACGGGTAAAAGCAAACATATAGTAAAGGTAGTAGATAAAGCTAGTATGGAGTTTAAAAGACAAAAGTAGTAAAAACAATTTCCACCATGATTATTAAGAATTACACAAATGTAAAAATATAATATCAAAAACAGAATAACTGGGGAAGGGTAAAAATAAGCACATTCAAAATGTGTTTCTTCTTTTTGTATATTTTTTATTGGAGTTCAATTTGCCAACATATAGCATAACACCCAGTGCTCATCCTGTCAAGTGCCCCCCTCAGTGCCCATCACCCAGTCACCCCATCCCCCGCCCACCTCCCATTCCACCAATCCTTGTTTGTTTCCCAGAGTTAGGAGTCTCTCATATTCTGTCAACCTCATTGATATTTACCACTCATTTTCTCTGCTTGCCCTTTTGTTCCCTTTCACTATTTTTTATATTCCCCAAATGAATGAGACCATATAATGTTTGTCCTTCTCCAATTGACTTACTTCATTCAGCATAATACCCTCCAGTTCTATCCACGTTAAAGCAAATGGTGGGTATTTGTCATTTCTAATGGCTGAGTAATATTCCATTGTATACATAGACCACATCTTCGTTATCCATCCATCTTTCAATGGGCACTGAAGCTCCTTCCACAGTTTGGCTACTGTGGACATTGCTGCTATAAACATCGGGGTGCAGGTGTCCCGGCGTTTCATTGCATCTGAATCTTTGGGGTAAATCCCCAGCAGTGCAATTGCTGAGTTGTAGGGCAGTTCTATTTTTAACTCTTTGAGGAACCTCCACACAGTTTTCCAGAGTGGCTGTACCATTCCCACCAACAGTGCAGAGGGTTCCCCCTTCTCTTTTATATATATATATATATATATATATATATATATATATATATATATATATATAATTTTTTTAAATTTTTATTTATTTTATGATAGTCACACACACAGAGACAGAGAGAGAGACAGAGAGAGAGAGACAGAGAGAGAGAGACAGAGACATAGGCAGAGGGAGAAGCAGGCTCCATGCACCGGGAGCCCGACGTGGGATCCGATCCGGGGTCTCCAGAATCGTGCCCTGGGCCAAAGGCAGGCGCAAACCGCTGCGCCACCCAGGGATCCTGGTTCCCCCTTCTCCACATCCTCTCCAACATTTGTTGTTTCCTGTCTTGTTAATTTTCCCCATTCTCACTGGTGTGAGGTGGTATCTCATTGTGGTTTTGATTTGTATTTCCCTGATGGCAAGTGATGCAGAGCATTTCCTTATGTGCATGTTGGCCATGTCTATGTCTTCCTCTGTGAGATTTCTCTTCATGTCTTTTGCCCATTTCATGATTGGATTGTTTGTTTCTTTGCGCTGAGTTTAATAAGTTTTTTATAGATCTTGGATACTAGCCTTTTATCTGATAGGTTATTTGCAAATATTTTCTCCCATTCTGTAGGCTGTCTTTTAGTTTTGTTGACTGTTTCTTTTGCTGTGCAGAAGCTCTTTACCTTAAGTCCCAATAATTCATTTTTGCTTTTGTTTCCTTTGCATTCATAGATGTATCTTGCAAGAAGTTGCTGTGGCCAAGTTCAAAAAGGGTGTTGCCTGTGTTCTCCTCTAGGATTTTGATGGATTCTTGTCTCACATTTAGATCTTTCATCCATTTTGAGTTTATCTTTGTGTATGGTGTAAGAGAATGGTCTAGTTTCATTCTTCTGCACGTGTCCGTCCAATTTTCCCAGCACCATTTATTGAATAGACTGTCCTTTTTCCAGTGGATAGTCTTTCCTGCTTCGTTGAATATTAGTTGACCATAGAGTTGAGGGGCCATTTCTGGATTCTCTATTCTCTTCCATTGATCTATGTTCTTTTTTGCCAGTACCACACTGTCTTGATGACCACAACTTTGTAGTACAACCTGAAATCTGGCATTTTGATGCCCCTGGCTCTGGTTTTCTTTTTTAATATTCCCCAGGCTATTCTGGGTCTTTTCTGATTCCACACAAATCTTAAGATGATTTGTTTCAACTCTCTGAAGAAACTCCATGGTATTTTGATAGGGATTGCATTAAATGTGTAAATTGCCCTGGGTTAGCATCGACATTTTAACAATATTAATTCTTCTAATCCATGAGCATGGAATATTTTTCCATCTCTTTGAGTCTTCCTCAATTTCTTTCAGAAGTGTTCTTTAGTTTTTAGGGTATAGATCCTTTACCTCTTTGGTTAGATTTATTCTTAGGTATCTTATGCTTTTGGGTGCAAATGTAAATGGGATTGACTCCTTAATTTCTCTTTTCTCAGTCTCATGTTTAGTGTATAGAAATGCCACTGATTTCTGGGCATTGATTTTATATCCTGCCACACTGCCAAATTGCTGTATGAGTCCTAGCAATCTTGGGGTGGAATCTTTTGGGTTTTCTATGTGCAGTATCATGTCATCTGTGAAGAGGGGGAATTTGACTTCTTCTTTGCCATTTTGAATGCCTTTTATTTCTTTTTGTTGCCTGATTGCTTCTGGGACTTCAAGTACTATGTTGAATAGCAGTGGTGAGGGTGGACATCCTTGTCATGTTCCTGATCTTAGACGAATCCCAGTGTTTCCCCATTGATAGAGATGGTTGCTGTGGGCTTTTTTAGATGGCTTTTAAGATGCTGAGGAATGTTCCATCTAACCCTACACTCTGAAGAATTTTGATCAGGAATGGATGCTGTATTTTGCCAAATGCTTTATCTGCAGCTATTAAGAGAATCCTATGGTTCTTGTTTTTTCTCTTGTTGGTATGATCTATCACGTTGATAGCTTAACTAGTGTTGAACGAGCCTTGCATCCTAGGGATAAATCCCACTTGGTCATGGTGAATAATCTTAATGTACTGTTGGATCCTATTGGCTAGTATTTTGGTGAGAATGTTTGCATCTATATTCATCAGAGATATTGGTCTATAATTCTCCTTTTTGATGGAGTCTTTGTCTGGTTTTAGAATTAAGGTGATGCTGGCCACATAGAACGACTTTGGAAGTATTCCATCCCTTTCTATCTTTCAGAACAGCTTTAGTAGAATAGGTATTGATTCTTCTTTAAATGTTTGATAGAATTCTCCTGGGAAGCCATCTGGCCCTGGACTTTTGTGTCTTGGGAGGTTTTTGATGACTGCTTCAATATCCTCTCTGGTTATTGGTCTGTTCAGGTTGTCTATTTCTTCCTGTTCCAGTTTTGGTAATTTGTGGCTCCAGAAATGCATCCATTTCTTCTAGATTGCCTAATTTATTGGCTTATAGCTGCTCATAATATGTTTTTAAAATCCTTTGTATTTCCTTGGTATTGGTGGTGATCTCTCCTTTTGCATTCATGATTTTATTAGAGTTTTTTCTCTTTTGTTTTTAATAAGGCTGGCTAATGGTTTATCTATCTTATTAATTCTTTCAAAGAACCAACTCCTGATTTTGTTGATGTGTTCTACAGTTCTGGTTTCTATTTCATTGAGTTCTGCTTGAGTCTTTATTAACTCTCTTCTTCTGCTGGGTGTAGGTTTTATTTGCTGTCCTTTCTGTTCTTTCTCCAGTTTAGGTGCAAGGTTAGTTTGTGTATTTGATTTTTTTTTCCAATTTTTTTGAGGGATACTTGTATTGTGATGTATTTCCCTCTCAGGACTGCTTTTGCTGTATCCTAAATATTTTGAAAGTTGCATCTTCATTCTCATCAGTTTCCATGAATCTTTTGAATTCTTCTCTAATTTCCTGGTTGACCTTTCATCTTTTAGCAGGATGGTCTTTAACCTCCACATGTTTGAATTTCTTCCAAATTTCTTCTTGTGATTGAGTTCAAGTTTCAAAGCACTAGGGTCTGAAAATATGCAGGGGACAATCCCAATCTTTTGGTATCAGTTAAGACCTGATTTGTGACCCAGTATGTGGTCTATGCTGGAGAAAGTTCCATGTGCACTTGAGAAGAACGTGTATTTAGTTGTGTTTGGATGTAAAGTTCTGTAAATATGTGTGAAATTCATCTGGCCCAGTGTATCATTTAAAGCTCTTGTTTCTTTGGAGATGTTATGCTTAGAATAATTGTCATTTGCAGAAAGTGCCATGTTGAAGTCTCCCAGTATTAGTGTATTATTATCTAAGTATTTCTTCACTTTGGTTATTAATTGATTGATATACTTGGCAGCTCCCATATTAAGTGCATAAATATTCATGATTGTTAGGTCCTCTTGTTGGATATATCCTTTAAGTATGATATATTGTCCCTCTTCATCTCTCACTACAGTCTTTGGGATAAACTTTAATTTATCTGATATGAGGATTGCTACCCCTGTTTTCTTTTGAGGACTATTTGAATGGTAAATGGTTCTCCAACCTTTAATTTTCAGGCTGTAGGTGTCTTTAGGTCTAAAATGAGTCTCTTGTAGACAGCAAATAGATGGGTCTTGCTTTTTTATCAAGTCTGAAACCCTGCGTCTTTTGATGGGATCATTAAGCCCATTCACGTTCATAGTTACTATTGAAAGACATGAATTTAGTGTCATCATAATACCTATTTAGTCCCTGCTTTTGTGGCTGATTTCTTTGGGCTTCCTCTTTCTCTTACAGAGTCCCCCTTAATATTTCTTGCAGAGCTGGTTTGGTGGTCACATATTCTTTCAGTTTCTGCCTATCTTGGAAGCTCTTTATCTCTCCTTCTATTCTGAATGAGAGCTTTGCTGGATAAAGTATTCTTGGATGCACGTTCTTTTCATTTAGGACCCTGAATACATCTTGTCAGCCCTTTCTGGCATGCCAGGTCTCTGTGGAGAGGTCTGCTGTTAATCTAATATTTCTCCCCATATAAGTTAAGAATCTTGTCTCTTGCTGCTTTAAGGAATTTATCTTTATCTTTGAAATTTGCAAGTTTCACTATTAAATGTTGAGGTGTTGAATGGTTTTTATTGATTTTAGGGGGGGATCTCCTGGGTCTGAATGCCTGTTTCCCTCCCCAAATTAGGGAAGTTCTCAGCTATAATTTGTTCAAATACACTTTCTGGTCCTCTGACCCTTTTGGCGCCCTCTGGAATCCCAATTAAACATAGATTTTTTCCTTCTGAGGCTGTCATTTATTTCCCTTAACCTTTCCTCATGGTCTTTTAATTGTTTTTTTTTTTTTTTCCCTAGGCTTCCTTCCTTGCCATCAACTTGTCTTCTATGTCACTCACTCTTTCTTCTACCTCATTAACACTGGTCATTAGGACCTCCAGTTTGGATTGCATCTCATTGAATTGATTTTTAATTTCAGCCTGATTAGATCTAAATTCTGCAGTCATGAAGTCTCTTGAATCCTCTTTGCTTTTTTCCAGAGCCACTTGTAGCTTTATAATTGTGCTTTTGAATTGGTTTTCTGACGTCGAATTGTAATTCAAATTCTGTAACTCTGTGGGAGAGAGTACTGTTTCTGATTCTTTCTTTTGTGGTGAGTTCTTCTTTCTAGTCTTTTTGCTCAGTGCAGAGTGGCTAAAAATGAGTTGTACTGGAAATAGGAAGAAAAAAAAAGAAAAAGAAAAGAACAAAACAAGAAAAGAAAACAAGGAGGGTTATCCTCTGGTTCTATAAACTGTAAATCCTTTGACTTCCCCTGGATCTTTCCAGGGCTGCTCGGTCAAGATCTTGGTCTTCCCATTCTTCCAGCTGGTTTTCTGAGGGAGGGGCCTACTATCCTCATTCTCAGGTGTGTGCACCTAGGGAGAAGCCCCACCCCCTGCCAGGTGCATGGCACAGTGGGAGCTGTTTATCCTGTGAGGTCTCTGTTCCCTGGCAGCCCCACTCTGTCCCAGGCAAAGAGTGACACCAGGAGGGACAACAACAGTGGCTGCGGCCAGTTCTCTAGCCCTGGAGTCAGCTCCTGCAGTAACTACTGCAGTCTCACAGTCTGCACTGGCCTGGATGCTCCTGGGGCAGAGGGCACTGTCCTGTACTGCTTGGGGGCACCCGAGGCAGAAGCATCCTCACCATCCTGTGCCCTCCCTGCCTCCATCTGTCGGGGGTGGGGGAGTGCAGGATCCTGGGCTGTTTCCAGGTGCCTCGGGATCTGGGGCCTGTGCTGCTGGAATTGGGCTCCCGGGGCGCAGCTCCTGAAGGCAGCAGGGTGCAGCCCTCTCTGCCTGGAGCCGCAGCCTGAGCTTTTTCCCAAGGCACACTCTAGCCCTTTACCAATATTGGCCCACAGTGTGTGGTGTGCTCTCCCCTGGGCACACTTCCTCTGTTAGTGACCCAGGGAACCTGGAGGCTCCACTGTCCCCCCTGTGGTTTTGCCTATTTCCCTGCTTAGTGCCTTTCCATCTGGGAAGAATCCAGCGAGGATTTTTAAAGTTCCTGCTTCATGGGGCTGGGCTTTCCTGTCCTGGAGGCTCTCACCACCCAGCCTTAGCTGGCTCCCTGTAGGGACCCCTCTCCCACTTGATTCTTTTTTATTTTATTTTTTTCCATCTTGCTACCATGTTAGAAGCACAAACTCTTTTCTCTGTAGTGTTCCAGCTGTTCTCTCTTTAAATATCAGGTGGAATTCGTAGGTTTTCAGGATTATTTTGAAAGTTATCTAGGTAAATTGGTGGGGACAGGTGACTTGGGTACCCTACTCCTCCACCATCTTGCCTCACCCCCTCAGAATGTGTTTCAATTTAAGCAATCATCAACTTAAAATAGTCTGCTACATACACAGAATTTTATTTTTAAATCTTTTTTTTTAATTTTTTTTTAAATTTATTTATGATAGTCACACAGAGAGAGAGAGAGAGAGGCAGAGACACAGGCAGAGGGAGAAGCAGGCTCCATGCACCGGGAGCCCGATGTGGGATTCGATCCTGGGTCTCCAGGATCGCGCCCTGGGCCAAAGGCAGGCGCCAAACCGCTGCGCCACCAGGGATCCCATATACACAGAATTTTATATATGAAATGCATGGTAACCATGAACCAAAACCTATAATAGATACAAATAGTTATAAAAGAAAGAATCCAAACATAACACCAAAAAAAAAGTAATCATAACACAAAGGAAGAAAGCAAGAGAAGAACTACAAAACAACCAAAAAAAGTAATGAAATGTCAATAAGTACATGCCTATCATTATTTTAAATCTAAATGGACTAAATTCTCCAATAAAAGACATAGGGTAGCTGGGTAGCTGAATGGATTAAAATAAAAAAAAAGACCTACTATTATGTTGCCTACAAGTGACTCACTTCAGACCAAAGACAAGTACAGATTGAAAGTGAAATTATGGAAAAATATATTCTATGCAAATGGAAATGAAGGAACTAGACTAGTAGTACTTATATCAAATAAATAGACTTTAAAACAAAGTAACAAAAGACAAAGAAGGGCATTACATAATGATAAAAGGGGCAACTCAACAAGATGATACAGCAATTGTAAATATATGTGCAACCAGTATAAGGAAATCTAAATTAGTATAGTAAATATTAACAAACATAAAAGGAAAAATTGAAATGAATACAAAAATACTAGGGGACTTTAACACCCTATTTCTATCGATGTATACATAGTTCACCCAGACAGAGAATAAAGAAAACCAGGGCGTTAAATGACACATTAGGCCAGATGGAATAAATAGATATATACAGAACATTCCATTCAAAAAAAGAAGGAATACACAAGCTTATCAATGTACATGGAACATTCTCCAAGACAACAAATTAGGCCAAAAAACATGTCTCAATAAATTTAAAAAGATTGAAACATATCAAGCATTTCTGCTGACCATAACAATATGAGATTAGAAATCAATTATGAGAAAAAAATTTAAAAAATACATGAACACATGAAAGAAAGCTAAACAACAACATACTAATAAACAACTGATGGGTAAAACACACACACACACACACCCCACATTAAAAAGAAAATAAAAAATTACATGGAGACCAATAAAAATGGAAACACAATGTTCTAAAATTTATGGAACCAAACAAAAACAGTCCTAAGAGGGAAAGTTACAGAAATATAGAATTACTTCCAGAAAAAAGGAAATATCAAATTAAATTAATATTACACCTAAATAAATTTGAAAAAAATAGAAAGAGGGAAATAATAAACATCAGAATACAAATAAGTAAATTTGAGAATGAAAAAAAAATAGAGTAGAGAATAAAATCAATAGCTGAATCTTTGAAAATATAAATAAAATTGCTAAACCTTGAGGCAAGTCTCGCTAAGAAAGAGAGAGAGTCCATATCTGGGTTCTGTATTCTGTACCATTGATCTATTTGTCTGTTTTGTGCCAATACCACACTGTCTTGATGATTACAGCTTTATAAGAGAGCTTGAAGCCCAGAACTTCGACTCTATGGTCAACTAATCCTTGTCATAGCAGAAAAGAATATCCAATGGCAAAAAGAGAGTCTCTTCAACAAATGGTGTTGGGAAAATTGGATAGCCATGTGCAGAAGAATGAAACTGGATCATTTCATTGTACCACACACAAAAATAGACTCGAAATAGATGAAAGATCTAAATGTGAGACAGGAATTCATCAAAACCCTAAAGGAGAACACAGGCAGCAATCTTTGTGTGACCTTGGCTACAGCAACTTCTTACTAAACACTCTTCAAAGGCAAGGGAAACAAAGACAAAACTGAACTATAGAGACTTCACCAAGATAAAAACTTTTGCAAACAAAGGAAACAGTCAACAAAGCCAAAACACAACCTACCGAATGAGATAAGGTATTTGCAAATGACATTTCAGATAAAGAGCTAGTATCCAAAATCTGTAAAGAACTATCAAACTCAATGCCCCCAAACAAATAATCCGATTAAGAAATAGGCAGAAGACATGAACAGATATTTCTTCAAAGAAGACCCATAGAAATGGCCAACAGACACATGAAAAAATGCTCAACATCACTCAGCATCAGGAAAATACAAATCAAAACCACAAAGAGATACCACTCCATACCAGTCAGAATGGCTAAAATGAATAATTCAGGAAATGATAGATTTTGGCAAGGAAGCAGAGAAAGGGGAACCTTCTTGTACTTTTGGTGGGAATGCAAGCTGCTCTGGAAAACAGTATAGAGGTTCCTCAAGAAGTTAAAAATAGAACTACCCTACAACCCTGCAATTGTACTTAGTAAGCATTTACCCCAAAGATACAAATATAGTGATCTGAAGGGCACTTGCACGCCAATTTTTATAGCAACAATGTCCACAATAGCTAAACTATGGAAAGAGCCCAGATGTCCATTGACAGATGAATGGATAAAAAAGACGTGATATATATCTACAAAGGAATACTACTCAGCCATCAAAAAATGAAATCTTGACATTTACAAAACCATCGATGGAACTAGAGCATATTATGCTAACAAAATAAGTCAATCAAAGAAAGACAATTATCCTATGATATCACATATATGTGGAATTTAGAGAAACAAAACAGGATCACAGGGGAAGAGAGGAAAAAATAAAACAAGATGAAATCAGAGAGGGAGGCAAACCTAAGATACTCTTAATCATAGGAAACAAACTGAGGATTGCTGGAGGGTTAGGCATAGGGGGATGGAGTACCCAGGACATTAAAAAAGGGCATGTGATGTAATGAGCACAGGGTATTATATAAGACTGATGAATCACTAACCTCTACCTTTGATAATACCAGTGGAATGGAAGAATCAGTATTGGTAAATGTCCACACTACCCAAGGAAAATACAGATTCAATGCAATCCCTATCAAATACCAACAGCATTGTTCACAGAACTAGAACAAATGATTCTAAAACTTGTTGAAAACCACAAATGATCCCACGTAGCCAAAGCAATCTTGAGAAAGAAGAACAAAACTGGTGGTAACATGCTCCCTGATTGATAACTATACTACAAAGTTATAGTAAATAGAACAGTATGGTATTGGCACAGAAATAGACACATAAATCAAAGGAACAGAATAAAGTACCCAGAAATAGTCTATACTTATATAATCAACATATAACAAATGAAGTAAAATTATACAATGGGGAAAAGAGAGTCACTTCAATAAACGGTGTTAGGAAAATTGGACAGCCACATGCAAAAGTCTGAAACTAGACCGCTTTCTCAAACCATATATGAAAATGGATATAAAACCTAAATGTAACATCTAAAACCATAAAACTCCTAAAAGAAAACATAGGTTGTAAACTTGGATATTGGCCCTAGCGATAATTGTTTTGGATCTGTTTCTTCAGGCAAGGACAACAAAAACAAATATGCAAATGGAACTACATCAAACCAAAATAATCTTTTCACAGTGAAGGAAACCATCAACAAAATGAAAGGGCACCTTACTGTATGGGAGAAGATATTTTGCACATGATGTATCTGATATGGTGTTAATATCCAAAATATGTAAATAATTCATAGCTCAACAACAAAAAACAATATTTGAAAATATACAGAGGGATCCATAGACATTTTCCTAAAGAAGACATACAGGTGAGCAAGAGACACATGAAAGATGCTCAACATCACTGATAATCAAGAAAATACAAATCAAAACCACAATGAGATTTTCCTTCACATCTGTCAGAATGGCTAATACTAAAAAGAGAAGAAATAACATATATTGGCAAAGATATGGAAAAAAGGAACCCCCGTGCACTGTTGGTAAGAATATAGATTGGCTTAGCCACTGTGGAAAACAGTATGGAAGTCCCTCAAAAAATTAAAAATAGAAATACCATATGATCCAGCAATTTTACTTTTGGCACTTATCTGAAGAAAACATAAACACTAATTTGAAAAGATATATGCACCCTTATGTTTATTACAGTATTATTTACAACAGCCAAGGTAAGGAAGCAACCTAAGTGTCCATTGTTAGATGAATACCTCAAAAAGATGCACACACAGAGAGCAATATTTTATTCCTTACAGTACTTGTATCCCATATAATTGGCACACACAAACACACAGTGGAATATTAGCCATAACAAAGGATGAAATCTTGCCATTTATCAAAATATGGATGAACGTACAGGGTATTATGCTTAATGAAGTAAATCAAAGAAAGACAAGTGCCATGATTTAACTTTATGTAGAACCTAAAAAAAAAATGAAACAAGCAAACAAAACAGAAACAGAGTCATAAGTACAGAAAATTGGTAGTTACCAGAAGAAGGGCGGGGTTAGGAACAGGTGAAACAGATGAAGAGGATTAATATGTATAAACTTCCCAGTTATAAAATAAGTGTCATATGGACATAAAGTACAGCCTAGGGGATATAGTCAATGATATTGTAATAGCTTTATATGGAGACAGATGGTGACTAGACTTATTGTGGTCATCATTTCATAATGTATATAAATGTCAAATCACTGTGTTGTACACCTAAAACTACTATAATGTGGTATGTCAATTCTACTTCAGTTTTTAAAAATTGCCATGTTTTTCAATGGAGTTGAGTGAAGCACAGAGATACAAAATGTGCCAGAGAGGATAATTTTGATTTCTGGCTTGAATATTGTGTGGAAAGTCCGTAATAATGAAATCACTCAGATAATATTCATAATTTAGAGAAAGTGATCTTGAGGTAGTGCTTATACTGAAAGAAAAATGGATATCTGTGTCTGCAAATAACTGGCTACAAATTTTGGAAAAGTTACTTTAATAAAATCCAACAATGAAGAGTATTCTGTGCTGTGACCACTCAGCAGAAAGAGAATGTAAAAAAACTTCTAGGTTTTTAATGATATCTTTCATTTTACAAGAGAGAGGGAGGCAATGAAATAGGATGAGGTAAGGTGATGAATGTCAGAAATACAATATTGAGTGCAAGAAGCCAGACACAAATGATATATACTATATGATTCCTTTTCTATAAATTCAAATATAATAAACCAATCTCTGGCCTTAAAAAAACAGGATATTATTTACCCTTGGAGGTAGTGACATGGTGGGGACACAAGGAGGCCTCTGTGACACTAGGGGATGTTCTATTTCCAGATTAGGGTAATATGGTTACATGCATGTGTTTATTTTGTGAACATTCATCTGATTGAATACTTAGAAAATTTGTGCAATTTTCTATATGTGAATTTCTTCAATGAAAATTTTAATGAAATAGACTTTTAAATTTATAATTCTGTAAGTATACCAGGAAGAAAAAAAGAACATAAATGGATATATGTCAAAATAAGAGGCAAGAACAGGAGAAGAATGAAAATGACATTAGATCAACGCATTATGGAAAAAAGGAAATTGAGCAACTTTATTCATCTTCTCAGTCTTATCTCTGAGGTCCACCTGGACAAGCAAGGCAGTGCTTCCAGAGCACAGGAACTTGCATATTATTTGCACATATTTTGTGCCTCAGAGCACAGGGAAAAGAGCAGAAACACTAAAACCTGATTCTCTTCCCCTCTGATCTATGTTACTTATTTGCCATACTCAATAGGAACTTACTTTGAAAGGAGCTTGAGTAGTATAGTTCAAAGGGGTCAGATTTTCAGATAAAAGCATATATAAAGAGTAGATCTGGATGTACAAATAAAAATAATCATAGAGGAGAATTGGACAACTAGTGAAATGTCCTGATGCTAAGACTTGGTATACCTACTGTTACAAATAAATACAATGGCATTTCTTGGTATGCTTACTTGGTTTGCTTGCTATAGGTAGCAGGACAGAACTGATACAATGCTTTCTGAATTCCAGAAGACTGCTGTGAGTCAACAAAGCTCTGGGATTGACTGGAAGTCCAGAACTTTCACATGGCTTGAGGTCTGTAAGTAGTGGATGGTTGTGACTCTATACATTTTGTCTTGTTTAATTTGGCTTTCATGCCTGCTGTTTCATCACAGATTATCCCCCCTTAGCTACTGTTCTTTCAAAGATGTCTTCCTAAATTAAGATGCCACTGCTGAACTGCCAACAGCTGGAAATGTGTATTTAATTGTTCTTCCAGGAGAGAAAATATGTTGCACCCATCCCATTGGGACCATTGCCTTGCTTTCCTGGGATGGCTGACCGCACTTAATGGAGCGATTTGTGTTGGTAGAACAGCTTTGTTGTTGATGTTGATTTTTTTTTCATGCAAAGCTAATTGCTTCATACAATTAGATCCATAACCTTGTGCAATTAACAATTTTCTAAACAACTGAAAATCAACCTATAACCTTTTACTTAATGGTGAGAATTCAGTGTGATTCTCACTCATTAAATGAAAGACTTAAGATAACTTCTAAAAAATAAACTATTTTGGTTTCCTGTTTTAATTTTAATTATAAACTGAGTGTCTGTTTTATTTGTACTATATATACAAACACCTTTAATTTTTTTATACTTCCATTTTCTTTTCTGTTTTATAGAAGACTATGTTTATGTTTCTCCCAAGGCTTTATTCCTCTAAAATTAATAATGATAATATCTTTAAATATTGATTTTTTTATAATAGGGAATTGAAGAGTATGTAGCTTTACCCAATATATATTTATGGTTTTTCAATACACTATACTATAGAAATCCTGAGTCACTTTGAATATTATTATTTTCCCCCCTAATATCTTTGATGAAAACACATGCAGAAATCCTTAATATAATTTTAACAAAACAAATCAGAATACATTAAAAAATAATTCACCATGATCAAGAAAGATTTTTTCCAGGGATGCAAGGATGATTTAAAATTCATGAATCAATCAACATGACACATTACTGTGACTAGAGAAAGGATAAAAGTCATATGACCTTTTCAAAAAAATCATTTGACAAAGTACAGCATCCTTTTATGATTAAAACTCTCAGCAAAGTATGTTTAGAGGGAACATACCTCAGCTTCAAAAAGGCCATATATGGGATCCCTGGGTGGCGCAGCGGTTTGGCGCCTGCCTTTGGCCCAGGGCGCGATCCTGGAGACCCGGGATCGAATCCCACGTCGGGTTCCCGGCATGGAGCCTGCTTCTCCCTCTGCCCGTGTCTCTGCCTCTCTCTCTCTCTCTGTGACTATCGTAAATAAATAAAAATTTAAAAAAAATCTATAAAAAAAACAAAGAAAACAAAAAGGCCATATATGAAGATCCCACAGCTAACATCATACTCAATGGTGAAAAACTGAGATCTTTCCTCAAGATCAGGAACAGACAAGGATGTCCACTCTCACTACTTTTATTCAACATAGTACTAGAAGTCCTAGCCAAAGCAATCAAACAGGAAGAAATAAAAGGCATCTAAATTGTAAAGGAAGAAGTAAAACTTTCACTATTTGCAGAAAACATGCTACTGTACACAGAAAACCCTAAAGACTCCATAAAAAACTACCAGAAATGATAAATGAATTCAGTGAAGTTGAAGGATACAAATTTGATATACAGAAATCTGTTGCATTTCTGTACAGTAATAATGAAGTAACAGAAACAGAATGTAAGAAAGCATTCCCATTTATAATTATACAAAAAAAGAATAAAATAAAAAAAATAAATGGTACTTGGGTGGCCCAGCCAGTTAGCTGTCTGACACTTGATTCAGCTCAGATCATCATCTTGGAGTTGTGAGATCAAGCCTCAGTTCCATGCTCAGGGTAGAATCTGCTTGAGAGTGTCTCTCTCTCTCCCTTTTTCCTACCCTTCTTCCTACTCACTGCTCACTCTCCCTCTAAATAAGAGGCACATGAGACACACACACACACAGAGAGAAGCAGAGACGGAGAAAGGGGGGGGGGGAAGCAGGCTCCATGCAGGGAGCCCAATGTGGAACTTGATCCTGGGACCACGGGATCACATTCTGAGTTGAAGGCAGACACTCAACCACTGAGCTACCCATGCACCCCAAATAAATACATAATAAAAAAAACCCTCAACCAAGGAGATAAAGGTGAAAAACACTCTGAAATCTATAAAGCATCAAGGAAGTAAATTAAAAATACACAGGTAAATGGAAAGATATTCCATGCTCATAGATTGGGAGAACAAATGTTCAAATGTCCATACTACCCAGGGCAATCTACATATGCAATGCAATCCTTATCAAAATGTTAACTTTTTTTTCAGACAACTAGAACAAATAATACTAATATTTAATGGGACTACATACACACACACACACACACACAAAAAAAAAAAAACACATGCACACAACAAAAAAACCTCTGAATAGCCAAAGCAATCTTAAAAAGAGCAAAGCAGGAGGTATCACAATTCCACATTTCAAAATACACTACCAAGCTATAGTAATCAAGACAGTATGGTGCTGACACAAAAATAGACACATAGATCAATGGAACAGAATAGAGAGCTCAGAAATAAACATAACACTTATATGGTCAATTAATGTATGAAAAAGGAGGCAAAATATATAATAGCAAAAGGCAAATTGTGCTGGTAAAACTATACAGCTTCATGAAAATAATGAAATTGGAGCACTTACTTTCTAATACTATACACAAAAATGAACTAAAAATGGATTTAAAACCTAAAGATGAGTCCTGATGCCATAAAACCCCTAGAAACCACAAAACTCTGAGAAGAAAACATAGGCTGTAATGTATTTGACATCAGCCACAGAAACATTTTCTAGATAGGTCTGCCCAAGGAAGAGGGGGGAAAACCACAACTAAACTATTTGGAGTACACCCCCCCCCAAACAAAAGTTTTTGAATAGTGAAGGAAACCATTAACAAAATGACAAGGCAAACTACTGAATGGAAGAAGGTATTTGCAAGTGATATATTCAGTAAAGTGTCATTTTACAAAATATATAATCTTCTACAACTCACACCAAAATAACCCCGAACTAATCCAATTAAAAATGGACAGAGGACCTGAACAGACATTTTTCCCCAAAGAAAACATACAGATGGCCAATGGACACATGAAAAGATGTTCAACATTGCTAATCATCGGGAAAATGTAAATCAAAAGCACAATAAGAAATCATCTCTCACCTGTCACAAAGACCAAAATCATAAAGATCACAGATAATATATGTTGGTGAGAATATGAAGTTAAGGGAATGCTTGCTTGTGCACTGTTAGTGATTAGGAAACAGTATGGATTTTCCTCAAAAAATAAAAAATATTCCAGTAATTTCCTAAGGAGTATTTGATCCAGTAATTCCACTACTGGGTATTTATGAAAGAAGAATGAACACAATAATTTGAAAAGATATATGCATCCTGGCATTCACTGCAGCATTATTTACTATAGCCAAGATATGGAGCAACCCAAACGTCCATCCATAAATAAATGTATAAAGATATGGTATGTATATACAATGGGATACCACTCATCCATAAAGAAAAGTAAGATCTTACCATTTGCAACAATATGGATAGACCTAACATTATAATGCTAATTGAAATAAGTCAATCAGAGAAAGACACATACCACATAATTTTACTCATATGTGGAATTTGAGAAACAAGCAAAAATGAACAAAGGTAAAAAAGAGAAAATAATAACAACAACAAAACAGACTCAAATAGATATAAAAATTAGTGGTTGCCAGAAGGGAGGTGGGTGGGAGGAGGGGTAAAGTAAATAAAGCAGATCAAGTGTACACCTGAAACTAACATGATACTGTATGTTAATTATACTTCAATGATGAAGGAAAAATTTAGGCTCAGCAAGTTTGAAGTTTATAATGCAATATTGTTATCTATAATTGCTATGCTGTGCATGATATCACCACAACTTATTTACTTACTGGTTGCAATTTATATTCTGAAACTTGCAATTTATATATTTTTTTTATAAATTAATTTTTATTGGTGTTCAATTTACCAACATACAGAATAACACCCAGTGCTCATCCCGTCAAGTGTCCCCCTCCGTGCCCGTCACCCATTCACCCCCACCCCCCGCCCTCCTCCCCTTCCACCACCCCTAGTTCATTTCCCAGAGTTAGAAGTCTTTATGTTCTGTGTCCCTTTCTGATATCTCCCACACATTTCTTCTCCCTTCCCTTATATTCCCCTTCACTATTATTCATATTCCCCAAATGAATGAGAACATACACTGTTTGTCCTTCTCCGATTGACTTACTTCACTCAGCATAATACCCTCCAGTTCCATCCACGTTGAAGCAAATGGTGGGTATTTGTTGTTTCTAATGGCTGAGTAATATTCCATTGTATACATAAACCACATCTTCTTTATCCATTCATCTTTCGATGGGCACCGAGGCTCCTTCCACAGTTTGGCTATTGTGGACATGGCTGCTAGAAACATCGGGGTGCAGGTGCCCCGGCGTTTCATTGCATCTGAATCTTCGGGGTAAATCCCTAACAGTGCAATTGCTGGGTCGTAGGGCAGGTCTATTTTTAATTCTTTGAGGAACCTCCACACAGTTTTCCAGAGTGGCTGCACCAGTTCACATTCCCACCAACAGTGTAAGAGGGTTCCCTTTTCTCCGCATCCTCTCCAACATTTGTTGTTTCCTGCCTTATTAATTTTCCCCATTCTCACTGGTGTGAGGTGGTATCTCATTGTGGTTTTGATTTGTATTTCCCTGATGGCAAGTGATGCGGAGCATTTTCTCATGTGCATGTTGGCCATGTCTATGTCTTCCTCTGTGAGATTTCTCTTCATGTCTTTTGCCCATTTCATGATTGGATTGTTTGTTTCTTTGGTGTTGAGTTTAATAAGTTCTTTATAGATTTTGGAAACTAGCCCTTTATCTGATATGTTATTTGCAAATATCTTCTCCCATTCTGTAGGTTGTCTTTGAGTTTTGTTGACTGTATCCTTTGCTGTGCAAAAGCTTCTTATCTTGATGAAGTCCCAATAGTTCATTTTTGCTTTTGCAATTTATATTTTGAAACAATAACTCCCCAATTCTCCCAAATCCCCACCCTTGGTAATTACCATTCTACTCATTTTTTCAGAATTTGGCTTAACATTTCAAATATAAGTGGCATCAAACCACAATTGCCTTTCTTTGACTTTTCTCACTTAGCATAATGATTTCAAGATCCATCCACATTGTAATAAATAGCAGGATTTGCTTCCTTCTCATGGCTGAAAAACAATTCATTATGTATATATACACAATGTCGTCTTTACACATACATGCCTTGATTAACAGTTTGTTTCCATATCTTCGGTATTGTGAATAATGCTGCAATAAACATGGGAGTTCATATATCTTTTTAGATATCGTGTTTTAATTTTCTTTGGATATATACACCCAGGACTGGAATTGATGGATCATACGGTAGTTTTATATTTAATTGTTTTGAGAAACCTCTATATTCCTTTCCATAGTGATTGAACCAATTTTTATTTCCACCAATAATGCAGAAGGGCTCGATTTGTTCCACTTCCTTGCCAATGTATACTATCTTTTGTCTTCTTGATGATATTTATTTCGGCAGGTGTGAGGTGATATCTCATTGCGGTTTTTATTTGCATTTTCTTGATTAGTGCTTTCAATTATCTTTTCTTGTACTCTTTGGCCACATGAATATCTTCTTTGGAAAAATATCTATTTAGTTCTGCTAGTTCTTTAATTGTATTTATTATTATTAGCTATTGAGTTCTTTATGCATTTTGGATATTAATCCATTATCTGACATGCGATTTTCAAATATTTTCTCCATTTTGTAGCTTTCATTTTCAGTTTTATAAATTACTTCTTTTGCTAAGTGCAAAATTTAGCTTGATGTGGTCCTATTTATTGATTTTTGCTTTTGTTGCTTGTGCTTTTGGTGTCATATGTTAAAAACATCATTGCCAACCAATGTCAAGAAAATTTTTTCCCCTGTTTTTCCCTAGGAATTCTATAATATCATATCTTATGTGAAATCCTTTAAACCATTCTGAGGGTTTTTATTTGGGGGGGGCATGAGTTAATTTCTTTAAGTAATTCAAGATAGGGGTTCAATTTCATTTTTATCGAATGGTTATCCAGTTCTCCCAACACCGTTTGTTGAAGAAACTATCCTTTCCCTATTGAGAAGTCTTGGCTCCTTTGTCAAGTATTACTTGACCATAAATGTAGGGGTTTATTTTTGGACCTTCTAATCTCCTCTATTTGTTTATGTGTCTGTTTTTATGGTAGTACCATATCATTGTAATTACCACTGGTTGTAAAGTAAATTGGAATCAGAAACCATGATCCCTTTGGCTTTTTTTTCTCATGTTTGCTTTCAGAATTCAGAATTCTTTTGTGATTATTTACAAATTGTAGACTTTTTTTGCTATTTCTGTGAAAAATACAATTAAAATTATGACAGTGATTACCTTGAATTTATGGGTGGTTTTAGGTAGTATGAATATTTAAAAATATTCATGAACATGGGATAGTCTTCCGTTTGAGTTTCCTTCAATTTCTCTCATCAAAGTCCCATACTTTTTATTGTATACATCTTTCACTTCTTTGATTAAACTTATTCCTAAGTATTTGGCTGTTTTTTATTTTATTCACAGTGGGATTTTTTTAGATGTTTGATTGCTATTGCATAGAAATACAACTGACTTCTTTATGTTGAGTTTATATTCTGAAATTTTACCAATTTCATTAATAAGTTTAAACAGCTTTTTAGTTGATTTCAGGGTTTTACATATCATCATATCATCGCAAATAAACATTTTAATTGTTTTCTGATTTGGATACCTTTTATTTCTTTGTCTTTCCTAACTGCTCTACCTCTGACTTAGAAGTGCTATGTTAAACAAGAGTGATGAGAGTGGACACCTTGCTCTTATTCCTATTCTAAATATTTTTTTAATTTTTATTTATTTATGATAGGCACACAGTGAGAGAGAGAGAGGCAGAGACACAGGCAGAGGGAGAAGCAAGCTCCATGCACCGGGAGCCCGATGTGGGATTCGATCCCGTGTCTCCAGGATCGCGCCCTGGGCCAAAGGCAGGCGCCAAACCACTGCGCCACCTAGGGATCCCTCTTATTCCTATTCTAAGAAAAAAAATAACTTTCATTTTTTCATGATTTATTGTAATGTTACTTGTGGGTGTTTCATACATCGCCTTTATTTTGTTGAGGTATATTCCCCTATACCCAGTTTACTGAGGGTTTAATCATGAAATGTGTATTCTGTCAGTTGTTTTTTTCTACATCTCTTGAGATGATCATATAATTTTTATTGCATTATATTAAGGTGGTATATCACATTTATTCATATGCATATGTTGAATCATCCTTGCATACCAGGAATAAATCCCAGTTGATTGTAGTAAATAATTCTTTTGCTATATTGTTAATTTTGATTGCTAATATTTGGTAGAGAATTTTTATATTTTTATTAAATAAGAATACTGCTCTATAATTTCATTTTCTTGTAGTGTCTTTATCTAGTTTTGGTGTCAGACTGATACTAGCATTATTAAATCAGTTTGGAAGTATTCACACTTCAATTTTTGAGAAAATTTGAAAAGAATTGGCATTAATTCTTCTTTGAATATTTGATGGAATACACCAGTGAACCCATCTGGGTCTTAGAGTTTTCTGTGTTGGGAGATTTTGATTACTGATTAAATCTCCTTAGTTATTATTGCTTTTTAAAAATCTATCCAAATATTTTATGTGTTTTGATTGGAGAATTCAATTGATTCATGTTTAATGTAATTTTTAACAGGTGAGGACATACTAATGCCATTCTAATAGTGGTTTCTGGTTGCATTTAGTTCCTTTGCTCCTCTATCTCCCTTCCTTTGTAAATTGATGATTTTCTATAATGGTATGTTTTGATTTCCTTGTCTTTAACAATTGTGTATCTACTGTAAGTTTTAGCTCTGAGGAGTACTTAAAATATTTGACATAACAGTCTATTTTATGCTGATAATAATTTAATAAAAAGTACATACAAATGTGTAACCATCAACAAATTATTGCAGCTGTGGCCATTTTTAATATTTTTGTTCTTTACCACTATAGTAGAATAGTTAACATCTTCTCATATTGCAGTAGAGCATTTTGAATATGACAACATGATTACCTTTATCAGTGGGTTGTATAATTTTATATTTTCATGGTACTAATTAGCATCTTTTAATATCAGCTTGAAGAACTCCTTTCAATGTAGTAGTACTTGCTCTGCTTAATTGTACTTGATATATACAGTTACACCTCCATTTTATTGTACTTCAATTTATTGTGCTTCAGAGATACTGTAGTTTTTATAAATTGAAGTTGTTTAAGTTTTTCACATTAGTGCAGAAAGTAGTTTCAGATGAGGTGAAAATAGAAAAAGAACTAGACATAGAAGTGGAATTAAGTGGAATTAATTTAAAGATGTTAAACTGAATTGCTATAATCTCATGATAAAATTTGAAAGGATGAGGAGTTATTGCTTATGAATGGACAAAGAAATAGTTCCTTGGGACACAATCTATTACTTTTGAAGAGGCTGTGGAGGTTGATGAAATAACAACAAAGAATTTAGAATACTACATAAATTTAATTGATAAAGCAGCAGCAGGGTTCGAGAATTGACTTCAATTTTGAAAGAAATTCAACTGTGGGTAAAATGCTACCAAACAGCATTGCATGTTACAAAGGAATCCTTCATGAAATAATCAGTATGGCAAACTTTATTGTTGACTTATTGGAAGAAATTGTGACAGCCACTCCAAACTTCAGAAACCATTTTCTGATGGATCAGCAGTCATCAACATTGAGGCAAGACTCTCCATTTCCACTGAAAATTTAGATGATGGTTAGTATTTTGAGTAAAGTATTTTTAAATTAAGGAATGTACATCTTTAAAAAGTCACAATGCTATTGAACACTGAATAGACTACTGTATATGTAAGCATAACTTTTATATGTACTAAAAAATATCATTGACTTTTTTTTTTTTTTTTGGAAATGTCTGCTCTACCACAGTGGTCTGGAACTAAATCCACAATATCTCTGAGGTATGCATTTTTAAGGCAGATTTAGTGGTGATGAATTTTCTCAGATTTGTTTATTAGGGAAAGTATTTACCTCTTCCTTCATTTCTGTAGAAAAAACTTTCCTGGATAAAGTATTTTGGGTTGGCAGTTCTTTTCTTTTAGCATCTCAATTATATCGCAAGATTTCTGCTGAAAAATCTGCTAATTTTCTTATGAGTTCACTTGAATGGAGGATTTACTTTTTCTCTTACTACTTTTAAAAATTCTCCCTTTGATTTTAAACATTTTATTATAATGTTTATTGTTATAAATTACTTTAGATTAAAATTTTGTTGTTATGCATTAGCTTCATGAAGTTGGATGTCCAAATCTCTCCCCTTATCTCAAAAGTTCTCAGCTATTTTTCCTTTTAATAAGCATTTCCATTCTCCCTCTCTTACTCTTCTGGGACACCAACGGTACATATATTGTTTCTCTTGATGGTGTTTCATAAATCATGTAGGCTTTATCTTTTTTTTTCCATTTTTTTCCCTTTTTGCTCCTCTGATTAATTGAAATTGATGTGTCTCCTAATTTAATTTCCTTATGCTTGGGCAAGTCTGTCTTTGAAGTTCTTTACTGTATTCTTCAGTTTAGTCATCGTGTACATCTGCTCCAAAGTTTGGTTTGTTTGTTTGGTTCTTTTTTATGTTCTCCATTTATTTGTTGAGCTTCTTCTGTTTTTTTTTAATTTTTTATTTATTATTTATGATAGTCACAGAGAGAGAGAGAGAGAGAGAGAGAGAGAGAGAGAGAGAGAGAGAGACAGGCAGAGGGAGAAGCAGGCTCCATGCACCGGGAGCCCGACGTGGGATTCGATCCCGGGTCTCCAGGATCGCGCCCCGGGCCAAAGGCAGGCGCCAAACCGCTGCGCCACCCAGAGATCCCAGCTTCTGTTTTTGTGTTGTTTTCCTCATATTGCTAAATCACTTGTTCATATTCTCTTATAGCCGTCTGAGCATCTTCAGCACCACAATTATTTTGAAGATTTTGTAGGGAATTCCTGGATTTCCATTTCTGTGGGGATAATATTCCTTCATTGGAGTAATTTTTCCCTGATTCTTCATAATTTCTGTAGCCTCACACCAATGTTTGTGCATTTCAAGAAGCAGTCATCTCTTGCAGACTTTATCTTTAGCAAGGGAAATCTTAAATTTGCAAGTGGGAGCTTGCTGCAACATACGTCATATGGTACAGGGTTCTAGTGGTACAAGGCACCAAGTGTGGGGGCATATGGAAGCAACAGTTTCAGGAAAACACGGTGTCCCTGGCTCAGACTACTGCAGTCATAGTATCAAATACTCTGTCGTTCTTGGCGAGTACTACAGGTGTCTGAAGTGGCTTCAAAGGCCGTTGGTGTTCTTAGCAATACTTCCAGGTTCAGTGGAATGGGACCAGGACAGGAAGCAGTAATGTCTGGGTTCAGTTGTGTGTACAGACTTGGTTCCTGGGGTCAACTGCAGCTTCCTTTTAGTTGTGGGGTCAATTGCAGACACAAATTGCATGGTCTGGGTGAGGATAAGCAGCAAGGGCTAGGGCTACCTATTGGGTTAGCTATGGGGTCCCTGACTATTGATGTGCTTGTTTGTGACTGCATGATCTCCACTCCCCTAAGGGGGTGATGCTGCATTGAAGGCTGTTGATAGCTACATCTGTACATTTGTTTTGATGTTTTGGGTGAGTTGAAACCAAAGGAAGACCTTTGTGTATTGCCATAAAATACTGGAAAATTTAGCCTTTCACTCAGATTTTCCTTTCCTGGTTAAGAGAACTCCTTCTAGCTGGCATAGAGCAAAACTGGCTTGGGGATGAGATGATGCAGACAAAATGAAACTTTCTTTTCCACTCATGCAGTTACTCTCAGGTTGTATGTTTCATTATGTTGAAGTTTCTTAAGTAGATTCAAGAACTCTCTTGGAGCTGATTTTGTTTGTAGATAGTTGTTTAATTGTTGATCTTTTGGAGGCATGCACCCTGGGGTCTCCAACATTGCCATTTTTGTGATCTATTCTCTGATGATAAAATGTTATCACTTGCTTAAACTTCCACAACCCTATCAGTCAACAAAATTTTATTGTTTTACTTCTACTACATTGTGGAAAATAGAGTCACTAAATCAAAAAAGACAGCCTGGAAAACAAGGAATACTGTGTTCTTGTTACTTAGAACAAATTATCCCCAATAAAATGTTTTCCTAAACTTACATATGTCTTCATGTCTATGTCTCTGGGTTGGAGATAAAATCCCTAGAGATGAGCTGCAGATTCTTAGAATTAAGGAAACATTCATGCTAAAATATGCTCTCAATGAATATAGTTTTCCTATTCTATTTATTTGCACAATAAATTTAAAAATTAAATATTGATGTTAAAAAGAGGATATAACATTTTAAAATATTTATGCACCTATCATAGGAACCTAAATATATAAGGCAGACATAATAGACCTAAAGAGAAATATTAAGAGCAATACAAATAATAGTAGACTTTAATACCTCACTTTCATTAATAAATTGATTATCCAAACAGAAATCAAAAGGAAATATTGGATTCATTTATTTTTTATTTATTTTTATTTTTAAATATTTATTCATTTATTCATGAGAGATGCAGAGAGAAGACAGAGACATAGGTAGAGGGAGAAGCAGACTCCATGTAGGGAGCCTGATGTGGGAATCGATCCTGGGACCCCAGGATAATGCCCTGAGCGGAAGGCAGACGCTCAACTGCTGAGCCACCCAGGCATCCCAGAAATATTGGATTTAGATTACACTTAACAGATATATACATAGGGACTTAACAAATATATGCAGAACATTCCATCCAAAGAATATACATTCTTCCCAACTGTGAATGGAATATTCTCCATGATACATTATATGCTAGGCCTTAAAATAACCCTTAAGAAATTTAAGAAGACCGAAATCATATTAATATATTTTTGAACATAGTGTAATAAAAACAGAAATCAACTAAAAGTAGAAAACTAGAAATTTACAAAATGTGAAAATTAACAGTATGTTATTGAACAACTAAAGGGTAAAAGAAATCAAAAGATAAATTTTTAAAAATACCTTGAGACAAATGGAAATGGAAATGTGACACACCAAAGCTTATGAAATGCAACAAAAGCAGTTCCAAGAGGGAAGTTCATAGTGATAAATGCCTACCTCAAGGAACAAATTTTAAAAATCTCAAAATAACACCTAATTTGATACATCAAGTAGCTAGAAAAATGAAAGAACAAATGAAGCCTAAAGTTAGTAGAAAGTAGAAAATAACAACGATCAGATTAGAAATAAATGAAATAGACACTGAAAAGAAAATAGAAACATCAGCAAAACTAAGATCCAGTTCTTTTAAAAAGACAAAGTTTACAAAACTTTAGCTAGACTCCCCAAGATAAAAAAAAAGAGGACTTAGTGAGAAGATAGCAATGTAGGAAGACCCTAAACTTCTCCTAAAGAAGAACTGAGAGCTGACTGGACAGATTTTACCTAGCAGAGAATTGAAAGACCACATAGAGAATGGTAGAAGAGATAAATATAATAATAACAGAAATCCTAATCCCATACTGTGTCCTACAGGCAGAAAAGATGGTACTGAGGGATTGGGAGAGGATTTAACTACCCTATGGCATGTAAAGCAAGCCACAGGTTTACAACTGGGGAAAAAAAAAATCCCCGGAGCATCTGTAAATGGCCAGGGAGGTGCTGTCCCCACCTCTCTTGAGGTACAAAGGGGCAAGTACCAGTGTTTATGTGCCCTGTCCATCTTGATAGCACAGACTGAAGCAGAGTTCAATAGCCTAAGCTTACCTACTGTCTTAGTGAGCCCCAGGCCTCTAGCCACACAAGTCTTATCTATCCTCCCAAGTTGGCCACTAGCAATAATTTTCTAAAACAACTCCAGGTTCTGTTCCACAGCAGACCTGCTAAATCTTTGCTAACATTCATGAGTACTCTGTGTCCAAATTCTCCTATGGACCTGCACCCTCCCATTTTCCCTTGGCCAGAGCCCATTCAAAGTGGTTCCACAAGCCCTGCAATGTGGAAGCAGCAGATAGGGGCTAGCACCACTTCAAAGTGATTCCTACCATAGAAGTAAAGGAGGATAACCACACACACCAGTCCAACTAAGGCCCCAACTGTGGGCTGTGTGCAGAATCTGGTTTTACCAGATTGAAAGTTTCTCAAAGGACAACACAGGAAAAGTGCTCTGAAGTTCAGTGCTACTGTATCTCTGGTAAGCAACTGGTCTGAATCAACTCAACTCCAACGTGGCCACAGATCAGCTCACTAACAATGTAGAGTCAAAACCTAATTACAACAGATAAAGACGGCTCTTGCAGATAACTGGACAGAAGACAATGAAGCTCAGCCACAACACTATGGCTACGCACCCCACCAAGACACATAGAAGACACCTCTAAAGCTCCAGGTTCTGATGAACAGGGGCCATTGCACTGCAGGGCATTATAGGGCCTCATCTTTATAAGGCCACTCTTTTCAAGAACAGGAGAATTAGCTGACTTTCCTAACACATAGTAACAGAGAATTAGACAGAATGAGGACACAGATAAATATATCCCAAATGAAAGAACAGGATAAAAATCACAGCAACAGAGCTAAATGAATGGAGATAAGTAATATCCCTGATAGATAATTTAAAGTAATGGTCATAAAGGTACTGTACTTGAGAAAAGAGTGGAAGACCTCAATGACACCCTCAACAAAGAGATAGGAAATTAAAAAAAAAAAAAACAATCAGGGATGAATAACTCAATAACTGAAATGAAAAATACATTAGCTTAAATAAAGAGTAGACTAGAAGAAGCAGAATAGGTCAGTAATCTGCAGAACAGAGAAATGGAAAACAGTTAAGCTGAGCAGGAGAGAGAAAAAATAATAAAAAAATGAAAATAGAGTGAGAGAATTTAGCAACACCATCAAGTATAAGAACATTAACATTATTGAGATTTTGGAAGGAAAAGAGAAAAAATGGGGGCAAAATTTTATGTAAAGAAATAATAGATGAAAGCATCACAAATCTGGGGAAAGAAATAGAAATCTAGATCCAGGATGCAGAGAGTTCCAACAAAGCTGATTCAAGGAGGTCCACACTAAGACATATAGTAATTAAAATGGCAAAAGTATTAGGAAAAAGAGAATTTTAAAAGAAACAAGAAGAAAGAAAACAGTTATATACAAGGGAAACCCCAAAAGGCTATCAGCTGATTTTTAAGCAGAAATATTGAAGGCCATAAAGGAATAGAACAATATGTTCAAAGTGTCAATAGAAAGAAAACCTGTAGCCAAGAATATTCTATTCAGCAAGATTATCATTGAGAATAGAAGAGATAGTTTCCCAAGGTAAAGGAATTGATGACCGCTAACCCAGCCTCACAATAAATGTTAAAGGGGACTCTTTGAGTGGAAAGGAAAGAACATAAGCAGAAATAAGAAAAGTAGGAAGCATGATAATGGTAAAAATATGTATATCTATAAAAATCAATCAAGAGATTCACAAAATAAAATGAGGTATGACCATATCCATAATACATGGAGGGAGGTAAAGAAGGGGTTCGACCTTAAGTAACTATAAACTTAATATAGCCATAAAATAACCAAAAATATAAAAAAACAGTGACATGCCACAAATAAAGAGAAAGGAAGAAACTATCACTAAAGACTAGAAAACCATGAGAGAAGAGAGCAAGAAAAGAATGGAACTGTGAAGAACTACAAAAAAAAAAAAAGTTAAGTAAGAAGGCATAAGTACACACTTATCAAACTGTATTTATTTTTTTAATTTTTTTTAAATTTTTATTTATTTATGATAGTCACAGAGAGAGAAAGAGAGAGAGGCAGAGACACAGGCGGAGGAAGAAGCAGGCTCCATGCACCGGGAGCCCGATGTGGGATTCGATCCCGGGTCTCCAGGATCGCGCCCTGGGCCAAAGGCAGGCGCCAAACCGCTGCGCCACCCAGGGATCCCAGTACACACTTATCAATAACTACTTTGAATGTAAATGGATTAAACACTCCAATCAAAAGACATAGGGTACTGGAATGCATGAAAAAAGCAAGATCCATCTATGTGTTGCCTACAAGAGACTCATTTGAGAACTTTAAAAGACACATGCAAGTTGGAAGCAAAGGGATGAAATGCACTTATTGTACAAATGAAACTGAAAGAAAAACCCGAGTAGCAATACTTATATCAGACAAAATAAACTTTAAAAACTGTAACAAGAGAAAAGAATATTAAATGAAGGGAGCAATTCAACAGGAAGATATAACAATTATAAATATGTATCCAGCATGTGAGCATCCAAGTATATAAATTAGCTAACAACAAACATAAAGAAATAATCAATAGTAATACAATAATAGTAAGGGATTTTAACATTCCACTTACGTCAGCAGATAGAATATACAAACAGAAAACCAAAAAGGAAACCATGGTGTTGACAGTTGTTTGGGCCACTGTTCTGGGGAAAGGAGTCTACCACACTGGAGGCCCTTTTCTATCAAGCTTGCCAGATCTTCTGACCTGGGAGTTGTTCAGGGACTCAGTTCCAGTGGCAATGGTGGCAGGTATCATTTCACAAGCAGACCAAAGCACACCTAGTTAAAATATGCCACATGCAGGCCAAAGACAAAACACTGTCCTCAATAGGCAGAGAGAGAGCCTCTGCATATGACTGGCCTGAAGAATAAAGCAGCCAGGACAAAACAGCAAGGCACACACAATACACATTGGAGACACTCTCAGAAGTACCAGGCCCGGGAGAATAGGGTATACCACATGGCAGGGTACTACAGGACCTGCTCTTCGTAACGCCATTACCCTTCAGAACAGGGGATGTAGCTGAATATCATAGCTTACACAAACAGACACAGAAACTTAGACAAAATGAGAAGACAGAGAAATTTATCCCAAATGAAAGATCAGGACAAGGGGATCTAAGTGAAACAAACAAAGTAACATGCCTGATAGAGTATTTAAAGTAATGATCATAAGGATACTCACTAAATTTGGGAAATGAATGGAACACATCAGTGAGACCCTTAACAAAGAGTTTAAAAAGAATAAACCAGAGATGAAGACTGAAATAAATGAAACTAGAAACGTGCTTGATGCAATGAACAGGAGACTAGAATAATCAAAGGAAGGAATTAAAGACCTAGAAGACAGAGTAATAGAAAGTAATCAAGATGAACAAAAAAAGAGAAATAAGAATTATACAAAATGAAAATAGATTTAAGGAGCTCAGTAACTCCATAAAACAATAACGTTCACACTGCAGGAGCCCCCAAAGAAGAAGAGTAAACGGGGAAAAGAAAATTTATTTGAATAAGTAATGGCAGAAAACTACCCTAATCTGGGGAAGAAAACAGATACCAGATCTGGGATGCATAGAGAACCCCCCAAAAATCAATACCAAGGCAAAAATATTTATGGTGCAGTGAAGGTGGTTCAAAAAGGGAAGTTATAGAAATCCAAATCTACCTCAAAAATCAAGAAAAATCTCAAATAACCTTGTGTACACCAAATGGACCTAGGAGAAACCAAACAAAATCTAAAACCAGCAGAAGGAAGGATATAATACAAATTAGAGAAGAAATAAATGATGTAGAAACTAAAATAATAGAATAGATCAATGAAAAAGGAAATAGTTCCTTGGGAAAAAAATAATAAGAGTCATAAACCCATAGACACGCTAATCAAGTAAAAAAAAGAGAACTTAAATAATAAAATCACAAATGAGAGAGGAGAAATAACAATCAACACCACAGAAATATACACAATTATAAGAGAATATTATGAAAAACTACATGTGAAAAATTGGACAACCTAGAATAAATGGATAAGTTCCTAGTAATATATAACTTACTAAAATAGAAACAGGGAGAAATAGAACATTTGAACATACAAATTACCAGGAAAAAAAAGGCTTAGTAATAAAAAAAAAACTCTCAACAAACAAGTACCACAAGTAAATTCTATGAAACCTTTAAAGAATGTTTAAGAATACGTATTCTCAAACTATTCCAAAAAATAGAAAGGGAAAGAAAACTTCCAAATTTGTTCCATGAGGCCAAAATTACTCTGATACCAAAACCAGATAAAGACATCACAATAAAAAGACTTACAGGCCAGTATCCATGATGAATATGGATGCAAAAATCCTCAGCAAAGTACTTGGAAACCAAATCAAACAATACATTAAAAGTCATTCACCATGATCAGGTGGAATTTATTCCTGGGTTGCAGGGGTGGCTCAATACTTGCAAATCAATGTGATGCATCACATCCACAAGAGAAAGGATAGAAACCAGATGATAATTTCAGTAGATGCAGAAAGAGAATTTAATTAATACACCATCCATTCACAATAAAAGCCTTTAACAAAGTAGGTTTAGAGGGAACATACCTCAACATGATGAAGCCTGTGTATGAAAAACTCACATCTAACTTCATCCTTAATGGGGAAATCTTAGAGCTTTTCCCTTAAGGTCAGGAACAAGACAAGGATGTCCACCCTCATCACTTTTATTCAACACAGTATTAGAAGTCCTAGCCACAGTCATTAGACAAAAAAAAAAAAAAAAAAAAAAAAAAGAAACAAAAATCATCCAAGTTGGTAAGGATGATGTCAAACTTTCACTATTTGCAGATGACATAATATTTTACATAGAAAACCTGAAAGACTCCATCCAAAAGCTGCTCAAAGTGATATACAAATTCAATGAAGTGAGACACCTGGGTGGCTCAGCGGTTTGAGTGTCTGCCTTCAGCTCAGGTCATGATCCTGGGATCTGGGATCAGGTCCCGCATTGGGCTCCCTGCATGGAGCCTGCTTCTCCCTCTGCCTGTGCCTCCATGTCTCTCATGAATGCATAAATAAAATATTTAAAAAAAAACAAATTCAATGAGGTTGCAGGATACAAGTCAATGTACAGAAATCTGTTTTATTTCTACATACCAAAAATGTAGCAGCAGAAAGAAATTAAGAAGCCAATCTCATTTACAATTGTCCCCCAAATTACAAAATACCTAGGAATAAACCTAACTAAAGAGGTAAAAGACCTGTACTCTGCCAGCTATAAAACACTGATGAAAGGGGGCTTCTTGGTAGTGCAGTCAGTTGAGCATCTGACTCTTGATTTTGGCTCAAGTCATGATCTCAAGATTGTAGGATAGAGCCCTGTGTTGTGGGGAGTCTGCTTGAGATTCTTCTCCCACCCTCTGCCTCTCTCTCTGCTCGTGCTCTTTCTATATATATAATAAAATAAATAAATCTTTTAAAAATAAAATACCAATGAAAGAAATTGAAGATGACACAAAGAAATGGAAGTATATCCCATGTTCATTGATTGATAGAACAAATATTAAAATGTCTATGCAACCCAAAGCAATCTACACATTTAATCCAATTCCTACCAAAATACCAACAGCATTTTTCACAGAACTAGAGTATAAACAATCCTAAAATTTATATTGGGAAAAAATGTCTCTTCAACAGATGCTGAGAAAACTAGACAGTTGCATGTAAAAGAAAGAAACTGGACCACTTTCTTATACCATAGACAAAATAAATTCAAAATGGACTACAGACCTAAATGTGAGACCTAAAATGATAAAAATCCAAGAAGGGAACACAAGCAGTAAATCTTTTGACATTGGCCATAACAACTTCTTTTTTTTTTTCCTAGATATGCCTCCTGAGGCCAGGGAAACCAAATCAAAAATAAACTATCGGGACTACAACAAAATAAAAAAGTTTCTGATTGAAAGATACAATCAACAAAACTAAAATGCAACCTATAGAATGGGAGAAGATATTTGTAAATGACAAATCTGATGAAAGGTTAGTGTCCAATATATAGAAATAACTTATAAAGATTAACACCCCAAAATGAATAAGCCAATTAAAAATGAGCAGAATACATGAATAGACATTTTCTCAAGGAAAACATAAAGATGGCCAACAGACACATAAAAAGATGCTCAATACCAATGATCATCAGAGAAATGCAAGTCAGAACAAAGGTGATATATCACCTTTCACTAGTCAGAATATCTAAAATCTAAGACACAAGTAACAGTAATTGTTGCTAAGGATGTAGAGAAGAAGGAACCCTTGTGAACTGTTAGTGAGAATGCAAACTGGTACCTCCACTGTGGAAAAGAGTATGAAGGTTTCTCAAAAAGTTAAAAATAGAACTATGATATAGACCAATAATCCCACTACTGAGTATTAACCCAAAGAAAACAAACAAAACACCCACTAATTTGAGAAGAAAAATGCATATCCATGTTTATTGCAATATTATTTACAATAGATATAGAAGCAGCCTAAGTGTCCATCAATAGATGAATGGATAAAGAAGATGTGATAATACAAATATAAACCACATCGAGTTATTTATCTCACACCAGATAGGATGTCCAATACCAAAAATGTAAGAATTAGCAAGTGGTGGTGAAGATGTGGAGAAATAAAGAACACATGTGTACTGTTGAAAGGAATGTAAATTGGCACTGTCACTATGGAAAACAGTATGGAGGTTCCTTTAAAATTTCAAAATAGAACTGTTATACAATCCATTAGTTAATTTCTGGGTATTTATCCAAAGAAAATAAAAACACTAGAAAAATTCCTCATTTTCATTGCCAAAGAGCAAATATGTGGATGCAATATAAACGTCCATGAATGGATGAATATGTACACACACACACACACACACACAGTATTATTCAGCCTTAGAAAAGAAGCAAGTCTTGCTATTAGTGACAACATGGATGGGCCTTGAGCAATAATCTAAGTTACCTAAGTCAGAGAAAGATAAATACAATATATTCTCTTATATGTGGAATGTAAAAAAAAAAAAACAAAAAAACTAAGCTCATAGATACAGAGAATAGATTGATGACTTCCAGAGGCAGAGCAGTGTGGTTAGAAGAAATGGGTGAAGGGGATCAAAAGGTACATGCTTCTCGTAATAAAATAAGGAAGTCATGGGGATGTGAAGTACAGCATGTCAGTGACTACAGTTAATGATACTGTAGTACATATTTGAAAGTTGCTAAGAGAGTAGAACTTAAACGTTCTCAGTGAATGAAAAAATAGCTATTTACAGTGATTAATGTTAACTAGACTTATCATGGTGTTTATTTCACCATGTATATAAATATGAAATCATTATAGTGTACACTGAAACTAATGTTATATGTCAATTATACTTCAATAAAAAAAGAAAGCATGGTCTTAATCTTTCTCATAATTAAACTATTAGGTTTCTATATAAAAACAAGGATGCATTTTTTTTTAGAAGGGGGAGTTTTCACTATATAAAACAAGTCTGTGTTCTGAGGAGTAAGTCTGTGTTCTGAGGTGTAAGTAGATGGGAAGATAATTCCAGGCATGACATCAAGTATCATTCCTTAAGGGTAACTTTAATAAAATCAAAGAGAATGCCTTATGAAAAACAAACAAATAAAAAACAGTAGGGTGGATTAGACAACCAAAATAACTTCCTGTTTCAAGATACCTAGAAATAATGAAAAAACAAAACCCACACTCTTTAAATACTACATAGATATACTCACAAAAAAGTTTGGAAAAACCTTGGGATCTCAAATAGAGATGGGACTGAAAAGCAGAGCCATAAGCATGCACTGGTGCTGCTGAGTTCCCGGTAAGCATTTACCATGTGAGCAGTGGGGAAAGAAAAGCCTTGGACCTTTGCAGAATGGGTAGTTGGAAGTGATTTGACTAAATACAGAATCCTTAAAATGTATACTCTAAGTCAAATGTACACAGTAGAAAAAATAAAACTCATCATCACAGTAAGTGAGCAAAGTTTTTCTATCTCGATCTCACCACGAAAATGTTTTTTTAAAATGTAAGGTTTTTAAAATAAGCATATCACATCTGAGTTTGTGGTACAAATTTACATTACTTTCATAGTTCAGAAGTTCTAGTCTAAGAAATTAGCAAAAGCAGTGATAAACATTGTCCTAGGTTTAGAGATACCACTAAAGTGCCTGGCATGAAGAAACGCCAAATCTTTTGAGAGGGATAGGAGTTCAATCCAAGCTAAAAAAAGATTTACCACTAAGTATTACTAAAATGATATTTATATTTTATAATTACAAAATACACTAGAAAACAAGTTATCATGAATGGACAGCCAGACATAACAAATAGCATTATTTGAGTTTAAGAAGTTTATATAGCAAAACTATTAGAGATTATTGAATATGTTTGTTGATGATGTTTAGACATTAAGAAAATGAAACCCAGGAGAAGAAATAAAAGTTATCTTAAAATACAAGCATGAAATTGAAAGGTAAGAGTAGAGATAAAAGAATCAATATTTGGAAATTTCCAGAATTTTATCTTACTTGCTTTTAAAGATTTATTCATACACATTAGAAAGAGAGAGAAAGTGGGCATATGTGGTGGGGAGGGGCAGAAGGAGTGAGAGTAAGAGAATCTCAAGCCGACTCCCCTTGAGTACAGATCCTGATGCTGGGCTTGATCTTACAACCCTGAGATCATGACCTGAGCTAAAACCAAAAGTCAGACACAACTGATTGAGCCACCCAAAAACCCCAACAATTATTAGGATTTTAAAAACATGTTAATACTCATATCTAGAAATGGAAGATATCAAGCAACATAAAAGTGAAGGAAAGAAGGAGGGAAAGAAGACAGTCACACAAGAAATCCATAAATAGAGATACAGGACAACCACAGAGCTCCAAAATCAAAGTGAAGTTCATAAAAATGAGCAAGAGATCATCTCCAAAGAAAAAATACTTGTATTGTTATTACCAGAAGCAATATAAGCTAGAATTCAAGAAATACTCTCTGAAAAGTCCTAAGAGAATTGTCAACACTGAATATGATACTCAGTTAAATTATCATCTAAAATATCAAAAAATATAGATCTTATTTTCTTTTTCTTTTGGCAAAGACTGGAAGAGCTTACCACTCACAGGCCCCTGATGAATGTTTTACTAAATTACTAAACCATGAGGCACCTGGATGGCTCTGACAGTTAAGCAAACGCCTCTTGATTTCAACTCAGGTCAAGATCTCAGAGTTATGAGATGGAGCCCTGCCTCAGCCTCTGTGCTCAGCAAAGAGTCTGCTTGAGATTATCTCTCTGTGTCCTTCTCCCCTCCCTTCCCATGCACACACTCTCTCTAAAATAAACAAATAACCCTTTAAAAATAAATAAAAACAAAGTACTAGTGCATGTCAATCAAAAAGAAGAAAACGAAATCAGACAAAAAGAATAAATAAAAGAAAGTAAAAGCAAGTAAAAAAAACCCACATTTTTATACAAATTAAAAATAAAACAATGAAATTACTCATTTGAGGATATAGCACAAGAACCACAATGACATGTAACATTCAGTTATTACAGTATAGAATAGAATAGATTGAATAGAATTGATTCAAAGAATCTTGTATTATTTAAGTCATAATGGAGATATTATAACACTTTATTATTCTCTGTTGTAACAATTATTTGTTCAAAATATAAGAATTACTACTAAAAGAACAGAAATAGAATACATAGTTTTCAGGGTAATAGTTGGGGAATAATTGAATTTTTAAAATCTTAACTATCCCCAAAGAAGGCAGAAAAAATAGAAAACACAAAAGCAGAGTAAAAAAGTTGGGAAGCAGAAATTTCAAAGATTGTAGGAAAAAAATGAATATGGCAGTATATGGTATGTATGCAAGTGCAACAAATCACTAGTAGAATATAAGGTTATCAGGTTTCATTTAGAAACAAAATCAACACATGTAACTTATAAGGATCCTAAAATACAAATACACAGAAATACTGAAACTGAAAGAAAATGAGGCAATTATGCCTAAAAGCAATGTAGAACAATAGAGCTATTAAACAAAATTGTAATTAAGGTAAAAGGCAATATTGGGGTTAAAAGTGACCTTTATATGTTCTCATTGATTTGGGGAATATAAATAATAGTGAAAGGGAATATAAGGGAAGGGAGAAGAAATGTGTGGGAAATATCAGAAAGGGAGACAGAACATAAAGACTCCTAACTCTGGGAAACGAACTAGGGGTGATGGAAGGGGAGGAGGGCAGGGGGTGGGGGTGAATGGGTGACGGGCACTGAGGGGGACACTTGACGGGATGAGCACTGGGTATTATTCTGTATGTTGGTAAATTGAACACCAATAAAAAATAAATGTATTAAAAAAACAACAAAACACTTAACATTTAGAAATCCTTTAGTAAATCAGTACTCATTCATTAAAAAAAAAAAGTGACCCTTATATGACGATTCAATGAAGAACAAAAACACATAGTCTGTATGGAATTAAATAAGAACAATGAATAAGAGATGGGAAATTTTTCCTTATAGTGATGTCCTTCTTTTATACTGATGATGCAATTTGTGAATTTTCTTTTCTCTTTAATATACACAAAACATGAGAATACTAACCTGAAATACTCAAAAATATAGTCTCATAAATAGAGTTACAAGGAGTATTTGATAAGTTTTTATCACAAAAAGGATTTTTTTAGCACATTTCTCTTAGAAATTGAAATGGAAGAACAAAGACAGAGAACATTTGCCACAAAATTAATGTTTGATATAATGGAAAGAATGGATAATACACAACATTTATAAACATTTAGGGAATAGTTACAAAATTTGCCCAGGTATTAGATAATTTGTATAGAAAACCTCAAGAACTTTTAGAGACTTTATGTCATGAAACCTCAGTTTTTTGCTGCAATACAATGAACATAGAAGTTTATAAGTATGCAAATATGGACACACATGCACAGATAATAGCTAAAGCAGGACTTTATATATATGTTATAGTCATACATGATCATATTTTTTTAATTTTTATTATTTATGATAGTCACAGAGAGAGAGAGAGAGAGAGAGAGGCGCAGAGACATAGGCAGAGGGAGAAGCAGGCTCCATGCACCGGGAGCCGGATGTGGGATTCGATCCCAGGTCTCCAGGATCGCGCCCTGGGCCAAAGGCAGGCGCCAAACCGCTGCGCCACCCAGGGATCCCGATCATATTTTTAAAATACTAATAAGTAAAAATAAGGTCAAGATCTAGAAAAAAAGAGCTGCAGGATAAAAAAAAAAGTAGCAAGAAGGAAATGATTAAGACTAAAACTAAGGAGTTTAGAGGACTAAGAGTAAAAAAATTTTCCTTAAAAATTCTAACAAAATGTACACACCTTAGGTAAAATAAAACAAAATGATAAAAGGCAAACTTTAGGAAAACCAGCACAAATGTGGACATAGCTACAAATAAATATAAAGGACCTTAAAAAGCAATGATACAATAAAAAAAAAAGTTTGTGCCACTAAATACAAGAACTTAGACATAAACTATTGACTAATTTGTTGTAACTTACCTAATCAGAATCAAGATAAAACAAGATATGTGAATAGGTTTATACTTTTTAATAATAGAATTACTTCTCAAACATCTTTCAACTAGAAAGCCACTAGATCCATATAGTTTTAGAACCAAGTTTAAAAATCATTAAAGATGAAGTATTTTCAAATAGAGACTATATTAGAAAACAGAAAAAGAAGAGGTGTTTTTAATGCATTTTATAATTATAATTGAAAAAGGCTATTTTGAGATAGGGGAATTATAGGCCATTTGATAGCAAATATAAAGCATGATTATAGTTAAAGTAAATATTAACAACTAACTCTGGATTAAAATTTTTTTCAAAAAAAATTTTTTTTCATCAAGATTCAGTTGGATTTATTCTAGGGATACAAGAATGGTTTTATATTAAAAATTGATTCATATCATATACCATCATAACAAAATAAAGCAATTGCTAAGATTAAAAAAAATACCCTAGACTAATTTGAACAGGTTTTTTTTAAGATTTTATTCATTTATTCATGAGAGAAACAGAGAGAGAGAGAGAGAGAGAGAGAGAGAGAGAGAGAGAGAGAGGCAGAGACACAGGCAGACGGAGAAGCAGGCTCCATGCAGGGAGCCCGACCGGGGACTCGATCCCGGGACTCCAGGATCACACCCTGGGCCAAAGGCAGGTGCCAAACCGCTGAGCCACCCAGGGATCCCCTTGAACGGGTTTTTAAAAGTTAATTAGGTGAAAAACACTCAAATGGATAAAACAGGATAATAATGATTTAAAACAAAGTAAAATAAAAGGTCATGAAGAAGATATGACATTTAAAATCCTTTATGTTCCTAATTACATCATTCCAAATCATATGTAGCAAAACTGATAGAACAATGAGAAATTGACATATCCATAATCACAATGTAAGAATTTAAGTTAACTCTGTTGGGAACCATATTCAGTAACAGAGTATAACTGGATACAGAAAATCTGAATAGAAAACATTAACTGTCTAGATTGTTTACAAGTATATTCACATAACTGAAAACAGAGAATATACATTCTTTCCAAACAAACATGGAGCATTTACAAAAGTTGAAAATGTGGTAGTTCAAACAAGTAGTTTTCAAGCGCTTGGCCAATATCAATATCAGAAATGAAAAAAAAATGGTTAAAATTAAAAGAGACAAATTTTAAAATATTATCAAGGAGAAAGAAAATATACAATTGCATCTTAGGTATAAAAGAAGACATAACTATAGGGATAATGACTGTAACCTCTTTCTATTGTTCTTATTTAATCCTGTAACAAAGGTCATTATACTTTTTACAAACCCTGAAAAATTGACACTAGTGTTTAAACCTCTTACTCTTTCCAATAGAAGAAGTGGTTTACTTTTGATTGGTGATACTGAGGGAATGAACCAAGTATAGTTCAGCTAAGTTTGGATTCTTTTGGGGTGCTGTATTATCCATAATAATTTGAATGTGGTCGACTGTCATCAATCTTGAGAAATTATTGTAAGTAGGCCCTGTCTCTGTATAGGAAGTGTACAATTGTCTAGCTGCTTAGCCTACAACTGGGTTTGTAAGTCAAATATAGGATATAGAAGGTTATGGAAGTCCAATTTGATTTCAGGTGCAGGCCATATTTTCTGATACAGCTCTATCAAATATAAAGTGGGTATTTTAACCTCTCTGATAATTGTGTGTCATTTCGATTGAATATAATTTTTTTTCTTCAAAATCCTTCCTTCTACCACATACTTAGTTAAAAAGGGCTTTAGGACTAAAAGCAGGCTTATATTTAGGTAGGTGGCAATGAACCTCACAATGGTAAGTAAAGTTTCTACTCACAAAGCCTAGGAAAAATGTGTGCGTTTCTATTCCCATTTATTTTATATTTATCTGTCTCTAGCTCTATCTCAGTGTAATAGATTAACAAATTGAACACCTAGGCAGAGTACTTTTTAAACATTTTTTAAATTTGTTTCAGGAGTGGAATTTAGTGATTCATCATTTACATGTAACACTCAGTGCTTAATAATTCGCCTCCTTAATACCCATTACCCATTTAGCCAATCCCCAACTCTACTCCCCTCCAGCAACCCTCATTTTTTTCTCTATAGTTAAGAGTATCTTATGGTTGGGATGCCTGACTGACTCAGTCAGTTGAGTATTTGACTCTTGATTTCAGCTTAGGTCATGATCTTGGGTTGTGAGATCCAGGCACAAGTGTTCACTGTGGAGTCTGCTTATCACTCTCCCTCTGCTCCTCTTCCTGCTCTCTCTCTCTCTAAAATAATTTTTTTAAAGAGTTATCTTATGGTTTGCTTCCCTCTCTTTCTTTTCCCTTCCCCTGTGTCATCTGTTTTGTTTCTTAAATTCCATGTATGAAATCATACGGTATTGGTCTTTCTCTGATGGACTTATTTCACCTACAATAACACACTCCAGTTCCATCCTGCAAATGGCAAGATTTCATTCTATTTTGATGGCTGAGCAATATTCCAGTGTGTGTGTGTGTGTGTGTGTGTACGTTATATCCTCTTTATCCATTCATCAGTTGATGGACATTTGGGCTCTTTCCATAATTTGACTATTGTTGATGCTGCTATATACTTTGGGGTGCACATGCCCCTCAAATCAGTATTTTTTTTAGACTTTGGGTAAATACCTACTAGTACAATTGCTGGGTTGTAGGGTAGTTCTGTTTTTAACTTGTTGAAGAACCTCCATACTGTTTTCCAGAGTGATTTCTCCAGTTTGCATTTCCACCGCAATGTAAAAGGGTTCCCTTCTCCACACCCTTACCAACATCTATTATTTCTCAAATTGTTAATTTTAGCCATTCTGACAGGTGCGAGATAAAATCTCATTGTGGTTTTGATTTGTATTTCCCTGATTGTGAATGATGTTGAACATGTGTCTATTGGCCATCTGGATGTCTTCTTTGGAAAAATGTCTATTCATATCTTCTACCCATTTCTTAACTGGGGGATTATTTGTTTTTGGGGGTGTTGTTTGATAAATTCTTTATAGATTGTGGATACTAACCCTTATCAGATATGTCATCTACAAATATCTTCCCCCACTCTCTAGGCTCCCTTTTAGTTTTATTGCTTCCTTTTCTGTGAAGAAACTTTTATCTTGCTGAGGTCTTAATAGTTCATTTTTGCTTTTGTTTCTCTTGCAAAAGGAAACATGTTTAATAGGAAGTTGTTATGGTTGAGGTGCCTGGGCAGCTCAGTGGTTGAGCATCTGCCTTTGGCTCAGATCGTGATTCTGGGGTCCTTGGATCAAGTCCCACATCGGGCTCCCTGCATGGAGCCTGCTTTTCCCTCTGCCTGTGTCTCTGCCTCTCTCTGTGTGTCTCTCATGAATAAAGAAAATGTTTAAAAAGAAGAAGTTGCTATGGTTGAGGTCAAAGGGGTTGCTGCCTATATTCTCTTCTAGGATTTTAATGGTTCCCTGCCTCATATTCAGGTATTTCATTAATTTTGAATTTATTTTTGTGTGTGGTGTAATAAAGTGGTCCAGTTTCATGCATCTGCATGTTGCTGTACAGGTTGCTCAACAGCATTTGTTGAAAGAGACTTTTTTTACATTGGATATTCTCTTCTGCTTTATCAAAGATTAATTGTCCATATAGTAGTGGGTCTAATTCTGGATTTTCTATTCTGTTCTGAATGCACATATTAAGTCCATCTGGTCCAGTGTGTCATTCAACTCATTGTTTCCTTCTTGATTTTCTGCTTTGATTATCTGTCCATTGCTGTAAGTGGTGTATTAAAGTCCCCTATTATTACTGTATTATTATTATGAGTTTATGTTTGTTATTAATTGATTTATATATTTTTGGGTCCTCCCAAGTTGGGACATAAATATTTACAATTGTTACATCTTCTTACTGGATAGATCCCTTTGTTATTAGTGAGAGCTTTTCTTCATCTCTCATTACTTACTGTCTTTGGTTTAAAATGTACTTTGATATAAGCATAGCTACTCTGGCTTTCTTTTAATATTCATTGGCATAATAGATGGTTCTCCATGTCCTCACTTTCAATCTGCAGGTGTCTTTAGGCCTACAGTCAGTCTCTTTTAGGCAGCATCTAGATGAGTCTTGTTTATTTTTTTTATATATTCTGATACCAAATTGGAGGATTTAGTCCATTTACATTCAGGGTGATAATTGATAGATATGAATTTAGTGCCAGTGTATTCTCTATAAAGTCATTGTTTCTGAAGATTTTCTCTGTTCCTTTCTAGTCTTTGTTGCTTTTGGTCTTTCTTTCCCGAAGAGTCCCATTTAATATTTCTTGCAAGACTGGTTTAATGATCACAGATTCATTTAGTTTTTGTTTGGGAAACTCTTAATCTTTCCTAATCTGAATGACAGTCTTGCTGGACAGAATATTCTTGGCTGCATATTTTTCCCACTCAGCACTTTGAATATATTATACCACTCTCTTCTAGCCTGCCACATTTCTGTGCAAAGATCTGCTGCTAGCCTGTTTTGTAAACCCTTACAGTTTAGTGATTTCTTTTCTCTAGCTGCTTTCAGGATTTTTTCCTTATCTCTGTATTTTGCAAATTTTACTATGATATGTCTTGGTGTTGGTAATGTTCACACAAACCTTCTGCCCCTTTCCCCTCTTTTCTTCCTCTGGGACTCCTATGATGTGAATGTTATTATGCTTTTTGGCCACTAAGTTCCCTAAATCTACATTCATGATCCAATACTTTTCTGTCCTTCTTTTCAGCTTCATTATTTCCATGATTTTTATCTTGTACATTACTTATTTGTTCCTCTGCTTCTTCTATGCTTGTGGCCATTACATCCACTCAGTTTTGCATCTTGGTTATAGCATTTTTTATTTTGACCTGACTAGTTTTTAGGTCTTCTATCTGTGTAGAAGGGTCTCTCTTGTTTCTTCTATGCTTTTCTGGAGCCCAGATCATATCCTTATGATTGTTGTTTTAAATTCTGACATATATATATATATATATATATATATATATATATATATATATATCTCAGGTATATATCTCATAATTTATATATATATATATCACATCACTACATCTATATCTATATCTATACCTATCTATCATTTTATATATATATATATATATAATCACATCATCTTTGTCCATTCATCTATTGGAGGACAGGCACTAAGGAGGGCACTTGATGGAATGAGCACTAGGTATTATACTATATGTTGGCAAATTGAAATTAAATAATAAAAATAAAAATAAAAAAATAAATTCTGGTTTATGTATATTGCTTATATCTATTTTGATTAGCTCCCTGGCTATGACCTATTCTTGTTCTTTCTTTTGGGATGAATTCCTCCATCTTGGCATTTTGTCTATGACTTTGTCTATTGTGTGTTAGGAAAGTTTGTGCCTGGTCCTATTTCCACTGGAGCTGAAGTTTTGAAGCACTCTCTGATCAGTAGACCTGGTGCATGTTGGGGGTTTGTGTTCATCTTCTGTGAGTGGTTCCTCCTGGTGCTCTGGCTCTCACTCACACTTACCTAATAAGTAAAAAAAGGTACCTTCAGAGTGTGGAGCACAGGGAAGGTTTGGTGTAAGTGGCTCTAGCCTCCACTATGTACTATACTTCTCCCTGAAGTCTGTCTGTGCTGGTGAGAGAAGTGAAAAGTGGGATGGACCACCTCCACTCCCTGAGAACAGCCTTTGCACCTACCACTGTTTAGGAAGCCCTCATAGACGAGTGAACAATATCCCTTCTTTTGTCCCAGGCTTGTGTTAGATCATTACCTTCAACTTGTCAATGTTTGAGTTTGCCTGCATGCTGTGCAATGCTCCTGTGTTTTATTTCAGTTACGTGGTTGGGTTCAAAAGTTCCAAAATTTAGGGGGCCAGGGTGGAACAGATATTGATTTTCCTCCAGGGGAGGATGTCACCACTATGTGGCTATTACCAGTTTGTCCCAGAAAAGAAGTTGCACAGCTGCATTGGTGCTTGGATTTTATGGTAAAGCATAGCAAAAGACAGTATCCAGGTTAGTTGCCTTCTGCAGGTGTATCTGCTGGTATGTTAATGAATGGGACAGCTTGATAGTGCCCACAGGCTCCTTTGTGCACTGGGAGGCAGTGCCACATCTCCCAAAAGCACTCTATGAGGGGAACTGTCTCTTCCAGTGTGACCCATGGAATCCTCAGAACAAGCTATCCACTTCTGGGCCTCTGCCCTCCTTCTCCACAGAAGCACCACTATGCCTGCCAGGGTCAATGTTGGCAATGTTGCGGACTTCTAAAACCTCAGACTTTCAGCTCCACTACTTGTAAAACTGTGTGATAATCAGCCTCTCTTGATTTCCCATCAATGGTTTAGGGGAAGTATTTTCTTATGCAATCCCTGTGTGCTGCTTTATCTTTTCTTCTTTCTTTCTCTATCCCTTCACTCCATGATCAAGGTTCTCTCCTCTCTGCAGCACCTATAATTCTTCTCTCCCTCAAATCATGTCTCTGTACCTTCTACCTTCCACAATGTGGCTTCTTTCTCCCTCTAGTTGTGCAGTGTTTTCTCTCAATCTTCAGATCAATTTCCTGGGTATTCACAATGATTTGATAACTATCTAGCTATGTTCAAGGGATGAGGCAAGCATAAAGTCCTCCTACTACTCTACCATCTTAACTCCTCCTATAGGGTACTTAAAAAATCTAGATATTTAGATATTCTAAGTCCTCACCACATATCACAGGTCAAAACATTCTATTATTCCATTCTTGTGGTTTACTCTGGTAATTGCTGCTGAAAGCATCATCACTCTAGCATCAAACATTCTTGGATTCCATCATCTCATTGATATCAAAGAATTTAACTCTTGCAACACCTGCTACCACTACCACTGGTCTAAAGAAGGCAGACACCATTGAAAATTTTAAGGATGCCAGCGTCTCCTTACAAATACATTTCTTAATCCTCAATGCCTTTAAGACCCTCTTTGGAAATATGATTGGGGGTTGGCCAAGAAAGATGTAAAAAAACATAGCCATTTCAATATTTCCATCTTTGAGTTTTCAGACTCCTTCTTCTACTGTGTATCAGGGAATTCAAACATTTCAGGCACACATATGTAAGCTATCTTTGACTTGAAGCTTGAATTTTATTAAACAGACTTTTATTGCTACCCATATATGCTTAACTGAACACATTCAATTTTAATCATAAATGAATGCACCCATGTCTATAAATTTAACATGATCAAATTTATACCCCAACATTTTTGGTCTAACAATATATTTCCATTCAGGATTCTCAGACTGAAACTATATATATATATAGTTTCATATATATATATGACTTCAGATTGCACAGCCCATTTCTGCCTGGAAAAATTACTTTTAAAAGTTGAATTGGAATCTAATTCTCATTAAGAACTCAGGGCTAATAAAAATCTAGTGTTGGTGGGACCAATCACTTGTGAGGCAGCTTCTCCAAGTGAAATCATTTACTATTATTTTATGGTGAAGCAGAAAGCTCTTAATCATTGGGGAAGTGAAGATGGAGGTCTATTTCTTGTGGCAAGGAAAATTCAAGGGGGTTTAGTTCAAATTTGTCAGTTTTGTATCTATCTCCTAAATGTCCTATGCATGACTCTGATCTCAATACTTTCCTCCAGTGCCCTTGTTTTGGCAAAAGATCATATAGTTTTAATATTTGTTTGGCATTGCAACTATGTAACTCTTTTGTCCTCTAGGCATAGATCTCTGCATTGCAATTACAGGAGATGGAAACTCTTTTAAAGCTGTCAGAGCTGTCTGATTGCTCCCACTTTGGGTATGATATATATAGCTTTCAGTTTCTCCTTCTCTGTATCTAAGCTTTTTAGGATCATCAGAGCAAGTAAGCTATCCCTGTTACCTCATGATCACTCTTGTCATCATAATGACTAAGTGCCAAATCTACAAGATATTTTAATATCATCTTCTATTTGTACTCCAACCCAGGCTATTTCTGATGGTCATTTGAGCAAGGGTAATGATATTATATCAAAAGAATACAGCAATACTAGACCCTGCAATGAGAAAAAGCTATGTGCAGAGGGCAGCTTAATAGTAGAGTTGATTTTCAGTTGAGTGAGGCAGGCAGCCTATCCAAACAATGAAGGGGGAAGCAGGGGAATAAACACCCGAAATTCACTAATCTTCCTCCGTTTTATCCCAGTGTTCATGTTGACTAAATCCAACTGAAAGCCAAAGGGCAAAGGAATCTCTTGATACACACTCTCAACAGGTCAGCCTTCTGAGGAAAATTGAGAGTGTTTCTAGAGGGACAAAGAGAAAATACCCTGTATGTTCTGAAAGAAAATTATAAATGTTCAAATTCCCAATAATTAATTTGCAAGTCATTTTATTCAATGATATCATCTTATCAAGTCTTTCTTAATTTGGAGATTTTGGTATTCTAGTTGGTTGGGAGCCAGTTTATCTGTGTATTATGACATAAAAATAATCTCATTACATTAAAATCAAATTTTTGAGAAGAATATGAATTATATTTTTAGGCAGTCCTACTGCCATATTAGCATTCCATATAAATGAGAATCAAGGACAACTCCTATAATTTCAAAATAGAGATATAACTTTTTACTTCTCACATTTAGTATTTAAAGCATATGGGTCTCACTTTAACCAACAACAGAAATTTTACATTAGAATTCTATTTAAAAATTTCAGTTAATTGACTAAAATCTAGAAACTGCCAAGGGTTGGCTCAAGACTTGTGAAATTTCAAAGAGAAAGAGAGTTCAACAGATGCATTAACTATCTGTTCTTATGTCTGTAAATTCCAGTACTAAGATAGATCACCAGAAATCAAATAACTAGATATATTTTCTCAAGTCATTAAAATAATGTTTTTATTAAGGTTATTCCTAGTTTTCATAATTATAATTATATACTGAGTTATATTTAGTATGTGCCAGGCGCAGATCAAAGATCTTTATATATATTAATTTAGTCTTCACAAAAGCCTTTTGCATAGCTAACCTATGTGAATAATATTTTTGCGTCTTTTAGAAAATGAGACATCATCTATAGTGTCGACCATTACAACACAAATAAGACATATGATAAATTTTCTACTTTAGTAAAATTCTATTAAAAACAAATTGTTTCCTCCTTAGGCTAGTTTGTGTTTATGTGTGTATTCTGAAATATATGGTAAGTTACACATTTATATCTTAAAATTTGAACATACATTTTTATAAGTATAGAATTAAATTCAGAGTAAAATAAGCACAGCTCAGGTGCCTCTGTTTACTTTACATGATTTTTATTCTGTTATATATTCCAAACAGTCATATTTTGCATTAAGTTCAATCTTACTATAAGTTTCCCTCCATTCTGTTTAAAATATATAGCATATACATTCTTAATAAATAAGGCTAAATTAATCTCAAAAGCCTGGTAATATTCTCAGCAGGAACTCTGGCTTTGTTTATTAAAGATACGGAGACATGTTTTTCCTCCCGCCTACAAGAATGTATCATTAAGGGCAATTTCAGGCATATAAAAAAGAAACATAATTGTTTCACATACCTGGACATTGGATTATTTTATAAATGTATATCCTTATGAATATTAATGAATATCTCAAAGTACTTATACAGATTTATTCTCATTGTCTTACTTCTAAGCACAAAAATAGCTAACATGCACATAATAAGAGAACCATCTTAGCATAAATATATATGACTATGAACATATATCTCTGCCCTTCATATTATGGAACAGTCTTGCTGAAGTGACAGATAAAACCATAGGAGTTATCTATATCTATTTGTGAAGAGGGCTATGGAATCATGAACTTTTTAGAATATATTTTGGTTATGAGAAAAAAAGAAACAAGGACAAGTTCTTTTAATTCTTACTATCCAGGAAAGCACTGTTACTATATTGATGAAATCTTGATCCATTGAAGCAATATTCTGGAGCCTAGACTTTTGGGGACTCAATCAGTCCACTGACAGATGCTTCCCTGGTTAGTTAATGTGGTTTATGGGTAGTAAAACCTGCTTTGCTGGTTATCACTCATTTTCCCTTTCAAATTTGCTCTCTACCCTTGTGCAGCCTTCTGTCTGCCTGGGCTGTTAACTTTGTTTAGACTATCTCAACAGACCTCATGCCCTCAGGCTTCCATTTGATTTGTACTAATGGAGAGCCCAGAAGATTATGGGATAAAGGAGTTTAAAGTCAGGTTATATATCCTCCTGGCTACTACCTTGCATGATCATTTGGACTGCATTCCTCTAGGTTACTCCTGGCTTCTCCACAAGATTCTCTGCTTCCAGGTTTTGAAAACTTTTCTTCCCTTACCTCTTCAGGTCTAGGAATGCTAATAGTTATCTATTCTTCACTGTGAGTGCTGCTACATTCTTTATAGATTCCTAACACTCTATCCACACTTTCACACATATTTTCTCTGTCAAATTGACCTAAATTATCCTAATTTAAAGTTTCATCTGTTTCTTATTGGTACTCTGACTAATATAAATGGCTTATCAGCTTTGCTTTATTGGTCCCAGGGCCTCATACTCTAATCCACTGCCCATGTTATATTGGCTGCATCTGGCCTGCTTGATCCACTGTGACAGTACATCTTATTGGCACATTGTATTATTTGAAGTTTTGATCCTGGTAACCTTTTCTTCTTTTTTTATTCTCATTCAGCCTTGAATGTCATCAGACAGCATCTCATAACACAGCAGATGACTGGACAAGGAAGGGATTGCCATTTATTGTCCAGAGTCAGAGAAGAAGTCTTGAGTTATAGAACCACCATTTTTTTTTATGACGGTCTGCCTGAGTTCAAAGCTATGCTGTTCATAACACTACTGGCTTCCTTTCTATTATTAGAGTATGGTATATCAATGTGCAAGCAGATGGGAAGGAGACAAACAATACTGGCATTTTATAGGTCTAATTTGTATTGAAAGGAGATCCTATTGGGATAATTTTCTAAATATACTGTCATGGTGCTTGCAGGATGTTATTGCCCATCTACCAATTTGTGAATTACTCTTTACATCTCTGATTTTAAGGTTTAATAACCATCCTAGCTCAACATTTCATCATGGTTCATAAGACCTTTTATAGTCTCCCTATACCTTATCTTTCCAAACATAGAATCACAATTGAGGGGTCATGTGTCAAAATTATATAGTTTCCCCCCTTTATGGCCCTTGTAAGAAAAAAATAATGATCCTAGTGAGATATTCCTCTAAGTCTCTCCTTGAGTGGTTAATGAGAAGATTAAAAACAACACAAAATTTTGCCTCATTTTACCTCATTTTACCGCATAAAAGGTTAAATGTCAAACTGACATCCTAGTTTGGAGTTGCCTAATCTATGGAGAATTTCTCACCCTTTCAAAGAAGGTATAACTTGTCATAACAGGCTTCTTCTACTCTAACATTTTCTCTGAAACTGAAAAATTCCACATGTCCTTATCCCCCAATGTACCAACAAAGTCTTTGATAAGTGACATAGTTTGTGACTCAAATCTAGCAGCACTGGTGTAAACAGGACTAGAATCTTCATTTTTAAGGCTGTAATTTGTGTCATTAGAGAAAAGACCATCCCCTTCCCATGGAGTCTTTTGGCTCCAGTCTCTGAAGAGGAGGATAACTCAGGTGTAGGACTTATCTTTTCTCCACTATAAGGAATTACGTTTTTGGAGAAATCATTGTTTCCAGGTGTAGGGCAGGAAATGTACAAGGTGAGCCTGATATCTCACTGGGTCTGAAACTTAAAAAGTGTGCAGAGAATGAAGAATATGCCAATTGATATTAAATTTCCTCCTTGAGGGGCAAGATGGCGGAAGAGTAGGGTCCCCAAATCACCTGTCCCCACCAAATTACCTAGATAACCTTCAAACCATCCTGAAAATCTACGAATTCGGCCTGAGATGTAAAGAGAGACCAGCTGGAATGCTACAGTGAGAAGAGTTCGCGCTTCCATCAAGGTAGGAAGACGGGGAAAAAGAAATAAAGAAACAAAAGGCCTCCAAGGGGGAGGGGCCCCGCGAGGAGCCGGGCTGAGGCCGGGGCGAGTGTCCCCAGGACAGGAGAGCCCCGTCCCGGAGGAGCAGGAGCTGCACCAACCTTCCCGGGCGGAAAGGGGCTCGCAGGGAGTTGGAGCAGGACCCAGGAGGGCGGGGATGCCCTCGGGCTCCCGGGGACACTAACAGACACCTGCGCCCGGGAGAGTGAGTGCGCCGAGCTCCCTAAGGGCTGCAGCGCGCACGGCGGGGACCGACCGGAGCAGCTCGGAGGGGCTCGGGCGGCGGCTCCGCGGAGGGGGCTGCGGGGCGGGAGCGCGAATCCCACAGCGCAGGCCCCGGAGCACAGGGCGCCGGGACACAGCCCAGGATCCGGCCTCCCCCGGGACAGGCAGAGGCCGGGAGGGCCCAGGACAGCGAGGACGCTCCTGCCCCGAGCTGAGCACATCAGCGGCCCCGCCCCGGAGCCTCCAGGCCCTGCAGACGGAGAGCCGAGAGCCCCGAGCCCCGTAGTTCCTGCGGAGGCTGAATCCAGGCTTCCAGAGTTGCCATAGCAACTGAGGCTGATCCTCCTGGGGCCCAACGGGGTAAACAACCCCCGCTGAGCCCTGCAGCAGGCAGGGGCAGAGCAGCTCCCCCAAGTGCTAACACCTGAGAATCAGCACAGCAGGCCCCTCCCCCAGAAGACCAGCTGGACGGACCAGTGATACTCCCCCGTGTTCCAATACAACTTGTTTTTGGCCACTCTGCACTGAGCAAAATGACTAGAAGGAAAACCTCACCTCAAAAGAAAGAATCAGAAACAGCCCTCTCTCCCACAGAGTTACAAAATCTGGATTACACTTCAATGTCAGAAAGCCAATTCAGAAGCACCATTATACAGCTACTGGTGGCTCTAGAAAAAAGCATTAAGGCCTCACGAGACTTCATGACTGCAGAATTTAGATCCAATCAGGCAGAAATTAAAAATCAATTGAATGAGATGCAATCCAAACTGGAAGTCCTAACGACGAGGGTTAACGAGGTGGAAGAACGAGTGAGTGACATAGAAGACAAGTTAATGGCAAAGAGGGAAACTGAGGAAAAAAGAGATAAACAATTAAAGAACCATGAAGACAGATTAAGGGAAATAAATGACACTCTAAGGAAGAAACACCTACGTTTAATTGGGGTTCCCGAGGGCGCCGAAAAGGACAGAGGGCCAGAATATGTATTTGAACAAATCCTAGCTGAAAACTTTCCCAATCTGGGAAGGGAAACAGGCATTCAGATCCAGGAAATAGAGAGATCCCCCCTAAAATCAGTAAAAACCGTTCAACACCTCGACATCTAATAGTGAAGCTTGCAAATTCCAAAGATAAAGAGAAGATCCTTAAAGCAGCAAGAGACAAGAAGTCCCTGACTTTCATGGGGAGGAATATTAGGGTAACAGCAGACCTCTCCACAGAGACCTGGCAGGCCAGAAAGGGCTGGCAGGATATATTCAGGGTCCTAAATGAGAAGAACATGCAACCAAGAATACTTTATCCAGCAAGGCTCTCATTCAAAATGGAAGGAGAGATAAAGAGCTTCCAAGACAGGCAGGAACTGAAAGAATATGTGACCTCCAAACCAGCTCTGCAAGAAATTTTAAGGGGGACTCTTAAAACTCCCCTTTAAGAAGAAGTTCAAGTAACTCTGAACGTGAATGGGCTTAATGACCCCATCAAAAGGCGCAGAGTTTCAGACTGGATAAAAAAACAGGACCCATCTATTTGCTGTCTACAAGAGACTCATTTTAGACAGAAGGACACCTACAACCTGAAAATAAAAGGTTGGAGAACCATTTACCATTCAAATGGTTCTCAAAATATACCCTAAAAACTACAGAACACTTCTGAAAGAAATTGAGGAAGACACAAAGAGATGGAAAAATATTCCATGCTCATGGATTGGCAGAATTAATATTGTGAAAATGTCAATGTTACCCAGGGCAATTTACACGTTTCATGCAATCCCTATCAAAATACCATGGACTTTCTTCAGAGACTTAGAACAAATTATTTTAAGATTTGTGTGGAATCAGAAAAGACCCCAAACAGCCAGGGGAATTTTAAAAAAAGAAAACCATATCTGGGGGCATCATAATGCCAGATTTCAGGTTGTACTACAAAGCTGTGTTCATCAAGACAGTGTGGTACTGGCACAAAAACAGACACATAGATCAATGGAACAGAACAGAGAACCCAGAAGTGGACCCTGAACTTTATGCTCAACTAATATACGATAAAGGAGGAAAGACGATCCACTAGAAGAAAGACAGTCTCTTCAATAAATGGTGCTGGGAAAATTGGACATCCACATGCAGAAGAATGAAACTGGACCACTCTCTTGCACCATACACAAAGATAAACTCAAAATAGATGAAAGATCTAAATGTGAGACAAGACTCCATCAAAATCCCAGAGGAGAACTCAGGCAACACCCTTTTTGAACTTGGCCACAGTAACCGGAGAAGGACAAACAGTGTATGTTCTCATTCATTTGGGGAATATGAATAATAGCGAAAGGGAATATAAGGGAAGGGAGAAGAAATGTGTGAGAAATATCAGAAAGGGAGACAGAACATAAAGACTTCTAACTCTGGGAAATGAACTAGGGGTGGTGGAGGGGGAGGAGGGCGGGGGGTGGGGGTGAATGGGTGACGGGCACTGAGGGGTACACTTGACGGGATGAGCACTGGGTGTTATTCTGTATGTTGGTAAATTGAACACCAATAAAAATTAATTTATAAAAAAAACAACAACAACAACAAAAAAAATTTCCTCCTTGAGATCAATCTTACATACTTAAAACTTTATCATTAGAAAAGGCATCATATATATAATAGGCAACCCTTTATATATATAGGTTGATTTAAATTATTGTTTTGAATAAAATTTCTCTAACATTTAACAAGTATGTTATTATATACTTATGTGTATGTATTCCTTTATTTTGTTATAAAAAATACTTATTGTTCCTTGCTTAGTGAGCATTTAAAACTGAAGCTCAGGAGTTTTAAAGACTCAGATTGTAGGAGGTGGGAAAGAAGCATGTGTATAAAATTATTTTTTTCATAATTAAAAGTTAAATTTAGAGACCATTACAAGAATCTTTCTGGAATAGTGATTATTTCTGAAGGCTGGACATAGAATACATAGTTTTCCTACCTGACATAAACATTGAAGTTTTCTCTAGTAATCCTTATTCTTTAGACTCTGTGTTCTTAATACTTTCTGCAGTATTTTTTCCAATACCAGTGCCATTTCCCTAGTGCAATCTTCTCTGCTTTCTTACCTACATTTTGGCAGTGCCAAATTTTATGTAGTCTAATTAACCTTTTTTTCTTTTGTTGCTTTTGCTTTAGATGCTATATCTAAGAAACTATTGCCTAACTCAAGGTAACAATGAGTTATAAAATTTATTTATAAAATTTATGTTTTATTCTAAAACATTTAAAGTTTGTCTTTGATATTAGTTCTTGGATTCACTTCGAGTTAATTTTATAGATGATGTGAGCTAAGGGTCCAGTTTTCATTCTTTTGCATGTGGATATCCAGTTTTCTCAGCACTACTTTGTTGAAGACTTTTTCCCACCGAATTGTCTTGGTACTTTTGTTAAAAGTTATTTCACAGACCTCTCTTTCATATCCTTTTTTAAAAAGACTATATTTATTCATGAGAGACACACATAAAGAGGCAGAGACATAGTCAAGAGGGAGAAGTGGGCTCCCTGTGTGGAGCCTGATGTGGGACTCAATCCCAGGACCCTGGGATCACGGCCTGAACTAAAGGCAAATGCTCAACCACTGAGCCACCCAAGCATCCTTCTCTTTCATATCCTTTAACTTATTTTGTTTGTCTTTTCAGACTACTGAAACAAAGGAGCAGAGATCTCTGGTAGGTTACCAATGGAAGTTTTTTTTTTCTCCCACAGTTTTGGAGGCCAGAAGTCCCAGATCAATGTCCAGCAGGGTCACTTTCTAGTAAGAATTTTCTTCTTGGCTGGCAGATGGCCACCTTCTCACTGTATCTTCACATGACAGAAGAGAGAATTTTCTGTCTTTTGTCTTTTCTTATAAGGACACTAATCCTAATGGACCAGGGTCACATCCTTATGACCTCATTTAACCTTACTTATGTGTATCTTTAAAAAAATAGTCACAGTGGGGGGGGGTGGGCTTCAACATAAATTTTAAGAGAAAAAGAACATTCAATCTGTAATACTCATCAATATTTAATTTTGTTTGATAAATTGCAAAATGTCCCACACCTAGTAAAGTGTCAGGTATATAATAGGTATTAAGTAAGCATTTGTTGAATTCATGAATAAATACAATCAAATTATAGTGAAGAAAATTGATGAATATATTTGAAACATGTTTATGGTATGCATAATAGCAGATACTAGACAGATTAAAGAACACCTTAATTAGCATAGACTGTCCAATTGTGGTCACAGAAAAGCAGTAAAAAGATTGTCACAATGCTTTCTCTATCCACCATTTCACTTCATTTAAAAACATTTCAGTTTTCAGAGAACCTATGTGAAGATTTTTTAAATGTTGAGTTGAATCTCTCTGAGCCTTTGGGTATTAAAAAAAATAGGTTACCAAAGTAGGACAGAGCTAAGGAAATTCTTGAGATCTATTAACCATGCAATTTTTAAGTAAATGAACATTTTCTATTACTTTATATTTTTGCATTAATATTATATAAAATCATGTGTTGCATGCATTGGAATATACCATAAATATATTTAAAAATTAAGGGTTCTAATATCAAATTATTTATATGTTGCTTTTGATTATTCAGAGGTAGAGAGACAGATTGCAACTAGATAATCAGAAACAGATATGAGATTTAGGCTGAAAGCATGTCACTTTTAAGTATGGTTGCTACTATTTGCAGTTTTAATGAAATGGATATCTAAAGTATGCATTTAATAGTTCACTTATTTATTCAATCACCCAACATATATTTGTTGAATATCTTTCTATTCCAGGTACAGAAGACATTTGTATTGATAAGACAAAATTCCTACTTTCAATGAGCTCATAGTCTAAAGCAAGACACAAAAGGGAAAAAGAAAAAGATACAAACAAATGTGGTGAGTTTTGTGTTTCTGAATTGTGTACTTACTATGGGGGTGATTATTATGTAAGCAATTACATGTATTTATGTGTGTGTGTGTGTGTGTGTGTGTGTGTGTGTGTGTGTAGATGAGGTGGCATTTAAGGTGAATAGGAATTTATTCTGCTAACTAGGGAGAAGTTTTCCCAGTCAGAAGCAACTACCTGCAGATATAAAGAGGATATCAGGCAAAAAGAACTGCCAGTAATTTAGCCTAGAGGGAGCACTGGATAAATAAGAGAAAATGAAACTAGTAAGATCTGCAAAGCATAGGTCATGAAAGAGAGAGCATTCAATCTTTTCTCTATGGGATACTCAAAGCACGGCAGGATTTTTAAACAGAATGATAATCAGCATTTCATTTTAGAGAAATCACTAGGCAATGTGGTGTCATGAGGACAAGATAGGAAGCAGAATTACCCAGCAGCCCACAAAAGAACCAGAATTAAGACAATGTCTCCAAAATGATATAATTATAAGCACTCAGTCACTGATTGAAAGTGAGAAATGAAGCAAAATGGTGCCCAGCAGATTGCTTGGGAGGCTAGATTTGGAGTTACATTATGACATTTCTGGGTCCCAGATACTTTTGCTTTCATGAGCCACTTCCCCTGGTGGGGGTTGTTAAAAATTTGTTTTATGACTATGTTGGCTTAGAAAATATGCCGATATTATCTATTAAAGCACTTTATTTGACCTAAAAGGTTATTGTTTTTTTTCAGATTTTTTTTCCAGATTTTTAAGTATTATCAGCCTTAGGCACTGTGTCTGTTGTCATTTTAGATAAGTCAGCCGTAATTGGAATAGATGTAGACATGGATCATAAAGAATATAAGAGAAAAAAAAAACAGGCTTAAGGGAGAAAATGGTAAGCTAAGTTCAGAACATCATTGGTTTGAAGTGTCTTGTGGATGTTGAGTTGAACAAATTCAATAAATCCAAGTCTATGGGTAATGTTTAAACTGTAACTAAGTACTATATGCAGGGTAACCAGAGCTGTAGGTTCAGATGAGCTTATCATGGATAATATTTAGGATGAAAAATACTAGGTCTCGGGATGAAGTTGATAAAATGCAAACATTAAGGAGCTAATTGATGCACGACAAGACAGAAAAGGTACAACCAGAGAGAAGGGACTATTATGGTCATATTAAGAGATCGGAGGACATAAAAAAACCTGGAAGAAATGATTAAAGAGTACATAAACGAAGAGAGGTCACAGTGTTAAATGTTGCATTTGTCAAATAAAGGATAGAAAATATACTCTTGGATTAGATACATCATTGGTCATCTTTGACAGAGTACATTTCACAAAAAGGGCACAGATATTACATTGCAGATGTTGAAGAATACATATGTCATGAAGAGGTAGTGTCAGTATTGTTGACTAGAATTTTCTATGTAGCATGGCTATGAAGATAAGGCAAGGACTTATGTGATAAGGAGAACAACACATGGGTTGAGAGTTGTATTGTTTTCCATGACTTTCATTTTAAAAATATATATTTGCATAGTTTAACATCTGGTATAGAGGAATAGCTTGAAACTCCAGAAGACAGTGAAAATATAATTGATAGATCAAGGTCTCAGAGGAGAAGAGAGGGTATAGTAGTTGAGAATATTATTAATATTGTAATTTGTGGTCCAGGAGCATGAGCATTGCCAGGTATTTTTAGAACTACAGTCTCTATTCCAGACCTACTGAATTAGAATCTGCATTAAGCAGGATATTTGGGTGCTTCATTAGCATGTTAAATTTTGAGGAGCTCTAATAACCTTTGGATTAGTGTCACATAAGCAGAGAGATTGTTTCCCTTGAGACTAGAGGTAAGACAATACAGTGCATGCAGATAATAAGTTTGCAGGTGGTTAAACAGAAGAAGTCAATACTGATTACTTCAACTTTCTCCCAGGAGTAGAAGGCAAACTCTTCTGATATAGAAGTTGGGGTTAGCACAGAATAGGAATATTAGGAAATTTTAAAAATTATTTTTGGAATAACTATGGGGGATGATAAAGTAACTATTCAGAGATTCGGAGAGACTACTGATAAATGGGTTGGGCGTGGGTAACTAGTAAGATACCTTAGTACTAGGCAGTATACAGTTTACCCCCAGTAAGTCTGAACAGCCCAGGTTTAGAAATAGAAAATTCAGAAATTATGTTATAGTGAGCTACGATTAGAAAAAAGTCACTAAGAATGTTGAGACTGTTGGGTAAAACTAGAAACTAATTTCCCTAATGGGTCTTTGGTTGGTTGGGTAACTCTGCTGTATTGGAATACTAGTGAAATTTAAAGATTAATAAATACAAAGAAAATACAGTATTCAAGAAAGTATAGAGATTGATGAGACTGAAGAACATCTTTATAGGCAATATAGAATGAAAGCATATAGCTATTTAGGATCATAATCCAAAAATACATGTTGGGTTTCAAAATCTTTGATGTTGAGGAGTCTGGGATTTGGCACTCTCTGGAGAATGAATTGCTAAGTAAAGGTCAAAACTGTGGGAGGAGGGGTATATGGGTGGCTCCACGGGATAAGAGCTGCCTTTGGGTCAGGGCATGATTCCAGAGTCCTGGGATGGAGCCCTCCATCAGGATCCCTGCTTGATACGGAGCTTGCTTCTCCCTCTTCCTCTGCTACTCTTACTGCTTGTGCTCTCTCATTCTGTGTCTGTCAAATAAATATACAAAAATCTTTAAAAATGTGGGAGGAAAAATCACAACAAGTGACTGTTGTCTAAGATATAGGGTAATCCTTTACATAGATTTTGAAGCACCATTTATCTCCCTTCCACCAAAGCTCTCAGGCTGTCTTGACAGTAGAAGTGAGAACTGTAAGTCCAATGCCATGGTCCCACTGAGAAAGAAGAAGTAAAGGTAGGTAAAGTGACTAGGGATAAATATCAAAGGTGGTGGTAGAAAGCACTGCTTGCAGATGGAAAACTAAAAATTTAAAATAGGTACAGAAATGTATGTTCCATATCTAAAACCTTAAGTATATGGAGAATGAGAGAGTTGCCTTCCACACAGAGAACTACAGGGAAGATAATGTTTCATTCTAGCCACTAGTTTGAAGAATTCTACAAAAACTTTGAGGATAAGAATCAATACAGAGAGGATTAAAAGGCAAGTATGCAGAAGTAAGATCAAAGTACTCCGTGTCTTAAAGGACTATTCTGCAGATGGGAAAAAGAGAGAATTATTCCTCTTATGACATCTACTTTGTGGAGTCAACAATGGCTCCCTTGTAATTTAGAGAAGGCTGGTGCAGGTAAAGAGAACTAGAAGACACTACCGAGGCCTTCAAGTCCAATCCTCACTTCCCTTCCCCCTTAAAAAAGTTTTTATAGCTAGTGTATAGGGATGGGATATGAGAAGGAGATGTATTTTGAAATATCCTTTCTTGGCACCAGTGATTCTGGGATTGAGAAGCAGCACCATTGATTCCGGATGGACCTTCTATAGCACTCTACCATGACTCCCAAAGCTAGAATAATTTGAAAATGGTGCTTGGATTATTAAGCCTTCACTTCATTCAGTACTCTGACCTCCTTTACATCATGTTTGTATATAATTTATGAAAATGTCTGGCTCCTGTAATGGATTGGTCTACATTATATATATGGTTACAATATATTAATTATCTCTCTATTCTTTTTTTTCCCCAGCATTCAATAAAGTGAATAGCTATTCAATAAGTGCTTGTTTGCTAAATCAATAAATCACAGTTGTTTTGTGTCCCAGGACCTTGCAGTTTTGGGGAGGAGAATAATACTCTGAGCAATCTCCTGGCATTCTTTCAGTAGGAAGGATGTAATATCTAGGTGATCTGTTCATGGGATCAATTAAAAAAAAAAAAACTTGACACAAGTGAATGGCATTTTTTAAACCAAATTCCAAGTAGCTAGGTTATCTCTTAAGATTGAATGTGGATAAATTAAGTGTATTAACCCATTAAAAATCGGTAGTTATATGTTGTTTCTGCCCCTCAGTGTTTCAGAACTATCATTCTTTTATGGGAAATTCAGTAAAAATCACCCTTCGTCCTAAGCCAAAGTTTACATATTATGCATAAAGAGTATTATGCTCACATTTTTTATGTTAAGATTTTATTTTCTATCATGATCGATTAGGTTATGGCTATGTTTATTTTTACTTTTTATATTAGCCTGGCTTTTCCTGTAACATTTGCCTGTATAAAATTTTTTTCTTATAGTCTTCATTTTCCCTCTTACTTGTCAGGAATGCATTTTATTGCAAATAACAGAAAACCAACTAACACATATGGATTTATTTTTCTCCCTTAATAGGATGTCTGGTGATAAGCAGACCAGAGCTGGTGTACTGTCTCAATGATGCCATCAGGAACCAGGGTTCTGTGTGCCATTTATTAGATATGGTTTTCCTTGAAGTTTCAAGATTGCTCTTGTGCTTATGTATATATACTAGAAAGGGAAGAATAAATGGTAAGGGGCAAAAGAGGCATTTCTGCCAACCTTCTTTCTTTTGAAAAGGCTTTCTGGAAGCTCTACCCAGTGCTTCCAATTATTATTGCTGCCCTGGACAAAACTGGATTATGTGGCCACTTGTCATCCAATTTCACTAAAAATAGTGACCACAGAAAAAATAATTGCAATAGAAGTTGATTAATCCAATCACAGTATCTATTATTACCTTTTACCAGTAACTGGTATGCATGTGTAGCACTCTCCCCTGAGGTACATACATCTTGGAATCAAACACCATGTTTTATACTATGCATTTAGGTTTATCTGCATCTTTTACTCAGGGTATGTTAATAATAGGGGGATCCCTGGGTGACTCAGTGGTTTAGTGCCTGTCTTTGGCCCAGGGCGCAATCCTGGAGTCCCGGGATCGAGTCCTGCATTAGGCTCCGGCATGGAGCCTGCTTCTCCCTCTGCCTGTGTCTCTGCCTCTCTCTATCTCTCTTTCTCTCTCTCTCTCTCTTTCTATTTCTATCATGAATAAATAAGTAAAATCTTAAAAAAGATATGTTAATAAAAATTACAATAGCTCATATTTATTACATATTTACTCAGTCATATGTATAATAATCTCATTCAGTCTTCATTCTATATAATATCAATGAAGAACTGGGTCCTGGGTTGAACAAGTCACCTGGAGCTAAAGCTTCTTCATTTTTTAGGGAGTAGGTATTAAGTATAAAATAAATCTATTTTCTTCTGTTTCTTTTGTTGTTCTATATTTTTCTTTGTGACAGGTATTTCAGTTAAATAGGGTAGTATTTCTTAAAGTATATTTCAAGTGTTGTTAAAAGCGATATACATTAAGAATATTATACAGTTAAATAATATTTAAAATTGTTGCATAAAACAGTTTAAAATATTTATATATTTGATTGTGATTTGTCTTCCCAGCTGAATAATAAGCTTTCTGAAAATGATGGCTGTGTCTGTGTTGCGCATGCTTATAGCCCAGGGTCTAGTATAATGCTTGGTACAGAGGTATACCATAATTATTTTTAGATAATCCTAGAGCTCCTACTATGCTAATGAACCAAGTGAAAGTCTAAGAGATAGAATGCAGGTTCAATTCCTTTCTTAGCAAAATAAACTACATGACATAAAAAATGCATTATAGTTTTTGATGTTGAATACAAAACAAATACACAAACTCCAAAAGATAAAAACATGGATCATTCTTGACTTTACTCCCCTTCACAAAATGAGCAACAATTATCTATGGAAAGGCATCACTGAGAGAATCCTTGAACATAGGAGTGAGGTTGAAGACCTCCCTGCAACTAGAGAGACCAAGATAGACTTCATTAGGTAAATAAGAGGAACAGGTCTAGGCTGACTTCCCTCCCCCAGACTGGCACAGCACATCATGAAGAGGTTTCCTCTGAACCTAAAGTTGTTCCAGTGGGAAGAGAGCCCAGGGTGAAATCCCATCCTACTCACAGTGTTGTGAAGTATTTTGTGGGAGCCCCTCCTTTGGTCTTGCCCCATTTTGATTGCAGGGGAACATTTGGGGTTCAACCACTGGGAAATTGATTGTGACAGAAAAGGGGTGGGGAGGGTTTATGACAAACACTACTGTGTTGTTGGCAGACCAGATTGCTATGTGAAGAGCCCAAAATAGTCATCACTAGCAGCTTTGCTCATCTGTAGAACCAAGTCAGTGGTGCTATCTGACCAGGGAACTCAGCAAGGTGCAGGCCTGCTTGATTTGGGTCCTTAAATGAGGAGTTTTTCTGGCCCTGGAGCCTAGTCTGCTTGCACCCAGGTCAAAGAGCTGAATCATAGCTCCACCCACTGTGTGGCAAATTGGCTCATGACCTCTTACAACTAAAAAGGCTGTTCAGGGGCAGCCTGGGTGGCTCAGCGGTTTAGTGCTGCCTTCAGCCCAGGGCATGATCCTGGAGACCCGGGATAGAGTTCCATGTCAGGCTCCCTGCATGGAGCCTGCTTCTCCCTCTGCCTGTGTCTCTGCCTCTCTCTGTCTCTGTCTCTCTCTCTCTTTCTGTGTCTCTCTGAATAAATAAATAGAAAAATTTTTAAAGGCTGTTCAGGAAAATTTGGGCTCTTCCTAAAGTGGTTCATCCCTGTACTACCCAGGAAGGGAAGCTGAATTATGGTCCCACCTATTAAAGAACAGGGTTCCCACCCTGTCTGACAGGGAGGGCTGGCAAGAACACTTTGAAACTACTATATAACCTTGCAGTGCTTGAGATGAAAAGTAGATAGGTAAAGCTAATTGCCACCAGATCAAAGCCAGTGACTCTGCTAGGCCAGAAAACTTATGGCATAGGTTGACTTGAGTTAAAACCTCAAAAATTCTTTCTGGCCTTGGAGCTGTTTCTCCTACTGAGCCCAGGCAGGAAAATAATTAATAGCTTCACTTATTGCTTAATACTTCCTACAGCCCATCTGACCTGGGAAACTTAAAAAAGCATATAGGAAGCTGAGTAGCTTTCCAACTAGCCCGATGTACAGTGGTACTTGAATAGAAAGCACAGCCCATGGCTTTTTCTGTATACAGAGAAAAACTGGTAGCTTCATTTGAGCAGGATATTAGGTGCATGCTCTTGCCCGATTCAGTTCACTAAGCAGTGACCCATGCAGGTTCTTGGGCCTGTCCTACTACCACATCAGGTCAGAGAAGCTAATTTGTAACCACCTACTACTTAGTATAGTACCCTGTCATGATTATCATAAAGACTGAGAGAATGCAAGCAACCATGAAGTCTATCACAGACTCACTTAGGCATGGAACCAAGTCAGAAATTCTATCTAGCTGTTATCAGACAGTAGCATACTCCCCCTTACCCTCAATCTCTCAAACCATTGTTTAACCTAAAATAGACCTTAATAGCAGGCCCCACCTGCCCAAGGATGTTACCAGGAGACACATCCAGAAATCCAAACTGAGCTGACTGGTGAAGAATAGTGTCTGCCAAAAGAAACCTGTAAAACCTGGAAGAAGAGAATGCTTACTCAAATGCACAAGTATAAGCATGCACAACACAGACACACTGGGTAAATATAACACCACCAAATGAAACTAATAAATCTTTAATGACTGACCCTAAAGAACAGAGATTCAAACTGTCAGACAACAAATTCAGAAAAATATTCTTAAAGACGTCTAGTGAAATAAAGAATACATAGACAACTAGACAAATTGAGTCAATGCATGAACAGAATGAGAAGTTCAACATAGAAACAGAAATACACAACTCAGAAATCCTATAACTGAAAAACACAACTGAACCAAAGAATTCAATAGGGAACTTCATGGGGGTACTTGGGTGGCTCAGTTGGCTAAATGTCTGCCTTCAGCTCAGGTCACAATCCCTGGGTCCTGGTATTGAGTCCTGCATTGGGCTCCCTGCTCAGTGAAGAGCCTGCTTCTCCCTCTGCCCCTACCCCCCTGCTCACTCACTCTCCTTCTCTCACTCTTCAAATAAATAAATAAAATCTTAAAAAGAGAGAATTCAACAGAAAACTTCAAAAGCAGACTCAAACATGCAGAATAAAGAATCAGCAACCTAGAAGATAGGATATTTGAGATTATTCAGTTAGAGGAATAAAAAGAAAAAAAAAAGAAAAAAAAGACTGAGAAAGATTGAAGAAAGCCTACAGGGTTTATGGGATATAATGAAAAGAAACAATATTTACATTATGGGAATTCCAGAAAAAAAAGGAGAAAGAGAAAGGAATAAAAAGTATATTTAAAGTTATAATAGCTGAAAATATCCCAAACCTAGAGAGAAACATCCATATCCAAGAGGCTCAAAGGACCCCAAATAGTTTGAAACTGAACAGGGATATAACAAAACACATTATGAGTAAATTTTCAGAAGTCAAAGGCAAATAAAAAATTATGAAAGAATTAACAGCAAAGAGGAGTTGTATACAAGAGAAAATCACTTCCCTAAGACTATTGGTGGATGTCTTTTTTTAAAAAAAAAGATTTTATTCATATTTGTTTGAGAGAGAGTATGTGCACATAGGGAGAGGGAGAAGCATGCTCCTGACTGATCACGGGACCCCATGTGTGGCTCGATCCCATGACCTCAGGATCAGGACCTGAGCCAAAAACACTCAGCTGACTGAGTCACCCAAGTATCCTTATTGGTGGATTTCTTAACAGAAACTTTTCAGGTTTTAGGAGAGAATGTTAGGACATATTCAAAATATTGAGAGAAAAGAAATTTCAACCAAGAGTGCTATACCTGGCAAAGCTGTCCTTTAGAAATGAAGGAGGAATGCTTTTCCATACAAACCTGAGACAATTCATCACTACTAGACCTACATAATAAGAAATGCTAAAGGGAGGCCTATGAGTGGAAATAAAAGGATGTCAATATCAAAGAAATATAAAAAGGTAACATAAAACTCATTGGTAATTGTAAATATATAGACAAAGCCAGTATGCTTTGGTTTTTTTAGTGTTAGTATGCTTGAACAATATGTTCTTTTGTGTAATCCCTACAGATTTTTCACTTGTGATTCCCATAAGGCTTACATAAAATATGTTAAAATTTAAAAACCCTATTCTAAACTAATAGCAATTTAAAAAGAATTCCTGAGATACATTTCTAATTCTCCCTCCCCCTCATATCTTAGATGTTTAATCTTCCAATTTATATATTTTTAGATTTTGTAACTAATATTATTGCCAAAGCATATCTTTTTGCAAACACAGCCAAAGCATATTGATACCAAAAGATATTAACACAAAAAAAAGACAGCAGGATAATAAATAAGGAACAATAGATCTATAAAAAAGCCAGAAAAAATGGAAAGATAAATACTTATTTATTTAAACATAAACATTAAATTTCCCAATCAAAAGGCATAAATGGCTGAATGTATAAAGGAAAAAACAAGATCCAATGGCATGCTGCCTACAAGAGATTCATGTTAACCTTAAAAACACACATAGACTAAAACTGAAGGATAGAAAAAGATATTTCAAGCATATGGTAATCCCAGAAAAGCAGAGGTAATTATATTTACATCAGACAAAATAGACTTTCAACTAAAGTAAAAAGAAACAAAGGAGATAATTATATAGTGATAAAGGAATCAATTCATCAAGAAGATATAATAATTGTAAACATTCATATGTCCAACATTGGAGCACCTAAATAAAGCAAAAACAGAGCAAAAAAGGAGAAATAAATACCAATACAATAATAGTTGGGGACTTTAGTATCCCATTCTCAAAAATGGTTAGACCATCCAGACAGAATCAATAACGGGAGGAGGAGATGTGAACAATAGTATAGATGAAATGAGCTTAACAGATATACATACAACATTCTATCAATAACAGTGGAATACACTCTCTTTTCAATTGCACATGGAATATTTTCTAGGATATACCATATGCTGGGCCACAAAACTAGCCTTAGCAAATTCAAGAAGATTGAATCATACCAAGTTATTTTCTCTGACCACAATGTTAAGAAACTAGAAATCAAGAACAAGAGGAAAACTGAAACCAATTATGAATATATGGAAAATTATACTCTCCTGAACAAATGGGTCAAAGAAGTAAAAAAGGAAATAACTATCTTGAGACAAATAAAAATGAAAATACAACATACCAAAACATGGAACATGGGATGCAGCAAAAGCAGTTCTAAGAGGGGAGTTCATAGAAATAAACACCTATATTAGGAAGAAAGAACCTACAGGAATAACCTAATTCTATACCTTAAGTAATTAGTAAAAGAAAAAACTGAGCCCAAAGTTAGCAGAAAGAAGGAAATAATAAAATTAGAGCAGGAATAAATAAAATAGAGAACCAAAAACCAATAGGAAAGATTAACCAAACTAAGAGTTGGTTCTTTGAAATGATAAATAAAATTTACAAACTTTTAGTTAGGCTATTCAAGGAAAAAAGGATATACAAATGAACAAAATCATAAATGAGGGGATCCCTGGGTGGCGCAGCGGTTTGGCGCCTGCCTTTGGCCCAGGGCGCGATCCTGGAGACCCTGGATCGGGTCCCACATCGGGCTCCTGGTGCATGGAGCCTGCTTCTCCCTCTGCCTGTGTCTCTGCCTCTCTCTCTCTCTCTCTCTGTGACTATCATAAATAAATAAAAATTTAAAAAAAAATCATAAATGAAAAAGGAGATATTACACTGGATACCACAGAAATATAAAGGATCATAAAGGATCATATAAAGGTTACTATTAAGTATATGCCAACAAACTGGACAACTTAGAATAAATCTAATAATTCTTAGAATATATAAACAACCAACACTGAATCAGGAAGAAATGGATAGTCTGAATAGATTAATTACTAGTAAGGAGTTTGAATCAGTAATTGAAATTATCTCAAAGAAAAGCCCAGGCCCAGATGGCTTCACCAGTGAATCTTACCGAACATCTACAGAAGAATTAACACCAATATTTATCAAATATTTTTTAAAAATCAAAGAGAGAAAACTTCCAAATTTATTTTGCAATGTCAGTATCGTCCATACCAAAACCAGAAGAGGACTCTACCAGAAAAAAAAAAAAAAAACAAACTAGAGGCCATTACATTTCTGATAAATATGGGTGTAAATAGTATCAATGTAATGCTAACAAACTGAATTCTGCATCACATTAACAGGATCATTCACGGAGATCAAGTGGGATTTATACCTGGAAGCAAGTACAGTTCAACATATGCAAATCAATGTGATACACCAATTTAAGAGAAGGAAAAAAAGTCATGGTTATCTTAGATGCGAAAACAAAAAAAGCATTTGACAAAATTTGACATCTGTTCATAATAAAAAAAAAAAACCTCTCAACAAATTAGATATGGAAGCAACATACCCTAATATAATAAAGGTCGATGTGATAATCCCATAGATAACTCAAGCCCACAACATCCTACTCCATGGTGAAAGACTGAAAGTTTTCCTCTGAGATCAGGAATAAGATAAGGATGTCCACTCTCCCCACTGCCATTCAATATAGTACTAGAAATCCTTGCCAGAGCAATCAAAAAAGAAGAAACAAAAGATTCAAATTGAAAAGAAAGAAGTAAAATTATCTCTATTTTTTTTTTTATCTCTATTTGAAGGTGGCAAGTTCTTATACATAGAAGTTCCACCAAAAGCTTTTGGATATGGTCAAAAAATATAGTAAGGTTGCAGGATACAAAATTAATACACCAAAAACTCTTGTATTTCTAGACACCAAAATGAATTACTCTCCCCCCAAAAGAAAATGATTTGATTTGCAATAGTATAAAAATAAAATATTTAGGAATACACTTAACCAAGGAAGTGAAAGATCTATACTTTGAAAATTATAAGACACTGATGAAATATAAAAAAGACTCAAATAAATGGAGAGGTATACTGTGTTCAGAATACAATATTGTTAAAATGTCCATACTACCAAAAGACATCTATAAATTATTGCAATCTCTGTCAAGATTACAATGGCCTTTTATTTATTTATTTTTTACACAATTAGAAAAAAACCCCTAAAATATATATGGGACCACAAAAGACCTAGAAAAGCCAAAGAAATCATGAGAAAGAAGAAAAGTGGGAGACATCACATGAGTGATTTCAAGCTATACTATTAAGCTATCATAATAAAAACAGTGTGGTACTAGAATTAAAACAGACAAAGCAGCATACCAGAATTGAGAGCCCAAATACGAACCCAAGTGTATATAGTCAACTAATGTTTGACAAGGGAGGCAAGAACACTCAGTGGAGAAAAGATGGTCTCTTTAATAAATTGTGCTGGAAAATAAGATGTTTACATGAAAAAAAAATGAAACTTGACCACTATCTTACACTACTAACAAAACTTAACTCAATATAGATTAAAGACTTAAATGTAAGACCTGAAATCATAAAAACCCTAGAAGGCATAGGAAAAAAGCTCCTTGACAAAGGGTTTGGAAATGGTTTATGGATATAACATCTAAAGCACAAGCAACAAAATAAAAAAATAAGCAAGTGCAACTACATCAAATTTAAAAGCTCCCACACAGCAAAGGAAATAATCAACAAAATGAAAAGACAACTGGCTGAATGGGAGAAAATCTTTGCAAACCATTCGTCCAATAAGGAGTTAATACCTAAAATATATAAATGATTCTTTCACATTAGTAGCAAAAAATCCACCAATAGTCCAATTTAAAAATGAGCAAAAGATCTGAATATTTTTTGAAGATATATAAATGGCCAACAGATACATGAAAAGATGCTCAATATCATTACTCATTAATGAAATGCGAATCAAACCATGATATATCATGAGATACTACTGAGATATTACCTCATGCCTGTTGAATGTCTTTCAAGAAAAAGGCAAGAGATAAAGAAGTGCTCATGAGGATATGAAGAAAGAGGAGCTCATGTGCACTGTAGCTGGGATTGAAAACTGATATATCACTGAAAAATAGTATGGAGAATCCTCAAAAAATAAAAATAGAATTACCATATGATTCAACAATTTCTGGGAATATATCCAAAATAAACAAAAATAATTATTCAAAATCATATATATATACCCTTGTTCATAGCAGCATTATGTACAATAACAAAGACATGGAAACAACCTACACATACAATGATTGATGAATGGATAAATAAGCTGTGAAATATAAACATAATGGAATATTATTCATCTCATATACAGTGAGATGCTATTTAGCCATAAAATACAAGGAAATGTTGACATTTGCAGCCACATGGATAGACCTTGAGGGCATTATGATAAATGAAATTAGAAAAAGACAAATACTATATGATATCACTTTTATGTGGAATCTAAAACAAAGCTCCTCAGAAAGATCAGAGGCAGGGGGTGGATGGCGGGGAAATTAAGAAAGGTTCTCTAAAGATACAAGTTTTCAGTTATAAATATAAATACTATGGATGCAATGATCATGATAACTATTGTTAACACTAATATAGAATGTATGTGAAAGTTGTTAAAAGAGTGAATGCTAAGAGTTCTCATTAGAAGAAAAAATTATTTTTCCTTTTTTATTTTTCTTTGTATTATATCTATATGAGATGATGGATATTAACAAGAATTATTGCAGCAGTCATAAACCATTATGCTGTATACCCATTAAACTTATATAATGATATATATCATTAATTACATTTCAATAAAACTTTTCAAAAAAGCAGTGAAATAAACAGCACTAACATCCCTAACAACAGAGACAGAAATACATACCTGACACTATGTAGTTATTTGCTTATCTTTTTATTATTTATTTTCATCACAAGAATCTAAGCTTCATATGGGCAGGGGTTTATTTGTATATGGCCACATAACCAATGCCTTGAATTATGTGTGACATATTACATGTAATCATAAATCATAAATACACTTGAATAGATGATTTAATAAATTATGTCATATCACAATATGTGGTGACCATTTATTCTTGTCATGGAATATCCTTTCCCAATATTCCTTAATATTTATACATAAGTTTTCTGTTTATGAAAGTACAATATTTTCCTTGCTTTGATTTAAAATATTTTGACATTTCAAATAATGTTATAATAAACAACTCTGTACATGAATGTTATTGCCTAATTCTTTTTTTTTTAAATTTGTTTATTTATTCATAGAGACGGGGGGGGGGGCAGAGACACAGGCAGAAGGAGAAGCAGGGCCCATGCAGGAAGCCTGACGTGGGACTTGATCCTGGGTCTCCAGGATCACGCCCTGGACTGAAGGTGGCGCTAAACTGCTGAGCCACCTGGGCTGCCCAATTATTGCCTAATTCTGATTGTTTCCTCATGATATAATCCTAGAGAGGAATAGCTTGATCAAGTGATTAACATCTTAATAATTCTTAAATATTTTGACATAGCAGTACATTCACTGGCAATAGCTAGCCCAGAATCCTGCTGCTAATAAGAACTCAAGAGATATGTGTTTCATTGAATGAGTGGGTTTCTGAGAGAAAAGAGGTGGTCTAGGATACTTGGGAGTAAGTACTTATATACAAAGGTTAAAAACCATGAACTCTTTGAGTTATCAACTACACTATAAAGGGGCAATAGGTTATAACAATTTTGGATGGATGTGATCAAAACAGCAAGCAGAGAATAATTCTTCAAAGTTGGTTTGGGGATAGCCCTTAGATCTTTATACAGAAGTCAATGAGTACCTGAATAGACAGCAGAATAAAATGCCCAATAAACAAAAATGTTATCTTACTTTAGGCTATGAGACTATCAAGACTAATATTGACCTAAAGAGGTTTCTAGTAATTGTGCTGTTTAGCTGACTATATGTAAACTAAACTATCTAGTGGCATATAATTCAGTGTAAGGAAATTATAAGCAAATATCATATTTTTGTGAACCATTCTTCATTTCACAAATTTTGGAGTTAACTCTCCCATCTTAGATTATTAATAGGTATAAATTAAGCATGCAAAAATTCCCTCTGCTTTCCAGAGTACCCTCATTCACTTAAACATGCTAGTAAATTAACATTGCAGTGTCCATTTGTAAAACACTTGATAAGTGCAAAACACTGTGCTAGATGTCATCTGAGCTAGAATAAGGTAAATTGTTATTGTCTTTGGAAGATTTTAATTTCTTTGGAAAGAAGAGATATAATACAGGAAGTTACAAAATAAGAATTAAATATGCAAAAGAAGAGGAAGTGAAATAAACAGCACTAACATCCCTAATAACAGAGACAGAAATACAACCTGAATTTAAAAGTAGATGATAGCTTAATTTGAAGTTCTAGAAAAGACTGTAGAGAAGGTAGGATAAGTAGGATTTAGGTAAAGTTAGTGGAAGGACATGGCATTATGTGGGGAGAGACAGCATGACTTAAGCATATATAATAAAAAAATGTAAGGAAAGGAATTGGGAAAGAACAATAATGTTCACCTCATAGGGAATAAAACAGTTCGGCTAAAGAGAATGGTAAATCAAAAGCAGACAACACTGAAAGGCATGATAGATATACACAGAAAACCTCTGCTAAGACCCTTCATAGAAGGCTAAAAAGAGTGACTGTAACTTCTAAAATGGTTTGCCTAATCATTATGCACACAGCATTTTAACAGTGATTCACATGCTTTCATAGAGAATTGTAAAGACAGGGGTTGATCCATGAATGGAGTTAATTGATACTAAATGATTTCTTTCACCTTAAACCAGAAGGTTCATAAAATGTTTAGCCATTTACTTCATTGCTGTATTGGAAGCACCGTTAGGAGGAGGAAACTATAAGCACTGGGATGGGCCCAGCATAATTTAATGGCCTAACAACATTTCATAAACTCAGAGGTTGTGATTCCTAATACTGTTCTTATAGTTAACACAGCATGTGGCCTTTCTGCATTAATTTCTCTGGTTATAAAATAGCTGTTTCCTACAACTCTCAAGGGGATCCTACAAAATCAATTGAATAACGACAGATAAGTACTTTGAGCTTCTTAGAGAGAAAACTAAATCTTATAATTGCCTTCTCCAACCACCTTCACTTTATTTTATAGAGTGAACTGGAGTACATATAAGAGATGGATTAATCTTATCTCCCTTCATTTTTTTCTTGGTAAATTGCACAAAAAGAAATTGCCACAGAAGTGCAGCACATAAAAATTCTGTTCATAAATGATAAACATGTAACTAGCAACGAACTAATTTCTATGACACATTTAAGAATTGAGTAATAACCCTCTGTAATTCTGTAATTAAAATCCATACTTATAACATACCTGAAGTATGCTTTTAGGTTATAATCCACCTTTAGAATGATTTTTTTTTCTTTTCTGGAAGAGATAATTGACTTTCACTGATTCACCTATATATTTTTTGGTCCAAATTCATTTCATGGTACAGATTTTTTTTTAAAGATTTTATTTATTTATTCATGAGAGACACGCAGAGAGAGAGAGAGAGAGAGAGAGAGAGGCAGAGACACAGGCAGAGGGAGAAGCAGGCTCCATGCAGGGAGCCCGATGTGGGACTTGATCCCAGGTCTCCAGGATCAGGCCCTGAGCCAAAGGCGGCACTAAACCACTGAGCTACCTGGACTGCCCCCCCCCTTTTTCATGGTGCAGATTTTTAAGAACTATCTAGTTACCTTTAAATGTGATGTTGTAGCAGTATGGAGATTCCTCAAAAAAATAAAAATAAAGCCACTCTATCTATGATCCAATAATCACACTATTGGGTGTTTACCCAAAGAATATAAAAACACTAATACAAAGAATAGATGCAGCATTTATAGCAGCATTATTTACAATAAATAAATTATGGAAGGAGCCCATGTGTGAGTGTGTATATATACAATGGAATATTATCCAGTCATAAAAAAACAAAATCTTGTCATTTGCAACAATATGGTTGGATCTAGAGTGTATAATGTTAAGTGAAATTAGAAAATATAATGCTACGTGAAATAAGCAAGTCAGAGAAAGACAAATACTATGTGATTTCATTCATATGTGTAATTTGACAAACAAATGAATAAAGGAGGGAAAAAGGAATCTATTTTTTTTTTCTTAAAATCAGTTTGTAGAGCACAAATTGATGGTTACCAGAGGGGAAGGTGGGTAGGTGGATGGGTGAAATAAGTGAAGGGGATTAAGAGTGTACTTACTTTATGAGCACTGAGTAATATATAGAACCAAGGAATCACCATATAGTATACTTGAAACTGATATAACATTATACATTAACTATGCTGGAATTAAAATAAATAAATGTTATGTCTGTGGACAAAGAATAGTTCTCTGTGCAGCAATAACAAGTTTGCTGTAGCTGGTAAGTTTATTTGGGGTAAATGCAATAGAAAACAATGGACCTTGGCCTATTTAAATACAAAGGAGTATTATTATAAAGTTGCATGATAGTCAAAAGGCAATGAAATAGCAGAGAAGCAAAGCCTGTGGAAGAACAGGTGCCAGAACACCTCCAGGAATAAGAGATTCCTAGATATAATAACCAAAGAATTATCATCAAGTTGCCTCAACTCTTCTGAGATTCCTGTCTGTATCTCTCTCTTTAGATACCAATTTCTAAGCAGCGAGTAAATCTGATTGGCCCAATGAGTCTAGCCTGTAATGGTTTGACAGTCATATGCAGGGCAAGTTCAGGTGTTCTGGAGTTGTATCCAGAGCAGGAAGATTTGTTGGGTACATAGGACCCAACATATTTGGTGACTGCAGGAGGAGTTCTCATCATCAAAGATATTTTACCATATCTATATATGCATATATATGAGATACGTATACACATATGCTATATATAGCATATATATGCTATACATATATGTGTATATATGCATTATATATACACTATATAAACTCTTTTCCAGAATATACCAAGGGGGATTTAAATAAAAACATCTTTAATAACAGCAAGCGCTGTTGGAAATGAAAAAGAGAGCATCTTCTGAGAACTAGGAAAAATAAACTTTTCAGGAGTTAAATAAATCTATACAAAAGTCATCTTAAAAATTTGAATGATTACTACTCAATAAAGTATTTGAAAAGTGGAATATTACAGAAAACAAAAGGCAAGAAAGAAAACAATGGAAAAAGAGCTAAATTCTAGTATGTCATATTTAGTAAATGAATCTTTCAGTAACCACACTAAGGGCCTTAGATATGGATATAAAATACTGAGAACAGGTAATATTAAATATGGAAGAAATACATTAGCATAGTAACTTAATATTACTTTTTAATATTACTTTATATGTAACATGGAACTTTTTTTTTTTTGAGGAAGGAGCCCAGAGCTGGATTGTTTTGTTAATAAAAAAAAGATAGAACAGAAGTGGTGGAGGAGTATTCCTGTATGCCAAGGAGGTGTGTAATTGAATGGGAATCCATGGATCTGAGGGTGGATCACACTAAAGAACATTTGGGACAGGATAAAAGTAAAGAAAACCATAATTGATGTTGCTGTGGAAGTAGATGACAGCTCATTCAGCCCAGCAGATGCTTCCCTAATACAGACCATGAAACTGTCACAGAAGCAGGATATAGTAGTAGTGTGGGACTTCAAATGTCTGGACATCTGCTGGAAGTCTTGTTTTGCTAAAAGCAACAAATCTGATAAATTCAGTAGTGGTAGCTAATGTGTTCTCTTCATTAATGTCATCCCCATATGTCTCAGCATTCTCCCAAACAGACCCATCCACCAACTCCACCCACAACCTTTGCACTCCATGCAGGAACACCAATCTCATATACACAATCCCCTTACCATGATATAGAATGCTCTTTTCTCTAACACCTGGTTCTTTCCTAAGAGGATAGTTTCATCTCCAGTTTCTCAAGAGGAGTTTTCTTATTTTCCCGAAGATCATGCAATGCAGAATGTGAAGGGTACTTTAACAATTCCTTGTTCTTGCTGCTCTTTCTAAGCCATTATGACCCAAAATCCATGGAAATATTTATTTTATTTTTATGCTCATCTTGATCTTTTTTCATTCTCTACCATCTACCCACCATCTTGTTAGTACCCCACTCCCATAATCCTCCTTAGAGTCTTGGACCCTGGTTTATAGTTTTATCCTATGCATTAAAGCCTTGCCATTATTCTGGAGTCCACATGGGCAAGTGTTAGAGCATTGTGACTTCCTATTTCTTTGCCTCAATTTCTTAGACTTTTTCTCATTCCACAGTTACTCCCACATCTTTCACACTCTTGAATGGGTATTTGTGACAATATTTTTTACTTTTGGAATCTTATATACCACTCCCTAGCTATTTATTCATCAAGTTGTTCACTCCTATATCCCTTTACATCTGTTTCCTGACTACATTTAGAGATCCTATCTTTGACTACCTTGTTTTTTCCAGCTTACCAGGAAAATTTTCTTTGTGTCTTATTCCATCTAGTCAGATCATGTTACTCATAAATTCACCCATTCTCTCGCCAGCTCTCTCATTTCCCAAACCTCCTTTCTTAGCCAGTTTTCATCTGGATAATTCACTTTCTACTTTCTCCAGTCTTAGATCTAGACTGTTTTTTTTAACTTTTATTTATTTATTCATGAGAGACACACACAGAGAGAGAGAGAGGCAGAGACACAGACAGAGGGAGAAGCAGGCTCCATGCAAGGAGCCCGAGGTGGGACTTGATCCCAGGACCCCAGGATCACACCCTGGGCCAAAGGCAGGCACTAACGCTGAGCCACCCAGGGATCTCCCTAGGTCTAGACTGTTTAGCAGAGTGAGGAAAAATTCAGGTTGCAGATTGTAGAGATTCAATATCAGACTTTCTAATCTCATCTGGCTCCTAAACACTATTTGAAATTCCTTGTGTGTGATCTAGTCAGCCTGCTTTCCTACTTGCTACAGTTGCTGTGTTCAACCTTCACTCACTGTAAAGATAAATATCATCCCCCAAATCTATAATCCCTATCTAATTCAAAGAGAAAATAGAGGCTCTTAGCTGAGTAGTTCTTAATATTTCTTGTCTTAATATTTCTGAGTAGTTCTTAATATTCTTGTCTTAATATTTCTGTATGCCAGACAGGATATTTTTACCTGGAAGTAGTGTAACCCCTTACAAAAAGTGGTTTTAGATAATAGGGACTTTTATGGCCTCATGAAAAAGCTCTGAACTACATGATTTCAGGGTTAGTTCAGCTGCAAGAGATCATTATAAACCTAGCCACTTTCAATCTGTAGTGAACAGATTATGGCATGAACCCACATGATCCCTGACTTCCAGTATTCATGTCTTTGTATAATCTTTTCCCCTGGGGTGTGGGCATGACATGTAACTGGGTTCTAAGCAGTAGAATATGGCAAAGGTGACAAGTTGTTACTTCTTTATGGTATATAATCTTGATAGCTGACTTACTTTAGAAACTTTCCCTCTTAGCTTTCAAAAAAGCTAACTCCATGTTTTGGAGTCCCCCATGTCAAGAAGCTGAGGGTAACCTCTGGGAGCCATGTCCTCTATCCTACAACCAGAAGAAATGAATTCTACTGACAACTTGAGTGAAAGTGGCAGCACATTCTTTCCTAGCAGAGCCTCTGAATGAGGACATAGTCTAACACCTTAATTGCAGCCTTGGGAAACTGTAAGCAGAGGTCCCAATTAAACTATGCCCTGGTTTCTGATCCATAGGATATATAAGATAATAAATGTGTGTTGTTTTCAGCCATTAAGTTTATGGTAATTTATTACCTAAGATCCAATCTTGATTCTATTTGTCCTTGACATGCCACAAACAATTTGTCCACAATTCTTATTTTGTTTACCTTTAAAATGTAACCACTGCTTATGACCTGTCCCATAACTACCTCCAACCAGGACAGAATAATTAAATACCTTCTAATTCTTATATTCATTCACATTTATTTTATAATCGCTGCCCAATAGATAGAATGAAATTAAAAAAAAAACACACAATCATATTATGTGATACATCCATGCACCAACCACTCAGTGAAAAATTCAAAAGCATTAGATCCCTTTCAGGATATGTTTCAAATTGTTTAACTCGTCTTGTAAAAGCCTTCAAGTTCTGATGAATTCCTTAACCTCATCTTCTATACTTTCCCAGAACTAATTTTACTGTAGATAGACTGGCTTTCTTAGCAGGATTGGTCCCTCCATTAAAGTCTTTGAGGTGATGTTCCCTTTAAATGTCATATCCTTTTTTTATTCAGTCATACAAAAGTAATTATTAAGTGTTCACCCTGTGCCATACACTAATCAGATGATAAAACATTTAGTTTGCTGCTAGATTTCTATGAAAACACATTAGATGTTGCCCAAAGTAAACTATTTATTTTATTTGATTGGTTACACATGGAAATAAATTTGGGGATTCTAATAAGATAGCCTAGCATGGATAATCTGAACAGTAATTCATGTTGCACTTCTTCAGCAACGAATCTAAGTCTATTTCATGCTTATGGATTCTATGATAGAATAGATCAAATATCAGTTATTGGCAAAAGTAAAAAGAGACTAGGACATGAATGATTTAAAGACATTCCTTATTACATATCAAAACATCCAATGTGACATTCCTAAGTATACCTCAAGTTGACTTGTTTCTCTTTCACATTCCTCCCATGTACTTGATCAATTTTTGTTATACTATAAAAATAGCATATATATATATATATATATATATATATATATATATATATATATATATCTCCTCTGAGTAAGCACCCACTGAGTACCTGATGTGCGCGAGGCATGGTCCTGAGGTTGAAAGGAACAGAGGAAGCAGTCCCATCCTCAAAGAGCTCATCGTGGAGGTGTGCACGGGACACGCCGCCCACTGCAACCACTCCTGGTCTGGGAGTGCAATATATTCTCTTTTGCTACAAATAGGATACATGTGGGAAATATCAGAAAGGGAGACAGAACATAAAGACTCCTAACTCTGGGAAACGAACTAGGGGTGGTGGAAGGGGAGGAGGGCGGGGGGTGGGGGTGAGTGGGTGACGGGCACTGAGGGAGACACTTGACGGGATGAGCACTGGGTGTTATTCTGTATGTTGGTAAACTGAACACCAATAAAAAATTAATTTATTAAAAAAAAAAGGAGGGACCCCTGGCTGGCTCTGTTGGAAGAGCATGCAACTCTTCATCTTAGGGGTCGTGAGTTCAAGCCTCATGTTGGATGTAGAGGTTACTTAAAAATAAAATCTTTAAAAATATATATATATATATATTTATATTTATATATATATATATATTTATATTTTATATTTATATATATATATATATATCTCCTATGTTCTGGATTCATTTATCACCATACTATCACCATACAGGTCCTATCTTCTTTACTATTATCATTCAAAGCACAAATTAAATGGTATATTTTGTCTGAAGGCTACGAAGTAGATTTTCTGAGTTAGTTATTTTGGTCCCTGTGCTCCTTTGATACTTTATCATTGCCTTTTTAAGGCACCTACAAAGTTGTATTGATTAACATACTTGTCTGCCCTTCCAGATTTAGTGTTTTGAAAAACCAGGTCTCGGGATGCCTGTGTGGCTCAGCGGTTGAGCATCTGCCTTTGGCTCAGGGTGTGATTCTGGTATTCTCGGTTTGAGTCTCATGTCAGGCTCCCTGCATGGAGCCTGCTTCTCCCTCTGCCTTTGTCTCTGTCACTCTCTCTGTGTCTCTCATGAATAGATAAATAAAATCTTTAAAAAACAGGTTTAAATCATATTAATATTTTTCTCTAGAATCTATAAAGTTGACTGATTCAATAGCCACAACATGAAATATATATGGAAGAATTAATGAAGCATTCCCAAGAGAAAAGGAAGAAAATCTGAATACCTTCATTCAATTGATTTTCAATTCTAACACTATCTTCATTTTAAAGAGACATACAGGCATTAATAATAAAAAAGTTACCAAAAATAAAAGTCCAAGACCAAATGGATTCACAGGTGAAATCTATAAAATATTTAAGGAAGAGTTAATACCTATTCTTCTGAAATACCTATAGAATAGGTATTCTTGTGAATACCTGTTCTTCTGAAATTATACCAAAGACTGGAAAGGAAGCTTCCAAATACATTGTACAAAGTCAGCATTACTCCGATACCAAAACCAGACAAAGACATCACAGAAAAAGAAAAATATGGGCCAATATTCCTGATAAATGCAAAAATCCTTAACAAAATATTACCAAACTGCACTCAACAATACATTAAAGGGATCATCTACCAAGATCAAGTGGGATTGATTCCAGGTATGCAAGGATGGTTCAATATTCACAATACAGGGAGATGTATTATATCAAAAAATGAAGCATAATATCATATAATCTTCTCACTAGATGCAGAAAATGCATTTGACAAAATTCAATAGTCTTTCATGACACAAGCTCTGAACAAAGCAGGTTTAGCAGAGACTCCAATTAAATTATGCCCTGGTTCCTGATCCACAGGATAGGTGAGATAATAAATGTGTATTGTTTTCAGCCACTAAGTTTATTGTAATTTATTACCTAACAGCCAATCTTGATTCTATTTGTCCTTGGCATGCTTCACCATAATAAAGGCCATATATGAAAAATCCACAGCTAACATCATAGTCAGTAGTATAAACTGAAAGATTTTCTATTAAAATCAGGATTGAGACAAAGATGTCCAGTTTCATCACTTTTTTTTCAACATACTATTAAAAGTCCTAGACAAAATGACCAGACAAGAAATAAAAAGCATGCTTATTGGTATGGAAGCAGTTAAAGTCACTATTCGCAGGTGACATGATAATATTTATAGAAAACTCTAAAGAATCCATCAAAAACTATTATAAATAACAAAAGAATTCAGTAAAGTTGCAGGATACAAACTTAATACCCAGAAACTGGTAGCATTGCTAATACTAATAAAAAAAAGTAGCAGAATGAAAAATTAACAATTTCATTTATACTATATCCCAAAGAATAAAATACTTAGGAATAAATTTAACCAAAAAGGCAAAAGACCTGTATTCTGAAAACTACAAAGCACTGAGGAAAGAAATTGAGGATGACATAAACAAATGGAAAGATGTTCTATATTCCTGGATTACAAAAACAAATATTGTTAAAATGTTCATACTACCCAAAGCAATCTAGAGATTCAATGCAATCCATGTCAAATACCAATAACATTTTTCACAGAACTAGAAAAAATATCAAAATTTATATGGAACCACAAAAGACTCTGAATAACCAAAATCATCTTGGGGATAAAAACAGAGCTGGAAATAACACCATTCCAGTTTTCAAGATATGCTGCAAAGTTGCTGCATATCAAAACAATATGGCACTGGCACAAAAATAGACACAAAAAAGAATGGGACAAAAATAAAAATCAATGGGACAAAATAGAAAACCCAGAGATAAACCCATACTTATATGGTGAATTTATCTAGGACAAAGGAGGCAAGAATATAGCATTGGGAAGTGAAATTCTCTTCAATAAATGGTGTTAAGAACACTGGACAGCTACGGGGGTGGGGTGGGGGATGAAACCAAAGCATTTTCTAACAGTATATTTAAAAATAAGCTATAAATGGATTAAATACCTAAATGTGAAACCTGAAACCATAAAAATGCTGGAAAAGAACACAGGCAGTAACTTGACATTGGCTATAACAGTAGTTTCCTAGATATATCTCCTCAGGCAAGTGGAGAAAATGGAAAAATAAACTATTAAGACATTAAAATAAAAACCTTTTGCACAGTTAAGGAAACCATCAACAAAACAAAAGGTAATATATTGAGTGAGTGAATATATTTGCAAATAACATATTCAATAAAGATTAATACCAAAATATATACAGAACAAAAATATACAATGTACATATATGCACAGGCACATGCACACACACACACACACACACACACATACAAAGTCTGATTAAAATATGGACAGAGGATCTGAACAGACTTTTATTTTCTCCCCAAGGAAGGCCTACAGGTGACCAAAGGACACATGAAAAGATGCTCAATATCACCAGCATCAGTTAAAGGCAAATCAAACCACAATGATCTATATATCACCTTATGGCTTTCAGGATGGCTAGTATCAAAAAGATGAAAAATAAGTGTTTGGAGGTAGAGAAAAAGGAACCCTTCTGCACTGTTATGGGAATGTAAATTAGTACAGCCACTGTGGAAAATAATATGGGGATTCCTTAAAAAATAAAAAGAAATAGAATTACCATGTGATCCAACAATTCCACTACTGAGTATATACCCAAGGAAAATTCAGAAAACACTTATTTGAAGAAGTATATGTACCCCTATGTTTATTGCAGCATTATTTAAATAGCCAAGACACGATGTAACCTAAGTATCCATCAATAGATTCATAAAATGTATATCTGTACCGCACTTTTTGTAAGTTGAAGTTTATGGCAACCCTGTGTCAGGTAAGTCTATCCACCATTTTTCCAACAGCATTTGCTAACTTCATATCTCTGTGTCATATTTTGGTAATTCTCACAATGATTCAAACTTTTCCATTATTATTATATTGCTACGGTGATCTATCAGTGATCTTTATTTCTATTGTAATTATTTGTGGATGTCAAAAACTACACCCATATAAGATAGCAAAATGTAATGAATATATGTGTTATGTATTCTTACTGCTCCACTGACCAATCCTTCCCCTGTCTCTCTCTTCTCAAATCCTTTCTATTCCCTGAGACAACACTATTAAAATTAGGCCCATTAATAATACTACAATGGTCTTTAAGTGTTCAAGTGATAAGAAGAGTCACAGATCTTTCCCTCTAAATCTAGAGGTGATTATGTTTAGTGAGGAAGGTATGTCAAAAGCCAAGATAGGCCAAAATCTAGTCTTCTTGTGCCTAACAATTAGCCAAGTTGTTAATGGAAAGGAAAGTTTCTTGAACTTTGAATGAGGAATTGCCTCTTATGGAAGAGCAAAGAAGGTGGTTGCCTGAGATGGAATCTACTACTGGTGAAGATGATTTTCAAGATGTTGAAATGACAACAAAGGATTTAGAATATTACATAAACTTAGTTGACAACCAGTGGCAGGATTTGAAAAGATTGACTCCAGTATTCAAAGAAGTTCTATTATGGATAAAATACTATCAAACAGCATCACATGCTACAGGGAAATTGTGAAAGGAAGGGTCAGTCAGTGTGGCAATCTTCATTGCCATATTTTAAGAAATTGTCAGTCACCCCAACCTTCAGCAACCTCCACCATGATCAGTTAGCAGCCATCAACATTGAGGCAAAACTTTCACCTCCAGAAAGATCATGACTCAACTCACTGAAAGCTCAGATGATGATTAGTATTGTTTAGCAATAAAGTGTTTTTTAATAAGTTATGTACATTGTTTTTAAGACAATGCTTTTTTAAAAAGATGTAATGCTATTGCACACTTAATAGACTACAATGTAACATAAACATGATTTTTATGTGCACTAGGAAACAAAAAAATCATTGGCCTGCTTTATTGCAATATTTGCTTTATTGTGGTTATTTATTGTGGTTAAGCTTATTTATTCCGGAAGCAAATCTAAATCTCTCTGAAGTATGCTTGTAATCACTAGCATTATTGGCAATGTGGTACTAATTGAGCAGTTTTTTTCCTTATAAATCACTTTGAAACAGTCTAAAGCACCAATTTTTAATGGCAACACTGATATTTTTTAATTGACAGGGTGAAGAAACAGAGGAAAAAGGGATTGGACCACTTGAGAAATTAGACATGTAGAATAACTAGACAGAAAATATTTCCAGATAAACTGAGCGCACGTATCCCTTACATGCTTTCTTCTATTTCCACCTGACTTCTTTGCTTATCTATAATTCAAAACCATCTATAATTTTGCATGAATTCTGTATTTCCCATTAGTTTATCACTTACTGGCACTTGCAAGATACTATAATAAAATAAAAACACTGCAATACATATACAATTTTTTCATGGCTTGAAATATACCATGTTATGCAGAGCTCAGTGATTATAGTGGGAGAATGGAAAGTGGGCCTGCCCTTCTATGAACAGACAATGCAGTCTGGCTAGGAATCTGGATGATCAAGGGTAGGTTCACAGAAATAGATGGAGTTTCCAACAGGGCATATGGGACTAGTATCAAAAATAATACTTTGCCACCAAAACAAAAACAATGTAAGCCCAAAGTAGAGGTATGTTATCTAAATAGATTTTCTAGCTTTCTTACCATGTGTAATTGAAGTACGAATTGTTCCTTTCCAGTGAGAAAGATAATAGGATTACTGGATAACTATGTACATTTCTGCATGTGTGTATCTGTCTGATATTTAAGGTGAAGGAGCAGTGAGTCCTCCCTTTGGGGAGTACTTCCTACTGGTCCAGCATATGGACACAGGCCAGATTGATTTTGAAATGTGAGAAGTATAATTGGGTATCACAAACCAGCTGGCCAATTTAGTTAAAATGAAGAATCTTCCTTATCACCATATTCTCTCGTTACGAACAGGTTACATGAATTTTAAAAATGGTTTTACTATCTGTCAGTGAAAATAAATTTAATTTATATTATCAAATGCAAATAAAAATATAATTACATCCACTGTAATGATCATGCCACTTGGGGAAATATAATTCAAGGTCAATTTATCATTATTTAGCTCATCCTTAATATATGCAAGAAATACTTTTTGTTATGTATTAGAACATTCAATAATTCTTTAATAGCTGTTTACTTATCCTAAAATGTTATCAGATTTGTTTTGAAGAAAGGAAAATCCAAATTTTAATTTAAAGATAAATATGGAATATTGTTTAAAAATAAGTGATATGAAAATTCTCATATATTTTACATCAATATACAATATTCAGCAAATAAAAACGGTACTGTCCCTTGTATATCTTAATTTAATAGAAATAATATTTAAACATTACCATGAAGGCAAAGCTCTATTTAATGTGTGCTTTTCTCCCTTCTTGCCACCTTCTTGTCCCCATTCTCTGCCACAGTTGTGGTATCCTCACATCTCAGCTCAAGAAGTCTTCACTAAAAGTATCCCTGACATCTCAAAATAAGGAAGTCTTTCTCATGTGTGCTCTCAGTATAACTTCTCATTTGCCTTCTGAATCTTTAAAACAGTTTTTATGCCAGAGCCTAGCCTAATCCTTTTCCTGAGAAAATGAAAGCCCCTATGAACATCTGCCTGAGTGTACAGGTACCATAACACAAACCATGAAGAATCCTATGAATTCTGCATTGATGGTAGAGTGCAGTTTCTCAGTCAGGTTGATGAAAATACACCAGATGGGCAGACCAAGAGAAACTATGGAAAGAATAGAGAAGAATGAAGAGATGTAACAAGAGGTCGAGGCAGAGAGGATTCCCACAGGTTATCCTTCCAGGACTAATATAGAAACTTGATCCATCTCTCCCTTCTTTGAGATAAATACATGACTTAGATGGGGTCATCAGATTCCTTATTTTTTATTTCTCTAGGAGGCATTTTGGTTTTAAAAAAGTGCTGATACTTCAAGCTGTGTGTTTTGCGCCTATCTTCTCTGGGGTAAGTAGGTAGAATGGTACTTAGGAAAGTGGTTGTACACAAGTACATTGTGTCTTGGTCCACTTGAGAGGCATGGTCATGGTAGAGCTGTGTGGGGGCAACAGCTCTACCTTGGGGAACTTTCCTTATCAGGAGAAAAAAATCAGATCTCACTTTTGTAGGATTTGCAAGGATATGAAAAGAGATGCATTTTACGGGTACCAAAAAACCTCCTTGCACTGTATGTTTTAATATATATTTACAGACCTGTTACTGAAACCAGTGAGCTTTGTAATTTTTTTAATGTGTCCAAAGTTTCTGGAGTCACATGGGAATTAAATTTACTTGTTTTTTTTTTTTTTAATCTGTGAAAGTGTAAGTAGAGGAAGAGTTAAGTGCTTTTAAGTGTTTAATTCCCCCAAGCCTGGCCATCCATGCACCCTGTTGCTTCTTCCTATGATCTATTTCTGTCATAGTGTCTCATGGTACCACTATAGATAATTAATAGAGGCACTAATGATTTCAAGAGAGTCAAAACCAATAGTTGAAAAGATACAGTTTATTTTCCCCTTCCATTTCTAAGCATAAATGCCCCAAATTCAGTTTTGCTTACACTGCTTCCCTCTCTTAATGCCTCTTCATCACCTCTTCCTTCATCATATCCTTTCTCATTATGCTATTAAAACCATATATCAGGAAAAGTGAAGTCAGGAAAAAATTATGTTTCTATTAAGTTATTGTAGAGTCTGTCCATTTTAATCATATCAAAATATATCATGTTTATAGAAGTTAATTCTGTAAGTTGATTTGAATTCATTATCTCTATTGTGTTTATTGTGACTCTAAGTAAAATCCAAGTGATGATTCATTTTACTATGAACTACTCACTACCCTCTAAATTTAATCCTCTTTAAGAATAACCAAGCAAGGGCAGCCCTGGTGGCGCAGTGGTTTAGTGCTGCCTGAGGCCCAGGGTGTGATCCTGGAGACCTGGGATCCAGTCCCACATTGGGTTCCCTGCATGGGGCCTGCTTCTCCCTCTGTCTGTTTCTCTGCCTTTCTCTATGTCTTTATGAATAAATAAATAAAATATTTTTTAAAAAAAAGAATAACCAAGCAAGAGAAGGCTGTTTGACATTAGTTGTGGAGTAGTTTACTTATTTCTATTAATCTTGTTCTAAGTATACTTTAGAAAGTGAAATCCAGGAATTTGATAACTAAACCACGAAATCCTTTCTCCTCACGAGGAATATTACTATTGGAAAGTAATACTGGTAGTTCTTTCAGGATATATCTATGAAATATAGGATCCAGAAATAACTTTCCTGTTCATTCATATCACTAAGTTTTTTTCAATATTTATGAAAAATTTAATATGTACCAACTTCAATTGGTTCACAAAGATTATAGTAAAATTCTATATTCGCCTACTTAAACTTTGTGTTGACTTTGATGATTTTTTTCATGGGATCTATCATTAGGACCACCTTTTATATGCTCATATCTGTGTTAGAGAAAGGATAGCCAAGTAGACCTGGCCTTCTCAATGTTTATACCAACCAGCTGCAACCTGGCCCTGACCACTTTTCAGCACGCCTGATATTTCTCCCTCATTGACTCCTTGGCTCATCGCTCTCAGAAATGTTCCAAATCTCTCCAGCCCATAAGCTTCCAATTTTTCCTCCTTGATCTCAGAGCAACTCTTACTTCACTGAGTGTTTTGGGACAATTACGGATACCTTTCATTATCTTAGCATTCCTCATTTTTTTCTTCATTCTTTCATATGATCTCTGGAATGGAATGGGATAGAATGGTCTAAAATGAACAACTATATTTTTTATGTCATTTTCTGTTAGCCTGAGGAGTCCTAAATACATGTTAATCCCTTTAAATTTAAGCATTTTAAATGACATTCTCCTAATTTTTAAAAATTATCCATTCAATCAGCAAACATTTACTCAGAACCTACTATATCAGACAATGGACTTAAAGAGGGAAAAAAGTGAGCTTTGACTTTAAGGAGTTCACAAACTTATTATATATAATAATAATTATATATATTATGTAATTATTATTATTATTATTTATATAATCATTCTGTAATGTGGTGAGTGAAATAAGAAAATCAACAAATATTGTATTGAACTCTGACTACAGCCAGGCATTGTATTAAAATCATTTAATTCTTTAAAAAAGCATGATGAAAGTCTGTCCAAGGATGTTCTATGCTTATATTTTTATTGACTAAAAAAACTGAGGTCTTGAGAGTCTAAATAACTTGTTAAGAATATATATAATCAGAGAGTGGAAGAGTTGATATTTGAACCCGACTCTCTGATTCCAAGGTTTGTGTACTAAAAGTATATTATCTCTAAAATGATAATGGGCTGTATAAAGTAATATGAGAGAATGGCAATGCCTGATTCCAGACTGGAATATTGCAAGGTTTCATGAAGCAAGTCATACCATATTGTCTTGCTAAGTATAGCTGGATTTAGGGAAAAGAGTACATGGGTCTTCTCCTGGAGGGCACTGTATATACAAGAGACTGCATGTAACTTACTATACACATAGCAAAGTGACTGTCAGTAGCATCAATACAGAAAAAGTGATCTGGTATTTGATCATAGGGTAGAAAGATAGAAGTGGTTGAAGATTATGCTGAGAAGTAGCCTGGGGCCTTGTCGTCCTTGAGGGCCTCATATGGCACGATATGGAGTTTAGATTACATATAAAAAGCACTGGAAGCCAGTAAAATTTTATTTTAAAAAAACTTCAGGATCAGATTTGTATTACTTATTTACAACTCTACCTAGAATGAGAGAGAGTTAAAGAAGAAAGCCAGACAAGAACCAGAAACATAAGTTAGACAATTGTTCCAACAACCCAGGTGAGAGGTGATTAATGAGGGCTTTGCAGAGCAATGGCATTGGCAACAAGCAGATCTGCACTATCATTCTGGCTCTGCCACCTAGCCATCCACCAGCTGTGTGGCTTAGGGCTAGTTTTTAACCTCTCTAACTTTCAAGTTCTTAAAATGGTAAATCAGGGTAATAACTTCACAGAATTCTTGAAATAAATGTGATAATCTATATAAAATATTTAACATTTTGCTTAGCACATTTTAAGTATTTGATAAGATATTGTTATATTTACTTGCAAAATCAATGCTTAACAGCTTTCTTGGGAGGCAGGACATGGAGCATTTGCTCAAGTTTTGGTTTCAGAAGTCAGGACTAAACTTTGTAGTTGATGGAACAGGACTAGTACACGAGGCTATAGAAATTTCTAGACACAAGCATATATAACTGGTGTCAATTTTAATGCACAAACTTCAGATATATTTCATACTAAAACTGTATCAAGGCCTCTACCCATGTGAGGATTTCAACTTCAGGAACCACTGGGGCTCTTTCCCCCTTGTGGCTTCCTTTCCCTGAAAGATGCCACAAAACTCTTGGGGCTGCCCTTGGCTCTGTATGCTTGTTTGCATCCTGGCCCCGCAACCTGGGGGAAAGACTCGGTTGTGTGGGACCTGGCGTGCTCACCCTCCTCCGGAGCCAAAAATCTAAGGCAGAAGCCAGGCCCTTAATCCAAAATTATGACATTATTTCCTTGCATTCCTCTGCTATCCAGTATGAGGACAAGAGATGGTCTTCAAATCCTATCCAAGGACAATATTCACAGTAGATTCAAGAATATTTTATTGATCAAATTACACTGTCATAGCAACAAACCCCAGAAACTCTATAATCTCTTCTGTTGCTCATACTGCATGTTCATTTCACATTAGCTGGAGGGCTCTGCTGTGCATTGTGAACACTCTGGGACCCAGGATAACAAAATGTTTCCGGGCACTGTGACAGAGGGAAAGAAAAACCATCAGGAGTCCCTCATTGACTCTTAAAGCTTCTACCAGAAAGTGAAATGCTACTTTCTTTCATATTTCACATTAGCCAAAGCAAAGTCATAAGGGCACCCCAAAATCCTAAAGGTCAACAAAATAAAATTTCACCATGTACACAGAGAGAAACAGATATATTTGGTAAACAGCACTAAGGCCTATTATAGATGCAAGTGACACTACACTCGCCACAACTTGCCCACAATGACCTTTCAATCTGTTCCTTAGTCTGCCATCTGTAGTATACAAGTCTCTACTAATTTCCGCAGAAGCTCCAAAATGAGGCATTGCTTCCAGATGGGGGCTTTGTCTCCATCACACATAGAGAACATCCCAGAGACCACCACCCTGAGGAATCTCAATCTTTCTAGAATGGCTCACATCTGCTTTTCTCTACTCAAGCTTTCATTGCCCAACCATAGTCTTGAAGATAACTTCTACAATTTTTTTCAGCCAACACAGTTTTTAAAAAGCTTAAATCGGTATTACTCACCATCTCTAACTAATCTTTTTTTAATTATTTATTTATTCATGAGAGACACAGAGAGAGGCAAAGACACAGGCAGAGGGAGAAGCAGGATCCCTTCGGAGAGCCCAATGTAGGATCAGATCCCTGAGTTCTGGGATTGTGCCCAGAACCAAAGGCAGAGCTCCACCTCTGAGATCTCCACCTAATCTAATTCCCTAGGCAAAGGGCTCTGAAATAAAAACTAAGACACATTCTATGAGACAGCATAAGATAAAATGCTTTCAGTCATGAGGAAAAAAAAAAGATATTTGTGTGTGTCTATGTGTGTGTGTGTATAAATTATATTACATAAGTTTCAAAACTGACACATCTTAAGCAAAAGCCAGTGAGCAAACCATAGCCCTTATGAATGGTCTAAGATTTGGGAATAGTGATGATCTGACCAAGTCAGAAGGCAGAACATGGAAAGAGCCTCTGAGACAAAGGCAGAGAGAAAGAGGGAAGCTTAACAGTAGAGCCTGAGGGTGGGAGTGGCAGGAAAGGAGCTAAGGGCAGAGTCTGTTCATGAGTCATTTTGGATGGTTTTAGTGAATGGAGGAGTAAAGGATGATTTTTCAAGTTTGAGTCTGGTTCCGTGGGTGTTAGTATCATTTATTCAAGTATTTTACACTGAAAGAGATATAGGTGCTATTTTTCTCTAATTGAGGGAGGGGGTCTGGTTTGGTTATGTTGAATTTGATGCATCTGTGGAGTAACAAGAATAAAAAGACATCTAGAGAGTACGAAGATATGTGAGCCTGGGTCTCAGGAATGATATTTAGATTGGAAATAAAGACTCTGGGGACACCTGGATGGCTCAGCAGTTGAGCTTCCGCTTTTGTCTCAGGGTGAGGGTGTGATCCCCACATCCAGGGACTGAGTCCCACATTGGGCTCCTGCGAGGAGCCTGCTTCTCCCTCTGTCTATGTCTCTGCCTCTCGTTCTCTATTTCTCTCATGAATAAATAAATAAAATCTTAAAAAAAACGAGAGAGAGAAAGACTTGGGGTCTCATTAGTGCATAGGTGGGTGGTGAAGCTACAGAAGAGATGAAATCTCTCAGGGAGAGTGAGAGGATAGGGAAAACCTGAAAGCTCATGTTGCCTTTGCATTGAAGAGAAAGAAATCATTTTTCAAGGTGCCTACTGAATGTAACCATTAAACCATCTTTTCTCTGCAAGATGAGTGTTCATTCACATTCCCTTTGATAATTGATCTCTAGTATATTCCTATATGCTGATAAATAAAAATGACAACCCTGAAATATATGTATACATTTTCTACATATATGTGTGTATATACATATATAACTTAATCAAATGGTGTCACTACTTAATCTATCAGCTGAATAATGATTGCTCTCACAAAAATCATAAATTGAGTGTTAATTATGTACCAGAGACTAGATTGAATACTTTACAGAGTTGATTTAAATTTTCAGAAAGACTTCATTCAAATATGTAGCTGTATCTTCATTTGTTTTTGGAGGAAAACAGGCTAAAAAAGAATTAAGAGAGAAAGTTAATACCATATTTGTTTGCAATTTCTATTAACAGGTTATATACTGGGCTATTAGATGAAAATATTGATCAATGATTTAGAATTGATAGACATCAAATGGTGATAATGCTTAGTTATTAGAGGTGAATTACAATTGAATTCAAAGTTTAATTCTCTTTTAATCTCACTGCAAAAAGATCACCAAAGAAAATATTTTAATCACACATGAACTACTAAGTGAATTTCCCCCCAGTTTTAATAGAGCTAATTAATACTCTCAGATTCCTATGTTTCCATTGGGTAGTACAAACAGGGTATTTTGGATAGTACACTGAGCATTAGTGCCTCATCACTATAAACAATTATGTTGGACACTTATGAGAGCTAAAAGATGCCTTATCACCTCTGTCACCTCGCACTGTATATAAGCCCTGTTATGTACATAATCAAACAATTAGTAAAAAAAAAGCTAACATTATTTCTGTACATAGCTACCCAGAAATTAAAGAATGGAAATGAGTAATGTATGTTGAAAAAAATAAAATGGCAATAAATAACTCAAGTAAATAATTGGTAAGAATTTAGCTCACATTATGCATGTTTTTCATATTAAGATGAGATTAATTAAAAAGAATTGCCAGTTTTGACACTGTCAGCATTTTTTAAAGTTTCCTTTACTTATATGCTACTTGATTCCACAAACCCATTAATCTACCTGCTATAATCTGACTGAAATATGTGGTGAACAAATTTTGGCAAAAAAAAAAGCTATTATAAATATAATACCAGTATGTTTTGTAGCGGATCTTCTCCCACACTACAATTAATTAAGATTAATAGAGATGAAGCAGCAAGCACCCTAGAATCAATGGGTAACTAGGTAATCTAATGAAATGGATAACTGCTCTTGTATTTTAGCTCTGGCCTAAATCTCTGATAGATCCAAAGGGATCTATTTTGTCAGCCTAAAAATTTAAGTGACAGTAAATAGTCTAAACAAGGTACAATCCAATCCACTAGCGCAAATTTTGTTATTGTTTCTTTCCATGCAGTACAAATAGAAACCAATCCCCTTCTTTTCAATTTTACCACCTTTTGGTATTACATAACTATTTTTATTAATAACTATAAAGTTGTGATATACTACCATATTCACTGGGATTTTAGAAGTTAAATACCTAATATTCATTACTAACACATGCAATTTTAAATGGCTTAAATGGGTATTTAAGAAAGTTTCACCTCATCTGTGTATGGCAATGCTTAACGAATTATTTCAGAACAGATGTTAATGTTTAACACATTTATTTCTTGGATGTTCATTTGAAAAAAAATTTCTTAGGCTGTAAATTATCAGAGTGACAGACTGGAGAGAAGGAAAATATCTATATTTTTCCTATCAATTAAACACCTTTGATTTTAGAGTCAATGTCTTTAGTGAAGATTTTCAGAGCTGTTAAACATTGTTCATGTCTATTCAATTACTCTCGCTAAGCGCTTAAAAACTCCACAGGGAGAAATTGTGTTCCCAATGTCAGTGATTACATAATTCCCAATGTTAATACTTTTACTCTTTAAAAATATCTGTACAGTAAATACCTGCTCTGAAAATGGTTGAGCTGGGATCTGTGGAATGAGCGTATGTGGAATAAAGTAACATATCTCAAACTGCAGAGTGTATAAGTATTAAGTGGCATGGAAGCATGTTAAAACACTACTGCTCTCCTTCCCCACAATTTCTGAGTTAGTAGGTCTGGTGTAGGGTCTAAGAATTTGCATTTTCACAAATACCCAGGATGGTGACACTAAAGTTCTTGGTCTGTAAGTCACACTTTAGGAATTTAAGAATTTAGGTTAAAAAAAAGTTCAAAATTTAAAAGCTATGGGAATTCTGCAGATTCTATGACCCTACTTCTTGTAGCTTTATAATGAAGTTCTAAGAAGCCCTAATATTAAGAACTTTTTGTTGTTTAATTTTCTTCAAGTCCATATTTGTCCAAATCACTTGATCCAAAATCATTTTTAATCACATAATTAACATCTACTAGATATTTCTTGAAATAGAGTTAAGAAAATTCCTTTTAAGACTTTATTCTGAAAACCTCATAGTATTCTTGTCTTAAGGACCTAACTCTGAGAAACAAACAAGGGGTAGTGGAAGGGGAGGTGGGCAGGGGGATGGGGTGACTGGGTGATGGGCACTGAGGTGGGCACTTGACGGGATGAGCACTGGGTGTTATACTATATGTTGGCAAATTGAACTCCAATTAAAAAATATACAAAAAAAGCACTCCTTGAAAGTTTAAATATTCTCTGGAAGACTGAAATAGAGTCAAAATTATTTACTAGTCACCTACTCTCTGTTCAATGCTCTAGTTTTTATTTTGTTTTTGCCCATCTTCAGATCCAAATAAGATCCTTAACCTGTAACAAATGGAAACTCTGGTAACCAGAAAGATGTTCATAACTCTATTAATTTTGCATTACTGCATAATGAATGATCATACCAATAGCAGCTTACAACAACATACATTAACTATTTCACATTTCTGTGGGTCAGGAATAGGGACAGAACATACCTGGGTTCTCTGTTCAGGATTTCAGAAGGCTACAATTTAGGTACTGGTCAGATGTATTCTCATCTAGAGGAGCAACTGGGGGAAAGACCATCTTCCAGGATCCCTCTGGCTGTGGAAAAAGTTTACTTCCCTGCATTGTGAGGCTGAGGTCACCTTTCTTCTCTGCCATCACCCAGGAGCCACCCTCACCTCCTAGAAGCTGCTCCATCCCTCGCTTTATTAACGTCTCCATTTTCACAACCTAGAAGCTTATTTTTTTACAAGGGGGGTAGGGGGATAGGGGGGAGTAGGGAAGGAGGGGAGAGGAAGAGGAAGGAGAGGGGGAGATGGAGATGGGGAGGGGAGGGGAGCAGAGGGGAGGGGAGGGGAGGGGAAGACCTCATCAGGGACAGCACCTCCCCTTCCTATCCCTCTCTCTTCTTTTAAAGATTTTCAACTAATTAAATCAGGCCCACCTGAGATGATCTTATTCATTAGTTCCAAATCAACCGGCTTGGAACCTGGGGTTATATCTGCAAAGTCCTTTCACCTCTGCCACATTGTATTGGTTAGATGCATGCATATTCCTCTCACACTCAAGGAGAAGAGAGTACATAGGTGGGGATGTAAGGTTGAGGAAGTAGACCATAGATTCCATGTTAATATTTGCCTTTCACAGTAAGATTAAGTCATATGTTCTTAAACTGACAAGTAAATCTTTAGGAAGGAGGAAAAAAAAAACACTTTAAGTCAATGGTGAATGGAAAAGAGAAATACATGGAGCATTTTAGAATATGCTCATGATTCGGCCTTACACCAGAGTTTGTGATTTAATTGTGCATTAGTAGGATAAATACATCAGTGAGTTTTAAATGTTCCTTGATCTTTGTTCAGTTAGATGGACACAACTGCTTTCAATACTAGGAAACCAAAACGAGAAAGAATTAAAGTGCTTACCCAGTAGCTCACCTGTTTGTACTCTCATTGGAAGACCTGAAATACATAGGATTGTCTAATTGAACGCCTGCAGGAGAAGGGTCTATTGTAATTTGGGAATCAATTTTACTCACATTTTGTTAAGACCTGAAACACCTAGTTTTACTTCTACAGCTAGATGAAACATTTATCTTAAAAAAATAGTTTGCTTGCTTCCTTTCTTCCTAAATTCAACATGGAGTGAGAGCAATTTAGTCATGCAATGCTGGGGTGGGGGCAGAGGGTGATTGAACAGGGGATGATGAGAGTGGCCAGACATGCAATGTCAAAGTTTTAGAAAGGAAGGGAAGGTGCCTACTTGAGAGTATCAACAATAGATTGGTTACCTAAATGGGGACTGAGCCCATTTACACTGGCAAATATTATTTAGGAGCCATTTTTTTCACTGTCAGAGAATGGACGTGTAAATATAGAAATGAAGAAAACCCCAATAACCTTGTTTTGATGTTGGATCAGAATTGGATTATCAATGTGAACTCATATCTGTGTCTGTTTATGTGTCCACTTTGTTCACTGGAAGACCCTGGGAGCAGTGACACCTCCATATTAAGGAGATAATTTATTCCTATATCTTGGCTTCAAAATACTATTGTCACTAAGAGGAACAATGGCTTCTTTAAGAAGTGCTAAATCCAGGAATGGATGGGTAAATATGTAAAATGAGCCTGAAATATCTTATGAAGAAAGTACTCAGAGAATGTTGGGAACATGTCAAAAGAACAAGAATTGAGCTGGAGGAGGCTCCCATTGTAAATCAGGGATGATTTATGTAAGTAAGTAAGTAAGTAAATAAATAAATAAATAAATAAATATTTTGATGTAGTCCCAAAAATTTAGTTTTCTTTTTTTTTACCCCCTTACCTCAGGAGACATATCTAGAAAGAAGTTGCTATGACCAGTATCAAAGACGTTACTGCCTCTGTTCTCTAGGATTTTTATGTTTTCAGGCCTCATATTTGGGACTTTAATCCATTTGAATTTAGTTTTGTGTATGGTGTAAGAAAGTGGTCAAGTTTTATTCCTTTGCATGTTGCTCTCCAGTTTTCCATTTGTTGAAGAGACTTTTTCCTTTTTTTATAATAAATTTATTTTTTATTGGTGTTCAGTTTGCCAACATACAGAATAACACCCAGTGCTCATCCTGTCAAGTGCCCCCATCAGTGCCTGTCACCCATTCACCCCCACTCCCCGTGCTCCTCCCCTTCCAACACCCCTAGTTCGTTTCCCAGAGTTAGGAGTCTTTATGTTCTGTCTCCCTTTCTGATAGTTCCTACACATTTCTTCTCCCTTCCCTTATATTCCCTTTCACTATTATTTATATTCCCCAAATGAATGAAAACATATAATGTTTGTCCTTCTCCAATTGACTCATTTCACTCAGCATAATACCCTCCAGTTCCATCCACGTTGAAGCAAATGGTGGGTATTTGTCATTTCCAGTGGTTGAGTAATATTCCATTGTATACATAGACCACATCTTCTTTATCCGTTCATCTTTTGATGGACACCAAGGCTCCTTCCACAGTTTGGCTATTGTGGACATTGCTGCTAGAAACATCGGGGTACAGGTGTCCCGGCGTTTCATTGCATCTGTATCTTTGGGTTAACTTCCCAACAGTGCAATTGCTGGGTCATAGGACAGGTCTATTTTTAAATCTTTGAGGAACCTCCACACAGTTTTCCAGAGTGGCTGCACCAGTTCACATTCCCACCAACAGTGTAAGAGGGTTCCCTTTTCTCCGCATCCTCTCCAACATTTGCGGTTTCCTGCCTTGTTAATTTTCCCCATTCTCACTGGTGTGAGGTGGTATCTCATTGTGGTTTTGATTCGTATTTCCCTGATGGCCAGTGATGCAGAGCATTTTCTCATGTGCTTGTTGGCCATGTCTATGTCTTCCTCTGTGAGGAGGAAAGACTATCCACTGGAAGAAAGACAGCCTCTTCAATAAATGGTGCTGGGAAAATTGGATATCCATATGCAGAAGAATGAAACTGGACCACTCTCTTTCACCATACACAAAGATAAACTCAAAATGGATGAAAGATCTAAATGTGAGACAAAATTCCATCAAAATCCTAGAGAACACAAGCAACACCCTTTTTGAACTTGGCCACAGTAACTTCTTGCAAGATACATCCACGAAGGCAAAAGAAACAAAAGCAAAAATGAAGAGACTTTTTCCTATCGAATATTCTTTCTTCCTTTGTCAAAGATAAATTGACCACGGAGTTGTGGGTCATTTCTAGGTTTTCTATTCTGTCCCATTGATCTTTATGTCTATTCTTTTTTGTTTGTTTGTTTTAAAGATCTTATTTATTTATTCATGAAAGACAGGGACAGGGATGGAGAAAGCAAGAGGGAGAGAGAGACAGAGACAGAAACACAGGCAGAGGGAGAAGCAGGCTCCCTGCAGGGAGCCTGATGTGGGACTTGATCCCGGGTCCGCAGGATCAGGCCCTGGACTGAAAGCAGCGCTAAACCACTGAGCCACCCGTGCCGCCCTTCACGTCTATTCTTGTGCCAGTACCATACTCTTTTGATTACTATAGCTCTGTAATATAACTTAATGCAGAATTGTGATGTATCTAGCTTTGCTTTTCTTTTTCAAGATTACTTTGGCTATTCAGGGTCTTTTTTAGTTCCATATAAATTTTAGGATTGTTTGTTCTAGCTCTGTGAAAAAAATGCTATTGGTATTTTGATAAGGATTTCATTAAATGTGCAGATTGCTTTGGGTGATATAGACATTTTAACAATATTTTTTCTTCCAATCGATGAACATGGAATGTTTTTCATTTCTTTCTCTCATCCTAAATTTGTTTTCATCAAAATTTTATAGCTTTCAGAGTACAGGTCTTTCACCTCTTTGGTGAGGTTTACTCCTAGGTATCTTCCTGGTTTTGGTGCAATTATGAGATTGATATCCTAATTTTTCTTTCTATTGCTTCATTATTGTGCATAGAAATGTAACAGATATTTTGTATTTGTGACTTTACTGAATTTATTTATTAGTTCTAGAAGTTTTTTTTGTGGAGTCTTTGGGTTTTTTATATAGAATAACATGTCACCTGCGAATAGGGAGTTTGAATTCTTCCTTGCTGATATGGATTCCTTTCCTTTTCTTTCTTTCTTTCTTTCTTTCTTTCTTTCTTTCTTTCTTTCTTTCTTTCTTTCTTTCTCTCTCTCTCTTTCTCTTTCTTTCTTTCCTTTCTTTCTTTCTTCTTTCTTCTTTCTTTCTTCCTTTTTATTGTCTGATTGCCGTGGTTAGGACTTCTGGTACTATGTCGAAAAACTGGTGAGAGTGAACATCCCTGTCTTGTTCCTTACTCTAGAGGAAAAGCTCAGAGTTTTTGCTCATTAAGGATAATATTAGCAGTGGGTTTTGCATATAGGGCCTTTTATTATGTTGAAGTATGTTCCCTCTAAGTCTACTTTGTTGAGTGTTTTTATCATGAATAGATGATATGCTTTGTCAAATGCTTTTTATTTATTGAAATGATCATATGGTTCTTATTCTTTCTTTTTTTAGTATTTTATTGAGAATTTTTGTATCTGCATTCATTAGGGATATTGACTTATACTTTTCTTTTTTTATACGTTATTTTTATATAGTTTCAGTATCAGAGTAATGCTAGCAATGATGTGGAGAAAGAAGGACCTTCTTACACTGTTGGTGGGACTGCAAACTGGTACAGCCACTCTGGAAAATCGTATGAAATTTCCTCAAAAAGTTAAAAATAGAACTACCCTATGATCCGAGAATTGCATTATTTATCAAAATAACACAAATATACTATTTCAAAGTGATGCATGCACCATGATGTTTATAGCAGTCTTATCTATCACAAACAAATTATGGAAACAATCCAAGTGTCCATCGACTGATCAATGGATAAAGAAGTTGTGGTGTTTATATATATATATGCAATGGCATATTACTCAGCCATATAAAAGAATGAAATATTGCTATTTGCAATGACATTATTTTAAATGTTTACTAAAAAGAAATACCACCAAGAAAAGGAATTAGAACAGTATGGAATCTATTCAAAAATTCTCCTTTTTAGCTTTTGAGAAGACAGAGCGTATGGGCTTATTTCAATCCAGATGCGATTTTTCTTGCTGCTAAAATGTCCGTATGTGAGACGGAAGCAGGGTGATTGAAGGAAAACTGATATCAAGTAGATATAAAGGTGATTTGTTCGTTCGTTCGTTTGTTTGTTTGTTTATTGGTTTCCACTCCCTGGCCATCAGGAAAGGAACCACTTTTTAATTCTTGCTGAGGTTCTTGAGAGATGCTTGTTGCTTTCAAGATCAGGGGGTAATCGTGGAACTCTTAATCTTCCTTAACTATCTCAGCTAGTGTCTGGTCCATGGGCACCTCCACCTGCACGTCCTTGTCTTCCCTGACTTCCGGCGATCCCTGGGTTTCCATGCTAGGAGTCTGGGCTTCGTACACGTTGCTGTCTGCACCGTTTGGGCTTAAAGATTCTACCAGCATTTTATTCTTTCCCTCTTTGGCATAAAACACAGAATCCTGTTCCTTATGGGAAGCGTTGTCGTACTTATGAGGTTCTTTTCCTTGGGAATCCTCTATTTTCTTTCTTCGTGAGCACTTCTCCATGTCTTTATACTTTTGTTGGACCCCACTGGGCACCTTTGAGGATTTCCAGTAAGGGAAATACTTGAAGGTCTCCAGTCCTGCTGCGACATAAAAGTGGTTGTCTTGCAGATCCTTTGAGTTGTCCAAAAGATGCCTGTTCATGGTAAATAATTTTCGCAGCCTCCTAGAGGGAAGACCTGGAGAGTGTTATGCTAAGTAAAATAGGTCAGTCAGAGAAAGACAAGTACCATATGATTTCACTCATATGTGGAATTTAATAAACAGAACAAATGAGCAAAGGGAAGAAAGAGAGAGGCAGCCAAGAAACAGACTCTTAACTGTAGAGAACAAACTGCTGGTTACCAGAGGGAAAGGGATGGGTAAATGCGTGAATTAGTTAAAGGAGATTAAAGAGAGCTCTTGTGATGAGCATTGGGTATTGTATGGAAGCATTGAATCACTATATTTTACACTTGAAACTAATATTTCACTGTATGTTAACTAACTAGAATTCAAATAAAAACTTAAATATATAAATTCTATAAAAAATGAACAAATGAAAAGAAGACAAATCTTTCCTTATAGTATAAATCTATGTAATGGATGAGGAAAGAATTAAAATTTCACCACTTGGTAAATATCATAGTAATTGACACAGCCTAGAATCATCTATGGTGCTAAAAATACTAGGTGAAATTTTAATGATAATCAGTATATTTTTAAAAAATCTTATAATATCTCCACATACAACAAGTAAACAACAACGAACTTAATTTTAAAAGGCAAAAAAAAAGACTGTTTTAAATGGAAAATCACAGCAGACATGACTCCAGTCAAGTGATCAAGTTAACATCACCAGCTTTGGGACGAAGTCCAAAATAACATTCAATGAATTAAAGCACAGCATGCACTGACTGGGTCTAATCATGAGAAAGTATATGACAAATTGAATGTCTTTATAAAAAATAACTCTGCAGATACATATGCCTTTGCATTAAGACTATGACAGTCAATGGAAGAATGAGGAACCATTCCAGAGTAAGGAGAAAAAAAGAGACATGATAACTACATGCAACTGACTATTCTTGTTTGGATATTTCACAATACATTTTATTGTTAGACAATTGTAAAAAATTTGAATGGGATTTGTGGATTAGATAGTGTAGTTTACTAGGGCTACCATAACAAAGTAAAACAAACTAGGTGTCATAAACAGTAGATGTTTGTTTTCTCATAGTTCTGGAGGCCGAAAGTCCAAGATAAAGGTGTTATCAGGTTGATTTCTTTATAGGCCTCGCTCTTCAGTTTGTAGACAGTTGCCCCCTTGCTGCCTCTTCACATGGTGGTACCACAATGTATATATATCCCTGGTATCTCTTCATGTGTTCAAATTATCTCTTCTCATAGGGCATCAGTCAGATTAGACTGGAATCCATCCTACTGGCCTCATTTTAATCACCTCTTTAAAGGCCCTGTCTCCAAATACAGTCATGTTCTAAAGCATCAAGGTTTGGGACTTCAACATGAATTTTAAGTGGATAAAATTGAGCTCTTAACAGATGGTGTGAACAAATCAGTGTTAAATTCCTGATTTTGGTGGACCTATTTGGTTGTGTTAAACAATGTCCTTTTCAGGATTTATACACTAAGAAATTTAGAAGGGAGAGGATATCAAATCCTCAACTTACTCTTTGGTTCAGGGCAAAACAAGTTATTTGTGCTATTCTTTCAAAAAGAAAGTAGAACTAATAAGAAAAAGAAGCTTATGAGTGGCATTATGGAAGATGTATCAATGTTATTGTGAGGGAAAGGGGTAAGAGCATGGCAATGTTTGCTTTGTGATCATTACATGTTTTTCTAGTTTTAGTTCATGTTGCAAACTACAGGAAAAGTGAATATAGATAGAATCACTTTCTTGCTCTAACTATGAAAGAAAGCTAGGCAGGTAAACAAAATAGAGTCCTAAGGAAAAGAAAGAGAAATAAAGCTCTAGCTCAGTATAGTTAAGAAAGATGAAAGATTTTTGATGCCTCAGGCATAAAACTTTACATCAACTTTTGACATCTTAAGTGGAGAGCTCTGACAAGTAGGAGGAAATGCAATTTGGGTTGGCTGTGAATAAACACGAAGCATTAGAATGAAGAGTAAGTTAAAATAATTTCTGGAAAAGACAGAAGCTAATCAATATTAATTAATAATTAAAAGCATTTGACAGTATATAAAGAGAAAACACCTGGTTTTCCTTCACACTGATCCTCTCTCCTTTGACTGTTATTTTCATATTTAACTGCATTCAACATGTTTAGTTGATTAGTGACCCTGTTTGTGTGAATGGCATTTTGGAGAATACAAGACAAATTCTCTCAAATAAAGTACTTAGGATCTTGGGGTGAAGATTTAAAAAAAAAAGCTCCAGTTACACTACACTGTAGTGCTGTTGCACTACAACACGAGACCTGTTTTGCAGTTCATTGATTAAGAAAAAACATGGGGGTCAGAGAGTGAGAAAGTATGGAAATTACCCAGTGTGCTATGCTCTCTCTCCTTCAAGTCTTTTTATATGCTGCAAATATATAAAAATATATTTTATTTTTCCTCTCCTCTCCTCTCTTGGGCTTCCATTCTTTTGAATAACTCCTACATAGCTATAAGTGCCTAGCAGCATGATCTCTAGTATGTAGACAATAAAGAGACTTCAAAAATTTTTGAGAAGGGAATTCACATAATCAGACTTTTAATTTGAGATCCATTCAATATTTCAAAAAAAAATGATTCATGATGCTCAGGCACAGTAAATTTTACTTTTTCCAGACATTCTTTCCTGATACCCCAAGAACATGGGTTGAATGCTTCCCTTATGGGTTGTCTAGGATCCCATACTTATAACTACTAAAGGACCCCCATCATTGTGATCTGCTTGGATGTCTGGATTTCCTACTAGCCTATATGTCTCATGGGCAAATACTGTTTCACTGACAGATCCTCATCACTTAGCTTGCTTCCTCATACAAAGAAGTTTGCAAAAACTATTTGATGAATCAAAGAATAAATACCTGCTGAAAACACAAGTAGCTGAAGAGCTTGTAAACTCAGAGGAATTTTTTCCACTTGGAGAATCACTTACAAGTTAGGTGAAAATTGAACTGGTGTTTTATTTTATTATTTTTATTTTTTAAAGATCTTATTTATTTATTCATAGAGACACACACAGAGAGAGACAGACACAGAGACACAGGCAGAGGGAGAAGCAGGCTCCATGCAGGGAGCCTGACATGGGGGACTCAATACCTGGTCTCCGGAATCACGCCCTGGGCTGAAGGCGGTGCTAAAGCGCTGAGCCACACGGGCTGCCCTCAACTGGTATTTTAAGTATGGATATGACTTGAAAGGACAAAGAGGGAAAGGGTTCCTAGACTGAGGTAACAGTATTGTGCAAAGACATCTAGACGCAAGCTGTGTTCTGAGAATGATCCATTTTAACTGGATGAAGAGACTAGTCTAACTGGAATATACACTTTTTTAGGTATTGCATTAGGTATTTTTGGAACAAAAATTGGGGACTAGGTTGTAAAAGATATCAAGTTTAGAAGTATAAACTAAGTCGTAGGTCATGTGAATCCAATAGAATTTTTAAACAGGGAATTAATATTTTCAGAGCTCTGTTTGGGGGTTTATTTATTAATTCATTACCAGTTTTCTTAGTTTCTCCACTAGTCCAGTCACTGTGTCAGATTCTAAGTATAACACAGAAGAATTATCATGGAAATCACTCTGAAACACATGTGAAGACTAGAAAGACAGCAAAGAAAACAAACCAGTTGCAATAATATTGAAATAGCCTATTGAAAAGTAATGAGACCTTTGCCAAGAAACTGGCAGTGGAAATCCCTGCAGTTATTTTAATAAGCATAATATAGCTTACCAAAAATTATATGTATATATGTATACATATATGTGTATACATAATTACATAAAATTATGTTTACGTATGTAAAATTATGTAATTATATAAAATCATATATGCAAAATTATGTGTGTGTGTATATATATATATATATATATATATATAAAATGGAAAAGGTCTGTTAATTGGGACAAGGTAATCTTTTTCGGACTGTCTCAGTTTATAATACTGAGTTTCAAATCTTCCTAAGCTATTCATAAATGTTCAACTAAAGTAAGCACATTTTAACAACATGTATTTATTTATTTATTTATTTATTAAAGATTTATTTATTCATTTCAGAGAGAGAGAGCATGAGCAGGACGGGTTTGGGTGAGGCAGAGAGATAGGGAGGAGCAGACTCCACACTGAGCAAGGAGGGGGACACTGGGCTTGATCCCAGGACCCCAGGAATAAGTTGGAGGCTTATAAATGGATCTTAGTTCCTATTACATGGATGATCTAATTCAAGTAGTCTTGGTTTGTGACCCAGTCATTTAAAAATATTCCCTCAGCTCCAACCAATCAGAATAGGATCAACATTTACTATTTTTTTCTCCAAAGGCTGTGGTAGCAAAGCAGAGCTTAGACTTCATTGGTCTCTCTTGTCTAAAGCCTCTGCCAAAGAAAGCGTGTTGGGTGGGGCAAGGTTAATTAATATTGATTCACTGATTTAACTGTATCTACTTTAACTTAGAGAATCGTACCTAATAGATTAGATTAGGACATTTCTCTGGCCTCTTGGTTTTGCTGACCAGTGTAAAAAAAGCTTTGATTCATAATACATTTGGGGCTAAACATATTCACAGCCTGATCCTAAATTTTACTTAAATTTTCAAGGAGGAAATCTATCAATATTCTGACCATGAAAATGTCCCACTGCTTTGCTTTTTTATCCCAGCTCCTAAGAATGCCTTTTAAAACACAAAACTTTAAGAAATATTGTCCATATCTTTAAACTGACAAAATTGGCTTTGTATTGGCAGCCACTGGGATTATAAGTGTAATGACTAGAAGAAGATAATGAGCTTCTAGGGTGACCACCTTGTCTTTCCTCCCTCATTGAAATGATGATGAATGTCCCAGAAAGTGTCAAAGTTAGTTGTCCCTGTTCTTTTTTTTTTATTATTCCATTGTAGGTTTAGGGGTCAGAAATTACCTTAGTGTCATGAAAAATCGGTTTAGTTACCTTGGCATACTTCCATGTAACTGATGCATTCTTAAAGCTCATTTTTCTTAAATACGACAGTTGCAGCTGAATACTATTAATGCCAGTCATTGAAAGGTTTATTTCTAAAATGTGTATAGAAAAATACAATATCATTATATTTTGAGCAGTTTTACAATTTTAAAGGTAATATATTGAGGGTAAGGTTTCAATTGTGTATGTGTTCAGTTGCAACCACAATCCTGCAAAATCATAAGAATCATTGAAAATGTGGAGGCTGCTAGTTAAAAGAACAGTATATTGAATAATTAGAAATTATACCATATGTATTTTTTAAATACTGGTCTCATCTTTATTCATAGTATATTGGTGATTTTTAAAAAGGATTTGTTTCTAGAATAAATAAGAAGACTTCAAAAGCAGACTCAGATTTCAATGAAATAGTTTAGCATTAATAAATTAAATGAAGCTTAATAATAAATCACAGTGTGCAATTGTATGACTAAGATACTATTATTATCCTGATTTTACAGATAAGGAAACTTGAGGCACGAAATATCTTGCCCAAAGTCATACATCTAGTGAGTGTTAGAGTAAAGATTTGAATCCTAGCAACCTGGCACTAAAGCCTGTGTTTTTAACTACTGTGCATTTGCTGTGCTATGTGCATTTGCTCCTCTGAGCCTAGAAACAGTGGGGACCATGTTTGCCAGTGTGAGCTGCCAGCAGCCGGTAGCCAAGTGGCAGAGAGAGTATGGGAGCATCAGCTGTTGAGGGGCTCAGAGTACTCAAGCTGCTACTACTTTATAGTGCAAGGGAGTAGAAATGAGAGACAGGAGGCAGATCTAAGAGGCCTCTGCCTCACTAGAGTTATATTACCAGAAAAATAAATCTGCAGAATTTAATGAAGTTCCAAGAGTAAATTCATTTCTACTGAGATCAAAATAGGTTTTCTAATCCTGAGTGCTGAAAACAAATCCTTCCACTGAAGTATCTTCAGTTTCCTGTTAGTTATAGTCTCAAGGTATAGTCATCTTTAAAGAAGTTAGATCACCAGCTTGGTGGTCAGAGTAGCAGAATATAGGATGGGCTGTGCTATGGTCTGAATAAAGAATCATTTGTGTTCCCATTCATGTGTTGAAATTATAATGCCCAATGTGATGGTATTAGTAGGTGAGGCCTTTGGGAGGTATTTAAGTCATTACAGTAAAATCATCATGAATAGGATTTGTTTCTTATAAAAGACTCCAGAGAGATTCTTTGCCCCTTCCAACATGTGAGAACACAGTGAGAAATCCCTGACCTGGAGGAAGGCCCTCACTTAACCATGCTGGCAGCCTGACCTTGGATTTCCAGCAATCAGAAGTGTGAGAAATAAATTTTCATTGTTTCTAAGCTATTTAGTCTGTAGTATTTTGTCATAGCAGCCTGAATAGACTAAGACAGCCTGTGAATCACAAAATATTTTTAAGGGACTAATAAGCCAGAGAATTTGGTATTTCTCCCTTCCAGATCTTATTGGTTTTAAACCTCTAGTTATTCTTAAAATGACTTGATATTAATTTCTCCTTATTTCTTCTTTCATCTTTCTTTCTGAAGCTCTTGATCTTTCTTGATTCTCTAAAAATGTCCTACACTCAGGGATAGTATTCAATAGGAATGCACCTGCATACCTGACAAGATATTCTCATGATCAGCGCCTATGCTATTTGTATTGTTAATTATATTGATTATCATCCCTGCTTATGCCACTATGTCCATGTCTTAGTCCATGTCTTAGTCAATGATTATTCTCTTCTTTTCAAGAATTCTCACCATCCAGGCGTGCCTGGGTGCCTCAGTCAAAGGTCTGCTCAGCTCAGGTCATGATCTGAGGATCCTGGATGGACCCCCATTTTGTGCTTTCTGCTCAGCAGGGAGTATGCTTCTCCCTCTCTCTCTGTCCCTCCCCTCACTCATGCTCTCTCTTAAATAAATGAATAAAAACTTATTTTAAAAACCAGAGGCATGGTCAACATAATTTATTCAGCAAATATTTACTAAGCAGCCAGTCTACCATGATCAGTTAGAGATACTAGTCTACTGTCAAGAATAGAATGAAGGCAGTCCAGGTGGCTCAGTAGTTTAGCACTGCCTTAAGCCCAAGGTGTGATCCTGGAGACCTGGGATCGAGTCCACGTCGGGCTCCCTGCGTGGAGCCTGCTTCTCCCTCTGCCTGTGTCTCTGCCAATCTATCTCTCTCTGTGTCTCTCATGAATAAATGAATAAACATCTTTATTAAAAAAAAAGAATAGAATTACAAAGATTCTTCCTACTGATGGATTTTGCAGGCCAGTGGGAGAAGATACTCAAAGAGAAACAACAAAAAAGATAATACATAGTTAATTTTATATTTTCATAGAAAGTGATAAGTACTTTGTTGATAAAAAGGGAGTATTGGGAATTGAGAGCATTGAGGAGTTGGTCATTGCAATTTACATAGAGTAGTGAAATTAGATTTGCTTTAAAAGCTGACATTTGAGTAAATACTTGAAGACAGAGATGCAGATATTTGGGATAAAAAAGGGTAAGTAAGATTTAGCCCTGAGCACACCAATGAGAAGGAACAACCAGTGACTTATAAGTGACATCCGAAGTTTGAATTCTGGAAAATGAGAGACTAATGAGTACTGATGAAGAGGGAGAAATCAATGTGTGGAATTCTGCTGATAGATCAAGGAAAATGAAGACAGAGCATTGACTTCTGGATTTAGCAAGATGAGGGGCATTGGTGACATTTACTCAGCAGTTTCATGGAGCTATCAGTGCAAAAGTTGGATTGGAGTAGATTAAACAGAAAATGAGAGAAGGACTGAAGAAAACAAGTGCAGCAACTCTGGAGGAATTTTACTGCAAAGGGGAGTAGTGAAATGAAGCTGTGGCTCTTAGGGGATATTATGTGTATACACATATATATGTATGTATGTGTACATGTATGTGTATATGGAAGATGTTTTATGCTGAAAGACATTATCCATTTGAGTAAAAATTGAAGCATGAGAAGAAAGATTGAAACTTAGGGAAATGGGAAGTGGTTGCATTTTATAAGAGAGAAAATGCGGTTGCATTATCTGGTTAGATAAAAGAAAAAGTGCAATCAGAGCAGAGATTTTATAGAAATAAAAATAAGAACACCCAAACATTCCTCTTCTTTCTATATATGGTATTCCTCACAGGGGTTTTGGAATAACTAGGTTATGGTCTGAATAAAACTGTTTAATGGAGGGTATTGGACAAAGCCACACTCCTGTAGGGGTGCTGTGTTTGAGGACACTGCATGCTCGTGACTGGGAGAGAAATCACTTGAAGAATAGCAGCTGGCCAATCAAACACATCCCAACAGGGTGGCGCTATTTTGGTGAATTCATTACAGCTTAACTGTCAGAATTGGATTCATGCTAATGAAGCTCCCAGAGAATACAAATTTATTTATTTAAATAAGGCACATTCTCTTCTGACTAATGCAAGAGACATTACCACATTTTGTCTTTTAGTCCTTTACTTTTTTAAGTCTATCTCCCTTCTCTTCATAGTTTTTTCAGGCTCTTTCAACACAGCTAAATATAATTATTTCAATATGTGTTACCTTAGTTACAGTCAAATGCAGTCAAGCCTCCCTAAGAGCATTCTTAGGTCACTTTGATCAGATTACAGGTGCATAAAGAATGTCTCAAATCAAATGATTTAGACAAATGTGGTGATGATAATGCTTATTCTACATTTTGAAGCTCCCTAATTAATGTATCACAGGGTAACATTTACTACAGTGGGAGGGAACTTTATGTATATATCATATGCTACTCATGGGTAGTGGTTGAGTTCTTTAAAAGTATGGCTATCCATACTCATCCAGGAGACCAGACAGGACCTTCAGAAAAGCCAGATACTGATTATTTCCATCCCTTTGGGCTCCCCTTTCACATATCTACAGCAGACATTTAGCCATATGCCCCTAGGGTAAGCACTAAATAACACTTGTTAAATGGAGTTGCTCAAGATATAGCATGGTCTACCAATTTGATATTGTATATGGTTACCAGCAACAGACATAAGAAAAATGAGCTTAGTAATATCAAGTACAAAGGCCCGAAAGTTCATATTCTAGGGTAGACGTGGTGACTTCATGATGCCATAACACCACAGGCTATCATTGGCACCATTCGTTCTTTGTGACTTTCATCCTTGAGGGTCTCATTGTCATTGGTAGTCACTATAGCTCTAGCCTCCATGTCTCCATAAAAGGCAAAAGGGCTGTAGAATCCTGCCCATTGAATTCAGCTTCCCAAAAGCCTCACGCAAAACTTCTACTCATATCTCACTGGCCACAAATTGATCTTTCTAAAAAAAAAACTGGAAACATAACGTTCTATAGCTGGACACAATGCCACCCCAGTAAAACCATGATTTTGTTACCAAGGGAGAAGAAAATGATGTCTTTTAAATAGGCAATAAACTTTTTTCACAGTTGGACTGGGTTATAAACCCTCTAGGAAGATTTTTTATTTGTTTATTTTTCTTTCAGAGACAGAGAGATGGGTGGAGGGAGAGGAAGAGAGGGAATTTTAAGCAGACTCTATGCCCAGCACGTGTGTTGGATGTGGGGCTTGATCTCACAACCCTGAGATCATGACCTGAGCCAAAATCAAGAGTCAGATACTTAGCTGACTAAGCCACCCAGGCATTCCATCTAAAATGCTGTTTTTAAAGAATCTGATGATCTATGTATTAATGCCTTAATTTTATTTCAAATTGTTATGCTTGAGATTTTATTTTTACTTGAATGTTCTTGATTGATTTCTGCTATTGCTATGTTTAACTAGATTTTTAAGAGTGCTGCTCCAAATACTGATGGGTGATCTTCATGCACATTTTTTACATATAGAGTCAGTTTTCTTCTTTATTGCAATGACTATTATTTTTCCAGGCCAATTCTGTTAATAGCTTTCCCCTTAAACTTATACTTTACTCTGCAAAACAAATATTTTATTTCACGTGTACTCTTCCATATAATAGTGTTCATCTCATTATGCTAAAGATGAATACCACTATAAGCTTGTTGAGTTTCTGTATAATCTATCTTTCCAAAGCTCTAATGACTTATAATATTTCAATAATTATAATTATTAATTTAGACCTCTCAGGTTTTTTTTCTTTACAATATATTCCTCAAACATAAGAAGATAACATTTCTATTTAAATGATTCCCCAAATGATGTTTTCTTTTTAATTTTCCTGTGTTAGATAATCTTATGTTCATAATGATAACAATTCTATGAAGATGTGGGTTTTTTTCACCTTTCTTAATGTTAAGGCTAAATAATAAACATTTATAAAAATGCCCATATCTACAGGATCTTAAAATCCAATTTTATTTATTTAGTTAGTTTTTAAAAAAGATTTTATTTATTTATTCACGAGAGACACACAGAGAGAGGCAGAAACATAGGCAGAGGGAGAAGCAGACTCCCTGTGGGGAGCGCCGTGAGAGACTTGATCTCAGGACCCCAGGATGATGCTCTGAGCAAAAGGCAGACACTCAACCACTGAGCCACCCAGGCACCCCTTAAAACCCAATTTTAAACCAACTTTTAAAAAAGATTTTTTAGAATTTATTTATTTTAGTGAGAGAGAGAGAGAGAGAGTTCAGAGGGAGGGGCAGAGGGGGAGAGATAGAGAGAATCTCAAGGTGACTCTGTGTTGTATGCAGAGCCTGAGGGGGGACTTGAACCCACGATTTTGAGATCATGACCTGAGCTGAAACCTAGTGTCAGTCAGATGCTCAACTAACTGAGCTACCCAGTTGCCTCTAGACCAATTAAAAAAAAAAAAAAAAGTTAGGGATCCCTGGGTGGCGCTGCGGTTTAGCGCCTGCCTTTGGCCCAGGGCGCGATCCTGGAGACCCAGGATCGAATCCCACGTCGGGCTCCTGGTGCATGGAGCCTGCTTGTCCCTCTGCCTATGTCTCTGCCTCTCTCTCTCTGAGTGACTATCATAAATAAATAAAAAATTAAAAAAATAATAAAAATAAATAAAAAATACATAGTTAGTAGTACATACTTCCTAAATACTTATCCTGTATCAGAGTAGTAATCATATGCAGACATACAAACATCAATAATACTAGACCTGATTTATTTATTTATTTATTTATTTATTTATTTATTTAACCTGATTTAATGACAAAACATGTGAGTGAATGAACATCCTAGAGAATCAGAGACATCTCAGATGATTCTAAAGAAAAGATAGTTGGGGGAAAATATTGAATTAAAGAAAAAGATTCTTGAGGATATTTTTGAGAATGGGGCAAGTATATCCCTAAAAGCGAGCTTATTAGGCAAACATACTAGTGGGTCTGACCACCAGTGGAGGTGTGACAAGAATCACAAGAAAGAGCAGAGTTGATATGAGCAGGTGTCAGAAGCAGGCAAGATTAAAAGCACTCTAATATTGCCACACACGAGTCTGAAATTTTTCCATAAACCAGCATTTATTAAATTGTCTTCATAAACATTCATGCTCTTTCCTTCTCTAGGCCTCAGAATTGATGAATAAATAGATTCAGGAAATACTGAATACTATTCTATATTCTTATATTTTAAAAATGTCTATAACATCAAAATGCTCTGAGAAGCCTATAATAATAAAAACAGTTACAACCACAATTTCCTAAGCTTATTTGTCCAAATAACTTTTGTTTTTATACCCCAACCCTATTTTGGATTTCAATTCATATTCATGGAACACAATATGAAAGACAATGTTATGGACTTTGTAGAAAGCTTTGAATATGGAATCATATCAATGTACTTTTCATGTTTCAAAATTTCATTTTAGTAGTTATATTAAATTGGGAACTTGGAGTGACCAAAGGCCAGAAACCAGTTATCGGGCTATTGTTCCAATCCAAAAAGGAGATCATGAGTTCTAAGCAAATTGATGTTAGTGGAGCAAAAGAAAAAATAATGGATTTGAGATATATTTTAAAGTTAGAATGAGAAAATTTATGGGTAATGTAATAGAAAAGAATTATTCTTATATAGGTAATAAAGCCCAGATTACTGCAAAAGAGAATAGGGGATATTATATGGGAGTGCTTACCTATCCAAATGAGATCATCAAAGCCTTGTGAAAGATGCTTGATTTTGAAATGGAGAAAGACAAATGCCTATTAAGTTTTCAAAGTCTCTTGACATGAAATAGTGATAATACAAAGCAAATATTTTAGCTTGAAATAAAATTATTTCCCTCATAAGAACATTTGATCATAATATAATTTGGTATTAAAAGTTCAATTTTTGACATAAATATGTTTTATAAATGTCTTGAGAACATATGTATTTTGTCAGTGGGGTAGCACACCAGGATGAGATTGAGAAAATCATGTAAACTGTCAGCCTGAACAAGGAAGATATGGCAGAAATGTGATCCGAGAAATAATGTGCTGGCAATGTACTGGGAACTAGAAGATGATAGTGCAGTGTATTTCTGCAACATGTGTAACAGAGAGTGAAGAAACAAGTCTTTATTGGTTCTTTCTATTTTTTAACACTTTCATGGATGTTTGCAGTATTTGAAGGACAAAGAATTTAGAAACCTAAAATTGTGTTCTTGGTCATTCTCTTATTTATTTATTTACTTTTCTTAACATCAAATTCTCTCAATTTGGATGCTATTACCCAAAGGTTTTCATCAATCTTGACAATAATTTGATGTTTCTACAATACTAAAGAGCTGAGAATTTGGGGCATTAGTGATTATCATAATAAACATAATGTTTCATAACTTTTATTAGGATTAGAATAAGGTAAAGCTAACCATTTAGATGAGGTGAGTATGCCTTTGAGCTATCTTTATTTGAGCTCTTTTATGTTTATTACAATACAGACTGCAAGAGTAAACATCACAGTTGAAATAATGTAAGAAAAGTAAACCAAGACTTCCAATATCTCCAAATTCTAGAAGAATATTGTAAATCTTAGATGAAAGTGAAATTTAGATTAACATCTATCCTAGATAATTTAAGTGTAAAATACCCAACTTTAATTGAATATAAAAAATTAAGCACTCAAACATGATGGTATGAACATATTGAATAAGAATGAATGTTCTAATATTAATATATTTGGCTAGCTAATGAATATATGGCAATGTGTAGCAATGTGTGTGAAATCTTGAGTATTCTATCCCAAACTCTTTCTTGTGTTTCTGTTGATCATAAGGAGAAACAGACAGTTCTCTAAAGAAGTATAGACCCATCTGCTTCTCATTTTGACTCTCTTTATGCTTGAAAGTTTTAAACTAATTTTCAGACCATTTGTAAAGCTGATCCAAAAGAACTTTAATCTTTAAATTTGGCACTGAAGAAGGAAGTCAAAATCCTGATTTCAATTCATTTATTTTTGCTAAAATACTTGATATTACATCATCAGTTTGTTTCTATTCCAACTGAAGTTAATATTGACCTTAGAGATTTTCACTATTTATAAATATATCGGAAAATAGCAGATAATTTCACACTTTATATATTGTGAGTTCAAAAAACTACTAAGTACATCTATCCTCAGATATTCCTTAGTAATAGCATGAACCTCGTTTTTTTCTCTAAATGAATATTACTATCATTTATAAATAGATTTCATGTATCCCCAATTATAAAGTCAAATATATATATGTATATATATACATATATATATATCTCAGTTTTCCCTTACCAACTGATTATCCAAGAATAAAAGCAGTATTTACTGATAAAAATAGATTAATTTACCTTATGCTGAGAATTAGACTGTCAAAATCAAAATTGCTATTATTAATTTAATAATTATGCTTAAGAACTTTAGTTAAATCTGTTCAAATAGACAGTTATAACTGACATTAATGAAATACAAATAGCATTTGATTCTTTCCATGCATTCTTCTTGTCTGCTTCCCAGTTTGTAAGATTTAAGTGTATTACTTTCACTTCAAGTTGGGGAAAATCTGTAGGAGAGATTTTGGAAAACTATAAATTTATGATATTTTAATCATTCTATGCTTAGTTAAACAAAAAGAGCAGAAAATGAAATAACCAGTAGAACATCTTCTTATCCATTAACTGAATTTAGAGTCAGTTGAGTTACAGGTAAAAACTTTCCATAGTTTACAGCATCAAGAACTGGGAGGACTGCAGCATGTTTCAAGGCAAGCACTTTTAAGGACTGGTCACTATCATGTATAGTTCTTAGAAAAGTTTTATGCCTTGGGGTGCCTGAATGGCTCAGTCAGTTAAGCTTCTGACTCTTGATTTCTGCTTGGGTCATGATCTCAGGGCCAAGGGATTGAGCACCACATTGGCTCTACACTCAGCATGGAGGCTGCTTCATATTTCTCTCCCTCTCCCTCTGCCCCTTCCCCTTGCTCATACTCTCTCTCTCTCAAATAAAGAAATAAATCTTAAAAACAAAAAAATATTTTTATGCCCAGCTCCATGACTTGCTTCATACTTCTACTAGGGAATGGGATGAGAAACATGCAGTAAACAAGATGCTTGTGAGTGGGTTGTGAAGAGGATAGAATTTTGAATTTGGTGGAATTGTGTAAAAGTGGAGGAGCTAAAGCCTGAGCCATACTTACATTATTCCTGCAGGTTTTCCAAAAATGTGGAGAGGATTTGCATTCTAAAATCATTCAGAGTTTCTCTGTGTCTCTATGTTCTGTGTCTCTAACATTGTATGAAGATTATGTGTTTTTCAGTCGTTAACATCTTAATATAGCTAGGTAGTAACTGTATTTCCAGAAATACTGGAAGGGAAAAATGTATTGGTGGGCACATTTAAATAAAATAAGTCAATAATAAATGATTGTGTGGATTATAGTGCTACAGAATGTGCTGATATAGCCCCGGATAAGTTTTCTAAGTGTGCCTGTCACTGTTGTCTATGTTTGGTCTTATGATGAATAAAGCAACTGGAAGTCTCAATTAAGTTGTGTCTGTTTTATTTATATTCACTAGTACAAGGCAATTAGACCACTGATAAGTATTTCTCATAGTATTTCATGTTTTATAGAATATTTATAGATCTGAAATTATCTGATTCATATCTTATTCTACTGCATTCTAAAATTGTGGGAATTTGGCCAGAATGGGCTGAATATTCCCTACCTACTACGCAGCCAAAAAAAAAAAAAAGATTGTCCTCCAGACAAACTGTCATGCTTGAACTTACTGAAGGGTCAAGATAGAAGTGCTACTAGGAGTTACATAAGATCTGGGCATAGTCCCATGTCCCAGCTGCCTATCAATTTCTCATAGAGCCCCAGGCCAGATACAATCTATATGTGCTTGAAAAAACATTAGTGAATTCCTTAGGTCTTTGTGGTCTGGAGATTTTTAAACTAATGGCACTACATGTAACAGAACAGAATAGTGGCATTCCACACAGATGTCTACATTCCAATAGAAGGAATTTGGTATTATATTAGTTACAAGGCAAAATGGGAATCAGGTTGCAGTTAAAAATTAAAGTTGCTAGCAATTTTACCTTAACATAGGGAAGTTATCCTGGATTTATTTGGGTGAAACTAATATTATCACCTGTATACTTAAAAGTAGAAAGGAGAACTAGAAGAGAGAACCAGAGAGATAGTAGCATGGGAACAACTTGACCTGATGTTACTGCTTTTGAAGATAAAAAAAAAAAAAACGGTGCCCCAAGCCAGCTTAAGAAAATGGTGGCCTTTTGAAGCCAGAAAAGACAAGGAAACTGTACCTACTCAGAGCCTTGGAAAAGATAGCCATACTAACACTTTATTTTAGCCTGATGAGACCTGTGTTAGAATTCTGACCTTCAGGGATGCCTGTGTGGCTCAGTGGTTGAGCGTCTGCCTTTGGCGCAGGCGTGATCCCATGGTCCCAGGGTCCTGCTTCTTCTCTGCCTATGTCTCTGCCTCTGTATGTATTTCTCATGGATAAATAAAATAAAGCAAAATTAAAGTAAATAATTAAATTTAATTTAAAAAAGAATTCTGACCTTCAGAACTATTGAATCATAAATTTGTGTTAAGCCACAAAGTAACTGTTTAGTATAAGAATAATGTAAAACTGTATGTATTTTAATTCCTGAAACTGAGGTGTTGTAATATCTAAAAATGTGGAAGTGGCTTTTTAATTAGGCAATGGGAAAAGGCTAGGAAAACTTGGGGGAGCATGATAGAAAATGCCCTGATTTCTTGGAACAGATTGTTAGTAAAAATGTGGATGTTAATAACTCTGTTAGGGAAAACGGAAGGAAGTGAATAGTATGGTAGAGAAAGCATTTATAACCTTAGAGAATCTCTAAATTGTCATTAATAGACTGATAGTAAATAATATTATAGGTGTTACTGGCAAAGTCTCTAAAGGAAATGGGAACATGTTATTGGAACCTGGAAAAAAGGAGATGTGCATTCTATAGTGGCAGAACCTTAGCATATTTGGTCCTGCTACTATGTAGATTGTAGAATTTATCAATGATGGAATTGAAGATTAACTGAGAAATTTCCAAGTGTTGAAGGGGCCTCTTAGTTTCTTTTTGGTGCTTAGAGTAAAATGCAAGATAGGACATAAATTGAGGGAAGAAATATTAAACAAAAAAGAAACTTACTGAATGGTTTGGGGAAATCTCAGCATTCAGATTGCAAAAGATGCTGAAATTAAGAGATTCACTATTGGAAATGTAGACTCTAGAAAAAAGTCAAGGGTGTGGCTGGGCAACCTTTTGCTAATACCTCAAAAAAGAGCAAAAGTTTAGAATGTTACTTTCACACAAAAGACTCTGAAAACTTCAAGCGTGTGTCTCAGATCCTTTCAGCCACACCAGGAAAACCCAAAAATAGAGATGAGCTTATCTATGAAAGATCTGTGGAGGAGCCACTTGTCTAATGGAGTGAATGCCATGACATACACAGTTCTATGAAGGGTCACTGTCAATCAGCAAGCACAGCATAGACTTGGTATCCCCATCCTTCTCAGCAAGCACAGTGATACAGAGAATCATGCTGGAACACTCCTAAGCCATAGAGCTCATTTTGAGGTTATCACTCACTCACTAATGATTCTGCCTCTGATCCTTGTTTGGTCTTTAGAGCTTCATATTTGAGAAATGAGTTATAATACATATGAGCAATCTTATGTTTGTTTTATTAAAATATTGTAGAGATCGATATGGCAGTAGCAAGCAACGTTGTGCTGGAAAATAAAGCTCCTTATCATACATTCTAAGAGCAGGGTAACTATCTTTTCTACGTATGTATCATCCCTCTGAAGTTCTGGTACGGGATGGTTTTCATGTGTGGTAACAAATGATGACTTACTTGGCGATGAAATCTTTGTCCAATTTCTGCTGTTTTATATTTTATCAATGAAAGAATGATGGGATTTTACATTTTGTAAGAATTAAGACCCCATATCTCTTCCCTCCCCCCCTTTTTAAAGATTTTATGTATTTATTCATGATAGACATAGGGAGAGAGAGAGAAAAGCAGAGACATAGGGAGAAGCAGGCTCCATGCAGGAAGCCCAATGCAGGACTTGATCCCAGAACTCGATTCCAGGACTCTGGAATCCTGCCCTGAGCCAAAGGCAGAAGCCCAACTGCTGAGCCACCCAGCTGTCCCTCTTTGTTTGTTTCTTAAAGAGATACTTAACTGTAGAGAATGACCTGATAGTTGCCAGAGGGGAGGAGTGTGGGGGGGATGGATGAAATAGGGATTAAAGAGTATACTTGTTGTGGTGAGCACCAGGAGTTGTATGGAAGTATTGAATCATTATAGTGTATACCTGAAACTAATATTACACTGTATGTTAACTAACTGGGATTTAAAAAAATAACAAAACTGTATCATCCTAAAAAAAATCAAGATAGGGATCCCTGGGTGGCGCAGCGGTTTGGCGCCTGCCTTTGGCCCAGGGCCTGATCTTGGAGACCCGGGATCGAATCCCACATCGGGCTTCCGGTGCATGGAGCCTGCTTCTCCCTCTACCTGTGTCTCTGTCTCTCTCTTTCTCTCTCTCTCTGTGACTATCATAAATAAATAAAAAAAAATCAAGATAAAGAAAAAAGAATTAAACATGTCATCTGAAGGTTTTATGAAACTAAATATATTCACAGCACAATCTTATTTTTATGAGTTTGAATTCACACTTCTGAATATAAGATCTAGTCCTCACATCGAGTCTTTCTACTCATGAACTCTGAAAGCATATACTGTATTATAAATTACTTTTTTAGCACACACTTGTCCCAGTAGCATTGCTTATGGTTTCCCTAGTGTTATGCCAATATAATTTGACCTGGTGGTAGATAGAGAAGTAGCTACATAGTAGTTAAAAATAATAATCTAATATGGCTAAGATGATAGAGCCACATGATATTTTGAGTGTAAGTAGTAATTCCTAAAGATCAAGAAATGTTTTTTATTTATACACAAGAATTGAACAGTTTTCTTGAATGTTAATTTTCAGTAAATTATTGTTTCACTATGAAAAATTCAAAGAATCTCAGTATCTCATTGCAACAACAGATTATTGTTGCTATATCAAAGTACCTTTTTTGAAACATATTTTTAACTTTCCCTGATATTTGGGCTCCCATAAGGCTACAATCCTATTGTGAATTTTATAAAGGATAAACAAGGTTGTAAATGCTCATTATATAATTTTTTCTTGGTATATTATCATCAAATATACAAAGCTTAGAGGCTAATTTATATATTATCAATTTATGAGAGCTGGCATCTTCTATTTGATGCTTCTAGCATGTGTTCTAATTCTCTCTGAATTGAAAATACAGCTCTCTTTCCCTTGGTTGTGAAAGGCTGCTGCTAGAAAAGGATGTTTTAGAAAAAAAAGATCATGTCTCTCTGGTTTTCACAGAGCCCTCAAATGATGTGGCTGTTTTATGGAGGAGGCAGTATGGATGCACTAGACTCTTTGAGAACATGAAAAGCCCTGCTGCGCAATCATTCTCTACATCTGGAGATGACAGAAACTATTTCTTCTGGTCCTATATAGTACCTTCTGGTACATATACACACAGATGGAATGGAGATCCTGTCACATTTAAACAACACCTCTCTCCCTGCACTCCAATCTCTTTGATACACATTTATTTTCTTGAGTTTATTCTTAAGCCCTCGTGGGCTTGGAAACATCAACTAGGATTGAATTTCTTCAAGTCTAGGAGACAAAAATAAAGACAAAGCAAATTATATTCCCTTGTACCTACCCCTTAATTTACTGATGCCTCGTATGTTAGTTTTTAACCTTTAGAATGAGACTGCAGCTAGGAGTGTACAAAACCATTGTAAACATTGGAATATTAGCTAGTTCTTGGCTCCTTTTTATACTGAAAATTATGAGAAATTTATTTTATAATGACAAAGGTTGAAATTAAAATGCCCCATGTTATTTCACAAGTGATGAGATATAGCACAATTATTATAATGTAATAAAGAATATTATATTAAAATACATCTTTTAAATGGCAACCCTCAGTTCTGTAAGGCAACTTGTATTTCTAGAAACAGGGAAATGTTGGAAGATAGTCTCAAAATAGAGGAAGAGTGTTATCACATTATAACTTTCTTTGAAAGGAGAGTGGAGTATGGAATGTGAATCAATATATTTAGTTTAAAGCATTTAATTTTTTAAAGATTTACTTATTTATTTTAGAGAGAGAGAATGAGCATAGCAGAGAGGGCCTGGGTGGGGGGAGGGAAAGAGTCTCTTTTGCAAACTCTGTGCAGAGCACATAGAGCACGACCAACACTAGGATCCATCTCCTAACCCTAGATCATGCATGACCTGAGCCAAAACCAAAAGTCAGAAGCTTAACCAACTTTGCCACTGAGGCACCCCAAAAAGACTTAATTTAATAATTTCATTAATTTTCTCTTTTCATAAAAATAACACCTGAATATCACAGTACTGAAACACTACTATGTTAATTGTCATGACAATCAAACAGAATAGCTACTGTTATTTTCTTTTTTACAGTTTAGGAAACCAAGATTCGGAGAGGCTAAATGCCACAAAATCTCATGCCTTGAATATATTGAATTCCACAGACTACCAGCTGCTTCCACTGTAATGAAGAACATTACATATAATGTAAGGAAAGGAAAACCAAAATGCCAGATACACTCATGATATTAGTAATAATTAATATCTTTAGACTTCTCTCAGGTAAAACATGCACCTTTTATTTTTAGGAATAATTTATTTTTCCTTTTTTAAATTTAAATTCAATTAGCCAACATATAAATCATCAGTTGCATATAACACCCAGTGCTTATCCCATCATATAACTTAAAATGTGCACTTTTAAAGGCTTCAAATTCTGACTAGTAAAATTGCCTCTTCGAAAATCTTACTAAATTAGTGTACTGCTTATCTTACTCCAATCCCATGACAGTTCTACCCACCCAAGTGTCTATATAGATACATAGACACATATATTGGGTGATTTGCCCCAACTCTGAAAATGTATATGAATTTGACAATTTTTTAGCAAAACCTGTATTTTAGTGATTCTGAATTTTAACCAATTTTAATTTTAATAATTGTTGTCATTGCAAGCTATATATGGCTTTATGTGATAAACGTCAAACTTCAAAGCACTTTACCAAAATCCATTTATTTCTACAATAATCTTATACTGAAATGAAACATTCTTATTTACAGGGAAAAAAAGTCCAGCAAAAGAACAACCATTTGTGCTTTAGTTTAAATTATTTGATTGATACATGGAGTAGTCCCGGGAGACCCTGCGGCCTGCAATGTCCTCCATTCTATATTCCGAGCTCTAAATTATTTATCCTGTATTTCTAGCATGGCATTTTCAGGTATGTTTTGAGTTCAGACTATCATGGGCTAATAAATAGCTTTCTGTTGTGTAGCCACATTATGGGATAATCTGCTATCATGTACTATGGGACATCTTCATACATGAAGGCACTATAAATGGTACCTAACAAATACTTCTGCTTTAGTTGTGGATTCTCGATTACCAGGGGGCAAGGCCAGCATGAGCATTAGATTCTCTGTAACAACCATGGAGCCGACCTGATCACTTACTTATCTGTAATTAAGTTTCTGAAAGCCTTGAGCGACTGCAAGCAAAGCAAAGCAAATGTATATTGAGGCATTGCTAAGTCGGGTTTCAAAATGTGAAGATTACGGGCAGCCGGGGTGGCTCAGCGGTTTAGCGTCGCCTTCAGCCCAGGGCCTGATCCCACATCGGGCTCCCTGCATGGAGTCTGCTTCTCCCTCCGTCTGTCTCTCTCTCTCATGAATACTTAAATAAAATCTTAAAAAAAAAAAATCTGAAGATTACTTGGTAGTCACTCGTGTCCCACATTAAGATAAATCTATAGAAACTGATAAGCTGAACACCTGGGTGGCTCAGTGGTTGAGCATCTGCTTTGGCTCAGGTCGTGATCCTGGGATCCTGGGATGGAGTTTTGCGTCAGGCTCCCCTCAGGGGGCCTGCTTCTCCCTCTGCTTGTGTCTCTGCCTCACTCTCTGTGTCTCTTATGAATAAATAGATAAAATCTTATAGATGAAAAAGCTTTTTTTTAAAGACTTTATTCATTTATTCATGACAGAGAGAGAGAGAGAGAGGGGCAGAGACACAAGCAGGCTCCATGCAGGGAGCCCGACGTGGGACTCGATCCCGGGTCTTCAGAATCAGTCCCTGGGCTGCAGGCGGCGCTAAACCGCTGAGCCACCGGGGCTGCCCTTCCAGATGAAATCTTAAAAACAAAAACAAAAAACAAAAAACCTGATAAGGCTACAACATTCTTCGTGGAATACAATTAGGGAATGGACACTCTTGAGATACATATAAGTAATCCAGTAAGTGTATTCTAGTCGATTTTTAGGGCAGAAAATATGCAATTGGCATTTTCATTCTTTATTTACTGATGTCCTCACCTTTGATTCTATTTCAAGAAATAAATTAAACATTGATGGGTAATGAAGTACAAACTACGAGACAGAATCATAGAACATTTGTCCAGATGCATATTTAAAACCAAAAGGGTTTAGAATATTTTCCATCAGTAATTTTAATCACGTTTATAATTTTTTTCATGCATTTGAGGCTGTTAGATGTATCTTCAATATTCAAATTCATTCATTTACATCTTGAATCTTACTAATACTTAAAGCTGATAATGGATTAAGAAATTGGCAGAAAAAGTGATAAGAAAATCTAACCTGAATTCTTGAAATGTTAATCACATTTTAATTTTATCCCCATCTTAAGGTCCTATTTCTAAACAATATTTACAAATAAGATAAATAATGTCTCTTATATGTAACAAACTTTTTATTTACCAAATAAAACATTTTATCATTTATAATTTAATCAGAAAAGAGGAAGTTGTGTTTTTAGTATTCTTAGTTTAAGAAAAATATCAATTTTCAGATTTTGGCTTCTATCTGGTGGTGATAAAATATACTTTTAAATTATATTTTATGCTAATAAATTAAAACTCTAAAATCTCTGATGTTATATAACCATGAATTAAAAGGATTTGCATTAATGTCAAATTACATAATTAAATATAATTATAGTTATTATATAATTATTCCATACATAGTGTATGGCTATTCACAAAAATTTTTGAATGCTATGTTTGGTGAATAATACATAAATAGTATATAAATGTGTATATATATTTCTTTCTATAGTCATCAAGGTGTACATTACATCTCTAGAACTTATTTATCTTGTAACTGAAAGTTTGCGTATTTATAGTAATTCTACTTTCCTTTATTTGATCAATATCATAATATTCTGCTAATAGATGGTAAAAAGTTGTGATCCAAGACAATTACTTAAAGAAAGAATTTTAAATTTTAGAACCTGCTGCATAATTAAGAAGTCTTATCTTACATTAAAGGATAATGTTGCAAATCTTTCATATTTCCAGTGATAAGTATGTGCTTTTTTTCCTGTAATAATCTAAGGGCTTATTTTAGTAATGGGAGATTATATAATGTGTTCACTTATAACCATGCAACTCTACAGTAAAGTTAATGAAGAATTTATACATAGGGGCTTTTTTGTGTGTTTATTTCCCTTTAACTGACCCATAACTGGAGAATGCTTAGATAAATTGCAGTGCATTGATCAAAATAAAATATTTAATTATTTGTCATTAAAATATTTTCTAAGGTTAATTAGCTGGGAAATGTTTATCAGTTAATATTCAATAAGAAGAAAGTAAAAAAATAAATAAAAATGAAAAAATAAAAAAAGTGCATGTGATCTACCATTAGTCAACTCTACAATATATTAAAGACTACTGCTTTTATGTACATATAGATTCTCCTTTTTGCTTAAGAGGTATGTCACATTCCATTGTATCCTGCAAGCCCCTTTGTGAACACTGAGTTTATTTCTAAATAGTCTACTATAAAAAGTTCTGAAAATAATCCTCATATAGATGCCTCTGCAAATTTTGGTAATTCTTAAATATACATTTCTGAAAATGGAAGTGTAGGTAAAAAGAATAGGCACATTTTAATTTCTTGAATTGATTTGTAATTCAGACACTTGTAATTCCTGTTGAAATCATAGTAATTTTATGAAGTCCTGTGGGTAGTTTTTTTTTTTTTTTTTAATTTTAGTTCCAGGGTAGTTAACATGCAGTGCTACATTAGTTTCAGATATACAATATAGTGTTTCAACAATTCCATATGTTACTGAGTGTTCATCAAGATAAGTGCACTCTTAATTCCCTTCACCTATTTCACCCCCCCCCACCCCCAGCTCACCTCTCCTCTAATAACCATCTGTTTATTCTCTGTCACTAAGAATCTGTTTTTTGGGATCCCTGGGTGGCGCAGCGGTTTGGCGCCTGCCTTTGGCCCAGGGCGCGATCCTGGGGACCCGGGATCGAGTCCCACATTGGGCTCCCAGTGCATGGAGCCTGCTTCTCCCTCTGCCTGTGTCTCTGCCTCTCTCTCTCTCTCTCTCTCTCTCTCTCTCTCTCTCTGTGACTATCATAAATAAATAAAAATTAAAAAAAAAAGAATCTGTTTTTTGGTCTCTCTTTCTTTTTTTCTTAGCTTGTTTTGTTTCTTAAATTCCATATACAAATGAAATCATATGATATCTGTCTTACTCTGCCTTACTCTTACTCTGGCTTATTTCTCTTGGCATTATGCTCTCTATATCCATCCATGCTGTTGGAAATGGCAAGATTTCATTCTTTTTATGATTGAATAATATTCCATTCTCTCTCCATACAACTACTTTTCCAATTCATCTATTAATAGATAGCTAGGCTGCTTTCACAGTTTGACTATTGTCAATAAAGCTGCAATAGACATAGAGATATTTGTATCCTACAACTTTATTGAATTCATCCCTTTGAATTAATGTTTTTGCATCCTTTGGGCAAATACCCAGTAGTGTGATTACTGATTGTAGGGTAGGTCTATTTTTAATTTTTTGAGAAACCTCCATACTTTCTTCCACAGTGGCTGCACCAGTTTACATTCATACCAACAATGCCTGAGAGTTCCTTTTTCTCTCCATTCTCATCCACACTTGTTGCTTCTTGGGTTTTTATTTCAGCTATTCTGACAAATGTTAGGTGATACCTCATTGTAGTTTTGATTTGAATTTTTCTGATGATGAATAATTTTAAGCATCTTCTCATTTGTCTGTTGGTCATCCATATGTCTTCTTTGGAGAACATTCTGTTCATGCATTCTGCCCATTTTTTAATTTGAATTATTTATTTTTCGGTCTTGAGTTGCATAAGTTATCTATATATTTTGGACGCTAATCCGTTATCAGATATGTCTTTTGCAAATGTCTTCACCCATTCAGTAGGTTGTCTTTTAGTTTTGTTTGTCAGAGAAATCACCATCTTTTTTCTCTTCTAGGATTTTTTCGATTTGAAGTCTCATACTTAGGTTCTTAATCCATTTTGAATTTATTTTTGTGTGTGGTGTAAGAAAGTGGTCCAGTTTCATTTTGAGTGTAACTGTCCAGTTTTCCCAACATGTTTGTTGAAGAAATATTATTTTTCCACTACATAGTCTTTCCTCCTTTGTCAAAGATTAACTGACTACATAGTTGTGGGTTTATTTCTAGGCTTTTATTCTGATTCATTGATCTATGTGTCTATTTTTGTGCACATACCATGCTGTTTTGATTATTATAGCTTTGTAATTATAACCTGAAGTCTGGAATTGTGATACTTCCAGTTTTGCCTTTCTTCTTCTTTCTTTTCTTTCTTTTTTTTTTTTTTTTTTTTTTTTTTTTTTTTTGCCTTTCTTCTTAAAGATTGATTTGGCTATTAGGAGTCTTTTGTGGTTCCATAGAAATTTTAAGATTTTTTTTCTAGTTCTATGAAAAAATGTTGTTTGTATTTTGATAGCAATTACATTTAGTGTGTAGATTGTTTTGGGTAGTATAGACATTTTAATAATATTTGTTCTTCTAATCCATGAGCATGGAATATGTTTCCATTTCTTTGTGTTGTCTTCAGTTTCTTTTTAAAGTTTTATAGTTTTCAGAGTACAGGTCTTTTACTTCTTTGGTTAACTTTATTCCTAGGTAATTTGTGATTTTTGGTATAGTAGTAAATGTGATTGTTTTCTTAATTTTTCTTTCTACTGTTTTATTATTAGTGTATAGAAATGCGATGGATTTCTGCACATTGATTTTGTACCCTGCAACCTTACTGAATTAATTTATGTGTTCTAATAGTATTTTGATGGTGACATTAGGTCTTCTATATATAGTATCATGTCATCTGCAAATAGTGAAAGTTTACCTTCTTCCTTACCAATTTGGGTGTCTTTTATTCCTTTGTCTTGTCTGATTGTATGGTTAAGATTTTCAGTAGTATGTTGAATAAAAGTGGTGAGATGGGCATCTTTTACTTGTTCCTGATCTTAGGGGAAAAGCTCTGTTTTTTCCCATTGAGTATGATAGCTGTGGGTTTTTCAAGGCCTTTATTATGTTGAGGTATGTTCCCTCTCAACCTACTTGGTTGAGGGTTTTATCATGAATGGCTGTTGTACTTTATCAAATGCTTTTTCTGCATCTAAAGAAAAAAAATACATGGAAGCAAATGAAAATGAAAACACAAAAGTCCAAAACAGACAATCCTTTGGGATGTGACAAAGGTGTCCTAAGAGAAGAGTATATTAAAATACAGGCCTACTTCAAGAAGAAAAAAAGTCTCAAATACATAACCTAGCCTTACACCTAAGGGAACTAGAAAAGAACAGCAAATAAAGCCTAACGCCAGCAAAGAAGGGAAATAAAAAGGAGGACAGAAATAAATGATATAGAAACAAACAAAAAACAGTAGAACAGATCAACAAAAATAAGCGGGTTCTTTGAAAGAATTAGTAACATTGATAAACTTGTAGCATTATGTACATAATCACGTTTTAATTTGACTGTAAATGTTTATATTTTCACATTATAAATTCTTCAATAATATTTTTTAATATTTTATTATGTAGATGTGCTACTTTGCCTATCCTTTTCACATTGTGATTGACACTGAAATTATTTACAGCTTTTCATTATTATAAATAATGTTATAATGATGACATTTGTATAGAGAATTTGTCATATTTCAGATTATTTTCTTAGGGACATAAGCCAGGGTTAAGCAGTATTTACACATTTAAAGCTCTTTGTAAGATTGTAAAGCATCTTTCTGACTAGGTTTTGCCAGGAAAATTTCACAATGGTAATTTCTAGGAATAGAAGTTTTACCAACTCCTGTCCAAATGTTTTAAATACATACAAGCCTTTATGTACCTTTGGCATGTCTTCCCTGGCTCTAATAAACTGTTTTTTTTTTTTTTTTTTTCACAGCAGTCAATTTTTGTCAGGAGCAATTTTCACTTTTATGAAAATCCTTTATTGTTAAGAATGGTCTTTTTACTGTTTTTATCTTTCTGTTGGTTGTTAATTCTTAGTTTTCTTTGTTGGCCCCTCTTCTTTTGACTGACCTCTAAACAGTAGAAGGCTGCAAGGTTCAATTTCTATCTGTCTTTTTCTTTTTTTCCACTGAAATATTTTCTCTTTAGGAGAAGTCTCATGTCTGGTGCTAGCATATCTCTTAAGCTTCAGATTTTCCTTTGTGTTGCTACTTAACCTTCCTTTGAGGATCCCAAACTGAGCACATTCAGAGCATCCTGTTTAATAGTCAATTTTCCCAATTTTAGGTAATGGCAACACTACCTAACCTACCAAGTCACTAATCTAAAACATGGAAGTCATCCCTCATTTCCCACACATCAAATCCCTTGGCAAAACCAGTTGGTTTTAAGGTCATCATATATCTGATTATATTAAATTATCTTCACTTCTCACATTTTAGTCCCATTTTACTTGAATAGACTCCTAGCAACTAATCTACTCCTCTTTCCAGGTGTTTCTACACAGCAGAAAATCTAAAGAGATGTTTTTAGATAACAATTCTAAAGCAATAACAAGCATATATGTAGATTTATACACCTGAGTATGCATGAACAATGACCTAGAAAGCCTTCCATGATCTGATTTTGCCTATGTCTTTCAATTTATCTTGTGTTACTCTCACTCATTCAAAATGCCCCATGAATACTGGCCTTTTTTGTGCAATTCAACAAGCCAAGTTAATTTCTCACCTCTGAACTTTATATTTATACTATCTTCTGTGCCTGAAATGCTCTTCCCCACATTTCCACTTGACTAGATTTTTTTTTAACATTCACATCTCAGTTCAAATATCAGCTTCTTAAACATTGTATCCTCATGAAATCATCTAAGTGGTTTCTTACAGGCAGTCCCTCTTATGTCCCCATAGCGCTTACTCTGACTTGAATTTACCTAATGATGATTGTTTTTTGAAATATCTCAGCATATATACCCTTTATTAATAACATATACACTTCATTGACTTTTCCTCCCACTTTTTTCCTAGTCTAGTCTCTGAACTCAGGGGAAAATAGTTCTGGTAAACCCTATATTCTCATAAAGTCAGTTTGACTTCAGTCTCTTGTCTAGAAAGATTTCTCAAGATGTCATTAGCTTCCCAGCATTACCAATAGGTTCCCTTTCTGGCTCAAACATATGGAATATTCCAACTGTATGAAAAAATTAAATGTATTTGCATACATGCATGTATACATATATGCATATATAATTTTCTAAGCTTTACTATTTACTAATTGCCATCTTGGATGGTATTGCTAGTCAGAAGGGAACATGCATGCTTCTTTTCTTCTCTCTGCTGATTACCTAGTATTTACATTATTTTTTTTTTCCTTTCATAACAGTGCAACTCTGACCTTAAGTGATTTGGCTCCTTAATTTCTGGTCTAAGAGTTTGTAACTGGCCCATGGAGTAGATATATGAAGGACACAGATTCTTAATAGTTGCAGACAGTTTCCTTCATATAGAGATATAAGTAGGAACACAAAGTAACTGAAATGTGAAACTCTATAGATTGTTAAATGTTTCTGTCATTCATCTTCAATGAAGCTTAATGTTTCTTTCCTTGCCATGGGGAAGAATACAAACTCACAAGAAGTTTGGTTCCTGCTATGTTCTTTTTTTTTTTTTATCTCATTTCCCTTTAATATCCACTAAAATATAAATTTAGTTCCCTATCAGTAAGTTTTACATGTCCCTTACCTTTCTGCTACCACTACCTTGCCAGGCTGGTTTAAATCTACTTTCTAACATCTTCTACACCTACCTAATAACAAAGGTAAAGGAAGGGCTTCTATAAATCCTTTTTGACCACTCTGAATTTCCTGTGCATCTATTGTGAGTATCTTTGGCAAGTCCATTTTGAACTGATTCAGATGGTCCAGGAAAACTTTGTTACAGATTGCCTAAAAATATATAAGTTGTTCCTGTACTGAGTGAGCTCCAAGTCTAATTTACATGGTTAGGAATGGAGGTGGGGTGATTCACCAAAAGAAATTCAAAATGCTATTACCATGAAGGAGAGGAAATGGGTTACAGACAACAAAGAGGTATCCACTACAGGGACAAAATATATCAAATTGGAGATTATCTCTGCTTGGCTTGCTGGAAAAGAACAGCATGGACTGATGGCATTAGCTGAGAACAGGAAGCCTGAATTATTTTCTGAAACATTTTGCACATTTGCAGAAAGAATGCTTCTAAGTTCTTCCTCCTAGCTCTCTTCAGCTTCTGCTTGTCTAGCTCTCTTCAAGTGTACTTCCAGGGCCCACCCACTCTAAATGAAACAGCCCAGAATAGCTGTGGCTTTGTTGATAACATTAATTTCATAAAGAAGCCACAATGAGAGAATGAGAAGCCATCAGAGAGGAAAGGGAGAAAAATAGATGAGAATCATGCTTCCTTCCTTTAGCAATTTGCCCATAATCTGACTGTATAATAAATACATTTTTATAAATTTGACACAGTGGTGTCTTTTATTTCACTGAAAGAAAAGAAGCCTAGAAATTTCAGAGAATGCAAGAACTTAATTTTGTAGATTTTAATTTACTTTTGGAATAGACTCCACATTTACTAAGATATTCCCGGTGAGTATGTCTTCAATCTCAGGGTTTTCCATTTTATCTCTCAGTGTACTGTCTTCTAGCCACTCAATAGCTTTCAATTTCATTAACAAAACAAACGTACTCCTTTATGCCTTGTTCTTCTTCTTTGGCTGTTGTCCTTGCATGATCTTCTGACATTCTTTTCTCCCTTTCTTCTTCACATGGGTTACCCCTGCAGTTTGTAGATATCAATCTACTCTCTTCCTCCTTTCCCCTTCCATCCTCCCTGCCACTCCCCCCCCCCCGCCCCCATAGGAATCATTTAAGGAAACTTTTTGTTCCACAGCTAGTTTGAGTTCCCTCAGGTCATGCTTCCAAACCATCTTATATGTACACTTCCTAATATTGATCCTAAATGCAATTATTAAAAATATTTTTATGTAAGTTTGACATACAATAAATAGTATACTAAAATTACAAAATTGGATACATTTTGACATGTGATATATATCTGTGAAACCACCAATGCAGTCAAGACAATGAATATGTATATATGTATATGTTTATAAAATATTTGTAAGTATTTATACTTCCTGCCTCCCCTCCTCTACTCCATTTCACTCAAACGCAAAACCCATATGGCTTCTGTCATTATATTAGCTTGCATTCTCTTCCTTCTTCCTAACTTTATTTTGAAATTATTTTTGACAAACAAGAAGCTGAAAAAGTAGTACTGAGTAGTCCTTGTACCTAATATCTTGCTTTTCCTAAAGAAAACAACTTCCATTAACTACAGTAAATTATCAGAACCAGGAAACTGACATTACTTAAGTTCAGTGAACCAAATTACAGGCCTTACTTGGATGTTACAAAGATGTCACCAGGATTTCCAGCATGTGGAATTCATTTAGATTCATTTCTTTTTGCTAAGGTTCATATGGTAATAGAAATTTACCACAAAACAATAGAACAGTCTTCAACTAAGTAGTTTCATTTTAATGTTTGTTGTTATGGCTTCTGTTCCTGACTGTACTCTGTAGTCATGGATCTCTCCTGGGGAGATATGAGATTCATGAAAAGGTTTTAGAGAGTAATGTCAGTTCCATGTTTTCCTTGTTGTGGAAAAATCCATGTAGAGTACAAAGAAGAAAAAAAAACACTGAAAAAAGAAAGAGAGGAAGGAAATTATTTAGATAATAAAAAACTAACGGGGGATGCCTGGGTGGCTCAGTGGTTAAATGTCTGCCTTCGGCTTAGGTCATGATCCTGGAGTCCCAGTATCGAGTCCCACATTGGGCTCCCTGCATGGAGCCTGTTTCTCCCTCTACCTATGCCTCTGCCTCTGCCTCTCTCTCTCTCTCTCTCTCTCTCTCTCTCTCTCTCTCTCTGTGTCTCATGAATAAATAAATAAAATCTTTTTTAAAAAGAACTAAAGGGCAGCTTCAATAAAGAAAAATGAGAACATCTTTGCGGATTGGATACAAGAGAGTTTTTAATGAAAATCTCCAGAAGCCTCATCAAGTAAATGAAGTTGGAGAGGTATTGAAAAGTGATTTTGAAAATGTTACTTCTGGTAATGAATTAAATAATCTCTAAAATTCTTCCAGAGATATCAATAAAGATAGAAAGTCCTTTTTAATTACACATGGTTTCACATCTGCGAATCTATGAAAATGATTTAACACAAAAGCTTGACCATATGGAGCACTAAAACTTTTAGTGTATCACTGAATTCACCCAACACAAAAACCAAGATCTCAACACCAACACCACTGCCAAAGTACACATCCTCCTATGTTCACAGAGCTGGTGCGAATCATTATCACCTGCCTAGTGCTGGAGAAAGAAACCTTATTTTAATCTTTGCCTCTTCCCTTAGAGCCTAATATTTATTTCATTGTCTTGTCTTACTGATTTTATTTCTTAAACTTCTTTCCAACTCATTCACATTGTCATCCCCATAGCCCCTCACTGGCCTTATGTACCACAACAAATTTTAAATGCTCATATTCCATATTCCCCTTTTTTCTTTCTTGGTCTCCAGTCTGTTTTTCTCATTGAAGCCAATACGATTTGACTGTAATGCATATTCGATCATAGTATTCTATTGCTCCAAAAATTTGGGGGGATTTCTTGCTCCTTGGAAGAAATCCAAAGTCCTTTCACTTTGACCTACCTTATCCCTGAAGCCTCATACCTTGCTGTTCCCCTCCTCAGACTCTTAAATCCTTGACATATCAACCATTTATTTTTCTTCAACTTGACATACTCTCTCTAGCCCATAAAACTGTCCTTTTTATGTAAGACAAACTTTCATCTCTCCCCATTCTGTTTCTGCTGTACATGGGCCTGCACCTCCACACGTTTCAGGTTCCTACCTAGGATTCACTTCTTTCAAAAGCCATTCATTTTCCCCTTCTCAGAAGTCTTGATTAAGTGCCCTTTTTTGTGTTCTAAGAGCTCCCCTACTTTCCATATGTTAGATCTTGTTAGAATATATCATAGTGGCAATGTTTATCTGTCTTCTTTACCAAACTGAAAGCTCTGTAAGAACACAGACCATGTATTTCTTACTTAGTGTTGTAAAAATCAAACAAACAACCAAACAAAAGCAAACAAAAACCCAGAAAAACAGCAACAAAAGCCCACTGTGACTGGCTCGTATAATATTCAGTAAACATTTGTTGAAGTAAAACTAAACTTCACATATTCTGTCTTTCTATGCAATAGTAAATATGCTAAATGTTAAGTCATGTGCATTTATTTCTTTCCTGCAACCATGAGATTGGATGATACTATGATTATCTTATATTACCTTGTCAGTGTGTCTCAGAACATAAAACTGCCAGGCTCACTAAAATGTGCTAGCCAAATATACATTTAGTACTGGCACATAAAGACACTAAATAATAATTGTTTTCAAATTAGTAATACAAACCAACATTTTTCCTTAACTCATTATTAAGAGCACAAGAATTATAAAACCTCTACAAACAAATAATAATTTTAAGTAATTTTTATGAATGCAATATTTTCCCCCCCAGTAAAGTTGTACTTGTCAGCTCTAGGTTTATTTTATTCTAAGACCTCTTGTAATTTGCTGAAAGAACAAATGGACTGTAATAATTATAATGTAATTTTTATAATTGGTGTCATGCATTTGCTTAGAAGACAATTACAGTATCAATTGGCTATTAAGTAAATGATATTGTCCAAATAGACTTTACAGTTTAGAATTGTGAACAGAACCTCTATACTTTCCCATATTGAGTATATGTTTTTTGCCACATTTTAATTTCATGTACTACTGCATTGGATTCTCTTTATTCTTAAATGTGGCTGCTTAAAATGCCCAATGCTAAATTATCTGCTTTTCTTTATGTTATTTATGGGAAAATCATGTTGTGGAATAAAGACAATTATTGCCCTTACCAATTTTCCTTAAAATGGAAATATAAAGTGAATAGGAATACTAGAAAATAAGGCACTTTTAGATGATTGAGCTTAATTTTTTAGGCTTTTATTGAAATATAATACACATATATATTCACATATAAAATGAGTGAAATTAATATTCACATTTTTTCACAGACTTTACATAACTGTGTAAAAGGCATCAAGGTTACAAAATAGAATCTTATAAAGGTTACAAAATAGAATATTATGATCAAAACATAAGACCCATCTCTCCATGACTCATCCTAGTTACTATTCACCTCCCCCCAAGTTAACCATAATCATGACTTTAAACACAATAGATTATTTTTGTTTGTTTTGAATTTCATATAAATGAAATCATATAGCATGTAGTCTTTTGTTTTTGTTACTCCATATTATGTTGAGACATCAATATTGTTGCATGTAGTTGTAGATTCTTTTTGTTGTACAATATGCTATTATTTACATATACTACAAAACATTTTTCCATGGTATTATCAATAGACATTGTATACAAAATTTCTAATTTTTGGCTATTATAAATCATTCCATTATGAACATATACATATTTCTGGTAGGTATCTGCCCTAGAGTGGAATTTCTGGGTTATAATTTATTTATATATTTAATTTTAGTATTTACAATTAAACATCTTCCAAAGATGTTTGACCAATTTACTCACCTACAAGCAGTAAATGAGAAACCAATGATTTCTCCACATTGTTGCTAACACTTGTTACCACATTATTATTATTATTATTATTATTTTAAAATTCAATTAGCCAACATATAGTACCTCTTTAGTTTCACATATACAGTTCAGTAATTCATCAGTTGCATAAACGCTCATGCTCTTCACATCACGTGCCCTCCTTAATGCTCATCACCCCAATCCCCTCTCCTCCAGCAACCCTCAGGTTGTTTCCTATAGTTAAGAGTCTCTCATGGTTTGTCTCCCTCTCTGATTTCTTCCCATTCAATTTACCCTCTTTCCCCTATGATCTTCTGCACATTTTCTTCTTATTATTTTATTATGATTATGTAATAATAATAGCTATCTTGAAGAGTGTATGGAACAGGGATACATTGTTATTCTAAGTTGCATTTCTCTGATGATTAATGATGTTTTAATAAAGTGCTTTTTTATATGTTTACTGGCCATTTGGGTATCCTTTCTTATGAAGAGTCTGTTCAGGTTTTCTGTCCATTTTTTATTATCTTCAATGTCCTTTTCACATAGATTTATAGAAGGCCTTTTTATCTTTTGTTGAATTTATGTGTGGCAAATATTTTTTTCACCCTTTAGTCCTTTATATTCTCTCTTGGTGGTTTACTTTAATAAACAAAATTTCTTAAATTTAAAATAGACCTATTTGTTAAAATGTTTAGCATTATGGTTAGAGTGAACACTAATTTCAATAAGCTGCACCTTAAAATAAAATATTTGGAAAGCAGTCTTTATAAAGTAACAAGCATTTGGACTCTAAGACTTACATTATTTCCTGGAGCTTGTGTATGGGACCTGAGGCAAGATAATTTCTCCTTGCCTCTATTTACACATTGCAATATAGAGATAACAAAAATACTAATACTCATTTCTGTACTAAATGAAAAAATAAAATATACTGATGATGGTGAAAATTTTTGTAAACTGCTAAGCATAGCACAAGACAATCGAAAGAGAACTATATGATTTTCCTATCATAGGCAAAATATATTTTATTGCCCTTAATTTATGTCATGACACTCAGTTAATGTTCACCTCACAAAAATAATTAATAGATTGATAAATATATTTTAATATTATCAATTTAAATGAAATTCCTTTAATTAACCAAATAATATATATTACATTCAACATATATTGATTTCTATATAATCAAATAAACTTAAATGTCAGAGTAGTTTTGTGGTTCTTGTTTGGGACACCCCCCATTTAAAGCAGTGTCCCTAGAGCATATCAATTCATACATGGACTGTAGCCATGTAAACTATAAAAGAATTGAACCATAATGTATTATTATTTAACAGAATCGTATTTTCAGATATTTTTAAATGATATTAATAGATTTATAATATATCTATTTGTTTATATATTCAATTAAAATTTACTGAGAATCTAAATTAATATTAGTCAGGATAGGCAGGATAATACTTCATAAAAAGTTATCCCAAACTTTTAGTGGCTTAAAACATCAGAGTTATTTTTCACTCATGCTACATATCCATCTCAAGTGACTTGCTGTCTCTGATCCATGTTTTTCTCATACTGAATTCAAGCTAAAGGATCAGCCACCATTTAAAGCATTGTTAGTGTAGAAATGATAATAATGCTGTGAAGAATCTCTTCAGTTATGATCATCCCAAGATGTAACATAAGTATTTTTGTTCACAACTCATTGACCTTAACTGGTAACATGTCCCCATCCAAATAAAAGAGGGCCAAGGAATGCAAACTTCACATGTGTCTGAAAGGTAAAGGGCCGGGATATCTGGTTAATAGCAGAAATGATGATTTGTACTACACTGTGTATGCCATATAGGTTTCAAGGAATACAAATAAAAAAGATATGCCTTGTGTCTCAATAGTAACAAACAAAAAAATATCCTCCACTGAGATGTGCACAATAATTGTCCAGTGGCTACACAAAGAATGCATGATAAAAAAAATAAAATGGAGATGGATAATTATTTCAGCCATCAGAAACAACACGATTAAATTGTGAGAAGTATTTGTCTTCAACAAAGAAGGTTTGTGACTTAGCACTGCAGGAACACAGCATAAATGCAAGATTGAAATGGGAGAAAATCTCTGCAAACCACGATAAGGGGTTTCTACAATGAATTCATACAACTCCATAGCAATAATAAATAAATTACCCAATTATAAAAATAGTCAACAGACCTAAATAGACATTTCCCCCAAAGAAGCCAACAAGTAGTCAATAGGTATATAAAAAGATGCTCAACTTCACTAATCATCAAGGAGGGATATGAAAATGAAAACTGTAGGATACACTTCACACCTTTAAGGATGCCTATTATCAAAAAGACAAATGATAGTATAGGTGAGGATGTAGAGAAAAGGAAATCCATGAACATTGTTGGTAGAAATGTAAATTGGTACAGTCATTATGGGAAACAATATGGAGTTTTCAAAAAAAATTAAAAACAGAACTCCCATATGATCCAACAATCCCACTTATGGCTATATATCCAAAGAAAGCAAAATCATTATCTTAAAGAGATATCAGTACTCTCATGTACAGTGTAGCATTATTTGTATTATCCAAGGTATGGACACAATCTAAGTGATCATGGATGAATAAAAAAAGATAATAAATAAAGAAAATTTTGTATATATATATATATATATATAATGTAGATATATCATGTAAAATTTTTTAGCCTTTAAAAGGAAAGAAACCCTGCCGTTTGCAAAAATATGGATGGACTTATAGGGCATTATGCTAAATGGAATAAAGTAGGCAGAGAAAGACAAATACTGTATGGTACCACTTATATGTGGAAACTTAAAAAAAAAAGGTAGAACTCATAAAAAAGGAGTAGAATTGTGGTTTCCAAGAGTTGGGGGTAGGTAAGATGGGAAGAGGTTGATCAAATAGAGGAAACTTTCAATTATATATGAATAATTTCTGGGGATCTAATGTACAGCATGGTGTCTATACTTAATATCACTGTTTGTATATTTGAAATTTGCTAAAAAAGATTATAAGCATTCTCACCAAAAACAAAACAAAGCAAAACAAAAAAATTATGTAAGGCAATGGATATGTTAATTAGCTTGATTATGGGAACCATTCCACAATGTATACATATATAAAATCATCATGTTGTACACTTTACATATATGATCATTTTATTTATCCAAAAAATTAAAAGAAACAAAGTCAATAACAACAACAAAAAAAGCTGAAGAAATACAGAATTTATAGAGAAATAGGAGAGTATTCTAGAGAGATGTTACATGGTCATATTAGAATGTGGCTCATTATTGTCATAAGGGAATATACATTTTTTTGCCAATCTAAGACATAAGTACTAAGGCTATTTGAGGATCTCACTTAAATTTGGGAGAGGAGATTTTTTAATCTGTTTTGTTCATTAAGACAAATCAAGATTCTCATTATTATTAAAAACTGTAGTTTTGCAATTTAACTGCTGAAAGGATAGATGCCTCTTGTGAAGTATAATTAGTTTTAATTTAGAATAACTGGTATGATTAATCTTTGATTGAGTTTTTGCTATTTTACATTAATTTTTGAAATGGGAATGGTTGATTACCCACACTTTCTAAATAGTATGTGTAGCTAATAACTCTTCTTCCATCATTTTCTTCAAATCATTAAATGTCACAATTAAGAATTCATGGAGTAGAAAACACAACTGATCCCGATATCAATCTCTTTCTTATATCATTGCTGTCTTCTGTGTGCCAATGATGGCAGGTAATTGGATCTTTTTTCTGTTTGATATAAAGTAATATTGATTTGTTTCTTTATTTCATTATTCTAATTCCAGCCTCTAGCTATTGATTAGCATCAACAAAGTCTTAGGATGTAGAAAGAAAAAATAAAAACAGACAAGAGCTGAATATGAATAAATCTCAATCTAAAGTTTATTGATGAGAAAATTACTAAAAAGTAACAACAAAAATAGCTAACATGTGATCATTTACTATATTTCTGGTACTATGCTAAGAACTTTCCACTTAATAATCAAGGCATTCTGTAAACCAGGTTTTACAAATTGTGTAATTCATATACCAAGATGTGAAGAACCAGAATATGTCACTGACCTAAGACCTCAGTTTAAAAGTTACAAAAGCAAGATGCAAATGCAGCTGAGGATACACTCTTAAAAACAACACAATAATTCTTTTCTGTTATGAAATCCAGAGTGAAAAAAACAAAAACACATTATCCTCAACACAAGCTCCAGCCTACACACATGCAAATTATATTTCCATTACAAGACTTTAGTCACAAAGAAGCATTCTCTGATAATGATTATGTTCTCTTTCACAAGATGTGGTACAGCCAACCATGAAAAATTAGTTTAAATATAGAGTAATTTGGGGACACCTGGGTGGCTCAATCAGTTGGCGGAGCCTCTGCCTTTGGCTCAGGTCATGATCCCAGAGACCTGGGATGGAACCCCATGTCTAGCTCCCTGTAATGAGGAGTCTGCTTCTCCCTCAGCCCCTGCTCCCACTTGTGCTCTCACTTTCTCTCTCTCTCTAAATCATCTCTCAAATAAATAAATACAATCAGAAAGAAAGAAAAGAAGAAAGAAAGAAAGAAAAGAGAAAGAAAGAAAGAAAGAAAGAAAGAAAGAAAGAAAGAAAGAAAGAAAGAAAGAAAGAAAGAAAAAAGAAAGAAAGAAGAAGAAGAAAGAAAGAAAGAAAGAAAGAAAGAAAGAAAGAAAGAAAGAAAAAGAGAAAGAAAGAAAGAAAGAAAGAAAGAAAGAAAGAAAAAGAAAGAAGAAAGAAAGAAAGAAAGAAAGAAGAAAAAAAGAAAGAAAGAAAGAAAGAAAGAAAGAAAGAAAGAAAGAAAGAAAGAAAAAGTAATTTTAAACTTCTGGAATTAGGCCTGAAATACTGCTTTCAGCAGGATTTAATCTCAGGGATCTTGAGTAAATTAACCTCTCTGAAGTTTATTTTTCATCTGTAAAATGCAGATAATAACACTACATATCTCATTGTTGTGAAGCTTCAGTGGCAATGCATGAGAAATGATTTATAAAGTGACCAGTACATAGTACACCCTCAAAAAATGTAATTATTTTTTACATTCTTTCCATCATCATCATCATCATCAATTTCATCATTTAGAATTATATAAACACATCTTTTCAGGAAGATAGCTATTATTTATTTTTGTTACTATTGTGAGCTAATTATTAGTAGATTTCTCATTCCCAAAATAGCTTGAAAGCACAGTGTGACTTAGAGATTTTTCTTATTCTAAATAAATAGCAAAAGGGAAAATATAAATTCAATAGTTATTCAGTTCTTAAGTATAATTTGAATTCAAAACAGATAATGAAAGTCACCAACAGATAATAAACCTTTCTTCTTTTTTTAAAAGATTTTATTTATTTATTCATGAGAGAGAGGCAGAGACACAGGCAGAGGGAGAAGCAGGCTCCATGCAAGGAGCCCAACATGGGACTCGATCCCAGGACTCCAGGATCATGCCCTGGGGGCGAAGGCAGGCGCCAAACCGTTGAGCCACCCAGGTTATCCCCGATAATAAACCTTTCTAAGGAGTTTCCTATTTTTGGAGGATGGAAAATGAATACTGTTATATTTTTGGATTTATAGCCTTATTGATCAAATTGGAATGATTTTATAGTGATTTTTTTACCTTGCCTTATCAAGCTCATTGTATTGGTTTAGATCATGTTAAATAAAAACTGAATCAGTAAAATAAAAAGTGCTCTTAGGAAAAGTTTCCATAGCCATCTGTATTGTGTTTGCTACCTCAATTACACAACATATCCACAGAGACAGAAACCAGTGGCCAATCTCCATCCAGTTGATAGTTCTCAATTATGAAAACTTACAAAATTATTGAAATATAATTTTTAATTTTTGACTGTGATTTTTTATTTAAACCACAGAAAGGAAAAAATAAATAAATAATAAATAAATAAATAAATAAATAAACCACAGAAAGGAGTGATGTATGTGAGTAGAATGCACGTGTGTGCATAACTATATTTTTATATATACTATAATATGTAAAACATATATGTATGTATAAAACTATTTTATATGAATATATACTATATAGTATGTATATTTTATATGTATGTATCCATAAGTATGTATGTTATGTAAATATAAGCTTATATAAAACTAAAATATTCTCCTTCATATGTCTATGTCTATACTATTCAAATATAATTGGATTGTAATCATATTTATTTATTTTTGGATGGTGACTTTTGTTTTGTATTAGAATGTGACCTCATGATATGTATTTGTTTTGTTTTAAGATTTATTTATTTATTCATGAGAGACACAGAGAGAGAGAGAGAGAGGCAGAGACACAGGCAGAGGGAGAAGCATGCTTCATGCAGAGAGCCTGATGTGGGACTCAATCCCCAGACTCCAGGATCACGCCCTGGGCTGAAGGCAGGCACTAAACTGCTGAGACACCCAGGGATCCTCTCATGATATGTATTTGATTGGATGACTTCAAGCCATGCATTTCATAAGCCAAGCACATGAGGGCACATGGCATTAAGCAATGGCAGTCTTTTTGTAGCAAGTTCTTTGACTAGGGAGATTTCATGAGTTTATAGGTTAAAAAAAATATTGGAAATAGGGATTATTCCATCATATAGAAAAAAGAAGATTAAATTTAAATGAATCTATTTTATGTTGATTAAAATTTATTGGAACTTAGCATCACTTGTATTGGATAGATGAAAAGCATTTTCAAAGCTCTCATCTATACATATTTTGTGTACTTTTAGATTTGTGTAGGTTAGTACTAGACAGAAATTCTATGCCTTCCTGACATGTTTAATTAAGGACAGAAGAAAACAGCAGCATTCAGTGGTTGGGTTCACGTTAAAAGTAGAGGAATTAACATAATTTAGATTTTAACTTCAATTCTATTATTTCAAGCTGTCAGAAATTTGGGATGCAACAAAAGTTTAATAATTGGTGAATCAGAAACAAATCAAATTAACATGAATAAAATTACTTGGCACTTGATTTTTTTAAATTTAAAGATACAAGTTCACTGTTAAAAATACAAATAACAGGAGATATCCAAGTCATAAAATGTAACTTTTTGAAAACATGTTGGACAATTGTTAGTAGCTTTTACATTAAAAATATTTAAATCATGAAGACAGTGAAAATATGTACATATATACAAGTGATTGCTGTGCGCTATGCTATGTTTGATAATATATAGGCATATGGAGAAGCTGTAACTATGTTAATTATGAATTGGATAATTGAAACGTCACTCTCTCCAAGGGTAAAAATATGTATTATATTGCTATAGGTTGTTTTTAATTCTTTGTCAAAAGTGTTTAAGTCACTTTGTATCTGCACTGTATCTGAAAACAAATGAAATTGCCTTTCATCAGTTGTTAACTTCGATATCCAATAATTTCCAAATCTATGAGAGAAAATTAGAATAAGGCTTGGAAAAGATAAGACCTTCCTTCCCCACTGAGATTTATCTTTCCCATAGAGAGGTTTTTGTATGTTTCTGTGAGTTTTAACAGTTCCTCTGAGTTCAATGACTTTGCACTGATAGGGGAGGAAGATACTTAGTTGCAGTTTGATCCAAGAATGGCCAGTAAGTTCTCTTGCATTTGCCAACCCTGATCTAGTTCAGCGATCGAAATTCTGTATTACTGTATTTAGAAGGAGTTTAAAACTCCATTCTGACCCAATGTGAACAAGTTTTAGTGGATCAGTGGTGTCAGCTGTGGGAGGAGATAGCAGGAGTGTACATAGCAGGCTATATTTGCTTTTTTGGATATAGACTGCTCAGAGCTCCTAAGCATACTTTTCTTAAATAGGATAGAGCCCTAAATCAAAAAAAGATTATAGAAATAATCATACTATTAATGACATACTGTTAATGATGCATCTTGAAGACTATGTAGATGCTGCTTATGTAATACTTAAGAAACCTAGGAATGATGTTTTAATTCAATCCCTTAATAGCAATGTGCCTTAGGCTGACTTAATTAAACAATTTAGCCATTATAGTAACTTATTCCTATGGTGGTTATGAGAATTTAATATGAGATACATGAAAACATGATTAACATATTATCTCACATAATAAAGCCTCAATGGATGTTAGTAATTATTATTTCCACTATATTGATTATACATCAACAATTTATGTGTGTGTGGAAAATAATTACACTGACCATTATATACATATACGTATATATATAATCATTCTTTCCATTAACATTATATATGTTAATTAAAATATATTTTCATAAGCTATAAAAATTAATATTTAGTAATAATGTAATTACCTCTAAAAAAGTCAGAAAAAAGTTCCTAAATTGTCTTTTTCATGATTTATATTAAATTCCGTGTTTTAAATGGGAATAAATAATATTTCTACATATGTTCTATTGTTAAAAATAGTGCATTCTGATAGGTGACCTAACAAGTGCCTAAATATTGCTAAAATTATTAAAAGTATAATTTCAATAAGTCACTATCATTCAAAATATATTGTATATTTCGAATTAGCAAGATGCTGAGACTGAAATAGGCACAGTGTCATAGAAGTTTATAAATGATCAACTTTTTAAAGATTTCAATATATTTTGAATAAATGGATACAGTTATATAGTTATGCACTTAAGACTGTGCAGTATTTTTTTTCCAAGCCAAACTGTATCCATCTTTATTAAAGATACTTTTCATAAACAATCATGGTATTTCAGGCAGGACAAGGGCAGAGGATTGTTAACAGTATACAACAACTTTCAAACTCCCTTCTTCAATAGACTGCCAAAATCAGAAAGCCACTATAAAACCCAATGAAGTATTCAGGTGATGCTCTGAACAGGGAAAGTTTAGAGTGAGGGTTGACAGTTCACATTTAGCATGTTGTTTAACAACTTTTCACAAGCCGATCCTGACTTTCAGGAAATGAAAGGAAAATGGCAGAATGATCAATCTGAAGATCCACAAACTAAAAAAGGAACTCTTTTGAGGGACACCATCTCAGTGGTGACACTGTAAAGTCCAGATTGCCTGACATACTAGGAACCATTTCATGGGGTCAGGTTCCAACAGGTCTCTGGGTTTAAGGGAGTCAAGTACTATGTTGATGGCAGAGAGGGAAAAGAGGACATAAAAAAATGAAGTTTATTTTTTCCACACCACCAAGGTGGCTCATGTGTGTCGACATCAAGGAATCCCTCCTCCTGGGAGCCAAGAGGAAGTTTCTCAAAACTAGAAGGGAAAGGTTTTTTTCCCCTTGTTATCAATCTACCTTCGGAGATACTCTATTAGTGACATATGCCCTTCCCCCAAAACAATGAAGTGTTCTGTGTGCTAACAACATAGCTTAAAAAAAAAGTAAAACAAAATTCTGCATTTTTATAAAACTTGATAAAAAATAGTATTTCAAAACTGTACAGTCACCAGAAGTACACAGTTATAAAAAATGCACACACTTCACTTGGCATCTCCAGCACCTTCAGCTTTCTGTGCCTGGTGTGTTTTGGCATCTCCATTTTCTGCAGGGTTATTCCCATCCTTGCCAGCATCAGCTTTCCCCGTTTTCCCTTTGGGTACCTTCTCTCCCTTCTTTGCAGGGGCCTTTTTAAGCTTGGGCTCTGGCTTTGGAGGAGCAGGTTTAGTAGATAACTTGCAGATCTCTGTGGCTCATCCTTCACCTTGGCTTTATCTCCTTTAGCATCCCCTTCCGCCTTTCTCTTGGGCATGGTGGTGACCGCGGTGGGACGTAAGCGCTGGACGCCGGGATGCAGTGGTTCATGGGCCTTGGCCAGTCAGGGGGGCGTTCTCACCTCTTCTTCCTCTAGACTGCACAGTATTTTAAAAAAATCTTTCTCTATATACTTTTTTTGTTTGGGGGGAAGTAAAAACATTGATTAGGAAAGCACTGAAAGCTAATTGATATGAAAAGCTTTATTCAGGGCACTTGGGTGGCTCAGTCAGTTAAGCATCTGCCATTGGCTCAGGTCATGATCTCAGAGTCCTGAGATTGAGCTCTCTGCCTCTGCCTCTTACTCTTGCTCTCTCTTTCTCCTTTTCAAATAAATAAATAAATCTTTCAAAAAAAAAGGAAAAAAATGAAAAGCTTTATTCCATCTTTTTAAAAGATATATGTTGGCAAAGATGCAGAGAAAAGGAAACCTTTGTACACTATTGTTACCCTGTTGTAAATTGGTACAGCCATTTTGAAAAACAGTATAGAGACTGATCAAACACCTAATATAGAAGTATTGAATGGGGGATCCCTGGGTGGCACAGCGGTTTGGCGCCTGCCTTTGGCCCAGGGCGTGATTCTGGAGACCCCGGATCGAATCCCACATCGGGCTCCTGGTGCATGGAGCCTGCTTCTCCCTCTGCCTGTGTCTCTGCCTCTCTCTCTCTCTCTCTCTCTCTCTGTGTGTGTGACTATCATTAAAAAAAAGTGTTGCATGATCCCCAAATCCTTCTTCTGGATATATTCCCAAAGGAAATAAAATCAATACCTCAAAGAGGTATCTGCACTTCCATGTCCATTGCAGCATTACTCACAATAACCAAGATATGGAAACAATCTGCGATGGATGAATGAATAAAAAAAATATAGTATATACATACAACAGAATAATTTCAGTCTTAAAAAAAAACAGATGATCCTTACAAATGGCCAACAGACATACGAAAAAAATGCTCAGCATCACTCATCATCAGAGAAATACAAATTAAAGCCACAAAGATATACCACCTCACACCTGTCAGAATGGCTCAAGTTAACAACTCAGGAAATAACAGATTTTGGCAAGGATGTGGAGAAAGGTGAACCTTCTTACACTGTTAGTGGGAACGAAAACTGATATAGCCATTCTGGAAAATAGTATGGAGATACCTCGATAGAACTACCCTATGACTCAGCAGTTGCACTACTGGATATTTATCCAGAGGATACAAAATACTGACTTGAAGGGGCACATGCATCCTGATATTTATAGCAACATTACCAACAATAGCCAAATTAGAAAGAACCCAGATGGCCATCTACTGATAAATGGATAAAGAACCTGTGGCATACACACACACACACACACACACACACACTCACTCACTCACACACACTGAAATATTAGTCTTCAAAAAGAATGAAATCTTGCCATTTGCAATGACATGAATGGAACTATGGAACTAGAATATATTATGCTGAGCAAAATAAGTCCATCAGAGAAAGACAAATATCATATGATTTCACTCATATGTGGAATTTAAGAAACAAAACAGATGAACATAGGAGGAAGGGAAGGAAAAATAAAATAAGAACAAAGAGGGAGACAAACCATAAATGACTCTTAAGTATAGAGAACAAACTGAGTGTTGCTGGAGGAAAGGTGAGTGGGGAGGAGGTTGGGTTAAATGGGTGATGGATAATGAGGAGGATACTTGTGATGAGCACTGGGTGTTATATTTAAGTGATGAATCACTGAATTCTACTCCCAAAACCAATACTACACTATATGTTAACTAGCTTGAATTTAAATTAAAAAAAAGAAAAAGAAAATTTGGAGTTGGATCTTGACTTGCTGTTTCTAAATGTGTGGCTTTGGAAAAGTCCTCTCACTTCTAATTTCTTGTGCTGCTTTTGTCATTTTATCAAATGAGTTGGGTAGTGTTCCTTTTTTTTTTCTATACCTGGAAGGGATTGTGTATGAGGTTTGCCTCGAGTGATGAAGAAAATAAAGTTCCATAAAGTGACCCCCTCAAAATTAATTAATTAAAAAAGGCGATTTTGCCATTTGCAACAGCATAGATAAACCTGGGAGAAGTTATCTTTAGTGAAATAAGCCAGACACAGAAAAAAAAAAAAGACAAAACAAAATAAAACACACAGATAAAAGCCCCTATAGTATCTCACTCATATGTGGAATCTAAAAAGTCAAATACATAAAAGCAGAAAGAATGGTGATTACCTGGGTAGGCAGGTGCATGAAATTGGAAAATGTTGGCCAAATGATACAAAGTTATAGTTATGTAGGATAAATAAGCCTAGAGATATAAGGTACAGTATGTTAGCTATAGTGAATAATTCTGTGTTGAACACTGGAAATTTGCTAGAGAGTAGATTTCATGTACTTTGATCACACACACAAAGTGGTAACTATGTGAGAAGAAGATAGGTTGATTAGCTTGACTGTGGTAATCATTTCACTATGTGTATATATATATCAAATCACCACGTTGTACATTTTAACTATATACAATGTTTATTAAAAAAGACAAATTTGATTCCCTGGAAACAGCATGGTACCAGAGAGAGGAATATGAATTTATATTCAAATCTAGGCATGACTAGTCACTAGCCTTATAATACTAGGTAAAATGATTTTTTTCTGCTCCAATTAACTTACATATAATAAGACATAATAGTATTTAGTTTATAGGGTTACTGTGAGGACAAAATAAAAGAGTGTGTACATAGGGCCTGACTCCTATTAAGTATTCATTACTCACGAGATTCCTCCCTGCTTGTCCTTGTATAAATACTCCAATAATCGAACTAGGAATTGCTTTTTCTCATCATACACAAGGGGGAGATATAGTGAACTGTTCAATTTACCAGTTTTACATATCATAAAGTTATCTTTTAAAAGATCAATCAGATTGTGCTAATATCCTGCCAAAAACCTTGAGAAGTCTAATTAAAATACAGAAAAAACATTTTGCTATTGCTGTCATAGCTCAATATATTCATCTTCAAACCATTACTTCAAAGCCATCATATTTTTCATCTTCTGTGTGGCAGACAGACGTTGGATGTCCGTACTCCATGATCTCCACCTCCCCACCTGTCCTTGACTGTTGGCAAGATTGGTGACTTCCTTCCAGCCAATAGAATATGACAAAAATGTTATGCTAAATAAGGATCCATTGTGTTAGCCTACTCACTCTAAAGTCTTTTTATACTTGGTGGTTTTGAGGAAGGAAGCTGAAGTAAATCTTACAGCTGCAAGAAGATGAATTCTGCCAACAATCTGAGTGAGCTTGTTCATAGGCTCTTCTCTACTTGAGCCCTCAGATGAAAACTCAGCCATAGATAAAACCATTATTGCAATCTCACAGATGATTCAGATAAGCATTTCTCCCAATTCACAGGAACCATAAGTTATATAATATTTTAGTATGTTAGGTTTATGGTAATTTGTTCTGTGACATAGAGAATTAAAACTTGTTAACCAGCAAACTGCCTAGCTTTCTGTTCCTCAGCATACTGAACCTGTGTGCTGCTCTTTATGTTTTTAAACTAAACCCTGCTGTTCTCAAACCTGCTAAGTATTTCTCTATTCATAATATTCTATCTTTTTTCATTGTGCTGACATATTTAAGATTAATTTACTTTAAAACTTATTTATTATCTGACCGCCCCCTTCCCCGGAGATTGTAACCTATTTATACTGAATTATGCTGTACCTCTAGAGCCTTGCATAGAGCCAGGAAAGGGAGGGACTTAAGTCACCTTTATCAGGGTGCAGTTTATGTCTGCATGATTCCAACCAACTAGTTCATACATCTCCTTGACATAATTGAACTTTTAGTTGAACATTTTCCAGCAAAATTATTTGCTTTATAATATCCATAAGTAACAAATTATTGTGTATAAAGGAAAAATAAAATAGCCATCAATTAGCAGGGCGTCTACTTCTAAAAAAAGGGCAATACTCTTAAAGAAAATAATATTTTAAATATAAAAGATCACCAAATGCAGAGCTACAGCGAGACTTCATAATTCTTCTATTTTTAATAAAAATACTTTCTAATGATCAAATTTCTGGGGCTTAAGTCTATAAATAGATTTTTTCGAGTATCATGATGCCTAAACTATATACTATATACCAATATAAAACACAGATTATCTTCAAAAATCCCTGTTTTTCATTCAAATCTTGATACACTTGCCTCATTCATTGTGGGGTAATTTTAAACTCTTAATTGTAGAAAAAGAAATAGGCATATTCATTCACAAACAGCAAACCATGTAATCATAACATGTTGGTTTTACAAAGATATACCCAGAATCTGGGGCTGAAATGAAATGGAAGTTCTCCTAAGATTCAGTTAAAATTAAAACAAAAACAAACTTTTTAATAGATGAAACCAAACATGTTCAGGAAATAAAATAACTACCTTAAATAACAACTTGTAAGTGTATAGCTAATGAGGTTGAGTTTGAGTTTGAGGTATCTCCCAGATAAAGTCTAGAGTTTTGTAAATACCTGTGCCTAGGAATGCATAATGACAATGTAAAGCAATATGAAAGAAAACTAAAGAATTTAAGATTCTTTTCTTTAAGATTTTATTTATTTATTTGACAGAGAGAGAGAGCGCATGCAAGCAGTCACAGCAGCAGGCAGAGGGAGAGGGAGAAGCAGACTCCCTGCTGAGCAAGAGGCTAGGTATGGGGATTGATCCCAGGACCCTGAGATCATGACCTGAGCTGAAGCTCAGATGCTTAACTGACTGAGTCACCCCGGTGCCCCAAGAATTCAATACTCTGAAGTGAGATAATAAATATCAGAAATATAAGTTCTTAGTACATAGATGTTCAATATAAAGTTGTTAAATAAGTCTCTATTGAAATGTTGAAGAAGGTCATTCAGAGGATATGACTGCTGATTGACCTGAAAGCTAGACCTAGAACAATCAATGCTTCTCACCCTCTCCCTGTCCTTGGAATGTATCTTCTGCTCACTGTTTGCATTGTGGGAGCCATTTTCAAGGACGAATCCTTGAAAAAGCAATGTGTTGTTGAAAAGAATGGAGTGGTATATACAAATGAGCCCAGTTAGGTTCTCCAGATAAACTTTTAAGACCTTGGATGGCTGGTGCAGGATCTTCTCTTCTGGTAGCCACCCTAGAGAAACTTCATATCTAAGTTCTCTTTGTTTATTAAATCTGCCACCCATCAATCTGGAGTGATCTGCCTCATTTTTTTTTCTTTGAGTTTTAAAAGATTTTATTTATTCATTAGAGACACACACATACAGAGAGAGACAGAGACAGGCAGAGGGAGAAGCAAGCTCCATGCAAGGAACCCAACGTGGGACTCGATTTGGGGTCTCCAGGATCACACCCTGGGCTGAAGGTGGCGCTAAACCACTAAGCCACCGAGGCTGCCCGGTCTACCTCTTTCTTCTGTCTTTGCCCACCCTGAATGGAAGCCACTTTTAGATTTCATCTGTGAAGCCCCCAAGTTTGCAAACTGACGAACCAATTCCATTAATTTATTCAAATTTAAACCTTTCAAGCCACATATATTAGAAATTGATAAAATATTTAATAAAATTTTAATGAAATTATTAGTAGTTTAATTAACCCCATGTAGTCTTAAAAAATGATTTTATTTATTTATTTGAGAAAGTGAGCAAGAGAGAGCATGAGCAGCGGGCAGGGGCAGAGGGAGAAGGAGAAGCAGACTCCGCACTGAGCTGGGATCTGCCCATGGAGCTCCAATCCCAGAACGCCAAAGGCAGATGCTTCACTGACCACACCATCCAGGTGCCCTTTCCCCCACGCAGTCTTTTAAGAGATGCAAAGCACAGGCACTGAGAAGTTGGCATAAACATCCCGATTCTTTAGTTAGATAAAAGCATCAACATAAAGTACAATGTGTTTGGTAGTGTATCAAATTCCTGTATTTTTAGTGAATGTGAATCAAGTCTAGTCATTTTTTATTCATCATCATTAATGGTGTTATTGATATACACTATGCAAGATGAATAAAATCAGTACAAATTTGTTAAGAAATAATTGTGATTGTCCATAGAAGAATTTCATAGTCTAGCTGAAATATCTACTGGTTTATTGAAAGCAGAATTCTGAAAAGAGATCAAGTTTTGTTGAGAGGAGACAACAATAGAGCTAAATTTAATTCCTTAAAAATAAACATATTTTAAGTCAATACAAGCTTACCTTTTAACTTGCTTCCAGTTAAATGGAACATTTCCAAAGTGTTAAAACTGTACATTCCAAATACTTTTAATTCTGTCCTTTAAAATAGTTTCCATACCTATCTTGCCAAAAGGACAAGATATTCCTTTTGATAGTGTATTCATTTTACTTCCACCAACTTTAAAACATATGATCATGGTAGAGAAAATGAAATTTTGGGATTAGCAAATGGACAGTAGGTCATATAATATTGTAAAATGTTGGTATACATTTGTTTCACTCTATTTGACATAAACATTAAAAGTGCTTGATATATATATATTTATATATATATGCTATATAATATATGTTGAGAGCAGGCCTTTGAATTTGGCTCTAGTCTCCACTGACTTTTATTATGAGGAAGTTAATTTACTTGCCTTATTGCCCTCAATTCCTTCATCTTTATTTATTTATTTATTTTTAAATTTACGATAGTCATACAGAGAGAGAGAGAGAGGCAGAGACACAGGCAGAGGGAGAAGCAGGCTCCATGCACCGGGAGCCTGACGTGGGATTCGATCCCGGGTCTCCAGGATCGCGCCCTGGGCCAAAGGCAGGCGCCAAACCGCTGCGCCACCCAGGGATCCCCCTTCATCTTTAAAATACAGAAACCAACCCATCCCATAGGTTGTTGTAAGGATGAAATGACATAACAAATTAAATGAGTAGCAGAATAAATGCTAGATATTCAAATTATTAGTCCAATGTCATCCTGTTAGCAGCATATAGCTAAACATGGTCTTTGTTTTAAAATGATGAACACATTATATAAAATTAAAATAAAAATTTTTATTCACTTAATTTCTAATGCCATATGTTGCATTGCTTACCTTTAAATAAAATAAACCCCTAGGACAAGAAATGTATGCCAAAAATTTAACTCTGTGTCAGTGTGACACAATTGTAAATACAGCCACATTTTTCCTCTAAAGAGTAGCAATATTTTCCCAGTGGCAGAAAGCCTCTCCCTTACCTGCCAAACTACTTCTTCTCTGCCCCCATTATTCCTCTAACTTCTAAAGATAAGTTTGTAGGCTCTGAGTTATTATGTGCTTCTCTTCTCCAAGTTACAACACATGCTTGCCTGAGGAGGTTTACAAACCTTGGTTAATATTAATGAAACAATTGGGGCCTAAGCAGCCCAAACTTTGTTTTCATGGTCTGCACTACATCTCCTCATTAAACATGGGGAACATTCCTCTCACATTCAATTATGGATACCTAAATAATATTTTCCCTGGAAATCTAATATTTTTAAGCATTAAAGAGAGAAAATAGAAGTTATATTTTCTTTCTGAATAGTATTTATTTCTTACACTCAGACACAAAGTGCTGTCAACCAGCTGTAAGTGACTCACTGGTCAGGGAGATGCCACATGTTCCTTTGAGAAAAGATGAATGATTTAAAATTCATGATCTGAAATAGAACTTGGATCCCTAAGGGTTACTGGAGGGCCTATCTATAATAGTTCACAGAAAGCAGTGTACTGTTGGTTAATCACTCTGTGAGCAGGAATATTCCAGGGTCTAGGCTACTTACTCCTAAGTTTTACACATTTTTAACTCTACAGGGAACTAAGTATCTACTTATCGCAATAAAGGTGACATTAATAAGATAGTATGCAGGCTTGGTTTTAGTAAGCAATTGTCTCAGTGACAAGTTTTAGTTAGACAACTTGTCTCAGTACAAGTTTTCCAATTTCAACTGCACTCTCACAAAATCAGGACACATTATTTTTATTCATATCTCTCTCTCTCTCTTTCTATTTTTTTTTTTTTTTTTTGCTTTGCCACCACATTCTCCATGAAAGTTGTTCAGCGCCCTCTCCGCTTACCTTATATACCCAAACTTACTTTTACCAGGAGATGTAGGTTATTTCTCAGCTTCTCTGGAGGATTAGAGAAGGAAGAGATGGATTTGTTGAAAGCCTACTTGTTATCACAGTGTTCCAAAGATTCATGAATATTAGCATCATTCTCCCATCTTATGGATGAGAATATTTGGACAAGAGAATTCAAGTGACTTGCTGAAGATCTCACATATTGAGCTAATAAAAAAGTATGGATTGTAACTTAGGTCTGTCTGATGCCAATATCCATGCTGCTTTCCAAGAAGCACAGCTTATTTTTGCCAAGGCCAAGTGTCTTTCTACCAGTGTGCTGATACCTGTTTCTGTCTTCTTAAGCACCTACTTTTTCAAATTTAATTTTTCCTAACTACATTGAAAGCCCATACTCAAAAAAAAAAAAAAAGAAAGAAAGAAAGAAAGCCCATCCTCAACTATTTTTTTAATTAAAAAATTAATTCTAGTGTGGTTAATGTACAGTGTTATATTAGTTTCAAATGTACAATATAGTGATGCAACAGTTTAATATTACTGAGTTATCATCAAGATAAGTACACTTTTAACCCCCTTCAAATATTTCACCCACCTTCCCCACCCACCTCTCCTTTGATAACCATATTTGTTCTCTATACTTGAGTCTGCTTTTTGGTTTCTCTCTCTTTTCCTCCCTTTGTTCATTTGTTTTGTTTCTTAAACTTCACCTATGAGTGAAGTCATATGGTATTAGACTTTCTCTGACTGGGTTATTTTGCATAGCATAACACCCTCTAGTTCCATTCATGTGGTTGCAAATGGCAAGACCCATTCTTTTTATAGCTAAATAATATTCTGTATATCACTTCTTTATCCATTCATCTGTTGATGGATACTTGGGCTACTTCCATAATTTGGCTATTGTAAATAATGCTGCAATAAACCTAGGGGTGGATATATCTTTTTGAATTAGTGTTTTTGTATTCTTTGGGCAAAATCCAGTAGTAAAGGATCATAGGGGCAGGTCTACTTTTAATTTTTTGAGGAAATTCCATACTGTCATCCACAGTGGCTGCACCTGTTTGCTTTCCCACCAATAAGACACGGGGTTTCCTTTTTCTTCACATCCTTGCCACCACTTGTTGTTTCTTGAGTTTTTACTTTAGCCATTCTGACAAGTGTGAGGTGATATCTTATTTTTGTTTTGATTGTGTTTCCCTGATGATGAGTGATGAGCTTCTTTCCACATGTCTGCTGTCCATCTGTAAATCTTCTATGAAGAAATACCTACTTATGTCTTCTGCATTTTTATTGAATTGTTTGTTTTGGGGGTGTTGTGCTTTATAAGTTCTTAATATATTTTGGACACTAACTCTGTCAGATATGTCATTTGCAAATCTCTTCTCCCATTAAGTCAGTTGTTTTAGTACTGTAGGTTGTTTTCTTTGCTATCCAGAAACTTTTCATTTTGAGGTAGTCCTGATAACTTATTTTTACCTTTATTTCTCTTGCCTCAGGAGACATATCTAGAAAGATATTGTTACAACCAATGTCAGTGACATTACTGCTTTTACTCTCTCCTAGGATTTTTGTGGTTTCAGGTCTCATATTTAGGTCCTTAATCCATTTTGAGTTTATTTTTGAGTATGGTGAAAGAAAATGGTCCAGTTTCATTATTGTATGTGCTGTCCAGTTTTCCTAAAATTATTTGCTGAAAAGATTGTCTTTTCCTACTGCATATCCTTTTTGCCTCTGCCAATGACCATATAATGGTGAATTTATTTCAGGGATTCCAATTAAGTTCAATTGATCTATTGTAAATATTTAGGCAACCAACATGGAAGCATTCAAATATATAAAACAATAACAATTATAAAAGAACTAATTGATAGCATTACAATAATAGTAGGAGACTTTGCCATTCCATTTATATCAATGGCCAGAGCATCCACACAGAAAATCCATAAGGGAACAGTAGATTTGAATGAGATATTGCACCATATGTGTTTAACAGATATATTCAAAACATTCCATTCTAAAACAGAATACACATTTTTTTCAAATTCACATGGTGTTTTCTCCAGAACAGATCATATATTAGGCCACAAAAGAAGTCTTAACAAATTAAAAAGACTGAATTTATACCATGCATCTTTTCTGATGATGACACCATGAAACTAGAAATCAACCACAAGAAAAAACCTAGAAAGAGCACAAAAACATGGAGATTAAATAACATGGCACTAAATAATGAACGAGTCAACCAATAAATCAAAGAAGAAGTTTAAAAATTACATGGAGAGAAATGAAAATGAAAATGAAATGGTCCAAAATCTTTGGGATGCAGTAAAATTGGTTTCAAGAGGGAAGTTTATAACAATACAGGCCTACCTCAAGAAGCAAGAAAAATCTTAAACATACAACCTAAACTTACAGCTAAAGGAGCTAGAAAAAAGGACAAGAAATAAAACTCAAAACCAGTAGAAGGAAGGAAATATTAAAGATTAGAACAGAAACAAATGATACAGAATAAAAAAAAAAAAAACAGTGATACAGATCAATGAAACCAGGCACTGGTTCTTTGACAAGATCCACCAAAATGATAAACCTCTAGCCAGAATCATTAAGCGGGGGCGGGGCAGGGGGGGGCTCAAATAAACAAAATCACAAATAAAAGAGGAGAAAGAACAATGGACACCACAGAAATACAAATGATTGTAAGAGAATATTATGAAAAAATCGTATGCCAACAAACTGGACAACCTAGAATAAATGGATGAAGTCCTAGAAACATATAATCTATCAAAACCAAGGCAGGAAGAAATAGAAAATTTGAACAGATTGATTACTCACAATGAAATTGAATCAGTAATCAAAAAGCCCACCCCCCTAAAAAAAAATCCAGGACCAGATGGCTTCACAGGTGAATTCTACCAAATATTTAAAAAGTTAAAACTTATTCTTCTCAAACTATTAATAAAAATGGAAAAGAAGAAAAAACTTCCAAATTCATTCTATGAAGCAAGAATTATCCTGATACCAAACCAGATAAATTTACCAAAAAAAGTCCACATCATCAGGGCACCTGGATGGCTCAGTCAGTTGAACATCTGACTTTAGCTCAGGTCATGATCTCAGGATCCTGGGATGGAACCCCATGTAGAGCCCCAGGTAGAGCTCCGCATTGGGCTCCATTCTCAGTGGGGAGTCTGCTTGTCCACCGGCCTCCTCCCCACCCATAATTTCTCTCTCTCAAATAAATACATACATGCATGCATACATACATAGTTTTTAAAAATGTAAAAAAAGAGAACCATAGGTCAATATTCCTGATGAACACGGGTGCAAAAATCCCAACAACATGCTAGTAAACTGAATCCAACCATACATTTAAAAAGTTACTTATCTTTGTCAAGTGAAATTTATTCCTAGAATGCAAGTATGGTTCAATATTCACAAATTGATCAACATAGCACATCACATCAATATGAGAAAGGATAAAAAATATGATAATTTTTAAAAAAGGCTTTATTTATTTATTCATGACACACACACACACACACAGAAAGGCAGAGACACAGGCAGAAAGAGAAGCAGGCTCCATGCAGAGAGCCCAACATGGGACTGGATCCCAGGTCTCCAGCATCACGCCCTGGGCTGAAAGAGGCGCTAAACCGCTAAACCGCCCAGGCTGGCCCATATGATAATTTCAATAGATGCAGAGAAAGCATTTGACAAAGTACAACATCCATTCATGATAAAAACCCTCAACAAAGCAGGTTTAGAGGAAAGATACCTCAACATATTAACATATTAAAGGCCTTATATGAAAACCCCACAGTGAATGTCATACTCAATAGGGAAAAATTGAGAGCCTTTCCCTAAGGTCAGGAAGAAGGATATCCATTCTCACCAATTTTATTCAACATAGTACTGAAAGCCTAGCCATAGCAATCAGACAAGACAAAGGAATAAAAAGTGTCCAAATCAGAAGAAGTAAACTTTCACTGCCTGCAGATAACATGGTACTATATATAGAAGACCCTAAAGACTCTACCAAAAAAACTACTAGAACTCATGAATGAATTCAATAAGGTCATAGGTTACAGTCCATATATCGTATTTCTGTACACTAATAATGAAGCAGAAGAAAGAGAAAGTAAGAAAAATCCATTTATAATTACACAAAAATAAGATACTTAGGAATAAATTTAATCAAAGAGGGGAAAGAACTGTGCTCTGAAGCCATAAAAGATTGAAAGAAATCAGAGATGACACAAAGAAAGAGAAGACATTCCATGCTCATGGATCAGAAGAACAAACATTGTTAAAATGTCTATACTACCCAAAATGATATACATATTTAATGCAATCCCTAACAAATACCAACAGCAGTTTTCACAGAACTAAAACAAACAATTCTAAAATTTGTATGGAACCACAAAAGACCTTGAATATCAAAGCAATCCTGAAAAATAAAAACATAACTGAAGATACCACAATTCTAGGCTTCAAGTTATATTTGAGAGCTGTGGTGATCCAAACAGTATGGTACTGGCAGAAAAATCAACTATTTTAAAGGTAAACATGTTCTTGTCTTGCATAATGAATAACCTAAAAAACAAGAAAATACCTTTTTTCAAAACTACTTTATACTTTCACCACAATCTAATCCCTTCCTTCCTTCATTGTCTGCCTACTTGAAAATAATTTATATTTATGGGTTTCACTGTCTCAGAAACCACCTTCTTTTTAATCCCTTGCTATCTGGCATCTACTTCTACTCCTTTTATAAAATGTTCTTTGCAAGGTCATTAATTCTTCCATATTTATACATTTAAATATACTTTTTATTCAGTCACACATTTATTTATATGATTCTCTCCAATTTCTTAAAACATTCTTATATTCTGACTTCTGCTACACATAATTTATTTTTTCCTTACGAAAATAATAGCCATAATATATTGTGTGCTAGTGACTGCTAGGATCTCTACATCTTTAGTACATTTAGTCCTAATGACAGTCTTTCAGGTTAGAAATTATTCACTATTACAGTTTAAGAAAATGAGGCTCATAGAACCTATGTCACTTCCCCAAGTTAACTGCTTCTTTAAGGATTATTTTTCTTATATTCTACATGTTATGGCATTTCCTATGATTTCATTTCAGTCTCTTCTCTCTCCTAATTAAGTTCTATTCTCTGAAAACATCATCTTTTATAATGTCAACTGCCTTTACCGGATAGACTGATTTAAATCTGAACTCAATTGCACTATCTCCCCTACACATTTCCTCCTTCTATCCACATATCCCTACCCCCAAGAGTTTCACTTTCTTATTACTGCCCTTTGTGCTCAGCATTCCCAGCTACTTAGTCATGAAAAATAAAGCATCCTGATTCTCCCACACCTCAGTTGTCTTGTTGTTTATTCTATTGATGGCTATTTCTCCTAACCATTATCTTGTTTCCATTGGCAATGCTATAAAGTTGATCAAACCTTCAGTGTTTTTGTCTAGGCTACATCAATAGCTCATTGCAGGATCATTATGAGTCTTATAGAGAATGTCAAATAAATCTCCCTGTCTTCCTCCATATGAACTTCCATGAGGTTTCTGCTTAATTGTAGCAAGCAATTCCTTCTTTTATGGAGCCCCAATTTTTTTTGACAGAAACAAATCACTTGGAAGTAATCTGTGTACAAGTCAAATAGAATTGAAGAAAATAGAATTATTCACTTGTACACTTTTATTTGCTCTTTTAGGAGGCAAAGTCAATTCTTTTCCATACAAATCTTATAAGCTTTATTTATTAATTATATTGGCTCAAAAATAATTTGAAAAAATATGGTGTGTGTATATTTATATTTTTATGTGTATGTGTGTGTGTGTTACACCACAATGTGTAGTAGTGGTTTTAAAAACACTAGCAATCTTACATTTTAAATTTTGCTTCCTTTGGAAATTATGTATTTTCTAAAGAACTTAGAAGCTTAAAAATGTTTCAGAAACATCGAAAATCAACGTCTCTTTCTCTTTCTCCCTCCATACACAAGTGTGCATGTATGCACCACATACATGTGTATATCCATCCAAGTTTGGGAGTATTTTTTAAGCTGAAGTCAATCTATTTACATCTAATTTATTTATTTATTTGAGTGTCTTTTCCCACTTTCTAATGTATTTTGATCACTTTCAACAGGCATTTATGTTCTTCATGAAAAATTATGCTTTTTCTGTATGTCCAAGTTTTGATTTATAGTGTATATAATTAGAAAAGAACAGACTGTGTGAAAATGAGGGGGAAGGAAAGAGAACCATCAAGCAAAGGTCTCCAGTTTTAAAATATTGCTTTTTGATTTTTTGTGTATATGTATTCCGAATTTATTATGCTACTTTTCTCATTGCCTATTTTTCTAATATATGCATCTTAGATAGATGTATATAATTATATACACTGAGAAATTAAAACAAATGATTAAGAGAATGCAGTAATTAATATTAATTATAAAGTAAAATATTTAATTTATGGAATTATTATTATATGAAAACAGATGATAATGTTCCCCCTTTGTATTCTATAGTCTTTTTTTAAATCTTGTACACAATTCCTTTGAACTATACTAGTGGGTTGAAAAGAACACTTATCCAAATATAGGTTGAAATAATTATTAGAGAGCTAAAATCTGTGCTACTAAATGTTTCCCTCTAATGGCATTAAACATATGCCTTAAAGGCATCCAGTTTAGGGGAAATCAAATTTATTGCCTTTTAAAAGTCAAAAAAGATAACATCACATGATAAAGGCAATATAAAATTGTGTGTGGCAGAGACAAAAATATTCACCACATGGCCATCTACTCCTCTATTTCCCATCCCTACTTACAGAGCCACATGATTGTGCTGACCAATGAAACTTAATGTCATTTGTAAGATGAAGCAGTACTAAACTTATTCACAATTCCACAGTCGTGTTTACCTCTTTTGTGGCAACTAAAGAGGTAACAGTGCAATAAATACAGCCATAGATGACGAAGTTTCTGTCAGTCTGAGCTCCTGTGAAACTATAGAAAGCACAGACTCCCCCTGCAAAACCACACAATCACCACATTAGCCTGTAGCATAAGCAAAGACAACTGTTCTGATAAGCCAGAGAAATTCTAGGGGTCAATTTGTTAGTACAATATAACATTATCTATACTAGTAATACAATGTCAATGCCAGTTTCGACGATTCCTTTATTGTGCATATTGTTTTAAGACTAATATTATTTCTTTATTATAGCACTGAATATAATTTCTCACTCAGAAAATAGGTCTTCTGCAGAAAGAACATAATTTTGAAGGTAATTTTATCAGTAAATCAGGCTCCAAAGAAAATTTTACCTCGTTTTAGATAATCCTTGGTAGTTTTAAAAGTTTAAATACTTTAACTATTAAAACTGCCAATAACCAACATCAAGGCACAGAATCTATTTAAAAACAACTTGTTGTATATTTTTCCATCTTATCTATCACATAACTATTAAAATAAAACACAGAAACAATAATGGGCCCAAAGAGACTATTAAAATTTATTCAATAAATGATCCAGGAACTGAAAGTATCCAATTATTCTACAGTCAGTGAAACATAAAATGTGAAGACACAGATGCACGTATGTTTTGATACACTATGTTATAAAACTCTGTATAAGTTGCAAGCAAATTTTTTGTAAAGATAGCCTATTAGGAGATACTGTTGAAAAATAACATTCATTTCTTTATAAGTTTTAGTGTATACATATATGTGTATATACATACATTTGTAATTCACATTCATTCATAGTTTCAACCTTATATATTTCAGTAGCCATATTTCTTTTGAGGGACAATATGGTATCTGAGACCCTTGTCAAAGCTGGAGCAGTAAACTACTGAGTGGAAATCTCTGAGAACTGAATTTTTCAGCTAACATGCCTATTCTGTAAGTCCCATGACATGCAAGATTCTAGCTTCCACTATAGGCTGGAAAAAAATATCTACTGGTTTTGTCTAGTCTGTAGTACTTAGAGTGTTGGATAATTAACCAAACTATGGCAATTCAGTTCCACTGCCTGGATCTTTAACTGGTTCAATGACACAAAGAATTAGGGAATAGGTTAGAATTTATTACAGTTATAGCCACAATCTTAGTAGAAGTCTCAGTACAGGCAGAGTTTCCCAGTATTTTGGATGATTCTGTCTTCCTTCTGGTAGCTTTCCAATTATTTTTTTTCCTGGTCCCAGTAACCGACATCAGTTTCAGTTGTTTGAACCCAATAACACTGACAAATTCATCTTTGCAGAAGCTTATAATGTACCTTCTATGTACTTATCTATTGATATATACTGCCAAAAAACTTCCACAAAAATAAAATATATTGCTTTTTTTGCTATAATTCTTAGGAAAGATATGAAAAGCTTCATAATCACTCAACAGATGCTATTGAGTTTTAAAGAAACACTTTGTAAACATTATAACAGGATGAAGTGCAGTCTGTTCTTTAGTTCTTAAATCAAGTTAGTCCATTGAATTTTAATGAATGTTTCATTCCAGATATTTTTCATCTCAGGTATGTGCATCCATTTAAATGAATAAATTGTATGCTTGAGAATTTGCAGTTGAAAAAAGAATTTCAATTTATTTTATAGGAAAATTGATAGCTATAGGATCTATCACCTCTATCCATAAATAGAATTGGCATAGGATATATGAAAAGGAAATCCCTTTTGAAGTTGATAAAGCGGAAAACAATGTTTTTTGTTCTACTTAGCATAAATTACATTATTTAAACTATAATGAATTATAATCCATATTACATCATAAAAACAAGGCTGAAAATTTTGATATAATCTGTTTTCTTCTGTACTTGAAACAAAAAGCCCACTTTAAAGTCTATCTGCAAGATTCTACAATTATCTTCTAAATATTAAGTAACATGATAGACTTTACTGTAAACTCCACCAATTAAAAATAATGTTGTGGCTAGTTTTGGGTTAACTATAATTAATTTGGAACTACTTTTGAATGTATCCTTTGGGATCCCCTATCTTGCTTTTAAAAAAAGGATATTAAACAAAAGGGAAATAAAAAGACATTGTTTCCTCATTGTTGTTACCATGATTCTGAGCACTAGTGCCCATCATATTAGACTATAAAAAGTGGATATGAGGACTTAGTCTAATGTTTCACTAAATTACTAAGATACAGTTATTTCAGAGAATTTCAGAGGAAGATGTTTGAGATGAATTTCCTGATGTGAGTCTGTGTCAGACTCTGCCTCCTCTTACTGATGCTAAAGAATTCTCTTTGTATGCAGTCTTGTCAAGTCCACCTAATCACCGGAAACCCAGTGTAGACAAATTTAGGAATCCTTTACTAATAGGTAGGGCAAGTGATATTCTCTAAGAGTGGGCTTTCACTCCCTTTGAATAGCAGCCATTTATCCCATCCTTATCTTAATCAGGTTCCTAATGCATGTGACTGTTCCTAAGACTGTCTTCATCCTTCAACTTTAGTTATCCATTTAAACTCCTGGAAAGCACCTGAAAAGCCCTCCTTTCTCTCCTCTTAGTGTCAATCTGTACCAATGAACAAGCTGGGCTCTTATATCAATACCAACAGAGTTGACACTCAAAGCTTTATCAGATACTGAAACTTCTTCGATTGTTTTGTCAGTGATCTTTCTGTCCATAAGACTCCTTTAGAAGTGGTAATGCTAAGCCTCATACCTGAGTACGAAGGAGCTGGTCTTACTTTCTAAAGGGAGCTAGTCTTACTTTCGCCATAGGTCAGACTCATCTTCTCCTTACTTTACTTCTCCCCTACAATTGATTGATTTTTCCTGTTCAGGAAACTTAAGTCCTTTTTTCTTCATCGTAAACATTTTCTTCTTATTCTCTCAGGGTGAATTTTTTTCTTCAGTAAATTCTTTAAGAATGGGAATTAGTGAAGTAACTGGAAAAGGAAATTAGAGAGGAAAACTGTGCTTTCTTTGTTTTAGGTTGGTTAAAATGGTCAGTTTTTAAAACTTTTTTTGCATTTGCTATGTTTTCCAAAAGTTATTCACTGTGGCAGCTTCCTGCCCAACCTTTTCAAGTTTTTCATACCTTTTATCCTGTGTCTGAATTTTCAATATATTTCTTTAAAGATTCTATTTATTTATTTATTCATGAGAGACAGAGAGAGAGAGAGGCAGAGACACAGGCAGAGGGAGAAGCAGGCTCCATATAGGGAGCCTGATGTGGGACTTGATCCTGGGTCTCCAGGATCACACCCTGGGCTGCAGGTGGCACTAAACTGTTGCTGCCCCAAATTCTCTATTTCTACTTCAGCTGTATCAATCTTATTATTTTATTGTTTTGAAAGTTAATACAATTTTTAAAAGGAAGATTTTAAAAATAAATAATTTCCTTATTAAATATTTTTTGTATTTTAGTGTTATATGTGTCACAACTAGCTAGGCAAAAGATGTCTGAAAAGAAAAATGAAACAACATTCTATGCTAAGCTCATATTAAGAAAGCATATCATTTATCACTTATCATTTTAACCCATGTAATTCTACAAGTGATGAGGGATACCAAGAGGGGAAAACACAGGGCTTACTACAGTCAAGATGCTTCCATTTACTGGAGATTTTGTTTGAATTGTATTGTAGGAAAAATATAATAAATGGCATACTAAAATGCTAGTTTTTCTTGTACATTATTGCATTTTACTTAAACTGCTATATTTTTTATGTGGATTTGGTAATTTCTGCATCTTTTAAACCTTATAGTCTGAAAATTTTGTTTGCATCTGGATCATCACTATTATTAATGAACCTCCATTTAGAATCCACAAAAATATAAGATAATTCATAGACATTTCTCTTTTCTCTCTTTTTTTCAAAGATTTAATGTATTTATTCATGAGAGACACAGGGAGAGAGGCAGAGACATAGGCAGAGGGAGAAGCAGGCACCCTGTGGGGAGCCTGATGCAGGACTCCATCCCAGCATCCCAGGATCATTACCTGAGCCAAAGGCAGATGCTCAACCACTGAGCCACCCAGGTGCCCCCATAGACCTTTTATCAAGGTGTTTATAATAAATCTTTAAGGTCAATGACCATATCTATAATGGATGGAAAATATCATAAGCATCTGTCAACATGAGATTGACTTCTATGAAACAATATTACTCTCCTACTGATTCTAGTTAATCACTATTGTCTGAGTAAAATCTTCCCATCATTTTCTAGTATTTAGATTGCCTTGATATTCTATCCTCTGGGCTACTTGATTTCACACTAATGTCCTGGAATTTCTGTTCTTCTGTCACTAGAGCTAATGTTTAAGTGTAAATTCAGTATAGTTGAATGGTTTAAGTGAAACAAAGCAAATATATAAATTAAAGACAACAATACTACTTATAAATACTCTCAGTGTAATCTAGGTGACTTATGTGGATTACTGTATATGCATCCTGTATATATTATGTATACATATGATATATACATGCTCCCAGATGAGGATGGAGATCTTTTTCCTGGATTATTTAGTTTCTCAAAATAAATTATTTGATCACAAATTATTTCTAAAATAAAACAGATTTCTTATTTTTTAAATATTTTATTTATTTATTCATGAGAAACACAGATATATATATATATATATATATATATATATATATATATAGAGAGAGAGAGAGAGAGAGAGAGAGAGAGAGAGGAAAAGACACAGGCAGAGGGAGAAGCAGGCTCCATGCAGGAAGCCTGATGTGGGACTCAATCCCAGGTCTCCAGGATCAGGCCCTGGACTGAAGGCGGTGCTAAACTGCTAAGCCACCTGGGCTGCCCTCTTATTTTTAATATTAATTTTTAACAGTAAATTTATTGAAGTTTGAAGAAAGCATGTCAGAGGGATATCCAGTTGGTTACTTAGGCAGGTCTCCACAGAATGGCAGCATGTTGGTATTATCACTATGCAGCATGATCTGCTTTTGTAATGAGCATCTGTTAATCTTAGAAATTGGACTCCCTTAGTGCAGCCTGAGGCAACAAACTCAATAGCTACAAGACATGCATAAAAATCATAATATCAATTTATTATCTTAATAAATATTTTACAACCAGTGTTTATTGGATTGATGGTCACTGCCTATACTTTGTTCATTGACATATCTATGCAGTAATTCAAATTACAATCATATGGTTTATTAATATATGTGGAATTTTCCAAGGGAAATCATGAAATGTTCACTTTTAGCACATTTTGTCTACAAAAATGCTGAAATGCGTATTTCCACTGGCAGGTTCTACAAACCCCATCAAGTAGATACTTGGTAAAACTACTATACTACTGTTACTACTACTACTACTGCTACTACTACTACCACCACCACCACTACTACATCTCTACATTACTACTTCTACTAACTATTCTTGATGTTTCCATGAAAGGATGTTCATTGACATAATCCTTGAGGCCCCTCCTTGTCTTCTGTCTTCTCACGTATTTTATTGCTGTACTGCAGTGACTATCTGATTAATGGGTTTAGAAGGAAAAATCTAACACACCCAGATCAACCTTGTCCTCTGTTCTCTTTCTTGGGAGCTCTATATGTAGGCAACACAAATACTGCTTTGTTTTCCATGAAATAATTTTTACAGAAGTAAACCTCTCATATGAAGAGGACTTACTAGATCTGATGCTATTATTACTGGTTGCAAAATTCTGTCTAAATCTGTCAATATTTTTAAGTCTACACACATATATATATATATATATATATATATATATATGCCATAATCCTTCAGATTCAGCTTTGTCCATAGCAAGACTCCCCACCCCCATATCTGCCTTTCCCTGCCTTATTTCTAAATCATTTCAGCATTAAGTCAGAGAAGAAATGCATTATTTATTGGGCCCTGCTATAATCCTTAAGACAGGGTACCATTCATAGGGTATCTACTAAATGCTGAAGTGCTTTTCATAGAAGAGATGATTACTCTTATTATCATCATTTTATTGATGTGAATACTGAAGTCTTGAGAAACTAAGAAATTTTTCAGGGCACCTGGGTAGTCAGTGGTAAAGCATCTGCCTTTGGCTCAGGTCATGATCCCGGAGTCCTGAGATCAAGTCCCACACCAGGTTTCTCTCAGGGAATCTGCTTCTCTTTCTGTCTATGTCTCTGCCTCTCTCTCTGTATCTCTCATGAATAAATAAATAAAATCTTTTAAAAAACAGAATTTTGTTAATGGTTACATTACATGTATTAGTTATCTATAGCTCTGTAACAAATTACTCTAAAACTTAGTGGTTTAACACAACACCAATTTATCAATGCACAGTTTCTGCAGGTCAGGAATCTAGCCACACCTTAGCTAGGTCCTCTTTTCAGGGTATCTCAAAAAGCTGCAATGAAGGTGTTGGCCTGAGGACTGTAATGTCATTTGAAGGCTCAAATGGAGAAATACCTGCTTTTACATTTATTCAGTTGTTGATGGCAATATAGTTCCTTGCAGGCTGCAGTCAGCTGAAAGCCAGCCTCAGTTCCTTGCCACGTGGGCCTCTTCCACATGGCAACTTGCTTCATGAAAGCATGCAAGTTGAGAAGGTAATAAACAAGGTCTGCTAGCAAAATTGAAATGATAATCTCTTGTAATCTAATCAAGGAAATGACATCTCATCACCTTCACTGTATTGTATTGGTTAGATGCAAGTCAGTAAATCCAATCCAAACTCCAGAGAAAGGGCTTACATAGACCATGACTACCAGGAGAGGGACATGGTTAGAGCCCTCTTATAAGTCTACAACACTGCAATTCTGTGCAAGAGACAGGATTTGAATCCAAGTATTCTGATACCATTCTCCTAGGTATGTCAATAATCCAAAGAAGCTCTGCCCTGGAGCACATTACAATTGGTTAGGTATGTTATTCTCCATTTCTAATTTTATGTTTCTAGCAAGTCCAAATCTAATAAGCAGAATGCTTTTTAGAACATTTAGAATATTGATTAGGTTATGGTCAAATTTTTTCACTTTTTCACTCAGGTATCACTTTGAGTTGGCTTTACTCATATCTATTAAAAGATAGATATATACCTTAGTGTATATATGTATATATGGGTTCCAGGTGAGGATGAGGATCTTTTTCATAGATTATTTAGTTTCTCATAATCAATTATCTGATCACAAATTATTTCTAAAATAAAACAGATTTCTTATTTTTAATATAATTTTAACACTAATTGTTAATACTGAGGAAGTGATTCTAGATTAAATATGGTGATCAACTTAAAATAATCTTTACTAATATAAGGCAGTTTTATATTTCCATATATATTTAAAAGTAAAGTATAATTCTTAATTATTTTTACTTTCCAAATTACAATGGCATACTTGAGTATCTATACAGATCTTCAGGTTGAACTGAACATATCATTCAAGACAAGAGGAAATTATCAAGTTTTATGACAGTATGTTTTAAGTTCTCTTTTCTTTTTGTTTATTGTTCTTAATGCACAATATCAACATTATGAGTAAGATTCATAAAATAATCAGAGTCCATATCCAGAGGCATCAGAATTTTGCCAGTGGATATGAAATAAATATTTCCCATTGAATTCTATTATAATACTTTAATTTCTCTAATTTCAAATCATTTTCAGTAAGTGGGTATTTCAAATATTTCAGGTTTAGACTCTTCTTCCCCTCAGGATCAGACTCTCATTCAAGTAGATATTGATTTATACATAAACACTTAACCAGACTTGTGAAGTACCTATTTATAAAATCTTGCAGTAGTTCTACTGTAATACAAAGTATTCTCACTTAATCTATTTGTCTATAATTGTAAATTTTTGTCTTTCACATTTATGAAAGCAGTATGGACCTCTTGTTAAGAATAAACTCTGAGATATAAAAGTGCTCTATTTGTCCAACAAATGTTAACAGGTCAATCCAAATTGTTATTACTTGCTTTTTAAAGGAAACCCTCAAAGTGCCCCATATTTCTGAATAATCTTTTTAGATCTCTTGACATATTACAATCTACACCTAAATTATTTGTATATCTCTCCTCTGTTTGCTATTCTATCCCTTGAGCTTTCTCAATTCCCCTAATTTTCTTTGTAATAGCCAGTGGAAAAGCATAACATTTCATATGAAAAAATACTATGCTTGCCCTTTCATCAAAATCAATATAAATTGTGGTTTCTTCCTCATTCTACTTAGACATTGTCAGATATAACTATGCCCTCAGAAAGATCTTGTAACTCATCAATGATATTTTTTCTGTTATCACAGTAAAAAAATCTACAATACTTTAGCTTGACAAATTAAAGAAGAAAACGTAGGCACTTTATTATAGGTTACTCAGCATGTGAATGTGTAGGGAATGTAATTGCTGTTGCTTTTTTTCCTATTGTATCATATGATATTAATTATGGTTATTAAAATTAGCTTAAAAAGATAACCTTAGTAATTCAAATTGTATCTGAGTTGAAATATTATTTGACTGACCTTTTAAAAATAAAATGTACTCTATAAATCATTTATTTTATAATTGCAAATAAAAGTACATTTGAAATAATCCAACTTTGAAGCTCAGCACTCCCTGGAAAATATAGGTTTGATGTAATACAACCATGCTTGTCTTAGAAATGCAGCCTAAAGAATAGTGCTCCTAAATTCAGTCCAACAAAAGGTTTAATTTAGGTCATGAGAACATTAAGTTCTTTCTACAATGACCATTTATGATGTTATCCCAACTGTTACATTCAAAACCTGCCACATGGTAATGAAAAGCTATTCAGCAAACACATAATGAAAACACTCTTGATCCCATATTTTACTGTCAATATATATCAACCTTATGCTATACAAAATTGTATAGTTGTTTGTGGACTTTTGAAACTGTTTTGTCTATTGGGATTTTATTAATCATCCTTTTAAAAATGTTTTTGGATATTTGAGTTAGGAGTATTGGTGCTATTTATAAAAATAAGATTCGTTTATTGATAAGTCTAAATATGAGACAGCTTATTTGGAAATATGTAGAACATATTATGAGGGTGAGAAGTCTCTAGACACAGTAATCTTTGGTAAAATTTCAATCAAGTATGAGGAAGGGAGAGAATCTAATTTGATGATATATCTGCATAAATAATACAGGGATCTAGACCTTGCTATGTAATAGAACTACATTTTGAACATTTAAAAAAATCATCCAGTTTCTGACTCCAGATATTCTGATTCACTAAGTCTTGGGTGGACCAAACATCTGAACTTCTATAATAGAAATTAGTATTGCGCAACATGGTTTATATATCATAAAAACATAAGATAGAAATAATTATTTCTCATGAGAGATTGATAGTTATGATTACCATTATAGTATTAGATATTTGGGAAATTGTTTCTGTGAATTCTAATAGAAAATAGAGATGTACCAGGATTTAACTAAATAAGCCACATAATTTGAGAAACAAAATATCTCTAATGCCAATCGGAAGGGCTTCTAGGGCTGAGGCTTGGTGAGTAGTATTAACAAAATAGAACATATCACAGAAGGTAAATGAGGTAAGGAGAATAATAGACCCCTCCGAAACAAAACATTAAGGTACTAATCCCTGGTACTTATGAATGTGTTGCATTACGTGACAAAAGGGCAGTAAGATGCAGACAAAATTAAGGTTGCTAATCACCTGACTTTATGATTGGTATATTGTCCTGTATTATCTGACTGGCCCACTGGAATCACAATCGCCCTTAAAAAAATGGAAGAGATAGAGTGATGCAATATGAGGTGGATTTGACCTGCTGTTGCTGATCTTGAAGATAGAAGAATGGGGCCATTAGCCAAAGAATGCAGTAGCCTCTAGTAGCTGGAAAAGACAAGGAAATATATTTTCTCCTAGAATTTCCTAAAAAGAATATAACCTTGCAGATTCCTTGATTTTAGCCCAGTAAGACACATTTCAGACTGCTGATTTACAGAAATTTAAAATAGTTACACATATTTTATACCATAGGGTTTGTGATAATTTGTTATAGCAGCAACAGAAAACTAAAGCAGTAGATAGAATACTAAACTGGGAACCAGGGAAATAAAAGTTGTCAATGTGCAGCACCCATTCTGAAGAAGAAAGTGGAATTCATCTGGGAGGATGTATAATCCAGGCACTAATGCATGCTCTCTCTTTCAAGGTGGAAATAGTTCAAGTGGTTTCCAAGATTCTACAAAGTATTACTTGAGACTCTTTTCTTCTCTTTTACTTTCCTTTCCTTTGCTTTTCCTTCCTTCCTTCCTTCCTTCCTTCCTTCCTTCCTTCCTTCCTCCCTCCCTCCCTCCCTTCCTTCCCTCCTTCCTTCCTTCCTCCTTTTAGGAGTAAGAATTTTATCAGCAAAGCTGACATGCAACCATTTTTCTCTTGGCACACAAAATTCTGTACAAAACTAACTTTAGATATATTGATGTCTGATTAATTACCAGGATATTGACTATCAATTTATAAAACCTTCTACAATGAATTAAATATTTCTTACATCCACCCAAATAAATGCTTCTCTTTTTACCTCTTTCAGTACTTTCAGTTAATACACCTAGGCTGCTTAATTTTTTGTTACAGTCTCACAGTTCTTTTTTATCATATATGTTGGCCCTAGCTTTATAAGATAGTAATATCTACAGAAGCAGAGAACACATACTCTTTGGTATCTCCCAACATGCAGCAACAAGGGCTCAGTTTTCCTACAAATACATGCTCTTTTAATGAAACAATCCTCATTAACTTATATATTAAGTCACATATTCCCATTGGACTTTGATAAAAGCAGGTAAACAGGATTATACTACATATAGAAAAAAATAAAAATTTTAACTAAAAGAATAGTCTGATAATTGATTAGCAGGAATAAAATGAAGTGCCTCTTCTTTTCTTACTGCAAGTGCTTTGCCTTGACACTCTAGTATTGTACCTCTTATTTGTGTGATTAAAATTAACATAAACCTTCTCATTGTATGGTGATAAGAAACAGGAATTGCGTGAATCCGATAAATTAGAATTAGTACAGTATTGTACATTCTGATATTTATTTCATCCAGAAATCCTCTCTATAGTTATATTTGAATAAGTGCTTACTATCGGCCATAATGACTGATTTAAGAGTCACTGTGTACCTCTTTCTATTTTTCCCTCTAGTGGAGTGAATTTGAATTGCAAAATGATCAAATAATGGCAAAGTCCAAGTAGACAATCAGTCAGGACATATGAGGAACAAGTCAGTCATGATACATGGTGAGAATCATTGTCCTCTTCTTATTTTTTCCTCAAACATATTTACTGGGCACCTATACTGTTCATGCTGCACTAGGCTCTGGGCATTCAAGAGGCATGAAAGTCAGTACTATGCCCATGCTGTCCAGTCACTAGAAATTTTCCTGACCATTCACATAGTTTTCTGGGCATGTCTCTCCACTTCATCAGTATTGTTTTCCAAGATGGTATTTCTTGAGGTTTCAGCTGTTTTGAGAAGAATTTGTTCATAAATTCTGTCAATGTACTTATTTCTCTCTTTTTCTTTCTCTCCAAAATAATTTTTCAGTCAAAATAATTTTTCAGTCACATTTCAGTACTCTTTCCTTATTATTCATTCTAAGAAGTCACAGTTACTTTCTCTAGAGTCCATACCACTTCAACTTCTTTTTTTAAAAGATTTTATTTATTTATTCATAAGAAACACAGAGATAGAATCAGTGACATAGGGAGAGGGAGAGGGAGAGGCAGTCTCCCCATGGGAGACTCAATCCCAGAACACCTGGATCATGACCTGAGCAGATGTTCAATCACTGAGTCACCCAGGCGCCCCTCCCACTTCAACCTCTTAAAGGGTTCCTTCCTAGTAACAATAATTAAGTCCAGATGGTGTCAGTTCCACTTCCTGCCTCCACAGCTTCAAGGATAAAATGTTCATTGGGTTCATTGGGTCAAATATATATTATATGTAATATATGTTATTGGAAATTAGCTGGCTTTTAGTATACAGTAATATTAATTGGTTGTCTTTAATATATATTAAATATATATAACTATTTTCCAGGCACAGAGTTGAAGTTTTGTACTCCATCCTTTGGTACAACAGGAAACTCTTTCCTCTCCTTCTCTTAGTAGCCTAAATTAAGATGATTATTTTTTAGCCAAATTTGCAAAGAAGCTAAAATTTGATACAGATTTCTTTAAAAATAAACATTTATTTGTCTTTGTTTGCTGTTTTGTAGATATGCCCAGAGGCATTGAGTACATTTTTTGTAAATGAAAAGTAAATCTGTGGGAAGTTGATAACAGACAAGACTATTGCCAACTATACCACATGCATCTGGTAGGAGGGGTTGTTTATCTTAACTGGAGGCTTCTCCTCATTTAGTTAAAAATAAAAGTGAACCTATTAATATTTCTACCTGAGAACTTGCATATTTTAATATTAGACTGAAGGTCATAATGTTAAATTTGTTTAACCAGAACGCTTTTTGTGTTCAAAGCATATTATATTCATTAATGAAATAAGACTCAGTGAACAATAATTTTAAAGTATGTCTGAAATATTGTATTATCCAACCCTGAAATCCTGGCAGACAAAAACACTGAGTAAAATATGACATTCTATTAATATTTTTATAAAAATCTTAAACATTTCTAGCTAAATGTTTTGAATTTCCAATTAAATACAGGCTTATTTAATTTATAATGAAGAAACTTTAACTCATTTTGCTTTTAAGTTTATTAATGTTTGGGAAAAATATAAGGCTATAAAAATGTCATAGGTGGTGAGGTTTAGCATTAATGCAATCCACTTATCTTTATGGATTTTGTGTTGTTGGTTTTTTGTTTTCTGGTTTTGTTTTGTTTTGTTTTGTTTTGCTGCAATACCTTAAACCTTAGTTCAAAACTATTTTTTAGTAACTTGATTACATTGATTAAAACACTTTATAAATCATTAAAACTATTTAAAACTATCTTCTACTTAATGCAACACTAAACATGACAGACTCTAAACAAATTATTTATACTATGCTTTATTGAGGTCTTACAATGGAATCTTTGGAAATGTGTGCTCTCTGTGAAAAATGACTAATATTCTATTTCCTAAAATATATCTGTAAGAACCATTCACTAGAGCATTCAATGGTATCTTATGGTTAAACACAATTAAAGCTTCTGACGGGGTCAAAAGTATCTGGGGCCAAGCAGGATGACTTAAAGAGTTCCTCCACCAAACTTAGATAATAAACAAGAAAAGCACTCAGAGATTCTCAATTTAACTATAGTTGTTATTTTTCACCCACTGCTGCTGAAAAGTAGACATTCTGAATTTTAACCTATGGAATAAAAATGGAGCAGCAACACCTGACCAAGATTTTGTGGGTATTTTTAAGGGATTTGGAGCATTATGCTGATAAAAATGAGAGTATAGGAACAGAAAACTAGCACAGGACTAATTCTGAAAATACAAAACCAATTGTCAAGGTAGTTCCTTGAAACTTAGTTCTTATGGGGAATGATTCTCATGATTCCCACTGGAAACACATAGGATATCTTGAGTCCAGGGATAATAATTAAGAAGATTTGGCAACAAGAATAGATCTAGATTTGATCTAGGAATGGTGGAAAAAGATGACTTTTTACTTGATATGTTCTTTAAACCAAGAATATCGATAACACACATGCTATTCTATGATAATATTCACATATACCTGCTCAATTATGTGAGAGACTGGGCAAATTATTTCTGTGTGCCATACATTATTAGTACTATTTCTGCCTGTATAAAGTTGTTCACTGAAGCAATTCTTTTTGTCTGTCTTTACTGTGACGTGATCTAAAAAATATATATGTTTTTTTTCCAGATACAAATTTTTATATAGAATCTCAAAAAATGTCAACTTGGGAACAATGTCATAGATTTCTTACAATTCATGTTGTAGAAAATACTTCAATAAATTCCAGCAATTTTTCTTATGCAGCTAACATTAGTTTCCTTGTCCTCCTACAAAGTCTGTATTTAAACTGATCTGTAGTTTGTGAGTTATTCAAGTATGGCACAATGGAAAACATTACAATGAATGTGAGTCAACTACCCTCAGGAAAATTTGTGTTTATATACAGGATTTATTTGTGGCTTTGACATGAAAAGGCTATTACTTCCATCCTCCTTTCTTGTATTAGTAAATTTTCTTTAAAAAAATTTTTATTTATTTATTCATGAGAGACACAGAGAGAGAGGCAGAGACATAGGCAGAGAGAGAAGTAGGCTTCATGCAGGGAGCCCAATGTGGGACTCCAGCCCCAGACTCCAGGATCATGCCCTGGGCTAAAGGCAGATGCTCAACCACTGAGCCACCCAGGAATCCCTTGTATTAGTAAATGTTAAATAATTTTGTCATATAATTAGAAAATAGTAAAATCTTTTTTTTCTCATAATATTACTGTAAAAATTTTCAAATACCTAGAAATTGAAGGAATTTCACAGTGAATATCCTTGAACAGACCAACTAGATTCTGTAATTAATATTTTACTATATTTGTTTTATAGCTCTTACTATTCTTTAGTTGATCTATTAGTCCACCTTGTTATTCTCAATGCATCACAGATAAGTTACAGACATCATTATACTTTATCCCCAATTTTTCAGCATATGTATCATTGTTAAATGTATTTCTTTATATAAACCTGGTTCCTTTAGCAATGTTACTCAAAAAGTATCTTTTTGGCTGGAGGAAGATGGCAGCAGACTAGGAGGACCCTAAGTGTACTTCATCCCATAAATACAACTGGACAACTACCAAAACATAATAATTTATCCCAGAAATTGACCCGAAGATTGGCAGAACAAACTCCAAAACTAAATGTAGAGAAGAGGCCACACTGAAGAAGGATGGAAGTGTGAAAGTAGAGTTTGAGAAAGAAATGGATTATGGCTACCAAAGTGGGGAGGGAGCCATAGTCATGGAGAAGAACGAGAGACAGATGAGCACACTGGGGCCCACATAGGGAAATCAAATCCCCGTAATTGGTGTGGAAAATGAGAGGGCCTGGATTTCATAAGTTCTTGCAACTAGTGAGGCTTAAATCCTGGAATTGTAAAAGTCAGTGGGCTTGGCTTAGGGTGAGTCCATAAGCATTGGGGCTGCTCTTGGAGAGAAGGGAGGGCAAACAGCCCATAGACATATAGTGTGGAAATAGCAATCAGAAGAGTGCCTAGGGAATACAGTGGTGAGGTTATTTTCTCATCTCGAATGCATCCCAGAGAGGCAGCATCCACAGACAGACCCCTCTTCCCCCAGGGACAAAGGAACTGGTGGGTGCCAATTCCCTTGCCCATTCCTCAGCATAAGTACAGGATCACTTCCAGGAACCAGCACAGTGCCAGCACTCTCTACATAACTCAGAGGTTTTATAGGTCCTCAGTTCTGGCAGCAGAGGCAACAGGTCTCAAATTCACAAGCAGACCAGAGCACACCTACTTGAAATTGCCACATTCAGGCCAGGGATGAAACACTGCCCACACCAGGCAGACAGTCTCTGCAGATGAGTGGCCTAAAGGATAAAGCATCCAAGACACAACAACAGAGTACATGCAACACACATTGGAGACACTTCCTGAAGCCCCTGGCCCTAGAGAACAGAGGACACTATGCTGAAGGGCACTAGAGATTCTCTTCTTCATAAGGGCATTATCCTTAAGAGAAAGAGATGCAGATGACTTCTCTAGCACAGAGAAGCAGGCACAGAGACTTAGAGAAAATGAGAAGACAGAGGAATCTGTCCTAAATGAAAGAACAGAATGAGGCCATGGCCAGAGATCTAAGTGAAACTCATACAAATAGAATGCCTCAGAGAGAATTTAATGATCAAAAAGATACTTGCTGGACTTGAGAAAAGAATAGAATGCATCAGTGAGACCATTAACACAGAAATAAGGAACAACACAGCGGAGATAAATGACTCAATAAATAAAATCAGAGACAGACTTGATGGAATGAAGAGCAGATTGGAAGAAGTAGAGGAATGAATTAATGACCTAGAAAACTAAGTAATCAAGCTGAACAAGAAAGAGAAAAAAGAATTAGGCAAAACAAGAATAGACTTAGAACTCTGTGACTCCATCAAAGGTAATAGCATTCATATTTTAGGAGTCCTAGAAGAAGAAAGAGAAAGGGCAAAAAACTTATTTAAAGAAATAATAGCTGAAAATTTCCCCCAAATAGGGAAGGAAACAGATATCCAGATCCAGGATGTGCAGAGAACCCCCAACAAAATCAACAAAAGCAGATCCATAACAAAACATATAATTAAAATGGCAAAATATAGTGATAAAGAAAAAAATCTTAAAGACAAAGGAGACAGTTACATACAAAGGATAGCCCATAAGGCTATCAGAGGACTTTTCAGTAGAAACTTTCCAAGCCAGAAGAAAGTGGCATGATATATTCAAAGTGCTGAATGGGAAAAATCTGCAGCCAAGGATATTCTATACAGCAAGGGTATCATTCAGAATAGAAGGAGAGATAAAGGCTTTCCCAAGAAAAACTGAAGGAGTTCATGACCAATACACTAGCCCTGCAAGAAATACTAAAGAGGAACTCTTTGAGTGAAAAGGAAAGACCAAAAGCAATGGTATGAAGTTAGAAAACACAAAAGTAAAATTGAATATTGTTGTAAAAAATCAGTCAAGGACCTAACAAAATAAAAGAATGTAAACTATAATACCATATACCTAAAACACAGGGAGGAGAGGAGTAAAGAATGGGTTCAAGTTTAAATGACAATCAACTTAATATAGACTTCTATATGCAGAAGAGGTTATATAAAAACCTAATGGTAACCACAAATCAAAAACCACTAAAGAATATGCAGAGAATAAAGAAAAAGAAATTCAAATATATCATTAAAAACCAGAAACTACGTAGGAAAGAAAGACAAGAAAGGATTAGAGAAAATCTTCAGAAACAACCACAAAATAATTAATAAAGTGTCAATAAATACATATCTATCAATAGTTACTTTGAATTTAAATGAATTTAGTGCTCCAATCAAAAGACAATGGGTGACAGAATGTACCTAAAATTAAGACCTATCTATTTGCTCCCAACAAGAGACTCATTTTAGACCTAAAGATACCTGAAGATTGAAAGTGAGGGGATAGAGAAACATTTATTATGCAAATGGATCTCAACAGAAAGCCAGAGTAGCAATACTTATATCAGACAAAGTAGACTTTAAAACAAAAACTGTAACAAGAGTCAAAGAAAGGCACTATGTAGTAACAAAGGGGACAATCCAACAGGAAAACCTAACAATTATAAATACTTATGCTCCCAATATGGGAGTACTTGAATACATAAAATAGTTAATAACAAACATAAATAAATAATTGATAATAATAGAATAATAGTTGGGGTTTTAACACTCTACTTACATCAGTGGACAGATCATCTAGAAAGAAAATCAACAAGAGAACAATGGCTTTGAATGATACCCTAGACCAGATGGACTTAACAGATATATTCAGAACATTACACCCTAAAATGGAAAAATACATATTCTTTCCAAGAGCACATGGAACATTTTCCAGATTATATCACATATTAGGTCATAAAACAGGGCTTCATGAATATAAAAAGATTGCAGTCATATGTACCTTTTCTGACCACAACTCTATGAAACTAGAAGTCAACCACAACAAAAAATCTGCAAAGACCAAAAATACATGGAGGCTAAACAACATGCTACTAAACAGTGAATGGATTGACCAGGGAATCAAAGAGGGAATTTAAAAAAAACACATGAAAACAAATGGAAATGAAAATATAATGGTCTGGAACCTTTGGGATGCAGGAAAAGCAGTCCTAAGAGAGAAGTATATAGCAATACAGGCCTACTTCAAGAAGTAAGAAAAATCTCAAATAATCTGATCATATACACCTAAAGGAGCTAGAAAAAGAACAACAAACAAAGCCTAAAGCCAAAAGAAGAAAGTAAATAGTAAAGATTAGAGTAGAAATAAATTATATAAGCACACACAAAAAACAATAAACTAGATCAACACAACCAGGAGATGGTGCTTTTTAAAAAAATCAATAAAATTGGTAAACCTCTAGCAAGATGATTTACCAAGAGAAAAAAAGAGAAAGGCCTAAAATCAATAATATCACAAATGAGAAAGGAGAAATAATAACTACAGAAATGGAAACAATTATAAGACCATATCATGAAAAAGTATATGCCAACACATTGGATAACCTAGAAGAAATGGGTAAGTTCCTAGAAACATATATATAATCTATGAAAACTAAAGCAAAAAGAAATAGAAAATTTGAACAGTCTTATTACCAGCAAAGTAAATGGTTTTTGGTTAAAAAAATTGTTTATTACCAACAAACAAAAGTCCAGAACCAGATGGTTCATGGCAAATTCTATCAAATAGTAAGAGTTAATACCTATTCTTCTCAAATTATTCCAAAAGCTAGAAAATGAAAGAAAACTTCCAAATTCATTCAATGGGGCCAGAATTACCCTTATACAATAACCAAATAAAGACACCATAGAAAAAGAAAACTACAGGCCAATATCTCTTGTGAACATAGACATAAAAATCCTCAACCCAATACTAGCAAACCAAATCCAACTATACATTAAAAAAATTATTCACCATGATCAAATGCATTTATTCCTGAATTGCAAGAGTGATTCGATACATGCAAATCAAAGAATATGTTATATCAAATCAACAAGAGAGAGGATAAGAATCATATGATTCATTAAATAGATTAAAAAAAAGAAACATTTGACAAAGTATATCCACTGAGGATAAAAACCATCAACAAAGTAGGATTTTTAGAGAGAGCAAATATCAACATGATAAGCACCATATATGAAAACCAACAGCTAACATTATCCTTAACTCTCAGTTTTTCCCTTAAGGTCAGGAACAAGACAAGGATGTCCACTCTCATCACTCTTATTCAACACAGTACTGGAAGTCCTAGCCCCAGCAATCAGTCAATAAAAAGAAAGTAAAGGCATTCAAATCAGCAAAGGGATGCCTGGGTGGCTCAGCAGTAGGGTAACTGCCTTTGGCTCAGGTTGTGATCTTGGGATCCAGGATTGAGTCCCGCATTGGGCTCCTGCAAAGAGCATGCTTCTCCCTCTAACTATGTCTCTGCCTCTCTCACACTCTGTGTCTCAAATAAATAAATAAATAAATAAATAAATAAATAAATAAATAAATATTTTTTAAAAAAATCAGCAAAGAAGTCAAAATCTCACTATTTGTAGACGACATAATACTATACATAGAAAACCTGAAAGACTCGACCAAAATACTGCTAGAACTGATTAATTAACTACTAAAGTTGCATGATACAAAATCAATGTACAGAAATCTCTTGCGATTCTCTGTACCAATGATGAAGCAGCATAAAGATAAATTAGGAATCAATCTCACTTACAATTGCACCAAAAAGAATAAGATATCTAGAAATAAACCTTACCAAATAAGTGAAAGACCTGTATTCTGAAAGCTATAGAACTTTGATGAAATTGAAGATGACACAAAGAAATTACATGAAATCCCTATCAAAATACCAACAGCATTTTTCATAGAACTAGAACAAACAATCCTAAAACCTGTATGGAACCACAAACAGCTAAAGCAATCTTGAAAACGAAAAGCAAAACTGGAGGCATCACAATTCCAGACTTCAAGCAATATTACAACACTGTAGTCATCAAGGCAGTATGGTATAGGCACAAAAACAGACATATAGATAATTGGAACAGAATAGAAAGCCCAGAAATAACCCACAATTGTATGGTGGTCAATTAATGTTTGACAAAGCAGTAAAGAATATTCAATGGAAAAAAGTCTCTTCAACAAATGGTGCTGGAAAAACTGGGCAGCTACATGCAAGACAATGAAACAGGACCACTTTCTTAAACCATGCACAAAAATAAATTCAAAATGAGTTAAAGACCTAAATGTGAGACCTGAAACCAAAAAATCCTAGAAGTCAGCACAGGCAGTATCTCCTTTGACATTGGCCTTACCAACATTTTTCTAGATAGGTCCCCTGAGGCAAGGGAAATAAAAGGAAAAATAAACTACTGAGGCTACATGAAAATAAAAAGCTTCTGCACAGTGGAGGAAATAATCAATGTAAATAAAAAGCCACCCTACAGAATGGAAGAAGATATTTGCAAATGACATATCCAATAAAAGGTTAATATCCAAAATATATAAAGAACCTCTAAAACTCAACACTCAAAAATTAAATAATGCAATTAAAAATGAGCAGAAGGCATGAACACATATTTCTCTAGATAGTCAATAGATACATGAAAAGATGTTCAACATAACTCACCTTCAGGAAAATGCAAATCAAAACCACAACAAGATACCGCCTTACACCTACCAGAATGATTAAAATAAAATAAAATAAAATAAAAAAAAAAACAAGAAATGTAAAGAAACAGAGCAGAGGATCATAGGGGAAGGGAAGGAAAACTGAATGGGAAATCATCAGAGAGGGAAACAGACCATGAAGGACTTTTAACTATAGGAAACAAAACTGAGGGTTGCTGGAGAAGAGGTGGGGGTAATGGGGTAACTAGTGATGGGCACTAAGGAGTGAACGTGATGTGATGAGCACAAGGTGTTGTATGTAACTGATAAATTGTTGAACACTACATCTGAAACTAATGATGCTAATTGAATTTAAATAAAAATAAATATTTTTAAAAATAAAATTAATTTTAAAAAAGGAAACAGGTGGTGGTGAGAAAAGGGGGCTCTCATGCATGGTTGGTGGAATACAAACCATTGCAGCCAGTGTGGAAAACAGTATGGAGGTTCCTCAAAATTTTTAAATTAAATATTTAAATTTAGATATTACTTAGTCAAAAAAAAAAAAAACAATGAAATGTTGCCAGTTGTGACAACATGGATGGATATCTAGAGAGTATAAAGCTAAGTGAAATGAATCTGAGAAAGACAACTCTGTATGATTTCATTCATATGTGGATTTTAAGAAACAAAGTTAATGAGCAAAGGAAAAAGAGAGAAAAACCAAGAAACAAACTCTTAACTGCAGAGAACAAACTGGTTACCAGAAAAGTGGGTGGGGGGATGGATGAAATAGGTGATGGAGATTAAGGATTGCATTTGTGATGAGCACCAGGTGTTGTATGGACATGTAGAATCACTATACTGTACACCTGAAGCTAATATAACACTATGTTGGCCAGAATTAAAATTAAATCTTAAAAAAATAAAATAATTATCTTTTTGCTTTTTTTTTTTTTTTTTACTGGTATATTCCCTCTCTTCAGAATGTTGTCCTAATTTCTTTAAAGAATTTTTTTTTAAATTTGTTTATTTATTTCAGTGGAGGAGGGATAGAAAGAGAGGGGGAGAGAGAATCCAAAGCAGACTCCCTGCTGAGTGTGGAGCAGGATGCCGGGCTCAGTTTCACAACCCTGAGATCATGATCTGAGCCAAAATCAAGAGTTGGATGCTTAACTGGCTGAGTCACCCCCGTGCCCTATATTTAAAGAATTTAAGGCTAGTTTTAAATTGCTTGATATAAAGTAATAAATAATTGATTCCCAAAGCACATTCAAACTTAAACTTGAAAATGAGTTTTCTACCTTTAGGGATCTTTTAGATACTTCAAACAATAGAACATTACACTTTAAAGTCAGGATATTAGCGTTCTCTGTGAGGATACCCCCCAATTGTTGCTTACTTTGTACTCCATGCTGGGAATAAAAACAGTGTGCAAAGAACCAAAGTAAACAGAACTTCTCCATCACTTTTGATAACAGTAATTACTTGTTCCTTCCAAGGGGCAGGAGATTTATTGCTTGATTTGTATGTAACTCCTTCTAAAACTTGAAGAGTTTTTTGTTTTGTTTTAAATAAGAGTAGCAACTGAAAATTACATACATATCAAAAAAAATGCTTGATTTTATTGCCATATTCCAACATTTATTAATGTCTTCCTTGTATCACAAATCTTGGTGTTTGCATTATATTGTTATATTTAGTGTATGGATTTGTTTTGTCTGGAAATGTTTTTCACTTTTGAAATACAATTGTTTAGCTTCTGACTCTTTCAAAGGCCAGGCTTTTGTCAGTGTTAAAATATAAACTAGACCTTACTACCTACATAATTATATTGAATACTGGAATGATGCATGTCCACTAAGTAAAAGTGCTTTGTTATTTGATGATTAATCCACTTTATATAGGATGTTCTTTTTAAAAGATTTTATTTAGAGACAGAGAGCATGAGTAGGGGGGCAGGGGCAGGGAGAAGGAGAAGCAGACTCGTCCTTGAGTAAGGACCCTGACGTGAGGTCCTATCCTAGGATGCAAGATCATGACCCGAGCTGAAGGCAGATGCTTAACCAACTGAGCCATTAAGGTACTCCTAAAATAGGATGTTCTTAATTTCATCCTAAGTACATTATATAGAACAGTGGTACCAAAGTTCATGTTTTCTTTTTTTTAAATTTTTATTTATTTATGATAGTCACAGAGAGAGAGAGAGAGAGAGAGAGGCAGAGACACAGGCAGAGGGAGAAGCAGGCTCCATGCACCAGGAGCCCGACGTGGGATTCGATCCCGTGTCTCCAGGATCACGCCCCCGGCCAAAGGCAGGCGCCAAACCGCTGCGCCACCCAGGGATCCCCAAGTTCATGTTTTCTTAAAGCAAAAGGTAAATTGATACTTTACACTGCTCAAGTAATCTATACTGTTATTTACTGCAAATAATATAAAAACTGAGATAATTCTAAGTTGAAATACTCCCCAAACCTGCAAATTAGAATATTTCTTATTTTACATTTCAAAAATTTCACTTAATAAACTGTCCTTAAAAACTGATATAAATATAAATACATAGAGATACACATGCATATTATGCTTTTAACAGGAAAAAACAATGCATTTTAGTTTGGGCAGTATTTAATTTTAAAGCAAATGAAAATATTCTCTGTATTTTATCAAGATTCCATATTGTCTTATTATGTATATATTATCTAGCTCTTTGTTGCTAGGTTATGTAATAGACCAAACAAGTATTAGAGACAAAATTAATAAATATAAAATAAAGCAAAGTATTTCAGCCATGTTGTACAATTAATTACCCTTTTATTGTCTTTCATATAATATTGAAAGTACTGTAATCAATCAATAATTTACAAATGAAATAATAGGTTTCCCCTTATATGAAATTGCTATTTTAGGAAAGATAATCTTATATCGTCTATGTTATATCAAAACTCTCTTGGGGTATTTGGGTGGCTCAGTCAGTTTAACCTCCAATTCTTGGTTTTGGTTCAGGTCATGATCTCACAGTTGTGGGATTGAGGCCTGAATCAGGCTCTGCACTTGGTGTGGAGTCTGCTTCAAATTCTTTCTCCCTTTCCCTCCCACTTTATCTCTCTCTTTGTCTCTCCTTCTCTCTCAAATAAATAAATGAAAATCTTTAAAAAATAACTGTTGTAGGAAGAATTAGTAATATTCAGAATTTTAGTATATTTTCTAAAATTATTATCTCAGAAAATTTTGAATAATGACTCTTATTTCTATATAATGGAAAGATAAAACAAAATAGGATCAGATCAACCTCACTTACCCACCAGCCTAACATATGGGAACATATGGAAATCTGCATAGAATTACAAGAGATTATCCTTATTAGGCATATAAATTTTTTAAAGCTCCAAAAAGCATTCCTAGGAGGGGGAAATCCATAGTAAATAAGTCAATTTCAACCATTGGTTTAGACATTTGCTTAAACTGCTAATAAACTCTATCCTCTCATAAGCTCAAAAACATTCTGATACTAATTCAAGGTTGAGCTGTAAAATCTATATTAGTCTCAGTCTGTTAAGATATTTCTATTTCTGTTTATTCCAAAGTTGACATTAGGAGTATTTGGGCCACATTTTCTTAGTTTGGGCCTAGAGTTGACTCAAATACATATAGGAAGCAGGAAGATAACTAATGAAGGAAGCAGCTGATTGTAACAAACAAACAAGCCTGAGTATTTTCCCTAAAAATAATAACTGATTCTTGGTTGGTTAATCTATGTTGTGAACATGAATAAAAGTTTGAAGAATAAGAAAAACTGAAGAAACATTCTTTTTGAAGGGAATAGCACAGTTGATTATATAACATGGTAATGTTGATTCAGTGTTGTTACATCTAAGTCAGAAATCTATTTTTTATAGATATTATGAGAAACTGTGAGCAACTAAATTTTAAAATATAGGGAGGAAAAACCCAACAACAACAACCCAACTCCACCACCACCAATGGTCAATCAAAACCCATCTGCCTGATTGATAAAAATCTGAGAGCCAACAGTGCTCAACTTCTTGTTCCAGGTAATTCAAAAATTCTGCTTCCTCTAATTCCTGAAGTCCTTCTTCTCGATACAACTGTCTTTCTAAGGAATGAGCTGTAATTATGAACCCCATTTCCTGAAATGCTCATTGGAAAGATATGAGGATAACCAATACCCAACTCTCTGGGAGCATTTTTCAAAATATATCAGATTAAAGTCAGAAAACTTACTGAGCTAGATATATGAAAACACCTCTGGTGACTCCACCCATAATGCTGCTGTAACATTCTTTCTTCTCTTCCCTAAATCGTTGGAGATGTTTTCTCTTTTCTTCCACTCTGCTCTTGGGTGGCAGTGGTTCTTCCCGTTTGACACAATTAGCCAGTAGCCTGAAGGAAGAAGCCAGGCATAGGCATTCAGGTAAATAAAAATGATGTCATCTTAAAGTTTTGTATAACTTAATCGAAAATATTTTCCAACAGAGTTGATAGCAAAATAGTTAAGCTCCTCAACTTTCTCTGACTTTATATGACTTGACAAGAGTTATCTGTTGTAGATTTTCCCATGAGATTTATATTTGCCTTGCTCATGTAGGTCCCCTCTTGTCTAGAGACATAGATTATGTGGGTCAATTTGGTGGGCTCTACAAACTATGAGCTGGTTTATTTGAAGACATTTTTGAGGAGAAAAGAAAATATACAAAATATCTCCTTCTCTGCCACTACTTAGAACCATGGATATTTTTTACTCTGAAAAGATGTTCTAATTTCAGATTTCAAGTATGACTTTATCACAGTAACTTCCATTCAAAAGCATTTAAGTGTTTTATTTACATTAAATATTCAGTACATAACATGAGTAATATCTTTCTATGTCAATAGATATTGCAGATGTAAGAGTAGCTTTGCTCTTCCAGTTACCTTAACTACAAAATAATCATACCAGAGGTCTGTTTGATAAAATGTGCTTCACAATCTGAAAACTGCTGATTGAATTGTTCTGGGCCTTCTGGCATTTTATTTTATTCTATTTTTTATTTTGTTTTATTTTATTTTATTCTATATTTTATTTTATTATTTTATTTTATTATTTCATTTTATTTCAAAAGAGAGAGAGGGAAAGAGAGTAGAGAGTAGTTGGAGGGGCAGAGGGAGACAGAGAGACAATCTTAAGCAGGCTCCACACCCAATGCAAAACTGACTCAGGGCTTGATCTCACAACCCTGAGATCATGACCTGAGCTGAAATCAAGAATCAGAGGCTTAGGACTCCTGGGAGGCTCAGTGGTTGAGCACCTGCCTTAGGTTCAGGTCCTGATGCCGGGTCCAGAGATCGAGGCCCACATTGGGCTCCCTGCAAGGAGGTCCTTTCTCCCTCTGCCTGTGTTTCTGCCTCTCTCTGTGGGTCTCTCATGAATAAATAAATAAAATCTTTAAAAAGAAGTCAGAGGCTTAACTGACTGAGCCACACAGGCATCCCTGGCTTTTTTGCTTTTTGATTTGCTTACCATATTAAGGAACATGTATATCTTGCTGGTATACTACTTTCGTGGCCTAAGAAACCATATGCTTCCAATGGAATAAAATCCTAGACTCCTAGCCTTCATATGGAATGTTCTCAAAAAATGAATCCACTACTTACTTGACTCTATAGCATGGTATGATTTTATGCCCATAAATCATGTTATAAGACTACATTCTCTGATTGCTAACCAAGGAATCAACAGGCTAACCAGGCTCTTTGGCTATCTCCCTGAACATATGTCTCACACAGGAAACATTTTTTTTCTGAAGTCTAAAATACTCTGTTAGTTTCTGAATAACTATATTAAAACCTCTATAATCTCTTGTTCCTCCGAGCATGGAAAACATATCCTGGAGGTCAGGCCCCCTGAAGGGTAACTTTGTGTAAGACAACTGCAGAATTAAATGCAGTTACAAGGAGTTTTAACACCTCCATTTAGATCAAATTTGAACAACCCTTAATCCCAGCTTGGACCAAAGTAGTTGAATCCACAGGAAGGTTAAACGGTCATTTAAAACTACACATAGTAACTGATGTAGGCAAATCTACACAATTCTCCTCAAATTAATATCAAGTGTCTGCTTCAAATAACTATGTGTAATACCATTCTTTATGACATCATATTTAAATCATTTTTATTAACATGCTTCTAAATGGAACATCATAATATTACTTACTCTTCATCTCAAAATTTTTATGAATACTCTATTATGTACATAAATTTTCCTGTACCCCAATAAGATGCAATAAATATAGAAGCACATTCATTTTCTACTGAGCAATTGAAGAAAATGTGTTAAGGCTATAGCTGAATTTGTATTTTTTCAGAGTTAATATGTGCGGTTATTACTCATACTTAGCTGACACTGGAATACATGCAAGAAAGGTGATTGGAATCAAAAGGGATCTAAGACTTATCTTTCAGAAATTTAACCACCTCTTCATTAAAAGGAATTAGAAATTAAAATCAGAACCACAAGTAAGCTTGTGTATAATATAAGTTCTATTATTATGCTTACACTGTCTGATGGAAGCTTTGTATGGTCTCTGGGCTGATCAGATCCACACTCCAGAGTGAAGGAGTTACTCATCCAGCTTCTAGGCAGCTGCTGGCTGCCTTGCCCCAGGCCATGCCTCCTTCCCAGGGGCTGCTGCATCTGCTGAATGATGCTTAAGAAGACCAATCCTCTTCACCTGTCAGAAAGCTAACATCCTCCACAGTCTTTCAAGTGATGCTGATCTGCAACACCACTCTCTATCAAGAACCGAGCACAGGGGGATCCCTGGGTGGCGCAGCGGTTTGGCGCCTGCCTTTGGCCCAGGGCACGATCATGGAGACCCGGGATCGAGTCCCACGTCGGGCCCCCGGTGCATGGAGCCTGCTTCCGCCTCTGCCTCTCTCGCTCTCTCTGTATGACTATCGTAAAAAAAAAAAAAAAAAAAAAAAAAAAAAGAACCAAGCACAGAGCAAGTATATGGTGGGTGTCCGGGAAACATTTGCTCAATAAGTATAGTTAATGTACTATATGTTGAGTAACGAAATTTAAATTAAAAAATGCATGAATGTAAATTGTATGTGGAGTGGTCCTCCAGCTCTGAATTATTTTCATTTTGTTGTCCTCTAAAAGTTTAAAAGATTTCAGATAGATAATAGAATACTGTGTAATAGGATTAATTTTGACTAATATATTTCTACTCTCTCTTCTCTGGAAGTTTTCAGTAAAGAAAGATTATCCATTAATAATAATGAAGTGGGAAAGTTTGAGCACCTCAGTCATACTCAGGAATAAAACAATTAAACATAAATATATGATTAATCTCATTCTCATTACCATTAGAACCTAAGATCAAGTTACACTTAATTTAAAAAGAGAGAGAGAGAGAGATCCTACATGCAAAGAATTCCAGTTTTGAAGCCAGTGTATTGAAATGCTCATCCATTTCCTAGTAGTGATATTTGAAAGCTTCCGAATAAATAAATAAATAACAAATAAATAAATAAATAAATAATGAAAGCTTTCGAAATGATGGTCAACTTCAGTTAATCATTAATTTTGTGAAATTAAAGCATGTTTATTGTTTTTTAATGAAACAGTTTAAATTTGAGTTTGAACATTTATTTTGTGAAATTATTGATGTCTCATAAAACTTCCTGTTCCTGTCCAGAATGAAATTTTCTGGAAGTAAAAGATGAACCTCCAGGTGTAACATCTGTTACCATGACTATAGTAACATCCTCATTCAGCAAGAACAGCTGCAGCAACTGCCAGGTCTTCTCTCTGGAGGAAACTACTCTGGGAAAAAAAAACAAAAAAAAGCCCTGTAGGATTGCCATGGGCTAACGCTGAGCAGAAATGTTAGCCTGTTCAATAAGACTGTGTATGTGTGACAAAAGTTAGAATTTTATTTTGTTTCTTGACATATATAGCTAACTTAATAGAATTTTTCTGATTAAACATTAAAATAATACATGAAAAAATTATATTAATAATGTGTATGCTCTTATTGTATTTTTATTATTCTTTACTTTGTGCAATATCATTCCAAAAATTGATTTCCACCATGGCTTTCTGATACAAAGAATAACATATCCATTATTACAAAGTTATATTTATGGTAATATAAAATTCAATGTATTCAGTAATGCAAATTACATATGTTAGGCAACATACACAAGAATGTTGAAAGAATTACTGGATACACTGTGTATTATAGGTTTTACATGGATCTTTAAAGTTCTGTAGGATGGGGTAGAGATTTCTAATATTTTTGCACTTCTAATTATCCTTTCCTTCTAGGTGAATGAGAGGATTACATTCCCATGTTCTTTTGTAATTAGATCGAGACATGTGACTATTTCTCATACTGTGTTTTGAGCAGAAAGAACATATATCACCTGTAGGACAAAGTGTTTAACTGATGGTTTGAGACCATGCAGTGTTCCTTTTCCAGCTGTACTGACCAAAGATACCACACACAACAGATAGCGCAGCAGCAGGATAGCAAAGCCTCTGCTAATCCAGAATTCTGAGAAGCCATGCAGAGGGTAAGTAGCCTGGGAAGAACTTTAGACCCACAAAAGCCTTTGACAAGTGAGAAATCAATCTTCCTTGTGGTAAATTAGTGGGATATTGTGATTGGATGTCACCACATCATAATCCAATCTATCCTGACTTTTGCATGTAGCTAAAATATATTAGCCAGAGGCTTATTTAAATTTCACAAGATTGCATTGTTTTTTTTTTAAATATTCATGATTTAATAAATAACCCAAAGACACCTTTCCTAAAAACAGGGCTTTTTGGTTTTGAAAAAACCCAAAATCATTGTAGCTGCCCCTACAGATTAAGTTATATCTTAATCAATGTTACCTCTATCAAACAGTACAGGTATTTCATGTGTTAAATGTCAAATGTACATCATGAACAAATTTAATAGTATCTCTTTAGCTTTTTTCTTTGTATGTTATAGATAGACACACTTTACTATAATTAGTAATATTCTTGGTTTATCTGCTACCATTTCTTAACTTTGTTAATCCTGCAAATTAATATTTTACAATGCTGTCAGTATTCCACGATGTTGATAATACTATCATTTTACAAATTCTCTAGGGAAATAACTAAACAGAAGTCATAGTCAAATTCTACATATAATTAAGTTAAGCAGATTTCATGACCTCTTTTACCCTGTTTCCTACATTCTGTTTTTAATATTTTCTCAGTCAGATTTAAGTACATTTTTTTGCTAATCATTCTCAGGACTTTTTTCCTATTTCCCAACTTTTTACATTATTGCATTTATTCTAATTTCAGATGTTAAAAATTCCAGTTCCACTTTTGTTCACAAAAAGAAATGAGCAATAAGAAATTTAGCTGACCTGAGATATATATATGGAAAAAAACCTGGTATGGTCACTATAAACCTTACAGTGGATTTTTGGAACTATAAATGGACCCTGTGGTCTGAATATTTTCTTATTGTTTGTGAAATTATTTACATAAAATATATTGAAATTCTATAAAACTAAAATATACAATATGAATTTAAGAAAATATCCTATTTGTTACAAAATAAGGTAACACGTAACTAGGATTATCACAGAAAGCCTCGTATTTATTCTAACAGTGTATCCGTCAAAAACCAGCATATAAAGCAGCCAAAAAGAATCATTAAATACGGGCAATCCATATGATAATTCCCTATTAATAGTAAATCTGAAATAGATAAGTAATAAGCTATGGTTATACTCAAATGATGAAATAGGAATATGTATTTTAGAGCCAAAGGTAGTAAAATAGTCCAGTAGTAAAACAGACCAGTAGTCAAACTGGTCTTGATTGCTGAAGTTAGAGAAAACATCATGTGGTCAGTACTATATTTCTTAAAATATTTTAAAAACGTGAATTTACTGAGATATAATTTGGGCAATATTAAATGATATGTAGCCTGCAATTCAAAGGCTACTGGATTCTCAACTGCCAACTGCTCTTTTCCTAAGAGATTTCTGAGGGAGCTATACTAATAAGGTTCCATAACAGAATGAGGGAAAATACTATCTTATTGTTAAATAGACCAGTGCCTGATACTGAAATGCAGGATTCTGATAACATGGGGTTCCAGCAAACTTGCAGGACAAGCCAGTAGCCAAACAGGAATTGATGCCTCACTCTTGAGGCAGTTTCTTCTTCTCCAAGAAACCTCAGTTTTTGCTCCCAGGCTTTCAGTTGATTGGATGAAGCCAATCCACATTATCGAAGGTAATTCCCTTTACTTAAAGAGACCTGACTTCAGCTGTTATCCACATCTACAAAATACCTTTATGGTACACATAGAGCAGTATTAGATTAAATAACTAATTGGGTACTATAACCTAGCCAAGTTGACACATAAAACTAACCATCATATCTCCCTCTCCTACAAAATCTAAATCTTGGTAACTTATCACCAGTAGGTTAGAAATTCAGTGTCCAAGGACCTAAAGCAATTGTTTAACTAGGAGTGTTGTGAAAAGAAGAGGTAAATATGATTAAGCTATTCCTGGATCTGAACCTATATCAAGAATGAAGGAGAATTTCAACAATAACTCTAAACACAAACACAATTTTTGCAAGCATGGGATTCTGTTTATTCACAAATGTGACACATCTTAAACTTTGCAAATTTACTAAGCAGATAGCAACTTATCCTTTCATAAAAGAAGGGAGGATGGAGTGGACACAATTGGACAGTGGTAGAGCTTCTCTCTTCCGTCCACAAACCTTTGGGTAAATCTATTTAAAGAATGACAGAAGCTCTTGGTACCCTGTCTGGATCCCACTGGCATTCAGTATTCCTGTATGCCCAGAAGTTGCCTACTAGAGAAGGGCTAGGCAGCTCACATCACTAGGAACAGTTCTCAAGTAGTGGTGGATAGTGGTTGGTATAAACACCTCAGGTTCCCCTTCTCAGTGTAGAACGCCTCAGTGGTATGTTGTGCCCAATCTCAAAGTTCCCCAGTGAAACTGAACCCCAATTGCCCACAGTGAGAACTCACTCATATAATCTGTAGTGGTCCCCAGTCATTTGTGTGTCATTTATCTACTCTCCAACTGGTGTCTACCGGGATTACCTCCCAGATAAATCACTTGTAGTAGAATCCTTGACTCAGACTCTGCTTCAAGGATCGAGATTAGATGAGATCTAAATCTAAGACAATACATATGAAATTCTTCACATCATCTTGTTAAAAACTGAAAAATGTTAACAATAAAAAATCTGTTATCCTTGTATAATTCAATATACTTAAAATTTATTTAAGCAGAGAGCATGTTTTTAATACTACTACCCTGACCCAACTAGAGTTCTATGTATTAAATTTTGAGAAATTCTGATCTGGAAAAAAATTAAGTGCATTTATCTTTTTTTTTTAACATACTCTACACCCAGTGTGGGGCTTCCAACCTCAAGATCAAGAGTGGCATGCTCTATCGATGGAGCCAGCAGATGCCCCATATATATCTATAGTCCTTAACTGCTGTGATTATTACTTTCTTTATAAGATGATATATATGTAGCACTCTTCCTATTTACTCATTTAAGTTTTGAAATTGTATAGAACTCCTGGATTGATGAATTTAGTTATATTTTATATCTTTCTTGTTTTAGACAAGACACACATGCAGAAGTTCCACAATTCATAATAATAATTTAATATCTTTTAATACATAAACATGGAACATTATATATGGAAAATGCTGTACATTAGATACAGATATTTATACGTCATATCTCAAAGACATAATTTCCTTTATATAAAAATTTTATATTAAATCTGTAGAAAGAAAAATTCAGTCCCAAAAAAAGAAGACAAAAGGTATGACAGACCCTTAAAATTTGAAGAAAATGCTCATTTACCTCTTATGACAATTACACATAAACTATAACCAACATTTGCTGCTACATGAGGTCAAAGCTTTATGACTTGATATATCACAGTATGACTATACATTCTTTATATGAATTATTGATTGGAACAATCACCCTGGAAGATGATTTGGCAATATCAGTAAAATTGTACTTATAAGAATGTATTTGCAAATAAACTTACTTATGTAAAAAGTTTATTTGTAGGAATATTCAATGAACCATTAATAGAGGATTTAGTAAATGATAACAAATCTGTATTTGAACACTATGTAGTCTTTACAGATAATGAAATAGGACTTTGAGGTTGTGATTATTATATGCAAGAGATTGGAGTCAATCATTGCTTCTTGAAAACAGAACTAGAAGACTGAAAAGAGGCAGGAGGAAAACATCTTTTTATTATATATCCATTATATCATTTGTGATTTTGTTCCCATCTTCATGCATTATTTTAGGGGAAAAAGCCTATGTTTGCACTCTCATTTGCTTTGTTGATTATCTGAGAAAAAAAAAACTAGTTAAAAAATGTATCTCTCCTTTGGTTTCCTTTTACATTTTTTATTGGCCATATTTCCTTGACCCCATTTGTATATATGAAATCTATAAGAAGGAAGGAAGCAGACTTAGTGAGAAATGTGAAAATCACATGGATATATTTTTCTAGTTAGAATTAGTCATAGAACTGGAATGTTTTGAAGGCTAGTTACAACTAAGTACCAGACCCTGTGCTAGGAAGGGAAGAATCAGAGATAAGTGACAGGGGACCCTGCAAGGTCAATGGCAACTCTTAGGTGTGTAGAGGATCCCAGAAATTAAACAGTTTTTCACACCCTTTAATTCACCTGTAAAAAAATACACTGAGCTCTTTCTACACAGAACAGATTATATTAGGTGCTATGAGGACAGTAGTCTACGAAAGGTACAGACTAAAATTTATTTCTCTGACAGAAATCTTTGTAACAAATGACTTGGGGTTAGAGTTCCAAATATCACTATATTTCCTAGCTGGGGAGATTATCCCTAGTGAGCTGCATATTTAGAAACTATCTTTGAAGCAGATAGCTTTAACGGGAGGGATTCCCAGAACTAATTTCTAAAAGTGTTTGTATTCCAATCAGAACAAGGTTTTCTATAACAAAAATACAACACATTTTAAAGGAGAAATTTAGAGCCTTTCAATCCCACAGACAATTCCTTTATCTTAACTGCTTGTCCCTAGTATCCCCACAACCTCTGCCATGTTTCCCTTCTTGGTCTCTACAGAATACTTTGTTTTTGTTTTTTTTTTCCTTCTTTCTTCTTTGCACTATCACCAAGATATGCATAAAAAGAGAGTCACAGCACATAATATTTAGTGCTTTAACTTTGAATTTTTCTTCTTACTGGTCATTGAACATGATTGATTATGACTGCAACTCCAATGGCCTCGGGTCTAATTATACTTTCTACTCCTTTCTTACCCTTGCTCCCGTAGCTTGAGATTTAGCAGCCCTTATGACACTTTGCTACAGGGAACTTTGATTCTCTGCATAATGATTCTGTTTCTCCTCTCAAGACTTCAGCCTGACAACCATAAATACCCTTCCCAGGACGATCTTCCTGGATGGTCCCTCCTACCTCAATGTGTTCCCTTGTATGAGGCATCTTTTCCCTGAAAACCAGAAATGAACACAGCAGCCATTCACAAGGAATTTCTATAATGAGACATCTATCTTCCAATCCATTTCATATATTCAATTTTTACTGGCCATCTTGAGAATGTATATTAAAATATTTCCATACTTTCTTCCTCTTTCCTGTAAAACATTGTTTGCATGTCAGCTGCTATTTGTGGATTTGTTTGTACACAGTATATATAACATTATAAAAACTATTAATTTAGGTAAAACATACAAACACACACACAAACACTATTTATCTTGCTGTAATGTATTTGTATTTGTAAAATAAAAATGCTAAGCTATAGGTTCCTCTGTCTCTCCTCATTATAGTTTTCTAAACAAGGTACAAGAGTTTAATCAGACTTGAGATTATTAATAGCAAAGTTATTAAATATTTTCTCCTGGACATATTTCCAATTTTTATAATCACACAAATTTTGAGCATCCAAAAGAGGAAGTTACTAAATACTAAGCTATATTGTCTGTATTTGTATTAAGGACAATACAAGCAATGGAAATTTTAAAAGTACACTGGAATACTAAAACTATTATTCAAAATCATTATGGTGTAAGTTACAAAGAAAGATGTTCAAAGCATTGGAGTTAATGAAACAATTCAATGAGCAACATAAGTACTAGGCAGAAAGCTTCCCCAGATTATTGGAAGTCAAGAAACTGATTGGGAAGAGTAAGCAAATGCAAGTTAAGATAGAAAATAATGGAGCAAATTTACTGTGTCAAACTGAATAGAATATTTCAGCTAACAACATTGTATTCCTCAAATCTATTCATAGCAGACAGAAGACAAGAGAAAATTGGCTCTCTAAAGTGACAGGAGAGAATTGTATCTTGTGGATAAGGGAAAGAAAATTTGCTAAGCAGTTTATTTTTTGCTACCATCAGAACAGAGAGAGGCCCAGATTCCTGAGGCATATTTCTTTGTATATGTCACTGCCCAGAATCATTAGCACTACATCCAATCAGAGCTGCCTACCATGACCCTCAACTGCCATCTCAGAAAATATAAACAACTCAGGTAGTGGCCACTTATACTCAGGAGGTATCGCCACTGTTTTCTGGATGAGATATGGCAGTGAAAATAGTATGTTTCATTCTAGTTAGTAAACCTGCCAGAAGAATTAATAGACTGGCTTGATACTCAAAACTGCTGACCTATCTGAGCATTATCATCCTAGACTGTTACGGTGTCAGGTAAAAGGGAGAGGAAGAAGAGGTTTATTTAATCATAAACTTGTTTAATAACTTATTGATATAAATGTTAAAACATGGATGCCTAGACCTACCCTCAGATATTCTAAATCTATATATTTGGGTTGGCATAAAAATTTTTCTTTCTAAAAGCTCCCAGGTTTTATCAATGCTAGCAATCTAAGAATCACACAGACTAGAGCTAGAGAGTTTTCTCCACTTCATATGCTCCCGATGTAACAGATGATTGTCAGTTTGCTCCTGGCTCTATCTCCTGGCTTACCCTGGCTCTGCTCTGGGTCATGGGAACCATATTTCCCAGGTTCCACTGCCTTTTTATTTCTAGTAAGATTAGTCAACCAGAGGTACTCTGGTTGCATAATGACTTATTTTCTTGCTTCTCTAGACTTGGGGCTGATAGTGGCTTTCTCCTGTTGCAGATCTTTAAATTACTTCTCCACTCTTTGTTTGATTTCACAGCTGTTCTATCATGAATGTAACCAATTATCCGTGTTTGTTAAATATCTTTATGAGAAATGTAAAATTGCTTGTCTTTCTTGGATAGACTATGGTTGAAAAAAAAGTATTGCAATGTCCTATGAACCTAGCATATTCATAGATAACTCAGGATGAGAAATAATAAAAGTTGGCAAAGCTAAACCTTGGGCTTTAGGATAAAGAAAATCATGAAAACTTCAATATATATCTATTTACAAAAGAGATATTGCAAAATATTTCCTATGTTATATATCCTTAAAATACCCCTAACATCTAAGAAACTTCAATCATGGGGGGGGGTAAGTTTAAATACTGATAGTCTATAAATTCAAAAAGGCAGTTAACTTCATTGAGGAAAAGGAAAGACATTAGAAAGTTTTCATTTCCAAATCTTGGGCAAGAGGAGAATGAAATATGTAACTTAAACAAATCACTCTGGGTGAGACTTGGGAACCCATAGTATCGACCTCATCAGACCAATGAGTCCCTTCAGTGTAAGCCAGAAAACAGAAACTATTTGGGGGCTCCCACAGTACCTTCTTATGCATTGTCAATTCTGGTGGCAAAGTTTTTAGGTCAGGGTCACATACAACACACAGATTCTTAATATTTAGTGTTATGGATGATTGCTCTTTAACTGTTTTATCACTTTAGGTATCAGTGTCACCATAGTACAAGGATACTTTAGATAACCAAAATTCAAGACGGTTGATTTGTAAACCACTGATTTAAATCATTACTAAGCGGTTTCCTGTGTGGAAGTAATTTTCTTTCCTCTGACAATTTTTGTGCTTGGTTGGGGAATGGGAGGTGAAGGAAGAATATATGAGAAGCACTTTTTGACCAGGCCCTGAAACTATTCCAATTACATATTGGAAAAATTTGCTACTAAACATGTTAAATTTATACTTCAAAAGAATGATCAAATGGAATAAGACAAAGAAAGGATTACAATCACCTTTGAAGTGTTACATTTGGAAACTGTGATTTGCACAGAAAAAATATTGATTTTGTTTTGATACTTATAAGATTTGATAACTGAAAATGATGTTTATTTGCTTTAAATGCTTGATATAAAAAAGCAATGTTCTAAGTGAATTAAATATTTTACCTTATTTAAGAATCAAAGCACCCCTACATGACATGTTTTATCATTGTCACTGTTTTAAAGGTGAGGAAGCTGAGACCAAAGAGATTTAATAGTTGCCCAAGTGGCACAGTTCATATATGGCAGAACCAGGGTTTTCACTGCCTCCAGCGCCAATGCTCTTAGTGCCATCTTCTCTTGCACCATAATACCATGACATCCCTTATATATTCTATGCAGAGAAAAATCTAGGCTCAAAATGTTAGCAGAATTTTAAGTTGAGTAGAAATAAAGTTCTGAAGAAGGTAGAAGAAGGTTGCTTGTGTGCCAAAAAGTTGAGTTGGAAAAATCCTTACATGCCCTAAATTCTCAAATTTTTCCCTTTGGATTGATCCAAATATACTTTTTTTTTCTTGCAGTGAATTTATTTGGGAATCAGACTTGCCTATTCCTGAGCCCATGATTGCTAAATGAGAACATAATGGTTATTTAAAACCTGGAGGAGTGTTTTCAAACTAGGATGTGAAAATCTGCTTCTATTCCTTTATGGTGGTGAACATTTGAAATGGGAATTCTGGGATCTACTGCTACTTACATACCTACTAGATAGAAGAGGCCAGGCCACAGTAAGAAAAACTGACCCCAACATGTTAGGAAATGGAGTAATAAGAGTGGTCTGTATGTGTTGGGAAAGGGATTGAGGTAGAATGATTATTTTAGCAGCGTTCCATTCCCTAGGTCCCATTACTCCAGAAATCCTTGTTCTTCCCATAGTTACATGAGCTTTAGTACAAAAGATCTTTCTTTTTTTTTTTTTTTTACCAAACTTGGTTTGAGTGTTTTGTTTCATTTGTAATTAAAAACACCTATTGATGATATAAATATGACATTAATATTATGCATTAATGATTTTAATTGAGAACAGGGCAAATTTTTATCAGAGATTATTATGTTAACTAACCTTGGACATCCTTAAAAAATCAGGGGAGGATGAGTCAATCCTTGAAGGTAGGAGAAAGAGAGTGAGAGAGAAGAATGCTTTTGTGCTGGCTTTGAGCTTAGTAGGGAAACTGCTCTCCTAGTAGTTCCCAGAGACACAGCACTAGCCCATAAAAAATTATATCCAATATTTAATGTCTTTGAAAAAAATTTTAGCAAATTTTTAAAAAATCATCAACCTTGTTTATCCTTGCTTTGGCAGGCAAAAGGAGAGACTACCATCCATATTTTGGAAAGAATTGAAGTAGGAGATGACAGAAGCAGAGGTGGAAGTGAATTCCTCTCATGTCTAATGTGAAATAAGAAATAGGACAAGCCACAAAAAGTTTTCAAGCTTTTTCAAAACCTTAATCAAGGCTTGAGAAGGTGGCTATAATTTATAATATTAAATATGAGGAAGTTGATTTTTTTTTAGACATGAAAGGGTAGGGTTCTGTTCAAAGTATGAAAAATCTGGGAGTGCTCAAATACATAAAGTGATAATTCCATTATTCTATATCAACATTGGTCCTATCAGAAAAATGGTAAATTCAGGTAGGGGGAAAAAAGGCTGCACAGATTAGAAATTAATAAGGTTGATCAAAAGAGGAATGTATTTGATTGCCTAGAATTAAGCACTTGTATGTATCACAAAATACCAAACTCAAAAGCAAAAATAAATATTAGAAAATTATTTGCAATATTTATGACAAAAATGTGGTGTTGACAATTTGCTTGAATTTGAAAAATTATCCAGAAAAATGCGGACATCACTATAGAACTATGGATCAAGGAGTAATATTTAAATTAAAACCTCCAATAACCATATTAAGAGATGTCAAATTTTAGTACTTTAAAATATTACAGTTAATATTTTTGAGGATGTAAGAAAATGGTTGCTTCCTATAATAATATGGGAAGGTAATAACATTTGCCAATATAAAATAAAGATATTACAAATATGAAGCTTTGGAAGTAACCAAATTCTGAAAATATGGATTGGTTGAACCAACAATGCTACAGCAATAAAATGACATTATGAAGGAGGTTAGAAATGACATAATAAAAGTTCATAGAATATTCCAAAGTGAAATAAAGCAAGCTACAAGACAGCAGTATATTACTATAGTGTAATATTTTGTGAAAGAAAAAATATTGTATGTATATGAGTAAAGGAACATATATCAAACTTAATATTTTGTTAAATTCTATCTCATCAAAATAAAAGTTTAAATTTTTTCCCTTTGTGGGGACATTCAAATGAGGTATTTGAATTTTCAAAATGCTGTGGTGAAGATGATACATGATATATCTATCTATCTATCTATATATATATATATAGATAATATCAATTAACATGAGATGAGACATATAATAGCCTCTTTTGTTCTGGAGTGAAAAACGGAAGATCCCCACTCCACTCCTAGCACATTCTTGACCTTGGACAAGATACTTATTTCTCAAACTTTATTTTCTTTTATTGTCCTCAGAACTAGAGTTATTTCCTGCCATTGACTACCTCTGTAACCTGCATTCTTCCCTTTCTTCCCCATAAATCACTCCTCTTTCTCACTGATGATTTGAGCTCCAGCCATTGTGAAGTCAGTTTCTTGACTGTATGATACCTTCTCACCTTAGCCTGCTCATGCTCTTCCTTCTCCCTAAACACTCTCTCGACCTTAGTCTGGTGACTTCCTACTTGATATTTTAGGCATAATTTTTTAATTTAATTTCTCAAGCAGTTTTATCCTTATACCCATTAGATTATATTAGGTATTTCTTCCATGTGTCCATTATGTTACTTGGCTCCTATTAGAATAGTAATAAACTCTCGTTAAAGGACTACTGTCATAACCCCTGAACTTTCTTTATCAAATCATTATACACTGTTATGACGTAATTACCTGCATCTCTAGGCTATCCTCAATGATTTTGTCTTATTTTCTGATTGAAATACTATTGTATCCACAGTCTTAGCATTGATTTATGAACTTAGTAGGCACTTATTAAATATTTGCTGAATAAGTGAATGAACAAATAAATAAAAATAAATGAAGTAGATATCAAAGAAAGAGATTTAATACCTCTCACAGACAAGATACTGTGCTAATATCTTTCTCAATAATGGAAAGGAAGGAACCATATCTGTTGCATCTTTATTTTTTTTAAGATTTTATTTATTTATTTGAGAGTGAGAGTGAGTGAGAGAGAGTGAACAAGCAAGGGGGAGCTGCAGAGGGAAAGGGAGAAGCAGACCACGTGCCAAACAGGGATCTAGATGTGGGGCTCAATCCTGGGACACCAGAATCATGAACTGAGCCAAAGGCAGATGCTTAACCAACTGGACCACCTAGGTGCTCCCTGTACTGGATCTTTGAAATACTGAATGTTGGTGCCCATATATATCATACAAAAAAAGGGGGGGAGGGGTTCATAAGGTTTCAACTTGGCTGTTTTATTTGAAATTTGCAATGCCAAATTGTATATGTCAATTTAGTGTTATTTACCTTTTCTTTTTTCTTAAAAGATTTTATTTATTTATGAGAAGCAGAGAGAGAGAGAGAGAGAGAGAGAGAGAGAGAGGCAGAGACGTAGGCAGAGGGAGAAGCGGGCTCCATGGAGGGAGCCGGACATGGGACTCAATCCCAGGTCTCTATGATCACGCCCTGAGTCAAAGGCGGGAGCTAAACCGCTGGGCCACCAGGTCTGCCCTTATTTACCTTTTTTTTTTCTTCACTCTTACATACACATTTTCATGAAAATTACATTTAAAGTTTAATCCAATTAAAGCAATTGTATATGTATTATACATGTAAATGTATGTGTCAATTTAGTATATGTCATATGTCATTTATTTGTATATATGTATATATATACATATATATGTCAATTTAGTATTATTTACCTTTACTTTTACTCTTACATACACACTTTAATGAAAATTATATTTACACTTTAATACAGGTAAAGCAATTTTCCTGAAGTCTACAAATGAGAAATAATTAAAAATACTTTAGAGTTAGTATTTCAAAATAAGGAACATTGTATGTTTTAATTTCAGTAGTGAATTTTTCAAATTCTTTGCAGAAATTAACCACAAGTTCTCTTTCTACCCAGAAATAAAGGAATTTCTCTGTGTACACTCAGACATTATTCTTTCTCTCTGTGAGGACTGAGGGAGGGACAACATTACTTTCCTTTATATAATCCTGGATTACTGACCTTCTCAAATATTCAGATTCTTGTAAGTATTCTAGAGTAAGTAAGTTAATTAATAAGAGAGGATGACAGTTAAAATTTTAATGTCAAGTATATGTGTGTGTTCATGAAATCAGAGTATCATTCATCCTATATTATCTTTTTTCCTTGTCTTAATTATATCAATAATCAGCAGATATATACGGAGCATCTTCTAAGTGTAGGGAACCGTGTAACGTGATAGGAACTAGAAATGTTCCCTGGTTGATTCAGGCACATAACGGTACTATAACAGGAGCACAGGAAAGGCAGCCTGCCTCACCCTGAGGTGTTAGGGGAAGGTTCTTTGAAGATTTAAGATTTCAACTAAGTCATAACTGTTAAAAGGGAAATAATTATAGTTAAAAATAAAAATAAGAATGAGAATGGGGATGTTTTAGCAGAGAGAACATAATGAAGACTTTAAACATAATACGGAGTGTTCAGTGAATTAAAAGGAGTTTGATGTGTTTGAGGCATAAAGTGTGAGGCCCAGAATGGAGAGAAATAGGGTTATAGAGCTGGCATGACCTACCATGTTTCCCCGAGGACCTTTAATTTTATGCTATAGATAGTGAAGGGGATGGGAAGGTGTTGGAAGATTTTATTTATTTATTTTTTAAATTTTTATTTATTTATGATAATCATACAGAGAGAGAGAGAGAGAGGCAGAGACATAGGCAGAGGGAGAAGCAGGCTCCATGCACCGGGAGCCCGACGTGGGATTTGATCCCGGGTCTCCAGGATCGCGCCCTGGGCCAAAGGCAGGCGCCAAACCGCTGCGCCACCCGGGGATCCCTGTTGGAAGATTTTAAGCAATATTCTTATATAACTACATTGCATTCTAGATAAATCATTCTGTATGCAAGAGTACTGTGACACTGCTGTCAAGGAAACATATCAAAAGGAAGCTTGAATTTTTTAAAAAATCATATTAAAATTTAGATAAGGGTGAATTATTGCCTTCAAAATATGAAAATTAAATCCATAGAAAACTTAACAATGCATTCCTTATGGCAGCACTGAGGCAGAATTAACTGGTTACCTATTATTCTATACCCAACTGAAGTTTCATCAAAGAGGATAAATAAAGACAATATTAGAAAAAGACGAAGAGAGTTTATGCTTTACATATCACCATTTAAATAATTTCTAAGGGATATATTTTGGCAATAAGAAATGTTAACTAGAGAAATAAGGGAGGCTAAAGAACAACAAAACAAAAACTTTTCATAGGAAAATAATAAATATATTTGATATATATATATATATATATATATATGTAATTAAACATAGGCTATCCAGAAAAACATTTCTCATATATGAACATTTGGAACTAAATTTCAAAAAAAAAAAAAAAAAGAAAGACAAAAAAAGGAAAAAGGAAAGGTAATGGTGAAGGGGTTTCAGTGAGGAGTTAAAATATGTAAAGTTTTTCTCATGTTCAGAAGAGGATGAAGATTCTAGAGAGCTGAAATTGTTTTAAAAATAAAAGCTATATTGTATCACTTTCTCTAAACTCTGTCATGTCTGCTTACCAACCTTTTCCTCCTTGTTCCTCAGAATTAATTGTGTTTTTCTAAAGATTTTTATTTATTTATTCATGAGAGACACACAGAGAGAAGCAGAAACATCAGCAGAGGGAGAAGCAGGGTCCCCATGGGGAGCCTGATTCAGGACTCGGTTCCAAGATCCTGGGATCACAACGTGAGCCAAAGGCAGACACTCAACCACTGAGCCACCCAGGTGCCCTGCTCAGAATTAGTTTTAAAGAATTACCCTCATTGTTTCTTTTAAGTTCTAATGGTAAAAATGATCAACAAAGGAAGCCAAAAATTGCTGTTCAGCTAGAACAAATAAAGTGTTGTACTGGACTTATGTTATTGGTAGGATGAAGCTTCCTTAATATTTTTAATAACATGACACATCTAGTTGTCTTCTCCAGAGTTTAAAGAGCCAGTTCTTTTACTCCTCCATTCACAAATGATCCAGCTCATCTAGTGTTTGTGGTTATATGGCGGAGCATAGCAATAGATCATTCTCCAGTATGCTTTGCAGGCTCTTCTGCTTCCTGCTTAGAAATGCAGCTTTGATTTACTTAAAATACAGTATACTGGCAGAGTCAGTGGACTTTGGAACATGTGGTCTTAGCTGCACACTTCCAAGAGTTATTACAACTACTTTTGTGCCTGTGTGCCAAGGCAGAAAGTGGACAGAAGAAAGTAAGCAGAGGTTGAAGAGATGTAAGAAAATGGGGAAGCTCTGTCCACAGAAGGACTCTCCTCTCAATTGGCTCTGCAATCTTTAGTTCGTGATGAATCCCTGAGGGAAAATTACTGCTTCTTCTGAAATGATAATTTAATTTTAATAAAAGTTTGATATTTTATTAAATGCTAACCTCAAAAATATAATTATATTTCACAAAGAAATGTATCACTACTACTGAGAAGACATAATCTATAAGAAAGTATTGAGTTTAACAAGACTGTGACCTCAGTCTCAGTGACATATGTGATAGGGCACCTGAGTGGCTCAGTTGGTTAAGCATCTGCCTTCCCTTCAGCTCATGATCTCGGGGTCCTGGGATGAAGCCATGCATTGGGCTCCCTGCTAAGCAGGGAGTCTGCTTCTCCCTTTTCCCTGCTCATTGTCTCTCTCTCTCTCTCACTCAAATAAAGAATTTTTTTTAAAAAATAATATATATAATAATATGTACCATTAGAAACAAAATATGGTTTCTCTATATTACTGTCTTTGACTATTCAAACATTCTCACATACAGTAAGGAATTATATTTTTATCATAAGTTCATTTAAAATGTGTTCCTTACAAACTCCCCAAGGAAATAGTCTCTCTTCTGGATAGCTATTCATATGGCTCTTCCCTCCTGGTTCTTAAAATGCTTTTCTTTTAAACTCATCTTCTGGGGGCATTTTTGCAGTTAATCTAAATTATTAGAGCCCTTTTTTTTTTCTGTGATATAAACACCTAAAAGGAAGCTTTTCATTTCTTGAACATTCCCATGCAGATTTTCTTTGTAATTTATACTTCAGAGACAATACTTCAGCTCTACCCAAAGTCTGAACCACAAAAGACCAGTATAATTGTATATTGTTACTTGCTCTGGCTCATTGAAGGTCAGGAAACTTTAACTTCTTACTGAGAAGAAAGACTGAATATGACATGCCTGAATTTCAACATTGTTGAAATACTTTTAGAAGTTATTCTCATAAAAGTGCTTCCCTGGATTTTTTTTCTTTGTTTACCATTAAATTGAGAGAGTTTTGAGAGTTTTTATTCCAGCCCTTCACTTTATATCTTTAAATTAATATGCTGTGTCAGAAGTAAGCGAGTCCTGGGTCTGTGGAAATTACACGAGCATTCAAGTGGATCTTAAGGGGACCTGGGTACAATTATGTTAGTTCTAGTTGCCTTCTGTGTCCCTTGGTGATGTCCTCTTTCCCTCCTTCCAGCAGTCTTTCCTCTTTCTCTCATTACCTCTTCTGATCACAAAGGTATTAGTTAGATCTTACTGGCATCGGTAGGTTTCATGTCATTATTTATGGAATGACATGATATATAATTCCCTGTTTAATGATTTTATAATATTTTCACACAAATAGGTTATTTGAAACAAGACGGCCAATGCCATGCAGCACAGAGAGGACTCATATTTTGCAGGCAGATTGGAGCCAGAATTTTTCCTTTATGCAACTTTTAGGATGTGGGACCTTTGTCTAATAAAGTAACACTTTTTACTCACTTTCCTCATCTGTGAAATAGGATTCATAAAAATACTTCAGGGAATGTGTCGGTTGGAGGTAATAAAACATCTAGTACATGACAAGTACTTGTTCCATGTTAGTTTCTTTGCTTTCTCCTTTTATCATCTTTCCTTTTTAAATGGAATCAAAACAGTATTACTTCTGTTTAAACAGAATATCTTTAAACAAATAAAAATTAAGACTAGCCCTAGAAAAATATCTTATGTCCCATTTTTAATTTAGAGCCCTCACAGCACAGAAACTTCAGTTTCAAGCCTCTTTCTTAATGTAGGTTCCAAGGAGCCTCCTGCTCACTCCTCCTTTTCTCCCATCTAAACCAGTTCTTAAGAAATGATCTGCTAATTTCACATACTCATCATTGAAAATGATTCATGTGATTAAATGCTCCCTGGAAAATTTACATTTTAGCAGGGCTCAAAATTTTATAGGGAATGCATGTTCCCTGGTAGTATAAACTGGGGAAACTAGTAATCAGCAGCAAAAGAGAATTTATTTGCTTTTTAATCTGGGTTCTCTATGGGTGAACCATTCATATTAAATGACATAAACCTCTGCCCTTTGTACCTTCCCTGAGCTGACTGAGGCTGTGAACATTTTACTCTGAGAAGAAAGATGGCAGTGGTTATCTGCATGCCCTCGTGAAGCAACAAAACAACATAATAAGGCATTTGACTGATTTGGGAATTAAGCATTTTAGAGGCACACTTGTGGAAGGGCACTTTCACTTACTGTCCTGAATCATTCACATATTTTCAAAGAAACTGAATTGTTTAAAATTCACTGTGACTTTAACCTCTGATTCATCACATTTCAATATATTCTATCCTATATTCTAATTTATTTCAAGATTTCCTCATACTTTTTTTCTATCTTTAACATTTAAGTCTGCCATCTGCTTAATTTGTTTTGCTGTGCAGGATTTAGCTGGAAGCAGAGTGAAAATAAAGCACTTATGGTGAATAGCTTTTATTTTGCAAGTAACAAAAAAAAGGGGTCTATGCAGCACATAGTTGAACACACTTAAACACCAAATGCAAGAGGAGGGTCAGAGACACCATTTGCTTAAATGTGCTGAGGACAGAATTTATGTGCATATTTGGGAGATGCGATGTGAAGAAGGAATAACAAGTGAAACAGAAAATAGAGGTAATTCCTACTCTTCCTGATACAGAGGTAGAACTTGTATACACATGACCAGTGCACACTTATTCATTCTGTAGGGTCAAACAACATGCCCCTCTGTGTAGAATGACTTACAAATGGGCATGAGGTCCTTCCACTAAAAATGTCCTTCCTCACGTGACCAGGCTCATTGTTGGTCTGGCCCAAAATGGGCTTGAGTCAATTCACTCATGCACTCCACAAAGCTTTACTCATGTCTACTATAAGTCAGTGGGTTTATGAAAGGGTTGGGTTCCTGGATTCATATCTAGGATGTCTAGGTTTGAATTCCAACTCTGCCATTTAATTGCTATGCAACATGAACACAATGTAAACATGCCATGCTTCATTAATGCTATTGATAAGATAATATGGATTATAGTAGTTCCTTTATCATAGTTCCTGGAACTCAATTGCTACGAGCTATTTACGTGAAGTATAAGAAGACATTGAAGCTACTTTCCTCTATTTCTTTGTATGATTATTCTTTTTCTGATAAATTAACTTTATTTATTATTTATTTATTTATTTTAATATATATATTTTTTATTTATTCATGAGATACACAGGGAGAGGCAGAGAGAGGCAGAGACACAGGCAGAGGGAGAAGCAGGCTCTAAGCAGGGAGCCCGGAGTGGGACTCGATCCCGGGACTCCAAGATCACGCCCTGGGCTGAAAGCAGGTGCCAAATCGCTGAACCACCCAGGGATCCCCACCAGCTTTATTTTTTAAAGTAGAGAATTGTCCATTATGGTCACTGTGAAAGTGGAGATTAATCTTGTAGGACTGGAATATGTACAAGGAATACATCTTGTTAGTTGTTTCTTTTTTTTTTTTTTGAGCTGAATATATTAAATTAATCCTTTGCCACATGAGAAGGCCAAAATGGAGGCAGATAATATAATATGGGTGTGCTAGTTTGGTAAAAAAAAAAAAAAAGTTTAAACTGGAGGATTAGGGGGTTGGGGGAAATATAGCAATGGGATGGAATTCTCTGATTATTCAGGCCTGGGTTCTAGGCTCTGTTCTGGGGAAAAAAATGTAGACTAAAGAAAGCATGAGGAGAGGTAAGATTGGTTTCACAAAAACACCTGGATTGAGTAGGGTTAGTAAGCAATGTATGTGATTCATTCTTGATGGAAAGATATAAAGATAGGAAAAATAAGTGTTCATTAATATTACCTCAGAGTAGTCTGCACACTTTTCTTTTTATACATATACTTTTAAAAAATGTCAGTTCTAACATAATACTGAAAATGCATTTACCTTTTCCCCAAAGAGGCCGTTGTTTGACTGTTCCCTGCTTCTTACCTGGACTGGTAATCAGTATCCACACTTGATGAGGAGTCACATCTTAAATCTGAATTTTAATCTGCTAGTTTGGGGAAGATTTTTGTTTTTGTTTTTGTTTTGTTTTTTGTTTTTGTTTTTTGAGTACAGTTGACACACAATGTTATATTAGTTTCAGGTGTACAACACAATTTTCAGCTTCTCTGTACAATAGTTTCTGTCTCAAAGCAACTCATTTCAGTGTTTCTGCCATGAACAATGAGACCACTAGTGTGTCCTGGCTACATGAAGAGCATGTAACTCTTAACAGTAGGTTTCCTATTCTTTCTTCATTCTGGAAGTACATAATGGGTGTTTGGGTCCGGCCCTGTCTTTACAGTTTTGATATTTTATTCAGTATATAATTTTGATGTTTTGTATTAACTTTGATTTATTCAAATGTTATTTGTCTTTTTGCCAAGGATTTTTGGTGCCCTTTTTATGTGATCCAAATATATCCAGATCCCATTGAATGGAAATATTGCTCTCTAGAGTAACAAAATTATAGGAGAAATTCTAATTACCATGGCTTAGATCATGTGCCCATCTCTGAAATGATCACTATATCTAAGAAGACAGTGCAATCTGATGGTATACTCTGATTGGACAGGTCATCTACTTATGGGCAGGGAGTGTGAAAAAGGTGAGTCCTATTATAAACACCTGGACAGGGTAGGAGTACTGTAATATGATAGAGTGGTTCCTCAAAGATGGGATATGGAGAAGACAAAGAATGGTCCATTTTAACAGGACACATATGCTTGGAGAGGGGAGAGGCAGTAAGGTCATCTTAAAAGTCTGAGGGAGGGGGCCTGAGGGTGAGGTAACCAAATGAGGAAATAGATACAACATTCACAGTTTATGCTGGACTGCTCCCAGGAACAGCTCTGGTTTTCCTGGGGAAAACAAAAGCACAATCTCTTAGAACATCCTTTTCCTCACCTTGGGTGGCTCAGCTCAGAGAAAGGCCAGGGCTTCCTTTTTAAGAATGGCATTTATCTCCCTGAATCTAAGCAATCCCAAAAGTGTTGTGTTGAGGAGGGCAGAGGAGATGGGAGCATGAAAAAAGCCTCTTTCCCTTTCCATGCAGAAATTAGGAGATATAGCATAAGGAAATACATTGCACAGAATACGTTTTTACACACCAAATTGTCCTTTACAATTTTCATTGATCAAATACAGTGACTTCAGACATGTTCTTAGTATCACCTTAAAATTTTAGACAATCTTCTTGCTGTAAAAAATACTTTACCTACAAATAAGATAAATCAATAAATTTGAATCATGAGCTAGAGAAAATTCTGGGCAAGTACTGAATAAAGCTGTCTTAAATGAATATTCTTCAGCAGATTTCAGTTGAGTACTTTAAAGTCTTTCAACATGTATGAGTACATTTTGTACGGAAATGAAGCAAATGTTTAAGTGATTACATAAGCTGGCCTCTTCTGCATGTGGGGGAACAAGCTGTCTCAAGGGCACATAAGGCATCTGACTCCCCCAGACAACTCCAGTGAGGGCTGTTTCTTCTCCGGGCTCCAGAGAGGCCCTTGCACTGGGGAAAAGGAACTTATTTGAGATTTAATTTTTCAGGGACTTTTTAACATATAACTCCTGCATTGGGTCATTGTGAGTTTAATTTCTCATTGATGCCAATGCAGTTGCTCCCTTGCAAATCTTGGCTGATGGACACATAGAAATCATTTTATTGTTTCTGGAGCCCTTTGAGATGGAAGCAATATTATTAATATGTCTTTGTATGTGCATTTGTCTCATGAGAGGGTTTATGCAATTTTATAGAATATTGTGGAGTGAATCCAAGAAATGATAAGAACCACTGATTTAGAGGAAATCTGTTCTGAATAAGATATTTATGTAACACATTAGGGGAGATGCTTAAGTCCCCACTCCCTGATGCATCAATTGAAAATGTGAGGAGCCCATTGCCCATATTTCCTCACAAGATAACACATTTCATCTGCTTTAGTATTTCTATATCCACCTTCAAAGTGTTGTGATCAGGAGGAAATGGATATCTCCTTATCTGTAATTGCACTCTGAGAAAATGAGCCAAACTATCAATAAAGAAATATAGAATTGTGACAATTTTCCAGTTTCCTAATGATCTTTGCACAGTGCTGTGGAAGGTTGTAGCTATTGAAGGGATTCCAGCTCTCATCTATCACAATAACTACACTGCGGTTTCCTCCTTCATTCAGAAGAATAGGAACTGATTAGGTTCACAGCCATATACTCCCTATTTCCCAAGAGAAGAATGGGCAACTTAGCCTAGTCTCTGCTCAAAGAGTTGCCCAGAGCTGACTACACTGGAATTTTAGAGTGCTAGGCAATTTCTTCACCAGATATCTAGCATATGGTGTATGCTACTAGGTGTGAAATGATTGAAATTTTAATGAGCAGTTTAGAGTTGAGTTTCCAAGGACCCCAGGCATTTAGAGATGGCTGGTCTGTGAAATACCCATGAATGAAAATGACCCCAGGTAACTGAACATTACTCACTCTACAGATGTGAGTATTATACAGTCAAATAATGAAATGAAAGCTTCACAGAATGCTGATTGTATTTGACATGCAATTCCTTGTAATTGTTGCTGAAATAAAGAAAGTGACATGAAGAATTTGTCCACAGCTTCATTATAAATGTGGTTAGATATGGTATTTGGGAAGAAAATAATATGATATTATTAATTGTGAAAGTGACTCCTGTAGACATACCCTGAATGCCACTGCTTCAACTCTTCTGAACAAAAATACAGCTTAGGCCAATGTAAATAATAGCAACTGATTTGTTTCATGGGTAAGAAATTGGCAATCATAGAAGCTTAATAAACATGAAAATCTTAAAAAGTTCACACTCCTAGAAATGCAATCAGATGTAAGTTATGCCCTCCATCTTATCTACTGTATAAACAATTTCTGAATGCTAGATGCTTAATTTGCACAGCATCAAAAAATATTTCCATGAATATATTAAAAATGAGTGAAAAGAAGTAGTAAGCCTGGGACTAATAGGTTTAGTATACATACTACATTTTTATAACCATCTGTTAATTCTCCTTGGTCAAAAAACTCCTCAGCTAACTAGAATATGCAATCCACCAAGCCCTCCCAATTCCTAACCATGCTGAATAAACAGGCATTTATTGTATTTTTTATACAAAGAAATGATTCTGTGGGAGTTATTCTAGTGTTTCCACACCTGTCAATCACTTATAACCACTTCCAATGAAGAAGGAAGCTCCAGAGCCTTGATGAAACAGAAAATGAAAAAGTCACATTAAGGAATTTTGCTTCATAAACATAATTGACAATTTGTAGAGTCAATGGATTTAGTCAAGGATAAAAATAAATATTTAGGACAGTTTAAGTACCACTGAGGTAGATTAGTCTTTTTTTGTTTGTTTGTTTGTTTTTGTTTTCATGAGGAGGCTCAGAGGATGGCAGATAACACATTCCCTAATTTCAAGAAATATTTGGTAATATCATAAGGCTAGTTTACATGACCCAAATTTACTCCCTCACAGTCTGGTTTTGATGACCTTTCCTTATGATCATGATCATAATCATCATTATGATGAATGGTTTTGTAAGCATTTGCTGCATATGCATAAACAATAATTGATTACTTATTTCATCATTTTTCTTTAAAAGGTCTTTCTTTTTTTTTTACCATTCTCTCCCACTGCTTGCTCCTTTCTTTCTTTTCCTTTCTTTCTTTTTTTCATTTTCTTTCTTTCTTTCTTTCTTTCTTTCTTTCTTTCTTTCTTCTTTCTTTCTTTCTTTCTTTCTTTCTTCTTTCTTTCTCTTTTCCTTTCTTTCTTTCTTCTTTCTTCTTCCCTCCCTCCATTCCTTCCTTCCTTCCTCCCTTCCTTCCTTCCTTCCCTCATTCATGATTAGAAGAATTCCTATCCTTGACATGCAGATTTTCTCAGAGAGAGCATGTCATCTACCTCATTTTTGCCTCTGTTACTTATTTGCTTTATTGATTTCCCTGCACTTTGATATCCTAATTTATAATATGGAGATGATAATCTGTGATGCATGCAGTGGTTGAGAGTAATGGATGATGTGCGGGAACCTTAGAACATTCCATGGCAGGTATTCTCTTTCCTTTTCTCCACAGAGGTATTTTTGTGAAGGGTTTTATTCTCACCCTTCCATATCAAGGTCCTCCACTACAGAACTTTACTCTGGGCAATGTTCCATATCTCAACATTTGCCTAATATCAACCTTTATCTGTCATTGATCCTGTTCCTTTAAGGCTCTGGTTACATCGAAGAGATAGGGGTAAAACTAATAGAAATCAGCAGCTGTTTGGATATATAACTTTCATAGATAAGAAATTTTATTTTAATATTCAACTTCAACAAGCTGTGACTTATTCTAAAGAAATGAATCTGATGGGAGGTGTTTCAGATGACCTAGCAGGGCAAGATAATTTTGCTTTTATCGAGTCTTTCCATGCCCAGTAAATGCTCTCACATATAAGCTATATATGTGCATTGTAAATTCTGTCCACTATATGGTATGTGCACAACAACCAAAGAGACCTTTCTATATTATTTCTCTTTGATCAAATAATTAAATAAATATTTCACACATATTATTATTATTGGCTTTGTGTGAATTTCTTTTTCGTGTAAATTTTTAACAACTTAAGATAGGCATTTATTTATGTGATATTTACTATTTAATGTCATTTGCTTATCTATTGGGAACTCACTAGTCTTTTGCAATATAATTGCAAGTATTTTTTTTTTCTGTTTAAAATGTGCTATGTCACATCTAAGAAGATGGGGAATGGACAGTGATTCAGAAAGACAGCTGGGTTAGGAAACTGGTACAAAGTACAAATGCACAAATATGAAAATGCTCACATAAATACATCAGCTATGTTTTTTTTTCCTGCTTAACCACATAGTTGGCTGGGTTCTCTGGAACCTGATGGTAAGTGAGGCAGAGTAGTCCAATATAATCCCCTAAAAGAGAGGAGAAACAATAAAAATGGATTTTTAAATCTCTACTTGAAGATAAAGCCAAAGAAACATAAATCTCCTAAGCAATGTCTCTACCCCCTCTGCTTACTTACTCTTTCCCTATTAGACCAAATATGTGAAAATGAGACGCAGATTTTTAGCTTTGCAAATGTTAACTATTTGAGGATCCTTAAACTTTGAAACTTTTATCTTTTCACTACACGTGCAATTTTAGGAAGTACTCTTTCTACTGATGTCCCCACAAAAGACATCCCACACAATAATGGTATTAATCCCCAGAATGTGTGGTGGGTAGAACAGGTGGCATGAACATAAATTTGGGAAGTATTATAGAACCATTGAAAATATAGGAAATAAAATCTGTTTCAGATTCTTCACACCAATTTAAATATAAAACTTTGTCTCAGATAATAAGTACAATATGAAAAGAAGTATAAATGCTATGTTATAAAGGGACCTACTGCTGCCACATCCACATTGCCTGTGCCTGCATTTGTTTCTATCATGTCTTTTTTTTTGGCTAGATGTCCTAAATTTCAATCCAGCATCCTGTGTTTCACTCAACTTTTAGCCCTAAGGCCTAGTTAACATGACCCTGACTTAAATACTTAAGCAAACCAAATATGGATTATTTTGGATAGAGGTATTCTTTATTCCCAAATTTATGAAATAAGAAACTATTCAATAATTGATCTTGGGTATTTTCCCAACTGATAAGGTACACTAATTTTACTACATTGCCAGAGTTTATGCAATAATTTTTTAAATATATAGACAGAAAACAGTTTGATCCAGTGTATCCGACATTTGACCAGTGCCCACTGGTTCACCAGTACTGATTGTTTACAGCTGGAATCCATTCCTCTTTGTCTGCATCCATGCTAGTTCAATTTAATTTTTTACTATATCTCTCAGCCTGGAAAATATGCAGTGATTTTATTCTTGTTTAATTTAAATAAATATGATATTCCCAGTACTCTATAATTAACCTTTGACCCTATTACTATCCCCAGAAAATAAAAGTGATAACTTTAACCTAACCTACAATGGTCTGCACACATTCAGACATTGTTGTCTTAAGGGATCCATGGCATTATAAATAGCATAATCTTAAACAGCACAGTGAAGCTAGTTAACAGATATAATAAAATGTAAATTTGATAATAGATAATTATATTTTACCAGTTCCTATGAACTTTTCCAAATGTGCACAGATTATTAACTATGAGTCTGTTTTCTCTATCCTATATCCATTCATGTGTATCACTGTTAAAGAGGTACTCTTAATTTTCCCCCCATTCTAAGAAAGTAGTATATTCTAAATTACCTGTGATAATTTACATGGATACTAAGGAAATTTTCCATATTAAATAAAATAGCATTTTGGCTTTTTGTTCTTCACAAGAATTTTTCATCTCACAGAATAAATGTTTGTTGAGCAAAACCAAGCACATGATTTTTACGTTATTATTACTATTATTTTACTGTATGCATATTTCTAGCACATGGGTAGTCATAATATCAAATTTTAGAGTATCTATCCATATCCTTTACTACAGTCCTTGAAAGGTCTGCTAATTATTGCATCTTCAGCTTTCAACTCTCTGACAAGCTCATAGAAGGCTTGGGGTAAACACTCACTGGATAAATGATTGAACGAACAAATGAATGAATAGTTTTAGTTACTGAAGACTCACAATTTGCAGAGTTTGATTTCTAATCTCTCTCTACAGATCTATTTAAGACTGCCAATGTAGACAATGTTTTTAAATCAATTGAACCAACAGGTTCTTGATGTTTAATCAGAGCTTAACAATTTGAACAACAATCTGTGATCATAAAGGTGGTACATTTTAAAATGCATAATCTTCCAATCAATAAAAATGAAGACCTACTGTGTCCCAATGAATTTTTTAAAGGATTTACAAAATTAGATGCTCAAAAAAGTTCTTTGGGGCACAAAAAATTTGCATGGACTTTGCTCAAAGTTATTGTTAACATTATTGATCAATCAACTAGTCCAAAGTCTTTAGAGCATCTTTTGATTCCTTAAATGCTGCGTGGATCTCATTGATTATATCATACATTTGGATGCAGCAAGATTGAAGAGAACTCAAAAAATAAATTAAAAAAAAACACAAAGGAAGGATTGACAGGAAACTGCAAAATTGCAGTACTAAAATGAATGTAAACAACAAAGAAAGCAATTAGCAATGATTAAACTCAGGGGAAAATAATGATAAATTGCAGCTCTTCTTATTGGATGAATGTTTTTTGCATAATCCATATTAATAGACCTCTATCACAGGTCACTGATTTGTTGAGGCTTAATACTCCTGTTTCCTCTCTTTTATTGCTTCTAATTATAATCATCTCTACTTTGTCATAACTATTGCAATCTTCCGTTCCTCAGACCACTGAAAAGCGGTAGTAATGTGTCCTGACAGAACTTAACATATCACAGAGAAATGGCATTATTTACCATGGTGAAGCTACATAACTGAATATACATAACTGATCATTGGATTTCCTTCCTAACTAGTTTCTCAAGAGACAGCTCCATGTTGGTGCTGAGAGCGCATACATTGCCATAAAACACAATTGGATTAAATCACAGCTCTACCACTTACTAGTTTGAGATCTTGGCCAAATCACTTAAGTTGTAGAGACCTTCCTTGGTCTACTTGTCTAAGAAATGAGAAAAAAATATCTATTGTTTAGATTTTTTTTTATTGTTTAGATTTTTAAAAATAAAAGTTTTACAAATTTGGGAAAGGTTAATTGATTAGTATTCAAATTTCTGCCTTGTACTAATCTGGCCATCCTGAGAAATGTGTTGATAATTGGCCTGACAGAACTTGCAGGTCCTTTGGAAAATCCTGGTGAGACTAACTTTTCAGGTCAGTCAAAAGGCTACAATCATTACTCAGTTTCCAAAGAGGAGGTTGGCAGTAATTCTTCATGTTATACAGGAACCCCAATGATATCTATAAATTTCAAGTCAATCTTCTCGTGTCATATCACAATTGAGTTATCTAAACAAATTCTTTTTAATTTGGTCTTCTTTCTGTTGTTTTTGTCAATATTTTCCTTAAAGGGATCAAGTTACTTTTATATATATAAAGGGGTTTCTGAAAAAACACATCAGGAGGTCAAGCATATTAAATATATATATATATATATATATATATATATATATATATATATCCTGAAGCAAGTAGGAACGAGTGCTGCCAAGTAATAGCTTAAAATCATCATCAGTTAACTGAAGAATGAAAAACAGAATTTAGATTAAAAAAATCAGATAAGGGATGTTATGTACTGAGTGTTGTGTGAAAATTAAATTCTTGATAGATGCAGACCACCATATCCTCACATTTGCAGGACCTTATGAGCCTCAATTTATCTTTGATTCATCCCCATAATAATGAAGTTCAGCTTTGTACTGGTTGAGGAGTTTTCACTTGGTTGTTACTATCTTTACCATTATCCTTTTCCTTCTCCACACAATGCCCTCCTTAGTTTGGATTGACATTGTATCTAGAATAATCTAGAACCTCTTACTTGGTACCATTGCAACTAAAAGAGACTTGCTGTTTTTTTCCCATTCTGTTTCCATCCCTGATGGGCAGTATAATGTGCATTTGGTGTCAGAAGTACCTGGGATTGCATATCAGTTTGAGATCTTGGATAAATTGATTATGCTGCTTAGTTTCAGATTCCTCCTAGATTTAGCTCCAGAATTAACCTCTTCTGTTTTGAATCATCAGTTCTTGAGTAATGGATTGTCCACTTGTATAAAAATGTACCTTAATGCTTTCAACTTTTAAAAATTAACAATAAAAAGAATAAATCTTTTCCCTTCATCTCACAACTCTCCTCTCGCCCCTGCCTCATTTCTCTGCTCTTCCTTATAGACACTTGAAAAAGTTATTTGTACTTGTCACCATTCCTTTACCTCCTATATGTCTGTGTAACATTCCAACTGGGCTTCTTGCCCTACCTGTCTGTGAACACTACTTTTATCCTCCTAGCCAATTCCCAACATTCTGTCCTAGGTGATATCCCTCTACCCCTCCTTTCCCTTCTCCAAGTCTTCTTGTCTGTTTCCTGAAGTTATATCTGTACACTGAGGCCTCCAGAATCAGAATTCCATACTAAGCAAATTTTCTACTCATCATTTTCAATCACATTTTTCATTTCAAACTTTGCATATCTAAATGGAATCTTTATTTTTAACCCTTGACAACTTGGAGGCCTTCTCATTTCAATGTACGTTACCTCCTGTGGAGGCCAAGAAAATTAAGGCCATTCCACTTTAAGTTCAGCCCCTGTGAATAAGAGCCATCTCAGGCCCTTGTGAATAAGAGCTGAACTTTACCTTACTTCAGTTGGTGGGGGCAGGTGGACACAGCTTAACGCCCTAGAAAGCCCCATATTAGAATGAGAACAGAGCTCAATGCCCTTGAAAGCCCCATTTAAGAACGTAAACAGAACTTGAGAAATTCCTCCACCCCTTCTGGAGGTCCCCTAGACCAGCCCATAGAATTAAGCTGGAACCCACCGCAGGGTCCAAGTCCCTGCTACGTTGTATCGGGTATACTTGAACCCAAGCTCAAGCTTGTTAATAAACCCTTGTGTGCTTGCATCGATGTCGGCTCCTCGGTGGTTTCTCAGATTCGCAATCTTGGGCACAACACTCCACTCACTTACTGGCCCCAGCAAAGTACAAAGCAAAACAAAACAAAACAAACAAACAAATATAAGTCATTATTGGGGATCCTTGGGTGGCTCAGCGGTTTGGTGCCTGCCTTTGGCCCAGGGCGCGATCCTGGAGACCCGGGATCGAATCCCACATCGGGCTCCCGGTGCATGGAGCCTGCTTCTCCCTCTGCCTATGTCTCTGCCTCTCTCTCTCTCTCTGTGACTATCATAAATAAATACAAAAATTTTTTAAAAAAAGAAACTTCCTCTAAAAAAAATAAGTCATTCTTAATTCTCTTTATAATTACTCAACATCTGATCTCTCTGATGGAATTCAGTCTGGTAGACTTTTACTTCCAAAATACATATCCATATTATCTCCACTTAGGTCCACCACTACGACCCTGTCCATGCCACTAGATGTATCTTTTTTTTTTTAAGATTTTATTTATTTATTTATTTGTTTGTTTGTTTATTTATTTATTTATTTATTTATTTATTTTATTTATTTATCCCAGAACCCTGGGATCATGACCTGAGCCAAAGGCTGACATTCAGGTGACTGAGTCACCCTGCTGCTGGCTCCAAGATGTATCCTAATGAATTATGTAAACAGTCCTTTAATTGGGTTTCCTGCATCCATTCTTGTCTTTCTATAGCCCATTCTCTAAAGATCAGAGAGATTTACTCTAAAAATATGGCATGGCTGAATGTTTGTGCCCTTCCAAAATTCTTTTTTTTATTTTATTTATTTATGATAGGCACACAGTGAGAGAGAGAGAGAGAGAGAGAGAGGGGCAGAGACATAGGCAGAGGGAGAAGCAGGCTCCATGCACCCGGAGCCTGACGTGGGATTCGATCCCGGGTCTCCAGGATCACGCCCTGGGCCAAAGGCAGGCGCCAAACCGCTGTGCCACCAAGGGATCCCCCCTTCCAAAATTCTTATGTTAAAATCCTAATCCTCAAAGGTGAGGATATCAGTAGGAGAGACTCTTGGGACATGATTACATCATGAACCTGCAGCCCTCATAAATGGGATTACCACTTCTTTGAAAGATATCCCACAGAGCTCCTTAGTCCTTTCTTTCCACCATGTAAGTGTACAACTAGAAGTGTAAAACCTGAAAGACAGTCTTTACTCAACCATGCCACAGCCATGATCTTGGACTTCTAGTTTCCAAAACTGTAAGAAATAAATTTCAGTTGTTTTTAAACTACCTGGTCTGTGATTTTTTTTTTTTTTTTGATATGATAGCTCAAATGGACTAAAACAAGCTGTGGTCATATCATGTCAGTCTCCTGCTTAAAATCCACCAGTAACCTTCCACTGTAATTGGAATAAGGTCTGAATTTATTGCCACTGCATAGAAGGCTCTATTTGACCTATATATTACCTCTCCCTTCAAATTCCCCTTGATTTAGTCTCTTTTTGAGACACCTTTTAGAGACTGTGGTCTGTTTTAGTCTGTAAAACTACATTGTTCAATATGGTAGCTATTAGTCATAAGTAAGCATTGATCATTTAAAATATGATCACCAGGGGCACCTGGGTTGCTCAGTGGTTGAGTGTCTGCCTTTGGCTCAGGTCGTGATCCCAGGGTCCTGGGATCAAGTGCTGCATCTGGCTCCCTGTGGGGAGCCTGCTTCTCCCTCTGCCTATGTCTCTGCCTCTTTTTGTGGGTCTCTCATAAATAAATAAATAAATAAATAAATAAATAAATAAAATCTTTAAAAAATTATCACCATTTTTACCATATTTTAATATAAATTCATTTGTTCTATAAGTGTAAAATACATCCCACATTTCAAAGACAGTGTACAGATTAGTGTAAAATATCTCATTAATTTTTTCATCAATAGCATATACAAAGGCTATTATTTTAAATATATAATAAAGCTAAATTAAATATAAATTTAATTTAATCACTTTATTTTTACTTTTTATATGTGACTCCTAGAAAGGTTTAAATTTTTTAAATCTACAATTATATTTCTAGTAGATGGCATATTTCTACAACAGACTAAGCTTACTTCCATTTGAGAAATTTTCTTTTCTTTTAGTTTCTTCTCTTTTGACTATTGTCCCACATATTTCCACTTGATTGTTTTATTACCTATTAGACCTCAGTTACAATTACAGCTCTTCAAAGTGCTTTTCCTTAGACATCCAAAATAAAATCTACCAGCTTCTTGGCTCCACCTTATTTACTCATTATAATATTTTTTATTTCATCTAATTTTCACTCTTATAATTCTTTGAAATAATAATGATTATCATCATTAATCATATATATGTCAATTAAAGAGAGGGACATTGTCTCTACTGTTATTTTCTATGTCCTGGTCTTCTATCATAGTGACTGAAAAATTGTAGATATTCTATTTATATCCATTGGCTAAAGATACTAAAATAGATACTACATTATTTACTGGTTGACTATCTATAATATTATTCTTTTCACTTCCATTTTCACCTACTCCAAACCTAGCAGTTTCCTGAAGTTGGAGAAAGCCATTCCAGTTGGGGTGAAGAGTGTGTGAATGCAGATATGGAAAAAATAAACTAAGATATTGGTGTTTTTCACCTTAATGAACATGAGTCTAGCTTCATTTCCTCTTGTCATGAGGGAACACAGGCAAGAGTTTCCTTGGCTTTTTAAGTTTATTAAATATATTGCATAATCTTGGGTACATATTAATCGTTCAATAAATTCAAGTTGATTGTTTTTCATGAGCCTCAAGGAGCAGATGCAGCAATTCTTTAATTGAAACCGATTCAGTTAGAGCACATATAGATTCAGCTATAGTCAGTTGCTCTACAGAGATTCCCATGGAAACCCACAGAAAAGGAGGCAAAAGAAGAAACAAAGATATTAAATCATTTTTGGCTTGCCACATGATATCCATTTGAATGCCTTAATTTCTTGTTCTTTATGAGAAATAGATATTTATCTGTTTTAATATTTTGATCAATATTATATTTCCAACACCAAGTATTCACAAATATATTTGTTGTGAAAACCCCTAATAAAAAAGGTGGAGATAGGGACACCTGTGTGGCTCAGCGGTTGAGCTTCTGCCTTTGGGTCAGGGCATGATCCTTGGGGTCCAGGGATTGAGTCCCACATCGGGCTCCCTGCAGGGAACCTGCTTCTCCCTCTCCCTATGTCTCTGCCTCTCTCTGTGTGTCTCTCATGAATAAATAAATAAATAAAATCTTAAAAAAAAAAAAGTAGAGACAGAGAAATATATGCAGATACTGATGGCTGTGTAGAATCCACTGCCGGAGTCCTCCTTTCTACAGAAATTTTTTTTCCTTGTTTGGTGCTAGTGATTTGATAGGAAGAAGTTGATTTTTATCTTGGGTTGCTTTCTGGAGTGAAAGAAACTAGTTCTTACCTTATGAAGAAGATGTAGAGATGTGCCTTATAGATTTACCTTCAAAAACGGACATGCTAGCTTCTGGGAGTATGGTTATCCAACAGCCTCTAGCTATTAGCTTCTTATGGTCAGTTTCAGCTTGAAAGCTGAGCTAACACTTTTCTTGTAAAGGCTGCCAACCAGTGATTGAACAAGGTAGTGGTCCAAGAGCTTAGCCATCTGCACCTAAGATGCCACTCCTGTAACAGGCAACGCTTATTCTGGAGCTCCCTGTTAGGCAGATAGAACCTTTGTCAGATCTAGTAATTCCTTCTTCCTCCTTTTTCTTTTCACTGTAGTTACTTCCCAATAAAAGAGTTGCACAGCAAATTGACTCTATGTCTGCTTCCCGGAGAGCTCAAACTGTCACACATTGTGCCGATTGTTGTGGACACTCTGATACTTCATTTGTAGTTGCCACCGCATATTGTCTACCAATAAATCATCTAAGAAAGGAACAACAACAAAAATAGTTAACACATTTTTTTCTCCCTCTGCTTCCCACTCTCTTTCCTTTTCTTCCATACTTTCTTCCTTTCTCCTTTTGTTTCTTTCTCTTTTCTCCAAAAGAGAAAATATTTACTTGACACTCAGGCTGAAGATACACAATAGTAAACAAGATGATAATAATACGTATTCTCTGCTCTAATAGATGCTTAATCACTGAAGTTCAGGTAATTTAAAGAAGCCTGGGAGGGATCCCTGGGTGGCGCAGCGGTTTAGCGCCTGCCTTTGGCCCGGGGCGTGATCCTGGAGACCCAGGATCAAATCCCACGTCGGGCTCCCGGTGCATGGAGCCTGCTTCTCCCTCTGCCTGTGCCTCTGCCTCTCTCTCTCTCTCTCTCTCTCTCTCTCTCTCTCTCTCTGTGTGTGTGTGTGTGTGTGTGTGTGTGACTATCATAAATAAATAAAAATTTAAAAAAAAAAATAAAGAAGCCTGGGAAATGGTTGTTCCTTTTTGGGATTTCAATTCACTTGCTACTTAAATATGGTAGCTTAGAGTTGTTATTTCCTCATGCCTACCTGAGGATCAGAATCATCCTCTAAAATATATAAATCTACTGAAGTCTCGATTTGCTGAGTTAGAGAAATCTGGAAATCTGGGGGAAAATGTTTTTGGTAATTTTTATGGATTTGGGAATTGTTACAAGAAGGTATATAATCTAGATGCCCACTATTACTTAGACATGGTGTATTGTAGCACCAGTCCCTCTGTGTGGTTTAAAACAAACAAACAAAAAAAAAGTTCCTCAATATGAGAACATAAACATCTAAACTGATGAAATATTTCCCCTTATAGATATGCATGTATAGAGCAAAAGAACAATATTTTAGTGTGGTATATTGCACAAAAATTCCAGAAAACAAATTAACTCTTTCTAGAAATGCATTTGTTTGTTCAACTGTGAACTTTAAGTATAATAGAACTTTGCAGAAGTAAAGCAGCTGCAGCTGAATTTTCGTTCTTAGAGAGGGAAGTCGGAGAGAAAAAAAAAATTGGTTGGATGTCTTAAGTGGTTGTTGATTTCCCTAGGAGTTAAAGTAGGTCAAGGAAACACACACACACACGCGCACACACACACACAGACGCTCCACTCACAAATACACAAGGGATCAGGCTTTTTCATAAGAAATTTCAAGTATAGGTACAGCAGTTATGTACTGAGAAGGTAAATTGGGCTTGTTGCTAGCAGCAATAAAAGAGCAACTATATAAGCCAGCCTGCTTTCCAGCAGCCGCTGAAAGATTTCTTTGGGAATGATTAGACATGGCACTTGGCAAAGCAAACATTACAATTAGGTATGTTTTCCACAAAATAAAAACAATTCCCCCAAGGTTCCTGTGTGTGTGTGTGTGTGTGTGTGTGTGTGTGTGTCCTGAACTCAGTCTGATTCATAGAACATCCACTTTCCAACACTGTCTCGTGAGTTGTATGCACATGCGCGCATGCTCACGAACTTCTGCGAATCCTAAACTCATTCTGATGCACAGGAACATCCACCTTGTAACACTGTTTTTAAATAAGTAATTGAGGACTGAAGGATGCAGATGCTGCCCAACCAAGAGAGCTGAGGTCTTTTGGAAGACCTGAACAAAAGAAAGGAAGTGGTGATAACGTTTTGTTTTTGATTTTTAGGAGATGATTGCAGTTCACTGGAGGTCTCTTTCCCTCCAAGTTATAGGATATAAATTTTAGTCAAACTATGATTTCAAAATTATGAAACATTTTTAACTTGCAAGAAATACATTTCTTATTTGTGGCAATATGTATAAAGCCTGAGTTGCTGAAACATTATATATATATATAGCAAATATTTCCTTTTTGCTATGGAAAGTGAACTTCCTCCCAATTCTGTCTCTGTCCCTAATATCCTCTTGACAAATAAAGGTTTGAAAACACCACACAGCTCAATATCACCAGCAAAAATACCTTCTTTGCAAAGAACAGGCATTACATTGTTGACACAAAGACATGTCATATGTAATACAAAAGACTTAGAATCCAATTACTTATAAATTAACTGTATTAATATTAATATTTTAAATATATAAATTTACTAGTGCCATAAATATGCAACTTTATAAATACTTTCACTGTACCTATTAGACTGAAGTTGGGATTAGTCTCCTATAGTAGCCTCAGAAAATTAGTGATCTTTGTCCCTTCCCTCCATGAAAATCTCTCCTCAAATACTTCTTTGATATGAAAGCAATAATTAGTAAGTGCTTACTATATGCTAGACATTGTGGTGGGGAGATGTAACAGGAGAGATATTAGTTTAGAAGTACACGTTTGTATTTTTGCATTTTCAAAGCCAGAAGATAATGCAATAAGGGTATTTGGAAAAATTAACATGGAAATTGGAAAGGAATCTTTGGGTAGCAACAAAAGTTGTTTTCCAGGGAATTTGAAAGTTTGTCTGTAGATGAACATACATGTTCACTTAGTGGAGAGAAAAATATATGACATTTTAATGAGGCCAGTGTTTAGGAAGACGCTCTGCTTACTCCAAGGAAAAGTGACACAAACCTTCACAAAGGAGCCCAACACTGATTAATATTCCTAAAACAGTGTATAATTTAGTGGTTAAACAATCTCTGAAGTCAGACTGGCTGAATTTGAATCTCTGCTCTGACACATGCTAGCTAGCTATGTGAGCTTGAGGAATGTATTCAAACTTTTTTTCTTTAGTTTATTACTTCATTTGTACAAATGGGAACAATAGTATTTATTTCATGGAGATTTTTAGAGTTGTTTTATGGCACAGTAAGCATGCAGTGAATGTTAATACAAAAAGGGATCATTTGAGAAAAGTCCCTTCAGTCCTCTGCCAGCAGAGGGCATCTTTTATGTTTGTAAAGAGTTTGTTGCCCTAATTTTACAAGGAAATTTAGTTTGAATATGACTTGGGGAAGTGCACACAGAAAAATCATTTTTATTTTAAAATTAGAAATTAGCACTGGACTACATAACTTAGAGCTATAAAGAAACACATGTCAGATGAAGCTCAGTGAAGAAAGTGGGTCACTGAATCTAAATACCCAACTGGGCATGGCAAAGATCAAGAAAACAAGACAATGTCAGTGGCACAGGATGCAGCAGGCATTTGTAGAAAAGTTACAAACTCTTAAAGATGGTTGAGGCATAACAGACAATGCAGTGGGGACACTGAAAAGTACAGATAACTTTTTTTTTTAAAGAGAGAGAGCCTTAAAAAAGCAATAATATGAATAATAAAATGTATAGGCCATGCTCAGTATTTTACTATAAACAAAAGTGCCTATTTTATTTCATATATGAATTTCTTTTGAAACTGGTGTGTCCTCTTAAGAAACCTTAGGGCTAGAAGAAGGAAGAACTATGTTAATGGTTCTTGATGAGGAGAAGGTGAGAAAATTCAGTAAGCTATTAATGAAAAATAATTTTACCCTCAGTTGAATTATCGTTTTAAGTGACTTCTTTTTCTATAGACTCAACCTTCTCTTTATTTTTGTAAGAAAGTAAGAAGTAACTCCTCTGTGGTTCAGTGGGAAGATATTCCCAATGAGACATCATGCTTTTCTACCTAGAATATGATGAGGTTATGGAATATAGCTGAGCTTCTGGATATATATCAATCCTTGGGGGGTGGGGGTGGGGGGAATGAAGTTGCCTGCACATATACTGCCTTTGCAAGAACTTTCAGGCTGTGGAATAGAAAAGCCAGGTAGGTGAGTCTGGATTATGCACCATTCCACAGATTTCCAAGGTGCTATGAATCATGAAACAAAGGAAGACCCTTTTAACCCTTTTACCTAATAATATATAAACCACCTTCTAAGCCTAATATGGCTAATATGACCTCTCTATCTCTACTCTTTGAGTCATTCTTTGTTATGTACAGCACAGGGCATTGTGGAAATGCCATGGGATTTGGAGCTCTGAAGGCCACAGCTGGAACTCCAGCATTCACAAATTATGTAAATTTGAGCTATTAACCTCTTGAAGACTAATTTTCTTCACCTCTAAAATATGAATAAAACTTATCTTGAAAAGTCGTTGAAAGGATGAAGTAAGATTCTGTTTTAAAATTCCTGGTTCATAACATTCTTTCAAAAATCAATAGCTACTACTTGTGGCATAGCTTTGTTTTTCAGCTATATATTCTAGGCACGGATTTCCTGTACCTAGAAGGGTAAATAAGGGCAAGCATGTTGCTTTGAGGTGAGAGCAGGAGAAATGAGAAAGATTATACTAAAGAGAGAGAGAAAGAGAGGGAGAGAGAGAGAGAGAGAGAGAGAGAGATTATACTAGAGAATGGCTCAATCCAGTTGACCTCAGGCAATGGGATTCATGGGGGGATTTGAAACTTTAAATGTAAGGTAAATATTTTTATTCAAATCATTAATCCAACAAATACTCATTAAGTATATACCATGTAGCAGATAAGTGAGGTGCTTTGAAATGATGGTAACAGCATCAATGGATTGGTAGTCCTGGAGAAATGTATAGATTTGGGGAAGCAGGATTCCAGAGTGGGTAAACATGATGTATTGCAAGTGGAGACCAAAGCATGACTTCTGTGAAATTGAAATGATGGAGGTACTGTAGTTATTGGAAACAGTAAGGTCTAGAGCAGGATCAGCAACTTTGCTTAAAGGGGCAGGTGGTAAATATTTTAAACTTTGTGGCCTAACCAACACAAGTGAAGATGTAATGTTGGTACTTACATAAACAAATTAAATATAACCATTTAAAATGTAAAGTCTATCAGCTCATGGGTTTTACAAAACTAGGTGGCTAGATTTGGCCCAAGAGTTGTACTTTGCTGACCTCTGGTTTACAATATGATTATGTGACTACATGCTTACAGTAGGGTGAAGATCAGATGGATGAATGAGGAGAGTTCAAGGATCTGAGAAGCCACGATGTTTGAGACAGGGATAAATCACCCTTTCCTAGCTGGGATTCTGGGGAGGCCAGCAGACCCAGTGATATCTTGCCAGAGACAGTTTATTGGCATGAATACCAATTACTCCAACCTGGTAAGGGTCAAGGAGGATGGAGAAGAGACGTGGAAAAGGACCTTGCAGAAGGAAGGCCCAAAGACTGAAGGAACAGGGGCTGGAGGTGTGGGTTATGCACTGAAACTTCTTCCAGGTGAGCTTGACTCTGTGGAAATACCCAAGATAATGAATGCTTCCTCCCACAGTGGCCTATAACATGTTCTCCAGGGTATAACATGAAAAAGCCCACCTGCATTACAAGAGTAAAGGATTTGGTTGAATTACTGAAGAGGAGTAAAAATAAATTGGAAATGTTCCTCATCTTTAATACTTTCTTCATCAGGTCTTCATGTAGACTGGGTGTAAATAGGTGTCCAATGGCTGTTCTTTGCCTTTGTCCATCACATTTTGGATCAAAAGTACAATGGAAGATTCATAGTGGTTCCGTACTTCTATCTTCCCATCTTCCCTCAGGGCTTCCTCACTCCTGGATTGCAGTATTGAAAATCCCGTGCTTATTACATCGAGTTCCCCCTTATAATTCATGAAGAATCTTTGCCACTGTTCCACGCATGACTCAGGACTTCTGTCCTATATAGCGCTTCTTCAACCCTGAGTAGGATCTGATCATTGGTCAGGAACATGGAAATAGGCTTTGGCCTCTGTTACAGTCTGGAGAAGGGTGCCTCAGCCTCACCGTGCAATGTGGTGTCTCTTTAAATGCGCCACATGGACTCTCTTCTTTTGCTGAGCCAAGCCTTGCCCAGCCAAACCCCCATGTGTCCCTCTCTCCTTGTAACATTGCAGATGTAGTTCTTGTCATGTGTTAAATCCTTTAGACTTTGTGATTTTTTTTCTATTATATCAACTGCTAGAAATAATTTGCTTCCTTTTCTTTGCCAGGGAAGTGGCTTTTTTCTTAGGCATTGCTTCTTTCCAGGAAGCATGCACCTATCATTACAATGACTCTCATCCTTTTATCCCTAGAAAACTGATGTTCTTATCAGTGATATATATCTCAATGTCTGTCTCTCCAGACCTGAATTCAAGGTCATGAGTAGTGTTTGGGGGGAAAAGAATAGTGTTTGGATAAGAGTAGATTTTTTTGCTGCATAATGGTTTGGAGAAGAGATAATCTATTTTTGCATGAAAGTATATTAATTTAAAGAATAGTACGTGGAATAGAAAATCACCTCAAATAAAAACTTCTCTTTTTGTGACATTAAAACATATCATGTATGTATATTCATAAAATATATTAGCTACTTTATTAAGTCAAAGAATGTAAATGAAAAACTGACACAACTTTTTAGCCACTAACATTAACATCTGGATGATATTTGTAAAGTAGCATCAGAGGGAACTTTCTAAACTTTATCCTTAAATTGAATATTGGGCCCTATTATGAAGATAGCTGAATTACTTGTATTTGGTTAGTCATTATTGGCCTTTGCAAACAAGAGAGACTCTATGAATTATTTATTTGTTGTTAAGGATTTTATTTCTTTATGTGAGAGAAAGAGAGAGTGAGAGTACAAGCAGGGGGAGGGGCAGAGGGAGGGAGAGAAGCAGGCTCCCTGCTGAATAGGGAACTGGACCCCAGGCCTCCATCCCAGGACCACGGGATCAGGATCTAAGCCAAAGGCAGATGCTTAATTGACTGAGATATGCAGGGGCCCCAAGAATCTACTTCTTATTCTCTCTTTACTATGATCCTTTTTGGATCAAGTAATGTTCTGACACAGAAAACAGCACTAACCTTTCTCCAGGTATAGTGTCCTTCTTATCATTACAGCAGATTTACAATTATATCATTCTCTTTGACTCTTTGTAGCCAGCATTCTTGTTGTTTTAGGGGAGATCTATCTGAGCTTCCATTTTTTGAATAGATCTGGTTTAGAGAGACGAGGAACTCTTCTATAAGCCTTTTGTATATTGCAGTCCCACTAAATGTTGATTTTAGGAAAAGAAAATGAATGATGAATAATGGTAACCATGGTGTTGATACAATAACTATGTAAGAATATAGACAGTGGTCCAGAAAAGGCTGTTTATTTCTAATAGGATAAAATGTGCCCGAATGGACCTACTTAAAAGAGGATTTTATCCCATAGTCAATCAATGCTCCAAGTACTTTTCACATATATAGTGCTCAAGAAGATAAATAGCATAAATAGCTCCTTACTAGTAGCCAATAATAATAATAATAATAATAAACCTACCGGTTTTATTTTGGTGAAAGGGCCCATTTAAAAACATGTAGAAGAAAGAGGAAGTCTATGGTTTAAACAGATTTAGCTCCATGCCAATTTAACCAGAAAAACAAGCACGTGTCCCCAGAAATATACTTTTTGACATATTTTTTCGTGTATTTATATATTTATTTTCTCTATGTAAATTTATTTGGAGGGTTCACTCAGTTTGACAGTTCCAACAGGTCACAGGCACCTAATACTTCTGCTCACTGAAACCATGCATTTTATTCCAGAGAACATACCTGTCATTGACTCACCCAGAACTCCTTTTTAATTTGTTTAAAACGAGAAAGACAAATTGAACTGCAGGGTTTTTTATTTGATCATATTCAAGGAAAAAATATTGATATTTAACCTACAGGGAGATTAATGACTCAGAATTCATTATCTTTTTAAAAATGAAGATATTATAGCTTTCAACCTACAGATTACCTTATATTTTAAGATTTTATTGAGTCAGACTCTGTCTAACATCCAGGTTCCTCAACCACAGTAAGATAGGAGAATGCATGTACTATCACAGGTCCCAGGGGAATGATAACGTGATTGTCTGTCGATGGCTGTGCTCACAAACCTCAAAACAAAGGATGCATTTGGCAGTTGCAAGCAAGTCCTAACTAACAAACAGATTCTGCTCCAAAACCTATTTATTTATTTATTTATTTATTTATTTATTTATTTATTTATTCAGTTATTTGGAACCCAAATATATCATTTCATATAAACAATGTAACAAAAGGTAGTTTGGCTTTCCAGGAAGCCTATACGATCCAATTATCATATAATTCAGTGTAAGTGCTGAACTGCTATAGGGGGTTACATGACTCTTAAACCTTTCCTTAGATACTTGCTAATGATTGGTCAGTGAGATTTTCGCTTTCTAACTAAACAGGTATATCTCTGACGTGAGGATGTTTCCCATGTTCTAAATCCTTTGAGATGACTTGTTTTCTCTTCTAGTACAAGCTCATAATCCTATGTATAGGATATATAAGATGACTATGCTCAAATTGGCAAATTTCTGCATCTGATTAATTAGATCAATGTAGCAAACACATTTGCATAATTCTGGGCACAAAGTAAGTTTATTTGGCTTGAAAAGATCTAATTTGGCTTATTGCATAGCCAAGTTCTTAACAGCTTCCTATGTTTTTACTTGGTAGATTTAGCAATTGGAATAAACAGTTCTGCCTACAGTATTGTTTAGCAGTTTATGTGTCTTTAAATCAACCACAATAGGAGTAGTCACCTAAGAGAATGAAAGAAGTAACTTGTATTCTTATCTATCATGAAATATTAGGTACTTCAGAAAGCCGAGGTCATTCATTTTTGCTTTAATTTTCCTATTGAAAAATAAATCAACTTAATTCTGACACAACGTGAATTTCCATTTATTCAGTTTTAAGGAAAAGTCCAGAAATATTTCTTATTTATGGTATACATTCTTCAAGCTGTTCTCATGCCCATATTCCTTACTGGCCATTAAATGCTCTGAGTGTTCTTTCCAAAATACCTCTATCTCTCACTAAATTATTAAACAATTCCCATAGGAACTTCTCCCCTTAAGTTGGAATAGCCAAAAAGGAGCAGTATTAGGCATACTAAAGCACAGAATTCTTTGTTCCTCTTTGCCAAATGGTTTATTAATATGTTCCATTTAGCATAATATTGAAATACATCCAAAACTGTGAATTTGGAAGGATCTTTTATTGGAACAAAATTGTAGAACAGGCAAGTTTCTATTGTTTGAAACCTATGTTTATTTACTTTCTAAAAAATTTTTAAATCCATTAAATAAAAATCTATGTGCATATTTTTAAGTCACTAAAAGATTTACATTTCTATTGCTGTTAATTAGATTACTTATGACTTAAAGATAGCAAGTTTTTAAAATTAATAATAACATGTATTAAGAATTTTCTATATTAAGTAAGAATATATTTTGAAAAAATAACTGGGGAGTTTAAAATTATTATTCCAAGAAATTGTATTTCCAGTAACACCTTAAATTTCACCTCCATTTTATGTTTTCATTTTCTCTCTTTTTATATTTAACATAAGTATAAATTAATTTAAAATTTCTTTTGGAATTTTGCAACATTCTTTCAGAATAGAATAATAAATTAGAGATTTAGTTCCAAAGTAACTTAAATATAGATACTGGGATGCTATATTAGCACAGATCAATGAGTGAAGAAAAGAGAGATTTTTTTTAATGAAGTAACTAAAGGTACTTGTTATACTTTTAAATGCCTTGCCTCCCAAAAGCTAACAAACTCCCAAAGATTTTAAGAAATGTATATAATACTTGTATGATAATCTCGTAGGAAAATTCCTTTCTTTCAATGAAGAGTCTCTTACAAAACATTCAAAAACCTATAATTTAGAAAATATAAGTTGAAAGGATTGTTTTTAATCATTAATTTCATAAAACACTAGAGTTGAAAGGGATTTTATTAATTTTCTATTGCTGTGTAACAAATACCCCACACCTTACTGGTTTAAAACAACAGTATTTAGTATCTCACTGTGTCTGTGGGTCAGTAATCCAAGCATGATTTAGAGCAGGGACTTTCATTAAACTGCAGGTAAGGTGTCAGCTGGGGCTGCAAGCATCTCACAACTGTAGGGAAAATCAGTTTCCAAGGTCACTCATGGTTGGCAGGATACAGTTCTTCACTGGCTATTGGACAGAGTACCTCAATTCCTCAGAGGCTTCCCTCAGTTTCACTCCACCTGGACCTCTCCCTAGGATAGCTCTCAGTATGGCAACTGGCTTCATCAGACCAAGCAAACCAGAGGAATAAGGGTATGGGAAAGACCTAAGTCACAGTGTTGTGTAACCTAATGTTGGAAACAACAGCCCTTCACTTTTGCCATCTTCTGCTAGCTATGAGCAAGTCGTTAGGTCTAACCCATGCTCAGGAGCATGAAATTACACAACCACCTGAACATAAGCAGTAACCATTATGAGCCATTTCAGAAGCTACCTGCTACAGTAGTACAAAACTTTCTCTATACAAACTGAGACACAGAATATGAAATAAATTTACACAATGTTAATTTTATTGATTTCTTCATATGCTCACAATTATTGATGTGTGCTTCTACACATTATTTCATTTAATCTTCTCAGACACCTTTGAAAAGAAACATATTTCAATACCACTTTATAACTTAGAAAACTGAGACTCAGAGATCTGCTCAAATAATAGAGCCTATTGTTTGTGGAGCTGGAACTTAATTCCCAGCTTCCTGACTTTGGATTCTAATGCTTGTAGGAACAGTATCATATTGAAATGGGTACATGAACTAAATCTTAAATTGATGTTAATAGCTATCAAGGACATGGTCCATGTTTTTACACAAATTTTATTTTATAAGTCTCCATTTCAGAATTTAGTCAAGTATTAAAGTCAAGAAAATATTTTTCTACTCTCAAAACTTAATGCATTGGTTTCATTTTATACTTGCAAGGTAGATATTATCACTTTTTCCTTATTTGGCATGATTTCAAACCAAAAAAAAAAAAAGATCTTTGAGAGTTCATTGTTTTGAAAGCAACAGACATATATATCAAGAACCTAAAAATATTTATGTTTTTCAATTTCACAGGTTCACATCTAGAGAATAAATATTACAGAATAAATATAAATACACAAGTGAATACCTACAAATACACTATATAAAATTTCTAATGTTAGTATAGGCTCTGATGAAATAAAGGTCCGGAACTTTGAGGTAGTGCAGGATATTAAGAAGTTATGATAGAATATTGCTTAGCCATTTTAAAGGATATTGTAAAAATAATAAGAAAATCCTCATGCATTAGCTAAAAAAATCATAACACAATATTTAAATGAAGCATAAACTCACCAATGAAATGAAGATTGATAGGAAGATTGAGCAAAGGAAATACAAAAAACTGTTATAACAAGGTTGCTTATGAATTATCAGAACATAAGTTCTTCTACTTTATCCTTTACTGACATTTATCATTTTGAAAACACACAAATAAAATTAATTAGATAAACTTAAAATATATTTCCAGAAAAATGGACAATTTCCTCTTTTTTGCCAAGTAAACCCCATTCTCCTTATACCCTGACAAGATTTCATTCTTGGAATTTTAAGAATTTACTATTTTAAGTTGACTTAGCTGTCTGTCACACCTACTAGACAGTACCATAAGAGTAAATATTCCATCTTATGAATCCTCAATGCGCAGCATAATGCCTGGCACAAAGTAGGTGTTTAAGTAATGGTTCTTTAAAGAATGAAAGATAAATGAGTCTACATGGTTGACCTTTTTGTTTATTTTCTGTTGTTCTGACATTTTATTAATATTTATGTATAACAGCTCAACTCAAATTCTTTTGGGAAAAACAGTGAATAAACAATTTTAATTTTTAATGTAGATTTTTGTGGATAAAAGAACTTAAGACTAGAGCCCAACCCTCCCAATGCTGAACAACTCTAGTAGTTTCTACATCTCTTCCCCAAGTAGTCTTTGGATGTCATTGCATAAAGAATTATTTCTTATTCATCATTTGTTTTCTTTACCCAAGGACTCAATCCAGTTTATGCTACAAAGCAAGCACTTAACAAAGGTAGCAAATGGGATTGCTGAAATGATTACATGCTCTGAGAAGAGCTGGATTCAATTCATGTCATTAAAAAATAACTTTTGCTTGTATTTTGCATCCATTGGGAACTATAAAAATGTGAACAAGAAAATGCATCATTATTTGATGTATGGATTAGTCCTGAGGAAAGAAAAATAGAAACTGAACTTTGTTGAAAGATTCTAATGGTAATGAAAGGGAATGATTCTTTCTCACAATATTTCTATTTCCAATGACAACAAACTGTTAACAGTATCTTGAAATTTCTAATAGAAGAGAAATCCATATGCTAAAACACAAAGAACTAGTTACATTCCTTCACACAGTTGTTCTTCAACTTTAGCAAATAACAGAATCACATGGAAGTCTAATTAACATACAACTTCTAAGCTCCATACACAGACTTTCCGATTTATTACATCTGGAATGGTACCTAGAATTTGCATTTTCCAGGTAGTAGCCCAAGTATTATAGTTTGAGAACCACTAAATAACACATTTTACAAAATAGATAAAAAATGCATATTGCCTTGCCATTTGCTTATTCATGCATAACATATCTTTTAAATCTTACACAGAGGTATCTAGGACTTGAAGGGGGAAAAAAAGGTTAAAGGAAACAGGAGAAAATTAAGACTGAAAGCCTGGTAGGGTCTGAAGCTGGAAAAAGAGTTGAATAAAATATAAGTCATATCTAAATTACATTATAGAATGTATGTCAAAGATTTCTTTTTCCTTTGGACTGTTACCTTTTAGGAACTACCAGTTTTACAGAAATCTCTTTTCTCATCTCTCTTTCACATTTCTGTACTATCAAAAATTGAGCACACTTCTTTTTACAGCAAAGGTTATGCTCTCTTTTAAAATACGCATAGTAATTTAAAGGATCAGCAAACAGGCAGCTGCAATTTCTCATTAACATAAAAGAAAAGACTGGATTGATCCTATGATTTCTGAAGTGTGTTTTGCGTTCTGTATTTTTCAATGATTAAGGAAGTTCTGAACTTTTCCATATAAAACTTCCACTCTCCTTTACTTGAAGGTGAAGCTCCCTTTAATGTTATCTGTTCATATATGTGAAATATTTAACAGACTTGTACCATGTAATTGGAAGAAATATTTAGCAAAATTTGGTGAACATACAATTTAAAGCTAGCTTACTTTTATCTTGAAGATTATACACAATAGCATCTTTATAAATTGTTAATCATGTGGTTGACTACATTTGAGGAAGCTTACAGATTGCCAAGCTATATGAAATGAGTTTAGAGGAATCATGTAAGTGTGCTGAAATTTGGAAGCTTGGTGGTATTCCCGAAAGAGAAATTGAAAAAAATAAATTAATTTTCAACTCTACTGAGAGACCTCAGTGTGAAAAGAAGAGAAAGAAAAAAGCCAAAACTCTCACAAACAAGGCAACCTCAGGAGAAAATAAAAGGGCCAGGGAGAAATTTACTTAGTTGCCATATTCAGTATCAATATATTTTATATAATTAAAACATCATTAATGCAACAATTTACATAACAATTATTTAAACAAAATGTTCACTAAATGTTAAAGTAATATTTTTGTTACTTTGTGTCTGCTGTAACATGCTATAATTTCAGCAATCTGATAAAATCAAATCAATTTAAAACCTTGGTTATGCTAATAAAGTACAATAGTATACTAATAAAGTACTACCTCACTCTACTTGAAGGTAGGTCAGTGATGACATTTTGGTGCCAACAAAATTCTGTTTTCTGTTTTCAAAGAAAAGGCTACTATAAAAAAAAAGCTACTATGCACTGTGAGCTATGATTTCAGTGTAGTAAAATATATGTATATATAATATATGCATAATGTTATATGTATATTATATACAAAATGTATAATATTAGAAAGATGCCAATGATACTTTAATGTCAAATTTTCTTTTGTTAAAATTTTATTAGGGATACCCTAAGACATTTTATAAATGCTAGTAACTATTCCTTTCAGCAATAATAAAAGGAATAAAATATAAAACTTAGATATATGTGCAATTAGATTTTTTAAGAAAATCAAAGACAATGAAGATTTTAAGTATGTATGATGTTAGCAAAGAGGATGTGAACACATTTTCCCTTAAATTTTTAACTTCTACTGATATTTAAAATTACTCAATACAAAATAGTATCTCATGCCAAAGAACTTTGAAGAAGTCTCAAGTTTATTTTTCAATTAACTTAATGTATTCTTAGGACACCTGGGTGGCTCAGTGGTTGAGCATCTGCCTTTGGCTCAGGGTGTGATCTCAGGATCCAGGATTGAGTCCCACATCACACTTCCTGTGATGAGCCTGCTTTTCTCTGCCTATGTTTCTGCCTCTCTCTCTGTATCTCTCATGACTCAATAAATAAAATCTTAAAACAAAATAAAACAAAACAATACATTCTTCCTAGTATAAAGTCTGATTCTTCTAGGCAACAAATCTTGTTTTTATTGGCAGAGGAAAAGTAGATTGTCCTTTATGGATGAATTCTTGTTAATAAAAATCAAACATAAATAAGAAACCCAATTTATTAATTTAAAATTAGGATTATAACTGATATGTAGAACTTGACAATCTTGTTAGCACCAACAGTGAATTCTCTCCCTGTAGGCATTGAAAGTAAAATTATAATCAAAGTTTGGAGATGAGCATAGATCAAGGGTGATTCAAATACTTAATGACATGAAGTAATGACAAATGTACTCATTTTCTTAATAGCTATTACCAATCCTCTTGTGCCCTCTTATAAAACTATCTTTATTGAATCTCATGTCACCCAGACCTCATTCTTGTTACGTATTGACCTCCCACAAGCTCATTCCTTCACATTCCTTGAAGACTTTGGCCTCTGGCTTATACACTTTCTCTCCACTATTAATTCCACTATCTTCCTGGACAATTTTAGAGTGTGTGGGAAAATAAACATCCATACCTTAACTTTAGATGGCTGTAACTTTCTGAACCTCAATGAACTTCTCACCTTCTGTACTCCTGTATCACTAAATTGTTTCATTAACCAGAGTTACAGTATCCATTAAACTTCTGAGATCTAAATTTTTATAGCCCATTTTTTAAAACTGTAGTACTCTCCACTTTCAGGATTTTCATTCTTATAATCTAACTTTTCTCCAACCTCAACTATATTTATATCATTTGCTAGAAACTTATCCCAACCTATATAGTCTTTAAAAAAAAATGTGTTTCAACCACTATGAGCATGATGGCAATTCATCCTGGTTTGACTAGGGACAGATTCAGTTTACTCCTATTTTCTGGCATCCTGTTTTTTGTCTTCTTTCACTCTTAAATATGTACTAGTTGGGATGATAAATCATATTGTCACCCAACATGAAAAATGCAATTCCTTTCTCCCTATTATCCTAAATACTTTTACTTCATTATTGTTCCATGGTAACTGCTTTGAATTGATGTAACCCCATGACTTAGCCACTCCTGCACCTTAGCTTCTGAGTGTGCCTGGAGAAAATGTCCCAGCATTGTATATTGGAGCCAATATAAATTCCCATTCTCTCGTTACATATGCAACTCTAATACTATCTATGAATCATCTGAAAAATCTCTTAGACAGACTCCTATCTCATAATCTTAAGTGATTTTTCCAGACTTTGAATTTCAAACTCTCTACATATGAAGCTGCTATCTCAACCTCAGGACAAATATGTTTCCTACCTCACTAACACAATAAAACCAATAAGTTTCAACATTGTTTTCCCTAATTTTGACAAAATGAGTAGCCATTCATTTAGTCACTTCCCAACACTTTTCTTATCTGTGGAAGTATTATGCTTCTCCTTTGCACAGTAATCCTTTCATATGGGCTTTGGTTTCCATCCTATCCAAGTTTCAAATAACTTGCTCCATCATTATAGCTTTTTCCTTCATTATTAGAATTTGTCTTATTAGATTTTTGTCCCAAACACATGTATTAAAAAAAAAAGTCTATTAAACATTTTTTAATTTAGTATTACATATTTTATATTAAAAAATATTTTTTCTTAAATCACATTTCCTCCATTTGCTGACTTCTTTGTCAAGCTAAGATGAAACTTCAAAATGATTAATCAGTTTTGCATCCACTTCATCACCCCCCATTTATACCTTAGCATATTATGTTCTGGCTTCTGCTCTCATCATTCCATAGAAATCATCCTCTCCATCCCTTTCCTTCACTTCTGCTTTTCTCCTACATCTGTGACTTCCATTCAATTTATTTCACTGTTTTTCTTCCCTACTCACCTCTTTCATATTCATATTAACCAGGGCCCAACAATGATCCTGTCCTTTTCCCCCCTCTTTTACTCATTTGCCCTGCATACCTCATCGAAACTGGTGCTGATTGCCTGAATGCTTATTTTAATCATTTTCATATAGGTTATGAACCAACATTAGAAGTCATACCTATTACTGAGAGTAATAAGGTGCATCAGCAACTCATGCCTGACCTCAGTCCTTTCCAGAACACTTCTCTACCACTCTTGCTATTCAGTACTCATTTTGTCAAGACTTCAGCTATTAATTGTTCAGTCAATAGAGCTAGTCTTTTTCTTTATCTTGTACCAAATAAGTATATTTTACCCCAAAGTCTTTTAACTGTGATTTTTGTGCCAGATATAATCTATATATACTTAAATAAACATGCTTGTAAACTCCATAAATAGTAATTAATCTCCATGAGCATAATCAACATCAGGAACTACTGAAGGATTACTTAAGCTTTATGGGAGGTTAACATATAGCTACATAACTGATAAGGTTGAAGATATCAGTAATACTTTACTGTCTTATATTGTATTCAGAATTAAATTTTAGGAAAAAATAGGCTTTATCTGCCCTTTTTAATAGTATGTGGCATGTGAGGATGTCTTCTCCACTTACCATAGACAGGAAGTCCTGCTAGATCATTTAGCTGTCAAATCTACCTTGCCTTCATATTTCAAAGTACAGAAGTATGCAACGTGTGGAGATTTGTTTTTAACAATTATAATAACTGTATAAAAATGAATCAACATATTAGTGGATTCTTAGAAATTTGACCTTTCTTCATGAAAAAGAAAGGCCATAAGAAAGTCTGTGTGTATTAGTCATGTTGGCACATTGACACATTAATCTATAGCACTTAAAGAATAAAAGCCTAGGTATCTCAGCATTCTGGTACCAGTTTAAGGATTACAACTTTCAAGATTATAATATTATAATATATATGATATATATATTCTAAAATATCAAGATATCTTTTTTAAAAAATATTTTATTTATTCATGAGAGAGATGCACAGAGAGAGGCAGAGGGACACAGACAAAGGGAGAAGCAGGCTCCCTGCAGGGAGCCCAATGTAGGACTCCATCTCGGGTCTTCAGGATCACAACCTAAGCCGAAGGCAGATGCTCAACCACTGAGCCACGCAGGCACCCAATATCCAGATATCTTATAGCAAATGACTTAACATTTATCTTAGCTGTTGATGTGCTGTGGAAAGGAAGCAAAAAAAAAAATAGAATATTTATCAGAAACATTCTCTTCACATGTCTTATTTTGTCCCTTGCAAAAATAGCATGGCAGAGAAAGCATTTATTTTAATTTTGAGTGACTAATAAGCTTTGCTTTTTCAAGCCTTGAACTATTTTTCAAATTTTACTATAAGAATACCTCTATTTATCTTAGCCTTTAAGCACTTGTACATTGAAAATACATAAATCATCTGAGAACAAATAAAACAACTGCAGCCCAGCAGAAACTCAAGGAAATAAAAGCATTGTTTTAAAGACTAACACACAAAATCTCTATTGGACTGGAAGTAGAAAGAAACATAGACTTCTTCCTTTCATCAAAACTGAGTTATGTGTGAAGGGACCACAGTATAATGGCTACAGAAGGTTTTATCTATCATGAAGGAGAATAAGAATCAATATATTCTACAAGACTTTAGAGATCACATTCTGACTGGCATTCAAAAAGTAGTTGGGGTACAGGAAAATTGCCTGAAGAAAGATAACACTAAATCTTGATAAGAGGTCCAGGATACCCTTTATTTTAATATCCTTATCAAGTGTGTTGTGCTTTTTTCCTTACCTCAGAATTAAATAAAAGGTCTTATTTGTAATGGCCTTGATTTTATTTTCTGTCTTAAACTCTTTGCTGGAAAAGGAACCATCAATCAGGAAATTATTTTTAAAGTTACAAACATTATCATTGTATATTTCAGTGATATATTTTAATATCACAAATATTAGATGGGATAAACATGACCTTTGTAGCATTTCACATTCCTTTCCCCAAGATATCAGAAAATACCTAAAGAACTTTCATTCTCACTCTCCCCATTAGTTCTGATTTTCTACCTGTTTTTGATTATTTGTCCAGACTTACTGTATTTCCTTTACCTTTAGCTCAGATTTGACCCAAATGATAACAACATCCTTTCCTGTATCAGTCCCATAGCTAAGTTTCCAAATCACCCATGCCTGTATCCTCTAAATTTTATTTTATTTTACTTTATTTTTTAAGATTTTATTTATTTATTTATGAGAGACAGAGAGAGAGAGAGGCAGAGACACAGGCAAAGGGAGAAGCAGACTCCATGCAGGGAGCCTGATGTGGGACTCGATCCTAGGACTCTAGGATCACCCCCTTAGCCGAAGGCAGGCGCTCAACCACTGAGCCACCCAGGCGTCCCTCTAAATTTTAATTGTACTTAAAAATGTAAGATCATTGGCCTACAAGGAACATACTTCAATATAATAAAGGCCATATGTAAAAAACCCACAGCCAACATCATACTCAATGGTGAAAAGCTGAGAGCTTTTTCCCTAAGGATATAGATAAGGATATAAGGAATAATACCAGGATATCAACTCTCAGCATTTTTATTTAACATAATACTGAAAGTTCTAGCCACAGAAATTAGACAGCAAAAAGAAATAAAAGGCATCCAAATTGGTAAGGAAGAAGTAAAACTTTCACAATTTACAGATGACATGTTACTATATATAGAAAGCCCCAAAGACTCCACTGAAAAACTCCTAGAAATGATTAACAAATTCAATAGAGTGGCAGGATAAAAGTTAGTGTACAAAAATCTCTTGCATTTTATACACCAGTAATGAAACAGCAGGAAGAGAAATTAAGAAAATAATGCCATTTACAGTTGTACTCAAAACAAAAAAATATCAAGGAATAAACGTAACCAAAGAAGTGAAGTAATTATGCTCTGAAAACTATAAAATATTGATAAAAGAAATTGAAGATGGTGCAAAGGGAAAGATGACATGTGCATGGATTGGAAGAACAAATGTTATCAAAATGTCTATACAACTTAAAGAAATCTACACATTTAATGCAATCCTTAACAAAATACTATAGCATTTTTCACAGTACTAGAACAAACACTCCTAAAACTTGTATAGAACCACAAAAGACCCCAAGTAGCCAAAGATATCTTGAAAAAGAAAAGCAAAAATGGAAGTATCACAATTCCAGACTTCAAGTTATATTACAAAGACCTAGTAATCAAAACAGTATGGTACTGTCACAAAAATAGACACAAGATCAATGGTACAGAATAGAAAACTCAGAAATAAACCCAAAACTCTATGGTCATATAATCTTCAACAAATGAAGAATGAATATAAAATGGGAAAAAAGTTTCCTCAACAAATGGCATTGGGAAAACTGGTTAGCTCCATGCAAAAGAATGAGACTGGCCCATTTTCTTACACCAAAACACAAAGACAAACTCAAAATGGTTTAAGGACCTAAATGTGAGATCTGAAAACATAAAAATCCTAGAAGAGAGCACAGGCAGTAATTTCTCTAGCATCAGCCATAACATCTTTCTATATGTCTCCTGAGGCAAGGGAAATAAAAGCACAAATCAACTACTGGGACTAGATTAAAAACAAACAAACAAACAAACAAATAAACAAAAACCTAAAAAAAACAAACAAAACTTCTGCATATCAAAGGAAAAAAATCAACAAAACTAAAAGGCAACCTACAGAATGAGAGATTTTTGCAAGTAACGTATCCAATAAAGGGTCAGTATCCAAAACATATAAAGAAGTGATACAACTCAAAAAAAATAAAAGAAGTGATACAACTCAACACTCATAAAACAAATAATCCAATGTAAAAATGGGCAGAAAACATGAGCATACATTTGTCCAAAGAAAACATCCAAATAATCAACAGACACATGAAAATATGCTCAACATCACTTGTCATCAGGGAAATGGAACTTAAAACCACAATAAGACATTACATTACACCTGCCAGAATGGCTAGCGTGAAATATACCAGAAACTACAAATGTTGTCAAAGATTTAGGGAAAAAGGAACCCTCACACCTGTTGGTGGGAATGCAAAGTGGTGCAACACTACAGATGACAGTATTTTTAAAAAAGAAGATAGAATGGAGGTTTCTCAAAAAATTAAAACTTGATCCACCACAATCTAGTAATTGCACTACTTGATATTTACCCCCAAAATACAAAAACACTAATTCAAAGGGATACATGCATCCCTATGTTTATTGCAGCATCATTTACAATTGCCAAACTATGGAGGCAACCCAAGTTTTCATGGATAGATGAATGAATAAAGAAGTGGCACATATACAAAATGGAGTATTATTTAGGTATAAAAAATAAAGAAAACTTCCCATTTGTAATAACATGAGTAGAGCTAGAAATTATTAAGCAAAATAAATAAATTAGAGAAAGACAAACACCATATGTTCTCACTCACATGTGGAATTTAAGAAATAAAACTAAGAGCAAAAAAAGAAAAAGAGAGAGAAAGAGAGAAACCAAGAAATAGATTCTGATGGTTACCAGAGTGGGGGTAGATGGGGACATGTGTGAAGTAGGTGATAGGGTTTAAAGAGTACATTTATCATGATGAAAAATAAATAAACAAATAAATAAAAAGGGAAAGGCTTTGGGAAAGGCTTGACTAATCATAACAAACAGAAAAAAAAAATCACACATCTCTGTTCTTTGAAGTCTCTTTGGCTATTCCACCACTGAGGCTATCACTCATAATGATAGTCCCAAGTTTTCCAAAATAAACCCAAGTCATTAGCTCTGTTTTTATTTTCCATTTCTCTCTTACTGCTCTTTCCCCCACCTAATGGTGCTGGGATCACTTTGCAGAACAATTCACCTCAGCTTAGCTCCAGTTCTTAAATTCAGCAAAAAAAGTCTGCATTTGCATATCCTAAATCTTTTCAAATACTTAACTGATCCAGAATGATCTTTTTCTATCTTCCATTAAAGGATTAGCAAACCTTAAAAAGTAGTCTTTTAAAATAGAAGTGTTTTCCTTTGGCACATAAAAAAGCAAATGTTTCCACTTTTTAAAAAACGAGTTTTGCAAACCAGTATCTTGAATTAGTTTAATTCACAATATCCTAAAATACAGGTATTAGTATTCTCATTTAAGAAGTAAGCAAACAAAGATTGGCAGAGATTGCTAAATGTGCCCAAATTTCTCCCAGGTAGCAGGTGTTTGGATTTGAATTCCTATAGCTATCAGTCCAACCACTGGATTTCTCTAAGGACATTTAATCCAGAAGGAGATTTTTCAAGCCAATTTTTTTTATTTATATAAAAGTAATTGTATGTTCTACTCAGAAAATCTGCAGGATTATGTACTGAAGAGGGCATGAAGTGGAATTAAATTATAAAATCTAAAGAGTTAAATTGAAACTGAAATATAAAACAGTTTTGAGAGAATGATGGTGCATAACTTAATCTACTCCCTGAATGTTTCAATATGATGAAATGATTTATTAAATGAAATGTATGTGTGATCGGGGTAGGGTCTTCCAGAATAGACAAGGGAAATCTCGGGTCTTTTGGTTCTTCTTACATTCCAACTTAGTTGGAAAACTGACTCCTTAAACTCTTAACCACTATGTGATGCTGCCTCATATAATTTTAAATGAAGCACATGGCTCCAATAAATGCTGAAAAACACTTAAAGACCCACTACGGAAAAAATATTAAAGAGGTAATGACTTGTTAAAAAGTTGATGAGAGTGAAGTTTATTGATTTTGTGTGCATGGATGTATGCAAAGCCATAGTTGCTGATTTTAAAACAACTCCCTGTAAATCATGAGATGATTGTTGAACAACTCTGTCCTCTTGTAGTATGTTATATAGTGTAAGGAGAAGAGTCACATTTTTGAAGTCAGACAGGTCTAGATTTGAGTCCTACCTTTTCTGCTCTTGGATGAAGCAGTATAAACAAATTAGTGCAATGTGACTCTTGTTTCTTTATCCATAAGCCTGTGGATGGCAATTGGTGAGTAGTGAGATCTCATTGTGGTACTAATGATGGTGAATTTTTTCCATCTGTTTAGTCCCATACTCTATATCTTCTTTGATTAAGTGTTCAAATGTTCATTTATTTTTTTTAAATGAATATTTTCCTTATTATTGATTTTGGAAATTATTTGTCTTAGATACAAAACCTTTATCAAATATATGATTTGTCTAAATTTTCTCACAGTGGCTTGTCTTTTCAATTTCTTAACATCAACATTTAAAGAGTAGACATTATTAATTTTGATAAATTCCAATTTGTCAACTTGTTCTTTTATGGCTTGTGCAACTTCTTGCTCAATCACTCTTATTACTATCTATAGTATGGACCAATATGACATTTTGTGAAGTGTCCTGAAGGCCTATGTTATGGACTATATTATGACAGAGGGTAGGAGTGTCAACTTAGCAAAATGTTCATGTAATCCATTCCAAATTCATGTAAAATGCTTCTTAATCCTCCTTTTTAATAGGTATATAAAAGACTATTTCTGTCAGACCTGTGGCCATGGCATGTTCCTGAGATAATGTTAATTTGCCCTAGTAAAGATATTACATTTAGCACAATAGCTACAATTGGGTTACTGTAAGAAAATTCAGGAAAATCTGAGGATTCAAGGTTTTTAAGTTCATAATGTCAGGATTCTACTTCTTCCTTACAGGATCCTGACATAGGGTTAGGAGCCTCCTGACCTTAAAATGTAATGTCTTCTCAGACTCTGCTACTCTTATGATTGCATTTTGGGTTGATCATCAACTTGTTCTGCATTCCTTCTGTAAATATTTAAAATATTGACTCTCTTTGTATACCCCCAAAGTCTTTTTATTTTCATCCTTTGCAGTTAGTTGGTGATTAATCACTCAGTCTTTTATTTTCTTCCTCCAAATCTCTAATTGTTTCTAGAAAAAAAAAACACTTAATTTTCTAAGTCTCATATTATTATTTACTTTCCCTTCCCAAATGTCTGGCACATAGTACCCATCAATACACTCTTGGTATCCTCTTCTGATTCACCACTATGTAACTATTAACAAGGGCACTATTACTGCTTAACAGGTTATTATCGATGTTTGCTTCACACCAGTGTTAGGACCCTCACTGCCCATTGGCCAGTTGGTGATAGAGCCCTATAATCCAATTTCATAGTCAACTTCCTTGGATCACTGCTAGCACCAAGTATCTTAAATGGAGTGAGTAGGAAACAGACTGTGAGAAAGATATCTACATGCAGGAATTTTGAGAAGTGTTCTTCAAAACATCTGTAAAGGATGGAAGGAAGATTGGGCAGAGGAAGAAATTTAACTGTAATGTAGCAACAACAAAGATCCAGTGGAGCCTATGGGGAGCTCTGATCTTTAGGTCAGGTGTTTATTAATTTATTTAAAAATAATAATAATAATAGGGCAGCCTGGGTGGCTCAGCAGTTTAGCGCCATCTTCAGCTCAGGGCGAGATCCTGGAGACCCGAGATCAAGTCCCACTTCAGGCTCTCTGCGTGGACCCTGCTTTTCCCCTCTGCCTGTGTCTCTGCCTCTCTCTCTCTCTTTCTCTCTCTCTCTTTGTGTGTGTATCTCTCATGAATAAATACATTAAATTTTTAAAATAATAATAAACCAATTATGTTAAACAAGTGTTTTCATGAAAAGTAACTATATTTTGAAGACAAAAGATTTAATGAGAAGAGTGGCATTTTGGATAATTTTGCAAATGTCTTTAATTTCTGGTTCAACAGAGAAGAGCTGGTGTGAATCTATTGCCATTTGACATGTCATGTAACTTCTGGAAATTTCCATTGCAAATTCATGAAAGAATGGCAGTGAAAAAGTCAGATAATATTCTAGTATTCTATGAAAAATGTTTTGGATTTTGGAGACTGTCAGGGGGCCATGGACCATACTTGGAAAACCACTGCATTATATCATGCTCTGAAAATGAATGCAGTTGTTATTGTTAGTCTTAAAAAAAATATATCCTCTTAGTCTACCTTTCTTGATCCTGACATCTGGTTGGGTTAATGGATTTATGGAGGTCATTAGAGATGTTTCCAAATATTCTGATTCTCTTCTCCATCTAGGCACAATTAGACTAGTATTATTCTGTCCCCTTTGAAGTTAAGTGTAGATATATAACTTCCCTTAACTAATAAAATTCAGTTTGAGTATCGTGTGTTGCTTTCTAGGGAAGTTGAGGGGACGGTATGCAATCTCCTGCACTCTGTTTTTACTGCCTTGAGTTTCTGAGTGTTGACAATGAGCAGAACCCACATTGATGCACATATAAGTCACTGAGATTGTGTCGGCATCTGTTATGATAGAATAACCCATCCAATACTAGCTAAAGCGTTCCCCCGCCCCCTTCTCTATATGTGTCTATCATTTTGTCTCTCCCTGTTCCTCAGCTCCACAAGTATAGCTCAACATTTTTTCCAATGTTTTAGATCTGGGCCCAGTCAGACTTGAATCTAAGCTAAATATGGCTGTGAATGTAGTATTGTGAACTTTAACTTGTGCAGTACTTAGTGAAGTAATGCTTTATTTCCCATTAAGCTCTTCACATCTTGGAGATTTACTTACCTGGAAAGTCAAAGGAAATTGGTAAGGGGTGATTGTCAGAAAAGGAATGGGGCATTCTTTGTACATGCATGTAATACCATCAAATTAATACCTTCAAAATCTAACCTCGGTTCTAACATTAGACTTTTAGTAACTGTTCAGAAAGGACAATCATGCCATATGTTAATGTCTGAATAGTTTGTGTCTTGTATTTGTAAATAGGCATATGTTATAAGTGATTGTGTTACAATAAATGAAGAAGTGCTGGGTTTTCTACAGTTTAAGGCCAAAAATATATAGAAAACACCTTATAAGAAATGTTCTGGTAAATGACAAAATCTTTTAAAGTTTTAGAATTATTCCCCAAATGAATGAGAACATACACTGTTTGTCCTTCTCCGGTTACTGTGGCCAAGTTCAAAAAGGGTGTTGCCTGAGTTCTCCTCTGGGATTTTGATGGAATCTTGTCTCACATTTAGATCTTTCTCATTCATTTGGGGAATATGAATAATAGTGAAAGGGAATATAAGGGAAGGGAGAAGAAATGTGTGAGAAATATCAGAAAGGGAGACAAAACATAAAGACTTCTAACTCTGGGAAATGAACTGGGGGTGGTGGAGGGGGAGGAGGGCGGGGGGTGGGGGTGAATGGGTGACGGGCACTGAGGGGGACACTTGACGGGATGAGCACTGGGTGTTATTCTGTATGTTGGTAAATTGAACACCAATAAAAATTAATTTATATATAAAAAAAAAAGAATCAGGCATTCAACCAACTGAGCCACCCAGGCGCCCCCGTATACTTTAAATAGCTGTATAATATGGTATATGAACTTTATTCCAATAAAGCTGCTGCTTTTAAAAAAAAATAAAGTTTTAGAATTATAAATCAGTGATTGGAGATGGTAATTCTGTTGCTATTGCCTTTGTGTGAAAGTTACTAATGCATGAGGAACCTAGTGGCAACAGATCCCATCTACTCTGTGACTGTGAGAGAGAGAGAAAGATAAATGCCACAATGCAACCTTTCTTACATACTTAAAATTGAGTTTCCAAAGACAAATACAGTAGGAAGCAGGTACCTACATCCTGATATGATATACTTAGAATATATAGTCTGGTGTTGGCAGAAGATTGTGAAATTAATTTAAATTAAATTAATTAATTAATTTAGTCAGTATTAGCCCATGAATGACCTTGTAGGTATATAAAATAAGGCAAAGTATTAGTTGAGCAGTTGAAAAGCCAAGAGTAGTGCTTTCTTTGAAGTAAGATGTTTTTAGGTTCAGCTTCTAAACTTTCACATGAAGGATAATTCTTTCTTGTTTCAGGGATCCAAGAGGATCACCTGAAGAATCTGATGTATATCCCCTGAAGTGTGAGGGACTGGTAGCTGACACATCCTGAAAAACTGGATGGTTGGAGCCAGTAGTTAAGCCACCCTGACATAGCAAAGTAAAGATTTCTGTTTTCAGAGTAAAAGACAATATCTGGTTGCATTCATCTCCAACATAAACATGATGTGTTCCCAGAACAGGCAGCTGTACCAGGCCACCCTGAATGGAATTCTCCCCAAGAGTACAGTGGAAGGGACAGGTGAGTTCACCAGAGAGGAATTTCAGAAACCAGGTAGAAGAAAAAGAAATTACGAGGGGCCAGAGGAAGCACGGTTTGCTTCAAAGAACTGTAAAAGAGGAAGAGGAGAAAAGGTCCTCAAAGAAACATCCCCTCCTCCCCCAGTGTTAGAGATAAACATTAGGATCTCCATACCCAGAAGAAACCACTGCAGGAGTCAATATGACAGTTCTTGATGTAGGAAGAGATTGAAGGAGAAAGAGAGAAGGGCTCTTAGCATCCTCTCCACCCACAGATGTACAAGACTAAAATGGACTGCAGCAGAGCAGAGAAGTACCAAATTGGAGAAAAGTCTGCAGGTTTGACACTACACTGGATGGCTATTCTTTAATCTATCCCAAAAAGGAGACAATTTATTTACTTTTTAAAAATGACGAATGACCGGGATTTCATCCAGGGACAGAGAAAAATGAATGCAGAGGGAAGGTTTATAAGGGCAATGGTGAGGGCAAAAATAATATGGTTGCTCCTGCCCAAACAGGCAGGGTAAATAAAGGCATATGGCTTAACATCCTCTTAGAAATCCTTTCTTTTTAAAAGCAATAAAATTATTAATTTCATTCCAGGCTAAGAATGAACACCAGCATTTTTGTTTATTTTCTTTAACTTTTAACTAGATCATTGACAAAAGTTTCAGACTTCCTTTTATGGAATATCTACCAGAAAATTTTTTTTTATCATTTTAACTGTGCTTTGACTTATTAACTCCTAAGTCTATAAATAGTTGTCACAGCTAGCTTTAAAATTTTGTAAATCAATAGTACTTTGGGCTAAAATAATATATTTTTATATTCATTTTTTGAGATGCATTCAGAATCTAAAAATTTCAGTTTGGGCCCAGTTTACCTTATTTAAGAAGATTTCAGTTTTGACCTTTTTATTTTCCACTAGGATAGTGGATTTTTATGCTACTGTCCTGTGTTATATATTTTGAGCCTCTTATCACCCGAGTTCCTTTTTTGATATCCTATAATTGGTATCATTCAGTTAGTAGGAGTGAGGGAGAGAAATCTAATAGAAAGAGATTGCAATGAAAGGAAATTAGTCCTTAACATAAAGATGCTTTATCTTTTTCCACATCATTTGATGAAGTATTCTAAAATTCAGGCAATAATCCAGAATAAAGGCAATTCATAACCTATACATAGAATCAAGGAACATTTTCTTCTCTCCAAATACTGCTCTTAAAAATGCTATTTCTATGTTCTGTCCCATTTAGGTTCTTTGTGGATGTTTTGAATTAGTAGGGAGAATTAGCGAGGATACAGAGAAGTCATACTGTTTTTTTTTTTTTACCTCCATTGGCACTAATAAATCCTGTTGTGTGCAAATGACCTTAAAATTCTCTATGCAATTAGCTTTCCATTTTACCTTGAATGTTTTAGTGCAGATTGTTAGCTAATCAAGCTGGGAAATTGAAATAGAGTATACACAAAATTGTTTATGAGTAATATTATAAACAAGCAGGGCAGATAGTACTGTATCTATTTTACTGCTATAATAAAGTAAGCAGTGATATCAAGCATTGTATCCATTTAGGTGTAATTGTACAAATTGCTAACTAATCAGATGAGAAACACAATACCTGAAAGACCAATGTTCTTTCTATACGCTATTATCTTTGTGTATTTAGCTATATGTGTAAAGAGTTTTAAGCCTTCAACACAAAGAATATGTGAATACAGATGTACTTTTAAAAGCATTTTGATGTAATGTGAATTCACATTTTTTTTGTTTTGAATTTTTTGGCAATAAAAGGTCTTGGGTGCTTCTTTAAAAATGCAAACTTGGACAAATGCATAATATTTGAACAAAACTCTATCAAGCCAGATGCATTTATTAGCTGAAAGGATTTTGATATGCTCTACACAGCAAGACTCAACTAGAACTGCACAAGTCTGGCAGAAAGACATGTGGATTTTTAAAGAAGGCTGAACATTTATGAACATAGGAATAAATGATATACTTTTAATTTTTTGGGTAAGTTTAAAAACTTTCTACACGTTTTGTCTCAGGTTTTATAAATCCTAATGAATATTCAACAGTGCATAATCTTTCTTGTCTGTGAACATTTCTATTACAAGAAAGCTTTAAGACACATAATAACAAACACAAATTAAGATTGTGTCCTTAGAATAATTCATTTTATTGTTTCTGTCTACTCTTTTTTTATTGAGGTATAATTGATATACAATATTAGTTTTCAGTATACAACATATTTATTCAACATTTGTATAAGTTTATATGTTGTGAAATGATCTCTACAATAAAGCCAGTTACCATCTGCCACATATGAAATTAATATAATATTGTTAATTCTATTCTCTGTGTTGTAGTTTATATCCAATGACTAAATTATTTCATAACTGTACTTCTTGATCCCCTTCAACCATTTCACCCCCAACCCAAACTGTTCGCCTATGGAAACCACCAGTCTTTATCTGTATCTGTGATTATAGGTTTTCTTTTGTTTTTTTTTTTTTGTTTGTTTGTTTCGTTTTTAAATTACACATATAAGTGAAATCATGCAGTATTTGTCTTCCTCTGACTTACTTCACTTAGCAAAGTACCCTCAAGGTCTATCCAGGTTATCAGAAATGGCAGGGTTTCTTGTTCTTTTTAATGATTTGTATTCTAGTGTGTGTGGGGGCGGGGGGAGTACATCTTCTTTATTTATCTATTTATCCATTGATAGACCTATACGTTTTTTCCATTCTTGATATCTTGGCTATTGTAAATAATGCTGAAATAAACATGGATATATATATAGTGTGTATATATATATATATATATATATTGAATATATATATATATTCAAATTAGTGTTTTCATTCTCTGTGAATAGACACCTGGTAGTGGAATTGCTGGACCACATATGGTAATTATTTTTTAAATTTATTGAGGAACCTCCATACTGTTACCCTTAGTGGTCACATCAATTTATATTCCCGCCAACAGTGCATCGGGGTTTTCTTTTCTCTACATCCACACCAACACTTGTTACTTCTTGTCTTTTTGATACTAGCCATTCTTACTGATGTGAGGTGGTATTTCCCTGTGGTTTTTATTTGCATTTCCCTGATAATGAGTAACATAGAACATCTTTTCATGTGTCTGTTGGCCATCTGTGTGTTTTCCTTGAAAAGACTTTATTCATATCATCTGACCATTTTTATCTGATTTTTTCATAATTGTTGCTGTTATTGAGTTTTGAAAATTCTTTATATATTTTGGATATTAACCCCTTATCCAATGTGTTTTGAGAATATTTTCTCTGATTCAGTTGATTGCCTTTTCATTTTGTTGATGGTTTCCTTCACCGTTCAGAGGCTTTTTAGTTTGATGTAGTCCCACTTGCTAACATAGCTTTTGTTTTCCTTGTCTTTAGAATTGTATCAAAAAAAAAATTTCTCACACAAATGTCAATTTTCTTACCTGTTTTTTTCTATGGGTTTTATAGTTTCAGGTCTCAAATTCAAGTCTTTACTCCTTTTTGAGTTTATTTTGTGTATAAAGTAAAATCATGGTCCTGTTTCATCAATACCATTTATTGAAAAACTGTTCTTTTATCAATGTATACTCTTGCCTTTAACTGACCACAAATGGGAGGGTTTATATCTGAGCTCTCTATTATGTTCCATTGACCAATGTGTCTCTTTTTATGATAATTTTATACTGTTTTGATCACTATAGCTTTGGTTATCAAATTTGTTGTCCAACAGGCTATCCAATTTGTTAACATATTCTTGTTCATACTAGTCTCTGATATTTCTTTGGATTTCCGTGTTATTAACTATAAATTCTCCTCTTTCATTTCTAATTTTATCTCTCTAGGCCCTCTTTTCTGATGAATTTAGCTAAAGATTTGCCAATTATGTTTATCCTTTCAAAGAACTGGCTCTTAGTTTCACTGATCTTTTCTATTATCTTTTTTTTTTAAATATTTTATTTATCTATTCATGAGAGACACAGAGAGAGAGGGAGAGACACAGGCAGAGCGAGAAGCAGGCTCCATGCAAGGAGCCCCATGCAGGACTCCTCCCTGGACTCCAGGATCAGGCCATAGGCCAAAGGCTGGCGCTAAACCACTGAGCCACCCAGGGATCCCCCTCTATTGTCTTTCCAATCTCTATTAGTTTATATCTTATCCGAGCTTTATTACATCCTTTCTTCTACTAACTATATAGGCTTTGTTTCTTCTTCTTTTTCTGGTTGCTTAATGTGTACAGTTAAATTGTTTCTCTTATTTCTTGAGGCCGTGTACAAACACATTGGTGTACATTGTTATAATATTCTTTCTTAGAACTACTTTTACTGCATTCCATAGATTTCAGTATGTTGTATTTCTGAATTTCATTTCTGAATTTCTGTATTTCATTTAACTCTAGATATCTTCTCCTTTGACTTCTTATAACACATAGGTTGTTCAATAACATGTTTAATTTCCATGGGTTTATAATTTTTCCAATTTTCTTCTTGTAATTTATTTCTAGTTTCATACAATTATGGTCAGAAAAGATGCTTGATATGATTTAAATTTTCTTGAATATATTGAGATTTGTCTTGTTTTCTAACATGTGATTTGTCCAGGAGAATATTCCACATACAGCTAAGAAGAATGTGTATTCTGTTGCTTTTGGATGGAGTGTTCTACCTATATCTTTTAAATCTATCTGGTCTACTGTGCTGTTTAAAGCCAATGTTTTACTGATTTTCTATCTGGACTATCTATCCATTGATATAATTGAGGTGTTAAACTTCCCTACAGTCTATAGTTTATAGTTTAGAATTCACTCTTGGTGTTGTATATTTTATGAGTTTGGACAAATGTATGATGACATATATCCACCCTAGAACCTTACAGAGTATTTTTATTGCCCTTAAAAGCATCAGTGTTCCACTTATTCAACTCTGCTTCCATTCACAACTCTTGGCAACCACCGACCATTTTAGTCTCTCCATAGTTTTGCCTTTTGCTGAATGTTATATAGTTGGAATCATACTGCTAGTAGTCTTTAGAGTTGGGCTTCTTTCACTTAGTAATATGCACTTAAGTTTCTTCCATTTCTTTTATGGTTCGATAACTTATATTTTTAGTGCTGAATAATATTCCATTGTCTGGATGTACCATGTTTATTTATCCATTCCCCTATCGAAGGACAATGGTTGCTTCTAAGTTTTAGCAATTATGAAAAATGCTGCTACAAACAGAGGTATACAGATCATTGTGTGGTCATCAGTTTTCAACTCCTTTTTTTTTCTTTTTTTTTTTTTTTTTTTTTTTAGTTTTCAACTCCTTAAGGAAGAAACCAAAAAGTGCAATTGCTGGATTCTATGGTAAAAATAGGCTTAGTTTTGTGAGAAACTGCCAAGCTGTCTTCCAAATTGGCTGTGCCATTTTTCATTACCAACAGCAGTAAATAAGAATTCCTGTTGTTCTATATCCTCACCAGCATTTGGTATTGTCATTTTGATGGGGTATAGTGGTATTTCATTGTTTTAATTTGGTTTGCTTGTGGCATTTTCTGTGGAGTTTTCTTGTTTATTTTAAAGAATTTATTTTTTTAATTTCATAAAGGGGTGGGAGAAGAGCAGAGGGAAAAGGAGAATAAGACTCTCTCGTGAGAACAGACTTCATGCTGAGCACAGAGCCCACGTGCGGGACTTGATCCCACAACCAGAGATCATGATGAGCCAAAATCAAGAGTCAGATGCTCAATTGACTGAGCCACCCAGATGCCCCAATTTGGTTTGCTTTTGACTTGGTTATAGACACACTTTTGCCTTAGCCATGTACATATATGGGTTGAAATATGTTAATTCGTAAGATAATTTAGGATACAAGTATGATTTATAATGTGGCTTTCTTGTAAATTTCAGGGTGATTCTAACTGGCATAAACTAAGACTCAAAACTGTGCATTAGGTCAGAATCACAGCTTATTAAGTTGGAAGAGTTTCCCATAAAGCCAGGGGCTCATGTAAAACTGAGTTATGCTTTGGTTCTTAAGTTCTTGGGCTTAGCTTCAGTGAATAAAAATGAATAATCTTGCAACAAGTTGCATGTCAAATGATAGCTTTCATCTTTTTAAAATATCTTAGATAATTATTATCAAGTTTAATGAGCTTTCTGGTGAAAAAATATGGTAAAAATGATGAAAATGGGCTGGACAGATATCTCAGTTAAAATGTGAATCAATATGGTATAATTTGGTCAGGGCAACCAACTTTAAGAAACTAAACTTCAAAATCTAGGTTTGATTGGAATCAGTGTTTGATTCAAGGGGTACTTTTTAGTCATTAGCAACTTCTATTTTGTATTCATAGATACTCTGTTGCTTATAGAGAGTTGTCATACTTGAAATCTAGAATTTTAAGTTTTACAAATTTTTAAGATATTTCTCAGGAAAAAAAGTAATTTTAATTGACATGTCCATTAAGGAACACCATTTTTTCCAAATTTATATAGTACTATTGCAGTATCTAATAAACACTTTAAAGAATATACATTAATATTATTATATTTTTAGTTAGGTTCTTATTCCATTAACAGGGAAATTGAGATGTGGAGACTGGAGTAAAATCCCCAGATAAAATCATATTGAGTTTGGAATTTCCCACACCAATGCTTAATCTACTCATATAAATTTTCTTTGCTTATCTATTATGAGGCTAGAAGATGAGTACAGATATTCTCTTTTATATTATTTCTCTTATCATTTGGTTGTTATTTTTCCCTGCCAGTGTTAATAATAGAAAAAAAAAGATTTCTTAAACAATAAATTGTTTTTTCTATCATAAATTTGTTTGCATATCCTTGTCTTTTGTAATAGGAATCTCAGTGTTGCTTTTCAAGGTTCGCTTGTGTTGTAATTTTTAACTTACATTGTATTGTTGAAATTCCTTTCCTGCTTTCTCACTTTTCCTGGGTGCCTTAACAATAGGATGTGAAGGGATTCCTGGGTGGTGTGGCAGTTTGGCGCCTTCCTTTGGCTCAGGGCCCGATCCTGGGGTCCGGGATCGAGTCCCACATTGGGCTCCCGGCATGGAGCCTACTTCTCCCTCTTCTTGTGTCTCTGCCTCTCTCTCTGTGTGTGTCTATCATGAATAAATAGATAAATAATAAATAAATAACGCTATCTTAAAAAAAAAGAATAGGATGTGATCATCATCCTACCAATTAGCATTCATTCCAAGTACTTCTAGAAAATTTTAAGTGGAAACTTCAAAGTTGAAACTCACAGCTTCTCTCATCTTTCTCTATAGCAAAATCTTGAAGGAATGGTCACTTGCAATATGGATTAAGTTAATCAAGTTGGATTAAGGACGTTTTTCTTAAGATTTTTTTCCCTAAGAAATGGGTACTTTAACTTGTCCTCGCCCTGAATATCTGGAAAATCTGAACTATCATCCAGGTGAACAATGACTTACAAATAATATGTAGGCCTCTATGTTGGAAAATTCCAGGTGAAAAATGACTTACAAATAATATGTAGTCCTCTATGTTGGATATTGAATTATATCTTTGTTGATAAGAGTATAAGCAAAAAGAAATATCTTGGTATCTCTACAATTACTTCAAAACAAGAGGATAAGAATGATGAGAAAAAGGTTATACTTCTAAAGAAAGACTATCAAGGCTGAAGAAGATAATGACAGAAAATTGTTTGCATCCCCAAAAAGCTTGAAAAATAATAACAAATGAAAAATCATAAGAAGAAATGGGACTGAGATTAAAAGAGGGGTATATGATATAAGAAAGTATTTTAAAACTAAAGAGATAATATCTGAGTGTGTATTAGAGGTAGAAAGAACAGACTTGATTCTAAAAAAAAATCAAATGTGTAATTAAGACCATCTCTAAAAATGTAATTGAAAGTAATATGATGAGAACAATGAGAGAAATGGTAAATTATGGTATGTACAATATGCAAATACATATTTTAGAAGGTTTCATGTACCTAAAGGAGCAAAAAGTGATATGTCAAAAACAATGATCAACAATATGATTGAAATGTAAAAGAAGAAAAGACTAAGAAATATATTAATAAACTAGTACAAAAATGGTTAGGTGTGTGAATGTCCAAAAATATTATAAACAAAACTTAAAGTCTTTATATGTCTGATAAAAGATGAAATATCTGGAATATGTAATAAGCTCTTGATGCCCAATCAACTGAAATTTGAAACAGAGGCCAATTATTATATGCATTTAATTTTGCACACACACCACAGCATAGTCATTGTATATTTGCATATATGTATAAGATAATCTTATAAATTATTGTAAAGTGATGAATTATTGACATGTAGGCGGCATTTTTTTCAAATTTTCTACAACAAAAATTGAATAATGTTATCATTCAAAAATATGTTTTTCTTTTTATGATAGGCCATTAACTGACTTATAGTTAAACTTGAAGAATTTACATTAGCAAAGTTATAATGAATATAAAGCAGTTTTTTTAAAGGTTAATCTACTTACTCCCATTCAATCAGAGTTTATTGGTATTTAGGTTTGCTTGTTTTTGTAAAGGTTTTTTTTTTTTGTTTGTTTGTTTGTTTGGCGTGGGGCAGATGATGTGGAATATGCATTCTTCCTGACTGTTTTAGCAAAAAGTTTTCTCACTCACAATGCTAGCTAAGCCTGGAAGATCCTCTAACTTATGTAAACATGACTTTTACTGAGTTTTTTTTTTTCCTCCCTTCTCACTTTTACAATTCTTTTGGCCATTTTACATTCTTTCTCCAAACTATCTTTCAATCAACTGATTTGGAAGAAAAAAGAAAAAGAAAAGAAAAGAAATGCTCAGAAAGCTTTCACCCACAGTACACATTTTCATGTGGTCCAGGCATCCAAACACTGAAGTTATCCATTAAGTGAAGCTCCAGGCAGGTGCCAGTCAAGATATTTTCATGCTTGATTGTTATGAGTAGCTCACAGGGCAATAGAGACTCTACTGAAATATACTGTAACCTTGGAGTCCTAGGGGCAGACTGTGAATACAATCTCTACATTTTTTCTTTCTCCATTTCAAAAACACCATGGCCACATTGTTACCCTTGTGAGAGAAAGACCAAAGGCATTATACAGAATTGCTGATTAACTGGAGGCCCAAGGAGATTCTGGAATAGGTGCTAGAGACACTGCAGGCAGCTAAATAAAGAGCAGTTGCACTAGTAGCTTTTCTGCAGGATGATTTCCAGTCTTGAAATACTCTTGAACTTGATTATCAAAGTCATTCTCTCTCAGAAATCTTGTCAAGGCATCTTGGCTATACCTGGATTGCCTGTGAATTTTGATGAACACGAAAGAAAAATGAAACAAATCACACAAGAAGAAAGCTATTGAATTTTGCCCACTTCACACTTTCAACATTTTTTTTTCTGCCAGTGTTTCCTTAAGCCTACCTAAAAGCTTGTAAGAAACATTTGTCTTAAGTTTCTGGTTTGTTACCTTCTGCTTCCAATTTTCCTGAGCATTTATTCAAGTGATAAATCCCTTTTCTATATTTTTTTCATTTCTATTATGTGTCACCTGGTAATGATATTACTTTTTCCAGCTGAAACAGCTAATCTCCTTAGCTCAGAAAGTAGACCCTTGATCTCCTGGTACTTCGTATCCCAAGAAAACCCAGTACAGGATTTGAATTCAGAGGAGAAACAGCTGCTGCATGATTAATTGATGAGGAAGATGAGAAATATTTATACACTACACAAGAGTTTATCACTGACACATACGCAAGGAGGAAATCACTTAGATTATTCAAGATGAATACACATCCCTTCCTCTTTGTATGGGTCATTCGGTCTGTAATTTCCTCTGCTTTTTAAGCTTTTCTATGGCAAACATATCAATGGCACATCACCGCAAAAATAGTTGTGGAGTAGCATCAATTTTAATGAACTAGAGTGCACAAGTAGGGCAATTTAAACACTACTGTTATGGGAGTGTCTTTACATAAGTTTTGTCTAAAGTCAGTTTGTCACAATGTAGTGTATCTTTTTGTTATAAAAAGTTTCTACTTCAAGGGGGGCTTGGGTGGCTCAGTGGGTTAAGCAGCTGCTTAGCAGCTGCTTTTGCAAAACTCAGGCCATGATCTCAGGGTCCTAGAATGAAGCCCCACATCCTGGGGGAAATCCCTGCTCAGTGAGGAGTCTACTTCTCCGTCTCCTTCTGCTCCTACCCCCACTCCTGTGCACCCTTTCTTTCAAATACATAAAATCTTTTTTTTTTTAAAGTTTCTACTTCGAAGTCATATTCAAATACTGTCAACAAGAATTAAGTCAGAAAAAGGTACAAAGACAAGATGTGATACTTTGATAATAAAAGCATAATGTTTGAATGTCAGTATTTTATCATATCCAAAAGGAAGTTGGAAGCAGGACTATGAAACTTTACTGACGTATTGTAAAAGGAGATTGATGACTCGCTAATGTGATAGTACGGTTACAGCCATTGTTCTTGCTTGCTTCCTCCTCTATGGATGGCTAAACTGCCTTATTCATTGTTAGCAATAAATATTTACTAGACATCCACAAGGTATCTGATATGTAGATATGGATTCATATAGCAGAAATGTGCCTTAAAATCTCCCTAATATATTTTGGAAAAGTTTAATGTAATTTTTAGAACTACTGCAATGTTAGACAACTTGAGTGTTTTTAATTACTCGGCTTATTTGGTATACCAAATAAAGTTTAGGTTAAATGGCAAGGAAAAGAGAAAAATATTCAGGAAAATAGATATTTAACTCCTTTAGGAAGGCAGATAACATGTAAAAAGAGCCCCCCTGCATTGGTACCTTTTTATTGTTGTTGTTTAAAATAAATCCTATACAAAGGGCATACATAATGCTGCACTCCCAGAGAGTAGGAAAACACAGGGCAACCACATATAATGAAAGATTCCTGACGAAGCACCTTCTTGTTTAGATCACATTAGCATTTGGTCTTGTCCCAGCCATTGTACAAGATAATTGAATTATTTAATTTGTAGCTGGATTGTTTTAGTTGTTCCTTCCATAGCTCATTACTGAATGGTACTTAACTTCCATAAGAATAATTTAAACAAAAATTTTATCTTTGCTTTACATTGAGCTGAAACTGGCTGCTCTCTACTGAGTAAATAAACAATCTAACACCTTAATCACTGTTGTTATCTGCCTAAAAATGCTCTGTGAACACCTCTGTGTTCTGCTACATATGTTACTTTTATTTTCTACAGTAATTTTAATTAGATTGGCATATGAGAAAGAAGTTACAGACTCTTCTTTGAGATGGCAGAGACTAGACACTAGCAATAGCTGTCTACCTGAATGCTGGAGAGCCTACACGGTTAGGATGAACGTGACACACACTGGAGAAAGCAGAATCAAGAGATTAACAGGACCCTGATATAGTTCTGATTATAATAGAAAAAGATTTTAGTGATTGTGTCAAAGTAAAATATGCAAAGCAGCTTTTCATTTGCAGACTATTCATTAGGTGGAAGACTTTCCCCTCTCTTTAGGAAATTCTATTAGTAGGGTACTAGCTCATAACCGAACCTAATAAAGACATCACTATTTTCAGTATTTTATACCAAAACAGAATTATGACATTTAAACTTTTTATTATTAGTTCAGGAAAGATTAGAGACAGTGAAAAAACTATAAGTAAAAACCTAAATTGGTAGTCATTTGAAATGAAGAATGACAGACTGATAAAATAATGATAAAACAATTACTACAGTTTAACATTAGCAAGCAGTAACATTGTCAATGGTTAAATTTTGTTATGTTTACAATTTCTCTTTTGACCATGATCATATATACTTTAAAAACTAGTATCCTGCAAATTAAGTTTTAATACTGTTTTCATTTCCTTGATATAAAAATTTTATTCACAGGGCTTAAAATAGGCAAAGATAGCAATATCCCCAGAAGTTTCCAAGGACAGATGAAATGAAAATAACAGGTCTGTTATTCAATTAAGTAAAACATAAAACTTATAACATTAATAGATCATTTAACTTTTTCATTTGAATAGTGCATTGGAATCTCATTCATTAAATTTTGACTGTAAGAATTTATTCAAAGAGTACCGTTCTGAAAATTATAAGAGTTGGTTGCATATCCACATCTCTTCTACCAGTGTAATTTACATTGATTAAAATGGGTATATTTTATGTTTTATGCTGCTGATTTTTTATGGTTTTGGAGCCAAAGTCCAATTTCCTTGGAAATAGAATTTTAGGTCAAATGTAGGTTAAACATGGACTCTAATTACCACTCTGCTCTTTCCTTTCATCTGGGTGGGGGAGGGAGAAACTCCATCCAGTAAACCAAGTCACATAAGTAACAGCCATATAAATGAGCCAGTCAAATTTCTTCTACAAGGGAGTATAACTATTTTGAAGTGGCGACTACCACCCCATAAGGAAGTATAGAAGGGTAAAATCCACCTGCAAACTAGCCTTCATGCCTTCAAGGCTTTATGTTTGATTCATGGATGATCCTCTTATCCAAAATCATAAAATATCATCTCTTAAGGAGGAAGTACAAAATACACTTTGGTTGGTTCAATTTCTTTTTATTTTTCAAAGATTTTATTTATTTGTTTGATTGAGAGAGAGAGAGAGGGAGAGAGAGATAGCATGAGCCAGGTGGGGGTGGGTAGAGGGAGAAAGACAAGCAGACTCCCTGCTGAGCGGGGAGCCAGACACTAGGCCCAGTCCTACCACCCTGAAATCAAGACCTTAGTTGAAAGCACCCACTTAACCAACTGAGGCAGGCACCCTGTTGGTTCAATTCCTTTAATTAAGCATAAATATCCCAGGGGCATCTATGTAGCTCAGTTGTTGAGTGTCTGCCTTTTGTTCAGGTTATGATCCCAGGGTTTTGGGATGGAATCCCACATCAGGGTCCAGGCAGGAAGCCTGCTTCTCCCTCTGCCTATGTCTCGGCCCCTCTCTCTGTGTGTCTCTCATAAATAAATAAATAAAATCTTAAAACAAGAAACACAAATATCCTTAAAGTGAGTAAATATCTTAGCTTCACATTCTATTTCCTATATTCTCTAAGTTTTTCCATGTATTAATATAGAATTATATGATTATGAATTCTAACTCTATAGACTAAATCTCTAAGTACTATTTTGTTTCATATTGCTTCTTTTATTGAAATGGGCAATAATTTCAGACTTTAGATTGAAGAGATTTGGATATGAATCCCACCACTTTAAATACTTTTAAAAATTTATTTAATAACCTTAATGAAACTCAGTTGCTTCAAACTTTATAAATAGAAAAATAGTACCAATGTTATGCAGTTTAAGAGAGGAAAAAACTATTAAGCTTCTGATATGCCAGGTCTATCAGTAAATGGTAACAATTAAAAAGAGATATCTGCCTAGTAAATGTAATTATCTATGTTTAGGAAAAATAATAATATAAATTCTCAAAACATTTTCTAAGGCAGGACATTTCAAGCTATTTGTAAGTGTTTTTGTGGATCTGAAATACATTGTACTTGCCTAAATGGCATCAATGAGCCCTAAAATGTATATAGTTTATAAATTATTTCAGAATACATGTCTTCTGAATATAAAATATTTGCAGAATTTTAGCACCAGGACAGGTAACCAGACAGAGACGGAAGCTTGATCCAAAAACATAAAGAACCCATATCCATGAGGCCTGGAGAGGCCTATACCTTGGATGTGGGTAAGAACATGAAGATTGAGGAGGAGCTCTCCCACACTTGATCCCAGCCTCTGCACATTCATACACGGAAAGGTCAGAAAAGGACAGCACGGCAGAGACTGGGAAGATCACACTATTTTATCCTCATCTACACTGTCTTTGCTTCCCAAAGAGCTCAAGATAAAAATAAACACATTCTTATTGAATCACAACAATTTTACTGAATTACATTATTTTCCCACAGCACATCTCCACTCTACAGTAAATTTACTTTTCAAACATGACCCTATCCCAGGATTATAGAGATGATAATAATACAAGATAGATTTCAGGCTCTAAATACCAGCGACCAGACTATCCATCACTGAGCTTGTCCATTCATGACTGACTTGTCTTTTGATACCTCACACATTTGCACTTGGCTTGGCTCTACTTTTGGAATTCTCTAAGCTGCTATTAAAAGAGACCCTTATCTCTCTTACTTCTACATGTGTTTCATTTCCCCTTGAATTTAAAATAAAAGTATAAACATTGTTCAGTGCTTTTATCTTAGTTCTGGGCAAAGAGTAAGTTTTCAATAGATTCTTTTTAATAGACTGCCTAGTTCCTGAGTTAACTATTCATCTTCCCAACAGTTGTGTCTTTATAAATTTTTAGTGACACATTCTTATTTCCTTTTATTTCCTTCACCATGTTACTCTTTTAGAAAAAAATACCTTTATTTTTATAGGAAAAAGATAGGAAATAATGATGAATTATAAGATATTGAAATGAAAATTTGGACTTCCAGTGGAAAACAATGATAAATAGAAATTTAACAGAGCAACTTTTCTTTTGAGGACTCTATTTAAATTTCGTTGGGTACTATTGGTTGAAAAATAGAGAGCATTACTATTCACCATAGCTAGCATGTATGTAAAGTATGAGAAATTATAAAAGTCAGAAATATGAGAGTGGTTATATATAATAATTGATTAAACATATAATCAATCTGCTCCAGAAATCTTCTTAGATTAGAAAGTATCTTGAGGAATTACCTTGAGAAATATTTAGAAAAAGAAAATAGATCCTATTAGAATAAATGTCAGCAGAAACACAAACAACCAGCTTTATTGGGTTTTAGTTATCCTGTCTGAAGTGGAGAAAAGGTACTGTTGGATCATGGGGCAAAGAAGAAAGGGAAAGAATGTGAAGCCAAAGAGGGACTGTTGTATCAAGGGCATAGCTCTCTAACGAGTTTCTGTCCCTCCTCCAGGAGTAAGCTTTTCCCCTGTGTTCCTATTCCCTTCTGTGTGTGTCCTTCAGTATTCCCAGTCTATGTCCTATGTCTTTTCTTTTTCACTTTTGTGTCAGAGAAGAGAACCCTTCAGTGATGTGATAGGTTAAAAGACCTAAGGAAATATGAGCAAAAGCTACTCCATGAAACTGGGGCATACCCATGCCAGCATGAGGGAAAGTCAAAATGTTGGTTGCCAGAGGATGCAGAAATTGTGAAAAATGAAGGCAGTATGTGGAAAGAATAAAATGGCTTCATCAGGGTGAAATCCAGAGGCAAATTTCATTTTTTTTAGCAATTTAGGAGACTGTGACGGAGAATTATAAAGTTTAATTATAAAGTAAAAAACCAAAAAGTCCAAATGTTACCTCTATTAGTAGCCATTACTATATTTACTGAATGTAATCCTAAGAACTTATTTTTTGCGTATACACAGGTATAAAGATAAATAAAAAGTATTAAAAAGTATTTTAAAAAGACAAAGTCATTCTTACTTAAACACACACACACACACAGAGATATAAATTTTATATGACTTTGAAAGAGGTAAAAAGATCCGAAGAAGAACAAATAAAAATACAACTACTGGGAACTAGATAATTTTTGTAAATAACCTTTATATAGACTCTCAAAACCACAAACACACATAACCATACACACATTCACACAATATTAATAAGCGTGAAATTAAATTTTAAAAACTATGTAGAGAAACAAACACTCCTATACATTGCTATTGGAATGCAAAGTAGTATAACAACTTTGAAGATAATTCAGAGGTTTCTTTTAAAAGTCAATATAATCTTGCCATATAATCTGGGATCATTCTCCTTGGTATTTACCCAAAGGAACTGAAAACATGTCCACATAAAAAACCTGCCATCTGATGCTTATGGCATTTTTACTCATAACCGCTCAAACTTGGAAACAACTAAGATGTGAATAGATAAATAAACAGTGATACAACCAAACAATGAAATACTACTTAGTGCTAAACCAAAATGAGCTATCAAACCATGAAAAGATGGGGGATATTGCATATTGCATATTACAAAGTGAAATAAGTCGATCTAAGAAGGTTGCATACTACATGATTCTAACTATATAAAATTCTGGATAATACAAAGCTATGGAGACAAACAGATTAGTGTGAACTAGAGATAGGGGAGAGATGAATAGGTGGGGCACAGAAGCTTTTAAGACTAGTGAAAATATTCTTTATGATATTATAATGATGGAAAGATGTTATTAACCAAACTCATTTGTCCAAACCCATAGAATGTACAACATCTTTACATGACCTTAAGAACTTTAAGATAAGCTATGAACTTGAAGTGATTATGACATGTCAATGTAGGCTCATTTTTGGTAAAAAAAAAAAAAATACATACCACTCTATTGGGGAAAGTGAATAACAGAGGAGGCTATGCATGTGTGGGGGAATGAGGTAAGGAGAAGTATATAAATTCATATCACTTCTGTTGGTAACCTAAAACTACTGTAAAAAATAAAGTCTTTAAAATTTAAAATCATATAGTTTTTCCAATATTGAAATTTTATATGGTAGATGTTTCATTCTCATTTAAGAAAATAAAGAACATAGCCAATAGCATTTCTTCCTACTTCAAAGATACCCTGCCAATTCATAGGTAATTGTTATTCAACTTTGAGTGACTATTCTATCCTGGTTTTGTTTTGAAATATGGAGGAAGTTGGAGAGATAATATGTGGCAGCCAGTATTTTTAAATCTCGTTCTCTCAAAATCTTACTAACAATACTACTATGTTCTCGTCTTCCTATCATCTTTCCTTGTTTTCAGCCTCTACACCTTTGTACAGCTTTCTCGGCTGGTCATGTGAATACTTCTCTTCACGTCCATCATAGACTATAGCTCACCTTTGGTAATTTCCTTCAGGTTAGAGTTATGTCACAGATGATGAAGGTGGCACATCTGCATGACTTTTCCTGTAGCTACAACTTCTCTATCTTGTGATATGGGTCCCGGTTCAAATAAGAACATTTCCTATTCTCTTTTAGTTCACCCCAGTCCCTGGGTTTTTTCCCTTAAATGATTAGCCACTGGACCTTTCATAGTTTTAAACTATCAGAGAACTTTATATCCTTCCCAGTATTTAAGGAGGCATGTGCACATTCTCAGTATCCTTCATTATTTTGATTTAAATTTCACTATCTTGGAAAATCCTCCATAGTTCTTTTGTTTTATTTTGTTTGTATTTATGGTTATACATTAAAGATAAATTATTTATGATATTTTTGTTATTTTTAGAGAGTTTCCAGATATTAAAAGTGGGAATAGAAGTAAAAGTTTTTACCTCCAACATCTTTTTTCTTTTTTTTTTTTTTCAGAAGTTCTACAAAATATTCTGAATGGTTAAAATGATGATGAGGGCATCTTAAGTTACTTTCCTTCACCACTCTCTTTTTATCCACTGTAAATAAGTGGAATTATTGATATTTTCTTCCTTAAATTTATGTTTTTCTAAAATCACAAGTACTCACTGTTTAAAATAAATGGACAAATTTTCAATAAAAGTTAATTTTGAGAATCAAATGAATAAATTTAAATTCCTTTAAATTTTTTGTCAATACCTTGTGAATAAGCATTATTAAAATATGCGATTAGGTTTTAATAAAAATGATCTTTGCTGTTTTGTAATGTGACAAATGTGTTTTCATATGTTAAGAATTTATATTTCTAACATTCAATTGTTAGCTTTATGTAAGCTGTATTTTCAAAACAATTAACTTTTACGTAGAACCCATAGCTGTATTTAAAAAAATAATTGTGAGAAAATTATCAGAGAAAAATAGATTGAAGCTACTCTCTAGAACTGGATTAATCATTTCTTAAGAAAAAAACAAGATAAGAAACACATAATCCATTTTTATGATGAAATAACTTTCTTATGATTAGTTACAATTAATGTTTTAAATATGTTTCTAAGTGATTCTAAGCTTAAATTTGTATATTATCAATATATCTACTGCATCATTTAAGAATAACATTGCAGAATTCTAGTGGTTAAATTGATCTTTTTTATGCTCAAGGAATATAACACATAATAGAAACTCAGAATTGTACTGCCTGTTCTCTTTTTATTAGTTCAATATAACATAAAGGTGTTAAAATTACAAAATAGTATTTAAAAATGCAGCCATAAATTTTATAAATATACTCTATAATGCTTTTGAATTGTACTTGTTATTCTCAAGAGATTTATATTCGGTAAGTGTAGGTTTCTCTAAAAAACTATCCTGCAGGCAATGTTCCATTGGTAAAAGAATAAAATAGTATTTAAAAGGACATTAATTTTTTTTCAAAAAGACTAAGTATATCATATTTATTAAAATTTCAGTGTTAGCTTTATGAAAGTCATACACTGAAGCAGAAAGCCAAGACAATAACAGTTCAAAATTCACCATGATAAGTAGCTATTCACTATTTTCCTTGCAAACTGGAAAATCAAAAGGAATAGAAAAATACTATCCTTGCAGCATGGAATTGTAAGTTCTACAATATTATATAGTTGAAAAAGGAGGCAGAAATTACTGACTAATTATCAAGAGGGATATTAGTGTATTTAACAATTGAATTCAGAGAATCTATTTTTGGTCATCTACTTTAGGTCAAGCAAATGTTAAATTCTTGGAAAATAGAGACGAATGATTTATTTTAATATCTATCTATCATCTATTTCTTGTTTTCAATCTCACATACTAGTGAAAGTTATACACAAATAAACTCAGACAGTACAATAAACAGAATAAAGCAACAAGAGGGCCAAGTGGATGAGAAAGGGCACTCAGCTTCATTGGGTTGGAAGAGTTTGGAACAGGAGAGAGACAGAGACAGAGAGACTAGAGACAGACTAAAAGAGCAAAGACTGTTCAAGGGTCCATACAGGGAAAAAAATCTTTGGTTTGAGAAGTTATACTCTCCTCATTCAAGACAAGAATAATAGAATAGGTTTGAGAGAAAAGAAGGTGTGTTATCTCAGGACTTGGGAATGATTAAATTAGTGCTTAGAAACAAGGAGAGGTTTGTGCCATTTTCCATGGTGCTGATAACTTTGAATGAGGATTGGTGGTTGTGTCAATGATGATTGAAATACTACAAATAAAGGGCCAGATACTGGGTTATAAATTTCATTTATTTAGTATTTTCAAAATACTTTTTGGTAAAGCTATTTTATACATGACTTTTGGCTTAGTTCCAAATTACACAGATAAGAAACATGGTGATTGTCTTCAAGGATTCCTAATATAATGAGGCTAGGCTGAGGATGATATAGTTATTATATTATAGCTAACATTCACATAGCTTTTAATATATGTTAACTCAAACATATATATATATATGATAGGTACATATATATAGTACATATATATATGACAAGTACAAAGATATATATATATATATATATATATGATAGATACTATTACACCAACCACGTTATAACTGAGAGAACTAAAACATAGAAAAAATAAATTTCCAACATTACTATACTAGTTGAATGGCAGGTGAATTCTAAACCAGAAATTTTAGTGCAAGAGTCCATTCTTTTAGTAATTATGCAATAAACAAATACGATGCAATAAAATTAAAAAGTATGAAAAGTTTTAGTTAATGATGCTATGTAGGCTCACGTGAGGGGCAGCTAATTCACTCCGCAAAGACTCCCTGACAGAGGTGAACTTTGACATTATTGCGAAGATTAAGGAAGATGTAGGCAAAAGAACAAGGAAGAGATAACACCTTGAGCCAAGAACATGTCAGTGGAAAGTCATACACTTTGAAAACAGTAACAATTAGGGCAATATAATAGAGCCAGTGATACCTGTGTTTAGTTGCAAGTGATGAAACAAATTATGGGAATGTGCATGGAATCTACAGATTTTATGATAAAAACAGAATCTATAAAGGATATGCTGAGTAATTTTAATAAATGTGCATGCAGCTGTTTTTAAAAATTAAAATATTTATATTGTTTACAGTGGGTAGAAGCTGATCACAAGTCTGATAATAAATATTCAGTATAGTTTTAGTATAATAGAAGACAGAATTTATCAGTTATTTTGATTCTACTTTGCTGAGCCAATAGACTATAGTAGACAGTGTAGCAATTGGGTTTAATACTGATACACAGCTTCAATTTTTTTTTTCAGTTTATCTGGGGAAACTCATATTTAACTGATGTTAGAAAGTTATACTAACTACTCTCCAACATACATAAAAGCATGAAAATTAATTCAGGATCAAATATTCTTTCTAGCCCAACTATGTGTTGGGTACTATGAAAGGAAAAGATAAATTAGAAACAATATTCCTAAAGGACTTTCAATCTAGTCTCTGGGTGCATATATAGCTATGAAATGCACTAGAATGTGGTTAGTATCTTGGAGGGATTCAAAGAGCTGTTGTGATTCAAATAATTAGAAAATTACTCTAGATTCACTAGGTGGAAAAAGATACTTTAAAATTATAAGGAGAGCAAAATGGTGAAGTGAAGAGTTCATTTCTCAACATCAACATAGAAACACAAGTAGAAATAGTCAGGATCAACTTCATCAGAAAACAGTAAAAGATTTACAGCCAAGCAAATACTGAATCAAGAAAGAGGCAATTTAGAGATGGTTGGATAGCTTTGTGACATTTTTTAACTTCCTCTCCTCATACTCCCCTTCAGGATCAGCAGCAGTGCTAAAGATGGAAATCCATGCTTCTGGTGGCCTGGCTTCAGAACAAGTATAGCAGATCTTATTCTTTTTTTTTTTTTTTTTTTTAAGTTTTTATCTATTTATTCATGAGAGGCACAGAGAGAGAGAGAGAGAGAGAGAGAGAGAGAGAGGCAGAGACACAGGCAGAGAGAGAAGCAGGCTCCATGCAAGGAGCCCAATGCAGGACTCAATCCCTGGTCTCCAGGATCACACCCCAGGCCAAAGGCGGCCCTAAACCACTGAGCCATGGGGGCTGCCCAGCAGATCTTATTCTTAAGTTATTGTGGTGTTCTCTTCTATCCTATCTAAGGACTACCTGAAGGACTTAGACAAGGTGCTCATTTCTGTTTCATCTTAGAACTCACTCATGGTGGACATTGTGGAGCATTAAAAGACACGTATACATACTAGGGAATTTGGCAAGCCATGCACTTGCCCAGGGCAGGATACACTGTCAGAAAAGATATGAAAGAGTTCCAGATTTTTACAACTGGCTGATCTCTAGGTTTGGAGCAAGCAGAAAATGAAAGCTAAAGCAGTAAGGTTAGCCATCTGGTCAAGTGTTCAAGGAAGCCAATTGTCAAAGACAGAGAATACATTTTGTTTTCGTTTTGTTCCTGGCATTCAAAGAAATCTTTGTTGAAACAATAGCTGAATGAAAACTAAGTGAACAGTTAACTCACTGATCACATATACTGAGGAATATATTCCTTTGCAAAAATAATATGGAAAAGTCATTAAACAGACAACTGTGGCCTACACCAATCAACAATAACAAATTCTGAGGAGTGGGGAGAATTTGAGTGCCAGATTTATCACAAATAATATCTAAATATTTCATTTTAAAAATAAAATCACAAGTAATGCTGAAAAACAGGAAAGCCCGATCCATTTGAAGGAAAAAAAAAAAAAAAGACAAAAACCATCTCTCCAGAAGGCCAGACATTGGATTTTCTATATAAATGCCTTAAATCAACTCTCTTAACTATAGTAACAAAACAAAACAAAAACTAAAAGATGTAAAGAACTAAAGATACAATAAAATGACAGATAAGATGAGGATATTAGAAGTAGAAATTATATTTAAAAATGAACCAAATAAAAATCCTGTAGCTGAAAAGTAGAATAACTGAAACTTAAAAATTCCTGGAAAGATTCCACAAAAGAGTTAAACAGGTAGAAGAAAGAACAACTAAACTCGAAATAGGATGATTAAAATTTTTCAGTTTGAAAAGAAGGAAGAAAAAAGAGATGAGAGGATGTGAACCAAGACTGAAGGATAGGTAGTATGTCATCAAGTAGAATAAAGTACTCACTATGGAAGTCTCAGAAGGAGAGAAGACGGAGAAAAAACCAGAAAGAATATTTGAAGAAATAATGACCAGAAACAACCCAAATTTAACAAAAAAATAAATTTTCATATCAAAGAACTCAACAAACAATAATAGAATGGTCACAAAGAGATGCATATCAAATATATTGTAATTAAACTGTTAAGAGCAAAGACAGAATCTTGAAAGCAATGAAAGACAAGTGCCTTGTGATGCACAAGGGATCCTCAAAAAGATTAATAACTACTTATTCATCAGAAACCATAGACAATAGAGGGCAATAAGATTATATATTTAAAGTGCTGAAAGAGGGTGCCTCAGTCAGTTAAGCATCTGCCTTTGGCTCAGGTCATGGCCTCAGGGTCATGGAATTTAACCTACATTGTGCTGCCTCCTCGGCGGGGAGTCTATTTCTCTCTCTCTCCCTCTGTTCCTCCCGATCCCCACATGCTCTTGCTCTCTCTCAAATAAATAAAAAATCTTAAAAAAATAAAATGATGAGATAAAAATATTATTAACAATGTATGTTTGGCAAAATGAACGAGACCTTAAGACATTGACAAATAATCAAATGAAAACATGACATCAAAGTTTGAGGGATTCAGTGAAAGCAGTGCTTAGAGAGAAATTTATAGCATGGAATGCATATATTAGAAAAGAAGATCTAAAGTCATAATCTAAGTATCCAACTTAGGAAACTAGTATGAAAAGAACATACTGAATCCAAAGTAGAAGAAAATAAATAATAATTAGAGCAGAAACTGAAAAGAGGAAGTTGGTAGAAAAATTGAATGAAACAAAGCATTGTTTCTATAAAAATTTAAGAAAATTGGGACGCCCGGATGGCTCAGCGGTTGAGCGACTGCCTTTGACTCAGGTCATGATCCCAGGATCCTGGATCAAGTCCGGTATCAGGCTCCTGCGAAGAACCTGCTTCTCCTCCCTCTACCTGTGTCTCTGCCTCTCTGTGTGTCTCTCATGAAAAAAAAAATTGATAAAATTGACAAATATTTAACTAGACTGATAGGGAAAAAAGAAGACATAAGTAACTGAAAATTGAAATGGAAGTGGCAACATTACTATCAACTCCACAGAAATAAAAAGACTTATGAGAATACTATGAAAAATTGCATGTCAACAAATCAAATAAATTGCATGAAATTGACAAATTTCTAGAAATACATGATTACCAAAACCAATCCAAAAGAAATAGAAAATCTAAAGAATCCCAGAAAGTAAAGATATTAAATTAGTTTTTAAAAAAATCCAGGACCAGACAGCTTCACTGATGAATTTTACTGAAACTTTAAAGAATAATACCATTTCATCTCCAACTCTTGCAAAAAAAAAAAAATAAAAAATAAAAATAAAGTAGGAACATTTAACTCATTCTAAGTTAGCATTATACTAATACCAAAGCCAAATAGAGACAAGAAAAGAAAATTAGATCTCATTATCCCTTATAAACATAGACACTAGAATCTTCAACAAAAATACTAGTAACCTGAATCTAATATATTAAAAGGATTTTCAACATAAAAAATCAATGTAGCATGCTATATTAATAAAAAAGAAAGGGGAAAAAAAAAACTATGGTTCTCTCAATTGAGCAGGAAAACCATTTGATATATCCCAGCACACTTAATGATAAAAATACTCGGAAAACTAGAAACATAAATGTGCTACTGTACACTCACTAGAATGTATATTTAAAAAAAAAAAACAGAAAATACTAAGTGCTGATGAGGATGTAGAGAAATTAGCACCCTAGTACAGTGCTGATTGAAATGCAAAATGTTTCAGCAGCTGTAGAAAAAAGTATGAGAGTTCCCCAAAAGTTAAACATAGAATTACTGCATGACCCAGCAATTCCTCTCCTAGACTCACACTCCAAATAATTTAATACAAGTACTCAAACAAGTATATGTGCATGCATGTTCATAGTAACACATTTCACAATAGGCAAAAGCTGGAGATAGCTCAAATATCCATTAAATGATAAATATATAAACAAATTATTGTATATACATACAGTGAATTAGCCAATTATAAAAAGAACAAAGTAGTAATACATGCTACAACATAGATGAATCTCTAAAACATTATCCTATGCGGAAGAAAATAGACACAAAAGGTCACGTATTGCATGATCTCATTAGTATAAAATACCCCAAATGTATCAATGCATACAGAGAGAATGCAGCTTGGGAGTTTCTAGAAACTGAGAAGAGAGAGTGGGTAAAAACTGCTTTATTAGTAAGAGGTTTTGCTTTAGAGGGAGGGAGATGTCTTGGAACTAGAGAAAGGTAGTGGTTGCAAACATTGTGGATGCATTAAATGCGACTGACTTGTTCACTTCAAAATGGCTATTTTTAATGTTAATTTTAACTCAGTAAATCATTTTTAATATAGAGAAAACATATCAAAATCCTCATAAAGTGATGATTATAAAGTTCAATCTTGGTACGCCTGGGTGGCTCAGCCGTTGAGCATCTGCCTTCGGCTCAGGGCGTGATCCCATGGTCCCGGGATGGGAGTCCCACGTCGGGCTCCCTGCATGGAGCCTACTTCTCCTTCTGCCTATGTCTCTGCCTGCCTATCTCCCTCTGTCTCTCATGAATAAATAAATAAAACCTTTTAAAAAAAGTTCAATCTCCTTAAATTACTAAAATATTACAATAGAGATCTTCATATGAAACAAAATATCAGTACAATTCTTACATATTGTTTCTGACAACATACACGGAAATGGAATAAAACCTCCTTTTTTACTGACCCATAGAGTTTCTAGGCTATGGGACTGGCATGCGTTATGACTAAGACAGAGGTTATTTAAAGTGTATGTATCTCAGCAATTGAAAGTGTGGATATGAAGTGCTACATACAGCATGTTCTTTTCACATGAAGCAGGCTAGAGTGAGGGAGCTTCAGAAGATGGATGCACTCAGACACTCAGCCTGTCATCCACATGAATCTACAGAGAATCTACTCTGGGCACCCACAGAGTAATACTGTTATACTCTGTAGCACTCTGCTATTGTGAATTAGTTATATTGGATTAGGATACATGGATGTCTACACTTTTGTGCTCACAGTTAATTGTGGCTTAGAAACAACTATATTAGCAGCAGTTATTCTTTTGTTTCCCATAAAAATGCAGAATTGGAGGTTTATCTAATTCCTTTCGATGTGAACCCAGTGAGATTCTTTGAATAGGAAAGGAATCATATTAGAACAGTTCCTTCCTATTTCAGAATGGGAATTGTTGGAGACTGAGTTGATAATAAAATAACTGAATCAGCGTGAGGTAACCTCTCTACTTGAAAGGTTTGGCAAAGCAGTGAAAGCGGTGCTAAATGATCTGTCAGGCAACTCATTTAAACTAAGTCTCAAGGAGAGAAGTATTTAATATAAAATGGATTTTGAAAGGTCAGAGAATAAAAGGGCTTGACAAAATTTTCACTAAAGAGGAAATTAGAAGAGAGTACCAGTTCACAATGAAATCTGGGCATAGTAACCTGATTATTTAGGAGTGGATTATTCAATCTTATGTTAACCTGTTTGTTTTTCTCCTATTTATCTGCGATTGTCCAATTCACTGATTATTACCATTTGAATACCAGCATGACAAAACAGAAGTAATTAATGAACTGGATACCCAGTGCATTCCAGTAACCATCTACCTATAGCATCTGTATCTAATCTGGCCATTCACAATGCTAGGTCCAATAATTAAAAATAGGGAAGGATTATAAGCCTCTCTACAAACAACCTTGTTGTTAAGACTCAGTAACTAAAATTTGTCTCAAATATTAATTCACAGACAAAGCAGTTACACAACTCTTCTTGTGAGCTCATTACATTCACAGTATACTTCAATTAGAGAGGAAGATGACCTTATCATTTATCCCACTATATGTAGTGTGTATCCCACTATATGATCGAGATGGTTATTGATAGTGTAATCATATAATTTATTATTGAAGTCCTAACATTTGACCGTTGTGAAAGAGAAGTATTGGTCATCATAATGCCAGGATAATAGGTGTGAACTGACCCTATCCCAAGCAAAATTTGAATATATGGTCATCCTAGTAATAGGTAAAAAAAAACAATCAGGTTAAATAAGGATAGATAAGGGCTTCTAATTATACTTTGTATAATAATAATATAAATATATAATATATAATATAAATCTGTTGATTAACATTCATATTCATAGAATTAATATATAAACAATATAAATCAGTTAATTAACATTCATATTTATAGGATTAATATATAAATAATTAATATAAATCTGTTAATTAACATTCACATTTATAGAATTAAAATTTGTATGTCCCAAAGTCTGAGAAATAAGAATAATAATCTAAGATAATTTAATAAAATAACTCAAAGAATTATAAATCCTATATTTAAGACAAATTATAATACATTAAATACAACCAAGTAAAATAAAGTCTACATGAAGGCGATTAATACAGTGATAAGAATCATGAGAATAACTGAACTTGAAAACAAATGAAAATAACAACAAAAGGAAATACAAATCAATAAATAATATAGACATTTAATTTTAATAGTAAATTGAAACAATTACTTTAATGAAGTGATGAAAGTGATATTTGTTAAAACTGAAGTTACTTTATTGTTTATGTAATTCAATTATTTATTTGTCTATGTCTTCATGCCTGTTTATAGAAAAGGTAAACCTAGGAGAAAAGTGTGAATAGAAATATTCATAGGGAAATTGATAAGCTCTCACCTGAAAAGATCTCTCTTTATAGTAAAATCATTAATTTATTTTAAAAGTGATAAGCACGTCCATCATAAAAATTTTAGACTAAAGCAATGCATAAATAATGATTATAGTATATAATTTAAATTGAAAATATTCAAATAGGTAAACCAAAATAGTATAAAAGTAAAAAAGTTATATAAGACAAAGGAAGGAAATATAGTTCAAAACAGCTTAAACTATAAGACTTCATAATATGTGATTTTGTTATAGAGTGTGTGAAATGGTTCACAAGCATTGTACTGCATAATAGCTTCAATGGATTTGGACTTTTACAGACAATGTTGCATAAAAAGGAGATGATTTAAATTACAAACAGCTCTTTTTTTCCAGCTTTCTAGAGTGTTTTATTTATAAGGCACTTTTACTATATCCTATGTAAATTCTCTCCAACCTGGATAGACATGACATCAGAAGATATCTACTATAAAGCTACAATAATATGATGTGTATTAAAAATATATGTGAGAATGTTAAAGAGGGTAGACCTTACATAGAAAAATGTATTTTAGTGAATTCTATTATAGCAAGCCATTTTAATTTAAAATTTTAGAGTTAACTTTTTATTTGAAAACATCTACCAATCTGGAATTCATAGTCCGAGAAGCAATATGTTGGTCATAATAGATAATATTTGATGTAGGAAAACTCTCCAAATCTTAGTGGCTTAATACAAAGTAAGTATATTTCAAATTCATAATATGCGCCCCAAATCAGCCAGATGGAAACCTACTACATGGAGACATTTGGGTACCCAGGATATTGGAAAATCCTAGTGCACTATGTAGAACATATGGCCTCCCTGATCACAATCACACAGAAGAGACAGGTGGAGGATTTTCTCTACTTCAGTTGGAGTGGCACATGTCACTATCAGTCCAGACCAGGGGCCTAGGCTAACAATTCCCTTGCCTACCTCTGAGTGTACTAGAAAATAAAAGAAGCAGATGAAATAAAGTGGTAAGAACGGTGGGTTGTTTCTGGCTCTTGTTCTTTAATTGGCTACATACACGATTTTGGATAAGTCACATAACTCCCTTAAACCTCAGGTTCTTCATCTATAAAGTGATGGAATAAACCTAGATGATCCTTATGGTAATCTCTAGATGTAAAATTTAGTGACTTCAGTATGTGGACAAATAGAAAACATGCAAATGGGGCAGCCTGGGTGGCTCAGTGGTTTAGCACTGCCTTCAGCCCAGGACATGATACTGGAGACCCGGGATCAAGTCCCATGTCAGGCTCCCTGCATGGAGCCTGCTTCTGTCTCTGTCTCTGTCTCTGTCTCTCTCTCTCTCTCTCTCTCTTTCTCATGAATAAATAAATAAAATCTTAAAAAAAAAGAAAACATGTAAATGGATGTGAATGCTCATTACTGTGTTCCAATAAGACTTTGTTTACAAAAACAGGCAATAAGCCAGTTTGTTAGCTCTTGAAAGAATCCCTGTCGGACAAGTGGCACTTTTTTTCTTCCTCAATTGCTTAATAGATACTCAGAAAGGATTAAGTTAGAGTTAAAATTTTCCAGTATAATAGAAATGAGAAGAGAGAAAATTCTCAAGTTTTAGAGGACTTGTGCACTCATTAGCATCTTATGTCTAGAATTTCTAAAGATGTCACTTCCAGCTTAAGAGTATACTGAAAATACTATTTTTGGGAATTAGTTCTTATAGTGTTAATGAAAACACATGTAGTATAAATTTACAAATCTAGAGAGCCTAGAAATATTGGTGAGGAGATGATTTTATGTAAAACTAGTTAATGTAAATTGGTGGCTCAGATAGAATGTATACTCAGGGTGAAATATATAATTCTAAGAAAAATTGTCTATCAAAGGAGGGGGCCCAGATGTCTGAATCAATGGGTGAGAAGATGGTGAGTATGAGATGTCCATCCCAAGAGCAACATTATACTACAGATGGACTAGAGGGTCTATGTTTCTTTTCTCTCTGAACATCAAGTTTTTGTCCAAATGAGTAGATCAAAACATAGATCAAGCTACACTAAAATGCAGTACCTCAAGCTCTCTTATGCAACAGAATTCCATGTGTTTTACATCATCTTTGACATATGTTTTCAAAGATTCATAAATCTAATCCAGAGTTTCCTGTGCCTTTTAAGTGAGCAAGTTTCTTCCTTCTCTAGAGACAGTAAAGTGAAAAATCAGAAATGCTATGTATGGCCTCTTCCAAACACATACTTTTCCGATTTTCTAGACAAAGGGAATTAGGAGGAGTATCAGAACTTAACTATTCCTGAGACAAAATATTTTTTCTCAGTTTGGCCTATGTATCCTTCAGACAAATGTCCTTCTTGCACTATGTGTTGTCTTTGTTTTCTGCTTATTTTACGGTACTTTACTTGCATAGATTACAATTTCAGAAGGCACTGTGACATTTTAATACTTACCCAGCCTCATTTTCTCTCCCACTCTTCTGGAACTTTAAATGAAACTATAAAATGTAGTGGTTGAGGGAAGAAACAATATTCTGCTTTCACATAAACTCTCCGTCAAAAATGATATCAAGAAGGTAGGGGATGTGGCCTAATTTCAAATTCTAATCGGGTGTGGAACCCAAGTCTATTGTGTAAAAAGAACTGCCTTTTCATCTGCTTTTAAGTGGGTAAACCTCTTCTTTTAAGTAAGAGAACAGAATGTATAAGTCTGAATCTAATCAGGAAACATACTACAAAATAGTTTAAAAGGGGTATAAAGAAATGATTAAGTTATGAGAGAAGATTATCTCTTTATAAAGATATAAAGAGAACTTTAAAAGCCACACTAGGGCTGAGAGAGAATACCCGAGGAAGAAAAAGAAATGATAAGGAAAGTCTTTTCTTACCAAAGCTGTATTCCAATGAGAATTGGAAAAGATATGGTTGGAGCCACTGGATGGCCAACATACTTGATGGGTTGCGTAAGCCTGAGCTAGTCTACTATATGAATTCAAATAGGAAACAACCCTCTAGAGTACAAGACAGATAATGGTAGTAGGCATTTATCTAAAATAACTGGGACATTGTTGCATATATGAGGACTGGAGTTGGCAGTGTCTGTTTTAGGTAGTGCGTGAGAAGATGATCACTGAATCCAGGTTTGGTCAGTCTAAGGTTGTTAATGGACTGTGTGCTTTGGGCATGCAGCTGTGACAGGTCACCACTAGATGTCTCCACACACCTGCACCTCTGCAGGACTTGGACGGAAGGAAGCCACAACAAACCATAAAGAAAAACATAAACACCCTTCATTCTACTATATCCTTCCAGTAGGCTTTGAGGATAAAGCTTAATTTTGTGCTCACTGTAAAAGAGAAATGATTAAAGATTCTGTACTTTATTATATACTAAATTCTGAAAAATAAATTTTGAGAGACAATAAATTAATAATTGGCATGTATGGATAGGCCACTTGTTACTTTTCTCAATCCAAATCACTATAGTTAGAAAATATTCTGTCAATGTCATGAGAATTCTAGATTATTATATAAATTTTAATAATCGTGAGTTTACATCTTTTTCACTGTGTATAATAAATATATTTTATATAAAGTTGGAGCATTTGCATCAGGGACTGCTGGACAGATGTTATCTTAAACGGATAAATTAGCCCAAACAATTTTTAATGTGATTTTTAAAAAATTGGTTAATGTGTTTCAGCTACTTTATAATTTTCCAAATCAATAATTCATTTCTAATATAGTCATTGAAATCTGGAAAGAGAAAAAGCCTCCACCCCAGCATTCACAGGGGAAGACCAAAACCAAATCAGACGAAATATTGTAGAATTTTTTTTCCTCTTCTATAACATATGGTTGTGATTAGAAGCATTTATAAACAGAATGAAAATTCAACCATATAGTTAACAATACTGTTCTTTAAAATTTATTAATAGAGTAGATTTCATGGTATGTGTTTTTTGCCCCATAATAAGAAGTAAACAACATATAATAGCAAGCAATAAATTACTTAGTTTTCATTATTTTCATTGCTGCTAAATATGTTCCTAGGAACAGACATATCTCAGTTATTCTTTAACTCTTAATCATTCAGATGATTACAAAACTAATAAATAGTTTTACTATATTTTTTATATACTGATGACTTTATTTTATGGTATATATTCTTAAACTTGAAAATATTAAATCCAATTTTTATATATTTTAATTTAAAAGATTTTATTTTATGGCTTTTCCAGAGGTGAAAAAATAAGTTCATATTTGGAGACAACAATATATGGGTGTCTTCTTTTACCACAACCCTAATAACATTGAGAATCAGCAATCTTTGATTTTTGCCAATGTGATGGTTGAGAAGAGATATTTCATAATTACTTTAATTGTATTTTTCCAACTTTAATGATGATTGAGCATAGTTTTATTCGTTGGTACTTTCTCTTTTAACTTGCCTTTGCATATTTTTTCAAATAAAAAAATTTTACTCTATTTTTAGAAATTCTGATTTATTATAGGTTTTATAATTTTGTCATATATGTAACATATTTACTTTTTATTTTGACTTTCTGGTAACTTTTACCAAATAGTATACAGATAGATCTGATCCTTGAGATTTATACATGTGATCTCTAAACTATATTCTAGTTTTTAAAAATTGACTTTTTATCAGATTATCAATCAGAATATTAATCAGAACATATATTGACGTAACAAGAAAAACAATTATATTTAAACATTTAATATACTTGAAATTCATTTCTACATACAGTGAAGGTAGAATTCTGACTTTATTTTGTTTTCTAGATGACTAGTTTTTTTAATGACATTATTTTTTAAATTAACTATCCTCTCCAAATGAAACAAATGGCTTTACTACTATATACTACATTTCCATGTGTACTAAAACATAGACTTCAATCCTCATTGATATATGTTACTTCTAAGCCAGTGTTTTATGTAATTAGAATCTATATAATGTGTTTTATTATCTGCTTGGCAAATCTTCCTTCTCAATATTTTTGTTATTGTTTCGAATTTTATTGGCTACTGTTATTCATTTATGTATCCATATGAACTTTAACCATTATTTTATCTTCCTCACTCTGGAAAACCCATTAAAATTTTATTAAATATATATATTAATTTTGCGGGTGTTAAAATCCAAGGATATGTCATGTTTTGAATTTGTTCAGATCTAATTTTATATTATTCGATAATATTTTATGAGCATAAATGAAGTCCTTTACTATTCTTATTAAATTTATCTTGTGTGTGATATAATCTTTCCAATTCCATTGTCAAGTATCACTGAAAAAGAATTTGGTGGTTTTTATAAATATATATTATATTTAGCCATTTTAACAATTCCTTTACTTCTAATCAATTTTCCTTTCTTCGGAGTGTTTTGGATTTTTTTTTTTTTAAGATCTTATTTATTTGAGAGAAAGCACAAGTGGAGAGAGGCTGCAGAGAGAGAGGGAGAAGTAGATTCCCTGATGAGCAAGGAGTCCAATGCAAGGCTCAACCCCAGGACCTAGGATCACAACCTGAGCCGAAGGCAGACATTTAACCAAGTGAGCCACCTAGGCTCCTGAGTGTTTTGGATTCTTTTTAGGAATAACCTATATCATCAACAAAAATTTATCTGTTTCTTTTTTACCAATATTTACATGTATATATATTTTTCTTTTCCTTCTTGAATTTACAAAAGTATGTTCAGTCAAAATAATAATAGAAAACAACATATTTCTTCTTTAGATTTTTAATGGGAATGACTTCACTATTTTGCCATTTAATATATATGTTCTTATACTTTGTTAACTGTTATCCTCTATTAATTTTTATTTTATTTAAAAATTTTAAAGCTGATATTGACATAATTATATTGTTTACTTCTTTAATTTGTTGACTAAACTATAATAAAGGACTGTCCTTACATTTCTGGAATACTCTCTATTGTTTTCTGATATAGAATTAGATTTGATTTTCTCAAAATTTAAATGTTTATTTCCATATTCATTAATGAAATATTTTTATGGCTTCTCTGTTTATATCATCTTTATCAGAAACAGATTATGCTAAATTAATAAACTAAATTAGAAGTGGAGTTTTTTTTATCTGGATTAATATAAGTTGAATTGCAAAGGATCTTGCCAAAAATGTATGTTTAAATATTTATCACATTACAGTCTTTATAGAGCTTGGCTATTCCATATCTTTTTTTTTTGCTTCAGTTTTTGTAATTAATACTTAGCTATATACTTAAATTAAAAGATATTTTAAGATTTTTTGCCATAGATTTGTGTTTAATTTACCTTTGGGATTTTTTACTATTTTGTATCTTTTATTGAGTTTTTTTCTTTAGTTCCAATCTCATGTAGTTACCCTCTTGCATTAAAAAAAAAGAAATCTTAATCCTAAGGAATTCACCTATTCTACTGATATTTTAAAAGAATTAGATTTTAGATTTATTATTTCCACAGTAAAAATCTCTAAACTTTTGCCTTTTAATTTTGTTTTCTTGGGACGCCTGGATGTCTCACTAGTTGAGTATCTGCCTTCCGCTCAGGGCATGACCCTGGAGCCTTGGGATCAAGTCCTACATCGGGCTCCCTGCATGGAGCCTGCTTCTCCCTCTGCCTGTGTCTCTGCCTCTCTCTGTGTCTCTCATGAATAAATAAATAAGATATTTATTTATTTTATTTTCTCTTCAATGTCTTCTGATAGGTTTTTCTGTTCATTATTTCCTTCCTTATAATAATAGGTCCTTTACTTTCCATCTTTATCTTTTTAGTATTTAAGGCAAATAAGATATCTTAAAACATATTTATCTGTGTTGCATTGATTTTTTGTTTAGAATGTTCTTTTTATTGCTTTCTAAATAGATGGTAATTTTAATTTAGATTTGCCAACGGGAGTCCAATTATATTATTATATATTTAGTCTTTCAATTTCAATTTTTTTCACTTTCCTTTTTCAAACAATTCCTTATTTTATCAATTCTTTTAAAATATCTTTTAAATTTTCATTTTTACAGTTACATTCTACCCTTTCATTGTATTTAATTTTATCTTGTATATATGTAAGTTTTTCTTTCTTTACAATTCTGGGATGCAGTTTCTGCTCACAGACCATAATACACCCAGAATCTAGTGTATGGTTCTATTCTCTTCACCTGTCTGATCATATTCACATTTTGTTTTGTTTTGTTTTGTTTTTGTTGTTGTTGTTTGTTTTGTTAAAATCTTTTTTTTTAATTTTCATCTTTACACTTACATCCTATCCTTTTAATCTATTTAATTTTATTTTTCTGTATATATGTTTCTCTTTCTTTACAATTTTGACATGTAGTTTCTTCTAATCAACCAAACTACACTCAGGATATAGTGTATTTCTCTGTTATGTTCACTGTTCTGTTTGTATTCCTCCTTTTGTTGTTGTTGCTGTTATTTAATTTTCATTTTTACAGTTATATTCTATTCTTTCATTGTATTTTTTTTGGTACATATAAGTTTTTCTTTCTTTACAATTTTGGGATCTAGTTTTCTAACAAATGGACCAAGATACACACAGGATCCAATGCTTTTCTCTATTTTGTTCACCTGTTTCTCTAGTATCTTCTATGCTATTTTCAAGCCCTGCTAGTATATTTATAATCTTCATTCTGAACTCTAGTTCCAACATCTTTCTTATGTCCATACTGATTCATTCCTTGGCAGTCAGTATTATCTTTTGTTCTTTTTTTATTATACTGATTATATATTTTTAATTATATATATATATATAGATAGATAGATAGATAGATAGATAGATAGATAGATTCTTTTTGTTTGATTGTATTCTCTCTTTTGATTTGTTTTAGTTTATATTTCTTTGGGGTCATTGTTGCCATTTAAGTATTTTGTTTCCTTGTCCACCTAGTCTTCTCTGGGTAGAATGACAAGATGGAAAAACTCACCAATAAAAAAAAAAATGGAGGCTCTACCTGCTAGGATAAATGAGGAAAAAGAGAGTCTTAGTGATCTAGAAGACAAAATAATGGAAAATACAGAAACTAAGAAAAAAGAGAGATAACTACTGGATCACCAGGGGAGACTTCAAGAGATAAGTGATACCATAAAGTAAAACAAATTTAGGACAATTGGGATCCTAGAAGAAGAGGAAAGAGAGAGGGGGGCAGAAGGTATATTAGAGCAAATTATAGCAGAGATATTCCCTAATCTAGGGAAGAAAACAGGCATCCAAGTCCAGGAGGCACAGGGAACCCCCTCTCAAAATCAATAAAAATAGGAGAACACCCCGATATATAATAGTGAAACTTGCAAATCTCAGAGAAAATCCTGAAAGGAGCTCAGGACAAGAGATCTATAACCTACAAGAGTAGAAACATTAGATTGGCAGAAGACCTATCCACAGAGACCCGGCAGTCCAAAAAGGACTGTCATGACATATTTGGGGTTCTAAATGAGAAAAATATGCAGTCCAGCTAGGATTTCATCCAAAATAGAAGGAGCGATAAAAAGCTTCCAGGACAAACAGGAACTAATAGAATTTATGATCACTAAACCAGCCCTATAAGAAATAATAAAAGGAATGATCCCAAAAGTAACATAGACCAGAAAGGAACAGAGACAATATACAGAAACAGTAATTGTATTGCATGTAATACAATGGCACTAAATTCTATCTTTCAGATAGTTACTCTGAATGTAAATAGGCTAACTGATCTAGTCATAAGAAATGGTGTATCAGATTGGATAAAAAAGCAAGAGCCATGATGTGCTGTCTGCAAGAAATGGATTTAGATCCAAGGTCACCTCCAGATTTAAAGTGAGGAGGTGGAAAACCATTTATCATGCTAATGGACATTAAAATAAAGCTGGGTGGCAATCTTTATATCAGACAAATTAGATTTTAAACCACAGACTGTAATAAGAGATGAGGAAGGACATTATATCATAATTAAAGTGTCTATCCAACAAGAAGGTCTAACAGTTTTAAATATTTATGCCTCTAAAATGGAAGCAACCCATTATATAAGCCAACTAATAAAAGTAAAAAAACACATCAATAATAATAAAATAATAGTAGAGGACTTTAAAATCCCTCTCAATGCAATGGACAGATCATCTAAGCAGATCAACAAGGAAACAGGGCTTTGAATGACACACTGGACCAGATGGACTTCACAGGTATATTCAGAAAATTCCATCCTAAAGCAACAGAATGCACATTCTTCTTGAGTGCACATGGAACTTTCTCCAGAATAGATCACATACTGGGCCACAAATCAGATTTCAACCAGTATCAAAAGATTAGGATCATTCCCTGCATATTTTTGGAGCATAATACTTTGAAACTTGAACCCAATTGCAAAAGAAAATTTGGAAGGAACTCAAATACATAGAGGCTAAAGAGTATCATATTAAAGAACTAATGGATTAACCAGGAAATTAAAGAAGAATTTTTTTTAAATAATTTTTTTTTATTTATTTATGATAGTCATACAGAATGAGAGAGAGAGGCAGAGACATAGGTAGAGGGAGAAGCAGGCTCCATGCACCGGGAGCCCTACGTGGGATTCGACCCCGGGTCTCCAAGATCGCGCCTGGTCCAAAGACAGGCACTAAACCGCTGTGCCACCCAGGGATCCCTAAAGAAGAGTTTTAAAATTTCATGGAAACTAGTGAAAATGAAAATGCGCCTGTTCAAAACTTTTGGGATGCTGCAAAGATGGTCCTAAGAGGGAAGTATATAACAATATGAGGCTTTCTCAAGAATCAAGAAAGATCTGAAATATACAACGTAACCTTACACCTATGGGAGCTGGAGAAAGGACAGCAAATAAAGCCTAAACCTAGGAAGAGAAGAGAAATAATAAAGATTAGAGCAGAAATCAATGAAATAGAAACCAAAAGAACAGTAGAACAGATCAACAAAACTAAGAGCTGGTTCTTTGAAAGAATTAATAAGATTGATAAAGTTCTGGCCAGACTTATCAAAGGGGGGGGGAGAGAAAGAGAGAGAGAGAGAACCCAAACAAATAAAATCATTAATGAAAGAGGAGAGGTCACAACAAACACCGAAGAAATACAATTATAGGAACATATTATGAGCCAACAAAATAGGCAAATCTGGAAGAAATGGATGCATTCCTAGAGATGTATAAACTATCAAAATTGAAATAAAAGGAAATAAAAAAAATATGAACAGACCCATAACCAGTAAGTAAATTAAAGTAATAATCTAAAAGCTCCTAATAAACAAGAGTCCAAGGCCAAGTGGCTTCCCAGAGGAATTCTATCAAACATTAAGAAGAATTAAATACCTATTTTTCTGAAGCTGTTTCAAAAACAGAAATCAAAAGATTTCCAAACTTTTTATGAGTCAGACATTACCTTGATCCAAAAATAAGACAAAGACCCCATCAAAAATTAGAATTACAGACCAATACCCCTGATGAACATGGATGCCAAAATTCCCACCAAAATACTAGCCAAAGGGACCCCAAAGTACACTAAAATGATTATTTACCAGGACCAATTGGAATTTATTCCTGGACTGCAAGAGTGGTTAAACATCTACAAATCAATGTGATTCAACGCATTAATAAAAGAAAGGACAAGAATCATATGATCCTCTCAATAGATGCAGAAGAGCCTTTGACAAAGTTCGGCATTCTTTCTTGACTAAAATTCTTCATAGTGTAGGGATAGAGGGAACATACCTGAATATCATAAAAGTCATATACAAAAAGCCCACAGTGAATATCATTCTCAATGGGGAAAAACTGGGAGCTTTTCCCCTAAGATCAGGAACATGACAAGGATGTCCACTCTCACCGCTATTGTTCAACATAATACTAGAACTCCTAGCCTCAGCAATCAGACAACAAAAAGAAATAAAAGGCATCCAAACTGGCAAAGAAAAAGTCAAACTCTCACTCTTTGCAGATGACATGATACTCTATGTAGAAAACCCAAAACACTCCACCCCCAAGTCCTTAGAACTCATACAGCAATTCAGCAAAGTGGCAGGATATAAAATCAATACCCAAGGACAATTGTTTATCTAAACACTAATAATGAGACAGAAGAAAGAGAAATTAAGGAGTCAACACAATTTACAATTGTACTCAAAACCAAAAGATACCTAGGAATAAATCTAACCAATGAGGCAAAAGATCGGTACTCAGAAAACTATAGAACATTTATGAAAGACATTGAGGAAGAAATGAAACATGGAAAAATATTTCATGTTCATATGTTGGAAGAACGAATACTGTTAAAATGTCTATACTACCTAGAGAAATTTGTATTCAATACAATCCCTATCAAAATACCATCAACTTATTTCAGAGTTGGAACAAATAATCCTAAAATTTGTGTGGAACCAGAAAAGACCCTGAATAACCATAGGAATGTTGAAAAAGAAAATCAAAACTAGTGGCATCACAATTCTGGACTTTGAGCCCTATTATAAAATGTAATCATTAAGACAGTATGGTACTGGCACAAAAACAGACATAGATCAGTGGAACAGATTAGAAAACCCAGAAATGGACCCTCAATTCCATGGTCAAATAATCTTCAATGAAGCAGGAAAGAATATCCAATGGAAAAAAAAGATGGTTTTTTCAAGAAATGGTGTTGGTAAAACTGAAGAGCAGAAGAATTAAACTGGATAATTTCCTCAAACCATACACAATAATAGGCACAAAATGGATAAAAGATCCAAATGTGAGATAGGAGTCCATCAAAATCCTAAAGGAAAACACAGGGAGCAACCTCTTTGATATCAGCTACAGCAATTTTTTGCTAGACACATCTCCAAAGGCAGGGAAACAAAGGAGAAAAAAGAACTATTGGGACTTCATCAAGATAAAAAGCTTTTGCACAGAAAAGGAAACAGTGGACAAAACTAAAAGACAACCTGCAGAATGAGAGAATATATTTGCAGATGACCCATCAGATAAAGGGCTAGTATCCAAAATCAATAAAGAAAATATTAAACTCAACACTGAAAGAACAATAATCCAATCAAGAAATGGACATAAGACATGAACAGACATTTCTCCAAAGAAGACATACAAATGGCCAAAAAACACATGGAAAAATGTTCAACATCACTCAGCATCAGGAAAATATAGATCAGGACCACAATGAGATACTACCTCACACCAGTCAGAATAGCTAAATTCAACAAGTCAAGAAAGGATAGATGTTGGCAATGATGCAGAGAAAGAGGAAGACTCTTACACTGTTGGTGAGAATGCAAGCTGATGCAGCCACTCTGGGAAACATGGAGGTTCCTCAAAAAGTTGAAAATTGAACTACCCTATAACCCAGCAATTGCACTACTTGGGTATTTACCCCAAAGATATAAATGTCATGATTTGATGGGGCATGTACACTTCAATGTTTATAGTAGCAATGTCCACAATTTTGGCTATGGAAAGAGCCCAGATGTCCATTAACAAATGAATAGATAAAGAAGATGTGGCATATATATTTATATGTAACTACTACCCAGCCATAAAAAAAAAGAAAGAAAGAAGAAAGAAAGAAAGAAAGAAAGAAAGAAAGAAAGAAAGAAAGAAAGAAATCTTGCCATTTGCAACAAAGTAGATAGAACTTGAGGATATTATGCTAAGTGAAATAACTCAGAGAAAGACAATTATATGATCTCACTCATATGTGGAATTTAAGAAACAAAACAGAATCATAGGGGAAGAGAGGAAAAAATAAAAAAAGATGAAATCAGGGAGATAAACCATAAGAGACTCTTAATCATAGGAAATGAACTGACTGTTGGTGGTGGGAAGGAGGTGGGTAAATGGGGTAACTGGGTGATGAACATTAAGGATGGCATGTGATGTAATGAGTACTGGGTATTAGATAAAACTGATGAATCACTAACCTATACCTCTGAAACCAATAATACACTATATGTCAATTAATTGAATTAAAATAAAAATTTAAAAACTAATTTAGATTTTATCCTTGATGGGTAAGATATTTAGTAATTTATTTCATAATTCCCTAATAGTTGCAAAATTTATTTTCATCTTTTTTTAAATTTTATTGAATAAATTCAATGTTCTTGTTTGTAGGTAGGCATGCAGCTTGTAAACTTCCTAAGTTTTGAAATTATTGAGATTTTTTTGTTATTAATGTCTAGCTATAGGCTCAGTTTTTATAAAAGTTCCATAAACATAATGAAAAAAACAAAACAAAACAAACCAGTAACCTAGTGACTAAATGGGTTTCTAACTTTCTGTGAACTGTTTTAGCAAATTAAGCAAAACCAAGGAGGGGCTTGTGGGAAGCCCTAATTTATTGCCAGCCTATTAGAAGCATTGATAATAACCTATTCTTGCATTTGGCATCAGAAATGGAATGCAATCTTAGCGTCCTGAGCCCTTTATCTGATACTATGTCTGGGTAGATAGTTTTAGAATTAAATTGATTTCCCAGGCACCCAACTGGTGTCCAAGAATTGCTTATTGGTGTGAGGAATTTTCTATATACACATGTTGAATGAATCACATCCAGAAACCCAAAAGAATTACTGTATGGCTTTCCTAAAACTCATCTTTTAAAATTTACTTCATAATTATAAATAATCTTTCAATATCAAGACATTGTTTATGGTGTCTATGCTTTCAAAGCATCACCAATGTTTGTCAGTCTTTGAAGTTAACATCTTAGTAGCCACTTCCACAAATAAAAAAGAGTTTCTTCACTTCTACACCATCAGTCATATGTACTTTTGCCTGAAATACACAGCTTTGAGATGACTTTTATCAATTACAATCCTTCTGCCAATAGCCTTCTGAAAATTGCCTCCAACTTAGTGGTTTCTAAATGTTGCCTATCAAAGTGCATAAGTTCTAAGAATTCTTTATGATTTTTTTTTTAGTTTTCATTTTCATTTAATGACAACCTAAGGGAAATACTATATATATATATATATATATATATATATATATATATATATATATAAAATTAAAGCTAACCATATTATAATTGAGTACTGCTGCAGAATTTTGGTGTCCTCATTTGTCCACTTCACATTTTTCTCCCACAATGTTAAGATTTATGGCATTTGTTGGTTTGTATAAAGATAAAATTATAATAATCTTTCTATCTTTGCATTTATACTCATTTGGTTATTTTATAAGGCAAATATTTTATTTTTTTCAGAGATAATTCAAAATTTTAAAATATTTCTATAGAATAAAATCTAGTGTCTTAGGTTACTGTATTAGTGAGTCTTTGCCTAAACATCATGTAAATAAATAGAAAGGTTGTTTCCAACTAATGACAAAGAACCAAGAAAAACAAACATGTGAAGGTAAGTCTACTCCATGTGATGCTGAAATACTATAACTTGATGCTGCATGGGGATTGGCTTCACGGTTGTTTAAATAGATTACCCTGATAATAAATTACAAAGTGGATATGGTTCAGCATTTACACATGATTAACAAAATACATATATCCTGCAATATAACTGCCAGTTTCTGTAACTGCCATACTCTATAAATCCCCTCCTAACCTTTTTGTTTGTTTGTTTGTTTTTTTGTTTTCATATTGCAGGAGTTCTTCAGCATAAGAGTTTTGGAAAATAAGTGGTAACTTACTTTACATACATAAATGGGAGAAGAATCACCTTAAATTTCCCTTCAGATACTATCTACCAGTGAAGAATTTTCAAAGGATCCTCAAGACAGAAACTGAAAATTAGGATATGTTGTTTGGCAAACTAGTTAGTATTGAGAAAAATATTAGCTTTCTTACAGATGGCAAGCTATAGAGTTTTGGGTCTTTTCCGTATAGAGGCAGGAGTTGGGAGTGAAGAGGAAGATGGGTACTATAACTCTCTTCACTCTCCAAAATTATGACAGCTCAGTCTCTTAGTCATAGTACAGATAAGCAGATTAAATATATATTGAGTTATCAAGATCAATGATTATACTTTAGTAAATGAAGATTACATTTCATTTGAAGATGGAAATATCTAATTTAGAAGATGAATCTGTCATAGAGCCTGGAGACCAACAAACTAGAGATCTGATAGGCACACAAAGAAATGTTTTTCTAAATATGAGCTCCATATGAGAAAAGCCCTGTTTATGTATAGTTACCATGATAATCAGGAGGAGAAAGTCTATATGAATTCACAACTGTGGTTCTGATCATTTGATACATAAAGAATCTAGACTATACAGTAGTTTAGTAACAGAGGAAAAATGCAATTGTTCCAAAGCATTATTCCAACATAATTTGAGCATCAGTTGCCATATGTGTTTGCCTATGTATATATATACACACACATAAATACATATGCATATATGTGTATAATGTGTGCATGTAATGTGTGTATGTGTGAGTGTGATGTGTAAACTAGTCATAGCAGATTGCCCATCCTCAGATTTTGAGTTTTTAAATATTTATCTCTGCATAATTTATTACATTTATTTGTCAAATTTTTGTGTTATGTAGATCTTTACATATGCTTTGGAGTATGGGTTCACAACCTCGACATTTTGACTTTTAGACTACATAAATCTTTGTTGTGAGGATGGGGTTCTTCCGTGCAACATAAGATGTTTACCAGCATCCCTGGCACCTTCCCACAGATATCGGTAGTAGCCAACCTACTAGTTGTGACAACTAAATATTTCTCCAAACATTGTTAATGTTCTGTGGGAGACAAAATGCCCCTAGTTAAGCACCACTGCTTTGAGGGAATGATACAATAAAAGAAACTTGCAGAGACTGACTGTCAACACAGATCTTTTGTAGATATGTAATATAATTTCAAATATTATGTATTGCTATTTTCTTTAAATATTACATTATTTCTTCCATGGCCCAAATAAACCTGAGAATAAAAATCTATACAAAAAGATAAAGTCAAAATTATTACCATATATGTCTATTTTGAAAATTCTACTTAAATTCATGAAGTCTGTAATGATTGAGCAGTTATTAATTGCCTACAAATAGGGGTATAAACTATATAATAAACTCCACACTCTTGTCTTAGAATTTTAAAGGCTACAGACATCTGCACCTTACATAAAATTACTTCTATACACAAAAGAAATGTTAATGAAAACACGAATTGAAAATGTTTTAAAAATCAATGCTTGTGTAATTTTGAAAACCTATTGGAATGTTGCAGTATTTTGATATTTTATGCATTAATCCCTTCTAAGACATTGTACTGCTTTGTTAGAAGTTTCAAGGACATATTGAAGGAGAATTGAATTAAAAAGTAGCATTGCAGCTTGTTCTTATATTTACCTTTATCTTGAAAGAAATTTACTGGGGTGGGCAAGGAGAACTATATATCACGCTATTGCATGCTCGGTTTAACATCTGCCCTTCATGCTGTGACTTGTGAAGCTCAATTTACAGTGGTATTATCTGCTGGAAGAAGAAGCTGAAATATTCATGCTCCATGTTTGTCTCTACTTAGAACATATTTTCTGTTTTACATTTATGTGGGAGCAGCAAAACAAAAAATCATCTGCTAAAAAGAGTAACCTCCGTAATCATCACTCCCAAAATCTGCTGAACTGATCCTCATATGTCTACCCAGATGGTGAAGTGGTGAAATGCAACCAAGAACACCTCGAGGCAGTTGTTATTGTTAATCTCTGGAGGATTTCAACGAGGAAGCATACCTGCCCTGAGTATGCATCAACTGTGCAAGTCAAAAAGAGATTTCAATATATTGTCTGAAAAGTGGGATAATAAAATTTTTGTGTATCTACTTTTCTGTTCAAACAAGCTATAGATTTTTACTGTTGTGAAAATGTGTTCATGGCCTTGCTTGAGGACTACATTATCAACAACATACACAGCAACTTTGCCCTAGATGCTTCTAATGTCTCAAATGCCTATCAATTCTGTTGCAATGCATTTAAATACAAAATTTGGACTGGAAAGGTAGTATGCCAGGAAAAGAATGGAATTTTATAGGATACTCAAAAAAGACAAACTCCATTTTCATTTGTTAAGAAGTAAGTAGTAATTAAAAGAAGCAAGACCGCAAGAACCTTTTGATGTTTAAAACAAGATGGATGACTGTCATTTTAATACAGATGATGACATTTGGAAGTTACTCCCTGGTTAATTTTCTGGCCAAGGCTATTCTATAGCTCTAAGCACAACCAATTAAAATGTGGGAAAGGAACCAAAAGTATATAATCTATCTTGTGAAGATAGTCACTGGGAATTTGTATTTTAAAATGGAACTTCATTTTTATTAAAATAGTCTTCTTTCCAAAATCTGTTTGTGTTTGCTATCACAATTACAATGTGAAAAGGTTCATTTAACTTGGAAAAAGTACATCTTTACAGACACTGGAGTATATATTCCGAGAGATGGATAAGGGAACAGATCCTTAATCACAGTCCTATTCTGCCTTTCTTTGACTAGCTCCTAATGGTTACTGTCTTCCTAATCCACTACCTCCCTCTCTCCTTCTCTCCTTCTCTTTCTCCGCCCCCCTCTCTGTATTGGGTAGTAACTAGAAATGAATGGTGGAAAGAACAGCCCAAGGAACACCCCTGTGGTCAACAAATCTGGCAAAACTCCTCGAGGAACTATCCCTAAGGAAACGCTTGCCCAGTCCAGAGAGGCGGTGTCCTCAGCTGGACCTTTAACTAGTTTTATAGTTATTAACATAGATTAGCATTGTGGTTATAGCTCCCTACCCCGTGGAAAAATTTCAGCTGCCAAGAGACAGCTCCAGTATAAACCTACAGGGCCAAAAACACCCCTCCCAAAACATGGGAGGAGTCCCCCAAAGGATTAGAAAGAGCCTCCATTAGAGACCACCCTGTCCTTGAGGAAAAATCCTACTTCACTTAAAAGGAAAGGACTCCTTTAGCCCCAGGGCAATTGTCACCTCTGGACCTGCCTGCTGTCCCACCTTAAGAGTGTACTGCTGCTATAATAATAATAATAATAATAATAATAAATATGATTAATGAAGATGTAAATTTATATTCATAAAATCTTATATAACAAAATTTTATTATATACACACACACATATATAATTATCACCATCAATATTTAGAGTTTTCTCAAAAGAAAAATAATGATTCTGAGATCCTACATCCCTAAGATACATGGATTTCTTAGCAATAAATGCTACTGTTATGAAAGAACTAAAGCTAATGAAATAAAATATTTAACATAATACTTCTTTCCTCTTTCAGTTAAGTGTGGCATATATGTAACAGCATAGTATTTTTAAAAGATTTCCTTTGTGAAAATATAGCACTACATTTAACATTTAAAACACCATTTTCCAAAGGAACCAGTATCAAACTGTTGTCAAGTACAATTCAGCAAAACCTATGTTCAGTACAACTCAATTAATCACCATACATTTCTTAAAGAACAGTATGAAGATAAATATAAGTTATAGCAATTCTACATCATTCAAATTTTATCTATCTTTAAATGTTGTTAGTCCTCTGCTGTTAGATACATTTTACTGTGAACTTTAAACCAATTCCTCTGATATCTTTTCATTATTGTCTCCCATATTACTTTTCATCATTTTTTTTTCTGGAAAATGAAAAACTACCTTGACAGAGAAGTATCTTAGTGAGAGAAGTGAGTAGATCAGAGCAGAATCCTCTTTGGTGGATACTAGGAAACAGTGGGAATAATGTTAATATAATTTTATCCAATTTTATATAATATTGTATTTGATTGTGACACATTATTTGCTTTAGAATAATGTAGAATTAGTCTAAAACAAAATAGAAAGATTATTAAATTAATGATAGAAGTTTTAAAAGGGTGTTTATTTACTCAGTAGACATTTATTTCATGGGAATAAACAATTTAAAACACAGAAATTACAAATGGCTGAAAAAATGGACTATTTTTATTTTCACTAGTAGTCTAGTAGTAGAAAAAAAAGAAAGGAAAGAAAGAAAGAAAGAAGAAAGAAAGAAAGAAAGAAAGAAAGAAAGAAAGAAAGAAAGAAAGAAAGAAAGAAAAAGAAAAGACCACAGACACCTGAGTGGCTCAGCAGTTGAGCTCCTGTCTTTGGCCCAGGGCATGATCCTGAAGTCCTGGGATCAAGTCCCATATCAGGCTCCTTGCAGGGAGCCTATTTCTCCCTCTACCTATGTCTCTACATCTCTCTGTGTCTCTCATGAATAAATAAATAAAATCTTTAAGAAAAAAAAAAGAAAAGAAAACCAGAACCAAAACAAAAAACTCATCCAAGGCTAAATAGTGTTAAAAAAAAAATTATATGGGACTAGATGCTATTATTCAAAACCTGACTTCTCCACTTAATACATGTACAAAGATGGACATGGAACTCAATCCATTTCCTCCTCTGTAAAATGGGGCTAATACCTTAGAGTGGCATTGTCCATTAGAACTTTTTCTGATGCTGATAACTCTAGTCAGTAGGAAGTTGTAGTTATTTGACTACTTTAGGTGTGACTAGTGCTACTGAAGAAATGATTTCTTAATTAATTAATTTAATTTTATATATTTTTACATGATTAGTGACTACTATAGTGTTCAGCATAGCCTGAGTATTTTTTTTAATTTTTTTTAATTTATTTATGATAGTCACAGAGAGAGAGAGAGAGAGAAGCAGAGACACAGGCAGAGGGAGAAGCAGGCTCCATGCACCGGGAGCCCGACGTGGGATTCGATCCCGGGTCTCCAGGATCGCGCCCTGGGCCAAAGGCAGGCGCCAAACCGCTGCACCACCCAGGGATCCCAGCCTGAGTATTTTTTGATATTATTAGGAAATTATATTAGTTTACTAAAACAATTTCTCATTGTTTCTTCATTAAATTAGCAAAGATTAAAAAAGTAATAATAGTCAATGTTGACTCTGGTGCAAGAACATCTTTCTTAAAATTATGATCCAAAAGTACACTGATACTATATTAGAAAGAAAATTGGGTATATATACCAAAAGTCTTAAGATGTTAATTTTTTTATACTTTTCATTTCAAAATATAACCTAAGAAAATAATTTTCAGACTCAGGCTTTTGTACAACTTCCTTTCATGTTTGGAGAAAGATCCATCAGTTGCTATAGGAACTCATTAATCTATTGCATATGGCAAGTAAGTGACAATATGAAGAGTTAACAATTAAATTAAGTACCTATCAAGTCAGCACAGATGGATGCAAGTTGTGGTAAAGTGAAAAGCAGCAATAAAAGCAATACACTGGCAGCTTGAGGAAATGCATTGCAGTTCTCATAGCAGCTAGATGTAGGTCTTTGGGAAAATCAAATGACTGCTCTGGGTCTTGCTTTCTCATTTGCAAAAATAAGTGGTAAATAATATATATATAAAGCATTCCAATTCCATAATTCTATGTCTCTTAGTGCTTCTCATCCAAAACCCAGAAACAAGTTTAATAAAAGTCATGTTGTCTGTCACATTTGTATTTAATAGGTCTTGGATCTTTGGAGAAGAATTAATATCTATCTGGAGGCAAAAATGTTTTTAAGTTGGTTTAATTTGTCAAATACTCTGTGAAAATACACTGCTGTGCATAGTCAAAGAGAAGGAAGGCACACCTGAACTCATTGTGCAGTAGCATATAAGGAAGAATCCTTGGAGGGGAGGACATAGAATGAGAGCTCAAAGGCACACACACAGTCAAAGGAGAAGTTAGCTGGGCAACAGACCAGGTGAAATATTAACTATGGTGAGAACCTGACAATTTCTGTAAGGTTAGTAATCAAGATAAAATCTAAGAGCAAGGCTGCAGAGGCAAGAGTCAGAAGAAACATCTCTGTCTGAATTATGGTGATAAACTGAAACAAAAATCTCCAGACAATCTGTGTAGGATGCTGGTGACACAAATTTGCAGGTAGGAATATTTCTGATTCTGTATGATTATATTATATTATATTATATTATATTATATTATATTATATTATATATAATCCGATTCATGTATCAGGTATATATTCAAATATATGTAATATAATATGTAATTTGGCCAACTAGTAGGTTTGGATTTGAACTGAGGTGACAAAGAGTGTGATGCTATTAATGAATTATGAACTATGAATCCCGGAAAGAGAGAGAAAATTTTGGAAAAAAAGACTATCTTTTATTTTGTGGTGTAATATATAAGTACTATCATAAGATACCCAAGAGAAATAATAATCAGAAGCTTTAGCAGGAAGTTAGATCAAGAAAGAGATTTTTTTTTTATATGCAGTATGTGTATTCCCTAGGATCAAAACTTTAGTCACCATTGGGGCTAACGGCTTTCTTTACCTTTCAATCCAAGTTGTTAAAAAATCTTGTTCTGCAAACACATTTAAGCCAGCAGGATCCATCCAGGCACTAAGGCAATTATATCCAATAAATCAAATCTAAGATACTTTCATTCTACTATGGCAGTTATCCCATGTGATTTCACTACCCTACCATTTTGCTTCTAATCAGATCCTGAACCTAGAAATTGTGGCATATTTGACCTCACTTCTATCCTTTGCTCTTGTCTAAAGAATTTTGGATTTGATCCTCTGTTCGGTTATATTAAATCTGTTCCCTAAATATTTCTGACTTAACCTTGTTATAAGATTGTTCTTTATAAAAAAAAAAAAGATTGTTCTTTATTAGCTATCTAAGGTGGGATATTCTACTTAAATTCTCCTTCGAGATGCAAAATTATGTGCCACAAGTTAGTACTGGGTGTTACCACTCAAAATTATTCCCTTTTTGTTGGAACAGATTTCAATACATGTAAGTCGCTCCAGAGGTCATATCTATGCTCTAGGATCTGTTTTCAACCTAATGAATATAACCTGGCAATGGTTTTCAGCCTAATGAATATAGTCTTATCCAGTTTCAGCAAATCAAATGTTCTTTTTCCAGAATTTGAAATATGAACAGAGAGGTACAGAGATTGAGATCTAAGACTTTAGAGATAAATAGGTATCTTAGAGACTATTTCTGTGAACTCTTGTGATTGAGATATCAGTGCTGCTCTGAATCTTATCCTGGCTAAGACCTACATGTTTCCCTTTGTTTCTGTTCCCTGAGGTGCCCAAAAAAACTTTCAATAATTTATTTTGCTTATGCCTTCTAGAGCAAGTGTCAACCAGAAGAACTTTAGCAAACACAATCATATAACCCTGTGTGGTAAAAATACACATAAGGCAGGACTCAGAAAAAAATTTCTGCTTCCATCACCTGTTTTAGGATATCTCACTTAAACCATCTGACCTTTAATTTTCTGTTTTGATAATTGGGGTAAGCTTGGCTATTTCTTCTCTTACATTCTTTAGGAGTGTTTATTAGAAGGCAGACTACCCCCCCCCCAGAGATATTGATCTAGTAAGAGGCTGGGTAGAAAATATGGCCCTCAAAACTGCTTTGATTTATGTTAATTATTTTATATATGTGTATGTATATATGTTTAAGTTATAGGTATGTACATATTTATAACTATGTCATAGGTTGAAATAGCAATAACTACAGGACTGTGTCATGTTCCCTCATTTACATTAACTATAATAAGATTTTGTGGAAAAGAAATTGAAAGAAAGGAATATAAAGTCAGAAAATTCAAGTAAAATGTGACTAGGAAAATCCTTTTTCTCCACTTTATTCCATTCCATTTAATAAAGAAAAATACTGGTTTTGTGGATTTACCTTTTACTTATGAATATAAATGAAAGAGAACATCCCTGAATTATATATTTAATCTCAGATGAGAGATGTCTTATTTTATAAAGCTATTTCAGATGTACAGAATGCACACATGCTCTGACTTCCAAATAGAAGTTAAACATCTTACTTCACTGTTATCTAAGTTTTATAGCCTATGGACAATGTAAACACAATTACCATCCATTTGACTTTTTTTTTTTTGAATATCATTATTTGAACTATATCTGAAGGAGATTCTAAAATATCTTCCTTTTAAAAGTACAAAATAGGGGCACCTGAGTGGCTCAGTGGTTGAGCTTCTGCATTAGGCTCAGGGCATGATCCTGGGTCCTGGGATCGAGTCCTGCATTGGGTCCCTCACAAGGAGCCTGCTTCTCCCTCTGCCTCTTTCTCTCTGTGTCTCTTATGAATAAATAAATAAAATCTTTAAAAAATACAAAATAGTTTTAATTATACCAAATAGTATTTGCGGCAGTTCATAGATCAGGTATTTAAAACAAAACAAAACAAAACTCACATAGAGAACTGTGCATGTGGCAGAAAGAAAACCAGGGGAAAGTCATTCGGGTGCCTAATCTAATCTCCCTTTTGTATCCTCAGCATTACTAACTATCCCTACAGTGACTGTCATGGAAATTTACCAGTCAAGAAGAATTGTCAAACCATGAGAAATTCCCTTTCCTCATTTTCTTACATACTTCTATGGAACACTCGGATGGAAGCAGATTTAATCACTACAGCTTTGTGCTGGATTTTAACTACTGACATAAAAGTGAAAGGTACTCTCCTGAGTCATTCTGTCCCTCTGGATCATCTTCATTTTTAGTCTCTGTTACATAGGAAAAAATATCAGGTGTTGAATCAGTAATTTCATGAAGTTACAGAAATTTTCCTCACTGTTTTCATTTTAATTAAATTAGAAAGAACTTGAAATTTGAACATGGTGATGAGTCAGTCAGTGGTAAACCCAAAGCTCAAGAAAAAAATACATTTTCAGGGTTTAAGATTAAAAACATAACAATGAGTGGTTCAATTCAACCGCATGTGTCCTTGTCCATGTCATAGAGAAATAGTCATTCATACGAAGTTAGCACATTTCTGGTAAACTAACAATGTTAATTTTCACATTTGGAGTTTTACACAGGAGAAATGCAAAACAATAGCAAACTTTACCATCCCTTTATTTTTCCTTAGATTTCAAATTATATGTACAATTGTATTTAATGCTGCTTATTCTTTTTTTTTTTTCTTTTGTTCTCTCTCCTTTGTTCTCTCTCCTCTTTCCTCCTCCTGGAAAATTCCATACACATCTTCTCAGAAGTTTATCTTCTTCTTCTTCTTTTTTTTTTTTTTTAAAGAAAAAGTTTATTTTCTTAGTTGTATTCTCTCAGTCATTTCAAATGCTAGATTTAACATCTGCTGTGCCTCATTACTAAGTGTTGGTAAATGGTTAGCTCCCTTGTCTCTAAAGGGCCAGCACTGAGGCAGCTCCAGGGCTTTAAGGTGATGGTGCTTCAGAGTATAAAGTGAGCAGGTGTTGGCCATAACCATCATGAGACTAACTCCAACATAAATGCTGGTCCCAAAAGGAAGTAAAATGATTAGTTCATTGATAGGTATTTATTTTAAGTGGCGCATAAATCTGTGGTTGCAAGGGTTTGGCATGGTTCCTTATTTTAAAATTCAATTCTATATTTTATGACTTGTATGGCACAATTCCTGTTGCCTTTGTCTTTCATTGCTAAAGTCATTGCAATTTTAGTAGCAGCAGCATACTGGCTCATGAAATCAACTAGTGGAAGAAAACCTTTAAAATCAGAAAAAAATATGACATTAAACCTATGTTTAATATCTATCTCTCATAGCAAATTGTAAACAGGAATCATGTCTACCTTGTTCACTGCTTTAATTCTATCACCTCAGCATAGTGTGTGACTCATATCAGGAGCTTGATAAATATTTGATGGTTTGAATGAATGATATTTTACAACCATTTTCTCCAGATTGTTGTCATTATCCCTATTCCCCTAGGACCTTATTCTACACTTAGGAACATCCTCCATTTCTTAGAGCAGAGTCATATTTAACCAAGCTTTGTAGAAGCTATGGCATTAACATTGGGGAATAGCAATGTAGGAAGGGAAAAAAGGAGTAAAATGAACTGGATAATATATATGACATGACACGTAATTTATATGATAATATATATCTCAAAAGTACATAATGTACTGCACAGTAAACCTTTCTAGTGAAGCCTAGAAACTGTCTTTCAAGGACAACTTACCCCACCCCACTCTTACCTTCATCCCAGTAGACATGCCTTGATAAGGTCTCTGGCTTTTGATTGAGATTCTCAAATTCTCCCTCCACTTTCATTTATTTGAATGATATTCTCAGAAATGTACTTCACAATATAAATACTTTTAAGATCATAGGCAGAGCTATTTACCTCTTCTTTTTCTTTCTTAATATTCACATTCTAGTATAGGACATATGCTTTAAATTTATACAAGCAGAAATCCAAGCAAAGAAAAACATTACCCTTGAATATTAACTCAAATATTCACTCTGAGAAATTGGACAAAAGTTCTCTTACCCAATATACTCATTTAAGTTTCAAATGGAGCCAACTCATACCTAATAATTTGGGGAGGATGAGGATGATGGATGCCAATTTCTTGAATTCCAATTAAATTTAGCTAAAATTGACTGAGCACCTACCATATGCCAGATGGTGTTCTATAATGAATAAGATGCTACAAAGTAAAACACAATTTAGAAAAAGGATAAATATGCCTAAATGTAACTAAAATATAGTATAATGATTGCTATATTAACATAATGAACAAAGTGCTGTAAGAGCACAGAGGAAGGAGCAATTGTTCTACTTTGGTATTTCAAGGGATCTAGCACAGAAAATGTGTCATTTAAACTAGGCCTTGAAAGCAAAGAATAAAACTTATGGAAAGAAATCTAGTCAATGTAGTGAATTGAATACATGGTTTTACCTTTTTAATCTTTGGTAAATCTTTGGTAATCCTCACCCCTTAAATACCTGGTAAAATTATAAGAAAAGAATGACAAAAATACACACCTCCTCCACACTGCCCCCAAATAAAGAGAATTAGAAAAGGGACAGCTATAGATAGAAGATACTTTGTACCATGAGAAACAGCTGAAGGAAAGAGTAGACAAATTAAATGCCAAGGATCTGCAGTGGAAGGTGCAAATGAGAAGCATAGATTGCACAAGATGAGCAAAAGGTTACTTTAGGGAGCTACTCTACTAAAAATTAGAAAGCAAATTTCTATGAAGTTTTTAAAATTACTTAACACAGCTTTTGAACTGTCTAAAGTTTAAGGAAATGTTAGAAATTTATTGAATATGAAGATAATTTTCAAGGAGATGACTTTGAAATTTTAATTAATACATGATATCAAATGTATAAACTCCTTTGGGACATAGAAAAATAACATATGAAACTAATAATGTACTATATGTTTGCTAATTGCATTTAAATTAATTTGGTTTTAAAAAAGAAAAAATATGGGAAGTCTGGCAGTTTTAACACTGATGATGATAAAACAAAAAGTATTAACCCACACCCAATACCTATAGAAAGGGGAAAAGTCTAAATAAAACACAGTACTAGCAAATTGTAGTCAACAATGTTTACTTATAGGAATATATTACTATGCCACATTACCATTAAACCTTGAAAAATGAGTATGGTATGACTTAGGAAATGATAGAATAACATGCTAACATCATGTTGAAACCAGATACAAATTTATTTTATTCTTTACTGGTGATAAGCAGCCTATGAAAAAACTAAAGAATATATAGCTGTGACGACCAACTACTCTAAAATCTTAGCAACTTATAACAACAAATATTTATGTCCTGCTCAGATCTGTTCCTGGGGTCTCTCCTTTTTCCAAAACTGAGACTGGTAGAGTAACACTATATGAGGCATGCTATTATATATGAGGTAAGAAAACAAGAGAACTGATGGAAATTTATGATGCTTCTTAAAACTTCTGCCCACATGTAGCATATAACATGTTTCCTCAGATACCATTCATCAAGTACATTACAAATCCATGAGTACCATTAATGGGGCAGTATACATTTCTCTCACGAGAAACACCAAATATCATATGGCATTAGGTTGGAACAAATTCTCTTACAGGAAGTAGAGAATATTTCTGGGAACTATAATACAAGACACCATTTCTAAAATAAAAATAAGCCAAGAAAACACCACGAACTGTTTTTAAAGGACTAATATATATATATTATATATATATTAAATTTTTTAAAGGACTAATATTATATATATAATATTATATATTATATATATACACCATTTCTAAAATAAAAATAAGCCAAGAAAACACCACGAACTGTTTTTAAAGGACTAATATATATATATTATATATATATATTAAATTTTTTAAAGGACTAATATTATATATATAATATTATATATGATATATATACACCATTTCTAAAATAAAAATAAGCCAAGAAAACACCACGAACTGTTTTTAAAGGACTAATATATATATATTATATATATATTAAATTTTTTAAAGGACTAATATTATATATATAATATTATATATATAATATATGTTTTTAAAGGACTAATATTATATATATATATATATATATATATATTAAATTAAGTTCCCAAAATTATTTAAAACGTTTTCATTCAAAAATATTACCATACATAAAGTGTGAAATATTAGATAAACTCTTATTGATATAAAAACAAAATATTGGTGGCTACTAGTATTATTTAAAATTTTCCTGATCCAAAAAAATTTAATAAATAAAATTTTCCTGATCCTATGCCAAATTGAAAAGATATTCGAGTGACAGGATTCTCTATTCAGCAAGTTGCTTATGACCTTCAGTACATTTAATTGTTATTGTTTTTCTTTTCACGAAGATCCTTTACATATATATTCTTTTGGCTAGATTATTTATGGGTTTCTAGTTATTGTGAATTGAATCATATTATCTATCTGTCTCTAATTGGTTATTGGTAGGAATGCGTTGCTGAAATCTTATTACCTATTCTCTTTCTCACCTGATTCATTTAAAGTTTATGTCTTTCAGTAATGAACTACAAGTGATTTAACTTTGATTTTCCATAGTTTCTTTAATAAGCATGTGCTATATTCATAAAGAAAATGAAATCCCATTAGAAAATCTCCAGGGTATTTTTTAGTTCAAGCATTATATACGTTCTCAGATGATAGCCACTTGAGAAGTTCAGAGTTTAGGTTCAGATAAACTGAAGGCACAGTTGCATTTCAGACATCACAAACATTTTCATTACAAAGCAAACATAGTCCTTGCCACTTAACATCAGTTAATTCCTTTCCTTTGATACAGTTTGGGTCTTTATTATACTTCCTTTGATACAGTTTGGGTCTTTATTATACTTCAAAACTAGAATAGAATAGGGAATAAACTTACAAGTTATACTCAAGAACAAACAAATCAATCAAATTGTAGTGTGCAGAATGTTTTCAATTATAGCTAAAATGTTGCTGTCAATTGTGAATCAACCATTGACAGACTTATTGTTGTGTCACATATGACATGGAAGACATTGTTATTATGTAACAGGAAGATTTCATACATTTAGGATAGGACAAATGGGGCATATTTAGAGAATGCAATGTTGTTAACTGATGTGTTGCACTTGAAATTTTTGAAATTTAGTCATAAACGAGAAATAATAAGTTAGGTAAAATGTGACAAAGCAGCTAAGTAGTGAAACAGTGAATTCTAACTACATGGAGACTATCTTCAAGAGGGATGACTAACTTCAAGTTTAAAATAGATTAATGAATGATAAACAATATGATTATTGACTATTGGCTACATGCATAAATCGGGGTAGGAAAACACCAAGAATAGACAAGTGTTCATTCAAAAAAATTTTTAAAGATTTTATTTATTTGAAAGAGAGACAGAGAAAACATGAGCAAGGGGGAGGGGCAGAGGAAGAAGGAGAAGCAGACCCCCTTGCTGAGCAGCAAGATTTCTCAGGATCATGACCAGAGCAGAAGACAGATGCTTAACCAACTGAGCCACCCAGGTGACCCAGCAACTATACATTTCAGTGTGATACTAAATCTCAAAGAATTTTGCAAAGGGATGAGGAAGGTAATGCATTATAACATTTATGTTTAAAATTTGTTGAAAGCTTAGTAAGTGCCAGGCAGCATGCTAAATTTCTTTATATGCCTCATTTAATCTAATCCTATCAACTCCTCTATGAAGTCAGTACTACACTTCTAACCACTTTAGAAAATACAAAAATTGGCTTAAATAAGTAAAATAATTATCCAAAAGCATAACTTCAATAAAATTTGATGCAATTTCATTAGATAGAAAAATTGTTTTCTGTTTGTTATTATGAGACTATTTCAGTGACATGAACTCTGATGATAGTGAGATTACACAGTTTGTTAAATCCTGTAGGCTAGGGTTTTTATTTTTTCTTGAAAATTATGGACAGAACAACATGTTTCTGTTGACATCCTTCACTGAGATGAGAGTGGTGGTGAATCAAGATGAATATATGTTGCTATTTTCTAGAAGTGAAAAAGTAATAAGAAACAAATCTACAGATATCTAGAACAGAGAAAATTGTAGTCTGAATTATGAACAGGAAGAAGCTAACAGTATAATTTGGAGCTAATCTTCCTTGTAAAAAACAGGAAAGTGGACAGCTTAAGAGCTGGATAAGGAGCAGAGAATAGAAATGAACTGACTGAAAGTTCATCTACAGTAAAGTTTCTCCAGTGGGTCCTCAGCCCTCTGCCAAGAGAGCTAAGCAGTCTGATATTTACATCCAAGAATAAAGCAAAATCAAAATTACTTGGAGGGTTTTTTTTAACCATCATTAATGGGAGTTCATTTTCACATTTCATGGACTGCTATGCAGGTAGGCAATTCTCTGCACAGGGATGATAAAATGAAGTGTATGCGCAGCAAGCCTGGCAAGCATACCAATTCCATTCAGAATTCCAGTCTCCACCTCTTTACCCAGTAAAGAGTAAAACAGGTGTAGCAGAGGACTCTTAACCCAGGAAGTGAGAAAAATCAATGTAGTTCTCTTATGTATGAAAGGGGCCTTAATATCAACAGGTATATAAATAAAACTAGCATGAAAGAGAACCAATTAAAAGCCAAATCAAAACAACATCAACAACAAAACAAGAACAAAGGATCAGTAGGGAGCTAAAAGATTTGGTTTGAGTATTCACAGAGAAATTTAAAAAGATATATAACCATAAAATAAGAATAAGATACTGTAAAAGGAAAAATAATATAAAGGATGCTAAGAATTGAAAATATAAATTGTCAAAGTAATAATTTAATTCTCAAAATAAAATAAAGTAAAAATATGTCTCATAATGTAGGGCAAAGGCTGGACAGTATGAATAAATATAACAGAGAAACTGATCTAGAAGTGACATCTGGCTACAGTAATCCAGGTGGGGCTAATTGCAGGGACCAGAATTATCACAGAGGTCATATCAATGCAGTAGAATGAGGTATGCAAGTGATTATGCAGTAAACTATGTTTATATAATAAAAAAATCAATGATGTTATGAAGTTTATACCTTCTGTCTTTGAGACAATTTACATATAGTGTACGTACAGAGTTTAAGAGGAAATCATGTGGATTTTGAAGAAAAAAATGTATATATGTGTGTAATCTACATTCGTGTCATGTTGTAAAACATTCTCATTTGCCCTAGATGCTTTAGTGCCTCTTACCAGTCAACGCAAGCTGTATCTTAATCTCAATCAACTGCTTGTAGTCTTGATTTTTATCATTTCTATCATTGCTCAATACAGAAATTTACACAGAAAGAGTCACAAAATTCATACACTTGTGACTCAATCAACAAAATATTTTTGAGAATCTTACATGCTGTAGTATTAGTAGCTGATCCTTTTATCTTGTAAAACAGTATTTCAATGAATGAATAACTGCAATTTGTCCATTCACCTGTTGATGGGCATTTAGGTTGTTTTTAGTTTTCAGCTATAATGCATAGAGCTTCTGTGATCATTCATGGTATACATTTTTGTTTTTGTTTTAATTTTTTATGAATACAAGTTTCTATTCTTATTTCTCTGGATAAATAAGTAGGGCTATTTTTTCTTTTAATTTTTCTTTCCCTTTTCTTTTGCATTTTAATTATCTTTGTGTTTAATTTAAAGAAAACCACTTAAATTTTTTCTCAAACCTCTATATCATTTTTCTCTTTCACCTACTATATATGGTCACTTTTGTTATATCTTAGGCAATATTTGGTGGTGTTATACTTTTTAAGCCATTTTGGCTTGTAAAAGAAGTAGTGATAACTTGTTTTTTTTTCCCCTGATAATGTATGTTATTCATATTATATTATTTTATTTTTATGACCTTTCTAGAAGGATGATGCTAACAAGAAAGGAAATATTCTTATTTTTTCTTATTCCATTAGTTGACACAAAATAACATATTTTATTTGTTTTATCTTTTCATGTGCTTATTGACCAATTCAAAATCCTTCTTTGTGAAATATCTGTACAAATCTTTTGCCCATTTATAAATGATTACTTGTCTTTTATTACTGAGCTGCATAGATAGATGACCTTTGTTGGCTCTAATATTGAAAATATATTATTTTAGACCCTGACTTCTCTATTCATCATCATAATGACTTTTTAGCATAAGTTTGTAATTTTGATGAAATTTAATGCACTTGGTCATGATGCATTATTCCTGTAATATATTGCTGGGCTAATTTCCCAATATTTCTTAAATACTTTTGGTTGCATGTCTATGTATCTTAGTCTTTTTTTTTTTTTTTTTTTTTTTTTTTTGAGTTGGGGAGTTATGTGTTTTTCAGGCTTACTGTCAGGTTATGCTGGCCTCCTAAAATGACTTAGAAGTTTTAACAACAACAAAAAAAAAAGGCATGTAATATTGACATTATTTCTTAAATAAATGACTGAAAAGATTTACCAGTAAAAATATTTGGGTCTGGGACACCTGGGTAACCCAGTAGTCGAGTGTCTGCCTTTGCCTCAGGGCATGATCCCGGAGTCCTGGGATTGATTCCCACATCAGGTTCCCTGCATGGAACCTGCTTCTCCCTCTGCTAATGTCTCTGCCTCTCTCTCTCTCTCTCTCTCTCTCTCCTCTCTCTCTCTCTCTCTCTTTCTCTCTGTGTCTCATGAATACATTAATAAAATCTTAAAAGAAATTGAGGTCTGTAATAAATGAAAGTGTGTGTTTGTGGATGTGTAAGTATGGGAGGGCAGGGTAATAGTAAAGAAATTAGTATTTCTCTACAAATTTGGGATTTTCGGGTTTTCAGTTCATTTTGTTATCATTTTTAAAAATGTTGTGCCATAATTATGTTGTATTATCTAAGTTATCAAAATTGCTAGCTTAAAGTTGTAACTCATATGCTGCTATTATTAATTTAACATCTATAAGTTATTTAATTTTTAATGAAATTATTGATAGGTTCAGGTTAATATATTGGTGTTTGTTTTCTCTTTGGTTTGTTTTTTTATTTTTGCCTAATTTCATATACTTATGCAATTGACTATTTCTTTTTAGCTGTATAATGCCTCTTAACATTATATCTATAAATTATGTTAGAAGTTACAATATCTACCCTTATCTTATTATCAATGTTGAAAAGTTTAGGGACACTTGGGTAGCTCAGCAGTTGAGCATTTGCCTTTGGCCCAGGGTGTGATTCCGGGATCCGGGATGGAGTCCCACATTGGGCTCCCTTCAGGGAGCCTGCTTCTCCCTCAGCCTATGTCTCTGCCTCTCTCTGTGTCTCTCATGAATAAATAAAAATCTTAAAAATAATAAATAAATAAATGAAAAATATATTCAACTACTATGTAAGTGATGTCAGAAGGATAGAGCACTGCACTTTCCTTCCTTTGCTCCTGCTCTTTTTGCTCCAATATCACATGATTCACATCTTCATATAGTAGAAATCCAACAGTGCATATACTTTTTACTATAAACAGTCATAGTTTGTTATGAAGTTTTAGTAAATCTAATTTAAATGTTTTAAATTTATCTTTTATAGATTCTTCATTCTTCCTTGAAGATTTAACTTTCTTGTTAACATTAACATTAATTAACTTATTAACATTTTCTTTCTTTCAGCTTGAAAACATTCATTTTTCCTTTAAGATATTTGGAAGCTCTAGACTACTGGATACATAATTCTCACATCTTTAATTTACTTGCTGGATATAGAATAATTCTACACTACTGTTGTTCCTGCACTACTTACAAATTTGTTTCCAGTGTCCTCTGACCTCCATTGATTCTCATGAGAAGTCCTTTTTTCTGTAGTGGCTTTTTAAGATCTTCTCTTCATCTTTGGTTTTTAGCAGTTTGTCCATGATGTGTCTGAGTATATCTTTCTTTCTGCTTATCATTTTAGGAGTACACTTTATTTCTTGCTACTGATAGTTGTATTTATTCTGGAAAATTCTTGAATAACTATGTATTTTTCTTCCTTTTTTTCTGGGATTTCAATTATACATCTATTACATCACTTGATATTTTCCTAAAAAACACTGTTTATATCTTTTAACTGTATTGAGAAAATTTCTCTTGTGCATTCTTTAAATTTACTAACTTCATCTCTGTTATGACCATGATAGACTTTATCTCTGATATAATATTTTTAAGGTATAACAGTATAACATTTTTATTCAATTCATTTTTATACTTTCCACTTCTTTGCTGAAAACAAATGCACACATATATCCTTGGCCTTTTCCACTAGATACTTTAATATAAATGAGCCTGATAACAGCAACATATGAGCCATCTCTTATTCTGCTTATATCACATGTTTCTTCTCTTGACGTGGGTTACATGTATTTTTTCTTTGTAGTTCTTGTATTTAAAAAAAAAATTGTTAAATGAATCATCAAATATTAAACAGTAGGAACTATTTTAAAGGATATTTATATCCAGAAAAAATCTTTTTCAGACTTCTAGTATTGGATGAGGATTGCTGAGTTAATTTTATCTACAGGAGGTAGATGTAGCATTTTTGTTGCTTTAGTTAGATTTTGTTCATGACTGTATTTAAATTATTTGAGTGGAATCAGAAACTGTAATTGAAATTTGAAATCTGATAACCAGAGATATTCTAGAGCTATGTTTATGTTCTATAGTACAAGTACCAGTTTTATAAACAGTGGAGATATCAGGCTGCTTTAGAATGTGGCTATAATCAATGCTCAAACGCCCGTGAGAGTTGTTCTTTCAGTTTTCTTCTTGGACCTTTAGCATGCTATGCACATCTGTACATAGAAACTGTATCTGTCAAAAGTTGCAAATCAAAATTAGATTCAGCAGACAGAGGAAAAGGTAGATATATAAGAGTTCTGTTAAACATGGGGAGAATTAGGAAGTACTATGTAAAAGAAGAAATAATGATAGCTATTTTGTATATTTAAAATTCCAAAGCTAACAGAAAGAAGCAATAATGCAACTATTAAAACTTGAGAGAGATACTTAAGGAGGCAAAGAGTATTATGTAAGTAAACAAATGTATTATTTTTAATAGAGAAGACTAGATAGTGTCCACAGTTGATTCAGAAAAAATGAATATTTAAAATTTCAGAAGATAACAAAGAGAGAAAGTGGCTAATATTGTCACCTTTGGGGAGAAGCACTGATGATGGAATGGTGTGGGGCAGAGAATCATTTCACATCATGAACATTCTTTATATTACCTGAATTATAAATAATACATACCATGGGTGTTCTGGTGATTTGTACTCTGGATTACAAAAGACAAAAGAGGAGTGGGGATTGGGAGTGGGCTTGGGACCAAGTGAAAAGCATGTTCCTTTTCTGGGCTAAAAAAGAAAAATTAAAAAAAAAGAAAAGAAAAATGAGTCTTTGAATGAGAGAATAAAGTTTTTCATTTACAGATCTACTTAGTGATATGGCTGAAATTGTAAGCCCTAGTGAAATGAGATCACAGAAATAGAAGATAATGCCTGTTCTAGCAATGAATGTGCAGTATATCCTTAAGTTCAGAGAAAATAAAGTTTTATTCTCCAAACTTCTCTTTGAGAACCCCCAGGCAAATAAGATCAGAGAGAGAAAGAAACTGGTTTGTGATTGAAGTACCAAGCTGACTTGTATCAGTGATTTTTATATCTTGAATTTATTTTGGGCTTTCATAGGAAGATAATAAGAATTCTGTGCAATAAAATATGTGTTTATATGCAAACATAGTACTAGAATGTCCTTTAGATAGGTGATGCTTCTCTTCTGCAATCTCTGGCTAGGATTTAATGGCAATAGCTATATGTTCTGCTTGAATTCTCTATTGTAGAGATGGTATGAATTTAATTAGAATGCAAACATCAATGGATTGAGGTAAATACAGATGAATGTATCCAGATAAAATAGCTAATATTAATGATCACAGAATGAGTATCAAGAAAAAGAATATATAGACATGTTTCCATGAGAAAGATAACAGGATATTTGGAAAATAAGTTATAGTCAAGGAATAATTTATGTAAATCAATGCAAATCAAACCTTCAACTCTTTGCATGGATATGATACATAAATTAAGAATGGTAGTAATGCAAAGCTTATGTTTAGAGCTTACTTTATCCAAGACAGATCTTTATCATTTCATCTTAGCTTTGAAACAACAGAAGCAGCTAGTACTAGGTCACTGCAAGTGAGTGACCCATGACAACTGCATAGTGAATTTGAGCTCATTTTCCTTCTGTCCACTGCCTGAGGAAAAGTGCTCTTTTTAGTTTTCCCTGGTTCTATCAGTAATAGGGAAGATAATTGGGATGTGTGTTTAGAATAGTATTAACATGCTGATGTCTTTTATCAGAAAGTTTTCAGTTATAGGGCATAAAGGTTATTAACTAGCAGAAGTTATACTAATAAGTTATGAAAATGAGAATGTGCATTAACTTGCAGTAATGAGAATTTGTAAAGAATAAATGAAATTCTAGGGTGAAGGTGTTTACAATTTTTTTTTTGGTAGAATTCAGTTAGATGTTTCTAAAAAATAAGTAAATGGCACATAAAAATCCAGTGAAATCATGAAAAAGACTAAGACGGCTTTAACCCTAATACTTAGTCTACACATTTTAATGGTTTCAATGATCTAATGACATAGACTACACATTTAGGAAAACACACTTATTGCTCTGTTAACAGGTCATATATTTTGGCATTCTATCATATATAAATGCAAAACCTATTTTGGTACAACATTATCTTGATAATTTACACCCCATAAAGTAAGGAAATGCAAATTTCAGGTTCTTACATTTAATTCTGTCTCGTAGGACACATTTTGCAACCCCCATTTTGAATATAAGTAAGCTCTAATTACTTTATGTTAAATAATCATCTAAATACCAAAATTAACTTTGGAAATCCCATACGGGGTTTATATAACATTCATGTGATGTGCTCTTAACCTGAAGATAGTATGTAAAGCTGAGTCACAGAAGCTTCAGGTCATTCTGCAGCAGGAGAATCAAAGCTATATGTCCTCTCTGGCTGACTTACAGTATTTTCCTGAAAAGTATCTCTTATAGGTGAAGTTATTGAAGTGGTTACTGTGATTTGTTTCCTAACACATTATGTTTCATAGAAATCCTCATGAGAATGCAGGTAGTGGTGTGTATGAGAGGGAAGATGGAGGGAATGGGAGAAGAAATATAGGAATGGGAATAGGAAATGGACAAGGGTAAGAAGTATATTGGTTATATGAAATATAACGTAACAGTATTTATTGTTCAATTGTTGCATGCTCAATTGTATGCTCAATTTTGTTGTATGCTCAATTTTGCAGGCCCAGGAAGGCTATCCTATTTTGTGTCATTTTTTTTTCTTTTTAGTAAAGATTTTGTTTATTTTAGGGAGGGGGGACAGAGGGAAACGGAGAGGGAGAATCATCAAGCAGACTCTTTGATGAGCACACAGACCTAAACAAGGCTTGATCTCACAACTCTGAGATCATGACTTGAGCTGAAACCAAGAATCAGATATTTAACTGATTCCACCACCCAAGCACCACTTTATGTCATTTCTTGATGTGCACTTCAGAATATTAACCCACTGTAGACAGTCAAATCAGCCTCATTCATTTCACACACATTTTGAAAGTACAAAATAGAATAGACTATGTAAATTTCCTCCACATATTATAAAGACATTGTTTAATGAAAATTTGTCTTGTTTTATCTATTTATCTTTCTACATATGCAATAATTGAACCAAAATCAACATTGCTATTAATGGTCCAAACTGTTATCAAATATATTCCCTGAGAATTATCACACAATACTGTTCCCCTGAGGTCATTCTAAATTCTACTAGAAAGAAAATTTTAGATGACTAAAATTAAGTAGAATGACATCAACATAAAGACTGGTGTTGAGTGTTAAATATATGGGAAAACATCATGGAATATATAAATAAATGGACTATTAAAATGTGATATTATGAAAGTATGAAAAGGATATATGATTTGTAAATATAGGTACTATTTTTATTGTCATCTTCCCTACATACATAAATATCAAGGAGAAGAATAGGAGAAGCACATGCAAAAACTTAACTATTTTCAGTAATTTAGTGATGGTATTTGTAGTATATTATCATTCCAAGAGATTGTATTTTTAAAAATATGATTAAGCAAATGAATAGTCAGATATATTCTTTTTTCATTATTCTATCATTCCTTCTTTTATTTTTAAAGACTTTATTTATTTATTCATGAGAAATAGATAGAGAGAGAGAGAGAGAGAGAGAGAGAGAGAGAGGGAGGAGAGAGGCAGAGACACAGACAGAATGAGAAACAGGCTTCATGCAGGGAGCCTGACATGGGGACTGGATCCTGGGACCCCAGGATCATGCCCTGGGCTGAAGGCGGCGCTAAACCACTGAGCCACCCAGGCTGCCCTGCTATGAGTTTTATATGTCTTCTATTTATATAACCTTCCTAGGGTTTGTTCACTGAAAAGTTCCAGAACTAATAAGCAACAGTGGCAATGAAAATTCATAGAACTCCAAAGAAGGCATACAAATGGCCAACATACATGAAAAAATGCTCCATACCACTTGGCATCAGGCAAATATAAATCAAAACCACATGAAATACCACCTCACACCAATCAGAATGGCTGAAATTAGCAAGACAGGAAACAACAAATGTTGGTGAGGAGAAAGGGGAAGCCTCTTACACTGTTGGTGGAAATGCAAGCTGGTACAGCCACTCTGGAAAACATTATAGATGTTCCTCAAGAAGTTAAAAATAGATACCCGACCACCTAGCAATTTCACTATTTGGTATTTACCCTAAATATACAAATGTAGTTATCCAAAGGGGTACCTGCACCCCAATGTTCATAGCAGCAATGTCCATAGTAGCCAAACTGTGGAAAGAGCCAAGATGTCCATCGACAGATGAATGGATAAAGAAAAATGTGGTATGCACCATATACACGCGCGCACACACACACACACACACACACACACACATATATATATTGCTCAGCCATCAGAAAGGTTGAATACTTATTATTTACATTGATGTGGATGGAACTGGAGGGTATTATGCTGAGTGAAATAACTCAGAGAAAAACAATTATCATATGGTTTCATTCATATGTGGAATATAAGAATCAGCACAGAGAATCATAGGGTAATGGAGGAAAAACTGAATGAAAAGTCATCAGAGAGAGGAAAAAATATGAGAGACTCTTAACTATGGAAAACAAACTGAGGGTTGCTGAGGGGAGGTGGGGGGATGAGGAAATTGGGTGATGGACATTAAGGAGAGCACATGATGTGATGAGCACTGGGTGTTATATCCAACTGATGAATTGTTGATCATTACATTAAACTAATAATGTACTGTATGTTGGCTAATTGAATTTAAATAAAAAGTTTTAAAAAAGAAGAACTATCATTTTCATAAAAACAAAACAATACAAAACAACATTCATAGGTTCCCAAATTGTGGTTATGAAATATAATTTTCTATCAAAATATATTATTAGGTCTTTTTGAAGAAATTGTTGACTCAGGTTTGGGGCAGAAATGTTCAAGATAAGTAAGCATCCTGACATACTAGATAGAAATATCAAAGTATTAAATTCAACTAGGGTCATGAGAAGGAAAAAAAACACAGGAGCCAACTTGAAGGTGTTCCCATTTGCCTATGATGTGATATTTTAAGCTTCAAAATGGATAAAAATTGCAATAGCATAGATTAAATCCAACAAATATATTTAAATCTATGCATTCATCATTATCAATTAGTTATTTTCAGAGGTGAGAAGGAACAAATTTATCATATTGAAAATTGGGAAAATCAAAGGACAGAATTAAGCATCTATCCTACCTTTCTTATATGTGCTAAACCTTATAGACATAAATAAGAGAAGCAGGTTATAACATTATTCAAAATTATTCCAACCAAAAAAAAAGAAAACAAAAAAGGGGGAAAAAAGTTAGAATATCACCATTTTGTATCCACTCCCAATAATGAATAGACAGGCATGAGTTTCACTTGCTCTTCTCCAAAAATAGCAAAACTGGACATTCTATGTATCCTTCTAAATAAGCATAAAACCACCCAGAGTCTTGCAAAAGGAGATGAATCTGAATCCCTTCAAGCCTCTGCATCTAACTGTCAAATACATTGAACAGAGAAACATATGTAACTGCTACATGGGCATACATTCAGAAAAACACCAAAAATGCTGTAAACCAGGATTTCTAAATACTTATGAGTTGGATTCATGACTGTGTTTTAGTTAATAATGTTTAATTTATTGTAGTCTACTTACAGGGCTTAGTATCCCATAGGTTGAGTTGCCCCTCTTATTTTTCTTCCAAATTATCTTGACTGTCCCTCACTCTTACAGTTTCTTATGAATTGGAGATTAGTTTATCAAATTATTGAAGATTGAGGTGAAATTTCATTTTTTTTTGTTTTAATCATGGAACATTTTTCCATAAATTACAATACTCTGTTTTTAATGGTATCTTCATTAATTTTGTTCAGAATGTAAAAGATTTTTCATAACCTTTTCTTTCTTAGATTAAGTTTTTGCTACTTTGATGACATGAATGAAATAATTTTCAAGTTTTGTTTTTGTATTGTTCTAATAGAACAGATTCTATTGACTATTGAATACTAATAGTAATATACATCAACAATCTTGCACCATTTTATTAATTAATACTAGCAGTTGTTCATTGATTCTCTTTCATTTTCACTTTGCCTTCCTTTCAAATTTTTGTACCTTTTCCTCCCTCTCTTTCTTCCTTCTTTCCTTTCTCCCTCCATTTGTTTCTTTTCATATTTTGTTTCCTTATTAAATTCTTACTGTGCAAATTATAAGTCAATGTTGTGTGTGTGTGTGTGTGTGTGTGTGTGTGTGTGTGTGTGTGATAATAGCAGTTAAAATTAGTGGTAGTCTTCCTGAAGATTATATGAGTTACATTTCAGTGCAAAACAGTATGTGGATTAAATTTCAATACTATATAATTCTTCATTGATTTCTATTTTTCTGATTGACTCTCCTTTAAGCAAGCAAAACTCTGCTTTCTTCCTACTGTTTATGGCTACTCACTCTTTCTTATTTTACTATATTGTTAAATATTATCAATTATCATAATTTTAGAAATCAATCTTACTTAATCAGGTTGTGGTAATTTAAAAATATTGCCAATTTGTTTTATTTCAGCTTTCTGTCACTGGACAGTGGCCTATCATATTTTTTCTCTATTTTCAGTGATTTGTTTTAGTATCAAAGAATTATAGCCCTAATAAACTAATTGGTTTATTAAGTCAGTCAATAAATAAATGACTTAATCTTTGTTATTTTCTAGAGAAGTCAAAAGACCATGATTATGTTTCTCTTTTCTTGAGGTTTTGGTACAATTTGCCATTGAAACCATCTGAGCCTTTGTTTTAGTTTTCTTTCCTATGGATTGATGTACCTCAGAAGCACCAACTTTTACCAGTTTCTTGTGCATTCTTGGGAGAATAATGAACCAAATCCATGTTCCATCCTTTCTCTATTGTTACATGTGCCTTCTTTCCATAAGACAGGGTGCCTATATACATGCAGATGATGATACTAACCTTTACCTGCACAGATGTGGTCTGTTCACTTCCTTATCCCCAAACAGCTGCTTGTTGGCTATTTCTCAAACCTACTCATGTTCATATAGCAGCACAGCTCATACCTGGGAGAATGAATACTGAGACAAGGCCCATGAAGTCCTTTGATTTAGAGCAGAGTCTTTAGGAGGTAAAAATTTCTGGGGTCTTGAATGACAGATTTGTTTTAGAAGGAGGCCAGGGGTTCCAGGCGGTCATGCTCATTGCCTCATTCCCCTCTTACCTCCCTGCCAGTCCTTCCCTTGTTTTAAGGGATACAGCTAAATAAGGGCAAGAACTAGGCTGTCAAATTCTAGACTCCATAATACACCAATACTTGCTGTACTTTAAGGGTGTTATCAGGTAGATAGAAGAGGAGCCTCTGAGTTAGACTATGTGGGAACAATGAGAAATGTAAATGTAGGCACTGGTGTATGAAAACCAAAAAATGTTTTGAGGTAAATTGCTAAACACATCAAATGCTGCAAATAGACCTAACAAAATAAGAAAATAACACTATGTATTGCCTTTAATAACATGAATTGACAACGCTATTTCAGTGACATAATTAGGGTAGATTATAATCGATTTTATGTCTTTTGTTATAATTACTGTACCTCTTAGCCACAGGGAATGTTCTAATCCTCTTCATGTTTAGTCATGTTTGAATTTCTCAATTCAGCAAAATAAGTCAATGGATCCTCTCCATGAGACTTGGAATAAAGAATTCTATGTTTGTTTTCATTTAGTTCAGATACTATGTCAAAAATCCTTGTATTGTTATAATCTATGTAACACTGGGCTTGGCCCTTTTATACTCTATAAATGTTTATTGAATTAGTACCCTGAATAAGGACGTTTGTCTGTCAGTTTGATTGTCTACCATTGCTGAAACAGTCATTTTTTTTAAAATCATCATTAACTTGAAAAAGATGTCTGGTTTGATGTATTATCTTTCAAGCTTAGTCATTGGTGAGCCAATTCATCTCAAATAGAAGGCTCCAGAAAGTCAGATTCTCAGCTACCTGAAGAAAGAAGCTTATTGAGATAATTGAAAACAATTTCAAAGATTACTTGAAGCTAATCCTATCTACTTCGGTGGGTAAAAATTGAGAAAGATATCCAAGTTTACTTGTGGCATAAAAGAATAAGTGAATGTCACTATTTCCTTTCTTGTTACTATATTTCTAACAAGATATAACAATAGTAACTATTAATGACCTGTTTGAGGCATTATTGTCAACAACTGCCATAATTTCCCCCAAATCAAGTGCAAAGATGGCTAATTTATACAATTCTTATGTGATACTTTGATAGTATCCAACTTAAGTAATACAACAGTTTTCCCCCCTCTTTTTACCATTTAGTATGGAATAACATATTCCATGCTAATGAAAAGAAGTGAAAGGCATTCTTTTATTTTCTTTCACTCCAGTCTTTGAGTTTGTCACAATTGTCTAGAAAAACAGCTGCCTAATGTTATAAAATTCCTAGAGTGAACTTGGAGAAGGAGGAAAAATATTAAATAAGAGCAGAGATTTTACACCTTCTGTCCCACCACTGGAGCCAGTTGGCTTTAGGATATCATCTGTTTTTGCTTGTTGTGGTTATTTTTTTTAATTTATTTATTTTTGTCCTTCTTGAACCAAACTTCATTGCACTAGGAAGTGGCTTTGAATTTTACGGGAATTGAACACCTTGTATCTGTATAGAACAAGCCCTAGAGTGTGATTTTAATAATTACTGAAGAACTGACTATACATCCAAAGAGTTGCAACCTTGAATCTGAAACTTCTTTTAGTATCTAAAAATATTGTCAACCATGAACTTTTTGGTTCTGATTTCTCATTCTAATGGCTCCTTTCCTTTAGAAATTCATGTGTTCCCTTCTCATTTTGCTCCACCAAAGTTAGCAAATCAAAAACAGCATTATTGCCCACAAAGTTGGTTTCATGTCTTAATAATGTTAGAGTTTCCTTACTATAACTAGTAAGAGCATCTTATGAGGATTTTTTTAAAACTAAATGCTTTTTTTTTGTATCTGTAATTGTTTTAATTTGTGGATTCTAGGGTTCTTAATTATTTTCTCTATAAATAATGAAATAAACACCCCACCTTCAATTTTAGCATAGCAGGTAAAGATGTATACTTTTCTCTAATATATGGAAAAATACTATTTATGTGCATATTCAGTAATTATAGAATTTATAACAGGTTTATTTGCTAGTAAGTTTATTTCTCTAGAGAACCATTGTTTCTGGCAGCAAGCAGAGCAAGTAGATGATCCTACACTATTACTGGGACTATAATAATATGCCCACTAGAGAGGCTAAATATTCACTTGAGTAGTTTTTGTAGGACATTCATGTAAGTCATTTGCTCTTACTGAACTAGTCAAAAAAGCTTGATAGTATAATTCAGATAGTCAATGAGGTCAGGGGAGAGGGGCTTTGATACAGATTTCCAAGGTTCTGAAGGGAGGTATACTCCAAGAAAGCAGAACAGAAGGGTGATAAGAGATTAGAGCAGTCAGGGTAATATAGAAATCTTTAATAAAACAAAACCAATTATTTCCTGAGTGATATAATTGCCAACAGATACACACATTATGGAATCCTGGATAAATTAAGGTATATTAACCAGACTTCAGTTAAGAATTTTTGCTAATTTAAAAGCAAGATAAGTTTAGAAAGGTATATTTTGACAGTTTCAGTTCAGTTCAACAAATATTGATTAGTATCAACTATCTATAGTAAAAGCCATTTTTTAAATTTTTATTTATTTATTTATGACAGTCACACACAGAGAGAGAGAGAGGCAGAAACACAGGCAGAGGGTGAAGCAGGCTCCATGCACCGGGAGCCCGATGTGGGACTTGATCCCGGGTCTCCAGGATCGCGCCCTGGGCCAAAGGCAGGCGCTAAACTGCTGCGCCACCCAGGGATCCCAGTAAAAGCCATTTTATTTTTAGACAGAGGTAAGGATATACAGGCAGATATAGAGACAGATTTATAAGTAGCCTTGCTATATACAAGTGTATGTATGTATGCATGAATGTATGACTGTGGAGTTCAAAATCTATGCAGCAAACTGAGAGAAAGATTTACAGGGGTTGTCATACAGATAACCAGTAACACTGGCCTCAAGATTGAATAATCTCATTTAGAGCAGGTCTGTAGAATAAAAATAATACCAAACCTGAGGCTTTTATATGCATTTAAGAATAACTTTAACCTTTTCCTCTACCTCAATAAACCTAAAAAATTAAAATGTTAAAAGGTGGAAGAGGGTCAGTAAAGTATCCTCCAGACTGAGAAGTCACTTTAAGACTGAAAAACAAAGGAAGCTACTCCACACCACTTACAGAGTTTCACTCAGGGTCTTACCAATGAGGAAAAATCAAATGGACAATCCAGGCAATACTCAAATGTTCTCTGCTCGCATGTTCCACAGCTATTCTCTACCAAGTCCAGACCTAGATGCTCAGCTTTTATGGACTGAAGGGGCATGGTGGTGAAGTCACAGGGTAGTTATCTAAGGTAGGGCCTTCTGTGCACCAACCATCTCTAGTAATTATCTAAAGTGGGGATTTCTCTGTGCCTGTCATATCTACTAGTTACCTAAAATGACATCTTCTGGGCACCACTTTAAAGACAATCCGAAGAAGCCTTCCCACATCCCAGCCAAGGGCACATATTAACATCCATGGGATCTGGAACATGTAGCCTCGAGGGAGAGCATTACACCAGCATGAACAAGATTGCGGACAAACAATGGAGCCAGTGTTGTCAACACTCCTACCTAAAGTTACATACTTCAATAAGTTCCAAGAGTTTGCTAGAGCAGTAGTTTTCTGAGATGTGTGAATGTGTGCATGTCAGGGTATGTTGCATCTCTATGGGGTAGGTTGTGTATTGTACAGAGAGAAAGAGTCTTATGTGGTATTTCTAATAGTCTCTCTAGTCATAAAAATATGGATTTTCAGGGCTAATAATCACTAATTTAAAAGTAGAGGAGAAAGAGACCTAAAAAAAAAAAAGAAGAAGAAGAAGAAGAAGACCAAAAAACACTCTGCTCCATGAAGAAATTCATGGATCTGGATGCTTTTTCTAAAAAAGAAAAAGACAGTTACTCCTGGCTTGGAGTTTTCTTTGTAGGCTTTCCTTCCATATTCTAGGGATCAGACAGCCCCACATCAAAAGACTTAACATTTAATGTGGAGTCTGATAGTTCCCTTCCAGCATGGGAAGCAGAGTGACTACTTGTGACTCTGGCCACTGATTTCCTAAAGAAGCCAGTGGACATGGGGTTAGGTAAGACAGCCAGGTATTAAGTATCTCTCTTTGGTTGAGTTTTAAAATCCTGTAATCCCTTTTCACTAAGTTTAAGAATTTCTCTGTATATTCAATTTTAAAAATTCAATTCTTCTAATTCAAGGATTTCTATGTTATCACTTGTCACCCTGAGCTCCTAGGGAAATTCTAATTTAGCAACCACACGAGCTAGATATAAACAGGTTCTAGGATAAAAACACACAGTTCCTGATACACAGAAGATCTGAAATGGGAGGTGGTTCTGATACTTTTACTGAAATATTTGCATCTACATTTATTTGGGAGAATAAACATGGGCAGGGCAGTGCTGCATAAGCTTATCCAGGCGTGTCCTTTGGAAAGCTTAAAGTATTGCCCCCTTTGTTATTTTTATAAGCAAACTTATTTAATAACATTTATATAACTATATATATGCTAGTTTTTCTAGTTTTCATAGCTCTCTAAGGGCTAGAATTGAAGGACTTCTTCCTAATACAATCCATCTGCATGGACTCTAGACTCAAAATCATAACATATACACTTATGACCTCATTTTATGTGGTATCAAAGTACTGTTTCCTTAGTAGTAGATTCTTAAATCTGTACAGGAAAGAACTAGTACTATTATTTCCAATTACTTATAAAGTTGTTGCTAATACTTTCATTAATTTCTATTTATGTTCATTAAATCAGCTGCTAAAACTAAGGCATGCATTACCCCATCCAGATTATGATTCCTTTCAAAATTCCCTTGGTTTCCTTTAAAATTCTCTTGAAAATGTTAATAATTGAATGAAATTGTAGAAAATCATACTCTGGATTAAATTTTGAATGGAGTGCTTCACTTAAAATATCCCAGCCTAGGGACACACAGGTGGCACAGTAAGTTAAGCATCCAACGTTTGGCTTAGGCTCAGATCCTGATTTCAGGGTCCTGATCTCTGTGATGAGGTGGAGCCCCCACAGGGCTCTGAGCTCAGCATGGAGTATGCTTAGGATGTTCTCTCCCTCTCCTTCTGCCCCTCTCTTCCTTTCTCTCACTCTCTCACTTCTCTCTTTCAAATAAATAAATTATTCTTTAAAAAAAATTAGCCTAGGCTGATCCAAGTGAAATGGTATTTGAACACATTTTTCAACCTAATATCACTCTGCTCATGTTTGCCTTGGCAAAATCTCCAACTTCAATACACATGCATATTATTCCACTCCAGGCTTAGTAAATGTTTAAGAATTTTTCAGGCTTTTTGGTCAAGATTACTCTAACAATTGCTACTTTGGCAACTTCTCAGTCACACGTCTAAGCTTTCACTCAAGACTGAGTAGCATCCTGAAAAGAACTTCAATTTATGGCTGTGTCCATTCAAAACACAGAGAATGATATTCTCCAAAGATCCATCCTTGTGATGAAGCGTATCCATCGGATCAACTGGAAAGGGCTACTGTTCATAAATGAGGTTTCCCCAACATGTTGGTCAGGCCAGCCTTGTATGTCTTTACCTCTGAGTATTAATGTGATCTTCTTTAAGAGAATTGGAAATAAGTTTCAAGTATCTTTTTTCAATATAGTTCTAAGGAAATAATTTTGGTTATTAAATTATAATTTTTCACTTAAAAATACATACAATCCAATGCATTTTGGGTAACCCCAGACCTGTCTGCAGATGCCCTAGGTATTCTGGTTTAGTTTTGTCCTTCCAGCTCTTCTCAGAACAAGCAAGTTTTAGGATTAGTCATACTTATGTCTCATTGCAACAAGCACAAAATTGCTAAATTTGCCTAGGTGACCCACAAAAATGGGAAATATTTGAGGAGCTGTTTGAAGTATGCTGTGTTAAAATGTTAATATGCCACAGGCAAGTTGATCTCCAGTCCATATATGAGAAAATTAAAGTTCCTCAACATTGTGACTTGCTTATAATCATATATGTGTGGCATAATCTAGAACTAAAATTGTCTTTGAGAGTTCTATGATGATTTTGTAATTCAATAAAATAATCATCATTAGCATTCAAATATCCTATGATAATTTCACTACAGTCTACAAAGGATAAATAAAATATATTACTTACTGGGTGCGTGGCCAATAGGTATTAAGACTGCTAGTTATTGAAATGGTATCACCTGGATAGAGAAATTTCTTTGAATATGACCTGCATTCTAAAATTATTAGTCTTCTTATTGTTTTAAACATTTACAAGGACAGTAGTCTTTCAAACACTAAAACATTATTCAGTAGATATCAATTGTTATATCAATTATTGGGTCACCCAGGTGGCTCAGCTGGTTAAGCATTCGCCTCTTGGTTTCAGCTTATGTTATGATCTCATGGGTCATGGGATCAAGCCCCAAGTCTGGCTCTGCAGTCTGGGGAGTCTGCTTGAAGTTTCTGTCTCCCTCTGTCCCCCTACTTGCTTTCTTTCTCTTTCTCCATCTCAAATAAATAAATAAATCTTTAAAATTTAAAAAAAAATAAGTATCAATTGTTGAGTGAGTCACAGGTTTCCTATAGTATGCAACTGATGAGAACTTGTTTGTTTTTGTTTACATGGTCCTAATAGAATGAATTAAGAATTCTATAACTCAAAAAAAAAAGAAAGAAAAAGAAAGAAAGAAAGAAAGAAAGAAAGAAAGAAAGAAAGAAAGAGAAAGAAAGAAAAGAAACTTCAACAGATTTTTGCATAAGAGTCAGCCCTCCTGGGACACCTGAGTGGCTCAATGGTTGAGCACCTGCCTTTGGCTCAGGTCATGATCCCTGGTCCTGGGATCAAGTTCCACATTAGGCTCCCCACAAAGAGCTTGCTTCTCCCTCTGCCCGTTTTTGCATCTCTCTGTATGTCTCTCATGAATAAAGAAATGAAATCTTTAAAAAAAAAAGAGAGAGAGAGTCCGTTCTCCTGGGTTTATGCAAATATTCTAAAACTTTGATATAGATGCCTTCCTTTTATTTCTTTTTGGTATGGATAGTCATCCTATACTGTCTCACCTCCCTACCTGAAGACGAATAAATTTCTAGGACTTATTTTGAAGGAGCACCATTACTATTCTAGCCTCAGAACATTGAAGGGAAGGAAAAATTCTTCTTTTACCCTTCAAGTCTTCCAGCTGGACCAAGAATTATATTTATATGAGAAGGTTAACCAGAGGAAAAAATACAAAGTTTTATTACATGCGCATAGGGACCCAAAAATAAAGTTGAGACCTAAAGAGATGATGGAGGCAGTGTCTATACATTTGAGACAGAGACAATAAATTTGTAAGAAATTGACAAGATGAAGAAAATAGATGTTTAGGAGTTTTGATTAGTAAGAAATTTTAAATAGAATATGGACCATGGTAGTAGATTAGAAAAGGATAACAAAGTGAATTTGTACAGTTTTCTTGGCTTTAAAGTTTCTATCTCTGGTGATAAGGATGTTAGTACAATAAGAGTATTTCTCATATGGGAGATTTGATTTCTGTGTTCAGGGGTACAGAGGAATGGCCTTGCACTGGCTGTTTCTTGAGTAACTTTTCTTTCAAATAATCAATATAACAAAGTGGCATATTTGGGGGCAGCCTGCCCTTGGCCCTGACAATATACATAGAGAGAAAGCAGACACTTGAGGCCCTCCTTTCAAGTTTAGCAGAAACCCTTATTATTCACATTAGTCCTTATTCTCCAGAGAAGTTTCAGTTTGCAAAAAAAAGCAGTACAAAAAAATTCTCAAGGGAGGTTCTGATAGAACTTACAGGGACCCAAGAGGCCCCTGGAGATATATTGGTCCCCTGGAGATCGATTGCTATATCGTAGTGCAGGGTAATGCAGGGATCATATCCATATTTCACAGTTTTGGTTTGTTTCATTATGCAATAGGAAACAAGGGGAAAAGTTTACATTGTGTTCATGGTTGGGCCAAAGTTCTAAAACAATATTATTTCTGACCTTTTTTTTAAAGTATACATTCTCAGGGGAGGCAATAACACCCCCCTGGGAATGGTGAAAATATCTTATTATTCTTATGTATAAAGCACAGATATAAAGAAAAAACATAAACAGATATACACTGCATCTATGGCATTAAAATTTCATGGGAGGCATTAAAATAAAATGTCTAACAAGCCTCCTTAGGAGAGTAATAATGAAAAAAAGAGGTTTGAAAAACACTGCTCTATAGGATACTGGCTTCAGCTGAACATTCTGGATGTTTTTGTTCCTTTTTATTCCATTCTGGTAAATTCTGGGGATCAGGTTTGCCCCTGTTTGTGTAGAAAATATTCAAGCTTATTAGAAAGCATATCAAGGGTATCTTTGAAAAAGCAATACTAAATAATAAATATATTAAACTGTATATATATATATTTGGCATGTCCTGGTTATCTTTATATTTATTTAGATATAGTCATAGTGGGTCTAACATCTCTAGCTTTTCTTAGCTAAACATAGTCTCAATTTGTTTGTCATACAGTTTTGTTTTTCAAGCAAGTCATTGTGATGTAACTGGTTTAACAGCAATTTTCATTCATCTGACCATCTCCCATCTAGATACCAGTATATGAGATGCAGGAGTGGCATTAAACTGCTATTTTGCATATATCTTGCCAATTCTAAAAGCTGAATATTAAATAATTTGTTATTCATACAGATTTAAAATGTTTTCTCATTAAAATATTTGCATCAAGGTCCTATGAACTCAAGGAGCAAAGGTCTATTTTAGTTACTGTTTTCAGTGTCACCATCTAGATGAAAGCAGGTATCTTTAGTCCCATAAATAAAGGCAATAGCATTTGGGAGCTGCTATAATAGGGATAAATGCAAAGAACAGCTATAGCACAAAAAGGCATAAATAAAAAGGTTTTCCATAGAAGGCAATGATAAGGCAATGATTGCCCAGAGTCTCAAAAGTTGAGTAGAAAGTTTCTTTTTTTTTAATAATAAATTTATTTTTTATTGGTGTTCAATTTGCCAACATACAGAATAACACCCAGTGCTCATCCCGTCAAGTGCCCCCCTCCGTGCCCATCACCCATTCACCCCCACCCCCCGCCCTCCTCCCCTTCCACCACCCCTAATTCATTTCCCAGAGTTAGGAGTCTTTATGTTCTGTCTCCCTTTCTGATATTTCCCACACACTTCTTCTCCCTTCTATTCCCTTTCACTATTATTTATATTCCCCAAATGAATGAGAACATATAATGTTTGTCCCTCTCTGATTGACTTATTTCACTCAGCATAATACCCTCCAGTTCCATCCACATTGAAGCAAATGGTGGGTATTTGTCGTTTCTAATGGCTGAGTAATATTCCATTGTATACATAAACCTCATCTTCTTTATCCATTCATCTTTCTATGGACACCGAGGCTCCTTCCACAGTTTGGCTATTGTGAAAGTTTCTTGATGAATAAGGAATAAAAGTGCATTCCTACTAGGGATAAATGTGTTCCTCCTATGGAGGAAAACACACACACACACACACACCCCTCTACCATGAAGTGAAAAAAAAAGTTGATTTACTCCTGGAACTGTAAGGATTTCAGAATGGTGGAAGCAGAGAGACTAAGGATCTGGTGTACTGGTTGGGAATTAGGAAGGTGGGAAAAGCCACATGATTACAAAGATTTAACTGTTCTGTAAGAGGTTAGTGTATGCGGGTGTGTGTGTGTGTGTGTGTGTGTGTGTGTGTGTGTGTGTGTGTGTTTTGTTTGTTTGTTTCTATAGGCCTTAGGAAACCTACAATTGTTTTTAGTAGCTAATGGGCCGGAACACATTTCCTTCAAGGAACTTACCAGTCTGTAGTGAGATGAGGAATGCATTGAAATTAATGACCAACTGGGAGTGAAGGAAGAGTCACAAAAAAGAAAATTAGATAATTCTAGATTTGTGGCTGACATGATATGGTATATATGTCCAGAGGACAGGAGTATTATGTGTCTCAACTTTAGGAAAAAGATTTATGATATCAGCCTATATGTGATAATTTCAGTAAAGGGAATGGATAAAGCTACCCATAGAAAACACATAGAATAAGATGAGAAGAGGCAAAATAATAGATCCATAGGGAGGTATCTAATTAAAACACATGGGGGTGATGCTGATGTTAGGTATATTTTATTTGCATAATAATTTACATATATGGGGATCCCTGGGTGGCCCAGTGGTTTAGCGCCTGCCTTTGGCCCAGGGCGCGATCCTGGAGTCCCGGGATCAGGTCCCACGTCGGGCTCCTGGCTAGAGCCTGCTTCTCCCTCCTCCTGTGTCTCTGCCTCTCTCTGTCTGTCTCTCTCTCTATGTCTATCATGAATAAATAAATAAATATTTAAAAATTTACATATATTTAAATTAGAAGTATATGATTTCATTATATTTTAATAGAACATATTCACAAAATTATTATTATTTTAAATAATGAATTATGGAATGGTATAATCCTTTGCTGTCTTACTAGTTGTAAACTTTGTTTTTGAGAAGGTATAGAGACATCCTAGGTTGATGCCTCTAAACATTTTCATAATAACAAAACTTTTTACTTATTTGTACAATCCTGCTTTATGTCAACCAACTCCATCCAGAATGCTCAGCCAGGGCTGATGCTGAGTTTACTCATAGCATGTACTAGAAACTGCTCCTCCTTTCACGTGTTCTTCACGCAAAACGTACTGCAATCCATTTTTTCAGGTTGTGTAGTACCCTCTCACTTCTCCTTGGGCACTGCTGCTCAGACTCTCAGGGATGTCTATATTTCCCCTTCAAAAAGAAGCTACTTCAAGAACTCAAAAGTGGTTTGCTCTCTTTCAGATGATTTAGAGAGATTTCTTAGTATAAAGTGAAACAAAAATAAACAAACCGAAAGGACAACCACATGTTTAATCTCTGGCAGACTCTAAGAAACTCAGCTGATCTAAAATGTCCTATGTTTTAGTCATCAGACTTGGAACCAAATGTAGAGTTTGATTGAAATAACTTTCTTAAATTCTCTGAACCACAGTTTACTTATGTATCACTAACTGCTCAACTTACATCACACAATTCAAGTAGTCCATGACATATTTCTATGACGGTACTTTGTAACAAACAGATCACTATCAAAATATCGGGAATTATTATTATTAAACTAAGTATTTTATATTCTAGCTCCTACAGCTCTATCAGTACTTAGCATACTCTTCATTTTCTCATTAAAAGAAATGTGTAGGAGCATGACACTCTTTAATGAAACTGGATTCTTATGGATAGTTAGCCACTTTTAATTTATTCTACAAAACTTGAGTCTTTATAATAAAATCCTATTTTTAATTTTATGATGTTGTGACAGTATCTGTATTTCAGATGCTATTCATATTCCTGAATCAATTTGCATACCATTTAATATTCTCCTGCTATGCTACACTTGTTGTGATATGCTATCTAAATTACCAGCTCAATTTTCAAAGAGTATTGTAAGTGTGTAGTTAGAGGCAATGATATGCAGTAGCACTTATACAAAGAAATCAAAATATTTTCAGAGACACAGTTGAAGCATCTCATGCTAAGGGATTTGTAATGCTTTCATATCTAAGTCAGTTTCCTTCCACTGTAGGTGTTATGCAAAATCAGATTGCCTAATAATTTGGAAATAATGCTTAGTATTGCTCTTTCACAATGTCTGACTCTTTCTATTCAGTCCCCTTTAACTTTTGTTCTCATTAGTATGGTCTAAGCAGATTTTAAAATCTTTTCTCAATCTATTCTAAAACTGCCTTATTCAATATAGAAGATTAGTGAAGAGAGAAAGTGTATTCTAAAAATACAGTGTCCCCAAATCTTTGACAAGAAAGCATCTTTAATTTTTAAATTTTCAGTTATATTCTTTTTTATAGGACATCTCTTTCATTGTTTGATACTATCATGTACAACTCCAGAACCTCAAAGATCAAGTCATTATTTGTTCTCTATCCTAATCTGCTTTTTCCTATCATGATGGATATCACCCAGGCACCTGGGGCAAAATCATGAGTTAGTGACTTCCATTCCCTCATTGCCCTGACCTCTGTGATCCAATCTAATCCTACTTGATACTGATCGCACATATAAATAGCTCCCAAGTCATTCCCTTTTCTCCATTTCTGTTACCTTCACTCTAGTTTGAACTTTATTTTTTTTTAATTTACATTAATGCTATCAATTGCTGTCATGGCCTTCAGTCTTGCAAACTTTTTTTTTTTTTTGGATTTTTTTTTCATTTTAGATTCACAGAAAAATTGGCCAAAAGTATAGAGTTCCCATACCCCACCACCTCCACCCCACGGTTTCCCCTATTAGTAATATCTTGCATTGATGTGGCACATTTGATATAATTTATGAACCAATGTTGATATGTTATTATTAGATAAATTAGTTTACATTAGTGTTCTTTCTTGCTTTCTTTCAGATTTTATTTACTTATTCATGAGAGACACACAGAGAGAGGCAGATACATAGGCAGGGAGAAGCAGGTGCCCTGTAGGGAGGCTGAGGCAGGATTGATCCCAGGATCTTGGGATCATGACCTGAGCCAAAGGCAGATGCTCAACCACTTAGCCACGTAGATGCCCCTAGTTGTCACTCTTTCTGTTGAATTATTTTTGTTTTTGTTTTTGTCAAATGCGTAATGTCATTTATCTACTATTACAGTATCATAAGGAATAGTTTTGCTGCCCTACAACTCCACTGCACTCTTTATTCATTTCTCCTTCCTTTATTCCCAAGCCCTGATAACAAGTGTTCTTTTATACTATCTCTATAGTTTTACCTTTTCTAGGATATTGTATACTTGAAATCATACAGTATGTAGCCTTTCCAGATTGGCTTTTTTTTCACTTACTAATATGCATTTAATGGTTCCTCCTTGTATTTTTGTGGTTTCATAGCAAGTATTCTCATCCATTTTGGTTTCATTTTGTTTACTTTAACATTGAATAATATTCCATTGTATATAGGTGTACCACAGTTTGTCCATCCACCAATAAAGGACATCTTTGTTACTTCTAAGTTTTGGCAATTATCAATGAAGCTTCACAAGTGTTTGGGTTCAGTTTTTATGTGAAAATAAATTTTCAGCTCATTTGGGTAAATACTTAGGGGGTTAATATCATGATTTAAATTCCTGTTACTTAGGCTTTCTGTTACATGAAAGAGATGTCCTAGGATCGTTAGATCATATGGTAATAATATGTTTCATTTTCTAAGAAATTTCCAATCTATCTTCCATAGTAGTTGTACCATTTTTTATTTCCACCAGCAACATATGAGAGTTGCTATTGTTCCATATTCTTATTAATATTTGATGATGTCAGTGCTTTAAATGTTAGCCATTCAAATATGTATATAGTAGTATCTCGTTGTTTTAGTTTGCAGTTCCCTAATGGAATATGATATTGAGCATCATTTTGTATGATTGTTGATTATTTTCTTCCATGTGGTGTTTATTAAGACCTTTACCCATGTTTTAATTGTTTGTTTTCTTACTGTTGAATTTTGTTTTATTTTTTCTTTTTTAACTTAAATTCAATTTGCCAACATATACTATGACATCCATGCCCTCCTTAATGCCAGTCACCCAGTTATTGTTGAATTTTAAAATTTCTTTGTATATTTTTGATATAAGCCCTTTATCAGATAGCTAGTCACAGTTAGTGGCTAGTCTTTTTATTTTTTTAACAATATTTTTAAACAGCAGAAGTTTTTAATTTTAGTGAAGTTCCATTTGTCAGTTGTCTCTTTAATGGATCTTGCTCTTTTTATTGTATTTAAAAGTAAATTGCTATGATTTTATTGGAATTAAAAGTAAGTAAATAAAATGAATAACAAGATCATCACATCTGCCATGCTGATATCTGGCTTAAAAAACAAAAATACAACATTGACAAACCTATGTTATCTTCTAATATTTTATAGTTTTGCTTTTTACAACTAAGTCTATCATCCATTTGGAATTATTTATCATGAAAAGAGTAAGGTAAATGTCTAGATTTATTTTTTGCATGTGACTGCTCAATTTTTCCAGCAATATTTGTTAAAAAGATTATCATTTTCCATTTTATTGACTTTGCTTATGAAAAATGAGTTGACAATATTTGTGTACCTCCATCTCTGTGCGCTCTGTTTTGTTCTATTGGCCTATTTGTATATTCTTTCACTAATACCACAATGACTGTCTGGATTACTGTAGCTTTATAGTAAGTTTTGAAATCAAGCAGTATCATTCCCTAGACTTTGTTCTTTAATATTGGGATGGCTATTTTTTAAAGATTTTATTTATTCATTCATGAAAGACACAGAGAATGAGACGCAGAGACATAGGTAGAGGGAGAAGCAGGCTCCATGCAAGAAGCCCAATGTGGGACTCGATCCCAGGACTGCTGGATCATGCCCTGAGCTGAAGACAGATTCTCAACTGCTGAGTCACCCAGGCATCCCTGTATGGCTATTTTGGACCTTTATCCTTTCCCTAGAAACATTAAAGTCAATTTGTCAATATCTACAAAGTAACTAGCTGAGATATTCATTGAGCTTGCATTGAATCTATAGATCAACTTAGAAGAACTGACATCTTAATAATATTAAGTCTCCCTGTCCATGAACATGGAATAGCTCTCCATTTATTTAGAACAACTTTGATATCTCTGACTTATTTTTCAGTCTTCACACTAACATCTTAGTGTGCCTCTGAAATTTTATATATGATGATACTATTTCAAGTTCCTTTCTGGTTACCCCTGATCATAAGCAGAGTTTGAGTGTCTCTCAAATTCTGAAATTTGTTGCTTTCCAGCAACAAATACAATACTCTTCTCTTTTTAGTTCCTTGCCCAACAGTGCTGATATGTTTAATTTTCCTTAATGTACTGTTGGTAGATGCTTTGAAATGCTCTGAACAATTTTATAACTCTTTACTCTTGACTATCATTTATTAAAAGGCTGAAAAATTAGTTTTATTCATTGACTTTTATGATCCTAAAAATAACAATATCATTCAGATATGCCTAATACACTTAATTGGAAATTTACTGAGGTTCCTGTGAAAAATGTCTACTTCCTAATAAAAGATAATGAAAGTCTCACAGGAAAAAATGGATATGATGTCTGGAGCTATGGTAGCCATCTTAGAACCATGACAGGAATACTAAAACAATAATAAATAAACTAATTCAACACGCTAAATTCATAGAGTTATTGAACCAACTGTATAACTACTTGTATTTCTTTATCGAAATAGTAAATAATCTCATGATTTAAATTCCTGTTACTTAGGCTTTCTGTTACATATAGCTGAAAGAACTCCTAAGTGATTCATGCACTATTTTGTTTGTGAATTTGTGGATATTATAATCTCTGCCTACAATGCAATTCTGTTTGTCTTTCCTAAGAAATTGAACCTATATCTCAAAATTCAACTTAATTGTCATGTTGTTTATGAAATTCTCTCTAATTCTCCTACAACACGGAGAGAATGAATCATTTCCTATCATTTCTTGCTTCTTTTATAGTTCTTTGTTTACATGCAAATCTATCATCTTAGAATTCTTTGTATGCAGGGATCTATTTTATTCATTTTTGAATCATCTTTTCTAGAATAATATGATGTATAAAAATGTTATTTGTCAGTGTTTGTGTCAAAGCATATTGTTCTTAATGGAACTTATTTAGACTTTCAACTTTAGAGTAAAATCAACTAAATGAATAAGTTTATGTTTGCTATTTTCCAAGAATAATTACTGGAATCTTGATTCCTATTTCTTAGATCTTAATAAATGCTGAATCTTATACATATTTTAGATATCCATGTTTTCAAATGTTTCAAGATTTTAAGTAATGACTCAATTTCTTCAAATAGAAACATATAAAATAAAATGATATAAAATAAAAAACATGATAAAATTTCATTAAGTTTTAGTTTTAGCTCAAAAAATTATGTATTTATTTAACCTGATTAGAACACAACTGAAACTAAATGATTACACTGAATTAAGAAAGGGATATCTCAAAAGTTAAAAAAAAAACTTTTTAGTATCAACTTTTTACTTATAAAAAAATCATTGTATAAAACTTAGAAAATACAGACAAAGGAATTTTAAAAAAGCACTTACATTTCCATATTATCAAGAGAATGATTGAAAACATATTGCTCTAATTATTCTATAGAATCATTGGTCTGCTTATTTCTGGTTTTTAATGCATAGATTTATTTTTTTAAACAAATACAGCACCATCCTGTACATATTCTATAACCTGCATAATTATGCTTAAAAATGTATAAGATGAGCAGAGCTCCGGACTAACTTAGTTGGTTGGGCATCCAACTCTTGATGTCAGCTCAGTTCATTATCTCAAGGTCAGGAGATCAAGCCCTGCATCAGGCTCTGCACTTGAGTCAGCTTGAGATTCTCTGCCTTACCCTCAGTCCTTCTTCCCACTCAAGCTCTCCTAATTAATTAATTAATTAATTGTTACAAAAAATCTATTTGATAAGCATATTTCCATATCATTATGTATTTTTTCAAAAGATTTAAATAACTATTTTTTAAAAAATATATGACTTACTGAAAAGTTGCAAAAATAGTACAGAAAAACACCATATAACTTGATGGGATGAGCACTGGGTGTTATGTTTTATGTTGGCAAATTGAATAACAATAATAAATTAATTAATTAATTAGTTAATTAATTAATTAATAAAAATTGCCATATATACTTCAACCACCTTCCTCTGATGTTGTATTGCCACAGTAAGGTTACTAATACTAATGAATTAATATTGACTAATCCCGTGAAATCATACTGACTAATCTCGTTAAAGAAATCATAAGCTTTCTTCAGATTTTACCAATTTAATTTTTAGATTTCACCAGTTTTTCTCACCAATATTCTTTTTTGTTGTTTCAAAGTCCGATCTGGGATTTCACCTTGCATTTAGTTGGTACAGGCATGTTTTTAATATTGCCTTCATTGTTTTCCACTTCATGGCCCAATATGGTAAGGGATAATAACAAGAGATTGTCTTTATTTAATACTTTCTATGGTTCAGATACTTTTTACATACAATGATTTCATTTTGGATTGAGGTCCCGAGGCACAGGAAGATCATACATATGGTCAAAAATCATGTAGACGAAAATTCTCAGAGCCAGTATTTGAACCCAAGTGATCTAATCTTCAAATCCATGCTCCTTGTTACTTACTGATAATAGTTATATGTATGAAAGTTTCCCCAGCGTGAAGAATACAGCTATTCACAATCTGCACCTAAATATTTATATATCAATGATTATTTGCCCATCATAAACTCCCAGAAGCAGAATTTCTAAGTCAATTTCAATGTGACAAAGTTTCAGATTAATTTTTTTTGTTTTTGTAAAATAAACAATTGATAATACTATTTCCCAAAGTGCTATTTGAACTCTACATCTCTCAAATTCAGGAGAATGATAGTGATTTCAAAAGCAGGAATTACCCTGACCTAGTTTCTTTGAAGGTATAAAGGCCTACACATTTACAAACTTTACCTAAATATCCTGACCATCTACAACATAGGTTTCAGATAAATTAATTTACCTAATTTCATACCCTAGACTTTCATAGTTCACAACCTAGTGCTTTTCACTCAGACATGTATGTATCTCTGTTTTATGAAAATTTTAACTGAAGGGCAAAATTAATGACTTAGTATCAGAATAAGATATTTTATAATATATTTTATAGCATTTTGAAAGGGTAAGCATAGTAGTGAATATTCCAAATACTATGAAATGGGTATTATTATCATTTTTTTAAAGACTATTTCTTTTGTCCTTTTCTCCTACTCTGGCTACCAACCAGCCTATTGAATTATCATTCTAATACAAAACTTGTTTAAAAAATTGTTTTACCTTTACATTGTCAGGTTCAATTTACTGCAGTAGAGCATTCACTCCTGACTCTCCATTAAAATGACTCACAAGTATGAGTGCCCTCCTGCTGAACCAGTTCTGTTCACCTCTTTTTACTCTTCATTCTTGACATCTTTCCTACATGTGAAAACTAAAATCTTCCTTCTTGGCTGTAGGATTTCTTTCCATTTATGCTATCTGCCCATCTCTCCTTGCTTGCTCTTTCTCAGAAGCAACCATTGATTTATTCACTTTATTTGAAAGAATTCAAATGCATGTAAAAGAGTACAATATAACTCTTTATCTCACTACTCATGTCCCAAGATATATCAACATTTTGCCATACTTGATTTATCTATCTCACCCTTTGATTATCCATTTTTCATCTTGTTAAAATATGTTAAAACAAATTCAAGACATATAACTGTAACCTATGCATTTCAGTATATATCTTTGAGACATATGGACATTTCAGTATCATTAAAACACATAACATTTTCTTATGTAACCAAGTTCAAATATAACCTAGTTAACAGTGTCTAGATCTTACTCAAATCTTCCCTTTGCTATTATTGTCTGTATGTTTGTGTCACCTCAAAATTTATAAACTAAAATTCTAACTCCCAAAGGTAATAACATTTGTAGATCGGACATTTAGGGCCATTAGGTCATGAGGGTGGAGCTGTCATAAATGGGATTAGTACTTTTATAGAAGACCCCACAGAGCTCCCTGACCCCTTACCCCCTTATGAGGATACAAGGAGAAGTCTACAACCTGGAAGAGGACCCTTATCTAACTAATCATGCTAGGACCATGAGCTGGGGCCTGGAAGTCTCCCAGAACTATGAGAAATAAATTTCTGTTGCTTATATGCTTCACAATCTTTAGTCAAATGGACTAAAACCAAAAGTGATTAGATCATTTCAAGCTCCTGCTTAAAACTTTCCAGTGACTTCCCACTGTAGTTTGGATAGGAGTCAAATATATTGCCACTGTCTAGAAGGCCCTATTTGATCTACACATTATTTCTCCCACCAAATCACCTTGACCCATTCTCTTCATTAGACACTGTCAAGATACTGTGGTCCTCCTTTTGCCTCTAGAGCTGCATTATCCAATATAATACCTATGAGTCACAAGTGACTGTTGATCACTTCAGATATGATCACCACATGTACATATTCTAATCTAAATTCATTTGTTCTGTAAGTGTAAAATACATAACATATTTCAAAGTCAATATAAAAATTAATGTAAACAAGCTCATTAATTTTTCATTGATAACATTCACAAATATTATTATTTTGGTTGTATTAGATAAATTAAATGTTAATGTAATGTAACCACTTTATTCTTACTTTTTTAGTGTGGCTTTTAGAAAATTTTAAATTATTATTACATGTTTTGCATTATATTTCTGGTGGACAGCATATTTTTAGAATAAACTAAACTTATTTCCATTTCGGACACTTTTCTTTTTCTTTCTGGTTGCCTTTTCTTTTGAATATTCTTCCATCAGATTTTTCACTTGATTGTTTATTATCTTTCAGATTTCAGTTCAAATTATCTCTGAAAGTGCCTTTGTTTAGTCAGCCTAGATAAAAGCTTTCAGTTCCCCAGCTCCACCTTATTTAATCTTTTTAATATTTCTTATTTTATTTAATTCTTAGCCCTTAAAATCCTTTGATATTATTATTACCACTATTAAATTCTTCAAAGAGAGGAGCATTGTTTATATTGTTAGAACTGTGAGAAATGAATTTCTATTATCTACAAACTAGTCAGTCTGTAATATATTTTGTTATAGCATCCTAAACAGACTAAGACACCCTTTTATTCAAAAATGTCTTTTTATTATAGATTGGTTGAATCAGAACTCAACTAAGAATCACTCATTAAATTTGGTTATCATATTTCTAAAATTTCTTTCAATCTAGGACAGTGTATCCTCCTTTTTTCTCTGACACTGAAGAGGTCAGGCTAATTGTCTATAGAATCTCCCATCTTAATAAATTATGGTTTCCCGTATAGTTGTCTTGCTTATTGCTATAACATAATGATGATCTCTAAAGGCTTGATTATAATTTGTTTAGGAGGAGTGGATTAGGTAGGAATCCTTCACTGATATTGCTATGAAATGAATACTGTGCCACACATGTATTTGGTTTTAAATTTAAGTGAAGGTAAAAATAGTAAGTACATTCAGGTAATCAAGGCCTGATCCTTGCATTGTAAGTTTTCTGTTATTTTAGCTTGTGATAGCAAAATTCAGAATTTGGAATGATGACTTGGGTTGAGGTAGTTTATTTGGTAGGTAATCTAAGGGAATAAGAGTGAAGGGAAAGGAGCAGTGAAGTGGTCAAGGGAGAAAGCCACAATAAGGACCATTATCAGTGTTGCTACTGTGAGCAAAGATGCTAAATTCTGACAGACCTCTGGAAAGTACAGAATGCACTCAGAATGACCTGTTGAAATGTGTAGTCACTGAGGCATTTATTCCCAATACTCTTTTATTGAAGTTTGCTTCTAGTGATTTTAACTCTCACTTATGTTCGCTACTCACTCAAACAATTACTTCCAGGAAGTATGATGTGTTTTTTTTTTTTTTTTTATAAACTTGCTGCTAAAAAGAAGACCTAAGATGTGTAATTGTATTTGAGGTGGGATGCTAATTGACATACATGAGTCTTCTTGCCAGTATTATCAACAGTAAAACTACTCAGTAGACTTGACGATTTCTAATTAAATTGTTCTTATATTTCTCCAATGGTTGGTAAAGTTCCTTCTATTGTTTTATTAACAGATAATGCCACAATTAATAATCTTATGCATAAAGATTTTCACATTTTTTCCAGGTGTTTTTGGGCTCCATTTCTGAAAGTGTATATATATATATATATATATATATATATATATATATATATAAGTTTGCTATCTATCTTGCTATAGCCCTTTGGTTTTATTCTTTTTGCATATTCATAGCAAAGTGTAAACTTTTCCCAATTTCACCAGCAGAGAATGCTGTTCAAATTTTTATCAATCTAACAAGTAAGAAATGACATGACATTTAAACATTAAGTTTTCATATTTTTAAGATTTTTTAAATTATTTATCTACTCATGCAAGACACAGAGAGAGGCAGAGACATAGGCAGAAGGGAGAAGCAGGCTCCCCGTGGGGACTCTGATGTGGGACTTGATTCTAGGACCACAGGATCATGCCCTGAGCTGAAGGCAGACACTCAACCACTGAGCTACTCAAGCATCCCAAATTTTCATATTTTTAAAAGCCTTTCACCCCGTGATCCCTCTCATCATGTTGGCTATCTTCATATCGTATGTCTTTTTCTTTTCATTTAAGAGCCATTTTCTTTTGTTAGTGATAGTTTCCTATTCATTGTCATTTACTATTTGCTATATATAGTATCTCTTTCCTGCTTTATAGAAGTTTACACATGGTATTATTTATTATATTCTTGTATAACTCTAATTTATTGTGTATTTCTTTAAGCTTATGGATTTTTTAGTTATTCTTAGAAATTACTATAGGTTGAATTGTTTTACCAAAAAAAGATACATTGAAGTCCTAACCCCTGTACTGCAGAATGTGACCCTATTTCTGGACTGGAGCTTTACAGAGATAATCAAGTTAAAATGAGCTCATTATATGGGCCCTACTCTGATATGACTGGTGTCCTTATAAAAGGGGAAATTCAGCACAGAGACAGGCATACCTGGAGGGAAGAGGACATGAAGAGACACCACTAAGTTTGTGATATTTTGTTACAGCAATTCTACAAAACTAAAACAAATAAATGTTTTTCTTCTTGTAAAGTTTTAAACAATTTGCTTCTATTTTCTATTTCTGCTTTAGTGGTTTTTGAGAATTCTTATTTTTTTGATAATTATTTAGATTACTCACATTTTTATAGTGGGATATATTCTATAGAAGTACAAATTTAATTTTATCCCTTTCTTCAAATATCTTTTTCCTACATTATTTATTAGCAAGTCTCTCTCTCTTTTTAAACAGATTTGAGATGTATTTTTTTTTTTACTTTTTAGTGAATTTCACTTTATACTCTTGTATCCATTTCTATAATTTCTATTACCTAGTCATGCATCAATTTCATACTCTTTAGTTATGGAGCCTTTGTAATATGCTTTAATATCTGACACACCAGCCTCACTCACTCTTACCTCCCTAGCGTGCGCGCACACACACACACACACACACACACACACACACACATTTTGCTTTTCTTTATAATAATATTTATTTAAAAATTTTGCCTTTTTCTTCCTTTTTCCATAGTAACTTTTTTTATTTATCTATTTTTTCGATATTAACTTTTAAATGAAATTTCTGCCTACTGAATAAAAGAGAAACTTTTATTTTTAGGACAATCGTATAACATTTCTGATTAATTTAGAAAGCATTGATAACTTTTAAATGTTGAATAATTTTTTAGCCATGGGAATAGTATGCCTTTCTTTTTGTTCAAATCTATCTTTTTGTTTTTCAGGAATAACTACATTTCTCTTTTTATTTTATTTTTTGTGTCATATACAAAACCATAAACCTTTTTAGGTTTATCTGTAAGCATATTATTTTATATTTTGTAACTATTTGTCTCTTATTTTTTAAAATATTTTTAAATCTTTATTTACTTGAGAAAGAAAGAGAACATGAGTAGGGGGAGAGGGGCAGAGGGAGAAGGAGACAGAATTCTCAAGCAGTCTCCCTGCTCAGCCCCAAGCCTGACAGAGGGCTTGACCTGAGATCATAACTGAGATCATGAGCCGAAATCAAGAGTTGGTTGTTTAACCAACTGAGACACCCAGGCACCTCATATATATATATATATATATATATATATATATATATATATATATATAATTTTTATATATTTATTTTTAAATTTAATTTTTTTCTTTCAAGTCTTTATTTAAATTCTGATTGGTTAACATATAGTGTAATACTGGTTTCATGAGTAGAATTTAGTGATTTGTAACTTGCTGTTTAAAATGGTATCTTTATAGCCATCATATTACTCAGCTGGGTAATATTTATACATTTGAAGGATATTAATATTTGTACTAATTTTATATCTTACTATTTTATTAAATTATCTTATTTCTTAGACTCTATCTTACATTTTTTCTTAGGGAGAATTTTGCATCTTTTCTAATTTTTATAATTCTATTGCTTTGTTTGATTACATTTACAGATATGTCCAAAACATTGCTAGTGATAGTTGTCAATTGTATCTTTTCCTTGACATTAGTAGAAATGACCTTATAATTTCTCTCTTATGTAAAATTCTGAATATTGGGCTGCTATCTACATAAGCATATATACCTATTTTACTATGTTCTTTTAATATCCATTAAATATACATTTTAAAATTTGTTTAACCAGGATTTTGTCAGTTTTTTGTTTTTGTTTTTTTTTTGAAAAGTCTTTGGGTATTTATAGAGATTAGCATGTGATTTTTTTCCTTAGATCTATCATACGATACATTACAGTGATTTCTTTCTTTCTTTCTTTCTTTCTTTCTTTCTTTCTTTCTTTCTTTTTTTCTTTTTCATTTCTTTTTCTCTCTTTCCTTTTTAAGATTTATTTGAGAAAGAGAGAGAGCAAGCAGGGGGAGGGGCAGAAGGAAAGGATATCAAGCAGACTTCTTACTGAACATGGACTCTGACTCAGTTTGATCTTACAACCCTGAGATCATGACCTGAGCTGAGGTCAAGAGTTGGACATTTAATTAAATGAGTCACCCAGGCTCCCCCATCTATTATTTGTGTGTGTGTGAAATTACAGTTGTTGATATCAAAGTTAAATTTCTTTATAAAATGAAATTGAAAGTGTTGTTCCTTCTGAAGTTTAACTTCAATAAGGACTACTATGATTTATAATGTTTTATACAAAGTTAACAGAAAATATTGTTACTGTTAGCTTTGTTAAACTATTCCATATGTACTTCAGATATAAAAGATTTTATTTTTCATAAGATTTTATTTATTTATTCATGAGAGACAAGAAAGAGAGAGGCAGAGACATAGGCAGAGGGAGAAGCAGGCTCCATGCAGGGAGCCAATGCAGGACTTAATTCCAGAACTCCAGGATCATTCCCTGAGCTGAAGGCAGACACTCAACCACTGAGCCACCTAGGAATCCCTAGATATAAAAGATTTTAGTTGATAATTTTCAGATGGCATCTGCTGATATCATATGACATTCATATGATATCATATGATATCATAAATTTTATTTATGATATTTATAAATGAATGCATGAATTGCTATATATTATTTGTTACTACAAATTAAGATCTTCCATTGACCTAAGCATTTTGATGTTTTGCTCAATGGAAGCATGAAAAATAAAGTAGTCTCTATCCTTGTCTTGAGTTAAAAAATGAAATTACCTATCACTTAAAACTTTTAAGACTGCTGGCTAATAATAGGTATAAAACTGGCAAGCATTATCTCTTAAAAATATCTCCAATAGCAGTAGCATGGACTACTTTCCATAAAATCCTAAATCACATTGCCTTGTAAGACAAAGCTCCTAAACACTCCTAGGATGAGGAGGATATAAATAATTAATAAATATATAGATTCACACATTCATAAATAAAATTGTAAAAAATACTGAGGGGCTAATTAATTTTGAAGTAGAGATAACCACCTCCTGTAATGTACAGCAAAGGTTTCTCTCCAGAGACAACTCCATTCCCTACTGTATTAATTAACTAGGGAGAAAGTGTCTCAGACGAAACTTTTAGCTCAACAAGATATAAGATATTCATCAGTATATGAAGCATGACATCCTGTTGACAGATGGAGAGTCTGTGATCCTTTGAACCATTAAGTTGAAAACTTTAAAGTAGTATTAGCCTGTGTAGTAGCGCCAACCAAGAATTGAACATCACTATATTTTTTATACATTGGAATCAGTGGCTTTGAATCAGTTTCAATGTTTGTCTTCAATCCATTTTCCAGTTGTATAATATGAATATGATGGTACGTATTTTGTTACTCAAGATTTTATTTTTTGAGGAAAATATAACCTTCCCTGAGGCTTTTAGCTTTTGTTTTCTGTTTTAATTCTTCAGTGATAGTAAAACAGAAGAAAAAAAGTATTTTTAATCAGATTAATTTGGATGTGTGCATGGTGCAATTTCAAGAAAATTTAATAGTTAATAGCTTTTATTACTTATTATTGTTTTTTGCAAGCAGTTAATGCTTATATTCTGTTGCATAAGGGCTTTGCACGTAAAAGAAATTTTAATAAATTTATAGTGTAAAATAAAACATTTGCTTATGAATCCTTTTCTTTATTTCTTTCTCAAGAGATATGAAATTGTGTTCATTTAGTTCATTTCCTCTGTTGATCCCAGTGAAAAGACCCTGTGAGCTTGCCATTATAGTCACACATTTTAAATTCTCTGCATTTTCTCTGCTATTATGTTGACTTAATCTGTGATTTAAATGATTAAGCCATGCAACAGTTTCTGCTTTTCCTCTCTCCAATGTTTGTCTCCAGCTGCTCCCTGTTGAAGGTTTTGTTCTCTTTTCAACAGGAAGGAATATCCACCCACACCAGCCTGAAGTGCTTTATTAATGTCAACCAAAGATGTAAAACAAAGTTTCAGTGCTGGTTGCAGATGTAAAATTCTCAATATCAAGCACTTTTTTTTAAAAGTAAATGAAGGTAGATTGGAGATGTTAGATACTATGCATTAAGTGACTTCTGTGAGTCTTACACTTTTAGATGAATTATCTCATTTAATTCTCACAACATACTGTCACATGATGTGCAATAGTGTTTACATGGGTGTCTACCTGTGTGAAAAATAATAGCCATAAAATTTTAATATACTGTGAATTACCATGTAGATAGGAATTTCCCCATTTGGAATGCACACCACTTTATATATCTTCAGAATACATGCTCTTTCATTTATCTTATCATGATAGATATAGTGGGTATTTATTAGTTTGGGACACCCTGCATTTAAACTTCTGCTTCTGGAATACAACACTGTGCTCTGCCTTCCATTGATTGGAAAGTTCAAATACTTGCTATCTATAACCCTTAACAGCTGAATCAGAGTCCATGACCTAGAACTGGCACATCCAAGATACCAGCTTGAAGCATTGACTCATCAATGAGTGTCACAAAGAAGCAGGAGAAGTTCAGTTATTTCTGGGGTGGCAACACTGCCATCCAGTGTCTAAAAAGTCCATGGTTGTCACTGGAGCAGTAGTAGCAACAAGTATCTAGGCTTCTGGCTGCTTCACCTCCTTGTTTCTCTGATTTTTCAGTGTCCCGTTCTCTAAACTAGCACTTTAGTCACTTTTCCACCAATTTGATGGGCTACTCAAAATACACTCTTTGAATCTCTGTTCTGTTTTGTTATACAGAGTGGATGATTATATTTTGCAACCAAGAATCTGGATTAATATCTGATAATAAATAAGAGTCTTAGTGGTTAGCGCCAATAGTAGATAAAAGGGTTATAATAAATAAAAATGACATTATTATCTCAATTCCTAATGCTCAGAGTGTTTAGTATAGTGTCACAGTTATTAGAAAAAATGAAAAATGTTATATTTATATCAATAGATCATTTTCCTGGATATATTTATGCTTAGAAATTCAACATGTATGGCTTAGCAGCATCAATACCAGCATACATTTACTCATGGTAATTCTTACAGGTTTCTTCTTCTGAGCTAGTTATGGTTCTCATTTAGTAATTTTATTTTATTTTTTTATTTAGTAATTTTAAATTAAAATCTTAATTTATTTTCTTTTTTAAAGGTTGCTTACTTGTATTTATTCAGGAGTAATAAGAGTTGTCTTTTTCTTGAATAATAGGCTTCATTCTCTCTCTAAAAGACTAGCATATTAAAAAAAAAGTTCTAATTTTCTCTGTCCTGATTCTTTGCTTTCTAATCTTATTTTAATGTGAGTTTTAAGACTCTTAAGATAGTTAATGGAATAGGAGTCAACAAATCCAATCCCCTCACTTAATAAGCACATAAATTGCTGGAGAGATTATATATCTGGCTATGAGCAGCACCTCTTAGGGGTGAGTTCAAATCTCTATTTTGTTTATTTGTTAAATACTTACTATGTGTTAAGAATTGCCCTTATGGGGATCCCTGGGTGGCGCAGCGGTTTGGCGCCTGCCTTTGGCCCAGGGCGCGATCCTGGAGACCCGGGATCGAATCCCACGTCGGGCTCCTGGTGCATGGAGCCTGCTTCTCCCTCTGCCTATGTCTCTGCCTCTCTCTCTCTCTCTGTATGACTATCGTAAAAAAAAAAAAAAAAAAAAAAAAGAATTGCCCTTATGCTGGGAACTGGTCTATATATAAGCACATATAAATGCTATAATTATTAACTTGAATATTTCTAACAATAAAATAGGTACTATCATTATATCAACTGTAAGATAAGACAACTGAGGCATATTAGGATGCCTGGGTGGCTCAGTCAGTTGAGCATCTGCCTTCCACTCAGGTGATGATCTCAGGGTCCTAGGATCCAGCACTGCATCAAGGTCCCTCCTCAGCTGCGACTCTGCTTCTCCCTCTGCCCCTCCCCACTGAATGTGTCCTCTGTCTCTCTGTCTTTCTCTCCTCTCTTTGTCTCTCAAATAAATAAATAAAATCTTCAAAAAAAAAAGGAAACTGAGGCATATGAAGGTTGGGCAACTCGTCCAAGTCATTCAGCTAGCATGTGTTGGAACTAGTATTCACACACAGGGAGCCTGGCCTCACACTCTGCTCTCCCAGTAACTGGATTCTACTGCCTCACAGATTTTTTGGTGCTTTCCAAAAGAGCAAACTAAATTATTTGGCCACATATTTATTAGACTTCTTTTTTTTTTTTTATTCCCCAAAGATATGTCTTATCCTCTTTGATTTTATGTCACATTTCAAAGTATAATCTCCAAGATTGATTTTAAGGATGGCATATTTTAAACAAATTAGGATTTATGTCTTTGAAAAGGCATTACCTTATAGCCCTCAAAGTAGCCAATTAAGCCACAGATACTCCTTTGCTTAAGATATATATGAATTGTGGGCCACCTGGGTGGCTCAGTTGGTTAAGCATCACAACTCCAGGTCATAAGATAAAACCCCACATTGAGCTCTGTGCTGGGTGTGGAAGCTGCATGGGATTCCCTCTCTCTCTCTGCCTGTCTCCTTCTGACCCTCCCTATTCCCCACGGTCTCACTTTATTTAAAAAAAAAAAGAATTTTATATATATATGAATTGCTATTAGAAACTCTTTATTCTTTGAGATTAAATTTGGTTTTTGCAAAGGAACATTTTTCAAAAGTAATTCATTTGTTGAGGTGATGTCAACATATATAATAGTATTATAGACAGATTATATTTAGAGTTATAAGATTCTATTTATTGTGTTTGGATGTGATCTGGAAGGCATTCCAAAGGTGAAGTTCTCTAGATGTTTTGAAACATCATTTGAGATATCATTTTGCCATTAGTGGATATTGTTCCAATTTATGACACTGAAAATGACAAACTTTGTCCTTTGGAGACCATCAGTTATATGTATACTGATAGTATATTATAGTGCACTGAATATGAACCTTCTCTCAGCCTTCAACCACATCTTCTTCATTTGTTCTATACTTCCAGTGTTAGAGATGTGGAGTATGTGACACAAAAGAATTCAGTCCATTTTTGGTAGATTAAGACATTGGAAGGAGTGTATAGTATACCAGGAGATACAAACAATAAGAGAAAACATGTTTGATTACCTTTATTTTTACTTTTTTAGCCTAAAATAGGCAATAAAGTGATTAATGCAAAATTATACTATTTTTACTAATGGTTCTTATGCTCAAAGATTTTGACTGAATTTTTTGGAAATTCATGCTTTAAGCCTTTCCAAGAACACATTTACCTTTACATTAGTAGACTGTGAAAAGAAATGTGGTTTTCTAAGTATATTTATAAATAGAATCTTTTCAAAATCAGGAAATAAAGTAAAAGTGTGGCTAGGTAAAAAAAAACTTTACAAAATATCTATTTAAATGATGCAAATTTTAAGAAATGCAAAGTACTAGTGACTATTGTGAAATAATGACACACTTGGACAAGAATACATTTTCCATGACTTTTCAGCCGATTCCAGAGTCCATTTCATCCATCTTTATTATCTAACTGAGTTTAGGACCACTGGTCAAACCAGAAAAAAATTATGATTCTGTTACAAGGAGAAAGGGGCTTATGTGAAATGTCCAGGTACATTTGAACATAAATATGATAAACTTATTTTATGTGATTTAGAAATCATTACCAAAATGAATGCTCTAGGTATAACAAAAGTCTAAAATACTCAAGTAACTTTCCTTAAGTTATAAAAACAAAAACCTAACAAACCTTTATGGGGAATTTACTTTTTGTTACACTATCACTTTTCTTCCTATTTCTGTTCCTTAGAAAATCTAGTACATCTCATTAAATGAGGTCATCCTGAGCTTGCTTATTATGGTCAAATATTTCATTTGCTTCACAAGCAAAAGTGTGAAAAAGAGATAACTCATTCACTGCAGCATATGAATTCATGTTTCCCAAGTAACATAAAAGTTTGTGAACTTCTTTAGAATTTATAGTCTAGTATGTTGTGGTAGCTCTAAGAATACCTTTTATATAGTGCCCTACAGAATAAACTTAATAACCCATGGTTTAGTGTTTTGAATAATTTCAACAAAAGAATAATTTTAGAGTGATTAACTTCGTGGACAGGACATCACTTTGTTCCTTTGCATCTGTGTTCATATACTGATTTTGCATCTACTGGATTTAATTTCCCAAATGTTTTGTGGAATGTGTTCACATTCAGGGGAATGGCAAGATCCCTGAAACTACTATATACTGAAAGAATTTTAGAAAACTTTTAGCATTTATAGACATTAATTTGTATACAGCAAATAATTTCAACAGATATTTCAGAATGTATCTCTCAAGATCTGTCTAATTATACTTTCTTCTGATTAATCAATCATTCTTTATATGAGGGTTTTTCTTATATATCTTAAAGTGATACATTTTGTTTCAAATTATTCTAAAAGACATTTATTGAGCAGTTAATAATCCAAATTGCTGTGACCAGGCAAGGACTTGCTTCTTTCTTGGGGCCAGGGGTGGTGGGGGCAGTGTTTAGGGCTTTGAGATGCTATTGCTACATTCCATCCAAGTCCAAATTATCCTTCTGCTACTTCCCTCTAAACAGTGACTTTGTAAAGTAGCCTTTCTTTCAGCCAGCTGACAAAGATATATTCATACATTCAAACATTTATTCACTGTATATTTTGCTTTACTCATACTCAAAGATTCAAAAGACATAGAAAGTATCTGCTTTTGGCTCAGGGTGTGATCCTGGAGTCCTGCCATTGAATCCTGCAGCGAGTCCTGCATGGAGTTCTGAATTGGGCTTCCTGCAGGGAGCCTGCTTCTGCCTCTGCCTGTCTCTCTGTGTGTCTCTCATGAATAAATAAATAAAATCTTTAAAAACAAAACAAACCAAAACCAAAATAGACGTAAAGAAATGTAAAATAATTGGATGAGATAAGCAGTTAACCAATAGAGACAGACATATACTACATTAAAAACAAGTCTCTCTCAAAAAAAAAAAACAAAACAAAACAAAAACAAACAAAAAAACACAAGTCTCTCCCTTTCTCAGCATTATATACATTTTATTTTATTTTTTAATTTATTTTTATGCTTTTATTGTAGAGAAAGAGACAGAGATAGCAAGAGAGAGTATGAGGTGGGAGAAGAGAGAGAGGCAGGCTCCTTGCTGAACGGGGAACCTGATGTGTGGCTCAAGCCCAGTACCCTGGGATCATAACCTGATCCGATGGCAGATGCTTAACTTACTGAACCACCCAGGTGCAAAATAAGCGTATTAAGCTAAATTGACGGATTCCTGTTGATGTAAGGCAGGAAGGAGAAATGGATCCTTATTTCTCCTAATGCTCTCAATTTGTTTCCACAAAGTTTTCTATAGGTAAAAGGCTGGATTGTTCTCTTAGCTTCCTAGATAATTCCCTGATTAAACTAAATGATAACAAAAAAGGTGTCTAAAAATTGTCTTAGCATAATTGAGCCATCACAACTGGAAAACATATAAGTAAGTAAAGCCAATAAATGTAATATCTCATGAGAGATTGTGAGGGGCATGGAACATGTCATTAACATTTAAAATGATTTTCATAAAAATTGTTTAAATATGTATGTTGAAACAATAACTGCTCTTAATATTAAAGTGATAGGACACTTTATACATGGGAGCTCAAAATCTCTGAAAGGAAACACTGATGCCAAATGACATAAGATCAAAGGAACAATTGAATAAATGAAAATGTTGTTTCTAAACTGATATTATGCAGAAGAAAAAATATATATGCTACAAAGGACAATCTGTAGCATATGGGAATTCGATATGACAGATTTATGACAGAAGTTCATAGAGGATGAAAAAACTATGAATATTTTTGTTAGTTAAGGATTATTGGAATTTAAGAGATCAGGAAAAGAGTCCATATATAAGATAAGGCTTCAGAAATGGAGATGTAATGAAACCAGACTAAGTCACTTTTCTGAGGCATTGGACAAACTCCAGGCTACTTTCCTGGTACTGCATTGGGACCTGAATCTCCTTCAGTCATTTTCTGGAATCACCTTCTCCAGGGTGCACATGGAAACCTGGATATCAAATTCAAATACCATATTACCCTAATATAAATTAAAACTTGAAGCGATTTTAGAAATACTAAAGGAGTATGAAAAGAATAAAGGAAAATAGGGGGATTGCTAATTTTACATAATCTTTTATCAGAGATATTACCAGACATTACTAGCTCAGTGCTTTCCTAAGTTGCTTTTCCTGTCAACACTAGTACTACAAATGCTCTTATAGGGGGAACAATGATTCCGTTTACAAAGTACTCTTAAATGCTATGTAGTTTATGTCTCTTTTGAGTAGTGACATGTACATTTATTTAAAGTTCTGAGGGGAAAAAAACAACAATAACAACAAAAAAATAAAGTTCTGAGGGGTACTACCTCAGAAAAGCCTTAGCTTTGCTAAACTAGGTATTTCAAATATTGACTAATGAAACCAGAAAATCACTTAATGCTTATTAGCGCTTTCTTGAGTACTGAGAATATGCTTTGGGAGGCCTTGGTCTGATTGTTTCTGATCCTAGGATCCATCAACATATTTCAGAGGAAGGATCAATTCCTCAGAGTGCATACAAAAGTTTGTATGTATTTAAATCCTTTCATATGGAGAGAGATTTTTATTCATTATCAAATGTCTATGACTGTAAATGTTGAAAACTCATTGACTAGAAAAACTGGATTAAAAAAGTGCCAAATGGGGCACCTGAGTGGCACCCAGGGTGTGATCCTGGTGTCCTGGGAATGAGTACCACATAGGGCTCCCTGCATGGGGTCTGCTTCTCTCTCTGCCTATGTCTCTGCCTCTCTCTGTTTCTCTCATGAATAAATAAATAAAATCTTTTTTAAAAAGTGCCAAATACCTAATAATAGTTTAATATTTTTAATTATTATTACAATTAAGTAAAATTGATCTCATTATTATGTATTATTTTATAGCAGTCTTTGTATCTGCAGATAAATATCTTAATCTAGAGACATCTCTTCTTTGGTTAGACATATTCCAAGATTTTCTATAAACCCAATTTCTGTAAAGCCAAATTAACAAATATTATTTTGCCAAAGAAATTATTATTCTTGAATTAGAAAAGAACAAATTGAAGTAGTTAATTTCTAGCTAATTACGTAAGAATTCACATAATACTCTAAAATAATTTTAAAATTAAAAAAAAACTTGCTTTGTCATTGTTCAGTGTTACACAATGAACCAGAAAGTATAAAAATACTAGCTGTTAAAATATGCTACTAATCAATGGAACAAAATAGAGTCCAGAAATAGATCCACATAAATCTAGTAAAATGATCTTTGACAAAGGATCAAAGGCATCTCAGTGAAGAAAGGAGAATCTTTTCAATAAATAGAAACAAGTGACCATTCATGTGTAAAAAATTGGATCTAAAGAAAAGTGAATCTAAACACAGATCTTACATCCTTCCCAAAAATGAATTTAAAATGGATCATAGACCTAAATATAAAACATGAAACTATAAAACTCCTAGAAGAAACATGAGAGAAAATCTAGGTAACCTTGAGTGTGGCAATGTGTTTTGAGATACAACACCAAAAGTATGATCCACGAAACAGAAAAACAAAAAGTTAGACTTAAAACTAAAAACTTCTGCTCTGCAAAAAATAGTGCTAAGAGAATATAGAGACATTTCACAGACTGGGAAAAATATTTTCCAAGTACATAGCTGATAAAGGGTTCCACCCAAAATATACAAAGAACTTCTAAAACTCAGCAATAAGAAAAGAAACATCTGAATTAAAAAGTTGGGCATTAATACTAACAGAGATCTCACTGAAGCACATATACAGATGGTTAACACACATGAAAGATGATCAACAGTATATATCATCAGGCAGTTGCAAATTAAAACAAGTAAGAGACTAAACTAATATGTAAAATGGGAATCTTTGATAGATTTAGCTCAAATCGGCTTCATATTTTGAAATGAACCTTAGGACACATGTGTTCATGAGTCTCACATACAGTGGGTGTCATAAGTAAGTTGTTCCCTTGATGATGCCAGTGCATGACAAGGGAAACTCCCATTATGCTGGGCCAGATGAATCACCTATTAGAATGGCTAAAATCCCAAACTCTGACAATATCAAATGTTGACAAGAATGTGGAGCAACAGAAACTCTCATTCATTGCTGATGGAGATGCAAAATGGAGTCATCACTCTAGAAGACTTCTTTGGCAATTTCTTACAAAACTCAATATAGTCTGCTGATACAATCCAGAAATTGTGCTTATGGTATGTAATCTAATGAGTTGAAAACATATGTCCATACATGAGTCCACACACGAGTATTCATAGCAGCTTTAGTCATAATTGCCAACCTGGAAACAACCAAGATGTCCTTTATTCGTGAATGGAAAACAAAGTGAAGTATTTTTGGGATAGTGAAACTATTCTGTATGATACTATCATAGTGAATACATATCATTACATTTTATCATAACCTAAAGAATGTACAACACAGGGTGATTACTGATGTAAATTATTGATTTATTTTAGTAATATTATATCAATACCAATTATAAAAAAACACTAATAAAAATATTAATAATAGAAGAAAGTAAGTGTATATAAAGCTCAGGGATTATAGTGGAACTTTCTGTATTCTGTGCTCAATTTTCCATAAATGTAAAACTTCTCTTAAAAATAAAATCTATTAATTAAAAAACACAAATTATGGTAACAAATATAATGTAGTCTCATATACTAGGTACCTTATTGTGAGAAATGATTCCTAAAATAGAAAAATTAAACAAATTCACTGCATGTTTTCTTACAATTTCTTCCATCTTCAAAATTAGTTTTTATTTATGTGTTTGTTTGCTTATTACACATTACCAAACACCTGCAGAAAATTTTGTGTTTACATTGGTTGTGTAGGCAGTAATGCATTAAACCACAAATTGAGATTTTTATTTACATCTAGCCAATGAGATCCACACATAAGTAGATTAAACTCTTTCTTTCCCCAAACAAAACAATTTACTGATTCAAATTATGGTTAGTATACTAAATGAAATTCCTGATGCAATAGCAGATGTTTGAAAGTACTACTTCATAGATTGGTTTATTATCAATTACTTGTAGAAAATTTAAGGGTTGAAGAAAGAAGAACTGTTGACTAAAGAATTTTGATAAGTCAGGAACTTTTTAAAAGATTTTATCTATTTATTCATGAAAGATGCATAGAGGCATAGGCAGGAGGAGAAGCAGGCTCCCTGTGTGGGGCCCAATGTGGAACTCAATCCCAGGACCCTGGGATCGCTCTGAGCTGAAGGCAGTCAATCACTGAGCCACTGTGGTAACCCAAGACAGGAGCTTTTAACTGTAAATCATGCCACCCTCTCTGATTTATCTGGCCTAGCATAATGGGAGTTTCCATTCCTGTGCATTGGCATCATCAAGGGAGACAACATACTTACAAGGCCCACTGTGAGATTCATGAATCCATGCATTCTAACGTACATTTTAAAATATGAAGTTGATTTGAGCTAAATCTATCAAAGATTCCCATTTTACAGATTAGTTTATTGTCTTACTAGTCACTTTAAGGTAACTTAGTAGGTGTCAGCACTATATATTTTGAGAAATATATAATATTCACTGCATGGAGGGTGAGAAGGTGAATCAAAATAATAAATATAAGATGAAATACATGAAAGATCTTGTTTAGGAGATATTATTTTATACAATGTAAACTTGCATGAGCATCCTGAAAGTAGTAATAACTTATCATTGCGTGAAGACACACACACACACACACACACACACACATGCACACACACTTTAAGGCAAGGTAACACCATAGAAATACAGACTAACAAATAGAGAAACAGTTTTCTCAAGACATTTTATGTAGTTATTTTTTTCTGAGGTGAAAATTTCCGGGTTGAGACATCACATACATTTATGATCACCACCTATGCCAGTCAGCTTAATATTCTGCAATTTCTATCAATTTCTTCTTTCTGCTACCCAGATGGTAACCTCCAATGCAAAATTTTGCTGAATTTCTTGACAAGTCTGTGTGAGGTGAGTATCTCTTTTGTCTCAGAGGACAGCAATATCCTTAAAGAATTTGAACATTGAACAGCCAGTTTGCTTGTTTCTCTTTAGTTCTTATAAAATAATAGCTATTTTCAGTTTCTGAAAATAAAGCTGTCTTCTGATGTCTCAAACTCTGTACCTTTGTTAGTTCAATTGTTGAAGTGTTTGAGGTCATACAAATGATCAAAAATGTATTATTATTTGTTTCAAGTCTTATCTTGTTTAAGCCAATTTTGGATGTAGTTTTCTTGGCTGTGAACCTTTCAATTTGAAAAGCTTTGATATTTTCAAGTTACCAAACCTGAAGAGACCCATAGAAATTAGAATTTAAGCTCAGAGAGATTGTTTCAAAATATTCACACCAGTTGGGAAAAAAAAAAAAAAAAGTCAGGCTGTTACATAGGTTGAACATTCCCTCTGGGTCTGATTTTATTTCTTGTTTATAGTGGCCCTAGGCCATGTCAGGTCTTGTCTTGAGGGGAAATCCGTGGGACTCTGAATACAATGGGAAGGTTAGAAAGAGTAACATCAACTCAGGAAGAGTGTTGTGAACTATGACCTTGGAAGAGTTTATTTCTCTATCTCACTTAAATCTATTGTGCTTTCCCTAGTTTTAGAGGATCTATATGAACTCAAATTTGAGGAAATGAATATATTTTAAGTATTTAAGTTGAAAACGCTTTACATTATGCATTCCACAAAAATCTACTGGCACATCTATTTCTTATTCTTCTAATCTCTTACCATATTTCCATATACAATATACTATCTAACTATGCCCATTGGAAAATCATATGGAGGATACTGATTTTTAAAAGATCTAATCTGCGCATAATTGGAATGATATACTGATTGATTGCATGGATATGTTTACGAATTACCCTGAAACTAGTTGGCAAGGAGAAGGTCAGTATTTCTCAACATTTAAACATTTATGGTTTCCCTTAATGACTGCCAAAATCTGGTTTACTTCCCTACCCTCAATTCAGAAATGCTAAAATACTCCCTCTTAAAATCCTTCCCATCTAAGTGCCAATATTCTATCTAGTATATCTTAGAATCAAACAAGACGATCTTGTGAAAGTTTATTTTGCCTATTGTGTAATTGTTCTTCACTTCCAGTTACATAAACTGAAACCTGGAATTTATGATACCTTTTCCAATACCATGGCACTTTTTTCTATGAATGAGAATTTTTAGACTAGATGACTTTCGGATTACCCAAAATTCTTTGAGTGTTTTCTTTAAAATAAAGATCAGATTACACTTTCACTGCTTGTAGTATGTTTGGAAGCTCGATATGCAGTGTTGTATCTTTGCCATAGAAAATTCTAGACTTTAGTGTGATGTCTGAGTCTTCGTGCAGAATTAATTTCAAAGTACAACAAGGTGTAAGCAGGTATTGAAATGTACTTACATTAAATAAGGTATTCCTTACAATGTATCCCAGGAAATATTTGCATAAGTAGTCAGATCTAAACATTCTTTTTTCCTAAATAAATTGAGTACGTTTTTCTTATTCTTATTTTTTCCTTTACCTGCATAAACCTAGCTAAGAGATTATTTTACTTACCTCTTGTGGAGAGTTTGTTTTTCAATGGTGCTAAATTAATCTAGCTAAAAAACACAAAGTTGGCTTACTTTGAGTAATCATATGAGCAGTCAAAATTGAGTCTCTACTTTCAACAAGTTATGCATTATCAGTAGATGCACTGAATGAAAGGCTTATTAGTGCTTTTATATGCCAAGCATTTTGCACTATGTTTCTGTTCTTATTACTCTGTTTATAGTTTTTCAGAATATATGTAATTGCAACCATATCACTTGATTCAGCTACAAGATAGGGTGAGTTTAAAAGGTAGAAGGTTGTCTTTTAAGAGTATAAGTAAAAAAAGGTGTAATATATTTAAAAGCAAGTAAATTTAGGTTTTATTTCTATCCTATGTGGGGAAAAAAGCAAGTAAATTTAGGTTTTATTTCTATCCTATGTGGGGAAAAAAAATGTTGCCTATGCATGATGAAAACACTGATGATGTGTTAGACTGAAGGTTCAGGGGAATATTTCCATACAACATGAAACCTTATACTCTATACCACTACAATAATTATAAATTAAGTCAACTGTGTCAGAGATATGTATAGGTAGTAATGTGGAGCTGAGGCAAGGGGAGAAGAAAGAACAATTTGCAGGCTTGATAAGGGTCATCATGCAAGCATTTAGATGTGTATTTGCTACTCTGCTGACACTAGGAAGAATGGGGGCAGTGATGAACATAAAGCCAATGTGATGAGAAATTTAGATTATAGTTGAATAGTAGTAATTTTGCTCAATTGTGTCAAAGCATTTTTGCTATTATAATTTAACTCCCTCCCTCTCATCATTTCCAAGGGCCTGAAAAATATATGGTTTATGCATGTATATTATCAAAGCAATGTATGATTATACAGTCTTCTGAATTTTTGAAAATTTCTTCTTTTTCTGTATGGTATATAGACAAAAATTGAAATAAGCTATTCCCTAGGTGTACCAGATATTTTCAAAGAATATTTAGAATAATTTATATATTTTTAAGTGTCTGTATTATCTTTTTGTAATTCTTGGAATCAGAAGAGTTATTAGATGTTGTGTAAATGGGTTTGTGAGAGAAAACACAAGGGGAATTCTAATGTTCTATATTCTATTTGTAATCTAGGTTTTGCTTACATTGTTCAGTTTATAGAAAGAAATTAATTCAACAATACCTTTATTAATTTAAGTACGTCTCTATATACATGTTGTACTCTAATAAAATGTTCAAAAATTTAAATACTTTGTAAAGGAGGACATTTTTATCTGCTTATATCTCTACTACTAATAAAAATCACAATATTGTATATAATTAGTATTGTGCAATTTATGTTCACTGACTGAAACCAACAATCAATATCTATTAGAGACCTTGATTAAAAAGAAACTAAACTAAAACCTTTTAAAAATAAGAGGAAATAATCACATTAAAAAAGCATTAGGTTTTCAACATATAAAATTGATTATTTTTTTAAAGTAAGCCCCACAAAGTTCGCATGATGATGACTATTTACACACTGAATCACAAATATTGCCTTTTGAAGACTCCTTTTTAAATATCTGATTTTTAGTTTCTTCAGTACACCATTAATTCTTATAGTATTTGAGTATACTAACTATTTAAAATAATCAGTTCATGAGAGAGTAGTAATTCCAGAGTTGGTAAAATCTTCCTGTGAACGGCTGGCTGCACTGCATGTATTTTAGGCTTTTGTGTCAGATAGATTCCATCTTCAGTCTTGAACTCTGCCACTGTAGAGCAGCCATAGGCATTATGCAAATGAATGGGCATGGGCATGTTCCAATAAAGCTTGATTTGCAAAAATTAACAGCAGACTAGAATTATCTAAGGGGGCAGTGGCTTACGTTCCCTTAATATGCTGTTACAGAAATGAGCTGAAAATCCTAAATTTTTTGGAAAAGCCATTGCAGCAATTCTCAGTAAAACTGATATGCTGCTTAATCCAGTGTGGGTATTTAGAGTAATACATAATCCAGCGTCAAAATTCACACCTCTTAGAGAAAATAAAAACATTCTAAAGATCTTTGGTTTGTTTGAAGTCATAATTAGATATGTAAATCCCACAAAGAGTAAGAATTCAAATAAATGGTAACCTATGAACTATAGATGTTCTTTGTGTTGTTTAACCATATGGCTTTTATCTTAAAATAATAAAAATAATACAACAAAATATCTGCTTTTAAATAAGAGGAAAGATAGGTTTAGGGGGGTTAAGTGCCTCCCATGGTCACAGTTGGTATTTTTATTTAGTTGGATAATCAACTTACTTGTTTCTAATTAAACAAGAATTATATTCTCTCTCATTCACCATAACACTCCTGGAGATATTTTTACTTGTCTTTGGGTTCTTTGTTTCTGGATTTTGCTACTGTAAAGTCTACTCCATTAGCCTTTGTAGCATGAAGTACTACATAGCAACTAGAATAGAATGTGATCCCCCATCTCAGACTTATACAAACAAAATTGAAAGATATAAAGGCAATTCTTTGGTAGCAAAAATAAGTGATTTATAAGTCTGACTGATTACAGGCATCATTTAGGGAACTTTTGAGAAATATAGCCTCTGGTTCCTGTTGTGGGTCCTATACCTAAAATTTGAATATAATAGTCTGGAATAAAGCCTATAATCTGCATTTTATAAAGCTCCTTGGGCCATTCTGATGAGCAAAGATTAGGAACTTTCAAACAGAGTCACCATAGTGGCTAATTGCTGAGTCAGCCCAGCTTTATTCCTCAAACCATATTAATATTGTAAGATATTGGCCCAGATGTCCTCAATGCCTGTACTTTTCATTTGTTTATATTATAAAATATTGTACCAATTTAAGGAATATATAGTGTATTGTGATAAAAATATAAAATGAACACCTACATACTTATCATCCAGCTTCCGATAGAGTGTTAATGAGGTAGACCTTTCTCTAATACCATCTTTCCCTTCCAAGTCTAAAAACTATTGTGCATTTTATGTTTACCCTTTTCTTACGTTTAGATAGAGTATTGGCACACGAAAGTTTTATAAAAAATACTTTCTAATTTTTTTTCTATTTTTGAGCTCTGTGTTTAGGGTATCAATTTGATTTTCCGCTTTGCTTTTTTTTTTTTTTTTTTTTTTTTTTAAGATTTTGTTTATTTGAGAGATAGAGATAGTGACTGATATAATGAGAGGGAGCACACGCAGGAAGGAGAGGAAGAAGCAAGCTCCCTGCTAAACGAACCCAGGGCTCAATCCCAGGACCCTGGGAATCATGATCTGAGTCAAAGGTGAATGCCTAACCACCTGAACCATCCAGGCGCCAATTTGATTTTCCACTTTTTATTATTCTTCCTTGAACTTCATTCATGATGAGGCAAAAAGCTATTGTTTATATTCACTAAACTATAAAATTCCCTTGTATGAATATAAGACAATAGTTTTTTCCTCCTTTTGTTTACAGATTATTTGGTTTACAGACTGTTTTGTTTACAGATCTCTTATCTTTGGCTTAATTACAAGCAAGTACTTTTTTAAAAAAACCTATGAATATATATATTTTTAAAGGTTTCTGGTACATTTCTGCAATATGTTTTGAATATATACCTCTTAGTGGAAATGTTATATCTTGAATATGTCCATATTTAGTTTTTCAAACAATAAAAAATTGTTATACAAAGTAGTTGTATCAATTTAGTCTCTCTCCAGCAGATTATTATTTGTATGAGATACTCCATGTTGTATTTACTCATCACCACTAATATTATCTGACTTGAAAAAATTATTGTCAGTCTTAGTGACTTAAATGATAATTCATTAAGATTAAAATAAGTAAACAAGTTAAGACTTTAATACTTCACCAACTATTAATACGCATTTCATTCAGTTTTAAAAAATTAAGAATTTTATTTAGAGTTTTTGTATTTCTTTCTCTGTGTCTTAATCCCATAGAAGTGCCTCTATGTTATTTTTTCCCTGTGTATTTCATATGTAGGTTATTAGACTTTTTTCCTGAATAAAATTATATTTGACATTTATTTTTGGTTGTAAAAACATTTTTTCACAAAAAATTGATACTCATGCCCATACTCATGTTCATACTCATTACATGCTCCAAGAATGTTATAGTCTTGTGCACCCTAGTAGGTTGAATGTACCTGGGATCTGACACAAGGAAGATTTCTCTTCTCTGTCCTTCATGCTATCTCATTCTTTCTTCTCTGACCTTTCTTTCTTTCGTCTGCTGTTTCTTCTTTTCCAGAGTAGAAGGCCTTCTTCTCTTATTATTTCTTTTCTTTCTTAGAATTATTGGCAGTCCCCAAGAATATAGCATATTTTCTTCAATGACACTCAAGAAAGTTTTTATCTTGTAAAAATATGATAGTAAACATACAATTAGAAATATTTAAAAATGTAGGTTCAAATCAAAATTAGCATCAGATATCTATACCTTTTGTCATTTCCAGCCTTATGAATATAGAATTTTGATACCTACAAAATCATATATGATAGTGTCATAGGTTTTCCTCATGATTAATAGATACATTGAAAAATAAACATTTTATATTTATGGAGTTAATCTGCAAAGATGTGGACAAGGAAACATCACACCATGATATATTTTTTCATACATGCCAATCAGTTATTGACTTGTAATATTTCCACATTTATGCCAGGTGATCTCAATATTATGTCTCAGAAAGGCAGTATCTTTCTATATATGAATTATATTTATTGCAATTATCTATAAGCAACAGAAATGTGAATCTTCTATATTGAGTTTCTATAAAAAGTTTGCATACACTTTGTGTTTGGCAAGCCAAATTTATTTAGATTCACACTTAAACTGTTTTAACTTTAATTAAGGAGGCAATTAGTTCCTGATGGATGGAGAAATTAATGATGTTCATAAAATATTTTTAAATTATTCACCTTATAAATATGTTTCACTAGAAAGATAGGGGGTTTATAAAATATCATGTCAACTCAAAGAGGCTACACTGAATCATTTTTATATTTAAAAAAATTTGACATTGGGATGCCCGGGTGGCTCAGTGGTTTAGCACCACCTTCAGCCCAGGGTGTGAAGCAGAAGACCCTGGATCGAGTCCCACATCGGGCTCCCTGCATGGAGCCTACTTCTCCCTCTGCCTGTGTCTCTGCCTCTCTCTCTGTATCCCTCCTTAATAAATAAATAAAATCTTATAAAAAATTTAAAAGTTGACATTTAACATTTAGAATAGCAGTAATCATGTCAGTGGTCATTAACATTGCCTCACATGTGGTGATTTTAAAATTGTAGTTTTTTTTGGAGTTTTGTGCAGTGTGTCTAGAAATGAGGAAAACTCCTACAGTATAGGGCCCCATCAGACCCTCTTTCACCCATAGTCCCTCAGCTCTGATCTGGATTGATTATAGGTTGGTCCTTGCTTTTATTAAATAAATTATTCTATGGATTACTAATAAATATGATTATCATAATATGAATATTAGTTAGCATTTGTAATATGAATGCATTACTTGAAACTTCCACTTTACATCTCAAAAGAAAAAAATGTTTTTTTCCCTATAATTGCCATTTTCTGGCTGGAAAAATCCATCTCTCATTTTATTTTTTAAAATTGTTAGATAAATATGCATTAAACTCAGTTTTTTTCTACTGAATTTATTATGCAGTATATCATATTGTGTAACAATACCACAAAAATATTCTTATCAAATTTTCTCAGCAATTGAACATTTCAATAATCCCACTGGTCAATTTTTAAAAGCCAGTTAATAGAATTGAACAATTATTTACCTTGATAGATGAGTGAAAATAAATCATTTAAACTGGTAGTGTGTGCAGACACAGTTAGAAGTCAATTTCAGCACAGCAAATATTACTACTGTCAAATACAAATGCAATAACTCTTATGAGGATTTTGCATTTTGTATAGACTTAAATATGCTCAAATAAGTATTAATCCCTGAAAAATAAGAAGGTGAGTAGAAGATGAGACCTTTAAAAAATCATTCTCCCAAGTAAGAAATAATAACATAATCACCTAGTTGTTAAACAATAACCAGAGATAGACCTTTAGAGTAACAAATAAAAAATAGTTACATACACATGCACACACAGAGCTTGACAGGTTTGAATGTTTCCTAATGTAAGGGCATACATATACACTTGGAGGATAAAACAAATATGTTTTATCAATTTAATTCATTTTTACATAATCTCTATGCTTTTGTGAAATTTCTTAAAGCATGTTAGCAAATTGATACTCATAGGTTTTAAAATATGTCATTTCTAAAAAACTTCAATAATGTTTAATACATTTATACCTAAACCACTGTACATAAAAATCAAGAGCCACATTAAACAGGATACCATGTCTTTTCTCCTTTCATGTTTTGGATCAAGAAATTTGTTTTCCTTTTTGGTTTTCCATTTTCTAATTGTCAGGAACTCTTGGCCACAGCATTAGTGTTGGAATTCTGATGGATTTTTAAAGCCATGGCAATGCTTTGGACTTTGCGAATTAATTATGTCTTCTACATATCATTGAAAGATCAGGCCGGAGCAGCTCGGAGGGGCTCGGGCGGCGGCTCCGCGGAGGGGGCTGCGGGGCGGGAGCGCGAATCCCACAGCGCAGGCCCCGGAGCACAGGGCGCCGGGACACAGCCCAGGATCCGGCCTCCCCCGGGACAGGCAGAGGCCGGGAGGGCCCAGGACAGCGAGGACGCTCCTGCCCCGAGCTGAGCAGATCAGCGGCCCCGCCCCGGAGCCTCCAGGCCCTGCGGACGGAGAACCGAGAGCCCCGAGCCCCGTAGTTCCTGTGGAGGCTGAATCCAGGCTTCCAGAGTTGCCATAGCAACTGCTGCTGTTCCTCCTGGGGCCCCACGGGGTAAACAACCCCCGCTGAGCCCTGCAGCAGGCAGGGGCAGAGCAGCTCCCCCAAGTGCTGACACCTGAAAATCAGCACAGCAGGCCCCTCCCCCAGAAGACCAGCTGGACGGACCAGTGATACTCCCCCGTGTTCCAACACAACTTGTTTTTGGCCACTCTGCACTGAGCAAAATGACTAGAAGGAAAACCTCACTTCAAAAGAAAGAATCAGAAACAGCCCTCTCTCCCACAGAGCTACAAAATCTGGATTACAATTCAATGTCAGAAAGCCAATTCAGAAGCACCATTATACAGCTACTGGTGGCTCTAGAAAAAAGCATTAAGGCCTCACGAGACTTCATGACTGCAGAATTTAGATCCAATCAGGCAGAAATTAAAAATCAATTGAATGAGATGCAATCCAAACTAGAAGTCCTAACGATGAGGGTTAACGAGGTGGAAGAACGAGTGAGTGACATAGAAGACAAGTTAATGGCAAAGAGGGAAACTGAGGAAAAAAGAGACAATCAATTAAGGGACCATGAAGACAGATTAAGGCAAATAAATGACAGTCTGAGGAAGAAAAACCTACGTTTAATTGGGGTTCCCGAGGGCGCCGAAAGGGCCAGAGGGCCAGAATATGTATTTGAACAAATCCTAGCTGAAAACTTTCCCAATCTGGGAAGGGAAACAGGCATTCAGATCCAGGAAATAGAGAGATCCCCCCCTAAAATCAATAAAAACCGTTCAACACCTCGACATCTAATAGTGAAGCTTGCAAATTCCAAAGATAAAGAGAAGATCCTTAAAGCAGCAAGAGACAAGAAGTCCCTGACTTTCATGGGGAGGAATATTAGGGTAACAGCAGACCTCTCCACAGAGACCTGGCAGGCCAGAAAGGGCTGGCAGGATATATTCAGGGTCCTAAATGAGAAGAACATGCAACCAAGAATACTTTATCCGCAAGGCTCTCATTCAAAATGGAAGGAGAGATAAAGAGCTTCCAAGACAGGCAGGAACTGAAAGAATATGTGACCTCCAAACCAGCTCTGCAAGAAATTTTAAGGGGGACTCTTAAAACTCCCCTTTAAGAAGAAGTTCAGTGGAACAATCCACAAAAACAAGGACTAAATAGATATCATGATGACACTAAACTCATATCTGTCAATAGTAACTCTGAACGTGAATGGGCTTAATGACCCCATCAAAAGGCGCAGGGTTTCAGACTGGATAAAAAAGCAGGACCCATCTATTTGCTGTCTACAAGAGACTCATTTTAGACAAAAGCACACCTACAACCTGAAAATAAAAGGTTGGAGAACCATTTACCATTCAAATGGTTCTCAAAATATACCCTAAAAACTATAGAACACTTCTGAAAGAAATTGAGGAAGACACAAAGAGATGGAAAAATATTCCATGCTCATGGATTGGCAGAATTAATATTGTGAAAATGCCTATGCTATCCAGGGCAATTTACACGTTTAATGCAATCCCTATCAAAATACCATGGGCTTTCTTCAGAGACTTAGAACAAATTATTTTAAGATTTGTGTGGAATCAGAAAAGACCCCAAACAGTCAGGGGAATTTTAAAAAACGAAAACCATATCTGGGGGCATCACAATGCCAGATTTCAGGTTATACCTCAAAGCTGTGTTCATCAAGACAGTGTGGTACTGGCACAAAAACAGACATATAGATCAATGGAACAGAACAGAGAACCCAGAAGTGGACCCTGAACTTTATGCTCAACTAATATACGATAAAGGAGGAAAGACGATCCACTGGAAGAAAGACAGTCTCTTCAATAAATGGTGCTGGGAAAATTGGACATCCACATGCAGAAGAATGAAACTGGACCACTCTCTTGCACCACACACAAAGATAAACTCAAAATAGATGAAAGATCTAAATGTGAGACAAGATTCCATCAAAATCCCAGAGGAGAACTCAGGCAACACCCTTTTTGAACTTGGCCACAGTAACCGGAGAACGACAAACAGTGTATGTTCTCATTCATTTGGGGAATATGAATAATAGTGAAAGGGAATATAAGGGAAGGGAGAAGAAATGTGTGAGAAATATCAGAAAGGGAGACAGAACATAAAGACTTCTAACTCTGGGAAATGAACTAGGGGTGGTGGAGGGGGAGGAGGGCGGGGGGTGGGGGTGAATGGGTGACGGGCACTGAGGGGTACACTTGACGGGATGAGCACTGGGTGTTATTCTGTATGTTGGTAAATTGAACACCAATAAACATTAATTTATAAAAAAAAAAAGAAAGATCAAACTGTTAGACTTTAAGAACTACAAGACTGAAGATACAGAGACAGAGACCATAGTGACGCTATAGTTTAATTTTCTCCTTTAATGGAAGCCCCAAACTTACTCACAATATTAATGGAAGTGTAGGGGAGGGGAAGGCTAGAGAGCAACAGCAAACCACCTTGGAGGAAATTATGAGGCTGACTTGCTGCCCTAGGAAGACTACAAGTAATTTGAATCTGTATAAGAAAGGGCAGTTTGATGTCAAATCCAAATTAAAATTTAGAAGCATTTTAACTCACACTCATTAAAGAAAACTTACTTCTATCTAGTAATAATAGTCATGGCACTCAGCAAAGGTTATTACCACGGTCTTCTGTATCTGCTGGCAACAGCCCCTATGTCATTATCTGCACAGATTCAAATTCCCATGAGCTGGGGGCAAACATTTTAGTGGTATTTTGAGGCATGTATACATTTTGTAAGTCTTTCAAATAGAATTGTGCATATATAGTGAGAATATTAGCTGGACTACTTTGAAATATTAGTGAAAATAAATAATAAATATGTAAAAATTATGACTTCATTATTAGTAATTCAAATGTTCTATATTAAAAAAGTAGAGAAAAAAATTAAGTTAGCATTTAAAAGTCTTAGCAGAATAGAAAAATGTTTAAGAATTATGTGAGGGTCAAAGCAATGCCTTTGCAAAGAAAAAATCAAATGTATTCAATACTAGCTATTAGGAGAAAATATAAAATATAATTTTGTTGAGGAAAATTATATGAATGAGCCCTCTATACATAATAATTTATAATGTGCTGTATAGAAAATAAACCCTTTCCTTGTGTAAATAAGAAAATTAGAATTAGGGGGCAGGGCAAAATGATGAAGGAGTAGGGTCCCCAGGTCACCTGTCCCCACCAACTTACCTAGATAACTTTAGATAACTTTCAAATCATCCTGAAAACCTACAAATTCAACCTGAGATTTAAAGAGAGAAGAGCTGGAATGTTACAGAGCAGAGTTTGCACTTCTAACGAGGTAGGAAGGCGGAAAAAAAAAATCAAGTAGGGGAGGGGCCCCCCCACATTGAGCCTCCCCCCACATTGAGCCAGTCTAAGGTCCAGCATAAAAGACTCCTGAGACAGGAAAGCCCAGTCCCAGAGAAGCAGGAACTTTAAAAATCCACACTGGATTCTTCTCTGAGAGAAAGGTGCTTAGCAGGGTACTTGGGCAGAATAGCAAGAGGGACAGTGGAGCCTCCAGGTTCCCGGGGTCACTAACAGAGGAGATACGCCCAGGGGATAGTGTGCCACAGACTATGGGCCGAGCTCAGGAAAGAGCTGGAGTGCCCCACCGGTGGGGCTTGGGAGAAGCTCAGTTGGCGGCTCCAGACAGAGGGGGCTGTGCCCTGCTGCCTTGGGAGCCGTGGCCCCCGGTGCGTGATTCCAGTAGCACAGACCCTGGATCCCAGGGCACTGGGGGACACAGCCCAGGATCCTGCACTCTTCCCAGGGACAGGTGGAGATGGGGAGGGCACAGAACAGTGAGGACGCTCCTGCCGCCAGTGCCCCCAAGCTGTGCAGGTCAGCGACTCCGCCCTGGGAGCATCCAGGTCAGTGTGGGCTGGGAGACTGTGGTAGTTACTGCGGGAGCTGACTCCAGAGCTGGAGAGCTGACTGTGGCCAGTGTTGTTCCTCCTGGTGTGCCTGGGGTGGAGTGGGGCCACCAGCGAACAGGGGCCTCACAGGATGAACAGCTCCCACTAAGCCTGGAACCTGGTGGGGGGCAGGGAAGCACCCCCAGGTACACACACCTGAAAGCACAGCAGGCCCCTCCCCCAGAAGACCAGCTGGAAGGAGAGGGGAAGAGCAAGTTCTTGACCAAGCAGAACTGGAAAGATCCAGGGAAAGTTGAGGGATTTATAGTATATAGAACCAGAGGATACCCCTCCTTTTTTTTTTTTTTTCTTCCTTTTTCCAGTATAACTCATTTTTAGCCACTCGGCTCTGAGCAAAATGACTAGAAAGAAGAACTCACCACAAAAGAAAGAATCAAAAAAAGCACTCTCTGCCACAGATTTACAGGATTTGAATTACAATTTGATGTCCGAAAGCCAATTCAGAAGCACAATGATAAAGCAACTGGTGGCTCTGGAAAAAAGCATAAAGGATTCAAGAGACTACACGACTGCAGGATTTACATCTAATCAGGCCAAAATTAAAAATCAATTCAATGAGATGCAATTGAAACTGGAGGTCCTAATAACGAGGGTTAATGAGGTAGAAGAAAGAGTGAGTGATATAGAAGACAAGTTGATGGCAAGGAAGGAAGCTGAGGAAAAAGAGAAAAACAATAATTAAAGACCATGAGGAAAGGTTAAGTAAGGGGGAAAAATGACAGCCTCAGAAGGAAAAATCTATGTTTAATTGGGGTTCCAGAGGGCGACGAGAGAGACAGAGGACCAGAAAACGTATTTGAACAAATCATAGCTGAGAACCTCCCTAACTTGGGGAGGGAAACAGGCATTCAGATCCAGGAGATAGAGAGGTTCCCCCCTGCCCAAATCAATCAAAACCTCAACATTAAATAGTGAAACTTGCAAATTCCAAAGAAAAAGAGAAAATCCTTAAAGCAGCAAGAGACTAGAGATCCCTAACTTATATGGGGAGAAGTATTAGATTACCAGCAGACCTCTCAACAGACACCTGGCAGATCATAAAGGACTGGAAGGATATATTCAGGGTCCTTAAAGAGAAGAACATGCAGCCATGAATACTTTATCCCCCCAGGCTCTCATTCAGAATAGAAGGAGAGATAAAGAGCTTCCAAGATAGGCAGAAACTGAAAAAATATGTGACCACCAAACCAGCTCTGCAAGAGATATTAAGGGGGATGCTGTAAAAGAAAGAGTAAATCCAAAGAAATAATCCACAAAAACAGGGACTGAATAGGTATTATGATGACACTAAATTCATATCTTTCAATAGTAACTCTGAATGTGAATGGGCTTAATGATCCCATCAAAAAAAATGCAGGGTTTCAGACTGGATAAAAAAACAAGACCCATCTATTTGCTGTCTACAAGAGACTCATTTTAGACCTAAGGACACCTACAGCTTGAAAATGAAAGGTTGGAGAACCATTTACCATTCAAATGGTCTTCAAAAGAAAACAGCGGTAGCAATCCTCATGTCAGATAAATTAAAGTTTATCCCAAAGACATCAGTAAAAGATGAAGAGGGACACTATATCATACTTAAAGGATCTATCCAACAAGAGGATCTAACAATCATGAATATTTATGCACTTAATATGGGAGCTGCCAAGTATATCAATCAATTAATAACAAAAGTAAAGTCATACTTAGACTTCAACACGGCACTTTCTGCAAATGACAGATATTCTAAGCACAACATCTCCAAAAAAAGGAGCTTTAAATGATACACTGGACCAGATGGATTTCACAGATATTTACAGAACTTTACATCCAAACGCAATTGAATACACATTCTTCTCAAGTGCACATGGAACTTTCTCCAGCATAGACCACATACTGGGTCACAAATCAGGTCTCAACTGATACCAAAAGATTGAGATTGTCCCCTGCATACTTTCAGACCATAATGGTTTGAAACTTGAACTCAATCACAACAAGAAATTTGGAAGAAACTCAAACAGGTGGAGGTTAAGGACCATCCTGCTAAAAGATGAATGGGTTGACCAGAAAATTAGAGAAGAATTAAAAAGATTCATGGAAACTAATGAAAAGGAAAATACAACCATTCAAAATCTTTGGGATATAGCAGAAGCAGTCCTAAGAGGGAAATGCATTGCAATACAAGCATCCCTCAAAAAATTGAAAAAAAAAAATAACTCAAATACACAAGCTAACCTTACACCTAAAGGAACTGGAGAAAGAAGAGCAAATAAAACCTACACCCAGCAGAAGAAGACAGTTAATAAAGATTCAAGCAGAACTCAATGAAATAGAGACCAGAAGAACCATAGAACAGATCAACAAAACCAGGAGTGGGTTCTTTGAAAGAATTAATAAGATAGATAAACCATTAGCCAGCCTTATTAAAAAGAAGAGAGAAAAGACTCAAATTAATAAAATCATGAATGAAAAAGGAGACATCACAACCAATATCAAGAAAATACAAACAACTTTAAAAACATATTATGAGTAACTATACGCCATTAAATTAGGCAATCTAGAAGAAATAGGCACATTTCTGGAAAACCACAAACTACCAAAACTGGAACAGGAAGAAACAGAAAACCTGAACAGGTCGATAACCAGGGAGGAAATTGAAGCAGTCATTAAAATCTCCCAAGACACAAAAGTCCAGGGCCAGCTGGCTTCCCAGGGAATACTATTAAACATTAAAGAAGAAACCATACCTATTCTACTAAAGCTGTTCAGAAAGATAGAAAGAGATGGAGTACTTCCAAACTCGTTCTATGAGGCCAGCATCACCTTAATTCCAAAACCAGACAAAGACTCCACCAAAAAAGAGAATTACAGACCAATATCCCTGATGAATATAGATGCAAACATTCTCACCAAAATACTAGCCAACAGGATCCAACAGTACATTACGAAGATTATTCACCATGACCAAGTGGGATTTATCCCCGGGATGCAAGCCTGGTTCAACACTAGTAAAGCAATCAATGTAATAGATCATACCAACAAGAGAAAAAACAAGAACCATAGGATCCTCTGAATAGAAGTAGAGAAAGCATTTGACAAAATACAGCATCCATTCCCGATCAAAAGTGTTCAGAGTGTAGGGATAGAGGGAACATTCCTCAGCATCTTAAAAGCCATCTACAAAAAGCCCACAGCAAATATCATTCTCAATGGGGAAACACTGGGAGCCTTTCCCCTAAGATCAGGAACAAGACAAGGATGTCCACTCTCACCACTGCTATTCAACATAGTACTAGCAGTCTTAGAAGCAATCAGGCAACAAAAAGAAAAAAAAGGCATTCAAATGGGCAAAGAAAAAGTCAAACTCTCCCTCTTTGCAGATGACATGATACTGTACATAGAAAACCCAAAAAACTTCACCCCAAGATTGCTAGAACTCATACAGCAATTCGGCAGTGTGGCAGGATACAAAATCGATGCCAAGAAATCAGTGGCATTTCTATACACTAACAATGAGACTGAAGAAAGAGAAATTAATGATCCAATCCCATTTACAATTGCACGCAAAAGCATAAGATACCTAGGAATAAACCTAACCAAAGAGGTAAAGGATCTATACCCTAAAAACTACAGAACACTTCTGAAAGAAATTGAGGAAGACACAAGAGATGGGAAAATATTCCATGCTCATGGATTAGAAGAATTAATTAATAGTTAATATTGTTATCTCAACAGCAAAGAAACAAACAATCCATCATGAAATGGGTAAAAAACATAAACAGAGATTTCACAGAGGAAGACATAGACATGGCCAACAAGCACATGAGACAATGCTCTGCATCACTCGCCATCAGGGAAATACAAATCAAAACCACAATGAGATCCCACCTCACACCAGTGAGAATGGGGAAAATTAACAAGACAGGAAACAACAAATTTTGGAGAGGATGTGGAGAAGGGGGAACCTTCTTGCATTGTTGGTGGGAATGTGAACTGGTACAGCCACTCTGGAAAACTGTGTGGAGGTTCCTCAAAGAGTTAAAAATAGAGCTACCCTATGACCCAGCAATTGCACTGCTGGGGATTTACCCCAACAATACAGATGCAATGAAATGCTGGAACACCTGCACCCCAATGTTTATAGCAGCAATGTCCACAATAGCCAAACTGGAAGATGTGATCTATGTATGCAATGGAATATTACTCAGCCATTAGAAATGACAAATAACCACCATTTGCTTCGACATGGATGGAACTGGAGGGTATTATGCTGAGTGAAGTAAGTCAGTCGGAGAAGGACAAACATTATATGGTCTCATTCATTTGGGGAATATAAAAAATAGTGAAAGGGAATAAAGGGGAAAGGAGAGAAAACAAGTGGGAAATATCAGTGAGGGTGACAGAACATGAGAGGCACCTAACTCTGGGAAACGAACAAAGGATAGTGGAGAGGGAGGTGGGCAGAGGGTTGGGGTGACTGGGTGACGGGCACTTGATGGGATGAGCACTGGGTGTTATGCTATATGTTGGCAAATAGACTCCAATAAAAACAAATAAATAAATAAATAAAATCTTAAAAAAAGAAAATAAGAACAACACAACCATATATTTTATTCTAATATTCCCTTTTATTTATCATCTGATGACCTTACTGAGATAAATGGATAGGTATATATACATAAATATATATAAGTTGTAATTTTTATTTTTTATATTTTCTACTATCTAGATCTAAAAGTTTTGTTGGTACACACTACAAAAATATGGAGAATAGTCTAAGTATATTTCTTTCCTGTGTAAAAAGAGATTTATAACAGTACTTAGCCCATAGTGCTACTATGAGTCAAAAATGGAAAGTGTATATGTGATGTGATTAGTGCAGTTCTTGGTGCTGAACATTTAATAAATGCCAATACAATCTTTCAGATTAATGTTTCTTTATTGAAATCTAAAATTCTTTGTTTCAACCTACACATTTTTCCATTTTGTGGCAAAGTCTTTTTTTTTTTTTTTGGCAGTGATACAACAAATTTTTATTCAAAATAGACACGGAAATAATATGTTAAAAAATAAATTTTGGGACAATATACTCTTAACTATAGAGGACAAACTGGTAGTTATCAGAGGAGAGGTGGAAAATAGGTGATAGGGATCAAGAAGTGCACTTGTGATGAGCACTGGGTGATGTATGGAATTGTGGAATCACTATGTTTTACATCTGAAACTAATATAACACCATATATTAACTATACTGGAATTTAAAATAAATAAATATATTTAAAATATGTGTTATATACATATATGCATGTATGCATGCATATATACACATATACACACAATAAAATATTACTTGGTTATAAAAAAGAATGAAATAGGGATGCCTGGGTGGCTCAGTAGTTGAGCATCTGCCTTTGGCTCATGGTGTGATCCCGGAGTCCCAGGATTGAGTCCCTTATTGGGCTTCCTGCATGGAGCCTGCTTCTCCCTCTGCCTATACCTCTGCCTCTATGTGTGTGTGTGTCTGTGTGTGTGTGTGTGTGTGTCATAAATAAATAAATAAAATATTTAAAATTAAAAAAAAAACTTCAACAGGCTGTTTTTTTTGGATTTACAACAGAGTACACCAACAATCACAAACTGGTTTCATAATTGCCTCAAAAAGGCACATTTTAGAAGTACATATAAGTATTCTATTTTTTTTTTTTCAAATCCAGCTAGTAACATTATCTTATTTTCCAGAGACTGTCGTATCCTCTGAGTATGTTGGATAGGTTCCTCTGCTATATATTGCCAGGAATATAATTCAAGTTCTTTTTTTTTTTTAAGATTTTATTTATTTATTCATGAGAGACAGAGAGAGAGAGAGGCAGAGACACAGGCAGAGGGAGAAGCAGGCTCCACGCAGGGAGCCTGATGTGGGACTCGATCCCGGGTCTGCAGGATCAGGCCCTGGACTGAAGGTGGCGCTAAACCGCAGAGCCACCCAGGCTGCCCTATAATTCAAGTTCTAAACTGGCTGTTCTCCATTGCTGGTTCTGGTTCTTTATGTTATTTTGTGTGGGGAATAAACCCTGAGGTTTAACTGTCCAAAGAACAGTGATACAATGGAGATCTTTAGCAATACCCTGTTCCATTAACCCAAATTACTGGACTATAGGAAAGCCCATTTCTCCAGAACAAATATGTTTACCTCTAGGAAACTGTCAAAGAGTTAATATACCAACATGGAGATAGCTCTTGCTTTACTCATTTTGCTTTGTCCCCTGAAAACCTATGTCTACATTTCAGTTAGTATCCACACTTTGGAGAAAAATTTTATTCCTAAGTAACACAGTCCTTCCCTTTAATTGGTTTATGAATAGTCAGGTTAGAAGGAGTGTTTGTGTATATGTTCAGCATTTAGTCTAAAGACACTAAGATTTTATTGTCTTACTTTTGAAAGCAGCAATGACTCACCACCATATCAAAAAAGAGGAGAGAAGGGGTACCTGGGTGGCTTAGTTGGTTAAACATCAGCTCTTGATATCAGCTCAGGTCATGATCTCAGGGTCTCTTAGGGTTGAAAGATGGAGGCCTGCATTGGGGTCTACTCAGCAGGGAGTCTGTTTGAAATCTTCTCTCTCTACCCTCTGACCCTCCCCATGCTCATGCATGCACTCTTTCTCTCTCAAATAAATAAATATATAAATCCTTTTAAAAAGCGGGGGTGGGAGAAGTCTACACTGAAAAATATTTCTTGTGGCAAAATCTTCTAAAGGTGATTTTCAATAGCCATTTAGAATATTGGAAAGAATATTGGGTCAGAGTTGTGTTTAGTACTGATGAATAGTTTTGAGCAACTGCTTTATAAGAAGCATAGCAGTGAGCTCCTGTTTTAGCTCCTAGAAGCATAACGTATAAGACACAATTCCTAGCCTGGAGAAAATCACATTCCTGACAGGAGAAACAGGTAAATGGGGAGACCAGCACAGTGTGATGCAGAGTAATGCTGACAAGTTGGGCACAATGTTGCCCAAGGGAAGGTCACAGGCTCTGGCTGGAGAGGCAGCAGAAATAGACTAGGAGAGAGTTCCTGGATGAGGTAAAATCTCATTCAGAAGCATTGTGGAGATTGGTAAGAGAAGAAGGGAAGATATATTTGAAGCAAAGAGTTCACATGGGGTAGGTATGGAGATATATGGGTGTGTTTCAGCTAATTTGCGTAGTAACTCCCAATTTATGTGCAAGCCATTCAACACCCCTCCCCTCACTTTTAAAAAGATTTATTTATTTATTTATTTATTTATTTATTCATTCATTCATTTATTTATTTATCTATTTATTTATTTATTTATGAAAGAGAGAGAGAGTGGGAGAGAGCAAGCCAATGTGTGAAGCAGTGGGGGGATGGCAGTGGGAAAGGGCAGAAGGAAACGGAGAGAAAAGAGAGAATCTCACAGACTCCCTACTGAGCAAGGAGCCCAATGTGGGGCTACATCTCAGGATCCTGAGATCATGACCTGAGCTGAAATCAAGAGACAGAACCTTAACCAACTGAGCCATCCAGCCTCCCCTCAAACCTCTGAATGAGTTTGCTCACTATAGATTGAGAAGGCTAAAACATATCTGCTATTTCTTCCTGATTAATTTCATGAAGAAAGAGTTCACATGAAATATTACATGTATTTTTTATCTTAAAGTCCAGTGACACTATTGATCATAGAATTAGTATGATTAGTATTTATTTTAGCAAACTAGTTGTTCAGTAATTTCTTAGTGAAATGCCACTGAAATATTTAAGGTTTACTGTGTTCTTACTCTATTCTGGCTACTTATTTCAGTATTTTTTTATTTATTTTATTTATTTTATTTTTTTACTTATTTCAGTATTAACTCATCTGATTTACACAACAATTGAGCAGACTTTAATTATCCAAGATCACACAGCTAACATTTGATAAATCCATGATTGAAACCCACTAGTTTGGCTCTACAGCCCAAAAGCTTAACTCCTAAGCTTTCTGTATCACAATATTATGCTACTGTTATCCATTACTTAGTATACAATATATCTAGTGTCAGGGATAGAGGCATAAATAACGTGGTTATTGCCTTCAAGGAGTACCCTCCCAGGCAGTGGGCAGTCAAAGAAGTATGGTGATTAGGACAAGGGCATGATTGGTATTACCAGATAAGAAGGAGGGTTGTCTGGTTTAGACCAGGGATAATAAAAAGCCTATATGAGAGTGTGGTACATGGACTAAAACGTGAAAGGTATTTTGACAGAATCAGGCAGAGAAATTAGGAAGGACATTACAGGCAGAAGACCTAAGGATAAAGTGACTGACCATTCATTCTTGTTTGTCTGGGACAGTCTCATTTTACAATTATTAATAACATCCACTTTAACTCTCAGAAGTGCCCTGGTTTGGACAATAAATTATATAGCCACCATACCTAAGGGCAGGGACACAGACTTGTGAGCAAACATAGCATATTTGAGGAAATGCAAGTGATTTATCATAGCTGGAACTCGTGATATGAGATGGGAATTGTGAAAGATTAGAGCATCTGGGAATAAAGCAGGAAGAGCCTTGTTCCTCACATGAGGGGAGCTTAAGTTTCATCTTAAAGGTGATGGGAAGTCACTAAAAGGCTGTAAGCAAAAGATATAGTGTGGTTTCATTATACTTTGAAAGATCACTCTAGATTTTTAAGAGCATGTATCCCCTTGCATCATATGCAAGATTAGAGAGAGGAAGACAAAAACGTTCATTTGACACATACTTATCCAGGCCCTACTATGTGCTGGTATCATTCTAGATTCTTAAACATCAGTGAATAAACTATGCAGGATCCCTGCTCTCATGGTACTATCATTCTAGTAGGGAAAGGCAGACTAAAAATAAATATAATAAGTGAGTAAATTTAGAGAACAGTGTAAAAGAGATTGGGGTTATGTTGCAATTTTATATGAAATGACCAGGAAAGTTTTCCAGTTTCACATTTGAGCAAAGACCTGAAGATTTCAAGGAAGTTAGCCATTTAGATATTTGAGAAATGTCCCAGCTGAAAGGAGTAGTTGGTGTAAAGACTCTCAGATGAGAGTGAGACTGGGAAATCCCAGTAACATCAAAGTCACTGATGTGGATGGAGTAGCGGGGAGCCACTCTAAGTTAAAAGAGGGTGCCAGAGAGGCATTGAGTCAAGACCACTTAGGACTTTCCAACCATCTTAAAGAATTTGAATTTCACTCTGAATAACACAGGGAGTCATTGCAAACATTTGATCAAAGAAATGATACACTATGATTTAACATTTATAAGGATTGCCCCAGCTGCTATGTTGAGAACGAACTGTGAAGCAAAGGGTGGTGCATAAAGGACCAGTTAGGATACTATTACAGGAATCCTAGCTACAGATGCTGGTCCATAGGTGAAGGTATCCAGGCAAGTTGACACAATACAAAAGCACATACTGTGATCCTGCTTTCAGACAAGATAGAATTGAGGACAAAATGAATGAAAGAAGAAAAAGAAATATTTTATAAGGCAAAAGGGCATACTTTATAGTGGATATATAATGTTTTTGATGATCTATGGGCCAAATATAAAGGACAGCTTCCTATGCACAGATACTGTAGAAAATACAGTGAAAATTGACAGAATATATTAAAAATAGATTTTAACTACTCTTAGGTCAAGTGCACAATACCATTAAATGTATTCGGAAAGCTTTAAAACTGTGCCTCAAAATCCAAATGCAATAAAAAAAAGATGTTGGCAATTTAATTATATTTTTAAGTGTTTGTATTGTGTCAACAAACATTACAAATGAAGTCAAAGGAAAGTGACAAAGTAGAAAGATATATCTGTATATAGTTCACAAGGTGATAATCCTGCTAACTTAAAAAAGAATCCTTATAATTTGATGGCAAAAATTATCCAAAAGCCTATTAAAATGGACAAAAATCATGAATAAATGATTCACAGAGACATTTAAAATTAGCCTTTAAACATATAAAGTATTCTGGGTTCTATTCGTAATTTAAAAAAAATAAAATTTAAACTACACTGAGATGTTACTTCTTAATAACTGACAAAAATTAACTAACATTTGAGATACCACAGTGTAAAATTTTATTCCTTAGCCAGTTCCCTGGTCTGAGCCAATATTTAGATCCAGAAATTGATGACTGAAGAAGACACCCGAAGGAGGACTTTACAGTGCTACTTCAAGACTGTACAGTAAGTATTCCCTTATGAGTGAATCTGAGCAATGCAAGGAGTAAATGGTAGCCATCTGAGTCTACTTTTCTGAGCCATATCTCCTTGGTTCACCTCTGATTTCAACAACAGCGATATGGTGAACAGTTCTATGCAAATCAGGCTTACTTTGAATTTAACCATGACACCTCAGGTAGAGTATCTTTCTGCCTCTGGTCCTTCTTTTCCAAGGCCATGGAAGCCTATGTGGCTCAAATACACTTCAGCCTAGGGATTCTGAAGTTAGTGTTCTTGGGGGTGTCTTCAACCAGTGGGAGATAAGAGCTGATAGATTATTTTAGCCTGTCAAGCAGACAATTCTGCAAAGCACACTGTACATTTCAGGATATGCTGGCAGAGTCCTACTCCATTGCCCACAGCAGGGAAAGTGAAAATGCACTCTTGTATTGCATATTCATCCTCCTCTGACTCACTTTTCCAGCTCTTTCAGTTCCTGGGATCATCTCCAAATAAACTACTAATTCTACATATTTTTCCACCCCTAAAACACTCTTTAATATATTGATCTCTTAATCTACTTTGTGTTTTTTTTTTCTTTTGGAAAACTCTCTTTTTGCCTAGAATGTGATATAATTCCTTTAAAGATTTTTGTCCACTTTCCTTGTAACCAAGGACATTTTAAATTCAGAAAAAAAAAAGTGATTTTGGTTCCACTTGGTGAGGAAAAATATATTCCTTGCTTTCAGCAAAAATAAATGTATTGTCCTTAGCTAAATTCTATCTTGAATTCTATCTTGTTATTATCTAACTTGAAATGACTTTTATTATTTACACATTCCAGTTTCAAACTGTGAAGACAATATCTTATCAGTGCTAAAGCATTTATTAACTTAAAAATCCATTGTCTTCATTTTACCCATGGATAATACTGAGCTAGCATTCCTACCTTGCAACATTTTTATTCTTCTAAGATCTTCTATGCTGATTATGAGGAGTAAGAATCATAGGAACTATATTTTTCAGACTCTTTTAGCAGCAGATATCTGGTTTAGATTGTACTAATGAAAGGCTTTTTCCTTAAGATGTGGAAGGCAGTAACAAAAAGGAGTGGAGTAACTGCTATAACAGTACCAGGCATGTGCATTTCCGCAAATGGTAGGCAAGATGGTGTGCCACTGACTCTTAGACATCCACTGTCCTCAGCTACTTAGATACTTTAGGCATTTAGTATCATTGACAGTTATTTTCTATGATTCTCTCCTCCTGGCTTGATGGAGAGTCAGTAGCCCTTTACTTTTACACTTCCCAAAGTCTTTCAAACTCTACTTCCCTGTGTTAAATCCCTTCCTGTTTGAAATACCTAGAATATTTATTTTCCAGATAGTATCCAATTGATAGTGAAGCCATTAAAAAAACAATAGAAGACTTGGGCAATTTTTTCTCATTTTGTGATTGTAACTATTGTTGGAATCATCTTATTTATACACTATTTGGATTCATCACACACTTTTAATAATTTGTATTCAACTTCTCAGGTTATTTTCTAGCTTGAGGCCTGCAAACTACCACTTGTAGGCTCAATATGGCCTGCTCATTCATATGTACATTGTCTATGACTATGCTTGAATTGCAGTGTCATAGCCGCGTAATTGTGACCGAGACTGTATGGCTCCTCAGACTGAATATACTTACTGTCAAGACCTTTACAGAAAAAGTATGCTGACCACTGTTCTAGACCAATCCATTTTTGTCAATAAATTGCACATTCCTGTATAGTATAAGAGATGATTTGATTGTATTGTAACATTCTTGTGGCAAATTTAATAGTAAAATCCTGCTACCCTAAAAGTCACAAAACTTGAAGTTGTGCATATCAGGGATGGGAAATTATAAGTTAGAAAATAGGAGTCTTAGAAAATGTACTTTGAGGACAAAGGCCTAATATATGTGGTGATGATAGAGCTAAGATTTGCTGAGTGGTTCAGAAGCACCAAACTTTGTACTAAAGCACTACACAAGCACACGACAATTAAGTCATGTGCTTACATCACTTTGACATAGATGCTATTTAACCAAGGAAATGAGAAAGAAAACAATTAAGTTTCCCCTGGTCATATAGCTAGTTAGTAGCTGACACTAAACTCAAGTCTAACACCATACTTTGCAGTGTACCTATTGCTAATTATTATAATACTTGCCAAGATAAAAATCAATGTATTTTTATGAAAGAGATTCTGCACTACCATATTATATTTTATATCATTTCACACTCAAATAGAAAATACCACTCTCAGTTACATGCTACTAACATCCCATACACTCTTTGTGTAGTACTAGTGACTCAGATTCACATATTGTAACATTTCAAAAATGAGGACTTGGTGTGATCCCAGAGAGCAGCTGGAAGAATGGATTTCCCATTCTGTCAGGGCTGTAGTTAGATGTTTCCTCTGACGAGGCTCTTCTCATTACATATCAGGCTGATGGTGGTAGATGAGTTTGTGACTAATTAGAGGACTGCCACCAATCTGGGGAAAATGAATCAAGGGCTTTTAATGTCAAATTCTGGCTACATGCAGTGGACACTCTGATAGGGTGATAATTTTCTATGCTGATAAAAAACCCAGCATCTTTTCCTTGAGATTGGAAAAGTAAATTCTACATACAACACCTGAAATCATTTGAAATAAAATCAGAACACCAGAGAACAATTTGGCTGCCTTAACTGCTTGGCTGGAAAACACTCCTTTCTCAGGATTTAGATTTTCCCCTTGGGAGTATATTGTTAGGAGGGGTTGGAGAAGGCAGGATGACGTCAAATTAGACTGATGTTGCAGCTTTAGAATGCTGACATGAACATGCAAGTTTTCTAATTTTATTGTCAACTTCTTAGTACATGAGGGCATTAGTGATGCATCTTGAAAATGGGTAGATAAATCAACAACTTAGTAGCCTTCAAGACAGTTATACTGTATTAAATACATACCAGCATATACACTTTGAAGAAATGTTACTGTGTAGGTCAATTGATTTTTTTTTTTGGCAATTGAACAAATAAGTAAACAATATAGCTAGATCTAAATCTTAGGAAATTCTAGTTACAGGAAACCATCTTCAGAAGACTAAACAATCAATAAAATATTTATAAACATTCTGTTCAATGGAATAACCAATTCTCTGGAAATAACTAGGTCATTCTTAGCAAAACCACTAGAGATACGTAAAATCTCCTCAGCATATAGACAGTTGGAGCAAATGCTTTAAATTATAAACTCCATTTTTGTTGTTACTCAGCATTATTTTTCAGAGCAGTTTATATTTCTGCTCATGAACACGATATAAATTCCTTCTTTTATTAAGATTTACACATTATTTTTTATTGTGATAAGTGTTCTCTTTGATCCCCTTCACCTGTTTCACCCAACCCCCACTGACCTCCCCTCTGGTTATCATCAGTTTGTTCTCTATGGTTAAGAGTCAGCTTCTTGGTCTGTCTAAAGATGATCAAATTACCAATATTTAGGGCCATTAAGTTCTCACCCCATTTGTGTAACAGTTGGCACATAGAGGCTGTTAATGATTTGAAACCCTTACGTTGTTCTCCCAACTAATTATTCTAAAGTGCTATATATAAGATTCTTTCCACTCCTGTTGAGAAGATGCACACTTGATTTGATCTTATTAGAATCATGCACAGCATAGGAAAAATGTCAAAATTCCAAAAGATAAATTTCATTTGATTGGATAGAAAGTCATTCATCTTAATTATTTCTGACATCTTCTGCATTATGCTGTGAGTATCTAAAGAGAAAAGAGAGAACTCATCTCCTTTAACAGTAGTTCATTGAGAGTGACATGCTATTGTCATTATCTGAGAATTCTAAAAGCCTACTTAAAAAATCTAGGAAAATAATGAAAATCACAGTCTAAGTGAAATTAAGATGTGCAAAACGAGATATTATGTCAAATATTGGTAGCTAACAAGATTTTTCTTAAATGCGTGTAAAATTGCATCCAACAACTATTTTTGTTAAATACATGTGAAAAATAACTTCCAAATTGTCAAATTTAAAATATGAAAAGATTGTCAAACAATTATATTTACATGTGAAGTAATTTATATATATTATGGTTAAGGCATAATATCAATCTTAACTTCAGAAAAAGTTCACTTGCCTCATATGATGCTATCTATCAGCCTTCAGCGGTTTGAAATAACATACCTCTTAGAATGGCACACGTTAGGTAGGTTTATGATGCCAACTGTTTATTCCAGGATCTATCAATGAGGATATAGAGCAAAACATGATTAATAGAAGGCAATTGTGAATACCCCAGTAGATAAAATTTTCAACAGTAACTAGAATGGGTTAATTTTTTAAATTACTCTAAGCTGTGTGAAAAAGGTTGAAGACAGGATTAGAAGTGAAAGTGACTATTGAAAATTTGCACAGTGATCTGAAGCAATGGAGGATGAGGATAGGTAGTGGAAAAAAACAATAAAGAGAAAAAAAGACAGGTTAGATATTTCATCTAAGTTAAACAAAAAATATTAGAAGCAGAAGCTGGAATATCAATTATGTTTTTCACTATATATATATGGTTATATAAAATGAGCAAGATATACAAATGCAATTATATTAGAATGTAGGGAAGGGAGTTCTGAGAACTCCTCCCTGAGGTACCACCAGTTTCAGTACATGAAATCTAAAAGTCTTATATTCATTCGTGTTCTTCTGTCTCCTTGATTCATCATGCTCTCATCAGGAATAATTGTTCCAAATATCCTTCACTTTACTACAGGCTGCTTCTGAAGCCTGTAATATCTATTAGTTACCATATGGATGTCAAATATCTTATGCACATTTTTTTGCTTGATCTTAATGCTCCTTACTTTTGCTTCCAGACATTTCCTACTTGTGACTGTGTGTTACCCAGCTGACTTTATTACCATCTGCTCCAACATATACATGCTGATCAAGATACATGTACCTCTTTCCTACATGTTCAAGTTCCCATCTTGCTGCGGAAATTGAACCTTTTTTTTTTTTTTCAAAAAAAAAAAGAAAAAAAACAAAACTTTTTTTTTTTTTTTTTTTCAAACCAAAAAGGAATGTCATGGCTTTTCCTTACTCTGTCCTAGTCTTTCCCACCCTTCAACAATCAGCTTGGCTCTTGTTTCTTTAAGAAATACTACAGCTGTCAATCCAGTCCATATGAGGACCACAGAATTGTAGAATTACCCAACTCTAGAATTGGAAGGAAGCTTCAGGAACACCTTGCAATAATCCTGTTATTAGCTAGATAAGAAAATGAAACTTAGGTATGAGTTGAACTCACCTAGTTAGTGGAAAGTTATCCTTTCCTCTTCAATAATTTCTGATGACTTCTATTACCTGATTAGTAAGGAAGGCTACATAGTATTCTGAGGAGAGCCCAGACACTGGACACAAACTTGTGCTTGAAAACCAAATCTTCTAGTTATTGGCTTTGTGTTCTTAACGAAGTAGCTTTTGACTTTTTTATCTTTAAAATGGCAACAATAATAAATATTTCCAAATGTAATTGTAAGAATTTAATAAGAAAATGAAGGTGTTTTCTCTGTCTTGTTGCTTTGCAACGTTTAGTAAATGTCTAATTTGTGCATGTTTATTTTTCCCAACTTGCATACACTTTTCTAAGGCCTGAATAAGTACTTTACTTTTTTTATTGTATTACTTTCATTAGCTAACCCAATGATTACATATTAAGGACTTAGTACATCTTTTTAAATGGATTTAACATCTTTTTAATGGATTTAACCTTCTCTTTATGTTTCTACTTGCTATTTTCTTATGCAAAGTCTCTTCATAAAGGACATAGAGAATAGAAATGCTTACAAGAGGGCTACCCTTATCAGCTGAACACACATACCAAAAGAACAACTAAAAAATCAGGGATTTTACCACCTCAATAAAATATGTATACATACAAATACTGAACATCCATTTACCAATATTGGCCAAGAATTTGAAATACTCTTTTTTTTTTTTTTATGATAGTCACACAGAGAGAGAGAGAGAGAGAGAGAGAGAGAGAGGCAGAGACACAGGCAGAGGGAGAAGCAGGCTCCATGCACCGGGAGCCCGATGTGGGATTTGATCCCGGGTCTCCAGGATCACGCCCTGGGCCAAAGGCAGGCGCCAAACCACTGCGCCACCCAGGGATCCCTGAAATACTCTTATATGAAATAATAGCTATTGTCTTTTTCCATGTAAATTAACCCAAGAAAAAATGGAGTTTATGATACTGGGGAGAATTTTTCATGGATCTGATATTGTTAAGCATTAGAAAGTTTTATAAAATTACGTTTTATAAACATTTTACTTAATTTTTTAAATGAAAAATTCTTATTTTTTAAAATGAAAGATTCTTATTTTTTCTTAGAACTCTTTAGTGGCAGGCCTCTTGGCAACTAGACTAACATTCTTCATGGATTAATGCCACTTTGCCACATAGTGATAATGTGGGCAGAGGTACTACAAAAAGATGTAATAACCTCATCATACAGAATTTCTGTGACTAATTTTACATAGTGTTTCCTTCAGTATTGTTCTGTAATGTCAAATTAGTAAAGGTGGATTTAAGGATAGAATAAATTATATGAGCACTCAATATTCATGTAATCTCTAATTCTGCAGCCTAGTATCATAACATCCCCATAAGAATTCTTGGTAAAGAAAATTAAAGTTTTAATTTATCTGTTAGAAACACTTCAAAATAGCTGTAATTCTGTGTTCAGAAGTGGTGTCAATACATCACAAATATAAATAAAATGTAAGTTCCAAACTCAAAAAGTAAAATGTTTAGTAGTATTCTATGCTTCTATGTGCACAGATAGGACTTAGGTATTTTAATATGTGGTACTGAAACTGAACTTGGGATTGCAAACACACTGATGTGTTTTCTTTAAATGTAGACACTGAATATAATAAAATTCCCACAGTTTAAAACAAGGGTCAAGCCAAAAAAAAAAAAAAAAAAAAAAAAGCAGTGGTGCTGCTTTTGTTTCCTGATGTCAAGATGGGAAAACACACTTTCAAGTTTAAGATATCCTTCATTGCCTCCTCCCAAACATTCTGCCATTTAATACCAGCTGAACTTTTCCCGAAGGTAAAGAAGACCTGAGAGACATTTTTAAAGTTGTGAAGTTCATGACCTTTGTAGCATAGTAATAGATACGTGATTATTTAAAGCCAAGATATTTAAATAAAGATAGTTAAATATTATTTTTTTATCAAAGGAGTATTTTCTTCCTTGCCAGTTGTCAAACCACATCTACTTAGGGCAATATTATGGATATTTGTGGACACCAAAGATGTGAAAATCTTTTGTAATATGTTTTGAAAGATTCCAAATATTCTAGATAGCCTCCTTCACCTTTACTTATACAATTGTGACAGAATTATCAGTAAAGATGTATGTACTTAATGAGAAAATGATAACAGCCTCACAAGGAAACTACAAAGAAGAGACCTAATCCTCAATCCATTAAATCAAGACATCCTTTCTCAAGCCAAACACTTTGCCATAAACTGTATCCTCACTGTTACTGCCTGGAAAGAACACTTGCTCTTCGTCACTATCAAGAGCCTCTTCACTATTTATCGTGTTTAAGTCTCTGCCCCAAGCTCTAACATTCGTGTCTCCAGGCTATGCTAACCTGGTTCCTAAAGGAACCAGGCCTTTTCTCCTAGGACCCATTTCTTCAGTTGTTAATCATTTTTATTATTCCTCTTTGGTTTCTTTCCAAATTCTTTTTATCATGACTCAGTTAGGGGATGTCAAATGAAACCTACTATGCTAATAAATATTTGACCAGTGCTGGAGTTAAAAAGGAAATGTCCTTTGTGATTTATATAGACACTTCTGCCTGAAGTCTCCTTAGCTAAGGATTAAAGATAGAGGAACTTTGAGTTCTTGAGGTTTAGCTCAAAAATGGCAAAATCAAGTTACTGTCACTGTGGGAAGGGTTGGAATTGTGAAACTGATTCAAATTATGTAGGAGGCATAGCATTAGGACACAATGCCCTAAGGACAAACTTAAAAGTAAAACAAGACACTAAGTAGCAAAACCAAGAAGAACTTGGAATGCAGTGGGAAAGAGGTTCTAGATGAAGAGATGAGGTCTTTCACAAACCCGATGACTGAAGTTGAAGTACCCCCGGATTCACCATTATTGATCAGTTGCCTGTGTGTTCAGAGTCAGGGCAGAGCGAGTCCAATGTATATTTAAGGCAGCTATTATTTTTGTTGCAGATTCAGAATACCTGGATATTTTATCAGTTACTAATGATATATGTAAAGCTGACTTATTTGTAATTATTCCATATATTGGAATAAAAAATTCCATAATAAAATTTTGACCTACATAATGCAAATCTTCTGTCTCCAAATTCTCACCTGAAGAACCATTCATTTTGAGATTTTACCAAAGTAAAGATGTTATTTTACCAATGTGAGGCAACTAAAATGTGGGACAACTTCTCCTCTTGCCTGTCGTATATAAACATAGGTTTGTAATTTTGTCAGTTTATTCACTGTTGTATCTTCAGTGCCTGGAATATTGTGGCAGTTCAGTAAACATTGTGGCAGCTCAATGAATGAATGAACAGTATTCTCCTCTGGTTTCCTGTCTTTGTGAGGGGCAATGCTGTATCCATATTAAGAATGAAGCCTCCACCTTGACAGCTCTGTTTCCTGTGCCTCCTTCTTCCATCCAGCCCTTTACCATGTCCAGAAGTTCAATTCTTTTTTTTTTTTTTTTTTTTTAAGATTTTATTTTATTTACTCATGAGAGATACAGAGCGAGAGAGAGAGAGGCAGAGACACAGGCAGAGGGAGAAGCAGGCTCCATGCACCGGGAGCCCGATGTGGGATTCGATCCCAGGTCTCCAGGATCGCGCCCTGGGCCAAAGGCAGGCGCCAAACAGCTGCGCCACCCAGGGATCCCCTATTTTTTTTTTTTTTTTTTAAGCAGAAGTTCAATTCTCCAATCTGACCCCACCTTTCCCTTTGTTACATGTTTGACTTAGTTCATATCCTTTGAACTACCTCACCTGATTCATGAACATTTGTTAGAACTCTCCCTTTCTCACTGTAGACAATTCTCCAAAATACTGCCAAAATAATCAGCATAGTCTTTCTAAAATACAAGCCTGATTGTGACACATCCCTACTTTACAGTTTCATATTTGATATTGAGAAAAACTACTTGTTAAACACATGGGTTCCTTGCTATACCTATGTGTCATTTTCCTGTTTTTCTTTTGTATGGTCCTATTGTACCACCCAAAATGATATAATCATACAGAAAACTTACCAGTCACTATACATCGTTCTGCTTTTGTTCATGCTTTTTTTTAATCTATTGAAAATACTTATTCCCTTTTTTTCTTCAAGTGCTATTCAATTAACATCTTTATGTTTCTCTCAGCAGCAGCTAACTCTGGTGACCACACATCTCTGCTTAGAAATTTTTATTCATTTGGATTTCAAAGATTTACATTCTCTGGCACCTTCTTTATTTATTTATTTATTTATTTATTTATTTATTTATTTATTTATTTATTTATTTATTTATGATAGTCCCAGAGAGAGAGAGAGAGAGAGAGAGGCAGAGACACAGGCAGAGGGAGAAGCAGGCTCCATGCACCGGGAGCCCGACGTGGGATTCGATCCCGGGTCTCCAGGATCGCGCCCTGGGCCAAAGGCAGGCGCCAAACCGCTGCGCCACCCAGGGATCCCTCTCTGGCACCTTCTTATACTCCAGTAACAGCTTTTTTGAGTGTCCTTTTGTCATTCCACCTATTCTAATATTTCATCTATTAAAACATTAAATACTCACAGGTCTCTGAGCTCAGATCTAAACCCTGATTTCATTTAGTTCTATATTCCCTTTGCGGTAGATCTAATCCAAAGCGTGACTTCAATTTCTTTTTTGCGTTTAAAAAACAATTTTTTTAGCTTTGTTGCGATGTCACTAAATTATGTCTGCTACTCAGACATCCTCCTGAGCTCTAGACATGTGTATTCAACTTGATCTATTCTCCTAGATAGCTCTCATGCACCTGAAACAAAACATACTTAAACATGTACTCAACCTGTTTTTCCTCTGTATTTGTGCTGTTTTAGAAATGCAACAACATCCTGTCAATTGCTCATCTAGATACTCTCACTCTCTCTTTCACTCTGCTCCTCTAACTTTTGTCTATCTCTGTGGCCACCTCCCCAGTTCAAAGCATCAGTATCTCACTCTCTTACCTGGAAATTCAATATTTCCTCCTCTAGAGCCCAAGTTATGTTTTGAAAATACAAGTCTGCTTATGTCAAATCACTCCTTAAATCCTTTGTATGTCTTTCCATTTCTCTTAGGTTAAAGGAAAAATGTGAACATGGCTTGTAGGACCTACTTCTCACATTTAACCACCCAGATCCTGCCTCTGATGCTTTTTTTTCTCTCTGCATCTAAACTTCACAATAGGGATGCCTGGGTGGCTCAGCAGTTAAGCCTCTACCTTCAGCTCGGGGTGTGACCCCAGAGTCCTGGGATCGAGTCCCACATCGGACTCCCTGAATGGAGCCTGCTTCTCCCTCTGCCCGTGCCTCTGCCTCCCTCCCTTTCTCTCTCTCTCTCTCTCTCTCTCATGAATAAATAAGTAAACTCTTTAAAAATTTTTTTTTTCACAATAGTACATAATCTGTACTCTGTAGACCAGTGTTGTAGTTATCATTTAAGTATAAGTTTCTTTCCCAAATCATAAGATTTTTAAGTTCAGGATATGCGTAACATAGAGTTTGGTATTTATTAAGTACCAAAAATATTTGGTAAATATTTGTTGAATGACTGAAAAATTGAAGCCTGAGGGCTTTAAAAGGAAATGCATTAGTATTATGCCTAGAATTTTTATGCCTTAAGGACACAATTTAAGCATTCTTTATTATGAAAAGAATATCTCTTTTATCAGAAAAATATCAGTTTCAATTTTTACCACAATGTTTAGCATCTATCATTACTATCTTCATTATTTTTATTACAATGTTTTTATATGCCTACCATTGCACTAAGTCCTTTACAAATATTATCTGTGATTATTCATACTCACCCAGTGAGGTAGGTACTATTATTGACCTCATTCTATAAATGGTGAAACTAATATTCAATGAAGTTAAATAACTTCCATTAATATCAAATGTATATTCAATATTGAAACCAAGACATGCATATTTCACTGTAGAGCTCCTATTCAATCTCTTTGCAATTATTTTATAAACATAGGATTTTTTTTATTTATTTGTTATTTTAATTCTTTATTTTTCTGCTGTAACATGGAATAATTCAGGATATTACCTTATTGCTCTGCCTCTGCCCAAATTTAACTTTTATGTGAAAACTTTTTTTTTCTTATTTGTAGGTTGGAAATAACTCCACTTTTTTTCCCTTGTATCCTCCTTCCTCTCTCTCTGTCTCTTTCCTTCTCTTCCCTCTATCATTCTCTCTTTCTTTTACCTCATTTATCACATTTTTATTATTAATACATTTACCAGGTGCTTCACTAAACCCTACAATGAAAAATATAAAAAAATACTGTCCAAGCCAGCCTCCCCTCCTACCACTACTCCTCCTGTTCCACATTGAGTAGTCACAATTCTTGGGGATTTTCATTAGAACCTCACATATTTTTAAATAACAGTTGTGCTTAAAAACTGTCCACTGCTTTCCACCTAATTCTGAATAAATCTGAGTTGATTTGCACTTCTTCCAATATCCCCTTGGGAACTTAGCTACCTCCTGGTCTGGTGTCTTATCACTTTTTTGCTCTTGCACTGTGCATAAGTCAAGCAGATTGCTGTACTAGGCCAGGCTTCTTCCCCTTCAGGCCTTTGACAGTGCTTGCCCCTTTTTTATGAAACATCTTCCATGACATTTTGACTACTTGTGTCTTCTTTCCATCCTAGGTATCAACTTCAACCTTTCCCTCAGAATAGTTCTTTCTCACCATCCATGCTAAAGTAGTGTGGTAACCTCTATCCATTCTGGCTTAGCATTCTTCTGGATTCTTTTTCTAAGTTGTCACTGTGTATTTATGTGTTCATTTACCTGTTTCTTAACTGTCTCCTAGCCTAGACTGAAAACTACAGGAAGTCAGGGACCAAGTTTGTTTTGTTTACCATATTATTATACAGGCATTTCACACTGGGTCTGGCTAATAAGTATTCATTGATTAAGTGAATAAATTAGTTTTGCAGTTTCAGGTGTTAAAGTGAACTTGACACCTCCTGCCTTTTTTTGCATCCCTGAAATAAGTATGATTCAAGCTGTGCAAAGAAAATGCTTTGGTCCCTTTCTCTGGCTCATAAGTTGACAAGCCAAGCCAGCATGGATCCTCAGGTCCTGGTGTCAATTCAGAGGGCTCTGATTTTGCTCTTTATCAGATATTGAGAGCAACATCAAAGGACAGCATAATGTCTTGTGTTCTTTGGCATGGCAGACTCTGAACAGATGGGTTGAGTGGCATCCAGCCTGATTTAGACCTTCAGTGAAGTTCCAGGGGACAATCAGGAATGGTCTGGGGGCAGAGCTATAATATAGAGAACAGTCATGGGTTGAGACAATTTTCACAGTTAAATCTTAGAAAACTTAAGCAGAAAAAAATATTACCCTGAATACTTGTGTGTAAACTTAGTAGTGTTATTCAAAGCAGACCAAACTGTCATTCTCTTTGTATTACACTCACTAGTAATCAAAACTCATCCCCTACCAGACACTCTTTCTAGCTAATGTTCATTAAGATAATTCATTTATTTAACATCACTTTAATGCCTACCTATCGGCAACATAGCCATCACATTATAAAAAAATATTAATTTAGGGATCCCTGGGTGGCTCAGTGGTTTAGCGCCTGCCTTTGGCTCCAGGGCATGGTCCTGGAGTGCCAGGATTGAGTCCCGCATCCGGCTCCCTGCATGGAGCCTGCTTCTCCCTCTGCCTGTGTCTCTGCCTCTCTCTCTCTGTGTCTCTCATGAATAAATAAATAAAAACTTATAAATAAATAAATAAATAAATAAATAAATAAATAAATAAATAAATAAAATAGTTTCAGAGAGAGTTAGAATATATTAGAAATATCCTTCTATTTTGAGCCAGGAGAATGCCGTTTTGTGACTTTGGAAAAATGACTTCCACTGCATGTGTTTCTATTTGTCCACTTAGAAGACTGGGATTTATAGTGCTGCTTACTCACAGATTTCTATGTAGGCTAACAAGATAAAACCTGAAGTGTTAAGAAGTATAGCAAATACCAAAGGTCAGCTTTTAAAACTCCATCAGTATCAAATCAACTGTAAGCTCACATTCTATCTTTTTTTGGATTTACTATTATCTGATGTTTTAAAACTGGACTCAAGGGATCCCTGCGTGGCTCAGCGGTTTGGTGCCTGCCTTTGGCCCAGGGTGCGATCCTGGAGTCCCCGGATCAAGTCCCCCGACGGGCTCCTGTAATGGAGCCTGCTTCTCCCTCTGCTTGTGTCTCTGCCTCTCTCTCTCTCCCTCTCTTTCTATGTCTATCATAAATAAATGAATAAATAAATCTTTAAAAAAATAAAAAATAAAACTGGACTCCATAGTTGGGGTCTCTTCTCTTGTCTCTTTGACTTACTCTGGATTTGAATTCCCTCAATTTCTGTTGCCCTGCTCCCCATTAGCTAGAAAGATTTACATGGTAGTTAGGCTTTGAAGACAAAATAGGCTTAAGGTGATTTTTCTGCCTTCCACAGACACTCAACAGAAACTGTTCCCCCCCCCACACCCTTATAAATTTCCTACCACTGCTGTCACAAATTATGGCAAATTTAATGGCTTAAAAAAACACTTTTTTTTTTTTTTTAAATAATTCTGGAGGTCAGAAGTCCCAAATGAGTCAACATGGCTTCACTCCTTTTGAGGCTCTGAAAGAAAATCTGTCTCCTTGCTGTTTCCAGCTTCGAGTCCCCACTCACATTCCTCAACTTTTGGTCCCTCTTCCATTCTCAAAGCCTGCAGTGTAACACCTTCAAATCATTTTCTTTGTCTCTGATTTCTGCTTTTCTCATTACATCTATTCTTCTGACTTTAATTGTGACCCTGTTAGCCTCTTCTTATAAGAATTCTAGTGATTATATTGGCTCCACCTAGATAATCCAGAATAATCTCCCAATTTCAAAATCCTTAATTTAATCACATCAGCAAAGTCCCTTTTGGAATGTAAAGTACCAGGAATTAGGAGACATTAGAACATGGGTAAAGGGACAATATCCAGCCTACCAAATTCTTCTTTTCTTCTTTCCCAATTATACAAACTGGTATGGGATGTGTATGACCACAAGGTATCAACTCAAGGCTAATCTCACTAAACATCATTATTACTTTTCATGTTGATGCACTCAGTTAGGTTGCTTCTCTCATCATCTCACTGTTCTTTGCCAGTTATAACATACCCAGAATTCTGTGTCCACATGACACACTTCTGGGTGCCCAGCCTTCCCATAACCATGTTACCTGCCAGCACTTTCAAGAGCCTCTGTGGTTGAAGATCACTTTTCATTGAAGTCTGGAATATTGCTGATATTGCTGATGGTATGTACTATTACTTTCTCTAGGTCCAAGAGTATTTGTAGCAAACTTCCATTTGGTCTAAGTATCTATTTGAATAGTAATATGAGAGATTCCTTAAGAACAGAATTTTGCATAGAAAAGAAAAAAGATTAAAATCTTAATTCAGTGCTAGAATGTATACTACATAACATTTTCTGACTAAGCACATATGCCTTACATTGGGATCTAGCAGCCGTTTTCATTTTTTCTTTACTGAAAATCTACATAAAATTTTGCTCGAGTATGATTGAGGTTTTTTAATATTCTGTTACTGTATTATTATTTTTAAGACTTCTTCCTGCACTGGTGGATATTTTTCTTTTCTTTTTTGCATGTTTCACACTGTTCCTGTTCTACAGTGGTTTGAATTTAAAAAATGACTTCTATGTAAGAGACTTTGTATCTGTAGCAGAGAATTTTCTCTGTCTTCATTCAGATTTCAGATCTTAGATAAGAAAACCCTCCCTAACTGACTTCTTAGCAGGCTATGTGTTTCCACAATATACTTTCTAAAATGTATTCCTTCTCTCTCTCTCTCTCTTTTTTTTTTTTTTAAGATTTCAACTTATGTGAGAGGGAGAAAGAGAAAAAGAGAGAGAGAGGGAGGGAGAGAGAAAGAGAGAGGAAGACAGCATGGGCAAGTGGAGTGAAGACAGAGGAAGAAGCATACTGCCTGTTGAGCAAGGAGCCTGATGCAGGGCTCAATCCCAAGACTCCAGGATCACCACCCAAACTGATGACAGACATTTAATTGACTAAAACACCCAGGCACCCCAAAAATGTATTCTTTACATGCATTCTTCTACTCCAGGTTCTCCAAATTCTTTTCCTTAAGCATTCAGCCCATTTCAGATGTCCACTTTGTGTTGCCTATAAGCTTTGATCTGGGGTCTCAGTGGTTTGTATAAAGAATCATGACCACTGCTTTGATGAAGCCTAAAATCTAGTGAGCAAGCAATTACATACATTGATATAGTATGTTACAAGGAATTGTCATTTCTACCCAAAAAGAAACCGTTGGAGGTCATGCATGGGCCAGGTCTAATGTTTCTGCTGTTTTTCAACAACACCATATCGAATGTCCTTAGCATAGAGTGGGAATGAGATAAATATTAATGACTGTCCATGAAGGAAGATATTTGCCTACAGAACCATGGGACAGATGTATACACAGTTTTCTGAGAAATCAATGCCCTCTTGAAAAATTAACGATATATAAACACTAGGCATTCTCATGACAACCTGATTTAGAGATTCAGGACTTGATAGGTATAACATTTTAATTAAAGCTCTCTGCTTTCCCTGGACCTCATTTCTTTCAGCAAAACAAGTTTTCATGACTACTTATGTCTATTATTAACCTTCTATTCTAGGATGAAATAGGACTTGTAAAATACAATTCAAAGGAGCATATTAATGTAAAAAAAAGGATAATCTTTGGAGCTACATGATTTATAATGAGCAGGTTATGAAACGAAAGGTTTTGTAAGTGATAGAGATACAGCACAGTATACAACCACCATAATTTGGGGAAAAGCCAGCTGCTGTTTCTTGAGTTTTATTCACCAAATGAACTCAGTACTTTGTTGCTTAATTGAGCTCAAGATAAGAATACATAATCTAATGCGAGACCACAAATTTTGTGACAGAAAACACATCATAATGCCTAACTTGCAATTCAAATTATAAACTAGCCAACCATCATAAAGCCATTTTTCCTACATGGTGAGTCATCTAATTTACAACTTAGAAAAACAATGACAATTCATGTTCTAATTTTATTTGTGATGCTTAACAATGTTATAGAGCATGTAAGTGTTTTCTCTGTGCTAAATTTAAAATCAATATAAATCAGATGTGTTTGAATTACAAGACTTTTGCAATAGAAAAAAAATAACAGCTGAATTTCTGATGTCCATATTTGACAAAGTTTTCTTTACATAAATAAATAAAATGTGAAAGCTTAATTATTTCTTATTTTAACATACTACTTGATATATAAATACATACCTGATCATTCATGTCTCTAAATAGAAGAATGTAAGTAAACATGCTAACACAGGACTCTCAGTTTCATTTTAGAGTGATTATATTCCTTTTCCATTATTAGATGGATGCCACTGTAATGGGCTCATGCCATTAAATAACCATATTGCTCCCACGTCTGTGCTCTGCTCCCAATTAATTCTCCATGCAGTAATCAAGAATGTTTAGAAAATGTAAACCATTTCATAACACTTCCCTACTTACACATCACATTACCCTTACCATTGTTTACAGGATCCCACTTCATATGGTCCTTGCCTAGTTCTTTAGCCTTATCTCCTGTCACAAACTTACCTTACACATCATGACTCAGCCTAACAGGAATTTTTTAGTTCTTGGAAAATTCCAAACTCTTTTCAGCCCCAGGGCCTTTGCACAGATCAATCTGTAGAACACTATTTTGCCATAGCAATGCCTTTCTTAATTTCTCAGTTTGAACATTGCCTTGTCAGAGAGTCTTTCCATCATCACTTAGTGTTAGGTAGGTTACCACTGCACATACAGATATTTATAGTCTCTCTTAGAAATCTTTGAGCTTTTTTGTCATGGGAATTTATTAGTTTATTTGCTCTACTCACTAAGCAGAGGGGTAGGAGCCAGATCTGTCTTATTTAATGATATTCTTAGCTTTAGTGTTGTGATGACATTCTTATATAAAAATTTTAGATTTTATAAAAATTCATAGATTGAATGAATGAATGAAAGAGAAAGCTCTATTGCATTTATCCTGTAATGCTCATCATTTGCTCTCTCTGAGACTGTGAGAGAATATGCTGCAGATGGGGAAAATAGAGGACTGTTGGCCAGCTCAGCATGGGGATTCCAGCAGGTGTGGATGATTGGAGTTTCTGTTGAGTCAGGGTGCATTCTTCAATTTTTGTTAGGGTTCCAGAAGATGAACACTGTAATTCATATATTATTGATTGTAGTCCAGCCTTCACTAATTAAGTAGAGTGGTTGATGAATACACAAGGAGCATTATGGATCAGTAGGTGCCAGATGCTTTAGTTGGATCATCCTGCTATTGGTATAATTGTTGGTCCTTGAGGCTCTTCAGGGCTGTATACATGTACTGGAGTACTCTGGTCAGGGAGGGAGGAATATTAGAAAATCACTGAGGTAAGCACTCAGTCATTGAGGTTTTCATTGAGGAAATCTAGTTCACCAGCCAAGTCATGAAAAATTGCTCATATGATTATGAATGAAACTCCCTTTGAATGAGAGCAATGTAGTGAGTAAAAGGAAATGATCTATGCTTAAAAATCATTTCACTGAGGATACAGAATAATAAAATATAAATATATGAAAGACTTCTGAGAAAAGGAGAGGTGAATTAATTTTTTTTTCTGTGGTTTTTACAGCAAAATCTTAAATTCTTGCCATTAATGATAGTTTGGAGACCATAAGGACCCAAAAGTGTTGGCTAAAAATCTATAGCACAATTAGATGAGAGGAATATTAGCATCCCTACAATCAACTACTTTTGACATTTCATTTTACTTATAAATAAAGGAGTCCAGGACTAATAATATCAACGATTAAATATAATATTTGAATATAATGTACTCAATAGACTAAAATGATAAAGTTTCAAAGGCAACCTGGATGAGTCTGAAGGAGATCACTACCACTCTTTGATATTTTGGTGAAGTAGTAAAGTTGTTTTTCAAATGCTCATTGTTGTCTACAATCTGAGAGATGGTTATGAAACAACAAATGGTATATTATCTTACTGATTGTTCATTTATTTTTGGATTTTTGTGTCAAAATATTGTAGTTGCCACAAAATATTGTATTTTAGTTTCTTTGTGTAAATATCAGCTTTTATAGCTTTTGACAGCTGTAACCATCAATTTTTATTGCTGGAATATTAAAGTTGTTTGGATACAATTTTGAATTATATGTTCAACTACAGTCAATTTCAAGTTTGAAAACTTGAAACATTTCTTCTCTGAAAGTTTCTTAATTTAGTAAGATGATTGCTTTAACAATATGCTTTACTAAAATGTGTATTCATATAATCCTTATAATGATAACCTTATCTTCAATATTGAACTTAACTATTTTTGCAATAGCATTTTTGCAATAATACCTGAAGATTACATTAACCATATTAACTTCCAAAATATAAAATCAAGCCAATATTAGAAATAACTGTTTTCCTATTTAATTTTGTAAATTATATAGGTATAAATATGTCATCATTCAATTATTTGCAACAGTATTCTGTACATGAATCTAACACCTTAATAGCCATAACTTTTTGTTTTGTAAACTTATAAAGAAAACTTTTAATCAAAATAAGTAGAATTAATTAGAATAGTCATTTGATCTCAATGAAAAGTCATGCCTTCTCTATAGACAACTCCTATAGTTGCATGTGTTATTCCTATTTGGTTTCAGTACAATTGTCTTAAAATAATGTTTAACATGAACCAGATGCTACTATTGTTACTTTAACATTTTTGTTTCTTGTGATCTTCATGAGATTAGTGATGTCACTTTGTTGCCCATGGTAGATGATAAATCTAGCATACATTTGGGGAAAGTTACTTCTTGATTTTTGACATTTTTAAGAAACAAATTCAGTGTTATTTTTCATTAAGCTTGCATGTTTATACTTTCATTACATTAATACCTAAAAGATCTGTTGCAAAATTTTTTTAAAATATTGCAATCAGGGATCCCTGGGTGGCGCAGCGGTTTGGCGCCTGCCTTTGGCCCAGGGCGCGATCCTGGAGACCCGGGATCGAATCCCACGTCGGGCTCCTGGTGCATGGAGCCTGCTTCTCCCTCTGCCTGTGTCTCTGCCTCTCTCTCTCTCTCTCTCTCTCTCTCTCTCTCATAAATAAATAAAAAATAAAAATAAAATATTGCAATCAGTAAAAATAAATAAATAGTCTTATACCACCATTCAGTTAAAGATGAAACTTTTGAGGCAACAGCATTCAGATTTTAAGAATCTGAGTCTTATTCAGTACTGAGACAAGACTACTGAAGCCCTATTTCACAAATGCATACCATATATATATATTACCCTATAATTCCTCATTTTCCCTTCTGGCCCTCTTAACCTACGAGCCTGGTGGCTTCATTCATTTCAGAAGCCAAGATATGGGCCATCCCCTCACTGGTCAGTATAGCATATTTCCTATAGCATAATTCCCCCACCAGCCCAGAGTAAAGAAGCACTTAATACTGAGTTGCTCACATTTGAACACAACCATTTTGTAAGAATCTTTCCTGCCATTCTTGAAAGAGAGATATTAGCTAGAAAGAATTAAGAACAAAACACTTTTATCTGCTTATCATTCTGTTTTGACCACTTGTAAAATTGGGAACTTTGTTTAGTTTACAAGTGTCTCACATTACCAGATAAGACCATGGCAGAAGTTGGAAGTACAAAGTGGAAGGTTACAAACTCAACTATATGATAAAAATATGTTGTTGAATGTGAAAAGCCGGTAACAAATTCTAAACTTGATAGGACAACAGGACATGAATTGTGAAATGCAACTGTGCAGGCCAATTGTAAACACATGGAGATTCATCAAGCTGAGGGAAAATCTAAATCTATTAAATCAGCAAGATGTTTATCAGCCTATTCCTAGGAACATGCTTTTGTTTTTTTGTGTGTTTTAGTCTTTGAAAGTGGATCCAGATCCTGAAATGGAGAGACATTTATGGCAAGATTCTGTATAATGTTTAGAATGACCCAATAAAAATAGAGTTCCCCGTTATTTAGTTTGACCTCTTATAGTTTTTATGATATCACTGAGTCCCTTTACTTTATTTGCCTCTGATGTATTTCCATCATGCATCGGTGCCTGATTTATTCACTAAATACTGTAACATTCTCCTACATTTGAGGGATAGCATTCCAGCCAAGCAACCACATTGTAGCCAAGCTGTCTCTGTCAGAGTTGGAAATACTCATGATACTCATTTCATTTTGTATAGAAGGTTAGGTAACTGGGACTACAATATAAGATTATTTGGACTAATCAGATTCTCTAGTGCCCTATTTAGATCTCTAGGCAATAACAAAATCATAATTTGAAATCTAAAATTTATTAGAGTATTAGGTGGTAGAAGTTCTTACATGATGTGAAGTCTAGCACACAGGGTTAGTAATTTCATTTCTCCCTCTGTACTTCAGAACCTGATCCATCAAGGTTTTCTCCATTTGTTAACTTACTCTGAACTTAATCTTACTACTTCATTACCTCCTTAATAGGGAAAATAAAATAATGGATCTATTCCTATTCTAGACTTCCTAAACTTCTTTTAGAAGCCATTATGGTTTGATCATGGACCATAATTTAAAAGACTGCATCCTAGGGCACCTGGGTGGCTCAGTCAGTTAAGTGTGAGATATGATTTCAGCTCTGGTCATGATCTTAGGGTTATGAGATCCACCTCCACACTCAGCTGGGAGTCTGCTTGAGATTCTCTTTCTCCTTCTATTTCTGTCCCCTCCCTGTGTGTCTGCGTGCTCTCTCTCTCTCTCCCTAAAATAAATAACTCTTTTAAAAAAAGACTTTGTATCCTATGATTACTTGAAGTTGCTATATAACATAGTAGTGCTTCAGATTTCTTGTCCTGAACTGAAAATTATCCTTCCTTGCCCTGTTTCAGGGAAACCTAATGGGTAAATGTATGTAATTGTCCATAAAAATTACATGATACAGAGAAGGGATTGAATAAAGGAAAGTTAAATTAAAATCTAATTCTGAAGCAGTACTGAGCTTTTGAAAATATATCTAAAGAAGTTATATATTCATTCAATCACATACATTTATTGAGCATCTACTATATGTCACTGTGCAAGGCACTGGACTGGGGATACATGAGTAACATTTTTTTAAAAGGACAGTATCTCTGTCCTCACAAAGCTTAGAATATTAGTGAGATTCTAATAAAATTCTAAACAAAGCTTAAGCCAAATTTCTTGTAATGTAAGACCTTTCACTAAAAGTTTTTTTCTCATGTCAGACTTTCAAAATTGTGGTTATAAATATAGATAAGAATACCTCCATAACAAACAGAGAGGGTAGCCTTTAGCTTTGACATATAATAAACAGGTTTACATTGTCAAGCCACTGATTAGGAGGATTGGTAGCCTCTAAAGGACATACTAAAGGATAATAAAAGACAAAGGGAAAAGAAGATATCCTTTATCTGGTAAATAAGGTAAATAAGAGTTTCTGCACCTGCTCAAAAAAAAAAGACTTTTGGCTGGAACAAATACTTAAAATGTCAGGATAATTCAGAGAGGCAACTGGTGAATATCCAATTTTTCACATGGTCACCTAAGCCAAACCTCAGCTTCTCCAACTCTGTAAGTCCATCTATCACTAATTGAAAAGGAGGAACAAACTCAGATAATGTTTATAACATTTCAGTTCAAAATTCCAGATTCTAAGCTGCATTACTTGCCATAGATACAGGTTTATTCTGGAATACAATAACTGATATGTTTTCACTTTCTCTAGTTGATTAACAAGGCTCAGAAGTTATATTTTCACTGGAATTCATCTCCTTTGTACTTACAATCTTAGGAGAATTTCTACCTGAGATATAATCATGGAGCTACATTATTATTTTTTCACTTAAAAGTGAAAATAATAACTATATCACAATAAACCTAAAATCCAATCTTTTAAAAATCTGACTGCCAAACAACATGGTAGGCAAAAAATTGTCTATCTAAAATGTTTCTAATTTTTAAAATTTTATGACCAATACTACCCCAAATAACTTTTATTAAATCTTGCTTAATTAAATTAATTTAATTTATTGTTGGATAAAACATTATCCAATGTTTTCTATATATTACAATGTTAGGCTTGTTTCCTCATTTAATGGACACTAGATTTATAGTAAAATGTCAGGTTAATTTACCAAATCACTAAAGAAAATGTACCCAAGAAAAGTAAATTATCCAAATATGCCCCTTTTGCTCTCCCTCACCCTTTTCATCTTATTAACACAATGTTTTCCAAAAAAGCTTTCCTGATGTTCAATTTCTGAAGAAAAATACAGATTTGAGACATCAGTTTAACAAAATTACCAACAACAAAAATAAATAATCATTATCTTCTCATGAGTTAGATAAAATACCCAAACTGTTTGAATAGGGAATCATTTGCCCCAATAATTTCAAGAGAATTTGTATAAATTCAAGTTGAAATAAACATTTATGGAAATATTAACATCAATCCACAATATAGATATATATCTTTTATTAATGTCATCATAGTTGCACTCATAGAAAGACATAATGCAATTAGGTAAAAGATTAATAGAGACTTCATATAAATGCATCAAACCCAATTTTATCATCCAGATATAATCCAGTAAACTTCCATGGTGGTCTTCAGTCAGAATTTTTCCAGGGGAGAATAGGAAACAGAGAGGCTGTGATGTTGTCTGTGCGAGTTATACAAAGGATTGTAGTCAAAAGATGAGCGGTCCAGACACAAATATGCTCCAAGCCATGAACATACTTCCAAGCTCACCTATTCTAATGAGAATATAGCATTTTCTTAATTATTTAGTCCAGACAATGAATCTTTATCTAACTAACTTGGCCTTCGGGAAAGTATATGACAATTGACAATTTAATTATATCTAACTATTTAGCTTTGGCTAATATTTATGGTGTCTACATGGATCCTGGAAGAAAGAAATATAGTAATTATTTAAGAAATAGGTCAACAGATCTTTGGTACATACATATGAGCAGAAAAGAGGAATGCCCTTAATAAGAAGGGTTTTCATAAAAAATCTTTATAGACTTTCAAGTATAACCGAGACATACATGCAAATTAAATAATTCTTGAACTTAACCTTCCCCCTGAGCATGTCCAAGCACTAGAACAATGCAATTTCTACCTGCTATGAAATTATAATTCAATTTATAAAGCTCCTATTGTGCTCTGGGAATATCCTAGTCATGTGTCCACCCTAAAACAAAACAAAACAAAATGAGCAGGTGGAGGAGAGAAAGAGAGAAAGAAAGATGAGGGACAGAAAGAAAAAACAAAGAAATATTATATGGAGATTTTCAAATCAAAACTGATCCAGATAATATATACAATGAATAAAATTAAATGGATCATTATATCGGATGCTCTAAATAATAATACTATTATCTGTATCAAAGGCCTGAAATTTATTAATGACAAAAAAAGAGAATTTATTTGTTACTTATTATTAGTTTCACAGATTGGGTTCCTCTAAGAAGCAGACTCTGGAGCAGCCTGGGTGGCTCAGCAGTTTAGCTATGCCTGCAGCCCAGGGTGTGATCCTGGAGACCCGGGATCGAGTCCCACATCGGGCTCCCTGCATGGAGCCTGCTTCTCCCTTTGCCTGTGTCTCTGCCTCTCTCTCTCTCTCTGTGTGTGTCTCTCATGAATAAATAAAATATTAAAAGGAAAGAATGACTTTCGTTGAAGCAAACTGCTTTATTCGAAGTCACAACTCTTACCAGTGGCAGCCCATGAGCCAAAACCACTAATCATGCAGAAATGTAAATGTCACTCCCCTCTACCCAATTCAAGACAAGTCTGATGGGCCATCTCAGCATTAAAGCTCTCTGGGATATCTGAGTCCTTCACTGGGATTACAACACAGCCCAATTTTTCCCTCTGCCTACTTCTACTTCTTTTCCCTCTCCCACAGGTGTTCATCCGAAGAGAACTCCTTAAGGACCTCTTGCACAGGAAACTTTATTTCAGAGTCTGCTTCTTAAAGATTTTATTTTATTTATTCCTGGGGTTGCCCACGAAAGCCATTCTTAAGGATAGTTGATAGTTGAAGACTGTTCTGGCAGTTACCCCAGGAATTGGAGAAAATAAATCCTCTATTCCTAGAGAAGGATTTGGGCCAGGACAGAGACCTGAGTGAGGTGAGTAAGGTACCAAAGGAACAAAATTCAAGAATCCACTGACTTGGGTTTCTTTGAGGATGAGTACCTCCTTCAATTGTGTGTCCTCTGTGCATCATTGCCTCACTTTAGTGTTGACCTTTTTCAGGACCATGCATCAAAGATTGCACCACAAACTGCATATCCTTCTGTAGGGTTTGAAAGTAACACCTATAGGACTCCAGAGAGTTCCTTTTCCTGGGGAAACTTTAAATAATAAAGCTTAGTGAGGTAGCCCGGGTGGCTCGTTGGTTTAGCATTGCCTTCAGCCCAGAGCCTGATCCTGGACCTGGGGTCGAGTCCCACGTTGGGCTCCCTGCATGGAGCCTGCTTCTCCCTCTGCCTGTGTCTCTGCACCATTCTCTCTCTCTCTCTCATGAATAAATAAATAAAATATTTTTAAAAAATAATAAATAGAGCTTAGTCCTACCTTTCACTGTTGTGAACAACTACTGTTGCTATTCACAGGCTATAAATGATATTCCTCATCTTCCTTATCTACTATTCATTCTAGATACCTCCCCCCCCCAGATAGCAACTCTGCTCACTGTAATTGACCCTTCTGGGGATATCTTCCAAATCCTCAATCTTGAATAATCTGTGCCCTTGGTCACCATGTCCCTTTCAGGACACAGGGCTCACTCTTGTTTATTTTCTGTCAATCAAGCAAAAAGAATAACAAGAAAGATATGAGTGAATTATCTACATGCTGAATATATTCCTCCTGTGTCCTCTATGTAGGAAAACCCTGTCTCCAATTTCTCCTCCTTCTCCTCAATTATCCCTACCAAGACTGTGACGCTTGTCCTTCCTTGCTGATTCTTGATGTGAAGATCCTAAGGTGCTCAAGTGGTAGCTATGACTTAGAGTTCAAAGGGATTCTTGCTTTGCTCCTGGTGGACATAATCTCCTATTAGGAACCAGGGTTTCCTAATCCCCAAAGCCTAGATGGGAAGCACAAATTATCTAAGTGGGTCATTGGCAGTGGTAGTAAAAGGAACCACTCCTGCTCTTAGTCTTTGTTTCTTAGACCAAAATATTCTACCTGCTGGGACACAACACAATGTACTTAATTTAAAGTGCATATTGCCTGTTATCATATAATACAAAGATCCCGATATATTATGCTCACTCTTACATGCCCTACCACATGTTTCTGTCTTGTATTTATTTGACCCTGATTTTTAAACTTTATCCTTCAGATCCCTGACCAGCCACCCAAACTATTGGGTCTTGTCCATGAATTCATATATACTCTAACCTTGAGTCACTTTTGCTACACAGAATAGATGAACAGATAAGCAAATAAATAACAAAATTCTGCCCATTGGGTGGATTTTTCCCTTGCAAATATCTTTCAAGAAAACTTCTGAATGAAACTGTTAATGGCTGTCCATTTATGATCAGTACCCATGTACTGAGCTGATCTATTATCCAAGTTTGGGTTTTTTCCTCTTCTGTCATAGTCATAATGTATCTCCCATGCATTGTGAGTTGACAGAGAGATACTTGTACAAGAGTGGTGTATGACATAGGGTTTTGGACTACTTGTTTGTGCAGATTGCTTGTGCCTTTTGATCCTAGATATGCTACTCCTGTTTTATAATGGACTGTTGCCAGGCCTACCAGGTCAACCATAACTTTGAATTCTTACTCTGCAGTGCACATTTCTAAGTGTGCAGCACGCTGTCTCCATAACCCAAATAAACCTACATTATATTATTTTTCCCATAGGGTAGGAGGTATGAAATGCAAAAATTTCTCCTTTTAGAGGGAAGCACTATCCTGGAATGACACAGACCACAGAATCCCTAAAAACTGGATTCTACTCCTCTGAATCTTTGTAATGTTTATATCCAAATCTATGGAATGCTTCTACTTGCCAAGGCTTTGTATTTGCTGGCGACTTTTTTTTTTCTGCACTATGACTTTAATATGTCAGAACAACTGATTTGATATGTATTTGATGTTCTGTGGGATGTCCCAGTAGTCCAGCTATCACAGTCCAGATCATATTACAACAGGGAAGAAGAATTAACACAGTCTGAGGCAAAATCTTTGATATCATTTCAGCAGTTTCAGAGGTTTCCACTCACTACAACGTCTGAGGGTATACATGCATTTATGCACACACACACACACACACACATACAGCTGGTCTCTAGATATATGTATAAAATAGGACATTGTGTCCAACAATTCTCAAAGCATTTGTATAATCCTTTGTCCAAGTGTGCAATTATCTATATAAATAATTGGAGACACTTTGGGTAAAGATAGGGGAAGCATTTCTATGTACACTTGCCTTAGTATTTCAGAGTCCTTCTTTCTAAAAAATTGGATTTTCATTCAGTATGTTTCAGGTATAAAACCAGTTAAAGTTTGGAAATAGGAGAGCGGTTTATGAATTTTCGTTGGGGCAAAAGTCCTCATCTTGTTCAGCCATTTTTACTCTTTATTGTATAGTTTGGGCAATAAACTTCTATGTTCTTAGCCCATCCCACTGGAATCTCTGGAGATGACATAGACTTTTAGTGTTGATCTACTCTGGGCAAGTAGTTCAGGGCATTATACCCTGCAGTGATCAGTCACAGGGTAGATTGTGCTTGGAAAGAGGAATGAACTTGGGCAAAGTAGTGTTCTTCAATGGAGGAAATCTCTAAAGAGGCCTGACATCTAAGAGCCATCTTCCATCAGCACTACCAAGAGTTGGGAGAATAATCTTTCATCCTTGGGGCAGTTATGGTTTTAGAGTATCAGAGTATCAACTGCAGTTGAAAATTTGTTTGTTTTCTATCAATCTCAGCAATCTGGTTTCTGATTCTCTATTAAATTTTCCCACATTTTATTTGATTACTTATTTTCTCCCATTGATTTTACTGATATTACACCCTTTCTTGGTGCTTTAGTTCATTCAGGCTGCTGTAGCAAACCACTATAGACTAGATGGCTTAAAAACAACAGAAATTTATTTCTCCAGTGTTGAAGGCTTGAAGTCTAAGGTTAAGGTGCCAACATGGTCAAGTTTTAGTGAGGGACCTCTTCTGGTTGCAGTCTTCTGACATGATAGAAGTGTCAAGGGAGCTCTCTGGTGGGACCTATTACAACTCAGCAGAAACTGAATGGGACACAGTGCTCTGACCAAATGAAGAATATGTCAGGGGAGGCCACAAGAACCTGAACACAGCATGCATATCACAGAACTCCTTAAAATCATGACATCACATAATTTTCACTCTAACCCAGACTCTACTTCTGAGTAAAGGAGGAAGGAAAGAAATTACGTGTGAGTGCAAATAAAGCTCTCTTCTTAGGGATTGGAATTATGAACTGAGCTAATATTTGCCCCTTAAAAGAATATTGAAAATGAAGGGACAATAATGTAATTGATCAGTTTATTATCTCCATCTTGTTTCATTTTTTCCTAGTAAAATAGAACAAGAAGGTATCACAAAAGGAAGAAGTCATAGACAAGAAAGTTTCATTTCTTGTACATCTGAATAGTTTATGAATCATCTCCATTGAATTTGGCCATACTTGGTATTTTCATTTACTATAGATTTTATGTAATTATGAGATTTTTTTCTTGCATTATACTGAAGTACATGTGCATTTTCTTGGTGGGCAAGTCATATAAGAATTATGTAACATTACTAAAAATAGAAAAACAGAATGCAGCTAAATTTTCAGAAATGATTTTATTTTGTTCCCAATTTCTATCTAGTCAACTGCTGCCTATACAATAAAAATTTGAGATTTGTTTCCCCAAGGAATCCTACCTAGAATACATTACAATTATCATATTGCCTTGTATATAGTAATCTGGTAATTGCCTCTGCTATAAGCAAGCACCTGAGGGCAAGGATCATAAATCTATAACCACTCATCATAGAATCACAGAATTTTACACAAGATCTGGTAAACCATAATTGTTCAATATCTGATATTGAATAAATGTGTCAATAACAATTTTTCTTTTTTTCTTTAGAATCTTCTGTATAGTCAAATCTTCTACAGACAGCATAAGAAAAAAATCTATTTTATAGTCAGAAAAATACATAAAACAATTAGGACTTCTTAGAAATGTATCCATTCTCATTTGCTGTTTCCTCTGATGTTATCCCTTCTTTTAACAAGTTTTGTATTGCAAATCCCATTTTTATCTTTTCTTATCTTCTTAGAAGCTAATCTTCCTTTTAGCACATAACATTTCCAGAACAGGCAGGAGAATGTTTTTTGTAGAGTTTTGAATTGAAGTTATTAACGTTGGAAAATTTCTCTCAGTGGTAGTCTATGTACCAAATAATTAGATGCAGGGTACATCCGTATGCATCACTGTGAGTGAGTATTTAAAAACTACTTAAAAGTCAGCCATCAAATACTGAATACTATCTCTTAAACTTTTAGTGAACTACCTCAGTCTTTTATTCTTTCCATCTCCCAGTAGGATGTTGTTTGTGTTGGCTATTTAAATCTATATGTATATACAAAAAAAAAAGCATTAGATTCCATACTTAGTTTCTCAACAGCCCTCTACCTACACGAGAGTGCTGAGTTACCAAACTGAATTACAAAGCAAATAAAAATCATTTGATGAGAACCAGGAATGTTGCTTGTATTCTCTCTACATCCTCAAATTTATTTAATGGATTTAAACTTTCTTTTTCACTGACTGAGAGGAAGAGGAGGTGATTGTTTTTAGAGCAATCTTTATCCAATGTTAAAAAATAAATTAGGAATTGCACCAGACCAATGAACCTGGCAAGCAAGACATTATTAAAAACTACTGAGTTCAATAGAAGCACTGAATTCAACTCTTCTGAATCAAATATCAGAGAGTTTGTAAGTGGTCTGTGAGCTATTAGAAAAGGTACTAGAGGGCGATGGGGGAAGTTTGGTCAAAGTGATGTGGCCATTTCTGTTTGTTCATTGTTTCAAGTTAGGTTTCAACACTTCGTGGAGACTGGGAGGCAGGGGCACTAATCTTAATGATTACATTTCAAAGGGGTTGCTCTCAGGTCCTTGAGGAAGACCTTTCTGAGTTGTAGAAGATATCCATCTGAAAAATAAATGATTACGCTTGCAAGTTTTTTTTTTTTTTAAGATTTTATTTATTTATTCATCAGAGACACACAGAGAAAGAAGTAGAGGCCTAGGCAGAGAAGCAGTCACCAAGCAGGGAACCTGATGCAGGACTCCATCTCAGGACTCATGCCCTGAGTCAAAGGCACTCAACCACTGAGCCACCCAGATGCCCCTACACTTGCAAGTTTATTAAAGCAAATGTTCTAAGAAAGGGGGAGTCAGGAGCCTACTGTTAGGAAAAAAAAAGTCTCAAGTTTAATAAAGTGAAGGGGAACATTAAGGCCTTCTTGATTACTAGGCATTAACTTATTGTTCCTGGACCACTCTTTTACTTTTACTTCCTTTTCCTTTCTTTCTTACTTTTATAACTTTAGGATTATATCTTGTCTCTGTGCAATGCCCACTCTGACACCTTACTTAGAAATCTCAAAAATATGTCCTTTATCCATACCCAAGGATACCAAAATTGTGGAAACTGAACCTATCCTGTCTGAGGAGATGTCTGAATAATGAGGGAGACCAAGAAGCATAATATAAGGGATGCAAAGGATTTGATAACATTTTGCTTGAAGTCCTGAAAGCAAATCATATTTCTATTCAAACACATGATTTTTCCTCAGAGTTTCTTTATGACTATACAGAATATCGCTGGTATTCTAAGTATAGTCCATGCTTGATAATAACTTATTGAATCATATCTTGTTTATTACCATGGAATTACATCTCTATTTCTTCCACTCCATGTTTGGTTGTCTTTCTTCCAACATGGCAGTTTTCCCTATTTTTTTAATAGATTGAGAGAGCAACCCAACTAGTAATTTTCTTTATGATTATTTTCTTTATTATTTTATTATTTATTTACTATCATATTAATACTTATATAAATGCAAATATTATAATTGTTATATTATATTTTACTATATAATTGAATAATCGATTATTATTGTATAATATTTTTATTAAATACATTATTAATAGAGTCATACAATATTATTTTGTCATGTAATTATCATATATTATATAATTATATATTTATAATATGTAAACATTATATTTATTATTTGTATTACTATTATTTATTATTATTTACTACCAATTGTATATTTTCAGATTTGCATTCCTATGTATTTAATTCTTATAATCTTCGACAAGAACACTTTTAAAATAAAATAATATAAAGTTAAAAATATCTTTATATTTTAAAATTTCTTGAGCAGTTAGTGTTTCCAACTGAGATTTGTTTTGTTTTCTTTACTTACTATTGTTTTCTTAATATCATTTTTAAAGAATAATATACTTTAAAATTACTTCTTTATACATAATCACATTTAATATTCACAAATAAAGTAAATGAAGCTTATTTAATTTCATATATGAGTAAGTAACAGAGGAGAGACTCAAACTCAGCTGCTGTCTCCTCCCTTGGATACCCTGATGATTTTAAAAGTTGGCAGTGGTGGGTTTGAAGCCTGAGGGGAAATAAGTTGGCTGAGAAAATGGCTGAATCTTTCTTTTAAAGTGTTGGTATAAGAGAAATGCTTTCAGAATCATAAAAGAGTAAATTTTAAATTTCTATTTAGAATAAAGCTCTATTACTTAGATGGAACCTGTTAATCTTACAATATTCTGTAATATTGAAAGCTTATTTATTCGGTCATTTCTCAGATGTATTCATTTTGTTATATTTTTTATTAAAGAAAAGTGAAACCTTTGGTAAAATTGGTTTGTAATTAAGGTTTATTAAAATAAGACATATACATACTATTTCATCTTCACTTGATTCATTCATTTAATAAGATACTGTTGCACATTTGATTCACCCCAGAACTTTTTGTATTGAGGCACACATATCTGTATGGTTATCATTTAATTATCCTTATTATAATATTGTTCAGATTTCATCCTCACACACAAAATGAAGTGTTGAGCAATTTTCTAATGAATTCAATTAATGTATGCACCCAGTCTGGATAATTTGAACCAATAAATCCACTTTCATTTGGAACAAGTTTATTTATCTTCATTACCTGAATAATTGTCCCTATACTCCATTCAGATTTGCCTACAGAGAAACCATATTCTGAAGTGAGAACCAACATGTTAAGATATTGAGTCACCTTCAAAAAGAATTAGAAGGCATCCTCAAATTATAAACATCCTTTATATTCTTCAAATTAAAAACACCTTTCATTCTCAATTTTTTCTAATGAATGTATTTTTTATGTATGATTTAAAAATGTATTTTCCATCTGTACTGAAAGCTTGTCAATCAGTTTCAGTCCAAGGGGAATTTTACTCCAAAAAATGTAATTTTTAAACAAAAATTTTATTGCTATGTGTCTATGATCATATTTATATTTCTATATATTGATTGATATACCTATAATTCTAATTTAATCCATAAAAAGATATCTTATATAGATATTTTTAAATACTATGAGTAAACTTTTACTTCACCTTTGAATATTTTTCATTACAGTTGTAGATTAAGGCACAGAACTAATTTACCCTTTGCTAAGGAACCACAATCAATCCTGCTTTATCATAGTAGTGTATATGGGGACTAGAAAAATTTAGTTTGTTTTAAATTTTATACTTTCATGCTTTTCATGTTACTATAATGTAACCCCACTTCATTTCATTTCCTTCTACAAAGATAAAATACAAACATGTATTAAATATACATTTCAGTATTATCAATTGCACTAGAGAAAAGTGACCTTCCTGGTAGTGAACCTGAAACAGAAGAGAGTGAGCCCAAATGATCAGTAAGAGTTTATATTCATGGCATCAAAACATCATATAGACGTTTAATATACACCTCCCAGATCTCATTTTCCATGTGACACTAATGACCTGTATTAGATCCATTCCTAGGTCATAAGTCTTCTGTGGCATACTGTTGAAATAAACAAATAAATCACATAAATGATATATACCTTATTCATTATTTAGATGCCTTATAAGTGAACCAAATTATTGTTCTTATGCAATAGAAGATATATTGTGTCCAAGTGAAGAACAAAACCACATCATCTTAAAACCATGATTCGAATATCATGTTGTTAGAGAAATAGAAATTTCCATTGAATTTCAAACAATTGATGTGAGTTGATAATAACTTGTGAAAGTCAATTTTGACATATTTTTGAGATACTTGAGTTCTTAGCCAAATATGTGCTTGTTCAGTCTATATCTATTACTGAGGCATCTATTTATTTCTGTTTTTGTACTCTATATACCAGATGGGCTCATTGGCTCTTTAGCATTCATTATCAAAATAACAACAACAACAAAACACATGCACACACAATGTGGGCAGACTGTAAGTGTCTTGGAAGGGTTTGGTAGGACATATAGACGAAAATGGATTTCATGCAGGACAAAAAATGTTTCCTATTTGCAAATGAAATGATTTTAGTGCAAGCTTTACATTTTATGCATCATGAATTGACACAGAAACTCTTTGATTATAGTAGTGAGAGGCTTTTTCTTTTTTCAAATTAAGTAGGAGTAATTTTGGAAAATACAAACTTTCTAGTGAGTCGTGCCTAACTTTGGTTATTTAGATGGCTAAAGATAACTCAAATTAGAGATCAACTAAACTGTCAATATGTTATGCATAGTGGTTTTGACTCCTTTTAAACTTTTATCTTGGATACTGTGACCTGATGAAAGAAGGAGAACAACTGCACTTAGAAATGTCAGTGACTCCCATTAGCAAAATTTACTGTCTATTCACATTATTCAGTGCTTCATTTACATACAGATCTGCTACTTTCATCTTTGTAAGCTGAGGAATCATTGTTTTTTTCCTCTTCTCATCATGTATTTCATCTTATTCCTTCATGAGTGCCAGCCACAGATGCTGTTCACTGTTTACTAAACCAACAGAATTAACCATGGCTGCGTCAGTAGCTCAATACAGTTTCAAAAACTTTCCTCTATTTTACAAAAATAAAATTATTATGTCATTATTAAACAACGTCTCAACATGAGTGGTACAAAATGTGACTGCCATAAAAAATACACCATTCAGATTTCCTATTGAGAGACATAATTGACTACCAGTGCTAGCTGCCACAATCTGAAATTCATCACCATACTCCATTCACGTTGAGGCTGTGTTTCCCAAGAGTTGCTCCCAGCCAGTGACTGAGTATAGAAGGTATGCTAAGACAGGTCTGTGAGACTTGGGATTCCTCTGTGAGACTTGGGTCTCCTCTGATGGGTACTTTGGCTTGAAAACTTGGCCTTGCTGAAACTTTTTTAGAATTGCACTATAGACTATGACTCTCTTCCTTGCCTCTTTCCTTGATAAAGATCAGACTTATTAGAGTTCAATGGCTCTCACAACCTGCTCTAGATTGCTCCCATTTTCCCTTAGTAGTGCTCCACCCAATAAAGACCCTGTACATCCAACCCTGTCTTGGCATCTGCTTTTGGGAGAACCCAGATCAACTCAAGTGGAACTGAGGAAACAGATATTAAGTTAGAAATTTGCCACTGAAGAGACCTGGGATAGAGTCCCACATCAGGATCCCTGCATGGAGCCTGCTTCTCCCTCTGCCTGTGTCTCTGCCTCTCTCTCTCTGTCTATCTCTGTCTCTGTCTCTCTGTCTTTCTCTCTCTCTCTCTCTCTCTCTCTCTCTGTGTGTGTGTGTGTGTGTGTGTGTCTCATGATTAAATAAATAAAACCTTAAAAAAAATTGGCACTAGCTCATTCATCACCTCACAGAGAACACCATCCTGGCTGGTAGGTGGAACATGAAAATTTCTTGCTTAAAGCAGGACCCTAAATGCTAAAAAATTTTACTACCAGTACTTCGGCAAATGTTCATATGGAAAGAAATGCTTTTGCAGGTATTTAAAAGATAGTGGTGTAAAAATGCTTACAAAGAGAGTGGAGTTAGCTGACTACTAAGTTCTATTAACCACCTGATGAGGGCTAATGAGAACTAAGGTTCATTACAGGCAGTTAATGGCAAATTGTAAAACTAAGAGGTTGCCTTAGTAACTTATAAAGCAGACTTATCTCTTGCAGGAGAAGAGCTTGCAGGCATAAGCAACAGGGTAACAATATAAGAGATTGGCAAACCTGAAGAGATGTTTGAATGCTCAGGCAAATGCTAAGGCCAGTGATCTAGTATGGAAACCCTGGGGCCTGGAAACTTGGAATAGGCCATCTAAATGAAGGCCTCTGACCATCTTGCAGATCCCCATGAAACTCCTGGGCATGCATAGGTTGATGCACCTTTCTCCAATAAGAGTTAGTGTGTCTATTGTATTGAAAGACACTGCAGAGGCCTAGGAAGAATTAATATTTCCTGCCATCACCCCAAGAGCTGTTCCAAACTCCTTTCTTGGTTCTCAGGCTGAAAACCAGGGTTAAATCTCAGGATAACATGACTGGGGATATTATGAGCCTGAAAGAGATTATAGACTGAAAGGGTTGTTTGAATTTGGCAGCATGTACAAGCAAGAGACAGGAAAGTATCACTTGGAGTGGATTTTAAGATAGCTTGATCAGGGTGGGGGGTAAAATATACAAATGGATGTCAAAATTCATTGATTTGGGGGCACTTTCTCCGACTATGAGATTTGCTGTTCTAGAACAGTTTCCAGAGGTTGAGGCAAATGTGTTGCTATGGTGGTGGCTCTTTGAAATCTGGAGGAGATGATGACTTTGATGGTTGATTTTATGTGCCGAGATGACTGGGACAAAAAATGTTCAAATATCTGGCTAAACATTATTTCTGGGTGTGTGTTTTTGAGTGTGTTTGGAAGACATTAGCATTTGAATTAGTGAACTGGGTAAAGCAGGTGATCCTCCCCAAAGTGGGTGGGCATTATATAATCTGTTGAAGGCATGAATAGAATAAAAAGTCAGAAAGTTGAATTAGTGTTCTACCTGACTATTGAGCTGGGACATCAATATTTTGCCCTCAGAGGCCTTGAGGTTCTTAGGTCTTCAGACTTGGACTGCAGTCTACACCATTGGCTTTCTGGCTCTCTGGCCTTTGAGCTATGACACCAACTTTCTGGGGTCTCTAGTTTGCAGATGGCAGATCAGAATATTTCTCAGTTTTCATAATCACATAAGCCAATTCTTTATAGTATATCTTATATTCTATTGATTCTGTTTCTCTGGAGAATCCTGAATAAGACAGATTTTGGCACTAGGAGTACCTGAATCATAAAAACAAAGAGTCACATCCTTTGATCAATGACCAGACTTGAGCCGGTTTACAGATCCAAAGCCCCTTAAATGAAGGGGAGGTTGGATCCCCTGGATGAAGAATCCCAGTACACTACCAAAAATTTATAATATTAATCGTTCTTCTAGCCTTCCCCATGAGACCTTTAACCAGAGTATTTATGCATTGAGGAAAAGGAAAAAAAAAATCAGATCTTCCAGGAACTATTGGATGCTAGCTGTGATCTGATGCTAATTTTAGGAAACCTAAACCATCACTGTGGCCTACTAGTGGGAGTAGAGTCTTATGGAGGTCAGGAGATTAATAGATTTTTAGCTTAAGTAATCTTACAATGGGTCATGTCAGTCTCCAAACACATTCTGTGATTATTTTCTGAGTTCTAGAATATATCATTAAAATAGATCTACTCAGCATCTGGCAGATTCCTCACACTAGTTCCCTTACCTATGGATTCGGGGCTATTATGGTGGGAAAGGCCAAGTGGAAGCCACCAGAACTATCTTCACTGAGGTAACTAGAGAATGGATATTGCATTCCTGGAACAATTGCATATATTAGTGCCATCACCAAGAACTTGAAGGATGCTGGGGTGTTGATACTCATTGCGTACCCACTGGACTTACCCATTTGGCCTGTGCAAAAGACAGAAGACTTTAGAGAATGACAGTGGCTGATAGTAGGCTTAACCAGGTGCTGACTCCAATTGCAGGTACTATACCAGATGTGGTTTCATTGATTGAACAAGTTTACAGTATGCAGCTATTGATCTGGCAAATTCTTTTTTGCCACTCCTATCAGTAACGTATACCAGAAGCAGCTTTTTCTCGGCTGACTAGCAATACAACCTCACTGTTCTACTTCATAAGTATATAAAATTTCCAGGCCTATGCCATAACGTACTTCTCAGAAATCTTGGTCATCTTTCCTTTCCACAAGATATTGCCCCGATGGCATTGTGCTGAATGGACACAGTGAGCAAGACAAAGCAACTAGTCAATAATTATTGGTAAGACATTTTCATGCTAGAGGGTGAGAAATAAATCCAACAAAAATCCTACCTTTATGGAATTTCTAGGGGTCCAGTGGTGTGAGGCATGTGGAGATATCACTTTTAAGGTAAAGGATATGTTGTTGCATTGACTCCACCTATGACTGAAACAGAGGTACAATGTTTAGTGTGCCTCCTTGGATTTTGGAGACAACATATTCCTCATCTAAGTGTGTTATTCTTTTCCACTGAGTGATCTTAATAGCTGATAGTTTTGATTGGGACACAGAACAGGAGAAGGTTCTACAACCGGTCTAAGCTGCTATGCAAGCTACTCTGCTGCTTCAACAGCATCATCCAGCAGATCCAATGGTGCTTGAAGTGTTGGTGGCAGCTAGGGATGCCACTAAGAGCCTTTGGCAGACCTCTATAGGTCAAGTGCAGTGTAGGCCCTTAGGAATTTTTAGCAAAACTCTACCAATCTCTGCAGATAACTACTTTCTTTTCAGAGAAAGCTTTTTGCCTACTACTGAGCCTTCGAACTATGGATCACCAAGTCACCATGCAACCTGAGCTGTCTATCATGAGCTGGGTGGTATCTGACCCAGTGAGTCATAAAAATTAGCATGCGGGCAGCCCCGGTGGCTCAGTAGTTTAGCGCCGCCTTCAGTCCAGGGTGTGATCCTGGAGACCCAGGATCGAGTCCCGCAGCAGGCTTCCTGCATGGAGCCTGTTTCTCTCTCTGCCTCTCTGCCTCTGTGTGTGTGTGTGTGTGTGTGTGTGTGTGTGTGTCTCATGAATAAATAAACTCTTTAAAAAAAAAGAGAAAAAATAAAAAATAAAAATTAGCATGCACAAGAGCACTGACACATCAAATGGATGTGCTATATATGTGGTTGGGCCTAAGCAGGCCCTGAAGGCAGAAGTAAGTTACATGAAGAAGATGTCCAAATACACAGATTCCCTACATCTACAACATAACTTTCTCTCTTCCATCCTTAATCTATGACTCTATGGGGAGTTCCTTATGAGCAGTTAAAACAGGAAAAAATTCAGGTCTGATTTACAGAGAGGTCTGCAATTTTTAAATGATATGCAGGCATTACCTGAAAGTGGACCCCAGCAGCATTACAGCCCCTTTCTGGGACATCTGTGAAACTAGATAAAGAGAAAACTTCCCAGTGGGTAGAACTTTGGGAAGTGTACCTAGCTGTTCATTTGGCTTAGAAGGAGAAAAGGTTATATGTGTGATTATGTACCAATTCATGGGGCTGTGTCCATGGTTTGGCTGGATGGTCAGGAACTTAGAAGGAACAAGACTGGAAAATTGGTGAGAAGGAAGTTTAAGAAGGTGGTATATGGATAGACCTCTCTGAGTGGTCAAAAAAAGTGAAGATATTTATGAGCCATGTGAATGCTGACCAAAGGGTGACCCTAGCAGAAAAAAAATTAATAACCAAAAGGATAGGATTACCCATTCTATGGATATACCAGTCAGCCTCCTTCCCCAGCCATCCCTGCCATCACCCAAAGGACTCATGAATAAAGTGGATATTGGGCAGGCATGGAGGATATGAATGGGCTCAGGAAAGAGGATTTATATTCATGAAGACTGACCTGGCTACTACCACTGCTGAGTACCCAGTTTGCTGGCAGCAGAAATGAATACTGAGTCCCCAGTATGGCATCATTCCCCAAGGTTATCAGCCAGCTACTTGGTGGCAAGTTGATTACATTGGACCCCTTTCACCATGGAAAGAGCAACGTTTTGTTCTTACTTCAATGGACACCCTGAATAAAAATTTTCTTTCCCTGCATACAACGCTTCCCCCAAAACTACTACTTACATACTTACAGAATGCCTTATCCACTATTACAGCATCCTATACACCATTGCTCCTGATCAAGGAACTCTATCCAGAACAAAAGAAGTTTGGCAATGGGCCTGTGATCATAGAATTCACTAGTTTTATTATGTTACCTTCCATCCTGAAGCAGCTGGCTATATAATGGTGGAATGGGCTTTGGAAGACTAATGCCAGTAAAGTGGCAATACCTTGCAGGGTTGGGGTGAAGTTCTCTAGAAGGCTGTTATACTCTGAATCAGCATTGGGTTTATGGTTCTGATTCTACCATTCTCTAAGGGTATGATAGAATTGATATATTGGCAATTGGACTAGCCTCCACATTAGACACCTGACCTGTAGGTAAGAGATCACAAAAGGAAGACTAAATGAAAACCTCTGAAACTGCCACTATAACCAAGATAATAAACCAAAAATAATATTGAATCTTAAATGGGAAATACACATGAATAACAAGGTCAAATCCCTAAAGGATGCAGGACTTATAATTCTTATCATACCATACAGTTATTCAATATTCCAGTCTTGCCCTGAAGAAACTTGGAGAGCTTGTTGAAACTTATACACTAATGCAGGGTTAACTAAGTAGTATCACTGGTCCCAGTAGCTGTGATGAACACAGTATCATTTTAGAGCAGATTAATAAGGCCTCAAGTACATGGGATATGGTTATCAAATTTGTACTTACCTACGTATAATGTGATTATTCCCATTCTAATCAGAAAAAAAAAAGATCAGGAACAGTTTATATTTAAATGGGATATAAAAAAATATTCACTCAAAAGTTTTTTTTTAAAGATTTTATTTATTTATTCATGAGAGACACAGAGAGAGAGAGAAAGCCAGAAGGAAAAGCATGCTCCATGCAGGGAGCCCGATGTGGGACTCGATTCCAGGTCTCCAGGATCATGCCCTGGGCCAAAGGCAGCACTAAACCGCTGAGCCACTCAGGCTGCCTCACTTAAAGTTTTATACAAATATAAGCAATCTCTCCATACCCTATCATAATATAATCTAAAGAAATCTGGAATGCTTGGATATCCCACAGGACACACAGCATTTTGATCTATTGCATTGATAACATAACATTATGCTAATTAGATGGAATGAGCAAAAATAATAATAATAATGCACTGGAAATCTTGTTAATCAGGAGCTCCAGGGGTAGGGGGTAGGAGATTAACTCTATGAAGATTCAAGGAAGTACTTTAGTGGAGTGTCTAGATGTCCAATGGTCAGAAGCATGCCAGGATATGCCAGGAAGTAAAAGAAAATTTGCTATATCTTCTGGTTCCTGTTACATAGAAGGGATCAGACTCTGATAGGCCCTTTGGATTTGGATCCAACACATTTCACATCTAGAAATATTGCCACAGCCCATATACCAGATATCATGGAAATCTGCTAGCTTCAAAAGACTTCTGAAGGAGGAAAGGGCTCTGCAGCATTTCTATATGATCTGCCAGATGCTAAGGCATAGAGGTATCAGTGGTGAAAGACCATATAATATGCAGCTTATGGCAAACCCCACAACAGCTGCTCCAACATCATTCCTCAAACTCACAACCTGGCCATAGAGCATATTCCCACAACACATGAACAGCTGAAAGAGGAGAAAAAGTCTGAGTTTGAATACAGTTTGGGTGTAAGCCATATAGGGATGGTGGTTGCATTACAACAATATTCAGGAGTGGCCTTGAAAAGACAGTGGGGAAAAATATATATATATATCTGATGGAGTATAGATGTGAAGATTTTTGTTTTCTGTGTTAACACCCACAAAAACATATTTGCCAGGAAGGATACATTAAACAACAAAATAGACAAAATTACTAAGTCAATTGACATTAGTTACTCTTTCTCATTGACTACCCAAGGGCTGGCACAATGGGTATATGAACAAAGTGGCCACAGTGGGTGGAGACAGAACATAGTTTTACCCTAATAGCATGGACCCCAACTTAGCAAGATTGAAACAACATTACAGCAACAGAGACCAATACTAAGATCTGCTAAAGAAGACCAATCAGCCATTTTGTGGCAATTCCACTATACTGGACCCTCTCTATTCAGGAAGCGTCAGCAGTTTGTCCTCCTAAGGAGTGATATATATTATAGGTATAGAATCACCTTTTCTGTTGTGCTTCAGCCACCACTGCTAACCAGAAAGCATGGTCCACAGGCATCAATCTCTCACATCACAGCATTTGACCAGGTGAGTAACTTTGTGGTAAAAGAGGATCAGGAGGGGACAACAATCCTGGGATCCACTGGTTGTATTATATACTTCACCATGCAGAAGCAGCCAGTCTCATACAATTATAGAAAAGCCTTTTACTAGCAGAGTCAAACTGCCATTTGAGAGGCAACATCTTGAAAGGATAGCTGTCACTCTTCAGATTGCAGTATATGCATGAAATGAGACGTATCTCTACAGTTCTGTGTCCTCTTTGGAAAGAATATATGGGTCTGGTAATAAAGGGGAAATAGAAGTGACAGTGCTATCATTACTTCCAGTGACCCACTAGGATAATTTGTGTTCTTGTTCCTGAATTCATGGGTCTTAGTTAGCCTTTTGCCAGAGGACAGAGTAAAATTCCCACTAAACTAGACAGTACTAGGCTTCCAGGGGCACTTCGGACACCTTGTTCCTAGGCACCAGGAAACAAGGAGAGGAGTCATCATCTGAACAGGCATGTGAAAGTGTAATTGATCCTGATCCTATAGGAGAAGGTAGGACTGGATTTCAGAACAGAACAGGAATAAGTGTATTTGGAACTTGGGTGATCCACTTGGGTTTTTTTCTGCTACTTGCTCTTCCTAGTATATCTGTGAACACATACAGACAGCAACACAGACTTGAGAAGGACATGATAAGTAAGAATTAGATCCCTTAGAAATGAAAGTTAAAGCTGTATCACCAGGTTAGTTATCAAGAATTTTTAATAGTTCTTGGGGCACCTAGGCAGTTCAGTAAGTTAAGCGTCTGCCTTGGGCTTCGGTCATGATGTCAGGGTCCTGGGATAGAGCTCCTCATCAAGCTCCCTGCTCAGTGAGGAGTCTGCTTCTCCATCTCCCCCTGCCCCCCCCCCCGTCCGCCCCCTACTCTTGCTCTCACTCTTGTTCAAATAAATAAAATTTTATAAAGGAATATCTAGTTGTTGATACCTGAGATTTGAAAAAAATTATGGAAGAAGGAGAAAATGAGTTGCTGGTCTGAGATTGGGTTGTGGCTCATTGCACCAACATCTAGTTTCCTCTTAGGAAGAGAGTTCGTCAGGGATCATGGAGTGGGTGATCCTGGGCTCCTGTGAGACAAGTTGTGTACTGTAGCAGCAATGGAGATACACCATTCACATCTCCTCCTGTGAGGAGTGGGAATAACACTCTAAAAATGTCTCACTCCTCTGAGTCTCTCATTGCTTTCCATCCCAAGCATTTCTCCTTATATATATTTTGCACAGCTAATATTCTCTCGATGTTTGCTTCTTAGAGAACCAGACTAACATTTGGTAGAGATTTAAGTGTTTGTTAGAGTTCCCATGCTTACTTTGTATTTTTTATGTATCCCCATCTTCACTTCTTTTATCATATTAGTATGATTTAGTTATGTGTCTATAATCCCCTCAAATTATCTACACTCATCATGTAAAAAATAATGCTTTATTTTTTCCTTCAGTGCTCTAAGTACTGTTCCTAAAACATTCTCAAATATGCTTGTTAATAAAAATTTAAATAGATAAACAAATTATGCATAAGTATTATAAATTAACAATTAAGAAAGTAACTGTAATGCGAATGTATTCTCTTGGTTTCATATCTTCTCTTTAGTAGTGAGAGTTTAAAAATAATAGATATATATACATACATTTTTTTTATACATACAGTTTTACAACATTTTCAGCACAACAGGAATAGGCAAAAAGAACATATAGTATGGAAAATAGAGACTTTTAGATAATTAAAGAGTGACATTAGTTTACTGATTTTTGAGTTGAATGATTCTTGGAGAGGACATATTCCATTATATACCATCTTACCAAAATAACTGCTATTTACTTGATATTTTATACATGCTAAAATCAATTTATAGTACATATAACAACTATTTTCCATTAATACCTCCAACTCCAAGTCCTCTTCCTTGAATGATTGTATAAATTCCACTACTTTTATACAAATGCAGTTATTTGAAAGTAGAAGAATGATAAATATACCCATAAATGAAAGAAAATTAAGGCAATCCTTTTACAAATGGTGTTTAGTCAATATTTTTAACAATACAAAAGGCTAATATATACTTTAAAACCTTCAGTATATTTTAATGGTGTTAGTTAATATTATTTAGTCTATGATGTCATTCACATATTAGTAATTTGTATTAAAATAATATTGTTTTATATTACAATGTTACTAATGAATAAGAAGCAAAGTATTAACATTTATGACTGTAAGCTATTAAAAAAGATATTAATTAAATGCCAACTATTGGTAGGAATAAGTGCCTAGGATGTACATTAAGTTCAAGATGATTATAGAGACATACAGTCAAAATAATGAGCCCAGAAGTATTGGAAAGAATAAACAGATCAAGAGAAGATACAGCATTTGAAGAAAAATGCTTTCACCTGTTATATATCTTGTAGCAGCATTTGGATCACTTGTGATCAGTTTAATTATGATTCTTCCCAAAGTGACTACTTGTCAGAGACCAGCACACATATATTGCTAATAAATTCTTAAGATAAACATGACATGAGTATTTTAATGGTCTATTAATAAACACCTTTGCTGTGTGATGATTCATGAAGCTAGGGCTGAAGTGTTTTAGTTGCCTGAGGTGGGTATTAATAGGACACTAAAATAAAATTAAATAATAATGTATGTCCCTCTAGATATTGTTAAAATTAACTGTTATCACTATGTGATCTGTCATCTTAAGACAAATGAAATATTTAAACATTCTGCATCTGCATCAAAGTAGATTTTGTTTTTTCTTTTTTTTTTAAGATTTTATTTGAGAGAGAGAGAGCCTTAATGGTGGTGAGAGGGGGAGGGGTGTGCTGGAGGTGAGGGGCAAAGCAGAGAGAGAGGGACAAGCAGGCTCCCTGCTGAGTAAAGAGATCAATACAGGGACCCTGAGATCATGACCTAAGCCCTGAGCCAAAGGCAGAAGTTTAATGGACTGAGCCAAACAAGGGACCCCAGAATTTGTATTTTTCACTTTATGTTTCTCTCACAATATGTTATGTTAAAATTAAAAAATATGAAAATAATTTTACTTTAGCATTTTGAACTTTTCTTCCACATGACAATCAATTTGAGCTCCTATCCAGGCTTTCACTTCAGCTAGAGATCCTTGATAGGTTTTTATTTGCATGCTTTAAAAACCATTCTTAGAACTCTGAGGCTAATCCCAATTTGACAATGCAAGTATGTAACTGAAGAGCATGGCCTCCAGACAACCTAAACACTAACAGACTACATGCGTTTATGTAAAATTATGCATAAAATTGCTTTTTAGATGTAAAATGAATGATTTAATAGTGTCCTACCTACTCATAGCCTAAAGTGCACAATGAAGACTTTTTACTTCATTAGCTAAAGAGGCATTAATAATGGTAGCTGTATAAGACTTATTAGTCACCTTCTGTATTTTAATAGGATGTGCACAGTTTCTGTATAAAATAACTATAAAAATAGTTGGGTAAATTCAAAATCTCAAGATATTTTTCAGTACTCAAAATGAACTGATTAGCTTCCAGTCAGACTTAGCTAGGTTTTGAAATGATTATTGCCATTGCATATGGGTGTAAGGCTAATAACATGATAACTCGTAAGTTGGTAATGGCCACAGAGAGTGAATATGAATTCCTGCCTCTATATTCTTATTTGTTATTATGCTCATGAAGTGTACATATGCAGAACCGCTTGGACCTCAGATGCCACAACTATTTTTAAAGGGAAGATTAGTAAGAATTTGAGGAAGAGAGAAGAAAGACTTTGATCAATATGGGGGTACAAATTCAATTTGTGTGGGTTGAGGAGCCTTTCCTTGAAGCCAGTAAGTATAGAATTTGCTTGGATTGCATATTTTGCCGTCTTTCAAAATGATCCTTTATGTCTTCATCCTCTTGTTTTACTGGCATACGGGAACAGCAAGGTCTGGTTCATTAATTCTGGAGGTAATAATTCTAATTATACTCCCAAACTTAACTTTTAACTTCTCTCTTTGTGGTTGTGGAGGCAATAGAAGCTGGCTCAGCAGCTGAATTTAAACGCAGCAACCCTCAGAACTAGTGATTTGATTCCAAAGGACTTGATTACCTCTTCTTTTCAGACTTAACTGCTGTGTTCTTAAGACAATTTGAATATGAAAATGGAACATTTAAGTTGCTTCAGGCTTTAAAAGTAAAGCAAAATGGGGAAGTTACCTGGCTAAGTCCCCAAAATGTGAATAGTCACAGGACGTTGGAAGGAAATGTGTGACTCATTTCAAACCAGCCACGTGGTGTTTGTCTCTGCTGAGAAGGTGGTATAATTTGAGAAATGATTCTCTCTTGAGAAGTCACTGCCCTCAGAGGCACATTGCAGGGGACTGACTTTGTTATTTAATTTCCCTTTTCTTATATTGCTGAATTAGAAGCATTTAAATAGCTACTGATTTATCTTGTAAGGAAATAAAAATCTCAAACAATATCCATCCCTGCAATACACCTTTTATCTCAGCATGTTGACTGGGAAAGATGAATGATTGATTTGGGATGGCAAGGTAGAAATATCAACTTTTTCCTCCATTACCAAAAAAGAAGAAAGAAAAATACAATAGTACAAATGAAAGCAGTTTTTTAACGCTATGCTATTTTCGATCAAAATTAGCATGAGGTGGGCAGCCTGGGTAGCTCAGCCCTGGTAGCGCCGCCTTCAGCTCAGGGCCTCATCCTGGGGACCTGGGGTCGAGTCCCACGTCGGGCTTCCTGCATGGAGCCTGCTTCTCCCTCTGCCTGTGTCTCTGCCCACTCCCCTCTGTGTGTGTGTGTGTCTCTCATGAATGAATAAATAAATAAAATCTTAAAAAAAAGAAAAAACTAAAAAAAAAAAAATTAGCAGGAGGTGAATTGAAAGTATACTTCTCCTTTTCATTTTTCTTATATTTTATTAATCCATCGTCTACATGTTTACAAGATTACTGTACTTCTATTGTTTCCCTTCTTTCCTTCTTTGTGACACTGAATTAACGTCTGAGAAATTAATTGCTTCACCACTCTTTGTTAGCTGTTCTATTGTCTGATATTGGCCCCTCTGTCCAAGAATGTTCTGCTTACATCACTGAGCAGAGAGCAGGATGCATCTTTGCGCTGTTTGCTTCCTGACAGCTCTTGTCTTCTCTGATAGCAAGACAGAGCTTTGAGTATCTATTAGACAGACTTACTCAATTTGTTTCTACTCTTGCATTACATAAACAAACCCAAAAGAAAATAGAAGCGCTGAAAAGTGTATCTGTTATAACTCCCAAGTATGTCGTTCCAAATGATTTACTTTATGATGGTGAGTACAATTTCTGTGGTGTAGGGGACATGTCCTGAGGTCCAGGTATAGACTGCCCTGTGAGAAGAGTTGCCTTAATGAACCAGTCAGAGACGTTGTCTTACCTTGAGCAATAAGGATCTGTTATTATGGGACCGAATGAAAATTGGAAAGCTAGGGCAAGAGGTGGAACTTTAAGCCATGGGAACAAAAACTAAATATGGCTAAAATGCAGCCACCAGCCATAGAGTGGAATTAGTCTCAAAGGCTTCCTTTTTCCTTTTGCTGTAAACCTTTCCTGAGGGGGAAAGTAGCAGGAAAACAAATGAGGATACAGGATTCTTTGCCAGGTAAGGCCATTTGGCTGACGAATAATCAAATTTTCACCAGGAGACTAAAAATGACTTTTGTTTTGTTTTGTTTTCCTTGGAATTTAAAGTAAGAGCTTTAAAAAATATCTAAAAGAAGAATCCAATGTTTAGTGCCACAAATTCCTAATCATTAGAAAATCCACTATGATTTTGTTCTATTTAAGGTTATTTATTTAGATAGTAAAATAAAAATAAATATTTTTAATTTTTTTTTAGAGTAAAATAAAATTTCAACTTATGTTTTGAAAAATAGAGAGGGGAGGGGCAAGATGGCGGAAGAGCAGGGTCCCCGAGTCACCTGTCCCCACCAAATTACCTAGATAACCTTCAAACCATCCTGAAAATCTACGAATTCGGCCTGAGATGTAAAGAGAGACCAGCTGGAACGCTACAGTGAGAAGAGTCCGCGCTTCTATCCAGGTAGGAAGACGGGGAAAAAGAGATAAAGGAACAAAAGGCCTCCGAGGGGGAGGGGCCCCGCGAGGAGCCGGGCTGAGGCCGGGGCGAGTGTCCCCAGGACAGGAGAGCCCCGTCCCGGAGGAGCAGGAGCTGCACCAACCTTCCCGGGCGGAAAGGGGCCCGCAGGGAGTTGGAGCAGGACCCGGGAGGGCGGGGATGCCCTCGGGCTCCCGGGGACACTAACAGACACCTGCGCCCCGGGAGAGTGCGCCGAGCTCCCTAAGGGCTGCAGCGCGCACGGCGGGACCGACCGGAGCAGCTCGGAGGGGCTCGGGCGGCAGCTCCGCGGAGGGGGCTGCGGGGCGGGAGCGCGAATCCCACAGCGCAGGCCCCGGGGCACAGGGCGCCGGGACACAGCCCAGGATCCGGCCTCCCCCGGGACAGGCAGAGGCCGGGAGGGCCCAGGACAGCGAGGACGCTCCTGCCCCGAGCTGAGCAGATCAGCGGCCCCGCCCCGGAGCCTCCAGGCCCTGCAGACGGAGAACCGAGAGCCCCGAGCCCCGTAGTTCCTGCGGAGGCTGAATCCAGGCTTCCAGAGTTGCCATAGCAACTGCGGCTGTTCCTCCTGGGGCCCCACGGGGTAAACAACCCCCGCTGAGCCCTGCAGCAGGCAGGGGCAGAGCAGCTCCCCCAAGTGCTAACACCTGAGAATCAGCACAGCAGGCCCCTCCCCCAGAAGACCAGCTGGACGGACCAGTGATACTCCCCCGTGTTCCAATACAACTTGTTTTTGGCCACTCTGCACTGAGCAAAATGACTAGAAGGAAAACCTCACTTCAAAAGAAAGAATCAGAAACAGCCCTCTCTCCCACAGAGCTACAAAATCTGGATTACACTTCAATGTCAGAAAGCCAATTCAGAAGCACTATTCTACAGCTACTGGTGGCTCTAGAAAAAAGCATTAAAGACTCACGAGACTTCATGACTGCAGAATTTAGATCCAATCAGGCAGAAATTAAAAATCAATTGAATGAGATGCAATCCAAACTAGAAGTCCTAACGACGAGGGTTAACGAGGTGGAAGAACGAGTGAGTGACATAGAAGACAAGTTAATGGCAAAGAGGGAAACTGAGGAAAAAAGAGACAATCAATTAAGGGACCATGAAGACAGATTAAGGCAAATAAATGACAGTCTAAGGAAGAAAAACCTACGTTTAATTGGGGTTCCCGAGGGCGCCGAAAGGGACAGAGGGCCAGAATATGTATTTGAACAAATCCTAGCTGAAAACTTTCCCAATCTGGGAAGGGAAACAGGCATTCAGATCCAGGAAATAGAGAGATCCCCCCCTAAAATCAATAAAAACCGTTCAACACCTCGACATTTAATAGTGAAGCTTGCAAATTCCAAAGATAAAGAGAAGATCCTTAAAGCAGCAAGAGACAAGAAATCCCTGACTTTTATGGGGAGGAGTATTAGGGTAACAGCAGACCTCTCCACAGAGACCTGGCAGGCCAGAAAGGGCTGGCAGGATATATTCAGGGTCCTAAATGAGAAGAACATGCAACCAAGAATACTCTATCCAGCAAGGCTCTCATTCAAAATGGAAGGAGAGATAAAGAGCTTCCAAGACAGGCAGGAACTGAAAGAATATGTGACCTCCAAACCAGCTCTGCAAGAAATTTTAAGGGGGACTCTTAAAACTCCCCTTTAAGAAGAAGTTCAGTGGAACAATCCACAAAAACAAGGACTAAATAGATATCATGATGACACTAAACTCATATCTGTCAATAGTAACTCTGAACGTGAATGGGCTTAATGACCCCATCAAAAGGCGCAGGGTTTCAGACTGGATAAAAAAGCAGGACCCATCTATTTGCTGTCTACAAGAGACTCATTTTAGAGATAAGGACACCTACAGCCTGAAAATAAAAGGTTGGAGAACCATTTACCATTCAAATGGTTCTCAAAATATACCCTAAAAACTATAGAACACTTCTGAAAGAAATTGAGGAAGACACAAAGAGATGGAAAAATATTCCATGCTCATGGATTGGCAGAATTAATATTGTGAAAATGTCAATGTTACCCAGGGCAATTTACACGTATAATGCAATCCCTATCAAAATACCATGGACTTTCTTCAGAGACTTAGAACAAATTATTTTAAGATTTGTGTGGAATCAGAAAAGACCCCAAACAGCCAGGGGAATTTTAAAAAAAAGAAAACCATATCTGGGGGCATCACAATGCCAGATTTCAGGTTGTACTACAAAGCTGTGTTCATCAAGACAGTGTGGTACTGGCACAAAAACAGACACATAGATCAATGGAACAGAACAGAGAACCCAGAAGTGGACCCTGAACTTTATGGTCAACTAATATACGATAAAGGAGGAAAGACGATCCACTGGAATAAAGACACTCTCTTCAATAAATGGTGCTGGGAAAATTGGACATCCACATGCAGAATAATGAAACTGGACCACTCTCTTGCACCATACACAAAGATAAACTCAAAATAGATGAAAGATCTAAATGTGAGACAAGATTCCATCAAAATCCCAGAGGAGAACTCAGGCAACACCCTTTTTGAACTTGGCCACAGTAACCGGAGAAGGACAAACAGTGTATGTTCTCATTCATTTGGGGAATATGAATAATAGTGAAAGGGAATATAAGGGAAGGGAGAAGAAATGTGTGAGAAATATCAGAAAGGGAGACAGAACATAAAGACTTCTAACTCTGGGAAATGAACTAGGGGTGGTGGAGGGGGAGGAGGGCGGGGGGTGGGGGTGAATGGGTGACGGGCACTGAGGGGTACACTTGACTGGATGAGCACTGGGTGTTATTCTGTATGTTGGTAAATTGAACACCAATAAAAATTAATTTATAAAATAAAAAAAAAAAGACTGAAAAATATTCTCTTGCACATGACATTTGAACTGTGCTCCTTTGTGAAATACAGACTTGTCACAATTCCCTGGGCTTTACTTATTTGTGAAATTGTCTTACTTTAATACACCTTTAGAGACACTGGCTGCTAAGCCAACTTAGTGTTACAAGGACTAGCTATTTTATATGCCACAGGGTGATGGGCAGGGAGAAGACGCTGACACCTGTGAACATTCCAGCAACATGAATACTATGTAAATAATTACTTACTCTCCCGGTAAGATGCAACTAGAGAGGTTTTTCACAAACAATGAGACTTGGGGCACTTGGGTGGTTCAGTGGTTGAGCATCTGCCTTTGGCTCAGGAGGTGTTCCCCAGGGTCCTGGGCTCAAGTTCTGCATCAGGCTCTCCTCAGGGAGCCTCCCTTTGCCTCTCCCTCAGTGTGTTTCTCATGAATAAATAAATAAAATCCTTAAAAAAGAACAACAATGAGACTAATACAGTGCAATAAGAAGCATGTGATTATTCTAACATGCTTCTTGGATTTTTTTCCCCATGCACTGAAATGTTTTAAATGTTCCCAAAATTATCTCAGATGAAAATTGTCTTTAGCTCTAGAGGATGGAAGAAAAATATTTCTCTGACATTTCTCCCTTTCTCTCCTTTTATTGGCGAAACCGTGCACTCTTTAAAGAGGTTAGGAAAGCTGATGAGTGAATTGGGGAAGAATATGGTCAAACTGGCAGGAGTATTCCCTGTATAATTTACCCTGGCTGCCTCAGGACACTGTGATGATTATTCCTTGGGAGGGAAAATCCGTATAACTTAAGAAGGAAGCTCTATTTCTGAACTTAGATTTATAAAAAGTGATTCATGTGCTCCCACTCTCATGGAGGACACTGGTCGAGGATTGAATTAATCTGGGAGAACAATAAGGATGCTTCATCTGAAGTAAAATTTTCAAAAATTTATCAAATAGGGGCAGCCCGGGTGGCTCAGTGGTTTAGTGCCGCCTTCAGTCCAGGGCCTGATTCTAGAGACCCAGAATCGAGTCCTGAGTCGGGTTCCCTGTGTGGAGCCTGCTTCTCCCTCTGCCTGTGTCTCTGCCTCTCTCTCTCTGTGTGTCTCTCATGAATAAATAAATAAAATCTTGAAAAAAAAAAAAAAAGGAATAGGAATCTATACAGACCTAATGGGATTGTTATGAAGACCAGTGAGATGTATACTTTAACACTGTTAGATTTCTAAGGAGGAAGCATATTGAAGTGAGTGAAAATACTATTATTGTTAAGTCATAGAATCCCATAAAGTTAAAATATCATTTCTCAAAAGCACTTCTTGCAAACTATGAAACTATAAGCACAGCCATTTCTACACTATCTTTTTTAAATACAAGGAAAGTGCAGTCAACTAACTACTATTTAATAAAAGTAATAGAAGCTCTTCCTTTTGCAGAAAACATTTTTCATCTATCAAGTGCCGAGAAGGAATATTAATATTGATTCAGACTCAGATATGAATCCTGACCTCAAAAGTACTGAATGTGATTAGCTTGTATGTGCATAGGCCCCATGGATTATGAATTCTGACTTTTTTTTCTTGATTATGACATTTTAAATCAAAGCAATTTGAGCTTTCTATAGCAATATTGAAGTCTTGCATATTTTCAAATGTTTTGGTATAGTCCAGAAAGAACAGAAAAATGAGATTTTTTTTTTCACAGTAATTCTGCACAATGCCTTTTCATCTGCTATTAGTTTTCCCCAAAATAAGTTTAGTAAAATCAAAATGGTGGAAATGCATTATATGCCTCTTTTGTCTTAGCTGACAATATAGATAAGATACGGTAAAGTGAGCAGATTCATAGATTATGATATACTTTTTTTCCCATTTAAAGGGAAGCCTTGTGGTCCTAACAGAATACTGATTTCAGAACCCATGAAAGCCAAGTAGAATCAAAATCAAGGATTTGATTATTTCTAAATGTCTTTCATTGATTTAGGTGATTTCAAAATGTAGTCCCCTTTAAAAAGAGTGATTATTTGTGATTCCAAAAACCACACATTTTTCAAGATTACCAATATCAACCTAGACACAATGTTGACTACTAGCCCAGAATTCCAAACCTGAGGTTCAGTAGCATTGTAAATTATTTCTGTATTTTATGCCTCCTTAAATTTCTCTGGTGACGTACCTAGTCTGTATGGTCCATAGGGTTTACAGAAAAGAGGTCCAGGTACTCAGATACAGGCATACACCCTTCCTCTTAGAATTCGATCAGTTATTCTCCCTCCAGCAACTCATTTTATTTCCTTTCACTTCTCCTCCAGTTTTCTGCACGTTTTCTCATTTCTTTTCCCAATTGTCTTGTTCCCCTTTTTCACACATATTAATCTTTGAGGGAATCAAATGAGCCGCATTACCATGAAGTAGGTTATGGCTCTTTATGCATCAAGACATCCCAGCACATTAGTCACTGGGCCCTGACTGATGCTGTATTGACTAAGAAGTGCAGAAGTAGAGAAGATGTCTAATTAGGGAGATACCAACAAATGTGAGCATTACAAGACAGATAAAGTCTGTGCTTTTTACCCCATCAAGTTTGATGAAAATAGCATAATTTGAAGTGTAGTTCTCAAAACTTTTTTTGACAAGATCTGCAATGATTTTACACACACACACATACTCTTGAAATGCAGCCCTAGTTATGGTGACACTAGTGATTATAAGAAAAAAATTGAAAAAAAATTAAGTTTTGCTTGTGGTTATCTTTTCTGTGGGATTTTAATTGTTTGCAATCATGTCATAGAAATAAATCCACCTGTCAATACTGACCCAATGTTTGTTTTCAAAAGATGCTTGCTCTGGACCCAGAGGAGGTGGTCAGCATATCCCATGGTACGAAACTGTTATATTATTTTTAGGATTCACATGGTTAATTATGCTTTTCAAAGTGTCGACATTTCTCTTTAGGGGTTCAGACTATGTGTTATAATAAGCTTTTGGTGATAAGTAGTAAAATTCCTTTCTCATACTTTTTTTTAAATATTAAATTTACATTGTTTACATGTGGGGTCCTAATTGCTTTCTTTCCTGGAATTGTCTGGGAGGCTGTGCAGGATCATATGACCCACAAAGTATTTTTTATTGTTTAGAATTCAGTATTTATGAAGGGAAAATCACAAGAGGCAGCTGACAGCTAGAAATGTCCAAAATTGTCACTATGTGATAAGGTCTTGTGTAAGTTATAAGGTACCTTGCTGCCTCACATCCCTCTCTTAGTAATCTCCATCTGACCATTTAAAAAAACATCAGGGAACAACTGTTACATTAAGATCCATACAAGACAAAGGGAATTCAGAAACTATTTGTGTGAAGCGGACAAGTTAACTCACAGATAAGAGATTTGATGGGTACAAGTACTATGGAGATGATAAAGGGCCTGGGGGTATCTACTGAGGCAATCAGGACACTCAGAGTTCTCTGAGTGGATCAACATTTAGCTTTAGAAGCCTCAGAAATGTTCTCTGTGAAAAATGGCAGAACAGTTTGACATCAGCATGGTGTGGTATTCAGTAACCTTCCCAGACATATCTCTTTCACAGATACTATTGTTTGTCCAATTTTGCCCTGCCTTTCATCTTAATCAAATGGCAACACAATATTAAATTTCTGGCACTCGATGTCATAAAATTGTTAAATTGATGAGGGAGAAAACTTAGAGATATTCTAGACCAATTAGAATTGTTAAGAAATATTGCATAACGCTTAACATATAACTTTGCATAAATTTCTTAAATATCAAAAGATAACAAGCTCAACACTAAAGTGTTTTCAAATAGTAGAATAAATAAATGATGCTCTATGGAGCATTTTATGAGAGAAAATTATCCAATAGATATTTTAAAATAGATTTGTCTGATAGGTAAAACAGGTATAACCCATAAAAAAGAGAAAACTCATTAAGTAAGGAAATTCAAGAAATAAATATCCCTGTATCTTTCCCAGAAGGAATACGGAAGGACCCAGTGAAGGGCTAAAATAGAATGCACAGTAAAATTAACTAGAATGGCAAGGGAAAGAGAAAGTATAGAAAATTAGGTGCCTTAATAACAATAATTAGTTTTAAAGTTATACTCCATATGTACCAGATTTCAATTTATTTTGTCTAATTTTCTTCTGCTTATTGTTATAACCCTGCTGTGGATAATCGTCACATTTCTTATATGGGAGTCACGTGGACCTGAAGCTGTTCTTCTCAGTTATTGAATCATAATGATCGTGTCATTTTAGCAGAAGAGCTGTAAAAGATAGTTTGTATGAAAATCCATGTCAAGAAAAATGCATCTAGGATGAGTAGATTTGAAAATAAATAAACAAATAAAATGCATAGATTCACGGCATTAAAACATTGTTTTATCAACATGATGAACCCAGCACATTCAAACCTTCAGGAAATTTTCTTGGCACTACTTTTAAAATATACCTGGAATCAGATCCTATCTTACCACTTGTGCCATTGTCATTAAGGGCCAGTGGGCCTCATATCCTGGATTATTGCAAGGTCTCCTAAACTGGTCTTTCTGCTTCATTTTTATGTCCTTACATACTATTCTCTCCTCAGAAACAAAATGGCTTTCAATATTAAGTCCTGGTGTAACACATGGCTTCCCTATTTTACACACGGTAGAAGGGAAAGTCCTCAGTGACCTAGTTCCTTGTCACATTTCTGGCCTCATCTCTTACCACCCCTGCTTTAGCTGCCTCCACTGCAGCCATATTACTCCTGCATCAGAAAGGCAAGCTCCTTTCTCAGGACCTTTGAAACATATTTCCTTTATCTGTGGGGCACTATTCCTAGATATTTGCTTGTATGCTTCTTTACCTCCTTTATAACTTTACTAAAATGCTTGCCACTGGCAGTCACTGCAGTTTAGTATTTTCATTTAATATTTACTATTTTTATATTTTTGCTAAAACTGCAGTAACAGCCAATGTTGGCAAATCTGACCATATCTTCTTATCAACTTAATCCAGATTTTAAAATGACTGAAATAGTAAAAGTATTATTAATAACCTTAAGGACATCCTCTAAGTTCTAATTCATTTGTAGATAACTTTCTGAGTTCCTACCTACACAAATCTATACATTGTGACCACACAAATACAGAGAAAGTTTCAAAATAATGATGTAATTAATTAGTTATAATTACATAGTTTTAAAACATAAAGCCAGTATGTTTTAAATATGAAAATACTTATGATCTGATATCAGTAGAAGATGATCGTGCATGTAGAAATTTTAGTTACTGAACAAGATGTTATCTTTACATTATTTATGAATATGTCAAATTTCCTAAGGCTTTAACCTCATAGAAAATAAATTTTAAAAAACAAGCTTTACAGTTCAACGCAGCCATTAATGAGAACTGTAGGCAAGTTAAATTTAATTCATACTACTCTTGTCTTAAAAGTTTTTATTGTCCATTTTAGGTATCTTGTTTACATGTAAAATTCACTTAATTTAAGGGGAGAAGATAGTATGTTATATAAAACACATGGACTAGTCACTAATATCTACAAATACCCATGTTCAGTTCTAACAAACTCTTTGTCTTCAGTTTTCTCTTCTAAAGATGTTTATTGTTGAGATATTATATCCATAAACAACAGAACAAACATTTCTTAACAAATGTTACAGTCCATGGTTGTCCCTAAAAATGATTCTACTGAAATGAAGACATAGCCATCTTATAAGTGGCCATCAATAAAGAATCTTCAGAATGACATTATATACTATATATTTCCAAGTTGTCCTCAGATCTCATTTTAACTTATCTCTGTGTTCATTGAAAGAAGGACCAAAAAAACAAAACAAAACAAAACAAAACAAAAAGGCTCTCTGTGTAAATCCACAAATAATCCAAAAACCCTTCACTATTCTCCAAAGTCAAACCCCTTGGTGATTTTCTCTAAAGGCTGGATTCACACCACATGATATGCAAGTGCATTCATATTTCTAGTCATATTTCTTGACACATTCAGTAGTTATAGTAAATGTTTCTTTTGTTTATCCCAGAAAAAAAGAACCTTTTATATTTCAACCATTTTTTAAACTTTTGAATTTGAATCTTCACACTTCTTGCACTTGCTATTTTATTGTTTTAATGCACATTTTTCTAAATAGCCTATTAAAATTGAATAGGTCAAATTGTTCAAGCATACTCTTATCACAGTTTTTTTCTCCTTTGCATTTCCAGTATTTTTACATTCATGGGTGCAAACAATATTTGAATTTATTTTATTACAGAATTCAACTCAATTTAACTTTTTTGTAAGGATGGATGAACCCAGCCATCTCTTTGATTTGTCAAATGACTTGCACAATTTTTCAAAGAGTTTTGGTTCACTATAATACCATTTTCTTTTTCCCTGAACAAGTTGTACATAAGAAAATCCACATAGGAATAGCTCTTCTTATTTTCATTCATTATTAACAAAAAATAGCATTTTCTTCATTATGGCAATACATAAATTTTTGGGTAAAACTATAAATGGATAATAACTGTAAATGGATACGATGTAAGTATTTGTGTATTAATTGAAACCTATAGTGAAACATATTTTGAGGGATCCCTGGGTGGCGCAGCGGTTTGACACCTGCCTTTGGCCCAGGACGCGATCCTGGAGACCCGGGATCGAATCCCATGTCGGGCTCCTGGTGCATGGAGCCTGCTTCTCCCTCTGCCTGTGTCTTTGCCTCTCTCTCTCTCTGTGTGTGACTATCATAAATAAATAAAAAAAAAATAAATAAAATAAAATAAAGAAATATATTTTGAAGCAAAATGTTTTTGTTGGTATCAAAAAAGCCTAAAAAAAAAAAACAAAACAAAACCAAAAAATAGCAAAAAAAAGAGAGTATACAAAATTGAATTTATATTTGAACACGTTAGTCCATTCTTTCTAATATGTCCTTAAAACATTGAGGTCAATAAATGTAGAACTCAAGTAGGCAAAAGTAAAAAATGTATGTATTCTTTGAAGTGGGAAACGAAAGCGGAAGAAAAAATTATTAAATATCCTTACTATTCACAGCCCACTGACAAGTCCTTGAAACAAGCAGAGTGAAATTCCTCTAGGGACTCAGCTGCCTCGAAATTAGCAATTTGCTAAGGGGAAAAGGCAATCCTAGCCCGACCTCCTTCACCCCTCCAGGATCCTGTAAGTCTGCTTTAATATATAAAAATTCCTTTAGAAATTTCCTTTATCTCTAAACACCCAAGATACTGTTGGCAATCATCCCCCAAGCATATGAACGACTGATATACATCTGAAGGGTCTCATGACTCAGGTTTTATTAGACAGTAATAAATGACCTTTTCTCAACAATAGCTAGCCCCCTCAAGGTCCTGGAAACCTTGCTTCCAAAATACTTTAGCGACCTACACTGTCCCTAACCCCCTCCCAACTTGAAAGTACATATTGGGCCACTCCTCATGACCCCAGTGCAGCTCTTTCTGCCTACAGGTTCTGTACCTGTGCTTTAATAAAACAACCTTTTTGCACCAAAGACATCTAGAGAATTATTTCTAGGCCATTGGCTAATACCTTTCCTACACATTCTTTAATACTCCCTTTATAATCTTAGTTCCATATACTCAGAAATGAAAATATATATGGTACTTCTGGAAATATTTAGAATTGTTTTTTCAAACTTTAGGCAAGAATGTTTGAATTCAGAGAATAATATCCAAAATAACCAAATAGCACAAGCAGAGCTAAGAATTAAATACCCTACCATGAGAAACTGACATTAGGATCTATTAATATTTGCCTCACAAATCAACATACTGTTAGCACAAAGTTGTGAAAATAATTTACCGCATCCAGTGAGCTTTGGATCATTCAGAAGGAATACCCATAAAGTTGGCACATATATATTCTGATATGGATGAGCATAGGTGTCAATTGGTAAATGAGTGCTCCAACACTTACCACATCAAGAAAATTACTTTAGGGGTGCCTGAGTGGCTCAGTCAGTTAAGCATCTGCCTTCACCTCAGGTCATGATCCCAGGATCATGCATCCCTGGGATCCAGCCTGGCATCAAGCTCACTGCTCAGTGGGGAATCTATTTCTCCTTCCCCCTCTGCCCCTCCCACTCTCTGTCTCTATCTCTCTCTCAAATAAATTAAATCTTAAAAAAAAAGAAAATTGCTTTAAAACTTGCTCTGACTTCCCATACAACAATAAAAATAAAGCAATAGTTATGACGGCACAATTATGCATGCTTCCCTTTAGTCTTCAAAATGGTATCTAATATGGTTTCGTCACCTTAGTTGATAATAATAAGGAATAATTGGGATGTTTGGTAATGAAGGAAGGAAGTCAGTGTTCAGTTACTTACTCACCTGAATTAGCGATATAAGAGATTGCACATCAGAGCTCCAAATCAGATCAGCTCTCCAGCCACGAAGCAAAAAGTGAGCTAGACTCCTTCACATTCATTTACACCTCCTTCCAACCTCCAAACTTCCCCTATTCTACTTCCTCTTTTATCCTTCCAAAAATAAAAGAGCATATACTCAAATTTGAACAGGAATAACAACAGTACTGGCCAACATTTTCCTACATATATCATACTTCAGCTCCTCTCTAAGAGCATTACATGAAAAACTCTCTCTCAATCTCTGTCAAATAAATAAATACAATTTTTAAAAAAGAAAAAAAAAAAAAAACCTCCTCTAGTCTTCACACTAAACCTAAGGGGCTGGTACTATATTCTTTTCTCCATTTTCAGATAAGGAAAACAGAGCAAAAAATATAAGTAGCTTGCCTATGTTACCCATCTAGTTGGTGGAAAGGCCATTTGAACTCTTTGAACTCAGCTGATGTGGTTCCACAGTGCAAGCTTTTAGTCAGGATCCTGGTACTCCACAAATGCATCACCCTGGAACTTGTTGAAATGCAGACACAAATTGAATGGGTCAGGGTTGGAGGTAGAGATCGTGCATTTTTTTAATCTTTTCTTTTTTTTTTTTAAGGTTTTATTATTTATTCATGAGAGACTCACAGAGAGAGGTAGAGACAGAGGCAGAGGAAGAAGCAGGCTCCTTGCAAGGAGCCCTATGCGGGACTCGATTCCAGATCCCGGGATCACACCCTGAGCCAAAGGCAGACGCTGAACTGCTGAGCCACCCAGGAGTCCTGAGATTGTGCATTTTTAATGAGATCCCAGGTGATGCTGCTGCTGCTGCTATGCAGACCAGATGTTGAATTGCAGAGCATTATATTGCTGCCTGTCCTGTGATAGGCAAGGATACAACAAACATGTAGTAGAATGTATCGCTTTTTATTACGCACTCTTTCTATCCCCTCAAGCTTTCCCCATGTAAATTGAGCAGAAAATCTGAGATATCTGGACCCTCTAAAACTTTAGGCAAGATATATCTGTACTCCCTGCACCCGCTGTGTCAGCTTCTTGTCCTATAATTAGTTCATATTAATTTTTGCGGTCAAAAAGTTCTCTTAAAATGAGCTAAGAGCATGATCCATGTTCATGTAAATTTGCTGTAGGACTAAACCTTTGGAAGGAGAAGCTGATGTTACTATCAACATAACCTTCAAAGCCAGCTGTGAGATTATAACAGATGTGTTGTGTGTTGTCTCTTTTGGGACCTGTTTTAAATAATTCAAGACTTTTCTAAAATGAACTTTTTATATTCTCCCTATAAATATGGAATTTTATTAAGGTCATTTGAAAATAGTAGAAATATCTTTTTCTGTAATTATTGGGAAAAATATAAATGATTGAGATCAAATTATTATACAATGCCTTTTAGTATGCATGCAACCATCGGCAAAGGACCTGGCTAAAATATTTATATCCCTTCTTTAAATATTGCTACAGTTTAGAGGCAGTGATTGTTAGCCTTGTTTTACTCTAGACTTTAGCTTTCTGAGAGTTTTTTTTACTGATTCCTTGGATCTTTTGACATTCTTTACAATCCTACTGAAGCTTTTCTCTTAGAGATTTACTATTTTGACATGTAATAAACAATTCTTGAATTTATCATATTTTACATTTCATGACCTTGGTTAGCACTGACATGTGTTTTTCTCCTTGACACATTAATATTTTTATCTTTGGGTTGTTTTTATATAATGCATATGCATAATCATGCCAGCAGCCTGTTCTGACTTCTAAGTAACAGGTACAGAAATAAAATATACTATTAAAAGAGTCTTTGGGAAAAGTAGTAAATTATTTGAAGGAAGTTTAAAAGGCAAATTTATTAAAAATTTAAATATTTCACTGAGTTTTTTCAGTTTTATTGAGATATAACTGACAATAAAATTGTAAGATATTTGAAATGCACATTATGGTGATTTGATATACATAAACATTGTGAATGTATTCCACCCATGTAGTTAATTAACACATTCCTAACTTCACATATTTCTCTTTTTTTCTCTTGGTAAAAACATAGAAGTTCTACTATTAGCAAATTTCAATTATACAATACAGTATTATCAGCTATAGTCATGATGTTTTACAATGAATATTTCCTTATTATGATCAATACCTAACTTAAGATTAATCGAGTATCTGTAAATATGTCACAGTTCATCTACATTTTCTTTTCCATGAGAAAAAGCTGTTCATTTCTTTGAGGATCCATTGCTTATAAGATGCACCTATACTCATTAATTTTAATGTGCGTGTTTAAGTTGTCAATTTGTTTTTCTTTTGATTGATTTGAAATTATTTCTAAGTTAACTATTCAAATCATTCAAAACAGGTGAATTAACTCCATTCAGAATATATTATTGTTTGCAAATTATTTAAAAAAAATATAAGAATATAATATGATACTCAAGTCTACATATATAAGCAACTGGTACCATAAAGAAAAGTTATGTTCAGTTAAGAGGACTAGAATTGAGCTTTCTTGAGAAAGGCAACTCCTGTTGAGGTAGCAGCTGATTCCAAGGTTCACAAGAGTGGAGCTCCACAGCACAGAGAGGAAACGACAGCCTGTGAGGAGTTAGACAAAACAGCCTGACCCAGAGAGAGAGAGGCAGGTCTCCCCAGTGAGGAAGCAGGACCACTCAGTACTGTGAGAGCTAAAATTAGGATTTTTAAATTGAAAAAATATAATATAAAATCAAAGAAGGCGGTAATTTAGAGGTAAAATTTGTGATAAAAGTTATGACAGGAAAGAGCAGAAAGGCTGTAGCCTGGAAAAGAAAGGTAGTGACATTGTTTAAGAGAAACAAAATCATTACTAGTTTAATGAAACACCAAGTTTACAAGGACGTGATTTTAAAACACAGCCTATTCAACTATTGGTTTTTACCAGGACATGGTAGATTCTAAAGTAACTTTAAGAATTTCTCTGGTTTCGGTTAGGAATTACTTTGTCAGTAAAGAAATTTTTAAAAGGTATTTACAGTATAAATAACTTGACATTTATAAAAATGCTTATATCACAAACAGGCAGAAGTATCAGAGCTTCCATTGTGAAGTTTGTGCATCTGAAATTTGTCATATTCAACAGAAAGTGTCTGCAAGTATACTTTTTCAAATAAATGTCCTGAAATATCGGTCTTGTTATTTCTCAGAGAGGTATGTAAACTCCAGTAAAACCTGTTTACCAGTTTAATACCTTTTTTTATGATAGCATAACTATATGCAACTTTGATTTATGAAAAGGAAATCTCAAGTTCTTAACTTCTGAAATGAGTTTTCTTCACCAGCAAAAGTGCCTAAAGTGAAAGAAGTAAAAATATGGATTAATATGATATGAAAATTAGAATTTGAAATGAATATTTTAGGAGTAAAAGCTTCTTATTTTCTTATTTTTTATGTCACATGGAATGATTGCATATTTTTCTATGAAAAGAGACTGGTTATTTCTCCCTATCCCCACCCTATATCATGCCCCTCCAACTTTGGTTATTTTGTTTTTGTTTTTGTTTTTGTTTTGTTTTGTTTTGTCAATGTACTGAACTCGTTTTACAGCTATACTGGTCTTGCTAATGACATTCAAAAACTAACGACACACATAGTGATGCTGGAAGCTCTAGGATGTCCAAATGACGAATATCTTAATTTTCTTATTTATAATCACAGCAACTTTTTGTGTCAGAAAATCAACACACCATTTTCCTATACATTGAGCCTTGGGGTACAGATAATTGTTAGTTATTTGTTTAACGTGAATGACAGATACAGATTTCTAATTTATATTCTGGAATGTCTCATTTTTAGTAACACTAATTTTAATATATGAAAACAAAGAGGGGTAAAATATTTATTTCTACAGTCCATCTTGAACTTTGGGAAAATGGAATCTCCCTAGACACCAGGGACCCCTGTAAATGCCGCAATAGGAACTTTCCTGGGGTCTTTCCAAAGCAATAACAAAAAGGTATTCCAGGATCAAGAGGGAAAACTGGGAAACATATTCCTTTCACATAGGCACATTGCAGAGTCCTATTCCCTTCTATATCCTCAACACATTCTTTACACCAGGCATACTTCATAAAAGCATATGTAGGCACCATTCAGTACTTATCTTTTATTCAAGTATTAACAAAAATTGGTTGTTATGCACCATTCAGTACTTATCTTTTATTCAAGTATTAACAAAAATTGGTTGTATCACATACACGTGCTCCAACCTGCTTCTGTTATGTGGAGAGGGGAAATGGGAAATAGATTTTTATTTTGCTCTAATTTAAAGCAGATCAGAAAATATTATAGCATTCAAGCCTTCATTTTCAAATATCATCACTAATATTCAAAGTAACTAAAATGCCAAGTTAAAAAAATGTTTCACATACACCCATGCCATTTTCAATTATTGAATAAAATGCCCTTTGACTGTCATTTTAATAGGATGCCTTATGCAAATCCACAAAACTTATGAAACTATAGGAGAAAAATATATATGAGAACATTCCTGTAACCTTCCTGATGCAGAAAGTTTCGTTTTCAAAGGGTATCATTCCTATATTTTTACATAGCTCAGTTATAATTTGCAAATTTTTAAATCATATTGCTATAATAGCTAAGCTGCATTTAGTGCTTCTTCTATGCCAGGCACTATGCTGGCATTTTCATGGTTTCACTTATATAATGCTTATAAAAGCTAGCCAAATTATTATCATCTATTACAGATGAAGAAACCGGAATGGGAAATTAAATAACTTGTCAAGGTTATATAGCTTATAAGTGATATCATCAGGAATAAAATCCAGGTCTGGCTGACTCAAATTCCAAGTTCTTAATCATTTTGTTCCTACAATGCAGTTCATAAGATATTTTATAAGTACTTATTGAGTATCCTTTTGTAGTGTCAATTCAAACTAACAATCTTCCCACTTTGTAAAACTCAATGCTAAATTAACAATTTAGGGGCAAGTACAGATATGTGAGAGACAAAACATTAATATCTATCCAACACATATTTATCTTTTCTTATTTATTGATGTAACATGATTTCATTGAGGATGGCAATGTGCCTATGTGAAAGGAATACATTTCCCAGTTTTCCTTATGATTAGTTGTGGTTAATTTAGAAACAATTTTAAATCAAGAGATGTAAGTAGAAGTACTTAAATAGGATTCTAGAGTGGCTTTTTAAAGGGGATTATCTCATCTCACACACACTGTTTTAATCCTTGTCTCTTCTCCTTCATCTATCTTGAAACAAAGAAATGATTTTCAGATACCTGGCAGCCTTTTTGAGATAATGAGAATGAAAGTCAGACCATAAATATGTAAGAGCTTAAAGAACTTGACTGTTTGTGGGTTTCTTTGTTTATAAGAAATAATAAACTTTTATTTTAACACACTTGAAGTTTCGGGTGTCTCTTAACAGTAACTGAATGGAATTCTTACCTGTATAGTATAAAAATTAGCTCTACAGAAAAATTGTTTTGCCTTATGTAAATCTGTTTCATCTTATTTTAATCCTTAGGCTCTTAGAAGGAAATTGTGTGGCCACAGATGTTACATTGTAAGTAAGTGTTGTACTTCTGCTGTATATACCTAAAGACTCATTTGATCTCAAAGTAAAATAATGAAAAAAAATGGCTTTAAAAAGAGTATTTTGGGGCACCTGGGTGACTCAGTGCTTAAACATCTGCTTTTGGCTCAGGTTATGAGATCCAGTCCTGCATCAGGCTCCCTGCAGGGAGCCTACTCCTCCCTCTGCCTATGCCTCTGTCTTCCTCTCTGTGTCTCTCATGAATGAATAAATAAAATTTTAAAAAAGAAAAAAAAGTGTATTTTGAAAATCAAACTGTTCTAATCTCATCAATGTTTCAATTATATAGTCATTTGAACTGATTCCAATATAATTTTTAAAATTTTACATTTCATACCTCTAAAATAAAGGATGTATTTTTTGAATAAAATATTAAGCAACTCCAGGGTCCCTGGGTAGCTTAGTCAGTTGAATGTCCAACCCTTGGTTTGGGCTCATGTCACAATCTTGAGGTCCTGGGGTTGAGCCCTCCACGGTGCTCTGTGCCCAGTGTGGAGTCCTCTTCAAATTCTTTCAACTTCTACCTCGCCCTAGACCTCTGCCTCTCCTCACTCACACACACACACACACTCTCTCTCTCTCTCTCAAATAAATAAATAAATAAATAAATAAATAAATAAATAAATAAAATCTTTAAAAGAAATCAAGCAACCCCAAAATCATATCCAAGTGATCAAATAAAAACATGGTAAAAGTTAATATTATGTATGAAAATGTTGAAGGAAGAAAGGAAGTGAAGAACAAAACCAAAAAAAGAATACACAATTCACTGTACAAAAAATGAAATTTATTTCTTTCAATGGCAAAGATAAAACCAGCACCATGATATACTCAGTTTTAGTTCTATTAGTATATTTTATAATATTTGGAGAAATAAAATGAGATTGTCCTATTTCTTTTTTTTTAATTTTTATTTATTTTATGATAGTCACACAGAGAGAGAGAAAGAGGCAGAGACATAGGCAGAGGGAGGAGCAGGCTCCATGCACCGGGAGCCCAACGTGGGATTCGATCCGGGGTCTCCAGAATCACACCCTGGGCCAAAGGCAGGCGCCAAACCGCTGCGCCACCCAGGGATCCCGAGATTGTCCTATTTCAATTTTTACTATTTTATTAAAAATATTCTATTTCTTGCACAAAACAGAGGCAAGGTGAGCTTTTGTACATTGAAATTAATTCTGAAAAGGGGTCACACAGTTTTGTATTTGTTCATTTTTCATGATTTTCATAAAAACCTTTAAAAATCAAAGCTTTAAGAACAGTAGGAAATGACTTTCACAAATATAAAATAAAAATCTAATTGAAATATATATTCTAGAGAACAAAACTTTTAAATCTATTTCCTTTTTCTCTTTTAAATCTATTTTCTTATAAAAGAGAGTAAATATGTTGATGATTCTGTAAGATACATGTGTGTGAGCCTAAGGAGATATGGGGAGGGAGAAGAATATTATAAAAATCTTGAAATGGGAGGAGTGAATATCAACCATTCTTATATAATACACTTACCAGTAGAAGAGTTTATCATCTACACAGAGGCTTTCAGTTCTGGTTTTCCCTGTGGTCTGATTGTCTTTTTTCTTTATCACCATCAAAGAATTAGATGCTTATCAACAATGAAGTTTCAGAAGGTGGCCCCCCATGGACATCCAATTACTTTCTTCTTCTGTAGTCAGCTCCTGGGAGATGGAAAATGATTGACAGATGACTCTGGGGTATAATCCTCCAGGCTCAGTGGTGTGCATCCAGATTGAATCTCAATGTTGAGACTTCTCCAAGACTCTTCCAAGGACACCCTGGGGGACCCTAATTGAACTCCAGGGGACTGAACTTAATTCATTTCCAATCCTTAATCACTCACAGCCTAGTGAAACCTCTTTGTGCCCAGAAACAGCTTGAAGTTGTAGAAAGAATGAACAGGAGCCAAGCTAGAAGATCTAGGCTCCTAGTGTATCTAACCATATCCGTTTTTCTAGGCACATAAGAGCTTCATGCTTTTGACATGAAGTGGATAGTGCCACTGCCTCTGCCTGGAGTGTTCTTCCTTTCCTAATTTTATTTCTCTATAACATTCTGCATTCCTTTGAAATCTAATTCTAAAGTCTCCTTTCTTAAAAAAAAAATCTTTCCTAGGCTCTCACATCATCCTCTGAATTCTGCACCATTTGGTTGGCCTCTCCCATTGGCAATTATATTAGTTTTTTATAGTAGGTGTTTGTATATTTATTGTGGCTACTTAATGACAAGGAAAGCCTATATTTTTATTCTCTTATGTATCCTTTCTTTTATATTTAAGAATTGCACAGCATTTGTTATATGATTGAAAGTATCTTGGCCCAAGTTGCAAAACTCCTTTATGTCTACTTCCTTCTATACAAAATGTGAATAACAAATTATGCTCTAGGGAAAATTGTTATTGGGATAATCAAACACAAATGTGTTTTAGAAAGCACATAGTTTGAAGCTCTATATAAATATCAATTGTTAAAAAGTAATGTGTTTGGGAATCACACATAGTATATTCTACAACACTTCTGTGGGTTTTGTAAAATGAGCTGCATGAAGTCAGAAAAAAGGGGCCCCGGAGATTAGCAACCAGCCTTGATTATTTGTAACTTATAAAATGGGATTTACTATTTGCTGGGAGTTGTAGAAATTCCTCCTGAGTCTGATTCACTCTGTCTTCAAATGTCTAGAAAACACAGATATACCAGGCTTACAGGAGCACAGCACAAGTATTTCCCATTCCAGCTACATTTTAGCTTCTGGAAATGGCTCTGAGAGTGAAATTAGCATACGGCCAATTTGCTGGATGCCCAGAGGTTCCTGGATCATGCTGATACATCTTTATCTACTCATTAAGATTATGGCCTAAAATTTGCTTTTTTTACTTTATGCCTGTTACTCTTGAAGCATTATAGATAAACAGTACATTCATATTATGCTTCACTTTCTCCTCTATGAAATGGATTAATTAACACTAAACTAAAAAATATATTGAGTAAACATGTCAACTTACACCCAATTATATGTAATGTGTCAGGAAGTAGGAAATGATCTTCTCATTACATATACCTATAAAGCTTTCTAAAAGATTTTTGTTATTACTAGGGCAACATTTAAACCAGCATATAGATGATTGATACACAGTTTATTTGCTTTTATTGTATTTACGTATTAATAAGGTCTCTTTCAGAAAAATGTAATATGTATATACTCCTTAATGTATATATATTCTGACATCAACTTGTTGAACAAACTCTTCTTGATGTGATCTGACTGAAACAAAATTTTGTCTTTCATTTCCCACTTAAAAAATCTATTTAATGGGGACCATCTTCCTTGCTTGCAGATAAAACTTTGGCAGGTCTCAGGGATTCTCTACTTATTTTGTTAGCCTCAAGAAACTGGTAGGTTACAGGAACATTCTCAATCAAAGATTAAAATGTTCAGTCTTGTGCAATAATTAGAACTCTGAACCTGATTTACCATCATTTATCCTCCTCCACCTTCCAGTTCTACATAACACTTAATGGTGCATCCAGTATTGTAGCCACTTGGTTAGGGAGATGATCCACTGCTCTTCTCTTTTGTTGTGCTGGTGTTTTCTTAGAAACTTCAGAAGCTTCCCTTGTGGGTAAAACATTGGTGATACCTCTCCTTTGACTTATAACTCTTGCTCCTGCTCTTCACATTCCCACTCCATACTCTCAGTTTCATCCTCTCTTTGAGTTAATTCCTTTGAATCTTTGGAATTATGATAATATTTTTCATAATTTTAAAAAAAATGAAGAGGAAAGGGGAACATACAAGTATGAGGAAGGGATAGGAGAAGGAAATGGAAGTTTACTACTGAGGTGAAGAAATAATAAGTTGAGTTTATTCAGATATCGTCATTGTGAAGATTGCTCAATGAGGACTTAGGGAAAGAAGTCTCTAGAGTCTGGAACGGTAATTACCATTCAAGAAGGAGAGACACAATTTAGGGAAGTATCACTTGACTGGGATGTGTTGGGAATCTGAGAGCACAGGCTTAGAAACATCAGAAAGACTAGCAACTACTTTCAATCTTTTAAGGCAGATGACAAGACTTAGTCAATTGTGGGTACACAGGACAAGTCTCCACTGAGGTAGGATGTGAAGGCCTAAGGAACACGAGATCCTGGAAAATAAATATCAGCATGGGGATAAAAAGGACAATCTGGGACACTGCTGGAGACAAAGAAATGCTGAGAAATAGCCTGTAATTCAAAGTAGGGTAAATATAGAGACAAAGTTTGCATGGAGAGTTTACTGTTATTTGTAAAATTCAGAGAGTCCTAAGGTAAAGCTTTACTGTTCAGTTTACTCTGGGGTGGGAATATGAGGTGTGAGGTAGAGATTTAAAAGGGAAATTAAAAAAATACAATATATATGATACAATGTTGACATAAATCTTATGTACATATTTTAATATTTCTACCATATGTATACATTATATATAATATATCATATAAATATAATAATATATAATAATAAAATATATGATATATAATATTATACTATTACATACAATTATATATATATATATATAATATACTTGTGAGCATGGGGACCAGGAAAGAGAAATATAATGAAAGTAGACTTAGTTAATATACTCAAAACTCTGCAACTGTGCAATTGTATTTCAGATTGCAAACTCATGGAAGGAAGGTGGCTTGGATAGGTAGTAGATCTCCTTATCCTTGGATTTTGAGAGTTTATAAGCTGCTTAAAAGAAACTAAGTCTAAGATAAGTATGAGTTCAAATATGCTGGACAATGGACAACAATAGCAAACCTTAAACAAGTAAACTTTTCTTTTCCCTTTTTAAAACTTCTATCATAATTCATAAATAACATTATTAGTTGTTTAGACTAATTACAGTGAAGGAGAAAGAGTTAAAATGACTAGCCTATGATCTTTCCTTTCTTGGCTCCCAAAGACTTTTCCTCAGAAAAAGAACAGAAGGTGGTGACACAGCCTAATCTCTTTTTAAACGTGGTAACTGGACCTCTGGGTAAGTAAATGGATTAATGATATTTGTGGGGAGTAGAATTATTCCTATGAAATGTTCTTAATATTTTGCCTCTTGGTTAGAATTGCAATTGGTAAACAGAACCTGTAAATTTATGAGGCATAGCTCTTTGGAGAATTTTGCATTAACCATATACTCTTTGAAGTATAATGTTACAATATTTTATAAATTAAATACTCCCTGATGTATGAGAAGAGCAATAAAATATATTAGAGAGCTCACCCATTACTCTGGGCCATAGGACACATGTTCAATGTGGGAAGGAAGGATTTAGGGTGTCACACATAAAATCTTAGACCTTTGCCAGTTTTGCCCATGCCTTTGGAATAAAGCTTGATACTGGGAAAGATTTCTGATGTCTGATAATCTGATTGGACAGTATGATATATTTATGTCCACTCACATTGGTGCTATGATCAGTATTGTCCTTCAGTCCAATGAATTGAAACGTTTTAGTAGGAAAAATGACAGGGTGGAAAAATAGAGTGATGATAAGCCACTTAATGGTTGTTATTCAAAATGAATTAGTAAAAGATTTAAAACAAATTATTTGGGGGTAAATCTTACCAATAAAATTTGGAGCAAATAGAAATCTACTAAGTTAAACAGTCTCAGTAGATTAATAGTAAACACAAGGCCCCCCCAAAAAAAGGGGTAGCAAAAATTGTATTCATTTGCTATTATTAGAAGCTCCAGTAAAAATGTAGATCAGCATTGTCCAACAGAAATATAATGTAAGCCACAAATGCATTTAAAATGTAGTGATTACATTTTTCAGGGCACCTGGGTGGCTCAGTTGCTAAAGCATCTGCCTTCAGTTTAGGTCATGATTCTGAAGTCCTAGATTGAGCCCCACATCAAGCTCCCTGCTGAGCAGGGAGACTGCTTCTCCCCCTGCCCCTCACCCAGCTCTTGCTCTCTTTCTTTTGCTTTCTCTCAAATAAGTAAATAAAATTTTTAATAAAAAATAAAATGTTGTATTAATCACATTTTAAAAGTAAAAAGAAACAGGTGAAATTAATTTTAGGAGATCCCTGGGTGGCTCAGCAGTTTAGTGCCTGCCTTTGGCCCAGGGCGGGATCCTGGAGTCCCGGGATGGAGTCCCGTGACGGGCTCCCGGTATGGAGCCTGCTTCTCCCTCTGCCTGTGTCTCTGCCTCTCTCTCTCTCTCTCTCTCTCTGTGTGTGTGTCTATCATGAATAAATAAATAAATAAATAAATAAATAAATAAATAAATAAATAAATAAATAAATCTTTAAAAAATAATTTTAATGATATATTCAACTCAATATATTCAAACGATTATCACTTCACTACATAATATAAAAATCATATTCTTTCATATTAATTGTTTATACTAACACTTTGCAATATGGATTGTATTTTATACTTACAGTGTATCTCTATCTGGAGTAGCCCCATTTCCAGTGCTCAAAAGCCAGCCATGGCTAGTGGTAAGTGTATAGGATAGAGCAAGCCTAAACATTTGAAGAAGAAAAGAGAAAGAGAGATAAAAGTAAAACTAAAGACTAGTTTTTTGTATCATTGAAAAATCATGGTATGCTTCTTTTGCTTTCTGAGAGGTTTATATTCACCTGAAAATTAAAGCAAATAAGGCTATCGATGACCCAAAGGACTGTACAGGTAGCTGAGACCAAATTCAGGTGATTATTAAATGTTGAATGCGTTCTGTTAAACAACACATACACTTTTAGAAAAAAAAAATGCCAACAGATGCCTATTGAACCACTAATGGCATGAACTCATAGGTTTAATGATCAGGGGGGTCATTTGCTAAATTTAGATGCAACTGAGTAAAAGGAATTACTTGGGTTGAGGATAAATTCTTAAGTGGCAGCAAACTTCTGTGAGTAAATGCTTCCAGATGGCAAATCAGCTGATCAAATGCAATAGGTTAGCTGGTACTGGACAGACTTACCTTAGAAGGGTAGCATTCTATTGCTCCATCTCGCACCCAAACTGTATATTCCTTCTTAAGGTGCTGGAATGCTATTTGTATAGATAGCTACTTTTTTAAAAAATTAATTTCAGTATAGTTAACATACAGTGTCATATTAATTTAAGCTGTACAAAATAGTGATTCCACAATTCCATTCACCCACTAGTGCTCATGATGACAAGAATACTCTTAATCCTCATCACTTATTTTACTCATCCACCCACCCACCTTCCCTCTGGTAGCCATCAGTTTGTTCTCTATAGTTAAGATTGTGTTTCATGGTTTCTTTCTCTCTCTTCTTTTTCATCGCTCATTTGTTTGATTTCTTAAATTTCATGATTGAGTGAAATCACAGTATTTGTCTTTCTCTGAGTTATTTCGCTTAGCATTATACTCTCTAGCTACATCCATGTTGTTGCAAATAACAAGATTTTATTCTGTTTTGTGGCTGAATAATATTTCATTATATATATAAGTTGAAATAATATTTCATTATACATATAAGCTATATATATAATTATATATATATAAGCTTTTTTATCCATTCATCTGTCAGAGAATGCTTGAACTGCTTCCATAGTTTGGTTATTGTAAATAATGCTGCTATAAACATAGAGGAGCATATAACCCTTTTAATTAATGTGTTTTTGTATTTTGGGAGTAAATATCCAGTAGCGGGATCACTGTCTTCCACAGTGGCTGGACCAGTTTGCATTCCCACCAACAGTGTACAAGGGTTCCTTTTTCTCTACATCCTCACCAACACTGATTTTTTCTTGTTTTTGCTTTTAACCATCTAATAGGGATGACGTGATATCTCCTTTTAGTTTTAATTTGCATTTCCCGGATGATGAGTGCTGTTGAACATCTTTTCATGTGTCTGTTTGCCATTTGGATGTCTTTGGAGAAATGTCTGTTCATGCCTCTGCCCACTTTTAAATGAATTATTTGTTTTTGGAGTGTTGGGTTTTAAAAGTTCATTATATATTTTGGATACTAATCCCTTATCAGACATGTCATCTGCAAATATCTTTCCCCATTTCATAGGTTACCTTTTAGTATTGTTTATGGTTTCCTTTGTATACAGAAGCTTTATATTTGATGTAGTCTCAATATTTTACTTTTGTTTTTGTTTTCCTTACCTCAGGATACCTATCTAGGAAAAAGTTGCTATAGCAGATATCAGAGACACTACTTACTGCCTGAGCTTTCTTCTACAATTTTTATGGTTTCAGGTCTCACATTAGGTCCATAATCATTTTTGAGTTTGTAAGAAAGTGGTCCAGCTTCATTCTTTTGCATGTAGCTGACCAGTTTTCCCACTCCATTTGTTGAAGAGACTTTTTTCCTGTTTTATATTCATTCCTCATTTGTTGAAGATTAATTGGCCATATAATTGTGGGTTTATTTCTGAGTTTTCTATTCTGTACCATTGATCTATGTGCCTATTTTTATGTCAGGACCATACTGTTTTAATTACTATAGCTTTATAATGTAACTTGAAATCTAGAATTGTGATATCTCCAATTTTGTTCTTTTTCAAGGTTGCTTTGGCTATTTGGGGTTTCTTGTGGTTCTATACAAATTTCAGAATTGTTTGTTCTATTCTGTGGAAAATGCTGTGGCATTTTGATAGGGATTGCATTAAATGTGTAGATTACTTTGGATAGTATGAACATTTTAACAATATTTGTTCTTCCAATCTGTGAGCATAGAATATCTTCCCATTTCTTTGAGTTATCTTCAGTTTCTTTCATCAGTGTTTTATAACTTTCAGAGTATAAGTCTTTCACCTCTTCGGTTAGGTTATTCCTAGGTATCTTATTGTTTTTGGTGCAAATATAAATGGAATTATTTCCTTAATTTCTCCTTCTGTTGCTTCATTATTTGTGTATACAAATGCAACATTTTGTGCACATTGATACTGTATCTTGTGATTTTGTTTAATTTATTTATTGGTTCAGTAGTTTTTTGGTGAAGTCTTTAGGGTTTTCTATATTGTGTCATGGGCAAATAGTGAAAGTTTTATTTCTTTCTTGCCAATTTGGATGACTTTTATTTCTTTTTGTTGTCTGATTGCTGTGGCTAGAACTTCCAGTACAATGTTGAATAAAAGTGGTGAGAGTTGACATCCTTGTCTTGTTCCTGATCTTTTGTGGAAAAGATCTCAATATTTTCACATTGAATATGATGTTTGCCATGGGTTTTACTAGGTTGATGTATGTTCCCTCTAAACCCATTTTGTTGAAGGCCTTTAATCATGAATTGATGGTGTACCTTGTTAAGTGCTTTTTCTCTGTCTATTGAAATGATCATATGTTTTTTATCCTTCCTCTTATTGATGTGTTGTATCACATTGATTAATTTGAAAATATTAAATCACCCTTGCATCCAGGGAATAAATCCCGCTAGATCCTGGTATATGATTTTTTAATATATTGTTGGATTCAGTTTGCTAATATTTTGTTGATGATTTTTCCATCCATATTAACAGAGATATTGGTCTATATATCTCTTATTTTGATGCCTTTATTTGGTTTAGGTATCAGGGTCATACTGTCTTCATACAATGAATTTTGAAGTTTTACTTCTATTTTTTTGGAATAATTTGAGAAGAATAGGCATTAACTCTTCTTTAAATGCTTGGTAAAATTCACCTGTGAAGCCATCTGGTCATGGACTTTTGTTTGTTGGGAGTTTTTTGATTACTGATTCAATCTCATTGCTGGTAATTAGTCTATTTAGATTTTCTATTTCTTTCTGCTTCGGTTTTGGTAGGTTATTTATTTCTACGAATTTATTCATTTCTTCTAGTTTGTCCCATTTGTTGGCATATAGTTATTCATAATATGGTCTTACAGTTGTTTTTATTTCTGTAGTGTTGGTTGTTATTTATCCTTTATCATTTGTAATTTTGTTTATTTGAGTCATGTTTCTCTTCTTCCTTTCTCTCTCTTTCTTTCCTTCCTTCTTTCTCCCCCCTACCCCATATCTCTCTCTCTCTCTCTGATGAGTCTGGCTAGACGTTTCTTGGTCTTTTCAAAGAACTAGGTCCTGTTTTCATTAATCTGTTCCTTTGTTGTTGTTGTTTTTAGTTTCTAAAGCATTTATTTTTGCTCTAATTCTTATTATTTCCTTCCTTCTGCTGGCTTTAGGTTTGTTTAGTGTTCTTTTTCTAGCTCCTTGAGGTTAGGTTGTTTATTTGAGATTATTCTTGCTTCTTGAGGTAGGCCTGTATTGCTATAAACTTCCCTCTTAGAAAAGTTTTTGTTGCATCCTAAGTGTTTTTGGACCATTGTCTTTTCATTTTCATTTGTTTCCATGTACTTTTTGATTTCTTCTTTGATTTCTTAGTTGACACAAAATTTAGTAGCATGTTTTTGTGTGGTCTTTCTGCATTTTTCTTGTGGTTGATTTCATTTTCATAGTGTTCAGAAATGGTGCATGGTATGACTTTGATCTTTCTGAATTTGTTGAAGCTTGTTTTGTGGCCTACTCTGTGATCTGGACTGGAGAATGTTCCATGTGCTCTTGAAAAGAATGTGTATTTTCCTATTTTAGGATGGAATATCCTGAATATATCTGTTAAATCCATCTGATTCAGTGTGCCATTCAAGGCCACTGTCTCCTTGTTGAATTATTTGTCCATTGATATAAATGTGGTGTTATAGTCCCTCCACTTCCAGTCTCTTTCTATAGACTCTGTTTTAAGGTCTGTTTTGTCTAATGTATGTATTGCTATATTGGCTTTCTTCTGACAAAATTTATGTGGTAAATGTTTCTCCATCACTTCACTTTCAATCTGTGGGTGACTTTAGGTCTGAAATGAATGTCTTGTAGGCAGCAGATAGATGGGTCTTGGTGTTTTGTTTGTTTGTTTGTTTGTTTTGTTTTTTTATATGTATTTTTTTATTGGAGTTCTATTTGCCATCATATTGTGTGACACCCAGTGCTCATCCCGACAAGTGCCCCCCTAAGTGCCCATCACCCAGTTACCCCAACCCCCCGCCCACCTCCTTTTCCACTACCCCTTGTTCATTTCCCAAAGTTAGGAGTCTCTCATGTTTTGTCACCCTCACTGATATTTTCACTCCTTTCCCTTTATTCTCTTTCATTAATTTTTAGATTGTCCAAATGAATGAGACCATATAATGTTTGTCCTTCTCCGATTGACTTATTTCACTCAGCATAATACCCTCCAGTTTCATCCATGTTGAAGCAAATGGTGGGTATTTGTCGTTTCTAATGGCTGAGTAATATTCCATTGTATACATATACAACATCTTCTTTATCCATTCATCTTTCGATGGACACCGAGGCTTCTTCCACTGTTTGGCTATTGTGGACATTGCCGTTATAAACATTGGGGTGCAGGTGTTCTGGCGTTTCACTGCATCTGTATCTTTGGGGTAAATCCCCAGAAGTGCAATTGCTGGGTCATAGGGTAGCTCTATTTTTAACTCTTTGAGGAACCTCCACACAGTTTTCCAGAGTGGCTGTACCAGTTCACATTCCCACCAACAGTGCAAGAGGGTTCCCCCTTATCCACATCCTCTCCAGCATTTGCTGTTTCCTGTCTTGTTAATTTTCACCATTCTCACTGGTGTTAGGTGGTATCTCATTGTGGTTTTGATTTGTATTTCCCTGATTGCGAGTGATGCAGAGCATCTTCTCATGTGCTTTTGGCCATGTCTATGTCTTCCTCTGTGAGATTTCTGTTCATGTCTTTTGCCCATTTAATGATGGATTGTTTGTTTCTTTGCTGTTAACAATATTAACTATTAATTAACAATATTAATTCTTCCAATCCATGAGCATGGAATATTTTTCCATCTCTTTGTGTCTTCCTCAATTTCTTCTAGTAGTGATCTGTATATTAATGCCCCGAATGCAGGAGCTGCCAAGTATATCAATCAATTAATAACCAAAGTTAAGACATACTTAGATAATGATACACTTATACTTGGAGACTTGAACATGGTGCTTTCTACAATTGATAGATATTCTAAGGACAACATCTCCAAAGAAACAAGAGCTTTAAATGATATACTGGACCAGATGGATTTCACAGATATTTACAGAACTTTACATCCAAATGCAACTGAATACATGTTCTTCTCAAGTGCACATGGAACTTTCTCCAGAATAGACCACATACTGGGTCAAAAATCAGGCCTTAACTGATACCAAAAGATTGGGATCATCCTCTGCATCTTTTCAGACCATAATGCTTTGAAACTAGAACTAAACCACAAGAAGAAGTTTGGAAGGATTTTGAACACGTGGAGGTTAAAGACCATCCTGCTAAAAGATGAAAGGATTAACCAGGAAATTAGAGAAGAATTAAAAAGATTCATGGAAACTAATGAGAATGAAGATACAACCATTCAAAATCTTTGGGATACAGCAAGAACAGTCCTGAGGGGGAAATACATCACAATACAAGCATGCATCCAAAAAGTGGAAGGACTAAAATATAAAAGCTAACCTTGCACCTAAAGGAGCTGGAGAAGGAACAGCAAATAAAACCTTCACCCAGCAAAAGAAGACAGTTAATAAAGATTCAAGCAGAACTCAATGAAATAGAGAGCAGAAGAAATGTGTAACAGATCAACAAAACCAGGAGTTGGTTCTTTGAAAGAATTAATAAGATAGATAAACTATTAGCCAGCCTTATTAAAAAGAAGAGAGAAAAGACTCAAATTAATAAAATCATGAATGAAAAAGGAAAGATCACCACCAATACCAAGGAAATACAAATGATTTAAAAAACTTACTATGAGCAGGTATGTGCCAATAAATTAGGCAATCTAGAAGAAATGAATGCATTTCTGGAAAGCCACAAACTACAAAAACTGGAACAGGAAGAAATAGAAAACCTGAACAGGCTGATAACCAGGGGGGAAATTGAAGCAGTCATCAAAAACCTCCCAAGACACAAAAGTCCAGGGCCAGATGGCTTCCCAGGGAAATTCTATCAAATGTTTAAAGAAGAAACCATATCTATTCTACTAAAGCTGTTCAGAAAGATAGAAAGAGATGGAGTACTTCCAAACTCGTTCTATGAGGCCAGCATCACCTTAATTCCAAAACCAGACAAAGACCCCACCAAAAAGGAGAATTATAGACCAATATCCCTGATGAACACAGATGAAAAATTCTCAACAAGATGCTAGCCAATAGGATCCAACAGTACTTTAAGAAGATTATTCATCATGCCCAAGTGGGATTTATCCCCGGGATGCAAGGCTGGTTCAACACTCATAAAGTAATCAATGTGATAGATCAAATCAACAAGAGAGAAAACAAGAACCATAGGATCCTCTCAATAGATGCAGAGAAAGCACTTGACAAAATACAACATCCATTCCTGATCTAAACTCTTCAGAGTGTAGGGATAGAGGGAACATTCCTCAGCATCTTAAAAGCCATCTACAAAATGCCCACAGCAAATATCATTCTCAATGGGGAAACACTGGGAGCCTTTCCCCTAAGATCAGGAACATGACAGGGATATCCACTCTCACCACTGCTCTTCAACATAGTATTAGAAGTCATAGCCTCAGCAAGCAGACAACAAAAAGAAATAAAAGACATTCAAATTGGCAAAGAGAAAGTCAAACTCTCCCTCTTTGGAGATGACATAATACTGTACATAGAAAACCCAAAGGCTCCACCCCAAGATTACTAGAACTCATACTGGAATTTGGCAATGTGGCAGGATACAAAAATCAATGCCCAGAAGTCAGTGGCATTTCTATACACTAACCATGAGACTGAAGAAAGAGAAATTAAGGAGTCAATCCCATTTTTTAATCCATTCTGTCACGTATGTCTTTTGATTGGAGCATTTAGTCCATTTACAATCAAAGCGATTATCAATAGATATGTATTAATTGCCATTTTGTTATTTGTTTTATAGTTGTATTTGTAGTTTTTCTCTGAACCTTTTTTCTCTTTCCCTCTTTCGTAGTTTGCTGGTTTTCTTTTATGATATAATTGGATTCCTTTGTTTTTTATAAATCTATAACTGTTTTTTGATTTGTCATTACCACTGGTTTATATATAACATCTTTTGTACATAGCAATATATATTAAGCTGAAGGTCTCTTAATTTTGAACTCATTCTTTAAGCTTCTCCCCACCACATTTCAGATATTTGGCAGATACTTTCCTTTTTGATGATTAGAGAGATACACTAATTTAATGCTATTATTATGTTAACACATTGACACATATATAAGCTATACAGGGAATGGTTAGATTGCCCAGTCTTTAAATGTATTGTACAGAACCTTGTCCTTAGAAACTCAGTGTCTATAAAAATTTGTACTATGATATGTGATATATGTTTATGTCCACAAACCAGTTGAAATCCAAAATTAACTAAAGAATAACTTTTAGTCTCCTTTCTTGATAACAGAAATGAATGGTGCTTGGAAAATGTGACTGTTAAGCAGGAACAGCATTGCAATTTTAACTGAAATGTGGTATGTTCAACATTACTTTAATCTCTCTCATTTACATAGTGTATCAAAAGATTTGCATGTACACTGGTAGAATTAAATAAAAAGCTGACTATCTCAATGATGATCCAAGTGATAAGAAAATATTTTTGGAAACTTCGTAGCAGTTTATATGAAGTTCTGATTTTATACCTATGTAGAAATACATATAGAAATGGATCAGGTAGGAAATGTGAACTTGGCTGTAGAAAATTAGAGATGAAAATAAGTGTCTCCACCAACACCTATAAATAGGTTCAAATAACTGTGAATGCTGGAAGAAAAAGAGTAAAAAATTGCTGGTCAAAGAACGTCAAAAGATCTATGGTGTGATATGGTTATAAATACCATTCTTATATTTTTTAAATTTTTTTCTTTCAAGTTTTTATGTAAATTAGTTAAAATACAGTGCAATATTAGTTTCAGGCATAAGATTTAGCAATTCATCACTTACATACAACACCTAGTACATAACACAAGTGCTTCCTTAATGCCTATCACCATTTAACTCATCTTCTTGCCTACCTCCCCTCCAGTTACCCTCAGTTTGTCCTCTATAGCTAAGAGTCTGTTTTCTGGTGTGCCTCTCTCTTTTTCCCCCTTCCCATGTGTTCAACTGTTTTGTTTCTTAATTTCCACATATAAGTGAAATCATATGGTATTTGTCTTTCTCTGACTTATTTCACTTAGTATAATATACTCTAGTTCCACCCACACTATTGCAAATAGCAAGATTTCATTCTTTTTTATGACATTCTTTTTTATGTTTTATATATATATATATATATATATATATATATAACACATCTTTATATCCTTTCATCAGCCAATGGATGTTTGGGATCTTTCCAAAAACGGCTATTGTTGATACTGCTGCTATAAACATCAAGGTGCATGTATCCCTTCAAATCAGTATTTATGCATTCTTTGAGTAAATACCTAGGAGTACAATTAAATATCATACTTAATAATGAATTCTTATTCCCACTGGATGGTTCAGAGCCTGATGATCTTCTTGAATTTAGTGAACATATTATTTAGGATAAATTATTTCCCAAAATGTTGTTGAATATCTTAAGGAGATATTGACCAGGGTTATATGGTAGACTAGGCAGGAAAAAGTTATAACAGCCAGACTGTGATCAATTTCTTTCTTCTTTTTTTCTATTAATCACAAGGTGCCAATGGACCTTTGTTTTTCCCTTTTAACATCCTGTTCTGCAGCTTCCTTGGCCCTTTTTATCCAGATGCAAAGAGCCAGACATTAATATGGGTACAAAGACTGGCCAAGCTTTGAAGTTCTTCTCCTCCTCTGCAATGACTCTTGCTTCCTCCCTCTTATAGACAGTTGGCATGTGCATGCCTCTCTCAGCTCTGTGGCCAGTTTGAGTTCTTCAGCAAAGGTGTCTCCTTTGCTGGGACTGCGGGCTTTCTAGGGAAGAGGATGGGCTTGGAGTGGTACTCCTTCAGTCATTGCACATTGGCCTTCAGGGACTTTGTGGACTTTTTTCATCTTCTTGGATCCACTGAGAGCCCAGTGGTCCATACCACGTTCTTGTGGATGCCAGCCACCTGTCACTCTTCCTAGCTGAATCCCCTGCCAGCTCACACTTTGGTGTGATACCTAATAGTGGGACATCTCATGATCGGCCAGTTAGGTCCTGGTTGGAAGAGTGCAGGGCAATGGGGTTTGTCTGGACTTGCCAGGCCTTGTATCTGCATATCTTCTTTGTGGGCTGGTTGAACCATGTGGCCATGCATACCTGCTGGTTCTTGCGGAAGTGGGGCTTCAGGATCATGCCATTCTGGCTGGATGCTTAGGCTGCTGCCTATAGACTGGGGGCAGCAGAGAGGGGAGTGGGTCAGGGCCCAGCCTCCAGCAGATGTGGTGGCCTGCCCAGCCCAAAGCCCAGGCCCAGCCTTCTCCATGTGATTGATTCCTTCTATAATTAATGGATGAGGGGACATTTTGGAGGAAAAGAAAAAAAAAAAAAGCAGGTGACCTGGTATAATTTCCTTGTAAATATGATAACTGAATATCTGGGGAAATAGATTAATTATACTAGTCATTATCCCTGCAGTACTCTTAATGCTCCTGGATTAGGATTGCTAAGAAAAACAAATACAATTTATAGAGAATGTCACATAAATTATACTAAGTATCTGGGAAATAAGACATATATATTTCATAACATCTTGCTGTATGGGGTTTTTATAGAAACCTCTCCTAGTAGTCTATGTATAATGTGGAAAAGAAGGACCCATAGAGCCACATGGAATGATCTCTCCCTACCTTGTCTAGCCTCCTGATTACTCTATCTTTAAAATTATTAGTAAGGCTTGATACAGTGTAAATTCTCTTTTATGACTCTAGATTGGATTGTTTTGGATTCTAGAAACATTAATTTGCTGAAAAATAATATTTTAAGAAAAAATTGATGTGAGGATTCTAAGCAACTATTGCGTATGGTTTTTAAAATTGTTTCATTGTTTGTTTTTTTTTTCCAAGAGTGCTGGTATTATATTCTTATGTTTCTCTTTGTCCCTAAGAGAAAATTGGAGTTAAGGTAATTCAGTGGTAGAAAAGTCAGAGAGAACAAGCTCTCAAGGAGATGATAGGGCTGCTAATTGAGAGAAGAAAACTCCAAATATTGCCAGAGTGAAACCTCTCTGGCTTGCACTGAGCAGAATAAGAAAAGTGAGTGGGTCAGATGCTTTTATATATATTGTGGAACATTAATTTCACTGTGAAATCAATAGATCCAGTTGAAAATGTAAGAGGTTCCCATTGTCAAAGTTTATGAGGTAGGGACAAATTTGAAGCACTCCTTACTGGCATCATGCTATTATATAGTATCCACTGTGTAACCCTTATAGAGTGAGCTTGGATAGACAAATATATTGGCATAAATCAAGATGGAATCTAGGAGATTAAAATTTTATTCTGTAAAAAACGTGTGTTCTTAAAGTAAACTTAATTGTCCTCTTATGTTTCATTTCGGAGGTCTCTGTGGCTAAAATGTATATGACATTGTTCTGAGTGAATATGCATATTAGATCAATGAGAATAAAGTAAAACAGGAAAGTTTGAGTAAGATTATTCTGATACTCTACTCCTTTGACCTTCTTCCTTCACAGATATAACATTTCTGGCTGAAAACAGTATGACTTCTAAGCCCAGTGAGTTAAAAATAAAGAACAAAAAGTAGGAAAATTTTTGGCTTCTAGAGAGAGTAAGATTTCCCCTCCGTCCTTTGTTGGAAATACATGTCAGTTCAAGTGAATAGTAAATATTGGGCCACTGATAATATGGATATCTATCATTCTCTTCTCTCTCTTTGTAATATACCTGTACCTTCCAGTTTTACAATATGACACGATCTCAGACTGTCTTTTATTGTTTAGTAAGAAACCTCATCCCAGTGGAGATCTGAGGTATAGATGTGACTGGTTCTGCTGTGTATATCATTGCTTTCCTCCACCTTGATGTCTCACCTTGAGATTACTTTTCTTCTCTTCCATGTCAGTCTAGGGAGTCCAGATTCTGGGCACCCTGAGACCATTGAACCCATTTCTTCCAACTATACCCAGTGGCTACTCAGCATTGCTGACAAATTTAAAGTATCATGTCTCATTTTTTAAAATAGGAAGGCTTTTGTACACTTTTTCTGCATATATCTTTTGCAAATCTGTGACTGAAGTAGGCAAATGGTCAGGGATTTTGGTTTTCAGTATTTTAGTTTCCATCCAAGTATTATTTCATCCTGACTAACATCCATGTTGTGCTTTATTGCCACCTATGACTCCATCCATTTGGGTTTGCTAGGCAGTGCAGGGTGAAAAGGTGAAGCAGTATCTATATTTTTGCAAACATTACATCATATTATGAATATTTGGAAAAGTCAGGGTGTAGGCCCCTGATGTCATATTCCCTTTTATTCGTGGCACAAAAGGATTAATCAATGTAGGTACACCTGTTAGTTGGGAAAGGAGCCAGTATCATTGATTTAAGAGTTCAGCATGTGCAGATGCTGCTAGGGGTCTCTCTTGCATCAATTATTATGGAAGTCATGTCTTTAAAAAAAAAAGGAAAAAAGGAAGAAGAACAAGACAGCGTGTCTCTTAAATCACTTTGGTTGGTGGTGATAACATAGTTGTAAAACTTATCCTTTGAGTAAATAGATGGTAAGAGATTGAATTCTGGTTTTTATAAGAACATGTCAGTTTTTTACAGTAACTGTTTAAATCCCTAGATTCATCAGATGTGTACAGTTAGCATTTGAAACTTACACTTAACAGTGGACACTTCAACTGTAGTATTGTATGTGGGAGAGGAAACAAATAACACTAATTATCTGATTGATTTAAAAAAGAATTTAGAGTGTTATGTTTTGTAAACTTGTTTTTCCTAATAATCCTGAGTTAACTGGGATGAGAATAAAAGCAATTTAGAACTGAATAATTGTATGTGATACCAAGATATCTATTGTCAGTAGAGAAAAGATACAAATACAAACAATTCATATTTAATTTCCACTAATTAGTACCAAAAAGAGTCTTTGAACACTTTAAACAAAGCATTTGGGTTGTATAGTGTCTCTAGTACTCTTTACAATATTTTTCTTTCTATTCCTTTATTATTTTAGGAATAAACAAGACATAATTTCCTTCCCTTTTCTCAGTCTTATCTTTCTTTTCAGATAGGAGTCATAAAAAGACAGATTTTTGTTACTTCAAATTTAGTATTGGAAGAATTAACTTTTTAAATTTTTAAAAAATATTTAATTTATTTATTTATGAGAGACACAGAAAGAGAGAGGCAGAGACATAGGCAGAGGGAGAAACAGGTTCCATGCAGGGAGCTTGATGTGGGACTCAATCCCGGGACTCCAGAATCATGCCCTGAGTCAAAAAAAGTCAGGTGTCCCTAGAATAATTAATGTAATCACATCTAATTCATAGATAAGGTAAAATATAGATAACTCAAAACTGATTTTATTTAAATTACTTTAAATAGTGTATGTATTTGTTTTAGGTTTAACTCTTAAATTCTTAATTCTGATGAGCTGAGTGCTAAATATTTCAGAAATCATGTAGTTCTTTCTAAACCATGGGGAGACTGATTTTTACTCTGGTGGTGATGAGAAAATATTGCAGGGTTTGAGTAGGGGAGGAAGATAATCAAATGATTCATCACTTACATACAACACACAGTGCTCATCACAGTGCCCTTCTTTATCCCCAGCACCCATTTAATCCCTCCCTTCACTGACTTCCTCTCTAGTAATCCTCAGTTTGTTCTCTGTAGTGAAGAGTTTGTTTTCTGATTTACCTCTCTCTCTCGTCCCCCTTTCCTCTATGTTCATCTGTTTTGTTTCTTAAATTCTACATATGAGTGAAGTCATATGGTATTTGTCTTTCTCTAACTTATTTTGCTTAGCATACCACACTTTAGTTCTATCCACGCCATTGCAAATGGCAAGATTTCATTCTTGTTGATAGCTGAGTAATATTCCATTGTGTGTGTGTGTGTGTGTGTGTGTGTGTGTGTGTGTGTGTGTATACCACCTTTTCTTTATGTATTCATCAGTCAGTGTACTTTTGGGATCTTTCAATGTTTCAGCCATTTAAAAAATGACCTGAAGCAGCTCTTTCAGAGGAACTGCCTTGTATGTCCTGTTTCCTAAACCTTTGAATGAGGCTGTGTTCCAACATTCCTAGAAGTCAGGAAGAGTGAGAAAATCCCATTTGAAAAGACTGATAATGAACTTTTGCCTAGTGACCATTTTGCCTGCCTAGTGATGTACATGATATACAATCTAGTTCTGCTTGTCAGAACAATGAACTCTTCTTAAAAACAAGTTACCTAATCTTTTTTTTTTATGCCCATAAAAATCCTGAGTCCACCTCCTATAAGGAGGACATTGTTCAGGCTTCTATCTCAATCTGTGTACCCCAAATTGCAATTATTTGATTTCAAATAAGTGCCAACCTCTCAAATTGGTTTCTTATTTTAAGTTTCTTCAAGAGTTTCCTCCCTCAGTGACTCCAGCTGGTTTTACATTTAAGAGCTGTGATCCTTCTTGTTGTAAATATTTATCCCAGTGTACTAAAAATTCCAAAGATAATTTGCAATTTCAGTGGTCATTTTGGGGCTCTTTTGAACTCACAGAACTTGACTTGAGAATCATGGATTTAAACCCAGACAAATCACATGAGATGCTTAATTAGTATTTGGAAACTTTAAAATGAACTCAAGACTGATTGCCTCTTTTCAGAGTACTCTTTCCAAATTAATAGAGAAGGATTCTCAATTAGAAAAAAATCATAAGGTCTTACAAAATTCTTTTCTTCAGTCTCCTGCTGCTGCCTTAGGTTGCTCTCCCTCTTCCTCTTCTACTCTTCATCCCTCTATGGCCAAATTCTCTCTCTACTCCCAAGATCCCAAGTCCTTTCTAGAGCTTCCTTTTTCATCCTCTTCATACCGTCCTGTTCTGATGCACCTTTTCAAGGTTAGACCTAGAAGTTACAGTCCTGAATATTTTTATGTTGCCTAGACAAAGGCTAAATTGAGAGCTATTGTTAAGGGATTTTCAACGGTTTCTGAAGACCCTCATCAGTTTGCTGATAAATTTAATATTGTCATCCAAACCTACCGCTCTGGTTTCTCCAATCTTTATCAGTTGGTCAATCTACTTGTTGGAAAGGGTCAAGTTCAACATTGGATTCCAAAGGCTGAATGCCATTAGATGATTTCCAATGGTCTTACCATAGGACAGGGTACTCGTTAGGTGGATTACTAAAGCTTTACATGAAGTCATTCTCCATGTCCTTCCTAAAGCCATCACTTGTAATAAAATCCAGACATATACTCAAAAGCTTGATAAACCAATTAATGACTGTTATAATAGGTTTCAAATGTTTTTTTAAGGAAAATTCAGGTCTTCCTTTAGATGTTGATTCCACCCAGATGGGCTTCAATTCCATGGTTGCAAATGGCCTCTGTCATGAATTATTTCTACTGGTAAAAAGAACTGGGATGAAGTGGGAGACTATTTCTACCCTGATCTAGAATCAATTAGCCAGAACCCTTGAGGATGCTACCTAAAGAAAGTCAAATAAAACCTAAATTTACAACTCCAACAGATGTCTGTATCCTCTCATAGACCATGGCAATCAAAAACTATATGAACAGCAACAGCTTCTCCTAAAAATATCTGCCATGTTCGTAAAAAAAAAAAAAAAAAAAAATCCAGACACTGGAAAAAAAGACTGCCTTAAGCAGAAACACTAAAGATAATTCTCTAACACCAAGCCCTCAACCCCTCTAATGGACATGGGTTGCTCCCAGGAAACATAAAAGGTCTTTCTGATTTTAACCCTTAATCATCTGGGTGAAACTGCCTTAATTATTGGAAGTTAGGTTCTTACCATTTTAACTGACATTGGTATAAGTCCCACATTCATCCTCAAATAGTCCCTTACTAGGACTACAGAAAAAAATTCCATCAGTGGGAATTTCTAATAAATCCTTAACAGCTTATAAAGCTCTTTCCTTACCTTTTCAGTTAGGGCCTCTTCAAGACAGGCATTCCTTTTTACTCGGCCACTCAGCTCCTGTCCATCTACTTGGAAGAGACTTAGAAAAATACCACACTGCCATCCCTTTTTCCACATTCTTAAAATCAATTCAACTTCTCCTTCAACTGGCAGTAACAGTCTTTCCCCTTAAATCAGCTAATAAGGACAGTGAGAGCTTAACTCTCTTAGAACAAGTCCCTAAAGGATTTAGGGCAAAATCCACAACAGATATCAAGCAGATCCATTCAGCTTCTCCAGTAAAGATTCAAGCTGATCCAAGCAAACTCCTTCCTAATATCAGGCAATACCCTTTAAACCTTGAAGCTATTGCAGGAATAAAATCAATTATAGAGAATGCTAGGTTCAAAACCTTATAGTCTCTTGTATCAGTCCTTATAATACACTCATCCTTTTTGTAAAGAAACCTCATGGACAACGGTGGAGGTTAGTCCAAGACCCCAAAGACATAAATAACACTGCTACTTCCAGACACACAGTTATCCCTAACCTTCATACTCTCCAACCTCTATTCTTGCAAACAGTAAGTTTTTCACTGTTTCTGTAGTGCCTTCTTTAGTATCCCTATGGATCCCCAAAAGCCAATTTTTACTTGCAATCATTTGGAGGATAATATGTTTGCAGTATGATGCCTGTCTGTATACACTATAGTAGAAAGTCCTTCTTATTTGTCACATCTCCATGCAGATTTGGCAGATGATACTTCCCCCCACATACACACACACAAATCAACCCTTATACAGTATGTGGATCTTCTCCTTTGCTCCCTTTGCTATGAAGCATGTAAGAAAGATAGTACCTACCTCCTTAAACTGTTAGCAACTAAAAGCTACAAAGTCTCAAAGAAAAACTTCAATCATCCAGACTTAAGCTGAATATTTGGCACAATTAGTCTCTGACTAAAGTCTCCTATTAAACTCCAACAGACTCTAGGGCATTCTAAGTTTCCCACAGCCACAGACCAAAAGACACTTTTGAGAATTTTTAGGCCTTGAAGGATATTATAGGGACTGGATACCAAATTTGTTCCTAATAGTACAACTCTTTTATATCTTACTAAAATACGACAAACTGGATACTATATAAAGGGAAGAAAATAATTACATGGTGTTGGGCCAATTAAAAGGACTCTTCAGGCCTCCTGCGTTGCAGCACCCTAATTATCAGCCTTGCTTTTTCCTTTTTATACGTGAGAAAGAAGGAAATGCCTTGGGTGTTCATACTCAAAAATACGGGGGTCAACATAGACCTCTAGGCTATTACAGCCAGCATTAGACCCAATAGTCTAAGGACTTTCTCCTTGCATGAGGGATACTTCAACCACAGCAGCTTTTACCAAATCAATACAAGGGATAGTGATGGGCTCTCCTGTAACCATTTGCTTCTTGAGCAGAAGCTATGTTAAATTTCCAATCACACTTGACATCTTTCTGCAAGGTGACTCACCTCTTTTAATTTTAAGTTCTTCCTACATTGGATTTACCTGTGATCTATCTATCATCTATCTATCATCTATCTATCTATCTATCTATCTATCTATCTATCTATCTATATCATCTATCTATCTATCATCTGTCTATTATCTATCTATCTATCTATCTATCTATCTATCTATCTATCTATCTATAGAAATTACAGCTGTCACTTCCTCTGCAGGATCCGTTGCCTGCTGAATGCAAGGGGCTGGCTTTGGGGCCACCTCTGGAGTCCACATGCAGTGCGGTTCACTGCTCGCTTTCCGTCCTACTCATCCTACTCACACTTTTCATCTTAGGCCTTGGGGCTGACCAGGCCCACAGGGAAATAGAGGGCATTGTACCTGCCAGGTGGGTCCCAGGTGGCTGCCTAAGAAGAGAAGGAAATCCTGTGACACTGCCTGGCTCCTACCTGCCTGGCACACTAAGGGGGGTGGGAAAGGATGGAGCCACCAACGTGGTCCCTCTGACTCCTCTGCAGAAGCAGTGCCTGGGCCTGCTCCCACCAGTAAGTCTCCCTGAAATTCTTCTCCCTTTATCTATTGTCTAGGCACACCACGACCGTCTAACCTTGACTGACCAACTGCTAATATCTAGAGCTGACTTGCAGAAAACTCCTATTATTAATGTGAACTCTCTTGGTTTACTAATGGTTCCTATATAATGAATAATGCAAGGAAATATTGTGCAGGGTGCACTGTTACCACTCCCTTTGAGAAAATGGAAGCAGCTTCTTTACCAACATCTACTTTGGCACAACAGATGGGATTTTATGCTCAACTAGACAGAACTTTTACATTCAGCAAAAGGTAAAGCAGACAGTCACTATGCCTTTGTAGTTCATGATTTTGGTTTGTCGTAGAAACAGGATTTTTAATGTCTGGAGGGTATTGAATTAAAATATAGTTTTGGTTAATGAATTATTAGATTCAATTGAACTCCCTGCCCTGCTCCTTCCCCCACTCCCATTATCAGGTACTCTGGGTATTCAAAATTAGAATCAGATGAGGCTATGGCAAATAATTTAGATGATCAAGCAGCAAAAACAGCCTGCCTTAAATTCCACTGAAGCTAACAACTCATAGTAAATATTTTCCAAAAGAAAATTTGAATCTTATTGTAAAGAATGCCTGATCTAATGCACCACACAGAGAAAAACTTTATTGGACTGACAATTGTATTTTCAGTTCATTAGCAAATTCATGGTACGCCCAACTAACAAAACAGTACTACCAGAATGTCTAAAAAAAAAAAAATTACTTGAAATAGCCCATCAAATGACTCACTGGGCAACTGACAAACTATAGGCTTTATGAAGCAATACTGGTGGGAAATGTTTCTAAGGCTGCTGAGGAAGCACTGTAACCTGCACTATTTGCCCAAAATTTCACCCAGGGAAAATGATTCAGGCAACTCCCAGACATTTTGATTTACCTAGTGGGCTTTTTGAGATCTAGGAAATGGATTTTATCCAACTGCCACTTTTCATGGTTGCAACTAAGTCCTTGTCATGAACTATATGTTTTCTCATTGGATTGAGGCATTTCCTTGCTGGTGTGCTACTGCCTCGGCTGTTGCAAAAGTATTGTTAGAAAAGATAATAGCTGCTTGCTACATACACTTGGAATTACATGGTGACAAAGGAACCCACTTTACTGGCCTTGCCATGAAGCAAATATACTCTCTTTGGTTTATATTACATTTCCACTGTACCTAAGATCTTCAGTCCTATGAACTGATGGAAAGAGCAAATGGCATCTTAAAACACAATTGGCTAAATTTATGGAAATATTAAAATTGACTTGGCCTAAAATACTTCCTATGGTCCTATGGAATTTAAGAGCTGCTCCCTTCCAAAAACATAAGCTCTTTCCCTGAGACCTTGTAACTGGGAAACCTATGAACCTGGCCCTGGCTGCATTTGATGTCCAATTAATTAAAACAGATAGTCTCCACTTCTGCAAGGGACTAATTAAGGTCATGGACAAAAATCATGCTCTAGAGAACAGTCTTTTCACAGCACACTCCTGGTAGACAAAGAAATAAAAGACAACCTAAGACCAGTTCCTTTGTTTATTGGAAGGGACATCTTCAAAAGGATTCCTTACAGTTTAGATGGAAAGGACCATATCAGGTACACTTAACTAACCCTTGTGCTACAAAACTAAAAGGTATTGATTCTTGGTTTCATGTTTCTCATTTAAAGAAAGTTCCTACTCCTTGCTGGACTGCTGAATCAAGGGAGAAATAAAATTAAAGCTCACCAGTAATTGAAGCAGATGACATCTGATGCTGACAGCATTCTGGCCAGACAAGTATACCTAAAGTTCTTGCTCATACTATTAGTATTGTCTTACTTTTAAGTTTTATACTAGACTCCCTAAACAGCCTCCAACAAAATTAGTTAGTGATGCTGGGACTTGGAGTCAGACTATTTCAATGAAAATTCCTTCATTCTTTGGGATATTACTCCTTCTTATTGCTCTTTTTTTGTTAATTGCCTCCTAAAACAGGTCCACCTTATTAATCTGTAAGGATCCTGCCTTTACAAGAAAAAAAATTATAACTGCAGTGTTAGCTATTGAATTTCTTTTGTCTGTATTTTTGACCAGTCCCTTTCTATCTTGTAAATGAAGGAGAATTTTGTCTTAATATAAGAGGCCAAATGCCTACTCTAGTGGTTACCTTTCCTTTTTCTTCTTAATCTTTGCCTGGAAGGATAATTTCCTTGTTACATATCCAATTTCCTTACATATGAAGGAAATTTGACAAATTATTGGGTTTGTCATCAGAAGTCTCTATATGTGAGCCTAGAGATCTTCTAGTACATTTAATTAACCAATCTCTCTGTTATTCCTCCCCTAATTTCTTATGACAATTATGTAAAACATTATGTAAAACGTACCTGGACCCATTCCGAACTTCTTGCCTACCTGATCAAACCTCTAGAGATTTAAGAGATAATATTTGTACAAACGGAAAATTAAGCTTGCCAAGTATCCTGGATTGCAAGCTTTCCCTCTGCAACCTTTACTTTTTTATGCTAATATAATTTTATTCTCATTGCGTATAGCTATCTTAATTGCTTACATCATTCAGGTCCTTGGTTCAATCAATCTTGTTATGATAATTCCATGATCTATGACCATTTAGAACTTATTTTTACTTATATATGGCAGAAAAATTTATGGGGTACATATTGCTTAAATTATTATCAACTTGGAAGTTATGCACAGTTGAATAATTGGATATGTCTATTTCATTGCATCATCAATCAGAGACTCAGCTTTGGACATCACCTTTAAGTCTATCTACATCACAGATTAAAGTGAGAATTGTCAGGTGCTGTCTCTGAAATTAAGGAGTAAGACTTTTGAGAATCTTTTTTCCATGGTGGCTTTCTGGTATAAATGAATACATGATCAACAATGTATCTAAAAGTTTAGGAGATACTGCTGAATCTACTGCTAAGGCAATAGCTGTCCAAAAACAATCTTCAAATTCACTTACTCCAGTTGTTTTGCAGAGTAGGATTGCTCTTGACTAGAGCAAGGTGGCATTTGCACCATTGCTAATAATACCATCTGCTGTACATGGATAAATTCTTCAGGATTGGTCAAAACACAATTATATAAAATCAGAGAACAAACCCACTGGTTACAATAGGAATCTCTGGAAAGCTCTTGGTCTTTTGACTTTTGTAGTTGAATACCCTCAGGTAGAATCTCATAGTTTATAACTATTCTACGGGCAGCCCAGTGGCTCAGTGGTTTAGCGCCGCCTTCAGCCCAGGGCATGATCCCGGAGACCAGGGATTGAGTCCCATGTCGGGCTCCCTGCATGGAGCCTGCTTCTCCCTCTGCCTGTCTCTGCCTCTCTCTCTAATAAATAATAAATAAATAAATAAATAAATAAATAAATAAATAAATAAAATCTTAAAAAAAAACTATTCTACAAATTGGAAATAGCATCTTGCTTGTGATTCTAGAGATCTTTATTATCATAAAACTCTGCTTGATTGTTTTCACAGTACTGTAAAAAAAATTCCATGCAAATAAGGGTAACCCAATGTTTCGGATTGATCTGTAATACTTATTTGGTCAATTAAAGGAACTTTAGCAACCTTTGTTTATTTCATAGGCCATGGCAACAAGATTTCCTCCATTTTGGTGCTCTTATTGATCAGATCTGGCATAAAGGCCCCCAGATATATCATTTTTCCTCGAAAGTTGGGTGAGGCACACCAGCAATGAGCCTTCCTGACATAGAGAAATTAAGGAATATCCCTGACAACCGTGGATTGAAAACCAAAAATGAGAACCCAATTCAAATGGTCGACCATGGATGCTTTCAGGAAAAGATCTTGATCAAAATGGGAACCTATGAAAAATGACATAAATAAAGCAATTTTAAAATTATAATCAAATCAGCCATGTCGGAGGAACTACCAAACCTCCAGCATTCCAAGAAGTCAGCAAGACTAAGTAAATCCTGTTTGAAAAGACTGACAAAAGTTAACTCTATTTGTTAGGCTAGTGATTTTTTTTTTTTTTTCTGACCAATCAGTGACATACCACTCTGTTTCTGTGTGTCAGCACCAATAAACTCTTTTTAAGGGATGCCTGGGTGGTTCATTGGTTGAGCATCTGCCTTTTGCTCAGGTCCTAGGATTGAGCTCTACATTGGCTCCCTGCAGGGTGCCTGCTTCTCCCTCTGCCTATCTCTTTGCCTCTCTCTGTGTGTCTCTCATTAATAAATAAATAAATAATCCTAAAAAAAAAAAACACCACTTCTTAAAAACAATTTACCTAATCTTCTTTTTTGCCAATAAAAACTTTGAGTACATCTTTTGAAGTCAAACCCAATTTGGGTTTCTACCTAAATCTGTGTACCTTAAATTACAATTAATTGATCCCTAATAAATGCTTTGCCTCTTAACAGGCTTCTTGTTTTCAGACTGACATCCCTATTGAACACCTTGTAAGCAAAGCACTTCAACTTACTCTAATTTTGAGGTCTAAAACAGGAGTAAATTTAAATAACATGTATTTTAAGCTATAATGAAATAAAATTTAATTAGCCTGCAACATAAGATTCTTCACCATCAGTTCCAAGTTTCTTTTTTCCAACTTTATTCCACAACTTTTTGCTAAGGATTACATATTCTGTAATATAAAGAACAAAAGTTCTTTTCCTAACACTTGAAACATGCTCAGATCTCAGGTTTCCATACACTTACTCAAATTGTCTGTTTTCCTAGGATTCCTTATTTTCCTGGGAAAATCTTACTCATATTTAATCTGATTTATCATCAGTTTTCCTTCAAGCAGAACTAATCATTCACTCATTCATTCATTCTGATGAGACTTGAAAATGAGATTTATTTTCTAATTCATTTATTTAAATTACTTATCTGATGCCTTATATAAATACCCACAACAGTGTTGGTAATAGAATGGTTAAAAAATAGGCACAGACTCTGCCCAAAAGTTCTTTGAATTCATTTTACACACTTTGTGTACTGTGTTATGATATGTTGTGTTATCTGTGCCTCTCCCCGGAGGTGTTGAAGGAATCTGAAGGGTTAGGGGGCTAGAATCTTTTGCTCATCTTTGTATCTCCAGCACTGACAATGGTACCTGTCAAGTAATAGTTACCTAATACATTTTTAAAATTTTTAAATGAGTATTTAGTGGCTTTCCCAGTGACATATATCTCAAAAATAACAGCGTAAGGAGCAAAACTTAGATTTTTAAAGATCTGTACTATTTCCCTTGTACTTTATAGGCTCCAGAAGAAATTCATTAGAGATAACAATCATTCCATTCATCTACTTTGATTTACAATATATTTTTTAAAGATTTTATTTATTTATTCATGAGCTCAGAGAGAGAGGCAGAGACATAGGCAGAGGGAGAAGCAGTCTCCCTGAGGGCAGCCTGATGCAGAACTCCATCCCAGGACCCCAGGATCATGACCTGAGCTAACGGCAGACACTCAATCACTGAGTCATTTGGGTGTCCCTACAATATTTTTTTTAGTTCACTGGATGAAAATTATCAAGGACTTTCAAATAACTAATTTAGCACTTAGCGTAAAAATAGGCACATAACCCAAGAGCTGCCACTCCCTTTCATTGCTAATGAGCTTTCAAATTGGATATAAATTCTCTGGTGGTCTCCTGCTTTCATTTGTCCCCTGGTCCCAGAGGGAGGTTAGACACTCCTCTCTTGAGAAATAGAAAAGGAAATGTAATCCTAAAAATGGTCGCCTCCAGCATGTTGTAAGTATAGGGGATTATGAAATGGGAGAGAAAAAGTAGGAGGTGAGAGAATAAAAGTAAATCAGTACAAGGAAATCAAATAAGGGTAGGAATGTATCGTAAAAATCACTCATATTATGAGTACCTAGCATAGAACTGGATCTTGGATTTATACAAAATTTTGTGAAATTGAATTTCTTGGAAGGCTGACATTAGTGTTTTTCCCAAAGCTATTTCATATATTCTGTAATTTATTTTTTTTTATATTTTTGGTGTCAAGTCTATGTTTAAATGTCCAAAGCTGGCACTTAACAGTTTTATGATCTCAGGCAATTTACTTAATGTCCCAATAAAATGTGAATAATGATGAATTGCTTCATAAGGTTTTCGTTAAGAAAAATGGAATAACATATAAATTTCTAAGCAAAGTACTTAGAAGCATTTAATATTGGTTAATTTATTATTTCAAAAAATATTATCATAAATGTTCTTAATATTATTGCATTACTTTTATTATGACACATTTTTAAGAAAATTTTCTTGACCGTCCCACATAAGTAATATTGCTTTTAGTTTCATTTGTCTTACTATAGGTATATTCTCTATAGCATTTTTTACTATTTTGTTACCAAGTTACTCTGTTTAATTTTAATAGTAATCCCCTCCATCATATTCATTTTGCCATTAGTCTGTCTTATATTTTTCTTAATGGTAGAACAGAATCTTAATAAATCTCAACCAAAAGATGTGACTATTAATATTATTAATCAATGTTTAGGCAGAACTTACTACATAACAACCCTCATTCAAAAATATTTTACATTTATTTCTCTCTCTCTTTTAACTTAAAACTGTTCTTATTTCAACCTTTTTTTATTTGTGAAAACTTAGACATGCAGTGGTTTAAAAAATTTACCATTGCACCACCACTGTTTAATAATTAGGAGGGCTGGTTTCCTGAGCTCATGATTCTTTAAGAATTTTGCCATACACCCTCCCACAATGTCTTTATGCTAGTATCTTAATTATAATAACCAAAGTTATTTTCAAATGTTCATGTCATAAGCAAAAGCAAAGGAACAATCACACAAATAAACTAAGAAACATTTCACTTATGTATGTGCTTTCCTAGTGTTTTTCAGAATTCATTCCCTCCAGTATTCTGCCCAAGAACTAACTGAACAAAAAGCAAGAGTTCAAAAACAGTATTTGTCAAGTTTGGTAGATGTTAATGACACAGTAAAGAAAAAGAAACAAAATTGAAAATTAAAGATTGGCATTAAAACACAGTAAAATAAAAGTACTCATGGGTTTAATTTTGTGTTATTTTTGTTGAGTAATATTTGGAATCAATGAAATAACCTTTAGAAATCCAGACTTAGATTCTAAACCTAAGTATATTGACAGATTCTCATCTGTAGCTTTTGTTTGGTTATTTAATCATTGTCAGAAAGTCCTCATGAGAGTGGACTGATTTCTTACATTTCTATGTCTGGATTTTTGTAGAATTACTAACTGGGATATGATGAGATTATTAGAAAAATCAATCATCTTTTGAAATTTAAAGCAATTTCTATTTGAACTACTTCCTCAAATGTCCTTGAAACAACAAGGTGTCACATAAAAATTGCATTTAAATGATAGAAGAGCTTTCTACCTTATACTACACTCTTACTAACTTCTCTTTAACAGTAAATATGGAGAAATATTCAAAACTAAAAAGAGAAATGTAAATTAGAAAAAGAGGGAAGAAAAAAACTTGTATCACTTAATATTGTTTATTTTCTCCTCAAAGTTTCTTAATGTTTTAAAAATTAGAATCCAGCTATTAAGGAAGTCCTTAGGTTTTCAGATTTTATATTCTGATAAGCCTGAGTCAACTACAGGAATACTTGTATGTATGCCTGTAAAGAAAAGCAAAACTTTTGTCTTTTACCACGATAATCCACCTTAGATTTTATCATTACCTACTAAGTAGGCAAGATCTTAAAAACTGAGAAAAAAAAATTGAAATTGGCAGCTTTTCAAGAAAAATATATTAAATTATTAGAAAAAATAGGTTAATTTATTATTTTTCTTTTTCATGATTGTTTATATTTTATGATTGTTATGTTTTGAAATTTGGGTAGAAAATATATATATTATGGAAATGTTGAGAGAAATGTTTATATAAAATATATATAGAAGTATATAAATACAGACAACACATACATAGAGATGCTATCTATAGAGATCTCTCTGTATACCTCTGTCTCTATCTATCATCTCTCTTCTATAGGTACCTCTATTGAGAAAATATTAACTAGAGTATCCTCTAGTGCCTGGCATACATCCTTAATGAATGAATATTTAGACACCTGCAGTTTAATACAGGTTTCTAGCTATACAAAAACAAGCAAAAACATCAGCAGTAAAGAAAAAACAAAGAGAAGAAAAGGAACTTGTTCCCTGAAGGACATAAAAATATGAATTTTAATTAAAGTGGAAATTATAACTTAGGGAATATCATGACATGTTGCCTAATTTATATTTATATTTATATAATAAATAATTTACACTCCGTTTATTGTGAAAAATCAAAGAATGAATAATTTGAAATAATTTGATAAGAGCCTTAAAAGAAACCTTAGAAAAACAAGTTAGGACTGATTTCTGTGCCACAGACTTGTTTTTGCTTATAACTATTGTAACTATCAGACTTTGTTTTGAACAAAGAATTATGGAATATTGTCTTTAATGATAGATTTTTCTAGTGGATTTAAAGTTTATCATATCTTCCTATGTCAACTTATATTAAGGTCTTTGTTTCATTAGAATTAGCTGGGAAAATGAATAGAGTGACAATGGGCTAAACATCCTAAACTCACATCTCATTGCTGCCACTGCTGAGTGGAGTTGACTCATCTAAAGTGAGTGTCTATACTGGGACTTGTTCTATTTTATTTTAATCTCTTTCTTACCAAGTAGTTATATACATTTTATACCTAAATGCTGAAGGGCTTGCATACTTAGGGATAGCTATTTGTTTTAAATATACTGGTGGTTGAACAGCTAGAAGCCACAACAGCTGTCTTGCAGAATAAAACATCTCAAGGTAGAGAAACTGCTTATATGGCTACAGGGCTTTATATCACACAAAATATGCCTTTCTAGGAGTAGTTTCCAAAGTTAATGAAAAGCAGAATTAAAAGAAATCCATTCACAACAATCTTCTGTGTGACATTCAACTGTAAAAAACAAAACAAAAACAAAAACAAAAAACGTATAAATGGAAAAGTAACTTTTGTGTCCTAGATAAGAATTAGTTCAATAGTTTACTAAGTTCAGTCTTATCTTGAGAATATGCATTATACTAACATACGTACTGTTTGCCTCATAAATGTTTATGGTGTATCTTATTCATATATGATTGGGTATAAAGTTATTTAATATTAATATTTTTTTAATTTTTCAAACAGTAAAAATTATTTTTTATTTAGAATTCCTGTAGAAGAGTATGTTCTCATTCATTTGGGGAATATGAATAATAGTGAAAGGGAATATAAGGGAAGGGAGAAGAAATGTGTGGGAAATATCAGAAAGGGACACAGAACATAAAGACTCCTAACTCTGGGAAACGAACTAGGGGTGGTGGAAGGGGACAAGAGCAGGGGGTGGGGGTGAATGGGTGACGGGCACTGAGGGGGACACTTGACGGGATGAGCACTGGGTGTTATCCTGTATGTTGGTAAATTGAACACCAATAAAAATTAATTTATTAAAAAAAAAAGAATTCCTGTAGAAGCCTGAGTCTTGAAAGCACTCTCCATAGTTTACATCTGGTAAAGATAACATAATCCTAAAATCTTTGCAAAGAGACCATAGCAGAAATGTTTTCAAATAAAAGAGACAAAGCTGTGCCATGGCCAAGCTTTTCCTGGGATCTATGACTAAATACTTCACAACAACATACTCAATGATGAGGCACCAGAGATATAAAGAAATACTAATGACCCCTAAAGAAACACAAACAAAAATCAATCATCACACAATGAAGAAAAGAACTTTCTCAGAGGCCATTGTTCTACGTATACTGGATGATTAACCAGTTATAGAGGTTAAATTTCTTATTAAAAAGGAATTTTTATTGTTGATATTTTCTAATAGTTAAACTTACATCTTTTCTCTTTTTCTCTTTTTTACTTTCCAAGATCTCATCTATTCTCATGATTTCAATACCATCCCGTTTTTTTTTTTTTTTAAGATTTTATTTATTCATTCCTGAGAGACACACACAGAGAGAGAAGCAGAGACACAGGCAGAGGGAGAAGCAGGCTCCATGCAGGGAGCCTGATGTGAGACTCGAACCTGGGTCTCCAGGATCACACCCCGGGCTGAAGGTGGCACTAAACCGTTGGGTCACCGGGGCTGCCCAATACCATCAAGTTTTAATGATTGCTAAATTTTCACAGGCCACATATAATACCATAGAATGAATGTTATTGAAGAACATGGAGATCAAATGCCATTTTCATCACATCTCGCAAGGGCACATACTATCAACCTATTTTATCAGACGTGACTTATCACTATTGATGGAGATTTTGAGCATCGAGGCTAGTCAATATTTATCAAGTTACTCACTGTAAAGTTACTTTTTATGACACACTTTGTATTTCTATAAGTATCTCTATCCATATTAAGTACAACATGAGTTTATACTGATATCCAATTCTAATTTATCATTGTTTATATCATTCTAGTTTTTTGCTCTTGCTTCTTGTGAACTCTTGCTTTATCAGTGAGAAACATAAGTCTTTCCCATTTACACAATGATTCGATCCTTATACACAAATTTAGTTTTCCTGTAAATATTTTTAACTCCATTTCTCTCCTCTTAGGTGAAATAGAGGGCTAAAGCTGTCCTGATTCAGGGAAAAGCCCTTTCCTAGGTGGGATAAGGCTTGCAAATTGTTTTTTTTTTTTTTTTTTTTTCTAGAGAGTGTGCCTTTTTTTTTAATGTAGAACATTCTGGGATTATTCGCAATATTTACACACCCCAGTTCTACCAGGGCGATTAGGAAGTCTATCTTGTCTCTTCAGGGTTAAATGTTTGTGGGATTCCTGTAGGTTAAACCATGAGATTATGGCAGCCCCTGTAAGACTGGAGATTCTCCTTTTCAATGCAGTTCACATTAAGCCCTCCTTCACAAAACCCTTTACATTCAAATGATCATTAACGTTCCTACCAGTTTATGGTTCCAGCCGCTTCTGCTCCAGGTAAGCAGATTTCAGCTGTGACTCTTTGTCTCATTTAGATTTATTTTCTGGGTAGTCACTTACCCCGTGACTTCATTTCTTTGATAGGTCTGAGAAAATTTGTCATAGAATTTATTGTGAATTTGACTAATGTAAATTAGGTCAGAATTCCTACAACACAGACTGTTTTGAAGGAGAGGATAAACATCAGTCATGCCTGGAGAAGTAATAAGTCAAGATCATGACAGTCATCAGCTATTCCTTCTTATCCTCTTTTTAAATGTATTATTTTGCTTCCTTCATTATCTTTTTGCCACCTTAATGATGGAAACAGTAATGGAAAGATTTCTGGTTTTGAGGACAAAAGGTCCGTGTTTTGTTTTTTTGGTTTTTTCCCCACTCTGACTTAATTACCATGCAATCTGCTACACTATCAGTTATCTTGGGGAAAAATAATTATAGAAGCTAGTTTAACAAATTCGGTTAAACTATTGGGGCTAAAGGAAATTATTTATTATTATAAGTTAGGACTGTAGCATATACTTCCTAAAATAAGTAATTAAATTTATTTGTCACTTATATATTTTAAACAATTTTTATAAAAAAAAGCTTATAGACTAAAATTAGATCTGAAATTAACATTATGATAACTAAATTTTAATTTCAAATAGCATCCTTATTGGATTTAAATATAATTGCAGAAGATATTAGCATTTTATTTAAAAATTGCTCTGAATTCTCCATTATTTTTATACTAATTACATATTTTTAAACAACAAATTGAGGCTTTTAAAATGGTGTAAACCATTTTATATAATTTCTATAATTTAGAAATAAACAGTAAGTTTCATCAATCCTTTTCAAAGTTTTATTTGGTTAGCTTTTGGAAATACTTTGGACATGTTTATCAATTTGCCTTTTAATTTTGTTGCTTCAAATCAATGTTAATCTATAATTACAACTATACAAAAGCAGTAAGATGTTGCAACTGATTGTGGAATAAATTGCAGCTGTTCAGCATCAACATTGTCCATTTGGTTTCAAATATTTTCCCAGTAACTAATATATTTTGTTATTTGTATCAACTTTAATAGTACCTCCTGTATAGGGAAGAATATCTAGCCTTTAAAGGTGCTACGTGTCTAATAATCTTGTTTTCAGACTTCCTTGGCTGAGTAAACATATCATTAATGAACAGAAGATAAAAAAAACAGGCCATATTTTTAAATGAATATGCCAAGTGTTCCCTGCCACCAGGTGCTATTTGTGGTTGTCAGTGAGCCAGTCAGCAAATAAAGTGAATTATGCTATAGTAATTGTGATCCAGCTTTTGTGATTCAATGTTTATCAGCATAGTTTTGAGGGCTGTTTAAAAAAACCGATGAAGAGAATCAGCAAGGCTTGATGAAATTCCATTACAGCCCTAAAGGTCTTACTATAGGCTACTGTGACTGTGTGATCATGTTCAATAATTGTATTAAGCAACTGGTTCCCAGCACCAGGCTATGAATTATGTACACCCAGGGTAAAGATCATGTGTAGGGTGTCAAACTATCTTTCTTAATCATTATTAGGAGTTTAAATCTTTCTACTGTGTTTATAATGGAAAGTCTATAATTCTGAAGTAATAGCTTTAGTCAAAATTTCTTCCTATTTTCTTTTTCTTAATATTTTTACTTGGAAAAATAGAAAAATTGGCACTTAAAAGTTACTGAATACAAAAATTTTGTAAGAAATAAGAGACAATCAATGCACTATTTTACTGGAAGTCAGTACAGTTATGGAAAAATAATCTGAGCTGCTATGACTTTCTCTGAACTATCTATTGAATAATCTAATATAAAAAACTATAAGTGATAATATTTAGTATCCTTCAAAATAACTTTTTTGTATGATTTTTTTGATTCAAGTATGTGAGGTGGAAATTCTAATTAAATAAGAGCTATTGCACACACATTTGTTTCTTCTTTTTCCTAAGATGCAATTAAATGACTTTATAGAAATGCACAGTATATAGATTTATAAGAGTGAAAATCATTAGGCAGGAAAAAAATTAGAAAAAATCTCAACAGATTGAAGGAATATTAAATGAAAATAGGGGAGTGGTAACTGATACAGTAAATTGGCAGGGCTGCACTTACAATACTTACAGTTCTTTTCAGAGAAGTCAGTGATCCTGCCCAAAGTAATCTTGGAAAGATTTATATTTGGAAATACTAGGAATATCAGAGGTTTGTCTTGAGGCTGAAAGCCAGGGAAGTTAATTGAAGTTACACAAAGTAGTTATACTATTAATTCCACTCCCCTTACTTCATAATGAGAATGCCAAAGACGTGTGTATCAGCACTCTTTCTTAAAGACAATGAATGAACCCACAGCAAAAACTTCTACTTTCTGTCTGGCCAAGTAGCCAACTCTGAGACTAGGCACAGAAAGTGAAAAATGGTATTAGATAGAGCCTGCCCATGCATATAGTGTTCCTCCAAATCTAGGCATCATTATTAAATATGAATGGACTGTTCTGGATCCAAGGAAGTTAAAGAAAATGCACAAAATGAAAAAATGATTAAAAATGCCTTAAGAAATAAAACTGTAACTGAAAAAAATAGAGACAATTCCAGGAGAAGAATATAATTTTTAGAGTTAATGCTACTCAAAGAGTACACAAGGAGGCATTAAAATCATAAATGAGAAGGAGTGTTATAGAAAAGTAACAGTAAAAATGCAAGAAAAACTATTTAAATTAAGAGATAAACTTCCAGTTTCAGTTTTAATATGTAAAAAGCTTGGAATGATCCAAACACAATAATAAGAAAAAAGCTGAATGAACTAAAACTTAACAATTTTTATTAGACTATCTGAAAACTAAGTTCTTATGATTAAATCTCATGCAGAGGGCAGCCCTGGTGGCTCAGTGGTTTAGTGCTGCCTTCAGCCCGGGGTGTGATCCAGGAGACCTGGGATTGAGTCTCATGTCGGCTCCCTGCGTGGAACCTGCTTCTCCCTTTGCCTGTGTCTCTGCCTCTCTCTCTCTCTCTCTCTCTCTCTCTCTCATGAATAGATAAAATAAAATCTAAAAAAAAAAAAACAACCTCATGCAGATATCTGAAAAGACAGATGAACTGAGAGACCAAAAGTGAGTTCTTAAAAATTTTTTAAACATTTTAACAAAATGGTAAAGTGAGTGAACCTCTGTCCAGACTAACCAAGGCGGGAGAAAGAAAGAAGACAAGACACAGTTTATCAAAATCAGACATGAAATAGGGGACATCCTTACTAACCTATTACCAAGGATAGTATGGAAATTCTATTACCAAATGATCCAACAATCATATCTTACAACCCTTACACAGTGAAGCTTAAAATATTTATGTCTACACTAAAATTACAGGTGAATGTTTATTGCGACTTTATTCATAATTGTTAAAAACCAGAAACAATGGGTTAATAGAAGTCTTCACTAGGTCAATAGATAAAACTGTTGCACATTCATACAATGCAATATTATTCTGCAATAAAAGGAAATGATCTACCAAGTCACAAAAATGACACCAAAGAACATTAAATATAAATGTATACTTGTAGGTGAAAAAAAAACAATCTGACAAGGCTACATTTTATATGATTTAATTTATATGACATTCTAGAAAAGACAAAACTATACTAACAATAAAAAGAGTAATTGATTGCCAGAGGTTAAGAACAGGTAAAACACAGAGGATATTTAGGGCAGTATAATATTTTTATAATATTATAATCAAGGGGCAGCCGGGGTGGCTGAGCAGTTTAGTGCCACGGTCAGCCTGGGGCATGATCCTGGAGACCCGGGATCCAGTCCCACATCGGGCTCCCTGCGTAGAGCCTGCTTCTCCCTCTGCCTGTGTCTCTGCCTCTCTCTCTTGTGTCTCTCATGAATAAATAAATAAAATCTTAAAAAATATATATATATTATAATCAATAATACTTGACATAGCACATTTGTCAAGAACTATAGAACTGTATAACACAAAAAGAATACTTTAGTAAAAGCAAATTTTAAAAAATCAGGAGGCTATGGAAAAATGCAGACTAAGACAAGAGGATTTGACTGTATCATAAATATATGAAATAGCTTTACTGAAGATGGTGGGTGAAAGGTGCAGACTTACATGTTTTTGAAAATGAGGGCACCTGGTGGCTCAGTGGTTGACCATCCACCTTTGGCTCAGGGCATGATCCCAGGGCCCAGGGATGGAGTCCCACAATGGGCTCCCTGGAGGAGAGCCTGCTTCTCCCTCTGCCTATGTCTCTGCCTCTCTCATAAATAAATAAATAAAATCTTAAAAAAAAAAGAAAATGAATATAGTCTGTAAGACTGAAGGCAAAATTAACTTCTCATAAGGATTACAGTTAATAAAAGCTGTTTTCCATAGAAGTATGGGTTAATATTCTTGATACTACTATATATGTGTAATGGAATTGAACAATTAAGTAAAAAGGATGGATGATATTAAGAGCCAGTTTCTCATTGTTGGAGGAGAAATTTATAGGTAAACAAGGAGAGGAGGATAGAATGATCAATTTGGTAATAGATCAGAGTTTGATACATTATTAGGAACTCATTTAACATAGAAAAATGGTTTTGTCTAAAAGTGTCTATAGAATGTATATATACACATTCGTGTACACAAACACACAGACTTTTTTTTTTTTGCTTGTCATTTTATAGAATTTAAAAAAGAAACACCCAGGAGCAACAAGCATATCTACTACCACATCTTCGTTTATAATATTAATTCTCCAAAAAATGTAACCAGGGCTCCATGGAGACAAGGCTGATTCTAAGGATAGAGATAGGAAATACACATGATGATTCTGCAGTACTTTTTGCCAGAAAGTAAGGAAGTGCTCTTAAAAGAAATCATTGATAATTTATGTCAAAGGGAAACAGAAGCCAATGTAAAGGGTTGCGAATGCCCAAAACTGGAACAATTTCAGCAACAAAATAAAGGAATATTGGACTATAATCCAACATATAAAATCAATACCCATGAATCATACTGATATAAAAAATAATTGAGTAAACTAATAGAGAGTAAAAAGAGACAAATATCCTATGCAGAAGAATACCACATAATTTACTCAGATTCATCCTAAGAGGAGGGAAGTATAACTCTTCACTCTTTAAATGTGGGCTGCATATTGTGGAAAGAATTAAGAATGTGTAAGTTTTGTAGCAGAGAAAACTGATAACACCACTTTGGCTGGGTGATCAATGTTAGCATCAATGGCCATAAATCATGGATAGTGCCTATCCCTGAATCATCTGACAAAAGTCACACTTTACCTATATGGACTTTCTGTCAAAAACCCATGTTTCCATGTAACAATGAGAAAAATATCAGAAAAATTCTGATAAAAAGGCAACTATAAATTATTGGGCTAGTATTTGTCAAAATTGTTAAGGTCATCAGAACCAAGACAAATCTGAGAAGCCCTTCTAGCCAAGAGAATCATAATGATATGTAACACTGAAATATAAGGTAGTATTCTGGATGAGATTCTGTGGCAGAAAAAAAAGGGGGGGGGGAGTGTTAGGTAAAAGCTAAAGAAATATAAATACTATGGTCTTTAGTTAATTAAAAAATTTAGTTAATTAAAAAATTATGATTCCAATAATATGGAATTCTGGAAAGGGCAAAATTATAGAGACATTGAAAAAATTATTGGTTCCCAGAAGCTCATGGGAGAGAGTAAAGATCATCTTGGTAAAGCACAGGGGGGTTTAGAATATAAAAACTATTCTGTATGATAATGTGAAGTTGGATAGATCACATTATGCATTTACCAAAACCCATAGAACTTTACAGTACAAGGATTGAAACTTGATCTGTGCAAATTGATAATTGTTTAGGAGGTTAAAGGATTCACAGTAAGGAACTACAGACTAAGACAAGAGAAATTAATTGTATTATAACTATGAAACAACCACAGTGTAGGAATGAGGGGGAAAAGTGCTGACTTAAGTAACTATTGAATGTAGTCCATAAGAATAAAAGAAAACTAACTCCATATAAATAAGGTTCTTGTTACACAAATATAACCCCTGTTGATAGTATATTCCCTCAGTATGATGTTAGGAATTTGACCAAGTTGTTTCCTATGGGAGTAAAGACGATTCTGATAATGTGATATATTTTTTTTCAAAAAATATCCTGTCAGTCTAGGAAAGACCACCAAAAATGTTTTTTTTAAATGTATAAATGAGATATTCAGAGAGGAGATTAAATAGAATCATAAGTGATGCTCAGTTAAAACTAGGGAAGGCAGAAAAATAGATTAAAAAGAAACAAAAGCCAAAAGCAACGAACAACAAAAACAACAGCAAAAATAGCAAGATGGCTATATATATATATACACATATATATAGTTATATAACTATATAAAGGTATCAGAATGGCAAATATGTGTGTATATATATAGATATATCTTATATATATATTTGTAATTATATATAAATAAAGATATAGAAGTATATAAAATATAGATACAATTTTATATGTATATATGCATGAAACTGTATTTCATAGTATTGATACATAGTTTTGTTAAAAGATACCTGTGTTATATGTAAAGAAGCATAATATTTTTTGAAGATGGGTATACATTTTTCAAAAAATAATATTTTTTATTGTATAAATGAGATATTCAGAGAGGAGATTAAATAGAATCATAAGTGATGCTCAGTTAAAACTAAGGAAGGCAGAAAAATAGATTAAAAAGAAACAAAAAGCCAAAAGCAATGACCAACAAAAACAACAGCAAAAAAACAAGATGGCAAATTTCAATTTAATTATATCAATATTCACTGCAAGTGACATACTAGATAAATGACTGATATTGTCAGATTGAATTAAAAAAATAAAAACAATGGGAATCCCTGGGTGGCTCAGCAGTTTAGCGCCTGCCTTCACCCCAGGGTATGATCCTGGAATCCTGGAATCGAGTCCCACATCAGGCTCCCTGCATTGAGCCTGCGTCTCCTTCTGCTTTTGTCTCTGCCTCTCTCTCTCTCTCTCTCTCTCCCCCTCTCTCTCTCTCTGTCTTTCATGAATAAATAAATAAAATCTTTTAAATTTTTTTTTAAAATTAAAAAAATAAAAATAAGATCTAATTATATGCTGTCTACAAGATAATTTTAAATGCAGACATAAGTTAAAAGTGAGATAAAAATGGAGAAAGATACATCATGCTAAAGGTAATCAAAGAAAGCAGAATTGATATTAACTTCAGGTAAGTCTGGCTTCAAAACGAGGAAGATAATCAGATAAAGGGAAATATTTCATAGTAATAAAGGAGACAATTCCCCAAGAAGATATAACAATCCTAAATGTGTACACATGTAACAACAGAATGTCAAAATACATGATGCAAAAAACTGTTAGAACTTAAAACAGGCAAATTTACAATTATTCTTGGAAACCTCAATGGCCCTTGCTTATCAACTAAGTATAGGCAGAAAATCAGTAAGGATAAGGATGATCTAAACTACACTCAACTTTTTTTTTAAAGATCTTAATTTATTTATCTTTCTTTATTCGTGAGAGACATAGAAAGAGGCAGAGACACGGACAGAGGGAGAAGCAGACTTTCCTCCAGGAGCCCATTGCAGGACTCCATCCCAGCACCCCAGGATCACAACCGAGCCAAAGGCAGACCCTCAACCACTGAATCACCCAGGCGATTCGCCCTACACTCAGCTTTATGTGACTAACAGAATTTTTGCTATGAACCACTATGAAATTCTGGTGAAATCCATCGATACCTACTTAGGATAGTTTTAAAGGCATAAAACATATATCAAATTACTGTGAATATCAATTATATTGAAATGCAGTTGACAAATTATTAAAAATATATTTAATATATGCTTCTTTACTAAAACGAATAATATTTAGTAATTGATCTGACAATTACCAAAATTTTAAGGTAGCAATGAATGTAAAAGATATTTTGAGATACCTATAACAATTTTGATGGAGGTGACAAAGCCTCACATCTCAGATACAGACAGTACTACTGTGTTTTACCACCTTCAATCAAAATTGAATGTAATGCAAAATATTAATTATAGGTTAGTGAAAATAAGAAAAAAAACTGTTTTAGATATTTCTCATTTGAGTTCACAATTCCTCTAGAGTCTGTTCATGAACTACAGATTAGAAACTCCCGGTCTAAAATCTCTTGAATACGCCTAATATCATCAGACTAAAATTGGATTAGGTTAAATCCCAAAGTGATTTTGACAGGTCAAGATGTAAAATTTTCTGGACACCTGTGTAGCTCAGTTAGTTAAGCATCTGCCTTGAGCTCTGGTCATGATCTCAGGGTCCTGGGATGGAGTCATGCATGGGGGCTCTCTGCTCAGAGGGGAGCCTGCTCCTCCCTCTCTCTCTCTCTGTCCCTCTCTCCTCTTGTGCTTTCTCTCTCAAATAAATTAAGAATATCTTAAAAAATAAAATGTAAAATTTTCTCTTTCATTTTCTGGATTCTAGAAAGTGCCTATTCTGTTAGTTGGAGTCTCCAAGAGAGATTTCATGAGAGAAAGTAATTTATAGGTTTAACTGGTTTGCGGAGTGGCTAATATCATAATGGCTTTTTAATAGTATTATAATTTTAAAATACTATATTAATCTAAAAAGAATATGTAGAAATAGGAAAAATAATTTTTCAATGATCTATAAAATTTTGCAAATGCAATACATATGATAGTCTTACAGGCTTTATCAATATATTTAAAGATTTCCATTATTTTTCTCTGTTCTTCTTCCCTTTTGTAGGCTCTCAGAAATCTGAGTTTCAAAGTATATTAGCAAGCATATACAACATGAAATTATCTTATAAAATATCATTAAATCTTAGTATAATAAAAAAAAAAGTATCCTGTAGTAGGAACCTAAAATTTGTGTGTGTGTTAATCGTGACTAGTTTGTGGAAGAATAAGAATGCAACTTTGAGAAATATTCTTAAGGAAAAAAATAAAAATGAATCATTAGCCTCCCGTGGATAAACAGCATCATACTAAAAATATTAAGTTTTGAGGGTTTCGAACCAAGAAAGAAAATATGTTTTTGTAGAGTTTTTGTTAAAATATTTAATCATAAGAACAATTGGTTTCTTTAGATTTAGCTCCAGTGGATATACTATATGAGTGTATTATAGTCTGTGACTTTTGAAATTTGAAAGATGAAAGATGCTTACAAGCACAAAATGCTATTATATAGTTATGTCACTTTTTGTTAAAACTAAATATAAAGGATGCCCCTGGCCTGTTGTTTTCCAGTTGTTGAAGAAAACCAATTCCATTTTATGTAAATAGCATTTACTTTAATGAGAGTAAATTCAAAAGATATTTTTAAGTGGTAGTTGTTCAAATAAGTGAATGAAAGTTTAGTTGAGAAAAAAAGCAACATTTAAGCAATTATTAACCCTTTTCTAAGAAGGAAAATTGCATAGATGAAACCCATTAGTTTAATTAATTTTATCACATTATGGAATAATTTATCATCCTGTTTATAATTGCAAGTTTACATGTTTACATAAATCAGATATATAATTTTGATTAACAATCTTGTGTATAAGACAATAATACCAAGTAGACTATTTTTAGACTAAGCAAACTATTTCTTCACTTTTAAAAAATATATATTATTTATTTTAGAGATAGCATAGTTGCAGGAGTTGAGGGGAAGGGCAGAGGGAGAGACTCTTCAAGCCAATTCCCACCCTCTCACCCACCCCCTCACCCTAGTAACCTGCTGAGAGTGGAGCTTGAGATGGAGCTCAATCTCACACCTATGAGGTCATGGCCTGAGTAGAGGCCAAGAGTCCTAAATTCAACCATTGATATAAATATGGATATAGATATCAATATAGATATATTCATGGAAGCAAGCTGAACTATACCTTTAGAAATTTGAAAATAATTTATAGAATACTTTTACCAATTCAATATTTTACATTTTCCCTACTATTTTTAAAATAGTTATGTAATTTAAAAATACAATGTATCAGTATCCTATACTATGCTATCACTTTCTGAGTGTGCCACAACTAAAAAAACACAGATTGGGAGGCAATACTCTTAGCAGCCACTCTCTGCCCTCTAGTTATTTGACTGCCTGCCTTTAAGACAGCCCTAAGACCTGAGGCTGGTCCTGCATGCCACCAAGCCTGTTCTATTCAAAACTGCCTCTGATAACATCTCCCCCCATCAAAATAAGGAATTCTCTAAGCTGAGCATCTCCACAGAATCTTGCAAACACCCAGAATTATTGGAAAAGAGGGACCAGGAACTAATCAATTTTTAAGGTAAGTTAAATATGTAGTATGAATTAAAACTGCCCCTGCCTAATAAAGAAGGTAGCTGTGGAAGAACTGCCTGTACAGGTACATGAACAAAATATTTGGGATAGAAAATTTCCATATGGATGAAGAAACATGAAGTTCTACTACTTGAGCTTGCCTACTACAGAGGAATTTAAAATGGTTTTGTACCAGGGCTTATAATAAGCTACTGCTATAAAATGATGGTTTTATATGATATATATTGATATATAATAATTGTCTTGTTTCCATACATTGACATTTAATTTTCACAACAATCCTATATTATACTTAGAGGTTCTCTGTTGCATGCTTGAAGAAATTAAAACTTTGAGGAGGTAATTAAGTCTTTATTGATGTCAGATTTGTTTTTTTTGTTTTTTTTTGGCAGACCCCACACCCCCTAATGAATTAACAAAGATTGTCACCAAGGACTTCCAAATAGGTTTAGAAGCTACTACTCAGTATTTCTGCCACTAAAATTGTGGTCTGAACCATTATCTTTTATTGACTAGAGTCTAGACTATTTGAACATTTCCTAATTAGTTTCCTTGCCGATGGACCTTGCCTTCATCTCCTACCCTCACACAGTCTATCCTCTTTCTAGCAGTGCTACAAGACCAAATGTCTGTGTTCCTCCAAAATTCATATGTTAGAACTTAATCCCCAATGTGATTATATTCAGAGGTGGGACCTTTGGGAAATAATTAGGTCTAGAGGAGGTCGTGAAGGTGTAACAGTCATGATAGGATTAATGTCCTTATGAAAATAGACCCGATATCTCCTTTCCTCTGTCATTCTCTATCTCTCTCTCTCTCTCTCTCTCTCTCTCTCTCTCTCTCTCTCCCTCCCTCCTCCCTCTATTTCTCTCCAGAATATACAGTGAGAAGAAGCCATTTATAAACCAAGAGGGCTCTCACCAAGAACCTGATTATGCTGGCACTCTCATCTTAGACTTCCAGCCTTCAGAACTGTGAAAATAATAGTTTATTATTTAAGCCACTCTATGGTCATAGCAGCTGGAACTGACTAAGACATGTATCTAGAGTTTTAAAACCATGATAAGCACTTTGGCCCATGAAACAAATTATGAATCTTGGTTTCTCTTCAATCTCATCTCCTACACCTGTCCTTTTGCTCTTCTCATGACTTCTCTTTATTCCTCTTTACTGTAATTCACTTTCCTCCTTCAAAGCATTTACACAGATTGTCACTTCTGCCTACAAGAGTCTTTTCCCAAATATTTGTAAGTCCTACTCACTTTTTGCCTGTCTCTACAAATATGTCTGAACAATCTATACTGCCTACCTTTTTCAATATGTGTATTCTTCATCCTATTTTATTACCATTTAAAATGAACTGTTTTTGTTTTTATATTATATTATCCTTCCATCAAGTCAATGAGAGTAGGGACTTAATATTCTTAATTCGTTGCAGTGCTCTCAGCTCTTAGAATAGTGCATGATGTCTTGTTGAATAAGACAATGCCAAGTAGAATACTTGTTCCTTGTTGAATACTTGTTGAATGAATGTGTAAACATTTACTTGGCTCAGCTAGTATGTGTCAGAACTTGAATTTGTTCCTAGGTTTCTCTAATTTCTAACCTGCATGATACTGAACTTATCTTTTCATCCTGTACTTCTAAATATTCAACACAAATTTCTTTGGTACAACTAGCCTGCAAGGAAAGCAACAAAACAAAATAAAAACAAAACAAACTTGAGCAACCTCATCAGATTTTTAAAAAATATTTTATTAATTATCAGTGAGAGACACAGAGAGAGAGGCAGAGAGGCAGGCAGAGGGAGAAGCAGGCTCCCTGCGGGGAGTCTGATGCAGGACTTGATCCCAGGACCTTGGGATCACGACCTGAGCTGAAGGAAGATGCTAAACCACTGAGCTACCCAGGTGCCCCCAGATTTTATCATGATATTTAAGTTGCTCCAGAATAGTTAATGGTTAAATTTAAGTATTCTCAATATGAATGAGATTTTGTGACTCAAAATATAAACAGAAGAAGTATTTGAAGGAACCAAAATAATATAAGTGGACTATACAGATCTAATAACAACCATTCTGGGCATCATTCTAACTACACCTATACAAATATGTATACTATATTTAATATTATCTATAATATCACCTATACAAATATGGAAATAGTAAGAATATAAAACAGTTAGTATGGGAAGAATAGAATTCTCACTCGTAAAGTGACCACATTTCATTATTTTCTCTAATATTCATTGGATTGGCCTTTTATCTGTATTGTAATATCCCTAGGGAAAGCTACAATGCTTTACTACTTATCAAGCCATTATGGAATTATCCTACCCAAGTTTCTAATTATAAGGGGCAGGTGTCATAATCACTATTGTATTAATCTTCCTCCCATTAGTTTTATTTTTCATCTACCCCTGTATCTGTTTTTTCTTTCATCTAAACATACAGTACATGACATAACTCAGTGAGATATGCCTTTGTATTTATGACGAAGAGCAAACTTTTATCTATTTTGTTTTGTAGACCTGTGCTTTTAATATTATTGTATTTATAGTGTGTCTTAGACCTATTTTTAAAATTTATTATATCACGATCTTTTGTGGTAAGCTAGCTTGTTTTTAGTTTTTATTTTGTTCTTTGCATGCCTTGCCCAACTTCTCTTTTTTCCCTTTGACTGCCTCATCACAAGGACATAGCTAGAATGCATGTACCAGTTCTTCAGGCCTGGGGCTTTCCAACATATTTTAATATATTCAACAGACTAAAGTATATTTTACACCATCTCCCTATATACAGACACACAAATTGCGCAACTGATAAATATAAGTGAAACGATCTTTCATGAAAAGTTAATAGGCTCTACTCATATGATTCTCTCTGTTTTTGTTTCTATCTCTTTCTGCAAATAAAGTAATGTTCAGAAACATATTCCCAAAAGCAAAAAGAGATTTCTTTGTCTCAAAGTCTCTTTTGTTCTTAAGAATCAATTCTTATCCTTTATTAAGTTGTAAATAAGAATTTGTGTTTAACTTCAATATGCAAAAATTTCACTTAACTATCTTTAAACTATATACTTAAAATTGTCTTTGCTTGATAATTTGTATTAATTGTTTAACTTAATGGGACTGATTGGTTTTTAATTCTGTTAATGAAGATTTACTCCAAAGAGTCATTTAATAAAATCTTAGTTTAGTGAATTCTCAAAAGTTATTGGAAAGCAAATTCTATGTAGACCTTTGGACATCCATATTTTCCCCATCCCTACTAAAAATCGACTGAGATGATGCTGAGGACTCATTTGTGAGATCTTCTATGCTATTTTAAGATTAAAATTTGGGGGGACACCTGGGTGGCTCAGTGATTGAGCATCTGCTTTGGCTCAGGGTTTGGTCTCGGAGTCCCGGGATTGAGTCCCACATCAGGTTCCCCTTGAGGAGCCCGCTACTCCCTCTGCCTATGTCTCTGCCTCTGTGTGTCTCTCATGAATAAAAAATAAATTAATTAATTAATAAATTAATTAATTAATTAAAATTTGAGTTAATTAATAATGAGTATTCATCCCCAAATTAATACATGACTTCAATATGCCTTTTGATGTATACTTTAGATTTATATTTTTAAGTTTTTTTAATTTAAATTCCAGTTAGCTAATATACAATGGAATAGCAGGTTCAGGTGTACAATATAGTAAATCAACACTTCCATACAATACCTAGTGCTCATTGCAACAAGTACACTCCTTAATCCCCATCACCTATTTCACCCAACCCTTCACCCAATTCCCCTCAGGTAACCATCAGTTTGTTCTCAGTTAAAAATCTGTTTTCTTGGTTGGCCTCTCTGTCTCTCTCTCTTTTTCCCCTTTGCTTATTTGGTTTCTTAAATTCCACATATGATTGAAATATTACGGTATTTGTCTTTTACTGACTGACTTATTTTGCTTAGCATAATAACCTCTAGCTCCATCCATGCCATTGCAAAGGGTAAGATTTCATTCTTTTGTATGGCTGGGTAATATTTCATTTTATTTCATTTCATATATATATATATATATATCACATTTTTAAATCCATTCATCAATTAAAGGACATGGGATGTTCCCATAATTTGGCTGTTTTAGATATTGTTGCTATAAACATCTGGGTGCCTGTATCACTTTGAATTAGTATTTTTGTATTCTTTGGGTAAATACCTATTGGTGAAATTGTTGGATCATAGGGTAATTCTATTTTTAACTTTTTGAGGAAACTCCATACTGTTTTCCACAGTGGATGCATCAGTTTGTATTCCCACTAATAATGCAGGAGGGTTCCCCTTTCTCCACATCCTCACCAACACCTGTTGCTTCTTTTTATTTATTTATTTATTTATTTATTTATTTATTTATTTATTTATTTATTTATTTATATTTTAGCCACTCTGAGACTTCCATAGGAAGGAAATAATCAAGACTAAAGGGCAACCTATGGAATGAGACAAGATATTTGCAAATGACATATCTGATAAAGCGTTAGTATCCAAGATACATAAAGAACTTATAAAACTCAGTACCCAAAAGATGAATAATCCAATTTAAAAATGGGCAGAAGATATGAATAAACATTTTCCACAGAAGACATACAGAGGGCCACAGACATATGAGAACATGCTCAACATCACTTGTCATCAAGGAAATGCAAATCAAAACTACAATGAGAGATCGCCTCCTACCTGTCAGAATGACTTTAGATTTAGATGTTTATTAAACTTCTTCATGAAAGAAGAATGTTTTTAAGAATACACTCACTGTTAGCTGAATTCAAAAGGTCAAGAGAGCTTTGTCAGATGGTAAATAATTTCAAACCAAGTATTCTTAAAATACTCGTATACATATTCAAATGTGTGTGATGAAAGTGAGTAAATAATTTTAAAAACTCTTCTGTCATTTCCTCTCTGAGTAGAGAAACTGGAAAAATGTTAGAAGATTGCCAACTTGCTGCAATAGAGAAAACAAATTATAGTCACGAGACTTGACTTTATGACATTAGTCTAGCTTACAATTTTTTTTAATTCTGATGAAATTCAGTTTTTCATGCACTGACACTGATGGATGGTTGTTATTTTTAGACCCAGTGCTGTAACAACAAGTCACCAGTGTTAGAAGTGCCCTGGCTAACATGGTGGCGGTTACAGCTTTGATTGAGATTACTCCTGACATGGGTCAGGCAGAGCAGTAGATTGGGTCATGCTGTCCTGGCAGCTGGCTTCTTTCTTGCCCTTGCTCTTGTGCTCTAAAGAAATGTGAACCTAATTCAGACCATGCAACATTGTGGTGGTAATCATTTCTAATGGAGTGTGGTTACAAGATGTTGCAGAAATATATATATCATTCCACCCTAGTAATATATCTTTTTTTCCATAGAGCAAACAGTGCCCTATTTAACAGGAATGGCTACATTCATCTTGATCTGCCGTGGGTGTTAAACTTTGCATGGTTGCTGAACTGATTTCCTAAACAAAAAGCAGTAGAATGCTAAAACATTTTGGAATACAAACAAACAAAAGCTTTCTACTTATATGAATATTGAATGTCATAGCTCTTTCTTTAATTTCCAGATGAGTATCCAGCCATTCAAAGAATAAATGCTTTTGCTATGTTTTATTTTACCTGGTTTTTAAAGTCACTTAAATATTAGTGAAGCATATAATTATGGGGTAAAAGTGTAATAAAGTTACTTAAATACTTCCTTCAAAATTTAACTTACAGGTATTGCAATTACTTCCTCCTATTCATACTGAAAAGGAGGCAACAAGACAGATGGTAAATGCAGTCTTATCCTGTGGCAGAGAAGGATGGTTACCTACTTAAAACTCATTCTCTTCATCATCCTTGTATACAGCACCAATTTTACATCATTTAGCAATGTGCCAGCTAGAAAGAAAAAAAAATCCTATATTTTGTAGCTTTCATGGCCAGAAGGAATGAATGAAATATAAGTGGAAGGCATTGGTTAAAGTCCATGCGACCACCATTGAAAGACGCCCAGTTAGCTAGCAAGTCCCTTATTTCCCTTATCTTCCTCCTTACTCCTCCTGCTTCATTAACCCTAGAAATAATACACGGGTCTTCAGTAAGGACCTTGTAAAAGTGAAATGAACTCAAATAGGAAAGTCATGTACTAATAGATAAGCAGAAAGGCAGAAGGAACTGCCATAGGCCGACTTCCTCTTGATTCTTTTTATGAGAGAGAAAACTATAACCTGTGCAAGCCACTGTTATTAGCAGTTATATGCTAGCAGACTTCTTTTTAGACAAGCTATGACTTGAGATTCTGAGAATGGGATGCATTTCTTCTTATATCTACTCATAAGAAATTGTAGCATTGCTCTGTTGTCATTAAATTTTCTCAGAAAATTGTCCAGACTTACCATGATTACAAAGACCATGTTGTCAGGCAGAAGAATGGCCTCCAAGGCCTGGCTCTGGTAGTAATCACTGCCTACTTTCTCACTGTAGTTAGTTATATATTAACAATCTAAGTTTGTTCAGTTAATGCCTTACCTGTGATTAAGTTCTACTAAGGCCAATGTTGTAAGATAATTCACAATATTTTTTCTGCACATGAAAATTATGGATTGATTGGAAATTTTGTATGAGAAACAAAATATCTACTTTCTTTAAGTGGGGAAGAGGGGATCCCTGGGTGGCTCAGCAGTTTACTGCCTGTCTAGAGTGTGGTCCTGGAATCCCCACTTTGGGCTCCCTGCATGGAGCCTACTTCTCCCTTTGACTGTGTCTCTGCCTCTCTCTCTCTGTGTGTGTCTCTCATGAATAAATAAATAGACTCTTAAAAAAATAAAAATAAAGTGAGGAAGAATACATAGGCCAAATATCACATATCAGGTGGGACAGCTGGACAAAGCCAATTAGAAGCTTTGGTTGCAACTGGATTATTTTATTTCTTGCAGATTCTGTTTCTATTGTATATCTTAATTAGTAAGCTCTTGAGTAAGCTCATTTTTAAAAAATTTTATTTAAATTCAGTTTGTCAACATATAGTATAACACCCAGTGCTCCAGTTGCATATAATACCCAGCATATATTTGAACACATTTTCATAATCTACAGAAAATAAATTCTGAATCTACCAGATATTTAAATCTAAAAAAACTAGGATATTCAGGTAATATAAGAAAAAATGGATACATTTAGGTTGAGAGTGAGATAAATTTTTCCTATTGATGATTCAAAATCCAGTTGCAACAATTAATAAATTTGACTTATAAGCAAACTTTTGGAGAGCTAAAAACACCATATGTGAATTTTATTTGTTAGTTTTATTTTATTAGAGACCAAGGGTAAAATCCTTGATATGTAAAGAGCTTCTAAAAATAAGAGAAAAAGCCAGAAAACTTGATGGAAACAGGTAAGAAATAAGAACAGGATTCACAGAAAAGGGAATGTAAATTGCCTTAATGATATAAAAAAGATTCAATTTCATTTATAGTAATAGAAATGCAAATTAAAACTAGACTCAGGAAAGTATTTTCTATATTACAGATAAGTAAATACACTGTTTTATACATCACTTCAAGGAATACAAAATAATTCAACCAGAGGGGAATTTAACACTATGTAGTAAGATTATATATGCATTTATCTTTCAATTCAACAATCTTATTGATAAGAATCTATCCCAAAGACACACTAGAAAAATAAACAAGCAAACAAAAAGACAAATGTACAACTAATAAGAGCAGAAAAATAGAAAGAAAACTGAGAGGGAATTAATTGAATTTTTCATGAAAAAACATTCAATCTTCTATTATGCAGCTTAAGAAAGAAAAGGAATGCAGAGTGTCTCTAAATATTTCTATGGAAGAATTTCAGGTTATGTTTTTTCTAGTATAGAATTAGAGAAAAGTGTCAGATTAAGTTTCCACTTATCTAAGACAAAACTTAATATATAGTTATGTTCAAGTTTAATTTTATCTTTGATATGCAGAAATTGCATTTTTAAAAGTTATAAAATTATGTAAATTATATATGCAAGTTTAAAGTCAAATCAACACAATTAGATTAGAGAAGTGTATTTTCTATCTCTTACCTTGCCAGCCTTTTTTCCTCTCTTCCTTTAATGATAACTATTATGTGAAGTTCTGTGGCCCTCTATGAGTTTAAAATCAAACAAATATGTAAATGTATGAGTGTATATCAGGGTGTGTGTGTGTGTGTGTGTGTATTGTATAAGTGTTTGACATGTATTACATTGGATGCATAACCACAGAAAAAATGATTCTTAATTTTTTAGTTATAAAATGTGCTTATTTGTAAATGCATTTCATTGTCCCAATTATCTCACATTCAAGAACAGTTTATCTCAGCCATAGTATTAATAATAATACTGTTTATTACTTATGTGGCAGTTTTCTAAGCCCTTGATACATGTTAGCTGATATAGTACATAGCTCTATTTAATAAGTACTGTTTTCATTATCCTTGTATTTTACAGTAAAGATACTGAGGTACAGGGAGGTTAAGCAATTGTCCTGAGGTTACAATACATGGTAAATTGCAGAAGGAGGATCTACACATAGGCAACTCTGGGCCACATTCCTTGTCCCTAAATGGCAGGCACACTGTGCATATTGTAATAGGTACAATTGGTCATCTCCTCTGTTGGCTTTTTTAGAGAGGAAATTAAGAATCTTTTTTTAAAGATTTTATTTATTTACTCATGAGACACACACACACACACACAGAGAGAGAGAGAGGCAGAGACACAGACAGAGAAGAGGGAGAAGCAGGTTCCATGCAGGGAGCCCAATGTGGGTTTGATCCAGGGACTCCAGGACCATGCCCTGGGCTGAAGGCAGGCACCAAACCGCTGAGCCACCCAGGGATCCCCAGAAATTAAGAATCTTAAGACAGGTCCCTATGGGCAGAAAGAAAAGTTCTCAAAACAATGACCTAGAACTAGAGCACTCTTCCCCAGTTTCCCAAGCAATGATATATTCACAGAGTTTTGGAGACCGGCAATTTTGAGTAATTTCAGAGGCCATGGAACAAAAAGAGAATTTGACAATGGTGATATGCTTAATATGTATGGAGACTTCTTGTATAATTAGAAGTTACTTTAAGACACCAGTTTAAAAAAAAACATTACTTGACTATCTCCATAATAGGAAATAACCCCCCAAAAAAAGAAAAATAAAAAAATATTTTCAGTGTCAAATTATTGCAGTAATGTTGGTATTTTGCTCTGAGACATGCATAGAAGTCACAGGATAAAGCAAAGTACTTTATTAGGTATCATTAGGAGCTGAGATTTCTGATATAAGAGAAAAGATAATACTATGTTTTTTTTTTTTTTTTTTTTAGTTTCCTATGGCTTTTGTAACCACTTATCACATTTTTTGGTGGCTTAAAATAACAGTTATTCTCTAAGAGTACAGTAGGACAGAAGTCTGAAGCTTCATTGGGCTAGAAAATCTTGGAAGAATTGGTTTCCTTGCCTTTTACTATTTCTAGAGATACATTCCTTGGCTTGTGATCCTTTTCTCTATCTTCAGAGCTAACAGTGCAGCATTTTGCCTCAGTGGTCACATTGTTTTCAAGATCCTTAATTTAAGCACATCTGCTAGGTCCCTGTTACTATACCTGGGTATCGTTGGGGCCATCATATAGTTTACAAGAGTCTGCCTTCTGCTGCAAAGATTCACATACAAACCATGTGCAAAATGTCTTCACTTATCCTATCATCCTCAAAAACATAGAACCTATTATAGTACCAACATTAACATAAATATGATCATTTCAAAAGCCCCAAATCTCCTCTAGATAATAAATCAGGTATAAGTGAAACTTTAAGTATGACCTATCCTGGGGAATATTCCTTTCCATCTAGGACCCTATGAAACTGAGTAACAAGTTATCTGTTTCCAAAATAAAGTGATAGATCAGATATAGAACAATAATTATAGATATTTCCATTTATGAAAGGGGAAAAGGGCAAGGAAGAAAAGAATTACTTACTATAGTAGTCTCTTTTTTCCAGAGAAACTGAATCAAAATGTGTGTGGGGTGTGTGTGTGTGTGTGTGTGTGTGTGTGAGAGAGAGAGAGTGTGTGTGTGTGTGTGTGTGTGTGTGTGTGAAAGAAAGAAAGAAGAAAGAAATAAATAAAAATAGAGAAAGAAAGAGAGATTTTAAGGTTTTGGCTCTGGCAAACGTGGGAGCTGGCCAGTCCAAAATCTTCAGCAGGCTGGCTATTACAACTTGAGTCCAAACGCAGTAGGGAGACAGAATTTGTTCTTCTTCAAAGGCCCTCAGTCTTTTTTCTCTTAAGGCTTTCAACAGATTAAACAAGTCCCATTCACATTATGGATGGAAATCTACTTTACTCAAAGCCTACTTTTTAAAATGTAATCTCTTCTAAAAAAATATCTTCACTGTGACATCAAGGCTGGAGAATTTGTTTATGCCTTTTCAAGCTTATAGAGCTTGTTTTGTTTTGTTGTCTTATGGTCAAAATACATTCTAGCAGTGTAAATGTAAAAAGCTAAAGTAAAGACCAAGATAGCAATGATGACATCTAGCTGACTGATTATGGGTTCCAAACACCAATTTTTAGTAAAAGAAACTATGGTTCTTGAGAGAGGTGATTTATTTTAGAAGAGTGGTGAGAAATATACAAGATGAACATGGGCTATTTTGCCATATCAGAAGTCAAAAATGCTATAAAAGACAACTGAGGACGTATCAAAAGGACTCAGGGGCCAACTTAAACAGGCCTGACCTCATGAGGCACAATTGATCACCCATTAAAATAACTTTCATGTAGTGAAGCACATCAAATTCATCAGTTAATAATACTAAAAAAGTTAAAAGTCACAGCTAATTAATTACGTTTAGAGGCTACTGAGGAACCAACTAATTATTTAGAGAATTGGTTAATAAGGGAAAAATCAAGAATTTTCTGTCTCTAAAAACAGTGAAGGAAAACAAATATTTAATGAAGAAAAGTTGCTATTTATAAAAATATTTTAGCTAACAAATAGTAGAATATAAAATTTTAACACTGCCATGTCGCAAACCTTGATGAAAGAAAAAAAAATACAGCAAAGATCACTAATGACCATTATCATCATAAAAGGAGAGACATTTTGCATTATGTTCATTTTTATAGAAGTTTACAATACCACCTATGTAGTAAATATAGTCTGCATCTGATGAAGACACTGTCTCTAATCACTGATTTATAAAAAGTTCAGGTGACAAAATAAGGCCAAATGATGCAAGAAGCCAAATTCAGACATCATGATAATTATCAGTATAATGATCCTATATTTTTTTTTTTAAAAATAAACCACCAAAAGAGGGAGCTATGAATTAGAAGAGACTTAAGAGAAATACCAACCAATTGCAAAGTTTGGGCATTACTATGATTCAAGTGCAAAAAAAAAGTATTAAAAAGAATCATAATTGACAAGGCCATTGGGCAAATTTGAACCTATTTTGTGGTATTAATGAATTACTATAACTATTTTCTGAGGTGGAATAAATCCCAGCCTTAAAGGTATTGTCAATTATTAATGAATAAAATAAAACAAAGTCTGGACTATGTTTAAATTTATCCTGAGGAGAAGAGAATTGTAAAGGGCACAGATGGGGCACCTGGGTGGCTCAGTTGGTTAAGTGCCTGACTTTTCATTTGGCTCAGGCCACGATCTGATGGGTTGTGAGATCGAGACCTCTGCACTCAGCCGGGAGTGTGCTTGGGATTCTCACCCTTTGTCCCTCCCTTCCACATGTGTGCATGCATGTCCTCTCACTCTAAAATAAATAAATATTTTTTGAAAAGGATGATTGAGGAATTTATATATAATGTTGAATTTAAGCAATGAGGTCCTGAAGTTTCATAATATTCTCCTGCCTGTTTTTGTGATATTTGAATTTTATAAGAAAAAGTTTTATAACTTAGAAAAAGTCTTAGAATTATAACTTTACTGCCGTCATATCCTAGCTAAATGATAAAAGTGGTTTGAGGAGTACATATATCCAAGTCCAACATGCATAATTGATAAATTAAAAATTTACATCTTATTTTGCTGAAAGAAGAAACTATCAGGCCAGAAAAACCTCAGTATTCCTCCACCTAATGTACTAACCTGAATCTATTTGCTGCCAAATGCTCAGGCTCCTTTTTGTTAATTCTAGTGTTAATTATACTCCCCCTCCTTCTATTCAAACTAGCCTTTCTATGTCTTCACTGTGTCTTATATACTCCTTTTTAATCAAAAAGTTTGCTTCTCACAGCATTCCTTTCTTCTGAACTTTTCCTTCTACTTTGAATCCAATACAGTGGCATACAAACATGCTGAACTCAACAAACAAACCACAATCCATAAAACAACTCAGACGTCCTGATCATAACCCCCTCTGGCCTGTTCCTCCTCTTCCCATTGTAGCATTATTTTATTTTTTTTCATTTCTGACTCAGGCCATGATAAGTAACTGGTGCTCAACTTGTCCTTATGCCAGAAAGAAACAGAGAGAGAAAGAGAAAAAGAGAGAGAGAGAGAGAAAGGGAGGAAGTAGAAAACTGGAGAAATAAAAAGCAGTGGTTACCCCGTACTGAAAAGCAGTATTGATTTCAAAAAGCTTTGATTTCTGAAAGAAAGGAAACAATGCACTGAACTTTATAACCATTTAGCTTCCTACACAGAGGCAGTTTCCCGACTGCAGAATAAAAAGGAAATGCCCAAGCAGAGGATGGCAGTTCTGTTGAGTTGAAGTAATGGAGACCAGAGTTCAGGAAGACTGAGATAATGGGAATTGGTGGAGTCTGGCACCAGAATGGAGAGGTTTTGAAGAGAGAGCTCCAGAAATCTGCAGTGTTCCTGGGATCTTGGATTGAATAGCATTCTGCAAATGTGTGGGGTAAAACTCCACAATGCTAGAAAATAAATGAAATGAAGAGCCATGAACTAGATTTTTAAAAAATACTATCAAAGACCAAAACTTCCAAACTCATGTTTTGAGGCCAGTATTATCTTGATACTAAAATAATAAAGACACATTAAAATAAGAAAAGCTACCTTAGAGTCCAATTTTTTTCATAAACATAAATTTAAAAATCCCTAAAGCATTAGCAAATCAAATACAAAAGTATATAAAAGGAGAATATCATAACTAAGTGCAAGGTTGGTTTATTATTCAAAAGTCAATGCAATTCACAATATTGACAAAGAACAATCATATCACTATATGCAGAAAAATCATTTAATAAAATTCCACATCCATTTTTAATATAACGTCTTGGCAACCTAAAGTTATAGAGAAACATCCTTAACCTGATAAAGGGCATATCCTACTTAATGTAAAAGACTAAATATTTTTTCTCTAAAATTGAAGAAAAGGGAAAGGATATTTGTTCTCACCACTTCTACTCAACACTGTACTAATGATTCTAAACAATGAAATATGTCAATAAAAGTGGGTACTTAAAACATTTTGGAAAATATAAAGTTAAACTGACTATTCACATATAGTCTAGTTCTTCACATGAAGAACTCCAACGAATCTACAAAATAGTGACTATAATTAACAAATAAATTCAAACTACTCTAAGGATACTAAGTAATGGAAAAATCTATTACATGTTTATAATCTATCAACAAACCATTAGAAAATGAAATTTTAGTACCTTATTTACAATAATATCCCAAAGTTTGTAAGATATAGAAATATATTTACATAATATGTATGTGATCCATAGAATGAAAATTCTGAAATATTGCTTAAATAAATTAAAGACCTAGAATCTTATGATTAAATTTCAATATTTTAGTGGGTCTATGTCCCTGGTCTATGACCTTCACTAGTGTTTCTGACCTTTTCTTTTCCCTCCCCTGCTTAGGTGAGACTAGATGGATCTGGAGTTGGGTATTTGCCTTTCTGCCTCCATGAATTGAGGTTCTGTTAAAGTCCTTTTCACTTGAGAGTAGGTTTTTATTATGGAGGATAAACTATATTTCAAAATATATTTTCTATCCCCACTTTTCCTGTCACTCTTGTGCTTATTTTCTTGAAAATGATGGGAGGTACCTGGAAGTAAAGCCCACAATAATGTGAGCCAGTAAGAAGATCTGTGATTGCCAAAGATTAATTGGGAAGAAGGGATGAAAAGTTGGAGCATAGGTTATTTTTAGGGTGGTGAAACTACTCTGTATTCTACTTTAATGGTACATATGTGTCATTATAAATGTTTCCAAATCCACAAAATTTACAACACCAAAAATGACCCACGTGTAAACAGTGGACATCAGGTGATGATGAGGTCTCAATGTAGGTTCATTAACTGTAACACACACATATTACTCTAGTAGGGAGTGTTAATAGTGGGGGAGGCCTTACATGTGTGAGGGCAGTAGGTATATGGAAAATATACCTCCTACTCAATGTTGCTGTGAACCTAAAATTGCTCCAAAAATGTATTTAAAAAAAATTCAAAGTTAAATTTTCTTACATAATACAAATTTGTATATATAACACAAATGCATAATGCATAATAAAGATAACTGAAAGGTAAAAGAATTTCTCTCACACGTGTTTTCTCTGCTTAACACACAGATATATTCATAAATTCATAAATATATAGAGAAAAATATTCCTCTATTAAGACCACCTTTCTATTTAATAAATAAAACGTGTAACTGATCAACTAGGTTAATAACATTTTGGTTTTGTTTAAGTCATTGTATTGATTGGGTTTTGACAAATTTATTTACTTCATAAGATTTTGGGTTATTCTAATCATTACATTAGAAAGATTGAAGTTTTGTATTCATAAATCTGACCACATTAATATTTTCTTCCCAGAAATGGTAGTAATATCAGGAAAGATATTTTTCCTTTGGTAGCATTAACTCTTCTATGGCATATAGTATTTCAGAATAAAAATACTATTGATCTAAGTACTCTACTTTTAAGAATAGATTGATGAAATCTCAAACTCTACTTCAAAATGTTTATTCAAAGGGAATCTGTCAGATTGCAGACCTACGATGTGCATGTTTGGATTATCGTCAATCACTTACCACTCGGTTGTTTTAGCTGACCTTGCAATTGCCTTGCTTCTTCCGACGCTATGGTTATTTTTTTGCTCCAGTGTTCCTGTGTGGCATGGGGCCTGTCTGGGAAAATACCCTTGAGAACAGATGTACTCGAAGTGATTTCAATTAACGAGAAAAGACTTCCTTCTTTATAAAATGCCTAATGTACCATGTGGGCAAATAAATCAAACATGAAGTAGGAAAAAGCCAGAAAAAAAGAGTGAAGAGGAAGTGGGCCTTAGTAACAGCAAAACAATGTATTATTTTGAGTATACGTTCTGGGTAAAATCAATAGTAGCACACTGAGTCTACTCATAGATGCATAAGCTAAAAATAATGAAATTGTAATAGAAAATTGCATGGGCAAGGTTTTTGAAGAGAGACTATTCAATATTTTAAAGTGACACTTCCCTAAAAACTTTGTTAAGTAGCATTTGCTTATTTCTTATGAAATTCAATATTTTCTAGTTAATGTTAGGTTACCTTTTAATATTTGAACTTTGTCTAGAATGTATGGAGACACAAAAATAATGCAGGGCCAAAGAGAAAAAAGAGCTGAATGAGTTGATATTGAAACCATTACTAAAGGAAAGGTTATAGAGAATAAAGAATAAGAAGGAAAAAAAGAAAACTCTATTGGACAAAGTTCAAGTTGTATAAGGACATGTTTTTAGCTTCTACATGTGATATATAGCTCCACTATTTTTCATACCATCAAACTAGTCTTCCATACATTATCCTACCAAATAGAAGAGTTTTTTTTTTAAAGTGAAGAAATTGCCAACCTCCACTCTTCCTTATAAGTTAATTTTTTTAAGATTTTATTATTTATTTGAGAGAGAGAGAGTGTGAGTGTATGAGAGACAGAGAGAGAGAGACAGAGAGAGAGCACGCAAGAGCAGGGTGAGGGGCAGAGGGGGAAGCAGACTCCCTGCTGAGTGAGGAATCCAACATGAGGCTCCATCTGGGACTCCAGGATCACGACCTGAGCCAAAGGCAGATGCTCAACCACCTGAGCTACCCAGGTGCCCTCCTTCTATAAATTAATGTTCTAATCAAGCAGTAGTCATGTGGTCGACATGTGGTCGACAGCATAAGTCTAGTCTGCCATTCATTTTTACGTTTCTTAATGGTTGGAAAAAATAAAAAGGATACTCATATTTCATAACATGTGAAAATGATACAAAATCTGAATATCAGTTTTCATAAATAAAGTTTTATTGGATACAGCATGCTAATGCGTTTATGCTAATTTTTTATGGTTGCTTTTGAATTACAACAGAATTGAGTATTTGCTACAGAGACCTTATGGTTCACAAACATGAAATATTTGTAATCGATTTTTTACTGAGAAAGTTAGATAATGCTTATTCCAGTTCAACAAAGGGCCTTGCTAGGAAGCCAAAACTTATACTCTTAAATATGACTAGTTTCACACCTTATACGCCCATTCATCATTTCCTCCTTAGCTAAAATTAATTCTCACTTGTATGTGCTTTTTCTGTCCTCTCTACACCATAATAGAGTCTTCGATGGTAAATTATATGCCTCATATGTATTCTAGTCATTTTTTTCCTCATCAACATTTCTGTAGCCCTTATGGTTTATAGACCTTAAATAGTTTAAGCAGATATGTAAATATCCTATTTGATGACATTGAAGACCATCCTCAATGGCAATAATGAACAAAATGAGGCTGAATAGATGATAAATACAATGGAAATTTACTTTAATACACTTCACTTTTGTCATGTGTGTGTTTTACATTTTTTTTTTCCAAAAGCAAGTTGTTTCTTACACTTTGCTATCTTCTAATATTTATTTCCGGAGTTGTGATGCTAACTGTGTTATCAAAGTAATTTAAATTATACGGGAAAGTAGAATATTATTAATTTACATGTCCAAAGGCTTATCCTGTGGTCCCTTCCACTCCCAGATTAAGGAAGAATGAATAGACTAGGGAGAGTTTAACACCCATATTGATTCTCTAGAATAAATTGATGAGATGTGAGGAAAAAACACCTTTCCTAGGTTTTGTGCACTCTAGGGCACCACCTTGCTTTTAGTCCTTCATTGATCTAAGGGGTTGAGTGTGGCCAGTGTGTCAAAATTAAATATTTCAGGCCATTTTCATCTTTATGATGGGTAGTATTGCAGAAAAGAGTGTGGTTTTCCCCATAAAATATTGGAAATGAAGGTATTAGAATATTAGCAATGCATGTGATGACAGAGATGAAGAGTGTTTAAACAAGGTTCCCTTTAGAGTTTTCTAAAAATACAAGTAAAGACTTCAGCTTGGAATAGAACAAGTAACAGGAGGCAGAAAATTATGGTTTTATCCACACTAAAAACGGGGTTGTGGTGGCGGAATTTGGACTTAGTACTTAGCCGCATGTGGGAGCATTTTCACCATAGCTTCCTGAATATTGCACCGGCGCTATCATGGACTAAATAAGATAGTGTATAAACTGATATCTTTCTTGAAATATTACCAGGAAGATAGAGAAATGACTTTTTTGAAATTACTTTTTCCCCCAGAGAGTACTGAGTTTGAGACTGTATGTTCCAGAGGGAAAAACAATTATATAGCAAAATGCAAGTTATCTAAATAGAAGTGGGGAAAAAAAATGTCCTAGTAAAACTACCAGTTAAACATTGTCGTTTCTTTAATCTGTTCTTATGTATACCTGGTTGTGAAAGGAAATGGAGGCAATTCGGAAAAGGAAGGGGAAGTCTGCAAAGGGACTTGTCCAAGGCTCCAGCACTTTTATCCCATCAGGGCCTGGTAACCTGATATACCAGATTACCTGCTCTTGGACAAGATTTAGAATGAATAGAACAGAAAGCATAGGAAATATGGATGTGAAAAAAAGACCTTGAGCTGTGGTAAATTTAAATCATTCAGATGATAAAAACTGAATAGCAGAGACATGTTTAAGCATAGCATAAAAAGTTTAGGAAGCCCTGCACTCAGACAGTTCATGGATTTAAAGCTTCATGGAGTAATGATTCTAATAGCATGTTTTTCTTTTCTTTTTTTTTTTTCTTCTTTTCTTTTCTTTTTTCTTTTTTCTTTTCTTTTTTTCTTTCCTTTTCCTTTTCTCTTCTCTTCTTCTCTTCTCTTCTCTTCTTTTCTTTTCTTTCTTTTCTTTTTTCTTTTCCTTTCCTTCCCTTCCCCTCCCTTTTCTTTCTTTCTTTCTTTCTTTCTTTCTTTCTTTCTTTCTTTCTCTTTCTTTCTTTCTTCTTTCTTTCTTTTCTTTCTTTCATTTCTTTATTTTAGAAAGAGAGGCAAGAGTGGCAGTGTGTGTGGGGATTGGCAGTGTGTGTGAGGATAGGGCAAGAGAATCTCCAATCAACTTCCCACTGGGTGGGGTAAGGAGGAGACCCACTTGGGGCTCAATCCCAGGACCCTGAGCTCATGACCTGACCCTAAATCTAGAGTAGGCCACTCAACCTCTTAACTGACTGAGCCACCCAGGGAACTCGTTTTTTCTTTACTTAAAGAAAGTACTGAGAATGATAGTCATGTGTTAGTACTGCTAAGGTGCTGCTGACTTCCTGCTCATACTTGCAAGCTGGGAGGGTGAGATGAAAATCTTATGCACACACATGCACATGCACACACACATAGAAAAGTCTGATTACTTTCAGAGTTTAAGACAAGCAATAAATAACTCAAACTGTATTTGACAACCCAAGTGAAAGGAGTCTCTGGAACACCTGGCTCCAGGATTACATTTACTTTTTTTTTTTTTTGCATACTTGATATATCAACCTAGATTCAAATTCTTTATATACTTTTTTTAAAAAATATTTTATCCTCATAATAGTTTATAAAATAGGAATTACTCTAATTCTAAATGATGTCAATAAACAATATGAAGTTTGGAAACAGGAGGTATTTTTCCAAGGTCACAGTGGCAACAATGGATTAGTCAGAAATTTTGACGCACATCTCTTTCATCTATTTGCCCAAGACTTTCACCTCTATAGGATTTTAGTAAAGAACAGGAGCCCCAGAAAGGCAGAATTATATGAGGATTTTGAAGAGGTGGAATTCAACTTACCTTTTTTTCTTTTAACAGGAAATTTGAGTTTTGTGAGATACTAAGTGACTTGTGACTTGTGCAAGGTGGGTGGACAATACCGAACTAGAATCCACGTCTCCTGAATCCTATATATTTATCTGACTTTATAAACTACTTGTATTTGCTTTCATAACAAAATATCTCTTCCATCTACTGAGCATCATTATTCTAATTTAGGTAACTTTCAAGATAGTACCTGCAGAAGAAGTAATATAATTTTACGAAGTGTTTATATAATGATGACATATATTTTAAGATAATTATATAAGTTTTCAGTGAACCTGCCTCACTGTTGTTACTGGCATAGCAAAATCTTAATCTCCATGTAGATGGTTAAGGAGGTATAATTATAAACTATATTAAAAGCTATCCAAACATTCAAAACTGAATTGATTCCTATGCTCCTCAAATCATTAATCTTGAAACAAAATCAGAAACTTGGCAGGATGAGCTTAAATTCTTAAATGAAAAAACTCAAACACTACAATCTGAACCACAGACCTTTAAAGCTCTCTCAGGAGTTTTAATTAAGAATAATACTGTTCTCTTCAGGAAAGAGAGACACACTTTAAAACTTTGCAGAAAAAAAAAGCAATAGATCTTAAATCCATGGGAGAACTCCGAGAGAAATACTACATACTAATCCTACTGCTATAATTGAAGCTATTTTGAAGATTTAATTCTCACTCCTCTCTTTTTGCCAAAGGCTAATGCTTTTGCATGCCAATGATAAGGTTCAATACCCACATGAGCTCAGAGATGTCTTCCTTGGGGCTTTAGGAAGCAATGCTGTAGATAAAGATAGAATTGCTTCTATTATATGAAGAGGAATTATGTATGCAATATAAAATGCTTTTTTTCCTTTTAATTATCCCTTTGCTTTTTTATTCAAAGGTCTTTGAGGCTTTTCCCAAAGAGGCGCTATTTTACCTTAAACAACCTTTTCCATTCCCATCCACTGTGATTCATTTGCCATACCACTGAAAATAGAAGAAGAAGAAGAAGAAGAAGAAGAAGAAGAAGAAGAAGAAGAAGAAAGAAGAAGAAGAAAGAAGAAAATAGAGAAGATCAGACCTCACCCATAGTACAAAACTGGCCCAGAGCTATGTTGTTTGTGTCATGGAGTGTTAAACATATATGCTGGTATTTTTTAAATTAATTGATGACATTTAAGATGGAGGGCACCACATTTAAGTAATCTGAATTTCTAGTTTTCTCTTTTTTTTTTTTTTTTTTTTTTTTTTTTTTATTTATTTATGATAGTCACAGAGAGAGAGAGAGGCAGAGACACAGGCAGAGGGAGAAGCAGGCTCCATGCACCGGGAGCCCGACGTGGGATTCGATCCCGGGTCTCCAGGATCGCGCCCCGGGCCAAAGGCAGGCGCCAAACTGCTGCGCCACCCAGGGATCCCCCTAGTTTTCTCTTTAAAAAATGAAAAGATCTAATAGTATTGGGGCAGCATAGAAGTAGTGACTCTTACATTTGGGTGGTCCATAATAATTCCACCACATTATCATTGTCCTTCATATTAACCCAAACACTTTCAATGAGTTCTGTAGGTTTTTGAGTTTTCTACTTCTTCAGTAAAGTTTAGCATTCATGTATGTGATGTGATATTCATGGTTCTCACTATTTGCGAGCAAAACCCAAGGTCTAGAATATAAATTTATATTTTACTTTACTACACACTCAAATTAACTTTATGTCAGCTACAGGATAGCATGCAGGAGCATGTCATTGAGTCAGAAAGTGGATATGGCCCATTTCCAGTTTGCCCGTCTCATATCGCCATTGTCTTTCTGAATCCATCATTGCATGCTCAATAACTAAATAAAGCAAAAATAAGTAAAAAGCAAATATTAAAACAGTATTTTTACTTTGCAAAATTACCCCATGGAAAAATTCACATTCAATTCTCACAGAAAACAAGAAATAATTAATATTTTGAGAAAACAATGTTATAGTGTGTATTATATTTGTAAGTGAGCTAGATCCACACTGTAATGAAACCACCACGGTCAGTTTTTGAGAAATTGAAAAATTTTCATTATACTTCTGATGAATGTTACACCTAAAGCACAATGGTTCATTGAGAGAAAGAGAAACCTAAAGTGGAAACTGACATTTTACTTTACTTGGGGTGTGAGTATAACACAAAAGGAATATATAACGCTCCTTAACAAAGTAGTATTAGAAAACTTCAATAGACTACACAAATGCTCCATAAATTAGTGGCAGATGAATGTGACTAATCAGATGTTAATTAAGTAAACTTTAACTGGAATATTTTAAGAAGTATTTTTTGCATAATCCATTTACTTATATCACAAATATTTATTGAATGACTATTATATGCCAAGTATTTTTTTTTTGTTTTGTTTTTATGACTCTCATAGTCTAGTGGGAAAGACAGACATTAAACAATTATACATATGTATCATATATATAAATTTCACTGAAGGGCTAGTGGTTACCCTGGGTTAGGGGAAGAGGGAAGGTGGAGAATAACTATTAACAGTAGTGCATTTCTTTTCGATGATGATGAGAATAGTATAATATATGGTGCTAATTATGATATCGTGGTGGTGATTGCACAACTCTGTGCATATACAAAAACCACTGATTGCATAGTTTAAAAGGGTAAAATTTATGTCAATTATATCTTTTAAAAAGGTGTTATTAGAAAAAAAAGATCATGCCTTTTCATGGCTCTAAACTCACCTTCCATTTACATTTGCTTTGGAGAATAGTTAAAGACATTTCTATGGCTTTTGAGGGCCTCTATATTTATTTTTGAGGGTCTATATTTTGAAGTACTAGCTCTCTTACCCCAGTTGCTGCCATTCTATGCCTAACTGTGCTCACTTATAGGTCATTTTGATGTTCTTTAATTGCCAAATTTATTCTTGTCTTAGTGACTTCAACCTTTCTGTTCCTCTTCCCAGAATTCTGCTGCCTTGGATAATTTCATAGCTCATTTTCTTTTTTTCACTGAAATCTCTATTGTAGTGGGAAAAAAAAATCAGAAATGACTTTCCTGAACAGTCTCTGATATAGCCCTGTTTCTCCACTACCCTCATCCATCCATTTATCTATATTATTTATATGTTCTTATTTTTATAACCCTTAATACTGTTTAATATTTTATACATAATTATTTATTATTTATGCTTCTAAGTCTTTGTAGAATGAGATGAAGCCTCTGTTTATTTTTTTATTTTTTTATTTTTTTTATTTTATTTTTTTTCTCTGATTAATTTACTTACATGTCTTTAGCAGTTTTTAATGAGTTAATAAATGGAAAGATAAATAAATGGATAAATGAATGAATTGAATATGTTGAATATTAAGCATGATAATTAAACTTTAAGCTTCAGTTTTCTGTAAGGTATGAATAATATTCCCTGTTTGGGGATATTTCATAGTTGAACTGTGTGCAGAATACCTGGCATATGCTATAGGATGATAGAGGTCCAAAACCAACCTTTTTTCTATGTAAGGACTATATAAGGAGTCTGAACTTTGTTATACTACCATGGACATATCACATAAAAGCACTAATAATTTTCCTTAATTTAAAAACATCTATACTTAAGTTCTAAGCAATGAAAAAAATGAAAAAAAGAAATAAACAAAGCATTCAAGTTTTAAATACAAGATGCCTTGAGATCTTGAAGGTGGATATTGTTAGTGATTTCTTGAACTGCCTCACTTAATGTCAAATAAGCCCCTGGAGTAATTAGATTACTTGTCCCATAGTACTTACGAAAGCAGAGAATTATTCAGGCCTGCTGATTTATCCATAGAAATAGTCTGCAGAAAGAAGACTTGAGTGCTGAACCAATTTCATGCTGTCAAGATCTAAAAGAGTATTACCCAAAGGAGAGCATAAAGGCTGAGGGTCTGAAAATTCTGTAACATTTCTTGATTTTTATTAAAATAATAACAATGGTACTCTGCTACATTTCTTCTCAATAACTTAAAAAAAATCTTGATTTTGAATAAAATATTACCAAGTGGGTCAGCATGGGATTATATGTTTTAAAGGGGTATTTTACCTGCTCTATCAGTTATTCAGATGAGAATCACATAATGAAGGCCTAATGTTTTCAAGGCTATGCTTGCCCTGAGGACTATACTGGGGAGCAAAACAGATAAATCTTATATTTTCATGAAGATTGGAGTTTTATAAGGGATACTGACATTAAATAAATTAGCCAAAATTGTTTAAAAAATAAATATATATTTAAAAGCAGTATATATTAGAAAGAAACAATGACATCTGGGTTTCAAGAAGAAAAAAATGGTAGTACTGCAGAAGAATTTAGTTTAAATCATAATTAGGGCTTATTTCTTTGAGGGAGTGAAATTTGTGTAAGGCCTACAAGCCTAGTTGGAGTTAGCCAGAAAATATAGGAGAGTTATGAGAATGAACCCCTAATTAAAAGAAACAGCACACATGTATTCATGCTAATCAAGCATATTTAAGAAAAGGTGTAGCGAGACTGGGAAGTAGATCTGCAGTTGGGCATGTTTTCTACAAAGGGGCTAGAAGGATAAGCAAGGATCAGAACTTGCAAGATTTTCCTGTTTTTGTAAAAAATGCATTATTGAGGTTTCTTTCTTTCTTTTAAGATCACTTTGGAGTTGTTGCTGTTGTTTTTAATAGTCTTAGTAGGAGACTCAGTAGGTATTGTGATTTTAAAGACTATTCATGTTTTCCTTTAGAAGACTATTGGTTTATTCTCAGTAAGAGGGAAGTTGGCTTGGAGTGGTGTGGTAGGACAGTATCAATGGATAGAAGTGGAGATTTATTTCAGAGGTCAAACTGGTAGAATGTGAAAAGAGAGAGAAAAAATTGAATTAATAAAAAAGGTGTATGGTGGAGGCTCTTGTGCTATAAAGACCAGCTGTACTCCAGAAACACATTTCAAGTCTTTCATTTGCATCAAGAAGCAATATTCTTCTTCAGCTTTTCCAAAGACCTAAAATAATAATAATTATTATTATTATTATACTGATTGCTCACCTGATATACTTTGTAGTATGCATGCTTCTTATCCAATATTTCTTTTATTTTCAAAGGAATAATTGGAAAAATTATCACAATTTTCAAAATTTTATAATGGAGACCAGGATTTAGATCACTTAACTTGTTCAAAGACTCCCAGTTAATGTGTGGCAAAGTCTCCACTCTAATCCATGTTTGTCTAATTTGAAAGTCACTAATGACCCTAGTTGCCAACCTTAAGTCAGCATAAGCATCATCTAAGGTGCTACTGAGAATAAATATCCTGAAATCTCAAACTCAGTTTTCTGATTCCATAGATAAGCGATTTGGCTTAAGATCCATATTTTCAATACCCACACCAAAAAGTGTCTAATGAGGACCACACATTCATGCAGACTGACATAATTCTAACAGATCTTTTGGAGGTATGTGGGTGTGTGAGGTAAAAGTCTGCAATCCTACATTTCTGTAACACTCCAAATTTGACTTGGAAGGCTGTCTACTTTCTACCTCACTAGACATTACAGGAAACTCCATCCTGTAAAACCAGAATTCTTAATACTGTAACCTGCTGAAGTAGATCAGGGTCCAGGCACCTGGGAAGCCAGTATGGTGGTAAAAATTTCAGTATTCAGTGTTACTCTCATTGATTTTCCTAAAAGATATTTTGCCTCCTGAGACGGAGCTAGTTGAAAGCAATGAGAAGAAGACAAGCTGGATTCTGGGACTGTGTAGGAAAGAATATCTCTCAAGTAATCAATAGCTACATGAAGTAGATATGAAATATAAATTCTGTCTTGTACTATTGCCAGCACATTCTTCTGCTTTAAGACTTACCTTAATTCTCACATCCAGAGGCTGTCTTTACTATAAATTGTGATAGAATCTAGTGTGATTGTAGTATACACTTGTCAACAAGTACTCAGATGAAATTTTCCATTTCTTTGACATATAGGTAATAAAAATCACTGCTAGTAATAATAAATGATGTATAAAGTGCTCTTGTCCCAGAAACTATAATCAATAATATTCCAAAATATTGTATTCTTAGGTGACAAGCCTATTCTTATCTTGTGCCACACCATCATGCTTAAATCCATGAACTTAATCATTATTTTAATCATTAACACTTATTCTAGAAACTGTAATAGGAGACAGAAAAATATTGATTAGCTTTCAAAATTATATGAATGTATAAAATAACTTTTCTCAATATCTGGATTTGCTCAAACTTATTCATATGATTTTTCCTACTTTATATAATTTTACAATTATCAAGGTAACACTCCTACTGCTACTACAAATAATAAATAAAATAAAAATAGCATTATTAATGAATATATTACCAAAACTGTCAATTATCTTATTTAGAAGAATAAAATGGAAACAGTGCACAGTAACTCATAAAAAATGTACCAAATTAGATACAGATTTTAAAACAGATAGCCAAAGAAAGAAAGAAAATAAGATACAACTAGGCCATTGTACTACCAGAAAGTAAATACTACCCTAGAACTCTCTTTGAGGAAAAGAGAACACTTTTTATAAAGACAAACATTAAGGAGGTTTAAGAACAAAGACTATGGAATAAAGTAAAACCAGATTCAAATCTCCACTGTGCCATTCCCTAGTAGGGTATATGTGGTAAAATTTATTTATCCCTCCCAAACTTTGGTTTTCTTGTCTTTATGACTGAAGAGATAACGTTCCCCATTGACTTTATTTTAAAAATTGTGTGAACTAGTGCAAACATTGCACACATAACACTCATTAGCAATTAGACAAGAAGTATGAATTTCAGGTTCTCAGAATAAATGAGCTTAACATCTGTACTGCATATACTATATCCTAGAATATAGGAAGGTGACTAAAAACCCCAAACTTCATTTTCTTTATCTATAAAATGGAACTGACTAATGAGAGTATGAATTTCACAGAGTGGGTTTTGAGAAGTGTCTACATGGAACAGTGCCTGATTCAGTGTAGGTTCTCAATCAACATATGCTATTATTGCTACTGTCAAACCATGTTCTGTTTTTTGAGAAGGCAAATTCATGGTTAATTGCTCATTTTTCTTTATGTGTATTTTCTACTTGCTAAATTGCCTAAACCAAGTTTTAATCCCAGTTTAGTCCCCATTAAGAAATAATTATAACTTTGACATATTCATTTTCCCAGAAGTGTATATTGACTTTGGGAATCTGAAAAAAAAGTTAGGAAATCACTTTTACTAAGACCAAAATGACATAATGCATTCCAAAGGTCAATTGCAATGCCTCTTAGAATGTCTCTGACCTTGCTTCTCCTTTTAGACTTCCCTAAAATTACTATTAATAAAGCAAACCCTTGTTGTAATCAAGCAAACCCCAATATATTATTATGTGAAAGTATGACATATTACATTTACTTTATTTATATTCACAAACATTTTGCACAACTACTACCTGTTTGTTGTGTAACTATCACAGCAGCCCTATTATACACATCGTCAAAATGAGCAAGGGGGCAGTAAGCCATACTGTCTATAACTGATGAAAACATTTTTCAGGACAGGTAGGACCTGTCTCGTCTAAGGGGGATGCAAAGAATATTGCAGACTATTTCACTTTTTATATCTAAAGCACACATAATGCTGATAAAGATTCTGGCCTAGAAGATAAAAATGTTATAAAAACAGCAAGAACATTGTTATCAGATAGGAAAAACAAGGTACATAAACATACACATTCAGAAACAATGACGTACAACAAACATCCATATCACAACTCTGCATAACATAATTGGAAAGTATCAATAGTCTTTGAGAGACTCACTGTAAATATTCCTGAGGTATGAGGTATGCATTTATGGATAGTGCCTTTTGATAGACAGTGAATGACATTTTATTTAATGTAACCCACAAAACTAAATGCAAGTATATCCTGAGCTTTTATACAACTTGGCAAAATTTCAAACTGGAGATGGCACTGGTTGTTGATATTCACCTTCCTACAGTTAAGAAAAGATGCAAGAAAACTCTCAACCAATTTTAGTTTTAAAAGGGCTAGACTTGTAAAAACACTGTTATTATGAGAGAAAAGGTCACTGGTTTTCTAAACACAAACTTAGCACCACCATAAAAGTGAATTCATTTTATTAAATGAATGATGAACCAAGAAGGTCACAGTGGCTTGAAAAGAACAATAGCAGGTCATGAGCTTATAAATCTTGGAAGAACTTTATTTCGTTTAAGAGGCCCAGGATTATTATGTGACTTGGCAAAGTGCACGAAGCAATAGGAGGTCATTCATGCTGATACAAAGTACCAATTAAAACTTCAGAAATATTGAGTGTAAAATTTTATCAAGTTTGGATCTGAAAATGTGTAAAAAAGGACAAAGTACGTAATTTATGTCATTTTGCAAAACATAACACAGAGTCAATGAATTAATGAATGCATAATTATTCAAAGACCTAGGTGCTTTTCCAAGTATCATAAAAACGATTCAAACTATTTGTATGCTGCTTATTTGACCACTCTACTTATTTTTAATTTTCTAATTAACTTGACTAATTATAACTTAACTTACTCAAGTTTCAATAAAACAAAGATAATTATGAATATTCTTTTAGTGCTATTAATTTATTTTCCTATAAATGTTACATTGAACCACCACAGTAGGGAATCACCATCACTTCAGGAATCTCTGTGATATTTTATTATCAAATTCTCAGGAAACTAGAGCAGATTTATAGATAGAGAGACCATAATATATTTTATTCTACTGTAGTTATTTGTCATTGACAAATAACTCATTTCCAAAATATCTGCTAAGACTTTATAGAATACAGGGAAAGATTTGCATTCTTAACTCTGTAATACATAGCTTGACATTTTGAATATACTATATACTAGAAAAATTGTAAATTAGTGAACAGAGATTGGTTTCTAAAGTATTTTTAGTTGCATAACATACTTCTCAGTGGATTGGAGCATAGTGATTGTTTTTGTTTCTCTCAAATATATAAAAAATAATTTTCAATTTTAGTTCTGACATATGAAGAGCTTAGAACTCATCACTCCTGACTTTAAAGATTTTTTTAAAGGTTAAAAATAAACTGAACATACTAAAAATCAATGACTTTCAGAGAATTGAGACTGTGGGGCAAACTGCCCATTCCAGAGATAGGTGAATTCAGAGATGAAGGGGAGATCTGCCCACTTGGAGCAAAGCTGCTGGATGCATAAACCGATAGGAAATTTCACTGGTAATTTTGAGAAATTGCTGGAGGGTGAGAGTAGATGAAGAGGAAAGTGGGAAGCTACAGGAGGGTTTGATCTTGAGAGAGCTCAAAACTTTTACAGGTTTAATGTCCAAAATCTACACCCGGTTCTGGTGATGAAGACTGGAAAAAGATCTCTTCTTATCTCTGGTAGGGAGACAAGGATAATCATCCTGAAAAGCATATGGAGGATTTTGTATAAGACCTTTGTATAAAAAAGGCCTACTGTCTATGGAAAAGCTCCCTTATTGCAATTTATTCCAAATGCAGTTTCCTTTAGCCTCTGTCTTCACCTAAGAGGGGAAGAAAGCTAAATCATCAGAGAAATACATTTAGATATTCACAGACACGGGTCCACTGAAGATAAGGTTTTAACAATAAAATTATAGAACATGTTCCTTCCCTCACACTTTACTATCAAACAAACAGAGCTCTACTATACTGATAAAAGATTATAGCTTCGAGAACTGAAATATGCAGACTCTCCCACAGAAGAAATACTTAAAGAGGCAAAATAAGAACCTAAAAGGGATTTGAATTCCCTGAAACTTGTGTAAGGAAAGGAAAACCTTCCTTCTACTCTCTTAGATTGTGTGGTTGGCATAAGAATTAAACCGGAAAAAAAAAAGTCACAGGAGTAAAAATACTAACTGATTTAACAATTTTATGTGATAAGAGAAATAAGAGAAATGGAGGCCCAAAGAGGATGTTAGGTCAGAATATTACACACCTTTTCATAGAAAAAGCAATAGATTGTGAGGATATGACAAACGGACTTAGGCTATGGGCAGTAAATTGTGGGACAGTCATTGAAAAATACACAGGGGAAACTAATGGAAAATAAGGCTTGTTTGTATAGGTTCATTTCAGCATGGACATAGGGTTTCTGGTGATCAGAATAGACCTATCTAAGTCTTTGTACAGGGAAGGCATTCTTTCTAATGGGAGGTTTTTTGACCTTCTTTTAAGTAGAAGTGGGGAGGCAACAGAGCCCTTCCTGCACTAGCTGTTTCGTTTCTCAAGTGCCTTCAGCTCAAAATAAACAATAAACTAAAACAGTATTTTGGGGTGGCATATTCCAAATCCCTTCAACTACAACTGCAATAAATGATAAATATAGACCAACCTCTTACTTCAGTTCCTATTATATTCAATGGAAAATATCTGGCTTGGAAAAAAATTGCAAGTCATGCAAAAGGGCAAAGAAAAGAAGTCTGAGGAAGAAAAGCAAGTATCAGAATCAGACTCGGAAACAACTGTGACATTGAGAATATAAGATAATTTAAAATAACTATGATTCATATGCTAAGGGTTCTTTTTTTTAATTTTTATTTATTTATGATAGTCACAGAGAGAGAGAGAGAGGCAGAGACACAGGCAGAGGGAGAAGCAGGCTCCATGCACTGGGAGCCCGACGTGGGATTCGATCCCGGGTCTCCAGGATCGTGCCCTGGGCCAAAGGCAGGCGCTAAACCGCTGCGCCACCCAGGGATCCCCCCATATGCTAAGGGTTCTAATGGAAAAAGTAGAGAACACATAAGAACAGAAGGATAATGTAAGCAGAGAGACAGAAACTCTAAGAGAGAATTAAAAAGAAATGCTAGAAATCAAAAATAGTGCAATAGAAATGAAGAAGCTCTGTGGTGGAGCCATCAGTAGACTGGACACAGCTGAGTAAAGAATGAGTGAGCTTAGATGTAGTCAATAGAAACTTTCCAAACTGAAATGAAAAGAGGCAAAAGAATAGGGGGGAGACCAGCATATTCAAAAACTCTGGGGCAATCACAAAATGTGTAACGTGTAATTGGACCACTAGAAGGGGAAGAAAGAGAGAACAGAGTAGAAGAAATATTTGAAGTAATAATGGCTGATGACATTCCAAATTAATTGTAGATAGCAAAATACTGATCCTAGAAGGTCAGAGACCATCATGGGGTGTAAAGGTCAAGAAAATCTATACCATGGAATGTCATATTCAAACTGCAAAAACAACTAAGACTTAGAGAACAATCTAGAAATAAAATGTAGGCAAAAGAAAAAAAAAATCCCACCTTACCCATAGAGGAAAAGGTGTTTCTGTATCCCTATCTATCTATCTATCTATCTATCTATCTACCTATCTATCTACCTATCATCTATCTATCTATAGATCTAGATCTATCTAGAGAGAAAGAGAGATAAAGAGACACAGAGAAATACAGAAAGGCAGAGAAACACAGAGATCGATAAACACACACACACACAAATACACAGAGAGGGAAGAGGGAGAGAGTGAAATTGGATTCCTGGATTTTCTGGAGGCTGGTTACCTCAATCATTCTGTAAAAACTGAGACCTGCGTCTTAGCAGCCAATATACCTCCTGTGATGTTTCAGTAAATAAACGAATAATTATTTGTTTTTAAAAGCAAGAACAGTGTCTGAACATCTAATAACCATATGGCAAAGGGCTAAGGATTTTAAACTTAGATTTACATGTTGAAAAATTTGACACTTAGAAAATAATATTTTTACAATGTTTCAATATTCTAGATGTAAAAATATATCTACACTAAAAATATCTAAACTTTCATAATCACAAAAGAATCTCTAAAAGGAAACTTGTATTTAAATCTCTGTTTTGTGAATGGAGCCTGAGGAGTCTTAGCAAGCTCCCAATTTATTGTATTTGTCTGCATCAAGCCAATCACTTTCTCTTCGTGTAACAGAAAGATTTGATAGATGAATCAGAGTAGGCCAAGAAACAAAGAAAATATCTGTATTTATCCAAAGGCATTTAAGTAATTTAAATCCAACTCTAAAGCTGCCCATGATAAAAGATAAATAATGATGCCTCTTACAAAATTGAAGTTTTTAAAGTTCTAGGCAAAACTTCAGAGGTGTGTCGTTTCTCTCGTCTCTTTCTCTTTTCACCCACAGACAGATTGGATGAGGTTCTATATTTGATATACTCTGAATACTGGTTACTTTAGAAGATAACTAGGATTTTTTTTTTCCTTTTCAATAGATGACGTTCCAGTGAACACAATAAGAAGGATGATCTGGAACCACTATTTGGAGCCTGAGCTAAAGGTCAAAAAGAGAAAAATAAAGAGCTGTGTACTTTTAGCAGTACTGTAATTTAGAGATATGTTTGATGTGACAGTATATAGAATGTTACATACACTTTGAGGAAGAGAAAAAAATGGATTAATGAGCTTTTTAAAGAATTTAGTATCACTAATTGAATATTCTCTATGTACCAGGCACATTTTAAAGTGATTTCCAAAAATTTAAGTATTTAATTGTTAAGATAACCATATGAGATATTATTATTTTATTCCACTATTACTCCCATTTTACTGATTAGACAATTCAGGTACAAATAATAGAGTAGATACAGATATAGAAAACAGATATATACATAACTTTTCCAGGGTGACATTACTCTTCATTTATGAAGTTAAGAGATTTCACACAAAAGTCTGATTCTAGAGTTTATATTCTTAACCACTGTAGTATGGTGCCTTTCATGGAGAGTTATATTAAAGCAGGACAAGGTAAAAGTAACAAAGGGAAAATAATGGTAAATGTTGTTTCTACCACAGAAGTGTCTAGCAACCCTGGTGTATAAAACATATTTTTTATAAAACATAATTTTAAAAAATTATACCTATGTCTATTTAATATGTATGAAATATTTCAAGAACATTCTAAATGAAAATAGTCTACTGTATTCAAAAGGGGAAAACAAAAGAAAAAATGAAACAACTTAAAATTTTTATAAATATATTAAAGCTTTTTTTACATTGAAAATATGTTTTGATTGTATGGAAAATATATTATTAAAAATTACAAATATAGTATTGAATATTACATGTTTTTTAAAAACTTTCCAAATAATAAAATGAATAGTTGATAAAGTTGTAAATAACAGCTCATATCTACTTTAATATTCTTGCTACTAGAACATTGTTCATCCTTAAAATCAATGGAGATTTCATTCCTTACTGAGAAAAATAAAATCTTGAGGAATAATGTACCCCATTTTAAATATACCCTAGAAACATTTTTTAAAGCAACAGAATCTTTATTTCACTGCTGGCCTTTAAAAATGCATGCTTGGTCATTCATATGCCATCCTGTGAAGCAAGCCTAAAGGGCATTCTGGTAGTCAAGAATTAGCCCCTTGGTATTTATTTTAATTGATTAAAATATTCGTTTTTGTATTTTAAGGGGAGTTTGGAAACATTATTCTATATTTTAAAATTCTCTTTCCCATAATAAAAATGAAAATCTTTAATGAATAGCAAAGTATAAGCCTAGTTTTACAAAGTTTAAGACCGAACATGTTATGAGGCCTGTGCTATAAACTGGTTCACTTACACAGTGAGTTACTGCACAATAAGAAGCATTGCTGTCTTGACTAGAAGAGCTGATGAAATACTGTAGATTTTTTTTTTACAGCTTTCAGACCTAGAATGTTCTTTCATGATATATAATCTATTTCTGCATCTTGCATGAGTTCATCCAACTTTTAGAATACAACCTCACAGAGTAAGTTTCCTTTTTTTAAATTTTTTATTACTTTTAAAAAAAATGTTTATTAATTTAAGAGAGGGAAGAGGGAGAGAGAAGAGAAAGAGGGAGAGAGTCTTAAGTTGACTCTGCACTGAGCATGGAGCCAGACTTAGCTCTATCCCATTACCCTGAGGTCATGGCTTGGGTCAAAACCAAGAGTTGGGCCCTCAACCCACTACACCATCCAAGCACCTGTAAGTTTGTTTTTTTTTTTTTAATCATATTTAAATTTAAATTCTCAGCTTCCCCTCATTTCTTCAGGGTTATTTATTCTTCATTTTAATGGTCTCAATACTGCTTATTACCACTTATCTAGATGCCTAAGCTTGAGAATGTCCTTTAACATGCTATCCCATATAAAAGATATAGTCTGACTAGTAAGGGGCATAGTGGACATTTTGCATCATGGAATCTGGACACAAACTACTATTTACATAGCTGCCTTATAGATATACTCACAATTCATTTGGTACAGATATATTTATTATTACCTACTGTGATATAGCCCTGACACTGTTCAAATAGCATGGAGGATTCAGCAGTGATAAGAGCAGAAAAAAATCCCTGACCTCATTAGGGTTTTATTTAGTGCAAAATTTTATTATTATTTTATATATGGAATGCCACCAATTTTTTTTAAAGACTGTATCCATTTATGAGTGACACAGAGAGAAAGAGAGAGGCAGAGACACAGGTAGAGGGAAAAGCAGACTCCCTGCAAGGAGCCTGATGCAGGACTCAATGCAGGACCCGGGATCATGCCCTGAGTGGAAGGCAGATGTTCAACCACTGAGCCACCCAGGCATTTCAATAATTTTTTTTTAATTTGAAAATCACTTATGTTAAAAGACATAAACAATACGATACTATTCAGTTCTCTTTCAGAAAGAATGAGATTCAATCATTTAGAAGTATCAGCTTGAAATACAGATAGAATTACATAAATGAAAGAAAATAGAAATTTCTCTTGAAAAGTAAATCTATGTATTCTACCTCTGGTATTTTTACTTATTTTTTTCTGTAGATCATTTAAGTAATGTGGTTGGTAAACAGAAAATTCAAATACTTGTTTTTCCACTTCCTTTCCTTTCCATTTTATTTCATTCTTATAAAGTTAAAGCATCTAAATCTCAGGCAGCATTAAGCAATCTTTAGGATAAACAAAGGAATATAGTAATAAGAAAATTAAAATTAAAAAATAGAAGAATTGATTCCATAGCAGTCAGAATTTGATGACTTTGTGTATGTACATATGCATGCAAAATAATAGTTATGACAGATGCTTAAAAGTCATGAATTCATTAAAAAAAAGATTCATCTCAACACATGTATTAAATTTTTACAAGTTACTCCAGACATTGTCATAATGAATTCAGCCTGAAACACACCATCACCCTCAAGTTTATCACAAATTAACAGAAATAGACAAACATTACTGAGGCAAATCATGTTATGAAACTGGTGGTTTACAGACACAGTATCATGATGATGGCACACAGACCGCTCTGTCAGTAGGCAAACTACAGCATAATTAGATTCTATGTCTCACAGGAGAATCTAGAAAGTGTCCACAGGAGAGTCATTTTTTTCATCTACTCTTCTGTCAAAGAACGGAAAGTGACTTTTATAAAAGGAAGCTATTTTAGATATATAATTTTTTTAAGTTTTGATTTTTAGAATAAATATTTACATCTCATTGTTATATGTCCTATACTAATTAAATACTGTATTGACACATCCATTTGGTGTGCAGAGCCAGAACGTCAGAGCATGAATTCTGAGTGAAACCACAAACACAAATCTTTTAGTACACTATCCCTCTCAATCTGTTTGACAATGATCATAGATAGCCATATTTGCTACATACATACACTGTTCCTATAATTGTTATAATATTATGTCTGATTTTAGAAAGTACACATAAAACTCCTACATGAGTAGAGACTACTTTTACTTACCTAAAAAATGAAATCAATTAGATATTCTGCAGGTTTTCTAAAACATGAAGATTGGCAACCAAATTTTTGCTTCTATGTTTTGTATTAAGTTGAGACTCTTAGTCTTTTACCTTTTCATTTGCATTAAATTTACATAATTACATTTCTTTCTAACTGCAATCTGCAGAGATAACTGGACACAGCATATTTGTAACTGTTTTTATATAATAACAGTTTTCTGAATTAAACCTTGCAGTCTATATCTTTAAAACTGTATTAGATGACACAGGAGAATTACTTTAAACCTTTGATCAGAAATTCTGTGTCTCTTTCACATTTGAAATGAACACCTTAAGGAATATTACAAATTCATATCAAAATTAATGTTAAAGCTATGAAAAGTATATATTTATTTATGCAAGCATCTATAATGAATACTCTGGTCATATTTATTTTATTAGATTAATTTAGCCTTATAGTCTTGGAAATCTTGACATTGCCATCAACATTCAATGAATTACTTAACCTAAATATGTTTCTTTTATGTCTGTGCAATCCTACTCCTTATTACAAAATAGTGTGGAAGATGAGTTTAATCTCACGGAAGAGGAAATTTAAATATCAGTTTATTTGTATCAATTGTTTTTTCAAGTAATTGAAATTTGTTAATTTTATTATGAAAATCAAGGCCAAATAAATTACACAACTTCTTATTAAAGAAAGATAAAACCCTTTAGAAACATGTGTGTCCAATAGATTAATTTGAAAGAATTTACTAGACTGTATGAAATTTAATATTCAAATAGTTTGATCAAATTAATGCATAATTTAAAATGACTAATTTTGTGTTCTAAAAAATAGAGATGTTTTTGTGTGGGGGTTGAGTGTGTGTTATTTTATATAACAGAGCTAGTAGATAATATGTCCATAATGGTTATGGATAATAATTATATAATAATAAAAATGTTGGTGACATCCTCTGTTTATTGAGATAATGTCATATGATAAACAATTGGTAGCTGATTCTAATCTTCATAATAATCATGCAGATTCAGTATTTTTACTTCCATTTTGTAGTTGAGAAAAATATGGTCCAACATGTTAATTTACTAACACTGATGTGAAAAGTCAGGAAGGTTTTATTGTGTGACTTTAAATAGTCTTTTGAGAAGATACAAGTTCCAGAAAGGAAAGGTAACAGCAGAAGAATTATCAGAAGCTATTTAAAGCAACTGTAAGATGGTCTCTGTTTCTGTCTCTCTTTCTCCAGTTGAGTCATACCTTTAAACTTATTCTTTGAAAGATTAGGGAAAACTGATTTTTTTTTAATACTGAAAATATCTTGGACAAATCACATGTTTAAAATTTGTTCTTGTATTTATTGGTTTTGCAGAAGAAGGCATCGTCTTACTCAGTATTTGTAATCAAAAGCAAATCATTTGTTTAAAAAAAGGCAGTTTGCAAAAAATGTTTTTGGTCTTTTATAATTCTCATTAAAAGAATATCTGGCAAATTAAAAAAAAGGCCTTTATTCTCATTTGTGTAAAGGGGATAATAATTCTCTGTAGATTAAATGGTTGTTTAAAGATTAAATGAGATAACATATAGAATTTCAAGCATTTAGTGGAGAATATACATATTGTGAAAAAAGGAGTATCTATGACTTGCCTTGTATGTATGCATGTGTATGCATGTACATAAATGTGTGTGTGTGTATACACAGAAAAGGAGAGACTGAGAGGAAAGCAGCTTTAGATTGATTCTAATAAGAGTTCATAAGTATTTTTTGAATTATAGTTTCTGCAAATGCAGAATAAGTTGAGATCTCAAATAAAATCTGTTCAAAAGCACATTCACTTTTCCAGATATTCTACATTTTTTTCTTTTAGTTGTAGCCTTCCTAAAAGTTTAGCCTTCTAAAATTGCAACTTGGTGGAATCATCTTTATAGAATATTTCTATTTTATTCCTCTTTCAAGAGGCATCATGAAGTGAATTACAAACATACTTCATAAAGGATTTTTCATTTCTAAATTGAGACATAAAATTACAGAAAATGACATTGCAAGGAATCTAATAGAGTTATTTTTTCCTTTAGCTGTTTTAATAACTGTAGTTCAATATTACATTTTGATTATGTTTTGTTAAATGATTATTCTGTCCTTAGGAAAATTTAATCATGATTTGCACATATTTTTTTTTCTCTTCTAACTACATTTTGTGATTTTCTTTTCCTCATGTAAAAACATGTCTTCTAATGCATAGCCTACTTGAATTTTAAATAACATGCCTGGAAACAAACAAAGGGTTGCAGAAGGTGGGGAGGGTGGGGGGATGGGGTGATTGGGTGACTAATCAGGGGGCTTTAACCAGAGCAGGAATTCCTCAACCAAACAGAACGTCTCTACTGTATCCCCCACCTTTTATCCTCCACCATCTGCACTACATTTCCAGCCTGATCCCCAGTCTGATTCCTGCTAATGAATCAGGAATTCAGATTCCTGAATTCAGTTTATTTGTATCAATTGTTTTGATACAAATAATTGATATCAAATTATCAATTTGATAATTGGGCACTTGATTGGATGAGCACTGGGTGTTGTACTATACATTGGCAAAACAAATTTAAAAAAATAATAAATACAAAGATGGATGTTGAAGTATTAAAATAAATAACATGCCTGAATGATATAACACAGTTTTGTAGTTTAAGTTTTGAATAAAAGTAAAAGCAAACACCTTTATAAATAAATGCTTATGTATTTATTTATTTATATATTGGTTTGTCCCATATGTTATTTTCAGCATCTTATATAGGTATCCCCTGCTTTTCAACAGTTAACATTATGCCACATCACTTTTATAAAAGACTTACATTAGCACCTGTTTTCACTAACCAAAAGAAATTCAAAGAGGATTTTTGCTTAAAAAAAAATGATGAAGTGAAAATAGCATTCAGCATTTGTTTTTGTGGGGAAACTTTATAGAGGCAGCACACATCCCTGGAGCAGCAAGAGGGGCCCACCAAGCTCCTTTCCTGGGAACTACACTCAGCATCTCAGCACCAATCTGCCAGAGCTTTCAACTGAGCCTGTGAGCACCTGTGCTTTATTTTGATTTATTTTGTGCATCTATTAGAAGTTATCCGAAAAGCTTGAAAGGTTATTATTCTGACTCTGGGAACCCTCAATTTTTTTTCATATAAATTAATGGTAATTGCTTCTGTGCTTTGCACCATATCCACTTATGGAAGGTTGCATAGGAGTCTTCTACTTTCAGATCATGAGAGAAAGCTGTAATATAAATTTGTGGCGAGAGCCCCGAGGTTTATTTAGATCAATAATGCACGTATATTTAGTTGATGAATTAAATGTATTTCACGGATAGTAGCATGCAAATGTGAGTTTATGAACTATCCGGACCGCTCTGATTATTTATGTACAATTTGCTAGCTGTGAATCCATACCACTTTTGGTTTTTAGTAAGTGCTTGGCATTGCTAAATTCAGGATAGTTACCTTAATTTAATTTTTAAAATTTATATTATAAGGCAAAAACTTTAATATTAACATTTTATTATTATTGTGTGAGCTAAAATTGTATTAACCATTTAAAAGAACCCATCAGAATGCAAATAAGTCAAACGTAGAATTGATGATTCAATTCTATGACAGTAGCTATAATGGGTGAAATTGCCTCTCCTGAAAGATAAGACTCAGCAGACACATCTTTAAGATTATATTTTAATCATGCAATTCTTATTTTGCAATGCAATCATTTATTACATCCATTAATCAAATGTTTTATTTAAAGTTAAGATAAATTACTTGGATTTTCTAGATCACTCTGGGGGCAAGATTATGTATCTTAATACTTCATTTAAAATTTTTTTCTTTTGGGATAATGGTATTCATACAAGTCAGTTATGAACACAAAAATATGTAGATGCCCTTTCAAGTAATTATATTAGTATTCTAATTGTAGTATAAGTTAAGTCTATAATAGATCAAAGAAAATCTTAGTGAATTTTAATTATAATTTGACATGAACATGTTTGGGAAAAATAAATTGACTACTATTTTATTTAAATAATTTTTAAAGTATTTCTATAATTTAAGCTACAGTGTTAATAATTAACCATGAAATAGTAAGATGATAATTTATAGAATGAAAACAGGACTTCTCAATATTCTTGTGTTCCTTCCCAGATATTTTTTGGAATATCATTTATTATACACTGGCCAACATAATTTCCTATTAGTTTTAATTCATAAATTATAATTTTGTTATTTTAATTCTATAAAACCCTGAAACTTCATAATAATATGCAATGCTTGGACTCATCTAAGCAGAGCTAAATTATACTTATATTTGTATGACATATACAATTTTTCTTAGCTGTATTTGGGAGGAAGAAGTGGTAGCTTTACTAATAAAATATGAGATTCCTGTGTTAAATGCAAAAATGGACCAGCAAGAGTTACAGATGTAATATACATATTATTACATATTAACACATTACATATGAGAGAGACTTTTTCTTGGATGTGTTAATATTTATACCATATTTTATACTTGGAATATTCCACAATTTCAAGTGGACATCAATGCCAAGGCCATATTATTTTTCCCATTTTAAAGATGAAAATAGAGATGCCTGGGTGGCTCAGTGGTTGAGCGTCTGCCTTTATATCTAGTTTGGGCATGATGCTGGGGTTCTGGGATCGAGTCCTCCATTGGGCTCCCTGGCATGGAGCCTGTTTCTCCCTCTGCCTGTGTCTGTGCCTCTCTCTTTCTGTGTCTCTCATAAATACAGAAATAAAATCTTTTTTAAAAAGGCGAAAATCAGGAAGTATGAAGTAGAAAGAATGAGAGAATGAACCAATTCAGGACAGAGTCTGACTCAGCCTCTCCATGTATCAACTTTTGTTGAGTCTTCACATATTCAGCAATAAATTAATCATACATGGAAATTTATTGTTTGAAAAAGAAAAAGAATCTTTGATGGCTGCTCTAAGCATTCCTATGAATATTTTTCTTTGTCCTCAAACCCTGTATGACCACTTAGTTGAGGGTGTTTTCCTTTTCTGAATCTACTTACACTTACTTTCTGTATCTTTCATTTAGTAGCTCAGATCCTCTAAAAGACTGGAACATAGGAAAAACAGCAACAATTTGGCAATCCCAACAGTGTGATCTATATGTTGTGTGACATTAGCTGTGTTGTAAAATTTCCTGAACCTAGTTCATAGGACGCTGTTAGGGATAGAGAAATGGGGAGAAACAGTCGAGCCAAGTGAGAGGGAGTATAGGGTATTGAAGAACATGGCCTCTGGAGTCAGACAGCTAGATTTGAATCCTAGCTCTACCACTTATGACTTTTTTTTATATCTTTCATCTGTACAACAGTATTATTAGTAGTATATTTTTGCAGTTTTGTTGTGAGGATTATATAAGTGCTGTATCAAGTGTTTTCAATTAGTACTATTATTATAAAGCTTGACTAAATTATGCTATTACTCATTTATGTTTTCTTTTATACCAAGCTATAAACTCTTATTTATATCCTGTGTACTTATCTAATTTGATTGAATTATGAACTTACATGTATCCTTAAACTCTGGATAGCATGTGGCTTTCATAACATATTTCTAGGTAGGAGGTTAGATCTGTCTGAAAGCAGAAAATATTTGTTATTCCAGTAAAAAGTCAATGCTTAGTGTGAAAATCATTGAAGCAAAGGAGCAATTACCTAAGTCGCTTAATTTTTAACAGGGATAGTTCAAAATATAGTGGCTCAAGGAAGATAAAGCTTACTTTTATTTCATCCAGTGGTTCCTAAGTGAGAGGTTTTAGTGTAGGTCATCCCCGAGCTCACCCAGGCACTCTGGTTTCTTCTCTGATGTCACTACCCTGGTCCTCTACCTATTGTCATCATGCACACACTTGAAGTAATCTTGCTGGTACTATATTCCCATTTTGAATGAAGAGCTATCAATTTTCTGTTAAAGCATATGGCCCTGAATTTGCACTCATTACTTCAGATCACATTGTCCTGGTTGGAACTGAGACCCAAGTTCATCACCAGCTGGGAGGAAAATGTTTTCTTACTAGATGTCTGTGAGCCAGTTCCAAGGAAGAAAGTGAGAATAGGTACTGGAATGTAATTTGCTATGTTACAATGGAGCTAACGCTCTTAGAAACATTAAAAGGATGGTTCTTAATGTCAAATTAATGTCTGAGATTAAATTCAGGTAGCAGAGGGGCAACCGGGTGGCTCAATCGGTTAAGTATCCAACTCTTGACGTCAGTTCAGGTCATGATCTCAGGATGGGGAGACGAGATCAGTGTCAGGCTCCACTCTCAGTGCAGACTCTGATGGGGATCTGTTTGTGCCCTCCCAGGTCCCTGACCCCCACCCAACTTGTGTGCATACTCTCTCTTTCTCTGAAATAAATAAACCTTTTAAAAATTGGTAAAAGTAGGAAAAGAATCTATATGGCAGAGATTGAAGAGTGAAGTGAAAATACAATTGAGATGGGAAGGTGGCAACAGCAATATTTGGCATATTTACTATTTCCATTAGCTTTCTTAAACTATTTTCATAAAATCTTTATTCACTCATAAACTGATACCTTGTCAACACTCAATTGTTTCACTGTTGGTGCTACAAAAGTGGTTTCTAAGTTTCCAAAGCATGTGAAGAGAAATAGTTTTATTTTTATTTTTAAAAGATTTAATTTAGGGATCCCTGGGTGGCGCAGCGGTTTGGCGCCTGCCTTTGGCCCAGGGCGCGATCCTGGAGACCCGGGATCGAATCCCACGTCGGGCTCCCGGTGCATGGAGCCTGCTTCTCCCTCTGCCTGTGTCTCTGCCTCTCTCTCTCTCATTCTGTGTGACTATCATAAATAAATAAAAATTAAAAAAAATTAAAAAAAAAAGATTTAATTTATTTATTCATGAGATACACAGAAAGAGAGGCAGAGACACAGGCAGAGGGAGAAGCAGGCTCCCTGAAGCGAGCCCGATGTGGGACTCAATCCTGGAATTCTGGGATTATGCCCTGAGCTAAAGGCAGATGCTCAACCGCTGAGCCATCCAGGCATCACAAGAGAAATAGTTTTAGATGAACTTTGGTAAACATCTTATTTTTATAGCTCTTTCAGCATCAAAGAGCAAAAGTGAGTCAGCCTACCATAATGGATTGAGTTCCAATTAGTTACCATAAACTCACCAGTATCAAGACCATCTAGGGTTCAAGGGAATACCAAAGTTGGCTATAAGAAGGTGCATGGAAGCTTTTCTTCTATGTCTTTATGTCCTCTTTTTTTAAGTTAAAAACTTCTTAACTGTGTTCCATCCTCTCTCTACAGCCCTCATTGTACTGATGACTAATAAATTTAATATATAGTCATAGCTCTTAGCTTTAAGCACAAAGTTATTTATCAAAATCCCATATTCTCCATATCTTTTAATTAAAATGTTTAAAGGAGAATATGATTAGTTTGGGGTCTTAGAGTACTGTAGGACTCTTTATTACAAGCACTATAACCAGGGAATGGTCGTTCAAAAGACCTATGAACAGATAAGAATAGTTTAGTGGATTTTTATCATCCTGTCATCAATATACCTTATACTTCTGCTCTTAGATAACTTGTTAATTATATGTGCCTACTTGTTTTAAGTTTTCAAAAAAATCGAGACTCACTTTATTTGATGAAATTCATATCTTATTTTCCAAATATTCTTTAGATTGTGATTTAAAGAAATGTGGATAAGGAAAATATAACACATTGAATTATACCTATAAAATGTATGTCTTTATAATATATATAAATATTCTTATACATCAGTTTTTCTTTATTAGAGAAACTGAGAAACTATGTAGGTACACACAGATTTAGACATTTTTAATCAAAGCAAGATTATTTTCAGGCAACTTATATAAGGAGACAAGTTCGTATGTGAAAAATAGCACTAAATTCATGTAGTTTCTTCTAGAAATTTGTCTTAAGTTACTTGAGACATCTTTCAAAATATATATTAACTTTACTTATTTACTCAGGTAAATTTATATATACTAATCATCATAGCCTTATTTATATACATGATACAGAAAAACATGCTTGTGTATTATGCTTATGTATTCTGTAGCACAGTGACCATTGATGTGGTCAAAAATAGATTTTATATATAATCCTTTTATATGAAATGAAGTCTAATACTTTACATTGTATTACAAAATTATCTAGAGAGAAAAAGCAAAAATCTGAACAAAGTCAACAATATTCATAATTTAGGTTAAATCTTTTGCTACTATAAAAAATCATTTTGAATATTTGAGTTTTTCAGAATTCCTACCTATATTTTTCTGAATAAGAACCAGTTTCTTAGCCTTTCCTCCAGAATTTTTATGGTCAGTTTTGAAGTAAACATTATTATTTTTTATTTTTTTAAAAAGATTTTATTTATTTATTCATGAGAGACACAGAGAGAGAGGCAGAGGTGTAGGCAGAGGGAGAAACAGACTCCTCACAGGCAGCCTTATATGGGACTCTATCCCTGGACCTTGGGATCACATCCTAAGCCAAAGGCAGATGCTCAACCACTGAGCCATCCAGGCACCCCTCTCATTCCTTTTTTTTAAACCACAATGTCTAACATCATACTTTACACATTATACATGCTAAAAAATTTGGAAAACAAATGAATTTTTATCATGAACTTCAACTGAGTAAAGAATTCAGTTCAAAATACAATTTATAGCATACACAAAATTTGATACTTTCTGGAATTATGTTTTTCATAAGAATAATTTAAAGCAGAAGGATCATATGTATCTGAATTTTTCAAAGTATAATTTGTTAGACATTACAAATATTAAGAAATAAAGGAAAAATCCAATGGATAAAATAGTAATTGGAGTACTATACACAAAAGCTCATTAATCAGCTCAAAGTTATTCAACAAATATATATTAGAAACCAACTATATATCAGTTACTAATTTAGCTGCTAGACAGCAAGATTGGAACAGATAAATAAGATGAGGCATGGGCAAAGGCCTGGGACCTTCCATACCCTCTCCAGGTTTGTCACTCTCAGCACTTTTACATGTTCCCCAACTGAGAAGCTCTTCAAACTTCTGGGGTTTTATAGTGGCTTCATTACATAGGCATCTTTGATTAAATTATTGGCCATTGGTGATTGATTCAACTTCTAGTTTATATCTTCTCCACAGAGGTCAGGAGGTGGGACTGAAAGTCCTACCCCTCAAATCACAAGTTTGGCTCCATCCACAACCAGCACTGCTCACATCCTTAGGTGCTTTCCAAAAACCAAATTTATTAACATAACAAAGGACAGTTCAGTCTCTCCTAACACATAGGAAATTCTATGGATTTTGAGATCCCAGTGTCAAGAAGTGTGGATGGCCATTTGAGGAATTAAATGTATACATTTCTTGCAAATCACAATATGGCAGCAAGCAATGGCCTTAAGAAATAGGCGGTTTACTCAGATGATTAATGTATTGTAAAAATCAATTGTATTTCAGAAATGTCCTGAATAAAACTGTAAGGAATAAAGTAGTGTCTAATATTTCTGGGAAAATTTTTTCTAGAATGAGAATTGAGATGTTTATATCCAATGATCTAAATTTCAGTCATATTGTTATTAAATCTAGATAGTTTCAGTTTTCAGCAGGAAGAGGATTTCAGGCAGATTGAACACTAAGTGCAAGGACATGAAACATAAAGCAAATTATAGCAGCACAAGAGTTCTGTTTCTAATGGCAAGCATGGTTGTATATACAAAATTCTGTAATAGTTTGAATGTCTAGATTGTATGCCTTAAGTCTTTTTTTTTTTTGGTCAGGAAAATGGCTCTCATCCTCAGTCTACTGCCCTATCTAAGAAACATCTTGCCAAATGATAAAGAAAGATAAAACACCTTATTTTCTTTGGTATTCTAAATCTTTACTCCTATGTTCACCAGTGAAGTAAACTATAGTTGTGATTAGCAAGACACAATTCCAGATTTCCAGGCAAAAGCATAATCCATAGACCCTCCTTCATTTTCTAACTATTGGAGAAGAGTTTGCACCACAAATTTTAAGTGGTCAATGAACACTGAGCAGAAAGGATGATGATTTGAATGATGCAAAGAAAAAGAGTGAAAGAAAACAAATAAGCAGCAACAACAATAATACCAAAATAATAGATCTGATTTACCAAAGAAATCTTTGCTGTTTCTATGGTCAGATCTCTGAATTCCATTTATTTATTTTTATTTATTTATTTATCTTCATGACCAGCATATGGCCCAAAGTGGGGCTTAAACTCACAACCCTGAGATCAAGATCTGAGCTAAGATTGAATACCAAATGCTCAACTGACTGAGCCATCAGGAGGCCCCTATTCTTTGGCATTTAGATGCCAGACATATCAGCCACCTTAAGCAAGGATTCACCTCTGCAAAAATGGATAACTTATCTCTCTTTATTTAAAAAATAGCTGAACTCACTGAAAAGTGAAAAAATGAGGCCATAGGTAAGTTTGTTAGTTAAGTTGTATGACTGGGATTTAACCTCCTCATAGCCCAACCATACAAAATGAAAGATATATAGAAGAAAATGGTTTGGAAGCCACAAAATGTGGAAAATAGTGACTAATAATCAGTAATATTCAATATGTACTTAAGCTTAAATCAAAGGCCTAAATAAATGACAGGCAGTAAGAGAAATAGGATGATATAAGGTAGAGAACTATAATAGCTTAAATTACGCTACCTGATTTTAGTAGCATGTAGATTATATTTTCTTAAAATTTTGCTAATTAAAAAAAAAAATGGTGTCACTGACAATTGAACATGAACTCCCAAGCCAGTTTCACCTTGAATTTCATTCCTAGGTTTAACAATTTGTTATTACTTTCTATGTTTTAGAGGGAAGAAACTCTAAACATTGGCATGAATCGAGAAGCAATAAAAGTTTTAAGCCTGAACAATGCATGTCATATCAGCCCTTCAGATTACTAGAGTATCAGGCAGGTGTTTTAAAAATGTTTCCTGTGTTGAAAACTATTTGGAAATAACTTCAGTTGTTTTAGCTGAATGTAAATGCTGTTTTTGGAGGCTGCAAACCTCCTGGTGTTAAAAAGAAATTGATATTTGAAAGCACTCACTGCTGAGAATCTAAATAAATATACCTCTCAGTTTTCTTTTGTAATATCATCTTTAAGAAAGGGGAGGTAGCAAAAACATCGTTCAATTGATAATGCAGAATAGTAAATATTAGCAATAGGAAACATGAAGTGTTAATTGTTGATACATTGAGGTTTCACATCTTTTTGGATTTGACTTGCCAACTTCCACAAGGTAAAAGTAAAAATTAGCTTACTTTAAGGGAAAGGGAAAGAAAAAAAATGTATTCAAATGCATGTCCAACAGATAGAGAAGAGAAGCTGGTAAATACCTTTGAGAAATTTATGGGCATTTCTTGTCCCCAGGAAAACAAGCTATAGATTGTGGAGTGGTTCTCAGTGAAAGATATTTCTTCCAGCGAACCTTACATCCTCTTGCTTTGGTCCTTAATAATTCAGCTGAAATTTCTGTGAATCTTTTTACTCAGAGTTTATCATGAATATTCACTAATTATCTAAGACAAAACTTAGATCTTTTCTGGATTAATATAAAATAGGGTTTCAGATTAATTATGTTGTGGGCTAATTCTTTACAAACATTAAAAAGTAAATTAATTAAGATTCATCTCTTTGTTATTTTTATCCTCCTTTTCTGCTTATTCCTTCTACTTTCTTTGTTCTATTGTTCAGTCTCTGCCTCCCCTCCTCCCCCTCTTCCCCTCCTTCCTCCCATCTTATAATATAGATACATTATTCCTTGACCACACATAGACTATTCCAACAGTATAAAGCTGAATAAAATCCTTGGCAGGCTTTTCTCTGGGGCACTTAAGGTTTCAACTAATCCTGACATATGCTTTATCTTCTGTGATCCATAACCTATCCAGGTATAAGTTCCATTTCTCCAACAGTTGCATGTTTATTGTGTCTTAGGAATAGGTATGGTTAATACACCAAGTATCAATCATCTCAATTTCTGCCCATCTGATCCCTTTCGGGTCTTTATTCAGGCATCTTTGGAGTCTTTACCATGAGGACACAGGTCCTCATTTTACCTTGTCCTAGTTACTTGGCTGTCTGTCCATAAGAAGCAGCTTCTTCGATCTGCCCCATAGACCAGGGCTAGACCATACAGTACCCATCATCCAGAATTTGCCCCTCCACCACTAAAACTGTGCTTTTCTGATATCTTCCCTTCAGGGATCAGAATCTTGAACTTATTTTAAGTAGAGCTTTATATTAAGCACAAAAGTACCAATGTGGTGTTTCGAGTCTTCAGTTTCCAACTCATTGGGAGTACCATTTCCTTTTACCAACTCAAACCTCTTAGCTCATGAAAAAATTACTGTGTTGTTGTTGTTGTTGTTGTTTTAAGTACTTGAATTTCCCTGGGAAAGCTGTTTTGAAGTTAAATAAAGAACTGAAAAACTTGTCTGAATAAATCAAGCAATAGTTTGATTTTACTTGATTATTCTGTAAGGAATTTACATGCACAATATATTGTTTCCTTTTTCTTTCTTTCTTTCTTTCTTTCTTTCTTTCTTTCTTTCTTTCTTCTTTCTTTCTTTCTTTCTTTCTTTCTTTCTTCTTTCTTTCTTTCTTTCTTTCTTTCTTTCTTCTTTCTTTCTTTCTTTCTTTCTTTCTTTCTTTCTTTCTTCTTTCTTTCTTTCTTTCTTTCTTTTTTCTTTCTCTCTCTCTCTGTTCTCTCTCTTTCTTTTTCTTTTTTTAAATGGCCAACCTGACACCTTTCTCTGTACCTTTGTTCTTTAATAGTACCCTTCTGTAATATTCAGGGCTTAGCTAGTTGACTTGCTTTGACAAATGGAATAGTAGCCGATATGGCACAAGCAGAGGCTTGAAATAGTATGTGTTCATTGAGTTTGCCTTGTTCTTTTCTGTTTGAGGCCCCTCCAGCAAGAAGACCAAGTAGCTTGCTAGTTGATGAGATAGTAGATGGAACAGAGATGATCTACCCCAGCTCAGGACTCTCTATAAGCTTTTTTAAGTTTTTTGCCCCAAGGAGGTGTGTACTAATGCTCTAAGGCATCCAGTATATGTATGTAATGAGTTACTTTTTTCACATGCATCTGAAATGGTTTTAGTTGCATACCATTTTGAAGATCATTTAAAATAGTCATATAAATAGTTCTCTGTGTTCTGTGGTCTAGATGGGAGACTTTATTGGACAAAACATCATTCCTTGAACAATCTAGCAACTGACTGCAGATTCATGGATGAACTCAGTTGAGACTAGAACTAGTATCCAGTAAAGCCACAGAAGCCACAGTCAAGTTGCCAACATTCAGGATCATTAGCTAATACTTTGTTATTGTTTTAACTTGGGGGATGGCTTATAACCCAATATTAGATAAATGATGTTTATGGATACAAGAATTTGAAAAGATTGTTACTGATTACTAAACAAATCAAGCTTGTTTTATAGATACATTTATAAATAATTTTACCTTTATTTTCCTAATTTAATATTTAGCAATATTATGTAGTATATATTGAGCAATTGATTTACTAAGATTTCCAGATCATCATATTTTCAGATACACATCCCCTTTGTAGTTTTTCCTGATTTGGCCTTTTTATCTTTTTTTCATTTCATTACCATTATAACAGTCATTTTAAAATATCTTAAAAAAAAAGACGTAGCCAAATTTGAGGTAATCAAGATATAACATATGTATGAACATAAATGATTAGAAACTTTAATGTTAATAAACAATAATATTTAAAACATAAAAGTATAGAATCTCCCTACAGATTTTAGAATATCTTTACATTTTGCTGTAAAAATTATCAAGAAAATAACAAGTTAAAGTTATTTTTTTATTTCATCAAATTCAACATTCAATTTCTTCCATTATGCTTGGTCTGTTATTTTTCTTACTATATTAATATTTTTCATAATTATATAATGAAAATACAATATAATTTTTAAATTAAAATTGTATATATCTAAGACACATAGCATGATGTTTTGATATCCATATACATAATTAAATAACTACTATCATCAAACTAATTAAAATATTGTTCTCCTCACATAGTTACCTTTGGTGAGGGGTGTGAGAGCACTGAAATCTACTCAGTAGGAAGACTATAGTTAATAATACTGTATTGTGTACTGGAAATTCGTCAAAGTGACTTAATCTTAAGAGCAATAGTAGGAAGAATACAGATATATCATTTTCATGGCATTTGACTTTATGTGTTGATTACAGGATTCCTGTGAATAAATTATTCACACGAGTTGGAAGCAATCTAGTACTTTGCCATGAAGGTTAAGAAGGATGTAACTTAATGCAGAATTTGTCTGGGTTTGTTTGTTTGGGCCAGAAAAACATATATCCCTGAAAGGCAAGAATCTCAATTGTTTATTTAATACCTGTTTAGCATTTTGTTTATGAGGTGCTTAATATTATTCAAGAGCTACAGTTAAGTACAGGCTACCATATTTGTCAATGCAATATATAGAAACAATTTAAATAGCAATGAGAAATAAAACTATGCCTTGAAGAACAGATAGGAAAAGCTGTTGAGATTTTTAAGATGATAACTAAAAGCAAGCTAATTAAGACACTAAGATTGTTCGTTGGGAGGCAAGATGATGATAGCTTTAACTGAGGAAAAAAATAGAAGTGGAGAAACTAGGTCAATGGTGGATTTGCTATCCATCTTCCCTGAGTGACTTTGATTAAATGGATTTCTTCTCTTTTTATTCTTTTTTTATTCTTTTATAGTTTCCTCCTTTGATCCTTCAACATATGTATTCTTTTATTAATTTTTAACATAATTTGAAGGGAGAAAAAAACCATAAAATAATCAAATAAAAACTGAAGAAGGAAAGCTTCTTAAGAATTAGATCTGTTTAGTAAGTTTCTATGCTGTGTTAAGAAATACACCTGTCACGCACTAGAGAGGACCTATAGCTGCTTTCTACTTTTGAGAAAAATATTGCAAAGGTTGATAATCCTGGAACTGAAAGACTACATTTTGTATGTTGTTCACTTATTTCTCATCACCCAACAGCATTTTATCAGTTAAAGTACAAAAAAAAAATGGAAGAATTATTTGATATTTTATTCATGGATTTCAAGAAAACAAATGCAAAGTTGAAAGTAATATGGAATAAAAGAATGTTGTTGAAAGTATATTTGATGGTCTATAAAGAAGAGACTGGTAAATGTAAAAGGAATACAGCTACGTTAAGAACATATGGGGTATTAGGCAATATGATGAAGGCAAATTTGAAAGTAAAAAATAATCAAAATTTTAAAATTTGTTCAACTCCCTAGGTGGCTTGCAGACAGTTAGTAGGTGATCCAGTATGACAAATTACTATGGCAAATTGTAGATCTTAATATAAAGCTTAGAAATGTACATAAAAAAGCAGCGTATACCTTGGACTTGGGCTTTGTAGAAGAAATCATTGAAAATATTCAAGCATTTAGTAAGACAGATCTCTAAGTGACAGTTTTCTCTAAAAACCCAGAATGGCAAATATAGTAACATTTTCCATAAAAGGACTTTGTGCCAAGTAATAGAGAAAACAATGCAGCAAACATCTTTAAAGAAGAAAGAGAGAAAGAGAGAGAGAATATTTCAGTATTTGCTTCTGTCTTCTAGTCTCAATAACCCAGTGATAAATATGCTTATGTCTCTCAATGTCAGTTCTGAAAATCAAGAGCTAAAATTATATTTGTTAATTAAGGTCTATTACATGTAAACATTTTATATTTATAGATAATTTAGTCAATTGTTCACAAATAAGCTAAATAGTTTATTTCAGTCTTCATTAATCCACATACATATTTTGGTTTAACTAAGCATGTTTACCAGCAGGTAAAAGGAAAGGAAGGAAGAAGAGAGGAAAGAGACTTGTTTACTTTGATTCAAAGGGCAGCAAGTGAAGTAGTGGCAACACTCAACATTTGACAGCACTGTGACTCTTGTCTCTAGGCAGGTCTCTCTCAAAGACCATATAATGTCTCTTAGTCTGGTACAGGTTGTCATCGGATGCCATGTTAGCAACTCCCCTTGGACCGTGGCATAATTTGCTATATCCTCATCTTCAGTTGCCCACCCATAAGTGAAGGCAAATGAGATGAGCTATGCCTTTGCCCCATATCTAGGTAGCAGTAGTTCTGTTATTTCCTACCCCTAAATCACCATCTTATAACAGCAAGGGCTTGTTCATCTAATATGGTTCACTCTCCTAGATGGTAAATCAGAAAGACTGTTACATTGGATTACTTATCCATACAACTTATAAAATTCAAAGCCTGATAAATATTGACTCAATCACTGTGTGCATCTTTCCAGGCAGTGTAGTAACACCAAGAATTAAACAAATGTAGTTAGGTTAGGGATAGCTAGTGCAAGATTAATGCTTTTATTTTCTTATCTGCTTCTAATCAAACTTGGACACATAGACTGACATCTCTGAGCCTTGCTTTCCTCATCTTTAAGACAAGATTAATAATAACAGTGATTTTATAAGGTTGTCATAAGTTTTAAATGAATTAATACAAGTAAAATGCTTAGAAAATTGACTTGGTAGTACTCTAAATATTGGCTATCCTTATCAGTCTTATATTTTATATTATGCATCTACCATTCCTCAGCACAAAAGTGACCAAGTCTGGGGCCTCAATGTCAGGGATTGCAGATCTCTTCAGATTTTGTTAAGCATTCATACTTCTTGAAAGTTTTCATCTCTGGATTGAGATAAGGAACAAACGTCAGGAGCATGGTTTTGGGGCCTCAGGTGATGGAACCATACTGGCTTGCAAGGTGTCAGTATACCATTGTAACAGCAGCAAATATCTGAAACACAGTTGTATCTGAGAGTCGGAAAAGGAACCTAAGGTAGGCCAATACAGCTTTAATTCTTTTACTCGTTTTATGTTAGTGTTTAGTCAGCTCCTATACTATTATTTTACCTCAACCTCACTTATTTATGATTTATTCTCTTATTTTGAAATCTTCTCATATTGCTTAAACATGTTTACTCTTGCTATAAATTTATTACATCTTTAATGATTTTTCATTAATTGTTATTTACTTCATATACTATTTTATGATTTGATTTATATTCTACTGCATGGTAAAAATATGGTCACAGAGGTAGTAGTAACAGGCAAGCCTGTTACTAAAGGAGGGATTTGAAAGTCGTCCATTATAACTTACACCCTTCTAGTTTCTTTTTCTTTTTTCTTTCTTTCTTTCTTTTTTTCTTTTTTTTTTTTTTTTTTGTCTTCCAGTACTTTCCTTTACTTTAATACTCTGAAGGGGACGCCTGGCTTTGACAATATTGGCAAGCATCCCAGATGATTTTGATACAGGTTGCAACCAAAGCTTGCTTTCAGAAGTATTTCTACATTAGGAAACATATTTATGCATTGAATTACTCATTCCTTTATTCATCCATTGATTCGTTCATTCAGTCATCTGATCATTCTTGGCCATGTGCTTTAGTTACATAAATTCACAATTTATACAAATTCGATCTCACTGTTTTTTCACAAAAATATATTTACCATTTCTTGCCCATTATTCTTTTCTTTTTTTTAATTTTTATTTATTTATGATAGTCACACAGAGAGAGAGAGAGAGGCAGAGACATAGGCAGAGGGAGAAGCAGGCTCCATGCACTGGGAGCCCAACGTGGGACTCGATCCCCGGTCTCCAGGATCGCGCCCTGGGCCAAAGGCAGGTGCTAAACCGCTGCGCCACCCAGGGTTCCCCCATTATTTTTTTCTGATATACTTCAGCATCATTTTAGATGTCTGTAAGGAAATGATGATATATTAATTTGTATCATATTTTTATAATATTCAGAATGGACTAAAAATTCACTTTTCCTACATTGTATAATATCTGTACATTTTTTCAGTTTTCCTTTTAGAACACTCAGTGATGATTTGAGGTTTTCTAAATATAGTTCATCCACATTTCTCTCCAAAATTATTCTTAGGCAACTTTTATTGTAACCATTTTTAAGAGAGAACAAACATAATGCATGTTTAGATTGTAAAACTAAAATATATAAAGCATTACTTTACTTCTTGCTTCAGATAAAAACAGTTAACTTTCTTATATATATGTTTCTTATGATATATGTATATATCATCTATATGTTTTAGAGTGGTAAAAATGAGCATTTTCCATGAATATATTAAGAGAATTAGAGAATTTGATTATTAACATAAGAAGAAAGAAGTTGATTGTGCTGCCCAATTACTTCTATGCTGAGATATATGTTTTATTCTAGAGCTTTTATTCTGTAACCAATAAATTTAAGAACTTTGAGTGCTTCTGGTATCTTTAGTGACAGAACAGACTATCCTTAATCCACTGTCTCTAAAATTTAGGCCGGAAGTCTCAATCTATTCCACCATAGAGGTGTCTCCACCAAGAAAATGTAATTATATCCTGACACTATAATGAGGACTGCTATTACAAAATGTAGTCTAATGACCAAAAAGATGTAACAGGCAAAGGAATAGATTTATTCTAACAGATCCTAGATGCTGTGGGAAGAGATGAGGAGGAAAATAAATAACACATCAACTTGTAGTGGAAACAAAAATATTTAAGAACCAATGCAGGCCTGAGATCTCCATTTTTCTTTTATGCATCACACCACAATGCAATATACCTACTTGTGTCAATAAATATGCACTTTACCTAAAATAGTTTTGTAGAAAAAGTTAGAGGTCTTGCTAGCATGATGTTTTCTGTCTTCCTTAGATTTGTAAAACATCCATACCCAAACTGAACTGTTTTTTACTGAATAAAGGGATAAAACATATACTCTTGAATTGGGGGTTAATAGTCACTTATTTACCATTTCTGTGGTTTTCTAAAACATTCATTCATTCATTCATTCATTCATTCATCTATCAAAAACATTTTCTATTTATCTCCCAAATATCAATCACTTTAATAACTTTATCGTGTGACAGATTCAATGACACTAGAAGGACTAAAGATCCATTAATTTCTCTGATAAAGCATCTGGCAGATTATTAAGGACTCCTTAATAATATAGATGTTTTTAGCTGAAATTGTTTATTCAAATTGAAATTGGTTGTCTGAAGCCTAAGAAAAACTGGACAAAACAAAATAAGTTTAGGTTGTTCAAGACCCAAAGCAAGCCTCTGGTCTAAGAGCATTATATGATAAATGTTACAGTTTTACTTAAATTTGAGTGTTTAGATCTCTTCCCCTTGCTTCTAATACCAAGTACAAATAAATGCCTGTGACTAGCTCAAGAAACCTTTAAAACCAGGTCATATGGTTTTGCAATTTGTTTATTATTACTATCACATAGTGTTTTCCATAGAATCTTCCTTTTGTTTTTCCCCTGAGCCTCCTTTTTTTCTAAACATTACCTATCTTTAATATTCCAGCTCATCTCCTAATTACAACCGAAGACATTTTGATGCCATTCTGTTTTGAAGTATTACAGCTGTTAATTTTGTACTCAGTGATTTCATAAAATTATTTACTGTCTTGTCTTGTCCAATACTGCTTCCTGGTTTGTTCTAAAGTACTTAGGAAAAAGGTCTGGTAAAATAATCTCTGTTTCCTTTACTCTTTCCTCGGAAGTGTTTGAGCCTTACTGATTTCAAATTTTTAAAGACTTAACAATCATGTTTCTGAGCTACTTATTTTACAGTAGTTAGAACTGACCTTGAGAGTGATTTGTTATTGGTTTGTTTGTGCTAAAACTGGTTTTAACATCTGGGTCCTGGGGATCCCTGGGTGGCTCAGCGGTTTAGCGCTGCCTTCAGCCGAGGGTGTGATCCTGGAGACCTGGGATGGAGTCCGACGTCAGGCTCCCTATATGGAGCCTGTTTCTTCCTGTGCCTGTGTCTCTGCCTCTCTCTGTATCTCTCATGATTAAATAAATAAAATCTTAAAAAAAAAATCTGGGTCCTCTAATTCTGATAATTTTTCCTCATTATATTACAATCTACATTTAAAAATAAAGTTCCCTCAACCTCTAAAATGAAATAATTTTCTATTATATGTGATTTTAGCATTGTCTCTTATATATGAATATTTCATAATCATTTAATTTTTTACCTAATTCCCAGTGACTAGAAAGTGCAGAGCTAATACTACTGAACAAATTAATATGTTAAAATTGATCAATTAATTGACCTCCAAATACCTTTCCTTTTAAACTCATAATATCATTTACGTGGTCTTATTATTTTTGACCCAGAATTCAGTAAGTCAAAATTGTAAAATTATGTAATCATCTCCCCTCACTGCCTCCTCCCCATGGTATCTATTAACTCAACCTATTTTCAACAAATATTGATTGAACACTCATACTGCCTGAAGCACCCCGGAGACAAATGGTTAAAAGCCAAACAATCAAAGAAATCACTGCTTTCCTTCCAGTAAAATTTGCAGTCTTTCAAAACAGACTTTAGTCAAGTAAACACACTCAAACTCCTCCCCTGACACACACACACATACACACACACAGACAATATTTAACCAGGTCAAGTGTTGAGAAGAAGATGCAGTGATTCAGTCATATATCTAGGAGTAGACACACCTAAGAGTTGGCAGAAGGAGGAAGATAAAGATTATTTCTTAAATAGATGTCAGTGGTCTTTCTAAAGGATGTAAATTTCTGTAAAGTACAGAAGTTATGTAGGTACTATTCACGGAGATAGAGAACCCTGAGAGGGAACCAGATTAGGGAGAGGTGGCTTAGATCATACTTTTTTTTTTATTTTAACATAAGAGATATTTCTATTATAGCACACAAATATATTACTAAAATATCTTGCATTTTGCAAATTCATTCAAAAATAAAATTGGGCTCCACAAATAAAATCATGATCACATAAGGCCACTCATTAACTCTGAAATATATAAGCAAAACACAAAACCTCAGAAACAATTCTAAAACAATTACCTAGATGGTTAAAGTTCCACTGACCAATGATATTTTACTCAGCTTCTCCTTCAGTAGGTCCCTTATAGTCTCAAATATGGGGATTTATATTTCTTACTTCAAAAGATTATTGAAGATAATTTTTAAAATTAAAAATCTGATGTGGGTGTAGACTTTCACATTTTTTGCCCACATTTTTTTAATACGGGGAAATACTTTTGAATCTTAATCTGAACATACAGCTCTGTCAGCTTAATGCTATGCAAAGTTTAGAGACTCTTAAAACCATCAAGCTAGGCATTAATTATGCTTTTGCAGAATTTTCAGCTTTTTAAAAAATATCTTCATGTGTTATTAAAGCTTCCCTTACAATTGTGGAGTAGCATGTTACTGATTACTATAATGCATATCATGCTGGAAAACATCACATATGAACCAACGTGACTTTCACATTAAACTTACATCACCTCTCTATATGACATTTTTGTACGAGTCAATTCTCACTAAAGAACCACATGTTGTAGCAGAAAATATTAAATTGAATTTGAAATTCCTTTGAGACAAGTGGTTAGACATATGGGTCTGGAGTTCAGAGGAGACATCTGTGCTAAGATATAAATGCTAATTATCTGAGCATGGTTGGTTATTGAAGGCCTGTTTGTGGATTATAAACAAGAGAGAATGTAAAGTGAAAAGACAGGGCCTAGGACTGAGCTGGAAGAGCTTCACTTTTTTATAGCCATGATCTTGAAAAGAAAATAGAAAATAAGTGGCCAGAGTGTCTACAGAAAACAGGGAAATGAAATATAGCAGCCAAAGGAAGTGGAAAACCCACAATTCAAACATTCTGATTTCAGTATCATCTACTACTCTTATATCTCTTCAACTCTACTTATAATAAAGTAAAATTAAAACAACATTGAAAAATAACACCAATACAGTTGCATGTTCATAAAATATAACTACATTGATATACTCAGAAATTTATACATGCTTATTCTATGTGTATATATACATGTGTGCATGCATATGTTTTATACATGTTTCAAAGGCAAATTATTGTAGGTTTTTTTCTTTTAATCTAAAGACAATAAATAAATGACTCCTAGGCACATATTAGTGACACCATGTAGATATGCTACCTTTATGTTCCTTTGAGAAAGGGCAGAAGGACACTTTTACGAAGGACTATATACATATAAAAAATACAAAAGATATGCCAAAGAAAAAGGACACCTGTGCTTTGGTTGACAATGATACATGGAATTTGGAAGGAATATAGAGAAGTCATCAGTAACTACTCGAAAGTTCCTACAACAGTTCTAAAGCGTGTGATGCTGCTGAGAAGCCAAGAGCTGCTAATAAGGAAATGGAGCTGGCAGTGTGAAGATATCAGCTGTGATAATTCTAAGATAAAGGGACAGTGGAGGAAACCGAAGGAGGGTACATTGTGAAAATTTTTACTTTCTGTTAAAACAGGAAATGTAGAAAAAGGCAATACAAGGAAAAATATTTTAAAAAGCATTGTCAGTGTACTTTTCGGATAGTAGAAATAACCAAAAGTACAGTAAAAGATGATTCTAAATCTAAGCCTTATGAATAAGATTTAGAATCAGATCTTCGAAAATCAATTGTATGACTTTCAGCTACTGCAGTCCTGGTCCAATCTTACTGGCCTCAGGCTTTAGAACTAAGACTAGCATAAACCCTATGTAATTATGAGCAGACGGGATTTTCTACTCTTTTTCATGTGGCTTTCTAGTACCACCCTTGAAAGTAATGCCTCTTTGTAACACTCTGCTCAGGGCAGGGAGGAGTGAAAAGTAGTGAGGATAAACAAATATTCCTCTCCTACTTCTGAAGCCCTCACCACCCTCTTTAAAATTTGACTCCCTAGTATTAACAAATTTGTATTTTTTTTACCTAGCTTCTATGTGGCCCATCAGCTGTACAGACAGTATGCTTCCATCTACATCTGAATATGTATACTTTTAACCTGCTTTGTTTAAAATTCTTCTCCAAGTCATATATAGCTTGGATAATTTGGACTATAGCATGTTTTATAGTATGTGAGGCATCCTTGGCATTTGGGTGGCTTATTATTTAAAATAGCTTCACCAGAACTTTTTGACTTGTCTTTCATTCATTATCAAATTATTGAATGGATTGGGCTCAATAAGATGTAGTGCAGAAAATGGTTTTATTTCTTTTTATCAGTGGCTTTCAAAGGTGCTCATTCACATCACTCTGTCCTATACTTGAGCATTATCCCATGCAAATCTCAGAGCTCTTTGGGTTCTCTTTTAGATATTAAGAAACAATTTCATTTTTATATAATTTAAACTATTATACCTCTCATTCAATCTAATACCTTTTTCCTTCCCACACAATCTCAGGCCTGACTCATACTTGGCAGATGACAGCCTGGGGAGTGGGATGGAGATTAAAGAAAAATAGCAACATTTTAGCTGGTAATATCTTACCGTAGCTTCTGGAAACTCTTTCTGGCAGTGCTTTATATACTGCTTCAAAACTCACAAGGTACTTTGGTACTTTGTAAATGAGTGACTTTCAGCATTGCACTGTTATTCAGATGGGTGATGGCTCATGGTTTAGGCTCTCTCTTCAAATCCTGAATGTAATCAGAAATCCTGCAAAGACTGCTATCATTGGCATATTTTCTTTCATGGTTGCAAAACTTTAGGGCATATTCCCTTCAAGATGGGTCTCCAATTCAGCCCCTTATCATGTACACATATAACCCAGCCAAAGTTTAGAAGTGCAATTTCCATTCCTTTAGCAAGACTTCTATTTGAAATTTTGGGGAAGCTAGTCATATTTTGTTTCCAGGTTTGGATTCTGATCCAAATTAAAGTTCTAGGAAAAGTTTATTTAACATCCTCTTAAATATCAAAGAATAATTTTTAAGCATTTAAATCAGGAAATGGTAATAGTGATAAAGTGTGAGTTATTAAAAAGGCATAATGCACAGATACTTGTGATTTAAAAAAAGAGTGGCATAAAAGTGAATCATCAAGATGAAAAGCTTATTGTTTGAGGTAAAATTAACCGATTTAATTATTGACAAATCTCCTGAATATTCAGTGGCATATTTAGTTTTAGTTTGTTTGGAGAAAAATGCTTCATGAACTAAAGTTAAGAACAAACTATAGGGAGGAGATTTGTAAATTTCAAGATACTTTATTTTCAATATTTGTGCTTTATATTTAATATTAATGTGGTCCTTACCAAATAGTGTCATTAAAGGAAATGGATATAAACATTATTTGAATATTTTAATTATCCTGCCTAGTGATATGAAACTCTGTGAAACAGTGACTACAATTAGAATATTTTTTGAATGTTGGAAAATAATGTGCTCTTTCAAAGACAGGAGAACATTGGCATTTTACAACCAGGGAAACTGTATAAGATACTGTATTTCTGATATCCAATAACATTAATAGCCTGATATTTTAGAAATTACATCAGTTCATCATCTTGCAAAAACTATTTAAGAAAGATCTAAATATGTCATGTTTTATGCTTTGTACAACTGCATCTTTGGTAGGTAATGAAAGTTCCATTTCACCTAAATAAAAATTACCTAATTTAGAGTAGAAAATAGAAATTTAATCAACAAATATGTCAATTTCAAGAGTGAAATAAGAAATATGGGAATAACTGAACTAGTGCAGATCAAATGCTGTGTAATAATAACACTACAGACTTAGAAGGAAAGTGAAATATAACTATAAAGAAAATCTGACTCCATTTGAATATATTTTACATTTTTATTCCTCAAAATGTTATTACATGTAAGATGAAAGAAAAAATAACTTTACATGGAAGAATATCATCAGAAATATAAGTATCCCTGAAGAAAAGCATTCACAATATTAAGGATAACAGGCAAGGCTGAAACAGTTCATGACTATTTTATTTATTTTATTTTATTTTATTTTATTTTATTTTGTTTTGTTTTGTTTTGTTTTGCTTTGTTTTATTTTATTTTATTTTTATTTTATTTTTATTTTATTTTATTTTTATTTTTATTTTTATTTTTATTTTTTGCAGCCATAGATAAGCTTAGCTAATTTTTGATGGAACCACTTACCATTTACAAAGGACAAGTGAAAAATTCCCAGGTTAACTTTTAGAATCTCAGGTCATTTCCTTTATGCTTAATTTCCAAGGTTGAGAGGGGAAAAATGTTTGAACATATTTTTAGTGCCTTGGAAATTTCTGAAGGACTAATCTCAATTGATCATTTCTTTTTACATATCTTTTATGTTCATAAGACTATGCCAGCTTTATGGATTAGGATGAAGGCATTTGACTTGATGACTTAAGAATATTTCCAGTCTTTATATATTGTTAGTTGTATCAATATCTGTCCTTACTCAGGGGGCCTGGCTGGCTCACTCAGCAAAGCATGTGACTCTCGATCTTGAGGTCATGAGTTTAACCCCATGTTGGTTGTAGAGTTTACTTAAAAAAAATCTGGCCTTACTTGTGATCACTAAATCCTTTGAAACTGTCAATTTCCTAACATTTGTTAGGTATTTTTATTTTCATCACTTTAACTCTTCAAGAGATATGTTTATTTTAGAGGATACTCTAGTATAGTACATTCTTAATTGAAAATTAAGCTGTGAATCTTAAATTCCTTTTATATATCCTTTGTTAATGTACTAAATATGAGTTTCTAGGAATGATTATCAACATTTATTCCAAAAGCTGAATAAAAAAAAGCCTAAGAGATTTTCTCTACTTCATGAACCTGAAACCTAGCCTTATCTTGATTATATTTGACCTTCCTAAATTTGGAGGATGGAATTACCTCTTAAATGAGAGTCTGCATCCCCTGTAAGATTAAGAAGTTAGAAGCATACAAGAGAAAAAATAAAGTAAAATGAGACAGATATTGTCTTGCCCAGTTGCTTTTACGAATTATTTTGCCAATTAAAGTTCTAGTACCTAGGACAGTGGACTAACTGCATTTCACAGTGGTGTGTGTGTGTGTGTGTGTGTGTGTGCGTGTGTGTGTCATTTTGTTGCAGATCTATAGCAGAGATCTTCCCCTAGGAATGGGACAAGGAAGGGAACCTGTGAGTTTTATCTAGAGCAGTAACTCTTATACTTCTAAGGGTCTGATGAAAAAGCCAAAACACACTCTACAAATTGTCACAAATACATATATTCATAAAAAAGTTACTCAACAATAAAGAGGAGAAGATTACTGATGCAACAATACAAATGAATCTTAAAAACATTATGGTGAGTTAAATAAACTAGATATAAAGGATTACATAGTATATGATTCCATAAATATGCAACAGGCAAAACTACACTATAAGGACAGAAAATACATCAGCAGTTACCTGGAGCCAAACATTGAGATGACTGCAAAGAGGTAAAGGAAGATTTCTGGAGGAATTAAAATGTTCTATGTATTAGTTGTAATGGTAATTACACAGGTCTATTTTTCTTTGTCAAATCTCACTTTAATATATATATATATATATATATATATAAATTAAACTTCAATAAATTTTATTTTAAAAACTCATATACTCCAATATGGTACATTTGGATTCAGGGGCTTCACAGATGCCATGAAATTCTTCATCAAATCTCCTAAATATCTTTGAATCCAAGTCTGGGAAAAAGCATAATAAACAGATTGAAATAAATTTTGAAGGGTCATAGTATTTGGTCTGAAAGAGAGTGAGGAGGCATAAATACTTCACACAGAGTCAAATTGTACAAAACATTTTTGTTGTTGTTGGTCATTGCTTGTATAGACCTGTGCCAAAGTAAAGACAATTCCAGGGTTATTTCTAACAGTTGTGAGCATAACTTATAATCAGTGACAGATCCCTTGTATATATTTTCCAATATTCTGATAAGTTCCGAAAAATAAGTATTTTACACACACACTCACACCTTAAAAATAAATAAGACAGGGAGCAAACAAGTGGATTTAGATTGTTAAAAAGTATTGGACTTGAGGGAATTAGCCATATTCTCTATTTAACTCAAGAACCAAGAGTTGATGGCTTATGTTGTTCAGGGAAACAGGCAGTGCAGAGCATAGAGAGTAAGTTTGAGGGGAGTGATACAGGTGTACAGTAGGTGCTGAGGGGAATTAGAAGAGAATAATGGGGGAAAAATGGATTTTTGCAGAGTGGCAAAGATAATCCATCTTGAGCTGAAACCATAAATTTGTGTTAGCCTTAATCCAAAAAGTTATATGGCTTCCCCCCGCCCCAATGTGCTCAATAGCTCAAGAGGTAAAAAGGTCTATGGCTACATTGAGACAGAGGTGGGAGTTTGAAGGTCAGTGTATTGGAATGATGAGAAGCCAACACTGCTTGTGGGAATAGGATCAAGGCTACTGACTCAGGGATCCATTCTGAGCAGAAAAGAAAGTGAACCCAGAAGAAGACGACTGATGGACTGGGAAAAAGAGACGGGTCAAAACACAGGTGTCCTGAGAAGTCAAAGAAGCATGTTTGTAAGAGCTCTGGAGGGAGAGGATGCTGCAGGCAAAGGGTAGTATATTTGGTCTTTAAAATTTTAGAGGTATTGCAGTGTGCTCTTAGAGAGCTGGGCTTTATCATCTTCTGAGGCTGAAAGTGAGCCTCAGGGCTTTCAATTGAATCAGAAATGGAATTGGTGGAAGTGACCTACTTACTAACTCACCAGACAGAGATATGGAATTTGATAGGAAAAAAAATTACCTAGAAAATTTGCTTTATCAAGATTAACTAAGAATAGAACATAAGAGATAGAATAGGCAGGGAGAGCAAGGGAAAGTGAGGGAGAAAGGACCAGAGAGAATAAAAATAAGCCATTGTGTTTTGTTTTCTGGGGCATCTAATTTACAATCTCTTTACCATTTCTCTTCAAAATTTTAACTACCTGGGTCTATCTTACAGTGCAAGGAAAGTGGGACTGCTCCCAATTGGATGATTAACACACTGCCTTAAATAAAGTTAAATTTTCTGCCCAAAGCCATATTCTGGTTATGATACAGAGACTTTCTCAGTGAAAATTCCTAGCAGAGTTCCTACCAGTTTGTGATTCAGGAGTGAAAGATGTGATTTTTATAAACTCAAGACAATCTTCTCATCTTTAGTACTGATTCACCTGGTCAAGTTTCTCTTCTGAGCATCAGTATCGGCTAAAGAAAAGAAGAAAACAGGATAGAGGCATTTCTTCCCAACCAGTGTCCTGCAGGCTGAGGGAATTTGTTATCTTACAAATTATAATTTCAAAATAAAATGCTATTGTGGATGTAAGTAGTTGAGCATCTTCACTTGAGTTATTTAAAAAAAATAATTCATGAAATACACTAAGACTGCAAAGTGCATTTTCCTTTCTTGCTTAAAAAAAAAAGATTTTTACTTATTTATTTTATTAGAGTCAAGGGGAGGGGGAGAGGAAGAGGAAGAGATAGAATCATAAACTGGCTCCATGCCCAGCCCAGCAAGGAGCCTGACATAGAGCCCGATCTCAGGACCCTGAGTAGTGACCCAAGAGTGAAACACATGACCAACTGGACCACCCAGGTGCCCCTGCAAAATGCATTTTCATATATATCAAACTCTGTTCAAAATGCTAGGAAAATTTCAGTGGAGGATTATAATACACAAACCATCATAACACATATTATCACAGTGCTTTACTCAAAATGTGCTTTCTAAGTTATCTGTAGATCCCAACTAAATCTTGTGAGGTAAGTAGTGTTATTCTCATTTTAAAGCACAGGAAATTATTTGTTTATAGGACACCTTAAAAGATACAAAGGTGCTGAATCGTTAAGTCACAGAGGTGCTAAACTGTGGAGACCAGATTGTTGTCTCTAAACTCTATGCATTTTTTTACTAAAATATGCCATCTTGAGAAACTTTCTGAATCCAAGTTGATAAAAAAACAAACTATAGAGAATGACAAGGACCATAGTAATAGAGTAAGATATTATTTCTTCAACATTTTTCTACTGAGTGTCTATTTTGTGTAGGGGTTACCTGAGGGACTGGGATCAGAAGGTTAGAAAGATATAGCTCTTTTGCTGTCATAAAACTTTCACTGCAGTGATGTTTATATAATAAAGCAGCCCAAATCATATAAATTAGAAAAGATATAAATATGAGAAAATTGCGAAATAATGTCTTGGGCTTCAGAAGAAGTGTGGTCATATAGGCAACATGGAAAGAGATGATTCTGAGCAATTATCACGGTGAATAGAAGACACAGAGCAAAATGACCTATAGCTTTTGAGGGCGATTTTCAGTGGCCATTTCCCTAAAAGCCACAAGAATCTTGAATATAGAGTGCATAAGGAAAGAGACAAAGTTGAAACATGAGGTCAGGTGTCTAAAGGGTAATCTAGTCTGATGCAGGATCCAAAGTCATACATTCCCAGAGCATCTAGGCAGATCCAATCTTATCTGATGGAAGGGGAATGTGGTAGTTAATAGGGCCCATGGCAAATCAAAGAGCAGGTAAGCTGCCTAAATAAACAATCACTACTAAGTTCAACTAATTTTTGCTCTATAAAAAAATGTGTGAATATTCTCAGATATTTAATTTCAGGAATGTTGGAGGAGGAGATTGTGGAGAGGATGTGAATGAAAGTTGGGGAATCACAGGCTCCTCCACTTTGCCCACTCTTCCTTGGAAGGCACTTTTTGTGCCCTTGGGCTGCTAGCCATTTTCAGGGCCTTGGCCTTGAGAGTGCATTGCGCTTTTGAGGCCATCCAGATGGGGTGAATGTGGAGCACTATTTGTCTCCTGGCTGCTTAAGACAAGCCTCTTGCTTATTAAACCTGCCACCTTTCTTTCTTTTTTCTTTTCTTTCTTTTTTTTTTTTTTTTTAGATTTTATTTTTTCATGAGAGAGAGAGAGAAAGAGAGAGAAAGAGAGAGGCAGAAACACAGGCAGAGGGAGAAGCAGGCTTCCTCCAGGGAGCCCGATGTGGGACTCTGTCCTGGGACTCCATGATCATACCCTGAGCCAAAGGGAGACGCTTAACCGCTGAGCCACCCAGGGATCCCCTAACCTGACACCTTTCAATCCAGAATGACCTGTGTTGTTCTTGGGTCTCTCCTTCATGTCTGCATTTGGGAATCAATTTCCAATTTCACACCAGGAACTCCCAAATTTGTGAACCAACAGGAAGGTATGATATTTAGATTTTTAGGTGAAATCTATGCATTTGTAATTGTGTCACGTAATTTTAAAATGTATACTAACACCATGTCAGCCAGAAAAATGCCTGAAGGTCATTTATAGCCTAAAGGTATCTGGTGTGTACTCTCTAGTCTGAAGGAAAGAGCATTTACTGGATTAGGAATTCAAAAACTCAGGAACTTTCCCTGGGTGCCTCTGGCCTGTTGTGTAATATTATGCAGTGACTTCGAGGCTTTTTGCTTCCATTTACTTAACAGAACAATGGAGGTGGTATCTAACATCTTATATCTTAGGGCTGTTACACGGGCCAAATGTGATAATGTAGAATGAAATCTGAAAGGTTCAAAATGCTACTGAGAAATACTTTTATTATTTATAAGAATGATTTATGAATCATGACAAAGATCTATTACTGATCAACAAATAATATATTGTTCCTGTGTTGTCAATTCAGTTTTCATTCTGGAGAATTGTTTGTTTTACTATCTTCATAAGAAGCTATTATCACTTTAAAGTGTGTGAAATATCACCAGGATAGCACAATTTATCACTTGGCCAGACTCAATAGGAAGTAGGTTGATGTGTTCAGACTCAATAGGAAGTAGGTTGATGTGTTCATTTAGCAAGTGTTATTTAGGCTCTAGAACTCTGAAGCACTGTGAGTCCCCTAGGATTGAGAGTAATTTTGATATGACTAATACCTTACTGGTCCTCTTTATTATGACTTGTAACTAAACTGAATTTTTAGAAAATATCTTAATCACACAGCTATGCTATTAAATAAGTGAATAGACTTAGAAATGAGAATTTTTTTTTTTAGACAACTTAAGTACCACCAAAAAATCTTGATTTCATACCTCTCCTGAATAATGAAACTATTCTGGCAATATTCTTTTATATAGCAATTGTCGATTGAACTGAGTAGTGACTGTTCATTTATGTAGCTATCTGCCTTCCAGTTTTTCATAGACTCATGTAGCAGCCCATCCCCTTTCCCTCAATAGAATTTAAATTGTGTAGAGAAGGGAATGAATTTGAAAGCAATGGAGATGAATGTTCCATACTCTACATGATTCCTATGGGCAGCTGGAAACTCCAGTCTCTGCCCAAAGGAACATGGTCAACTCAGGCTTGTGTTTGGGTGGTGACCAATATCAGAGGGGTAAACTTTCACAAGTGAGTCTAGCATATCTACAGAAGTTGGCTCAGGGATGCTCAGTTTCAGGGAAGGGGCCATTTAGAACCAAGTACCACTTATATCTGTAGGCATAGATAACGGATTCCAGAAGTCATACCCTAAAGGGACTTGAACTGAATCAGTTCAGTGATATTGCTGCACATCTGTTTTATTTTTAAATTATTTTATATTATTTTAATAATATAAAAGGCATACATCGTAAAGGTACAGTTTGATGAATTTTGGAAAATATCATCTATGTAAACCCACACACAAATTAGTGTATTTCTAGTCTTGCAGTAAGTTACTTTATGTCCTAGCCACATAAACCCCTCTTCTGTCAGGCAGCTTCTGTTCTGAGTTCTATTACCATAGATCCTTTTCACTCCTTTTCATTTTGTTCTAGAATTTCATACAAATAGAATACAAATACAAATACACCCTGTGACTGCTGTATCTGGCTTTTTTTGCTTACTTTTTAAAAGATCTATCCATGTCATTTAATATATCAATAGTGTATTCCTTTCCATTACTCTCTCTCTCAATTAGTCTAAGTTTTTATCAAAAAAAAAAAAATTAACTTGGGAATCCCTGAGTGGCCTAGCAGTTTAGCACCTGCCTTTGGCTTAGGGTGTGATCCTGGAGACCCAGGATCGAGTCCCGCATCAGGGTCCCTGCCCAGGGCCTGCTTCTCCCTCTGCCTCTCTCTCTCTCTCTCTCTCTCTCTCTCTCATGAATAAATAAATAAAATCTTTTAAAAAATTAATTATTGGTTCTATTGATTTTTTCCTGTTTGTTCCTGTCCTATTGCACTGATTTTTCTCTTATATTTATCATTCCTTTCTTATCTTTCCTCTATTTATTTTGGATTGGGTTAAAGAACATCCAGAACTGGACTGTAGGTAAAATGGGAAAAGGTGATGCTGTTCAGGAACTACTAAAATAGAGGAAAAGAGACCTCAGTAATGGACTGGGCACATTTCCAAATATAGTATGGACAAATTGAGACTTGTAGTTAAGGAGTGGGTGTTGGTCGATAGATGGAAAGTAACTAAGAAGTAATGTCAAGAGTAAGGGAGATTCTGGCTAAAACATCTTGACAGGATTCTTGCTGAAAGCAGGCCAGACTGATAAGACATCATCTGGATGATGGTTGGAGGAAGATGAACTGATCAGATGGTATCAAGGTGATCAGACATTGATAGTGGAGGATTCTCCCCAGAATGATTTCTTCTTGGGGATACCTGTTTGGCTTGGTGGTTAAGTGTCTGCCTTTAGCTGAGAGCATGATCCTGGAGTTCTGGGATCAAGTCCCACATTGGGCTCCCTGCATGAAGCCTGCTTCTCCCTTTGCCTATGTCTCTGCCTTTCTCTCTCTGTGTGTCTCTCATGAATAAACAAATAAAATCTTTAAACAAAAAAGAAGAATGATTTCTTCTTGCTGAACATTCTTGCTAAATCTTCTTGCTAAAGAAATGCTTTATTCTTACTAAGAATCTTGCTAAGATTTTTGCTTAAAACTAGGTAATGCAGGCCAAATGAGAATGGACACTGAAGCCCAAGTTAAAGCCTTGTTCAAAAGAGGCCATGGGTAGCCCAGGTGGCTCAGCGGTTTAGTGCCTTCTTCAGCCCAGGGCCTGACCCTGGAGACCTGGGATCTAGTCCCACGTTGGGCTTCTTGCATGGAGCCGGCATCTGTCTCTGCCTCTCTATCTGTGTGTCTCTCATGAATAAATAAATAAAGTCTTTGGGGAAAAAAAAAAAGAGGCCTTAAAGAAGCTTGGCCAAAATTTGGTCAAGAAGAGAGTCTGTCAGCTGAATTTACTATTATACTGATTTCTTAAGATTAAGTCCGAGTCATTTATTTTACAATTTTCTTCTTTTCTAATATAACCATTTAAGCCATAAATTTCCCTGTAAGACTACTTTGGCAGCATTCCACAAATTTTAATATTCTGTGTTTTCATTGTCATTCAGTTTGAAATATTTTCTAATTTCCCTTGGGATTTTTTCTTTGTTCATGGGTTATTTAGAGGAGTGTTGCTTAATTTTCAAATGTCTGAGGAATTCCAAAGTATTTTAAAAATTAATTTCCAGTTTAATACTATTGGGGTCAGATAATACTATTTGTGTGATTTTAATATTTCGAAACTTATCGAGACTTATTTATACCCTAGTATATGGTTTGTCATGGGGAATGTTCATGTACCCTTGAAATGAATGTGCATTTTGTAGTTAATGGGTGTAGTGTGCCATAAAACAAAACAAAATGAAAATAGATCAAGCTGGTTGATATTTTTTCTTCATTTATGTCATAGCCTTTCTTATATTTGACTTGTGTTTCAATCACAAAGACAAGGGTCCTACAATTTCCAAATATGATTGTGGATCTCTCTATTTTTATCTGCTAGTTATGCCAATGTTTGCTTCCTGTATTTTGAGTCGCAGTTACGAAGTGCACACACACTTAGCTCATGTTGAATCAACACTTGGGTCATTAAGGAATTATCCTTTTTATCCTGGTAATACTTGTAAGTGTTCTATAATACTGATATGGCTGTTTCAGCTTTCAAACATGTAGGTTTTGCATGGCATATCATTTTCCCCCCATCTTTTCACTTGCAACTTGTCCATGTCTCTATATTTAAAAACTATTTCTTCTCAAATATGTCAGATTGGATCTAGCTTTTGTATTCATCTGGCAACCGTTGCCTTTTAATTGAAGTATGTAGTCCATTTTAATTTCTTTTTTAATAAAGATTTTATTTTTTTTATTTGAGAAAGAGAGAGAGCAGGAGCAGGGGGGAGGAGTGGAGGGGGAGAGAGAAGCAGACTCCCCACTGAGCAGGGAGCCCTACAGGGGGATTTGATCCCAGAACCCTGAGATCATGACCTGAACCCAAGGCAGACATTTAACCAACTGAGCCATCCAGGTGCTCCAATTTCATTTTAATTTCACATAAGGGTTGACATGCTATTTGTTTTCCACTTGTCTCCTTTGTTTACTATTCCTAAATTTCTTCATGTCCTATCTAGATAGGACCTAGATATGGGCTAATGTACATTAAAAGTATTTATTATTAATTAATAATTATTATTTATAACTATAACTAATTATAAATATTAAAACATTCCATTGTTGGTTTTTATTAGATTATTAGCTATATCATTATGTTTTAGTGGTGTTTTGAATTAAAATTATTTTATATGCAATATAAAAAATTTTAAATGGTATAACTTCATTATGTCTCTCCTATCTGTTGTGCTGTTGTTCTCATATATTTTGCTTCTTATAAACCCTGAATGTATATGTGCCACTTTTACTTTAAACCAGTAATTGACTTTTAAGGCATTTAAGAGAAGAAAGGGTGCAATAGTTTATTTTAACCCCTATATTTACCATTTCCAGTTCTCCTTTTTTCCTACCAATTTGAAATTCTAGCTTCTCTCATTTCCCTTCAGCTCAAAGAACTTTAAGCATTTTTTTCTGTGAGATTCTGAAAGCACCAAATTCTCTCAGCTTTCACTTACCTAAAAATGTCTTCATCTTTCATTTTTGAGATATACTTTTTTTGTCAGATATAAAATTGCATGTTGACTTTCTTTCTTTTAACACTTTAGCAGTATTATTCATTGTCTTTTGAATTTCAGGTTTTTTTCATAAAAGATCAGATGCCATTCTTAATTTTATCTTTGTTCTTCAAATTTTTATGAAAATTGTCTTTGTTTTTCAACAATTCGGCAAGGATGTGTCTAAACATGGTGTTTTTTGTGGGTTTTTTTGTTTGTTTGTTTTTTACTGAAACTATGTTTGATCAAATTTGAAAATCTTGGTCCAGATTTTCTTTATTTTTCCGGTCCCATTTTCTCTTTTCTTTTGGAGATTCTAATGAATACATGTTAGACTGCTTGAAGCTATGCGGTTGGACATTCTTTTTTCTCTGAGATTCACTTAGGTATTTTTATGTACTACTCTTCAATGTCACTGATCCTTTATTCTTTTGGGTAAAATTTACCATTAATACCAACTAATATATTTTTGATTTCATATATTTCATAGATTATTTTATATAGCTTTAAAATATCCCTTAAATTTCCCAATTTCTTCTCTTATTATATCATATCAGTCTGAACGTATAGTCTTTAACTATTTTCCCTAATTATTTTGAAATTCGTATCTGCTGATTTTAACATCTAGTTTAACTATGAGTCTTTATTTGTCCACTTATTTTACTCTTGACTGTGGGTCACATTTTGCTGTTTATTTGCACTTGTATCTTCCTCTCAAGAGCTTAATGCATTATATTAGTGATTAAGTTAGTGATGAATCACCTTGAATCTTGGGGCTTTTTTTAAATACCCCATTGTATTATTTTCTTTGATTTGGTTTCTTTTGGTTTCCCTAAAGACTCAATGGTTGTCCTAAGGAGAATTTCTCAGACTAGAGATGTTTGTTTTATCCCTGTGGTGTATTGATCAAAGCTGCCAACAGAAATCTGCCATTGCCTCAAAATATGAATTATCCCTTTATTTCCTAATAGTCACGCTATTCTCAAGGTTGATTAATGGGTCACAGTCACTGGAAATACTGCTGATTTATTCATACTTTAGAATTCTTAGTCTTTTCCCACTTTTGAATTCTTGCCCTGCTCTCAGGGTTTGACCCTACCCTAATTCAAGGGCAAACTTATTTCATTACCTAAAATAGTGGAAATAGGGGAACAGTCATTAACCTAACAGAAATACCATCCCCCCACCCTGGACCTGCAAGGGTTTCTTCTTTCAACATGGCACAGATACTACAACAGGATAGCTCATTTTTCTAAATTAATTGAAAGAAAGTTCAGTCCAAAAACCATTTTATTATTACACTTTCTCTAAAATTTGAATTATACAAATGCTCCCCAAATGATAGCTATATTTAGTAGCATTAGATGTCAGTCTATAGTACTATTCATACATGTCAGGGACAAATTCCTTTTAATTGGCATCCATCTGCTATGCTCTTATGTCTGGAAACAGAAGACATTTCTCTAGCTTCCCTGAGTACCTTTAGTGGCTAAAAATTGGGGACAAAGCAAACAGGTGAATTATCCTCAATTTATAGTTCAGAGTCAAGGCATCATCTATACTAACTGAAGTAGAATAAAATGTTATGATAAAGAGAAACATACATTCTAGACATCTAAGATTCGAAGAAGTCATGACAGGCAAGGAGTAGGAAAGAGGAAAGCCAGGATAGTGTTCTGTGTGTGTGTGTGTGTGTGTCTTCTATTCACGTGCATCTTGAGCCTGTTTGACCATTTTACTTCTTTGTAATTCCAAATATTTTTTTCTCTATTATTCTACAGAATAATTGTAACTGAGATAGATATGACTCATCATTTTGGAGAAGATCATACATTTTGAGAGACTCTTGTTTTAGTTCATTTTTTTCTTATTATAATAAATTGTTTAATAAAACTAAATTATTTCCTAAATCTGTGGATATATATGCTACAGCTTCATATTAATAACTGCAAGTCTATTTACTTTTCAATACTGCAGCATTGAAAAAAATATGGCTTTTGAAGGGCAAACTAGTTTTCATTTCTTAAAAGTCTTTTATTCCATAGTTTCTTTCTGTGTCTCATTATAAACTGAAGCACGGGTGCTTTAAAATATATTTTTGCTGCACCTTTGTATTGTGCCATTTGTCAAATTCTAAGAGGACTCCAAGATATTTTTTTCTTCCTTTCTAGTATAGAACTAAGAATGGATTGGGATTTTGAGCAAATGAAACTCTTATCAAAGTAAAAAATATATATATTGTGACCATTCTTTCTACATATACCCACTTAAAAGTTTAATTACCCCAGTTCTTGTATATTTGCTTTTTCTACTCCCCTTGCTTTTCTCTGTGGCTAGGAAATTCAGAAGGCCATAAGTCTTCATCATTCTTCAGCTACTCAGTTGCCCTTTCTTACCTGCTACTTTATGACAACACTGTGATGGACTCCCTGCCTCAGTTTTTTCCCCTTGTTAGCACATCTGTGACTGGAATTCAAGAGGCAAGGGTGGGACATAAATATGCCCAGCCTGGAAAATGAATCATAAAAAAAAAATTAAAAAAAAAGAAAATGAATCATGATTATTCTAACCCTACTAGGTAAATCCTGTTCTTTTTTACCGGTCTATAATAGACATGGCCCAACTTCAGCCAATGAAATGTAAAAGCCTGCTGGAGGAGGCGCATATGGAGAATTTTTCTGTCCCTAATAAGAAGAAGAACAGAAAGAGAAAGTGGTTTTATTTTGTTTTGCTTTGTTTTTTTTTTGTATTTATCATCTTTCTTGATGCTTAGGATGCTCTTCTATGAAGATGTGATGCTTTACACTGCAGGTACCATTGGAGTAGATATGACCAAAACACTAAAGAAAGAAGGAAGACCTCTGGTCTCTCATCAGAGAGATCATATAATTAAACCATTGCCCCAACTCTGGAATTGAATTTTTTAAGACTTCTTATAATGTAAGAAATAATATGACTGTCTAGAAAATGACACTGTTTGTAAGGTATCGTAAAGATGTCCTAGCTGAAACAGAATTTATGAGATAGGCCAGGGTCAGCTCAATCATAAAAATTATAGGGAACATCGCCAATATGTCTCCATTTCCTTGCAACTAGTGGGCTTGACTTTCTATATAATTGAAAAAGTGTGCTTTCACATTTGGAAATGGGTTTAGGAAAATAGCAGACACCTGTTTTATTCAGCTCTGGGCCTAAGACCATCCCTAATTTAGTTAAGGATGTGTGCCATGTAATCCATGTACCCCAGGCAAGTAGAATTCTGCACTGACTTCTAAAATTTGGGTTCAGAAAGCAGCTTGTTCAGTTGAACACTGTTTCTTTAATTTTATCTATATATCTTTATCTATCTCTATCTATGTTCTATGTATGTATGCATGTATGTGTCTATCTATCTATCTATCTATCTATCTATCTATCTATCATCTATCTAATCTCTTCATCCATTCTTTGGGAATATAGCTGGGATTGACTTAGATTTGATTGCCATTCTAGATTTTAAGTATTGCTAGGTGTTCTGAATAAATACCATCCTAACTTTTATACCTGTTTATAAACAGTAGTGCATATCAGTATTATAAGATATGCAGTTTGATAACCTAAATTAAAAATACTCCAAAGCCCAGGCCACAAATATTCTGCTTCACTTCTAAAGTCATTATGATTCTGCCAAGTAAGTTCTCAGTCCCTTTTTATAGTGGAACTCTTCACTCCTGGCCCCCTTTTGAATTATCTGAAAGCTTTAAGATCATTACAGAGGAGTTCTGGGAGCTTTATAGGGATATTGAAGATTGACAGTACTCTTGAACTTGGAGTCCTTGAGAAGAATGAAAACATTTGAGCAGAATAATAAGGATGAAAACTGCAATTGAATAAGTTGGAAGGTGGACTTCTCAAGAGTTTTGTTATCTACTATGGAATCTACTAAGGTCAAGAAGAGATTTAGACAGAGTAAGGTTAAGTGACAGCAACTAAGTGACCAGCCTCATTACTATAACATAAAGTTCTAGACTTTTAATATCAAATATGTACATTAAATGATGAAATGTATTTTTAAACATATTCCTAATAAATACAAAACATTGATGACATATTTCCATGCAACAAGTTACTAAAATGGTTTCACATAACATTATTCCAGAAAATCTAGTGATTATCTAAAAGTATAAATTACTTATTGATAATCAATTCAAATAATTTAAAATTATCATTAGTACCATACCATATTGTATCAATGTTTAAAATCTAAATTAAAAGATACTGTAGCGAGTAATATATTTTTCCTATTATCAGAAGTGATTTCTTAGCAATTTCTGACTTTTTATTAGAGTAGAGCTCTACTTTTCAATCCCTTTTTCAAGAGAGTATCCTCTTTGGTCTATATCTCCTATGGAAAGCACAAGCATAATGAATGCATGTGAATGCCTCGGGATACTCATCATGTCCTATTCTTGGGTTAGATTTATGCCCTAGTTGGGAAACACATTGTTTTCCCGAACTAGTAGCCTTTGGAGTCTTAGGTTAATTGGAGCTGTCTGTCATGTCCTAACACCCCCATTTGGGAAAAATCTTGAGCTACACTTGATGGAACTCTTTCTAAAACCATACCCTGGGACAGTAACAAGAGGTATATCTTTTCTTGCTTCTTGAACTAGGGGAAAAAAGTATGTAAGAGATAGCAGTGGGGGTTACTGTTGTTCTCCTGAGTAACTTTACTCTTTGTCAAGTGATGTGTGAACAGTAATCTGATCTTGTCAGTTCTGAATAAGCAACAAATCCACTTCCATTCTTTTAAGAAATGTGCATGCTAACACAGTGTGTATGTATAAGAGAATATATTATTTGTCTTATATTTAAACATGATTGATATGCTCATTGAAAAGAAATATAGATTTTAAAATATTCTAGAAATATTTACCTTATAGTATAAAAGCTTTCAAGTTGAGATGATTTGGTTGTAAAGGATTTCTTTCTGAAGACATTGGTAAAAGTAGAGAAATAGTATTTTTTAAATTATTTAAAATTAGCATTCTATGAGTCACTAACAATTTATCTCCTCTATGTCCAGTATCCTCTAAAAGATGAGTTTTAATATAGAGTTTAATAATTTTAAGATGAGTTTTAGATAGGATGCCTATATTTTATTTGATGTTTTTGCCAATGCAAATATGATTAACAAATAGTGCATTTTAAAAGCTGTAGCTGAATCTATTGTTTACTAGATATACATCCGTTTGCCTCTTAGATAGTTGAAGAATTATAAATGGAGATAGGATTTAAATACCATCTCCTTCTAACTTCATTTGACTGAGAGAAGAATTAAATTGGCCCTGAGTAATGCTGATCATCTGGTATATTTGACCTTTCCACATATCCTGCATAGAAGAAGGGGGAAGAAAAATTTGAACAGGTAATAAGAACTGGCATACTATGACATTTAGTATCTAAGTGAAGCACTGTATTAAAAAAGTTTGATTTTAATTAAAATCAAAATAACTCATTATGGTATCTCATTTCTAGACAAATATGAATGCTATGTGTCTAAAATACCTTCTGGCTAAATTTAGTGACTAGTCTTGCTTTGTAAATTGTAATACACCTTATAGATAGTAAATTAAGCTAATAGGTATTCTGCTACCACCACCCTCACCCTCTGCTCTCTACTCCCAAACCAAAATCTATTTGTGTGCCAATGAATGGCATCATAAACATCAAGCTGTATGTACCTTGGACATTGCCAGGAGACACCTAATCAGGCCAGGAAAAAGATGATGGAGTAGAGGACTAAACTCAAGGTAAAAGTAGTCCTGAAGTACAAAAGCCCAAGCTGTCTCATGAAGGGCCTAGAAGAGAACCAGACTTTGCAAACCTAGCATTATGGGTATCTGTTGATTTTTGTCTATCCAATAGCTGTCCTTTTCTCTTTCTCTCATAATAGAACTACTTTTTCTAATTGAATAAGGAGAGGTTTGAAATTGTGTCATTATAAACATGGTGTCTTATCAGAGTAGTGAATAAACAGAGTAAGACAGGCCAATCCGTTTACTTTATCTTCCTGGCTAAAGTAATTGACTCGGATGGTCAAGCCATCAATGTTTTCCATACAACTTTACTGTTGAACTTCCAGAAAGATGGTCTTTTATACTGAGGATATGAAACAGAGAATTTGAGTTTGGGTTTCATTGTGACTATTTTGCCTCTAATAGAGAAGGCAAACCTATCTGGTATCTACCAAGACCTATTATTGTAAACATCATCTGAGCTCCAAAGCCCTTCAAATACTTTCACAAAACAAAAACAAAAAAAACCCCGTAATTTGGCAGTGATTTTTGCTTGGCTCTCTTTCTGAGGTATGTTTCATATCATTGATTAATTTACTAGTATAAAATTAAATTCTCTCAGCTCAGTTTGGTTCTTATTTACTATACCCTTAAAGATTGTTTGAGAAAACTTTTCCTTTTTCATCATAGAGGAGCTTCAATAAATCTTTTCAAATATACAGAAACATGGAGTGAAGTTGATCACAGGGTTAATGTTCTCACAGTTTAGCTTCCACATGCACATAGATATTTGAAAATATAATATTTGGATTAATTAATAATAGTTGATTTAGAGTACAGATTTTATGTAGTATTAAATAAGTTATTACTGTAGTTCTTAGCTTATTCATTGTAAATTGCAGATAATAATTGGTATTTTCCTTATATAAGTATTAAAGAAGATGATATATAAAGAAATTAGCATTCTGTTTAAGCTATAGTAAGCATTCATTAAATGTTATATTTTATAACCTTCCTTCTCTCCTCCTCCTTCCCCCCACCTTTCTTTTTGAGAGAGAGAGAGGGCAAGTGTGAGATGAAGAGTGGGGGTGGAGTGGAGGGGGTAGAGAGTGACTCCTAAGTAGCCTCCATGCCCAGTGCAGAACCTGTTATAGGCTTATATCATGACCCTGAGATCATGACCTGAGTTGAAATCAAGAGTTGGAGGCTGAACCAACTGAGCCCATCCAGGTGGCCCATCTTTTTCCCATTTGAAACCACCACCATTATTATCAGCAAAATATATATATATATATATATATATATATATATATATATATATATATATATATATATATTACATTTAAAACTATGATACAAAGAATAGCATCGGTCTGTCACATGCATTTGATTATCATTGTCCCTATTCACCTTTTCAACTATTTTCTATAACGTTCTTGGCACTTTCCATTTGGGAAGGATGTATCTGGGAATATAAAGAAGAAATAAGGGGACTAGGATGTTAGTGTCTTTCATTCATCATAACACAATAGAAGACATTCTAACAAACAGTGATGCATATGGCAGAGGATACAACCAGATCAACAGACTATATACACTGGTATTAAGAGGTTTAATATATTCTATGCTGTTGAATTTAAGAGGGCTGAGGTTTATAGAAGTGGGATGTGTGTGTGTGTGTGTGTGTGTGTGTGTGTGTGTGTGTGTTGTGTATGCTGGGATGGGAAAGTTATCTAAGCGGCATTGTTTTAAATATTGTAGATTTCTAAGTATTGTAGATTTACCATTAGATACAATATCATGGCAGCCTTGCAGTGATTGTTGCCTATTTCTAGTTTATCCCAAAGTTAAGTTTTGTGGGAAGGAATACTGATAATAAAGAGTTGGGAAACAATTCTGAGCCATTGAACCAGGATAACCCAAATCCAAAGGCAGGGGTTAAGGAAATGTGGAACTTGAGAATAGGTACCAATGTTGTGAGGTATGTTTCCTTCATTTCATACTGTTTCTTTTACTACGTTAGTCTATTAATTATAATTTTTTACCTTAGCCATCTCCTTATCTTTCCCTTCTTGGTTTCTCATTATCTTTTTTTCTTTTGTAGCTTTTACCTACCTTCTCATTCACTCTCCTTTTTTCTTTTACTTAATTCACTACTGTCATTTCTGTTTTATAATTTAAATTTTTAGGAAAAAAATCCCAGAAAATTGAGTAAATTGTATTATTTAAAATAAAATCACATTGTATAGGCAAAGACACTTTATGGATTATTTTACTTTAGTTTGAACATTTTATTTAGTTGTAAATTATGCAAGATGTATCATCAGTTAACAGTAAATTATACATAGCTTAAGTGAAAATAAATCAAATAGTTTGGATCCCATAACTCAATTGCTACATTAGATTTCTTAAATTAATAAATAAATAATAGCAATGTCACCCACTGCTAATCAATCTATAAGGAAAAAAGCTACATATTTTATTTAACAGTAAGTGTGTATGTGTGTGTGTGTGTGTGTGTGTGTGTGTGTGTGTGTAGAGAAAGAGAGATTAACTTTGAAGAATTGACTCACATAATTATGTTTTTGAAAATTGGCAAATCTGAAATTTACAGGGCAAGCAGGTAGACTGGAGACTCAGGGACAAGTTGATATTATCCAAAGGTTATCTGGAAACAGAATTCCTTTTTTCCTAGGGGAATATTAGTCTTTTTCTTATAAGGCATTCAACCTTGATTGAATGAAGCACTTGTAAATTATAAAGATCATGTCTTTATTCAGAGTCCACTGATTTCTATTTTAATCGTATCTAACAGTATACTTTCACAGCAATATCTTGACTGGTGTTTGATCAAAGCTAATGACCATAGCTTAGTCAAGTTGACACATAAAATTGCCCACCAAAAATACACCCCATGTCAATTTAGCATCTATACATATCTCCTTAAACAGTATCTCAAATAAAGGCAACAAAAGATCATAATTTGGCTCAATATGGCAAAGCTGTCTATGTTCAACTGAAAACAAACTAACCCTTTTTCTAGAAGAGGATGCAAGTCTTCAGATAATATTTATTCTTCTCCATAGTATCATAATGTAAATATTATGATGCAGCTTTACCAATACTTAAGTACTATTATGTGAGATCAATTGATGTTATTTTATATAAGGGGATAAGAGAGAGAAGAAAACAAAGTTTTTTGATATACACATGTATATATTCATAACAAAATAGTTTAGCAATAACAGTACTCCTTTTGGTATGCGGTCATAACTGACATTTATAACAGTACTCTTCCACTACTCACTCTGTATTTCCTTTGTCTTCAGCAGTCCCCACTGTTGGTCATGGTTCTTTACCTCTTTTGATGACCCAGACCTTCATTTCTGAAGAGTCTAATCCATTAGTGGTCTTGCCTGAATTGGATAGTTGTAAGTCTCCACTGATTTTCTTCACATGGCATTGGTAGTACTAAGAAATGTCCCGAAGGATCTCTTTCTTCTTTCCAAACAACTTTTCCTCATTTCCATTGTGGAGTAGAGGTACAGTTTCCCCTTGCTAATAAGGATCAGTCTACTCCAGCCAACATACTAACTTTTTTTGCCTGTGTTGATTCAGGGAATAAGGAGTACAAGGTGTCTGAGCATCAATATTAATTTATTTTGTAATTTAATTAATTCTGTAATTCAGTGGAACCATTGTTAAGTCTTTTGTGGAAATGTTTCACACTTTGGAATTCAGACCTCTAGGCCAATAGAGTCATGAGGACAGAATAGAAAAAAAAAATTTCTAGTGGATCACCAGGAATAATAGTGAGTGATGCCACTCCCATTTCCACCTCTTGATTCCTGGACTTGTGAATCCTGTTGGTGGGAGAGACAGCACCATATATTGGATGCTGAGTCAGAGCATATTCAGCCTCCTGAAGAACCTTGACTCATAGATATTTGATTCAGATTATCCAACAGTGGTATTTGGTACATCTCTTGCTACATAATGTTATGAACTATGAGTGCTTTTTGAACTACTAGAAATATGGTTGTTAATTGCTTTGAATCTAATCAGACTAGTTAGAGAATCAATTTCAGAAATTCCAGAATCAATTCAGAAAACTCATCCTTAAAGATTCTCTTCCTCTAGAACAACTCTTGGCACTAAAATCTGTTAGTTAGGGATCTCCATAGAGATAGAACCAATGGGAGATATAGGTATATAGATTGTCTATCATCTATCTATCTATCTATCATCTATCTATCTATCTATCATCTATCATCTATCTATCTATCATCTATCTATCTATCTATCTATCATCTATCTATCATCTGTCTATCATCTATCTATAAAGTGGCAGAGATGGAGAAACAGAGACAGAGAGAGACAGAGATTGATTTTAAGAAAGTGGCTCACACCATGACCTGAAATTGAATGACTTAGTGATATAGAGTACAAGAAAAGACATCAGAAGAAAAAACTGCTCGTAAATCTTGCAGGAAGATTGTTAACTACCATTACAACTCTTAAGTTAGAAATTAATACCTTGGTCTATGTTTCACAGTTAAAATGATATCACTTATCCAATAAGAATTGAAAAGAATTGGAAAGCTAAAGATCTTTAATTTAGGTTCCACAGACATTCTCCAGATGGCCTATGGATCTTCACTGCTTACCTGGATACTTGAAATGAACAGACAAACATGAAATTGACAGCTTCTACTCAAGAAGCCTAGAATATAGATATTTTATATGTTACAAACTCCTTTAGGTAACTCATTACTTTTTGATTGAACATTTATATTTATTGGCTTTACCTCACTTACGTTTGACTAAATCTATTATGTTTATCAGTAACAAAGTATTTGTTAATTCAAGATTTCCTAGAGATGATCATGTTTCTACCTATTTAATCAGTTCACGCAGTTAGTAAAAAAAAAAAAATCAATTTGAAAATCTGTTGAATATGTCATACCTTGCCAAATCCTTGATAAATGCACATAATAGCATTACCTGAAATTAATGCTAATAAAATGAATTTTGCTTATGGATATTCTAATGAAAGGTAAATTGCCTTATCTGATATCAGAATGGTACTTATTAGTATATATTTAGGACAGGATTGGCACGACTATACTTAGGTAACAAGGACTATGACCATATGCATTGGTCCATCTGCAACCCTATTTCCCATGATTCATTTGTTATGCAGTCTCTTTTTAGTAATAATACAAATCTAACTCCAAAAATTAAAAAAAAGACTAAATACTTAATTGAGTTATTTCTGTAACTAAAAAATATATATATATATATATATAAGATATATGATGTGCATTTGCTATTATAACCCCCAGAGATAATATACAGCTCTTCTAAGTTTGCTTGATCACATTTCTTGTGGTTTTGCTTTATTTTCCTATACAAGAATCATATTATTTTATGTCTACTCAGGGCCAATTGTTCTGTAGGGATATTAGATTATTCCAGACATATAATAAAATACATACACTAGCTAATTCCTCCTTACAGAGTATATGAAGTTATAACACTCTTCTCAGAGATATACATACTAACTGATGGAGTTGGCTTGTAAGGATATTGATATCATCTTTATGAACTGGAGTTGGAAAAATTTGGTGGGCATCAAAAATCTTTCACTTTGACACAATACATTATATAGATTGATGATTTGATGCAAAATAAATGCCTTAAGTGGTTATAGATAATAAATTGGCCTCAAATCTTCTTTTGGCAAACTGATGAGGTGGGGCCTCGCATCACTGTTATTTTTTTTTTTTTTGCATCACTGTTAATTCATGGTATACCTGTATCAACACTATGAGTATGTGTTAAGTATATCCAAGCTCAAAGAATAAGTTACCTTTCTATTTAGATATGCTCAGGGTATCTTGGGGATCTCTTTACTTACTAAGGCTTACACAATGCAGGTCATATTTTCAGTTTGATTTAATTTGGTTTTATTTCTAGGAATACTTGTTGGTTTCTCAATTGTTCAATGCCTGTGAATCAAGAATTTAATGGCTTCTACGTAGTCACATCCTGACAATAAAAAACTACTGAAAGACAAAAGTACAGTGGGATAATTCTGATGGACACTCAAACCAAAAAAAATTGAATCCTTGCAAATAAAATCTCATGTTAAAGGAGAATCAACAACATTAGTGAAGATCTATCTGGACAAGCTTTAATGATATCTCTTGCAGCATTTGTTGAGTAAGAAGCAATAATAAGAACTAATAATAATAATAATAATAATAATAATAAATCTCATACTCCAAGAAAAAATGGATTATTTGTAGCTACTGTAACAAGTATCATCAGATTGCTTTTAAATTCCTAAAAATAATTAAGATCAGTAAAAATGCTTAATGATAAATAATTAAGCATCAGTAAAAATGCTTTGCAAGGAAACAATCCCTATCAGTCTCTCATTTCTAAACCTCAACCAATCAGAAACATACCCATGTCAGTACACATATTTCTGGGTGTTAGTCAATCAGCAGCAGACTTACAGAAGTAACCACATATTTGCAGATGATTTCAAATCATTTAACTCCGAAAGACCACCCACTTTTAGCTCCTCCAAATCGTCATATAATATCAGCAGTCTTCTTTCCTTGGAGAGACTGACTGCTCACTCTGGTTCTCCCTAAATTATAAGTTCAACTTTGTTTTTTACTTTTTAATTTTCTCTTGAGATATTGAGGGTGATCATATCATCATCTGAGATGAGAATAAAAATGTGTGTATGTGTGTATACTCAGATATGCACATTGGATCTTTGATTTAAGAAAAATATTTTTTTCAATACTTTTTTTCTTCCTTAGTATTAAACTATGTCATTTTTTAAGTTTTGTTATAGCTCAAGATTCTATAATCTCACACATGCATGTGTCATTGAATTTCAGTGTAGTGAATAATTTAGAAATCAATAAGGTCTTACATAATTTGCATATTAAATAAATTTTAAATGAGTCATGTTTGTAGTTCAATTTAGAGATTAGTATTTACAGAAGGGGCAAACCTGAAGGAAAGAATATTGATTAACAACATTTATGAAAATTATTATTCTGGTAAGCATTTAATTTTCAAATTACTTAATAGATTACTTTATTTGATGGTATAAAAGAAATCATGAGCATTTTTTAAATTTTTATTTATTTATGATAGTCACACACACACAGAGAGAGAGAGAGGCAGAGACACAGGCAGAGGGAGAAGCAGGCTCCATGCACCGGGAGCCCGACGTGGGATTCGATCCCGGGTCTCCAGGATCGCGCCTTGGGCCAAAGGCAGGCGCTAAACCACTGTGCCACCCAGGGATCCCATCATGATCATTTTAAATGAAATCTGAAAAGTTTATTTGCATGTTACAATCTGTTTTGTTAACCAGGTAGCAGACAATAAAACTGGGATAGTTCATTTTATCTCTTTGAATCTTAGTTTCCACATTGGTTTACATGAAAAAAAAATTATAAGTTATTTGGAGATTAAATGGGAAAAACATTTCTGTCTACCCATCATACTTAATACAAAATATCTACCATCACTTTTCTATATTCTGAAGATACGGACTTGTACATTGATTTTCTCATTTTAGTTTATGTGTTTTCATCCATTTTTCAGATCGGCTATCCAAATATATTTATTTTTCCAATTTAGTATATGTGCAAAGGGAATATGCCTGTTAAAGCCACTTTATTGAAATAACCTGCCCTAAAACCTTCAGCCCCCCATCTCTTTCATGAGGGAATTGGCAGTTTGAGTCAGCTAAATTAACCTCTGTACGGTATTTTAATGAGTCTTATGATGTATCTTTATTCAGAACTTTTAGTTTCTTTCACTTAAATTTAAATTGTAAGTATGCTATTTAGCTTTTAAATAAGAAGAGATGTAGATGCTGACAATAATGACCATTTACTAAATGCTAACAAACATCGAGTATTAATTTAATTTTTTTGTTTTAATTTTCTAATTTAAGCAGAAATGGTGTTTTCAAATATTTTAAAAATGAAACTATTATTATTGAATTTGGAGTATCAAAGCATAGAAAAAAACATAGAAAAGATGAATATTAAAGTAGCGACAGTGATGTGTTGCTTTTTCACACCATTGCTTCTTCTTTATGATATACCTATATTTTTCAGATCACATGGAGGAATTTCTCCCTTAAAACCAGAAAGAGGTTAGTGAACACAAATATTTTATCTATTACTCTCAAATTATACATATTTATGGTCTGTCCAATTGGACAAACACAAGAAAACTCCATAAGTTGATTTGCAACAGAAGAATCCTTAAAAAAAAAAAAAAAAGTGGAGCTTCTCCAGGAAAATCATGGATCTGAATATGGACCAATGAACGGAAAGGACTAACCAAAATTCAACTATTTTCCTGGGTTAAGAAAAGGTCAGCTAAGCTGTCAGTGCTATTGAGGAAAAGAAAACTGTATTTAAATATCAAATGTCTAAGAAAACACACAAGCAAGCGAAACATTGCATAGGATCTTTCAGAACAATAGAAGATGACATATTTTTTATTTTGTTTTATTTTGTCTTCGAAATTTTAGTCCTGGGCAGCCCGGTGGCTCAGCGGTTTAGCACCGCCTTCAGCCCAGGGTGTGATCCTGGGGTCCTGGGATGGAGTTGCATGTCGGGCTCCCTGCATGGAGCCTGCTTTTCCCTCTGCCTGTGTCTCTCCCTCTCTCTCTCTCTCTCTCTCTCTCTCTGTGTCTCTCAGGAATAAATAAATAAAATCTTAAAAAAAAAAAAAAGAAATCTTAGTCCTATCAACCTGACAAAGGCATTTCAAAAGTATAGACATATAAAAATTCTTTTTTAAAAAATATTTTATTAATTTATTCATGAGAGACCCAGATAGAAGGCAGAGACATAGGCAGAGGGAGAAGCAGGATCCCTGCAGGGAGCCCCATGTGAGATTCAATCCTGGAACTGTGGGATCAAGCCCTGAGCCAAAGGCAGATGGTCAACCACTGAGCCACACGGGCATCCCCACATGTAAAAATTCCGACAAAATATATTAACATATCAATTAAACAGAGCATTGAAAGGATAGCACCTCATGCCAAATGAGGATTCACAAAATGAATATAAATTCAAAATTGAAACAAATCACGTACTATATTTACAGACAATATCTGAGAAAATCATAAATGTTAATAGGAGTAGAAAAAGTAAAAAAACACAACAAAACCTCTCAGCAAATAAAATGGGAGAAAAACTTCTTTAGAAGTCTTCTACAACAACCTATAGCTAATATTAAACATAGTGATGGAAGATACAATACTTTCCCCTCAACATTAAAGGAAAATACATGTATGTTCATGATCACTGGGTATACTAGAAAATAAAAAGTACTGTAAAAAGGAATTAAAATAAAAATATAAATACTAAAAAAAAAATAAGGTGTCACCATTTGCAAAGGAAACAATTACTTAGAAAATCCTAAGCGACAACAAAGCTATCTGATGTAGTATGTAAATTCAGTGAGTGTTCAGTAATAAAGATCAAGGTACATTAAGCAGATGTACTTATATAATAAAACTGTAGAAAATAAAATGAAAATACAAGCATCATTTACAATAACATTTAATAGCAAAAGGTATACAGACCTCTGCCCTGAAAACAACAAAATATTGCAGAGAAAATTCAAATAAAAGATATAATGATGATATCTTTTACAAGTAAATGATGCAATATACCGTATGCACATGTAGGAAGACTAAACTTAGTAAAATGTCAATTTTCCTTACACTGTTTTATAGATTCGATGTAATTTCAATGAAATGCCACAAGGTTTTCTTTCTCTCTCTCTCTTTTATTTTTTATTTTTTAGAAATTGTCAGGCTGATGTTAAAAATCTATAGAGAATAGAATGACAAAATAATTTTAAAACATCAACTTGAAGGTATTTCATTATTATATGATTTTAAGAATTTCTGCAGTCCTTGAATAATTTAGAAAATATACTTTTGTTTTGAAAATAAAATTCAATGGAACATGAGATAATAGAAATAGACTTTCTTTGCAAATAAATGATTATTTGAAGTGTGCCAATTCAATCAGTAGAGAAAAGGAATGTATTTGCAACAAATGATACTGGAAACTAGATGACCATTTGGAAAAGTGAGGAAACGACACAGCAAATCATATAAAGATTACAAATCATTTGGAAAAGTAAGGAAACGACACAGCAAATCATATAAAGATATAAACTAGAGATAGGTTATAGGCCTAAATGTAAAAGCTAAAAATATGAAGCTCCTAGAATAAAACAAAAAAAAAATCTTTGTAATATTTGACTGGGCAAGGGTTTCCTAAATCGAATGCAAAATCAATAACCACAAAAGGAAAAGACATGATAACCTGAACTTCATCAAAGTTAAAAACTGCTCTCAAAAGACCTGAAAAAGGAATCTTTTAAAAAGGCAATAAAGCCATAGAATAAGAGAAAATATTTGTAAAAACAAATACTTGACAAAGGACATATTTCCTTAATATTTCTGAAACATTTATAATACTTTAATGAAAAATAATACATTTTTAAAGTTTTATATTTTATTGCAATATAGTTAATGTACAGTATTATATTAGTTTCAGGTGCACAATATAGTCATTCAACACTTCTGTACGTTGTTCACTGCCCATCATGAGAAGTGTGCTCTTTAATTCTCATACCTTATTTCACCCATCCTCCTATCCCCCTCCCCTCTGGTCACCATTAGTGTATTCTCTAGAGTTAAGAGGCTGTTTCTCAGTTTGTCTCTTCTCTTCATTTTGTTTCTTAAATTCCACATATGAGCGAAATCATATGGCATTTATTTTTCTCGGACTGATTTACTTCACTTAATACTATAGTCTCTAGCTATATCCATGTTGTTGCAAATGATAAGATTTCATTCCTTTTTATGGGTGAATGATATTCCATTATACACACAGACACACACACACAAACACCACATTTTCTTTTTTTTAATTTAAATTCAATTAATTAAAATATAGTGTATTATTAGCTTCAGAGATTGAGTTCAGTGATCCATCAGTTTTATATAACACCCAGTGGTCATTACATCAAGTGCCCTCCTTAATGCCCGTCACCCAGTTATACCATCTCTCCATCCCCCTTTCTTCCAGCAACCCTCAGTTTACTTCCTATGATTAAGAGTCTTATAGTTTGTCTCCATCTCTGATTTCACCTTGTTTTATTTCTCCCTCCCTTTCTCTATGATCTTGTTTTGTTTCTTAAATTCCACCTATAAGTGAGATCATATCATTATTGTCTTTATAGGGCTGACCTTATTTCACTTGGCATAATACCCTTTAGCTCCATCCGCATTCTTGCAAATGTTAAGATTTTGTGTGGTTATTTTGATGGCTGAGTGGTATTCCACTGCATATATATCTATATATCTATATATCTATATCTATATCTATATCTATATCTATATCTATATCTATATCACATCTTATTTATCCTTTCATGAGATAGCTGGGCTCTTTCCATAGTTTGACTATTGTCAACATTGGTTCTATAGACATTGGGGTGCAGGTGCCCCTTTGGATCACTACATTTGTATTTTTGGGGTAAATACCTAGTAGTGCAATTGCTGGGTTATAGGATAGCTCTATTTTCAACTTTTTGAGGAATTTCCCTCCATTTTGTTTTCCAGAGTGACTGTACCACCTTACATTCCCACCAACAGTGTAAGAGGATTCCCCTTTTTCTGCAACCTCACCAACATTTATTGTTTCACTGACTTGTTAATTTTAGCAATTCTGACCAGTGTGAGGTGGTTTATCATTGTGGTTTTGATTTATATTTCTCTGATGCCAAGTGATTATGGAAGCACTTTTTCATGTGTCCGTTGGCCATTTGTATGTCTTCTTTGGAGAAATGTCTGTTCATGTTATTTCTTGAGTGGATTATTTTTGTTCTTTGGGTGTTGAGTTTGAAATGTTCTTTATAGATCTTGGATACTAACCCTTTATCTGCTATGTCTTTTGCAACTATCTTTTCCCATTCTGTTATTTGCCTTTTGGTTTTGTCAACTGTTTCCTTTGATGTGTAAAAGCCTTTTATCTTGATGAAGTCCCAATAGTTAATACAATTTTTTGCCTTTGTTTCCCTTGTCTTTGGAGATGTGCCTAGCAAGAAGTTGCTGTGACTGAAGTCACAGAGGTTGCTGCCTGTGTTCTATTCTAGGATTTTGATTGTGTCCTGTCTCACATTTAGGTCTTTCATTCAGTTTTGAGTCTATTTTTGTGTATGGTGTGAGAAAATGATCCAGTTTCATTCTTCTACATGTGTCTGTCCAGTTTTCCTAATATCATTTGTTGAGGAGACTCTTTTTTCTGGTCGATATTCTTTCCTGCTTTGTCAAAGATTAGTTGACCATAGAGTTGAGGGTCTATTTCTGGATTACCTGTTCCATTGATCTCTATATCTGTTTTTGTGTCAGCACTGTACTGTGTTAATGATTACAGCTTTGTAATATAGCTTGAAGTTTGGAATTGTGATGCCACCAGCTTTGGTTTTCTTTTCCAACATTCCTTTGACTATTTGAGGTATTTCTGGTTTCAAACAAATTTTAGGATTATTTCAGCTCTATGAAAAAAGTTGATGGTATCTTGGTAGGGATTGCATTGAATGTATGTATTGCTCTAGGTAGCATAGACATTTTAATGATATTTGTTCTTCCAATCCATGATCATGCAATGTTTTTCCATTTCTTTGTGTCTTCTTCCATTTCTTTCATGAGTGTTCTATAGTTTTCTGAGTACAGATCTTTTGCCTCTTTGGTTAGGTTTATTCTTGTGTATCTTATGGTTTGGGATACAATTGTAAAGGGGATGGACTCTTTACTTTCTCTTTCTTCTGTCTCACTGTTAGTGTATAGAAATGTAACTGATTTCTGTGCATTGATTTTATATCCTGCCACTTTCCTGAATTCCTGTATGAGTTCTAGCAATTTTGGGGTGGACTGTTTTGGGTTTTCCACATAAAAAACCATGTCATGTCATCTGTGAAGAGTGAGGGTTTGACTTCTTCTTTGCCAATTTGGATGCCTTTTATTTCTTTTTGTTGTCCGATTTTGGAGGCTAGAACTTCTAGTACTATATGGAACAACAGTGGTGATAATGGACATCTCTGTTGTGTCCTTGACCTTAGAGGAAAAGCTCTCATTTTTTTCCCCATTGAGAATTATATTCACTGCACACCACATCTTCTTTATTCATTCATGTCTCAATGGGCACTTGGGCTGATTCTATAATTTGACTGCTGTAAATAATGATGCCATTAACATAAGGATGCACATCACCTTTTGAGTTAGTGTTTTTGTATGTTTTAGGTAAATATCTAGTAATGTGATTGCTGGATCATAGGATAGTTCTATTTTTAATTTTTTTTATGATAGTCACACAGAGGGAGAGAGAGAGGCAGAGACACAGGCAGAGGGAGAAGCAGGCTCCATGCATCGGGAGCCCGACATGGGATTCGATCCCGGGTCTTCAGGATCACGCCCTGGGCCAAAGGCAGGTGCCAAACCACTGCGCCACCCAGGGATCCCTATTTTTAATTTTTTGAGGAACTTCCATACTGTTTTCCACAGTGGCTGTGTGAAAACCTAATTTTAAAAAGATATTTTAGTCACTTCTAGTTTTGCCTCTGATGCATAAAGAAAGCAATCTTTTCTGCTATACAATGAAGAAAAAGCTGCAGGAACTGAAAATCAATAACTTTTCTAGGACTTTTCAGAGAAATGAAGTCACAGGGCAAGCTGCCACCCAAAAATCTGAAGAGACAAGTGAATATAGAGAATCACAGCTGAAATGTGCTCACCTACAGAAGCTGCTGGAATCATACACTGGTTGTGTAAACAATGAAGAATAACTCTGGTCAATGCTGAAGATAAAATATAGCTTACTGTGAGAGTATAAAACTCTGATGGTCACAATCTTAGGGAGCTCCCATACTTTTCTAGGTTTTAACGTTAGTAACCCTACAAGTTTTCCACTGAAAATGTTAAAACCTTCATGGTTCTAGCAAGGGGAGGGGATAAATGATTATTTTGAAATATGTCCAGAAATTTCTCTATTATGAAGGCTTCCTAAGCAGGAGAGAGTTTACCAGATTCTTAAACCAGATTCTTAAACTACAGGAAGAAAGAGAAATAACCCTATTCCATATACTACTAGCTTTTCTGACTCAACTAAGTGGTGGGGGGAAGGCTGAGTAATAACAGCTGAAGGATACAGCCCTAAAATAGGACTGAGACTAAATCATAGGAATATGGCATACTTCCCACATCAGCAGGACAGCAATAAAATAACAATGTGTTTTATCTGGAAAACTTTAAGGCTCAGACTCTAAGAAAGGTTTTTTAGATAAATTTAGACAGGAGGAGAGAAAAAAAAGCCAGAGGAAATTGAAGGCCTATGACACCTCTAGCTATAACAAACACTAAACACAGACCCATTCCTAGCCAGATTAAGAGAAAAACTAACATAAAGGCCTATATACCTCCACTCCTATTAGCTGACACCTTGCATTCAGTTCTCAAAAAAAAAAAAAAAATTAGAAGCATGCTAAAAGACAAGTAATAACACAGCCTGAAAAGACAAAGCAACCATCAAATCCAGACTCCTTATGGCAGGAACTTCTGAAACCATCAGACTAGGAATTTAAAACAAAACAAAACAAAACAAAACAAAAACAAACAAACAAACAAAAACTATGAATAATATGTGAGGGGCTCTTTGGGAAAATTAGGCAATGTGCAATAGTAGATGGGTAATGCAAATAAAGAGATAAACTCTAAGAATCAATGAAAAGAAAATTCTATAAATCAAAATCTCTAGATAGAAATGAATAGCAACTCTAAATTAAAATGCTAAGCTGCTATCAAATGATAGCACCTATAAATAGAAATGAAGAATGACCCTGCTGAACTCATGAGTAGATTGAACATGCCAAAGTATAGCATCAGTGAGCTGAAAATGTGTCTATAGAAATTTCACAAACTGAAATGTAAAGAAATAAAATAGTTTAACAAAAAAGAATAGAATATCCAAAAATCGTGGGACAATTACAAATGGCATAACATATTCATTATTAGAATACCAGAAGAAAGAGATAGGGAGCATAAGAAATACCTGAAGTAGCAATGACCAAGAGGAAACTCCAGGAAAACACCAAAAGCAAATTTATATATATATATATATATATATATATATATATATATATATATATTCATGCAAGCATATCATATTCAAACACCAACCATAAAGGGAAAAATTTGAAATTAGCCACAGAAAAAGAAAAATGTCTTATCCACAGAGGAACAAGGATTAGAACAATATTGGTTCTTCTCATCAGAATCTATGCAAGCAAGAGAGCACAGTGAAGACTTAAAAGTGTTAAAAGAAAAAAAATATCTGTTAGCTAGAAACACTGGGAAAACATCCATTTGCTCATTACTTTGAATCCTTATAGTAATTAAAATGCAAAATTAACTGCTCATGGGGAATAAAATGAATGACTCTCACAAACATAATAAACTAGACACAAACTAATGCATACAGTATATTTTCTAGTATATAAAGGTAAATAAATGCTTATGTTGTTAGAAATAAGGATAGTGTTTATAATTGGGCAGGAGGGATGATTAGTTTGGGACAGATGGGGGTTCTGGGATGTTGGCAGTGTTCTATTTCTTAATTTTGGTGGTTTTCATCAGTGTATTCGCTTTTTCGTAAGGCTTAAGTGCTGTTATTTATTAATTGTGAATTTTTCTGTGAGCATATCATAGTATCAATTTAAATACTTGTGTTTAAAGTTCCGAAAATCACTTAAACACCATAGCCATATATTGAGTCAGAAATGAATACTTTCCCCAAACTGTTTAAGACTTGTGATTGAGCCAAGATCATGTAAGTGAATGGGACCAACCCATATAACAGATGCTCTCTGAGTGCTGCTCTTCTGAACATCTTGTAGGATTAGTTAGTGTCCATGCTGCTAAAGAATTATTCTCAAATCACTGAATCAGCATAAAGAACATCATAAAAATTACAGAAGTTTGTAGAACCTAATAGCATACAACTTGATACAATTTTCACTTCCCATTAGGAAAGGACAATATGGAATCTTTCTTTTGAAATATAAGAACATTTTTTGATTTATATACACATGTAATAATTAGTACTTTCTCATAGTTTACTTAAAATATTCTTGAAGTCTGCCACCTTCCATCCTCACTGTAAGTTGAGAATCAAGAATGTAATTTTTGTAGATTCAGTATTCATTAATATTGAAACACTGTTTCTTTGATATGGTTTTGACCTGAATAATCCATTCAGCTCTGCAAACTCATAAACCAGGCATGTAACAATACACACCATTTTAATTATCACTCATCTAGCTCAATAATAGGCCTTACTATGTGCAAATTCAAATATAATAGCCTATTTAAACACATTTTATCTCAGAGTCGCTCTAATTTTCAACTATGAAGTTTGATCTCTAGATTTGTCCATAGCTTCAAATGACATTTAGCTAAAAATTTACAAGATACTGTAGTATTTACTGAATTCAAAGAAGTTATCCATTTCATTGATTTCTTTTCTCTTACATTGTATTCAAGAAGATATAAATGTAATTGCTGGCTTATTCATGTACAATATCCTATGTGGTAAATGAGAGAAAATGTATAAGTTCAGTCTCTACATTTGTTTAAAACATGTCAATAGGTTTAATATTTCTTCTTCAGTTTTGAATGCTTTCAAAAACTGGGAGAGACTAATGTCAATCAAATTTCTCAAGTTTTATGTCCTTCGGACTAAGTTTGTGTTTCTACTTTGGCATGCTCCTTCTGCATATTAAAAGTGAGCTTATTTTTTTTTAAATCCTAAGATGAATTATTCTGCTTGAACAGACCAAGCTGTTCTAAACAGCCCACTGCTGACAGTGCTTAACTAAAGTCAACAAAGAGAAGATAAGGCTTACTGGTATTGTTTGTTGAAATATTAATACCAATTCCAGCTGTAAAAATGATAAATACTTTAATAAAGATAGCTTGTTCCTCACCAAAGTTTGCAGTACTCTTTATTCTATCCATGCAGGAATATTCCCAGCAGACAGATTTAATCTCACAAAAGATATGGGTTGCTAAAATGTGGCTATCTTACAAATGTCCCCAAAGCTTTTAAAATAAACAGCTGAAGTGTGTTAGTTCTATTACACATCCTTTAAAATTCCATATATCTTTCCTAATTAGTAATTTTTTAAAAGTACATTAATTTTAAGATATTTACTTCACATGTGTACCTACTATGTGCTTATTGGTACTTAAATTGTGTGGAACTTTTTTTGTTTGCCTTTTTAAAATTTTTGTTTTGTTTTGTTTTGTTTTTGGAAAATACGTTAAAATGAACTACATGAAGTCAAGCAACAGCATAAATTATGGAGAATTACAGAATTAAATTGTTGAATTGAACTTGGATGGTAGAAACATTAGGTGCTAATTTGTTGGCAAAGAGGCGCTGTGCCATGTGTTGTGTGTATGCCGATAATAAAAGCATTATATGAGGCCAATGCCACTTCAGTTTCATGAGCTTTTTATGTGACATGGCACATCAAATCTGCCAAGCACAAGACCATCTGGAAAGAGAGTACCAGTCAGGAATCTGATCTTATTTGGAAGAAAATATTGTCAGTGAATATTAGGTGTAATTGAAGGTCAAATGAAGATTCATACCAGAAACATACACAATATTAATGTTTCCATGTGTGGATCTTTGTTTGCCTACATCTATGTATTTTTTATTAATTATAAAAATATCCAGAAATGAATTATGTTGGAGCAAACAAAATTGTCTTTGGCAAATTGTTGACGAAAATTTTAAACCCCTTGTGACTATGGGTCACAAATTAGTGGAAGAAAAAATTACTCAATAGATGTTACTGGGATATTGAAGCCAATTTGAAAAAAAGAAAGTATTCTACTTCACTTCAAAACAAAATAAATTGCAGATATACTTAAGACTTAGAGAAACCTAAACCTTATGAGATCTACATCATCAGTAGAGTTAGTAGATGTAAGAGTATTTTCACTGTTCTAAAAATTATCTTTACCTAATCATCCTTTCCCCTAATCCCCTGGCAACTGCCTATATTTTCAGTCTCCCCACAGTTTTGCCTATTCCAGAATGTCACATAGTTGGGATCATACAGATGTGGTTTCCAGATTGACTTCTTTCACTAAGTAACAAGCATCTAAGTTTCCTACATATCTTTTCGTGGTGTCATAGCTCATTGCTTTTTATCACTAAATAATACTCTGTTGTCTGGATGTGCCACAGTTTATTTAACTGTTCACCTACCAAAGGACATCGTGGTTGCTTCCAAGTTTTGGCAATTATGAGTAAAGCTATTATAAACACTTACATGTGGTTTTTATGTTAACATAGTTTTGCGAGCTCCTTTATTGCAGTATTGTTTGCTAGTGTAGGTTTTGAATTGTAAGAAACCACTAAACTGTCTTCTCATGTGTCTGTACTGTTTTCCTTGCTTCTTTGCTCTTGATTTTTGTTTTTGGGTCTTTAGTGTTTTGGCAACCTTGCAATACAGTACATCTGTGCTTTTGAAGAAAACCTCTGAATTAGTCCACTAACAATCCCTCTTTTCTTAAGGTAGTTCAAGGGATATCTTTGTGTTATATTAAAAATATTATTGATCACTTATGAAATATTTCAGAAGAGACATCTCTTCACTTTTTTTCCCCATTATATGGGATGATTAAATAAGGCAGTGTCTAGATTCAATGTATGTAGATTTGATTTGGCAAAGCACAGCTGAATCATTTTGTACATTCTGTGCTTCACAACTTTTAGGGCATAGTTTTCTGTGTGGTAAAATGATGCTGGGTTAAAGGTAAGTCGGTTTTGTGATCTTGGCTATTGGTGGAGCCAAACTGTCACTTTTAAAGTATTGCTGCTTTATCCATCTTGAATCTTGGCACCACAAATGCAATTATAAGAAGTTTCTTAACTCGGAGGGTTGGCAGACACTAGCAGAACCGTTTGAAAAGACAAGAGTGAAAATGATCAACATTTCTCAAACTTTAAAGATCCTAATAAGGTATTGCATTATTACCAACATTTCTTGGAATCTTCTCCATACTGTAACTGTAATTTGTTAGTCCGTTCCTTTTGGCTCAATTTAAAAAAAAAAAAAAAAACACATGTGAACTAATGTGGCCCAGAGAGATTATGTGACAGGCAGACAGGCACAGAGGCCTAGGCTAGTTTGTAATAGATTATTATCTCTTATTTCCCCGATGATACCCTTCATTGTTTTATTGAAAGAGAAGACTTCTAAACGTTCACTGTAATTTCATCTCAAAACATAGTGGGAATGTGGGGGACAAATGCAAGCCAAAATCTGGCTTCTCCAAGCAACTAAGAATATATTTTCAGCTATTTCCATACAATTTATTGTGAAATAACAGTTCTTTGAGTTCTGCCCAAGGTGACATTGTCTAACAGTGCACCTTGTCTTTCTTTTGATTTTCTCGCTACTCTGGCTTTTTTTTTTTTTTTAACTCCGGCTTATGTTAATAAAATCTTTTCATCTTACATCAGTTCTGCATTGAGTGTAAATCTCTTGCACCAATAGAATAGAATAGAATTCATTAATTTTAAAATGGATTAAAGTCATTTTAGTCACTCTGGCCTGAAAATCATTCATACTTGTCAGACAATTGGGATAAAACTGATGATCTGTTATCCAGAAAATGCTCTGTGAGTAGTAATACTTAAGATTCAAATGATCTCAATTATACCATTTAATATATTGGTATTAATTCATTAATACATGAAACATTAAATTGCTATAATCACCTAAAACTGCACAAGATATTCATCAATATAGGTAGTTGTAATTTAAAATATGTCTGCTTTTGAGGGAAAAATTGCTGTATTTCATGCAAAGTAGAATTTGTCATATTGGTGTGTGGCATTATTTCAGCAAGCCTATTTCCATCCTGTTCTTAGCTCTGTAACTTCAGAAGATTTATTGTTTCAGTGATGATTAGGTAGAAATCGTAATATTTCCACAGAAAATGTAAGATAGTATATTAGCTCATGTAAGGTATGGTTTTGTCAGAAAATTAAAGCTACTTAAGAGAATGTCACTTCAGTTTCCCAGATCATCAAGGAAAGAAAAGTAAAGTAATATGATTATAATGTGATAAAATACTATTGTATGTGCATAATTTTATGGGATAACTATATTCTGTGCTTTACATTTTGTCACATAAAAGCTTCATAGACACTAATTTTAGAACATTAAAAATAGCATGTTGTAGGGGCACCTGTGTAGTTCAGTCAGTTAAGCATCTGACTCAATTTTTGCTCAGGTTATGGTCCCAGGGTCATGAGATTGGGCTCTGGTTTGGGTTCGGTGCCCAGTGGGGAATCTGCTTGAGATTCTGTCTCTCCCTCTCTCTCTGCCCCTCCCCGTGTGTGTGCAAGCCTTCTCTTTCTCTCTCAAATAAATAAATAAACCTTTAAAAAGTGGCATTTTGTATTATGACATTTCAAAAGTTCGGGCAGAACAGCTCCTTGACTTCTTTATGTGAAACTGTGTTTGAAAGTAGAACACAAACATGTTTGTATATTGAAGTTTGTATTGATAGAATGTGTAGCATCATATTGGAATCAAAATATCTTTCTTCCAGTAAGAAATAGGCTGTATTGTGAATGCCTTTTCTGTGAAAAATAAAGCAATAAAACAAATTTTAAGAATACATTAAATGCATAAAAGTTGTAATATACTGTAAATAATTTGCCTTGTATCTCTGAACAAGACATATGAGTCTTAAAGAAAATTTAAAGAAAGACTCACTTAGTTTTAATATTAACAAGTCAACATGGTAATTAGTTTTCCAAATTATCATCAAATTTAAGCTATCATTTTGCTACTTTGAGAAAATAAATCACACTTATCACTCAAAGCTTACAGTTCTTCAAAATAACTAACAGAATAAAAATTCAATAATGATATGGAATTTAACATACTATAAACATAACATTTGAATCCTAACACATCTTACAGAGAGAATCACTTTATTTACTTATTTTATTTTTTTTTTATTTTTTTAAAGATTTTATCTATTTATTCATGAGAGACACAGAGAGAGAGGCAGAGACATAGGCAGAGGACGAAGCAGGCTCCCTGCAGGGAGCCCAATGCAGAACTGATCCCAGGGATCATTACCTGAAACAAAGGCAAACAGGCAATCACTCAGCCATCCAGATGCCATAGAAAGGCACTTTATAGTTAAAGTTTGGTTACTTAGCTTTGTTTTAGAAGTCTACAAATGTTGATATTCTTTGTCTATCCAAAAAAGCTAAGGTAAAAAACCAGGGTGTGTGTGTAAATAAATAAATAATTAAAGAGTGTGTTTGTATAATTTCCTTAACATTTTAAGTATGAAAAGCCTACCCTTGACTTTAAATCAATGCCATTCTCAAAATGCAAGAAGAGAAAAATTCCTTTGTGAACAAGGATTTATTTGCATGTGTGTGATGGCTAATTTTATGTGTCAGCCTGACTGGGTCACAGTATGCCCAGATATTTGTGTTCAAATATTATTCTGGATGCATTTCTTAGGATGTTTTTGGATGAGATTAACATTTGAATCAGTAGGCTGCATAAAGCAAATTGCCCTCCTTAATGTGGTGGCCTTCATCTAATCAGTTGAGACTGAGTAGAATAAAAAGGCTAACTCTTCTATGAGTACAGGAATTCCTTTTGCCTAATAATTTAAGCTAGGACAATAGTTTATTCCTGCCTTTTTTTTTTTTAATTTTGTGAATTTTATTTATTTGAAATAGAGAGTGAGCAGGCAGGGCTGCAGAGGGAGAGGGACAAACAGGCTCCTCACTGACCAGGGAGTCCAACTGGGATCATGATCTGAGCAAAAGACAGACACTTAACCTACTGAGCCACCCAGGGGCCCCTTCTTCCTACCTTTGTATTCAAATCCAATCATTGTTTTTTCGTAAGTGTCAAGCCTGCTGGTTTCAGACTGGAACTACACTGTTGGTTCTCTGGAACTCCAGCTTGTTAATTGCAGTTCTTGAGTATTCTCAGCCTCCATAATTTCATGAATCAATTCCTTATAGTAAATACCTCTTTACACAGATAGATAGACAGACAGACAGATCTATTGGTTCTGCTCCCCTGAGAACCCTAATGGACTATTTAACAGTCATGTCAGTGTAGATTCCCATCTGTCAAGATGAAGTGTGGAGAATGTTTATCTCTTTTAACAGGGGAAAAAGTGGTATATAGGTATCATTCATCGTATACATCATGTATGCCCATGCTAGCTCTCTCCCAAAGGCTTTTCAAAGTGAAAAGAGACAGAAAAGTAGGGAAATTACTTATAAGGAAAGCAGCAAAGGTGGTCTGAGGAATGAGTACACAAAATCTTTTTCATGGCCCTAGGTTTATTTGGCTACTTAAGCGAGTCTGAAAACAGCAACCAAAGAGTTAGAAAACAACCATAAGAGTGTGACATCCCTACACCAATGGAAGGGAAGATTTTAAACATTAGGCTGACCAACTCTGTATTGAGTCTGCTTTGCTTTGTAGGTGTCCATTTGTACAAGACATATATATTGAACATTTATTGTGTGTCAAGTACTCATATGTTTTATGAGTAAACTGTCAAGAAAAAGAACACAAAAAGCCCCATTCTTATTCAGTTTTTGTTTCATAAAGGAAGACTGTCAATAAATAAAACAACTGCATATATTTTTTTTTAAATTGAAGGTAATCAAAACTGTAACTTGAATTGGGATATTTGGAAGAATAGTGAATGAAGAGCATTTCTCAATGGAAGAACACCCAGTACAGATGTCATTAGGATGAAAATCCACATGTATCAAGGAGAAAGTAGGCATAATTAAGTGTAATAAGGGTGAGTGTCGGGCAGCCTGGGTGACTCACTGGTTTAGTACCACCTTCAGCCCAGGCCATGATCCTGGAGACCCGGGATCGAGTCCCACATCAGGCTTTCTGCATGGAGCCTGCTTCTCCTTCTGCCTGTGTGTCTTCCCCCCCACCCCGTGTGTGTGTGTGTGTCTCTCATGAATAAATAAATAAGATCTTAAAAAAAAAATAAGGGTGAGTGTCTTAGGTCAAGCATCTAAGAAGCAGGTTTCTATATGAATTTTCTAGGAGTAGGCTCAGAGTATTAACTAAGTGGTATAGTTTCTTATACCCTTGAAGCAATGAGGCTGGTCAGTTATGCCCAGTTTCAGCTGGTCATTGGTTGAAGGAACCATCCAACAGGATCTGCCTTTCCTACTAAAATGGCTTCTGTCAGGCAGCCCCAGTACCTCAGCAGTTTATGCCGTCTTCAGCCCAGGGCCCAATCCTGGAGACCCCAGATCGAGTCCTGCATTGGGCCCCCTGCATGGAGCCTGCTTCTCCATCTGCCTGTGTCTCTGCCTCTCTCTCTCTCTCTCTCTCATGAATAAATAAATAAAATCTTTAATAAATAAATAAATAAATAAATAAATAAATAAATAGATAAATAAATAAATAAAATGGCTTCTGTCACCTGAGGGCAATTATATGGAGGAAGATAGATTTGTAAATCTTTAGCAGTCAGTACTTACATAAGGGCTCCTGGGTGGCTCAGTTGGTTAAATATCTACCTTTGGCTCAGTTGTGATTACAGGGTCCTGGGATTAGCCCTGCTTTGGGCTCCCTGCTCAGCAGGGAGTTTGCTTCTCCATCTCCCTCTGCCTGCTGCTTCCCCTGTTTGTACTTTCTCTCTGTCTCCAATAATAAATAAATAATCTTAAAAAAAAAAAACAAACAAACAAAAGACCCCCACTTACATGAACTAAGGGGTAAGTGCACTAACTGGGACAAGGAATCTGGGTAGGACATAGCTTTGATTATGGTGGGAGTAACTCAGACAATAGAGAGGCTAGAACCCTGTTCAGCTTTAATTCAGGGTAAATAATTTAGGTCTAAGAGCAATAGAAACCCTTGGGAGATATTAAACAAGAGAATGGCATGATCTGGTTTACATTTTTAAAATTTACTTTGAATGATAAGTGGAAAATGGAATTGGTAAGAGTGCATGCATACATATAAATTATGAAGTAATTGTAGGATTCTTGCCAAATGATAGTGGTGGCTGGAATGAATTGGTATTAGTGGGAATGGAAAACAAATGTCAATAAATTACCTTGAAGAAGAGCAAAGAAATGAGTCACTAAATGAAAAGGTTTATGGAATCAAGGGAATTTTTAAAAATTATTGGGAATTACTAGAGTATATTTTTATGAGAATAATACAGTTATGAAGAATAAATTAATGTTTTTGGAAAAAGGGAATGATTTTAGAAACAATGACCTTGATAAGACAAGAGATAATGAAATACAAAATAGAAGTGGAGCTGTCGAAATTTCCAATAGAATCAAGGTTCTATATAGGTGAATGATGATAGACTTCTATTAGTTCAAGGTTCAAAAAAATTCTGTTTTTTTTTTCATCTACACTTAAAATATAATTTAAAATTAATTAATGGATGAATGGATGGATGGTCACACATTTATATTTCTAAAAATACTTAAATGTGAGGTGCCTTGGTTGCTCAGTGGTTGGGTGTTTGCCTTTGGCTTCGGTCATGATCCTGGGGTCCTGGGATTGAGCTTTGGGTTCCTTGCAGGGAGCCTGGTTCTCCCTCTGCTTAGGTCTCTGGCTCTTTCTCTATGTCTCTCATGAATAAGTAAATAACAAATCTTTAAAAAACACATAAATATAATTTATTTGAAACCAATTGATCCACCATTTTACTTTGCTTGAAAGATGGGCATATCAAGTGCAAGTTTTAATTGGAAAAAGAAAAGAGAAGACAATCATTTATTGATCACAATTGGAAGCCAGGGTTTGGAATAATAGATACCAAAAGGACATCGTTGCTTTCAAGAGCTCTCAGTGAAATAGAGAAGATGGATGATCCACTGGTGATTTCAAAGGGATAAGTATCTTAAATTCTAGTACTATAGAAATCATCTGAGGATTTTGTAAATTGACCTCAGTGTTATGGTAAAATCTAAGAAGTAGCATTGAAGGTGAGAAATGACACATTATCTTCTTGGAGCTACGATTTAGTTTTGCCCAAACATGCAGTGAGTAATGAGCAGTAGTAGAAAGTGAAGTTAAAGAGGTAAACAGGTACCAGGTTGTAGTGAGCCTAATAAGTCATACTTTAAAGTCTGACTTCAGATTGCTTAAGGAGAGTTTCTAGGCTGAGACAAACATGGAGAAAATCCTAGAAAATGCTAATAGAGGTGGATTAAAGTGTAAAAATGTGAAGCATTATATTTTTCTAGGAGCTCCATAATTTTGTCTAAACTACCAAAGGCATCATCTTGCAAAAGTGGTGAATGTCTCTGTTACTCCATGGAGTACACACAAGAGTAGATAAAGAAAAAGAGGATAGCTAATCTAAAGCTGTAGATATTTAATAGTGATCCAAGAGAGAAGATATTGAATAAAACATATAGGAACTATTGTGAAACTATGGCTTCTTGTTTGCTAGTTCTTTTTATTACCTCAAATGCCTTAAGAACTATATTTTTTTTGCTCTAAGGAATTCCTTATGGCTGTATATAACAATGCTCATCAATAAGCTAATGAGTCAGAGAGAAAAACAAACTTAACAATATTCTTTATACCTTTGGTGATTGAGAGTAGATTGTGAAACAGATGTTTTGCATTAAGGTGCATCATGAAAGTGTGATCTAACATAACCTCTAGGATTTTACTATGAAAACAACAGCAGTTTATTTACCAACCAAGCATAGTGTAGGCAGTAGTCCAGCACCTGGCGAGGAGATTATACACAAGGAGCAACAATTCTATTCTCTAAACAATAGTAACCCAACTCATTCTAAATATATTTATTTAGACAAGTTAGCTTTCATTCTATATGTTAAAGAGCGCTGGCATTTGCAGCCCTAAGAGGAACACATGCTCTGCTAATGTGTATGTCCAACAAAATAGTTGGGCAAAGACAAGTTAGATTAGAATTCAGAAGTTACACATGATGATAGAAGTGGTTGTATATTCCTCAGTGATCTATAAAATCAAATGCAGCAATAGATCAAGCAGAATCAAAGTTGCCTGAGAAATCTCAGCACAAGTAACAAGTCATTACAAACCCTATTGAAAATCCCTTTGGCACAATGACTAAGACTAAGCCCAGATTGAAAATTTAAAATAATTGACTCCAAGGGAGATGAGTGATCAGCTGTGCAGCAACTTTCATATAAAACTCTTGCTGAGGCAAGTATATTTTACATGGGAACATTGGAGTGGAATTGTTCCTTAAAAGACAGAGGATATACTTTTCTGTTACCACAAAGTCAGGAATTCTATAATTTGTATTTCAAATAGGACTAGAATTTTGATGGAATCCATCAAATCCTAGAATGGAACACAGGCAGCAGCCTCTGTGACCTCAGTCACAGCAACTTCTTGCTAGATACATCTCCAAAGGCAAGGGAAATAAACGCAAAAATGAACTATTGAGACTTCATCAAGATAAAAAGCTTCTGCACAGCAAAGGAAACAGACAACAAAACTAAAAGGCAACCTTCAGAACAGGAGAAGATATTTGCAAATGACATATCAGATAAAAGGCTAGTATCCAAGGTCTATAAAGAATTTATCAAACTCAACATCCAAAGAAAAATAATCTAGTCAAGAAGTGGGCAGAAGGCATGAATGTACATTTCTCCAAAGAAGACACTCAAATGGCCAACAAACACATGGAAAAATGCTCTGCATCACTTGTCATCAGGAAAACACAAATCAAAACCACAATGAGATACCATCTCACACCACTGAGAATGGATAAAAAAATTAGCAAGACAGGAAGCATATATTGGTGAGGATGTGGAACCCTCTTACACTGCTGGTGGGAATGCAAACTGGTACAACCACTCTGGAAAATGGTATGGATGCTCCTCAAGAAGTTAAAAATAGAGCTACCCTAAGACCCAGCGATTGCACTACTAGGTATTTACCAAAAGATACAATGCAGTGATCTGAATGGGCACTTGCATCCCTATGTTTATAACAGCAATGTCCACAATAGCCAAACTGTAGAAAGAGCTGGAATGTCTATCGACAGATGAATGGAAGGAAGATTATATATATAATCTTATATATTATATATATAAATAAATGTATATAATATAAATATTTATAAATATATAAATGATATATTATACATAAATATATATTCATTATATAATGACTATTATATTCATTACTATCATATTCATTATTGTATAACATTCATTTTATATAATGAGTATTATATTATATATGTTCTATATATGTATATAATGTATTATATGTATATAATGAATATTATTCAGCCATAGAAAGGATGAATATTTACCATTTACATCAACATGGAAGGAACTGCAGGGTATTATGCTGAGCAGAATAAATCAATCAGAGAAAGACAGTTATTATATGGTTTCACTCACACGTGGAATATAAGAAACAGCCCAAAGAATCGTAGGGAAAGGGAAGGAAAACTGAATGGGAATCATCAGAGAGGGAGAAAAACCATGAGAGATTCTTAACTGTAGGAAACAAACTGAGGGTTGCTGGAAAGGAGATGAGTGGGGGGATGGGGTAATTGGGTAATGGACATTAAGGAGGGCACGTGACATCATGAGCGCTGGGTGTTACACACAACTGATGAATCATTGAACACTACATCCCAAACTAACGATGTACTATATATTGAGTAATTGAATTCAAATTAAAAAAAAACCTAAAATAATAACAAATATGACTAGAAATGTTAAAGTATCAAACATAGTAGTACTAGGTCTTTGGAATTCCACATCTCACATGAAGTTTTAAAATAGTAAATGGAAATTAAACAGAAAAATTCCAATATCCCATAGCACTCCACATATGTAAACACAAACTATATACATTTTAATTTATCCCAAATATCTTTGCAATATATATGCAGAACTTGAGCTTACATAAATTGTATGCATTCTAAGATAATCACCTAGTTATTCATTCATCTTCTTTCTTAGTTTAGGCAAAATAACATTTTTTCCCCTTCCTTCCCTCCTTTCTCCTTCCTTCCCTCTTCCCTCCCTCTTCTCTCTCCCTTCCTCCCTCCCTCACTTCCTTCATTTCTTCCTTCTTCCCTTCCACCCTTAGTTTTTCATTCCTCTATCATCTATCTATCATCTATCATTTTTAATAAATAAACTCCTTTAAGCTAATTAGTGTTTCATTTTTCCAGTTTTTTTTAAAGCCTTCTGTTTTACTTTTCCACAATGAAAATGTTGGCAATAAGGTTACATGAGATATCTCACTTATCTTAGAAAAAGGAAATCAGATCTTCTATAAAGTTGGGGCCATGGGCTTAATGTTTGATATGTCAAAGCAAAAAATATAAGATCAATATTACAGAGATAAGATGGCAGAACAGGACCAGGCTGCACACATTGTACACCTAAAGAAAAACATGGAATTTGCTAGCCACAAGAGGGGTTAGGCAGTTTTAAGAAGATATAAAAATGAGGCTTTAAAAGACAAGTCTCTGAAATGTCCACCTAAAGTATGTACATTATTAAGGCAATCATGTTTATTTATTTATTTTTAAAGATTTTATTTATTTATTAATCAGAAACACACAGAGAGAGAGAGAGAGAGACAGGCAGAGGGAGAAGCAGGCTCCATGCAGGCTCCATGCCTGATGTGGGACTCGTTCCTAGGACTCCAGGATCATGCCCTGAGCCCAAGGTAGACGCTAACCACACAGGCATCCTGAGGCAATCATGTTTAATGTGCTAAAAGTATTTGGAGCCTCTAACAAGGTAATTTCCATTGTTAGAAATTGCTATAAACATTCACCCCAATCTACAGTGATTGTATTTTAAATCATGTTACTAGCACAGTTCTTGGTCTGTAATTAATTAAATGAATTTTCTGTTCTGATTTTATGCTTATTTGATGAATGTATCCTTATACATTGGTTTATCATGAGATCTATCTAAGAGAGGGATCAAGAATGTATTCCAACATGAGTACCTCAATCTGACAATTTGACTCTCTCTCTCTGTATATAATGTGTGTATTATTGCTTAAGCAATATTGTAATATTGCTTCTCATTATTCTTGCTTCTCATATTAGGCTTTCAGGATTTTTACAGGAGATTTTTGTCTTTAAGAAATTAGGGTAACTTTACTATAAGAACAGTCTCCAAAGGGACTTAAACCCATTTTCATTGTATCATCTCAGCATTTCTATTGATAGGACTTACAGCCATTATTTTAGGAATGTAGAAATTGAAGACTGAAGTAATTTACCCTGGTCAGTCAGTGATAGAGCTAGGATTTGAACCATGATTCTGAGTCTTGTCTTCTCAAAATTTGCTACACAAACACCAAACACAACCTCATTAATGATTCACAGCCTATTTGCTAGTATTATGATACTCTGAGAGTATTTTCCAAAATTTTGTGGAACATTTTATATGAGGAAACAATACTGAATAATTATTATTTAAACAAAATGTCTCTTTCTCAGAACCTTTAATATGTGTTATGGATACTTTGAATCAACGAGAGAAGGATACAGTACATGTGTTGGAAAATGATGACTTTTAAAGTGTAGTGGTAAAGGTCATTAATCCTGCAAATGTGTAATTTCAATAAAAAATAAGCACTCGTGTAAATAGAAATTGATGTCAAATCAGTATCATTAAATCGGTTCATTATGACCCACAGTCTTCTAGAAGTTCCTTTACCTCAGAATTTACATTTCTATTTATATAAAATGGTGTTAATTTCATAAAGAAGCTAGGATAATTTTCCTTCCTTTCTGATAAAATAATTTATTTATAAAGAATTTACATTTTTTTTCCAACCACATTCATATATGTTATCTACTTTGGTCCTCAAAGAATTATGAAATAAATCTGAAAATATTATTATAGAAGATATTCACATAACAAAAGGTTTGCCAGCAAAACATATGTAATAGACAATTTTTAAAAGATTTTATTTGAGAGAGACAGAGAGAGAGAGTGTGTGTGTGCGTATGCATACACAATGCGGGAGTGGCAGAGGGAGGAAAGAAAGAATAACTAGCAGACTCCCCATTGAGCATGGAGCCTGATGCTGGGCTTGATCTCAGGACCCTGATATCAGAACCTGAGCCCAAATCAAGAGTCCATTGCTTAACTGACTGAGCAACCCAGGACCCCCAGTAATAGACATTTAAGACACATTTTACATTATAGAAACTTACATGGAAAATGTTATTGGTTTGTCAAAATATTTTTAAAGTTTTTTAAAAACTGGGGTACTTTTATACTATATGAATTTCTTGAATACAATAATAGGTCTTAAGTTCTTCATAGGCAGGAATTAGCTACTAAACCTGAGGCAGGCATCACATAGCTAGCACTAAATATGGCATTCTAATGACTACTGTTATATAGATGGGAAGAGTATAAAAAAGCAGTTTTAGAGAGAGAATCCTTTTTTAAAAGATTTTATTTATTTGAGAGAGCACAAGTGAGGGTAGGGGCAAAGGAAGAGGGAGAGGGAAATGTAGGGCTTGACAAAGGGCTCAATCCCAGGCCCTCAAGATCATGACCTGAGCTAGTGAGATGCTTAACCAGCTGAACCATCCAGGTATTTCAAGAGATAATCTTAAGCAGAATCCACGCCCAGTGTGGAGCCTGATGCAGTTCTCCATCGACCTTGAGATCATGACCTGAGGTGAAATCAGGAGTTGTTGCTTAACCAACTGAGACATACAGGTACCCCCTAAAGCAGTATCTTTTAAAAGATACATGCAGATATTGAGATGCCTGGGTGGCTCAGCAGTTGAGCATCTGCCTTCAACTTAGGGCATGATCCCAGGTCTGGAGATTGAGTCCCCCATCAGGCTCTCCACAGGGAGTCTGCTTCTCCCCTGCCTCTGTCTCTGCCTTTCTCTCCGTGTCTGTAATGAATAAATAAATAAAATATTTTAAAAAATGAAAGATATATACAGATATCAATATCTTAATAAATAATTAAGAAAGTATTAAACTGATAAGTTTAATTTGAATAAGTTTAACTATGTTATAAACAAAACTATTGCACCATAGTCATTTGTTGTATAGCAATTCTGTTGTACTATAGGCATCTGCATAGGATGCAAGCAGACCATTCATATAAACTTGATTATAATGTTTATACAGGTAGATAGGGTAGCACAAGGTAAATATTTCATTAATATTGATGCAAAATTTCACATTTGAAAGTATTCCAAAGCCATTATTCTGCATTTGGTAAAAGCATATTTCACTGAATATACAGAATAAGCAACCAGATACGTTTACTTAAAACATATTTTTTTTTATTTTTTATTTCAGGAATTGTAATAGTCACATAACTGGCAGTAAATAATTCCAAAAAATTATAAATGGCTTAATCTTTTGTCTTAAAAGCTAAAAAGATCACCATTTTCAATGGTAGAGCAGTCATTATCATCAATGCTTATAAAACAACATCACTAAGGGAATCCATGATGAAATACCTCATTGGTACTATTTGATTATTTATAATGGTATTTGGTGTATTAGAAACTGCACAATCACTAGTCTTCAAAAAATAAATTATCCTCCATAACATAAAAGGCTTTACACAGTGGGAAAATAAGTGGTACTGTAGAAAAAAGAGCATTTTAGAGGAAGGAAGTACTTGGGTATTGTAGTTTAGTCATATTGAGGATGAAGCCTGAATGCCATATTTCTGTGTGTGGTATATTTGTCACAGGAACCCCACTCTACCCATTCATCTCCCCAAATATCGGCTAGTGAGGAGGACTAAGTGTGAAAATTATTACATTTGGCAAGGCCCATGGCTCATGTGCCCAAATCCAAGGGTGTATTTGTAAAGAAGGCCAATGATGGGAGTTATGAGGTCCCTATGATGTACTCAGCTATCTGTAATAGCTGGCCACAATGTTAAATCAGAAATTTTTACTGTATGTTGACAGTATTAATTTTCATCATGAAACCCAAAAAACTTTCCTTTGACATTGTATATAAACATTATATCAATATGTTTGCTATTGTTCTACCTCTGATTTGTTGTCTTCTATTAATATGCATTATATTACATGAATCTGTGGCGAGTTGGGATATAGAATTAGATTTTGTGCAATATATCACATTTGACATAATTTTATTTCATGCAACCTCAAGATGTTTTAAATGATTCTATCCTATTAGAGTTTATCAGTTTCTGGGAGAGAATTCTTTTAATCTTCTTTTTCCCCCAGCTAATATTTTGCTGATTTATCCTTTTCAATTTTCAAACTCTAGCTTCAAGTTTACCTTCCTCTTTAGTGGTATAACTGGCTGTTTTTGAGAACCAAATAAGGTTTGTTCAGTAGCAACTTACTGAGAGCTGACTTGGAGTTATGCATGCTGCTAACTGTTGGGTGCACACATGTAAGGAAGTAATTTGTGAAGAAATATTAAGAGTAAAGTAGCAATCATGCAAGCGATAAGTCTTCTCCAAGAGAGAGTATAACATTCTCTGAGTCAGATATAAGGAAAATCAGTAGGCAGTAGATGGACATGATATTGAAAGAATTCATGTCTAATGTTCTCTACTTTCCCCATAAGTCATGGAAACATCAAGAATTTTTAGGAAGTTTGAGTAGAGTGAAAAGTTCTAGTTTGCTATGTTTTAAATCTTAGTCCTATTTTCACATTTAAAAGGACTTATTTTTGCTCCAGTGCACTTAATTTTCATTTTTAACCAAAAATTTTTCATGCATATCTTAAATAGATCAGTATACATTTTAAGTATAAATAGATTCTTTAACACCATCTATTTTAACTTCTCCTTTGAAAACTTTCTTTTTGAATCCCTGTTCTTTAATTTTCCCATTTCCTGGATGGAAATAGAATGAGAATGAGAAATAGATTTCCACTTCTTAATCATCTTCTTTTATCTTCTTTTTATATTTCTTACTACTCAAACAGGAATTCATTCATTCTCTAAGTAATTCTGTAAAATTTCCCAGTTTTTCATAAATTAATTTCTTCTATTATTGGAACAAGAAAAGGAAGAATGGAGTCTTCATCTTTAGATATGAAAATTCAAATTTGCATTTGCTTTAGCTGAGTTGACAAGAGGTATCATAAGGGAATCTCTTTTTTCATTAATTCTCTTGCTTGGAGATTGTATAATAATATATGTCAGACAAATTCCAATTTCAAACCTGCATTAGGACAGTACAGTGGTATAAATACCCAGAAAAGCCTGGCAGAGACACACATGGTTTCTTCTATGCCCTTGTTATAATGAGCAGACTTTTTTCTAGTCCTACTTTTCACATAATGTGTACTTTTCATGGTCACAGCATTATGTGATTATTTAAGTTCCAGTGTTACTCATCTGGTCTCCATGTGGTAGTTAATATGCAGTACTCCTGCTTAGGTCAGTGGATAGGAGTGTAAGCTCACAACCTCACAATAACTTGTTTACTTTTCATCTCCCTCTTCATTGTTGGAATCCTTTGATTTTGAGGGTGCTCAGCTATGCCATGACTAAGACTATTACCTAGGCTAGACTTTCCAGGAGTTTCATAGCAAAAGTATGTAAAATAATTTGAACCGAGTCATGATCATGTCACAACTAAAGTAGAATCATTACTCTCTTGAATCATTGTTTTATGAGATATTTTCTTACACCTTTTTTTAAAAAAAAAGAAAATGTGATTATTCTTTTTATCCATATATGTACACCTTCACCATACTTCATTCTAATACTCACAAACAAAATTATTTATGTTTTATAGTCCTTTTTAATGTTTGTTTCTCTTTAGAAAAGTGGGAACATACAATACTTACTCTCTACTTTGCTTTTTTCCCCTAAAAATGTATCCTAGACAACTATTCAATTCAATAATTATATACTAAACTCAATATTTTTCATATCTGCAAAATATCACAGAGCATATACATACCAAAATTCTTTAGCTGGTCCCTATCCCTGAACATTTACATTTCTTCTGTTTTTGGCCACAATAGACATGCAAGAATGGATGTCTTTATTATCTTATAATTATGCTTTTATATGAATATTTGAATTGAATAGAAAGTCAAGTATTTTTAAAAGTAATGTTTATTTTTATGACAAAAGAATGCCAGATTGTTTTCAAAAAAGTTGTGTGCAGCATCTCATATTTCCACTAGTAATATGTGAGAGTTTCTATTTTCCTGCATTTTTGTAGTTTGGATGGTGCTTAAATGTATGTCAAACAGGTGGATGAAGCTAACCTATTATTTTTGCTTTAGCTTACAGTTAATCTGAAAACTATCAAAATTAAACACCTCTTTATATGTTAATGAGGCATGCATTTCCTTTCTTATGGCTTGTGTATTTTTAAAATTTATTTTTTATCTGATTTACTAATAAGTTCTAAGTTATCTATACTAGGAATATGCACATTTGTCTGACCCTGCATATTGCTCTTTAACAAAAAAAGGTTTTTTTCTTGTTGTTTTGGATTTCTTGTCTTGCTTATTACATTTGATGTTTGGATTAGATAATTTCTATGTTCTAAAATTCTATGGTTGAAATTTTAAATTCCTGAATCAATAACAACAGTTTTTCATGGTAACCAGACCCATGGTAACCATGGTAACTCAACAAGGGTATGTTGAGTGATGGACAAGAATTCCTACAAGGCTAAGCAACAAGTCAAGTAGAACTCATCTTGAAAATCCCATCTGTTTAAGTCATTTTAAAGTTTGATAAAAGCAATTCACTTCCTCACTTTTTTCAGGAATTATGATTAACACCTGTGCATACATTCCTTTATGATTATATTGTAAACCACATTAGTAACTATAAAATTGAATTTGAAATACCATATTGATATTAAATTTGCATCATCTAAACCAATTAATATTTTTCTTATTGTTAATACTCAGATTTTACACACACATGCACTTACATTTCATAACCATCCATACTCAGTCCATATTTAAAAGAAAGTTACAGAATCAGATAATGTAAAATTCCCCAAAATTCATTTAAATTTTCATAAATTGCATGGCTGATTATTTCATGATTTAGTTTACTGAGTATCAGTCTAATAATACTACTTAAGGATAAATATTTTAAAATTTAGTTGAAATTTTCTGATATTAATAAATTATTCATAATTTAACAATGATAAGTGGAATTATTTCACTGGAATGTTTTAGGTTTTATGAACACAGTTTAGCTACAGATTTTCTATAGGAAATGTTTTTGTATATTATAAGTTATATGGATGCAAATGTTATTATCTTTATTTTTTGCCTTATTAGATATAGTTTTTCTAAGCTAGAATAAAGAATATAGCAATTTTTGGGGATCCCTGGGTGGCTCAGCGGTTTAGCGCCTGCCTTTGGCCCAGGGCGCGATCCTGGAGTCCCGGGATCGAGTCCCACGTCAGGCTCCTGGCATGGAGCCTGCTTCTCCCTCTGCATGTGTCTCTGCCTCTGCCTCTCTCTCTCTCTCTCTGTGTGTGTCTATCATAAATAAATAAATCTTTTAAAAAATAAACTAAATTAAAAAAAGAAAGAATATAGCAATTTTCCCTATTCCATTTTTTATATATGGATTTGAAAACCTATTTCACATTCCTAAAATAAGAAACAATTGAGAACTGTTACAAAAATTTGTAATATTTTAGAGTTTTATATTTTATTTTGACATACATGGTATATTTGGACATTTATCAAATTTCTTCCTTATTATTTTCTTTCTGCCCATATAAAAGTAAACATTTATATATATATATATATATATATATATATATATATATATATATATATATATTAAAATCACCAAAGTATCTATCTGAAGTACAGGAAGAAAATATTGAGTATTCAGAATAATTATTTTTATTACATATAGCTTTAAGCATAATGAAATTTACTCTAGCTTATAGTTTAGTGTTATAAATAGTTCTCTGAAATATATTTTATATATCTCTTTTACTTTTTCAGTCCTTTTCTACAGAATAAGTTTGTTAAAAAAATAATTGCTGAATCCAAGGTGGGAGGTTTATTTTTTCAAGGCTTTTGATACATATTTCTAAATTGTCATTCAAAATATTTTTGCCAATTTACACTTCCATCAGCAAATATATGACTGTGTTTTCTGACTCATAGCACTGAGTATTATCATTGCCAAAATGAACCAAAAGCAAATGCAAATGTACCTTATTGTCTATCAACATGTTACTTACTTTGGAAGTAATGAAAACACCCAGTGGGGTAGTAACTAAATAAATTCTGAAACAGAATAAAATAAATTATACAAATAAAATATCTATGTTTCCATTTACTGATATGGCAAGATGTTTAAAAACTGTTAACTTATATAAGTTTCAAAACCATATGTCTATGATTTCATTTTTGTCATATATATATACATATTCAGTTATATATGAAGCTCTAGTTTTAAGTAACATAATGTAAGTGGAGTGGAGGCTAAAGATAGATGGTCGGTGGTAAGATTATGGTAGCTTTGCATTTGCAATGACATGGTAGGAGCTAGAGAATATTATGCAAAGTGACATAAGTCAGTCAGAGAAAGACGGATACCATATGATTACACTCATATGTGGAATTTAAGAAACAAAACAAATGTGCAAAGGGACATAAAAGAGAGATAGAGGCAAACCAAGAAACAGACTCTTAACTATAGACAACAAACTGATGGTTACCAGTTGGGAGGTGGGTGGGGGGAATGGATGAAATAGGTGATGGGGATTAAGGAGGGCACTTGTCATAGTGACCACTGAGTGTCATATGGAAATGCTGAATTACTATATTATACACCTGAAACTAATATTACACTGTACGTTAACTAAATAGAATTTAGATAAAAATTTTAAGTAAATAAATAAATAAAAGATGCATGATATTAGTCTGTTCACTATTTTCCCAACATATCTATGTATGATTTAGTAAGGACAGAATAAAGATAAAAAGGAAAAAGCGAACCACATTTACAGTGACACAAATGAAAACTACACTAACATGTATGTCATATAAGCTGTTGATCATAGTTAAAACATTGTGTGTGCCCTTGCTTTTTTTTTTTTTTTTTTAAGATTTTTCATTTATTCATGAGAGACGCAGAGAGAGAGAGGCAGAGACAGAAGCAGTGGACTCCAATCCAGGGGCTCCAGGATTATGCTCTGGGCGGAAGGCAGGTGCTAAACTGCCTGAGCCACCCAGGCTGCCTGCCCTTGCATTTTAATAGGATTAGGGATAAGGGTCAAGTCAGTCTACTGTTGGTTCAGCAGGAAGGTCATTCTGATGTATAGAGCAACCTTTAGTGCCTGGGGGAATCCAGGCTGGTCCTAGATACCTAGCCAGGTGAAGGAATTTGGGGAATTTTGTGGAAGGCACAGCTGGTTCCAGGGCCAAAGCAGGCCCAGATCAGGTCCTCAGGCCACCAGTTTGCTGGTACTGCTAAGACATCCCAGAGGGACTGAGAAAAGTTTGAGCAAGACAGCAAAAGTCCTGAAAAGAGCTGACATAGGGAGCCCAGATTGGGACCTTGCTTGTCTGGGTCTAAGGTGACACTTTCTGTGCATACAGATGTGGTTATGATGCCATGTTTGGATATGCTTCTCTACTTTGTACCCACTGGATAAATCACAGAGGAGAGCCATGAAACCGATAATTTAGGAGGTTTCCTTATATCATTGTTAATCAAATTAGCTTTTTTTTTTTTTCAAATTATAATTATTATGTGAACAGATTTCACTGAGCAGGGTATGTAGTAAATGACATAGGAAAATCTGGTGTTTGTTAAGAAGCTATTATATAGTAGATACTGTGATAAATGTTTTCCAGTTAATTCTATCTCTATATCTATATCTATCTATTTCTCTCTATATATATTTCACACACACAGACATACACACACACACACTATACCTAGCTTCAGTACAGACATAATTGGCTTCATTATATAGATGAGGATCTTCTAGGCCTACAGAAGTCACATAACTCCCTCAAAGCTTAATGATCTCTATCTTAGGGCTATAACAAAAAATAGAGTATGAGTCTTATACATAACAGAAATTTATTTCTCACAGTTCTGGAGGTTGGCAAATCCAAAATCAAGAGGCCAACAGTTTCAATATCCAGTGAGGGATCCCTTCCTCACATATATGTCCATCTTTTCATTTTACCTTCACATGGCAGAAGACACAAAGTTGCTTCATAAGCCCTTTTTTTTTTTTTAATAAGGGACCACTTACCTTCATGAGGGCTCTACTTTGACGATATGAGCACGTCCCAATGGCTTCACCTCCTAGTACTATCAGCTTAGAGGCTAGGATTTCAACATGATTTTTAAGGGGCACTCATAAACGTTCAGTCCATAGTATCTCATAGATAGAAGTGAAAAAGATTTCTAACTCAGATCTGTCTTCACATATGCCAGTGATTATCCAAATTATGTGCACATCAAAGTTACCTGGAGGGCCGCTAGAGCAAAGAAAGCTGGACCCTGGACCCTACACCCAGAGGTTGTGAAAATAAGTCTAGTACCAAAGTGATGCTTATGTTGTCTCTATAAGAACCACATTTTGGCATCATTCTTCTATAGCTATACTCTTTGTCCACATCTGATCTTCCCTTCTGCTTTTCTTCTGCTTGGGAGAAAATATTTCTGGATATCAGAAGACTTAAGGTAAGAACCATGTGATATATATTTTTTATCGTGTTGCATGATTGTCTTTATTAGATTAAACTAAGTGTGTTTGTTGTATGTATGGAATATAAAGAGCGGCATTAGAAGTTGGAGTGGCTGTGGCTTATTTAAGATAGAAAAAAAAGTAATAGTTTTGCTCCTCCAATATAGACTGAAAAATATTAATTTTAATAAGGACGGTTTCATCAGGGATTGGTAGCATAGAATAAAGGTCCCTTGGAAATCACTGGTTTATTTAAGATAGTAGAGTGTTCTATTAATAAAAAATGAATATAGAGTAATGGAACTCAAAGAACAATGCTAGAAAAGGAAAAGACATTATAGAAGAAGTGAAATGATATTTATTGTTGAAGTATCTGGCATTTGTAGTTAATATAGCTGGGATGTCAGTACAGTTTTCTGAACAAGAACTCAGGTTTAATTTCAAAAATTAGAATCAAAACAGGAAAAGTTAATACACTTCAAAGTTCAGTAAAATAAATACATAGTTTTGAAACCATAGATAAAAACTAGCTACATGGTTTTTGATCTTCGTTCTAGAAATGTATTTATCAGATGACTTTTGTGATTTTCCTAAGTCACAAAGTACTATATCCAAATCAAATCCCTAATCCCATTGAAAACAATTGTATCCATTTGTGTGAAGTCAAAATTTTTCTGATTACAAGAAAATTTATAACACTATATATTGTAGAATTGTTTTGAAATGACCTATTTTGAATTGACTCCAATTTTAATGATTCCACTCTGGATTTATCAGTAAAAAAAATAATAATTTAAGAAGCAAGGACTGACACTTAGGAAATATTGCTGCTTAATATTAGCCCCTCTAGAAACATCATCAGATTTACCAAAGAAATGTAAAAAAGATAATGATCTAATAAAAATCAGGGACTACAATGAAGGAAACACACATTTTTATTATTGGGACAAAAGTAGGAGGATTTGGGCTAGAAATATGGAAAGGAGACCTAATTAAGTAGGGTGCCTGTCTAGCCTGCAAATTGTCAGTATAGAAAAGTGACAAGCATAGGATACCACTGTAAGAGAGCAAAGTTATATTTGCACAATTGGTACCAGCCTCCACTTTGCTTGGTTTGGTTTTAATTACAAAATTAAGATAATGAGAGTCATACATTCACCGTTCATTCAGTAGAACTTTGCTGTTCACCTACTGTGCTCAGTACTATTTTAGGCATTGTTTTAGTCATGGAGGCACCACAGTCACCAGCCCAAGACAGAATAAATGATCACTGCCCAGTTGAATTTAAAATCTGACAAAAGTGACAAAATAAAGAGTACATGATACATACTACCTCCTCTTGATAGGGAAAGAGAGGTTAAGAGTGCTGGCATAGATCATAGGTAGGCAGGGTACAGTGTTAAGTATGATGGTAAAAGTGAGAGTTTATGGCTTTGCTACAGTAAGGGAGTAGAGCTGAGGTAAGGGTTCCATGTGAAGCTGGCTGGGCCTTGTGTGGTTTTAACTTCCACTAGAACCAAAATAGGTCATGTGGACTCTCTTATCAGCTTGCCTATATGTGGGAAAGAGGAAAAAGTGCTTTGAGGCTGTCAGTATTCAAACAGAAAATGTACTTGGATTATTTATTATGATTCACCCCCGATGTTTGGCTCATGAATGAAATGAACCATATTTTTTATTGAATTTAAACTTTTTAAACAAGGCATTGTGGTGCTCTATGAGACTGGAAGGTTAAAGCCAGTAAGGGAGATAAATAGTTTCTTTCTCTTTCTCTCTTTCTTTCTCTTTCTTTCTTTCTTCTCTATTTTTAGAGAAGGAGAGAAGGCATGTGAGTGAGGTGGAGAGGGAGAAAGAAAATCTTAAGCAAGGACCATGCCCAGCTCAGAGCCTGATATGGGGCTCGATCTTGCAACCCAGAGATTGTGACCTGAGCTGAAATCATGGATTAGATGTTTAGCAGACTGAGCTACCCAGGCACTGCAATAGAGGTAAACATTCTATTGAGTGCCTTATTCAGCCTGCGTATTTTGAGAAATGAAATGGATCCTGTAGTCACTATCAATAATATCTGAAATTTCAAAGAGAACACAAAATATATGAATATGTTATATTATAGCTTTATTAAGTGTGGATACATATGTGACATAGATTAATACTCTGGGTATCTTTGAGGCAATAAACTCTTAGACTTCATGTTAAAAAAAGAGAGAAAGTTGCTTCTGTCATGGCTGTACCAGACAACCATACTACTGGCAGTGTCCCAAAAATGTGTAAAAATGTGCAGAAAAGGCTAATTGTTGGCCAGGGCTTCTGGTGCTAGGATGATGGCCTGAGGTTTGCCAACTGTGTTAATTCTTGATTTCTATTCTTCATCAGGGCTTTCTTGTAACTTTGCACTGAGTGCTCACATTTGTGATACTGGCAATGTCATCTATAAGGTTTGCAAATTTCATTTCTTGTTGACTGAGTTATCCCCAAGCCTTCCCCCTCACAGTAGCTAATGAATTTGGATGCAGTTAAGATCTTGCCTGAAAAGATTGTACGCAATTGCAGGGCTGTTGGGGTACCCCCATGGTTTGGTATATTTTATATAGGTAAACATATATTTTGTTCATTAGAATATGAAAGGAAACTTGGTTAAGTGGCTGTTTGTATAGACACTACACAGACCATATTAGCTAAATATATGACTGAAAATTACTTAACAATTCCTTATTGGTTATAGTCAGTAATGTAAATAATATTGCATCTGGGGGACCTTACTGGGTGGAATAACCATATGAAAATATATAGACTACTGATTATGTTATAGTTCTTAGGCAAAGAAATGTACTCATAATTTTACTATATTTAAGCTTTATAGTTAACATAAATATTACACAAATTATTTTAATATATCAAATATTACACTGAAAAGTGATATTAATAACGATAAAAATATCTCAAAACCTGGAAATTGTTAATATTTTTCTTCTAGCTCAATAAATTCTGCTTTATATATTTTGGGATGATATTAATAAGCACAGACAAATATACAATTGTTATAACTTTCTTATAACTTAAAGCTCTTGAATTTGAGTATCACATAAAATAATGATTATTCTCTAAGATAATTTTGTTTTACTAGTATAGCTGCATCGGCTTCTTGGTAATATATTTATGTCCTTAGAAAATTAATATACAATACTGTAGAGAAGTATTTAAATGGCAAAAATAAAAATGTAAGTGGGATAAAAATCTAGATGAACAGGTGAATATAACCTTTCTGGATGTCAACTATCCAAAATGAATGAGTATTCTTAAAATTGTGTACACTTGGCTGTACAATTCATTTCTACTATTTTATTCTAAGAAAATAATCAACATGAATAAAATGACAGTTATTACATTTTTCAGCAGGTGGATGAGCCTAAGAACTATAAATCCTTTCAATTTAAAAAGTTTAAAAAGTCACAAAGAGGGATGTCACAGTGGCTCAGCAGTTGAGCATCTGCCTTTGGCTCAGGGCGAGATCGCGGAGTCCCTAGTTCAAGTTCGCATCAGGCTTTCTGCATAGAGCCTGCTTTTCTTCCCTCTTCCTATGTCTCTGCCTCTCTGTTTCTTATGAATAAATAAATAAATAAATAAAATCTTAAAAAAATAAAATTAAATTAAAAAATAAAAAGTTACAAAGACTCTTAAATCATTGTTTGGAAAGTGTATGATTGAAGACTGAGCACAGTCATGGGACTCAAGTTCAAGAACAGACTAATATTCAGGCAAACACCCTCGCCCGTCACGCAACGCACGTTCGTGGGGAACCTGGTGCTAAACCATTTGTAGACGACCTGCTTCTGGGTCGGGGTTTCGTACGTAGCAGAGCAGCTCCCTCGCTGTGATCTATTGAAAGTCAGCCCTCGACACAAGGGTTTGTATAAAAAGAAAAAAAAAAAAAGAAAAAAGAGTATTCAGGCAAACAGCCTACATAACAGAAATCACTGGACTCATGCAATGTATAATTTAAGAATAATGGACTCAGGAAGAATTTGAGAGCCAGGAGCCATTTCTAAGGATGGGTTCTTTGTTTAGAGTTATATTAATGTGAGTCAATAGGAGACTGATTTTAATGAGTGATGATGCCAGGAGGCATACAAGGGATGCTGAAATAAAATGTAAGGTTGTAGTGAAGTTCAAGAATGAGTGAAGATCAGGGATATATGATGATATTACTTATTTGTCATAGAAAACTACAATGTAATAGTCTATATTTAACATCACAAAATGAGAATCAGTGCAACATGTTCTGTTAAAACAGCCATTCTCAAAATGATCAGATCAAAATATCATGTTCTTCATTTAATGTCCTTGTTTGGTATATTTCCTTCTCAGTAGGATTTGATTCAGGAACCAGTGCCAACAATTTTGTATTTGGGGGACTCTGTGTATCCAGTGTAATAATCTGAAGGAAGGCAAAGCAATGGGAAATGACTTAGCTATTTTCAGTTGGCTTTTGGAAAGCAGTGAAAGGAACTAAACCTATCAAATTTCATCTTAATTGTACTGCCTATTACATTTTATTGTTTTATATTGTTGTGCCCAAGATCTCGAATCTTGGAGAAACCACCAAGGAGCCGACATGATGCAAACACACGAGGGTTTATTTACAAGCTCGAGCCTGGGTCCAAGTGTACCCAACACAGCGGAGCAGGGACTTGGACCCCGAGACTAAGAGGCTTATTAGCAACTTTATAGGGGCCAGTGGCCAATGGGATACGCAGAAAGTTGCACAGTCATGCTGGTCCACTCGCAGGTGGCCGATTGAATTACATTTTACCTTAAAGTATCCATTTGAACTGGCCTATCACTGAGCCAGATTTCCGATTAGGGTGTGCCCTGGGCTTGACTAGGGTGGGGCAGTGCCCTAAGTAATAAGCAGGTCAGCACAAGGCGGGTGCAGCCCAAAATAGAGTCAGTCCTGCTCTGCTTGTCCACGGGTAGGGGATTTTGTTAAATTTCCTGGGTCCCACAATATCTCCAGCAAAAAAAGATTAGAAGTCCTTACTCTATCCTTGAGTCATACAAAAACATCTAAGGTAGTATTCAGAATTAATTTGCACAGTGTAGGTGACATTTTAGTCTAGCAACAAGGTAAACAATACGGTTTCTAAGAAATAAAACATACATGTTTTCAATTAAAGCAGACCAAATAAGCATAGTTATTTAAAAGGACCTGCAAAGGGATCCCTAAGGCTCAGCAGTTGAGCGCCTGCCTTCAGCCCAGGGCATGATCCTGGAGTCCTGGGATTGAGTCCCATGTCCAGCTCCCTGCATGGAGCCTGCTTCTCCCTCTGCCTGTGTCTCTGCCTCTCTCTCTCTCTCTGTCTCTCTCTCTCTCTCTCTGTGTGTGTGTGTCTCTCATGTATAAATAAATAAAATCTTAAAAAAAAAACTTGCGCCATATCAAACTCTGGATAATTAGGAATTATATGTTATATTTCTAAATCACCTGTTTTCCAGTGGGCTCTCATATCTTAGGAAGTTACAAACACAATTTGAAGATTTGGGGATTCTTAGGTATTATCAAAAAACTATAAGATAAAAGTGGATCTAAACAACTAATGATCTGAGGACAAAAGTTCAAAATCATTGATAAAAAGAGGCACTTGTCTCAAAATTATAATGTATTACATTAAGAAGGCTCATAGACAGGATCCCTGGGTGGCGCAGCGGTTTAACTCCTGCCTTTGGCCTAGGGCGCTATCCTGGAGACCTGGGATCGAATCCCACGTCGGGCTCCGGGTGCATGGAGCCTGCTTCTCCCTCTGCCTCTCTCTCTTTCTCTCTCTCTGTGTGTGACTATCATAAATAAATAAAAATTTAAAAAAAAAAGAAGGCTCATAGAATGTGTCTCAAAAATTTTTTTAGTTCTTTCTGCTTTTGTAGATGTGGTAGCTAAATTTATAATTCAACTGAAAGTTATATTTCCTAAATCACCTTGTTCAGTCATGTCCTAATCTTCCAACCATTTATCTCTTCCTACAATTCTCTTTTTTATTTTCAGTCTAAATACAGGAGGCACATATAGTCTAATCATCCTAATTCCTGTGGCAGGGACTTTTTTCCTAGAAAAGACATTATTAATAATCATTTGATAAAAAATGTTCTTTTAAATTTGTGTGAAGCAGTGAATTGAAATGAAAGTCGGTCAGTGATCTGACTACTAAACTAAAAATTCAAAACAGAAATAGATATTTATTGTGCATCTGTTACATGCCAGGCCCTGTGCTAGTTCTGAAAGTTACAAGAAGAAAGAAACCTTTATTCATTTTTTTCCTCAGATCTTAACTTATTACAAGAAACAGATAACCAAACAGAAATAAAATGCAGAGTGAAGGGAAGTGGTGGCAAGGTTGCTAAGTGTTCTGTGTATTTTGGGAAGAAAGAATATTAGTAGGTTTTAACAGAGATTTTGATGACTGAACTAAATTTTGAAGGATGATTAAGAATTTACCTATCAGCCAAGCAAGGAAAGACATTCGAAGCAAATAACATATTGTATATCAAATGCAACAGGAATAAAATAATAGTTTGTTCAGGAATATCAAATAATTTAGAATTGCTTTTTATTGTCAGACACTGCTTGCTGGTTGCCTTTCTTAATGGTATGCCTTCTTAATCTTAATAGCTGTCAGAAGTATATTTTCTCATGCTTTTTTCTGGTATTCTTTTTATAAGCAGCAACTTTCCCAGAAAGGGAAGCTCTTCCCATCTTTACTATGATGGCTGATGTAACACTATGTGTTCACTAAATAGTTTCTCTTTCTTCTTGGCTACATTGGACAATAACATTTTTTAAAAGGGTTATTTATTTATTTATTTATTTATTTATTTGAGAGAGAGAGAGCATGAGCAGAGGAGTGGCAGACATAGAGAAAGAAGCAGACTCCTCACTGGGCAAGGAGCCTTACTTGGGGCTCAATCCCAGGACTTGAAATCCTGACCTGACCTGAAATAAAACACTTAACTGACTGAGCCCTCCAGGGGCCCCTGGGCAATAGCATTCTTCAGAGCTCTTGCAACCAGGTGTGGCTGCCTATTTACCATGAAACAATCTCTGGTTATAGGAAGGGCAGTTTCTAGCAGACACAATGTATATATTCCCTGCATGATTTCAATGTCCTCGTGGACTCATAGGAAGACACTTCCTAGCTTCCTTGCTCTGGGTATATCATTTTACTAGCAGTGCCCACATAATGTCTAACACCCCCAAGCCTTAGATTAAAAACTCCTGTGGGATCATCTGTTGGTTGCACAGTCTTCTCACAGAGCAGTGTCACACAGTGGCAAGGGCCCGGATTTCTGAGTCACAGTTTTGTTCAAAGCTGCCCAACCAAGAATGTTAAAACTGGAGTACATATAAGAAAGAAACAAACTTATGTGTTGTCAACTCACTAAAATTTCTGGTATATTTTTACTTTCAAGAGTCATGTAACTTACCTAACTCATGTAAGTCTCCATTTTATATTCCTGTGTATACCCAATAGGAACAACTTTTAGGACACTGATTTCAATTTAGTTACTAGAGTAAAGTCACATTCACAGGAAGGGAAATACTTAGGTCAAATTGTAAATTAGCTGAGGTCTGAGATTTATCTTTAGCAGTTCTATTTTGGTTAATCTCCTTACTTGATGCCCATCTTTCATCATCTAGAGAATTCAGATGGTACCCTGACTGTATTCTTTCCATAGTGACCCATACTATTGACATTTATTTATTTGCTTAAGTCACTTCTGATTGATTTCTACTTGCTGCAAATGGAGTCTCACCCTAGACAGCAAGTACTTATGAAATGGGAAAAATGTTTCCTGCTCTCAGATTTACACAACCACTCTGGGAAGGTAGAAAATACTTGCGAAATCAAGCACCATAAATGTAACACTAAAAGGAAGGGAAGAGGAAGAGAAAGAATAGCTTGCCTTTTACCATATACTAGGCACCATGCCTAGTATATGCCTAGTGTTTTGTTTTTAACATACTTATTTTTTATGAAAACCTGAGAGATAGAAAATATTAAATTTTACAGAAAAAGGATAAGGAGTTCAATACTATTGAATAGTTTTGCTAAGTCAGAAGGATTCATGTTTATGTTTATGAAATAATCTCTAAAATAAATATAATGCTATATGGATAAAGAGAGATAATATTGAAAGCATTCACAGGAAAAGGGAACAATTAGATCATATGATCTTGCTTTGGAAGTGATAGTATGCTATATGTTTTGTAGTGCTTTCCCACTTACAAACCACCTTTAATAAATAATATCATTAAATAATTGTACACATTTGTTATAAGATTTATTTACTTGTTTGAGAAAGAGAGAGAGAGAGAGTGCATGCATGTGATCCAAGTAGGAGAAGGGGTAGAAGAAGAGGAAGGGAAGCAGATTCTCCAGTGAGTGCAAGGCCCAGGGCCCTGAGATCATGATCCAAGCCAAAATCAGGAGTAGGACACTTAACTGACTGAGCTACCCAGTCACCCCTAAATAATTGCAAATATTTTGAAGTCGATTATATCTTTTTGGTATAGATGAGAAAACTATTACTCAGAAATTTCACATCATTCAAGTAGTAATGAGCTACCCAGAATGAAAAACTAGGACATTCTGATTACACATCCCATGCAAATTCTCTTACCCTACTCTGGGCTTATTTTGGGTTGGTGAAAATTTTGCATTAGGCACCAGTATGTTTGGGTTCTAGTTCGGTTTCCCTCTCAATACTGCATAACTGAAAAAAAAAAAAAAAAGGCTCAACTTCTCCATACTGCAGTTTGATCATCTGTAACATTCTGTTTCAACCCCACATATCTTTGTTACTAATTCAAGCTAAGATACTAGGGACTGATCATGTCTCAAATAATTAGCTCTGTTCTATATCACTTGCACTTAAACTTCATTTCCTTAATCCAAATTGAATATTCGGGTGGCAATTTTAGACAGGGTCAATGAGGGAGCTATTTTGGTCTAGATTTTGTTTTGGAGTCATTCAGATCACATTCTTTTTCACAGTAAACAGTTCTGCTTGTCGAAAATAACACATTAAAGAAAAGACAGTGTATGTTGACTCATATAAATTCGAAAACTATGGAGTTCTTTTTTAATATGCCTATCATGTAACAACTTATGACATGGTAGGCAGTGAGCAGAAGTAGTTGTCACTGCTGTTATAATTTTTGTTTCCCTTTTTGGATAAGAAGGGTGATGGACTAACATGGAGAAGGAGGAATCCTGCCAAGTCATTGCCCAGCACCTGGGGCTCAGCCTGTTACTAGTCTCTGTTGACTATGCACAGTAATACATCTATACTGATTAACTAATTAATATTGTCCATTGCTCCTCTTATCAATGAGCAAAAAATAAGATAAAATAAAATATCTTGAAATTCATAGTTTCAGAGAGGCAAGCTAATGTCCTTTTGTGCTTATTAGATTTGTTGTCCAACTTTCATTCGATAGTCATCTATTGGGTACCTCCTATGTCACAGGCAAAATGGTAGTTCTAGGATACAAAGATAAGTAATATTTGTCATCTGAATACCTTCATCATAGTGAAAAGAAGAACAAAAATACATAGTCATAGCAAATTCAGGAAAGGGTTACTAAAAGTAGTGAGGTAGTATGTGGAGTGTTCTTGTGCGAACACAGAAAAAAAAAACAAAAACCTGGCTTTAATTTAAGGACACACCAGGGATGCCTGGGTGGCTTAGTGGTTGAGCATCTGCTTTCAGCTCAGGGTGTGATCCTGGGGCCCAGGGGTGGAGTCCCTGCGGGGAGCCTGTATCTCCCTCTGTCTGTGTCTCTGTCTTCTTTCTCTCTGTCTCTGATGAATAAATAAATAAAGTCTTTTAAAAAATGGGCACACCAATAATAGGATGCCTAAAATGGGGCAATAAGAGCTGTAAATGTGAGTTAGAGCTTATTGATTTAGCACTTGTTACATGAGAACATCCTTCTTGGGATGCCATGGAGAGGACAGACAGCATTAGTTGTTCTGGGAGGCTGTACACCTCTTTTCTTTCATTCAGGTGACTCTGAGATTTAGGGCAGGTGAACAGCAACATCAGAGTTTTTGGGAAGCAGTCATTCATTCACAAGCCTCTAGAATAAAATTGACCATACCGCAAGGGCTAAAAAATCCATGATCATAATAAATCACACATGGAATTGTTTTAGGTAAGTTTCACTTATTCCCCATGAGGATCACAAGAAGCAGGATGGAGGGGAAAAGAAGAGAGAGACTGGACATCCCCAGTGTGGTAGCACAGAAAACATGAATCCTTTCAGTTCCATTTCAAATTGAAGTGAGGCTTCTTCCCAGATTGTGTTACTCTGCTAAGAAATGAGCTAGCTAAACAGTTCCATCTCTGATCAGCACACGCGCTTTGTACATTAAGCTCATTCTTCAGCCAAGCCTGTTGCCTCTGCGAGAACTCAGCCCAGCTTGTAGCTCGCTCGCCCTGCAGAGAGCCCATTTCTTCCACACAGATTGAACTCGGCTGTACTATTGCAGATCACAGCATTGAAACAGCTCTCTCAGCTAATGCTGTTCCCAAGCTCTGCCTTAACAGAGCTTTAACTCAAAGTCTTTTATCTGACAACCTTGTAGACTACAAAAAACTGTTTTCAGTATGCTTTAATGGTGTCATGTCTCCCACCCTTCTGAGCTCTCTGTCCTGGAATATATCCTTACTAGTTGGAGGGCTTTTGTTGTGGGAACACACTGTAAAATGGTTCTGCAATCCCGTTAAATGGAAGTGGGGGTAGTGGGTTCCGAACGAGTCCATCATTCCTACCAACATTTGGATGATCTTCTCCTATAATACAATGCATGCTAGCAAAGCACTGCTGAGGGAGCAAAAAGTCAATTTCATTGTTTTGCTGAGGGTCATTGCTGGGAGTTCATGGCTGCAAGTCTGATATTCTTAGAGCAGGTTTATACACAACCTCTGCCTCATTCAAATCAGAGTTCAGTGTCACTCGTGAAACAATCAGATAGCAGCTGAATTTCCTCCTGAGCATGTGCCTCCAGGGCACCAGTGTCAGCATGTAATAACTCCTGGATGACTAGTTCAAAGCCTGCCATGGAGTTCCACTTTTTGGATGAGAATACGTTAATCTTCATATAAGGGTTCAGATTCCTTTGGGCTTCAGCTATGCAGGCTTGTTTGATGCGAGAACTGTAATGGAAGAAGAAATGAAGAGAACTCTCAGCACATTTAAAGAGATTCTGAACAGATGCCAAAACCCCTAGAAATATGGCAGAGCTGAAATATGCTGGTTTCCAACATGAAAAGGGACCATGCTGCTGATTGTTCTCACAACTGCTATGAGGGGTCTTTCTGTTTGAGGATCTGTTGGCACTGCTGCTGATAAGGGTTACTTACTTCACATGTAGAAATAAGTAGCAGGTAAATGTGAGATATGTGGCCAGCTCTGCCTTTCAAACTGCAGTTTCTTGTAGAAGCTGCCATTTTTTAAGGGCTGCTGCTAACTATCTGCAAGCATGCTTTTCACTCAGTGTGACTTTTTAATCTTTTCCTTTAATGAATAGACTCTTAGAGGAAAGTTAGCTACAAAGGGCATCTTATTTTCCAACTGGTTTTTATTATATAATCAGAGATGTATTGGCACAAAATACAAAGAAATGGCATCTTTCCTAAGGAAAGAGGTAAGACCTTACTTGTCTTCTTGACACTGCAGCACGCTGGTAGCATTATGTCAGAAGGGTGTTGTAATCTAAAATATACATTTTGCCTTTTCCCCCCTCATTTTTATTCATTCTTTAGAGCTTTTTTAATTCTAAATCTCTACAATGAAATTGGCTCTCCTCAACAGGAATTTCTATAGCCTCTGAAGTATAAGGTTCCCCCCCCCAACTTTAACACTGCTCACTTTAAACACAAAGCTTAAATTTCCTTCTCACATTTTTTTAATGCACATTTCTTAGAATTTCAGTTGCTATATCTTTTGCCATACCCATACTTGACTGAAGTAAAGATTTCTTATTTTTCACGCTTTAGGAACTGTAAAATAAAATTTGAAGAGATGACAGGGAGAATAGTGAGTCATCATGGCTTCTACCTACCATTTTTTCATCAGTCAAGTATAAGATGTATAGCTCACATGCCTACATTAAGATGTAGTCCAAATATACATGGTCTTGGTTGACTTAAACTAAAATGTCCCAAGCTCCTCAAGCCATAGAATGTTTTTGATAATTTAAGAAAGTGATACCATTAATAACTAAAGATGCCGAAGATACTTTTTCAGTGAACATCTCAACCTCATTTTCTTAGTTCCCAAAGCATATATATCTCTTTTCACACTTACCACACAACCACTAAAAAAGTCATTTGTGAAGAAAGATTGTATAGGATCTTTTTGGTAGTTGAATAAATATGCAGATTTGTGCAGAAATTTCTAGGAAAGTGGACATCTAGAGATTTAGTGGTAAAGGGTGGAGTCTCTGAAGTAAAATAACAAATATATTAAGGATTATATGTGTTACAAAATCAAGGTTTCTCTGAGTAGTATAACAGTCTTACAAAAAAAAAACAAACAAAACAAAAACAAAAACCAAAAAACATGATCATTCCACTATAGACAATTTGGGATGTAGGGTATAATGGCATACAAGCAAGAATCAGAAAATATGATACAACTAGAATGACAAAATCATATAGTCCAAAAAAGTTCAACTCAAAGACTATTTCGAATCACTAAGTTTACTAATAAGCAATGATTGTTTCCAACATGAGAACTGCATTCATGTGGATGTTCACATATATTCCATTATATACTTGAAGACTGTATTAATACATAATATATCCCATAGGATTCTGTGATCAGTAAAAAGTGCTTAATTGCATTTTTTTCCACAAATTATTAAATGGAATTGTCTATATGTCAGCACTTAAAAATTGTTACAAATTTATTTTATAAGTGATTAAAGAAGACTTTATTCTGTTCTGTATTTTAAATTACAAAAGCCCCTTTTATAATTTAATAAATAAGAAATTTACTTAAAAGGGCTATCTATCCCACTCCTAATATAAATATTAGGTTTCATTTCATAAGTATGTCAATTAAAGCCTGAATATTTCTACTTTCATGTCCTGGCAATTTATACATGAAGACAGAAATACATTTCAGTAGGGTAACTGGGTGACGGCATTAAGGAAGGCACATGATGAAATGACCACTAGGTATTAGAGTATATGTTGGCAAATTGAATTTGAATTTAAAAAAAAAGATACACTTCAGCCTATGAAAGTCTAATTGTTGTAGTATACATGATGATATAATAGATTTCAAATTTTATATGAAAGAATAATTGAGCTTAATTTGTTATTAACTTAGTTTTAAGTTTTATTTACTCCTTTTGCTACATTGAAATTAAATGCTGGGCATCAAATGATGAGATTTTAACTCCTAAAACTCAGACTTGAGAATTAAATGTTAAATAGCCTGCACAGTCAAATATGAAAAAGGAAACTGACTTTGAGCTTTTAGAAATGGAAAATTTATTGAGTAAACAGAACCTCTTTTTGTCCTACCAAAGAATATGAAGTATTCCAGACTAAGGACACACCAAACTCCTTGATTTGCAGTGATAAACATGCCAAATGTTGCCATTTGTCTTGAGTAATTTATATTAGAGTTCATGGGAACCAAGCATCTGAAAACCAACATTTGTCATTTTATTCAAATGTCTGGCAAATTTTCATTATACCTAATCTTCAAGCTGTTAGGTTATAAGATTTTTTTTTCTTCTCAGTTTACTAGTTAGATAAATGAAAGAGGATCACTTCTACTGGAAATTTAACTGAGAATTATTTGGCTTCCTGATATTACTGAATAGCAGCTTGCAAAAAGTTAATGCTCCTCTAAAACCCATAGTAGTGGGAAATTATACCTATAAATTCAGTATAGAAATACTAGAAAATGAATGAGTCTCTTTTTAAGAAGCTATATATATATATGTGCAACATAATGCAAGAAGAGAAAATAAACATCTATTCAATGATAATTTACATTTTATCTTCAGGTGATTTACTATTCATATTTATGGTATATGAACCTTAATTTTGAAGGCTAAGTATAAACATGAAATATACTTTTTCAATATAAATTGCCCCAAATGATTATCACTAAAGGACATGAATCTGTATCAGGTTTTCAATGTCAGAGCACTTTCAAAATTGACTTTATTTCAGTTGAGTGAATTCTGTCAGAGGATCATCATCACCAAAACCATCATACCTTGAGAAGGAAATTAAAAATGGTAGACTGGTCATTACTTTTTTTTTTTTTTCTAAAATAGATTAACCATAACACTACTATACTCCATGAAGGGTCAGGGCTAATTTCTACAGCATGGGTTATGTAATGGTTTTTCTTGACAGCCATTGAAGAATTAAATCTCTAGACTCCATTTCAGAAATATTGTGGTATAGAATCAGAAGGTAGGTCCCAGGGATTTATTTATGCTTTTAAAATCACAATTGAACTCTGGACAATTGTATTGACCTCCACAATTCTATATTCTTTTTTCTAGAATTGCTGCTGAGTCTTTTATATGAGATTTAATTGTAGCTTCTCAGTCCTTTGACCTTTATTTCCTGCATGAACATAAGCCAAATGTCAGTTGAGGTGCTCCTTGTTGCCTGACATCTTAGTGAAATTGCATATAAACCCATAATCAAGGGTCTATAGAATTTCAACATCCTTCAAAGATGTTTACTAAGTCTTAAAGGTCTTAAAGTTTCTAAGCTTCTCATTACCCTGGTCTAGTATATTTCAGTGGTTGTCCCTGTCTTATTAATTCTTCCTCATCTTCCACATGATTAAACCATCTCCACCCCTCACACTTTTACTACCATCAAGCATGTCAATTACACAGGCAAATGTGAATTTAACATCATGTTCTGAGAGGCTTGAGACTCTGGAAATTGATCACATTTGATGCATCTCAACTTCTACCTTTTGTTTACTTCCTTTCTCTCTCCTTACTATAACTGTTAACCACATGCCTTTGATAATCTCCTATAGCTTTGATACATTAAAATACCACATCTTGAAAAGAAAGGAGAGGATAGTAAATTTTACCTGCTGAAACAACTACTTTTAAAAATGTGTTTCATGATATGTATCTCTTCCTGAGAAATCCTTATTCTTGGCTATTAAGATGGTTACATTTTATTGTGGTTATTTGCAAGTTAAACCACCATTACTAGGATTTTTCCTATTACAGTAAACATACAGTACTCAGAGAAAATCAAAGGCTCCTTAACAATTAGGGAAAAATATAAAAGCTAAATTTTAATTGTCTATATTATTTTAGGCTATATTGTTATTATCTTGAATGAAAACATTCAAATCTTTATAGAAAGAAACCCATTGTATTTTTGAATGACTCCAGCTGTTATTAATTCATTCAACAAGGGTTTCAAAATACTGAGTATGTGCCAAGTACTATTTTAGGCTCTAAAGATGTGACAACAACAAAAAAGAGACAGAGAGAAAGAGAGAGACAAAAATGTGGAGAAGAGAGACAAAGAGCAAAATAACAAACTATATATTGTATTTCATGGGAAAAAATACAAGAGAGAAAAATTAAAAATTGCAAAGCCATAGGAAGAGATTAAATTAGAAGAGGGATGATGGGATGCCTGGGTGGCTCAGCGGTTGAGCCTCTGCCTTCAGCCAAGGGTGTGATCCTGAAGTCCTGAGATGGAGTCCCATGTCTTGCTCCCTGCATGGAGCCTGCTTTTCTCCCTGCCTATGTCTCTGTTCCTCTCTCTCTCTGTGTCTCAAATGAATAAATAAATAAAATCTTAAAAAAAAGGAAAAGAAAAGAAAAGAAGAAAAAAGAAAAGAAAAGAAAAGAAAAGAAAAGAAGAAAAGAAAAGAAAAGAAAGAAAAGAAAAAAAAGAAAAGAAAAGAAAAGAAAAGAAAAGAAAAGAAAAGAAAAGAAAAGAAAAGAAAAGGGATGAAGTTTTAAGTAGAGTGGTCAAGAAAAGCCTCAGCAGATGCTAGGACAAGAGAATAGTTACCTACTCCTACCACAGGCCTAGAAGTAATGGAAATCTACTCTGGGGGAGGAAGAGGGTTATGGAGAAATACTTCCTCCATGATGCATGCAAGCATGAGTTAGGGACAAATGGGGCTAGGCAGGGCTAAGTAGGAAGCCATGGAAACAGGCTCACAAAAATCCCAGAAATGCTGAGGTGTAAGGAAACCAGAGATAAGGGAATAAGCCAGACCACCCTATCCTAACATGGGCGGGGAGGGTGTCTTGTTATAACAGCTAATTGTAATCAACAAAAAATCATCAGACTCTAAAAAGGAAGTAGGCCATTAAAGATGTTATTACTAGTCCTTACTCAGTGGCGATATCAATGGATATGTTAAAAGGATTTAGGTTCCCTGATTAGGCTGTCAATAAAAGACCAACCTTGTAAGCCCTCAGTGGCAACCCTGTCTGGACCCCTCTCACTCCTGGGCGCTTTCTCTATATCTTTACTTAATAAACTTCTATTCCTTTATTCACTGTCCTGTGTCTGAGAGATTCATTCTTCATCTCTGTGAGATAATAACCAAGCTCTTCCATATCAGCAGAAATAGCTAAAATCTGAGGATTAGGTACAAAAACTAAGAAAAGTTATTTGATATCTCAAGTATCATCCTAAATACAAGGCAATAGCCTGTCACTACTAGAAGAATATGAAAACTGTGATACTTTGAAGGTAAAAATATTGGCAAGAAAACACAAATTCAGCTCGACTACTTACAAGATTAACACAGTGCTAAGTGACAAAAGAAGCTTATTTATTTCCAGACATAAATATTCTTGATTTGAGCGCCTACTATTCCTCCTACAATGTTGACTTTAATTAAGCACCAAACAAGCAAACAAATGCACAAAAAGCAAGAAAACCCAAGAAGTGCACTGAACCAGACTCAGACAATCCAAATTTTTGTACTATAAAACAGAAAATTTAAAATAATTATGATTGTATGTTTAAAACTTTAATAGGAAAGGTTGACAACATGTACAGAAAGTTGGGGGAGATCCATTAGAAGGAATGAATGTATAAGAAAGAACTAAGTAAAAAATTCTAAAAATGCATATAGCTAATGAAAAATCCCTTCAGTGCACTCATCAGTAGACTTAACAGACATGAGGAAAAAATTGGTAGACTTGGAGATAGGTCAATAAATTTTTTTTTAATTTTTTTAAATTTATTTATGATAGTCACATAGAGAGAGAAAGAGAGAGGCAGAGACACAGGCAGAGGGAGACGCAGGCTCCATGCACTGGGAGCCCTATGTGGGACTTGATCCCGGGTCTCCAGGGTCGCGCCCTGGGCCAAAGACAGGCGCCAAACCACTGCGCCACCCAGGGATCCTGATAGGTCAATAAAATTTGATGAAAACTAAAACACAGAGAAAAAACAGTGACAAAAAAAAAAAAATCAAATATATACTACCACAGCAAAAACAGACCAGACCATCCATAACTATGAGTTAGGGACAAATGGGGCTCAGCAGGGCTAGGTAGGGGGCCATGGAAGCAGGCTCACAAAAATCTGCAAAATGCTGAGATGTAAGGAAACCAGAGATAAAGGAACAAGCCAGAGCACCCTGCCCTACATGTGGGTAGGGAGGGTGTCTTTTTATGACAGTCATCTGTAACCAACAAAGAAGTAAGACATTAGTCCTTACTCAATGGTGATGTCAATGGGTAATGTTAAAAACGGTTTAGGTTTCCTAAATAGGCTCTCAATAAAAGACCAACCCTACAAGCCCTCAGTAGCAACCCTGTTGGGACCCCTCTCACTTCAGAGAGCTTTCTCTGTTTCCTTGCTTAATAGATATCTATTGCTTTATTTACTCTCCTGTGTCTACGAGATTCATTCTTCAACTCCATCAGACAAGAACCAAGCTCTCCCATATCAACTATGGGAAAATTTCAAGCATTCTACATATGTGTCATTGGCATCCAATAACCAGAAAAGAGACCAAAAAGCCAGAAGTAACATTGAAATAGAGAATGGTGAGATTTCGCAATAAATAAATAAATAAATAAATAAATAAATAAATAAATAAATAAATAAATAAGACATGGAAGCATAAATTCAAGAAGCTAAGGATAACATAAGCCAGATGAATATTCCCCTCAAAAAAACCCACAGAACTATAAATAGACATTACAGACAAACTTCTGAAAACCAGAGGTAAAGAGAAACAAATTTAAGGCAAGAGAAAAAGAGAAAAAGTCATGTACAAAAAAACAAGGGTAAGAATTACACTAGACTTATTGTCAGAGACTGCACAAGTCTTAAGATAATGGTATGGCATCTTTAAAGTACTGAACACAAGGAAAAACTGTCAACCCAGAATAATATACTTAGCAAAAATATATTTGAAAAATGAAGGCCAAAAAAAAAAAAAAAAGCATTTTCAGACTATAATGAATCTGAGAATTCATAGCCAGCATTCTTAAACCACAAGAACTTTTAAACAGATTCTTTTCAGAAAGAAGGATTATGACACCAGACACAAATCTGAATATACACAGAAATGGAATGCTCTGGAAATGAAAGAAACAGGCATTGTATTCTTGTTTTTATTCACTCTTAATAATAATTAATTAGTTTTCTAAAGTAAAGTGGTAATGATATATTAAATGGGGCTTATAACATGTAAAAGTAATATGTATGGCAACAATAACACAAATGTTTGGAAGGAGGAAATAAAAGGTATGATTCTAAGATAAAATTTGTTTGAGTGATATTTTCTCTGTTACTACTACTGTTGCTACTTTGACATGTACCTAATTTTGAAGGAAAAAAAAAAGTGACACTATTAGTTAAAATAATAGACTCTACCAAAGGAATTGAAAAACCTTTGAAGCTTAGTGACTTTGTAATATAAGGTTTAATTTTTGTCAGATGAGAATTAGGTAGCTCTTCATGGGTGCTTGTCTTTCATGCTATGACTCAGTGACCCATGTTTTTTCCACCTTGTGGTTCTCTCATCTCATCATATGGTTAGAAAAGCAATTTTCTTTTCCTGTCTTCAAAAGTGATTAGTAACAATATAAGGGTAAATGAAATTGCATATAATATTACAAAAGAAAAATTCAAACAATTTTCATCTACTGTTTTTTTTTTTTACGGGAATGTATTTTATATACATATTCATGATATTCCAGGTCGTTTCTTTTGCTTCATGTTCTTAAAACATAGATGTTCTTTAGACATTTTCTTCTAGACAATCACAGATGTCTAGACATCACAGATGATTCTACATGTTTTTGTGTATGTGTATATTTTACAAATTTTATTTCTGAAAACCAGATGTGATCAACTTGTACCATCATTATCTGCATTTATTCACTATTAATCAAAAGCTGAGCAGGTTATACTGATATATAAGGTTACAAAATTGCAAAAATATCTAAGAAGTTAATTCTGTGGGGTTTACTGCTTTGGAAATTGTTTAGCTGATGGGGAAAGTTGGTTTAATTCTAAAGTTTGCAGGTGATTTTGGATAATTATGCTAAATTTCAACTTTTTAAAAAAGGGAAATACTTCCTTTGGTCATGTAGAAATTAGAAAAAAATGGAGAGAAAAGTAAGAACAGTTTATTGTCAAAGTTGGATAACTTCAAATGAAGAATGTCTCAACAGATGACTGTTAATAGACTTAATAAAAATAAGGTAATTATAATTAAGCATCACAGAATAAATTTACTTATATTTTTCTATCATTGATAGTTTTTAATCCATTCTAGTGTCTTAAAAGATTTGTTATTTCCTCTATCACAGTGTAAAAAGAAATTCCTAGGCCTTTAGAAGAAACTCGAAACTTAATGACAGTGTCCTAATTTAAAGATCGCTTTCTGTGGAATTCTCATTTACCACCATGTGGATGTCTGGCAGAACAAGTAATGTTCATGAATTTATAATAACAGGGTAAAAGTCAGAAATCATTTTAATGGCAAAAAATGTGTTTCACAGTCAGAAAATCATCCTTTATCAAGCATAGTACAATTTATAGTAATTTGACAATTAATATATCTTTTGATGTAGATTTCTTCACTAATTGTACAGTTACATTTTTTGAGTGTCAGGAAAACCTAACACTACAGTTTTTTCTGACAGACATTAAGATTTTTTTTCCTGTTCCATGAATGAATTTGAAGAGGAAAAAAATGCATTTATATCAAGCTCCTTTAAAAATATATTAATGGTAATTATTTTATGGTATTTATTGATGGTCACCATGACTATATGAGAGAAATTATTGCTTTAACCTTCATTATTTCGTGCTCATTAACCACTCTCAGTGCATAGATAAAGCATCATGTGGCAATGTAGTGAAAGATGGCTCTCTATAATATGATGCTGTGATGGTAAATTACATGAGTTAGAGTGAGAGTTAGTTTGTATATGAAATGAGCTAAAATATATGACTATCATGTTCCTAGCTCTTGAATTTTAAGTATCATTTAAAAATAAGTCTTTAATTTATCTATTTCAATTGTCAGTGTGGGAGGGTATGTCATGGTTCCATTTTATCAATGAGACAAAGGCTCAAACAGGTCAAATGATACAAGGGTGCTTACTTAGTGAAATATAATTTCTGCAACAATCTAAAGACACTCTTCTCAACATTGAGATTCAGAGTGACTTTCTCTCTTGATACAAATTCCCCAAATTTATGTTGCATTGAGTAGTTTCTAGAATAGGACATTCAGTTAAATTTGAATTTCAGATTAATGAGTAATTATTTTTTAAAATATTTTGTTTATTTATTCATGAGAGACACAGAGAAAGAGAGGCAGAGACACAGGCAGAGGGAGAAGCAGGGAGCCTGATGTGAGACTCGATCCTGGAACTCCAGGATTATGCTCTGTGCCGAAGGCAGGCGCTAAACCGCTGAGACACCCAGAGATCCCCAATGAGCAATTATTTTTTAAAGTGTGTTATGAATAGGGCATAAGACATATTTATGCTATTTGAAAAAATATATATGCATACACACATTTATGCTTTTTTATATATTCATTGTTTATCTCAAATGAAAATTTAATTGAGCTATCTATATTTTATTTTTTTGGCTGATTTTGGTTAAATCTGGAAACTTTAATTGGGTGGGAAAACAAAAACTGAACGTTTATAACTTTTCAAGAGGAAACAAGCTTTAAAGGTCAACTGCAAGATATAAAATAAAAACAGTTCTAAGATCTACTGTAGATATCTGAAATACCCAAAGCACTTTAAACCTGATTAAGAACCAATAAAATAAATAAAAAAGCAAATGAAGCCAATTCCATCAAATGGTGACCTACAAAATCAATGGTCCATTTTTTACTTTATTGATTTTCACTTTTATCCAAATAATATTAGTTCATTTGTGTTTTTTTTTTTTTTATCATTTTGCTCAGCAGCAACTCAATCTTTTGCTAAGCATTAGATATGCTATACTCAACTTGCTGCCCTATGGCACTCTGTAGACTCAGAGCTGGACATGGTTGTAGCTGGTTTAAATGTCATCAGTGGAGGAGAGGTGCAGATATATGCAGATTTATGGACATAAGTTTAAGAGCTAAGCTTTGAAATCTGATATCAAGGGTTCAAATTTTGACTCTGCCACTTACTGTATGTTACTTTATCCTTTCTCTAGGATTCTGCATATGTCTACTATGGCTAGTATTATGCCAGTCTTCTAGAATTTTTGTAAAGAACAATGACTTAATGTATGTAAAATACTTAAAAAGGTTGAGATCACATAGTAAACACCTGTATTAGTTATTATTTTATTGTTGTTGACATTATTACTTATTTGGTATTTAAGCTACATTCTCTACAGAGACAAAACAGGCAGGCCAATAGTATAATTAATTTTATAATACAACTAATATAGCCACAGAACTAGTCATTTTATATACTCCAGAAGATATTATATGTAATTAATTATATAAGAGGTAGAAAGCTATGAAAGAATTAAATTTCAATCATTCAATAATTTTTGTAATTTTCTAAAACAATGTTTCCAAATGTTTCAAAATAAGGAGAAGAATGATTTAAGAAATACACAAATGGGATCCCTGGGTGGCGCAGCGGTTTGGTGCCTGCCTTTGGCTCAGGGCGCGATCCTGGAGACCCGGGATCGAATCCCACGTCAGGCTCCCGGTGCATGGAGCCTGCTTCTCCCTCTGCCTGTGTCTCTGCCTCTCTCTCTCTCTCTCTGTATGACTATCAAAAATAAATAAATTAAAACAAAACAAAACAAAAAAAACAAGTAAGAAATACACAAATTGAACCAACTGACCCGTACACTTCAGTGCTGTTTGATCTTTTTTTCTGGATTCTTAGTATTTCACACGAAGATTTCTACACAAGAGGTATGAACTAGTCTTCCAGTACATTTGTCTTCCAATTCAACTAATGTCTTCTTAAAATATATTTTGATCAAGTAGTGGCATGAAAATTAATATATTATGCAGATGATACAAGTATTCCTGCTACAACACACAGAGATAAAACTTGTTTTGCCTAGTTCAGATGTGTGTGATTTTCAGTTACCATGATTTGGTTAAATAACATAAGTCCCCTAACAACTCAATAATTCAAATTTTAATAATTATAGTATATTAACTGTGAGGAGAGACTGCATAAAGTACAAACTTGGCTCCCTGAGTCCACTAATCACTATATAATAACATGCATTTCATGATAAATGACTAATCCTTTACTGCTTTACAAATATGTCAGTGATGGGCCATTGAGCATAAGTTAACTATTCTGTTCCCAAATAGGCTGGAAAGCTGCTAGCATGTTGCCCTTTCATTTCCCATTGATAAACCCCTGTGATGTTTTGTAAAAAATAGAAAATTGAAATATGAAATTGTCCAACAAAGTACAGAAAAAAAAATCCAAATAGCAATTACACTAAGAGGGGAATTTATACAAAACATAAATGAAATTACAGGAGAAAGTGCCAATGTTGGAAATACTGAATTGTCTCCATTTGAAGAGACCCTAAATATACAACCGCAGGAATTAGTGAAGGTAAACTTACCAATGTAATAAAAAAAATTGGTCATGATGATAAGGAGCAAAATGTCCCAGAGGAAGTTGTGCCAGTAAAAGTAATGTATTAAAATAATACTTGGAGTTATTTTACAACACTAAAAGCTCAAAAGATAAAAGGTTGGAAGCTAATCCAAACATGAAAAGGACCATGACAAGTTTTCCAAACAATAGAAATGATGCTTGCTCCATATTAATTATGTTACAAGAAGAAGGCAAGCACCATTCAAACTATTCTTTTTTTTCCATAGAAATAAAACACTTCAATTCTCAGTAAACCAGTGTACACTGGCATTCATCTCACCTTTATTAAATTAAACTGTATACATAAAGATCAGTTTTACTGTGCTTTCACTTCTGTATACACTTTTAATTGACAAGAAGGGTCTTAAATATTTTGATGAAATATTTTTAAAGGTCATGGAGCAATTATAACCTTTCTATTGATTATTAATATTTTTCTGCAATATTCTAATATGTGTGATCATTTCCAAAGCTCCACACTATATGGTTCATAGGGATCCTTTAACCCTTCTGCTTTATCAAATCATGAGGAAAGAGCATTTGAGGAAGACCACTTAACATCTATGAAACTTTTTAACAAGAATTCAAATTAAAATACTGGCAATCCTTATAAAAGTATTAACATATTTTGGAAAATATTTTAAAATAAGAAATATTTCAAGAAATATATGGGAAAATTGAAGGATAATCAATCAAAGCCAGAGCCTTGCATCTAACTTCCCTAAGGGAAGAAAGTGAGATGAATATTACTGTTTTGTATTTCAGCTATTCTAGTGTTCTTTTCTTTCAACTATTGTTTCTTGATGGCCGTAGGTATTAGCTTTTTGGGAATAGTGGTTTATCAATCAAAGCAATTACCACACATTCCTCTACTACTGATTGCATATGGAACAATTCATAACATGGAAATATGTTTTTACAGAAAAATAAACTTACATGCTGTCTTTAGTACACATGGTTAATTATATTGAAGGTTTCATTTATGGTAATGTATGCCTAGTTTTATGTTTTCCAAAGTAAACTATCACACATGGCTTTCTATTAGTAGAATTTTTATTTGGTATTTGACTAGTCTTTGTTTATACCGTATCTGCTATTTGTAGAAAACATATAAGACACAATTTAAGAATAAGAGTAAGGCAAATACATAATAAATAATTTGATTAAGAAATTCTTAAAACTTCTTCACTATCAAAGTTTAGTTCTTGATTCCTTTTTTTACTTTGGCTTTGAGAATTTGACATGCATGTTTTCCACAGAATATAGTCTTTGTTTCATCAAAATCATTGGTGATACAAGATTTCTTAAAAGAACCACTAAAAGAATTAAAGCCAGGTTTGAAACTATGTAGCTATAGTCTACTTTTGGCCCTTGGGAAAGTAAGAAAGTAAATCTACCTGGTTGCCTTCTTCCCCATCTCCCAAATCATTTGTCTCCTTGGGATTGAAAGATTATTCTACTCTTCTACTTTTTTAAAAAAGATTTTATTTATTTATTCATGAGAGACAGAGAGAGAGAGAGAGGGACAGAGACACATGCAGAGGGAGAAGCAGGACCCATGTAGGGAGCCTGATGTGGAACTGGATTCCAGGACCCCAGGGTCATTTCCTGAGCCAAAGGCAGATGCTCAACCACTGAGCCACCCAGGCGTCCCTACTCTTCTCCTTATAGTTTTCTTCTAAACCATTACTCTTTTTATTTTTAGTTTTCAGAGAATGATCATGTTCTCATCTTGCATTTCTTCCATATTTCCTATAAATAAGTTTTCTCGATAGAGAGCTTAAATAATATAATAGAAGAATAATATCATGAATTCAAAATTTGGGACATTTAGCCAACTTGACCCTCAATGATGAGTCTATGATGGTTTTATAACAAGTTTTGAAAAAATGCATATTTTTTATTATTAAGAATATTTTGCTGTATTTGTTGGCTTTATTATATTGAAGCAAAAATACTTGGTGAATATTAAATTTTAGAGTTAAATTTTGCGCCCCTGAGTGGCTCAGTCGTTAAGCATTGAATTCTTGATTTTGGTTCAGGTCATGATATCAGGGCTTGAGATCAAGCCCCTCATCTGGCTCCATACTCAGCAGGCAGTCTGCTTCTCTGTTCTCTCCCTCTGCCTCCCACCTCCCCCACATACTTGGGCATTCTCTCTCTCTCTCTCTCTCTCTCTCAAATAATAAATATATCTTAAAAAATAAAGTTTAGAGCTTTAAAATCATTAAACTCTACAGAAAATTAAAAGTTGCATTGAAATACATTTCAGGGCAAATTAATGGGCATGGAGGGATAGTTCTCTTTAAAGTATTTTGTAATCTTATGCTAAATCCAAATTATTGATGGAGACTTAATATTACTTAAGTAAAAAACTGGTTCAGAGAATTATATTTCAAGCTCTTGTATGCCAGGTAGAATTTCACAAAAACCCTCACTTAATTTTGCTGGATATCATTGTTAAGTCTTCTTCCAAACTCTAGAAGTCAAAACCAATGAAAGTGGAACATTATCTATGTAATGCAGCTTTGGAAGTTCTGATCTTATAAACCCTCTATCTAGTAATTTTTCTGAGCATGGATAAACAATGCAAATAATGCTCAAGAGGTAATGATGATGAACACAGATATTTTAGAACTATTATGGCTGTTTTGGTGCAGAGAAAATGATTATTCTGATAATTTTCAAACTACTGAATGTAAAGGGATTTACTTGTGCTTACAGTATTTTCTCTATTGCTGCAAATGATGAAAAGAATCATAGCAGCCCTCATGACAGAAGAATCAACAAATATATCTGTGGGAGAAAAACTTGAAATCTGAAAAAAATTTTAGGGCATCATGGTCACAATTTTTTTAGAAGGTGAAATGAAATTAAGGAAGTATTTTATGTGCTTTTCTACTAAGTTTTTATAATCTGATGTGTAAAATATATCTCAGTTTAGTTTAGCTACTTTTCAAGTGTTCAAGAGCCACATGTGATTAGGGCCTTCCATATTGGGCAAAACAGTTTTAGGGTTTTATTCTCTTCTCAGTATAAATAAATATAGAGAGAATCTCCTTTTTGGTGTATATGGAGAAAAGGTCATACTTTTTTCTCACTTCCCCAATTTCTTTATGTCCCTAACCAACACAATATGTAATGCTTATTTTGGCATTTGGCTATGCATTAGTCATAAGTCTGCATGACGCAAATATTTATCCTTCATAGTAGCAATGGTAGAGCAATTCTATTGTGAAATATGTCTCCATGCACTTTGAGAAATTTCTTTGAATTGTGATCCATGCAAATGCCTTGTTTTCAAGAAATTTCCAAAAATTAGGTGACTTAAATACAAAGGATTACATTTGAATTCCATCTTGCTTTCATTAAAATGTATCAGTTTTAGACACAAATAGATATGTGTTTGAATCCCAGCAATGACAATTATATGACCTTGAGTCTGTCACTCAGTTTTTTTCTGGGTCTCAGTTTTATGATTTATAAAATTTGGTAAAAAGTTGTATTAAATAATTTGTCCAAAGTCATTCACTGGTAGTAATCTCTTAAGATGATCGTTGAACCTGTAAAGAGAAATCTGGTTCATATAAGTAGTTTAAAAATGAATTAATTATCTAAATAAACGTTTTATCATATATCATCTGTTAGAACATAGTGTAGTGGTAAATGACCAGTAAAATGTTATATATTTTCAGTCAAGGTTGATGACAGGGGAATTAGGTATATTCAGAAATACATCACAGCAAATGTGGTATTTGTGTCTTAGGAGAAAGTAGTGAATATAGTGTGTCATCCAAATCACAGAAAATTTTTAATAAATGCACTAGGACAGGAAATCATATGATGTCTTTAGGGGAAAAAATGAACTTTTAGGCAGCAGGGTTACCACTTTATAGAAAGGAAGAAAAGCCATATTGTGGTTATAAATGACAGATTACCTATTTTAGATCATGACAAGCCACTAATAATGAAAGAGGTCTTTAGGGAAGAAATCCTAGAAGCTATGACCACATTAGTTCTAAAATACCTGCTTTTGTGTTTGTCTTGCATTTCTAAGTCGAACATGATTGTTATTTCAAGTATTCATAGGTTAGAGCATCAAATTTCTATCTCTGTTAAGATCAGGGTTTAAAATCAGCTCTGGAATTACCAAAACTAAATGTTTTATGCATAGTAGCTCTAGCAATAATATTGTGAAATAGATATTATTATTCCTTTTAATATATAAGGAAAACGAGGCATGGAAAGGTTTACAAATTCTCTCAAATTTACATACTTCATTTATGATAAAGCTAGGAGGCTGACCAGTCAATTTGATGGCAGAGCTACTTTATCCCATCCTATCTTATTAGGTGTACCCCTGTTTTGTATACTTGTTATGTTGATACTTTCTTTGTAACTCATCTGCTTCTGTTCCTGCCTCATTCTTAATAACTGCTAACACACTAATTAAAAAGAAAACAGTATGACTCAAGGGACTATCCTGTTTGACTCATTATTCAGTTATAAAAGAAAGAGAAATGTGATCTTTCTCATCTCTCTAGGAAATTAACTATTTCAAAAAGAACATCCCACATTTGCCTAACTCCTGCAGAATGTTTATGTGATTATTATTTATTCTATACTTGCTTAATACTCTCCCCCTTTTTTAAGAAACAGCATTTTTTTTCCAATAAGGACAGGACTTTCAATGATCTAATCTTAAGTTATTTCTTCTATCTGTTATATTCTTATATTCAGATTTTGAAATATAGCATAATCCTCTATCTGCATTTTTAAATACAATGATATTAAAATAGTAGACTTGTACACATTGTGTAGAATATTACATCTTGGCTCTTTTTAAAAGGATCTGTTTGTGCAGACTAGTTGACAAAAAATAAGTGTGATATGAGTAAAAAAATAAGATATTTATAATTCTAATAAATGATTACATTTTTCTCTTCAGACTCCAAAGGGAAAGGAAAAGAAAATTTTGGGTGTTTATTTTGGTGAAATTGTCAACTGCATTTGTTGTTTTATAGGATGCATTCATCATAGATTTACATTTTATATATAGTCATATAGTGATGTATATGTGCATAAATTGTGGATGAAAATAAAATAAAAATCATTATCTTACTCAGCATAATTCAAAGTATGAGTCATGGTTTTTCATTCTGAAACTCATTCTCCTCCTCTGTTTCCTAGTTAATTCAAAATCCTCCTCCCAGCTTCAGCTTAAACATATAGAATTATTGTATCACTATATTCCTGTATCCTTCAGCCTGTATCCTACGTGGTTTGCTTTTTTTTTAAGACTTTATTTATTCATTTATTTGAGAGAGAGAGAGAGAAAGAGAGAGCAAGAGGGAGAGGGGGAAGCAGACTCCTTGCTGAGCAGAGTCTGATGTGGGGCTTGATCCCAGGACCTTGAGATCACACCTGAGCTGCAGGCAGATGCTTAACCAGCAGCATCCAGGTGCCCCTCCTACAGGGTTTCCTGAACTCTTCATGGACTTTCATGGCTTTGCACTAATTTTTTTGTGCTGTTTTCTTAGCTCTGAATTTTACATTCCTTAATCCAATATGTCTGTATTCTCTGTTCCCTTCAGGGAATCCGTCAGAAGATTCTGCCTCCTGATACCTTTCCTTACAATTTTATATAGCAATCAACTCTTTCTCTTTTGCATTTAGCAGATCTACATTGGTTTATTTAAACACTCTTAACATTTTCTAACTTGTATCTCATAATTTATTATATCTACCTCTTCTCTCCCCTTCTATAGTTTAAGATGCCTCAGGAAGTTCAGTGTGCAGCATAAAACTCTATTAATTGATTAAATATTTGAATTCATTCTTCCAAACTAGAATCTAAGTCGGAGTAAATTAGACAGCTTTAGAGATTGCATTGGCTTTGTTTTGCCTTGTTTTTTTTTTTTTAATTTTGTTTTTATTTATTTATTTATTTTATTTATTTTTTATTTATTTTTTATTTTTTTATGATAGTCACACAGAGAGAGAGAGAGAGCCTGAGACAGAGGCAGAAGGAGAAGCAGGCTCCATGAACCGGGAGCCCAACGTGGGATTCGATCCCGGGTCTCCAGGATCGCGCCCTGGGCCAAAGACAGGCGCCAAACCGCTGCGCCACCCAGGGATCCCTGTTTTTTTTTTTTTGAAATAAAATTTACTATATCATCTCTAAATAGCTTTCATACCACAAAAAATAATAAATATTCAGGCCAGGTGAGATTTGGTTCTGAATAATGGCATATTTATCAGCATATTTCTGTTATATTTTATGTTACATATTCAGCCAGTCACTAATTAATGAGACTATATTTGAAAGGATTCTTGTGGAATCTACCCAGTCATATTTTTAGTACGTCTTCAATATTTTAATTTTTTTGTAAAGTTGAAACCTCTAATTAGACCAGCACCTGTTACTCTTATGCTAAAAAAAAAAAAAAAAACTTTAAAGAGTAACAAAGTGGCTGAAACGGTAGTAACTTATAAAATGGAAAAGAACTGGCAATTTGGAAACGCAAAATATCAAACAATAAAGTAAATATAATGCATAAAAGAGAACAATTCAGTGAGGACTATGGAAAATATTGGCTTTTGAATTTAAACACAAATAGATGAATAAAACTCCTTTATCATGCTTTAAAAATATATATTTCATAATATCCGATATAAGCTTGAGCCTCTACTTACCTAAAAATCTAAAAAAAAAAAAAAAAGAATGCAACAGCTCTACTATATATTTTTTTCTTCCTTTTCTGAAACAGCATATAAAATTCTACCACCTGACAAGGAATATAAAGAAGTTCTCAGCTTCCAGTCAGATATCCTGTCTTGGAGCAAGGACCAAGGAAAAGATAATTCTCCTTCACTATGTCCTGGTGCTGTCCTTCAAAAGTATAGCACAAAGCCTGGACCTCAGTAGGGGTAGGCAGCATCTGCTTATATTTTTCTTGAATGCTGTAAGGTGGCAATAAAACACAATGGAATATCTGTTTTTTTTTTTTTTACAAGTATTGCATCTAATTGAAAATATACATATGCACAATTGTAAGAAAAAAAAAAAAACAGAGGAATTCATTATACTCTTTACCCAGTTTCCCCAAATAGTAACATCTTGTGAAACTGAATAATATGAGAGTCACAACCAGGAAACAGACATTGATATAATTCACCACCTTATTCAGATTTCATCAGTTTTATGTGCACATATGTGTGTGTGTGTTTAGTTCATGCAAGTTTAACACAAGTGTAGACTCCACCCACCATTATCATAGTCAAGATACAGGACAGTTTGATCACAAGATCCTTGTGCTATCCTTCCATAGCCTCCCTCCTTCCTTTGCTACTTTCCTAACCCCTGGGAACCAGGAATCTTTTTTCTACCTCCATAATTTTGTCCTTTCAAGAATGTTAAATAAAAAAAAAAAAAGAATGTTAAATAAGTGTAACCTTCTGAGATTAGCTTTTTTCAATCATTTTAAACCACCTGACATCTATCCAGTTGTTAAATGCATCAGTAGCTTATTCTTTTTTTATTTTTGAGTAATATTTAATGGCATGGATGTGCCATAGTTTAATTATTTTCCTGTAGAAATACATTTGGGCTGTTTCCAGTTTTTGGTTATGATTAATAAAAGCTGCTATAAACATTCTTGTTCAGTTTTTGTGTGATCATTAAGTTTTCATTTCTCTGGGATAAGTGTTCAAGACTATAACTGTTGAGGTAGAGGTCAGTGATTCATCAGTCTTATATAACACCCAGTGCTCATTACATCACATGCCTTCCTTAGTGTCTATCACCTAGTTACGCCATCTGCCACCTACCTCCTTTCCAGTGACCCTCAGTTTATCTCCTATAATTAAGAGTCTCTTATGGTTTGTCTACCTCTGAAATCAATAATCCATTATATGTTAGTATATTGAATTTAAATAAAATTTAAAAAATGAAAAGAGAACAGTGGAAAACAAACAATAAAAGACTATAATTGTTGGATCATATGGTAAGCCCATGTTCAGTTTGTTGTATAAGAAACCGCCAATCTTTTCCGGAGTCTGTGCCATTTTGCATTCCTGCATTCCTGTATTTCTGCTAGTAAGATATGAATGATTTGGTTTCTTTGCATTCTTGACAATATTTTCCAAATGTTATCACTATTCTCAGAATGTTAGTCTTTCTGATGGGAGATTAGTGATATCATATATTTTTAATCTGCTTTTTCACAATGGCTAATGATGTTGAGCACCTTTTCACCTGTTTATGTCTTTTACCCATTTTATATATATTTTTAATTTATATTTTTTTACATATTCTATGTATAAGTCCATTGTTGTATATGTGGCTTACAAGTTTTCTTCCACAGTCTATGACATGAGACAGCAGGATTTAAACACTTTGTGTGGCTTATATGATAGCTTCCCACAACAGTTGAGCGATATGTAACAAGAAAAGAAGAAAGAGACTCTAAAAACCTTAGCTGTCTACATGCACATTTACTATCCCTATCCTGGACATCAGACAGTGCAGACTTATGTGCATATGCACTGCTTTCTATTCTCATCTCTCCAAATCTGTTTAGTTAGAACAACACATACAAATCACTCTTGTAATAATTATACAGGATAATAGATTTGACACACCTAGTATTAATCTGGTATTAATCACATATTCTTGTACTTTGGAAATTTATCTAAAATTTTGTCAAATTAAGTATTTTAATAAAAAATACATTAAGCCACTAATCCATATGTTCCAGATGTAAACAATTCAAAATAATTTATACTATACTTAATCTTAGCCAAAAGAAGAGGGCAGCCCCGTGGCTCAGAGGTTTAGCGCCGCCTCGAGCCCAGGGTGTGATCCTGGAGACCCGGGATCGAGTTCCACATCCGGCTCCCTGCATGGAGTCCGCTTCTCCCTCTGACTGTGTCTCTGCCTCTCTCTCTCTCTCTCTGTCCCATTCTGTGTGTCTCTCATGAATAAATAAATAAAGATCTTAAAAAGAAAAGGGCCAAGAAGAGATAAAAAACCAAGATAATTTTTAGGTGATTAAGCTTATCCAGACTTATAAAATATATGTAAATACTGCCATTGAATGTTGGTGCTCATTTATTATATGCTTTTGGTATACTTCTGCTTGTTTTTATAATAGAAGAATAGTTGGGCTAAATTATAAATACTTAAAATTCATTTTGAAGATTTGATTTGTGTGTGTGATTGAGCAACGCAGCAAAATAAATCGCATCATCTTATCCCTTCCTTCTCAGCTTCAGTCAAAATTATTCCTAAACTTGAAATTGAGTTGATTGATGGCTTAATGTTAACTTTTTCAGAGTTGTTCAGTTATGCTGCTCTTAAAAAGAGGGAGACCCCACCACACGCAGTGTATGACAGGTTCCTAAAGTTGGGCTCTGGTAGATAGAAAGGATGTAAAACAAATGCCCCCATAGACAGCCTAACAATTAATATGCTTTTAAATATTTGCTTCAACCTTGATTTAAGGAATCTGGTTATATATGCATTCAGCATCGATTGATGACCATGTATGCTATACAGTGATGACCTATACATTATCTCTCTGGACATACAGTCGTCTTTCACAGGCAAAACTAATTATTAAAATGGTCATTTAGAGTGAATGGATAAAGTGAGAGCAGTGTTTGCTAAACACCACTTGCTTTTTATTCTCCATGTTTTTTTTTTTCCTACTAAATAGCAGATATTATTTGCCTCAAATGCTACCTTTTGCTGGCATAAAAGAAGTCACAAACTTTAAACTGGAAAGCCGCACTAAGATTGGTGTTAAAAGGCCTCTGACTTTTTTGTTACTCCTCCTCCAGTCTTCATAGTTGCCTCCTTCAGGTCAAGTACCTACCCATTAGTTCACCCTGTGTAGCAGGGTAGGTGATCAAGTCTTGTATCTGAATAGTGTATTTTGAGATGAGCCTTTCAATCCGGTCATATAAATCTCACTTTGTAGCCATGAAGAGAGAAATCATGGTCCCATACAAAGAAAGTCTTGCCTTAGCTTCTGATATAATATTGATGTAATCCTACTCAAAGTTTTCACTCCTTCAATTAAAATGAAAGTCCATTCCTTTTTAACAAATAACCACAGGTGGATTCTTGATCTTTTCTTAAAAGGAGAATACTGTTTTATTTTGCTTTAAAAAAAAAAAAAAAAAAAAACCTTTTTTTTTTCTGTTCTTATATAACAAAAACAATGAGAAATTATAATTATAGTCAGAAGCATTCTTGTTTAGGTTTAAATGTGTAGAAAGTAGGCATTAAGATATAACAAGTGATTGTCTCTTCAATTAGGAATACATAGCACTTCCATTTTTAAGTTATTTATGTCATTAATATTTGAATTTTACAGAAAATTTAAAATTACTTTTTAATTGGATATTCCAGTAAAAGTGATTAAAAAAGGACATAAAATGGATATTTTAGAAGATACTCATGAATTACATAAATTTGGCAGACTCTGAAAAGGACAAATTGGCATGGAAAGTTTCCCGAGAAGACTTAATCCATAGGTCAGTCTTAAAGTACATATATATGCTTTTAAGGGCAGATTCATGTTAGAGGACTTACTCATCTGGAAGATAATTTAAATTATAGGACAAGCATATTATTCCAAAGAGGTGTTTTATTCATTTTAGATTGCAGGATATGGGGTTAATGAAAATGTGCTCTCTTAACAGGTTTACTGGCAGATTAAACACAATATCCTTCACTTTATAATGTTTGGTATAATAGCTACAAACGTAACAGTTGCAAAATATTTTTACAAATATCCCTGTGGTGTTCCTACAGACATCTTGAATAAGGAGAGGATCATAAATCACCTCTATCTGATGATAGGTTAGATTTCCATCATCTTAAGCCCTCTGAAAGACAGTGAAACACATAAGTGTATGAAACATGAACAATGCAAAGGAACCTCTAAACAGAACAGAACAGAACAGAACCTCTAAAATTAAAGCTGGCCATCTACCTCCCATTCTTGGCTGTATTTAGCCTACAAATCTTAAAAAGCTGGGTTATCTGTTTTTCTAGTTTACTGCAGATTAGAAGTTACAGTTAGATTAGAAGCAACAAATTAGACGTGGGAGGTGGTAGTGAGTGGTGTTGGTTGAAGGCATTCTGACAGCATTGAGAAGTTACAGCTGACAGCCTGACATTGAAGAATACAGAAACTCTCAAGCATATGCAGAAATGTGCTGAGTGTTTTAACAGAGAGCAGGAATGAAGATACATAATGATGATGATGAGTCATCAAGAAAACGACTGACTACATTATGTGCTGTGTCCTCTGTTGAGGAAGGAAGTGAAATGTACTTTCTGCCTTTTGGAAGAATTTCTATCAAAAAAAATGTTAAAATAAATCATTGGCACCTGATGGGACAAAGTTTGTTCATCTAGAATATTCACTTGCATAAAATGTGGTTTCATGATAAAAATTCCTTCTAATCTTCCTGCTTCTCCTAGAATTTTCTTATGAAACAAGTTGTGATTATAAAAATATACAGGTCTTAATGCACTAAAAATTTGGATATGAATTCAAGTTCCGTCCCTTAAAGTGTGTGTAACTTTGGGCAAGGAAGTCTTTTTGAGGTTGAGCGTTCACATCTGTAAACTCGTTTTACTTACATCATTAGTTTTCAGTACATGTTGAAAAAGAGTAGGTAAAAGGAAAATCAGATTGACTGATTATGTGATAAAGGAGTTGTTATCTGGTATTCGTGGCAGGTTTCTTCCTTTGGTAGTTAAGAGGATTTGAAATTCTGGAGTAATATTTTTTAAAAGATCAAAGTCTAAGAAGCCTGTAGACTTAAGGAGACTTTTTGAAAGCACTTGCTTGGATATCATGAAATGTAAAAATGGGTTGGATTCTAGGTTAGGGGCCTATCACCTTAAAGTTTCTGGAATACCTTAGGAAATGTGAAAGTGTATAAAGCATCAGAATGACTTAAATGAAACCACAGAAGCCTATAATTAAGAGGCTCTCAGTCTGAACTCCATTTGCACTGTAAGTCTTAAAATGTTGGATTATCTATTTCTTCATTTTATTGCAGATTAGAAGCAACAAACTTCGTGGGAGGAGTTAGAAAGAAGTGGTGGTTAAATGTGTTCTGACAGCATTGAGAAGTTAAAGCTGACAGCTTGGCATTGAGCAGAACAGAAACTGTTTCAGACTCACACCTTACCATTTGGTGGAGATTAAAAAGGATTAGAACATCAAATTTCCCAAAGATATCCCCAATCCATCTCATTCTTTCACCATAACTTCCTACTGAGATTTACCAGTGAGAATACTGAAGTATTCTTTCTGTTGGAGATAGGACAGTGGGTAAGGACTGGCTTTTCCCTCTCCTTCATACAGAAGCAAGTAGAAACTGAAGATATTTGAACAGACCATAGGAAAAAAAAAAAAAAGCTGCAACCCATATGCAAGGGCCAGTCATACCAGCATTGGGTAAGAAAGCTGGAAGACTGGCAAAGTGTTGTGAAATTTGTTTGAAACATTTAACTGTAGACTTTATAAGTAAGAAGGAACAGGCACCTAAGTGATTCTCATTGCATGTGGGAGCTTGTTATCTCTGTTACCATTTATTCTATGTTTCCCAAGGCGGGGGGTGTAGTATTTTTCTTTAAAAAAAAATTAACTAAAAAGGAAGGCAAGTATGAATATCTAAGTGTAAGGAGATGCTAAAGAGAAGATTTACACTCCACATTCTCATCTAACTGGTATCTACTCTCTTCAGTAGAACTCTGCAGTGATGGAAGTGCTTTTCTTTCTTTCTTTTCTTTCTTTCTTTCTTTCTTTCTTTCTTTCTTTCTTTCTTTCTTTCTTTCTTTCTTTCTTCTTTCTTTCTTTCTTTCTTTCTTTCTTTCTTTCTTTCTTTCTTTCTTTCTCTTTCTTTTTCTTTCTTCTTTCTTTCTCTTTCTTTCTTCTTTCTTTCTTTCTTTCTTTCTTCTTTCTTTCTTTCTCTCTTTTTTTTGAAATGCTTTAGTCTCTGTGCTGTCTTTTATTAGCCATTAATCACATGTAACTGCTAAGCATTTCAAATGTGGCTACTGTGATCAAGAAACCAATTTTTAAATTTTATTTTATCTGTTTTTCTAATTTAAGTAGCCAAATAAGGCTTGTGGTTATAGTCTTCAACAATATAGGCCATGATATTATTTTTAAATATCAAAAGAGTTCAAATAAATAGAAAGATTTTAGAATGCAAAACTTGTTTAAAAAGGCTTTTTGTTTTTCTGCTTAGACTTACCCAATGTAAAAAGCTCACAAAAATCTGAGAGGCACTTCATTGCAGCTAAATGTTATAAAAGTGGCATCAAATGCTGCAAAAGTTCTCTGATATGAATTCTGACAGTGAAACTAAATAATATTATCAAGGCAACAGAAGAATCACTGAGGTGTCAAATGTTGATGCTTACTCAAGAGGGATATTCATTAGGGGATTTAGAATGAAATACTTTATTTCTCAGTATAAAGGTAATGTAGAAAATCTTTTAGAGAATAAGTGATCTCAGTAAATTCTGAGTTTAATAATAATCTCTGATATATAGGCAATATAGCTGAGGATATAATGAGATGATAAAAAGTTCCTTTAAGAAATAAAATTATATGATCACATATCCATTAGTCCTCATAGAATAAAATGAGCAGGAAAATTAATGTTTAATTATTTTTAAAGAATGACTTTTTAATGAAGAATGCGACAAGAAAATATTAGATCTAATATTTATAATACACATAAATATGTAAACCTATATACTTGTTTAGTTGTAAAAATTAAATAATTTGGTTATAATTTGCTTTGTTTGTTGACATTAAAATATTATAATCATGATAATTTGAAGATAACTTTATTCATTCAAAGTGAATGCTTTTAGGATACATAAAAACGCATTGTATATGTCATTGAATTCTTAATACATGCATTGATAGTAAGCCAAGAGAGGTTGTGGTTGATACTAATGCTATATTATTTATTAGACTGACTGAAATAGCATTTTTCTTGTTCAGAATATGTTCTCACTCCTATTTGTCTCCTCATTTTCAAAACTGGCTTACTTTATAATTGAGTAGCACATGTCCCACCTATTTTCAAAGAACATACACATGTTTAATCAGGGTAAAATTTATTTTTCAGTGGTAACTCCATTGGATTAGGTTATAGAGTTAACAGCTCAATTAGATTGATGGAGTTTGTTTTGATTTTGTTTGCTCTAATTAATATTAAAATATATTCTTGGCATCTCTTAAGCATATGTAAGGAAGTCAAATCCTCTAATTATAAAAATAATTACAAAAAGTAGAATGAGAAGACATTGATTATACTTACTATCTTATATTTGATTACCATATGTAATTGATATGGTAAAAAATAAGTGACATTTTGAAGAAAGTGTTTTATTTTTTAATCTTCATTTCTGAAAGGAGAACACATTTTAAAAGGCTAAAAACATTTATGAAACTGGACTTTTAATTGATAAGATAGCCAGTGAATATTTCTTCCTTGGGGTTTTTGGTGGATCGTGGTATGTAATGCCCTTGCATGCCATAAAACACATTTCTGTTCTCCATAGGCACAGAAAAAACTTAACTCCTTTTTTGATTTAGGATTTTATTTATTTATTCATGAGTGACAGAGAGAGAAAGAGAAAAAGAGAGAGCGAGAGAGAGAGAGAGAGAGAGAGGCAGAGGGAGAAGCAGGCTCCACACAGGGAGCCTGATGTGGGAGTCACTCCTGGGACTCCAGGATCATGCTCTGGGCCAAAGGCAGATGCTTAACCACTGAGCCACCCAGGCATCCCAGAAAAACTTAATTCCTAAAGTAGCCTTCCTCTTTTTAAGTACTAAATTCTTTAAAAATATATTTTACTGTATTTCCATAGTGTATGATCTCTACTTACCATCCCCTTGTTTTTAGATTTTTAAGCAAAATCATTATTAAAAGAGGAAAAATATTTTTTATTCTAAATACAATCATCTTAATAAAATGAAATATCATGGGAAAATTTCATTTATTGAAGCATGAAAACATATAAAAAGAACAGCTACCTTTTTTTTAAGCTTTCTCCACCAAGAAATGTCTTTAGAATTCTCTGAGTCTTTTTGTATCAAGTATTGAATGATATTGTAGAATGGAATGTAAAAAGATCTTTAGTAGGGCTGGTTGGGAAATGTAAAAACACCTATTGACATTAAATGAGCAATAATTGATTGCCTATATTGCCCACTGATTCCTGATAGGAGCTCTGAATGTGTTAATAAAGAAAACACAGTGTCATTTCACCAAGATTTGGGACTACAGCAATCAAACATTACTCAGCTGGTATCAAATTTATGCCATTGTAAAAATAAAGCCAAAATAGTATTTGGATATGTTAATATAGAATTAGTAAAGATCAATTCCATTTATAGGTAATAATGATTAATCTCAACAAGGAACAGAACTTCTAACATGATTATTTAAGATGTGTATAATTCTGAGGAAGAACAAAGGAAGTACATCTCAGGCTGAGGAAAAGAATGAATCTAGAATTCCAACACAGTCATGGATTTTAATAAAAAATGGAAAACCTAGGGTGAGGGTGTGCATGAGAATTCATAGGAGAAAATTAGTTTGAAAGGTAGATTAGAAGGCCCAATTCAGATGTGTTTACATAAATTGTAGGTAATATAGGATAATAAATATTCTTTTTTCCAACAGAAAAGAATCAATGATTTATACTGTGCTTTAAAAGTTAATTGATTTTGATGGAAAAAAATGGTTGGGAAAGCAAGAACATGCACACAGGCATTTCTGTTCATAGGTATATTATAATAGGCAAGACAAGGTTAGATTCTGGACTCAGTTAATGTCAGTGAGGTTGCAAAAGGAGAAATATTCAGATGACACCCACACATTTAAAATTTTGAGGAAACAAACAAGCAAACAGACAAATGATGAGTCATTGGAAATGCATGAGGCCCTCAATACTACCAATAACAGCAAAAATAAGGGACAATAATTGAGCAGAAGATAGATTAAAAAGTGGGACAGATTGTACTTCCTTGACCTTTTTTAAACTATAATATGCATGAAGTGAGGTAAAATATAGATACTTTCTGCTCTAAATATACACTTTTTATTTGTTAAGGCTTCATTGAGATATAACTGTTATATAAAAAGCTATGTATATTTAAGGTATAAATATATAAAGTTTCATTTTTGGAAAAAATTTAGGATGGACAAGGAGAGCTAAGGGAAGTTTAAGGAAAAAATCAGCTCCACTACCTTTAAATTTCAACTCATCTCTAGATAATGGTAACTATTTAAAATTCTGTTTTTTATCGCCTTAATATTTTATCGTATTGTAGTAGGAAACTAAATATGAAATGTTCATTTTTTGAGATAGATGAATTTGAAGATGAAATCTATAAACAATTGCAATTGTTTTTGTATTGTCTCTAAACAAATTAAGGTATTACATAATTTTTTAAATTCTATGATCACTGTGTGTATGAGTAGTGTCTTATAGTACTTTTATTCTAGATATTCCATTCTTTCTTTGAATAAGGAAAAAAAATACATTAAGTTGGGAAGCTCTAACCAAGGAAATTATAAAATAAATGATCTTGTGTATGTGATTTAGCAATTTTATGTTGTTTTCCACTCCTTGATTTGATAGTTTATTTCTTTTTTGTCTACAATGTCTTTTGATTCAAACTTTACTATTATTCCTTTTCCATTTGCCTAACATTTTATTAAAAGATCTCCTGGAATATCCAAGGTATAAGTTAAATAGTTTTTAAAAATCATTGTTCTTTCTTTCTTCTTCTTCTTCTTCTTCTTCTTCTTCTTCTTCTTCTTCTTTCTTTCTTTCTTCTTCTTCTTCTTCTTTCTTCTTCTTCTTCTTCTTCTTCTTCTTCTTCTTCTTCTTCTTCTTCTTTTTCTTTCTTTTATTTATTTTTTCAGGTGTTAAGTGTCTAGAAAAGCAATCAGTTTTTCTCCTATGGTGAGTTTTATGTGTTTCATTACCCTTATGGGGAGGATTTTCAATTGGTCAATGGCAAATTAGATAAGCAATTTCTATTATTTTTAATGAGCATTGTGGTGTGATTGCATTCATATTGAACAAAAATTTACCCCTTGTGAATGAGAAAAGGCTACAGGGAAAAAAGATGAGATTCATATATTTAATTTTCCTCCTGCAATTGAATAAACATAATAAAACATTTTAAAAGCTTGATTAATCGATGATAAATAAAATTTATAAATTAAAAATAGGGATTTTCCATTTATCAATTATATGGACTGTTCACTCAATTTTAAAGAACTTGTTTTACATTACTATAATAACAGGAAAGAAAAGAAGGCAGTCTATTTCATAGCAAGAGGCTGAGATAGGGCAGATTAAACTATAAAACTCTGTATTTTATAATCTTGACAATAAATTTATTTTCTTAGTGCCTTAAGTCATTCTCCTCGGAACAAATATCTTCTGTTTTGCTTTTGCAAGGAAAATAGATGCCAACTAAAAATAATTATCATTTCAAGAATAATACAAAATCTGATATAGTAATCAAAGTTAAATAGAATTTAATATTTTCAGTTGATTACTTTTCCCTACCACACGAATGATAATCATTAATAATATTATTTATAATATGCTTACCTTATTTTGTTAGTGTTTCTAATATTATAATAATAATCTCAGCAAGCAAAATATTAGTTTCTTTAGGCTTGCATACTATATCTAAATATGATGCTTGGTCTCTCCATATTTAGTTCCTCCCCACCCTCATGGTGTAGCCTTGTGGGCTTCCCACCCTGGGAGCATAATATTTTTACTAGAAATCTTCCCTCATGGGAGACCTTAAACTACATTTTATTCCAGTTATTTAAGACTGATGAAGCTCTACTGAGCTTATTAGGCACTTTTTTCTTGGCTTCTTTGCCTCTTAGGTACTACAGCTTAAAAATCCAAATGTCTCAAGTGAAAGACCAGTGCAGGTGTTCAGGTTCTCCTTGATATTTCTATTTTTGTCTAAAATTTTGACGCCAAAACTTAAGGTGAGCTTGTAGGTATGAGCTTCACATTTTGTCTGGTTAAATTCAAGACATGATTAAAAATATTTCTACTTAGACTCTGGCTCTGACTGGCTTAACAGTGTCCAGCTCAGAGAAGTTAGGACCTGGGAAAGCCTCTTGCAATACGTGGATCTCGGCTCACTGAATAGGCCAGATTTTTTCCACAGAATATTGAGAAATATTCTCTGAGATGCTATCCAATTACTATCATAGACCCTTTCTTTTTTGTTATGTAACTTTTACAGCTTTTCTCGTCACAGATTGATGCTGTAAAAGCTTCTCTATCATAGCCCTGATCCATGGAGTTTTGATGTAAGCAATTAGATGGTGATATTTACTAAGAAGTGACATATTTACACAGAAGCCCATATGAAGTCAGAAATAAATAATTTTATTTGGAGTTTATAAATTTTGAAATGCCTTTTATACAGGGGAGAGTATTAGTGAGGAATTTTATGCATCAATCTAGTTCCTTCTTTAAATTTAATAAAGTGTCCATTGTGTGGACATATTCCCATATAATATATTCTCATGGCAATATACAGTGATAAAAACACATCAGACCTAAAAACATTAGAATACATTAAAACATTAAAATAACTCCATGTCTTCCAAATCATGTTTTCAAAAAAATTATATGAAATATAATCCAGATCTGCTATCATGTAGAATTTCTGTTCTAATTTATAATTTTCATACTGAATATTAGTCATGAATATTTATTTCTTCAATAAATGTTGGTTTTTGGCTTCATAGAACTTTCTTTTTGGTTTCTCTGAAATATATTTAATAATATATAGGTAGGATCAATAACTGTTTCCAATAACTGTTTAAAAGCCTTGTTGAAAAATTTCCATGAAGAAGGATTGATATAATAACTGAGGCCAGGATGTATATGTTCAGTTTTATCTCTCCAGCATACCCTGCCCTGCTCAACACAAAGGATGGCCCTCTAATGACACTTAATGAAATTTACTTACCTTTAGCATGTGTTTATTTTCTGTTTTGGAATTAGTTATGGTGGCTTATATTTCCTACATATCAGTCAGTTAGTTTTCACATGCTTTTAACTTTTATGTAATTACATACACAATGTATTACTCTTCAGTTAAAGTGGGTTAGAGAGATGAGTAAAAGTGAAGAATTAAGGTATTGAGTGTATCTTTGTCTGTATTATCTCCTATAAAAATGCCAACAACTCCGCAAGGGAATAACTACTTTCATATGTGTATATTTGTGAAATATTAAGATATGCAGGTTAAAAAGTCAGCAACTTTTACAAATGTTTTAAGCAGTATTTAAGGTTTTATAAAATAAAGACCACATGTGGACAGCTGGACATGGTATGATAAATAAGGAGCAACAGAATCAGGGCTAACTGCCACTTATATAAACAACAGAAGTGAATGAAAATTATATGTTATATGTTTTTCATGAGAAAATCATATTTGGACTTTTGTTATCCTACTATCCATTAAGTACTCTTAAAGGTTAAGAAATAGATAATTTTAAGACAAATCTAAAAATTTTAAATACTTCAAAAATCAGTTATCTCTTGTCCATTCATTTCCACAATTCCCCTCATACAATTATAATAGCTACCTTGTTAGTCTTTCCTCCATTCTTTTTAACTCATCACTCATGCTACAGCAGATATTACAATAAAAGTATGTAGTCACATAAATTGCTCATATAAATTAGCTACTTATAATAAAAATGGATGGTATACACACAAACAATCCTTGAGTGCTAGGCCAATTGAAACCTCCTAAGAAGTGTAAAGCAGAGGTTGTCAAAAATTGAACCACATGAGAAACTCCTGGAGAATTTGTTAAATTACAGTTCGATGGACTGACTCTATCTCTAGTTTTTGACTCTGTGCATCTGAAGTGTTGCCCCCCAATTTGCATTTCTAAAAAAGATGGGTGGGGTGCCTGGGTATCACAGTTAGCTAGGTGTCTGACTCTTAGTTTCAGCTCCGGTTGTGATCTCATGGTCATGGGATAGAGCCCTGCATGGGACGGAGCCCAGTGTCTCTTTGGTGCTTGGCTCAGAGTCTCCTTGAGACACTCCTCCATCTCCCTCTCCCCCTCTCCACACTCTCTCTTTCTCTTTTTGTAAAAATAAATAAATAAACATTAAAAAATAAATTTGCATTTCTAAAAAGTTCTCAGGTTATACTGTTGTTGGTCTATGGACTGTACTCCATAGCACTGAAAACCAATGCTCTAAAGTATCAAAATATATTTCCTCTAAAACTTTATTATTTTAAACTCATCAAGCATTCAGTTTTCCTTTGGCTAGCTTTTTATTTAAAAGAAGTTAGCTAGAATCTGTTCCTAAATGTTCTGCTATAATTTCTAACACTTCACTTGTGGTGAAATAAGTTACTTTGAAATAGAAACAACAGATGATGACATTCCTTAAAAACTGGAAATAGTTTAATGTTTTAACCCTCTCACACATGACAAAATGTGTCCTATTAATAAACCTTTATTTCCTTCTATCTTTAGTACTAGGAATAAATACTAAAATAATGAAAATGTATACTTGATGCACAATTAACTTTACCTTTTTAGAAGAATTTATTTATATAAGATTCTGAATTTTGGATGGAACTTTTTGCTTGTTTTTCTTTGAGAAGTCAAGATATTATAAATAACTGAGGTTTGTTGAGAATTCATTGAATGGAAGATAAATGTATGTACTTTCCTTTAGTTTATCAAATAGGATTACTTCTGAGTTTATTAGACATTATGTATACAGGAAAAGCTGCTCAAATTAAAGTTTGTTTGGATGTTTTGCATGAATAGGATTCTAAATCTACTTCAAAGAGAAACAGTTACTGATAAAAATATATAAAATATTGAAAAAGTTACATGACAGACTGAGTTTATCTATTTGCCACTCTTCTGAAAAAGGCTTGCTATCACTATGATACAGATTATCACTACAAAAATAAAATAATAAAGAAAGAGAATGAGGAGAAAAAAAGTAGTAACATTAATAACAAGGTAGGAAAAAGGAGAAATGTAAAGAAATTGCCATAAGCATGTTAAATGACGCATTGCCACACTGTTTTAGAAAGAGAAATAAAACAATAAAATAATTTTGAGTGTGTGTGTGAAGTATAGTGGGAAATTATTTTTCCACCTTTCAAAAGGTCAACTAATAAAAAGAAAATATTAATGATATTCAGCCCTACTTGGTATAATCAGGAATAAAACACATTTTTAAAGGATAACCTGACCATATTTTTTAAATTATATTTTAAATTCTTCTTCGTCATTTTACTCCTACTTAAAAAATCTGGAAATCTATCTTATAAGCACTAATAGAGTCAATATCCACATAAGATATTCATGGCAGGTTAATTTGTAAGGGGAAAGATAAAACAAAATGAGAAACCAGAAACAACTTGAATGCTCATGAGAATTGATTTTATATATATAAAATTATATATATGTATGATTTTATTTATTTATTTAAGAGAGAAAGAGAGCATGTATGCCAGAGAGTGAATACAAAAAAGGGAGTGACAAGGGAGAGGGAGAAGCAGGCTCCATACTGAGCAGCAAGCCCCATACAAAGGTCTCAGTCCCAGGACCCTGGGATCATGTCCTGAGCCGAAGGCAGATGACTGAATAACCCAGTAACCCCTGAGTATTGATTATATTTTAATATGACCAGTAGATATTAGGCAGTGTTTGAAAGTAAATATATATCTGACACATCCATTTATAGTTATAAATATGTACAACAGACATGCTTATATATATGCATATATATATATAAATTCATACATAAATCATGCAAGTGAGAGAGAGAATAAAATATTGTTAATTATGTTCTTCACATGTTCAAAACCTTGGTTAGAATATGATTGTACCTCTGTGTATGTCCTCTACATACTGAGAAATTTTCCAGACTTTATGTCAAAATACCATATTTTGGCAGGACATCTTCTTTTTTTAATTTATTTATTCATGATAGACATAGACATAGAGAGAGAGAGAGTGCAGAGACACAGGCAGAGGGAGAAGCAGGCTCCATGCACTGGGAGTCCGATGTGGGATTCGATCCCGGGTCTCCAGGATCGCGCCCTGGGCCAAAGGCAGGCGCCAAACCGCTGCGCCACCCAGGGATCCCCTTGGCAGGACATCTTTAATCTTTATCTTATCCTATTAGTTAGCTTATTCCTGGATTATTTATTTCAATATTATTTTATTAATTTTATTAATCCATGCTCTCATTCATGGAAAATTTTTCTACTTCCTTCTTTTTTTATACCATCTTGATCTTTTATGATGGATATCAAATCCAGCTGTTGTATTGCTTCATTTTGATCCTTCTTTATGTTTGTGGGTTTCTTAAATTGTCTTATTTCTTGATTGTCTCTTCATATTTATAAAGAAAAACATACCCCAATTTATTTAGATAGCCACAGATTTTTTTTTTCCTGCGTGGAGAGTGCCTTCAGAAAGAAGTGGATAAGACCAGGCTTGCTGGCAGGTGGCTTCAAAAGAGAGTGGAAAGGATCTCTACTCTGAAACCCCTTGTATAGTTAAAAGGATGTTTCTCTCGGAATTGTGACATACTGTGTATTTACTGTTGAACAGAGTTGTATTACTTTGCCTTGCTTTTCTTTCTCCCACCTTTTTTTTTTTTGGAAGAACATATTTTTTTTTTTGGAAGAACATATTGTCATCAAATTGAAATTATTGATACAATTCCACAGGCTATTGAGAGTCCTGGGACTTCTTTAAAATCTTCACCCACTTATGCTCTCCTTCCAGTTTTTAGTCCTTCAAGCTAAATGTACAGATATTGTAAATGTGTATTTTAGTATGCCTTACTATTTTTCTTATTTTTCTAGTTCCTAAATTGGCATGCTTCTCTGTTTACAGCCTTGCCTTTAAACCTATTCTAGGTCACAATCTTTTATTATTGTCACCTCAAATCTGATTCAGGTTCTTTGTGTCTTTTCTCTGGATAAGATGCTACTGTTAGTCTTTGGCCTCAGAATCTTGGTGCCAGCCATTTATAGTTGATACTTTGTTCAAGTTAATTACTGTCCTACAAGACAGAATGATTTAGTGTTGATGATTGCACCACCCTGGGAAGGCCCAACTGCAATTAATTAGTATTTGTTCAGTAATGTCCCAAGATGTGATATTTACCAAAACAGTATTTATTTAGGGGAAACTTATTTCAGTGGCAAGGTTGGGAAATATATATTTTTGCACTATTTTCATAAGCGCTCACTTAGCAAATCCTTAAAAAGTGATTTGTCTTTTATTGGATTTTAGTTGCCAGTATACTATTATAAACTCTGGTGCCAATGTTGAAAGGCATTACTAATCCTACCTAGATGTGAAAAGTCACTGAGGATTTCAATTTCACTAAAGAAGTAAAATGCTCAGAAGAACTTGCTGGTAGAGATAGTATCACAGAAAACTCACCAAGATGGTATAGTTATTGATAGCTTCTGGGGTTCCTAAGGGACAGCAAGATCTTAAAATGGAAAATTTCACTAAGGGAATTGACAAAATAGATCTTGATTTGTGAAATGAAGGACAATATCCCAAACAAAAGAAAATGTAACATAAATGGGAAAAGAACCGAACAGTCAAGAGCTACAAGCTACTCAAATTAGGAATCCAACTGAACTTATTATATTCATGTACATTCAGAGATAGAATTAATCTTATTTTTATGATTTCTGTCTTGCCATTGAAATCTTGTGCCATTTTGAAGCATTTAAATAATTATAATAAAATTAAATAGCAATTGTCCATGATTACAGTCAGCTGGACCTCAGTATGCGCTGGACTTAATTTAAGAATGATTAACCTCTACTCCATAATTTCATTTTTTTAACCTTTGCCAATTAATTCCCACACACTGTCTAGAAATCAGCCTTTCTGATTTTAAATCAATTTCCTCAATTTTTCCTTCCCTTTGTGTGATGCTGTCTCAGGCACAAGGAGAGAGTGGGAAAACCCTATAAGAATTTGCAAATTTCTAAAAGATAACTTTAAATAGCAATTGCCTGCACTTTCAGGGACTGGTAAAATGATGTTTTTGGTGGTGATAAAACTGAGGTGGCATATTCAATTGTAACTTACAAGAGTTTAATCATTTCATAATGTACCCAGATTATCTTCAAAGATGATTTTTTTTTTCCTCCAGAAAGTGATGGCTTCAGGTAAAAAGCCTTACTTTGGCACAAAAGTCACTTTGAAGCACTTTGGACTGCTTCCCAGATCTGTGCCTTTTTGGCAATATAGTAACATCAGCATTTCATATTTCAATATTTATTCTAAGGAAAAAGTAAATTTTCAAAGGTAAAAAATGATACCATTAAATTGGCAATATTGAGGAAATAACAAAAACATAAATATACTTTTTGTCTTTTTACAATTGTGGGATGGAGAACAAAAGGAGAAGATGGCTTTATTAATTAAACCTAGTTTATAAAATATATAACATAAAAGCCTTTTCTTAAGCTAGAAAATATGCAAGTTCTTGTCTTTCAAATATGACTTAACATTGAATATCACAAAATTAAGTAAATTTCATATTTAAGGAAAATACTTTATATTTAAAATTCAAGAAAATATCTTCTGTTGAGAGGTTATACAACAAATGTTGCTGAGGGGACAGGAAATAGAATACTGTTTAGTTCTAATATGTTGACATAGAAGAGTACTAGGCCCATTTCTTATAGGATGTTTAGATTCATTATAACTGATTGGACTTTTAGGTCACTGTTTTATAAAACAAGTAGGTAAATAAAGTTGGGAAACGTGAAGTTAGAGCACAATTTTTAAGTTTTATATATTTTATATTTATATATTGATTCCGTGTTAAATTGAGCTAGTGAGAAAATACTTAAATACTTACTGAATACAGGTGTAGTTCTTGGTACCATGCTGATTACTCTGAGATCTAACAAGAAGCATGGAATTAATTCCTTAGTAGGGAGTTAGTGATGTTAAAGGAAAGGGAAAAGAAAAAAAAAAACATGCAAAAAAAAAGTTTAAGTGAATGATTCATAGGAGTTTTTGTTATATGAAACATACAAATGGAAGTCCTAAAGAAAATGGATGCATTTTAAAGACTCTTCAGAACCTGTGCTCCATCAGTCACTCTGAATAAATTCAACCACCTCTGACTGATAAAGTTTTAGCTTAAATAATATCCCCTCAAATAGGTCTTTCCTGTTTATACACTGTGCACAATGACATCATTTTCACTTCTGAATCCCTAAATCACTTAGTCATCAAATTATATACCTAAAAATACTATATCTATATAAAATTTAAATATAATCTTTTCTATCACTATCCAGGATTTTATAGATGCATTCAGTCCTCCCAATTTTACTGTAATCTCATAGTAGAAACCTTATATATTACACCCTTTATTTACCATTACTCAGAAGAATATATGGAGTAGGCACTTGGTAAATTTTGCTGGTCAAACTCAGAATACTTGGATCATAATAGATGTAGTTTGTGACATGAGCCCTGTCCAAAGAATCTGTTAAGAGGGTGCTTGCGATGAGCACTGAGTGCTGTATGTAAGTGATCGATCACTAAATTCTATACCTGGAACTAATATTACACTGTGGGTTAAATTACTGGAATTCAATAAAAGCTTGAAAAAAGAAGAGGCGTTCTGAGTACTGTATGAACCCTCTCCAGGCACAGATGATTAGAACTCTCCTTGGCAAATACATCTTATGCATTCCATGATAACCTATGCCATGGTGGAAGACAATCCACCAGATCCTCTCTTCTGATAATTTAAAATAAGCGACACAAAGAGGCTTACCGTCAGCAGTGACCTGTGGATGGGCCAGCTAAGTCATAATGAAGAATCACAGATGGGCAGTGTTGGGCTAAAAGTAGGATACCTAAACAGATGGAGGTGGTAAGAGAAAAAGGAGAGACAGGAGCAAGAAGGCCCAGAGAAATGCTCTATCTTAGGCATTGGAGACTTTCCAGAAAACACTTTGTTTTCAAAGATTAGCCTGCGTTTCATTTTCTGCCTGAGGAAAGAGAAGATAGATCAGAATATCTATGTATAATATGTATAATTTGAAGTAAAATAATTCCTTCAAGAGATTTTGATGAGTGGCTCTTGGATAAGCTCCTCCCATTATTTGAGAATCATTGCTGAAATAGATAAGAATTAAGTTATTTCCTAGACCTCATTATTTAATTCACCAGAACAGATATTTTTCATTTATTTATTTTAAGGTAAAGCAGCTTCCTCCCTTAGAGAAAAAATAGTATAGAAATTCAAAATACACTTATCCAAACACACTTTTTTGCTTATTCATTTTAGGTGGATAAATATGACTTTAAACAAAATTTATATACACCAAATTGAATTTAAAAAATCATTTCAGTAAATAAGAATGAAATAAATTTAAGTGCACACATTTCAGTGTTATTGGCATTGGCTATGTTCTACATATATCAGAATAATCAAATTTTCACATATGCTTTAAATAGCTTTTGAGGTGTAGTTTAAACTCAAAATACTCCAAATTAAAAGCATAAGATCCATTAATATTTTAAGTATTTATTTCTTAAGAATGTATTTATTGTATTTCGCTTGAAAGAATCCTAACAACTGCTCACTCTGTGAACCAGTCTGATGCCAAACCAGTATATTTCTAATTCAATAGCATTTAGATGATAAATATGTTCTTTCATAAAAGTCATAAGATTGATTCCTTATAACCAAGCTATGATGTTGTAAATACAAGTCTAACAACGGTATCTCAATATGTTGGATTTAGTTTAAGTTTGAAATGTTATTTCCAGCGTTTACGTTTGAGGTAATATTTAGTTTATTAAATTCACCACTGGCCAGAATGTGTCAAGAAGAGTCATTAAAGTGATAAAATTTTCAATTTAATTCTACAAATATTTATTGGGCAATTATAATGTGCAAGCCATTGCATTAGAATCAGTTAAGAAGAGGAGATGAAAAAGACAAAGCCTCTGTCCGACATTTTGTAAAGAAAATGTAAACAACCATTTAAGCCTATAGTTGTTATCTTCAAAATTAGCTATCTTTCCTGAATTGCTATTATAGTTTTCAAGATATAAGCCATATTTTTTAAAACCGTGGTTATCTATTGCTTCCCCAAAAAAGTAAATCATAGGAACTGGTTCAATAAGCTAATTTGATTTTTTTGTTAAAGGAAACAAATCCATGAGAGAGTTGCAATTAAAAAAAAAAAAAAAAAAAAAGGAAACTAAAAGCCAGAGGTTCTCATTTGAGTTTCATACTCTCCAGATCACAATTTGTGTTTTTCTAAACTACCATCTTGAGAAATGAAAAGTCATTGGTTTAGCAGTATGGAACATGTTAAGAATGGTTACTTACATTCTGTCAGTTTAGGGCTTTTTTGAAATAGAAAAGGGGATTGATGCCATGAGAATGAAAACAAGGAAAAAGTGGTAGAGAGTAGCAGATCTTCTACAAAATAGGATCATCCTTTGACTTTTCTGCTCTGCAAAAGTGTAAGACGAGGATTTTGAAATTCCTTAATTTATAGACCTGCATTTATTTCTGCTGTTGAGTATCAGAAAATTGGGATATAGCACAGTGGAGGTGAGTTGTGTTATCATGGCCTTTGTGTTTGGTATGTTTTTCAAAATGTCTTTGTTTGGCTAAGATGCAAAAAAAAAAAAAAGGTGCCCTATATCATGTATCATCAAGTGAATGCAAATTAAAAGTTATGAGATACCACTACATGTCTGTTCAAATGGCCAAATCAAGAACACTTTTAACACCAAATGCTGCTGAGGCTGTAAAACAACAGGAGCTCTCAGTCATTGGAGGTGGGGTTGCAGAATGGTGCAAACCACCTTTTGGAAGACAGTTTGATGGTTTCTTAAAAAAACTAATCATACTCTTACCATATGATCTAGCATTCATGATCCTTGGTATTTACTCAAAGGACTTGTAAACTTGATGTATACAAACAATTAAGATGTTTGTAGTAGATTCCTAAGTGGAGAAACTTGGAAACTACTAAGATGCCCTTCAATAGGTGAATAGATAAATAAACTGTGGTACATTCAGACAATGGCATATCATTCGGGGCTAAAAAGAAATAAGCTAGCAAGCCATGAAAAGACATGGAAGAAACTCTAATTCATATATTAAGTGAAAGAAGCTAATCTGAAAAGGCTACATACTGTGATTCCAGCTATATGACATTCTAGAAAAGACAAACTATGGAGACAGTCAAAACATCAGTGTTTGCCAGGGGCTGGAGCAGCAGAGAGTGATGAATAGCAGAACAGAGAGGATTTTTAAGACTGTGAAAATACCTGTATGATACTATAATGATGAATAAATATCATTATACATTTGTCCAAATCCATAGAATGTACCAAACCAAGAATAACCCTTAATATAAAATGTGGACTTTTAGTGATTACTAAAGTGGATTTTAGTGTCAATATAGTTTCATCAGTTGTGCCTTTCTGATAGGACATGTTGATAATTGGGGAGAATATACATGTAGGGAGCAGATTATATAGGAAATCTCTGTGCTATTCCCTAATTTTGCTATGAACCTATAACTTCAAAAAATAATATTTTTTTGATAAAGAATCATGTCATTTTAGATATCCAGTGGATACAAAATAAAATAATGCTTAATTTAAAAAGTATGATATTGTATTATTTTGCTAGGGCTGCCACAAAATAATATCACAGACTGCATAGTTTAAGTAGCCTTAATTTATTTTCTTAGGATTTTGGAGGCTGGTGATCAGGGATGAAGGAATGACAACGGTTGGTTTCTTATGAGGTCTCTCCCTTTTGCAGATTGTTTTCCTTTCCCTTGTCTTCACATGGTCTTGCCTATGTGTCTGTGTCCTAATCTTTTCCTGTGGGGGTGCCAGTCATATTGGATTAGGACTCACTCTAATGACCCTATGTTAACTTAATTACTGTAATAAAACTCTATCTCCAGCTACAGTTATATTCTGAGATATTGAAGGTTAGAACTTCTACATATGAATTTTGGGGATGATACAAATTAGCCCATGACATATATAGTGTTTCACTTTAGGACGTCTTTCTTTAGACCTAACACAAAAGTTCTTTCATTATTTAAAACTTAACTTTTTTTTTTTTTTCTATTGGGTTGGAAAAAAGATGGCTTCTTCTTTTTTTTAATTTTTATTTATTTATGATAGTCACAGAGAGAGAGAGAGAAGCAGAGACATAGGCAGAGGGAGAAGCAGGCTCCATGCACCAGGAGCCCGACGTGGGATTCGATCCTGGGTCTCCAGGATCGCGCCCTGGGCCAAAGGCAGGCACCAAACCGCTGTGCCACCCAGGGATCCCAAGATGGCTTCTTCTTAACTGATGTGAAGATTTCATTTAATGGCAAAACATCTAAACATGATATGTTGATAATTTTTTTAGATATAATAGTTATAAAGAAGACACGATTAAATAAAATTGAAATTCAAAAGCATATTCTTGGGATATGCATTATGATCAAGTAATATTCATTATAGCAGAACAAGGCTGTTTCAATTTTGGTAATATGTCAACATATGCTTTTAAGTAAATAAAATATATAAAACTGTATGATTATTCACAGAATGCTAACAAATTATACAAAATAATTAATAGCCATTCCTAATTTCAATTTAAAGTGAACAAGAAATAAAATGAAGCTAACTAAATATAGTGAAACCAATTATTTAAGCAAAAATCGATGTAGTAACTGATAAAATAATAAAGTCCCAATGGTTAAAATCCAAAAAAGTAGAGGGATGACTATTATTTTGGCCATCATTTAATTAAATTCTGAAAGAATGATGAAGTTTAGGGAAATAGTGAAGATATACTTTTAGTAAGTATGGAAGAGGGTTGTAAGTTCCCACATGAATGGGCTTTCGTCAAGAAGTTGGGTAATTACAGTGTCTTTGACTTCAGTCTTGTGTCCTACTAGCCAATTCTAGGAAACAGAAAAATAACATGTTACAAAACACAAACATTCTACTTTCTGATGGTACCAACAATTAGAAATAATTTTTAAATCCCTTTTACAATAATGGAAAGAAAATAAAATTCAAAAACTTATACAGAAAATGTTCAAGGCCTCTATACACTACTATTAAAGTTATTAAAATAAGTAGGGATCCTTGAATTATATGAAGAGGGACACAATTTTCCTGGATTTAAAGACAATATAGAAATAGAAATTATTATGAATTATTATTGAAATTTACAGAAACTACAATTATAATTCTCAAATGGTTTCTTGGAATTGGTAAAAATTATTCATAACTTCAAAAGCAAGAATACATTTCTGAGAATTTTCAATTGATTTTTTAAAATAAAACAAAGTGTATTTAGATTCAAAATAATACAAATATAATGACATTAATTACCATTATAAAATCAAGTTAACTCCTAGATACATTTCATATACATAATTATGCATACTTAGTATTTTCCAAAATTTCATAATTATGACTAATTCAACTATTATTTCCTACTGATATTCTAGTTTCCACCAGAATAAGTTACATGATTTTTTTCTTAATTTTTTCTAATATTTCACGGTTTCATTTATAAGACTTTATTTGCAAAACTGTAAAATATGAGGAAAAATTGGGAGAAATTTATGTGACTGTTTACAGTGAAGGTCCAAGTAAGGTATGCAAGAAACATAAAAGCCATAAGAGAATAGATTATTTCTCCATGTGGAAGAACAGCAAACAAAAATCAGTAAATAAGTTATACTCCAAAGGAAATCATTATGATATATATGTTTTGGCCTAGCCAAAACAAAAAAAAATCATACAAATACCAAAAATTAATATCCACACAAAAATATTACATAAAAGTAGGCAAATATTAAACAATTATTAGAAACAAATGAAAATATGTAAAAAACCAAAAGGTAAACATTACCTTACTTATATTATGAAAAAATGATATTTTACTTTTTGTAAAATAATTTTATTCCAAATATACTTTATCATAAATCTAGTAATACAGAAAAGCTTAAAAATGATTTTTCTTGCTCTAAAGATATCTACATAATTTGAATACCAGTGGGAATAATTATAAAAAGCTCAATCTTTTTAATAGGTTTAATCTAACAGGGTTGATGAATAATTCAATTTTCTCTAAAAAGTTCAATGCAAACATGTAAATAGCTATTGTAGTAATCATCATAATCTCAAATGTAAGAAGTGCTTTGCAGAGTGGATTACAATAAACCCATTACAATTAAAGTTCACAGGAGAATATTTGCAAACAAATGACCCAAGAATCTCAATTCTTGGTGAGACATGGAATGTGCAAAGATAAAATTAAGGCAGAACTTTTACCTTATTTGGCCAGTGCATTTATACTGCTAGCACAGTGAATCTGTATTAAACTTACATCATATTTAACCAAATGCTTTTTGTAAACAGTCTTACAGAAAAATATCTCAATAACTGCCAAAATTTTGATTGCTACTTAAAACTGCAATGGAGTTATAAGAATAGAATATTCAATATATACTTTCAATTATATTTTCATCTGAGGTTGAATCAAACAATTTGGAATATATTTTATATTCCCATGTAAAAATTATTTTCATTAGTTAAGTATTCAGATATCTAAAAGAGAGTTAATAACTATTGGGGGTGAAGCATATAGATGTAGTCATGTTAGTATATTGCTAGTCACTAAGTGACTTAGTTACTTAGTACAAAGAACATTTCTCTCCCTTAGTGTTTTAGTTATTGCTAATTCTGTATAGGATGACAGTTCATAACAATAATTGCTTACAATTGTTAAATACTTACATATCATTCTCATGGCATACAGAATACTTTTCATGCACTATTGCATTTAATCTTTAAAAATTCTTTCAGTTAAATATCATTACCCTTCTTTCAAAGATGAGAGAACTGAAGCTTTACAAGTTTGCCCTAGATCTCACAGCTATTAACTGAGTCAGAATTCAAACCAACGCAATCTTACCCAGAGCCTGTGCTCTTAACCACTGTGCCAAGCCATTGATGAACTGGAAGAAAAAAACCTGCAACATTAGAAATAATTCTAGGCCTATTGTGAAGGCTAAGGCAGTTCACAAAGAACAACTATAAAAGATGATCATAGTAAAATATGAAAGTAAGGAGTTCTTTGTTATGATGCTCTCTTTTATATTGAGAGGTAAATAATGTATAACATTGTATAAATTTAAGGTGTGCAACATGCTGATTTGATACATTAATATATTGCAATATGATTACCAGGATAGCATTAGTTAACATTTCTATCATTTTACTTAATTATCATTTCTCTTTTGTCAGGAGTGGTGAAAACAAATCTAGTCTCTTAAGAACTTTGAAGTTTATAATACAGTATTCGTTGACTATAATTTCTGTGGTGCATATGATCTCTACGTCTTATTATCTACTATTTGCAAGTCTGTACCCTACACAATATCTGCCCAATTCTCCCAGGCCCCTGTCCCCACCATTCTACTCTTTTTAACAAGAATGGCTCTTACAGATTATACACATTAGTGATATCACACAGTATTTATCTTTCTCTGTCTGACTTATCCCACTTAGCATGATGCCTCCAAGGTCCATCCGTGTGCAAATGGTAGGATTTCCTTCTTTCCTGTGGTTGAATAATATTCCATTGTATGTGTGTGTATCTCATACCTTCTTTACACATGTATCTCTTGGAGGACACTTTATTTTTAAAGAATAGATAGTAGAATATGGTTTTAGGCATTCAGGCATAAATATGAGAAAACAAATGTCTATTTTAATCCCTTGTGTAAGTGGAGGAGTTGTATTTTCAAATTCTCAAATTAAACTATTAGAATTCTTCTGTAAATGCTTTTATCCCACAGATTCTTTCTGGCAGTTTATATAGGAAATAAATATTGATCAGCCAGTCACCCAGTAAAAAATAATTAACCCTGATTTCTCTCTCTCTCTTTTTTTTAAAGATTCTATTTATTTATGCATGAGAGACAGAGAAAGAGGCAGAGATATAGAGGGAGAAGCAGGCTCCACGCAGGGAGCCCAATGTGGGTCTCGATCCCGGGACTCTAGAATTACGGCCAGCGCCGAAGGCAGGTGTCAAACTGCCCAGCCACCCAGGTATCCCCACCCCTGATTTTTCAATAATGAACGATAAGGTGATTCAACAACTAAAACCTGCTTTTGAGCACCTGGTTGGCTCAGTCAGTTAAGCATCTGCCTTCAGCTTGGCTCAGGTCATGATCCCAGGGTCCTGGGAATGAGCTCCACACTGGGCTCCCTGCTCAGTGGGGAGCCTGCTTCTCTCTCTTTACTAGTCCCCCTGTGTGTGCTCTTTCATTCACTCATTCTCTCTCAAAGAAATAAAATATTTTTAAAAAATTAAAACTGCTTTTTAGAGGGCTGTCTGAGTGGCTCAGCTGACTGAGTCTTTGACTCTTGATTTCAGCTCAGGTCTTGATATCAGGGTCATGAGATTGAACCCCACATTGCACTCTCTGCTCAACGAGAAGTCTATATGAGATTATCTCTTCCTCTGCCTCTGTCCCTCTGCTCTCTCTTTATAAAATGAATAAATAAATCTTTTTTAAAAACACTCCTTTTTGAAGAGAAGACAATAGATTGTTCTATAATAAAGCTATTTATGAATTATATAAAAAAGATTGGAAATATTAGTTTGCTGCTTTAATTCCCTGCCTTGTAGAAGCAGGAGGGTCGAAAGTTAAACTTGATATGTGTATAAATCAATATTAGTAGGCTTTGGAGTACAGTGTCTACTCTCCAGACTCCTGAAGGAATTCAGCTCATCTTTTCTTTTTTCTTTCTTTTTTTTTTTTTTTTTTTTTTTTTTTTCGAAGAAATGGTCTCAAAGTTGTGGAAGTTCCCCAGGCTTGAAGCAATCTCAGTGTTTTTGAAATGTGGATTATCTTCAACAAATAATTTTTTTTCCATTTGCCTCAGTGCACACTTATCTATTCCTACAAAAACTATGAAAAGTAATTCCACAAACCTTTTTAGTAAGAAGTTAATTTTATACAGAACAAAATAAATCATTTTCAGTGACACCTATTTTATTTAAAACATAGCTACAACAATAATAAAAATTTTCAGTATTCTTTTCCACACTGCCTGACTGTAACTTTGCCATTCTTTGCAACAAAGGGCTCATATTTTTTCTATTTCTAATTAATGACAATCAAATATTTTATGAAGCACTTAACATAACTGTGGTATTCAAGAATAACATTAACATTATAACAAATGTAATCCTTCTCAAAACCAATTCAAAGGCCTATCAGAAATAAGTAAAGAGATTTAAAAGCATGTGTAATATGAGTAAAAGGATTTAGAGTTATGTAGTTTGGAATTAGGCACTTGGCAACTGAAGTTTAAATCAAATGGATTACACAAATGTAAAGTCTCCTCAGCAGAGAATTTTAGTAATACAGTTATATATTAGTCCTTAGAGTTACGAGTAGAGATCTAAACTAATTTTCTTCTATTGCTGTTTTGGATGATCAATGGGGTTTGGTGTAAAATGATTTAGCTAGATGATGAAAAAGCTGTTATTCCTTAACCTATTATTATGTGGCAATAGAAAATAGAGCTATCTTAATATAATATTTTCAATTATATCAGATTTTAAGAGATAGAATAATGTTCTATTAGACATATAATTTATTTAAAATCAGGAAATTAAAATTATATATTAATGACAAGTCAAGCTTTCAGAAATGTTTAAGTCTGATTGTGGCAGGTTCACTACATTTATAGTCATCATTGAACTCAAGAAAGGAAGACCAAAATTTTCATAAAACTTGCCTTACTTTCTTTCTGTTTTCTTTCTCTTTTTTAATCTCTGTCTTTTATTCTTTCATAAGTGGAGAAGTTAAAATACGTTTAATTAAATTTAAGTATTTTACTTTAAACACTTATTTGGTACTGTTATTCTAGAATATAAAATCAATTTGGAGGAAAAGTCATTATCTCCTTAATTCACTATTATTTTCCTACTTCCTGGAACAGTATCTGAAAGAAAAAAAAAAGATTTGTTAAATAGAGAAGAAAAAACAAAGTGACAAATAATATCATGTAAAAATAATTGAAGATTCTCTTAAAAAAGTTGCCAAGGATAATTGTGCCAAAGATATAGGAGGAGATATAAACAAGAAAAATATTCAGCACATATCAGTAATCACATAATTACTATTTTGACTTTAAGTAAAGGTCACTGAAACTTAAAATATTTGAGAGCTAAGTAAACTCAAAAAAAAATAAAATCAGTATTGAAAGTCAAAATCCATTATTAAGAAAGATGTCAAGAAGTTGGTGACTTAGTACTCTTAGGTTTATGAAGAAAGAGACTTTTCAGTTTAGTTACTTAGTGTCTGAACTTTTTTCTAAGTTACACAAAGATCCATTTAAAGACATTACTAAATAAAGGACAGAAAAACAAAGAAAACATCTTGTCATCTCCAGAACGAACTCCATAGAAAATTATGTTATTTGGAGATGCAAATTAGTAGTATAAGTATTAATTAATAACACCGGGAGTTCTAGCATAGTTCAGTTCTAACTCATTTCAAATGGAGACCCAGCTAAGATGGCTAAATTTGTGTCTTGGGTGTTCCTTCAAACGTGGAAACCCTAAAGGAGAAGAAAATGTACTACTTCTTAGTAGTTTGGGTTTTTTTACTTTTTCCAAATTTTTATTTAAATTCTAGTTAGTTAACAGATAGTGTAATATTGATTTCAAGAGTAAAATTTAGTGATTCGTTACTTACATATAACACCTAGTGCTTCTCACAGTAAGTGCCCTCTTTAACACCTATTACCCATTTAGCCCATCCCCTTGCCTACCTCCTTCCATCAATCCTGTTTGTTCTCTAGAGTTAAGAGTCTCTTATGGTTTGCTTCCCTCACTCTCTCTATTTTCCCCCTTTCTCATATGTTCATCTGTTTTGTTTCTTAAATTCCACATGAGTGAAATTACATGTTTGTCTTTCATTGACAGACTTGCTTAACATAATATACTATAATTTCATCCATATAGTTGCAAAAAGCAAGATTTCATTCTTTTTAATGGCTAAGTAGTATTCCATTATATATATACTATGTCTTTGTTATCCATTTATCAACCAATGGACACTTGGGTTTCTTTCCATAGTTTGGCTGTTTTTGATAATGCTGCTATAAACAGCATTATCACAGGGTACCTGTGTCCCTTCAAAATTGCATTTTTGTATCATTTGAGTAAATACCTAGTAGTACAACTGCTGGATCAAGGGTGTTTATTTTTAACCTTTCAGGAACCTCCATACTGTTTTCCAGAGTTTGCATTCCCACCAACAGTGTTAAGAGGGTTCCCCTCTCTTCACATCCTGGCCAATATCTGTTGTTTCCTATGTTGTTAATTTTGGTCAGTCAGATATATGTGACTTTCATGATTTTGATTTGTATTTCCCTGACTTTCATGATTTTGATTTGTATTTCCCTGATGATGAGTGGTTTTGAACATCTTTCAATGTGTCTGTTGGCCATCTAGATGTCTTCTCTAGAGAAATATCTGTTCATGTCTTTTGTCCATTTTTTAATTGAATTATTTGTCTTTTGGGGTGTTGAGTTTGATAAGTTCTTTATACATTTTGGATACTAACCCTTTGTCAGATATGTCATTTGCAAGTATCTTCTCCCAAACTGTTGGTTGCCTTTTGGTTCTGTTGATTATTTCTGTTGCTGTGCAGAAGCTTTTTATCTTGATGAAGTCCCAATAGTTCATTTTTGCTTTTGTTTTCCTTCTTCCAGGGATGTGTCTAGTTTAGAAGTTGCTAAAGTTAAGGTCAGAGAGGTTGCTGCCGGTGTCCTCCTCTAGGATTTAATGGTTTCCTGTCTCACATTTAGATCTTTCATGCATTTTGAATTTATTTTTGTGTGTGGTGTAAGAAATTGGTCTAGTTTCGTTCTTTTTCATGTTGCTGTCTAGTTTTACCAATCATGTGTTGAAAAGACTGTCTTTTTTTCTGTTGGATATTCTTTCCTGCTTAGTCAAAGATTAATTGACTATGTAGCTGTGGGTCCACTTCAGGGCTTTCTATTCTGTTCCATTGATCTATGTGTCTTTGTGCTAGTACCATACTGCAATGATTACTATAGCTATAGCTTGTAATATAACTTGAAGACTGGAATCATGATACCTCTGGCTTTTATTTTCTTTTTCAGGATTGCTTTTGCTATTTGGAATCTTTTATGTTTCCATACAAATTTTTATTTTAATAGTATTGAAGTTTAAATTTCATTAGTAAACAAACAAAAAATAATTGTCTAGGTAAATGAGCTGGCAAGTTATAAAGCTGACTTAGATGACTTCTTCAAATTATGGTTGTGAATTTACTGTATATTGTCTCCTGGAGTATAGTGAGAATGTGCTGTCTGTAAAAATATTAAATAATGGTTAAATTTTCTTCTTTTGAATCCCTTCTGTGTGCCTGGCACTGCTGTAGATGTTAGTTCTACAATGTGATGAACTGAAACCTTAACTCCCCTTTCACAAAACTCAACATTCTCAAGAAGTAGATAGTTATGTCCTTGTATTAATTCTGTATAACATAAGGAAAGCACACAGTGCTTTCAGGTCACATGAGAAAATTACCTCAACTAAATGTCTAAGTTGTGAGATAGAAGAGTTTTAATATTTGTATAAGAAAAATCTTCTATAGAAGTATCCCAAGTAGAGAGTATATCATGTAACAAAACTCCCAACCAAATACGATCATAACAAATTAGAGAAAATAAAAAGAGTTCAAGATTCTTAAAGATGAGTTGTTACAGATTTATAGAAATCTGCTCAGTAGTGATCCCAAAACCTCTCTTAAGGAAATTTGGTTTTGTCTCCAGAAAAAATCGAAAGTCATTAAGTAACTAATCTTTAAGCAGGTGAGTAAAGTAATTTGAATAATAATGCCTTTCATGCTACCTACATAATAGTTTAAAGAGGACAGATGATGATGATATAAAGGTAAAATAAGATTTTCTAATATCCTGTGAGGGATGGTGATTTGAATGGGAGTACTAACTACCAGATAGATAAACCTCAAAGGATAGTGTGAATTTAGATATTGGTAAGATGCAAAGAAAGCAATGCTTAGATGGAAAAGCATACTTATTAAAGACATAATATTAGAAAAAATTCTAAAGTCAATAATCTATGATTTTATGTCAGGATCTAGGAAGGAAAAACAAGTAAAGCCTGAAGCAAGCAGAAGCATTCAATAGTAAAATAATAATAAAAATAAAATAAAAATAAAATAAATAAATAAAATAAAATAAAATAAAATAAAATAAAATAAAATAAAATAAAATAAATAAAATAAAATCCATAGAGAAAAGCAACCCAGAGCTGGTTCCTTTGAGCAGATCTCCCCCTCCCCACCAAAAAAAAAGTAAAATTCTATCTAGTTAACCAAGAAAAAAGAGGGAAGTCACAAATCCAACATTAGAAATGGAAGATCAAAATGGATGAAAGATCTAAAAGTGAGACAAGATTCCTTCAAATTCCTAGAGAAGACCACAGGCAACACCCTTTTTGAACTTGGCCACAGTAACTTCTTGCAAGATACATACATGAAAGCAATAGAAACAAAAGCAAAAATGAACCATTGGGACTTCATCAAGATAAGAAGCTTTTGCACAGCAAAAGAAACAGTCAACAAAACTAGAAGACAACCTACAGAATGGGAGAAGATATTTGCAAATGATATATCAAATAAAGGGCTAGTATCAAAGATCTATAAAGAACTTATTAAACTCAAAAGCAAAGAAACAAACAATCCAATCATGAAATGGGCAAAAGACATGAACAGAAATCTCACAGAGGAAGACATAGACATGGCCAAAATGCACATGAGAAAATGCTCTGCATCACTTGCCATCAGGGAAATACAAATCAAAACCACAATGAGATACCGCCTCACACCAGTGAGAATGGGGAAAATTAACAAGACAGGAAACACCAAATGTTGGAGAGGATGTGGATAAAGGGGAACCCTCTTGCACTATTGGTGGGAATGTGAACTGGTGCATCCACTCTGGAAAACTGTGTGGAGGGTCCTCAAAGAGTTAAAAATAGATGTGCCCTATGACCCAGCAATTGCACTACTGGGGATTTACCCCAAAGATACAGATGCAGTGAAATGCTGGGACACCTGCACCCCAATGTTTATAGCGGCAATGTCCACAATAGCCAAACTGTGGAAGAAGCCTTGGTGTCCATCGAAAAATGAATGGATAAAGGAGATGTGGTATATGTATACAATAGAATACATACTCAGCCATTAGAAACGACAAATACCCACCATTTGCTTCAATGTGGATGGAACTGAAGGGTATTATGCTGAGTGAAATAAGTCAATCAGAGAAGGACAAACATTATATGGTCTCATTCATTTGGGGAATATAAAAAATAGTGAAAGGGAATAAAGGGGAAAGGAGAAAAAAATGAGTGAGAAATATCAGAAAGGGAGACAGAACATGAGAGACTCCTAACTCTGGGAAATGAACAAGGGGTGGTGGAAAGGGAGGTGGGTGGGGCATGGGGGTGACTGGGTAACCGGTACTGAGGGGGGCACTTGATGGGATGAGCACTGGGTGTTATTCTATATGTTGGCAAATTGAACACCAGTAAAAAATAAATTATAAAAAAATAAAAAATAAAAAAAGAAATGGAAGATCATCACTCTGATCCAACAAAAATTGAAATTGATAATAAAGAAAAACTATAAATAACTCTATGTTACAAAACTTGGTAACTGAGATGAAATGGACCAATTTCATGAAATACACAAACTATCACAACTCACACAATGAAAAGTAGTGTAAATAAGCTATATGCACTAAAACATTGAATCAATAATCAATACCCTTCCAAAAAAAGGAAATAATCTATCACTGATGCTTTTATTCATAAATTTTGTGAAACATTTAAGGAAGAAATGATACCATGCCTTTAAAGTCTCTTTTGGAAAACATATAGTCTCCTTAGCAAAATATTAGCAGATCAAGTCCAATATGTATAAAAATAACTTTACAGATAATTTACTCAGGTATGCAAGGCAGTTTCAACAATGAAATGAATCAGTAGAAGTAATCTATCATATCAACAGACTAGGAAATTTCTATGCTCCTATCAAATGTTATAAAAAAATTTTTACAAAATCTGACACCTGGAAAATGATAGAAGGGAATTTCTTCAACCTGATAGAGAATATCCACAAAAATCCTATGGCTAACATCATACTTAATGATAGCAAACTGTGTGTGTGTGTGTGTGTGTGTGTGTGTGTGTTTTCCCTAAGGCTGGGAAAATGTAAGGATGTTCCTTCTTATTATTATTCAACATTTACTGGACAGCCTACCTTGTACATTAAGGAGATAAAATTATATGGACTAAATAATAAAAGTTAAAACTATTCTTCACAGATGGCATTGTCCATGTAGAAAAATCTGAAACTTTGACAAATAAACTCCTGGAATTAAAAAGCATTATTATAGGGTCACAGGATACAAGTTTAATATGCAAAATCAATTGCTTATCTAGATACAAGAAATGAACATTTGGGGTTGGAAATTAAAAAAAAACAAAAACAAAACCCTGCAATTTACATTAACATGAAAAAAGAAGAAATGCTTAGGTGTAAATCTTAAAAAAAAACAAAAACAAAAACAAAAACAAAACACAAGAGATGTATGAGCAAAGCTGTAAAACTTTAACAAAAAAATCAAAGAAGATATAAAAAATGGAGACATATTATTTGTTTATGGATAGGAAAATACAACCTAAATCTCATTAAGTTATTTTGTAGATATTTACAAGCTGATTCTAAAGCTTAGATGGAGAGGCAAGAGACCAGATATTGCCAAAACAATACTGAAGAAGAACAAGTTTAGAGGACTCACATTGTCTAATTTCAAGATTATTTTAAAGCTACAGAAATCAAGGCTGCTTGGTTGTGGTGAAAGAATGGCTACATCGATCAATTGAACAGAACGAGAGCTGAAGAGCTGACCCACAGATACAGTTAACTGATCTTTAAAATGGAGTAGAACCAGTTCAATAGAGAAAGGATAATGCTTTCAGCAAATGATTGTGGACCAACTGGATGTCTATGTGCAAAAGATGAATCTAAACATGATCTTTATATATCTTTTGCTAAAATTAACTCAAAATGGAACACAGACCCAAGGTAAAATACAAAATGATATAATTTCTAGAAGAAAACAGAAGAGGAAGTCAAGTCTAGGTGACCTTGCCTTTGGCAATGAGATTTTATTTTTATTTTTTAAAAAGTTTGTTCATTTATTTATTCCTGAGAGACACACACAGAGAGAGAGAGGCAGAGACACAGGCAGAGGGAGAAGCAGGCTCCATGCAGGGAGCCCGACAGGGAACTCAATCCTGGGTCTCCAGGATCACACCCGGGGTGCAGTCAGCGCTAAACCGCTCCACCACTGGGGCTGCCCTGGCAATGAGATTTTTAGATACAAACTTAGAACTCTAATCCATGAAAGAAAAAAAAAAAGAGAAATTAGCGTTTATTAAAAATTAAAAACTCTGCTCTATAAAAGACATTTAACATAATAAAAAGATAAGCCAGAACTTGGAAACATGAAATACAAAACTCATATCTGGTCAAAATGTACAAACTATTCTTAAAATTCAACAATATGAAAACAAACAAGCCAATGGAAAAAATAGCAAACGACAACTGCCAAAATAATATAGAAGAATGACAAATTAGGGGATCCCCGGGTGGCTCAGTGGTTTAGCACCTGCCTTCAGCCCAGGGCGTGAGCCTGGAGACCCAGGATCGAATCCTACATGGGGCTCCCTGCATGGAGCCTGCTTCTCCCTCTGCCTGTGTCTCTGCCATTCTCTCTCTCTCTGTGTGTCTCTCATGAATGAATAAATAAAACCTTAAAAAAAGGAAAAAAATGACAAATTAGCATAAGGAAAAATACTCAACATCATTTGTAATTAGGGAATTGCAAATTAAAACAGTAATGAAGTACCGTTACAGTCTTATTAAAATGGCTAAAATCCACAAAATGAGGACATCAAATGTTGGCAAAGGTATAGAAAAATAGAGAATGTCATTCATATCTGATGGGAATTAAAAATGGTGGAGCTTTTTGGAAGACAAATTTGCAGATTCTTGCTATATTAGATGTAGCTTTATCATATGATTCACTAGTCACACTCCTAAATATTTACTCCATTGATTCGAAAAGTATGTCCACAAAAAACCTGCACATGAATATTTATAGTAGACTTACTCATAATTACAAAAAGCTAGAAGTAAACACAGTGTCTTTCAACAGGTAAATTAGGGTAAATCCATGAAAGGAATTTTATTCAATGATTTAAAAAATGAGTAATCAAAACAGAAAATACATGGATGAACTTTAAATGCATGTTGTTAAGTGATAGAATATACTAAAAGGGCTACAAATTATGTTTCCAGTTATATGACACTATGGAGAAAGCAAACTGTAAATATAATAAAAAAAATCATTAATTCTTGCTAAGAGGAATAAGGAGAATGTTGAATAGGTAATAACAGGGTATATTTTTTAGTGCTATATAATAATTCCATATGGTACAGTAATGGTGGATACATGGCATTATGCATTTGTCAAAAACCATAGAATTTATAATGAAAAGGATGAGCCTTAATATTTGAAAATTAACACAAAGTTACTTAAGAGTTAGGGGGATGCCAAGATGGAATGCAGATTATGACAAAATGAAAATCTAACTGTATTACAAGTCTGTGGAAAAAACTTGAACATAATTGTGGAGATCAAATGTAATAACATTCATATTATAGGAGTCCCAGAAAAAAGAGGAGATAGAAAAGAGGGAGAAAATTTATTTGGAAAAATAATAACTGAAAACTTCACTAATCTGGGGAATGATTTTATATATCTATATATATCTATATTTATATCTATATCTATATCATCTATATCTGTATCTATATCTATATCATCTATCTATATCTATATATCCAGATCCAGAGGGCCAAAGAACTCCTATAAAATCAACAAAAGCAGACTCATATCAAATAAATAAATAAATAAAATCTTAAAAAAAAGAAAGGAATAGGGGATCCCTGGGTGGCGCAGTGGTTTGGCGCCTGCCTTTGTCCCAGGGCGTGATCCTGGAGACCTGGGATTGAATCCCACGTCGGGCTCCCGGTGCATGGAGCCTGCTTCTCCCTCTGCCTGTGTCTCTGCCTCCCTCTCTCTCTCTCTCTCTCTCTCTCTCTCTCTCTGTGACTATCATAAATAAATAAAAATTTAAAAAAAACAATAAAGCTTTAAAAAAAAAGAAAGGAATATAACAGCACATACCTAAAATATGGAGATGAGGGGAATAAAGAATGAATTCAAGCTTAAACCACCATCAACCTAATGTAAACAATATATGCAAAAGACATTATATACAGACCAAATGATAACTACATATCAATCTGCAAAGAATAAAGAGAAAGAAATTCATATGTATCACTAAAGAAAGTCAGCAAAATATAAAAGACAATAAAGGATTAGAGAAAATCTTCAGAAACAGCCACAAAACAAATACTAAAATGAGAATAAATACATATCTATCAATAATTAATTAAATGGAATAAATACTCCAATCAAAAGACATAGGCTAATAGAATGCATAAAAACAAAATGTATCTCTATGCTACCTACAAGGGACACATTGTAGACCTAAAGGTATCTGCAGATTGAAAGTGAGGGGACAGAGAAACATCTATCATGCAAATGGTTGTCAAAAAAAAGCTCGAGTAGCAATAATTATATGGAGAATAATAGTATTTAAAACAAAGACTGCAGCAAGAGATAAAGCATTCTATATAACAAAGGGGACAATCCAACAACAACAAAAATATCACAATTGTAAGTATTTATGCACTCATCGTAGGATCACCCAAATACATAAAACAGTTAAACCCAAGCATAAGGGAACTAATCGATAATGATAATAATACAATAACCATAGAGGACTTTAGCACCCCACTTACATTAGTGGACATAACATCTAAACGTAAAATCAACAAGAAAACAATAGCTTTGAATGGCACACTGGAAGAGAAAAAGGTAACAGTTATATTCACAACATTCTATCCTAAACAGGATAATGCACATTCTTTTCAAGTGTACATGGAACATTCTTCAAAATAGATCACATATTAGCATACAAAACAACAAATTCAAGAAGATTAAAGTCATAGCATGCATCATTTCTGACCACAAAAGTATCAAACTTGAAGTTAACCACAAAAAAAAAAAAAAAAAAAAAAAAAATCTGGAAAGACCACAATACATGGAGGTTAAATAACATGCCACTAAACAATGAGTAAGTCACCAGGAAACAAAGAAATAAAAAAGTAAATGGAAACAAGTGAAAATGAAGACACAATGATCCAAAATCTTTGTGATGCTACAAAAGTGGTTCCCAGAGAGAAGTTTATAACAATACAGGCCTACATCAAGAAGAAAGAAAAATCTCAAATAAACAACCTAAACTTACACCTATAGGATTTAGGAAAACAAAACAAAACAAACAAACAAAACAAACAAAAAACCCTTAACACCAGCAGAAGGAAGAAAATAATAAATATTAGAGCAGAAATAAATGATATAGGAACTACAGAAAACAATGGAATAGATGAATGAAACCAGGAGCTGTCCAAATTTATTAAGAAAAAAAGAAATAGGAAGGACTCAAATAAATAAAATCATAAATGAGAGGGGGAAACTAACACCACAGAAACACAAACAATTATAAGAGAATATTATGAAAAAGAATATGCCAAAAAATTGGACAACCTAGAAGATATTGATAAATTCCTAGAAACATATAAACTACCAATACTGAAACAGGAAGAAATAGAAAACTTGAACAGACAAATAACTAGCAAAGAAATTGAATCAGTAATCAAAAAACTCCCAAGAAACAAAAGTTCAGGACCAGATGGTTTCACAGGTAAATTATACCAAATATTTAAAGAAGAGTTAATACCTATGCTTCTTAAACTATTCCAAAAAACAGAAAAGGAAGGAAAACTTCAAAATTCCTTCTATGAGGCCAGTATGATCCTGATCTCCAAACCAGATAATGACACCACTAAAAAGGAAAACTACAGGCCAATATCCCTGATGAACATAGATGTAAAAATCATTAATAAAATACTAGCAAACCAAATTCAACAATCCATTAAAAAGTCATTCACCACAATCAAGTGAGAATTATTTCTGGGTTGCAAGAGTGGTTCATTATTCACAAATCAATCTGCAATACATCATATCAATAAGAGAAAGGGTAAGAATCATATAATCATTTCAATAGTGCAGAAAAGCAATTGAAAAAGCAACATTCATGATAAAAACCCTCAACAAAGTAAGTTTAAAGGGAAAATACTTTAACATAATAAAAGTCATATATGAAAAGTCCAAAACTAACATAATCCTCACTTAGCTTTCCCCTAAGGTCGGGAACAAGACAAGAATATCAACTGTCACCACTTTTATTCAACAAAGTACTGGAGGTCCTAGTCACAGCAGTCAGACAACAAAAAGACATAAAAGGCATCCAAATTCAGTAAGGAAGAAGAAAAACTTTCATTATTTGTAGATGACAAGATGCTATAGAGAGAAAACATGAGACTCCACGAAAAAGCTGCTAGAACTGATAAATTCAATAAAGTTGCAGGATACAAAATCAATATGCAGGATTCTGTTGAATTTCTATGTACCAATAATGAAGCAGCAGAAAGAGAAACTAAGAAAACAATCCCTTTATAATAGCACTAAAAATAATGACACCTGGGAATAAACCTAACGAAAGAACTGAGACCAGGACTCTGAAAACTATAAAACGTTGATGAAATAAGTTGAAGATGATGCAAAGTAATGGGAAGACATCCCATGCTCATAGATAGGAAGAAAATATATTCTTAAAATATCTATACTACTCAAAGAAATCTATACACTTAATGCAATCCCTATCAAAATACCAATGGCATTTTTTTCATAGAGCGAGAATAAACAATTTTACAATCTGTATGGAACCAAAAAACACTGAATAGCCAAAGCAATCTTGAGAAAGAACAAAGCTGGAGGCATCACAATTCCAGACTTCAAGTTATATTACAAAGCTATAATAATCAAAAATTGTTTGATAGTGGCACAAAAAGAGATACATAGATCAATGGAACAGAATAGAAAATCCAAAAATAAGACCCCAAGTATATGGTCCATTAATCTTGGCAGGGTAAAAAAGAATATCCAATGGGAAAAGGACAGTCTCTTCAACACATGGTGTTAGGAAAACTGGGCAGCAACATGCAAAAGAAAGAAATTGGGCCACCTTCATGCACCATAGACAAATTCAAAGTGGATTTTTAAAAATGGCTTAAAGACCTCAATGTGAAATCTGAAACCATAAAAATCCTAGGGCAGCCCTGGTGGTGCAGCGATTTAGCACTGCCTGCAGCCCAGGTGTGATCCTGGCGACCCGGAATCGAGTCCCACGTCGGGCTCCCTGAATGGAGCCTGCTTCTTCCTCTGCCTGTGTCTCTGCCTCTCTCTCTCTCTCTCTGTGTCTCTCATGAATAAATAAATAAAATCTTAAAAAAAAAACCCTAGCAGAGAACATAGGCAATAACCTCTTTCACATCAACTGTAGCAACATTTTTCTAGATATGTCTCCTGGGTAAGGAAACAAAAATCAAATATGTCTTATTTTAAGTATAAGATATACAATATACACAGTAGTTGTGTGTATATACGTTTATATATATGTTTATATATTTATATATATTTATATTTGTTGTATATATCATATGTGTTATATATATTTATATTTGTTGTATATATATCATATATATATAATTTGTATACACACACAAATGAATATTGTTCAGTCATAAGACAGAATGAAGTCTTGCCATTTATAATGACATGAATGGAGCTAGAGTATATTATGCTAAGCAAAATAAGTCAGAGAAATACAAATACCATATGATTTACTCATATGGAATTTAAGAAGTAAAACAATCAGCAAAGGGGAAAAAGAGAGAGAGACAAATTAAGAAACAGACTCCTAATTATAGAAAACAAACTGATGGTTACCAAAGGGGTGGGATAGGGGATGAATAAATAGTTAATGGGGTTTAAGGATTACACTTGTGATGAGAGCTGGGTGATATATGGAATGATAAATCACTATACTGTACTTTTTATTTACTTCTTTACAAATTATACAGATTGGAAAAGTGGCAAAGAATAACGTTAAAGTGGAGAAACCTAACAAACACTACCTCAGGCAGGTGACCAAGGTTGACATACATCGTGTAAACAGTATGTGCCCCTGGTAGGATGTGATGAAAATCACACTTTATATCTGTGGTCTTCCTCTCAGTAACGCATAGCCTTAGTCTATTTATGAGAAAAACATCACACAAATCCTATTTAAAGGACATAACCAGTACTTCTCAAAACTCTCAAAGATATCAAAAGATAATAATAATTAAAATCTAAGAAACTGTCAAGGCCAAGAGGATCCTAAGGAGGCATAATAACTAAATGTAATGAGGTGTTCTAGGTGGAATCCTGAGACATAAAAGGACATAAAAAACTGTGGAAATTTGAATAAAATATGGACTTTAGTTATCAATTTTGATTCATGAATCATGACCAATGTACCCTCCTAATAAAAGGTGTTTACAATAAAATAAATCGAATGTAGAGAATATGAGAACTCTATATTATTTTTTCAATTTTTCTGTAAATTTAAAACTGCTCTAAAAAAATAAAGTCTTACGAGGGAGAGAAAAAGGAGATAAAGTATTCCCTGTGCATATGTAGTCAGAGTCAGGTGGTTTGTTATCAGTTCTGCTGCTTGCAGTGACTTGAATGTGACCTCTAAAAGCCACTCAATAATTCTTATTTTTATTCAAATGTAAAATGAAGACAAACTTATTTTTGTTGAGAGAGAAAAAGGTGAATTTTCATCTCTCCTGGAATGATGATTTAACAATATCCACTACAATTTAAAATTTATGTATTAAAAAATTAAACATATACATGAGACATTTGAACTATTGTACAAGAAGACATGCATTGAATGTTCATTGAAAAATTTTATATTAGAGTGTAAAATTGGATTCAATGTAACCACTTATCAGTTTGTGAAAGATAAATATTATGCATACTAAGAAATATCCAGTAGTTAAAACAAAAAAGATTAGTATGTTCTCATACAAACAATTCAAAAAAATACTCTAGCCAAAAACAGGTTACATGAAATAGCTAAAGGGTATTTTGAAAACAAACAAGGAATACAAAACAATATTATATATGTTGATGTATATCTTCTCACTCTAAATGACCAAAAACTCTTAGTTGTACTTATCCCTGGGAAGATGATGAAATTGGAGTGGTGATTATCAAGAGTTATTAGGATTTATTTGTGAAATATATGTTTTCAATTACTTATATAATTAAAAACTAACTGTATATCCTATTGGCCTTTATTTCTCATATATTCTTTTATAATTAATTAGCCATTACATTGATATGCTCCAAAATATATTACAATTTTGGTTGGAATTAATGTCAATGTGTAATTGAGATCTTTGCAATAACAAATTATCATTCCAAATGTACAGTTCATCTTTCCACTTTAAAGTTTTGTCTCAACTTTTCTAATATTGCAAGTTTCTTCCAATATATTTTATTCATTCCTTTTAAATTCAATTCTTATATAGATTTGTTATAATAAATAAAACAACTTTCCCTAAACTTATTTTTTACCATGATTTTATTTATTTGTTTGCTTGTTAATTAATTAATTAATTTATTTATTTTCAGTAATTTATCATTGGCTCTTTTTAGGCATCCATAATAGAAAACCATACCAGGGGATCCCTGGGTGGCACAGCGGTTTGGCGCCTGCCTTTGGCCCATGGTGTGATCCTGGGGACCCGGGATCGAGTCCCACGTCGGGCTCCCGGTGCATGGAGCCTGCTTCTCCCTCTGCCTGTGTCTCTGCCTCTCTCTCTCTTTCTCTCTCTGTAACTATCATAAATAAATAAAAATTAAAAAAAAAAAGAGAGGCAGGAACAAAAGAATTTCTTCTGTGAAGGTCCTGTCTTTAAAAAAAAAAAAAAAAAGAAAAGAAAACCATACCATATTTTAATGTAATAGTTTTGTTTTCCATTAACCCTTAGAGTCAACTAGTAATCCTGTGGATTGTTACTCTTTCCAGTCAGATTGTAAAGAGAAGTATATTGGACTTAACAAAATGGCTGTAGCCATTTTGAGCCACAACCACAATTTTAGAGTATATTCAGTAACAATCTTAAAAAAATAATAATCTGTCTCTTTTATATATTTTTTCTAAATAAAATATGTGGAGCAACATCTCAGAGACGTTTACATGAGTAAACAATATTCATTTTTTTGTGCTCTATCCAGGGCTCACATTGAGGCAATTGCTCTGACTTAAAAGCAATGCACACAATATAGAGGATTTATCTTGAGAAATATTAAGAAGGCAGCTTGGGTGGCTCAGCAGTTTAGCACTGCCTTCAGCCCAGGTCCTGATCCTGGAGACCTGGGATCAAGTCCCATGACAGGCTCCCTGCATAGAGCCTGCTTCTCCCTCTGCCTGTGTCTCTTCCTCTCTCTCGTGTCTCTCATGAATAAGTAAAAATAAAATCTTAAAAAAAAAAAAGAAATATTAAGAGAATACGGGGGCACAGTAAAGTGTATTCTAAATAATTGTTCAATATTATTTGTGTGAATTGCATTTTTATATTTGTTATTTATGTATAAAAAGCCAACCATTTTGATTAGATTGGCAACAAAGAAGAAAAGTGTAACCATCAGTTGCTTCCTTTAGTTTATTAACCAAAAATGTAAATCAGACTTAGATTTGAATCCCTTACCATCTGCATGATTATAAAGTAAATTTTTATATTATTAGCTTTAATTTTTAGATGAAAATTTTACCTATATCATACAGAGCATTTATAGAAGTTTAAAAAAATGTAGGTAGAAAGGCCATATTTAGTTTTTCTTATGATCAAGATGATTATTATACTAACCCTAATATTAATGGAAGCAAAGAAATGTTTGAGATTTTTACATAATGTATCTCAAATCAAGTCATAAACTACCTTGAATCCAAATGAAGGTAATTATAGGAGAAAAAATAATCATACATAAAATTTCAACTTATCATACATAGGTGGAAACACAATCCTTGTTATTGAATAAACATTGGAAGGAATGATAATTTTCATAAAATAGATAAAATGATTGACATATTAATATAAGACATAGAGAAGGTATATTATTTTAAAAAGTAATCATAGCGATGCCTGGGTGGTTCAGTCTGTTAAGTATCTGACTCCTAATTTTGTCTCAGGTCATGATAAGGGTCATGAGATCGACCCTGTGTGGGCTTCAGGCTGGGCATGGAGCCTGTTTAAGATTCTTTTTCTCCCACTCCTTCTGACCCTCCCCCTCCAAAAAAAAAAGAAAGTAATCACACAAATTTGCAATATTTATACTTGAGTTGGGAGTAGCCTTTCAGCAATTAATATTTTCCTTTTGCATTTACTAAAGAGGTTAAGGGCAGCTACTCAGAGCCTACTTATAAGAGCAGAAGAACTGTAGATTTGGGAAAGACACGTGGTCAAGCAAGTAAGGTATTTGACTCTCAAAAACCTATAGCATCGAATAAAAGCCATGTAAGAGTTCAGAAATAAAAGCACATTGCTTTGAAATAGTATTTTGACTAAGACTGAGAAACATCTTAAAATGTAAGAAGTATGGATTAAGAATTAACATTTGGGGTGCCGAGGTGGCTCAGTCTGTTAAATATCTGCCTTCAGCTCAGATCATGATCTCAGGGTCCTGGGATCAAGTCCTGTATTGGGATGCCTGCTTTTTTCTCTCCCTTCATGCTCTCTCTGTCTCTCTCTCTCTCTGTCTCCCTCTCAAATAGATAAAATCTCCAACAAAATTAAAATTTACTTTTAAGGAAAACAAAGCAGATGAGAAATATGGTACATATATAAAGTTCCAGTATTATAAGACATTAGATATGTTAGTTAAGAACATAATAAATGAACTTAAAATTTATTGTAACACTGTCTCTGTTGGCATTTTGTACTCTAAAACAGCAGTTGTTTCAGATGTCAGGATATAGTGGTGCTCTTTGAACTGCCATGAATTCACCGAAAAATTTACACATTAAAGCAGATAAGCCTGATTTATTTTGTATCACCTCTGTTTACTTTGTTTAACTTACAAAGTTAGTAAATCAAGGCTCAAGTGACTTAAAAATGAACTTGATTCAGACAAAAAAAAAAAAAAGCAATGTTGATTAATAGTTACAAAAGAAAAAAACACATTTATAATTTACAATGCTGAACTCAAAAGGTTTAATAGAAGATTAACTATTGTGTGTTCTATGACGAGAGAAGAAAATAGAATTGGTATCTATTTTGTTCAAATATATGTGATGATAGAATGGACAAAGACAAGGCATTATTTCTGATAGAGCAAATAACATCTGCATTTTCTTCGGTGAATTAAATATACAACAAGATATATAAATAAATAAATATAAAATATAAAACAAAATGTGTATTTGGTAAATGCTTATGCATCTCCAAATGGCCCAAAAGGAATCCTCTCTGTATCATATTGTAGAACTGGACCAGCCCAGTAAGCTCTTATTTCTCTACAGATGGAGTTATCAATCCCAACTGTTTCCCTGGGAGATCACTCTACTGCTTATAGCTTCTACTCTGCTGTAGACTGAATTGGGTCCCTCCAAATTCCTGTGTTGAATCCCTAACTTCCAATGTGACTATATTTGCACCTATGGACTATAAGGAGGTAATTAAGGTTAAATGAGGCCACAAGATGGAGCCCTGATCCAGTGGAGTGGTGTCCTTATTAGAGAGACAACAGCTTGCTCCCCCTCTTTTTCCAAGGTACAGAGAAGTCACATGACCAGGCAGTGAGATGATGGCTGTCCACAAGTTAGGAATAAAACTCTCACAGAAACCGAATTGTCTGACACTTTCATCTTGTACTTCTCAGCTTTCAAATTTGTGAGAAAATAAAGTTATGTTGTTTAAGCCCCCAAATAATGTATTTTTTGTTTAGGAAAATATCTAAAGACTTCAAGGGAAATCTACACTATGGTCTTTTGAACAAACAAGGAGTATCAGTAAATGATAAGTATCAGTAAATAAAAGGTAAATATGTTTATATGGGGTCACATTAACCTCTTTATGCAGAAAATAAAACTGAATTTGAATAAGGGTAAAAAATCGATCTGAAGATAATAAGTTTACGCATTTAATGTCCAGAGGGTTTTGACCTTTAGTATTTTAACTATAAAATAAGATGCAGAGTAAATCAAAAGATTATAGATTCAAGACAAAAGATAGGAATGGAAATGATCAGAAAGTAGCATGAATTATACGTATTGGGTACACTATCACCAGAGAACTAGTTCAGCTTTCTAGTTTGTTTTTCAATAGGCTGTATAACAGATTTGAAGAGATTTGCCCTACTTCCCTTCCTAGATGGCAAGAATTTAATCTCTGAGCAAGACTGTCACTTCTAGTACTGGGGCTTAGCATGAGTGGTGGCAGAACAATATTTAGCTAAAACAGAGTCAATGATAACTAGATTCTGAAGCCTGGACTAAGGCTTTCTAGGAACACAGAGAAGTTAGATGTAATGAGTGCAAAGGAACAGACCAATATTAAATTCCAGATCCAAACAGAATTAGAAGCAGTGAGCAAGCAAAAAATCTCTAGCAAGTAGAAAATATAGAACCTAGAAAAATCTCATGAAATTAAAAAATAACCTGGTAAAGAAGGTAGTTTTATGGAATGACAACTTCTAAATGTTTATGGGAATCCTTTTAATGGAAATTATACTTATTCAATGAGAATATGCTTCACAAGTATTTATGAAACATTAGCTATGAGTCGTATACCAGGCCCTGTGGTCAGTTCTCTCTATAGGAAGTTGTGGTCTTGGCTCCCATAAATCATGCATCTACTAGAGGTGTCAGCTGAATAAATGGTAATATTATCACAATCTCACAAGCCCCCTGACAGGAAATACAGAGCGCTATGGGATACATAGTTTGGACATTTGATAATAGGATATCTCAGATGAAGTGGCGGTGAGAATAAGTGAGAGTCATTCAGGCAAAAAAAGGTACTACAAATTTTCAGACAGAGAAAAGAGCATAAGAAGAGGAGTGACAGTTCATTTAATATGGCTACAGATAAAGAATAGAAAGTGAAGGATAGAAGAATTGGATGAAAAGTTAAAAAAATAAGGATCACATTATGAAGTACTTTACAATCTGTTTACATTAGTTTTAGTTTTAACAAAAGAGTTTCTGGATAGTTCTTTACTGAAGGGAAATATTGCTTCTTAGAAAGAACGTGTGTGTACAGCTTTAAAAATGACTTACAAAGGGTAAACTTGGAGGTTGTTTCAGTAATCCAAGGGAGGTGATCTGATTTAGACTAAGGAAATGGTATATGAAATAGAAAGCAATATAGTATTAGAGTATTTCATTTTTTAAAACAGAGAAATTGGTGATTACAATTTAGGGGTGAAGGAAAACAGAAATTAAAGAAATTAAATTCAAATATTTTTAGCTAATATTTATTAAGGGCTAGCATATTTTCAGTAATTCTACTAAGTGCTTTAAAACACCTCTCTACAGCCCTATTAGACTATTTTAACAACCAATTTGCAAATATTAAAACAGGCTGAAAGGGTTAAATGTCATGCTAAATGTCTCTATCAATAATCAAAACACTAATTTCTTGTTCAGAAGTATGTATTGTTACCTCTGTATTACATTTTAAAGAAGAAGCAAATCTTTTGGTAGATACTATACCCAGTTACCGATTTTATGCATGTATCACTACATGAATAATCTGAGAGTGACATATATTGAAATCAAGTCAACTATTTTAAATCTTTAAGAATTTATAGATGCCAGAAAGCAGAGTGGAATGAATTTGAGAATGAAAGTACAGAAGCAAGCTGGTTTTCATAGTTAGTCTGTGGCCTGCATTTTAATTTCTATGTCTTTAAAAAAAACAGAAGTTCTTAATTTTTTATAGAGATCAATTCATCAGTTTTTCTCTTTCATGTTTCAGTATTATGTTGCTAAAAAAGAAATCTTTGCAAAGTTGCAAAGTTATTCTCCAACCTTTCTATCAGATATATATGTTTTTAAGTTTAGCTTTTTAAACTTAGTCTATGACACATTTCAGTTAATTTTTGTGTTTATTTCATTTCTCCTAGTAATATTTTTAACTCTTTAATATGAAGTATTTGCACATATTTTGTTATATGTGACCCTATTTCATTCATTTTTATAGTCATAAATGCTATATCATATTTAACTTCTTAATTGCCTTTATTTCCAGATCATAAAGAAAAACAACTGAATCATGAATATTTTACCTTTTATTCTCTGACCTTGCTAAATCACTTCTTAGTTTTAGTGATGTTTTTAATAAATTACTTTATGTTATGCCCATAGAGAATCATTTCTCCCCTGAACCAATAGAACTTTACCTTTATCTTTCCATTCTGTTTCATTTTATAAGTTTTCTTGCCTTGTTGCACTGGAAAAGACTTCAATTTCGGGATCAAAAGCAATAAATAAAAGATTTTCTGTTTCCATTTTTATTCAATATTGCACTTTCCAATATTAATTTGACTTCAATTTCGGGATCAAAAGCAATAAATAAAAGATTTTCTGTTTTCATTTTTATTCAATATTGCACTTTCCAATATTAATTTGATATATTGTATGTATTCATTAGGTTCAAAATATTTTTAATATTCCTTTTTTATCTTTTGAGGCATATGCTTCTTAGAAATGGGCTATCTACTTTCCAAACCATTTTTTTCTTTATCTTTTTTTCTTTTTTTTCATGGATATTATTTTGTGAATAATTCTTAATTGAAATCCAGTGGGTCAGAAATCATATTCTGCATAATGTAATCACATAAAATTTATAGCGATTTATAACACATTGCATACTCTATTTTTCTGAATATACCACGTTCACTGAAAAAAGAATATTGACTCTAATGTTGTGTAGAATGTTTATAAATGTCAGTAGCTCTAATTTTATCATTGTATTATTTCAATTGTCTATGTTTTTGCTGGTTTTCTATTTGTCACAGAATTAAATCATTTATGGAAAGGTTAAGTATTGAAGAATACAACTATAATTGTGCATTTGCCTATTCTCTTTTAAATTTTATCAATTGTAATTTCTTATTATTTGTTTATTTTTTTATTGGAGTTCTATTTGCCAACATATAGTATAACACGCATCAAGTGCCCCCTTCAGAGACCATCACCCAGTCACCCCATCTTGCCACTCACCTCCCCTTCCACCACCCCTTGTTCATTTCCCAGAGTTAGGAGTCTTTCATGTTCTGTCCCCTCACTGATATTTCCCACTCATTTCCTCTCCTTTCCTCTTTAATACCTTTAGTACTTTTAATACCTTTCACTATTTTTTTATATTCCCTGTATGAATGAAACCATACAATGTTTGTCCCTTTCCAATTGACTTACTTCACTCAGCATAATACCCTCCAGTGCTATCCACATTGAAGAAAATAGTGGGTATTCGTCTCTTCTGATGGCTGAGTAATATTCCATTCTGTACATAAACCACATCTTCTTTATCCATTCATCTTTTGATGGATACCGAGGCTCCTTCCACAGTTTGGCTATTGTGGACATTGCTGCTATAAACATTGGGGTGCAGGTGTCCCGGCATTTCACTGCATCTGTATTTTGGGATAAATCCCCAGTAGTGCAATTGCTGGGTCATAGGGTAGCTCTGTTTTAACTCTTTGAGGAACCTCCACACAGTTTTCCAGAGTGGCTGCACCAGGTCACATTCCCACCAACAGTGCAAGAGAGTTCCCCCTTCACATTCTCTCCAACATTTGTGGTTTCCTGTCTTGTTAATTTTCACCATTCTCACTGGTGTGAGGTGGTATCTCATTGTGGTTTTGATTTGTATTTCCCTGATGGCCAGTGATGCAGACCATTTTCTCATGTGCTGGATGGCCATGTCTATGTCTTTCTCTGTGAGATTTCTGTTCATGTCTTTTGCCCATTTCATGATTGGATTGTTTGTTTCTTTGCTTATTTTATTTTATTTTATTTATTTTATTTTATTTTATTTTATTTTATTTTATTTTATTTTATTTTATTTTATTTTATTTATTTATGATAGTCACATAGAGAGAGAGAGAGAGGCAGAGACACAGGCAGAGGGAGAAGCAGGCTCCATGCACCAGGAGCCCAATGCAGGATTCGATCCCGGATCTCCAGGACCGCGCCCTGGGCCAAAGGCAGGCGCCAAACCACTGCGCCACCCAGGGATCCCCGGATTGTTTGTTTCTTTGCTGTTGAGTTTAATAAGTTCTTTATACATCTTGGATACTAGCCTTTTATCTGATAGGTCATTTGCAAATATCTTCTCCCATTCTGTAGGTTGTCTTTTAGTTTTGTTAGCTGTTTCTTTTGCTGTGCAGAAGATTTTTATTTTGATTAAGTTCCAATAGTTCATTTTTGCTTTTCTTTCCCTTGGCTTCATACATGTATCTTGCAAGAAGTTGCTGTGGCCAAGTTCAAAAAAGGGTGTTGCCTGTGTTCTCCTCTAGGGTTTTGATGGATTCTTGTCTCACATTTAGATCTTTCATCCATTTTGAGTTTATCTTTGTGTATGGTGTAAGAGAATGGTCTAGTTTCATTATTCTGCAGGTGGCTGTCCAACTTTCCCAGCACATTTATTGAAGAGACTGTCCTTTTTATCCAGTGGTTATTCTTTCCTGCTTTGTCAAATATTAATTGACCATATTGTTGAGGACCCATTTCTCGGTTCTCTATTCTCAATGGGGAAAAACTGAAAGCCTTTCCCCTAAGAGCAGGAACACAACAGGGATGTCCATTCTCACCACTGCTATTCAACATAGTACTAGAAGTCCTAGCTTCAGCAATCAGACAACAAAAGGAAATAAAAGGCATTCAAATTGGCAAAGAAGTCAAACTCTTCCTCTTTGCAGATGACTTGATACTGTACATATAAAACCCAAAATACTCCACCCCAAGGTTGCTAGAACTCATACAGCAGTTCGGCAGTGTAGTAGGATACGAAATGCCCAGAAATCAGTGGCATTTCTATACACTAACAACGAAACTGAGGAAAGAGAAGGAATTGATTCCATTTACAATTGCACCAAAACCATAAGATACCTAGGAGTGAATCTAACCAAAGAGATAAAGGATCTATACCCTAAAAACTACATAACATGTCTCAAAGAAATTGAGGAAGACACAAAGAGATGGAAAAACATTCCATGCTCATGGATGGAAAGAATAAATATTGTGAAAATGTCAATGCTACCCAGGGCTATTTACATGTTCAATGCAATCCCTATCAAAATGCCATCGGCTTTCTTCAGAGAGTTGGAACAAATCATCTTAAGATTCGTGTGGAATCAGAAAAGACCCTGAATAGCCAGGGAAATATTGAAAAAGAAAATCAGAGCCAGGGGCATCACAATGCTAGATTTCAAGTTGTACTACAAAGCTGTGATCATTAAGACAGTGTGGTACTGGCACGAAAACAGACACATAGATCAATGGAACAGAATAATTTCTTATATTTTGAACACCTTTCTTGGTTACACACACTTTTAAGATTATTATGTCTCCTGTTGACCTCGTCCCTTTATCATTGTGAAACTCCCCCTCATTGTTATTAACTCATACAACTATATCATCTGATATAAAATAGCCACTGTACCTTTTTCATGCTTTGTCTTTGCATATTTTGTCATTTTACTTTGTCTTCTCTGTCTTTATATCTGAGTCAGTATGTATACACAGCATGTAGTTGATCTTTCTTTTTATATTTAGTGTGACCATCTCAGTCTTTTAATTAGAATCTTTAGTCCATTTCTATTCTTTTAATTACATGTAATAAAATGACAAATAATTAAAAATAAATATAATTTAAATCTACTATCTGTTGTTTTCTGCTTTTTCCAATCTTATCCTTTTTTCTCTCATTTCCTGTATTGTCTTGCATTAATTTAATACCACAAAAATGTGCCAGAAGGCAGTTGAGGATGAAAGAAAATAATGGTCTATGGAAATGTGACTGTTTTCTAAAGATTTTATTTATTTATTCATGAGAGACGCACAGAAAGGCAGAAACATAGAAAGAGAAGCAGGCTCCATGCAGGGAGCCCAATGTGGGACTCGACCCCGGGACTCAATCCTGGGACCCAGTCCTGGGACTCCAGGATCATGCCCTGGGCTGAAGACAGGGACTCAAGGCTGAGCCAGCCATGTATGCCAGGAAATGTGATTTTATTTTTACTGTTTAAAACAAAAGTAACAATCAGATTATTCATTTTCTGTTGTTAAATTGTGTAAGTGCTTTACATATTTTGGACATAGATATCTTATCAGATATGTCATCTGCAAATATTTCCTCCCATTCAGTAGGTTGCTTTTGTTCTGTTGATGATTTCCTTAACTGTGGAAAGCATTTTATTTTGGCTTAGTTTCAATAGTTTAATTTTTATTTTGTTCTTATGCCTTAGATGACTTATCTAGAAAGATGTTTCTATGGCCAGTGCCAAAGAAACAACTACCTAGGTTTTCTTCTAGGAATTTTATGGTTTCTAGTCTCACATTTGGGTATTTAATCCATTTTGTGCTTATTTTTGTGTATGATGTAAGAAAGTGGTCCAGTTTTACTCTTTTGCATAATTACCTAGTTTTCCCAAACGCATTTGTTAAGAGACTGTTTTTTCCTCATTGTATATTGTTGTCTCCTTCATCATATTAGTTGACCATAAAATATGAGTTTATTTCTGAACTCTGTATTCTATTGATCTATGAGTCTACTTTTGTGCCAATACCATACCACTTTGATTACTACAGCTTTGTAGTATATCTTGAAACCTAGGATTGTGATACTTCCTGTTTTGTTTTGTTTTTTTTTTCAAGATTACTTTGGCTATTCAGTGTCTTTTGAAGTTCCCTGGAAATTTTAGGATTATTTGTTCTAGTTCTGTGAAATATGTGGTTGGTATTTTAAAAAAAATATATTTGATTTATTTATTCTTGGGAGAGAAAGATAGATAGAGAAAGACACAGACACCTCTGCCTAGAGAGAGAAGCAGGCTCCATGCAGGGAGCTCGATGTGGGACTCCATCCTGGGTTTCCAGGATCAGGCCCTGGGCTGAAGGTGGCGCTAAACCCCTGAGCCACCCAGGCTGCACTGTTGTTGGTATCTTGAAAGGGGTTGTGTTAAATCTGTAGATTGCTTTGGGTAGTATGGATATTTTAAGAATATTGGTTCTTCTGATGCATGACATGGAATATCTTTTCATTGATTCTTGTCATCCTCAATTTCTTTCATCAATATTTTACAGTTGGGATCCCTGGGTGGCGCAGCGGTTTGGCGCCTGCCTTTGGCCTGGGGTGCGATCCTAGAGACCCGGGGTCGAATCCCACGTCAGGCTCCCTGCATGGAGCCTGCTTCTCCGTCTGCCTGTGTCTCTGCCTCTCTGTCTCTCTCTGTGTGACTATCATGAATAAATAAATAAAATCTTTAAAAAAAAATATTTTACAGTTTTCTGGGTATAGATCTTTCACCTTCCTGGGTAAGTTTATTCCCAGGTAACCAAAAAATGAGTATAATACCCGAATAAACAGTCTTCCAAAGAAGATATAAACAAACAAACAAACAAACAAACAAAAAAACAAAGAAGATATACAGATGGCCAACAGACACATGAAAAAATGCTCAACATCACTCGTCACCAGGGAGATGCAAATAAAAAATTCAAGGAAATATATCACTTTCTATTTGTCAGAGTAGCTAAAAGCAAATGCACAAAAAAGTCAAGTGTTGGCAAGGATGTGGAAAAAAAGGAACCCTTACACATTGTTGGTGGGAATGTAAACTGGTGCAGCCACTGTGGAAAACAAAGAGCTTCCTCAAAAAATTAAAAGTAGAATTACTATATGATCCAGTAATTTTCCACTACTGTATATTTACCCAAAGAATACAAAAACACTAATTCAAAAACACATATGCGAGGGGAGGGGCAAGATGGCGGAAGAGCAGGGTCCCCAAATCACCTGTCCCCACCAAATTACCTAGATAACCTTCAAACCATCCTGAAAATCTACGAATTCGGCCTGAGATGTAAAGAGAGACCAGCTGGAATGCTACAGTGAGAGGAGTCCGCGCTTCTATCAAGGTAGGAAGACGGGGAAAGAGAAATAAAGGAACAAAAGGCCTCCGAGGGGGAGGGGCCCCGCGAGGAGCCGGGCTGAGGCCGGGGCGAGTGTCCCCAGGACAGGAGAGCCCCGTCCCGGAGGAGCAGGAGCTGCACCAACCTTCCCGGGCGGGCGGAAAGGGGCTCGCAGGGAGGTGGAGCAGGACCCGGGAGACCGGGGATGCCCTCGGGCTCCCGGGGACACTAACAGACACCTGCGCCCCGGGAGAGTGCGCCGAGCTCCCTAAGGGCTGCAGCGCGCACGGCGGGGCCGGAGCAGCTCGGAGGGGCTCGGGCGGCGGCTCCGCGGAGGGGGCTGCGGGGCGGGAGCGCGAATCCACCAGCGCAGGCCCCGGAGCACAGGGCGCCGGGACACAGCCCAGGATCCGGCCTCCCCCGGGACAGGCAGAGGCCGGGAGGGCCCAGGACAGCAAGGACGCTCCTGCCCGAGCTGAGCAGATGAGCGGCCCCGCCCCGGAGCCTCCAGGCCCTGCGGACAGAGAACCGAGAGCCCCGAGCCCCGTAGTTCCTGCGGAGGCTGAATCCAGGCTTCCAGAGTTGCCATAGCAACTGCGGCTGTTCCTCCTGGGGCCCCACGGGGTGAACAACCCCCGCTGAGCCCTGCAGCAGGCAGGGGCAGAGCAGCTCCCCCAAGTGCTAACACCTGAGAATCAGCACAGCAGGCCCCTCCCCCAGAAGACCAGCTGGACGGACCAGTGATACTCCCCCGTGTTCCAATACAACTTGTTTTTGGCCACTCTGCACTGAGCAAAATGACTAGAAGGAAAACCTCACTTCAAAAGAAAGAATCAGAAACAGCCCTCTCTCCCACAGAGTTACAAAATCTGGATTACACTTCAATGTCAGAAAGCCAATTCAGAAGCACTATTCTACAGCTACTGGTGGCTCTAGAAAAAAGCATTAAGGCCTCATGAGACTTCATGACTGCAGAATTTAGATCCAATCAGGCAGAAATTAAAAATCAATTGAATGAGATGCAATCCAAACTAGAAGTCCTAACGACGAGGGTTAACGAGGTGGAAGTGAGTGACATAGAAGACAAGTTAATGGCAAAGAGGGAAACTGAGGAAAAAAGAGATAAACAATTAAAGAACCATGAAGACAGATTAAGGGAAATAAATGACACTCTAAGGAAGAAAAACCTACGTTTAATTGGGGTTCCCGAGGGCGCCGAAAGGGACAGAGGGCCAGAATATGTATTTGAACAAATCCTAGCTGAAAACTTTCCCAATCTGGGAAGGGAAACAGGCATTCAGATCCAGGAAATAGAGAGATCCCCCCCCTAAAATCAATAAAAACCGTTCAACACCTCGACATCTAATAGTGAAGCGTGCAAATTCCAAAGATAAAGAGAAGATCCTTAAAGCAGCAAGAGACAAGAAGTCCCTGAATTTCATGGGGAGGAATATTAGGGTAACAGCAGACCTCTCCACAGAGACCTGGCAGGCCAGAAAGGGCTGGCAGGATATATTCAGGGTCCTAAATGAGAAGAACATGCAACCAAGAATACTTTATCCAGCAAGGCTCTCATTCAAAATGGAAGGAGAGATAAAGAGCTTCCAAGACAGGCAGGAACTGAAAGAATATGTGACCTCCAAACCAGCTCTGCAAGAAATTTTAAGGGGAACTCTTAAAACTCCCCTTTAAGAAGAAGTTCAAGTAACTCTGAACGTGAATGGGCTTAATGACCCCATCAAAAGGCGCAGAGTTTCAGACTGGATAAAAAAACAGGACCCATCTATTTGCTGTCTACAAGAGACTCATTTTAGACAGAAGGACACCTACAACCTGAAAATAAAAGGTTGGAGAACCATTTACCATTCAAATGGGTCTCAAAATATACCCTAAAAACTACAGAACACTTCTGAAAGAAATTGAGGAAGACACAAAGAGATGGAAAAATATTCCATGCTCATGGATTGGCAGAATTAATATTGTGAAAATGTCAATGTTACCCAGGGCAATTTACACGTATAATGCAATCCCTATCAAAATACCATGGACTTTCTTCAGAGACTTAGAACAAATTATTTTAAGATTTGTGTGGAATCAGAAAAGACCCCAAACAGCCAGGGGAATTTTAAAAAAAAGAAAACCATATCTGGGGGCATCACAATGCCAGATTTCAGGTTGTACTACAAAGCTGTGTTCATCAAGACAGTGTGGTACTGGCACAAAAACAGACATATAGATCAATGGAACAGAACAGAGAACCCAGAAGTGGACCCTGAACTTTATGGTCAACTAATATACGATAAAGGATGAAAGACGATCCACTAGAAGAAAGACAGTCTCTTCAATAAATGGTGCTAGGAAAATTGGACATCCACATGCAGAAGAATGAAACTGGACCACTCTCTTGCACCATACACAAAGATAAACTCAAAATAGATGAAAGATCTAAATGTGAGACAAGATTCCATCAAAATCCCAGAGGAGAACTCAGGCAACACCCTTTTTGAACTTGGCCACAGTAACCAGAGAAGGACAAACAGTGTATGTTCTCATTCATTTGGGGAATATGAATAATAGCGAAAGGGAATATGAAATGTGTGAGAAATATCAGAAAGGGAGACAGAACATAAAGACTTCTAACTCTGGGAAATGAACTAGGGGTGGTGGAGGGGGAGGAGGGTGGGGGGTGGGGTTGAATGGGTGACGGGCACTGAGGGGTACACTTGACGGGATGAGCACTGGGTGTTATTCTGTATGTTGGTAAATTGAACACCAATAAAAATTAATTTATAAAAAATAAATAAAAAAAAATAAAAAAAAAATAAAAAGAAAAAAAAAAAACAAAAACACATATGCACTCCCATATTTATTGCACCATTACTTACAGGATATGGAAATAACCCAAGTGTCCATCGATAGATGATAAAGAATTAGTGATATACATATACATTTGCATACATATATACATATGCATATATATACACAACATACACACACGGTGGAATATTACTCAGCCATAAAAAGAGTGAAATCTTGCTATTTACAAAAGTATGGATGGACCTAGAGCGTACAATGCTAAGTGAAATGAGTCACCCTGACTACAATAAAAATCTGAACACAGGGCAGCCCAGGTGGCTCAGAGGTTTAGCGCCACCTTTGGCTCAGGGCCTGATCCTGGAGACTCAGGATCAAGTCCCACATCGGGCTCCCTGCATGGAGCCTGCTTCTCCCTCTGCCTGTGTCTCTGCCTCTCTCTCTCTGTGTGTGTGTGTGTTTCTCATGAATAAATAAAATATTTTTAAAAATCTGAACATACTAAAGATCAACAACTATCTTGGATTTTTCAGTGCACCAAGGTCACAGGGCAAACTACCATCCAAAAATCTGAAGAGACAGATGCAATCAGAGAGATACAGCCCAGGCATATTTACATGGAGCAGACACTCCTAGAGCCATACACTTGTAGGAACACAGAATGGCAATTTTGGTAAATTTCTGCAGACAGTGTAGTTTGCCAGGAGAATGAGAAACCCCGTGGGTCTGTAGTCTAAGGGGGATTCCCATAATTTCATGTGTTTTCTTTGCAGGAATTCTACCAGGTTTCCAAACAGAAGATTCTAGAGAAAAGTTCCTTCTAGGTTCTGACAGGAGTAGTAGGTTCTGAAAAGAGAGTTGCTCTATACTAAGGTGTATGTGTCTCTTACTAACACTGATCATCAGAGAGCATATTTGTATCTTTTTAACTTTTTAAAATTTTTTTTAAAAAGATGATATTAATTTATTCATGAGAGACACACAGAGAGAGGCAGAGGGAGAAGCAGGCCCCTCTTGGGGAGCCGGATGCGGGACTTGATCCCAGGACTCTAGGACCATGCCCTTAGCTGAAGGCAGGTGCTTTACCACTGAACCACCCAGGCATCCCACTGTATCTTTTTTTGTTTCCAACTTTCAATAGGCTTCTCTCATTTGTATGTGGCTATCTTTTCCGATTCCATTCCCCCTTTTTAAATTTACCTTTTACTATTGTTTTAATTTATAGGGGATTCTGAAGAGATATCAAGTAAATGCGTATGGTCATTTGCCATTTGGAACTGGAAGCTCAGTTATTTTTCTTTAAAATGTAATTGATTGCGTTGATAGATATGTAGATTGTGTTAAGTGCATATATAAACTTATCAAAGCCTGCAAAATTATATACTTTAAGTATATTTTATTTACATATTTTATAGTGTGTAAGTTATATTTCAATAAAGTCTATTAAAATAATCAAGTAACAACAAGGTTGATAAGACAATTATTATTAGGCTTTATGATAATCAGTTCACCAGTATGAATAAATTGGTTTGGAGATTAAGTTTAATAAAATATGTTTTAATCTAACTTCTTCAAACAACCAGAGTGGGTAAAACAGAGCTCTCTTCTTCTTTTTCAAAATTAATAAAGAATTTTCTCTCTGAGGTCTGCACAAGCACAGTAACAAATAGTTTAGATTATGCGCGATCACTCACGTATCACAGAAAAAAATAAAATGAAAAAATAATAATGCATTGTGTGGTTTATACCTTATAGAGGAGTAAAATGTATTACTATGACAGGAATTAGTAAGAGAAAGTATGTCTTTTTCAGTATGATATTTCTCCTAAAGTAGGCCTAAAATTCCTCATAGAATGTAAATTAATGTATGTACTCTCATGTCCAGTGAGCTCAAGGACACTCTGTCCTCTTTCCTACCCTTCCTCTTACACTTTTGGTAAGAATTAAAAGATAGTATGATGAATTTATGATTTAGCCATGATCTGCAGAAAGAACAATGAGTTCAAAAATTCTGAAATCTATAAAGTATGTTTTTTCTATTTGCATATTCTGTTTTGGAATTTGCATTGGCTAATTGTTTTTGTTGATTATTTTATTTTGTTTTTCACCTCTGCTATGTCCCAGGCACTGCCCTAAGCATGATGATCCTCCCCTGTACGTCACTGTTTACACTTCATGTTACCCATAGATAGAATAATTAACATTCAGAGTTATTTTCTCCCTTACTATATGCAATGTAATGTTTAAAAGACCAAACAGAAAATATAGTTTAAAAAAAAAGTTAGGAAAATGTCTACTATCTATGCTATAGACTAGAATGGCAAAGGGCACATATTTCATACCTTTTTAGGGGCCAGATGATGGTAGCAAAGGGGTTGCTGGAAAATACAAATAAATTAAAGAGTTTCTGGTTTTCATTCTACAAATATTTATTGAGCACCTTCTCTGTAGAGCCATTATTTTAGATGCTCGGGCGAGTGATAACTAAAACAATGTTCCCTATCATAATAGAGACAAAATTAGAAATAAATAGATTTATAAAATGAAAGGAAGTAGTTATACAAACTATGCATAATAAGATATGTTAAGGACCTAGAGCAGAACTACCCAATAGAATTCTTTGTAATGACATAATCTATATCTGTTTTATCTAGTGTAGTAGCCACTAGTTACATTTTGTTTTAAACAATTGAAATGTTGTTAGTGAAACAGGAGATCTAAGTCTTTTATTTTAGCTTAGAGTTAAATAGCCACATAGTGATAGTGGTTACCATATTATAAACAGAATAGGGATAGTTGTTTCTCTGGAATTAAAATATAAGTGGAATCTGAATGAACTGAGGGGAGGGTAATTCTTCATATATCTAGAAGAACATTTCATTTGAAGGGAAGAACAAAGGCACTGAGCCAGGACATGAGCTGTTGCTTTGTAATGGTTTAAGATGTTTACTTGTTCTAATATTTCCCCACTTCATATTGACGAAAGTAAATGCTGATTTGGCTGGTTGAAACAAACTACAAGGTGATTCTAGAAATAAGCTTGCCTCAGATTCATTATATCATGAATGTTATGTTATTTTGTTATGTAAATAAAAATATTTTTGTTGTATTTAAGATGATTTGATTTTTTTGGCCAACTTCATGATGGAATTGAATTCTTCAAGCTGTAACCTGCCTCAGTGATTAGTCATCTGAGATCAATGGATTGGTGAAGCATTTAATATAATACTTGAATATTTGAATAGTAAAAAGTAATCACTCACTCTTTTGGCTTTTCTGCCCCTGGAGGTTACTGGAAGTGCCTTTTAATTTGCAAAGGAGAAGTAGTTACATAGCCTTCTTCACTGTGGTTTTAAGATTTTTTTCTTAATTACAATGAAAGTATTTAAGTCAAATAAATTGTGTTTAAATTTATCAAATACATGTTTGTTTTGTTTGCTTAGGACTTTGCTTCACAAAGAATATATTTTTTTCAGTCACTTATGGCAATGATTGAATAAATAAATACAATTGTGAATAATATAAGTATATATTTTAATCTAGACTGTTAATTTTTATTTCAATCATGATTAAAATTCCATAAAACTTTGAAAGGAAATTCTGTATGCATTTTAGCTGTAAAGAATTTTATTGTAATAGATGATTTGTTAAGCAGAATGCTTTCATAGTAGTTCATTGAACTAGCATTGCAAATTTATATGAATAATTTGTATGGCATTTTACTGACACTGTACTTTATTTAAACCATTTATAAGTCTGTGATTACAAATAACTAACAGTCTACAAGTTTAATTACATTCCCATTTTCTTCTAAAATTTCTCAAGATTTCTTTTCTTAATTCTTTTGGGATAATTAATTCATTTCCTCAGTTTAAAGCAATTAGAGATGTTTTCTAGGTATATTTTATGGCTTATGAAAGTCATTTGACAAATGGTATACATGGGCTTGACCCAAGACTTGAATTCCAAGCTTTATGGTGACAGTCAAACTTCTTGAAAGATACTACCATGATCTAAGATACTATCATGGTAAGTAAACAAAGCAGATCATTTTCTGTGCCCTCAAGGAGATTTCAGTATAGAAGAGAAAACAGGAATTTAAAATTAGACATAATTATTTTTTCAAAGATCCACAAACATTATCCCTTTTCTTTCAATGGGAACTTTTCTAAGTCACCTTAAGTTTACATAAAAATAATTCTGAATGTTACATATTTTAGACCAGATAAAAAGGAAAAAAAATCTGTTTCTTACATTTTATGGTACCAGCATACTATTAGTACTGATAATGATAGTCTGAAAAAGACTGATGATTGATAGAGATAAAACTATAAAGTACAGAAAGTGGAGTTTGGCAATGTATCAGAGGAATCAAGAACCAAGTAAAGTACAGATATGGAAAGCAAGGAACAGTAATCATTAAGAGAGTTATTATCTTAATTCATTTTACGAAAAAAATAGGGAAGAGAAAAACATGATCATATCAATAAATGTAGAAAAATATTCTGATAAAAATCAATATCAATTCATTAAAAATTCAGTAAAAAAAGGAAAATAATTTCTAATTATGATCAAGATTTCCTAAATGAAAAAAATCAAACTTCAAGTTCAAAATTAAAAGCTTGCTTTAAAAATTATTTAAGAACTTCAATTACTGTTTTTTAAATATGAAAGAGAAATAATGGGTATACCTTTTTTGGAGGAAAAAACGTTCTAATTGAAATCAAGGTTTACATTAAAAACCTAAAAGGAGAAATTTCCTGATTTTTTCATGCTTGAAAATATTTGCTTCTTTCTGATTCTTTAAAACATTTGCATTTTAAAATAGTAGTATTTTCTAAGTAGTATTGAGTATTGTGTATGCATCAAAAAATCCATCAAGTAGGAATATCAAAGATTATTTAAGCCTAATTTTAATATTTACATTGTTACAAATCCTCTGTGTTATAAAAAGAAACATCTTTGGGTACTTTTTTTTCTTTTGATCCATTTTAAGGAATAGTTCCCTGTGATAGGTTTCGAGAACAAGGCTAAACTAGATTATTGATACTTAACGGTGGTATATTGATATTGCAGCTGTTTTATATAAAATTTCTAATGATATCTATAATTCACTCCAAAATATTTCAGAACATAGAGTGACTCACTTAGCTAAGCTTTAATCACAGATTAATAGGAATTAGCTAGTCATGATAACATGCTGATCAGAAAAGCATTGCTGGCTATTACTCAGCAAGTATTAAATCAGAGTTACCAAAAAAAGAAAAAAAAATCTCATCACACATTCAGTAAAGTAATTATCGTACTGAATATCTGAAATATGTTTTTATTTGTGAAGTCAATGACATTAATTAGAATGAAGAATATTAGAATGAGCTCTCATTAAATTTTGTTGGAAGCTAAATGTTGGAAACTGAAAAGATCTGTAGTTCACTTTACAAGTACTTGTAACAATATTTCAAATAATCATTTATTTCATTGGCTGTTCTAGAGGTTTAATTTCTGGAGGTAATTTGTATAGTAAAACTAGATATAAGTGAATATTATATCTTTCTTTTATCAAGTAAGAAAGAGTGGTCATGAAAGGAGAAAAGATGCTTCCTTATCACAGATATGTTCCCAGGCAGATCTGTTTTTAGGAGTACATGCAGAAGCCAGGCTCTGAAAACTATTCTAAGACTAGCTGAGAATAATAATCCTTATAAAGCTTATAAAGCCTATATTAAGGGTGCAAGATCACAGTTTGAAGACCACCTTTAAAAATATTTATTTCCTAACAAGATAAAAGGCAAATGGTCCATGAATCATGAAAATGTTCCCTCTGGTCCAGGCAAGAAGTAATAGCCTTTCTTCTTTGAGAAGTTTGAGGTGGCTGGTAGCTGAGTATGAACTCAGAAATTTTTGGTTTAATCCTTTCTCAAGTTTTGGGAGACATAAGCCTGTCTCTAGAATTAGAATCTCCTGAATTTTTAATCAAATGTACTATATAGCTTTTTTTGAAAAAAGATAAACAATTTACTGGGGTACTATATGCCCATAGGAAATGTTTGAGTTAAATAAATGTCAGCTAATGGGAAAGTTACAAAAGAAATACTGAAAAATAATAAGATATAATTGAACTTTACATTTATTTAATTTAAATGGATACATTTAAATATATGGATATAAAATATATATATAAAATAAATATTAAAATTAAATATATAAATATAGAATTAAATATAATTTTTCAGTAAGAGAGCAAATAGTCACAATGTTATTAATATTTCACTTTCTCTGTTTAATAAAGGAAGCAAAATACCTTTTAATTATACTTTTAAAATACTTTTCCATATAATGTATGAAAACCAAATGTCTTGATGACATTTTTCTGTCATAAAGCTTTCAGGTCAAAATGTAACTTAGAATTTTATTACATAAATATATTTTAATTTAATATTATTTGAGGGATGCAAAGGTATTCCCTGATGTGCATACTGAATTGTATGTTGCCTGCTTTCTATTAGGAATTTTCCAAGGGGGAGAAACTACTGCCCTGTTCATATGCTTTATTGTTTTTTGTTTTGTTTTGTTTTTTAATGAAATCTTAAGTAGTGTTTTTCAGCATGTTCAGAAAAGACCTTTTAGAATTTGAGATTGACTAAGAAGAGGAATTTTACTCTTTAAGATTTACATGAAAACAAGTAAAGATGGAGGTAATGATAACTAAATATATCTGCATAGTTTATAAGAACTATTTCAACTTGCACTTACAATCATATAATTTAGTCATGCATTTTCAGCCATGTGACTACAATTAAGCTACCTTAAGCATTAAATCTCATTAAACAGCCAGATAAAACAATCCCAAAACAAAAGATATATTAAGGTTGGGTTTTGAAATTATTGAAAAGATTATTTGGGTTATACTTCATAAATTTACAGGAGCATGTAGGAGTTGAGGCAGAGAGAAAAAAAAAACTTTTCATGTAAATATGAAAACCTCCACGTTTAAAATTCTTGATTGTAGGTATTGACTAAGGTACAGTGGTAAGAAATGTACCAACCAGAGCATCAGTATTCATATTAGGATCATTAAAATATTTAAGTGCTTTTTAAATGGAAGAGATAGAATGAAAATTCATATATAGTTTATGTAGTAAATTGTAGCTTTTGGATTTATTTTTACAGTGTATAATTTCAGAATATCAATACTCTTACGTGATACAAAGGGAAATTTTGCAAACTAAGTTCTTTAAAATATTAATATCAATGTTTGTATAGTCATTACTGTGAGATATTTGGCCAATATGAAAAAAATCCAAGTACAACCTATCTCTATTGTTGACTACAATTTATGAGAACTCTGAAAATTAAATCAAATGCACACAGGTTGCAAAGAGGAGTCAAAAGTTGAAGAAGTGACTAGTAAGGTTTTGACATGAGTATAGCTCTCTCCCTCTCTCTGCACTTGTGACAGTGTTCCAAAGGCAGCCCTCTGTTAAGAGCTGGGCAGTCAGTATCGGTATGTAGTGGTAGCAGCTAAACCTCCAATAGAACATTTCTTTCTCTGCAAAGGGAATAAGATCTCTGCAGTCTGAAGGCTGTTAGGAGAATCCACATTTTATTTCCTTTTTCTGACCTAGAAAGACAACAATTAAAGGAATTTTGGTTTGTGGTTACCATGGGATTCATATATAACATTGTATATATATACCAGTCTATTTTAAGTTGCTAGTTGTTTAATTTTGAACACATAAAAGCACCATATTTTTACTCCACTTCCATATTTTATATATATATCATATTTTACATTTTTGAAAATATTTGTATATCCCTTGACATGTTGTACGTATAATTGTTTTTGCTACCCTTCGTACTAGCTATATAAGTAATTGATCTATCCCCTGTACTATATATTTGCTTAATAGTGATTTTTTCTTTTATTTTTTGAGTCGTTTTGTTTTGTTTTTTACTTCTAGCTACATTCTTTTATTTCCACTAAAAGAATTATCTTTAACATTTTTTATAAGGACAGTTTAATGGTGATGGACTGCTTTAATTTTTGTTTTGGAAGCTTTATCTTTCCTTCAACTCTGAATGATAATCTTACTGGGTATTCTTTGTTGTAGGTTTCTTCCTTCAGCACTTTGAATATATTATTCCACTTTCTTCTCTCCAGCAGTTTCTGCTGAAAAATCAGCTATTTGCCTTCTGGGGTTTCCCTTGCATGTAACTATTTTTCTTTTGCTTTTAAGATTCCATATTTTTAATTTTTGCCATTTTAATTATTTTTCTTCATGTCGACCTCCTTGAGTTCATCTTTTTTGAGGCTTTTTTCACCTTCTGGACCTGGATGTCTGTTTCTTTTGCTGGGTTAGGGAAGTTTTCAGCTATTTTTTCTTCAAATAATAGCCTCTATCTCATCTCTTCTTCTGAGACCTCTATAATGTGAATGTTATTAAACTTGATGGTATATCACAAAGGTCTCTTAATCTGTCCCCTTTTTTATTATTTTTTTTTCTTTTTGTTCTTCATCTTGATAGCTTTCCATTATCCTGTATTCCAGATGACTAATCTATTCTATTTCTGCTAATTTGTGTTGATTCTTTTAGTGTATTTCTCATTCTAGTTACTGTATTCTCTGGCTATTGTATTCTTTAATTATTGCATACAATAGATATATTTTCTATATCTGTGCTATAGTTCTCACTGAGTTAATTTATTCTTCTCTCAAGGCTGGTGAGTATTTTTATAACAATTACTTTGAATTTTTTTATCAGGTGTATCTCTGTTTTGTTTAGCTCCTTGTCTGTGATTTTGTCTTGTACTTTCATTTGAGACATATTCCTGTGTCTCCTCATTTTGTATAACTCTGTGTTTGTTTCAGGTTGTTAAGTTGGTCAACTATATCTTCTGGTCATAAAGTAGTAGCCTTGTATAAAAGAGGTTCTGTGGTGCTCTGTACTGCAATTTTCCCCGGTCACCAGAACCAAGTGCTCTAGGACTATCTTCTGTGTGGACTGCTACTCTATGTGTCCTTTAGTTGTAGTTGAGCAACAACTGCTGCATGCTCACTGGTGAGGAAGATTGCCCCTCAGCCCAACTGTCTGCAATGAGTTGCTATAACTGCTCTGATAACTGAAGGTGGCTTGATAGTTAGGTCTTGTTCCTTGTGGAACTGGCTGAGAGGCCTGGCTGCTACAACAATGGATATGCTGGTGTTTGAGATCAGCTCTCCTACTCCTTAGGGCAGGAATTGTTTTGGAGGGGGTGCCAGTCCTGGCTGGCCCTGCTTGGTGGTTTTGATGGAACTGTAGTTGCTTTGGAGGGATTCCTGCTGTGGTGGGTCTGCCAGGGAATGCTAGGGCAGGGCACGTGCTGATAGTAAGGAAGATGGAGAGTGTCAGAATTGGTTTCTACAAGCATCCAGCTATCTAGGTTAAAATGAGTTAAACCTCACTGATTTGTAAAGTTCCCAAAGTAAGCTTCAGTGATTTTTAAAACGAGATATGGGGACTCATCTTTCCACCTGGGTTTCCCAGCCCAGGAATGCCTAATGTAGGGCCTGGTCTCATAGTTCCTATGTACTGTGATATCACTTCCATTTGTGAGTAATTACCCTAGTAGTTTGGTTCCTGGACATGTCTCCAGCCTTCCTACCTTTTTTTCATGTGGCTTTCTCTCTATAATTAGCTGTGTCTGTGCTCTCAGTCTTTGGGTTATGTTCAGAGTGAATTGCAATACATATAGTTGTTGCCTGGGTGTACTGGGGGTGGAGGTGAGCTCAGAATCTGCATGCTTTGCCATCTTCCTCCTCTCTCAGAAAAAACCCAACCTTGTTTCTCAATGTAAGTGAAGACATTGTTAGCAAAAATCCTCAAAATCAAAGATGTATAAGATGTTAACACATTAAGACTAACAAAACTTTGGTTCAGAATAGGAAAATCTATAACAGATTAAAAGAGATAAATAGTATTATCTCAAAAAGAATAAAATAATGTTCTATAGTTTAATAATCATTTATTATAAAATAATTTCAAAATTAATAATGGAAGGATACATCTCAACTTGATAGAATAACTATCAAACATTGGCATAGTTAATGGGAACTATATAGATTACAGTCCCATTAATGTGAGGTGCAAGACAAAGGTTAAAAATATTACAATTTGTACTTAATATATTTATTCAATGTCTCTCAACCAGTCTTATATCTAGAATCATAATAACCATGAAAAATAAGTGAAGAAAACTAAGCTAGACTTAATGGCAAATTATATGACTGTCATCTTAGCAAACCCAAAGAAATCTACAGATAACCTAAGATAACAAAAAGATAATTTCAGGAATAGCAAGACAAAAAAAAATAGTGTCCAAAAAGCATTAGTTTTCATAATTTTTTTAATAAATATAATAAAATATATTGATTTACAATAGCAACAAAACTATATAGTTTATAAGTTATAGATTAGATGTGCCTAGAACTTGGGAGGTTCTGAACTGATGACAGAGGAGTTTATACTATAGTAATAAGGAGTGATGCAAAATTAGTGTAAGCAGTACAATTAGAATTTTACTGTAATAAAGGGCTTATGTAAAAAGATTGCAAAGTGAAGAGAGGGTAGGTGGCGACCTTGCTTATTATGCTACTCTATTCCTTAGATTAGAAATAATGATGTTCTATAGGGAAATAATTAATGACAATTAGAAATGAAGAGAAGAATATAAATAAATATGAGAAATAACACAAAGGTAGAATTTTAACAACATAACAATTTATTGGCTATGCGATGCAGAACTCAAATGTTCTCCCTGAGTGATTCAGAATGCAATTAACCAAATTAAAGAATGATAGAAATACAAGCTCTAATGAAAGTCAAGAGAATATAAGGCCCTCAGAGAAGAGAACAAAGGGGTAGGATAGTATCATGATGGATCTAAAGCAATTAAGTAAAATTTGTGTGTTTTTATGTTTAGGTGAGATGGTGTGTATGACTAGTAAATAAAAAGTATTTAATTGAGTAGAAGAGTTTTAGTATTTATTTAGTTTAGATTTTGTAAAAATTTGACAATTTATCCATTGCAATGGTTAATTTTATGTGTTAGCATTGCTATGCCATGGCACCCAGGTATGTGGTCAAGTATATGATCTAGGACTCTTCCTTAAATTATCTTTGATTTCTCATTTCCTTTATTTATCTAAATTCTTACTTCAGTGGTTTTATTTATGGTAACATGCCCAAAACTGCAGAGTTTCTATTTCCAGCAGTCAGATTGTACTGGGGTCTTGTCATTTTGTATGTCTAGTGAAAATGATTCATTTTCTAAATCTCTCTCTCTTTTTAAAAGATTTTTTTTTTAATTTTTTTTTTTTATTTATTTATGATAGTCACACAGAGAGAGAGAGAGAGGCAGAGACACAGGCAGAGCGAGAAGCAGGCTCCATGCACTGGGAGCCCGACGTGGGATTCGATCCCGGGTCTCCAGGATCACGCCCTGGGCCAAAGGCAGGCGCCAAACCGCTGCGCCACCCAGGGATCCCCTCTTTTTAAAAGATTTTATTTGTGTATTTGAGAGAGAGAAAGAGAGAGAGAAAGAGCACCAGTAGGAGGGAGGGAGAAGCAGACTCCTCATGGAGCAGGGAGCCCAATGCAGGATATGGGACTTCATCCCAGGGAACTGGGACCATGACGCAAGCAGAAAGTGGATGCTTAACTGACTGATCCACCCAGGTACCCCATTTGCTAATTATCTTATACACTATTACAAAAGCTTAAAAGATGTAAAAATGAAAATAAACTTTATTTTGTGGCCAAAATATTTTAAGTCTGAATTTTGAAACACATTTGGCTTCAGTGATTTCTTTCTTTCTTCCTTTCTTCCTTCCTTCCTTCCTTCCTTCCTTCCTTCCTTCCTTCCTTCCTTCCTTCTTTCTTCTTTCTTTCTTCTTTCTTTCTTTCTTTCTTTCTTTCTTCTTTCTTTCTTCTTTCTTCTTTCTTTCTTTCCTCTTTTTCTTTTTTTCTTTCTTTCTTCTTTCTCTCTTTCTCTTTTTCTTTCTTTCTTTTCTTTCTTTCTTCTTTCTTTTTTTGTTTCTTTCTTTTCTTTCTTTCTTTGTTTCTTTCTCTTTCTTTTTTGATTTATTTATTCATGAGGGACACAGAGAGAGAGGCAGAGACATAGGCAGAGGGAAAAGCAGACTCCCTACAGGGAGCCCAAAGTGGGACTCCATCCCAGGACCCCAGGACCATGACTGAGCCAAAGGCATATGCTCAATCACTGAGCCACCAGACGCCCCAGCTCCAGTGATCTCAAGTAATCGATTTTGAATCTGTACTTGAATGTATTGAAGGCATCTCAAATGTATCTTATTTTTTTACTGACTATATGAACCCTGAGTATTCAATCCAGTTTAATGAGACCACCCAGTTTAAAAAAGACTTTTTTAGATTTTATTTATTTATGAGAGAAAGAGAGAGAGAGAGAGAAGAGGAGAGGAGAGGAGAGGAGAGGAGAGGAGAGGAGAGGAGAGGAGAGGAGAGAAGAGGCAGGCAGAGGGAGAAGCAGGCTCCATGCAGAGAGCCAGACATGGGACTCGATCCAGCGTCTCCAGGACCATGCCCTGGTTTAAAGGTGGTTGCTAAACTGCTAAGCCACCGGGGCTGCCTGAGACCAACCAGTTTTTGCATAGAAACTTTAAAAGTTTTCATGATTTGCCATTTTTTTTAACCTCTCTCATCTCTATTTTCTTTTCTCCAAATAATAAAAAAAAAGACTACTGCATTTAGCATAATGGATGTCACCAATGTTATTTAAGCAAAAGGAGCCAGAAACACAATATCACATAATATGAACATCTATATGTCTATATATCTGTATCTACTTATCTATTGTAAAAAATAGACAAAAACAAATCTATGGTGATATAAGCTAATGGTGGTGACCTTTGAAAGGCTACTGTCTAAAATGAATTGTGAGAAATTTTTATAAGATAAGGGTAAAATTCCCCATTTTGATCAGGATGATGGTTATATAGGTGTATTCATATTGCATCATTGTCTACTTTTTTTGGCTAGATCTCTTAACATATTAGTCAAAGTTATTTTAAACCTGTGTATGTGGTTCTAACTTGTGGGGCATCTGCAGGTATGATTCTGTGAACTACTTTATCTTTTTTTCAACTTGCTTTTTTGGGTTGTCTCATAATTTTTGATTGAGTGCTCAATATTTTGTACAGAAAAGCCAAGATAAAGATAAATATTACTTTAATAGGCCCATCTTTTCTCTTGTCAGTTTATTAGGATGGGATATTGAGTCAATTTAGTCAGTTGAGCAGGATTTGAGAGGATTTGAGTTTTCTTACTGATAGAGTTAACTTCAGAGCATGCCCTGGCTTCAATTATTTGTAGTGAACAAATAAATGTTTCTTTACAAGTGGATCTTGTAGTCATGGAATATTGATAAGTTTTTCTCAGTGTTCTTGTTTGGCCTGCAATTCTTGGAAGTCTGCTTATGTTTGCTCCAGAGGTAATGGTCTCGCATTAGGTTCAGCCTATTCCCAGCAATAGATTGCAATTGCCTGATTCTGCATTGGACTTTATGTTTTAGTCAAGGGAGTATTTGGTTTTCCTGGTCTAACCTCTGCCTTAGACAGTACCTGCACCTTAGATGTACAATACAGCTTCTCAGCACACCTTTTTCTCTGTAGCTGGGACAGCTAAATGCTGGCTGGTATTTTATGATGTTTGGGTATGAGACTGTTTCTTGTATCTTTCCCAGTGGCAACAAATCTTTCCTTTGAATATTTGCAGAACCTTGCATATGAAAGTAATTCTTCTTGCTCATCATGTGGCAAATAGCTTTACTTCTACCACTCCTTCCAGAGCAACAGACCTTTGGTTGGGCTCCTGGTTTACTCTCCTTACTCTAGTACCTTAAGGCTTTGATTTGTGTGAGGGAAGAATCCCAAAAGTGGGCTATGAACTATCATGGATTGGGGTTGGGGGGCGATGGCAGAGGACTCTTTCTGGTCCCTTATCCTGCCATCAATCTTTTTCACAGTGCAGGATGACTTCTCCCATGTCTTGGGTGAAGAGTGGCTTTAATAATTGATTAAAAATTAGGTAATATATTTCATACACTTTAATGACCACTAACTCTTCCTCCTGTGTTCTGCCAAAGGTAATAAGGCTCTTATTTCCTGAATATATACTCAAAAGAGGCTTGTCACATATTGGAATTTATTTCACCTGGCTGACTTGTGAACTTGGGTTTCTTATGGACTCACAAACCTTTTGTATTTGCTAAGATAGAAGTGATGTGTCCTTTCAGTTTTAAACAGTCTTAGAGAAAGAAAAGAACTTCAGTTGTGTTCAAGTAGTAAAAAATTATTGATCTGTAAATTATGATTTATTAAATTTCTGTATGTATGCTATATTTCAATTAGATCACTTACCAAGAAAAGTTATAGCTCCAGTTCTAAATTTATAACCCTTATTCTGAAGAGTACATTAATTTATATTTTGCTAAGAAAAATCAAACAATTTTTTAAAGATTTTGTTAATTTATTCATGAAAGAGAGAGAGAGAGGCAGAGACACAGGCAGAGACAGAAGCAGGCTCCATGCAGGGAGCCTGACATGGGACTTGATCCCGGGTCTCCAGGATCACACCCTGGGCTGAAGGCGGTGCTAAACCACCGAGCCATCCAGGGCTGCCCAAAATCAAACAATTTGAAATGAATTATCTCTGTGTATATCCTTTGCACCTCAAAATATCAAGACACATCTGCCTTCCCCTCTTGTTTTTGCCTTATTTCAAATAAAAAAATATTCATTCTAGTCACTGAAAGTTCATATAATTGCTACTTTTGAATATTCTTCAATAACACTCCTTTTCCTTTTTATTTAATCATTCAATCATTCATTCAGTCAGTCAGTTATTTAATGAGCTCTGCACCCAATGTGCACCTTAAACTCATGACCCTGAGATCAAGAGGCTTATGCTCTATCAATTGAGCCAGTCAGGTGCCCCCAGCTATTCATTTGTTAAACAAATTTTACTAACCACATATATAGTATTACTTCAAACATCAGGGATTTAGAAAGTCCCCTCCCCATCACGGAGCTCCATATTTACTTGTTGGAAAGGAGAAAAGCTAAAAAGAGGACTGCAGTGTGACAAGATAACTTACACAATGTAGAAAAAGTCAAAATACCATAGTAGCACCAGGTGGCTGTTTTGGAAGGAAGACTTGGAGGATTCAGTAGAAGAGTCAATAAACTTGGTTTTGATGAGTGTAATCACACACCAGGCAGAGGATAGACTTGTCTTTCTGTATTGCTAAATCAATATTTGCATGGTATGAATGAATAACTGGATTCAGTTACTACTCAGGATGAGAAGTAGTGCCAAGTAAATGGTGCAGAATGCATATCAAGCACTGGCTAGAGATAAGTTTAGAAAGATCTCTTACAGACTAAAGAGAGATTATGAAGTACTTTATGTGCCCTACTAAGAAAACTTAATTTCATCTTCCAAGCACTGTGGATTCACCAATTACACTACATATATATATATATATATATATATATATATATATATATATAGTATGTGTATATACATACACTATATAATATATATAGTATATATACTATATATACAAGCATTTTCTTTTTGCATTGGAGAAAATACTCAGAAGTTCACTCACTATAAAACTTCAAATACTTTATTACACCAGGCACTACAGATGCTTATTTTTAACCATTATATGTAATGACAATTAATATAGTAATAATAAACCATTGACCAGATTGGTTGGACAGGTAAAATATAAGGGATTTGTTTAGTCATAAGTTACGTATGTTTTCAAGATATTTTATCTTTTTTTCAAATTACCTTCCAAAAATTACAAATATTGCATCATTTGTTTTACCAGTAGTAAGGCATGGAAATTTCTATGTCTTCCACTATAATTTGTTACAATGATGTTTAATTTTTAACGACTAAAATAGTATATGATTATTTACATTGTATTTCTTATTTTCAGAATAATTGAATAATTTTGGAAACACGTTTCTCGTTAGCTATCTTGATTCTCTCTCTCTAAATATATATATATAATATAAATATATCTAAATATATATAGATATATATAATATATATATATATATATCTCCTATATGTCTGTGTAAGGTGAATGTTATTTCTTTACCTTTTTGTTAAGCATTTTATTAAAGACTTTATTTATTTATTTATTTGACAGAAAGAAAGGATGTGACAGGAGTGGGGAGGAGGTACAGAAGAAGAGGAAGAGGGAGAAATAGGCTCCCTGCTGAGCAGAGCCCTTCATGGGGCTCCATCCCAGAACCCTGGAAACATGACCCTGAGCCAAAGGCAGATGCTTGACCTACTCAGGATACTGGGTGGCACCCCTTTCTTTTTCAAAATTTATTGTTAACAACTTTATTTATTCTTGAGAGACACAGAGAGAGAAGCAGAAACACAGGCAGAGGGAGAAGCAGGCTCCTCGCAGGGAGCCCAATGTAGGACTCAATCCTGGAACTCTGGGATCATACCCTGAACTGAAGGCAAACACTCAACCACTGGGCCACCCAGGCATCCCAGGCGTCCACTTCTTATACTTTTTAAGATAACTTTATATTTTAAAAAATCAATCCATAAACTGCCACTGTGCACTTAATATTTACAACTTGTAATTTGCTTTTTACATTTAATTGATATTCGGTGTTTTGAAATACATAAATTTCTAAATATAATATGTTCAAATTTTTAGAGTTTTAGAATGTATTATCTTAGGAATAACTTGCTACCAAATATTTAGATATGTTGTCATGTCATGGCTGTTTTTATTTTTTTAAGATTTTATTTATTTATTCATGAGAGACACACACAGAGAGAGGCAGAGACACAGTCATAGAGAGAAGCAGGCTTCATGCAGGGAGCCCAATGTGGGACTCGATCTCGGGTCTCCAAGATTATGCCCTGAGCTGAAGGCAGACGCTCAACCACTGAGCCACCCAGGCGTCCCTGTCATGGTTTTATGAAGGTTTTTAACCTTTAATTTTTATCTCCTTTTTAAAATATTTTTATCTATTTCTCTAATATTGCCCCCAATATTAGAAATATTGGGAGCTTAAATTCTATCTTTTACTGTTCTTTGGTGCTACAATAAACATTCTCATATAGTTTTTTCTTGAACATTTGTAATCATTTATGGTAAGGCACTAGAAGTAGAATTGCTAGGTCATAGAGTTTGCCTATGTTGTGCTCAGTAGACAGTGGCAAATTGTTTTTCAAACAATTATATGAATTTATACTCTTACCAGCTCTGTATTATATTTATAGTTGCTTTTCAGGTTTTAAATCCTTTTAAAAAATACAATGGCAAATAATTGTAGTCATTTTGATGTATGATAATATTTTGATTGACATCATGACTTTTCACAGCACTACTCCAGACCCTTGAAGTTACACTCAGACCTAATCATTATAGTCTGTTTTTGAGCATTCAATCCATCAATTAATCTTTTCTATTAAAATGATAAGGAGACATTCAATAAGCTGACCCCTCCAGGGCTGTACAAGCCTATGCCATTTTGTTAAGAGAATTAGTCTATCCATACTTTTTTTTTCTCTTCCATTCTCTGTTGCTTCTCAAATGCAAGTTCCTCTTATCGCCAGTACTCTTGTTTACTCTCATTTCCTAACTGTTACTGCTTTCCCTCAATTCCAACTCTTAAGTTGTTCCAGTACCCTCTAAAGTCTTTTTCCATTGTAAATATTTCTCTGTAAGCATTCCTCTCACAAACTTCTGTGTCTGTCATGTCCTGATGAGTCTTACATTAAACTTGGTTCTCTTTCTGAATTCCCTCGCTGTCATGAAACAATCAACTAAATACTGCTTTCTTGTAAATAGAGAGATCCTAAAGTCAGTATAAGATTCTCTAATTTTCGGGATCCCTGGGTGGCGCAGCGGTTTGGCGCCTGCCTTTGGCCCAGGGCGCGATCCTGGGGACCCGGGATCGAATCCCACGTCGGGCTCCCGGTGCATGGAGCCTGCTTCTCCCTCTGCCTGTGTCTCTGCCTCTCTCTCTCTCTGTGTGACTATCGTAAATAAATAAAAAAAAAAAAAAAAAAAAATTAAAAAAAAAAAAAAAAAAGATTCTCTAATTTTCTATCCAGTCTTTCAAATAACTACTGTTCTATTCTTATTCAGAATTCTATTTTTAGGGGCACTTGGGTGCTTAGTCGGGTGGGCTTCTGACTCTTGGTTTCAGCTGGAGTGATGATCTCAGGGTCCTGGAATGGAGTCTCACATCTGGTTCTGTGCTCAAAAAGGAGTCTGCTCAAGATTATGTCCCTCTTGTCTCCATTTGCTTCTCCCTCTGCTTGTGCACTCTCCTTCTAAAATAAAATCTTTTTAAAAATTCTATTTTGAAAACTATGTGCATTTTTCCTCTTTTTATTAATTTATAATTGTCATCCAGGAACCTCACTATCTTCTATTCCCCTTTACTTCACATTATTTCCTGTTCAACTGGAGAATTATCTATATTTCCTCTATCTTGCCATCACTTTTGCAAATAATAATGTGATAATTTTTCCTTCTAATGCACACATACAATAATTCTTGAGTTTGGATTAGCTCAAATACCTGCTTCTCATTGCTATACTCTGACTTCTGAGAAGCCTCATGGAAAATTACATAGGCCAGAGGATTATTAATGCTAATATTTATTTATTTATTTATTTATTTATTTATTTATTTATTTGAGAGAAAGAGAGAGAGAGTGCGAGTAGCAGGGAGGAGCAGAGGGATAGGGACAAGCTGACTCCCTGACTGTGGAGCCAGATGCAAGGCTGGATCTTGTGACCCTGAGATCATTACCTGAGTCAAAATCAAGTCAGTTGTTTAACTGAGTGACCCACTTAGACACCCCCAGGAGTATTAAAATTTATGATTCATAAATTTAGTTTTAGTGTAAAGTTCCTTTATGTGTTTCTGACAAATTCATTCCCTCATATTATACAGCATTTTTAGTGTCTATTCATTTTTTTTAACCAACAAGTACTCTTTGCAGACAATTTAAAGAGAAAACTGAGACCAGTAAACAGTAATTCATCTGTTTCATAACTACCAACTGATTCATGATGTCTTATTACTTCATTTTGTGGCCCTTGGCAAATTATTCCACACAGATTTCATATGGACTCTTGATTCATTAATTTGCCTTCTCCTACATTTTACTTTTCATTTTCTCTCTCTGTCTTTCTCTCTCTCTCTCTTCTACTTGGAGTATATCACAAGAAGAACTTTAAAATTAGGCTATTCTGATTATGTAGGACTACTGGTGACCTATTTAAACACCTTTTTCTCAAGAGAGACACAGAGAGGAGAGAGAAAAAACAAAAACAACAATAGCACTAAAACATTGTCTTTACTCTGAAATGTAAGTAAATGCTTGAAGGGAGAGGTACAGGACATCTCTAGATTTATTATCCTGGAAAATAGCAAATCAACTTTAGGGAAGAGAAGGAAATTTCTTTATACTTACTACTAGACCAGGGAGGGATGTATGTCTTAAACATTACTATCCTGGAATTTTTCCCTATGCAAGCATTTTTCACTTAACTATAAATGCTTTTCTCAGAGGATCTGAACCAAGTGGAAATGTGAGATAAGCATGGAAAATCATCTCTCAACAATAGTAATACTTTTCAGTCCTTCAGCAAATATTTTCAAGTTGCCACTTTTCTTCATGACATGTTTCTATATAAATCATTTAAAATGTATTTAGTAATTTCAATTAAAATTTTCCTTGGAGCTTCCTTTGACTTCACAGTCAAGGTAGACTTACCTACAGTTCTGTGATAAAGCTTCTTATTTTCATTTGCTAGTATGGTTTCATTTATTTATTCATGTATTCATTTTTACATTTTAACTTTATTCTTATTTTATCTGAAATTAATTTTGGTGTTAGCCTGATACTCCAAATAGCTAACTGATTGTGTCACAGCCTTTATTTGAAAAATCTATCACTTTTTCACTAGTTGAAATTCTACAAGCCTCATAAAATAACTGCATACACACAATCAGAATGGCTCTTTACCTTTTAATATATTTTGATATTTGGTAGGGTTTAAATCTATTCTGCTTAAATATTGAATAGATACCATATTTACAAAATGTATCCCCGTACCATATTAAAAAAAAAAAAAGACATGTCATATATACAATGTGATCATTAAAGTCAGTAAGATTTGGATCCAGAACACAGGTGAAAGGATTACTTATATTAGGGATAGGGTACCTTTTCCATTAAGGGTGTAAATGAATAAAAGTATGCAAGAGTGCTTAGTCTGCACATTGTTGTTTGGACTTTGAATCATATGCTCATGGATTCTAGGTTAAATATCTGTATCTATTCTTTATACTAATACTGGTTTTCCCCATTCCCCTGGATTCTGGATTTCTAGAGTCTTCAAGTGAATTATTTTTCTGCAGTGTAACTTTGGTCTTCATTTTTTTATTCCTGACTTAATTCCATATTGACATTTAAATTTTCATTAACTTTTGAAATACTAAACTGTTGTTCAAAATGGCAACATTAGGGATCCCTGGGTGGCGCGGCGGTTTGGTGCCTGCCTTTGGCCCAGGGCGCGATCCTGGAGACCTGAGATCGAGTCCCACATCGGGCTCCCGGTGCATGGAGCCTGCTTCTCCCTCTGCCTGTGTCTCTGCCTCTCTCTCTCTCTCTGTGACTATCATAAAAAAAAAAAAAAAATGGCAACATTAGTTGCTTTTGCCTGCTAAGATCCCTCTTCTTGTAATGACACTTCAATTTTTCTCTGGGTAACTACCCTTGTTCCATTGCTTGCAGTTTAAATTCAGGGATCACAATGTTCTTCACCTTCTTCAATCTATGGCAATCAGTCTCTCTCTTATAGGAGTTTTGTTTTGGTTGGAAAACACAATGAAGAAAAAGTCCATTAATTACTACATCCCAGGAACTGCACTAGTGTTCTTATTCTTTCTGATGCAGAACTCTTCAGTTTTTCCTGTCATTGTGTGAGCTTCCCTATAGATTTATTGAATTTCCTTTATTGTGCATATGCTAGCTGAAGTTAATTGGTGTTGTCTGAAATTGCTATACAGTGAAGGACATAGAATGGACTAAATCCAATGACAGGAACAACTTTTAATTTGTTATTGAGCTGACATGGGGCAAAATGCAGTGGTAATCTCATTGATTTTCTGGGATGTAAAAGTAACATTCCATGGTAGCTAATTAAGTTATCACCTGTGGTCACATAGAACTGTGTCCCTTATGGGGAAAAGCTCTAGTTGATTGAACAAAGACACAGAGTAATTTGAAGAGGATGAAGAACTATGTGATCACGGTTTGGGGGAGGCCATATACTTTGTTACAAAAAGGAAGAGAACAAAATAATCAGATCCTTAAATTCTCATGTCAGTCACAGAAGCAGAATCATTATGCTAAGAGGAAAAAACACTTCTGATAGCCACAAGACTGAAATCACTGAAGGAAAAATCAGTGCTAGATTTCTCATTTGATAAATAGAACATTAAATAAATTCAAATCCCTTATAGCATTCTTACATGGAAGTTTTAAAAAAGTCAAATAATTAGATTAAAAATATATGTGCAGATTTAGGAAATACACTAATGATTTTATATTACAGATTTGATTGAACAGCCTGAACTCAGCCATGAGTTCATTTCCAAATTATTCCTACTCAACTTTGCCTTTTTAAACATCCCCTGCAACATTCCATTGATCTTGGTGGAGAGAATAGCAAAGAAAAATGTAATGTTGCCATTCAATTACATCTCAACATCTCCTTAAGCATAGTGGTCTTTATTTTATTTTTAGGAACTGAATTCAGTGAATCACTAGGAGAAGGCAGACGGTGTCGATTTAACTCCCTTCTTTGATATTTCTCTTTTGGGTTTGTGTTCTGTCCTGTTGATTCTCTGTAGTAGTAACTGTGAGAACAAGAAACAATAATTATATTTCTTTTCCCTTGGGACATCTGAGTGACTCATTCGTTTAAGCGTCTGACTCTTAATTTTGGCTCAGGTCAGGAACTCAGGGTTCTGAAACTGAGCTCCACATCAGGCTCCATGCTCAGTGCAGAGTCGGCTTGGGATTATCTCTCTCCCTGTCCCTTTGCCCCTTCTCTTCCTCTCTCTCTCTCTTTCTCTCTAAAACAAATAAGAAAAATCTTGTATTTTGTTCCTGTCTTTTGATGGTGGTTTGCACTTCTTTCAAATACTGTTGTCCTGTCAGTTCCATCCATGCTAATGGCATCCAAAAACTGGCAATATTGTGTTGTGTATTTGCTGGATTTTAGGAAACTCTTCAGACTCCATGCCCATGCAGACCCTGGTATGAAGGATCTAATCAAGCTGCAGCTTCACCCACCATAGCATCCCCAGTGTGTGATTCCCTCCCCCGCAACAGTATAGACTCTAGATGTGGTGTTTTCCTCCTTTAGTGGATGGTCCTTTAGAAAAAAATGAAGACATTTTCATATAATAATATCTGACAGATTCTTCTCAATGTACAGGAAATCATATAATTTTACTATATCAAATGAGAAAAATATTCCTTCCTGCCATACATAAACTTTTCTGCTTCACTATATATATTTATGTTTTACAGATATCCAGATGAGAGACAGAATAAACTAACTCAAAGAGACAGACAGAGGAGGGGAGGAAAAGATTTCTATTCCCTGACAAGATGTCTTGCTCTTTTCTGGTTACCTTTATATAGACAAGGGAATGAGGGCAGATAGTGGAAAGCCATTCAGTTTTCCTGGACTGACACTGTTTTGTAAATCTATGGAGATAATTTAAAGATTTTATTTTTTAAAAATTTATTTATGAGAGACACACAGAGAGAGGCACAGACACAGGCAGAAGGAGAAGCAGGCTCATTGTGGGGAGCCTGATGTGGGACTCAATCCCAGAAACCTAGGATCACTCCCTGAGACTTTGGGAAGACACTCAATCACTGAGCCATCCAGGCGTCCCTGAGATCATTTAGAAAGTGAAGCATATCCCTTTTCATATTTTAGTTCTGAGCACTTGTTTCTATTCTATTCCTTAGCAAGGTAAATTAGGAATAGTTACAAAGTAAGGAAGGCAACTGTATGTTTCAAGTTTTTTAATACAAGTAAACACTCCCATCACCAAATTGCAAAAGTAAACAAAATCTTTGTTTACCATGTTCTGAAATGAACTGTATAGTTAAAACAGAGAAGAATGTGTTTTCACTCTTAAGACATAGCAGAAACCTACTTACGTATTTTAACTCTTAAGGACTGTTTTGATGATGAGTTTTGAGAAGATTGTCTAAAGAAACAAAAACAGTGCTAGATTAGAATGAGTTCACCCTTTTATTTGTACTTATAAGAGCTTCTTCAGCTCTTCAGATGACTCAGTTTTCGGGTATATGCAAGTGTGGTGCCCAAAGCACATTGAACAGACAGATATCACATGGTATTTGAAGATGCTGGGATTCAAAGATATCGGATTCTGGATTGAGAAAGATCTTGAAATGATGGATATATTTTAGTGAATTAATTGAAAAATATTGCCTAATTATATTCTCTGAGAGGTACTAGAGTGAATTTCCTTCATTAAGATTTTCAGGAAGAGATTTCCAAGAGAAACACAGGTTTCAAAAAAAAAAATGAGTCCACAAATGCTGTAGTAAGGAGTCCCAAATGAAATGGGCTCTCTGATTTTGGTGTAGCTGCATGGATTACAAACATCAGGATCCAGGTATAAGAAACTCAGGAAAGTTTTAAAAAGAATTAAAGTTTATGTGATTAACATTTTGCTGCAAGGACAGACACAGTAATCCAATCTCCAAAAATAACCTAACCTTAGAGATCTCTGAGAGAATTTAATTAATCATGAATCTATAGAAAAGAAATTCTTAGGTCAGCCTCTAAGAAATTATTTGCCTTATATATCAAATTAACAACTATATTAATTTTATTATGGACATTATTATATAATATAGTTAAAGGCCTGACTTGATATATTACATTACAAAGTCACAATACTTCTCTCAATTCATGTATCTGCATCATGACATATATCTAATTCCTGAAATGAAAAGAAATAGCTGTGCTCAAAAGCGACATGTCATCCTTTCTTTAAGGTTTTTCCAAAAGGACAGTGATCTTACTTTTATTTATCTGCCTAATTAAGCTTTTGGGAAAGGAAAAAATTTACAGAATTGTCAATTATTGGACAGTGAATCTAATCTAGCATTAATTCTTGTGAGGACAGTGAATCTAATCTAGCATTAATTCTTGTGAATCCAGAACTACATGGGAGTCTACTGGTATGAAAGGAGCTTATGAGTATCAAGAGATAAACTTAATTTATGAAAGTACTATAGTACAGGCACAGGTGAATTCAAAGTTCCATGGTGGTCACTTTTCCAGATCCTAAATTCATAATTAAAATTAGTATCCTCTCAATTGGCAAAAACTATGCTTCTTAATTTCTGGATAAGATTTATGTTTATATGAAGGGTTAAATGTTATTGATATTACTCTTCTTTTAAAAAAAGTTAATGGACATACTTCATTCCCAAAAGAATTGCTAAAATATTCAACCATTAGAGCTATATTAAAGATTGATTCTGCTTTTTAAAGACTATTTACTTATTTGAGAGAAAGAGAGAAAGCATGAGTAAGGAGGGGCTGAAGGAGAGGGAGAAGCAGTATCCCACTGAGCACAGAGCCAGGCGTGGGACTCTGGGACTCTGGGACATGACCTGAGCCCAAGGCAGATGCATAACAGACTGAGCCACCCAGGCATCCTGAATGATTGACTCTGTCATGCCTCTTTTTTTTTTTTTTTTTTTAATTCTGTAGCAGATCCAATGAAAAGATCCAATAGTTTTTGGAAAACGACATGTGTTTATAATAAACTTACTCAAATTTTGACTCTAATTGGAACTTTAGAGAAAATAATACATTTCATCAAATCATTATATTCTTCTCTTGAGCACACAGAAAGATTGCTTTGCCCCCTGTAACTGGTATCTAAGCTGGATCATGTGGCTAAGTTTTGAACAACTGAGGGAAGAAATGAAGCACAATATAGTTAGGCCTGAATGTAAGAGAGTCATTATAATCTGTCACACTATTTTCTCTGGATGGCTAGAAGTATAGTACCCCAAACATGGTGGGGCCACATGATGAAAGAACTTCAGATACCTGGGTACATCAATGGGAATATAGCTATCCAATAAATCTACCAAACCAGAATCATCTGCATCAGATGATGTTTGAGCAAGAATATATATTTATCATGTTAAGTCCTTGGAATTTCAGGGTGTTTAATATATTAGCTTATGCTGACACATGTATAAATTTTTCCCAGTTCTTTGCTATAGTTACTCAGTTCATCTCCTAGGGACTTATTGCTATTAACTTTTCACTCTGTTCAACTGAAGATGGCAAATATTGGAGGTTTAAAGTGTTTCATCCAAGACATCTCCATCTTGCCTCAAAGGTACATCAATTCTCTGGTTTGCTATATACAATGTAAGCATCAAGAAACTTGGCCATATTACAATTTTAGTGGGACATTGCACTAGTCTACTGTATTGATGAAATCATGTTGAGAGTTACTATATATTGGGAAATAATAGATATTTTATATGTCCCAGTAAGACAGAGAGCTTGCAGAAAGTAGGGGATAAATCCCCTCCCCGCTCCCAGACACACCTTCCCTGAGACTTACCACCTTAGTGGAGGGGTTTCTCACACTGAAATTATGTAGGATTTCAAGAAATTGCCACTGAATTGAAGGAGAATTTTCTATAGGTTTGGACCTAAGTTATTGTATGTGGGACACCTGATGCAGTGCTTAGACACTGTGGAAAGCAAGTGCACATTTGACTCTCTTGTTTTACCTCATTTACCAGACAAATTTAAAAGTTAAATTTTAGTGCAGCCTAACACAAGGGTTATGTCCTGGAGCTATAGTAAGAAGAACCCAAGTTAGAGAACATTCTCATCAACTTCTGTGCTATTAAAGTTTTAGGTATTCTTCTCCATGCCATCAGTTTGCCTTGGTTGGCTTACTGTGGTGAAAGTGGCTCAGATTATTGCACCAGTGTTTTCAAAGTACCAGCTTCAACACCAGAACTTATATTTATTTCAGTGTGAGTATACTTTACAACTACAGAAAAATTATAGGGAAAACTTATACATGGAAAGTTGTCTCACAGTCCTGTTCTTCACTGCTAGTCTCTAAATGGTTCAACTATTTTTCAGGGAATAGGAATGGATATAAAGAAGTATATATATGTTGCACAGTCTATTCCAAAAAGCACATTACTGCTCATTAAATTAGAAAGTACTAATGAACGTTGTCATAGTTTCCTTGTTTAATTTTTTATTCAGAGCACATGCTACTGTCAAATGGAAAATAAACACATTTTGAACAGGGTCCCTATTTATCTTTTTTACAGTTTTTTCATTGTCCCTTAATGTGCTATGGTATATAGCATATGGCAGAAGCCAATTAATATTTGCTGAATGAAGATTAATTAATCTTCTGTGTTTCTGGAAGATATTTTTCTAATTTGACTACATGTAAGAAATATGCCCCAATTTAAATGCTTTTCAGTAATTTTCTTTATTTTTCATATATATATATATATACATATATATATAATTTTACTTTTCATTCTTCCTCCCCCCCTTATATATCCCCTGTGTATCCAGTGCTAATATGAACCTGTTATTACCTACAGAGTCTACTAATCAGCATCCATTCTACTTGATCATTTTCCAAGTTATACCAGCTGTTAAGTAATTTTTACATTCTTTCTTTACATATTCAAGCCCTTTATTTCTACATTCAGTATATGGAAGTCTGCATAGGAAGCTCAAAATAAGCATACTCTAACAGAACACATCACAGCTCTTCCAGTAACCTCATTTGGCTTACATCCTCATAATAACATTACAGGCATCCACTCTTTTCAACTCTTTCACATCCAACAATACTGGATATTCTATCCTCTTAAAACACTTCCCTTTACTGTTGGCTATTCCTCAGCCATGGCTTCCTTATTAGTTTAGGCACTGAATGCTTGCTACCTGAAATATTCCAATATTTCGACTGCCTTTCACATTCCCCATCCTACAGATGTTTAAACAAACATTTCCCAGGCACCTGGGTGACTAGTGGTTGAGAATCTGCCTTTGGCTCAGGTTCTGATCTTGAGGGTCCTGGGATTAAGTCCTGCATCAGGCTTTCTTCAGGGAGCCTGCTTCTCCCTATGCCTATGTCTCTGCCTCTCTCTGTGTGTCTCTCATGAGTAAATAAATAAAATCTTTTAAAAAATAAGGATTTCCCAATTGAGTTTTTCAGAATATGGCCCTAGGAAATGGTCTAAAAAATATCAGTGCATTAAAGACTCTGACATAACAATGAAGAACCAGTAGAGAATAGTATTAAAGAATGGGTACTTTCTAGTCAGACTGTCTAGATTCAAATTTCAGCATGTTCCAGTACCTAAAACAAAGCCTACTTCATCTATAGTAAATATTTATTTGCAGAATGGAAAATGGAATCAAATTAGTAGATAAATATTATGAGAATGTTAGTTAACGTTAAGTCTCATTTTCTAACCTTACAAATCAGCTAGTGCTGTGTAGCTTGCATTTGCAGAAACTAAACAAGAATATAGTAACAGAGGAGTTGAATTACTTTTATCATGTTAAAAATCATTCTGGAAGCACACACTTTGAGATTTGATATAGCTGGGTCATCATAGAGACAAGCTTCTTCTAGGTTCCTTCTTTTCTATCCACAAACATGTGGCATCTCATTTTTGATTAAATTGTTGTGCGTCTTCTTGTATCTTATCTATGTCCCAGATAGAAAAAAGTAAGATGGAGTAAAGAATAAAAGACACATCTCTTTGTGTCAGGAAATCTTGGATTCCTCACCTATTAAACTCTGCTTATGTCTTATAATTCAGATCTGGGGCCCAACTTCAAGGAATCAAGGGAAATCGTATTTTTTGTATGCATGTGGATATTTTGCAACAAAATTATGGTTTTGTAAGTTAGGAGAGAATAGATATATATGGATACATCAGCTATTTTTAGTAAATGGAACCAGACATTTGCAGTTTAAACAATAATCATTAATTTATCGCTCACATATCTATGGGTCAGTTGAGTTCTGCTTATCTGAAATAGGCACTGCTGAATTCTGGCTGGTTCATGTCTTCTGAAGCCTGGATGGTCAGGCAAATGCCTCACTATCAGCTCTGATGGTGAGGGATGAGGGTGGTGTCTGGGCCACATATATCTTATTATACAGCAGGCTAGCCTAGGCTTGTTTACAGGCAGCTGACAGCATGGTTCTAGGAGTAGCAAGAAAGTAAGACCAATGTGCAAGTCATTTTCACATCTTGGCTTACATAAGTTTGCGACTGTACCTTTGGCCAAATTAAGTCACATAATAAAACCCAGAGTCAAAGTAGAACGATATTACCGAACAGCACAGCTACAGGGAGGCAAGAACAAACATGGACCATTGCTATAAGCAATTTAACACAATGACTAGCTGTGTCTCCCTTTAGATAACCTGTAAGTTTGTTGGAAGAAATAAATAAGATTACTCAAAGTATATAGTACAGTGTCTTGAACAAAGTCAACATTCAGTCAAACTTAGTTATCATATTGAATCATTTAAACCAGTTTTTCCTAAACTTAGTTGATAATGAAAATACTTTTGAACATGGCATATATTATTATGTGGAACTATTGTTATATGGAAAGATACATCTAACACAATGCTCCCCTGAGCTCTTTACACATCTGTCAGTGTAGTCTCTCCAAATAGAAATATGTTTTGCCATTCTCATCACTTAAATCCTTCAATGACTTCCCACGGTCATTTTACAAAGAACAAACTGGAAGCTTGGTATAGAAGGACCTCTGTCATCTTTGCCGTATCTGTCTCTTCAACATATCAACTGCTTTTGGTATGAACACTTCTGAAATCAGTATTTTTTCTACTTCAGAATTTGAAACATCTTATAGATATAAACAATCACTAGAATAATACCAGCTTCTCCTTTGATAATCCTTGGGAAATTGGATTTCCAGAAAGTGTTCTTTCTGGATAAGTGGCCCTGATATATAAATATCACTAAGATGACACACACTAATGATATGGGATTTATGTTGATATATGTTTTTCTTTTTAATTAAAGAACATATTGATGCCTTAGAATCTGACATATATATTATTTCTGCATTATTAGGTCAATTAATAAACCTAATTAAGCAGGCAATGTTATTAAAAAACAAGTACTATGAACTAATCTCACCAAGACCAAGATAGTCCAAAACCTAGATTTCAGGGTTTTTTTTTTATTTTATTTTTTTATTTTATTTTATTTTTTTAGATTTCAGGTTTTAATGGATGAATTGCCTAGGTGTGTCAAGTAGTATTAATATACAAAATTGCTTTTTCTATCTGGGCGATTAATCCATAGGGCTATGTTGTTTCTATGATAACTCTACTGTGCTTTAAATGAAGTGAAAATACTTAGAATGTAAGCTTCTTTAGGGTGACTGTGCCTTGAATTGAGGCATCTCTAACAAAGAAGACAACGATACAATGTCTAGAATCCAGGGTAATCCTTATACTGATCATATAATAAAAACACTGCAATTTTCATTTGTCCATTGAAAACAATGTCGTATGTATATATGCCATATATACATGGCTAAATCTCATATAATATATTTTGATTTATTATAATTATATAATTCATATTGATGACATGGTACTCTTTTCATCCAATTCATACATGTTTTCTTCAGTCTTTCATAATAAGTAGCTGTCTGTTTTTGAGAAGCACAAACACAGCATTCATGCAATAGCTATTTGGACAAATTTTGAACACATTCCAAATTGAACAATCTCTCACCCACAATTTAAAAGTGGAAAATAACACCAGGAAAATGTACGTATGTCAAAGAAGATAAACATAAAAACTAAAATCATAGCATAACTGAAATAAATAAATGCTGACATTTTTTACAGAGAAAATTATTTTTGTAATGTATCTGACACAATTGTAAAAATTAGGTAGATTAAAAAATTGCTAGATGAAACACTTAAAATTGTTTCAAAATTACACATTATGTTGACTATATAATTGTTAATTTTCAGATATATTGTCATATAACTAATGCAAGCCTGCATTCAGAAGAAAACAGTACAGTTAGGTTTGGTTTATTTTGGGTGGTATTTTTTGCTAGGTGTAAAAATCTGGGGTTCTAATTACTCCTCTGCCTCATTTCTGAAGCCAAATTATTTTAAATATTTAGTTTCAGTTCCAAAATTTCCTTTACATCACCCTAAATGAATCTAATAACATCCCTCTCTAGACTTGCTAAGAATGTCAAAATTGGTATCAACTTTAGCCATCCACTCCTTTCCACACATGTGTATACAAGCACATATAATATACATTATAATAGCAAGCAGTCCTGAATTATCTCCATAGCAAGCAGTTTAAATTAATATCAGATCTTTGATTAAACCCATTCAATGGTGTTAATTTGAAACTTAATTAAAAACCAAGTTTATCCATGACATCGTCTTAGAATTGATAAGATAGAATAGCCACTATCCAAAAACACCACCACCACAACCACCACGTTTAAGATAGTAGAAATCTATTTATCATGGTCATAACTGGATCTATATTTATGACTGATTTATAGTGTCCTTCTTCCTTTATTAGAGGATATATTAGTTTACTCATGCTGCTATTAAAAGGATACCACTGAGTAGGTGGCTTAAACAACAGAAATATATTTTCTAATAGCTCTGAAAGCTGGGATTCTAAGATCAAGGTATTAGGAGGTTTGGTTTCTCCTGAGGCTCTTTGTTTGGCCTGCATATGACCACCCTCTCTCTGTGTCATCTTATGGTCTTTCTTCTGTGTCTGCATATGCCTGGTTTGCTCTGTGTGTCCTAAATTTCCTCTTCTGATAAGGACACCAGTCACAGTAGATTGAGACCTGCTCTCACTGGATCATTTTAACTTAATTATTAAAAAAAATAACTTAATTGTTTTGTTCCAAGCCCTATTTCCAAATACAGTCACATTCTGAGGTACTTGGGATTAATACTTCAACATATAAATCTGGGGGAATATGTCAGTTCATATGAGATGGTAAACTCCTTGATTGTTGAACCGGTGACTAATTTGCAATTATGTCTCCAGTACTAACAGAGCACTCAGCATATAGTTGGTATTCACTATAGATGTATTGAATTAATGAATGATTTGTTAAATAAATATTTGTTCACCATTTTTAATGTTGGCTTTGTTTTCTACTTCTGTAGCCACCAAAGTCAATCATGAGAATCCCTATTATAGTGTATACAGGAAATGTAATTTTGCAAAGGGCAAAGCATAAAAAAATTCAGTCACTAAGTTGCTATGGCAAGCCAGAATACATATGGATACAATTCTATATTGAGATACATAGATCTCTTTCATTAAACTGATATCATAAAAACTGATATCATAAAAGTTCCTTACACAGTAGGAACTGCAAGGGAAAATAAGAAGCTGGTGTGAGTAATGCAGTCTGAGTGGCACAACTGTAGCCAATAGGGGCAATAGATTTACTCTAGAATACATGAAGAAAACATATCTGAAAATTAAGATGTGTTATATAGATATACAAAATATATAACAAGTTCCTGTATAATGTTGAACTGAAGTATTGATAGTGGAATTCTCTATCTTATTCCTGATCATGAAGAGAGTTTCCAATATTTCAGTATTCACCACTTCATACTACAGGTTTTTTGTTTGTTTTTTTTTTATACTATGGTTTTTGAAAATTCTTTTTTTTTCTTGTAGACACTCTTAATTTACAAATATATTTTTTCAAATTATTTTAAATTTTTGAAAATAGTTTTCTTCTTTAAGCTTTGAACAGATGTTCACTTTTATCCAATGATTTTTCTATGTAGGATGATTTTTTTGTTTGTTTGCTTTCATTCTGTTAATACAGTGTATAATATGTTTTATATTTCTGATATTAGGCAAAAATTGGATTCCTTAAGTAATCCTGACTTGAACTTGGACATTATCATGTTGGAAGCCATCTAAGTCTGAGCTTTTCTTAAACTAAACTTCTTAATATAGATCCCCTTAATATTTATGAAAATAATAAAACGATTTCTTTTGAATTTGATTTTTATAAGGTTTGTTAATAAAGTGATTTCATTTAATCTGACATGATTTTATCACTGTATCTGAAATATTATATACTTGCTGTCTATAGAATATTCCCTTATTTTTAAATTGATAATTGATATATTCAAACTTTTCTTAGTAGTTATTTTAGGGATGTATACACACACAAATACATTTATTTACAAATGCAAGGAGTCAACTTTTAGTTTTCTTAAATTATTTAATCATATCTCTATTTTCCATTTAATTATATACCATCTTTTAGAAATTATTTTTTTTTCTTCCATAATTACTAGTTTTAATTTGTTCTCCATTTTCCATATTTTTCTTATTTTATTATCATTCCATTCAAAGTATTTTTTATTTTGTTTTAAGTGATTCATACGTTTCTTTTTTTCTTTTTTAGAGATTTTATTTATTTATTCATGAAAGACACAGAGAAAGAGAGTACGAGGCAGAGATATAGGCAGAGGGAGAAGCAGGCTCCATGCAGGAAGCCTGATGTGGGACTCTATCCTGGGACTCCAGGATCATACCCTGAGCCAAAGACGGATGCTTAACACTGAGACACTCTGGCATCCCCATAGGTTTCTTATAAATATATGGATTAACATCAAACATTTTTGGAACTTTTAATTTGGGAATTTTATAAATAATTTTTATTTTTACTACATACATATAGCTACATAAGATTTTAATTTGAAATTGTTGAGATGATGTTTGTGCTCAGTATGTTGTTAAGTTAATCATACTCTTGCACTTGAAAATATATGCAAGCTTCAGCTGTTACATGCAATGTTCTATATACATGATTTAAGTTAAGTTTATTAATTGTTTTTTCAAATTTTCAATATTTCTATTGATTTTGCTTTTTGCTTCTGTAACTAAAATAACTCTTTCAAAATAATGCTCTACAGTTATTAAATTTATCAATATGCAGTTTCTCCTGTATATGTTTTGAGATAGGTTGTTAAGTATAAAAATTAAGACTGTTATATCATTCTTTAGAATGACCTTTTTTTCATTATGAAATAGTTCTTTATAACTCTTATCCTTCTTTTATTAAAGTCAACCTTTGCAATGATTTTTAGGGTTAGTATTTACTTGGTATGTACCTCTACATATTTTCCTTTTTATTTTAAGATTTTACTTATTAATTACTTAATTTATTTATTGAGAGAGAGAGCACATGAGCAGGGGGAAGAGCAGAGGGAAAGGGAGAAACAGGATGTTAAGCAGACTCCACACTGAGTGTGGAGCCCATCATGGGGCTCAATCCTAGGAAACTGAGATCATGATTGAAAGCCGATCATGAGCCGAAATCAAGAGTTTAACACTTAACCGACTGAGCCACCCAGGCATCCCTATATTTTATTTTCAAATGTGCTCCATCTTTATATTCAAGGATTTTATAATTTATAATGAGAGCATATAATATTCTATTGATGACTAACACATCTTAGTAGCTTAAAATACCACACATTTATTATCTCATACTTTCTGTGGGACACGAATCTGGATGTGGCTCAGCTGATTTCTCTACTTAGGATGCACTAGACTGCTGTTAAGATTTTCAGCTGGGCTATATCCTCAACTAATGGTTCAACTGGGAAAGAATACACAAGTCCAAGCTCATTCAGGTTCTTGGCAGAATTCTTTCCTTGCAGCTGTAGATTGCAGAACTCTAGATACACCTCATTAACTGGAGGCCACTATCATCTTCCTAAGGCCACCTACAGTTTCTAGGGGCTGTCTGTGATCCCTGCTATGTTGGCCTTTCAACATGGTTGTTTACTTCATTAGCCTTACGAAGGCTAATAGGAACGGTGTCTAGAGTGAGTCTGCCAGGACAGTGGAGTTTTATATAATGGATGTAATGCATTCTGGGAGTGATATTCATCAATTTTGTAATAATCTAATGGTTAGAAATAAGATAGGTCCTCACCACACTTGTAGGTGGGGATGTAATGGGAAGAATTACATGAAGGAATAAAAATTAGGAGGTGTGCAACATGAATCTGTCACATAGCATATAGTTCATTTTCTTTTAAAATCTATTTGTTGATCACAATCTTATAATTGGGTTATTTCATCTGTTCAGATTTAATGTGATAATTGATACATTTAGAAAGTGATATTTCATATTTCTGATTTTTGGGACCAAGTTATCCATTTTTTTTCATTTTGTCTTGTTTTATTTTAGTTCTACTCTTAAGTTATTCTAGTGTCTCCATCTTTATCTTGTTAATTGTCCATTCTTTTATTAGTCCCTTGATAGGTATTATAAGGTTTGCAAGGCATATTTTTTTTTAAATTTTATTTATTTACTATTGGGAGACACAGAGAGGCAGAGACATAGGCAGAGGGAGAAGCGGGTTCCCACAAGAAGCCCAATGCAAACTCTATCCTGGAACTCCGGGACCATGCCCTGAGCCAAAAGTGGACACTCAACCACTGAGCCACCCAGGTGTCCCTACAACAGGCATATTTGACTTTAGAGTCTACTATGTATTGGAAATTTTCTGGTACCTTGACAAATCAATGAACTTATAATATTTAAATCTATTTATCATACTCTATCTTTTGTGGATTTTTCAGTTATGTATTTTATGTCTACATATATCTTATATATCACATAATGATATTATGTTTACGAGTATTTACTTTAATTTGCCCATATATTTATCTTTCCATTTGTGTTTTAATTTTTTTAAAGATTTTTTTTTAATTTATTCATGAGAGACAGACAGAGAGAGAGAGAGAGGGAGGGAGGGAGGAACACAGGTAGAGGGAGAAGCAGGCTCCACACAGGGAGCCTGACGTGGGACAGGCCCTAGGCTGAAGGCAGCACTAAACCATTGAGCCACCTGGGCTGCCCTCCACTTCTGTTTTAAAGTGATTTTATACAGGATTACTTTTTTTCTGTATGGATGGAATTATCCTTGGTATTTGTTTTTGTGCAAGTTTTCTGAAGATAAATTCTTTAGTTTGTGTTTGTGTGAAAGTATATGCTTTTAAATATGAGTTATAAATGCACATAAAGGGCAATGCAAATTGGAATTTTATTTTTAACAAATTTTACTGTTTAAAGTTTATATCACACATATGAAGAAGCTTGTTATTTCTTAAAATGATTATGGAAATAATTTTGCTTCTAGTTTTTCCTAATGCAACAAAAATCACTTCTAAAATTTTATTTCACTTGGCTTATCTCTTGAGGGCTATTTTCATTTTAGTAAACACTGTAAAATTATAGCCATGAACAGTCATCATAAAATTATACCAACTAAGGAATAAGGGAAAAGAGTTAAGATGAGCCCTAGAGGCAATGATTTTTATTTAAAATAAATCAGGGAAGTCATGGCATAATTCAGGAAGCCCATCCAAAAAGTATGACAAAATGCAAAGTACAATTAATCATTTTAACGAAAGAAACACTTTTTTCTATCACAAAACATTGACAAACTTGGAACAGATAAAATAGGATAAAATTACCTTTCAAACTAAGCATGCTAAAGTAATTATCAAAATTACATGCCACACTTTAATTTCATATTAGGTCTTCTGTTGAAACTAGTGTATATTGATATGAAATTATGAATTGGAATGGTTTGTGACTGCTATTTATGATTATGACTCACTCTGATAATCATAAAGTTTTTCATGCAATTTTGCTAAAAGATGGTGGATTTAGCAGATTGTTTTAAAATCATATAGTAGGAATTACCACGGTAAACCTTTCACTACCAGTAGCAAAATGATTGTTAGCAAAATAAGTAATATTAATTGATAGTCTACTATTTATAAAACATTGTATTGAAAGCTTCACATTAATTAAATAGTTGTATCTTTACTAAATTTTTATCTAGTGTATACAATTATATGATTTTATTTAAAAGTTGAGAAATGATGGAGTGACGTCATCATCGTGGTGGTGTAAGATGTGCCTCCTTTTTGTTTCACAAACGAAAGTACCTTTGTGGTCATTATGAGATCCAGCACCATATACCAATGAACCTGGAGGAGTCTTACCTACCTGTGCATCTGGAAATAGACACGCAGACCATGGTTCAGGCTGTGGGACAAGTGGAGAAATGAACTTGCCCCAATTCCTCTTATTATGTTTGGGAAAAAACCTGGAGAATGCTTACCTGTGAAGATACACAAGATCAAAAGAGAAATTACAAAAGTCCGGCCCTCTAGAGGGGAGATTCCATTGGGGAAAATAAAATAATTAAAAAAAGAATTGTTGCACAGTGGAAACAGTAAGAACTTTACCATTCCTGCCCCATTCCCAAGGCAGTGTTGCTCATAACTGAAGTATCAGACAACAAGGACCTCTTCCATGGGGGAAAAGAAAAGCAGTGATTGAGTATCATGAGACCCCAGTGCTATAAGACTTAAGTGGATTCTCTATGATAGAGAGGATGGACAAAATCAGGAAAGAGGCAGAAAAGAATATCAAAGGACATAAAAAGAACACTGCTCCAGTAATGAAATAAATTGAATCACTGATTAAAGACTTCCCATTACAGAAAACTCCAGAACCAGAGGGCTTCACTGGAGAATTCTATCAAATATTTAAAGAAGAATTAATGTTACTTTTCAAATTCTTCCAAAAAATTGAAGAGGATGGAACACTTTCAAATTCATTTTACAAGGCCAAGTGTTACTTTGATACCAAAGTCAGTTAAGGACACTGAAAGAAAACTATAAATTGATCTCTATAATGAATATAAATGCAAAAACTTTCAGTGAATTATTTTCAAGACAAATTAAAAATATACTAAAAAGATTATACACTATGACCAAGTGGGATTTATACCTGGGAGGCAGGTATGGGTTGACATATGCAAAGCAATAAATATGCTACGCCACATTAAAACAATAAAAAATCAAAATCCTATGATCATCTCAATAGATGCAGAAAAAGCATTTGACAAAATACTATGTCCTTTCATTATATCTAAAAAAAAACTTAAAAATTTGTGTATGAAAAGGACATAGCATAATAAGTCCATATATGACAAGCCAACGGCTAACAGCTAACATAATACTCCATGGTAAAACATTGAAAGCTTTATCTTTAAGCTCAAGAACAAGATAAGGGTGCCCACTCTCACCACTTTTATTCAGCATAGTACTGGAAGTTATAGCTAGAGCAATTAGGCAAGATAAAGAAATAAAATGTATCCAAATTCAAAAGGAAGAAGTAAGATTGTCATTATTTGCAGATGATATGATTTTTTAAAAAGATTTTATTTATTTATTCATGAGAGATGCAGAGAGAGAGAGAGAGAGAGAGAGAGAGAGAGAGGTAGAGACACAGGCAGAGGAAGAAGCAGGCTCCATGCAGGGAGCCGGATGTGGGACTCGATCCCGGGTCTCCAGGATCACACCCCAGGCCGAAGGCGGTGCCAAACCGCTAAGCCGCCAGGGCTGCCCACATGATATGATTTTAAGCATAGAAAAACCTAGAGATTCAACCAAAAACCTTAGAACTAATCAATGAATTCAGCAAAGTTGCAGAATATAAAATCAATATACAGAAATCAATTGTGCTTTTAGAAATTAACAACAAACTTCTGAACAAGAAATAAAGAAAAACAATACCATTCACAATACCATCAAGACTAATAAAATAACTGGAGGGTATTATGCTGAGTGAAATAAGTCAATCAGAGAAGGACAAACATTATATGGTCTCAGTCATTTGGGGAATATAAAAAATAGTGAAAGGGAATAAAGGGGAAAGGAGAGAAAATGAGTGAAAATATCAGTGAGGGTGACAAAACATGAGAGACACCTAACTCTGGGAAACGAATAAGGGGTAGTGGAAAGGGAGGTGAGCGGGCACTGGGGTGACTGGGTGATGGACACTGATGAGGAGCATTTGGCGTGATGAGCACTGAGTGTTATGCTATATGTTGGCAAATTGAACTCCAATAAATAAATAAATAAATAAATAAAAATTTAAAAAATAAAGTGGAAAAAAAACTAATAAAATAGGAGTTTCTGGGTGGCACAGTCAGTTAAGAATCTGACTCTTAGTTTCATCTCAGGTGGTGATATCAGGGTTGTGAAATCAAGCCCTGTGTCTGCTTCCTTGCTCAGCATGGAGTCTACTTAGGAATCTTCCTCCCTCTCTCTCTCCCTCTCCCACTTGTACTCTCTCTCAAATAAATAAATCAATATTTTTAAAAGTTATAAAGTAAATTTAACCAAGGAGGTGAAAGATCTTTATTAAGCACCAAAAACTATAAGACATAAATGAAAGAAATTGAACTCATAAACAAGGGAAAAGATATTCCATATTCATAAATCAGAAGATTTAATAGCATTAAAATGTCCATACTACTCAAAGTCATCTATAGCTGCAACATAATCTTTATGAAAATTCCACTATTAATTTTCATAGAAATAAAAAATGCTAAAATTTGTATGGAAACACAAAAGACCCCTGAATAAACAAAATAATCATGAGACAGAATAATAAAATCAAAAGTATCATACTTTCTTATTTCAAACTTTACTACAAAGCCAGAGTAATTAAAACTATAAAAATAGACATTTACCAATGGAACAGAATAGAAATAATCCAGAATAGAAATAATCCAATCTAGAAATAATCCCCTTATTTATGGACAACTATATTTAACAAAGGGGGCAAGATCACTTGGTATGGTGTTGGTTTTGGAAAAACTGGATAACCATATGTGAAAAATTAAATGGACCCCTTTCTTACACCACTCACAAAAATTAACTTGAAGTGAATTAAAGACTTAAACATAATACGTGATACAATAAAATTACTTGAAGAAAACATAGTGAAGGAGCTCTTTGGTATTGATTTTACCAACAATTTTTTTAAATATGACAGCAAAAGCACAAGCAACAGGGGTGCCTGGATGATTCAATCTGTTAAGCATCTGCTGTCAGCTCAGGTCATGATCCCAGCATCCTGAGATTGAGAGGTATTGCTACTGTAGTAATTATATTGCAAAATATGAATATATCAAATCAACACATTGTGCACCTTAAACCTATACAATATCAGATATCGATTTTAACTCAATAACAATAAATGTTTAAAAAATAAGAAACAAAGCAGAAACATTGTAATTTAGTTTCTGGGAATTGCATAGCTAGTAAATTTGGAATTAGGATCAAATTTAAGCAATCTGATCTTATTTTTTTTCCAAGTTTTTATTTAAATTTCAGACAGTTAACCTATAGTGCAATATTAGTTTCAGGAGTAGAGTTTAGTGTTTCATCACTTACATGTAACACCCAGTGCTCATCACGAAAAGTGCCCTCTCTAATACCCATCACCTATTTGACCTGTCCTTCTTCCCATGTCCTCTACAGTAACCATCAGTTTGTTCTCTGTATTAAGTCTGTTTTTTGGTTTTGGGCAATCTGATTTTAGAGCCATTTTATTCTAAATTACTGTGCTAATGTGAAGAAATACAAATAATCCCAAAAATCTGCATGATAATTTCTGAGACTATTACTAAGTGGATGAAGTATATTTGATATTTTGTGTCCTGGGCTTTGTGCTATATTTTAAGGCCATGCAGAGTGCTAGCTTTGGCAGCACATATACTAAAATCAAGGCCATGCAGATTAATGAAGCAAAAACCCTTGCCTTTCTCTACTACTGTCCCATAGAGGAAATGGATATGTTACTATAATATGATGTGATGTGTATTAAAGTATAGGTAGCTATAAAATAACATGGAGGAACAAGCGATTTTCTTGGATATAAGGATAGATTTTGGGGATAGGTATCATTGCCTTTCTTTTTAAAAGATTATCAGATGTTTGCAGATAAGCAAGAGGCAGATGACTGACTACCTCAGAAATGGGAATAGTCATGTGTCTGAATGTGCAGAGAGCTTGGGAAGTAGGAGAGCAGTGTATGTAACTAACACATAAAGAGACAAACCAAGTCAGACTGGAGAAAATGAGAATGAAAATTTGCTAGTTTGTAAGTGGCATTGTATAACATGGTATATAATTACAGTACAGTTTCTTGGAATTATTAAGCATTTTATTCAAAATATTCTGTGAATTTTGACATAAATGGATGTCATTTCTTCACAAAGTGGACTATGAGTAACATATTTGACTCAGGATCACTGATGAAGGTTGCACATTAACTATGGTGATTGAAGTATATACTTAATCCCCTAGATATCTGAATTTAGATAACTTTACCTTGGAAAAAAAAAAAATCTCCAGTAGGGATTGTGAGAACTTACCCATAGCCTAAGGAAGATTATTGAATCTAAACACTGACTCAGAAAAAGGTGTGGACTCCATACTTTATTGTGTAATAGATGGACAAAGCATATCCAACATAAGGGATATTCAAAAACCGCTTTTTAAAAAAAATAAATAGTATGTATTAAATAAACTGTTCTCAAGAGCAACAGAATTGTACTGATATTTCCAACATTTATTTTCTAACTGTGTTGAGGAGATAGAGGTTAATTATAAAAGCCTTTCTGGATCCTCAGAGGAATACTTCCCTCAAGCTTCTACAAAAAAACTTTTACCAGCTTACTTTCACAATTATATCTTGGGAGGTCATTGCAGCAATGTGCTGGATCCTACAAATCTCAGTAAGGACACCACCAGAGGCCATCTGGTAAAGGGTGCCAAGAAATAAATCAGATAGGATTGGTGTACCAGGTGATTTCAAGCTGTAGAAAAACCCGAAGGAGCAGGTGCAATGGCCTATAAAGAATCCTATTGCTTAGGGTAGGATCCTAAAGCACCAGGCTATATTGGTCAGGACATTGCTAGAAACAGCCAGAAACAGATACAGCCTGATACCAAAAGCTGATCCTGGCTAGGACTGAGTGTAGAGAGGCAAAACCAGAAATATAGATGTTTCAAACCCACATTGGGAAACTGTAGCTAGATCAAGAGAATAAGCAAAAGTGAGGCAGTAGGTAAATGCAAGATGCTTTATTAAAATATGATTCAAAAAAAATTTTTAAATGTCTAATAAACATTTTAAAATGTTTAATAACTCTGTCCCCATAGTATTTAAACATTTAAACATTTTAAAATGTTTATATAATAACTAGCTAGCTAGATCAAGAGAATAAGCAAAAGTGAGGCAGTAGGTAAATGCAAGATGCTTTATTAAAATATGATTCAAAAAAAATTTTAAAATGTTTAGTAAACATTTTAAAATGTTTAATAACTCTGTCCCCATAGTATTTAAACATTTAAACATTTTAAAATGTTTAATAACTCTGTCCCCATAGTATTGTAGGTGCATTATATTAGGACTAAATATTTTATTCTAGTGTGCTGTCTAATAAAATCAATAGCAATCAAGTTTTTAGTTTATAGTCTTTAGAACTGATTAATTTTAGTAAACATGGTGGGAGAGATATCAGGTTTTAACTAACAGATTATCATAGATTTATACTTGAAAAATAAAATTGCATAATTGTATTATATTGAATATAAGTTCAAAATGTTATTAATAGACAACATTGCTTCTTACTGTAATATATGATTTTAATTTATCATTCCATGTAACTTTCTATTTTAGGTTAATATTTTACTAAACACGCTAATATGAATGTCCTACTGAGAAAATATAATGCTATTTTTTATCATTTGGATTACTCATTTGCTCACTTATCATTTTCATTTCCTTAGTAGATTGATTTCCAATTCTTCAAATTGTTATAATTTTAGAAAACAGAACTATTCTTCATCACATCCATTGATTACTTGAAGTTAGCTGCAGTTCCTAAAAGAACAAAATACATTTTCTATATGAATCAAACTTCTGTGGAAAAATTACCTGCTGACCTTTACTCTTCATTTAGTTTGCTGCATACAAAGCTCATTCATAGGCATCTGTGAGGTTTATTATGACAAGACACAGCAAGCCAATTTATGTGAAACATGAAGACAATGAAAGTGGTTTATTTTCAATCTTCTCCTTCTACCTGTGGTGCCAGGAGATTACTTTGCATTCATCTGCGTGTAGAAAAAAAATATATAATGTTCATGCAAACAAGCCCAGGAGAGGTCATTTTGCTCACAATGATTGAGATTCCATTCTTCTCTTTGTCTTAGAGACCTCCCTGGTTACAAGTTTTCTTAATCACAATCAAGGGATTAAAAAACCAGGAGGAATTTGAAGAACATAGCTGAGGCTTAGGTGAAAAGAGTTACAGTATATGTTTTTGAGGTCCTAATAGATGCAAAGCATTTTAACTGATAGATAGGAAGCTGCATTGCCTCAGATGATGCCCCTGAGGGTTGCAGAGTTCTTGCTCTAAAGAGTTATACCTACCTAGGATGAGAAAGTAGGTACTAAATATTCTTTTTAATTCATTAGTTTATTCAATAAATAATTATTGAGCAGAGCACCTACTGAGATCACTTCTATGTGCATTCTTAAACTATAATTTATATCCTTAATTTGTAATGCCCTATCCAGATTCACCCTATCCTCCCCTACTCCCTGCTTGTTCTCTCTCCTCTTTCCCTCTTTCTAAAGTGAAGGAATGAGTGAGTGAATAAAGTCTATAATTCTATCTAGTCATGTTGAGATGACTCAGATGTCTTTTGCCAATGTCAAAGCTAGGAGGTCTCTTGTACCCACACACACATAATCATCATCATCATCATAATCATCATCATCATAGCAGATAATGTCAGAGCTCCACCCACACCCCTGAAAGTCCATTATTATTTTTTTGCACAAGGGCCCTGGTTTGCTTTCACCCCGAATAGCCAGTAACCATGTCTCTATTGGAGGTCATAGTCTGGGAATGCTCATTTATCAAGACCAAATGCAGGTCATCTGAGTGGCTCAGTCAGTTAAGCTTCTGCCTTCAGCTCAGGTCATGATCTTGGGGTCCTGGGATTAGTACTGGGTAGGGTTCCCTGCTCAGTTGGAAGTCTGCTTCACCCTCTCCTTTTGCCCCTCTCCTTGCTGGTGCGCTCTCTCTTGCTATCTCCCTCTCAAATAAATAATAAATAAAATCTTTTAAAAGAGACCAAATATTATTTTTCTGTTTTCAGATCAACCAATAGTGAACTTTACCCTATGTTCCTTTGTCATTGTAGAAATTTGCTGAATGTCTCTGAAAGTACCTACTACAAATTAATGCTTTCAATCTTTCCCTTTATATTAAAACTTTCAGTGAGTCTGTTTTGGGGAGGATCCACATTATAAGATATAACAAGTTAATGTTATAGTGAGAAGTATGTAATGAGGTTCCTTCAGTTCTGAACAGGAGATTCCTCACTGTTTACCTCTTCTACTAACTGTATCAACATTTCAGGATCTTTTAATCTGTATAAGTTAAAATGGAGAGCTAACTAAGAGCATCAGTTATCTCACATAATAAGTCCAGGGGCAGGTAAGTACTTAACAAGTTTAGGTCTCTTGAGACCTCATCTTTCTCTTTCCAACTAATCAGCTAGATATAAGCTTTTTTTTTAGTTGATTAAAGGATCATCCACAAATAGTAAGAAAAGCAGGAGAAGAATTACTAAATTGAAAAATATTTGGTAAAGAGTGATTTTGTGATAAATGACTTTCAGTTAGAATACTTGTCATAAAGGAGTTCTTGTTTTAAAGAAGTGAATCTTACTTCTCAAGATATTTAACAAAATCTTACATGACATTGTCAAGTTATAAAGGCTAAAAATATGGAGTGGTTTTAAAAGATTTTAGCAAAAATCTATGACTGGTGAAGTACAATAGATGATTATGAAAATTAGTAGTTAAACTTGTATTTAAAATGCTTTTGAAAATTTAATTTTGTGACATGGATATTATATCACAGTCTACATCATTTGTACTAAATCAAGCTGGAAAGATTAAGTCTCCAAAATTGGAAACAAAATTTGTAGGTTCTTATTGTTCATATTTCTTCTACTGTTATAGAGATCTTACTTTTACTGCCTCTTCTAATCTCTCTGTGATTCTTTGATATTGTATCTGGCTGATTTTTTGCTAATAGAATACAAAGTTATCATGTGTCAGGAGATGTCTAAACTTTTAAAGTGCTCATTGAACACAAAATCTTTTTTCCACTTGTAATTCATGCTTAGTTATTTGAGTTATAAGGAAAAATAAGTTAGACTATTATAATACTTGAGCAGTTTATAACTTGTTCCACAGGGGATGAGGAGTTTGTAAGTCAACAAAACTTAGTTATATCTTCATGTGCATCGAAAGATGAGGAAGAAACATGGCTAAATATATATGACTTTTTAGATCGAAGACATCATTGCTTGTTTCATTCTTCCCTGTGGGTGTGATAATAAAGAAAATATAATTGAGGGACTACAAAGTGGTGTTAATAGTAATATTTAGTACTATGTTTATACTAAAGGAAATACATGAACAGGGATACTTCTCTTTTAAAAATGTAGACATGGGTAGAATATGATGGAATAATGAAGGAAAGATTGTGTGTGTGTGTGTGTGTGTGTGTGTCTGTACGTGTAGAGGGGAAATAAAGATTATGCTTTGTCGGATCTGACAGACCTGAACTACACAGTGCAGAATTTTAATTTTTAATACTTACTGCTTTTATTAAATTAATATATATTAAATTATTATAGAAAACCATTTATCATATCTCTAATTTCCAGTCTGCATATTAAAAGTATATAAAATAGGGACTGTTTAGTTATTTAATCATAATAAGGAAATAAAAAAAGTATTGGATTTTCATAAAAAATGATTATAACTTTCAGGTTGATTGTTTTCTCTCATGTTTACTATTAGTTAGAGGAAAAAGTTTAGCATGGCTCTACTAAATCATTCGCTAATTTACTTGAAAAGAAATAGATACATTTAAAAATGTCCAAATAAGATCAAGATCTTGGATCTTGACACATTTGATAAGGAACATTAAACGAAAAATCACAAAACTTTACTCTGGTGGAATTTTTTCCCATGAAAATAATTGTAAATGTAAATATTTTTGATATATAATGCTATATATATGGATAAGGTTTTTAACTGATTGAAGACTTCTGATTTGGAGTGGAATGTGATCAATCATAATAGACTAACATTCTTTGTGCAAAAACTAAAAAGGGGGGAAAACTGCAAAAATCACATTTTTAAAGATAATTTTTAAAGGAAGCTAGAAGGGGATTCCTTGGTTGGCTCAGCAGTTTGGTGCCTGCCTTCAACCCAGGGTGTGATCCTGGAGTCCCGGGATCGAGTCCCATGTTGGGCTCCTTGCATGGAGCCTGCTTCTCTCTCTACCTCTGTCTCTGCCTCTCTCTCTCTCTCTCAAAAAAATAAATAAATAAATAAAGGAAGCTAGAAGTATGAGACCAGAAGTTATTTTTGTAGAGGAAACAGTCTTTGCTCCTGGAGTCACCATCATAGGCCGTTTCCTCTCCAGCAACCATAATTGGTTCCAAGCATGACCTGGTGCTATGGCTTGGCTGAAACCAAAATATTACTGGAGGGAAAAAAGTCAGCAGAGTTTCTGTGTCCATACAGAGCTAGTGCAACAGATTAGAGGCTGGAAGAACTTCCAATGGTTTTTGCTGTGGAGCATCCACTGAGATTTATGGAATTCAGGATAGGCTAGCCAGGAAATCAAAAGGAAATATCCCATAGTCTCACCACATGGGAGACAAATTGTCTTTAGAGAAAGGAATCCTGCAACAAGCATAGTGATCAACAGCATTCCTATTAGATAATTTACCAGGTTTTGAAATCTGGAGGGTCAGAAGATTAAGAATTAAGCTCAAAGTCATCAAAAGACATAATTTCCAGGACCAAGAAAATAACAGGTTTAAATAAATACCAATGATAATAGTAAAATTTAACTGTTATAAAATAAATGTTGGAAAACTGAATAAAGAGCAAGGGAAATTGGTTTTATGCCAACCAAATTTTTATTTAGGAAGAGTAAAAAATACTGATATGCCTCTTTTTATACTATTAAAACAACACATGAAAAGCATTTAATAATACCTTATTGAATCCAGGCAATATGTTAACTCAGAATAGGAACCTTTTTTCTATCATTTCATGACATCACTTATGATACCAACTATGAAATGATCTCAATAAAAAACTATATGCTCACTCTCTCCTCAAAATTTGAATATCATAACATTGTTTTGCATTTCCCCTTAGTCATAGGTCAAAGGGCAGGTAGCAGAAAATGTCTGATAAACACGCCAAATCCTGGGTGAAGTATTTTGTGTGCATTTACCTCATTTGATCCTCAGAGCCACCTGATTGTTAACTGTATTACTCTTTAGCTATTAATGATTTTCAAAACCATCAGCTAAGCTATTTTGTAGTCTCAATAAAAGTAATAATTACTACCATTTATGAGCACTCATTATGTGCCAGGAAGCCTGCTTAGCATTTTACTTACTTTAAGCTATTTAAGCCTCAAAACAACTCAGTATTCTCATTGAAAAAATTGAGCAAATGGACTCGGAGAGGATAAGTAACTTTAGCTAAGAGAAAACTGGGATTCATTGCTAGGCCCATTTGACTGGAAAGATTGCAACTAGCCTCCCTATGCTACTGCCTACCCCCAATCCCACCAAAGTTAGGAGTAGCCATGATTAGTCATGGAGTCATAAGGAATTGGTAATGAGTTTACATTTAGCATACCAGAGCCATACTTAACTCTCTTTTAAACTGAGCATGTTGGGATCCCTGGGTGGCGCAGCGGTTTGGCGCCTGTCTTTGGCCCAGGGCGCGATCCTGGAGACCCAGGATCGAATCCCACATCGGGCTCCCGGTGCATGGAGCCTGCTTCTCCCTCTGCCTGTGTCTCTGCCTCTCTCTCTCTCTCTCTCTCTCTCTCTCTGTGACTATCATAAATAAATAAAAATAAATAAATAAATAAAAAATAAAAAAATAAACTGAGCATGTTAGGTCACTCTGTGTGTGTGTGTGCGTGTGTGTGCATGTGTGTGTGAGAGAGAGAGAGAGAGAGAGAGAGAGCATAAAATTTTGTAATATAAGAAATTCTTGTCAGAGTAACAGGAGTTGAATTGTGGAAAAGTGGGAGTGGGAAAATCCAAATCATCATAAATTACCCCAGGGAAGTGTCATTATTTATAGATTTTTATCAAAGACCAAACACAGTAAGAATTCTTCTCTATCTGTTTAAATATAGAATTCAAGGTATACTTTGCCATTATTAGATTTTATGAACTATATCAGTGGAAGCAGTTGAAGACATGTATATGTGTGTGTGTATCATTTATTGAGCCCTCACTGTGTGCCAAGTACCACACATACATGCACATACACACACATACACACACACACACACACACACACACACACAGCTCAAAAGTTTCAATAAACATGGAAACCAAACTTGTTACTTCTGTATTCTTAGGGAAAAAAGTGGATGAGAGAAATACAAAAGTGAATATATGTAATATTGTTACTTTCAGGGAAATTCCCTAATTTTATTTTATTTATTTTTCCTAATTTTATTATTATAGAGTGAGAGAAAATGAAAAGAGCTAAGATATACTAACAGCTTTCTTTGTAGCATTATATTGGAAGCATTACCTTTATTATCTCTTCATCTTGTAGATAATGCACTCAAAATTATGGATTCTTACTTATAATTTGTAACATTGGACAAATTATTTTACCCCCTTTGATGGTCTCTCCTCTTATGTATAAAAATATTCTGTGGTGTTTCCCTATCTATCTATAATAATTTTACTAATACCAAAGTTTTGTTCTGAAGATTCAGTGTAATAATCGGAGTAAAATGTGTTTAGGACTATGCCTCCCATAGCAACTGCAAAGTTACTGTTGGCTGTATTCTTTTACTCTTAGATGGAGCCCAGAATCTGTTATAGAACAGATCTATGATAAGTATTTCCTAGGTCAGTGATGATAAGATCTATGGCATAAGACTCCTTTTATTAATGCCTCTTCTCTTCAAGATAGTTTTTTTTTTTTTTTTTTTGACCAGGATTGGGAATAAAGGGAATTATATCTCTACAATCTCTCTTTTCATAATATAGATTGAAATAAATATTCACTACATAAGCTGGTTAAGAAGATTGCAAAGGCTTCAAAATGCAAACATTATTTGGGACACTTGGGTGGCTCAGAGGTTGAATGTCTGCCTTCAGCTTAGGGTGTGATCCTGGAGGCCCTGGGATCAAGTCCCACATCGAGCTTCCTGAATGGAGCCTGCTTCTGCCTCTGCTTGTGTTTCTGCCTCTCTCTCTGTGTCTCTCAGGAATAAATAAATAAAATCTTAAAAAAAAGAAATACAAACATTATTTGTTATTTTCTAAAATAATTATGTGTTTCATTATGAAACTTCCAGTTTCATATGTTTCAGAAATTTTCTATAGATGACTAATGTAATTTATTAGTTTATTTAAATATATTCTACTGGTTTAAATGTATTTTGTTGGTTCTTAAAAAGAATTAAATTAAAGATATCATAATAAAGGTCCCTATTCTCTGCCATTGCTTTATTGGAAATGAATGTAGAGAGAAAGAAAGAATGCATGTGATCATTCCTTCACAAATGGCCCTATTCCACAGTTGTGGTTCATATGCGACAGATCCTAGAAGGGAGAAACACTTATTTCTCCAATTAACTCTTCAGGGGATAACAGAATTTTCATACATAAGGAGAAGTTATTTCAAACCCTTTAAAATGTTGTCTTTATAAGTCGTGTCCTCTCCACCTACTTAACAGAAGTAAAAAATCATCAGTATAAAAGACCCTTATATAAAGGGCATGAGGTCAGAAATACAGTTTTTCAGAATGTTTTTCTGTGATGTCCAGTGGCTAGGAGCAAATTTCGCCCTTGGTCTAATCTTCAATGACAGGGAAAGATAAATCAAGCGTATTCCAAGTGAATATATGCTTCCCTCTCTAACAGATAGTGTGCAGTTATTAGGGAGAAGAGTAAAAATTAAACAGGCAATTTCACAATCTTTTTACTTAAACTTTCTTTAGTAAAGATGTATCTGGCTAATCATTGACCCTAGGATTTTCATATTTCAAAGGAAAGAAATTATAATAATGATTGAATAATTATAGTTTAACATAGAGTTCATTTTCATGTCACAAAAAAACAATATAACTTACATAGGGCAAAATAATTCTTATAAAAAAATAAACTGTATGTTGACTACTAGATTATACACACAAATCTAACAATATATAGATTTATTCTTCTTTGGTTAACTGATATGTCACAATATATGAAACCTGACATGTAGCTCAGTGGTTTTATTTTACAAGCAATATATTTTATGTAAAAACCAAATATGTTATGTGTTGAAATTAGTATATCATATCACAAATAAGTTAAATATCATGTAACCAAAACCCTGGACTTTTAGGTACTAAAATTACCAAAGATAAGCTTAAGTCCTTGTGTTTAACCAAATATATATATTGGTTATAAATGTATAACCAAAATATTTCTAATCATAGCCTAAAAAATATAAACATGGCAACTTTTTATTGCCTTTAAAGTCAATATTAAGAAGTGGTAGTAAGTGACAGACATCTTTTGCTATGGGGGATTTTCAATATATTTTGAGAAATTATCTGTGGATAATTCATTCACTGCAAATATATTCTAACATCAAAGCATTTAGTTTTAATAATAATTTATGAGAATTTTTTAAAATTTTAATTAATTTGAATGAAAAAAATGAATGGTCTATCAAATGAAAAAAGCTATAACATTCAACAAATGGGAAAATAGAACGTTGAGATGGTATCCATGTTCATACTTATTTCTGATTTTGGTTGTTTACATGCCATCAATAAAAATTTAAAGTATAAAAGTAGAAAATTCATCACTAAGTTATCTGTTAAACATACAATAATTAGTTTTGCTAACATTTTGGAAGAATTTACCAGTAAATCATGATGCTAGAAGAAATTTATTATTCTTAGTAGCAACTGATGGTGTGATATCATAAACTTGCAGCCAAGAGTACCCTTTGAGTCTCCTGTAGCTTCCATTACTTTATCTCACTGAAGTGCATAAGGGCCATCTCACTTAGCAGCCATAGAGCTCTGGTAAATAGTAGTTGCAGCCAGAGTGATCTTTCTATGATATGTCTCATCACTATTCAATGAATATGCCAATTCATTTTATGAAGTTGATTTACTGAAATCTAACAAACACACTTTGGAAAACAACATTCAGAACCATATCATTTGTGGATTTTAGAAGCAAAAATCGCAGAAAACATAGTATCAAGTTGAACCTATTACCTGGTAAAGAAGAATTATTATCAAGGATGCAAAGCCACCTAATTAACATACCAAAGGATAAAAATGAAAAAATACATATAAAATAAAGCATACATTCTATTAAAAAATTATTATTTAGATGGAAAGGATATTTTTCTTCACATGACAGAAAACATTATTAATTTACCCCAATAGCCATCATGCTTGTAAGCACAAAACTGGAAACATTGAAATAAGGACAAAATATATTTCCTTGCAGTATATTATATAATGATATAATGAAAATGGTATCTAATGCAATGAGGAATAAAACTTAAATTGTTTATGTTTGAGAAAATAGAATAAAACTATTATTGCTTAATTCATTTATTTACAAATTTCTTGAGCTACTGTTTTGTTCAGCACTTTGCTAAGTGTCATGAACAAATCTGACATTCCTAATGAAGCTAAGATTACATACTTTGAAAACCCTATTAATTAAATATTAAAAAATAATCTTGAAACTACAATAAACTGCTGGTTCGGAACAATTAAAGACAAATAAATGGATTACTTTTATATTACTATTAAGTGGAAAAAATAAACTGCTGAGAGATAAACCACACAAAATGTGCAAAGTCTTTAGGAAAACCAAGCATTTTAGTGAAGGGCTTGGAAAAAAATCATGAACAATTGATAGAATAATTCCTATCATGAAAAATCATATTAGTTTTCAAAAATGCTTAGTTCTCAAATTAATGTATGATTTCAAAGAAATATCTATAACTAGCACTCACAGCCATTTTCCAGATGCCCTAGGGAAAACTTTTTTCAAAGCTCATTTGCATAGATAAGAGCTACATTTTTATCACTGTAATGTGGACTTGTATTATCAAATAATATCTTCTGCTATAAATAAAAAAAAGCAATAATGACAAAGAACTTACACCAAAATCAACTGGAGAGAATCAAAGTCTAAAACAGTGATGGCTGGGTGGCTCAGTGGTTGAGTGTCTGCCTTTGATTCAGGGAGTGATCCTGGGGTCCTGGGATCAAGTTCTACATTGGGCTCCCCAGGGGGACCCTGCTTCTCCCTTTGCCTATGTCTTTGCCTCTCTCTGTGTCTCTCATGAAAAAAATAAATAAAATCTAAAAAACCCACAAAGTCTAGAAATAAGACTTGAGATATTATGAGTTTATTATATTGTAAACATGGCATCCCCTCAAAAAGTAAGAAAATTATGCATTATAGTTTTAAATATTTATAAAAATACTTTTTTAGAAAATGATGTTAGGTTTATAAATACATTTTCTCAGATAGGAGAAAGATATATATGTTTTCTCTCCACAAAAGTACGACTGAGAAATAAAAATGTGTTAGACTGGCTTTCTTGGGGAAGCAGACTCTGTGAAGGAGGTCTGTGTTCAAGAAGTTTACTGGTGAATGTTCTCAGTATCATCTGTTGGCCAGAAAAAGGAATGGGACTGTGCACAGGGAGAACTCCATTGGGCTTCCAGACGATCCCACAGAGAGCTCTCGGACCCTGATGGCCCATCAGGGTAGTTCACCTGAGGGTAAACAGCCTGGCCTTTATGTCCGTGCTTTGACCTATTTGGATAGAACCCTGGGGATCTTACATGAGGGCAATGAGATCTCATTCACTGAAGCCACATCATGGACAGAGCTTATGCTAAGATATAGACTTTAAAGGAAGATTATTCTCTCTCCTTCTAACAATACATGTATGATATGTTAATATCTTTTTTGTGGAAGGTAACTTTTCATTTTGTTTAGTTTTTTTTTTTTTAAAGATTTATTTATTTATTTATTTATTTATTTATTTATTTATTTATTTATTTATTTATGAGAGACACACACAGAGAGAGGCAGAGACATGCACAGAAGGAGAAACAGGCTCTATGCAGGGAGCCTGATGTGGAACTCGATCCCAGGATTCCAGGATCACGCTCTGAGCTGAAGGCAAATGCTCAACCACTGAGCCACCCAGGTGTCCCTGATATGTTAATATCTATCATCTATCTACCAACCTATCATCATCTATCTGTATGTGTACATATAGATAATAATAAAACAGCACATAATACTAAATTATCTTTGACAAATAAAATGTTAGTATATAAATCATACTCCCAAGTCTGTAAAAAGTAAAGACATACCACAGAAGAATAATAGACAAGGGGCATGAATAGTTAATTCACAAAAGAAATTAAGGTGACCAAAAAGAAAACATATTAAGAGATATCCAAGGTCAAAATAAATAAGTGCAAATTAAGAAAACGGTAAGATGATATTCAGGAATGAAGATATATTCATGAAATAATAAGAAAACAAAATTAAAAGAATGAACAGAATGTGTGATCTAACAAATACTTAAACATGTAACTACAAAAATTTGAAAAGATGTCATTAAGGACTTTTAATTTTAATATGCATACTTTAATATAAATATATTTGCACTTTCAGTGATTCCTAACTGCCCTGTGTTAAAATGATAAAATATTTATTAAAAATTTAGAAAATAATATTAGGTTTTAAGTATAATTTCTCAGAAAAGAGCACCTATCTATAGACCCAGACCTCTTGGTCTGGAACATTAAAGTACCAAGGTGTAAGGGTTTAGCATTCATTCTTTTCCAGTACCATCTCTTGCCCTTCCCCAAACCACTCTACCCTATAAAAATATTCTGCTTACACTCCCCAAATCGCTATGCTTTATCACTACATGACAATTCCCTCTGCTTGGAAACTTCTCCACAATCTGCTAGATCACAACATCTGCTCCTTCATTTTCCCAGCTGAGCAGTCCCCAGAAGCTTTTCTTAATTCCTCAGGGCCGAGGAAGGTGCCCTTCATGCCTTAAAGCATGAGCATCCTGTAAGTATCCATTGACCACATACTGTGACTGTTCTCTCTGTATTCCTTTTCTCTCTGACTAGAATGTAAACTTCTCAGCAGTTCTCTGACTGCTTTGCTCAGAATCATTGGATAAAGTTCACCCCTCCCTCCTGAAAACACTGTTCCTTGCCAAATGAATGTAGTTTACATGTGATTTCCTTCCTTGTCAGGTAACTATTTCATAGTTTCTTTTGCTAGATCTTTTCTTTGTCTCCCTATATTAGAATGTCTCAGAACTCAGTCTTAAGATTTTCTCTCTTTTCCATTTCTACCAGTGGCTTTCAGCCTATACCACAGGTCAATTAAATAAGAAACTCTAAGATAGATCCTGTCTTAGTATCATGTATAACATCCTAGGTGCAGCCAGGATTGGTATTCATTTGATCTATAGTCAATATCTGGTCTGATAGCTCCAAATACCATACACATGCTGATGATTTCCACAAATATCCATCTTCTCTGATCCACATGTCCAACTGCCTATTTGAAATATCTCTTGAGGGACACCTGGGTGGCTCAATGGTTGAGCATCTGCCTTTGGCTCAAGGCATGATCCGGGAGTCCCAGGATCCTGGGGTCCTGGGATCAAGTCCTGCATTGGGCTCCCCCAGGGGAGCCTGCTTCTCCCTTTGCCTATGTCTCTGCGCTTCTCTCTGTGTCTCTCATGAATAAATAAAATCTTTTAAAAAAGAAATGTCTCTTGAGTATTTAATGAGACACTTAGCATTACTTCTCCAAAATAAAACTCTCATTTCCTCCTACATTGTCCCAAATTTTAATTCTCCCAGTGTTCTCAAGCTTAATAATGGATACCTACTATTATAAGTTGTCCAGGCCCCAAACTCTGACATCATCTTCAACTTCTCTTTCTCATTCTTACTCTATTTCCAACCTATTGGTAGCTTCTGTTGGCTTTTTAAAAGTACATCTCAAAGTAAGTCAAGAACTCCCATTTCTAAGCAAGAACTTCTCAATTCTGGTGCCAGGATACTAGGGTTGGGAGTGGTTGCAGATGTGCTGGAAATTGATCCTTATATCCCATGTGGGCAGCTGGTAAGGCCTCGTTGCCTTGCAGCACCCAAGCTTGTCATATCAAGCTTAGAGAAGCTCTGTCCAAATCTCCTATTCCACATCTCTGACAATTGCTGTACTCTCCTATGAAATCAAATTTTTAAAAAATATTTTGCTTATTTATTCATGACAGAGAGAGAGAGAGAGAGAGAGAGAAGTAGAGACACAGGCAGAAGGAGAAGCAGGCTCCCTGCAGGGAGCCTGATGTAGGACTCCATCCTGGGTCTCCAGGATCAGGCCCTGGGCTGAAGGCGGCACTAAACCGCTGAGCCACCTGGGCTGCCCCAAGTCCCATGTTTTGATTTTCAGTTCTGCAGATATTTTCAAAACAGTAAATAAAATTATACTTAAAAACAACAACAACTACAAAAACAACAAATTATGATGTGCTGCTGCTCAAGCTCTCTAGTGGCATGTCATCATCAAGGACCCTGACTATTTCTCCATCTTTTTACTGCTCTTCCCTGTGACAATTCACTTCTTGCTGATCTTCCAAAGGGTCAATATTGTTTCTTCCTCATAATCTTGCATTTGTTGGTACTCTAGACATGTGCATGGCTCATTCTCTCATTTCCTGTAGGTATTTGCCTTTTGATACCACTAAGACCACTACCATTCACATGTCTCCCCTTATCATTCATTTCTTTTTCATAGCACAGTCCCTAATATATGTTATATATGCATTTATAAATTAATTTGTCTCTCCCAACAGAATAGAAGCTCAATAAACACAACAATGGTCTTCAGTTTAGCTCAGCATCTGGAACAGGTACCAGCAATAGCTATATTTTGAATAAATGAGTGGATGGATCTAATTATGACACTGTACTTCTCTTTCTTCATCTAAATCTGTCCAAATATCCTCTCTGACTGCTTAGAATTAGTATCTAGAAACCAATGCTAAATTGTTCTTTTTGGTACCAGACACTATTCAATTAAAATAAATAAAAAATTCTTTGAAAATAGAAGGAAAGTTAAAAATAATTTTAATAACTTTCTAAATTAATCATTTGGAAATGAAAGGATCTTTTAATGTTCTAAGACCATCTCATCAGCTAATTTTCTTAACGGTCAATTCCAAAGCAATTTAAATACATTCTCTATAGAGATTTCAAATAATCAGCTTCTCCAGAATGCTCACATTAGATTCTGGAAAGAAAAGAAATGGTGATTAATTCCTAGAATTTCATGTTTTTTGTATGTTTGCTGCTAAAATTTTTTGTGATTAAAAATTTGATATGGTGGTACCATATTAATCAAGTTTGTATGGACAAAATTACCATCATTTTTATATTTACTTTTGTTTACAAATATAGCAAAGACATTACCTGAATCAAATGTGAACAAATAGGCACATAGAATGACAGGAGTTGTAAAGAATTAACAAAATGGATAAATCACATTTTAAGCACAATGGACATTAGTATGAAAATTGAGTTTATGCTGCGATTATCTTTTTTAAAAAATTAAAAATCAAGTAAGCTTAATACATAATTAAACATTATTATTCTAGATTCGTTTTAATTAATAGAAGGATAGTCAGTGATACCTCCAGAGTCCTACTATAATGCCTTGAGATTATGTTATAATTGAACTTTAATTATTTCAATAATTATTTACACTCTTATTTGATTATCTGCACATTTAAAAAAGAAATTGTTAGATAGTAGTGCTAATTGAATATATTAACTTCCATGCCCATATTTTTAATACATGAATATATTTATGTTATTCAAACATAGCCTACATAATGAAATACCATTTGTTCAATCATTTATTCATCAAACACTGAATTGTTTCCAAAACAAAACTTTAATTGCAATGTTCTGCTTTGAAAAGTTTGTTGTTGGGATCCCTGGGTGGCGCAGCGGTTTGGCGCCTGCCTTTGGCCCAGGGCGCGATCCTGGAGACCCCGGATCGAATCCCACGTCGGGGTCCCGGTGCATGGAGCCTGCTTCTCCCTCTGCCTGTGTCTCTGCCTCTCTCTCTCTCTCTCTGTGACTATCATAAATAAATAAAAAAAAAATAAAAAAAAAGTTTATTGCTTTTGTCACAGATTATAAATTAAAATTAGACTGTGGACTACATAAATTTCTTCATATATATATATATATATATATATATATATATATATATATACCATAACTTTCCTAGTGCTTAATAATATATTAAAAATGAATGTTTTTAATATTAATTTTTGTATTGTCATGCTTTTAGTAATTTTCTACCTTTTCCCAGTACAATGATTTCTCAGATGGAAGATTTGAGAAGAGTTATCTTATGAAGTATTAAGGCAATATATGTAGGAAACTGGGAGGAGATAATTATCTGTGTTTATATAGTAGTAATGGCATAAGGAAACATATATTAGTATGTGTAAGCATAAGTGTGCATATACATACGGATATGTGCATACAAACATTAAACTCTAACACATTGAGAGAAGTGTGAATTTTATAAATTGGTGATGATAGAACTTAGTCTTAGAAAGTGGTGACTAGGTGTTTAATATTTTTGTAGATGTGGCACTTATTTTAAAATTAAGAAGTTCACTTGTTTTGAAGTTAATATTCATGCTGATATATTTCTGTTATGAGGAAAATTGAAGCTATTAAGTATTGTGGTCCAAAATAGATCCAGTTCTTGAGAAATAGATTCAGTAAAGAACTATGAATTATTTTATCTATGATGAATTTTAAGTGTAGTGATCTTTGAACAATAATTTTACTAGCTAGTCCAATTGAGTAGAAACACATGGTACACAGAACTCCATTTTTATTGGGCAAAATATATCATCTACCTTCCAGTGGTAGTAAATAAATCGTAGGAAACTTTTTTTTTTTGAAAGATTGTATTTATTTATTTTAGAAGGAGGTGGAATGTCTCAAGCAGACTTCATGCTGAGTACAAAGCCCTACAGACATGGGGTCTGATACAGGGTTTGATCCCACAACCTGAGACCATGACCTGAGCTGAAATCAAGAATCTGATGTTTAGCCAATTGAGCCAACCCAAGAGTCCCAATTGTAGGAAACTTTTATATTGAGACAACTCATAAAAATTTGGTCCAATCATGAAATACTTTTTTACACACTATTGTTCCAACAGTAATATAATTTAGTAAAAATTTTGTGTCATTATATCTTCAGATGGTTATTTGATTAGAAATGTAAAAATTGCCTATTACTATAAATACAAAATATGTAGATACTTTATGATACTATTAGTCTCTTTCATATATTAGTATAAAATTAATTTTAAAATAATATTCATATTAATTTGCACAAATACTCATGAGGACCTTTGAAAAATAAAATACTGGAAATATTAATCTGCCATTTCATTGAGTTCATGATGTTAAATTTTATCCTTGTATTATAATTGCAATTGAGTAGAGAAAACTTTACATACTTGTATGGACGACTAGATTGTCACTCCAAAATGGCCATCCTTTTCACATTCTATTGGTATTCTGAGTTAAAATATACAAGGGAGAAAAAAAGAAAAGTTCAAATGGGACGTATTTCAGATCAAATAAAATTAAGCTCTGTTGCAATAGAAAGGCCAGAACTGTCTCATATGATTTTTACTTCTTTTGTATTTTTTCATAAACTAGCTATTTAATGGAGAAACAACAATTATGACATATTCCACAGTGAATCCTTAACCTTCAGAAACATGTTGATTATAGACTGAAGTTGAACTGACTTAGAGGCATTACACACCAAGCTTTGGACCTCGAATCTGCCACTTAAGCTGCTATGTAATCTTAACCTTGGAGTTGACAATTTCCCATAAATAAAATGTTGATAACAATGGTGATTCTTAAATGATAAATTGAATGATATCGCTTGTTTAATTTAATGCCTCACTGGTTCTCCATACCTTAAAATACAAATTCTTATCAAGGCCTCTGAGGCTAAAAATGTGCCCTCAATAGTGCACCCCTTTGTCTTCTGTGTGTCTCCCAAATCACCAGCTTGTAGTCAAATTGTCATCTTCTAGTTTCTTGACCAGTCTCAGCTCTCTTTTCTTATCCATGTCCTTGAACATGATTTCTCCTCTACCTAGAGACTTCTCTATACCCCTGATATTTGCTAGCTTCTTCCCATAATTTGCTTTTCAGATCACATCTTTCCAGGAAGGCATTCTTTGACCTACCTTTTTAAAGTGAATTTCCTATGCCCAGAATTAGTCATCTTAGCGATTTTGTCTACTTAACAAGGATCTATGAACACAGCTAAATTTTTTAATGTTTGCCTATTACAAATATATATTCCTTTAATTCCTCTAGATTTTAGGTTCCACCAGGGCAGAGGTGTTGTCTCACTTGTACTCCATTCTCAGCAGCCAACATATGGTCTATTCCTATTTGTAGGTGTTACTGAATACACAGTGACATACTTACAGAATGCATGATTTCTTCAGAGATTGCTTTAAAGAACAAATGGGTAAATATATTTAAATAATTTTTCAACAAATGTTCAAAGGCCATATGCTGAAGCAGTAGAACCAAATAATTGTCAGAAATGAGGGGTCAGGTATAGAAGCTTTAGAATCAGTTGGTGAAGCCAAATATTGCTTTTTACTTGGTTTTGGACAACAATGGTCACACCTTTGCAGTGAATATCATTCCTTATAAGTAATTATGGTTTGTAATAATAGTGATACCTAGATCAAAAGTTGTTGACAAGAGTGAGACAGAAAATATATGTAAATTCCCTACTATGGGGACTTGCATATAGTAACTATTTGATAAATGCTTATTTCACTATGATTTTATTCCAATAATAATAATAATAATAGAATTAGAGCTCCATATTTCTTGTGTCAGGACATTTTTTTTATTATATGATGCAATATTTTCAGAACATGAATTTTTCTATGAAAACAAAAGAAGACATTACATGAAATATTCTGATGATCTGAGTGTCTATATGAAATAAATAACAATGTATATCAACCTGAGGCTGATTCAAAACAAAATTAAACAAAAGTTAGTTTGAGAACTTATCTTTTAAGCAACTAATACAACAATGAAGTAGTTTTTATTTTTTTAATTTATTTTTATTTATTTATTTTTTAAAGAATTTTATTTATTTATTTATTCATGAAAGACACACACACACACAGAGAGAGAGAGAGGCAGAGACACAGGCAGAGGGAGAAGCAGGCTCCATGCAGGGAGCCCGACATGGGACTCGATCCCGGGTCTCCAGGATCACGCTCTGGGCCAAAGGCAGGTGCTAAACTGCTGAGCCACCCAGGGATCCCCAATTAAGTAGTTTTTAAATGTGAAATTATATTCTATATAATTTTATTAGAAAGTATTTCCAAGAGTTGGTGCTTTCCATAAATGAAACATTAATTTAATATAATTTCTTTCACTGAAGAATGGATGACTATTGTGTGATACTCTTGAAACAATATGAGAATTTAAAATAAATATAACTGCATCTATCAATGATGATGTAAATAATATTTGAAATTATTGTTCATGAGTTTTTTGTGTTATTGAGAAAAGTATTTGAGTAATGTAGGTTCACAAATATTTTCTGATATTTTAACTTGTTTACTGAAGTATAATTTACAGAGTAACATTCATCATTTTTAGTATATAGTTCCATGAGATTTGAAATAGTATTAATTCATGTAACTACCACCACAGAATGATATAGAACAGCTCAATTATCCCACCAAAATCTTGTGTGCTTCTTTGAGATTAGCCCCTCCTCACACTGCAGGATCTGGGAACCACCAATGTATTTATGGTCCTTATTGATTTTCTCTGCTCAGAATATTATGCATATAAATATAATTGGGGGTAACTCGGTGGCTCAGTCAATTAAGTGTCCAACTCTTGATTTTGGCCCTAGTCTTGATCTCAGGGTTGTTAGATTGAGGCCTGAATCAGGCTCCACACTGAGGATGGAACCTGCTTAGGATCCTCTCTCTCCTCCTGTCCCTCCCCACTCGTGCTCTCTCTCTCTAAAATAAATAAATAAAGAACATTTAAAAGTAAATAAAATAACATACAATCATGTTGCATTGCAGGATTTTGAGTCTGGTTTCTTTGGCTAACATATATGTAAAATTCATCTATGTCTGTGAGCACCAGTAATTCATTCTTTTTATTGCTGAGTAGCATTCCACTACATGGTTGTATCATAATTATGTTTGTTAACCTGTTGAGAAGCACTTGGAGTTTTGACAGGTTTTAACAATTACAAATAAAGCTATTGCAAACTTTCATATATGGAAGTTTCAGTAAGAATACTTTTTTTCATTAGTTTTTTTTAAGATTTTATTTACTTATTTATTTATTTATTTATTTACTTACTTACTTACTTACTTACTTACTTATTTATCCTTGAGAGACACAGAGAGAGAGGCAGAGACATAGGCAGAGGGAGAAGCAGGCTCCCTATGGTAATGTCCTTCATTAGGTTTTGATAATTACCTGGATGTGGGATATCTGGGTATATGGGAAGCATAATGTATTATTTACAATAGTTTGGACAAATTTGTCCAAAATCAATGTAATAATTTTTTCATTCTTGCCAGCAATGTATGAAAGTTCCAGTTATTCATCTTAGTCAGAACTTGGTGTTTTCCATTTGAATAATTTATTATTGCCATTTTAATAGGTGTTGGGGGTATCTCACTGTATGTTAATTTACATTGTCCTAAGCTTATTTGTCATAGGTATGTCTTTTGTGTGTGTGTGTGTGTGAAGTAACTGATGAAATCTTTTGCACACTTTTTTGGGGATTGTTTTCTTATTGAGTTTCAAGTGGTTTTTTTTTAAATATTCTATGTAAAGATCTGTTAATTAAAATGTGATAAACAAATTTTTACCCTAGTCTTTGGTTTATCTTTACACTCTCTCAATAGTGTGTTCAAAGAGGTGACTATTTTTATAATGCCTAGATCATTTTTCTCTCTCTTTTTTTTTCTTTCATAAGTTTTTGGTGTTAAATTAGAAAACCTTGTGCCTATACAAGGTTACAAGACTTTTCTCTGTCCTATCTTCTGGAAATTGTATAATTCTGGGTTTTCTATGTAGATCTAAATCTTTTGAATCTTTTTTAGGATGACATTTATGGTTAAGTATGAATGTATGTATGTATGTATGTTTCTATCTATCTATTAACCCATCACTACCATTTATTAAGGGTTTTGTGCATTATCTTATCAATCTAACACTACTTGTTGAAAAAAATGCTTTTATCTCCATTAAATTCACTTTGAAGTTTTTGTTGAAATTAAATTGACTATTTCTGTGGGTCTGATTCTGGACTTTTTCTCTTCTTTCTCTGGCATCAAATTTCTTCATTCTACTGCTTTATAGTGTATTTGAAAAACAATGTAAGGTCTCTAACTTCTTTTTTCTTTTCATAAGTTTCCTCTTATTTCTTGGAATTATTTTCCAATTCCTTCAAGTTTCCCAATAATTTCTTTAAAGAAATTCTATGGTGATTTTGATTGGAATTTCACTGAATAAATACATTAGCTGGGAGAGAAAGCATCTTAACAACATTGAGGCTTCTATTCAATAACATAGTATATCTCATATTCATTTAGATATTTTGAGCTTTCATTAGTTTTTATAGTTTTAGGTATATCAATATTATAATATTTCTATTTAAATATTTCATATCTTTTGTGTATCAAAATTACATAGATGCATGTACATATATATGCATTTATGCTCACTGCATACACCTATGATTTCTAATCATTCATTGCTAATATGCAAAACTAGTTTTGTGATAGATTTGAATTTTTATATTGAACTTAGGTCATCCTATCTAGCTAAACTTATTCATTAATTCTAGTACTATTTTAGGAATCTTTGGAATTTTTATATACTCTATTATCTGCATATATATAGAGAGATTTTATATCTCTCTTTACAAACACTATTTCTTTTATACATTTTTGCTTTCTTTCTCACACTGACCAATATGATATCGAATAGGAGTAATCATTTTAGGGGAAAACATTGAACCTTTCATTATTATGCATATTGTTAGTTTCAGGCATGCTTTGCAGATCTCTTTTACCAGTATGAGTACATCACTTCTCATTTCTAGTTTACTAAGAACTCATATCATGAATGGACGTTAAATTTTGTCAAAAATTGTTTTGCATCCATTGAAGTAGTCATTTACTTTTTTTCATTAGTTTGTTGCAGGATTATTTACATGGATTCAGTTTGAACCCACCTTGTGTTCTCAGGAAAAACAGCATTCTGTCACAATATATTATCTTTTATAGTATTGTAAGATATGTTTACTAGCATTTTGTTGAGGATTTTTACATGAGCAATGTTGGTTTGTGGTTTTCTCTTCTGTAATGCCTCTAGTTTTCCATATTACGTTGGCTTCCTCTTCATTATATTAATGCATTTGTGTGTGTGTGTGTCAACTGGTTTTCTTTCTTCTTTAAATTTGGTGAGGAGGGGCACCTGAGTGGCTCAGCAGTTGAGCATCTGCCTTCAGCTCAGGGCGTGATTCCGGAGTCCCGGGATGGAGTCCTGCATTGGGTTCCTTGCATGGAGCCTGCTTCTCCACTCCCTGCCTATGTCTCTGCCTCTTTCTCTGTCTTAATTAATTAATTAATTAATTAATTAATTAATTAATTAAAAAATAATAAAATAAGATTTGGTGAAGACATCAGTATATGCAGCTTTCCTTGTCAGGTTTTTAATTTGAAATTGAACTTTTTTAGTAGATAGTAATATTCAAGTTTTTTTTTTATATCTTCTTGAGCAAACTTTGGCAGTTTATTTCAACACATTAATCTATTGCATCCAAGTTTTCCTATTTATTGGAGTAGAAGTGTTCTTGACATTCCTTTATTTTCCTCTTCATGTCATTAGAGTCTGAAGTCTCTCCTTCATTCATGCTATTATTTATGTTCTTTCCTCTTACTTTCTTGGTCAGTTTGGCTCAAGATGTATTGATTTTATTGTTTGTTTTATTTTATAAAGAACCAAGATTTTGATTTTCAAATTTTTCTACTTTTAATTTTATTGATTTGTTAAGCTTGTTTGGGGTTTAATGTTCTCTTATATATTTTATGTCTGAATGTAGAACCTTAGATTATTGCTTGAGATCTTTTTCTTTTCCTAATAGAAGCAATTACTGCTATAAATTTCTCTCTGAACATTGTTTTAGCTGCATCCAACATATTTACTATGTTAGATTGCCATTTTCATTCATTTTAAAACATGTTCTTACTGTCCATAAGTTTTGGTTTTTGGCCTACATGTTAATTATAACAGTGTTTCATATTTTCAAAATATTTGGATGCCAGCCCAGATATGTTTTCCTTACTCGTTATTAGTTTAATTCTAGTATTACTTGAGATCATACTTTGAATAATCTCAATTTTTATGTGTTTTAAACTTTTAAAAATAACCTTGAGTAAGGTCAGTATTGAACAACATTCCATGTGCATCTTAAATAACCATTTATTTTGCTGGTGATGTTTGTAGTGTTATCATTTAGGTCAAGTTGGTTGATCCTATTGTTGATTTTTTCTGTCTTTTTAGTAGCTTCCTGATTACTTGCCATATCAATTACTATGGGGAGACTGTCTATGCCTTCAACTATAACTTTCATATTTTTATTTCTCCTTTGTTCTATTAGTTTTTTATTCACATATTTTGAAGTTTTAAATTTAATTTTACTTTTTTGATCTAATTTTTAGGGTTTTTAAATATTTTATTTATTTGAGAGAGAGCTGGAGAGAGAGAGAGAGGGAGAGAGAGAGAGAATGCAAACAGAGGGAGAAGATTTAGGGAGAAGCAGACTCCCCATGGAGCAGGGAGTTGGATATAAGGCTCAATCCCAGGATCCTGGGATCAGAACCTGAGCCAAATGCAAACACTTAACTGACTGAGCCACTCAGGTACCCCTAATTTTTAGTTTATTTTTATTTTTTATGTATTTTTATTTATTTGTTTGTTTGTTTTAATTTAACTAATTTTTGTTCTATTTTTAGTTCTATTTGTGTTGTCCTTTTGAATATTGAGTCTTTTACAATCATGTAATATATTACTATATCCCTTATGATATCTTATTTTCTAAGATCTATTTTTTCTGAGATTTCTGTAGATAATAATAGATTAGTGTTTCCATAGCACATCTTCTATAATTTTTCTTTTAATGTATCTGAATCTTTATATTTAAAAATGGGATTTATATAGACAGCAAAAGTCTTGCCTTATTTTTGATCTGACAATATATCCTTTATTTGGTGTTTAGACAATTTATATTCAATGCAAGTCTTGTTAAGATTGGGTTAAAATGTACCATCCTGGTGGCAGTGATAGAAATGTTCCATCATTTTTAATGTTTCTTTTTTCTGTATTTTTCAGCCTTATTCATGATGAATATCTCTCTCTCTCTCTCTCTCTCTCTGTATATATATATATATATATATATATGTATATATATATATACACACACACACACATATATATATATATATATGTATTTATCCACTATTGGCTTAATACTAATACTTTTCATATTTTTAAAATATTTGCTTTTTTTTAGTTTGCAGTTATATTTTAGAGCCATTAGATAAGAAAAATAAATTTATTGTCAACTTCATATATTCCATTTGTAGTGCTCTTCAATTCTTTGTGTAGATCTGTAGTTTCTTGTTATATCATCTTCCTCCTGCCTGAAAATTATTCTTTAACTTTTCCTGTAGTGTATATTATTGTTTTCTATAGGTACTGTAACAAAATACCACAAACCACAAGAAATTTATTTCCTCATAGTTCTGGAGGTCCGAGGTCTGAATCAGTATCACTGGGTTGATGTCAAGGTAGGAGTCTTGCTTCCTCCATAGGCTGCAGAGGAGAATCTATTCCTGTCCCTTTCGGTTTCTGATGACTGCTGGCATTTCTTTGCATATGGTATCATCACTTCAATCAGCCTCCATGATCACCTTTTTTCTCCCCTTTCAAGTGTCCCTCTGCTGCTCTATTTTAAAGACAGTTGTGATTTCATTTAGAGTCCACCTATATAATCCAGGGTAATCTCCCCATCTGAGAATTCTTAAATTAATCATATCTGCAAGGTCTTTGCCATATAAGATAATGTTGACAGGTACCAGATATTAGAATGTGGGCATTACTGGGACAGAATTATTCAGCCTAACACAGTGTATTGCTGCTGGTTGTTTATCTGATTTCCTTTATTCCTTTTGAATTTTTTGAAGGATTATTGCTGTGATTAAAGTTAGGGTGTTATTTTTATTCTTCTCTCTTTCTGTCCGTTATTTGTAACTTTATTATCTTCTGGCTCATATGGTTTTTAAGAAATATTCTATAATTCTTATCTTTGTTACTGTTTGCAATGCATACTTTCTCTCTTGCTGCTTTCAAGAGTTTTATAAATTGATTTTTGGTCTCTGGCAGCTTAAAATAATATAGTGAGTATGCATGCATACAGCTCATATATTTATCTTCCCTGTTTTATCAACTTTATTGAATCTGTCAAATGTGACTATCATTAATTTTAGAAAATCCACCAGCATTATTTCTTCAAATATTTATTCTGCTCTGTTCTCTTCCTCTTCTAATATTAGATTTCCAATTGCACTTATGTTGGAACATTTGGTATTTTCTTATAACTCTTTGGTGATCTGTTCTGTTTCCTTTTTTTAAGCTTTTATTTATTTATTTATTCATAAGAGACACAGAAAGAGAGAGGCAGAGACATAGGCAGTGGGAGAAGCAGGCTCCATGCAGGGAGCCCAATGTGGGACTTGATCCTGGGACTCCAGGATCACACCCTGAGCTGAAGGCAGAGACTCAACTGCTGAGCTACCCAAACGTCCTGATCTGTTGTGTTTCTATTTTGTTTTTACTACTTTCTCTCTTTCTGTTTCATTTGTGTCATTTCCTTTGATACACTTACAAGTACACTGATTTTTTATTGGCTATTTCAAAATAATTGATGAATTTTTCAAAGGCATTTTCGACGTCTGCTACTGCATTTTAATTTTTTTAAAGATTTTATTTATTTATTCATGAGAGACAGAGAAAGAGAGAGAAAGATGCAGAGGGACACAGGCAGAGGGAGAAGCAGATTCCATGCAGGAGGCCCGATGTGGGACTCGATTTTTAGCATTTCTATGTGATTCTTTCTTATATATTCCATTTCTGTACCTAAACTGTCCATCTGATCATTGATATTGGCCATGTTTTTTTTTTCACTAGAGCATTTAATACAGTAATCATATCCAAAAAAACCAACCAAACAAACCTGTCTGATAGTTTTGAAAGATGTGTTATAGTCAAATTTAATTCACCTGTTTATTTCATTTCTTTAGAGTGTGTTCATTTTTATTGCTTTCTTAACTCTGAAAGTTACTGTTGAAAGCTAGATATCTTATGTAGAGGAGTAGAAACTGAATTAAGCAGGCTTTATTGCTTGAAATGAACACACTATTTGTTCTACAAGGCCTTAATACAGAAGACTCTGTCACTATAACCAGAAATTGACCTAGGATTGGAATATGATGTTTCTATTGTTATTTAGTGCACAACAGGCTTTTCATACCCCTCTATAATTAACTTGTGTTAAGGGTGTGGGCTATTTTACTAGAGGTTTTATCTAAATATATGCTTTATCCTCAGTTTTGGGTTCCCTTTTTGTGTTGTATTTCAGAGTTGTCTCCATTTTCTTGTCCCCTTTCTATCCTATCCACACATTGCCAGAACTTTTTATTTGATCCTGGCTAGCCTGGTAAAAAGGAATAGAAGAGTGTTCTTTGCTATTCTGGTTAAGACACATTCTTAGATTTTTACATCTCTTGGCCTGGAGAATTGTGCCTTGCCAGTGATCCTCCCCCCAAATCTGCTTTATTGCAGTTGTCATTTCTTTATCCCAGAAATGTACTAGGAGAGATGATTATCATAACACATAGTGACATCTGCAAGGAAAAGACTGAGAGTGGGTGGTAATTCCTGTGTTTGAGTCTTCCATGGTTTCATCAGTTCCTTAGAAATTGGTCATTAGAAATTTGTAAAGAATTTTAGAAGAATTCTTACTGGTGTTCAACCGTGTATACCCAAAGAAGGCATCTTTCCCTGAAGGTGCTGGCATTACATTTTGGTTCAGCTGGTTATCATGTGACCACAGATGATGAATTTTAGAAACTGCGAAGATGCAGATTGTCTGTTGTATTGTTGGGACAAGGATAAGAACAATGATTTTCCAGATGTCTGAATCATAAGGAAAGAGTGTATTGTTTTCTTTTTACACTGTATTTTTAGCCCTTACATTTAGGTTTGTGATACAGTTTGAATAAATTTTTATATAAAGTGTGATTTAAGGATTATTATCATTATTATTATTGTGTGCAGTTAGAATTTAATTGTTGTAGAGTTTATTGTTGAAAGGATCATCATCTCCCTATTGTATTAGGTAGAACTTTTGTCAAAATCTTTGGCTACACATGTGAAAGTCTACTCAGAGCTCCTATTATGATATATTGATCTATATTTCTTTTGGTTTTCCCATAAAAACATTATATTGATTAATGCAATTTTGAATAGTAGTGTACAGGTGGTGCAGATCTTTTCATTATTGTCCTGTAAAAAATTGCTATCTATTTTAGGCTATTTAAATTTTCATGTAATTGTAGAATCAGCTTACTACTGTATACAAAAATTATTCTGATTTTTTATTGCAATTACATTGAATCTATACATAAATTTGGGGATAGTGGATATCTTAAAAATAATAAAACTGATTAATTAATTTATAATATCTCTCCTTATTCAAGTCCTCTTTAATTTCTCTCATTGATGCTGTGTAGTTTTGAGTGTACTATTTACAAATTATTTTTTAAATTTTTTCCTAAAAATTCTAATTTTTGATGCATTATACACAATTAAAAAATATCAATTCCACATTTTTGGCCAGTTCAAATAAATACAATTTTTTTATATTGACCATATATCTTGTAATCTTGCTAAATTTATCATTATTTATTTACTTTTCTGTGGATCTATTAGAGTTTTCTACTTGGATGATCATATCATCTAAAAAGAAAAAAACACAGTTTAACAACTTAATTTCCAACTATTTTATTTTATTATTTTATTTTCACATTTATTTCACTGATCAGGAACTTGATTTAGATGTGAATAGAAGTACTAAGAGGGGATTTTTTTTATACTCAGTTTTAAGGAGAAAGTATTATATATTGTGGATATTCAAAGTCACTTAAATAAAAGTAATTTTTATTTTATCTGAAAATTTGTTTGTTTTGTTGTTAACATGAGAGTAAACAACTTCCATAACATTGTTTCCCATTTTTTTCAAATTTCTTTCTTGTTATTTCTTTTAATTCTTTTCTTTTTTTTCCTTTTTCCCTGTCATCTTACATGCTATGCATTAGTATAGATTCTGATTTATGAATTTTAATTTATTCTATTGTATTTTTCCATTCTCTTATTCCCATATTTTTTTAGGTTTCTTTTTTTCCTAGAATACATTGTATCTTTGACTATTATAACCATATTTTCCAGTAATTTTTAACTTATTGATGTGAATTATTTTATATTATTTGTATGCTAGAGTAACTGATTCACCAATAATTATTATTTTATTTACTATATGTTTTTTGGTTATATTCTTAAAAAAACATTTTATTTATTTATTTATTTATTTATTTATTTATTTATTTATTTATTTATGAGAGACAGAGAGAGAGAGGCAGAGACATAGGCAGAGGGAGAAGCAGACCCCCTGTGGGGACCCTGATACAGGACTCAATCCTAGGACCCTGGGATCATGCCTGAGCCAAAGGCAGAGGCTCAACTACTGAGCCACCAGGTACCCTTTTTTTTGGCGTTATATTCTTGATTTTTTATATGTAATACAATCTTTTAGTTTTTCTAAGAGGATTTTTTTTTTTTAAGAAAACTGTGTTTGAGGTATAATATTTTCTTTTTTGTTTCTTTTTCTCTCTTTTGTTCCTTTTTACAAAAAATGTTAAAAATTATCTCTCAATGAGAACAAATTCTTTCTTTTTTCTGGTTGGTATGGCAAGTTGCTAATCTTATGGGTTGCTCCTAGACTTGATTTGAGTTCTGTCTGGGCCACAGGTTTAATTAGGTTTAATTCGATGTAATTAGTCAAACCACGGACATAGAGCTGCTATCTCTTTACTAGTTTTGTAGTATTTGAGTGGAGAAGGAGCTCATATCTTATTTCTCTTTGTTTTTCAGCCCCTCCTTTATTGGTGCTTTTATATCGACACTTTGGGTTTGGAATAAAGGTGGAAGAATTTGGGGGCCAAGAAATTTCTTTTTGCATAAAACTTTTCCATATTCCAATTCATCCAATCAACTAACTCTATAAATTACTGCTTGGATAACTTTTTACCAAACTTTCAAAATGAGTTCATCTATAACATCCTATTCCTCCTCCATCATTGCCTATGGAGATGAAGTAATCAATTCCAGAAATAAAAGCTGGCATGGCTTTCTGCTACCTACAAAGAAATTGTTTATTCTCTGGACTCCAGTTTCTTTAGGCTTTCTTGGATACTCTAGTTTGTCTTAGCCCCACAGAAAACTATATTGTATTTCCTTTTTCTAGATTTTTTTTTAGAGTTGTATTTATTTATTTGACATGTGGGAGAAAGAGGTGAAGGACGGAGGGAGAGAGAGGGAGAATCCAAATAGACTCTGTACTGAGCAAGGAGCCCAAATTTTTGTCCCTAAATTCTTTCCTTGAGAGCCTGAGGAAAAGACCTGAGCTAAAACCAAGAGTTGGGTGCTTAACCTAGTGCACCATCCAGGTGCCTTTTTTTTTTCTTTTTAATACCATGGGCATCACAAAGAATGAAAATGTCTCTCTTGTTCACTCTTAGTTCTCTAACATCTAGCAGAGTAACTATAAATAATTTATGTTGGGTGGCTCAGTCTGTTAAGTGTCTGAGTCTTGATTTTTGCTCAGGTCAATGATCTCAGGGTCATGAGACTGAGCACTACATCTCTCTCCCAGTCTGCTTCCTGAACTACTGGCTCTCTCTCCCTTTCTCTCTCTCTCTCAAAAAAAAAATATATATATACATATATATATATATATATATATATGTATATATATATAGTTTTGGGAAGGACAGAAAAGTATATATTCAAAAGAGTTAAAATTTTAGAAGGTATTTATAAAAGATTATCTGAAAATATTCTTCCATACATGACATAGGTTTAAAAATACCAATAAGTGCAATAATATATGTTCATCAAGTTCACTTGAGAAGAAATATCAAATAATGTACATGAATATCATAACAGCAAGGAAAAGATTCTTCTCATTATGAAGGATTAGCATTCTCTTAAAACTCATGAAGAACAGACAAGATAAAGCTTGTGGGTGCTATAAATTAGGTGATCATATAATTTTATATCCCAAACTCATGTACTTTTTAGAGGGAAAGTGGTGCTATTGAAATATGTTCAGGAATCAGGTGTACCCTCCTGGGATTGTCTTGGACAAATTGCAAAGTATTTCATCTAAATATATCTACCTCCTCCTCATGACTAATAAGACCCTTTGTAAGGGACATCTTGCTTTTTAAGATTTTATTTATTTATTCATGAGAGACACACAGAGTGAGGCAGAGACATATGCAGAGTGAGAAGTAGGCTCCCTGCAAGGAGCATGATGTGGGATTTGGTTCCAGGACCACAGGATCACAACCTGAGCCAAAGGCAGAGGTTCAACCACTGATCCACCCATGTGTCCCTGCAAGGGACATTCTACCCAGTACTTCCATGACTTAAGTCACTGATGAAAAAATGACTGGCTTTTGCTGGAAACAGTCTTTATTACCAGAATGGCTTCCACTTAATACACCAGTTATGATTCACTTGTTTTGCTAAACATTCCAGGCCTTGCTAAGTAGGAATAAAACAAAAGGAGTCAACGTTCCTAATCTGTTTTTTTTTAATTTTTTATTATTTTTTATTTATGATAGTCACACACACAGAGAGGGGGGGGGGAGGCAGAGACATAGGCAGAGGGAGAAGCAGGCTCCATGCACCGGGAGCCCGACGTGGGATTCGATCCCGGGTCTCCAGGATCGTGCCCTGGGCCAAAGGCAGGCACCAAACCGCTGCGCCACCCAGGGATCCCCCTAATCTGTTTAATGCATTCACTGAATCCCCAGTCACTGTGTCCTTCTCTCTGCCTATCCATTTTAGGTAATTTCTACAGTGTACTTGCCAGTAACTGACACTCTTACTAAGTGACTAGCCATGATCTTTTCAGCAGTCATAATGTAGTAGCTAATGTTTGTTCCATATTTCTAAACTGCTACTTAATAGTTTTTATCTCACTGGAAAAGAGAATATTAAGGGGTAAGTATTAATTTGTAAATGTTTTCATGTTCTTTGTATTAAATTTGTAAGGTGTAATAAGCAAACAATTAGCAAAGAGAAAGAAAAGGAGAAAAGATACATGTACCCCCTACAATTTGGCATTGATGTTCAGAAGAATATAAAAAGAATATACAATGTAACTCATGAAAAGTGGTCTATACTAAGTTGAATTATGTCACCTATAATTCATTAGCCATCACACTACTTTCATAGCCTCTTATGATACTAATAAGTAATGACCATTAATCATCCTAAAGACTCAGGAGAAGCATATCGTTTCCCATATTGTATAATAAAGTCATCACAAATTACCAACTTCCTAGAATATGAACAGTAAGTAAGAAGTTTTGATGCCAAGCTTTTCAAAAAGCTATGAGGTCTTTTTTAGTAATAATTTATATTTTTAGTTTCCCAATAAAGTGGTATCTTTCTTAATTTCAATAAAATGTTGCCAGTTTGCTTTTTTTAAATCTAAGGTACATTATAAAACAAACAAACAAAAAAATAAGGTACATTATAAAATACTGAAAATATTTAATTTATATTTTAAAATGTATATTTCCACTATAGGTAAAGCAATCACTATTATAATCACATCCATCTTCCTCTCTTTAAGAAGTGGAAATTTTCAGAATCGATCCATTAAGAACTTTTCAAAGATGTGCATTTGAACATAAGTATAAATATCCATAGCATTGTGAAAATATCCTATATAAAATTTTTCTCTATATTAATTTTTATATTCTGGGTAAGAATTCATTTATCTCTTTAGTCTTTAAAATGAACAAAATTAATCTCTTGGTGTATCCATCTAATTCCATCTTTCACTTTATTTCTTGTCTTGTTACTTGTAATGATATTTATTCCTTATTTTAAAACCAGATATTTTGGATATACTGTTTTTCTTTGAAAATCTGCAAACTAAGTGGGTTCAAAGAAATACCTGAAATCAGATATATAGGGATATATTAGAACACCAAAAAAAGAAGTCAGTCATATGCTTGAAACTTCATATTCCATTGATGTCACTGGCTTGCATTTGCATTGTTATTCTTGGCAAATCACTTAGGAGTTCTGGACCTCTGCTTCTTCATATGAAATTGTAAGGTTATCAAGTAATCTGTGATATAAACTCTAGTTACTTGCAGGTATTATTATAAATTTTACCATGTGAAGGGCATGACTTTGATCAGAAGAATAAAAACATTCTAACTTAGCAATTATCCATTGATTTTTTAGTTTTCAGAAACCCGTTTTTGAAAATAGGGAGAAATAAAAAGTTAAGCTCTTACTAAACTGAACATTATCAATAATCAATACTTAGTAAATTATTTCTAATGTATTTTTTAAATTGTTATCCATTAAGGTCATTGAGAATCTTATTATCCTTATTCTAGTATAATCATTTCCTATAATAGGCATTAACCTGTTTATGAAAATATAATTTTAGAAATGTTAAAATATAAGTTGTTATTTACTGAATATTCTTATAATAGAAAAATGCATATTTCAAGTTGATGTAATTAATAAAGATTACAATATAAGTTTAGCTATTAAGAGTTGTGTCATTTTTAAATGTTTGACATCAATTGGATGCACAAATAAGGTACAACTATATGTATTGAGGATACGATCTCATTTAATGCTGATAATAATTCTATGAGGTCAGTACTATAGTTCTTTTATAGAAGATAAGAGACATAACAAATTGACATAAATTATCAAAGTCACATCACTAGAAATTCCTCAGCTGAAATCTGAACCCAAGTCTACATGATTTCACAGCATGAATTCTTTTATTTTTTATTTTTATTTATTTTATTTTATTTTATTTATTTTATTTATTTTATTTATTTTATTTTATTTTATTTTATTTTTTTCCACAGCATGCATTCTTATCTACCTTCTATAGATCCTCCGAAGGCAAAATGATTTAGGAAGGTTAAAAAATATACAAATTCCATTTTAGAGTTGAAAAACCTGGCGATGGCCTAGAAAGGTTAGTTGGTTAGTTCAAGGTCACATTGTGAATAATTATAGTATTTAAAGAGGAAAGACGATTACTCATTTGATGTAACCCATGTGCAATTTCATCTGCATAATGCTTTTTTCATTATATTTATGCATTGTAATTATATCATTAATCAGATGAAAGCAATAGCAATAACTCAAACCAAAATGGCATAGAAACATTTTTGAAATCATAACTTCCATATGTTATTGAAACTTTTTTTTCATTTCATCCCTATAAATAAAGTCATGTTCAAAGGATTGATGTAGCCAGAATATGCCCTGTTGTTGCTACTTTGTTTGTTTCAACAACTTAATCTTTTTTAAAAAATAAATATTTTTATTTATTTATTCATGAGACACACACACACACACAGAGAGAGAGACAGAGACAGAGACAGAGGGAGGAGAAGCAGGCTCTATGCAGGAGTCCAATGTGGGACTCGATTCTGGAACTCCAGGATCACACCCTGAGCCAAAGGCAGATAGCCACCCAGGTGTCCCTCAACAACTTAATCTTATAAACAATGGAGTTCAAATGTTATTATTAAATATTATCACACACTTACTAAGCTGTCACTAATGTAGAATTTGGTTTGGGATATAACCACTATATATTGTGTCCCATGTCCCTGTTCTCTCTATATATCTTATAATTCCTTTAAAAAATAAATTAATCCTATTTTCTCTTATCTACTATGTATCATCACTTCTATGTCATTTTTCTTAAATCTTTATTTCTCACCCTGTTTCTATTTTCAAATGAAAAATTCAGCTTCTTATGTCTTTCTTTCCTTCCTTTAATCTTCCCTTCTTTTCTTCTTTCCTCCCTCCCACTGTCCCTCTCTTCTTTTTAATCTTTACATATTACAAAAGAAAATTCATGTAATTCTCATTTAAGTATTCAGTCCTTTAAAATATTCCTTCTTCTGTTATTGGCATCAAAACACTGTTAATCACTATTTTGGTTAAGTTTCTGTTACAAACAGTAACTAGTTTGAGTAGAAAAGAATTTTTACCTGACATTAGTTTACTTACTACATAATTGGAAGAGTAGAAATAATAATAGGTTATAGACAAAAATTCTGAAACAGCTCTCTTCCACCCAAATTACTCTGCCTCTGCTAAAATGTAAAAGCTACTCATTACTGTGTGAAACCATGAGTTAGAAACTTGACTATATTGGTTTTGTGAAGAAATATGAATGTTACTGCTGCTGCAGGAAACCACAACATCATCAATTGGGAACCACAGAACCACATTGCCTCTGCCAATATCTACACCAGCAAAATAGATACCTGATACATTTACCATTCTTTACTTAATCCAATTTTGAGTGTAAATTGTGTAAGAGTAAATCTGATTAGTAGAATTTAAATCATATTCAGAATTTTAACCAGAAGGGAGGCTGGGGTATGTAGTTGATAGTTCTCTGGGACCTATTGTAAAGAAAAAGCACACGAAAAAGAATTTGGAAGGAAAATTGAGTAAGCCAATTTATAGCATCCATCAAAGTGCTCCTTATTTCAGTGTTAGAATTGTTTCTGTCTGCTTCCTCTACTTGATATAACTCTCTGGCCTACAAAACATTAAATTCTACACACTCTTCTCTTATCGTATCTCACATATTTGTCAGTTTGTTCCATTTCTACTTCTCTTGAAGTCATTTTGAACTTACTCACGTTGCAAAAGCATCCTTACAACCCTTCTGTGACCTAGGATTTTCTAAGTATGGCAATTTTACTAAAATGCTCCTAAACAATCTTTAATGATTAGCCATTTTTGAAGAGCTTCAACTCAGAATGACAGTCTGGCCCCATCTCTTCATCATCAGGCTCTAGCATTCCTAAGTTAGAATATTCGCCTACCCAACTGCCAGAATCTTCCAAATACCTAACATCTTAGTTGGCCCCTTCTTTCTTAAGCCTATGAAATTACAGAGATATGTATAGTTCTCTTTGACTAAATTAACTCCACCTCTGAGAAACCTAAAAGCTTGAATCATGAAGTTTTGAACCTTACACATTCATTTCTTTATTAGCAGCATACTCAAACTATAGACAGAATGTCTATAGAGACATAAATACATACTTCTGATGATCTTGAAATATTTCCCTATAAAGTGAGAGCAAAATCTTTTTTTTTAAGATTTATTTATTCATGAGAGACACAAAGAGAGAGGCAGAGACATAGAGGGAGAAGATGGCTCCCCATAGGGAGCCTGATGTGGGACTCTATCCTGGAACTCTGGGATCAAGCCCTGAGCTGAAGGCAGACGCTCAACTTCTGAGCCACCCAGGTGTCCCAAGAACAAAATCTTAAACCATAAAATTTGTAAAGACCATATGCATATTAAATGTCATGATTCATGTAAAAAGAACTTTATGCCATTGTGCATTTACCCTTTATACATATTATTAAGAAATTATTTTATCAAGACATAAATATAGAAATCATCTTATATTACCAATTACTAAATATTAAAATTTAGGCAGAAATTAGTAATTAAAGGTACTAACATGTTTTTCTAATGTATTTGTGTTTATCCTGGAGGTTTAAGTACAAAGTTTTGAAGAACTTTCTCAATGGGAATGACAATTATATTTGTGGAAATCACTCAGGCAGATTAAGTCTAAAATACCTTATCATATCAAAAGATACAGGTCCAAAGGATAATTGAATGTCTGAGGTCTTGGGGTTGGTGATATATGTTTACTATTTATTAGCATATTTTCTTTGTTGAAAGTATAGACATCCATGTACTTGTACTGAAAAAAGTGCTTAGAATGAAAAAAAGGACTGACAGCATAAACTCTAGGGGAAAATCACACCATGCCCATTGTTCCATAGCATAAAATGCAAGATTTTGTCAAAAAATTTACTCACACTGTTATGTAGTTTCTAATTTTCTTTTTTGACTCCACAAGTAGAAAGCAACCTTTTCTTCAGGATACTTTTTTACATTCCTTTTCCAAAAAATTGTTAAGAAAATGTCAAAACTCTATCTGTCATAAAATTCTACCTTTTCTGATGTTGAAAATTTTCTTCATATCTCATCACATTTGGCTCCTGGTTATTACACAATTTCTAAATTTGTCAGACCTTACAGTTCTGATACCAGAAAAAAAAAATTCCTGTTCCAATCATTAGGTGAGTTCTAATTCTCTAGTCTAAGAAGTAAGCAGAAGACAAGTAGTCAAAATAATAAAAAGAGGACCCAGAGTGACATAGAAGCCAGAGCTGCTTGAACTAAAGACACTGGGAAACAAAGCTAATCCCTCATAAAGGTTAACTAAGGTAAATGAAAATTAAAAGATTCCAAAGATAGGATATTAGGAGATCACCTGATGAAAGTGGAATCTTAATGAACAAAGGCTCTGATAGATTGAACTGTGTACTGGATAAGACAGTAAAAACATTTAATATAGACCAATCTTCCAATAAATTTATTTGTGTGTGAAAGGATGTAGAAAGGTGGCAGAGGGGAAATGATTTTAAAAAATAATCGTTTAAAATTTTGTTTGCTGTGTTTGAATTTAGTGGATTTTGTTTCTTTGTTTACCTTTCCAACCATTTCTTTAAATATAGAAATATATTTGAATATATTAGCAATATCCAGTTGTTGTGAATGGCTCAGAGATTATCTGTATTTAAAAATGTTTGAGTCTTTTTTTTTTTAATTCTCAGTTCTGTAAATTGTTTTTGGAAATCCATGACATATAAAATAAGTACATCATTAGATAATAGCTTATCTATTTTTTTCTAACAATTACATTCTTTTTTTCATGCTGATGTCTATTTGTTTGCTTGTTTTGCTTTATTTTGTTTCAAGTTTTTATTTAAATTCCAGTTATTTAACATACAGTGTAATATTGCTTCAGGAGTAGAATTAGTGATTCATCACTTACATATAACACTCAGTGCTCCTAATCTATCTATAATCCTAAAGTTTTCAAACACACATCAGTAATATTAGTAGAAGTTCCTTTAAAATTATTGAAAAAGAATTGCTGAAATATCTTTGGCAAAAGGTTGCCCAGACCCATTATACAAATAACATATAACACTTTTGAAATACATGTATAATAAAAGGTTATGAATGAAGTTTGTGTAAATGGTAATAGACATATGCATGTAATATATACTTCTGAATCAACATATAAAATACCCAGTTTAGCAGTTTGTGAAACATTTATGAACAGAAAAAAAGATAACTAGTAACTTGAAATATTCTTTTAAATGTTATTAGATTATTATGATTTTAGAAAAATGACTTCTGACAAATAATTGTAGCAGTTGAACATTATGCAGAGTAATTTGTTTCATTAGACATTGGCCTGATTTTATTGAACATGTTAAAATATAGCAAATTAAAATGATCTTGCTTCTTTGAAAAGATTTACTGATTAATACTCATGTTCAGAATCTAAGCGCTTATCATTATTGCATTACTTGATGAACACATTTGAAATGCAAAGCGATAGTTGGTTTGAAATAATGGAATGAGACAGGCATGTGTATTCATACTTAACTAAAATGGCTTTGTATATTATGCAACAAACTGTACAACAAATTTTGCTATTTCAGCACTTTGTCAGAAGTATTTTCAAGGTTTTGATGTGGCTACTAATAATATTCTAGAAAATAGTACAATTAATTTTTGAATTTTAGTAAATCTGCTTATCTCTATAGTGAGAATCAGCTATAATTAAGTTTGAAAATTGCCATGCCTCTTTCAGTTATGGTTACAAACAATTTAGTATTCATGCATAGTCAATAAACATTGACAGAGACCTGGGAATAATCAGAAGAAATAGCATATGCTCTCTGCTTTAGAAGAATTTGGTCTATTAGAAGAGACAGATTTGTAAGCAAGTAATTGGCACTCTACCATGCTATGAACAAAGTGTAGTAGAAGCCAGAAGAAGGAGAAAATGGGGCCACAGTCAGAATGTGACAGGAGTTCATGAGACCAGGATCTGTAAGGAGGAATTTTTTTTAATTTGACCATAGCGATGACTAGCAGGAATTTTTCCAAGAGTGGAGAGAGGGGAGGAACATGCTACATTTGGAGGTAAATATTGATGTTTATCCATATCAAAAGAATAGAAATAACCTTCGCAGAAGACCTAAAAGGCATTATTTTTATCCCATTTTTTAATGTGATGCAAACAAATCTGGATAGAGATGTTAAATCTAGAAAAATATTTTAACTCTTTTTTATAATTTTTTTGGTTTTCTTGAAGTATAGTTAACATACAATATCATTAGTTTCCAGTGTACAAAAGAGTGACTCAACACTTACGTACTTAACTAAATGATTGATGTGATATCTAGTTACATCCATCATCATACAAAGTTATTACAATATTATTATCTTTTAAAGATTTATTTAATTATTTATTTGTTTGTTTGTTTGTTTATTTATTTCATACATTCAAGGAAGGGGAGGGGCAGAGGAAATGAGAATCCCCCACAGACTCCATGCTGAGTGTAGAGTCTAACATGGGACTCCATCCCAGGACCCTGAGACCATGACCCTAGCCAAAATCAAGAGTCCAACACTCAACCAATTGAGCCCCCCAGGTGCCCTAGTTATTACAATATTATTGATCATATTCTCTATGCTGTACTTTATATCCTTATAACTCATTTTTTAAAGGCTTGACTTATGAGAGAGAGAGAGAGAGAGAGGAGAGAGAGAGGCAGAGATACAGGCAGAGGGAGAAGCAAGCTCCATGCTGGGAGCTTGATGTGTGACTCAATCCTGGGACTTCAGGGTCATGTCCTGGACCAAAGGCCAGGCACTAAACCACTGAGCCACCCAGACATCCCAACAAATTTGTTTTATAACTAGATATTTGGACATCTTAATCCACGTCACCTGTTTTGTCCATTCCTCTACCTTCCTCTGCCCTTGGAAACTGCCATTTCTGTCTATTTATAAGCTGTTTTTGTTTTGTTTCATGTGTTTGTTTCATTATTTTAAATTCCTCATTTAAGAAAAATCACAATGTATTTATTTTTCTCTCTCTGATTTATTTCCCTTAGTATAATGCCTTCTCAGTCCATCCATGTTGTCACAGTGGAATTATATTTTGATTATAAACATATATATAGCATCTTCCTTATTCATTCATCTACCAGTAAACACTTGTGTTGCTTCCATATCTTCTATCATAAATAATGCTGCAATGAACATAGGGTGTATCTATCTTTCTAATAAGTGTTTTTGTTTTCTTTAGATAAATGTCCAGAAGTGGAATTGCTAGATTAAATGGTATTTCTATTTTTAATTTTTTGAGGAATCTCCATACTGTGTTTCATAGTGGCTGCAGGAACTTACATTCCCACCAAGAACGCACAAAAAATCCCTTTTCTCCTTATCCTTGTAGGCATATGAAGAAAGGAAGGAGAGAAAGAAAAAAAGAAGGAAAGGAAGGACAGAAATTTGGTGGATATTATCTTTGCCTGAGTGGTGAAGTGAAGGCAAATGGTATAAACTCTTCTCTCTGAATTCAAAGCCAATACTCTTTGTCACTCTGTGTGTTGCTATATATGCTGCTATATATGTCATTAATTAGTTACCAAATGCTATTTAGTAAGGATTAAATAAGGCTTTCTCCATAGTTGAAATAACATAATAAAAAATGATTTGAAGGACAAGTTAGTTTGAAGGACTATTTACCATGACTTGAAGGGCATAGAAAATATCTCCACAACCACAGATTATCTATATCAATAATCTGCCTTGGTAATTGAAATTTCAAAATTGGAAAATTTGTATCCCTTATAAAATACTAGTTTTGAAAAACTCGTGTTGAAAATTATGTGCCAGGTGTTGAAAACATGTAATTCATCATTTCCTTTATTTAGTCGGAGTTGTTTTTATCAACTTAATAAGAAATAAAAAGTGAAGTAGATGACAGGTCTGATTTATCTAAAATGCCATCTCATTAAGAAAAAGATTTTAAAGGATAAAGGTGTTTGTTTGTTTTTAACAGGAATTCATCAACTAGTATAGAGGGAAATTATTGTTACAAATCTAAAAGAAATAAATTTAATTTAATTAAAATATGTGTGCAAAAGTAAGTAACATGAGTAGTTGCTTTTATTTTCAAAGTTAAAGTCTGAATGAAAAATTGTGACATTGTAACAAACCCTACTTTAAGTGAATGTTGCATTATAGTAATATAAAATTATATCTTCAACAGGCCTGTCATATGAAACATAAATATACAGCTCAAAGAAACACAATTCCAAGTTATGTTGAGAAAAATAAATAAAACCAACCATTAAAAATATGACTCTAGAGGACTTGGATGGCTCAATTGGTTGAGTGTCTCTCTTGGTTTTATCTCATATCATGATCTTGAGGTTGAGCCTTACCTAGACTCTACATTCAGCAGGAAGTCTACTTGAAGATTCTCTCCCTCTGCCCCTCCCCTTCCTCATGCATAAGCTGTTTGTCTGTCTGTCCCTCTCAAATCAATAAATCTTAAAAAAAAAAAAGTGAGGCTATATTACTAAAATCAATCTATTGTTTTTATATGAATTGGTGCTTATAAAATGAACACTGTATGCATAGAATTCATAATTATTATATATTTATTTATCAAATATCTTATTTTAAATCAACCTTCGTCAAATTGTATATTTTTCCAAAGTTACAACTTCCTGTATAAACACCAGAAAGATTTTCATTGCAATCAATATAGAATGTGAAAAATACCATGCACGATTAGACTAATTATCCAGATAGACTAATTACCCATATTCATCATCCTGAATATGATCTATATGACATCCATATCATATCTTTTTTATTACAATCTCAATTAGTGATATTTCATCAAGTATATTATTTTCTTAGCAATATCTATCTTCCATTATTTTATATAATCATATGTTTCCTGATATATGTATAAACATAGATACAGAAATATGTAAATATAGATATGTAGCATTTATAAATATATAATTTATTATCCAACTCTAGTTGCATGGTAAATTATACATTTAAATATGAAAACATATTTGATAATGATTAATAATTATGCCAGTTAAACTTACCAAGTTTGTAAAGGGTGGTCTTATAATTTCCAACAGTATTTAAATAGGAAATATAATATGATGCATTATTAGGGTAGATCTTTTCTATTTTGGTGATAAATCTTAATCTATAGGGACGCTTGGGTAGCTCAGTAGTTGAGCATCTGCCTTCAGCTCAGGGCATGATCCCAGGTCCTGGGAGTGAGTCCTGCATTGGGACCCTCACAAGGAGCCTGCTTCTCCCTCTCTGTCTCTGCCTCTGTCTCTGTGTCTCTCATGAATAAATAAATACGGTCTTTAAAAAATCTTAATCTATATTTGTTAAATAGAAGCTAGATATGAATAGTGGAAGAGAACACCCTAAGAAAACTTCATCCCTTGACCTGAAAGTTTATAAGGTACCAAGTCCTTAAGGCAGGAATGATAGTGTAGGCAGTTAGTTAGACATGAGCTGGAAGCAAGGATGTTGATAAATAAGTTACACAGAAGTCCAAGGGCATAATCCTGACCTGTGGCTCCCAAGACCCTGGGGTTAACAAACCAAGAGCCACAAATGTAGAGCATGCCTCTCCTCTTCCACCTCTGTCCCAGCTTAACCCCTAGACTCATTATAATGCATATTTGCATTGTGGTTATAACCCCAGTGGAGAAAGGCTGTCATGAAGCTTCTGGTACAAACCTTATAGAGTAAAAAACTCCCTTTCTCCACATGTGGGAGGAGTCCCCCAAATGATTAGAAGCAGCCTCCATTACAGACTACACTGTCCATGACACAAGACCTGCTAACACAAAAGGACACCTGTAGCCTCAGGGCAGTTACTACTTCTAGACCTCTCCCTCTTTGAGAGTGTACTGTCCTAAATAAAACTACTTTCTGCTTTTACTTGGGTACCTATCTCTAATTCTTTTTTGCCTCAGTCCTAGAGCCAAGACCTAACATTTTGAGCTGACATATTTAGTGGCTTAGCTATGTAGAACTAGCAAGATTTGAAGTACATAATATGAAATTGATAGAATAAAATTAATTATTTCTAGTTTAACTAAAGACATAGAAGAAAATGATATAAAGCATGTTATAAAACATAACTAAAAACAAGTACAATAGTATTAAGTTGTTCATGGATATATGTTTACACAGGTCACAAGTATGATATATATTGTATACTCTCAGATATGAATCTGAGAAGTGTGTGTGTGTGCACATGCATATCTGTGTGATTACACACTTTGGCTGGGTTATGAGAAAGAGAGGGAGAATCTGTGACCTCAAGTTGAAGTGACTCCTGCTGATGCATTCATTTGTGGTCTTCTAGGAGCAGGCAGTTAAGTGTGACACTACCAGCAAAATATTGAGCAATAAGGAAGGCTTTATAAAACCAGGATTTCAGGAAGACAGAAAGGTAACCATAACTTCTACTACTCTTGTCATATAAAATCACTTTAGACACACAGTGAAAGGCAAAGTGATTGACTATTTCCCTTTCAATTAAGGTAATTACATCATTAAGAAAAAAATGTTTAAAATATGGGTTATATAACTATGATTGAAACATTATCCAGAAGGCACTGGAATGCATTAAAAAATCTTTCAGAAGAAACTTTCACATAATTTTTGTCAGTAGCCACCATTCTTTATTCCTTGAACTCTCCAGATTACTATTCCCTTGAATCCTGAAAAATTGATTAAAAATAATATCACAGTTTACAAATCACATTATAAAATGTAGAGAGTCATAGGAAAATTTACATGGAATGTTATTCATTATAAAATTAAAAGGTTACAAATTATATAATCTTCTTTTCCTTCTGTTTAACTGAAGATGTAACCCTATACCTACCAAAGACAAACCCTTCTACTTGAGTCCTGGATCTCATTTGCTCTTGCATTGCAAGGAATGATTGCCTACTGCTAACCCCTCCTTAAATTGTAATGTTGACCCCTCTTTTCCTCTGGCTCATTTCTATCAGTATACAAATGTACTTTAGAAGAAGCCCTTGAAAAGATTACCTCCATTACATTAACTCTTGAATCTATCTGTTCATTTTCTGACTGTACTACTCTGCCAAAATTACTTCTGTTAGGGTCACTAACTAGAATCTTGTACAACATTGTTCCCAGCTATATACTTTTCTTAACCAACTTTCTTTCTCATTTCTGTTTTCTTCTCTAACAAACCACAGCAACACTGAAGTGCCTGAAAGTAGACCTGACTTTCAAATATTTGTATCTCTTTTCTGTTCTTAGGTAATTTCATTCCATCCAGTGGTTTCAAATATATTTGCTAATGAATGTTAATTTGTGACCCTAGTGTTGATTTCTCTTTGATCTTGAGTTTCTTATACCCATTATCTAACTTTAAAAAATCACTGTGGATATTATCAAAAAGAATCTTAAGCATAATATATTCAAATTAGAAATATTTCTCCCTCCCCAAACTTGTTCTTCTATCCTTCTTCCCTAGGGGTGTTAAATCAGACAGAAGCCAGTGATTAGGAGTGATTCTTGATTCAGTCTTTTTCCTCACTAATGCCCTCCTGCAATTCATATTCAATCCAACAATGAATACTGTTGCATATTCCAAATTTGTCTACTTTCTCGTCTCTTCATTTCTCTAAGCCACCTCAAATCTCATCTATACTGCTACAAAAGTATCCTAACATTCCTGATTTTAATTTTGCCCTATCAACTTAGCAGCCAAAATGCACTTTTACAATTATACGTAAGATTGTGAGACCTCTCTGTTTTAAAACAAATAAAACCAAAATGATTTTCCACAGCCTTCATGATTATAGATGTCTGTCTGTGATCCACCTCTCCCAACTCCTTTAATGTTCTCCTTCGTTCAGCATGCAACGGCTCCAAAAACTTCCCTATTCCTGCTCATTATGTTTCAGTGGCCTGTGCGAGGGCAGTTCTTTCACAGCTCTTCCCATGACTGGTTCTTTCTTTTCAGCTATGTCTCATTTCAAAGAAGATATCTGAGGGACTAGCTAAATTTTCTGTGAACTTTCCACATCTTCCCAATTTGGTCACTCACTGGCAAATAGTTATTTCCTATTTCCCCCTTAGTACTTATACTAATATTGCCTATTTAATTGCTTTGTATATATTGGCCTAACGATTGTATACTCCTTCTTTACACCAAAGTTTATTCCATGAAAATTAGAACTTGGTAATCTGATTCTTTTTTAAAAATACTTTATTTATTTATTCATAAGAGACACAAAGAGAGAGGCAGAGACATAGGCAGAAGGAGAGGTGGGCTCCTCCCAGGACTTTGGGATCAAGCTCTGAGCCAAACTGCTGAGACACTCAGGCGTTCCTGGTAATCTGATTCTTGTTCTACCCTTAGCTTCTATAATAGTGTATCACTAAATAAATAAATAAATAAATAAATAAATAAATAAATAAAGGGCAGCCCCGGTGGCTCGGCAGTTTAGCCGCCTTCAGCCTAGGGCTTGATCCTGGAGACCGTGGATCGAGTCCCACGTCAGGCTCCCTGCATGGAACTTGCTTCTCCCTCTGCCTGTGTCTCTGCCTCTCTCTCTCTCTCTGTGTGTCTCTCCTGAATAAATAAATAAAATCTTAAAAAAATAAAATAAAACAGTGTATCACATAGAGAAATGCTTTGAAGATGCTATCAAATTTTAAAAATAAAAGAATAGATAAAATATAAATTTAACTTGCTTAAATTCATAAATGCCTAGTAAACATTGACAAGATATATACATACTTCGAGTAAGTGTTATTTTATGAAGGATATTTATGAGTTTTTATCTTTTTGTTTTCCACAACTCTTAAAATTTTATACAAAAAATTATAATAATTTTATACTCTTTAATAAGAGTAAACATTAAGTTTATCCCTGATAATATTTTATTTTATTTATTTATTTATTTATTTATTTATTTATTGAAATTTTTTTATTTTTTTATTTATTTATGATAGTCACAGAGAGAGAGAGAGAGAGAGAGAGAGAGGCAGAGACATAGGCAGAGGGAGAAGCAGGCTCCATGCACCGGGAGCCCGACGTGGGATTCGATCCTGGGTCTCCAGGATCGCGCCCTGGGCCAAAGGCAGGCGCCAAATGCTGCGCCACCCAGGGATCCCGAGAATATTTTTAATAAAAGAGTTAAATAATAAACCCCTTTTCCAGGTCCAATATGGTGGTGTAAAGTGAATAAATCAATTTGGAAGACAGTTTGGCAGTTTTTTAAAAAGCTAAACCTTCACTTACCATACTAATTAGAGATTCCATTCCTAGGTTTTTATCCAAGATAAATAAGATTATAGGGCTACACAAAAACTACATACAAATGTTCATGGCAATTTTATTTGTAATAATTAAAAACTGAAACAGACTAAATTTCCTTTAGTAAGTGAATGGACAAATAGAGTATTATATATCCATAAGTAGAATCTTACTCAACAATAAAAGAATGAATCACAACATGATATTAAATCATTATAATTTGTGAAAGTTCTAGACAAAAAGTATATTTACTGTTTAACTCCATTTATAAAAGTTTCTAAAAAATTCAGAGTGACCTACAATGAAAGCCAATCAGTGGTTGCATAAAGACAGAATGAAAAAGCATGAGGGACTTTTTTGAGTGTGATAGAAATATATTTTGACTGTGATTTTTGTTCCATGACTATATACATATGTCAAAGCTCATCCAATTGTAACCTTGAGATATGTACAGCTTATTTTTCACAAAATATTTTATAATAAAATTTCAAAAAATAGACTAACCTTATGGTGAAAACAATCTCCTTTCTTGATCTTTTATTATCAAGCTCTTGATTTGAAAGAAAACTTCAAGAGAAAACTATTCATTTATGTGCTGATGCATATACCAAAAGAACATGGTCATAAGTGTTTATATGATCTAATACAGTTTTTTGGGTGTGTTAGGTATATAGTCCCACATTTATATAATGATGGTTTGTTCTATTCCAAAATTCTTATTCACTGTCAAGTGGATATATATATATATATATATATATCTTTAGTCATTATTGCCAAAAAGTTGCTTTAGTCATTATTGCCAAAAAGTTTTACAAAATAAATAAGTGTACCAATTTATACACCTTTGAGCAGTATTAGCATGTATGAGGGGTCTCAGTGGAGGAATTTGTTTAACTGAGTAAATTTTCATTGAAGAAATGATGAGCAGACGGTCTTAGACAGAGATAGGGGAGAAAATGTATTCTAAGAAAGTGTCAGGATATGTATCACAAAAAATATGCTAACTTTTATCATCAACAACCTTGATTAGATGAATACATATTGACCTGAAGCCTTAAGTAGGTTCATCTGTGGAACAAGACAAAAATGCAAGGTATATATGTATTAATCAAGATTCTGAACCTTAAAAAAAACTACACAAAAAATCAAAAGTCTTAAGTCTTAAGTCATTTTGCTATAACAAGGCATTTTTTCATTGTTCTGTTCCTGCTCTTTCTAATGCATTAAGAAGTACTAAATCCATTGAACATTTATAGGTGTTTCATAAAAGAGGACTATATTAACAAATGCATTAAGCACATTCTGGCGTTCTGGGTTAAACAATATATAAATGCTGACTTTTTCTATAATTTTTCAGAGTATTTATATACTACACTATGTATCTCCATGAAGACAATGAAAGGCCCCTTCTCTAAAACTTACTAGATTGATAATTTTTTCCAGCATGCTGACTGACCTAATTTTTGTCTCTATCAGTAAAAACGTTTTACTCTTTAATAATTTACAGCTAAAATTCAGATACAAATTATTTTTATAATTTATACAGTTTAAGAAAATACTAAAACAAACTTGTCAAAGGTTTTCAAGTTATTTGTAGAACTTAATGGAAGAAAACATCACATCAATGAACGTACAGGGGGAGAGGGCTTGCCAGAAAGACTATGAGGCAAGGTTGATGGTAGTGATTGATCTTAACTATAGAAAAGATTTGGCAGGTGGAAAGATTATTATGTGTGGCATGAAGAATATAAATTAAGGAATAAATAAATGAAGTGTTAAAGAACTATGAACAATCCAATTTTCCTGTTTGCAATTATACATTTAAAAAACAAAATTTGAATGATTAAATTGGAGTTTTATGTATAAGATCAGTATGAAAATGGAATCATGGCACTTCTCTGATTTGAGTAGAAATATGATTGAAGCTGTGCATGTGGGAATTTACAGTGAAGATATATTTGCATTGGGAATACAAAAGTTCAAAGACTTTGAAATATTCTGTCAGGGTGTTTTAAATGTATAATCTGTATAATAGTGATGATAAGAAGATAAATCAAGGGACAAGTGTGATTGATGTTTTTATGGAAAAAATGCACAGTCTTTGGGGAAAAAATTCAAGGGGAAATGAACAAGAAAATATGCTTAAAATATTTAGAACCATGTTTCGGTATTAGTAGAACTTTTGTGGGTAAGATTACTGGAAATTTATCATTTTAATTGGCATCTATTTGAGAGATGACTTGTGTTCAAGTGGAGTTTTTTAGAAAGACATTGTAGTTATAGAATTGAGACTTGGTAGAGAATTGGGGTTTATGATATTAGTCTCTGATCTACCCATATAAGAGTTAGTAAAAGCCACTGGTATAGATGTTATCATTGAGAGCAGATATGTAGAAAAAGAATAGGATGTGTCAAAAAGTGGATTTTATTTAGATAATGAGTGAAGAAAGAAATTAGGAAAGGGGATATACGAAGAAAAAAAAGAAATATATGACAAATTATAAGGTCAAATACAGTGATCAAGGTACAAAATTGTGAGAATTCCATATAAAGCTAAGCAATGTCAGTTACCTAATAGTCCACATAATCTTAGTGAGCTCTCAGACTTCACAATGAGGCTTGAATGGAGGACTACCACTAGGCTATCTTGACCCAGTTTGATGTATAGACTCTAGCTACCACCCTCAAGTGTCATCAAGCTAGCTAGGCAAAGAAGTTTTCCAAGAAGAAGGAAGTTGAAAAAATAATTTTGTCCCCATTTACTGTTACAACTAAGTACTTAAATTTTCTGAATCACCCAAAGTAAAGCCTCAGATTCGGAAAGTTACTCTACACTATGGTGAGGCAGTAACTACTGCACTACAAGTAGAATCACTTGTTGCTGTGCTTGCTCAGTGAAGAGAAGATTACACTGAAAAGAATGTTGGTAGAAAATCAAGGATTGCTACATTGGCTTCTACCAAAGGAAAATGAGTCTTTTATACACAGACGTGCTTGTAGTCTAGAAAATTGAGCTGAACTTTTTTCAGGAAATGAATAGTTCTGTGTGGGGACAATGGATTTGGGGGCTATGCAAGTTTCTCACTCAGGTACAGACCTCCATAAGAATCTTCCTCATGAACAACATCAACAACTGAATAATCTTCATAAGTGCCTTGAGCTAAATGAATCTACATTTGCCTCCTTAGATTCCACACAGAAGTGACACTTTGAAATATTTGTCTTTGTGTGCCTTATTTCACTTGACACGATGTCTTCTAGGTTCATCTATGTTGTCTCCAATGATGAGATTTTCTTCTTTTTAAATACTTTTTAAGGTAAAATATATTTTATCCATTTACTTAAATTGTTTTCATATCTTGGCTATTAGGAATAATACTGCAATAAATGTGGGTATACAGATGACATTATAAGATGGTGAATTTATTTTCTTTGGATATATATATATATAGATAGAGATATAATATATAATCATATCATATATATACGATATCTTGATCATATGGTAGTTCTAGTTTAATTTTTTGAGGGACCCCATATCTTTTCCCATAATGGCTGTATCAACATTTACATTCCTGCCAATAGTATACAAGTTTCCTTTTTTTCCACATCCTTGCCAACATTTGCTTTCTCTTCTCATTTTGAAATTAGACATCCTAACAGATGTGGGGTAATATCTCATGGTGGCTTTGATTTGTATTTCCTTACAATTAAGTGATGTTGACTATCTTTGCATATACTTTTTTGGATACCTATTTCATATGCCTGTTGGCCATTTATGTCTTTTTTTTAAGATTTATTTATTTATTTGAGAGAGAGTGTATGAGTTGGGGAGGGGCAGAGAGAGAGAGAGAGAATCCAAGAGCAGACTTTACACTGAGTAGGAACCCCTTTGAAGGACTTGATTCCAGGACCCAGAGATCATGACCTGAGCTGAAATCAAGAGTTAGCTGCTTAACTTACTGAGCCACACAGGCAGCACTATACATTTTCTTTGGGAAAATATCTATTCAGGTTTTTTAGCCCATTTAATCAAATTCTTTTCTATTAAATTTTAAAAGTCCTGTATATATTTTAGATCTTAAAACTCCTAGAAAAAAAAAGGAAAAAACTTGACATTGTTCATGGAATTGATTTTTTTTTTATTTACATCAAAAACAAAGGCAACAATGGAAAAATAAACACATGGGATTATAACAGGCTAAAAAGTTTTCTGCACAGCAAAGGAAAAAAATCAACAAAGGACACAAGCATCTGCCTTCCCTTCAGATTTCAGGTCATGATCATAGGGTCCTGGGATCAGCCCCACACTGGGCTCCCTGCTCAGTGGGAGTCTCTTCTCTCTCTCTCTCTGCTCCTCCTCTCACTCATGCTTGCTCTCTCTTTCTTTCTCTGATTATATATATATATATATATTGCTCTTAAGGACCGGGGGTAAAGGAAAGTATCTCAAAGTCTTTCCTTTTGGCTCCAAAAATTGTTTCCTTTCATGGATCTGCAAAGAAAGCTTTTCCTACATTGCTGTTCCAGCCTCCTCCCTACACCTCTGGCATCTAAGCAGCAAGCCCAGCTGTGCTGGAGTTACCGACATCTTCCTCTCTCCCCCAGCTCACTGGGCTGGATGGCATGGACTGTTTGCTGACCTCTGTTCTCCTAGGGTATGGAAGGTGGGCGGTATCAAGTTCTTTAGCCTCTTCCTCCTGTTCTCCAAAGGAGATTCCCATTTCTCCTCAGCCCTTGTCCCTGGCTGTGTTGCAGTGGACCACAGATAGATGGACTGAGGGTTAAGAGGCAGGGAAGTTTGGCAGGGAGGCATGCAGGTACTGTGAAAATCCTTACATATATATATATGTATATGTGTGTGTGTGTATATATATATATATATATATATATATATATATATATATATAACTCATACACACATAAATAAATAAAATCTTAAAAAATAAATATAAAAGGAAGACTTACATATGCAATCTTCTATCTTTCTTCTCCATCATAGGAGAAGCGTGGAGAGATGTTATATTTCAGGTCTCTGAAATCAGATCAATTTGGTAAGGTATGCTGGAGTTGGGAAATTATGAGAAAGTAGCTATCTAAAGTTTTTAGTGACCCATAAGAGCAAAACAAAAAAGCAAAAACAATAAGGGAAGATACTTGAGGTTTTGATGTTGTATAAGGTCATTCCAAAATTATATTAAAGATGTAAGTATGTATTTAAAGACATTAGAGAAGATTTTTTGATTCCCAGTCAGACACAAATGTCTCAACGATTAGCACAGAGGCATGTTTTTGGGTATTGAGTCTTTTTCTCCTGGTACTTTTAAAACAATTTAAATAGAAAGTAGTTTTTGGGCAGCCCTGGTGGCCCAGCGGTTTAGCGCCTCCTTCAGCCCGGGGTGTAATCCTGGAAACCCATGATCGAGTCCCACGTCGGGCTCCCTGCATGGAGCCTGCTTCTCCCTCTGCCTGTGTCTCTGCCTCTCTCTCTCTCTGTGTGTGTGTCTGTCATGAGTAAATAATTAAAATCGTTAAAACATATTAAAAAAAGAAAAAAAGGAAAAGTAGTTTTTTTTCCCCCAGGAAATGAGTATTTCTCACATTCATGTTTTTGTGAGAGTGTTCTAGGCTCTGCTAGCCCTTCTTATTTTAATTATCCTCAATACATTTTCCTCATGTTGTAGTAAATTATAATTCACAGTGAATCTCATCTGAGTTTTAGTGGGCAGAGATAAATCCTACATTAGTGATTAAGTGCCATTGAGATGTTTATGCCAATGGATTAGAAAATAGCTGGAAGTCAATATTCTTTAGGGAACCATTCTCACTCTGAACTTGGGTCTCTATTTGTGGACAATTAGTCCTTCAAAACAACAATGTCATATGGAGTAGAGGTGGTCTTTGAAGCTCTGAGATGTCATTGAACTATTTCTCCTTAGAAGGTATGCCAGTTCTTTCTGTAAAGCTAATCAGCTCTTCTGTGGACATGGAAAAACTTTGCAGCCATGTCAAAATCTTAATGACCACGACTCTTCTCATACTCATTATAATGCTGTAGTTGGTCTCACAAGGAACACTATTATACTAATTCAACATAGGGTACCTGTTGTCTTTTATCAAACTGTCCATTTTGTTTAAAATATGACTCCATTCTCTTCATCTCCTTGAAAATATTGTCAGCCAAAACCATTTTTTTGCGCAATATAAAGATTATCTAAACAGCTATATTATCCAAAACTGAAAGTGTTCCCCACTTAAAATCAGGGACTTGGCATAAGTGTTGCATTAATAAAAATCATCTTTAGAACTGAGGTAAGCCAGGATATGTACACACACACACACACACACACACACTTACACTGTAACAGTGGCATCTCAGGATGGAGCAGGAGGCAAGATGAAGTATCTGCCAATCAAGAGAATAAGATGATACCCAGTGAGGTGGAAGTTCACACACCATGTTTGTCTCCAGTGGTGTTGAACCACTTGGAATCCCTGAATCTTATTATCTAAATGGATTTATTGGGTTGAAATATTATTACATATTTACTGATTCAGATACCAAAGAGCAACAGGTTATAAAAACAACTAGATATTTTATGAAACAAGAACACAAAACTCCCCCAACCATTACACAAAATAACCTTAAATTCTGCTCTAGACTCTATGCCATTAATCTTCCCAAAAATCTTCCCTCACTTTTTCCCCAAAGAAGAAACAAAATCAGTTGCATATTAAAGTATTGATTTTCCCCCCAAGATTTTAAGTAGTTTGTATGCAATGTATCTTACAGCACAAATTAAAAGTTATTTTAAGGATGCAATAAATTATAGTTGGATAATTTAACTAGTTAAGTAAGTATACCAAACTAAACTAAATAAAACAGTAAAAGAATAAATAAAGAATATTAAAAAGTTAAAAAATGTTTATGCAGAAACATCTAGTTGACCTTAATGATTTTTGGTCCCCATCATACTGTAGATTTGGTTCAAGGGAAATCTGAAATGGTGTAAGTACTGGCCAATGAAGGTAAACAGAGATAGTACGTGACACCTTATGATGAGAAGGTTAAACATTATATATATACAAACACACTTATGATATCTATATAGTACCTTTCTTCCTTTTGTTTAGTGCTATATATTGAATAGAGCAGCATGATAAGTTGGAAAGAGTCTAGATCCCTGACTTACAGCTTGTAAGAAAGCTGCTCAGGAGACCTACTCAATTAGCAATATCTACATTGGGTTTTTCCATGAGTAATAATCATATGTAACAAATGAAGATTTTGAAATTGCCTTTAAGTATCAGTATTATGATTTTTACCAATGAAAGAAAGAGATAGAACTGTAGAGAGCTATAGCCAAAGAGAGATGTTAGTTTCTACAAATTGTCCAAGAACATTAGTGGGAAATGCTTCAAAGACAATACTTGAAGAAAATATATGCTATTAAAACTATGATCCTCAAAATTTTTTTTAGATTCTATTTATTAATTCAGAAGACTCAGAGAGAGAGAAAGAGAGAGAGAGAGAGAGACAGGCAGAGGGAGAAGCAGGCTCCAGGGAGCCCAATGTGGGACTCGATCCTGGGTCTCCAGGATCACGCCTTGGGCCAAAGGCAGGTGCTAAACTGCTGAGCCACCCAGGCTGCCCTGATCCTCAAAATTAAGAATTCATTGAGAGCCCATGATAAATGGACAGAATTTAAATTTGACAGGTTTTCAACAAAGATTCGATATGGGCCATGCAGAAGTGTGTGTGTGTGTGTGTGTGTGTGTGTGTGTGTGTGTGTGTGTGAGAGAGAGAGAGAGAGAGAGAGAGAGAGAGAGGTTGAGAGGAAAGGAAAGGGAGATGATGAGAGCGAGGGAGAGAATCAATTCAGAATGAATCAATGCATAGTGAATAGGAGAATTTAGAGTCACTTATGGAACAATAAGCTGTGAGAGAAAGTTAGGTAGAAGATGCCAGCCACAAGAATAGAGAGATAGGAAAGAAAATTAATGAAGTCATAAAAGAGGAAGCTAACAATAATGGAGTTAAGAATAAAACTTGATAGGATATTAGAATTAAGGGTATGCCCATTTCTTTTTTTTAAGATTTTATTTATTTATTCATGAGAGAGAGAGAGAGAGAGAGAGAGAGAGAGAGAGAGAGGCAGAGACACAGGCAGAGGGAGAAGCAGGCTCCATGCAGGGAGCCAGACTTGGGACTTGATCCCAGGTCTCCAGGATCACTCCCTGGGCTGAAGGCAGCACTAAACCACTGAGTCACCCAGGCTGCCCTGTCCATTTTCTTTTTAATATTTTGGGGATCCTGTGTTCTTTTGGGAAATGTATTTATATTCAATTTCTTTCACTCTTAAATGAAGAATGAGAAGATTAAAAATCTGCATCCTCACCATTCTAATAGACTATTGCTCAAAGGTTGTGAAACTTCTAAACACACACATATTATTTTAACTAAGGAATTGCATTTGCCATTATAAAACAGTTCTTGAAACCCTGTATTATTTTTTCTCACTAAGTTAAATAAGGTTCCACACATTATAATGTGCAAATCTCCAGTCAGAACATAAATATTATCTCAGCCTCTGTCTTAGACTTTCTGGAGTGATTGCATTTCAGCACCTATTATGACAGGATGTAGAAAAACCAAGCTTAGGGTTTCATTTTGAAAATTCAAAAATAAAGATCCTTATCTTCTACCTTTTATTTCTGTACAAAGAATGAAATATTATCACACTTCCTTGATGAAAATAGGAGGAATGGCGCTAAAGGAGACATATAATCAAATTATTGACACTAGAACTTTCCTGATTGAGAAAGATTTAGATATGTATCAATGTAATTCATACCAGAAATGGCAGAATTGATGCAGTTTCTATCCTTAAGTCAGTGAAAATATACTGGTATGAGTAGAGACATTTTTACTTCTACAAATTATTTCCTATCTTTTCCAAATCATGTCTGTCATGAATTTCTTCAAGTTATAAACTTCCAATTCCAAAAACGATGTTACTATTGCTTTATCTTGGGTTCTCCAGAAGCAGGTCCTGGGACAAAGATTCTGCTAAGAGTAGTTTATCTGGATGAAAGATAAGCCAATAGGACTGTAGGAAAATAAGATAAGGAAAGAAACTGATGTAGATGCATTATCAAGTCATTTACATTGATGGTAATTGAAAGTTAACATGGGAAAAAAAATCTACAGTCAGATCATAGATGGGCAAGTGGACAGATATTTAAACACCAACTCCTATCAAGCAGCACTTGAAGGCTGAACTTGAGCATTATATATTCCCAGCATTTCAATTGCTACATGTGTAAGAAAGTGACTTCAATAGCAGAGAATGCTCTTAAGGAGATGAACAAATTGGTTAGTGAGGCCAGTTTGTGCTGATTTCAAAACATCAAGGGGACATTGTGCACACTGTAATAAATCCTTCCAAAACCTATGATGTCTTCTGAAAAGCTACTTTCTTAATAACAGTGGTTTATGACCAAGTGCTTCCATTTCCTTTCAGATATTTAAGGAGATATTACAAAGTGGTATGAAGGATAGTGGCCAATATTTCTCAAGTTTCATGATTCCACAAATTTTCTACAAAGATAAGCCTATAACTATCAAGGAAAATGTGGAGAATTTGGATCATCCATCTTCTCAAGTGGTAATCCAACAGGTAGAGCTGTTTATTCATGTAATGCAACATCAAGTGCTTTAGAACTATTTATTGGATAGATGGGTGAGTTGATACATTAAAAAATGATGATAATTACATCAGAAAAATTAAAATCAAAAAGTTGTTGGAAGTGACGTGGAGAGAGAATGATGTGTAACTTTATAACTCCTTGACCTTGTGATATGATTCACTTATCTCTAAGAAAACTTTCATAGAGTTCTAATTAGGGTTACCTTTTAAAATATTAATTATGTGGAATGTTACAGTGCTGCATAGCCATTTTATAACCATTTTTTTCATCATAACAGTAATTTCTCTCCAATAAAGAAAAATGGAATTTTGCCATCCAGATATTCAGCCCAGATAATAACTTTTACTAGTTTACAAGCATTTTCACAGGAAAAAAATTGTCTTTACTTTTTCAATAAGAAACAAACATATTTAGGTGTGCAGAAGTCTAGAGTTGAAATTGATAATTCTTGATTATCCATCTCCATGATTCTGCAAAGATTTCAGTTGAAATACCACATATCACATCAATGATCCCAAGCCCTCTTCTCTGGGAACACCATTAGCTGCTCCAAGTGAGGCTGACGAAGCTGGCTTGCCTTTGCTGCATGCTGTTCTGTCAGCATGTGCCAGAATAATTGCTGTTAGATTACTAGAAGTATTTTTACCGTTTGGCTAAACAGCTCAGCCACTTTTGTTAGGAGGAATACTAACAGGTGTTTTTCATGCTAAACTGTGTTTTTACAGCCATATAATAATTCAGGCTGTAGGGCACCACTGAGAAAGATGAGGATGTAATCTATGCAGATGTTTTATGTGGTTTCAGTGGTGAGGTTACAGGTGCTTCAGAATTAAGATATAGATATCTCAGAAAAAGTCAAAAGGCAGTGAACTGCCTGGGACTGGTATAAAATGGATGAGTTCCTATGGGCTTATATAACATATAGCGAAATTGGAACATGGTAGAATCATTAGCAGAATACTTAATTAGACACAACCTTAATTAGACATTTCAATAAGTATGTGGAAGACTAAAATGAGTAGATGGAAGATTAAAATTTCAAACTGGCAGACAGAAACCTAAAATATTTCTTTGACTAACCTATGATCCTCCTTCAAAGGATTTTTAGATAGTTGTCGGGCTTGGCACAGTTACAAAATTGAGAACTTTTCTGGTAGTGACTTCACATCATCTAGGATCTAGACATAAATATGTTATATCCGCAGTGGAAGAGAAGATAGATTTTATATATATATAGGGAAGATTTCTCAATCAAATCCGTGTGTTTTCTCCATTGAGTACATTTTTAAATTTATTACTCAATAATCAATTACTGAATACCAACAGTGTGCTAGCCTCTAGAAATAAAAGAAATACGCCATCCCTACTCTTTTGGGGGCTGTATTGGTAGATTAACAGGAAAGCTAGTTTAGTAAATCCAGATATAATTATTATTCCAAACAGCGGCATTGAGTACTTGAAAAACTTCAGCAGAGTCCTATTTTAATCTATGTGTTCCTAGAAGTCTCCCACAAAAATATGACATTTAAACTGACATTTCAATCACCTAATAAGGATTGTTAGCTGGTGAGGTGAAGAGAGAAAGTAATGGTCAGAAACTATGATATGTTCAAATCCCTACAGTAGGGAAGTCCTTGGTTCATTCTAAGAACCCCCAAAGAAGATACGTTTGACTATATTACAGTCAACCTGAGAGTCTAAAGTGGTGGAGGAGAGAGAAGAGATGGATATAGAACTTATAATGCATCCCTATAAGGTTTATTTAAAAATTTGCAGTTTTTCCAAGGATTATAAAAAAGTAGATAATTTTGACCTAAGACAATGATTCTTTTTTTTTAAGATTTTAAATTTTATTTATTCATGAGAGAAACAGAAGAGTCAGAGACATAGGTAGAGGGAGAAGCAGACTCCCTGAGGGGAGCCCAATGTGGGACTCCATCCCAGGATCCCAGATTATGACCTGAGCCAAAGGTAGACATTCAACCACTGAGTCACCCAGGTGCCCAGATAATGATTCTTGATTCAAGACAGTTTTTTTTTTCCCCAGTAGACATTTGGCAATGACTACAGACATTTTTAATCATCTTATATGGGGGAAGCAGACTACTGGCATCTAGTGGCTAGTCCACAGGGATGTTGCTAAGCATCTTGCAATGACAGGACACAGCCTCCACAAAAAGGAATTACCTGGCCTAAAATGTCAATAATACCAGGGCTTAGAAACAGTGATTTTCTAGACAATTTCACAATTAGATTTAAAATCACTATGTTTCTTTGGAAGGCGTTGAATTTAAAGGAGTACAAAGTGTGAGACGAATAGTTGGGAAATTATTGCAGTGATATAAGCAAGAAGTCATTATAGCTTGGAGTGAGTTTGCAAGACAATTGTAAAATTTTAAAATTTTAGGAAAAAATAGAGTAAGACATGATATCAGACACTGCTGTTGGTCATGTACTTTATCATGGATTTGTTGGTTTACTTTTTTTGGTGGAAGGCAGCAACCTGACCCACAGCTCCTCCAGTCTTCCTTTAGCTTTTCCAGTTGTTGGGCCAGATATACAGTTAGCTCCATGATAAAAGTTACTTTTTTTTTTCTGTTGGTCATTCTATTATTGAAGTTGAAGATGGTCAGTGATGAGAGAACAATGTGAGATCTAGTTTATCCTTCTGGACTCCAGATCATTTTCACAAGTTCTAGTTCAGTCTTCTCTTCCTTACTGCATATCCTTCTTTTTTTTTCTTTATAGTCTACCTTGTTGCCTGCAAATCCAGAACCAGATACAAGTTAATAGCTTTGCATAAATTATATCCTCAAATTGTTAGTGTTAAAATTCCAGTTTTTCTATACCAGTCTTAGTAGCTACACATTTCTAAACAAATCATGGCTGATACAGTTGGGAGACTTTAACTCAAATTTCAAAAGGCTAGACAAAATTTGGAGTTCAAAACCAACCAAAGAGAGAAGACCTGACTACAGTTGGGATATTATAATGGTAATCCACTGTAGTAGTGGTAAATTGGAAATAGAAATATTTTCCCAGGGACTGAAGCATAGTTTTGAATAAATCAATCTTGGATTGTATCACGGTGGTCTGCTTCTACTGTATCTGGTTTCCAGAAAGGAAAGAAAATCTTCTCTTGGAGAGATTTTAAGATTTTAAATGTGTATTTGTTCATAGCAACCTTTCTTGGCAGAACTTTCATTCTGTTTAATTTTTTTTTTAATTTTTCTTCAAAAATTTCTTGGCCATTTTTGAAGTTTTCTTTTTCGTGTGAAATGTGTAGAATGAATGTTCTGATGAGCTATTTTATTATTATTATTAATGAAATTACATTACATTTGGATAGATCAATGTATAGATAAGAAAATTGTGGTACTCCCAATTTCATAAGATTATATCTGTCTATATACTTGGATCTTTATTTATGTCTTTCAAAATATATTTGTATTTTTACAATGTATAACTAGAACATTTTTAATAATATATATAACATTTTATAGAATATCCATAGTTATATAAATTTTGCCTTTGTGAAGATTTTATGTTCTATAGCTAATTACTTTCTAGATTGTATTATTTTATTTTTTAATATAGATTTATTTATTTATTTATTTATTTATTTATTTATTTATTTATTTTTGAGAAAAAGTAGAAAGAGAGGCAGAGAGAATCCCCAAGCAAACCCTAGACTGAACATGAAGCCTCATATAGGGCTCAATTGCCAGACCCATAAGATCATGACTTGAGCCGAGACCAAGAGTTGGGCACTTAACCTACTGAGCCCCTAATCTAGATTTTGGAATTGCTATTTTATGAATCTCAGAGCAAACATTAGCAGGTTTCTGTTCCTAACAGGATGACAGAAATAAAAATTATTTTTAGACAATAAAAAAAGAGATCTGATCTTAAAGCCAAGTAATATATAGATTTCCATTCATGCTGGATGTATGATTGAAGAGAAAAAAAAGTTACTCTCAACATGGGAATGGGACTTTTTTTTCCTGGGAGCTTCAGACTTATGGAGACAGAAAAGAAAATAATTACATAGCTGATTCAGTAAAATAAAGGTGGGCAATTATTGCCCACCCTCAGAGATGGGTATTAATATTTCACTTTACTCTTCACTTTTTAGATTACTTTTAACTGAAAATATTCACATATCTGCACCATAATTTAAGTGAAATACTGAAATAAGGCCAATTAATAACAATGGCCTCTAAGTATAAAATAAAGTCACACATCTCTCACTTTAAATAAAAAACTAGAAATGATTAAGCTTAGTGAGGAATGCATGTTGAAAGCTAGATAGGCCTAAAGCCAGGCCTCTTGCACCAATTAGCCAAGTTGTGAATGCAAAGGGAAAGTTCTTGAAGAAAATTAAAAGTGCTACTCCAGTGAACACATTAATGATTTAAAAAAAAAAAAAAAAAAACAAACTTTTGCTCATAGGGAGAAAGTTTGAGTGGTTTAGACAGAAGATCAAAGCAGCTGCGATATTCCCTTGAACCAAATCCTAATCCAGGAGTTCCTGACTCCCCTCAATCCTGTGAAGGTCTAAAGAGGTGAAGAAGCTCCAGAAGAAGAGTTTGGAGTTAACAGCTTCATGTGGTTTAAGGTAAGAAGCCATCTCAATAATGTAAAAGTATAAGGTTAAGCAAATACTAATATAAAAGCTGCAGCAAATTATCCAGAAGATCTAGCTAAGATGCTAAAGATGGCTATACTAAACAATAGATTTTCAATGTATATGAAATAGCCTTATATTGGAAAAAGATGCCATCTAGGACTTTCATAGCTGGGGACGAGAAGACAATGCTTGGTTTCAAAGATTTCAAGGACAGGCTCACTATCTTATTAGGAGCTAGTGCAGCTAGCTGGTAACTTGAAGTTGAAGCCAGTGCTCATTTACAATTCTGAAATTGCTAGGGCCCTTAAGAATTATTCTGAATCAGCTCTGCCCATGTTCTAAAAAAAAGATTGGATGATCACTATCTGTTTACGACATAATATTTACTGAAATATTTACCATTTTAAACCCAGTATTGAGCCTACTTACTGAGGAAAAAAAGAAAAGAAGAAGAATCCTTTCAAAGTACAACCACTTATTGACAATGCATCTGGTCCTCCAGGAGCTTTAATGGAGCTGTCAAAGATTAATGTTTTTTTTTGATGCCTCCTAACATACCTATTCTGCACCCCATGGGTCAAGGAGTAATTTTGACTTTCAAGTCCTATTATTGAAAAAATATTTTTCATATGGCTAAAGCTATCATAGATGGTAATTACTCTGATGCATCTGGGCAAAGTACATTGAAGATCTCTGAAAAAGATTTACCATTCTAGATGCTATTAAGAACATTCATGATTATGAACACTGAGTGATGTATGGAATTGCTGAATCACTATATTGTACACCTGAAACCAATGTAACACTGTAGCTAACTATACTGGAATGTAAAATAAAATTAAATTAAAGTTGAAAAAAGAACACTCATGAGTTATGGGAAGAAATCAAAATATCAACATTAGGGGCACCTGGGTGGCTCAGTTAGCTAAGCATCTGCTTTCCTTTCAGGTCATGATCCCAGGTTCCTAAGATGGAACCCCACATCAGGCTCCCTGCTAAGCAGGGAGTCTGCTTCTTCCTCTGCCCCTCCCCTGCTCATGCGCTCACTCAGATAGATAGATATATAGATGATGATAGATAGATAGATAGATAGATAGATAGATAGATAGATGATAGATCTTAAAAAAAACCACAACATTAATAGAAGTTTGGAAGGAATTGATTTCAATCCTTATGGATGACCTTGAGAGATTCAATATTTCAGTGGAGGAAGCAAGTGCAGATGTGATAAAAGTTCAAAGAGAACTAGAACTAGAAATAAGAGCCTGAAATGTGACCAAATTGCTGCAATCTCATGATAAAACTTAATTGGATGATGAGATGCTTCTTATGGGTGAACAAAGAAAGTGGTTTCTTGATATAAAATCTACTCCTGGTGTAAATGCTGTGAAGATTGTTGAAATGACAACAAAGCATTTAGAATATTACATAAACTCAGTAAGTAAAGCAGTGGCAGAATTTGAGAGGACTGACTCCAATTTTGAAAATAATTCCACTGTGGATAAAATGCTATCACATAGCATTGCATACTCTAGAGAAGGTGTTCATGAAAAGAAGAGTTAATCAATGTACCACATTTCATTGTTACCATATTATAATAAATGGCATTATCCATCCCAGCCTTCAGCAACTGCCACCCTGATCAGACTACTGACTGATCAACATTGAGGCAAGACACTCCACCTGCAAAAAGATTGTGATTCCCTAAAGCTTAGATGATGGTTAGAATTTCTTAGCAAGAACACGTTTTAAATTAATGTATATATATTATATTTTTAGACAAACTACACACTTAATAAACTACAAGAGTATGTAAACATAACTTTTATATGCACTGGGAAACGAAAAAAATGGGAAATGAAAAAAATCATTTGACTTGTTTTATTTTGATGTTCACTTTATTGCAGATGATCTGTAACTGAACCTTTGAGGTATGGCTGTGTGGCACTGACCTGCCTGGTGAGACAGAGAAAACTGGGATTCAAATCTCTCATCCTCCATCAGACATGTCCCTGGACTTATTTACTTAGTGACAAGATTCAAAAAAATGAGGGAGGGAATCATATTAAAGCTTTCAAGGCCTTCTTTCAGGACTGGTGTGCTGTCACTTCTGCTCTCTTCTATTGTTAAAAGCCTATCACAAGGCCCGTGTACCCTTACAAGTTTAAAGTAGGCTCCATCTCATCACAAAAAGTCATATTGTAAAGGGTCTCATAGAAAAAAGGGTAAAGATTCGTTGCTACTTGCAACTGATCTACAAAAAAAAAAAAAAAAAAAAAAAAAAAAATTGAGAATGACCGAAAGTGTGGGTGAACTTAGCATACTGAATATAATATATATGATGTCTCTGCTTTAAAGAAATTGGTTTCGATGTTATCTTTTAATTCTGTGATTTATGCTGACTTCTATTCTCACTGGCATGCTTACTTAACCTCTATGTCATAAAAATAATGGATTAGCTAAAATATGGCATTATTAATGTAGCTCTATTTGGTTGAATTCAGTGCTTGGAAATAAACAGGTAAAGAGTTGTGAGACTTCTTCATCTGAAAGCTTAAATGAGAAGAAATTTTAAAAGCCTGAAAAGAAATTGTCTACAAGGTTCTATCTATAGTGTAACAAGATTTGAAAGATTTTTACTTTATTCTTATAAGAAAAAAGTTGAAAACTCATAAAATGACAACCATGTCTATCTTACTGGGTTTACTGATACTTATCTGAGATTAGAGTAAATCATTATTAACATGGAACTATAGTAATGTAAGCTCTAAACCTAACCATTAAAACTGTTGGGTAGAGGGGTGCCTGGGTGGCTCAATAGGTGAAGTGTCTGCCTTTGACTCAGGTCATGTTCTCAGGGTTGTGGGATGGAGCCCTGCATCTGGGCTCACTGCTCAGTGAGGAGTCTGCTTAAGATTTGCTGCCCCTCCTATTCCTGCTCTCTCTCTCGCTCTCTCTCTCTCTCAAATAAATCAATAAAATATTTTTTAAATGTTGAATATAGACTAATTCCATTAAGGCAGAGATTTGGTATGTATTTGTTGGTTATTTATCTTCTTCATCATGGTATATGTTTCTACAATACATATTTGGAAGAAAAATGCCTGACTTTACACATTGCTGTCATTTTTCCCATGCTACCACAAAGTATAGAGCTAAGAATTATGCTTGATTGCAGTAACTTTTTCTTAAATCACATACTATCTGATACATTAAATCTTCTCAGCCTAAATACTTTATCTCACTTGAGCTAACTTATTTTATCTTCATTTTATTGAACCTATTTTTTTTCTTGCTTTAGATTTAGCTAGTTCCAATCAGATCTGGAGATAAGGGATAAATTAAAATATCAAAGGAAAACAAGCACAAATTCATCTGTCACAATTTTTATGTTCACCTATTTGGGAATAATTGTCATAGAAACTTTTGCTAGAGCTAATTAAGCAAGTAATATATTTTCAATGAGAAACAGTGCCAGATTTAGATGGTAAAAATGAATCGCCTGAGGCAAGGTCCTAACCCCAATTACTTCAATTATGTGTTTCATGGAAATCATTATACTCAATTAATATTTGTTGAATTTATTCTATATTCATCACACTTTTATGAATGCTATAAAAACTCATAGACAAAGTGAACTCAAAGCTTCTAGCACTGGAAGTGTATTTTGAAATATAGCTATTCAGATTTCTGTAGTGAGTAATCAATATTTCATAGGTTCAAATTTTTAAACTATAAATTTAGAAATTATTTTATTTTTATTTGTTTTATTTTTAAAAGATTTTATTTATTTATTCCTTAGAGACACACACACAGAGAGAAAGAGAGAGAGGCAGAGACACAGGCAAAGGGAGAAGCAGGCTCCATGTAGGGAGCCCAATGTGGGACTTGATCCTAGGACTCCAGGATCATGCCCTGGGTGGAAGGCAGGCACTAAACACTGAACCACCCAGGGATCCCCTAGAAATTATTTAAAATCTTTGGTTTTGTGTATTACTATTTTAGTATTACTAAGATCTATCTTTTATAAACTAATAATTGTTCATAAATGGACCCTAATCATTCCCCCCTCCCCCAAATTCTTAAGATCTGTTCTCAAGGTTTGCTTATACTCCAATTTCTCTTTCCATATTGCTTCTGGCCATGTTAACACCTTTGTTAGCCTGTATCATTGCCCCCACAGTACCTCTTAAACAGAAATTTGAAATATTTGTTTTAGAAAACAAAAATTCTCAAAAACCAGTTTATAACATCACAATTATATCTAGTGTCTTATCTGAAAATTTATTAATTGAGTTTTAGAAATAAAACATATCGTTTGCACAATTAGCTAGTAGTAAACTAAAGGAAGAATGAGTGGAAGTTATTTTTGTGGGAGAGAAGACTTCTATGGTTTTACATAGGAAAAAATGGAAAGTCAGAAAGGTTAAATAACTGTTCTAAATAAAAGGACTAGAAAGTAGAAGAGTCACCAATTCTGAACTCTAATCCCAAGACTACATAAAGTATTTCTCCTACATAATTCTGAGAGGAGTTACCAAGGAAGTATTGCCCCTCTAAAGGGCATTAATTTAAATTTATGAATTCACTTCTCTGATACATAATTTACTCATCTAAGAAGGAAAGTCAGCTGTCATAAGGGACCATAGGAGTTGCTAGTTCACAGAATCCTTGTTTAATCCGTCTACATCTGTCAGAATCCTTGTGAGAATCAGCTAATAAGTGGTAGAGTTTTAATATCAAGTTGTTAAGACTGCCTAGCTGCCAGAGTATGTCTCTACTGCAATAAAAAAAAAAAATGAAATAGCTGTATAGTTTATTTATACAGCTTCATATCTTCCAGTTTTTTTTTTCATTTGGAAAAATATATATCATTAACTATAACTTTGTTTATTTTATAGTTTATTATGCATTTATAATATTGACTTGATAAAAACATCACTATATCATATTCCAGTATACTCAGGATATTGATGAACTTTTTGGATAAGTGCTGATTACTCTGTAATCCTGAAATTTAAATTGAAGCCAAAAAAAACTTTATGAATTGGAGCAATATTCGTATCAACCAATTTTTGCCTATATATTTGCTGACATTAAAAGAGTCAGATACCAGGTCTTTGGTTTTGCTGTATTACTATTTCAGTGTTATTAGAATCTATCTTTTATAAACTAATGATTGTACATAAATGGATCCTAACCACTTCCTGACTTTAGAGATCATAATATCTGTCTCTTTTACTATATATCATCTATCTATCGTCTATCAACATCTATCTTAATAGTTCTCATCTATCAAGAGACATCTTTGTGAATAACATACATATTCACTAGAACACTATGCAACTATGCATACTATGAGTTTTAATTTAAAAATAAAAAATGATTTGCGAGATAAGATAATCCAAGATCTGTGCAATGCTGCTATAAGCAGGAAAGAATATCCAGTGGGGGGAAAAAAACAGTCTCTTCAACAAATGGTGTTGGGAAAATTGGGCAGAAGAGTGAAACTGGACCATTCTCTTACACCATACACAAAAATAGACTCAAAATGAATGAAAAACATAAATATGAGACAGGTATCCATAAAAATACTAGAGGAGAACACAGACAGCATCTTCTGTGACATTGGCCACAACAACATCTTGCTAGACACATCTCCAAAGACAAGGAAAACAACAGCAAAAATGACTATTGGGGCTTCATCAAAATAAAAAGCTTTTGCACAGCAAAGGAAACAGTCAAAAAAAACCAAAAGGCAACCTATAGAATAGGAGAAAATATTTGCAAATGTCTTATCAGATAAGAGCTAGTATCCAAAATCTATGAAGAATTTATCAAACTCAATACCCAAAGAACAGATAATCCAATCAGGAAATGGGCAGAAGACATGAACAGATATTTCTCCAAAGAGAACATACAGATGGCCAACAGACACATGAAAAAAATGCCCCACATTACTTGGCATCAGGGAAATGCAAATCAAAACCATAATGAGATACCACCTTACACCTGTCAGAATGGCTAAAATTGACAAGTCAGGAAATGACAGATGTTGGTGAGGATGCGAAGGAAGGGGAACCTTCTTACATAGTTGGTGGAAATGCAAGCTGGTGCAGCCAATCTGAAAAACAAAATGAAAAATCCTCAAAAAATTGAAAATAGAGCTACCCTACAAATCAGCAATTGCACTACTAGGTATCTACCCCAAAGATATAAATGTAGTGATCTGAAGGGACACTTACACCCCAATGTTTATATCACCAATGTGGACAATAGCCAAACTGTGGAAAGAGCCCAGATGTCTATCAACAGATGAATGGATAAAGATGATGTGATATATATATAATGGAATACTATTCAGCCATCAAAAATGAAATCTTGCCATTTGCAAAGATAGGGGTACAACTAGAGAGTATTATGCTAAATAAAATAAGTCAATCAGAGAAAGACAATTATCATATGACCTCAGTCATATGTGGGATTTAGGAGACAAAACAGGTTCATAGGGTAAAGAATGGAAAAATAAGACAATATGAAATCAGAGGGGGAGACAAACTGTAAGAGACTCTTAATCATAGGAAACACTGAGGGTTTGTTGCAGGGGAAGTTGGTGGGGGAGATGGGGTAACTGGGTGATGGGCATTAAGGAGGGCATGTGATGTAATAAGCACTGGATATTACATAAGACTGATGAATCACTGACCTTTACCTCTGAAATTAGTAATATGTTATATGTTAATTAATTAAATTTAAATTAAATAGCAAACGTTATATCATATCTCCACCAAGAAGCAGAAAATGAAAGATACTCAACTTGTTCTGTTATGTTTTTCATGAAATTTGTATAACTGGATTAATAAATGAGAAAATATATAGCAATTAGAGTCCCACCACATCTGCCAGAATCTAGGAGGCAGTTTCCACTATGTTTGGGGACTATTCCTGAAGAATCTAAACTGTCTTTTTAGATTTATTCCCACTGCAGTAGACCAGGTTATCTCAATATGTGACCTGCAGATAATTTCAGGGAGTATAAAGTATATTCTTCATAATCTAAGATATTGTTTTCCTTTTACCTGTGTTGATATTTTTTCAGCTGATGCAAAAACAATGATAAGTATAATTGCTAATACCTTAAGGTGAATAAAGCAGAGCACAAATTGTATTTGTAGTCCTGTGTTCTTCACCACCATTCACATACACTCAAAGTTTTGCTGAAAGATATCCTTGATGAATCAATAAAAGTATTATGTTTATTTAATATTAACTCTTTAGTACAAGTCTTTTAACCTCTTATGTGAAGTACACATAGCACAGTCTGCTACATATCAAACTATAACTGTTGTCTTGAGAAAGGCAGTAGTGGGACTATTCTAGTTGTGAGCTGAAAGAGCTAATTTTTTTTAAATTTTTTTTTTAAATTTATTTATGAGAGTCATACAGAGAGAGAGAGAGAGGCAGAGACACAGGCAGAGGGAGAAGCAGGCTCCATGCACCGGGAGCCTGACGTGGGATTCGATCCCGGGTCTCCAGGATCGCGCCCTGGGCCAAAGGCAGGCGCCAAACCGCTGCGCCACCCAGGGATCCCTAGACCTAATATTTTTCACAGAAAACCATATACTTGAAAGAATGCCTGACTGGTAATTTATAATATCCACACTTGGGTATTTGGTAGACATTTCACAAAAAGTATCAAAGTGGGACTGTTACTTCCAGAAAAACATTGGTCGTATTTTGGGCTGGAAATAAGACCTAAGCTTTCAAACAAAAATTAGGTTTCTGGAAAACGTATATCTGCCACTGTGAATTTTACAGTTATGCAATAGTTTAAGACCTTTGTGATGAAATAGATGGTGACAGTAGTGAATACTTTTTGATGAAATACAATGTAATGTGTCTAAGATCAGAAAATTTGCACAACTTAGTGAAACATTTCCAAGTGATCAATGCTTGATATTACAGGATTATTTATGTGTAAAGTTTTACTTGAGTTCAGGACAATATATAGCATAGTGGAAATAATGCATAGTGCAAATAAATATAACATATAACAGTGCAACAGGTTTGTCAATATGGCTTGAAATTCCAAACTGCAAATAATTTTTAAAATAATACCACTTATCAAGTTTGGGTGGAGTAAAAGAATACCTATAATTATCTGAAAATGCTATTAAAGCTGTTTCTCTAATTACATATGGCTATAAAGCCAAATTATCTTCATATACATTAATCAAAGCAAGATAGAACAATAGATCAAATGCAGATGCAGATGAAACTCAAACCAACTTATTTTAAAGAAGAAATTAAAGAGGTTTGCAAAAATATAAAACAGTTTACTTCAACACATTAAGTTTTAAATAGATAATGTAGTTATTTTTAACAAAAAACTATTTGTGCTGATAATGGATTTATGTTTGTTAATTTTAAATTAATAGTGCTATTTTTTCAATTTTACTATTCAATATGTAAAATATTTAAAGATAAAATGACATAAATCAGACTTCTCTAAAGGACAATATTTTTTTAAGTTCACAAAACATTTTTATTTTTAATATTTTAACTTTTTAATATTTTTAAAGATTTTATTTATTCATGAGAGACACGTAGAGAGAAGCAGAGACATTGGCAGAAGGAGAAGCAGGCTCCTCACAGGAAGCCTGATGCTGGACTCAATCCCCAGACTGGGATCACACCCTGAGCTGAAGATAGACACTCAACTGCTGAGCCACCCATGAGTCTCTACTCTTATTTTTTTAAACTTTCTAACTTTGCAACTTATTGAGGTTAAACTTTTTTTAGTTTACATAAAAGTTGCAAAGGTAGTACATCATGTTCTTATATATCACTCTCACAATTTCCTTTAATTCAATAGTATACAAAACTATGGCTTTATCAAAACTAGGAAATTAATATTTGTTCAGTACTATAGGTTAAATTGTACTTGTTGCTTTTTTCCTCCAGTCTGGCAACTAAGGTTCTTTTATAGAATCCAATCTAAGACACCATATTATATTTTAATGCTTTTAACTAATTAGTCTCTTTCAATCTTTGATAGTACCTTAAATTTTCTTGTCTTTCACAAGCTTGTTAGTTTTGAAGAATAGTAATAAGGTATTTTGTATAATGTGCCTCACTGTGGCTTTGTCTGATGTTTTCTCACAATTATGTTGAAGCTGTGGGTTTTTGTGAAGAATAGCACAGAGGTGTGTGCCCTTTTTTATTACATCCTATCAGGAAGCAGGTGACATGGACATACTTGGGTAACTTGACCAGAGGTTTTTCCACTTGCTATTCTGCCCTTTTAATAGAACTCTATTTTTAAAAGAAAATCAATAAGTTAAGCCTGACCTCCAATGGAGGGGAAATAAGAAATGTCTTTGGAGAGAGGTAAATTAAACGTCCTATTTTCCACAAAATTTCACCACTAATTTTCACATTCTTCAATGAATATCACTTATATCAATTATTAATGGAATTCTATTGGTGATTTTCTATGTCCCTGACTCTTTTCATATTTATTATTTGGAATTTTTCTGCAAGGGAGATTAAATCATGTATGTATATAAGTATGTGTATTTGTATCTGCTTACTTATTAATTTATGTAAAATTCATGGATTTTTGGATTTAATTTTATACTTTGGTTTATAATTTGATACTATTATTGTCTATTATATTCCAACTATAGCTGCTGGGAGATTTTTCAGATTTGTTTCTGTTCCTTTTAAATGCCCTAATCCTTTTATTATGTGAGCAGTTCCTTAATTTCTGTTACTGCAGGATTCTTCAGGCTTGTTTTGTATTTTCCCTGCCCTGGTGCTAGAATCAGAAGTTTCTCCAAAGAGTTTCAGTCCCTTACATTAGAAAATGGCATTGGAAACCAAGACCTGAGTGCTAAGTGTGCTCAGTGCTACTCAGATGTCCTAATTCTAACACTCTTAGTGATCACTGATTGTGTCTTCTGGCAACTAAATTCGGTTACCAAGTAAAATTTCTAGTAAAAATTTCAATTCGGTTATTGGACTTATAGATTCTAGAATTTATGTTGTTTTTTAATATAATTCTTTACTTTATTGAAATATTGGTGAGGTAACATTGTCATACTTTCTTTAAACATGATTTCCTTGGGACACTTGGTGGCTCAGCGGTTGAGCATCTGCCTTTGGCTGGGGGCTGTGATCCTAGGGTCTGGGATCGAGTCCCACATCGGGCTCCTTGTAGGGAGTCTGCTTCTCCCCCAGCCCCTCCCTCTGCTCGTGCACGCTGTCTCTCTCAAATAAAATTTTTAAATAAATAAACAAACCTGAATGTTTTAGATAATTTGTTGTAGCAATTCTGGAATCGTATATCCCCCAATGGTTGGTTTACTGTTTTTGTTGCTGCAGTTACTGCTGTTTATTTACTCACCCAGAGTAGTTCCCTATAGCTTTTATTCCCAGTAATGTGCAACCACTAATGTCTCTGATGGTTTTGTTTGTTTGGTTTTACTGTTAAGTCCATTTGGGCTGCTTCAATAGAATACCATAAACTAAGTTATTTACAAGCAACATATATTTATTTCTCATGGTTCTGGAGGCTAGGAGTTCCAAGATCAAGGTGCCAGCAGATCTGTGTCTGATGAGAGACTACTTCCTGTTTCAAAAGTCAACATTACTGTGTCCTCACAAAACAACAAGCAAAGGGAGCTCGCATGTATATAGCACGAATCCCCATCGTGAGGGCTCCACCCTCGTGATGTAAGCAACTCCTAAAGTCCCCATTTCCAAATGTATCACATCGGGGATTAGGTTTCAACACCTGAAGTCTTGAGGGACACAAATATTCAGTCTACATCAACCACATTTATTTCTACTCGTGGGCCAGCGTTGTACCTGTGCCAGCAGTCAGTATAGCTTAGTAGTCAGCCTCTGAGTTCCTTGAGTCAGTAAATCTTCTACCTTTAGAGGAGATTTTGTATGCATGTGTGTATTAGGGTTGCCTTCGTTGTACAGGCAGTGTATAATTCTGCATTATGCTTCACGTCCTATTTGTGCCATGCTTTGAGAACAGCTAGAGGTGAATAATTGCAGCCCTCTCTGGCCTTTCTTGGGCATACATGCAGTTTTCTCAATTACCAAGAATATGTCACAGCTTTTTAAAATCCCCCTTATACTACTTGTTCCCTAGGTATTACTTCTGAATTTTTGGCTGTGCTCCTTTGTGCAAACTGAATTGTAGCCTTAGGCAGCTCCTATGTTAAATAGCTGCAGCTGATTGTTTTCAATGACTGAAATTAAAGTATCTCCTCCAGAGCTGAAGTCTGAGTCAGGTCACATAGGCACAATGCCCTGGGAATGAAGCTTTTCCTAGGAACTTCCTGTTGAGTACTATAGTGACAATACACTGTTAATGGGACTTCCAATAAGTGCCAAACAGGTATGCCCTTTCTGATGGCTAAGAAAGAGGTTGTTTTTTGAGGCCAGGGTTTGGGAGTGGTCCTAAATTAAACATCATAAAACCCACAGTTCTAATTGAGTGTTAGTATTTATTATTGTATAAACAATTTTTCTGTTTGTTTTAAACTTTTTGTGCATTTCCAGAGCTCAGCATTTGTAAAATATATCTTGAATAAATACTGTGCTTTCAGATAGAAATAACTGAGTTTTAGTTTTGAATATATTTCCAGTCAAAATCCTAGCCATTTACTTTATTTCTGTCAAAATTGACAAAATGATTCTAGAATTTATTTCAAAGTAAATCTAAGTGCAACTTGACACATTTAGATAAAAAGATACATATGATTTTTTACAGCTATAACATTGTTTTTAAATTCTGTAAAATTAAGACTTTGTGATACTGGCCAGGAATTTTTTTCCAGGAATATTACCAACTTGATTGAAATCCATTTTCTTATTAAAATAATCAACATGTGGAGGCCGAGAAAATTAAGACCATTCCACCTTAAGTTCAGAGTTAGCAGAAGTACAGCCATCTCAGGCCCCTGTGAATAAGAGCTGAAATTTACCTTGCTTCAATTACAGGAAAAAACAGTTTACAGCTTAAGGCCCTAGAAAGCCCCATATTAGAATGAGAACAGAGCTCAAGCCAGTAGCAGAAAGCCCCAAATTAGAATGAGAACAGAGCTCAATGCCCTTGAAAGCCCCATATCAGAATGTAAACAGAACTTGAGGAATTCCTCCACCCCTTCTGGAGGTCCCCTAGACCAGCCCATAAAACTAAGCTGGAACCCACCTTGGGGTCCGAGTCCCTGCTCCTCTGTGTCGGGTATACTTGGACCCAAGCTTGAGCTTGTAAATAAACCCTCTTGTGTTTGCATCGGTGTCGGCTCCTTGGTGGTTTCTCAGATACATAATCTTGGGCACAACAAACATTAATCACTCATATTTCTAACAGATTTTTTCTACTTTCCAAAATGTTTTACAAACAATTCCTGAGATAGATATTATTAATTTTGAGTATTATTCATTCAAATAAATATATTTGAATTTGTTATGCAGCTTTTTCAAATACTTTATTATTTCTTAGTCATACCTTGATACAAAGATATCTTTGACTTTACTATATTTTATAAAAATGATATTTTGGAACTAAATCTGATAACTTCTGCACTTACTAGTTCTTTCAATGAATAAATATTGTTACATTCCAAATAATATACTGAATACTGGGGACTCAGGATTGAGAAAGATGAATAGGATCCCTATCCTCATGAAATTGTCTTATCCAAAAGAAGACACAAATTAAACAAACTAAATATTGAGAATATAGCACAGGGCCAATCAGAATTGCCAAAATCAACAGAATGCTGAATATATCACCTTGTTGCTTTTAGGATATAAGCAACAGCTTTTTAAAAACATCATCACACTTTCAATCTATCCTGAAGAAACCTCCCCCCTTGTAAGTAGGGCCAGCCCTAATCCAGAGGCAGCCCATCCAGGCGTCTTCCTGAAATTTTAGCAACTAAAAGCATTCTGTTTACAATAAGAAAACCATTTCCCCCCACACCCTGATTGGAATGTCCTGAATAGGTTCATGTTGACCCTCCCTGAAATCAACCTGGATGCCATGCGACTCCCGCGGTTCTTTTGTCTTTAGGCAGTTTCTTTCCTTTTGCCTTTTAAAAGATCCCTGTAATTGCTAATCGGGGCTCTTTTCCTCCTCGGAGGCGGAGAGCCCGTTTGCGCAAACGTTCAATAAACCCTCTTGCTAATTGCATCTGCCTGTCTGGGGTCTGGGTCTCTGGGGCGTCCACCGGGCCACGTTGGCACCCGTGAGCCAGGGTCCAACAATCCAACTAGTGCAAAGTGGGACTTAATATATCGTGAGAGATAACATTGGCCAGGGATAGAATTTGTCACTTTCAATTCCCTATCTTTTGTTGAACACTTAAGAGTTTAACTTCAGAATACTTCTTCAGAGATAATAATAATAATTTTGATGAAAATCCAAATAAAGACTCTAGTGAGCACTGTAATTAAAATAAGTAGTTTTATAGGCTTCCAGTTATGGAATGAGTAAGTCACAGGAATGAAAGGCACAATATAACGAATATAGTTAATGATACTATAATAGTGGTGTATGATGACAAATGGGAACTGCACTTGTGAGCATAGCATAACATATAAACTTGTCAAATCACTATGGTGTACACCTGAAATTAATGTAACAGTATGTGTCAACTATACTCATATTAAAAATGTCAATAATTAATTAAATAAGTAGCATTATAAATGACAATAGGGACAAAGAAAGTTATTGCATGGAAAAAATTGTAAATAGCCTTATATTTTTCTGAAACAGATGAAGATGAACATGGATAGCAATCACACACATAATGCATATGGACTCTGGGGTTGATAGTTAGACTGTCACAAGGCTAAGTGGTTTAAAATTATATACCCTTTCTTTTCATATCTATAAAATAATAGCTTCCAGAAATTTGGGTGTGTCATTGAACTTACATGATAAGACTTTAATGAGAAAAAGTAAATATTATTTTTTTTGAATTATAACACACTGAGATATTTCCAGAAAAAACACATATGCTATATATCTGTATCTATATCAGGAAATGTTATATTGATAGATAGATATAGATGTAGATATAGATATATAAAACACATGTACCTATAAATGTACATCTTGTTTATATACATATGTATGGAGGCCGAGAAAAATTAAGGCCATTCCACCTCAAGTTTAGCATTAGCACAAGTACAGCCATCTTAGGACCCTGTGAATAAGAGCTGAACTTTAGAGGAAAAACTGCAGAATGTCCTCGGCAGGGAATCCCATATCAGAAAGACAACAGAACCCAAGCCAGTGGCAGAAAGTCCCATATTAGAATGAGAACAGAGTTCAATGCCCTTGAAAGCCCATATCAGAATGTAAACAGAACTTGAGAAATTCCTCCACCCCTTCTGAAAATCCCCTAGACCAGCCCATAAAAAACCCAGTTTAACCCACTTTAGGGTCCAAGTCCCTGCTCCTCTGTGTCGGGTATACTGACCCAAGCTCGAGCTTCTTAATAAACCCTCGTGCGCTTGCATTGGTGTCAGCTCCTTGGTGTTTTCTCGGATATGTAATCTTGGGCACAACAATATGTTGTATGTGTACATATGCCTTTGAAACATATACAAACAAAGGTAATATGCACACATTTTATTCTGGGATATTTCTTCCTATCACCATCCTGATAGTTTATTGAGAATATTATTTTGTTAAAAATATTACTGATTCTTCTAGCAATTAGAAAATGATTATTTGAATGATCTATGCAGCATGAAACAGCATAAAACAAAGACTTTTAGACTTTGTTGTTAGAACAAAATGGGAGTTGGAACTAGATCCATGTTGCATAGCAATGACATAAATAACCTATTAAATAGATGAGTCTTAAGATGTGGAGAGAGTTCTCACATTTAATGTGTGAATACAGTAACTTCTCCTTCCTTTTTATTTTATATCTTAAGATTCCAAGAGTACTTTTTCACTCATCTAATGTGTTTATTGGAATAGCTTAATGTTTTTGTTTGTTAGGTTGTGTAATATTGGACATTTTCTTGCATGATACTAGATTTATCTTCTCAGACTATTTTTGAGGGATAAAAATACAGACAATATTTTTAGGAAAAAATGGGTAAAATATGTATATTTACTGAATATGATGAAGTGAATGCATCAGAATCTAACTTGGTAGAATATTCAGTTTGTAATCCATTTTAAATATCATGGCTTCTCTAGGATAGTAGTTAACATCCAGAATTTTGAAGCCAGACTAAATTAGACATTTATTAGCTATCTGATGCTGTCATTAGATGGATTTATGTCATTGCTTTGATAAAATTGGAGTAAAGAATTGCCTACTTTGTGAAGTACTTAATAATAATTAATTGAATTAATATATATAAAGCATTTACAGTGCTAGGCATATGGTAAATACTCAATACATGCTAGCTGATACTATCCTCAAGTAGCAAAAGGAAGAGGGCTCTTTTCTCTATTGGTTAGAACAAAACATATTTGAATTTAGGTTCTTATTTCATGAAAAGTTCTGAGGTGATATTTCTAATTTGTAGAAGAAAATTTTTTAAAAATGTACTTTCCATGCATTGATAAATAAAGGAATCAAAAGGAGACACAATTAATCATATTTCTAAATTGCTTTTTTAGATAAACTTCTGGCACAGTCCCAAACTCAGTGCAGTGTTACCACTTCCATTTGCTGTGAGGATAAACTTTCCCCATATCAAGTCACAGCTTTTAATGCAGCTTCACTGCCTTCAGCACTTTCTAGCTTCAATCAAAGATGAGTCAGAGGTGACTCTTAGGGTTTGAGAGCTCCAGTTTTTCTTTACACATTTTTCTGCTAAAAGAAATTTCTTCAGTTCTACCCATTTCCTTCTAGGCAACAGGCCTTGTTTACCTTAACCCTTGTTTAACATCCCAACTTAAACCTGGTTTCCAGGGGTGCCAGGTGGCTCAGTTGGTTAAGCATGTGCTTTAGGCTCAGGTCATGATCTTGGAGTCCTGGTGTTCAGTGGGGAATCTGCTTCTCTCCCTCTCCATCCTGCTCTGTTCTCACCCTCTCTCAAGTGGATGAATAAAATCTTAAACAAAACAGAACAAAACAAAACCTGGCTTCCATTTCTTAGAATTTCCTTGGAAAACTACATGTCCTATACAAGAGAGACCAGGTCCTTGCTCAGCAGGGAGTCTGTTTCTCTCTTCCTCTCTCTCCTGCTCTGCTCTCACTCTCTCTCAAGTAAATAAATAAAATCGTAAACAAAACAAAACAAAAACAAACTTGGCTTCCATTTCTTAGAATTTCTTACAAATTATATTCCTGTACAAGAGAAACCATAGTTCTTCCATTCCTACCTCCAAAACAATATTTGTAAAAATTTGGCAAAGATAGTCCCATACATTCATTTTATATAATTAGGTTATTTTTCTTTACAACTAGATACACTTTTACACTGTCAGTATGAGACATAAACTTTATTCCTTTTCATGTTGTTCATACATCCATGTTTCATAATGTACCTCCACTTTAGAGTTGCCTTGTCAGGTTTAGTAGGTAAATTTGCTGATTAAACAAATTACAAGTTATTAGTACTAAGAAACCAGAAAACATGATTTCAGAATAACATACACATCGTGCAGCATATTTTTGAACAAGATAACCATTGTAATATTTAAAAAATAGTGTCTTATGTCATAATTTTTTTTATTATGGAAGAAACATATTTTCTTTGAAATAAACAAAACATAAAAATATACTGTAGATATAAAAGAATTAAAATTCCCAGTGTGTGCAGTAAACTTTATACGTTAGTTCTAATATTATTTAACATACAAAATGTTTACAATATATTTAAATACTGTTTATCAGATATTATATATTTTAATTAATATGGCAACATGTTAATATGATATATATTAGTTTCTAACAAAATTTGTGTTCTATGATATCTAATGGAATAATATAGAATTGTTATGCAATGAGTAATACATACTCATTTTTCCATATTATAAAATATTCTCTGAGAAAGTTATTTAATTATACTTATATTCCATAGGTTACTTAACCATTCCTCTACTGTGAGATATTTAAATTTGCTTCTAATCTTACACTATTATTATAAGTGATGCTACAGTGCATATCCTCACCCAAAACTTATATACCACTTTGTATTTTGCATTAAAATTTTTTCTAAAAGTAGATATTTTTAACATTTTGATTAAATGGTGACATTATAATTTTGAAATAAGATCTATTTATTGGGCTCTGTGAAAATAATAGTGATTGTAGAGCATTTGGAAATTTTTGTGACATATAAATTGGTCCTGGACATAATTAGTTTCCTGTGAGCCTCTGGTCACAATATATTCATTAATTTATCAAAAAATAAACTTGTTTTACCTGTGTTTATGTTTAAAGACATCTTACTTAATATATATTGTTGATTCATGAACATTAAATTCACAGTCAACACACTATGTAGCTCATGTCTGAAAGAAGCTTATGTAACACATGGATTTTTCTCAGTAAAATACTCACAGCCTTTACACATTTAGAAATAATGCACAGCACTGCAGCACTATATTTTGGGAGTCATTTTGAACAGCAAAATCACCAGCAAAAAGCACAAAAATGTGACACTAAATATCCCGAAAGGAAGCTTTTTACACTATAAGAGCTGAAACAGAAATGTAGAACATCACTTCAGTCAGCCTTACCTGGGAACTTAAGTAGTGAGCAACTCAATTTTTTCACTACTCAGCACATGTCTGAATGAGCATGAAAGCATATGAGTATTGATTTTGGAGTTAAAAATAAATTTATACAAGTAAGCAAACAGGAAATATGGAATCTATGAATAATATGGATTTCTTGTAGATATCTATAATGAGACAGAAACAGAGATAGGATAACTTTATGTCTAAATGTAGCAGACCTACTGCATGACTAGAAAAAATATAACCTTACTTATAGCAGAAAAACATTCACATTTTCTTCCAAAGGCTGAAGCTAAAATAAATCCTGACTTTTATCATAAGATTACCTTTCTGATTCCATCAAACATGTAGATATACCAAAGTTTTTTCTCTTCACTCTTATTCCTACACACATGCCATGCACTAGGAAGTTGGCTATATCCCGCCCTTGGCTCTTGAGGTCAAACTGATTTATCATGTGGCCAAACTCAGTAAAACTTTACCTACGTGTTCAGTCTTCAGATTGAACCACATGTCTGGCCAATTCCAACCTAACCCCTTTCTCTGCATAACTTTAACATAATATTTGGTAAATGACTCACTCATGACTGGAACTGATGATCCAGAAGCAGCACAGGCGAAAAAACAATAACGAATTCCATTTTGTGCCACAGTCGGATTAGGATTTAGGCCATTAAATATATAGCAACCTGACCAATTTACTTCCAGAAAATTGGCATGAGGGTACATTTCTTCTAAGACTCTATGGGAGTGTTTTCCCATTGCATTTTCGCTAAAACTTTTTTTAACTTTATAATTTTATCATAAAACAGTTACTAAAATTCAAATTTTCTTCTAGTGAGGCTGAATTTATTATTTACATTAAAAATCCTTTTTTATGTAAATTATCATTTCTTGTTCCCTTATTTTTCTTTTGGGATATATCCTGATTTCCATTCACACATTGCTGATTGAGACTATTAAGTTTGGTTTGCTTCTTTATGCTACAACCCTGGATTTTACCTCTTCTAAATATTTTAGGAGTTGGAAATCATCTAATCTAGAAATCTAGACACAAACATGCACACAAACATGTTTTATTTATTTGTAAATAAAAACACTTGAATACAATTTTATTTGCTAATCTCTCTCCCTCCTTTCCCCCAATTCTGTCCTACGAAAGAGCTTTCAAATCAAGTGCTTACTATAGTATCAAGCAGAACAGCATCTTGCATTTACATAAAGTAGAAAAACTGCCTATGTGAAAATTAGGAAAAGTAGGGGAATTGAAGTATTATTTATTTTTTAACTGCTTTTACTATCTTCTGATTTTATGGTGATGTAAGTCTTTGTTCTTAGAACAATTCCTGACACCTCCCTTTCTGCCACATTGCTAGGAAAAAGTTTTACCATTTGAAGATTCAACTCCACCCAAGGCTCTAAACTGATATTAAGCCTTTGTGGTTGTATACTTAAGCATCTTCCTTAGATACGGTCTCCAAAATTGAATTGCTCTTCAATGACCGAGTGCTTACTGACCCATGATTTTGGCATTCCCTCAGTAGACCAGGACTCCTCTTTTCCAGAAACCCCACCATAACATCACTTTCTATTTTCTTGTATAGAGTCCTATTGGCACTTAAAGCTGACCTCATTTTGCTGTCTATTCCTTGCCTTATCCATGAAAGTCATCCCAATCTTCAAAACACTATTTTCTAATAACTTCAGCCCAAACTGAGCTCTTTTTCATTGAAATTATTTCATGCATTTTCTTACATTAATCATACAGATATTTTATTTTTTAAGATTAAAAAAAAAGTGTCATTTATTTATTTATTTTAGAGAGAGAGCACACAAGCCAAGGAGAGGGACAAGCAGACTCTCTGCTGAGCTTGAGCCCCACACAGGGCTTGATCTCAACAGACTGACAACATGACCTGAGGCAAAATCAAGAGTTGGCTGCTTAACTGACTGAGCCACCCAGGTGCCCCAATCAGATATTTTATTTCATTTTATTAAAGATTTATTTATTTATTCATGCGACACACAGAGGGGCAGAGACACATGCAGAGGGAGAAGCAGGATCCCCATGGGGAGGCCAATGCATGATTTGATCTAGAATCCCAGGATTGTGACCTGAGCCAAAGGCAGACACAACCACTGAGCCACCCACACATCCCCCCGAACAGATATTTTAAACATTTATATATTTAAAATGCTCTATCAGACTACACAACTTACTACTTTATTAGTAAACAATGACCATATGTATTGCTATTTCATTTGCTGTTAATTTCTCTAATATTATCTTAGGAATAATTCTAATTCTGATTTATTCATTTATTACTGTGTGGTTAAATATATTAAATATTATTATAGATATAGATGCCAAGAGATCATTCTTGTTTACATTTCTGCACATTTATGTACAAATACATGAGTGGGTACTTTGCTCTGTATTATTATCTTTTCAAAAGTGTTTTATAATGATCATCCATGATAGAAACAGTTTCTCACTTTGGAGCAGATTTGCTTAACATACAGGAAAATAAGATATTTCCTTCTATGGCAATTTAGTCATGTTTGCTAGCAGCCCTAATATAAGAGCAGGGTTTCCTAACCTCAAGGTTTTTTTTTTTTTTTTTTTTTTTTTTTTTTTTTTTTTTTCCTATAACACACGGTACTGAATGTGTAGGTTGTCTGGCACTCACCACATAACACCAAAGGTTGGTGTTCAAGGAACCAGTACAATAATGTTACTCTGGCTAGAGTTTTCTATTAGTAATAAACTGTCCTTTGACTCTAACCCAAGAGTCTTGTATCTTCTTCCAATTTCTATGAAACTGAAAAATAACTCTTTTTGTTTGCAAGTATGGTAAAATCTCAGGTGCTTCACAGTTCCCCAAGACAGGTTGTATACAGGACTGCCAGGTATTTAAAATAATGATGTTCTATATTCATATATTATTTCTGTATATATAATTTTATTTTATCTTTACAACACTTCTGAAATGTAAAACTAGCACTAATAATCTTTATGTAGAGGTATTTAATTTCTTTATTTATAAAATGATATAATTCCTACATCATGAGACCTGTATGTGTATTAAAAATAGTTGATGAATATAAAGTGCTTGGTAGAGTACCTGCACCAGGAATGATTCTCTGTGTGTCGCTGAAATCTCACTATTGTTTCCAATTTTTCTGAGATACAAAGATTATCCAAGTTTTTTATTGAAATATCTCTCTTTGATCAAATTTTATGTTGCATCCTCTTATTTTTCAAACCACTTATTTATATTATCAAGTATTAGTTGTAACCTAGTAAAATGCTTTCATATGTAGCTTTCTTTAATCTCTAAGTATATAATAAATGTTTTGTACAGAGTAGAGTCTAAATCACATGCATCCTATTTTTCTACCAGGATAGCTAATTGAATCCAGTCCACATTGAAGATTAACATCTGATAAGATTACTGTAAATGCTCAGTTTATTCTAAAACCTAGACATAGTGAACCAATGAATAAATAATTTTGGACATACTTATTTTAAGATATTTCAAAGCTTAATTTTTGTAACTGTTTCGTGTTGTATCTTTTCATCATTTTAGGGAAAAGTAGATACTTATTTCTACAAATATACAAAGAATGTTACCTGAAATTAGGAAAACTTCCCCAAAATAATTGTTCTTGTGATACATATGGTATGAAAGATGTCCACAAATCTAGGCATCTTTCCAACAGTGCATAATTGAATTTCCCAAATGTGTGGTATCATAGAACAGTAAGTTAGTAATTATGAGAACAAGAGCATTCTTTTTATTATAATGTTAATATTATCAGTAGTTGTTACAACTAGGAAGTGATATTCCTGGAAACCTCACAAAATTTTATCCCATTAGATTTATGCTTCCATTTACCTGTCTGAATCCTAGAGTTTTATTTAAGGTATTTGTGTTTGCAACTGACCAAATATTCAAAGTAATTTTATAGCTCAATAACACTTTAATAATTATAAAATATGTAGATGCAGGTAGTTTAGATTTAGATATCCTGTATTTTGGAATTTTCTAGAACTAAGACGAATAATTTTAAACAAAATAGATACCTACTAATTGTGTTGTCATTGTGCTGAAAAAAGTAGAATATAAGTACACTAGGGTAAAATACACAGAATGGAAATATGTTCCAATTGCTAAGTGAAACTTGTGAAACTAGTCTATCAAAAATAGGTAGTTGAGGAAGATGTGACACAGACCTTAATGATTTAAGACATTACTTGTAGATTAGCCTTGAAACTAAGTTGACGTCAAAATTACCTTGTTTCAGAAGAACATCAACTAGTTTTGATCCTCCTTTACTTTGAAATGGTGGAAGCTATCTAAATCAGAATAGTTTGTAAGTAAGTGATTAATTTGCAAATCAAATAACAATTTGATAGAAATTTCCCAACTTTTTTCAAAAATTACAAAATAACAATTTATATACTTAATTTAGCATCATACACTGTATAAACAAACTAGTGCTAAAACGATAAATTAGCATTCTGTGATGGTAAATGGGCACCCTGTCATAGAACAAATTATTAGTACCTATAAAACTTATAATAGAAATCTTCATTTTTTAAATCTGTTTGATTCCATTTTTCATAATTTGTGTCATAGTAATTCTTGAAAAGAAAAAGAAAAATAAGAGGTAATTTTAATCCATATAAGACTGAAATTGAGTTAATTGACATGGAATTACTACTTTTGAATGAATATCTGTAATTAGTTTGGGGGATAATTATCGTGCAAAAATGTGGCACCATTTAACTTATAGTTCCTTTTTGTCATTACCAGACAATGAGTATTCCATAATATCATCTTTCTTATATAACAAAGAAAATGTGCATTTTTAGAGAAAACAAATCACAATTAATTGTAAAATGTGCAACAGATGGTAGAACTTATAATCATTCTATCAGACTAATAGTATACTGTCTGCATTTTGGAATTTGTTTTTCCCAAAAGATGATGCTGGGTTGAAGCCATATTGACAGCTGGTACATTGCTAATGTAGTTAGTTTGATATACCTCATCTATTAAATCTTGTACATTTTCCAAAATAACAGATGACAAGTGCAATTGACCACCTGGGGAAAGGCAATTTCAATAGAAAGAGAAAATTGATCTTCTCTTTGGTGATTGTAGAGTTGCTTACTGCTTTTCCTATTTTGGGTGACATTATTAACCACCAGCATATTATTTGCTTTGAAAAAGTACACATTTTGGAACACAGATCATGATTAAGAGTAATCTATGGACAGCTAACAGATGCTTTACCTATCATAATTTCTAAAAATGTAAACATGTTTTGTGGGATATCAGTTCAAATGAGCATTTACAATATATGTTTTACAGATGCTACACTGAAATATCAATTAGATAATGAATTTCTTTAATATAAGCAACTAAACATATCTCACAGATAGTTGTATGGTATATAATCATTTTTAATTATTGCAGAAAGTGAATCTATTCTTTGCAGTAAAACATATAATGTCTTATGCTTTCAGTTTGCATATAATTTATTACGAAGTTTCTTTGGCTTCAGTTAGAATAGACAATAGAAAAAAAAGAGAAAAAAAAAGAATAGACAACAGATAATTAAGACAAAAAATAATGGATTCTAATGGCATGAAAAGTACATGCCATTAAACTACCATTTTAACTTGGTTATATCACTGAGGCCTGCATAGGTACGTAAATAGGAACTCCTTATCTGTTATAAGAATTCACAGCTATTCATAAGAATCTTATGTATTTGAGAATTGGTAAAAAGTCAGATGTAGTATAATATTATTAGGTAATAAAACAGTTCTGTTTCTAACACTGTAATATTATTCCTTCTTAAAATTTTCAAAATAGATAGCATTCATTTTAGTCTTAAATAAATTGCAAAATTAAAAAAATACACATTCTAACAACAGAAGACTTTAATCAATAATGCAATATTTTCATTCATATCAGATATATGCCCAAGCTAACTGAATTAAAATATGTGAAATAAAAGATTTGGAGAGGGGTAAAATTCTTTGTTTAGCTGAACAATAACATTGTTATAGAAATACTTAAATATGAAACTAGTATCATACATCTGTTTTGTGACTTAATATAACTGAACAAGAGCATCGTTTTATGTTGGTTAACACTTACCAGAATTTTAATGCTTACATCATGTGAAATATAAATGGAAATGGCAATAAAAATTCTGTAATCCAAAAAACCATTTTATTCATACAAAACTATATTTATTTCTCTAGGCTTTCAATCAAGTAGATATAATCAAAATGGGAATATAATTCTGGATATATTACATAACCTCCAAATACTTCAATTAAGTCTTTAAAATTCGATTTTTCAATGTTTAAAATTCTGTTTAAATACAATAGTTTATGGTAATATTTTACTTTATGATAGTATTTTAATTCTAATATTGATTTTAAGAAGATTAATACTATTCAAGTTGAAGTATGCAATTATTTTCTCATGTCTACATAAAATTAATGTTAGCTAAAATGATAACATAATCTCCATTGCATACATAGCATATATTTTGGTATATAACTAAATTAATTTATATTAAATTTGCAATTATTTACTGTAAATCATAATATAGTGTATAAGAACCTGTGATTTTCAAAAATGGTAAAATTAAAATAATTTCAATATGTAAACAATAAATAGTAAATGATACATAAATAGAAAAAGTACATGAAGCTGAATCTTAGAGTAGTTGCAGTTATGCAAACAAATGTTCATGAAATCCCATAAACTTACTATTCTCTATAGACCTCTATAGAAATGAGAAAGCAGGACTTTGAAATGAAATAATATCATTCCAAGTAGCAGATGAGTTATCATTGTTATTAATAGAAGGCTATCTTTTCATTTAGAGTTTAAATTGTCATTTTAAAAATATACGTAAACTTAAGGTTCTTCTGTCATGGAGGGATAAGCCTAATGAAGCCTATGTTGCTCACTAATTATAACTAAAAATTTTATACAACAGGCAAAATGTAACTATTTAAAATTCCGAAAATAAACAAAACAATTTAATAGTAGAAGGGAGTCAAACCTTGGAGAAATGACCTACAAGACATGTTTCCCATCTTCTCCTTCTCTTTTCTGGGGGATTTGCCCTGAAGGTAATACTAATCTCAGAGCTGTGGGAAGGAGCAGATGGCTGAAATGGTTAGAAATCCATTTTTCTGGCCAGAGGAACCAGGAAGTAAGTACCAAAAGATCAGGTTGGAATTGGGAAGGGTGGAGATCACAGAGAGGCAAGAGTGTTGTGTAGGACCCAAAGCTCAGTGAAGCATCGATTAAAAGGCAAGTATTCCAATTAAAAATGGGCAAAGGACTTGAATACATATTTCTCCAAAGAGGACATGCAAGTGGCCAATAAACACATGAAAAGTTATTCAATATCATTAGTTTCTAGGGAAATGTAAATAAAAGTAAAAGAGGTGACACTTCATATGTACCATGATGGCTGTCACAAAAAAATATAGACAATAACAGGTTCTGACAAGACTATGGATAAATTGGAACCCCACATTGCTGGTGGGAATACAAAATGGTGTATCCTCTTTGGGAAACAGTTTAGCAATTTCTCAAAAAGTTAAACATGACCTTATCATATGATCTATTAGTTTCCTTCCTAAGTATGTAATCAAGAGAATAGAAAGTATATGTCCTGATGAGAATCTTGTACACAAATTTTCACAGAAAAATTATGCATACTGGCCACAACATGGAAGAAACCTAAATGTCCATCAACAGATGGATGGATAAACTGAGAACAGAATCACCATAAAATGGATTTTTTTTTAAGTTATGAGAAGGGATGGAGTACTGATACATGCTGTGGTATTGGTGATCTTGAAAACATTATGCCAAAATAGATAAGGCAGGAACAAAATTTTACAGATTTTAGGATCCCATTTATATGAAATATCCAAAAAGGCATATCCATAGAGACAGGAAGTAGCTGGGTTTTCCCAGGGAGTGGACAACGGGAGTGACTGATCTTAGGCATGTAGTTTCATTTTGAGGTGATGAAATATCCTGGAATTAGAAAGTGGTGGTTGTTTTCCAAATTTGCAAATAAACCAAAAAAAAAAAAAATGAATTGTATACTTTTTAAAAAAATTTACATGTGAATTATTCCTCAGTAAAAATATAGATGGTATAAATATAGCAATGAAAGATGAACATTAGATTAAATAAACAAGTCCAAACTATGAACAGTGTACAAGAAACCTATATTAAATATAAGGAATACTTAAATTGAACATAAAAATTGGAAAAAGCTAACCATACAAACAATAATCAGAATATAATTGAGTAGTCATAGTAATATCAGAGCAAGTGGACTTTAGAAAAATAAATATTCTTAGCAATTAAGAAGAATATTACATAAACATAGAGTAAATTCATGAAAAATGATTAAATCTTATATGCATATGTACATAAATAGTGTTTACTATTAACTCATATTTATTTGTACTTTAAGAATGTTAGTTCTGCCATAGGGTTTGGTATGGTAGTATTGGAAAAAATATGGATATTGATGGTAGATTTTGGGAAATATCCTATTTATTTATTTATTTATTGGGAAATGTCCAATTTATAGACAAGAGGCATGATTGAAAATCCATGAGATAAACATCAAGTACATGCCATATTCTGATGTTTATTCTTGAAATCCAAGCATAGAAAGAAGTAAATGGATGCTATGTTCCAGTCTGCCTCTTGAATACCATGAACTGAAATATTTACTGACAAATCCCAAATAAAATCTACCATTGAATTATCCTACCTGCCTGGTTTATACCTGGAAAAAGTGTGCAACTACATTAAGAATATAGTAAAGAGTAGCAAGACAAGTGGCTTTTTTGAGTCTTCAAAAAGCAGAGGATTATGTCATCCACCAGATGAAAAAAGAATAGTCCCAAGCAAGCAGAACAGAAGAAGTAATCACAGAAAATACTAAAATACAATGTCATACAGTGAATTTCAGTCCCATACTGATATAAATCAGACTTATAAATCAGTTTGTCAGACCTGTGTATATATATTTGTATGTGTGTATGGGGGGGGCAGAGAGGGGTTGTGTACCCACGTGCAACATGCTTTCTTTGACAGGTATGTACATCAAGAGAGGTTGGTGGTAAAATGGAAAGTGAAACCAGATGAAAAACGAATTCAGGAGATCCTGAAAAGTTGCATATAATAAATACAAGTACCATCACTGAGCCCTTGCACAATAAAGACAACGCTAGGGATCCCTGGGTGGCGCAGCGGTTTGGCGCCTGCCTTTGGCCCAGGGCGCGATCCTGGAGACCCGGGATCGAATCCCATATCGGGCTCCTGGTGCATGGAGCCTGCTTCTCCCTCTGCCTGTGTCTCTGCCTCTCTCTCTCTCTCTGTGACTATCATAAATAAATAAATTGAAAAAAAAAATTTAAAAAAAAAAAAATAAAGACAACGCTAGAATGTGACATTATTATTGAGACAAATGCCATGGGGTCATGTCTTTGTTGTTTCTGGTCATCTGATCAGGCATGTTCTTATAAGTTGATTCTGAAAGTTTTATATACACAATTATACTCTTTAAATATAAAAATCCACCTCTCCAAGATCATTCTAGAATTACAGTTTAAGATTGTATTTGCCTGAGTGTAACTTCTCCCAATATGCTACCTGAGCAAATTTCTAGCAGTTCTAAAAATGAGTTAATCTTAAGAACTAAGGCATCACATTCAAATGTAGTTATTTAAATTAGGACTTGTTAGAAAGAACTATTTATTTGAATACTGTTAACTCCAGAAAGCCCTTAGTTTCAATACAATCACTACTAAAACTACCTGCACCTGGCTGACCAGAAGATTAATTCTGGTTGAAACATTTTGTGCCACACAGATCATTTTTCACATGTCTGTGTTTTTGAACTCTTTCTCTTCCCAATTCCTCTTCTGTGTTAATTTGCCTCAGAAATTTCAGCTGTTTCAAGCTTCTTTACTCTGCTTCCTCAACTTGGCAAAATGGGTGCCCCTGACCAAAAAGTATCTGCATCAAGAAGCCATACTGGCGGTGGGGCTCATCTTGTCACTTTTTCTTCTCCCAGAGGTAAAAGTCCTGCATTGCTTGATATACAATGTCCAAAAATACATGCTTTATATATTTCATTTAGTATTATATTTGCTTATTGGAATTAGTCCTGTAATAGATAGTTCCTCATGGTCAGAGAAAAGACACTCCTGGTCACTATTTTCCAGAGCGGAAAAAAAAAAAAAAAAAAAAGGTACCTACTAGGTAATTCCAAAATACATCTGAGCCTGGAGTTAATTTGTATCCTATGGAAATCCTTGCCTGTTGGCTATGCAGCCTCTCCCTAGCAATTTTATCAAAATAATGTCATAACACTATTTTACATGATATTTGTTCTTGGACTCCACTTATCACATTTTTCCCAGGGCTTTACTACATTTTGTGTCTAATATGTACCAAAATTTTACTTATGTTATCATCTCTAACATTTACTATTATGCAGAGTTAAAAAGTGTCACATTTTATTGATTATATACATTAATTAGGGACATTGATTATGTCTATTTTCACATATTAGCAACTCTGAAACCATGCATTAGCTCAAAAATCAGTTGCATTTTATATTGCTCTTGCCCGGGTGGTTGTCTTGTCAAAGCTATCATTGCCTGGCATGTAAGAACTTAGTTGTTACCCTATAGTTGGATAACCATAACTCCTCAGTACGTCCTCCTCAAATCATTAAGAGTTCATATGCATGAGGACTAAAAGTACGGTTATTATGTCAAAATCTGTTAATATCTACTACATTTCATAGATATCCACCATTCTGAGATGCAAAATATTCAGAAATATCCAACTCAGAAGATAAAAATTGTTTGAAAACTTTATCCGGTATGTCATTTATATTTTTCTCTTTATATAGGTACAAGAGTGCTGTACATCTTTAAATCTATTACTAAATAAACTTAAACTAACTTCCTATGAGTAGGAAATATTGTAGTGATAATATATTTTAATTATTTTATATAATTTTTTTATTAAGTAGTACCAAAATTATATTCAATTGTACTTGAAATAGTTTAAATATACTATATCTGTGTGTTTACATATGAGGAAACATAGGATCAAACTGGGTTTTTATTTAGCATAGTTCTCTCTTCAGCCTCTGGTGATGGTGTTCTCACGAAGTGAACTTCTTCTTTTTTTTTTTTTAATTTTTATTTATTTATTTATGACAGTCACACAGAATGAGAGAGAGGGAGAGAGAGAGGCAGAGACACAGGCAGAGGGAGAAGCAGGCTCCATGCTGGGAGCCTGACGTGGGATTCGATCCCGGGTCTCCAGGATCGCGCCCTGGGCCAAAGGCAGGCGCCAAACCGCTGCGCCACCCAGGGATCCCCCGACGAAGTGAACTTCTAAAAAGACACCCCAGCAGACAGGAATTTAAAAAGCCTGTAAATATAGTTTTAAGAAAACAATAAATTTTTAAAAATTAAAGCTGGGTACAAAATATTTTTATAATACAGTGAAAATCTGAGAAATTAAATATTTTTGGAAGTTAGCAAATTAGAGCCACAAATAGTACCTATATGAAATCAAATATTAAAATTATTGATGTGGGCAGCCCTGGTGGCTCAGCAGTTTAGCGCCACCTTCAGCCTGGGGTGTGATCCTGGAGACCTGGGGTTGAGTCCCATGTCAGGTTCCCTGCATAGAACCTGCTTCTCCCTCTGCCTGTGTCTCTGCTGATCCCTCTCTCTCTCTCTCTGTCTCTCATAAATAAATAAATAAATAAATAAATAAATAAATAAATAATCTAAAAAATAAAAATAAAATAAAATAATTATTGATGTACAAATGTTAAGTATTAACATGTATAATGTTAATATGTGTATATGATAACATGGTGTATAATGTGTAAGTATTTCCCAATTACACATAAATCTAAATTCTGCACTTCTTAAAATATTAGCTCAAGACTCATCTCTCTTTTGAAAACTTTTAGACATAAATCAACATCTTTCCCATATTTTCTCTTCCTTTGACCAATTTCACACACTGGGTTGAATGTTTCCCTGAAATGATGTCTTTGAAGTTGTTTAACGGGTGCCTCCAGGTCTTTATTTTCTTCATAGTACCTGCTTGTCCTTTAGATAAATAAGATAAGGAGAATAAAACCAAGTATGCCCACTTTAGGCATTACTCTTTCCATCTTTGCCAACAATCTATTTAACATTGGTTCGTGAATTTCACAAGCCTATAGCATAATTGACAATGTCTTTAATGTGGCCAATAAAGAAATAACATACTCCAAACCAATGTTAAATTAATGATACTATTGGTCCTGGCAAGGGGAAATGTAAGGGATAAGTTAAAATTTATTTGAAGTGTGCCTTTGTAGGAATTTTTGTAGGAATTTGTACTCATAAGAGCTGGCTTAGCCTATTAAAAGCTGAAATCCCACTGCCAGCACAAAAGTAAAAGTTCTCTGTTGGAAAAACACACTGCTAGTGCACAAGGGTACTGGTGTTGTTGGTCAAGATGATCTTGAGGCCACTTCCTGGCTTTCACCACTGCCTGTAAAAGTCATTTTTATGGATGCAGGAGCTAACTGTCCCACCATCTTGGAGAGCTATTTTAGATCAGCAAAGTTTAGCTTTGCTCAGACTAACCAGAGTCCTCACAGACTCTTGGTATTTGTAGTCTACATGTCTCTTTGCCATAGTAGTTTCTTCATATGTTTTTCTTGATAAGCCCCTGGAGGGTTACCCCTCAGCAACTGAGCTACTGAATTCTTATGGGCAAGAACAGGTGAAATGTTGACATCCTCACACAATTTACTTCATTGTTGTGATGAATCTTAACTTCTAAAATATTTTTTTTTCTCTGTCATTTTTTGGCATCATTTTTAAGTGGAGTATATAGAGTTTGTGTCTATGAATCCAAGGACTTCTTAATATGAAAACAAATTCTGTGAAATTTCACACTCACACAGAAACACTTGGAGAATAGTTGAGTTACAGTTACACTGTGTCCAATGTGCTAATAGATAGCATATACACAAGTAGAAGGTACAGTAAAACCTGGCATATGCTTTCAGAAAAACTTTTAGAGAAGAGAAGTTATTCTCAAACAGATTCTCTTGTCTTTTATCATGATGCATCTAAGCCAAGGAATGAGTCATTTCTCTTTCTAATTCTGTTTGTCTTTTTGATTGTTTTTGCATTTTGGTGTGTCATCCACATTTTTCTTGTCACTTTTGGATTTCAGAGAAGTGTATCCAATATTATATCTATGAATATTTAAGTTTTTTACATGCTTTCCGAAGGTATTATATTTTTATGATCCTATTTTTTTTACAGTATAGGTCTATGCAAATGAAGAATCTTCCAGGTATCTTTTCCTCTAACTAAATGTTTTCCACAGTGCTTTCCAAGTGTATTCCATTTTAAAAGTTGGCTACAATCATCAATCTAATCACCAGATAGAATTATAGATTATAGTGTGCTTTTATGAAAAATGATAATTTCCTATGTGGGCATTTGAAAGAAACCTCTCTCTGTATCATAAGAACTTTATTTCAGATTTCTTCTCTGTCTCCTTTTATCACATGCATCTGGAATAAGTCTACCTACCAACTTCTTTGGTAGGGTTTCACTCTTCCAAGTGTTTAATTATCACTTGCAACCAAATAAAAAAAATATACATGGTTAATTCATAAAATAATAACCAATAGTAGGATCTAACAAATTATATTTGCTTTGCAATTTTTACATGTTTTCATTTTGATCCTTTTGAGTTTGAGATGTTCAAAATTCTTTAAGATAAATGTAAAACCATGGGAAATCATTCAGTTTAACAAGGAGATTAAGAGCTCTCCAACTGCTTCACTTTCTGCATATATAATTTTTATTTCATTTCATTAACAGTATTCTCATAATTCATGAAAGTTGCAAAAACCACTGTCTAAAACAACTGAGTTTTATTATACAGCTGCTAGTTTTCACCATCTTCAGTTTTCAAATTATAAAATAAAAAATACATGTTTGAGTATTAAATGCTTAATATAATCTTGCTGAACTTGCATGAACCAAATTTTATTGATGCCAATAGAATTATATTCTAGCATATGTGATGATGATGCTACCACAAATCAAAAAGTGATGTTGAAATCGAACAATTTAGATTACATTTAATGTAAGTCACTAGGTTTGATTAATGGCATTTAAAATAAAAAGTTGAACTATATATGCCCATTTGACATCATTTCTCATATTAGAATAGCTTTTTCTAAGTATTCTCCTGACACCTCCTTATAGTCATTTTAGACACAATATACATCAATATTCATTCTATAAGCTAGATTCACCTATAGATAGCTAGTCTATATAAGACTTTATTGTTTGCAACATATTACCATAGATTCAGTAATGCTGATTTCATTTGTTTTATTTTACTGTTGTGCTTTCCCACATAGGTCATTTTTTCTCTTTTGACAATTTAACAAAATCATTAGCCAAAAACCTATCATTTGAAAAAAATGACAAAATACACCCTAGCATAGAAAATAGTATATTGCTTTCCACAATATTACTTTATTTTACTGTATTCATCTGTTTTAAGTTTTGAATTCATTTTTCAGAGTAACTAAATATATGAATAAGTTTCCAAACCCTTCTGAAGCATTTGTCAATAATATTTTGTGCCTGTTGCCAAATTAGAAAAACCACTAAAGTATACTTGGGCAAGCCAGGAAATTAATAATAAATGGAAAACTAAGGTCCACAGCTATTATCTGTCATTTCAAAATATTTTATTTAATATACTTTAAAGGTTTGAGTCAAACCATTTTTTTAATGAAAAAATGATTGGAGACATTAATTATATTAATGAGCTTAATGTGCATCTAGTAAGTGGACCACTTGTCCTCTAAAGGACTAGAAATGCTGCACTCATAGTTTATTACAGATTTTTTTTTTTTTTTTTTTTTTAGTTCTCCACTTACAGGCTTATATAGAAAGAATAGTACCTTCCATTATTTACTGATGGGCAAATCAGGGAAATTCAAGTTTAACTATTCTCCCTACGATTGATGTGAGAGCCATTGGCATACACTGTGTTAGAAGAATACTTTTAAATTGCATGCCTGTGTGACAGCTTTTAGTGATACAGTTTATCTTAATTTTGCATATTATATATCTTCTTGTGAAAATTATAAAAAAAAGAGCTTTTTTAAAAGCAGCATTTTCTAATGCAAAACTGCACAGATTGTATTCCACTTTTCACACTGGCTGGGTGATTACAGAAATGTTTTATTTATCTGATTTATTTGCTGTCCATATAAAGAGACAGGTGACAAACTATCAGTCCTGAGAATACCTAGCATTTCAGTCACGCATTGCATTTTGGTCAGACATGTTATGAGCTACACATGGTAGAGATAGAGACAGAGACAGAGACAGAGATAGATCCTTGCTGTACGTACCCAAGATAACTTTAGTGCAGACTATGTCTGAGCAGTTTAACAACCTGCACTTCATTTCTAAAAGAGCTTATGTTCAAAATTCTCTTTCCTATTTGACTGGCCTCCTATTATTTAATCCATCTGCCTCAACAGGCCCCCATTTTTAACAAGGAAATTCAGCCTTTTTTTATTTTCACCTGAGTCACTGGAACAACCTATATCCCTAAAGAAAAGGACTCTTCTTGTACAAGGTGTGGTTTGAGATCATTGAGTATTACTTAAAAGAACAAAACAAGCTGTCAAACTTATGAAATCAAAAATAGATGATTTTAATAAGGTTTTTTTTTAAGGTGATCATAACCTAGTGAAAGGTTTCAAAATGTTTTTAACTGAAATGTGAACCAAATTCATAATAGTTTTTCTATCTATTACAAAATGGCTCTCAGGCTAACTTGATAAGTAATACCAACTGACTCTTAAGTTCCAACAAAAACAAGTATTTAGTATCCCAGGCATTTTAAAGCAGAAATCAATTATTTGAGGTTATTTGGATGAGAAAAAAAAAGATAGAAATGTCAGAAGTGATTCAACCTTCTAACTTGTTCCAAAGTAATAAACAAAGTAGGACAGTCTCAAGATCTGGTGGTTATCTCTGAGGAATGTACCTGGTAATCTACTGAGGTGATTTTAATGTATCCACTTAATATATAACTTCTCTGTATTCTTCATTTTCTGATGCTTGATATGTTCTTAGAAAAAACGTTCATGGGGATTTAGACTGAGCCTATGAGTATCATCTAAGCAAACAATGCATTCACCTCAGTAGCACCACCCTCCTATAGAGTCTTAATTATCTTATAATTCCCTAGAAACATATAAAGTCAGTTGCTGGGGATCAGAAGCTTTTGAGATCTTAACTTTTACTTCTACTCTAAGACTTTTACATTCAAAGCCTTTAAATACAATATGATGTCCTACTAATACAATATGATGTCCAATATGTAAATGCCTAAATACAATATGATGTCCAATATGATGTGCATTTGCCTATATGATGTCCCAGTATGGATCTTGGAACAGAAAGAGGACATTTGTGAAAGTTTTAGAAAGAATGAAGTCTGGAGTTCAGTCAATATTATTGTAATAATATTAAATGCCTTTGTTTTGATGAATATGCCATTGTTACATGTTAACATTAGAGTAGACTGGGTGAAAGGTATATGAGAACTCTCTATAATATCTTTGCAACTTTTCTGTAAATCTAAATTATGCCAAAATGAGTTTAAAAATTATTGAAGTTCTTAACATTTTGTTGGCTTATTTGAAGCTAAGACTGAGGCATAGGAGCAGAGGTCAACCTGTTGGCTTAACTACTCTGTCTCAAGAAAACAAATAAATAATTAAAATATTTGGGGGTTAGATAATGAGGACTAATTTGCCTTTTCATTTTTTAAAAGAATTGATTATGTTAACTTTGCATTTGCCTATATGATTTTTCTTTTAAAACAAGTTATTCTTGCATTTTTAAAATGGTAGAAAATAGCTTAAAAATGTAAAGCAATAAACCTTCATTCAACCATTATTCTTTAGTCTCTTCTACCAAAGACTACGACTTTTAAGTTTTTCTGATTTTGGTTACTTCTATGTTTCAGCAATATATATGTTTTTAGCCTTGATCTTTATTTAATTCTTTAGATGCATAATTTTACTGGACTTTAAAAAATTACAACCAATCTCCTTCTTTCCTTTTCTTAATAAAATTATAGCAATGCCCTTGCATTCTCTGCTAGACACTTCTGTAATGTGTCATTCCTCCAAAGAGTGTATCCTTCTAATCACCACTAAGTGACGTGAAATATCAGCATTCCTATCAATACTTTTTCCACTTTTCATTTTTTCTCAGTCAACTAAGACTGTATTTTCCATTTTCCATGTTAAGGTGTATGTTCTCTTCTGTAGCCATCGTGGCATTGCTAGTGTTCTATGTTTATTCTAAAATATAATATCCAATATGATTTGTTCTATAAATATTATTAAATGCAGGATCGTGTACTAGGATCTGTTAATCTTTACAAGACTCTCAGGTAAATGACCCTGAATATACCTAGTGTGAAGTTCCACTGGATCTCTAATCTGCATTATAAACTTTCATAGGAGGTTATCATGGTTTTTATTATTTTTATTTTTTGATTTTGTTTTTCTTGTCATTTTTCTTTGCCTTTTTTTCTCCTGGATATTCATAATGTTTTTCTTTGTGTCTGTGTCTACTTATTCTGTCATATGTCCTACTGTGCCTAAGATTCTGCTTGTGCACTTTGGTCACCTGAATCTTATTTCTCCAAATCTCCTTTATTCATGAGTTCTAAATTCTGTGGACAATCTGAAATTATTGTTCTCTGGACCTGCTGCACTGCTTCGACCCAAAGACTCCTCTTCTGTACTCTAGTCTGACTCCATTTGTTTATTTTTAAAAAGTTTTTAAGGAAAAAGATGAAATCTCGTCTCTACTTATAGGACACTGCATGACATGAACTTCCACATAGAAATAAGAAACCCACTGAGAGGAGAAGTTTCATACACTATGTACAGTTTGGAATTGTTCAAGTATAGTTTCCTTGTAAAAAGTGCTACGATAACAAAACACATTTAAAAAGAGTTCTTAGTAGAGAAACAATAAGGCAAACTTATACCAGACTTGGTATACAACAAACAGGTTTATTCCTCAGCTACACAATCTAAAAGTTAAAGGTCTCAAGAGTACCATCCTGAACTTGGAATGTATAGCCTTCAGAGACTGTTTTCTGGCACAACATTTGGATCTTCCTCTTCCTCTTCCTTGATTCCTTCCCAATCAAATTTGGTGACGCTTTGTACATAGACTCATTTTCGTGGTTTTGTAGAGCTTCAGTTTTGTCCAGACCTCCACATTCTTCCATCATTATGCTAAATTTCTCAATTTTACCTAGTCTTTCAACTGCCTAAATGATGTTTGAAGCGGCATCCAGAATACCCAGAATACATTTGGTATCTTATGCAGTTGAGAGGTTCATCAATGGTTCTTTTATGCCATAACAAATGAGGCACAATCTGTTCAACCATTCCACTACGTCTATAGTTGGTTATGGCCCCAACAGCTTCCTTTAGGGTCTTAAAGTCTGCCTTGGAGAGAACACCAATGAGGAATGGGATTAATCCACGATTTTCAACTTTCTGTATTTGATCCTGGTAACTGGCTGTGATGTTTGATATTGTCCATGTAGCTTCCTTTTGAATATTTGATATTGTCCATGTAGCTTCCTTTTGAATATTAGTTTTGGGGTTCATTAGTAGGCTGGGAAAGATAGCTAGTGCTTCTGCATCTATTATACCCTGAATCTGTTCATCTGTTCCAGTGACATTTCCTACATCACAATGGGCAATTCTATAGCACCTAGATGCTTCACAATTTGGGGCACAGCTTCTGTTTTCACAACCATTTCAATCCATTCATTTGGACCAGCAATAAGGTAGGAAATGGCCCAGCAGATATCTGCTAATACTTCCGGATCATCATGATGCAGGAGACGAACTAAGGTGGGAAGAATCTGCTCTACCTCATCTAACAGGACTTGTTTCAACAAAGGTTTGAAAATGTTCAATAAGGTTATGTAAGTAACCACACTCTAAAGATGACATATCAGGAACTTCAAGGAGAGTCAACAGTGAGTCAGCTGCCCATATTTGATAACCACGTCTCAGAAAACTGAACCATCACCTGCAGTATTAGAGCCCACACAGCTCATTCCCTAATGATGGGCGAGGGAAGATGTCAACAGAGGAATGAATGTTGGGGTAGCACTTCCATCTACCACAACCACAGTCTTTCCAGAGGCAGTGTTAGTGAGTGCCCAAGCCAATTCAAACTGAATAGGACTCCAATCAGTTCTGCCCAAGAAGGACACATATTTTGGAATCAAACCAGCCTGATTATGTGGTCTGTGGGGGGTTGTTTTTCTCTAGAAAGCTGTTTCCCAGCAGCTTGAGTAGCCTGGAGCTGACTTTCTAAATTGTTGCTATTTGTGACCTTGATGATGCCATCAACAGACCAATTCACAGTGCCCTGGCTGTTGAAGATTCCTGCAGTGGAAAAGTAGTGTCATCAGGAAATGAGCTTACATTTCTCCTTTTCATCATTTGGTCATTCTCCTTAGATTTCCTCAGTTCTACCTTAACTTCTTTTCATGCTGCCTCATTCTCCATACTGTCTTTCCCCTTGTTCTTGAAAATGTTAAGGTGGGAAGTTTGTGAATTAGCATTCTCACTGGTGGACATGGTTAGGAAACAAAGAAAGAAAGCTACATAGCTGGCTCAGGCTTTCACAGGATGCAGTGTGGGGCATCACAAGATGCAGGTCAGCTGCCCTCAAAACGTCCAGCATGGCTCAGCCCAAAGATGATGTGCTGACTCCATTGGTTTAAATTAAATTTTAAATTTTAATTAAAATTATTTTTTTAATAATTTAAAGGAAATTCTGGGATGCCTGGGTGGCTCACTGGGTTAAGTGTCTGCCATCAACTCAGGTCATGATCTCAGGGTCCTGAAATCATGCCCCCATGTCAGGTTCCATGCTCAGTGGGGAGTCTACTTCCCCTCTCTCTCTGCTCCTCCCCTCTGCTCTCTCTCTCTAAAATAAATAAAATATTTCTAAAAATATTTCTTGTTATCTGAATCTTTTATGTAGCAACCAGTTCCTGCTTTGTGTCTGCAAAATGTATTAGAAGACATTTACTGTAGTCATTTTTTTTTGGTAGTCTTTTTTAATGCTATCTTCAATTTATCTGCATTAGCTCACTGTCTAGGAATCAGATCTTTGGTTTGTATGTACTTGTCCTCTAATGTTTCTCATGTTTTTCTTAATATACTGGCAATACGTGTTTATTATTCATATTTGCAATGCAGCAATATATTAAATAAAAATGTCCCTCTGTGACATTTCATTCCACAATATATAAATTAAAGTAGCCATAAACTCTCCTTTTGAATCATTGTGCTGCTAAGATTATGTATCATTGAAGTTTACTTGTGATACAACTATATGTCTTTGTATACTTGGAAATAAAACAAACCATTTGTTTATCTTCTAATTGATGGGATCCAAAAAACTTAACATTTAAAGCCTCTTGAATATAATTCCATTTGGATTTATATAATATAACTTAAAATTAATGTAATAATATTTGCAGATAGAAGAAATTAAAAATAAAAACTATATTTTTTGCTAACCTAGTGAATTCTGAATAAAACATTTATTTCCTCAAATTTATTTCCTTTGGTCAAACATTCCCAAAATACATACTTGCTTTTAAGTGTTCTGTGGTTCAGTGTAACTTCAAAAATAACATTTCACAACTGTGAAGGAGTCACTATTATCAAGAATCAGGTCTTAATATAATTTCAATAAAGTTATCAATATATTGTTTAGATGTTAATCTTAGATATATTTTTTGAATGTTTTTCACTATATTTGGTCCAGAAATGGAAACTAACAATTACCTCTAAATAGGACATTTTTCTCTACTCTTTTTTCCAATGCTTATCCTTCTTCTGTGAAAGACATTTTGGAAAAAAAAAAAAAAAGACATTTTGGGCAAACTTTGAACTAATATCTAGCTCATGTTTCAGCAATCCACCATGATATGCTGACCTAAGATTGTAAGTGTTTAAGTCAAAGAGATTTGTATGTGTGTCTTTTCTTTCATGCAATTTATGAGGATGGACTAAATTAAATTGACCTTTTGAATCATAGTTTTTATAGCTCAAACTTAGGTAAATAATATATGCATCATGTTTTGTTTAAGAATGAAGTGACCCAAAAATAGACACAGTATATACAAAATGAATTTTAGTTACTTCTCTGTCTACCACTGTTTTTTGTCTTTTGTTGTCGTTTATTTTGAATGTATTATGATATTTTCCCTATCTCAGTTCTGTCAGTTTTGAAATAAGAAAAACAAGACAAAATTAGATTTACAGTTAGAAGAACTGGGTTCAGGTTCCAACATCATTTATTTATACTGGGAGTGATTGCAACATAAGGCATGTGGCCTCTGTGATATTTAAATTTCTCACATATATGACTTTTTTTAATATGCCATTTCCTAATGGTTGTGAGACTTAAATAAAAAATAACTTAAATGATAAAATTTAAAAATGTGTACTTCCATAGTGAACAATAATTTTACATACGTGCATACTAAGCTCCAGAAGGAAAATAATCTTTTCTCTTCAGTAGATTAAAATATTAAATATTATGTACATTAGAAATGTCACATTTTGAGGCACCTGGGTGGCTCAGTTGGTTGAGCATACAACTCTTGGTTTTAGCTCAGGTCATGATCTCATGGGTCATGAAACTGAGCCCCCCAATAAGCTTCATAAAATCTAAAAAAAAAAAGAATTATTTACATTTCCTTTTCCCTTAGTGGATTAAAATTATAATATATACATTAGCAATGCTCACATTATACAAAGGAAAAATATACAGAAATACTTTAACAGTTCTTTACAATCAAACTGAAATTACATTGTAGTTTCTCACTCTATTTGGTTCATAGAATCCTTTTTCCATGTGGCCAGTTCCTTTTTGAACTCTTTTATGTGATCAGGAAAATAGATTTTCACAATCTGATCTAAAACATCCTATGCCATAAATTGCTTCATTGTATCTTAAACAACTTCTATGTTCTATACTTGTTCTGGATAAAGTTCTAAAAACTTTTTTAGACATATGTATATGAGGATGAAAAAACAGACATGAATCCTATTTTTAAAGATTCTACACTTTACCTAGAAACAGATTATATATATATATATATAATTGAATTTTTGTTATTTAACAGATTTGGTGGCAACAACAGTGTAATCTGAAGCAAACTTCTGATGACATTCAGGGACAAAGAGAAACAGAGGCATGGCACCCATGAACCCCTTTTTGAGTTCATTGCCTTACCATTTCTGAAAGATATGGCTAAGTTCCTCTGGGTTCTGAGCTCCATTCTCTTAGTGCTGAACTCCCGATCCAATTGGGTTTTTAGTCAATTCCCTTTTTGTTTGGTATCACCAGTTCCACAGTGGGGAATTCTGGTTCTTGGTTCCAAACCCAGATTCTATATTGGAAACTGCTGGTCAAAGTTCCCTATTTGTCTGGAATTCATCCCCAGATTCCATGTTGGGAACTACTGGTGTCAACTGCTGTACCCCATTTGTTTAGAATCAAGTTGCAGTGCCCATTTGTTGAGGTCTGCTGTTTCAATCCATTCCCCAGTCCTTGGTTCCATGATGGGAATTATTGGATGTGTATACCAGGGCTTCTCATGGTCAAGATGCAGTAACATCACTTAGTTACTAAGACATTAGGAAGCACACATTTGTTTTTCTCGTTTTTCGTAGATCAAGGCTAGCTACAAGAAATAGTATCTTTAAATTCTGAGGAGTTAAGCATACCATCTTCCAGCATGCCTGCTTATTTTATGTCTAGGAACTATATAGTCCTGGAAGCTGTACATATCTACAAAAATAATAAAATTCTACTAAAAACAATCTAGAATTATAATGGCCATTATGAGGCATGTTCCAGTTAGACAACATCATTCATTTAAGAAGCACACTTGAAAACAAGGGTTCCCAAATTAAATAAATAGAATAGGATAACTTTTTTAACTTCGATGCCAAAGCTTCCAAAAGACTTCAAAACTCCAAAATAGCTTCATTAAAAGACTCATTATAAAAGGCTAGTGTAAGATTAGAGACATAGAAGATAACTAAAGCAAAAGACAATAAAACTGATGTGACTCCAACTGCTCCCCTTTTCTTTATCAAGTACTCACATTTTACTAATTCTCTGTCTGAGATGACTTTCGGTTCTGAAGAGACTATTAAAGTTATCTTTTAAAATCTTTAAAAATAAAACTACTCAAGATTGCAGACAAACCTCCTCATGTGTATTTCACCCTTTGGTTAAAGACTGAACTCAGAGTCATAGTTAAAGAATTTCTTAACCCTAAGGAATATCCTCAAAAGTTTTTCTTTTTTTGAAGAATTTAGAATAATTATTGGGGCCTAGGACCTGACTGTCATATTTTTATCAGCTAGTGCACATATTGGTAGGACCTAGTAAAGCCTAAAAATGGATGTAAGAAGCAAAATGACAAAACCTTGAGGAGGATATTTAAGATCATTGACCTTCAATGTACTCCCCTTACAGATCAGAAAGAACTTACAAAATAGCAACTGAACTTTTACAGTTCATTCCTAGAGGTTTTTCTGCCCTTACTGATTGATTGATTTATTATTCAAACATGCAAACAAAAGAAAGATGAATCTGTAGCACACTTTAAAGCCCATTCAGAAGTCCTCTTCTGACGGTATTCCAGGTTCATACAATAAATAAGGTCACCAAACTTACTGTAGCTGTTCTGTTCGTAAATGAATCATATCCTGAGATTAGTGGATTAATAAAAAGGGCAGAAAATAGTATGGGAAGCCAGCTCTCTGACTGAACTCATGACCAAAGCTGAGCACTTCGAAGCAAGACTTCAAACAGAAATCTGCCAGGCTATTAGCCTTGCAGCCACAACAAAGCCAAGGCTACAGACCTCAAATACCTGGGCCTTTCACATTGTGCCTTCCAGAGTCCCATCATGAAATTACTGGTCCAGAAATCAATCAATGTCTCACTTGTAATTAACCGGGGCACTGAGAAAAAAAGATTGTCCTCAAAGGTCCTATGCAAATTCTTCAACTTGATTGGCTCCATTTCTACCCCCAAGATAAGCCCCTATATGGATCTTACCTAGAGTTAACAGGTTTCCAAGGGCTTCTCCAGTAAACTACCAGTAATTTCCTTAAACATTCAAGAGGAAATTAAACTTGAAATTAATGTGAAATCTTGCCAAGTATTAACTGATGGTAGAGCTACTTTAACCCCTGTTCTCAGAGGAAAACAAATCCCTTAGAGGGGGAAAAGAAAAAGTTTTACATGTTGTAGGTATCCAGGAAAGCTCAGAGGAGTTTCTATTTCAGCCAGTACAAATGACTCTGGGACCTTTTATTGAAAAACATTACCTTTTGCTATGAGATACAGCCCCTTTCAATCTATTAGGTAGAGATCTTCTTTCTAAAGTTAAAGGACATTTTGCTACCAGTGGAGACCTCACCTTAGAATTTTCGGACCAACCTGAACCTGGACTTTTATATTCTTTACATTCTGCTTTTGATACAGAAGAAAAAGAATTCTAACAAAAGTCTTTAATTTAATCAAGGCACCCGAAAATCTGCAGGCTGCTTCTAATACTAACATTGGAAGAATAAAAAGTACAGAGCCTGTAAAGATTCAATGGATGTGACTAAACCTTTTCCTAAATTGCTTCAATATCTACTAAGCCTGAGACCATACAAGGCTTCCCTCCCATAGCAGAAGAACTAATCTCCCAGGGGCTAAACATTCCCTGTACCAGCCCCTGTAATGCCCAAAAGCCTAATGGGAGGGGCTGGCAATTTGTTCAGGGCTTGAGATTTATTAACAAGATACTTATATCCCATTTCCTAGTAGTTCCAAACCTGAAGATCCTTTTGTTGCCAAGTTCCACCAGACTGAAACGGTTCACTCTTGTAGACTTCTGATCAGCCTTTTTCAGAACCCCCTAACAACCAGAATCTATTTATTTTTACTTGAAACAATCAACAATATACATGGACAGTTATGCCTCAAGGGTTCACTGAGGGCCATTCTTATTTCTCCTAAGTACTTCACCAAGATTTAAGCATCCTTCAGCTATCTGAGAAATCAAGCCTTTTACAATATATAAACAACCTCTTGCATGCCCAGTTACCAAAGAGGCATTCATAAAAGATTCCTTTAATTTGCTACAACAGTTAGCTGAAAAGTAACATATGGTCTCTTAAAAAAGGAAAAATTATAATTATCTCTAGACATTGTTCATTACTTAGGTTATAATCTAAGTGCTGAAGGAATCCAGCTATCTCCAAAAAGGATTAAGCTAATCCAAGTATTTCCTAGGCCCTCAACTAAGTGACAACTTTGTGAGTATCTGGGTATGGCTGGTTATTGCAGGCTATGAATTTCGATTTTTTTCTACTGGCTTCCCCACCCAATGAACCAAAGTTTTGGTCCCTGAACCTCTTTCTTGGAAGGTAAACATTAGCAAGCCGTTTTTAAAATAAGCACTGCAAGAACTGCTTGCTCTAGGGCTATATAACCACTCAAAACTTTTCACAAACTTTTGTTTGTGCATGAAAGAGATAACCAAGCCCTGGAAATGCTCACACAAGAACAAGGTAATAAACAGTCCTATTGCCCTATTAAAGCAAACTTGATTTAGTTGCTTGTACCTAACCGCTTGTCTTAAGGGTATAGCTGCAGTTACAAAATTAATAGAAAATTCAGCAGATTTAACCCTAGCAAATAGAATTTGTTTACAAACTCCATATGCTATACAAAGTCTTCTTGACTCTGAATTGACTCAACATTCCTCTGCATGTAGACTAACCTCCTATGAGATTCTTCTGCTTTCATCACATAACCTACATCTGAAATGTTGCAGCATTCTTAGTCCTGCTACATTGCTGCCTCTGCCTGCCAAAGGAGAGCTCCATGACTGCAGAGCAGTAGCATCCTTTTGCTATCCCATATTCTAACAAGGTGTCCTGATTTATGAGACACTCTTTTAACTAACCCTGATTCAATCTTGTTTGCTGATGGGTCATACCGTTCAAATGATAAAGGGAATTTCCAACCTATTTATGCTATTACTACCCAATATGAACTACTTGCAAGGGGAAACCTCTCACAAGCAGAGCCCCAGGCCCTTATGTCAACATGCCAGTTACCAGAAGGATAAGTTGTTAATATTTATACTGACAGCCAATATGACTTTGGGGTGATCTATGATTTGAGGATGCTATTGACACAAAGGGATTTTTTTTACAACCTCTGGAACCCCAGTCAAAACTGATCAACAAGCAAACCTTCTTCCTGCTATTCTCTTACCTTCTGAAATTACTGTGATCAAAATTGAAGCTCACACTCAAAGGATTAAACTTGAGTATCAGGGGAGTGCAATATGGATGGAATCCATTCTATTTTGGCAAAAATTAATTCTTCATTTCTCAACTTTTGCCATGTGGATGTCCTTATAATATGGCAGCAATGATCCTGAATCAGAGAAATTAAGATGGGCAAATAATGTTTGGAAATTATATAAGCATGAAAACCAAGATAGCTGCTTGGTTCAACCAGCAACCTGTTAAACCTCATGTGTTTTTTGCATTTCTTCACCCAAATTATGCATTTAAGATGACTCAAATTTTGGATAGATATTGGTAAGGTGACTTCTATAAGATTGCAAAAAACAGTATACCACCCATATCTAACCTGTCAGGTCCATAATCCTAGAACACTACTTTTGTCTCCAAACATCTCAGACTTCCTCCCCATGGAAGGAAGCACCTGCAGCTGGACTTCATTCAACTATCACTTAGTATGAGTTATCAATATGCACTTGTTATTGTTGGTATATATTTCAGATGAATTGCAGCCTCTCCCTGCCAACAATGTTGATGCCCCCACATGGTAGCAAAGAAGCTGTTAGAAAACATGCTTCTCACTTGGGATATACCTTCCACAATCTCCAGTGATTGAGACACTCACTTCATGGGACAAATTGCATAAGCCTTAATGAAAATCTTGCAAACTTCTTAGAATTATCACTGTACCTCTCACTCTCAATCATCAGGTAATCCTGAGAGAATTAATGAGATCCTCAAACTAAAAATCTCTAAATTTGCTGAAACTACTGGACTCCCTTGGCCTAAAGTATTCTCTCTAGTCTTTCTGACTGTTCACAGTACCCACTTTGAGAAACATAAAATCACTCTACATTAAGTAGTTACCAGTAGAACAGTGTCTATTGGTATCCAAATTTCTAGTTATTTCTTGTCTTATGCTAATGTGAGCAGATACATAAGTCTTTAATGACTTATGCTCCAGCCTCTCATCAGTAGGTCAAAGAAAATTTCCTATATTCCAATAAAGGATCCTGTTGGTCCTCCTCTGGATCCTAGTGACTGGGTATTCTAGAAATGTCATCAGACGAAGACAGTCGTGGAGCCATACTAGAAGGGATCTTATCAAGTGCTCCTGACCATTGACACTGCTAAAGAAGAAGAAGAAGATATTGAGCCTTGGGTTGCATATCACAGCCAAAGAAGGTTCCACCTGATAACTGTTCCTGTGAAGATGCTCAAGACCTTTGAATCAAACTGATGAGGAAGAGAAGTAGCTGACATGAAGTAGACTGTTTTCACCCAATATGCTGGATCAAGACTTCATGTATTAATAGAACATGAAAACTTTTTTTTTTCTTTCTTTCCTTTAGTCCTGTATTGGCCTAGAAGGATAACACTCTCACCTAAATCTCTCAGAGAGTAAAATTTTAGACTAATGAATTTGGCATCAAGGTATCTAATCTATCCATAATGCTAGAGACCCTCTGGTCCTTCCTGTGACCAATTTCTTTTCTAGTTCCAATTTCACTGCAAACTATGGTCGACTGTCCTTAGTAGTCTCTCACTGAGGCCAATTTTCACAGCCAGAACACTTAGTGTCTTGTTTCTTCCTTTCTCCAAATATAACTGGACTTATTTAACAACCTACATAAATTTTGCACCCCCACATTCTCAAGAATACCTAGATTAGATCTATCCCACCTCCTAAGAGAACTCACCAGCAGTACCCTTATTTGCAAGGTATTTAGAACAACTCTTAGTTCAATTTAGGAAATTTTCTTCTTGTATATGCTAAAAATTGATTGGCCGTAGCTTGAGTGGATAAACACAGAAATCCCTGCAAATGAACACATTAATAGTCCCTCCTTAATTTGAATTATTTATTCCTCACAGAGTTTGTCTCTGGTGATAGTCATTCTCTTGGACCTGTGAAGGCCCAAATAGTTGGCACATTGCCAGATAATGCATCTTAGGTTATCTAACTATGCAGCTAACTTTCCATAAAATATCTCACTGGTCATAACCCTCAGATTTATCATCCACTTAGAAAGGATCTACTAGAAAGCATTCATGAAGTAAATATAAATGAGACTATGGTCAGAGACCTCTCTTTAACTCTAGAAGGTATTGCAGAACCCATCACTAAAGCAGTAGCTGCCCCCAAAATCCCTAGATTTTCTGGCCATGATTGTCCTTAATAATGGGATAGCCCTTGATTATCTTTAAGCTGAGCAAGGAAGTGTCTGTGCTATGGCCCACACCACTTGCTATAACTGGATTAACACTTCTGAGGAAGATGAAACTCAGTTACATAGAATCACTGGGCAAGCCACTTTTCTTTAAAAGGTGACTTCTTCAGTGGGGTCTTCCTTTGACTTATTTGATTTTAATTGGTTTGAGTCTTAGTGATCATGGCCTCAAGTGCACTCCAAATGTTATTATAACCATAATAATCTCCTTGGTGTCTTTTATTATCTCAAAAGCTTTAAATGCACATCACAGCCACTAATCATGAAGCAAATGATCTCCCTAAGACAAGAATATCAGAAAATATGTGAAGAGAATGACAGATTTAAAGATTATACTCTAGAACTGTGACCTGTCAATGTCACAGGGACTAAGCAAAACCATTATGACCTATGGATACCACAAAAAGGAATAACAAAAGCTGCTAGTGATAGCTGAGAGGGGCAATAATGCCTTAAATTTTGTTCACATACCCCAGTCAAGCTGAGGGTCTGAACAAAAGTGGGGAATTGATAAAAAAGAAAACCATAGTTCCAAATAGAGTCACTTGTGCTAGGCCCACATCATAAAACCAGGATTTAATATATAATTGAATTGCAGTTGCAACTTTTCCCAGGAATGTAATGTTAACCAGTCAGTCTGGAATTTCCTGGTCAGCACCAGGGAGATAATCCAATAAGAACCTTTTGTCTCTCAAAATGAGGTGGCCTTGCCTGATATAATACTTTTTTTTCTTTCTTTCTTTTTCTTTTTTTTTTTTTGTTCTGTTTATGACTTCCTTGCCCTCTGTGTAAAACTCCAAAGGGCTACAGAAAGGAACTCCAAAGGGCTACAGAAAGCCCTTTGGAGTTCCTTTCTACTCACTTGATGGGATGCTGCTTATTTATGAATCATTCAATGAAACCAATTAGATCTTTAAAATTTACTCTGCAGAACTTTTATTTAACACTACAATGAAGAGTTAATTAGTACCACTTATATTTGAACACCATGCCAGAAGCTATTGTAGGGATGAGAAAGTTTTCCTTTCTTCCCTCTAGGTTCTTTGGCTTTTCAGTAATTAAGTTGACATAAAACAAATTAACAGAAGAAAACAAACGAAAGTTTAATAACATGTATATTTTGTTTATACATGGGAGAGACCCAGAAAAACTGAATAACTCCCCAAAGTGGCCCCAGCCACCAAATTAAACATACTTTAAAACCTTCAGTGGTTTGTCACTGGCTGTAGGACAGAGCTTAAGTTATATGGCCACATATTCAAGATTGTTAACCTTAGTTAACATGTTATTAAACTTCTGCTTGTGTTTCTACTGTTAATCTGGTATTATCATCATCATATTATTATTATTACTATTATTATTAAACGGTGGTCTCAGCCAAGAACTTCAAAGAATAAATGGAAATTATGTTTCCTTCCTTACATAGGTAAAGGCAAAGCAAGATGAATAAAATACGCTTTAAATTTTATATGTAACTGCCCATTTCACATTTATCCCACTTATACTAAGGAATCTTTACCAGCAGTTATTTATGCTAAAATAACTAATATTACTCTATTCTAAATAGAAAATTAAATCATTAAAAATATTTTATTCTGTACAATGTGAACATATCTCTAGATCCTTGAGTTAATAGTTTCACATTTTTTAAATTCCTTTTGATCATCTTTAAGTGTATGATTCAGTGGTATTAAGTACATTCACAATGCTGTGTAACCATCACTGCTATCAATTTTCAGAATTTTTTAATCTTCTGAATTAGTTTTACATTTTAAATAGAGTCCTTGAAACCTTCCAATTCTTCACAGTTCCTTTAAGTAATTTTTTTGTATTCTAGACTACTTTTATGGCATCACACTACTAAATGTCAGTACTTTCTGATAATTATTTTGTAGTTATTTTTATTTTTTATTTTTTTTAAAGATTTTATTTATTTATTCATGAAAGACACAGAGAAAGAGAGGCAGAGACATAGGCAGAGGGAGAAGCAGGCTTCCTGCAAGGAGCCAGATACTGGACTGGATCCCAGGACCCCAGGATCATGACCTAAGTCAAAGGCAGACACTCAACCACTGAGCCACCCAGGAGTCCCTGTAGTTATTTTTAAAATTGAAATATAGGTAAATGCACAAAAAGAATGTATAGATTTATACATTTTATAAAGGAAACACATCTAGGGGTTTCTGGGTGGCTCAGTTGGTTAAGTGTCTGCCTTTGGCTTAAAGTCTGGATTGTGGGGTCCTGGGATCAAACCCCGAATTGGGCTCCTGATCATGGAAGAGTCTGCTTCTCCCTCTCCTTCTGCCCCTCCTGCTGCTTGTGCTCTCTCTCCTTCTTTCTCTCTCTTTAATAAATAAAATATTGAAAAAAAAAAGTAAACTCATCTATATAGCCATCACAAATATCAGGAAATAAAACATTATCAGTGTTTAGAAAGATGCCCTCACCTTTTCCCTATTTCCATACACTTTTCCACCTTCCACCACAATATAAAAGAGAAGTTATGGAAAGTTTTGTGGAAAGTATCCATGCAAAGAGAAAACAACCGCCATGGAGTGGAGCAGTAATTGAAAGTTTATTTTAAGAAATAATGATAGGAAAACATATCAAAAAGATCGGATTTAGATAACTCAGAAATTCATGCAGATGTGTTCAGGTTTTATGCAATTGAATTCAAGTATATTGTGATCTTTCAAGTACTCACATCCTTTAAAAGTTATTTTGTTCTTTATTCTTGTTGAATCATATTATAATTGCAAAGCACTTTAAAGTCCATCATCTTAAATATAAACCATTCTACCTTGTATCAAGGGTAGGAGTAACCTATGTATAAGAAAGAAATACAAGAGATATTAAGACTCAAAATATAATCTTTTCTAAATTTGTAGACAAGGTTTAATTTTAAACCACATTATGTATCATTATAGTAAAAGATGGGGAAAATTTAATTTAATACAGATAGCACTAGATTGTTGGTGTACTTCAGACAGCAAAAGCCACTCTCTTGTTGCGGTGGTAGTGGTGGTGTTGTATTGTTTGTGGGTTTTGTTTGTTTGTTTGTTTGTTTTAAGCAGGAAGTGGAATTACAATGCAAAGCAGTGGAAGAAATGGGAGAGGGGGATGAATGGATCCCTGCAAAGTGCAGGGCATTTCTCTTTTAGTGCATAAGTATTTATCCAAAGAGTGTAGGTGTCGTGGGTCATAAATGAACAGCGTGCACTAAAAGGAAGGTAGCTAAAATGTTATATTGTGGATTGAGTCCCTTTTATACATATCTTGCCCCCTCAATGCTAAACTCTGTAGCGTGATGTGAATGATATGTTTTTGTGATTTTATGCCTATGCATTACTGGAGAACTGATAAAATCATAGTCCTCGTAAAAATGGCATATCTTGACAACCATTCAAGTTCTTTTATTTCTCTATTGTATATGTGTATATGTTTTTAAAAACGATCATTAAGTTCTATAATAAAGCTATTGGATTGAAGACTGTAGAGAAAACTTAGATATATATTCTTACTAAACAGAAATTCTAAAATGTCAGTTAACCAAGCAAGCCAAAACAAACAAAACATAACAAAAACCTGCCTTGTCTACCCACCACCTCCTACCACCATCTACTTTCTCCCCATTTTAATGTTTGCTTCCTTTCTATTTGGCACAGAAGAAGTAAGCAAGGCACCACGTTATGATTAGTGCATTTGTAAGTAACTTTGTAATTTTCACAGGAGTCTTTTGAATTCATTTTTCTAGAGTCATAAGTTTTCATTGTTTTAATTTCAGGTACAAAAAAAACAGTCTTCTTTCCAGAGAAAATTTTAAAAATAATCCATGTAAACATTTAAACTCTGTGCTTTCTCATTGAAATATGGATATGTGTCTGGTGCTTGAGCAGCACAGTCAGTGAAACATCTGACTCTTGGTCAGCATCAGATCATGATCTCAAAGCTCTGTGCTCAGCATGGAGTCTGATTAGGGTTTCTCCTTCCTGCCCTTTCTCCTTCCCCTTGACATCCCCTCCCGCCCTGATGTGCTCACACACAATTTCTCTCTAATGAATAAATAAATCTTTTAAAAAATTAAAAAAATAAAATGTGTACAGGTGTTCTCAAAATTAAACTTTTTTTAGCATGTCAATCTTTGATTTCAAAAACCTATTAAAAGATTTCATCCTTTAATAAATGGATGTTTTATTAAAGCTAAAAGTTATATAAAGAATAAGGAAGGAATATTTTGTCAGCACATGGTCAAGCAGTAATCTGTCAGAGTAACTATAGTATGCTAGAGGAACCACATACCACTGCTGCATCCTAAGTAAGTCTTTGTTCAGTGTTTTCATTATTTGGGGAATGCAAATAAATATACATAAAATTTCAAAGACTTCCTAATTTTATGTATGTATACATAGGTAATTATATACATATGCAATAAAAAGTATGTCAGAGTTTAAGTATCTTAAAGTCTCTATATTCATTTTAGCATAATTAATTTTTTTATTTCATTATGTATGTTAAAATATAATCTTTACAAAATAAAAATTCATATTTAAAGTTTTAACTTCAAATATTCACAAAAAAAGAGGTGATACTTTTCATCTTTTCCACCAAGTTTATCATTCAGAGACACATTTAACAGAAAATTGTTCATGTTTCAAAAGAAGTTTTGACAGTAAACATCAAATAAGAAAAATGTTGTCTATGCACTTAGCATTAAAAACTTTTTGAGTTCAAAGATGATGATTTTGGTATTATTTCTATATCTAGAAAGGTAATAATAATACATTTGCCTATTTGTTGACTTTTTTTGACAATATTACTAAGTAAAATTGTTATGCTTTTTCTTTTGTATGGTAGTACAAGAGCATTAAAAGCTAAAACTTTGCATATTTCTCTTAACCATTGATGAAAGAAAAAACTCTCTACAGTCCTGATATACAAGCAAAGCCACTTTAGATTTCTTTCTAGGTCAGCATGACTTTACATAAACTTTGTCCAAACTAAAAGCCTGATTTATGGCAACATGCATGCATTGTACACCTGTTTTGTAAACGTGTGGCCTCAAGGAAAACTAATCTTGTCCTTGAGATAACAATCAATGCTCCTACTCCTCACATTCCTAGACTTTAAAACTGGTGATTCCTGCCTATATGCTAATCTATAATCTTTTAAGCTTTTAAAAGATTTGGAAAGGTATATAACCTTATAAAAACTGTTCATTCTCCAAAGCACTTTCTTCCCTGTGAAGATCATGTTTCTGGGCAGCTGTTCTAATTGGGCTTGAATAAAACTCTATTTTCTTTTTATATTCAAGTTTTCTCTTCTGGTAAATTTGCATCGATACAATCAGTGGAAAAAATAAGTTTGTTCTGTGAATTTTACACGTTTCTGTGAGATATTAGAAACTGATTACTATTGTCTATAAATTTATAAGAAAATGAAAAAAAGTAAAATGTTTATCTATGTAGTACACTGTAGTTTAAAATACAAGAAATATTGAGAATCAGATTTTTTTATTTCCTCATAAAAATTTGTGACAAACTGTAAACAGTGCTTGTCTTCTCGCTATATGTTATGATATGAAGAGAGCTTCATTTCTAGATTTTAGTGAATTATTACACTCCTTTCTAAATTTGGATTAGCTTTCAACATTTCATCCTTTATAATTTCAATGTTAAGAATTATTTCTGAGAGTTCCTTTAATATGAAGATTTTGCCCTTATCACTTTTCTGGGATATCATCATGCTTTTGGTTACAAACACCTGCCTTAAATAATCCTTAGAATCTGGTTCCAAATTTCACAGTAGCATAATTATTTGTATTAATAACTTAACCAAATAGCTTCACAAATTATCAATGCATCCCATTTCTGAAACGGTGAAATGAATCTTGCTGATAGTGAAAAAAAAATTATCTTCAATCTCTTACAAATTACCTTTTTTTTTTTTTTTTTTCTTTCAATGTAGCAACTAGCATCCATTCTTTGGCCAGGATTCTACCCAAAGAGATTGGGATTTTGTTTATTTGTTTTAATGGAAGCATTTACTTCAAAGTAGAAGTAAACATTCCATTTCAACCTTAAGTGACTTCCTGTTCCTAGTGTAATTTAAACTAAAACTTGTCAAAGAAGCTTTACTTGTTTTTTATATTCATCCAACTTTTTCAATATAATTCATATTTTAACTTCATGCATACCTAAGTCATTCTATATTTGCTTTGCTGTAACCATTTTAAAATCTTATCACATCCAATTTCACTTACAGATATATCACACTTGGTTTCTTTCCTAAACTTTAACTATCCAATTTCTTCTTTCAATAATCCATTTCCATAGAATTTCACAAGAGTTCTCACTAGGAAACAGAGAAGCTATGTGACTATATGCTTTGCTGTCTGTGCATAAACAGTAACAGATGCACAGTGATCATTCTCCAGAAGAATTTAAAAGAAGTGACATGATTAGTTACTGATATTGATAGTGATATGGACTAATGATCTAGTAGCAAAGTTCATGCTTTATGCAATTATTTACAGTAAAAATACCATTATAAAGAAATCTGAACTGTGTTGTTAGGGAGTTGGCCTTATTTAACTAAACTGTGGTAACTAAAATAACACATACCAAGGTCATGAAAGTGATGAATGCTATGTATAAACATATTATAATTCACCTCGATGAGCTTTATAAAACACATACAAAAAATAAAATAATATAAAATAGTTCATTATTTTTTTATTACAGAAGTATACACAATATATTAATTACTTGAGTCCAAAAGAGAAAGGGATCACCAGGAATGTCAAAGAAAGTTTGTTTAATGATAAAGACTGTGATGTTTAATAAGAGCTTAAAAAATATAAATGTCACAATAACATCAAATATTTATATATCCAACTTTAAACATTGCTTAGAGCAATAACAGTATTTTTGTTATGTTTCTAAACATCACACTGTAAATAATGAAATAAAAAAGAAACTTGTATATGATGATATCTTAGAGATGCCAAGAGGAAAAGAAAAGAAAAAAAAAAAGTAGCCAAGATTTGAGGGAAAAGAAGGACATTAAAGGGAGAACAGCTTTCTCCAGTGCTTTTTCCCTAAAGAAATTTGCCAATATTCAATATTCTTGGGAACTATGAAGCTGTGAGATTTGTTAAAAGTGGTTACAAATAAGGAGGGCACGTGATGCGATGAACACTGGGTGTTATATGTTAGTAATAAACTATTGAACACTACACCTGAAATGATGTACTATTTGTTGGCTAATTGAATTTAAATTAGAAAAAATACTGGTGACAAGTAGTTATAGCTCAAAAATGAGATTTCTCCACAGTTTCCTGTAGTTGGGAGAGAATAATTGTGTTCAGTGCCAAACAGGGTTTGGAATGTCTGGTATACATACCAGTTAGGACCCTGGAAGAGGTATATAGGGAACTACAATTTTTAGATTAATTCAATCCACTTCCATTTTTAGTTTTTGAATGTAGAGGGCTGGGTAAAGTATCACTTCCTTTGATAAAACAACAAAAATGGAGATACTGCAAAATAACTTTTCTTGAAAAAAGAAAGAGAGAAGAAAGAAAAAGAAAGAAAGAAAATAAAGAAAGAAAAAGAAGAAAGAAAGAAGAAAGAAAGAAAGAGAAAGAAGAAAGAAAGAAAGAAGAAAGAAAGAAAGAAAGAAAGAAAGAAAGAAAGAAAGAAAGAAAAAGAAAGACAAACTTCTTGAATCCATCAAAAAAATTGAGGTCACAGAACAAATATTCAAACAAAATATAGAGAGTAACAGACATCTTCAGAAAGTTGGGGACTGAATATGTGTTTACTTGGGGCTGCTACTGCTGCTGAATGCCATATAAATATATAGGAAGATCAAACTAGATAAATTTAAAGGACTGTTAAAGACTGAACATAGGCTTGCTTGACAGTGTAACATCCTTGAAGACCATAGAAACCTCTGATACTCATAGCAATAACAAATTTCAAATCTGATGATCATAACAACAAAGTTTTTCAAACTCTTGGCTAGATTAACATATACCTCACACTAAATGCCAAGGAGGACAGAAATTATACTAGACTCCATATGTGTGTGTGTGTATTTATTTATTTACCTCAGTATCTCACATCCTAAAAATAATTAAAACAGTCATGGTAGATCAAAAAAATAAGGGGGAAAAAAGGAATCTAAAAAGATAGAGCAATCATTAGAATCAGACTAAAAAATGATTCCCCCGCCCCCCCAAAAAAAGACTGTTAGAACTATCAAAGAGGGGATTTAAAATAATCATGATAATTAAGGTAAAGGTTAAAATGGAAAATGTTAACAGCATGCATGCTCAGTTAATTAAAGCAGAGAGATAGAAACTATAAGAATCAAATGTGATTGCTAAAAATAAAACAGTAATAGAACTGAAAAAAAATGTTTTGATGGGCTATCTTGCAGATTATACAAAGCCAAGGAAATAATCAGTGAACATGAAAACAGATCAATAGAGATTATCCAAATTGAACACAAAGAGAAAAGAATGGAGAAATGGAAGAAATATGTAAAGTACAGTAATAGTTGGCCAATATTAAATGATGACAGTACAAGTTAATTGGAATCTCAAAAGAAGAGAAAGAATAAATGGAGAAAAAGACATATTTGAAGCAATGACAAACTACTGTCAGGCTGAATGCCACAGAGCTGAGCGTCTCAAATGACACCAAGCATAATACTAAAACCTAAAATAAACAAACAAGAAAAAAAAATGTAGACTTTGATATCCATCATATTCCAGCTGCAGTAAATGAAAAACGGAGAAAGTCTTGAAGGTGGCCTAAAGCAAAGTCATACATAACCCGAGAGAAACAAAGATAAGAATTAGAGTAGATATCCCATCTGAAACCGTGTATGCAAAAAGACAATACAGTAACATCTTTAAAAGTATTGAAAAATACGCCTAAACAGAATTCTATATCTTGCAGAAAATGTCCTTAATTTTCATTTTTTAAAAAAGATTTTGTTTATTTATTCATGAGAGACACAGAAAGAGAGGCAGAGACACAGGGAGAGGGAGAAGCAGGGAGCCCGATGTGGGACTCGATCCTGGGACTCCAGGATCACGCCCTGGGCCAAAGAAGACGCTGAACTGCTGAGCCACCCAGGGATACCAGAAAACGTCTTTTAAGTGTGAAGGAAAAGTAAAAGTTTTTCTCAGATAAGTAAAAAGCTTGAACTTCATTCTCATCACATGTACACTGTAGGGAAATCTGAAGGAAATTTCTGGATAAAAGCAGTTTTGTATTAGTTAGAATCTTGGATGTTTGAAGAAAAAATGAAGAGTGACAGAATTAGAAAACTGAAGATAAAATGTAATTGTTTTCCTATTTTCATTGCTGCAAAATATCTGTAAGCATATATATCAATGATTATAATCACACATCATAACTTTATAAGCATATGCTAAAGTCAAATGTGACAATAATGATCAAGGTATGGGACAGACAAATTGAGAACACACTATTAGAGCTTTACACTGCACCTATGGCAGTGTGATATCTGAACTTGGGCTTTCATTTCTAGAACAAAATTTAATTCATGTAAAATGTGAACTTGTAAAGATGGAGAATGTAATGGTGAAAAGGAAATGTAATTGTATATACTTGGTTTCCCTACACAATCTGTTTTCCTACATTTAAGGAAAATTTAGTTGCTCCCAAACTATGTTACAGTTATAAATTACTTACCATTGCATTTATAATCTTACTTCTATAACTGTATAATATTTAAGAAGCAAATGCTCCCTAAAAAATATAATATTGTAATTAAAGAAAGGATATGCCAACTTCAAAATTTAGCCATTGCAATGCGCTGAGAAATTAAATTTTATGAGGAAATAAATTCAATGGTGCTAGCTTGTTTTTGTGTTTTTAATTTTATTCATCATATAAATAGGAGGAAACACATACTGGAATGGATCTTGTCCACATGGTGAAAAGAAAAGCATTTATTATTTATGTATGCCCCCTTCACAATTTGCCTTCTGTTTTTAAATTTTATTTTTATTTATTTTTTTAAATAGGAAGACATTCTGTCTTCACAGATCAGAAGTCTTTTTTTTTTTAAAGATCTTATTTATTTATTTATTCATGAGAGACACAGAGAGGGAGACAGAGAGAGAGAGAGAGAGAGAGAGAGAGAGTGAGAGATGCAGAGACACAGGCAGAGGGAGAAGCAGGCTCCATGCAGGGAGCCTGATATAGGACTTGATCCTGGGACCCCAGGATCACACCCTGGGCCATGGCAGGTGCTTAACTGCTGAGCCACTCAGGCATCCCCAAATTTGCCTTCTGATGCATTCAAGTACCCTTCTGATAGGCTTTTCTTCTATGATCTCTTAAAACACATAAGTTTGCATGGTCATGAAGTTAATATATATATTTATATATGTATGGGTGAGTTTTGGGGATGCAGTTAGATGCATGTCCCTGTAAGGAATATAATCCTTCCTCCTTGAAAGATTAAAAAAAAAAAAATACAAAGGGCACACATTGGCAGTTTCTCTTACAATTCTTTTTAGACTTTATTCACTCACAATCTGTAACTTTTTGTTTATCTTTTTTGACCATTTTCTCCTGGTAGTCCTAAATAATAGCTATCATCCTATCTGTATGCTGAATAAAGTTAAATTATATTAATATTATTGATATAGAATTTGTATATAATTCCAAATCAAATTTAATTATTCATTACAATATAGTGGATATGTCTTAAAAATCATTGTTTCAATTATGCTATTACTGATATTATGTTTTTCGTAGTTATTCTTAGCAACAAAAGTATATTTTGTGTACCTTTACAGAAAAATGCTTCAAATTGAAGTATTGACAGGAGAATAATTAAAAATTAAAATCAATCATTTATTTTATTCTTTGAAATATTTATTTATTTATTTACTAGAGAGAGAGAGAGGGAGTGGAGGGGAGTGGCAGAGGCAGAGGGAGACAAGCAGATCCATGTTGAGCCAGGAACTGATTTGCAGCTCAATCCCAGAACCCTCAGATCATGACCTGAGACAAAACCAAGAGTTGATTGCTTACCCACCCAGGTGCCTCCAAATCAATCATTTATAAGTGTATGAACTTATACAAATAATTGCAATATACATTGTAGTTTATAAACTATTACTGACACGACTCAATTAAGGTAAAATATTTTAAAATTGTGGGTTTTTTTTTAAAGCTCTCATCAATTTTTCACAATTTTTGAATTTAGAATGAGCCTGAAGCATAAACTTATTGGAGATTCATTTTTTCAATAGGAGCTAAATGAACTTAATTAGTTTCCATAGGGCAGCCTGGGTGGCTCAGCAGTTTAGTGCCATCTTCAGCCCAGTGCATGATCCTGGAGTACTGGGATGGAGTCCCACATCAGGCTCCCTGCATGGAGCCTGCTTCTCCCTTTGCCTGGGTCTCTGCTTCTCTTTCTCTCTCTCTGTCTCTCATGAATACATAAATAAAATATTTTTAAAAAATTGGTTTCTAGACCTACATTCAAATGCTCTTTACTTTAATCTTAAGGTAGTCCTTAAATAGACACATGGGGAATTTTTGAAATCAAAGATATTTTTTTTCAACCTTTGTAGGACCTCCAATCTAAGAATTACCAAAGTGAAAGAAGGAATTTAACTGTTGAAATTTGAGTCAGGAGATTTGGATGGTTCCAAATTTTCTAAACCAATTTAATTCATGTTGTACAATTATTAATATTCTTATGTTTCTGTCACATGTACAAATTGGTGATTGAAAGGCAAGTGGCCTTTCAGTTGTGGTTTTAGACTTAAATCCCAAAAGTCCAGAAACTACAAATTAGTAACTACAAGTGCTTCCTCCCTAATAAACTTCTGTCTTATTATTAAAGGCATTTTAAGGATGATTTAAGCCATTTTCTTCAAATAATGCACATTGTTTAAATGTTTGGGACCACGGTTTTATCATTTGTATTTTTTATTCTTTATCCACTCAGTTTATTGCTTTTATTCATTTCTTCCCCCACCCCTGTATTTGCTTTGATTATTTTAAAAATATTTTGTTGAATAACAAAATTTGGGTGGTAACAGAAGTATTTAAAAAACTAAGCAGTTATGAATGCAACTTGTCCTACATATGGCGATATTTTGACCAACAGTGATTATTCTTAATATTATGTGACAACAGAAGACTCAGAGATCTAAGGCACTCTTTCTGAGCTTGCCATTATAAAATCAAAGTATATATGTTCCAGTTACAGGTGGGACTCCATCATCCTTTGAGAGGTTTCTCATTAGATATTGTCTACCCAAAGTGACCTACAAGACAAAAAATGAGGGATAGAATTAAATTTACAAGCAGTATGGACCAATATGAGTCATGTCTAAAGGGACTATTGATGAATTCATTCAGAGAATTTTTCTCTAAAACAGGAAGATGAAAAAGATTTCTAATAATGTGGCTGCAAATCTCTGTCAAAAGTTCTGAATTGATTAAAGCAAGTGTTTTAATTTTCTATTTGATGGACTGGATAAGACTTCAGACACTGCTGGTCAACCTCAAGTAGATACATTCTTACTCAATACCCTGAAGGAATGTTTTTATTATTTAAAGGAGAAATTGTTGGAGCTTGTCAGCAGAACATTTAAGTGACATTGGCCAGAAATAATCTGTGTGACCCATGCAACTTTATTTAGCATAAAAAGGGGAATAAAAAGGACATTTAAATCATGATTTATTAATAAAATCCATGAATTGCTTCCACTCAGTATTAAATTCACATTTTCCAAATAAACTAGTGATATCCTTCATCTTGTTAAGGGGATTTTGTACTGTTGTGCTTATTAACATTGTGAATCACATCACTTAATGAACAAACTAAACTATTTCACTCCTGATAAATAAAGGTGAACATTCCTTTCAGCTATTACAGATACCTTATATTTCCCTTTCTAACTTTCTTTCAGTTTTTTTTTTTTAACCTTCTTGGTAAGTGTGTTTGTATGTCTTTATCTCACCTATTTGATTTGATCTCACCAATCCATTTCATAAGATTTGTATCTACCTGTTAGATACCTGAACAATACTCCGGTTTACATTTAAAAAGAGAGAGAAATAAATAAGTAAAAATTTATATATATAAAATAATAAAATAAAATATATGATTATATATAATTATGTTTTTCTGTAATGATATATAATTATACATAAAATAAAATAATAAAATTTTAAAAGAGGCCAGGTACTTTTTAAACAAATCTGTTGAGGCCTATTTTTATTTCATATATTTGTATGTATCCTATCTTTCCATGAGACTTTTGAAACTAACTAAAGATCATGACACATTCCTTGCATGAGTATTCCAAGAAAAAAATGAGAGAGAGGAAAGAGAAGGAGGGAGAGAAGAAGGAGAGAAGGAGGGCAAGGAGAAAGGGAGAAGGGGAAACAAGAGAATATTCTGACATTACTTCCCTTAGCATGTCAGTCACCATAGGCTAAAGTAATCCCCTCAAGGTGATTAAATATACTGAATCCTAATCAAATGCAAACAAAACAAAACAAAGCAAAACAAAACAAAAAAGATGCTAAGTCAAAGCTTTTTTCTTATTTATTCAATAGTTCTTTATTAAGTTAATTTTTGTTAGAGTATAGTTGACACACAATGTCACATTAGTTTCAGGTGTAAAATATATTGATTTAACATCTCTATACATTATGGTCTGTTCACCATAAGTGTAGCTACCACCTGTCACCATCCATTTATTCAGTAGCTCCTCTTTGATGAATATAAAGACTCCAAATTCCAGGTATTTTTATTTTAATATTACATAATATAAAATTACAAAAATAAATAGTTTGCAATTATTTCCAAGGGAGAACCCTACAAAACAATTCCTAATATTTTATTTTAATGTGTAATTGGATGATTTTTCCATAACTTTTTAATTTCTAGAAGTAGGCACAAAATTACAAAAATTGTAATATAGTTGGTTAAATAAAGGTATTATGCTTGCAGGTCTATCAATTAGTCCAAATTTGTCCAAACTGATTCAACTATTAGGTTGTCCTCTTCTTTTTTTTTTTTTTTTAAGATTTTATTTATTTATTCATGAGAGACACACAGAGATACAGGCAGAGGGAGAAGCAGGCTCCATGCAGGGAGTCTGATGTGGGACTCCATTCCGGGACTCCAGGATCACTCCCTGGGCCTTAGGGAGTTTCTGCCTGGGATGTAAAAAGTTGGAAAGAATATTATTCAGTATAACAATGATTAGTTTGGATGAATAAGTGCATAACTTTCCTTCAATCCATCTGAGAGCTTGGGTTGCAGTATAAACAGCCAATCAAAAAAAAAAAAAAAAAAAAAGAAGAAGAAGAAGAAGCAAGCAGCTCCCCACTTTCTAAGATGAGATGGCACATGGGCATTGTCACACCTTTGTAGAACACAGAAGGAAGATGTTCCAACTGCCACACAAGTAAGTCAAAGTCAGATAAAATGTTATCAAGTTGTTAAAAGCAGAAGGTGGGCTAGTGTGATAAGTACTGTGGGGTTGTGGTGGGGGATAGACAGAAGAAGATCTCACAATTTCTAGTAGGCTCTTTTTCACAACCTCCATTGAGTACTGAGGAGAAACACTGGGGATAGATCCCTTTTGGGTAATTGAAGCATGGTGGAAGTTAATGGTGAAAAAAGTATGAATCCCTAATTCCATGTCCAGACTCTTCCCTTAAATGGAGCTAAAGCCTTACTCTATTGGGAAAAGGGCAGCAAAACACATCACTCCAGGACTCAAGTAAAGACCCATGTTGTTGGAAAGGGAAGGAAAAGTCCTCTATATTTGGTATGGGGAAGGAACAGTGGTCCCTTAGATCCTATACTTATACCATCAGAAGTCTCTTCCCTCTAAGAAACGGGCAAGACTTTCTCTCTTGCAGAACACCCATCACAGTTACAAGGCAGAAAAGTCTTCTGTACCACTGAAGCTGAGGAACAACTCTGAGGCAGATAGGGCCAAAATAAGAAAGAATGAGTCAAGAAGTTACTATGGAAATTAGAAAATATTCTGAAATGAAGATAATAAAAACACAACATATGTAACTTTATGACCATAATTAAAGTAGCATTGAAGTATGAATTTATGATATTAAATGTTTATATTAGAGGATCCCTGGGTGGCTCAATGGTTTAGTGCCTGCCTTTGGCCCAGGGCATAATCCTAGAGTCCTGGGATCGAGTCCCACATCGGGCTCCCTGCATGGAGCTTGCTTTTCCCTTTGCCTGTGTCTCTCTGCCTTTCTCTCTCTCTCTCTCTGTCTCTCATGAATAAATAAATTAAATATTAAAAAATAAATGTTTATATTAAAGAAGTTGCAAATTAATGACATGGCTAACATTTTTAAGAAACTAGAAAAAGAAGAGTAAAATGAACAAGCAAAGGGAAAGAAAAATATAGAGCAGAAATCAATGAAATTAAAAATAATAGAGAATATCTGTGCAAACACTCATTATTTAAAAATAATAGTATTGGTAATCATATAAATAGATTGATAAAGAAGGCAGAAATTTCTAATATCACCAATTAAAAAGAGGGCATCACTATAGATACTCACAGGTACTTAAAAGACTTTATGCCAATAAATTAGACAACATAGATGAAGTGGACAAATCCCTTAAAAGACACTGATTACTAATGTTCACTCAGAAAAAAAATGTGTTAATCATTATAGTCCTAAATTTATTTAAAAATTAAATTCTTAGTCAAAAATATTCCCACAAACTAAATCTCATAGCCAAACGGCTTCAATGGTGAATTCAGTGAAATACTTAATGAGGAAATTATATCAAATCTACACAAATATTTGTAGAAAGTCAAAGAGGAAGAGGCACTCATCTTATGAGCTCACTATTACCTTAATATCAAAATCAGAGAGAAGAAAAAGAAAAGAATGACTTCACATCAATATTCTTTGTAAACATAGACTCAGACATCTTCAACAAAATATTTCTAGCAATTTAAATCCAGGAGTATATAAAACAAAGTATAATACCCTCTGATTAAGTGGGCTTTATCCTGGAAATGCATAATAGGCTTGACATTCAAAAAGCAATTTAGGGTTACCTGGGTGGCTCAGTGGTTGAGTGACCCCTTTTGGCTCAGGTCATGATCCATAAGTCCTGATGAAATCCTACATCAGGCTTCCTGCAGGGAGCCTACTTCTCTCTTTCTGTGTCTCTGCATCTTTCAATCTGTGTCTCTCATGAATAAAGCAAACAAACAAAAACAAAAAGCAATTTATTTACCCATATCAATATGCTAAAAACCCATATAATTATCTTACTAGATGCAAAAGAAATATTAGACAAAATTTATCATACCTTCATAAAAAACATAAAACAAAATTAAGAAAATATTTTAAGCAAAGTAGAAACCAAACTTCTGCAATCTAATGAAGGATATAGAGGGTAAGCCCAACTCTCACATTATAATGAATGGTAAAATAACAAATGCTCTCATCTAGTATCAGAAAGTAGTCAAGCATATCTGCCTTCATGGCTTCTATTCAACATTATAAGAAGTTTATACTCACTTCACTGAGGGAAAAAAAAAAAAGGAATTGTTTGTTTCAACATTTAAAAATCCTTCTCTTCAAAAGATATGTTTAAGTAAATGAAAAGAAAGGACAGACACTAAGAAAAAATGCATATAAAACATGTAGCTGTATATATAATTTACATGCAGTAAAATTCACTGAACATGCACACATACAGATATACTCAATTATGAGATAAGAATAAAAAAAACAATTAAAAGTAGACAAAGACTTGAGTAGACACTTTACCAAAGATATGGATAATATATAAGCACAGGAAGAAATGCTCAACATCATTAATCATTGAGAAAATATAGATTAAAACCCCAATTACTGGAGCATCCGGGTGACTCAGTAAACTAAGCATCTGTGTTTGGCTCAGGTCATGATTCCGGGTTCCTGGGATGGAAACTGCATCATGCTCCCTCTCTGTGGGGAGCCTGTTTCTCCCTCTCCCTCTGCTGCTCCCCCTGCTTTGTGCTCTCTTGCTGTCTCTCTCTCAAATAAATAAATAAATAAATAAATAAATAAATAAATAAGTAATCCCAATTATTTACCCTTAAATACTTATTAGATTTGTCAAATTAAAAACACCTAAAAATAATAATGGCTGGTTAGGGTGAGAAACAACTGGAACTCAGCATTATTGGTGGGAGTTCAGCATGGTATAACTACTTTGGAATGCAGTTTGTTTTTTAACAAGTTAAATATGTGTTTACATATGTTCCAGAAATCTCACTCCTAAGTATTAATCAAATATGTATGGATACTGATATCCAAATACAATCCTTAGTTTGAACATTTATAGTGCTTTTATTCATTAATGCCCAAAACTGGTAACAGTCCAAATGCTCTCACACAAATGAATGGATGTACCAATTGCTATGCATTCATACACTGGAAAACTACTCAGCAATAAGACAGAACAAACTACTAATAGGTGAATCAATCAATACTTTAGGCTCAGCTAAGATAGACTTAAAAAGCTGCCTATATTTGAGTTCTGTTTTTATGATTTTCTGGAATGGTAAAACTATAGGGACAGAGAACAGATCAGTGTTTACTAGGATAGAGTTCAAATCATGGGATTTATGACAAAGGGCCACATGTAAACTTTTGGAGAGTTGGAATTGTTCTGTGCTTGATTGGGATGGCCATGACATGACTGTAAGTATTCACTAAAATTCTATAGAATTTAATACTTAAAAAGGGTGAATCTTACTGTATGTAAGTTATAATAAAGCTAACTTAAAAATAGTGTGAAACCACTATCACTTTTTAATAGTCATTAAAAAGCTGTTATATAGTATCTAGAAATTAGCATTGAAGGGTTAAAATTTCTTTCTGCTAAGATTTATGTGATACCATTTATTTGATAAACAGATTTTCAAAATATAGTTCCAATTTTTCTACAGAAAGGGTATGTAATTTGGATACAATTTGTTGTTTAGGAATTAATTCCAAAAGATGGTATGATCAGTAAACTTATTTGGAAGTAAAATGCTCAAGGGAACAATCAATATAAATTAAACTAAAATATTTTTTTTGTGATATATGTTTTATAAATTCCAAATGACTTACTAACAGAAAAAAAATGTATAAACAAAATATCCAGACCTATTACTGACTCCTATTTAAGTTATCATAATTTGGATTTTTGATTTACTTATGGTTCTACTATCTAATTAACACCTTCTCAAATAACAAATGTATCAGGATGTGAGTATGATACTTCTTCCTCCTCAATCTTTTTTTTTTTTTTTTAAGAATGTATTTATTTATTTGAGAGAGAGAGAAAGAATGTGTGAGAGAGCACAAGCAGGGGGACCGAGGGAGAGAGAAGCAGGCTGAGCAGGAAACCCAGCAGGGGGCTCAATCCTAAGGCCCTGGTATCATGACCTGAGCCAAAGGCAGATGCATAACTGACTGAGCCACACAAGTGCCCCTCAGCCTCAGTCTTAATAAACACTTTTTATCTGCCAAATTCCTAGAATTTGGCAAATATGCATCATTATAGTTGTTAGAATCCTTTACTTCATTATGTAGATTTGAACTATGGCTGATGATAAGTACAATTTAAGTGATATCTTTATCTAAAATAAAATATATATATATATTTAACTAAAATATTCATTTTAAACATAACAGATACACTTATGTTAAATGTCTAGTTCTAAAGATAAATATCAATGTAGAATTATACAAACTAAATGAGTGCTACCAATTTATAACCATTAAGCCAGGCAATGGGTTGTGAAAAGCAGAGAGAAAGCTTATTAACTTATTTGAAAATGTTAGGATTGTTTTATCTGTTTACAAAAATAGAGTAGAAGATTTAAGTCATATCTGCTTTGGGGGCTTGTTTTTTTAGGGAAAGATGGAAACTGTACATGCTATCTAGGTGTACTCAGAAGTGGCAAAGTGTCTAGTCACAATAATTTGTCCTCCTGCCAGAAGATCAACTCCTATCAACTAGTATAAACAGAAGCCAACTCCAGAACAGAATTCTAGAGGAGGATAGATAGGTTTTGGGCTTTTTTAGCCCTTTGCCTACCAAGGTATGAATTCTTCAGAAAAAATTGAGGAACAAAGTTAATATTTCTGAATGAATATCTTTTAAAGTAAGATGAAATATCATGTATTTCTAGATACTCACTGTAACAATAAACATGCAAAACAGATTTTAATAAATCTGTTTTTGGAGTAGTCATTAATAAAAATCCTACAACAGCACAGAGGACAACCCTAGGCCACTTTTTTTTTTTTTTAAGATTTTATTTATCTAATTGAGAGAGAGAAAGCCCAGGATCAGGGGGAGAGGGGGCAGAGAGAGAGTGAGAAGTAGACTCTGCACTGAGTAGGGAGCCCCTGTGGGGCTCCATCCTAGGACCCCATTATCATCATCATCATCATTACCTGAGCCTAAGGCAGACACTTTACCTACTGAGTCATCCTGGCACCCCTAGGTTATCTTTTTATATAAGATAATTGATTACCCTAACTCCATTAACAAAAATATTAGATATTTTCTTATTTGTGCATTGACTTGTTTTAAGAAAGGCATTTACAAGTACCTTTTCTTCAATAAGCATTTTTTTTTTTTTTTTTTTTTACAAAGTAAAAAGTAAACACCTTTACCAAAGCCTGAAACAATTAGCTCTAGTAAAGTTTTGGAGATATTGATTATTCCTTGCAGGAGTAAAAGAAAAGTGTCAGATTGTTTAAAAAATATCCTCCCTTATTAAGGGGAAAAACAATGGCATCAATAATTCATAATCAATTTCCTTTCACAAATGGACATTTTCACATAAAACTTTTGAAAAGGTCATTGTTACATCTTATTTTGAAAGCAGTTGGGTCAATCTTAGCTGATAGATTGGTTGTGGGAAGGAGGGTACCTTAAGCTATTCAGAGTCCATTGGTGTGGAATGAAGTCAATTGAATTCATTACAAATGGCCCATCTCCTCTATGTATCCTATATATCATCACATTGGTTAACACATGTGAAATGCCCAGTTGACTGAAATGCATTTGTCATGCCTGTTTAGTTGCAATTACATGATACAAATAGACATTGACAAATGTCCCTTGTCCACTTTTGAAGATTATTTCATGTCAATAAACTGGAAAAAGTGAAGTCTGATACCCACTGGGGCAATTTACAAGATCACTGAAACATACTCTATTCTCAATAAAGCCTGTTCTACATCATATAACTCTCTGAACTCTACTCTGCAGTGATTCTTTATAACCAAATTGTTTCCTAAGAGCACTTGACTTATATATTGATTCACTAATCCTCATTAACATTCCAGTGATGCAAATAGAACATATTATGGTTCCTATTTTATAGGTGGATAAGCAGAGCAATATAAAGTTTAGCCAATATCAGAGCTTACACTCATACAGAATGGAATTAAATTTCATGACATGTGCTTGTTCTAACTTCTATTACCTTTTTTGACAGAGGTGATAAAATGCTAAATAAAATATTAACTCTCCTAAGCTTTTATGATGAAGTTTTTTGTTTTAATACCAGCACAGTGATTTTAAAACTGTTGTTCTCATATAAAGACATTAGAGAGGAGGAAGAAATTCCTTATTTTCTCAAGGTTCTTCCCCTGATTTAGGAATTAAATTAATATGAGGTAGATTAAGAAGAGGAAAAAACAAAATTTTATTGTGTAAGCATGAAGCCCAATAATGAAGTTGAGACTGAAAGAAATGACCACAGTAGGCAGTTTGTATACATTTTAGACAAAGAGACAATAAATTTGTGAGGCACTGACAGGATAAAGAAAACAGGTATTGGGAAACTTAATTAGTAAGGAATTCCAAGTTGAATTTAGGCAGAGGTAAGCTTAGTAAAAAAGTAACAGGGTGTGTTTCTACAGCTTTCTCTGTTTTAAAGTCCCTGGTTATGTGATATGAATGTCTTTTTACTTATTATTACAGGGAGGGTACTTTTCATATGATAAATTTATTTCTTGCTTTTGGGGGGACAGAGGAGAGTCTGTTTATCAAGTATCTTATATTCAAAATAATTTAATGGCCATAATGGTACATTATTAGCCAGCCTACTTGGGCCCCTAAAATACCATAAATAAGATTGTCAAAATGACTCTGAACACAAAATTTAATAAACTTGGATTATTAGCAATTTGTATATGATGACACCACATATTAGTTCTCAACTTTGTCTTTACTAAATTTTAAAATATGAGTATGATGACAGTAAATGCCTTAAAAATAAATAGTCATGCATGTAGGTATATGTTAATTTCAGCAAACTTGATGTTTATGTAATAGTTATAGTTTTTTTATTGATTGATAGACTGACTGATGGGCTAGATGGATAGATAGATGATGGATAGATGATGAATAGATAAAAAGAAGGGTAGGTAGAGTTTGAGTTCCCTTAAAAAATTCTTAGCAAACCATGCTACAAAGAACTCCACACCGCTAGCCCATTAAGCAGAGTTGGGGGAATTGAGGACTTGTGTTGGTGAGTGGGAGGTTAGTGTGAAGTGTTTAGGCAGAAAACTGGGAAGTAGGCAGATTGTCACCTGCCTTCACGAGGTTCCCTTGACTGCATGTTTGATGCAAATTTTCCATGTTGTTCAAGAGTCATACTCAGATGTAGCTCCCAGTAGAAAAATAATATGCCATATCGTCTGGGACATTGTTGTTTAAGTTAAGCACAAATATATGACAAAGGCTCTGAAGCCCAGCTATGCCAAGGGAAGCCAAGTTGGGACCAATTCAGGTGAGGCAGAGGGAACCACTAACTTTTAAGTAGGCCAATTAGGGTCTTTGATGGATATAGAAATTACTAAGATTTATCACACTCAGTATTTTAAGGTTATCTTTCAAAGTTTGCTATATGTTTTATTTTATTTTATTTTATTTTATTTCTTTGTAGTCCTAAGTTGGTTTATTGATTCTTCATTACTATTTCACAAAGATAGTGTGTTTTTAGACTAGAACATTGTGTAATTTTGTATCGATAAAAATCCCATTATGAAATCTAGTCAGTGCTCAACAAATATTAGGAATATTCAACAAATAAATCTTATTATTTTAAATTTTAATAAAGCTTTTTTGTTTGGGTTTTTGTCTCATGGTATGTACATCTTGAGTCTTATTGAAGGTATCTTGATAAATACAAGTGACTAGGCATGCCATTTTATTTTAGATGCATTTTCTGAAAGCTTTATTTATATTTAACATAATTAGAAATACAAATTAGATGTTCAAACATACTCTCTTAATCAGGCAATGAATTACAATTAAATAAGACACAGAAGTGCTCTCTCTCTGTTTCTCTGTATATTTATATATATGTTGTATTTTATATACATGTACATATACACCATAAGTTTCTTTAAATATGAAGCAATTAGTTTTCAGAAACTAAATTGTGTCAACTAATTCTAGAATTTTTATTAAAACCTTTAGTCTGGGGTGCCTGGGTGGCTCAGCGTTTGAGAGTCTGCCTTTGGCTCAGGGCGCGATCCCAGAGTCCCGGGATCGAGTTCCATATCAGGCTCCTCACAGGGAGCCTGCTTCTCCCTCTGCTATGTCTCTACCTCTCTCTGTGTCTCTTATGAATAAATAAATAAAATATTTTAAAAGTAAATAAATAAAAAATAAAACATTTAGTCTGTAGATTTCCCCTTAGGTTCTACTCACGTGTAAATGTTGGCGATATTTTTTAGTCTTACGATATTTCATCTATTTTTTGAATCTATATAGATATTTTAATGGTTACAAAAGATTCATTGGAGATAGCTGGAAGACCTCAAGGTGATACTTTGAGCCCCTATCACTACTTTAGTTCCTTGGGATTTGTAAAGGTAAATTAAAAAGGAAAGGAATGAAATTTGTCCCAATGCTGAAAAGGCTGAAGAGTAGTGTCAAACTGAAAGTTAAAATTCTTACTGGGATGTATAGAATAGGTGGGTTCCAGTTAAGGAAAGTTTATTTCAACAAATGCAAAATAATACCATTCTGGTAATGCTTGCATTTTCTTGAAAATCAGTGACAATTCTCTTTACAGTTGAAGAAGTCATTGGGAAATGAAAGAATTTTGAGTATACTAGAAGTACATTGTGCATAGTTGTCCTGCCCTGCTTTGGCTTGCTCCCAGCCAAGTGTTAATGGAATCACATGAGATGCCACAAATTATTCTTAATGAAAGTTGTTAGAGCATACAAAGAAGAGGTGCAATGTCCCTTCTAACTTCCTACTGCAAAATAATAACAAAACATATACCTTTGTAATTTTATATTATCCTTAAATACATTGATTTGCTTAGTGTCTCTCCTATATCCCATAGTTATGACTATGACTTGTTTCTTGTTAGCATTGTACAACAGAGTGTCTTGGTAGCATCACACAATAGTTGAGAGAGAGGAAAAGTCAAAGCCGCATATGATGCAGGGAACTATGCCAACCATGGGTCCCAGTAAGCACCTATAAGGCAAAAACAATTAAAAGTTAGCAAAAAACGCAAATTTCTCTTTCTTTCCAAAAGGTCTTAGCCAAATCCCAAATTCAAATGTCTGTCCTTTCTTGGTGGGAAAAATCAGGTTTGCTTATTTGCTCTCTTACTAGGACTATGGCATTATCAGGGGTCTATATATACTTTGAAGAAAAAATATTCAGTTAGTAACTGCAAATAGTTTTTAAAAATTAGAGGAAATATGAAAAAGTCAGCTGTCTTATTTTATTTTTTTAATTTTTAAACAGATTTTATTTATTTGAGAGAGAGTAAGCGTGCGAGAACACAAGCAGGGGAAGGATCAGAGGGAGAAGCAGACTCCCCGCTGAGCAGGGAGACCTATGGGGCTGCATCTCCATCCCAAGACCTTGGTCTCATGACGTGATAACTGACAAAGCCACCCAGGCCCCCCAGCTGTCTTATTTTAAATGACTTTCCTTTGGTTGTCATACATATTTGCATCTGGTATAGTTGTGGTTGTCGTTTGGGCATCATTGAGTGTGTTTATTTTTATTTTATTTTCATAGTTCTAGATAAAAGAAAGTCATCAAGTTTCTTTTCATAAATCAAAAACCCACCACTTCCTTCTATGTAAGCCTGACAAAAAGGCTAAATATTTCTTCACAGGAAGTTTCTATAACATTACAATAAGGACCATGTATATGAAATATTAGTGGAATTTTTTCCCCTGCTGAATTTTAAATGCTGATTTTTGGTCCTAATTCTCTTATTGTTTAGGCTCCTCTTAAACATAACTTGGGGTTGATTCTTTTCAGCAGAAAATTCAGTAAGTCTTAGTCCTGCCCTAGGATAAAGTACAGCCTGCCCCCATTAGATTTATCTACTCATCCACTGCAAAGCATCTATCCAATAATGCAGCCATTAAGTTATAAACATCATGTCCTACCTCCCTACAACAGCAAGGCACATGTCAAGATATTTGTATGGCTCCCTTGAATCCCTATCCACTTTCCTTAAGATAAAAAAAAAAAAAAGAAAGAAAATAAGAATAAAAATTAAAAACTGTCAACGCCCTGTACCATGCACAAAATGCCAACTTAACAGTCCTCTCCAAAACTTTTACCTTGACTCTTATATCCACAGGCAAGTCACAGTTAATGTTGGCCAAAGGATTTTATAGTATTTTAGATGTTCTTACACTGGCAGATTAACATTTAATTTTGGGATATGGAGGTACCTGGCAACAGTTGCTATGTTTCAAGTTTGAAAATTTAGTCACTGCTGAGAGAGATTCTCATTTTAACACCCTATTATACTAATATCCTGTTGAATAAATACTATTTGTGGAAATTCATATATTTCATATATAAATATAATTTAAACTCTAGAGTTCATAGGAATATACAACTACAAGAAATAGTGGGACTTAACCAGTCAGGTAACATTTCTGACTTAACCAGTCAGGTAACATTTTTTATTTATTTTTATTTTATTTTTATTTTTTTTTTCAGGTAACATTTTTTAAAACCATTGCCAGCCAGGTATTGCAGATCATCTCATTACAGGTTTAATGTTTTTATTACAACCTTGTTGGGTAGGATTGGCATTCAATGAGTTGTATATAATTTTATAAGTTTTGACACCTATGTATATATATTTACATATATACATACATTCATTAATCTGTCATCTTTCTACCATTTATCTGTCTACCCAAAAAGATCATCAATACATTCAAGATAATGAATATAACTATTACTTCCTAAAGGTTTTGTTTTTGTTTTTAATATTTCATCTATTTATTCATGAGACACACAGAGAGAGACAGAGACATAAACAGAGGGAGAAGCAGGCTCCTCGCAAGGAGCCAGGTGTGCCACTCCATCCCTGACCTCGTGACCATGCCCCCAGAGGAAGGCAGACGCCCAATTGCCAAACCACTGAGGTATCCCACCTCCAAAAGTTTTCCATGCTGCTTTGTAAACCATTTTCTGTTTCTCCTTGCCCCCATCCCCATACTCTCTCCACCGGCAAGTAGTAATATGCTTCCTATCACTATACATTAGTTTACATTTTTAACTCATTATTATTATTATCATTATTATAACTGAGTTATTTTTAACTCAGTATAATTATGTTGATATTCAGCCATGTTTCTGGATGAACAATAGTTCTTTATTATTGCTGAGTTATGTTCCATGATATGGATATATTACAATCTACTTCATTCTTCAGTTGATGGACATTTGTATGGTTTTCAGTTTTTGGTTATTAAAAAAACAAACCTGCTGTGAAATTTGAATGCATACAAAATGTATTGGAATTTGCTTTCATTTCTTTTGGGTAAATAAATTGAAATGGAATAGATTGGGCATACATTAGGAATGTGTTGAACTTTCTAGAAAACTACTAAACTGACTTCCAAAGATATTAATCTTATATTCCACATCCTTACCAATATTTAACGGGGTCATTTCTAATAGATGTGTTGAGGTGTCTCATTATAGTTTTAATTGACATTTCCATATCGGCTAATGATATTGAATATCTTTTCCTCTGCTCACTTGGTATCTTCCCCGATGAAGTAGCTGTTCAAATCTTATGTGGTTTTGAATTAGATTTTTCAATTTTTATTGTTTAATTTTCAATTATTTATATACTATGAATACAAGTATCTTATCAGACATGTAATAGCAAATATTTTCTTTTGCCTCTTTTTACAGTGTATTTTAAGAGCAGAACACTTAACCTAAAAAAAATCTACCTTTTTTAATAAATCCTGCTTTTGGTATTAAGTTGAATAAATCTTTGATTAAATAAGATGAAAAAAAATAAGATTTCTTCTAGAAGACTTATTTTTAATTTTTTTATTTTTTTAAAGATTTTATTTTTTTATTCATTAGAGACACAGAGAGAGAGGCAGAGACATAGGCAGAGGGAGAAGCAGGCTCCCTATGGGGAGCCCGATGTGGGACTTGATCCCAGGACCCTGGGCCACCCAGGCATCTCAAGTCTGTCTCTATGGATTTGCCTATCCTGGATAATTCATTTTTTAAGATATTTTATTTATTTATTCATGAGAGACACACACACACACCCAGAGAGAGAGAGAGGCACAGACATAGGCAGAGGGAGAAGCAGGCTTTATGCAGGGAGCCCAATATGGGACTTGATCCTGGGACTCCAGGATCATGCCCTGAGCCAGAGGCAGACGCTTAACCACTGAGCCACCCAGGCATTCCCATACACACGTTATTTCATGCACAAATAATCACAACAGTTACATGTTCATTATTTTTAAATTTAAATCATTATCATTTTATTTTTTTATTGATGTTTGATTTTCCAACATATAGTATAACACCCAGTGCTGATCCCATCAAGTATACATGTTCATTGTTGATTCCCTTTTATTATTTTAAAACACTCTTATTCTCTGATTTAAAGATATTAGGGTCTTAACTCAAACCCATCTAATATGAAGACAGGAACAACATGTTCTGTGTACCTGCTTTAAAATTTCTCTTAATCAGCTCAATCGGGGCAGCTGAATTCCTTTTGTTAAGGAAAGCTAGGCTTCATGAAATGGCTAATTTCCAAAACCTTCAGCCTGTAGAGTATGAAAAAGTTAGCAACTAGGTCGGTCTTAAGAAAATATAAAGTGGGTGACTAGTTTTTGAAAATTAGTTAAATCAATAGAAAACGGTTATAGTTTGCCACGGGGACTCCACAATACCCTCTAGACGCAAGCTAACTGACTCAATGGACCAACACAGTTCCTAAAAATCAAAATGTACTTGGCATTAAACAACCAGACTCTGCAGAGCTGCACTGCATCCAGTGGACCCTGAACTGACAAGCTAAAGCTTGTTTAAACTGGTCAATCTTCCTTTAGCAACACGGCAGCATTTGCCACTGCATCACCCTTATAACCATTGTCTTCAGAGGGCCTCACATATAGCTACAGGAATAGATCCTCTTCCATACTCTACATTATCATTTCTGACTTCAACACTTAATCTTTAGTCACCCTCCCTTGCAGAGAGACTAACCCTGTGTGTATGATCTACTTTTCACTGTCTTGCCAGACAGCAGACTATACATAATGTTCACAGTATCTGTGCCTCAGAGTTTGGCTAAGTAGAGCAGGTCACATACACAAGGAAGCAGCCAAAAAGTAAAACTTACTCACCCCAAAATGTATTAAAAGAAATGCTTGACACAAGCATTAAAACTGAATGCCACCAAACGTATTGAGAGAGTTGATTATATCTTCTTGAATTGACTTTTTAAAACAAAGAGTGGATCATGTATTGGCATGGCCAATTAAAAAAACACAGAAGTCAATAAAGATGAGTGGAGAGTGGAACTTTAAAAGCTGTTTTATTCCTGGCCCCCTCTTGCTTTCAAACTTCAAGGAGTAAACCAAGATCTCTGTTGCTTTTTTAGTATATATAAATATAACTCACTTAACGTCATTTGTCCCATTAAAATAGAAGACCAATGTTACTACACAACAGCATTTGAAAAATATCAATATCTCATATGTATCTCAAAATCATTAAAAGCATGCCCTATTTGGAAGTACTTTTGAAAGCTTTGTAATAGTAATAAATTCTTATTTGTTGTGCATCTTGATTTTTTATGACTACCAGTACAGATAATTTACTTCAAAAATGTATCTGCCTGTTTCCAAGCCCCAAACTGCATGATTATCCCATAATCTTAAAGCTCCCTGGACAGAATTTTAGGAAGTCTTGTTTTTTTCAACCTGCCACAAAATACTGAGATTTTTCAAAATATCAATCTACTTATTTCTTGAGATGCCACCTTACATTTATAGCTGCTTCATATATGATTTTGATTTAAATTTAATCTAGTAGTAATTTTCTGATATAAAGTTTAAGCCAGAAAAATATTCAATAACATTGTGAAGATTATACTTAGCATTCATTGATTGCTTATGAGTATCTAGATTTCAAATAATAGATAAATGTTTAAAACAGATCAGTTCCCCTCTAAACTCCTCTTATGAGCATTATAAAATTTTAATAAACTCAAAGAATTTTGACTTATAGTAGTATATATTGATTAATTTGATTATTTATAAAACTCTTTACTATTTGAAATACTTTATTAGTATACAAAAAATAATGCTGGTGGCATGGGCCTTGAGCTGCAGAGTTAAAATTCTTATGTGGCCATTGGACTGAATGACATCTGAAAGAGATATCAATTACTTTTATTATATTGAAAGGAAAGATATTACTGATCTGTTAAAAAATTGCTGATTTTTTACTGGTTTTGACCTGCAAAATAGCCATTTTATGTGGTTTAAATTTATAATTTTATGAGGGAATTCTCACAGGCTGAGTTGAGTGATGAGATTTGGCTCCTTGATGTTGGCTAGGTTCAGATGTGTCAAGAATGGATGTGAGTCGCAGTGGCTCCCACCCGGAGTCAGACAGCCCCAGAGGAAAGATATAAGTCAAGGCTGTATCTTCACTGACTTGTCCAGAGTGAAGAGATTTCCTGCTGACTGCTTGATTACTCCAAGTGGTCAATTGATTATTCTCATGTAAACAGTGAAAACAACTCAAAGGGTAATTACTGCTGCTTCTGCTGGTCTGCACTGGCTTCTTACTGTTCCTTTTTAGATTTTATTCTGAAATACTGCTTTGGACTTGTATTTAGACGGAGGGAGAAATAAAAGGGCATTCATTCTACTAAAGTGAAAGTCAAGCTTTAAGGGCAGCTCCTCACAGGAACTAAACCTTTTCACTCAGGAGAGTCCTAACAGAATGTTCTCCCTCCTGTGTCTTGACATCCATTAAACACTAAACAATGTTGACTGATATACTAACTCTAAATACCCCAAGTGTTAGAAGCTTTATATTTTTATTAAGAATTCTATTTACTATAGAATTTATTTTATGCATGTTGGACTTCAATTCTTTCTTCAGAAATTATTTCATTCCTTAATGTATTTTGTAAGTATAGCAAATTCATACTGCAGCAGGTGTTACTGGAATATAGTATCAAATGCATTATTCCTTCTCATTGATAAATAAAATCTTTTTTTTAAAGGTTTTATTTATTTATTCATGAAAGACACAGAGAGGGAGAGAGGCAGAGACACAGGTAGAGGGAAAGACAGGCTCCATGCAGGGAGCCTGATGCGGAATTCAATCCCGGGACTCCAGGATCATGCCCTGGGCCAAAGGCAGGCACTAAACCACTGAGCCACCCAGGGATCCCCTAAATAAAAGAAATCTTTAGAAAATAAATTAAATAAATAAACAAAATTTAAATGCATTAATCCTAAAAGTATAACACTCACACCAAGAAACTATCTTTTAGGCAGGTACCATTTAAATATACATGTTTATTGTCATTTCAGCAAAAAGTTCACCAATTTAAGAAACTCAGTCATTCCACATAATCATGGGGACATAAGAATAAAGTAAATAGAACTGAATCCAGAGTTCTCTGTTAGGTTGCTATGTCCCTCTTTTGAGTTATTCATAATAGTTTTAAAACTGAGTAGATAATCAAATATTATTAAAATCATATTTGTATGGCAAATTATGAAGTGCTGTAGTCACTTTACAGAGGTGAGATGCATGCCCCAAGCGAAAATTTTGTTTGGATGCTCAAACCAATATTACCATGCATGTTCTAAGAGGGGATGAAAAGTTCTATTACCATATTTAATACAGCCTTTGTGAAAAGCCAGACTCCCAACTGGTTTCAAATGGCTTGAGTGAGCAGATATAATAGGTGAGTTATATTTGTGTAAAAGATAGAATGTATTTCCTTATGCACACTCATGAAAATGTGGAATTTTGGGGGATCTGATTTCTATTTTTTTTAAATTGAGATGTAATTGACGTATAACATTATACTAGTTTCAAGTGTATGCCATGATGATTCCATATTTGTATACTTTGCCAAATGATCACAGTCTTTTTTTCTTGCTCATGAATGTACTATTTTTTCAGTTTTCTTCTGTGTTCTACGTTCTAAACTTCAATAAATGTGATTATTTATATAGTCGGTTTTCATTTGTAAAACTAGCTATTGTTGGTGAAGAAGTCTATTTAGCAAAAATATTGTGCTAAAATCTATTTTTGTTTGATTTTTTCCCTCCTTTTGAATAGTAATTGTAAAATACCTTAGTAAAATTAAGATCATTAAAGTCAATGGAATTCTTCCCAAAGACAGATGTGGGACAAATAATAATCTACATAACTACATTTATCTGTAAATGGTAGTCACTAAAATTTTTACAATATGGAAATTAGGAATGGTTTGAGTGAAATATATTCTAGGAGATAGAGTTCCCTTGCAAAATTATCCTCTTTGACAATGACATATTTGTAATTTTTCACTCACATCCAATTCCTGCTTTGTCAGAAATTTTTAATGAGATATTTCCCTGAAATTTACTTTCTTCATCAATTTCTTCAGTGACATATGTGTCATATATGTTTGTGATTTTATAATCTAACTAAAGATGAGGAATTGTGTCTAAATGTGAATAAGAAATGAAAAGACAATGTTAAGTATTTTCTTTGAATTTGTTACATATTCTGGACTCAGTTAAGGATTGGGTAGCACTGCAGGAAAATTTATGCATATTCTTAACTCTGGCCATGTCACACAGATATTATTAAATGCACTTCTAATAAACCTCTTGTTCCCACTATTTGTTTCTCTTTACTTTCACTTATACCCTGGCGTTTTAGTGAATTGATGTCCTAAGTTTCTCTATTTACCTTTTTCTTAAAAACTTGTATGGCCATTTTCTTTTGCATTTTTTTTCAACCTACACTGCACTCATATTCTAGTCTGCTTTTCTCTCTCATTCCTACATATGTTCTCCCTCTATAAATCCAGTTGCTACTTTTTTGCTTTTTGATCCTTAACTACCACTTTTAGAACTCCTCCTCTACTCAGGTATTACTTCATTTTCACTGTCTTGTCAAACTCACTTATTGGTCACTGCATGCTTTCCTCACTGATCTTGACTTGTCACAAGATTACATGAATTCCTCTGACCCTATCTCCCTTACATTGAATAACTCAGTCGGGATCACAACTAGAAGTGAAGGTCCATATCTCTATCTGCCATGCACAAACATTTAAAGGAACATATAGGGATGCCTGGGTGGCTCAGCGGTTGAGCATCTGCCTTTGGCTCAGGGCCTGATTCCAGGATCCTGGATTGAGTCCCACATCAGGCTCCCTAGGAGGAGACTGCTTCTCTCTCTGTCTATGTCTCTGCCTCTCTCTCTCTGTGTCTTTCATGAATAAATAATCTTTTTTTAAAAGGAATATATAGATATTGAACCTATTATCATTCTAAGTAAACTGGAATGCAAAATCTTAGTTATCTCTGTCATGTGTCTTCCACATAAAAAATAAGTTTTTGAAACCTATTTTAGTTGTATCTTTCCATTTATTTCTTGGCCACTGCCATGGCATAGGGCCCATATTATCCCCACTTGGACTCTATTTTCACCTCTACTGCTACCAAAATAATCTTCCTAAAGTATACATCAGAACTCAATAATTTCTTATCTCATGATTTTTAGCCTTGCATTTAAGAACTTTTATAATACGGCTTCCTTTTTTTTTTTTTTTTTTTTTAAATTTATTTATGAAAGGCACACAGTGAGAGAGAGAGAGGCAGAGACACAGGCAGAGGGAGAAGCAGGCTCCATGCACCGGGAGCCCGATATGGGATTTGATCCCGGGTCTCCAGGATCGCACCCTGGGCCAAAGGCAGGCGCCAAATCGCTGCGCCACCCAGGGATCCCATAATACGGCTTCCTAATATTCTTTTCATACTCTTCCTCCCCACCCCTTTAAAAAATATTTTATCTATTTATTCATGAGAGACACAGAGAGGCAGAGACATAGGCAGAGGGAGAAGCAGGCTCCCTACAGGGGAGTGCTGGACTCAATCCCAGGACCCTGGGATCATGATCTGAGACAAAGGCAGAGATTCAACCACTGAGCCACCCAGGTGCTCCTTCTTCTCCTCTTTTATGCATATACATTCTTATGTTACAGCCAGCTTGAAGCTTTGGTTTTTTTTTGTTGTTGTTTTGTTTTTTTGTTTTTTCTTGCATGCTTTCAGTTTACTAACAAAGTTGTTCATTATCTATAATTCCTCCACCCTTTATTCCTGATTTTTCAAAAATTACTAGCATTTCAAAGTAAAAATTTATGTTGTAAATCAATTATTTCTCCTTCATAGTATTTTTCCAGATTATCTACTGAAAGCAATCTTTCTTATGACTCAATTTTAATCTTTTTTTGCTTACCTATTTAAAGAACATTTTTTTTCATTAAATTCTTTGACAATTATTAATGTTCTTGAGATTTTTTTTTCTACTTAATTATAAATTATCTTTTATTTATTTATTCATGACAGAGAGAGAGAGAGAGAGAGAGAGAGAGAGAGGCAAAGATACAGGCAGGGGGAGAAGCAGGCTCCATGCAGGGAGCCCGATGTGGGACTCGATCCCAGGTCTCCAGGATCAGGCCTTGGCCTGAAGGTGGCACTAAATGATGAGCTACCAGGATGCCCTTAATTATAAATTATTGAGGGCACCTTTTGTAACATATCCATTATTTTATGCCTTACTATACTTTGAACATTTTTTTAGCAATACATATATTGGATTGATTAAACTAATGAGTTATACAAAATAATTTATTTTAAAATACTCTAATTTTTCATTTATCTCATTGTCTAACAGTGAAATCTATTTACCATTTTCTCACTGACAATTTAGTTAATAAAAAATTCATTTTATTTGTTAAATTTGAAATAGATTAAAGGTATATTTAATTTGTAATTTTCTCATTTTACTAGTATTTATATGACACATAAGATCACATCTCTCCTTTTGAGAACAAATCCTATACTTTCAAAGAAAAATGAAATTAGTAAATTGTAAACAAATAAATGGATCTATTGATTGACAAAAATAGCACTCAACAATCACAATTGTGAATTCTTAAAGAGATTGTGCTAAAATAAAAAGAAACGAGTTTGAGACTCACGCTGGGTGTAAAGATTACTTAATTAAATATTTTTTTTTAAAAAAAAGAAAAGAAAATAATTTATTCACATAAAGTTGCTCTTCAGGCTAAATTTTGATGATTCTCAAATGAATTTTCAAGTACTCTCTTTTTTCTTTGGATTTTTAAATTGCAGGAATTAACTTCACAAAGAAGTAGACTAAGTAAGTATCATCAATTTGTTATATGAAAAAAGTAGAGTTCCAAATAATTCTTGTGAACTAAAATATTTTCCTTCTCAACCTCTCAGGAGTGCTAGGAATCTAGCTTTGGAGAAATTGTATGTCAGCTTGCATATTCTCTTCCTCTGCTCCTTCCCCTACTCACTGTCTCTATCTCTTTCTCTCAAATAAATAAATTAAAAAAAAATAAAAAGAAGAAGAAGAAAAGGAGTATCACCAAAGAATATACATCACTCTTATTAACAGATAGGGGCCCCTTTCAATGGAAAATAAGCCCAAATCTGCTTCCCCTAGACTAATATAAAATCTCATTCCACTTTGCTCTTCTTTTATCCATTCAGCCTTGTACAGAGAAACACTCTTTTAAAAATGTAAATTAGGTCCTTTTATCCATGTTTAAGCTCTTGGATGGGTTTTCATTGCTCTTAAAATACAATCTACACTTCTTTCCATGATCAAAAAGTCTGATTAACCTCCATCTGCCTAAATCTCCAACATCACTCCTTACTATTGCTACTCTATCTTTATCTATCCCGTCCCATTGACATCCTTTCTCAGTTCCTTGATAAAGCCAGGCCTTTTGCAGTGTCCAAGAGTTCTATCAGTTTGCTCTTCTCACAGCTCTTCTCATGTTTGACTCATTTTAACTATCTGGCTCACATTGTCATATCTTTAGGGAAGTCTTCCATTTTTATTCACAGAAGTAAATCCAATTAAGCACACAGACAGACAGACACACAATAGTAGTTGATTCTCATAACCAAATACTCAATGGAAGAATAGTATTTTCCTAGACATACCATTGATTGTTGTTACCAAGGATGGGATATTAAATATTACCAGATATTTAAATTTGTTGAATGATTCTAAGAAAAGACTAAGTATGCAAACTAATTATATTGGAGGAAATACAGCTGATATGTTCTCCAATTTAAAAGATTCACTTAAAGCACACCATCATTAAATACTGAGTAAAAAATTGTTGGGCCAAGACTTGATGAATATGAATCCATATTTTCTTACATCAAAATTAATAGCGTTGTCATTACACTACATTTCATTCTGAAATAAAATCAAGCAAGCAAAGAAGCAAACAGAAGCAACCAAAAATCCCATTTCCATCAGAAGCAATGATCTGGAGGAAGAGACTTATAAGTATTTAGGGAAACCATTATTCCCACTTTGGATGTTTCCTACTACATGGAGGGTTATCCATTAACATGACACTCCCAGCCCCATCTCCCTCACCCTTACCCATTTACTTCTACTCTTAGTAGAAAGGTGATCTCTTTTATTGGTAAACTAAAGAGGAAATGGAAATATGTATCTTGGCTTCTTCTTCTTGTTTTCAGGATTTGTCTTGCTGGACAACGGACTACTTTGAGGGCTGCTTTTCCATGTCATAAATTATCCAAGTGCCAGCCCTCAGATTGGGCCTGTGGTTGCTAGCACGCCATGTGAGTAGGTTAGAAATCATTCCTTGTCCTTTTTCAGTGTTAGGAAATCCATTACTGTGACATGCCCAAACCTCATTGTGTGAATCAACTATCTCAATAATGAAAATGATGTGTGGATCTATCTATATCTGTTTTGTCCCTTATGTCTGTCTCTCAGTCAATTCAGAACTTGGGCAAGAAAAACAAAAATGTAACTTCTGTGACCCAAATATCAAAGAAGTATGAATAAAGAATAATGAGATAGGACTTAGGAAAATGCGACTTTGCAAATGGTACCTAACGAATACCATGATATGTGATAAAGGAAGGTCTTAATTAGAAAACCACTTCCGGGGATGCCTGTGTGACTCAGCGGTAGAGATGAGTTTCTGCCTTTGGCTCAGGGCCTGACCCCAGTCCAGAGATCAAGTGCCGCATTGGGCTCCCCACAGGGAGTCTGTTTCTCCTTTTGCCTATGTCTCTGTCTCTCTCTGTGTTTTTCATGAATAAATTTTAAAAAATCTTTAAAAGAAAAAAGAAAAACACTTTCAGTTTTAAAAGTGTCTAAATCCAAGTTGTACTGTGGGTTTATTCTATTCAATCAAAACTACCATAAGGTAAATAGATAAGGTAATTCAAATTCTACATATGAAGTAAGTTGCTGCTGTGGTTGGCCCATGTGCCTACACAATTCTTAAGGGCTTTTTGAGACAGGCCCAGTCTACCTCTGTAAGATAATTTCCTTTATTTGTCAAATTCTAAAACACTACTCTTTTTCAAGTTCTACCTCAATTTTGTAGAAAATCTGATACTGAAAATCAAGTTAATGTCATATTTTTATAGTTTTTCTATTGTTTTGAACTATTATTTAAATATTTTACTTTTCATATGATTTTTCAGTTGATTAAATATTATGTCAGTTACATTAGACTTTTTTATGCAAACTTTACCATGGATTATAAATTTCTGTATCTCTATAGTAGCTTGTATCGCTTCCTAGAGCTAGTGTATATCTTAATTAATTATCGTTGGTTTTATCTTTTAATGCATAGCATAGCAAAAATCCAATTGTAGTGAAAAAGAGCACATACAATCCCTATATTTCAACTTTACTATCAGTTAAATAAGCCGATCAGAAAATATGTTGTGCAGTGAGGAAAGTATATTTATGGAAAAGAAGCAGGATGAATAAGAAAGTTGAATAGATAACATTTTTAAAAGAGAGAATAGGTGCTTAATCAATCAATCAATAAACATTTATCTGGAACCTACTCTATGACAGGCACTGTGCCTCATGCTGTGGATACATCCCTGAACAAGTCAAATATGCACTCCTGTCTTCACAAACTTAGAGTCTAAAAAGAAAAAATAAATAGGAAAAAATGATGACAACCCATTTGATTGACCATGTGATAACCCATATATTGAATGTTAGGTAATCTTGAAGACAGTCCACAGCTTAAACACAGAAGCTCTGCATACATTTTCTCAGCAAAAAAAAGTGCAGAGAATGAGATTCATCATGTCAGTATGTTGGTGTGCCAGTTTGCATTTATGTATGAGGCAAATTCCAAACTGAATTTATATGTTAAATTAATTTAAATACCAGAAATATAGTCTTCCCTCTGCAAAAAATAAAATAAATAAAATAAAAAATAAAAAATAAAAAGTAATGTCACCATAAATTTTCACTATTACTGAGCCATAGCCAAGCAAAAGAAACAATGCCCTTACCATCCAGGGGGATATTTTGAATCTACACCAAAAAATGGGAGGATTTTCTTGTCTTCAGGATGGAGCCTTAATAATTTGGCTATTACTGGTCACTGAATGTCTGTACGGAAAAAATGGAATGCAGTGAGGCATTATTTGGAGTTGGACATTTTACGGTGTAGGATGTAGGAAACAAAACAGATATAAATTGTTTTTTCCTCAAGAAACCATTTTAAGTAGTTTTATTGTGAATTCATGGAAGTCAATTTAATTGACTAATCATCAAAGAGATTAAAAACAAAAAACAAACAAAAAACAGGAATGAGATATAGTTAAGAGCATTCTGTTAATCTCATTTGAAAATTTTCAACTGTATCTAGTTATCAACTTAAATCAGAGGTGGCTACGGAGGGAACATAACAGTGGGTCAGAGAACAGGCAAAGTGGTGATGCATAATGTGATATGTATGGGGGTGTCTTCAAGGCTGGATAATGTACGTGTGTGTTACAAATTTATTGATCTAGTTGGTGCAGTTATAAACAATTTCTGCAGAGACTCTTTGTCTTAAGTGTTTATTTTGTTTTTGTTGAAATTATATGTCACCGTGTAAGATCCAAGAGGAAGATTTTAACAAAAAAATAAATTTACTTTTTGCTTGCATGCCTCTATTGAATATAATTTTATAAATCTTTCCTTGCATTTGTGTAGAGATAAGAATAGACTTATTGATGGAAAAAATATGAAAATAGATCACTCAACCCATGTTTTAATATTCTGACATCTGGATTTGCAGTATTTTCACAGAGCTAGCTTTTTCTTTTTTTTCTATTTTCATATATTCTTGAAAATTTCTATGTACTTATGAGGCAAATTATATCCTATGTTTACATCATCCTGCTAATTGTATTCAAATGATTATTTTAAAATGTTTTCATTCATCAGAAGAATGACATTCCAACATTCACCATATTTTACGGTGTAATAAAACTATCTTATGTATTAGTATTAATACAACAAGCTTTTAAACTACCAGATTCTGCTAATATTTTATCTAATGTAAGACAAAAATGGTTCAATTTCTCCACAAATCATTTGGATGTGGGATGAAATTGACTGCATTGATCTGTTATTCTGCTAGCAGCTCTGTGGGGCAGAGCCTGGGCAAATGGAAGAGCTCTTTTCTGCATCCTGGCTTACTATCTGAATAGTGACCATATCAATTATTAGCAGCACTTGTCATCTGCCTTGTGTTCTTAGAGGCAGCATTAATCTTTTTGCCAAATGAAATCATCGCTATGAGAGCATAGGAAATGTCATACTGGGTTACACAAGCGATCCTTCTAATCCTAAATTCATTCTTGACAGAGATTTTTAGTACTATTTTATGGAATAATATGGCTGTACCACATGACATCAAGATTTTTACATTTAAGATACATTGGATACATCTTAATTTTGCATTATCAACTTACTTTAAAAGTTTTATAAGTTTATGTAATCATTTCTAGTTTACTTATGTCATGTGTATATCTTAGCATAATATAGCAAATATCAAAGGATAATAATTTTGTCATTTGGTAAATAAAGTGGACTAATTTCATATATTAGGGTTCTCCAGAGAAATACAACCAATAGGATTCAGTATATAGAATGATATTTATTATAAAGAATTGGCTCACATTATTTTTTTAATATTTTATTTATTTATTCATGAGAGATATACACAGAGAGAGAGAGAGAGAGAGAGAGAGAGAGAGAGAGAGAGGCAGAGACACAGGCAGAGGGAGAAGCAGGCTCCATGCAGGGAGCCTGATGTGGGACTGGATCCCGGGTCTCCAGGATCAGGCCATGGGCTGAAGGCAGTGCTAAACTGCTGTGGCTCACATTATTATGGAGACTGGAAAGCCTAAAAACTGTAGTATGGGTAGGTAAGCTCAAGACTCAGGAGAACTGATGGTACAGCTCTAGTCCAAGGGCTAGAAGGCAGAAAATCGGGGCGGGGGGGTGGCTTTCTATGTCTAGTCTGAAAGCAGTCAAATGGAGAATTTCCTCTTGCCCAGGAAAGCCTAACTTTTTGTTTCATTCAGGACTTCAAGTGATTGAATGAGGCCTACTCACATAATGGAGACCAATCTGCTTTACTCAAAGTTCACCTATTTAAGTGTTAATCTCATCCCAAGGCACCCTTCAAGCTGATGCACAAAATTAAATATCACACCCTGTTAACTGCATTTCTGCCTTGTATTTGTTAGCAGTGTTTGAACACCCTCATGTTAAAATCACATTTTTTTTTTTAACCTGATGCTCATTTTGTAATTCTCCCTGCATGTTCAGATCTCTGGGTATGAAACACAGCAGGTATGATTTTTAAAATAACAACAACAACCAGGTGGGGATAGTTATTTTTAATAACTTACTCTAAGCTTTTTCTTCATTTTTGCAAAACGCAAAAAAAACTTAATGTGGTCAATTTGACGTAAACTTGCTTTATTATTTCTTGTTCTATATAAGCTTCAATTCAGTTATTTCAGGATATTTGCCTGTTACTTTGACTTCCTAGGACAGTGCTTATGTTTCTGGAAGTTTACATTCTGTGAAGGCATCAAGGAAAGCATCTGGTCATCACTAGTGCCTGGCATTTGGGATCTGGCTGAGGCCTAGATACATTTGGTTATAGGGGGCCCTCTTTATCCATAGCAGCATCTGCTAAGATGGTTGTCCTCCCAACTGGTCATGAGGGACAGAATCTATGCAGCTGAGGCTCCTTCAAGATCTGCAAGATTTCCCTTTTATTAAACTATCCATGTACCTGGGTGTCACAGGAATATTTAGCTCTTTCTTCATTCAACACTAGGGTAACAAGAAGTTTGTGCATCTGTCACATCCTTCTTCCTCCTGTTCTGCACACATCCCTAGTGTTGTAACACCAAAGTGGTGCTGGGAAATTTTGCAGGAGTTTGCACCTTCCAGAGACTAGCAGAGAGTCAGGAAACAAAATTCTATCCACGTTCAGATTTCAGATAAACGTTCCTAGAGGTCATATCATATTCTTGCCCCAGTGACAAGAAGGCTAAGGGAGACTAGACACAAACAGTCTCTCAAGCATTCCATTACCACCTACCTCTATTCTTTATGTTCCTGTTTTTTTTTTCCCTCTCCTTCCCTCCTGTTTTGAAAATTATGCTAATCCTTAGGTAAGAGAGATGATAATAACACCAATATGCATTTTCACAAATCAAAGTTATTGAACATATTTTGACCTGCTGATATAGAAGAGCCAGGATTTAGATATGCAAAACATTTTCCTATACATAATTATTAAAATCATTAAGAAATACTGCAGGAGGTTTATAAAGACAGAATTGACACTTATTTTTTTTTTACCATTTTTCCTCATGTTTCTGTGGCAGCAAACCTACAATGATGTAAGATATGAGACTTACAAAGAAAAAAATTAATAAGGAAGAAAATCACATCTATTCATATTGCAGTTAGAGCTGGAGAATAAAACATGTTTATCTCTACTCCATTCTCAAATCCTGCTCTTATAATACTATAAAAGCAGTATAAAGAGACAAGGACAATTAGAACTTAGAGGTGACCAGAGTAGATGAGAAATGTCAAATTATCTGTTTATGATGTTTTGCAGATGGATGAATGATAATTGACTTAGATTAAAGCTTCTATTTTTCCCTTGAATAAGAACCTGTAATACAGAAAGCCATGTAAAGTTCTTTGTGCCACAAAATCCATGAATGCCATAAGAAATCCAGGTAACTGTACTTTTGAAAGTATGTCATTGAATATGACTAAAAAGAGAATTGGTGAAACATAATATGTTATAGGTAGATTCCAAATATTTTACCTCCACTCCAAACAGCCCAGTGATTGACGGCTTCACAGCAATAGAAGACAAGTATTACTGCCAGTGGAAGTTGAACAAGGGATTCTGCATTTTAGGAAAACATGTTTAGCTAAAAGAAGGAAAAAAATAAATAATAATTCTGTATATTGAATGATAAAACTCAGCATTTTTATTATTAGGTTCCAGAATGCTTGCTGTCACCCTCAAATCTCTGGCAATAAAAGAATACCTTCTGGAAAAACTGGTAAACCTAAGAGACATGTACCAACATTAGCATTTGAGAATCTTTCAACAAAATGGTCGATTATCCCTAGATCACCTTAATATTAGGCACTCTATTGACAAACTCTATCCAAGAAAACAGACCATTCCTAAATATGACAACTATTCAAGAATAACTGAGCATTTCAAAAGCAGTTACAAAAGAAAAGGGTGGGGGAGAACAAAATAAAAATAAATAGAGAAATACAGAAAGCAAGAAAAATGAAACATATTTATGTAACAGTTAATAACATCCTCAAATATAAAATATAGTATTATATTCATTAAACAAAACTAGGATGTCTAGGAAAAGAAACACAAAGATAAGGGAGGAGAAAAGCCTTGAAAATAACATTTAAATATACATAATACTAAAAGTAGATATAATATTGTATAAAATGTGATAGAAAAAAATAAAAGCTTAATTGATGATAATGTTGGAACCATCTCTTAAAAAGACAAAATAAAAATACAAAACAGAAAATAGTAGAGAGGAAAAAAACAGAAGACCTACTGGGAGGTAAAAGACTGAAATAATATAATTTCCACATAAAATATGTGAGGAAATTATTCAAAGTATTAATAAAATAAATTATGGAAGGAATCCAGTGAATGCATAGGAAAATAAATTAAGAGACCAAAGCATAACACTATGATATTTTAGAATACTAGGCATAAAAGATTATCACTCTTCAAAGTGCCAAGTCATGAAAGACATAAAAGACTGAAGGATTGTCACTACTTAAAGGAAACTAAGAAGATGTGACAACTAAAACTATTATGAGATTCTGGATTGGACCTTGGAACAGAAAAATAACCAGTGGAAAAACTAAGAAACTTGTATAAATCCTGCAGTCTACTTAATAGCATTGTAACAATGTTACATTTTTGTATGGCTGTTTACTGTGATTATAAAAGGTGTTAACAGGGGGGGCCTGGTGGTTCACTGGGTTAAGTATCTCCCTTTGGCTCAGGTCATGGTCCCAGTGGCCAGAGATGGAGCTCTGTGTCAGGCTTCCCTGCTTGGTAGGGAGTCTGTCCCTCTACCCCCATGCTCTCCCTCAATTTCTCTCTATAAATAAATAAAATCTTAAAAAAAAAAAAAGATGCTAACACTAAAGGAAGCTGAGTGAAGGATATACAGGAACTCTTTATGATTATTGGAAATTTCTTTAAGTCTAAAATGTTTTAAAATAAAAAGGAAACATCTGTGTATTTATTTCTCTGATTTCTCTGGATTAAATATTGCCCCAGAGTAACAGAGGTAGAGGCCTGTGGGCCTTACTAGGATTGCTGTTAATTCATAGCCAGCATTCTCTCCATGGCACTAATCCTTTACCTGATCACATGCACCTGAATTATATCATTTTGTTTATAGAATTCATTGGATTCCTTTCCTGTGGATATATAGATTCATTAGATTTCCTTTAACCGTAGGTATACAGAATATCAAAGATTTCCAAACCATCACAATTGTGAAGAGTAGGAGTATTCAAGGCAATATACAGATTTACATTAAAGAAAAAAAAATAGAAAGATCAGAATTGAATTAAACTCTCAATGCTTAGAAATACAAGCTTGCAAGAAATACATGCTATTTCATGTACTCATAATTTATTTAAACCACATACATTAGTAAAATGAAAAGAATGAATGATAGCAAGATGTGCTATTTTTGGAAATATTCTGTGCAAAATAAAAACATGTGAGCAGAATCTATTTTACAAGTTATAGCACATTTCAAATAGGCAGCAAAACTCAAATTATAACAGAAATCTAGTTGTACTAAGTAAACAAGGGCATGTCTCTCATCCACTCACTCAAAATTATATTCTTTGTTGCCTCTATGGTCTCAAATGTTCTGATGGCTGAAAATATAAAGAAGATCTAAAGAAAGAGGAGAGTTGAATAGCATCCACAATAGTTCACAATCTAATTCATGAGACAGACAATTATATATTTACAAAGTTAAGGGCAATGGAAGATAAATACATTTGGCAGTAGAGTGGTGCTCAGCCTGGAAGACTATAAATTGATTCTTGGAAAAGTAATTACCTGTATAACAACCTGTAGAAAAACATGGGTATCTCTTAATGAAAATGAAGGTGATGTAAGGGGAGAAGAGAGCGGGAATTGTAAGCAGGGGAAAAAGCAAAATCAAAGGTACACATGTAAGAATTACATCTTATTATGAGTGAGCAGCTATAAGAGTAATTTGGCTTTCCTGTAGTTTGCAGGGAATTGGGAGAACGTTAGTATTGAAGATCTATTCTAGCAATGGTGTGGTTGATGTTGCATACCATGTTAAGTAGCTGTATTCAGAAAGTGCCGTGGCCCATCGGAGTTTTAGACAGGGAAGAGAGTTGACAAGTGTTTTGCATGGATCACCTTAATGGCTATTAGAGAATTTGTGAGAATGGAGACAGGGAAAGATGATGTTTAGAACTAGAATTCCTACCTGAAGAAGAATGTGCTTATTTAAAAATAAGCAGGCAACATGAAAGCAAAATAAGGCAGTGCTTGGTGCTTGGTTTAAAACGGTAGCATGCGGAAGGAAGGGATTACTTCATTCTAGTAAGGTTGCTAGTGAGAAAGACTCAACACTAACATATAATAAAGAAAAACAAGGATATATTGGGAGAAAGTCAGGAAAATGATTGTTTTAGACATCTTGAAATGCAGATTGTTGTGAAAGACCCTGTGAGAAATGTATAGAAAGAATTGATAACAAAGTCCAAAAGTTGGAGAAGATGATATGACCTGATATAGGTAGAATAGCTCATGCAACAAAAAGTATATACAGAGGGCAATGGGCAGAGAAGTTTACTTTCTGGGATACAAAAATATTTTGTTTAAACGAGGACACTGAACCAAAAAAGTTAAGTCAACATTTCTCTTCCACATAGGTCTTGAGATACAAATTTTCTCTAAGCGTTAAATACCAGGATGATTAGCATTAAAATGATCGCTCAAGAATAGCAATTGTATAATGCCAATAGATTAATTTTATCTGTCCCAATTTTATAGTTGGGCAATATTGACCTAAAATCATATTTTTCCTTGCCTTATAATCCTTTTCCTTATAATCTTTTAATAGTAATTATAAGTAATTTATAATGGTACATTTTTTCAAAGTAAAATGTTTTATAGAGCAAATGAAGGTTGTAAATAGAATAAATTACTGAACAAATAAATTAAAAAATAATTCATAAACGAATATCTGTTGTTGGACTTATAGTCAATGAGAGCTGACAGATCAATTCGATTGCATTATTGTCCTGCTAAATTTTATTGAACCTGCAAAATAAAACAGTATCAGTTTGCATTTACTTTAATATAAATCAAGTCATTGTATTATTATTCACTAATGACAAAGAGAAGCTAATGCAGTACTATATCCATAGTATGTACTCAGGAAAAATTAGTATGTGAAATAAATGTCTTACCAGAACCCAAAAATACCTCTCATTCATCTCGTTCAAACAATCTGATGACTACCTCAAACTTGTTCTGGTGTCCCTGAGTGTCTGAGTAGTTACCAAAGACAGAGAATAGTTTTCAGTCCCTTAGCAATAGTTTTTGATCTCATGATGGCCACCAGCATCAGGCCAGCTGTGCTCTATCTGGGCCCTCACTTATCTATATTCTAATCAAATAGAGGGCATAAACAGCCCAGGAAAGAAAGAATAAAATGCTAAATGTCTTTAAAACTTTTATTTTAATGATAACATGTGTTCACAATAGTATTTTTTTTCTCCTTTTTAACACAACCTTAAGGCTCAATAAAGCCAAATTTTGCTTGGTGTTTCCTATTTGATTGAAGGTAGAGAGGTTTGTATTTGATTCACCCTAAACACTTTCATCTTGAGATGAGAAGGGTGTTCTATGCATCTTTACTTTGGGAGAATGCTCTGAATTTTGCATTCTGTTCTTATGTGCTATAAAACAATGAGAACCAAAATTTCAACTTTACCAAGACATACAAACGCCATGAGCCTGCACACCAGATTCTCTGGCTACTCTTCTTCCCTTGGTTTTTGGCAAGAGAGAGCTATTTTATTTCTTCCAGTTCACTGGTGCATTTAGGAAGAGTTTTTCCCCATCACTATTATCACCACCAAACCCATACTGGTTTTTTTTAGTTTGTTTGTTTTTGTTTTTGTATTTTGGTTTTTTTCTTTTGCAAGGGAGGTGATCCAGTTATCTAAACAGAACAGTTACCAAAACAAAAGTTCTAGCTGATTATTTGTGGTCATTAAAGATCCAGTTCAAAGATAACTCTTTTTTAAATTATTCACTGATTCTCAAAGAAGAGTTAATGTACTTTCACCCTACATCTCAAAAAAAAAAACCTTTATTTTTATATGTTGCATATTATATGGTATTTTCTTTTTCAAATACTTTGAGCTTCTAACAATTTGTTAGTCAAATTTGTATCCCAGAACCTCATACTCTCTCCTACTATAACTTGACCACTGGTATTCCTAAAAGACCTTATATTATCAAAAATTTTGAAATTAAGTAATTGTTTCAATGAAATATAGAAACATTAATAAATAATAAAGAAGACGTTGCTATATATAATCCTAAGCTTGTAACAAAATATTTTTTCTGTAGAAATGTTCTTTGATGACAATCAATATTTTATTATTTGTTGAATTAAAAGTGATAAAATATTTGATGGAAACAGGGAAAAGTCTAATTCTTTATTTGACCTTCTTTCCATACTCTCAGGGGGATCTCAGTCTCCTCATCACCTTCGACCTTAAATTTGCATTTGCTTTGCAGCAGAGTTCATAATTGTAATATGTAAATTAGAACACAAAGGAAATAAAAGAATGCTCAGCAAAGTATTCAGGCTCAAATGCAGTACTGAGTTGTGAGGCTTTGTAAGTCCCAGCTTTAGTTATACTTGTATTGCGCTCATTATAACCAATGACAGATCTTGTAACGCAAATACTCTACCGTTAGTAATAAATCATGGTATTTTGTGTAATGAAACATCACAATTTGAAGAAACAATTCTGCTAGGCTTGTATTGGTTACTTAATTTGTAATTGTTCAGTGAATGATAACCTTAAAGGGATTTGTGTAACTGTATTTCAGCCAATTAGAAGCTGAAGGCAAACTACTGTTATTGTATAATGATAACATTTATGGTGTGATTTTATAGTTTAAGAAACATTTTGTGGATTCACACAGGACTCATCATTTTCAGTCAACTAAAGATTAACAGGTATAATAAGATGATGAGGCCTAAGGGATTTCTGTGCACGACATGGAAAAAAGGAGCTCATTGGAGAAGGTATGGTTTTTATCTACTATTCACAAATATGTCCAAAGTCCATTTTCCAAATTTCTGGTTAGTTTTCTTTATACAAGATTAGGAAAGCTGATGACCTTTAAACCAACATAGCAATTTTAGAGTATGAGCTTTATTTATACAATAGCTCCCCATCATCTACAGGAAATACATTTTAAGACCCCGTGGATGCCTGAAACTACAGACAGTACCAAATCCTACTATATATTATGTTTTTTTTTTCTTTTTTAAAAAATATTTTATTTACTTATTCATGAGAAATACACAGAGAGAGGCAGAGACACACACAGAAGGAGAAGCAGGCTCCATGCCAGGAGCCTGATGTGGGACTTGATCTCAGGCCCCTGGGATCACAACCTGAACCAAAGGCAGACGCTCAACCACTAAGCCAACCAAGTGTTCCTATATGTTTTTTTCCTATACATGCATACCTATGATAAAAGTTTAATTTATAAATCAGTCACAATAAGAGATTAACAACAATCACTAATAATGAAATAGAATAATTATAATAATATACTGTAACAAAAGTTATATGAATATAGTCTCTTTCTTAAAATATCCTATTGTACTGTATTCATCCTTTTTATTTTGATGATGTGAGATGATAAAATGCCTATGCAATGAGATTATGTGAGGGGAATGACACAGGCAACATTATACAGTGTTAGACTATTACTGATCTTATTACAATGTTTGAAGGAGGATCATATGCTTCTGGACCAAGGTCAACCACATGCAACTGAAACTGCAGAAAGCAAAACCACAAATATAGGGGAACTACTACATATCAACTGAATTATATTCTGGTTTAGTCATCAATTATTGAGGAAAATATAACATTGCTTTTGATCTAAAAACATAATAAATACAATGTTAATTTATAATCAAAAGACAACATTCAGATACTATAATAATCTTAGAAAGGTACAGGTATACTATACAAACATCGGGAGAGATGTTAATTGAATATACCATTTTATATAAGTCAGAGACATGTTACCATGTGATTTCTACTGAAAACTAATCAAATACTCTACCTGAATTACTTGGTAGTTTAATTTTTATTCTTGATTTTTTTTTCCCCCATGGGAAGGTAACTTTTCCCACATAATAGCAGATTTTTTTAAGGTTTTATTATTTATTTGAGAGAGAGAGAGAGAGAGGCAAAAGCAGGAGGATGGGAAGGCAGAGGAAGAGGGAGAAGCAGACGCCCTGCTGAGCATGGAGCCAGACACTGTGCTTGACTCAGGATCCTAAAATCATGACCTGAGCTGAAGGCAAATGCTTAACCAACTGAGCCACCCATGTGCTCCACACATAATAGCAGTTTGAGATTTTTTTTTTTTTGCCCTGAACTTGATACTCCAGCTAGAAGACAAAATTATCATTTTCCAGTAATTTCTAAGCTAAAGGAAATGCTGGATAAATCAGTTCTGGTTTTCTCACGAAGAATTACAACAAACTAACAGTGAGACTGAAGAAAGAGAAGGAATTGATTCCATTTCCAATTGCACCAAAACCATTAGATACCTAGGAGTAAATCTAACCAAAGAGGTAAAGGATATATACTCTAAAAACTACAGAACAATTCTGAAGGAAATTGAGGAAGACACAAAGAGATGGAAAAGTATCCCATGCTCATGGATGGGAAGAATAAATATTGCAGAAATGTCTATGCTACCCAGAGTAATTTACACATTCAGTGCAATTTCTATCAAAATACCATGGACTTTCTTCACAGAGATGGAAAAAATAATCCTAAGATTTGTATGGAACCAGAGAAGATCCAGAATAGCTAGAGGAATGTTGAAAAAGAAAACTAAAAACTCAAAATAGTTGAAAGACCTAAATGTGAGATAAGAATCCATCAAAATTCTAGAGAAGAACACAGGCAACAACCTTTTTGACCTTGGTCACAGCAACTTCTTGCAAGACACGCCTATAAAGGCAAGGGAAACCAAAGCAATAATGAACAATTGGGACTCCATCAAGATTAAAAGCTCTTGCACAGCAAAGGAAACAATCAACAAAACTAAAAGGCAACCTACAGAATGGGAGAAGATATTTGCAAATGATGTATCAGATAAAGGGCTAGTATCCAAAATCTACAAAGAAGTTATCAAACTCAACATCCAAAAGACAACCTAAAGAAATAGAAGACATGAACAGACATTTATCTGAAGAAGACCTACACATGGCCAACAAACACATGAAAAAATGTTCCATGTCACTTGCCATTGGGGAAGTACAAATCAAAACCACAAGGCGATACCACTTAACACCAGTGAGAATGGCTAAAACTAACAAGACAGAAAATAACAATTGTTTGCAAGGATGTGAAGGAAGGAGAACTCTCTTGCACTGTTGGTGAGAATGCAAGCTGGTGATGCCACTTTGGAAAACAGTGTGGAGGTGCCTGAGGAATTCAAAAATAGAGCTACCCTATGACCCAGCGATTACAGTACTGGGCATTTACCCCAAAAATACATATACAATGAAATGAATGGACACTTGTACCCCAATGTTCATAGCAGTAATGTCCACAATAGCCAAAGTGTGGAAGGTGCTGACGTATCCATGGACAGATGAATGGATAAAGAATATGTGGCATAGATAGATAGATAGATAGATAGATAGATAGATAGATATATATATATATATATATATATATATATATATATATATATACACAATGGAATATTATTCAACTATCAGAAAGGATGAATACCATTTACATTGACATGGATGGAACTGGAGGATATTATGCTAAATGAAATAAATCAATCAAAGGAAAACAATTATCATGTGGTTTCACTCATTTGTGGAATATAAGAAATAGTACAAGGGACATTAAGAAAAGTGGGAAAAACTGCGTGGGGAAAAATTAGAGAGGAAGACAAACCATGAGAGACTCCTAACTTTGGGAAACAAAGGGTTGCACAAGAGGAGGTTGGTAGGAGGATAGGGTAACTGGGTGATGGGCATTAAGGAGGGCTGTGATGTGATGAGTTAGTTATACTATATGTTGGCAAATTGAATTTAAATTTTAAAAATAAATACATTTTAAAAATAAAATGAAAAAAGACATAATAAAATAGTGTGATTTATTAATTATATGTGTTGAGAAGTGTATTATAAACTTACATATATTTTTAAAAAATATTTTTTTATCATATGGTTAATTCTTTTATCAAGATCCTTTAGGAAATAAACCTCACAAGAGGAAGTAATTGTTACTTAGCATATAATAAACACTTAGGTATCTTTCAAATAGATATTTTTTCCTAGCAATCAATATTTTAGTGTAACAATTTAATATATGAAAGTGTCAGAAACACTTATTCTACTAGAGTTCAAGATATATATATATATATATTATATATAATTACATAAGAATATCACGTATTTTTATTTATTTTAGAATCAAATTCCTTAGTTAACATTTTCTTTATGATTTCAATTATTCACGACCTGTCTGAAATTTTTAACATGTAAATGTTTAAATCTTAAATGTATTAGCAGTTTTAACCCCTAATAGAATATAAAACCCTCCTTGCTCCTTCCCATAAGAATAAGAATTTCATTTTAACTCTGTTTCTATCATTATGTTCCATCTTAAATGATACATCTATTTTTCCAACAAACCGTCACTGAATATCTACCATGTGAGAGATACCAGGTATGTATTAGACATAGAATGATATATTAAATAAAGTCACTTTCCTCAAAAACTCATATTGTAGTTGAAAAAAATTAATTTTTAGGTTCTACATAATTGTGTGGAGCAAACCCCACTAAACTGCAATGATTTTATACTATGAGCAAACAATAAATTTTGTTGGAAGAGGCTACTGAAATTTGGATATATAACCTAATCCATTCTAATACAACAGCTTTCTCATTTCTCTTCTAAATTTACCATTTTTAATCTAAAATATCTCATTTTACATTACATATAAATTCTCATTACATATAAATTCATCCCATTAATGAGAATTTAAAATTGATACACTATTTTTGAATGCCTAGGTCCATAGATAAAACAAGTTTCTTTTGTATAGGAGATTTGGGTCATATATTGAAAGCATTATAAAGTATAGTTAGCTAATATTGTATAATGCCATAAATATTTATATGTTCAAGATTGTGTTGAACTTGTCAGATGAACAAAGAAATTGGTGGTGTTAGAAATAAAAATATATGGGCTATGAATTGGAAGGAAGTAGATCCATCTTAGATGATTATTATATGGAATAATTTAGATCAGCTTCCATAACAACACCCAAAGGGATTATATAAATAATTTCTCTCAGATATTTTCTTCTAATTTTAGAATTTTGAACACATTAACTGAAGAAAAATTTTCCATCTTCTCCTAAAATGTAAAACAAACAAAAAAATATCACTAGGCAGATAAAGACTTATACAGCATAAATTTTCAAAACAAAGGCAACTCCTGCAATAATTGGGTTTCTACTAAATGCAAGTGGGGGAAGTTCAATTTTCAGTAAAATATTTATTTACTTATGAAATTGGTGAGCACATATGTGGGGCTTAATTCAGAAATAATCAAAGATTCCAATAATTAATTTTGTATTATTTTTTATCTCTGTTTCAAATCTGGTTTAATTTGTTGCCTACAACTTCTTATACTGCTAATGATTTCTGACATGAGGGAGAAGATAAAATATGCTGAGACATATACTAACCTTGAAATCTTAAACTTTTAAAAGTAGAGAAAATATCTTAATGCAAAATGTATAGGGTTTAAATGCATAATTCCAGGACTTTATATAAAATCAACGCCTTATTAACTGCATCTATGTTCTTTTAATGCCTCTAAAAATGTTGAGTGTTTCTATTAATGTTATAGACAAAGGTCACATACCAACTCTGGTAAATTTGTTATCTCTTTTCTCTTAAAATCTAATAAAGTTGTGGTATTTTCCAACATATGAGTAATAACAACTTATTTTTATATAGTTGTATAGTGTTATCATTACTGTTGATACTTTTAAAGCTAATATTTGTTTTATACTTACTATGTGCCAGCTACTGTGCAAAGCACTTTATAGCAACCATCACTTCTTTTATTCCCTATAAAAACACTTTAAGGTAGACAATATTATTCTCATTTTACCCATGAGGGAAACAGGACTTATAAAGTCTAAATAATTTGACTAAGTATACACAGCTGGGAAAGGCTCGGGGTGGTGTGGTGTTGGAGCTAGATGGTAATCTCGAAAACTGTAACTTTTGTTAACACGCACAATTTTCTTTCTTTTTTTTTTTTTTTGCACAAAAATCTCCTTATTAAAACCAGAATAACAACAACTAACAATCTGGCTTAGTAAACTGAGCTGTGTTTTTGTGTCTTTGGGTGGGGGTGTAAATGGATATCAACATTTACATTTCCTGTTCAGTTCAATTCATAGAACTAAATCTGTGGATGAAAAGGATTAGGTTAAGTGACAATATGATTTAAATTTTAAATAAAATCTTCCATTTTCATCGTTACAAATGAAGATAAAGAGAAAAAAATCAAAAATTTTAAATCAAATGATATAGTGTCCTAGTACACAGGACTCAAACTGTGATGATGGAAATGTTCTGCACCATCCAATATGGTAGCCAGTAGCCACCTGCACCCAGAAACATTTGACATGTGGCTAGTGTGACTGAGGAGCTATATTTAAATTTTTCATCTAACTTTGATTAATTTACAATTAAATGTTAGAGGCACATGAGACTTGATGTCTATCATATGGAACAGCATAGCTCTAGGTGACCTCATCCAATCCAAATGATGGTTTCCAAATTATAGCCCCTGAAATTATCAATATTTTGAATGATTTGCTAGACATATCAATACAGATGTCTAACAGGCATTTCTGTCTTAATATGTCCAAATTCCTGGTTTTCACTGAAAATTTGTAACCTCTCTAGTACCCATCTTTAGCAAAGCAAACCTCTGTATATTTCTTTAGCTCAGGATAAAAATCCCTGGAGTCATGAACAATATCTGTCTCCTATATCTTGTAACTTGTCAATAAAAATGCATGAATCAATCTTGACCTTCAAAAATCTATCAGCTTTTCACTGAATCTGGAACTACACCTTATTCTAAACAATATTTATCTCTTGCCCAGACTACAGTAATTACTTTCTAACTGGTCTTTGTCCTTTCACTCTGCCACACACTGGTTACTCTTACCAGTTTTGTCTCTGTTCTCAGATTTCTGTTCCAGCTTCACAAGCTAACTGTAAGTCCTGAGAATGAGACAAACATGTTTTTCCACTGAGCCTTTGATTTTGTCTATTTGTTTGGAATTATCTTTATTCAGATATACTCAAGACTCCTTGACTTCATTTGGGCCTCTACTGAAATATTACCTTATCAGGAATTCCTCCCTGAACAATCCTTTCAAAATAAGACCTCCTTACACCTTCCTGAACCTTATATTTTATATTAATATTTCTTTTTTTTTCTGTCCCTTCCTTCTAGAATTTATGAGCAGTGTCTTCTTCAGAATCTTTTTGTTCACTACTGTACCTTTAGGGCATAGAACAGTGTGTGTTGTAACTAAAGTAACTATATAATTATATATATATATGTATGTATGTATTTATATACATATATATAATTATTGTTATATACAGTTATATATGTATACTTTTTTGGTTTTAAATAGCACCACATAAACAACAGACAATATACATTGGGTTTTTTTCTTTTATTCAATACATCTAAATATTCATTTTGAATATCAAATATAGAGAGATTAATTTGGGTTAAAAAATAAAATCCTCAGGTCAATATTTTTGAAATAGAAACCCAGGCTCTTGATGTGCAAGGCAATGACCAAAATTAGGGTATCAGGCAAAAGTAATACTTCAAAATTTTAAAAATAAAAGAACATAATGAGGAAGTTGAACCCATTTTGAAATATCTAGTGGTTTCATTTTTTTACTTTTTTATTTAAATTAATATCTCATTAACTATAATGATTCTATAGCAAATTTAATTTTAGTTTAATATTTAATATTTAGACAAAATTTAACATATGTTGAAATAGATTAAAATTTATCCCTTGCATCAAATGTTGGCAAGGACATGGAACAGCAGAAATATTCACTGCTGGTGGTAATGCAAAATAGCACTTCACTTTGGAAACCAGTTTGGCAGTTTCTTATAAAACTATGCGTCTCTTACCATATGATCCTGCAATCACAACCCTTCATATTTACTTAAATTAGGTAATTACATCTACAAAAAAACCTGCACATGAATGTTTATAGCAGTTTTATTCACAATTGCCAAAATGTGAAAGCAAGCATGATGTCCTTTAGAAGGTGAATGGATAATCAAACTGCAGTCTATACAATGGAATATTATTGAGCACAATAAGAAATGAACTATCAAGTCACAAAAATTTGTGGAGAAACTTTTAATTGCATATTACTAAGTGAAAGAAGCCAATCTGGAAAGGCTACATATGTATGATTCCAACAATATGACACCCGGAAAAGGGAAAACCAGGGAGACAATAAAAAGATGAGTAATTGAGTGGGAAGAAAGTAGGGAGGATTAAGAGGAAAACAAGGGATTTTTAGGATAATTAAACTGTTATTTGGTCTGATATGGAATGGTGGATCCATGTCATTATACGTTTGTCAAAACCCATGGCATAGAAAATATAGACAATGAACCTTAATGTAAGCTATGAGCTTTATTTAATAATAATATATTGATACAAGCTCATCAAGTGTAACAAATACACCATATTAATTAATGTAAGATATTAAAAATAGAGGAAATTTGGGTGTATAGTGAGGGGATTTGTGGAAACTCTGTATTTTTTTTCTTAGTTTTCTCTTAATCCAAAACTGCTTTAAAAAATAAAATATATTAATTTAAAAAATTCATTTCCTAGGTAATTTATTCAGGGTAAGTTTTTTTTTTTTTAATCCTGACTCCTATTTTGATCATCATAATTTTTTTTTCAAAATCTAATAATTACCAGGGTCTTTTGTGTAATTCTTAGTTCGATGGCTAATTGGGAATCATATAATAGGATTTGCATATAGATTATGTGCAAGATTGATAATGTCTTTAACTGCTTTTCTCTATTTTAGGTAATGTTAAGTTTTTATAGATCAATATTTGTTAGTCATTAGGAAGAGAGGTCTACATTTTGGATTAAAGGCTTCCATGAAAAAAATATAAATATAATATATAATCACTATTTTGCCATATAATTATTTATACATAGTAATAACATCTTGTACAAATAGGCCACTAATGACTCTTCACATTAGAAGAAAAACAGAAGCACTTAAAAATCATATTTTCAGAGTAATTTCATGTGAGTACAAAGTATTTGAAAGACCAATATAAGGCTGAAGTTTCATAACTTTTACTGATTTGCACAGAAGAAAAATTGAGAGTGGTGTATCTCACCATGATAACGCAGTTTAAAAATTATTTGTTCTAGCAACAAGTGTTCTTACTGTTTGGATAGATTTTGTTGCGTATAAAACAGACACATATATACACATCAATTACTATAGATTTCTCAAGAATGATGTATTTTGTTCCAAGTGCATTAAGGGAAACTGTGAGGCACTTCAGTAGCTTTTCCTGGCAGGTGTTAATGAAAGGAACAAATAGAAGTGCTGGTAGGCTCCTTTACTCACTTCAACCAAGAAAGCTCTGTGTTTATCAGGTCTGTATTTTACACTCTCAAAGACAGTTGCTTTTTGTAGCCAAATAAAGTTTTGGGATTTACTACATCAAACAAAACCAGCTGGAGAATCTTATACAAAAAAAAAAAAAGGTAGTTCAAGTCATTTAATCATTTAATTAGATTAGTACCATTTCTCACAGAAATCTCTTCTCCTCTATATGATAGTTTTATATTAGTCATTAAAAATATAGAGACAAACACACAGAAGTATCTTTGCCCTTGATCTTATTTCACTCTGGAGGAAAATAGAGAAAACTAGAATATGTGACATGGAAATGAACACTTTATATAGGAACAAGAAATGATATTTAAGCAGTATGCTGTATTTTGTGTTTATTACCTTGTTTAAAAGCAACAAAGATTTTGTATGATAACCGACAGAAATTCAAGTTCAAATAACTTTGACAAACAGGGATCTATTTAGTTTGTCTACCTAACAAGTTCAAAGGAGTAATGGATAGAGGCACAGGAGTATAAGGGTACAATGATGGTCTCAGAAATATATGTTGTTTTAAACACTTCTTTGGTGTGTTTTACTCTTTTGTTGAGTCAAGCTTTAATCAAATGGTAGGAACAAAGGTCACTAGCAACTTTAAAGCTTTATTGTCTTTTGAGAATAACCATATCCTTAAAAAGTGAGCGCCACTTTCCCAAGAGTGAGCAAATGAAATGATATTTTCCCTATTTCCAGTTGAACTAATAAGAGGTTGAGAAAAGGCTATAGAAAATACAAAATCTCAAAATAAGTGCACACCAAAATGCTAGTGAGGATAATGCCTTGTCCTCTACATCTATATTAATATTCCCAATATGTCTGTGTAGTGAGAATAGAATCTTCCAAAAGGTATGTTCACAACCCAACTGCTGGAAATATGTGAATGTAGGTGAGACCAGAAGCAGGTTGTTAGTATAGGAAGGTGGAATGAAAGCAATCGGTAGAAATAAATACTGCAGGCAGTATTCATAATTAGCTTAAGAGAATGAAACAGACTTCAAAGTGATTACAAATGTCTATGTAACACATTGCCTCATATGCCCAGCATATCACATGATCTCTCTTTGTAGCTTAGAAAATTTAGAGATGATACTTCTGAGGAAAATTTTGTATTATTAGAGCAATTTGGTAAAATATTTACTACACAAAACACCTAAATGGAGCTACTTGCTTTGTCTAACTAATCAGTATCTTCCTTCCAAAACTATTGTCAACTAACACATTGCTAATAAAGGATCATCCCTATCTGACATTGAATAACAATCAGTCTTAGTTTTGGATTTAGGATTGCTAGCAGAGATAGTTAGCTATCCACCAATAAGTTATACTTTCCCATGTAGCATCTCATAATTTTACCAAAAATTAGATTTCAAGTTCTATGCTTCTCAGAACTTTTGAAATCAGGTGTGGCTTTGTGAAACATTAGTGCATGGTAGAGGTGATAGATATACTTCCAGGCCTGGCCTGTAACAGTATCTCAAGTTCCTCAAGTCTTTTTATCTTATTTTTTTGTCTTCCAGACGCCTAGAGTGAAATCAATACCCAAGACAGCCTCAGAAAAGGTTTTGTTCAGAATGACAGAGCCTGTGTCTGCCAGACTCCTTGAATTATTTCATGAAAGAGGAATACCTACCTATTCAACAGTTTATCATATAAAGCAGAATTAGAAATAGATTCATATCACTTTTAGCCATTTAAAGTTCTACTTGTTACGAGTGGAATAGATCTATGATTCAAACAAATAAATAATCTGAGATCAGTTAGATTACTCTAAACAATGCAATCATAGATTAAAATGAAAAGATGAATAGGGTATTCAGAAGAATCATACCAATGATGGGAAGATCCTTAAATCTCACATTTTCAACTTTAATCCATATTCAGGTATCTAGTCTTATTCCCAGAAGTAAACAATGATCTCCACCTTCATCCCCCCCCCCTCCCAGCCCCTGCCTGAATTAAATAGATAAGAATTTAGAGTGAGAATTTGGGTATTTTTTTTCCACCTCCAAGTCTTCTGAAACCTAAACTTTCTCCTCCAAGCTTGGTCCATTATTTGATTCCTAAATGTTCTTGATTCTAAAACCTGTGTTGACAATATGACTCTAAAATAGCCATAAAAAATAAAAAATGAAATAGCCAGAGCTTAAACTCAAAGTGTGTAATTCTTTTCTATTTTTTTTACTTGGAATAATGAATTCAAAATACATATACCAAGAATGTTTATCATATTAATCCTGTTTTCAAATGCAACTAGACATTCTACTACTGGACACTGATGGAGGCTCTTATGATTTCCAATTTTAATCAAGTCATTTCATCACCATCGATTCCTTGCTTACAGAATCCTATTCTATCATTCAAAGCCATCTTCCATGTATGGCATTATTCTCCACATATTTATCTCTATTTTCTAGTTCTGTAGCTCTCACTATCCATATATCATCTCTCCACACATATACACATTTCAATCTCCAAGGGAACTTTCACAGATGGCCAATATGAGAAAAGGGCTTATTAATGAAATAAAATAATCTCTATGTCTACAGAAATTTCCAATTTGCAGAGTCACATGGAATATCTTTAGTGTAGTAACTACATTCCGCTTTGCATACATTTGGCTGTTCTTCTAGAATACTCAAATCTAGATCATGGTTCTCCGAAAGGATGTTTCCTATCGTCAATTCTCTAAAGTTCCTTTTAGCTATCAACTGGAACTCTGATAACTATTGTATTCAACTTTATCAACCTTAAAAATAAAATAGCCAGTTATTTTACTAGCAGAGTAACAGAGGAATCACAATTCAAGACAAGTGAGCTATGCTGAACTGTAAGGCAAGTCTGAAGAGACAAAGGAAAGGTGTTTTTGTAAGGTTAGGAAGAGCGCAAGGAGGGTTGCTTTGAACAAAAGTTCATTTGACAATAACAGAGTATGAGGTTGTGGCACTTTCTCATTCACTGCAAGTAGTGATTTGTGTGTTGTTGGGGCAGGGAGGGATCTTCCTTCTTTTCTTTAAGAACAGGAGGTAAGTTTTCCATGTAAAACATGTCCTTACCTGTTAAAATAATTCTTATATTTTTTTCCCTGTTAGCTATAAAAGCTGCAATAGTAGCACATGCAAGAGAAATTCCCTTCCAGGGATTCCTGACTCCATTTTAAATGAGGTTTTCTTTATTATTTTCATAACTTCAAAAATAATTTTAATTCCCTTACAATATAACTTCAGTAGCTTAGCAGTTATATTGATGCTATACTCCTTTATATATGGTGAATTAATTTATCTATGCTTTCAATCTTGAGGTCCTAGTCTTGGAAGGTAGATTTAAAACTATAAATTGTTTAAACTACATATGTAATTACATTGGTATGCTGATCCTAGTGTTATGTTCTGATTATGTTGGTGAAAATGCACTCACAGGTGCCTTTTAGTATATCCCTGGGTCCAAGAGTTATTGCATAGTGAGAGTGGCCTTGGGAATAATTGACTACTGATTTTTCCCATCTGTATTCTCTATAGATCAAGAGTTGTTGCTAATAATGATCTGTATCAATTTCTTTAAGATTTATTTATTTATTTTCAGAGAAAGAAGATGAGTGGGAGGGCCAGAGGGAGAGAAAACCCCAAACAGATTCTTTGCTGAATGTGGAGCCTGACACAGGGCTCCATCTTACAACTATGAGATCACTATTTGAGCCGAAACCAAGAAAGGGATGCTTAACTGACTCCACCACCCAAGCATTCTTGTATTGATTTTTTTAAAGAGTTAAAAATTTTGAAATATTTTCTGAAATATAACTTTTATTATGAATATTTAGATTTAGAAGCTTACTTGTAAAAATAGGTTTCTCACTAAAAGAGTTTTTTTCCATGCAGAGAATACCCCTTTCCTATGTTCCTGGAAATAAAATTCTCTATTTTGTTTCCTAAATTAATAATACTTATAATCCCTAAATTAGCAATAATTATAATTCATATCAAAGCATGCATGTTCAAGCCTAAGAAGTTTGATTATCTCAGTTCAAGTTTGTGGCAATCCTTAACCTTTCATTTCCCTCATCATTCTGTTGCTTCAAAGAGACAAAAATAGCTGAATATTTCAGTCTCATTATTATCTAGAATACAAAGCAATAACTAAAAAGATAGATCAGGATTGGGACTGGGATTATTTGTGGAAACATTTTCTTAAAATGCAAAACATTGCATGCATTTACTGCAAAAATTCAAAGATCAAGTATATGTCATTCCTGGAATATTGAAAATCAATATTTTAACAGTTTCAAGTCCAGACACAACTGCTTTTTCCGAAAAACAAAAACAAAACTTCATTGTTCCATGGCACATATGTGTGTGTGTGTGTGTGTGTGTGTGTGTGTAGTCACATATTTTGTATTTATTTACATGTATATCATGGCGTTAATTTACCCAAATATTGTACATAATGACTAGAAGCTTTATGCAAATTCTTCTATAAATAACGTTTTATTATTTGGAGTTCTGAGAAACTGAACTGAATAACAGAGATATTATTTTGGTACTTTTTATTTTCACTTATGTATACAAAGACAAAAATACATATGAAACAAAAATAGATTTTAGTAACTTAGATGTCATCAGTCCTTACAAAATGATTCAATATTTCAAAAAGTTATGACTTTCCTAAACAACTCTTTAAATATAGCCAGACATCTGTTGCCTAGATGAGTTGCTAACATTTTTTTGGATAAGAATATTTCCCAGCAAGCTATTCTGCTTTGGATTATTTAAGTTTGAGCAAGATGAAATGGATAATAGACATAGCAGTGTACTCTCAACAAACCTGTTTTAAGTTACTCCTTATGCCAGAGATGAGGAGAGGGACATTATGTGTTTTTCTGCCATCTTAAATTTCTTCAAATGGAAGATTTTTCCTTTTAGACAAATATAGCTGGGAGGGATATTCTGCTTTTTGTAAAAATCTTAAGTCCAGACACTGTGAATTCTAGAGATATCTTCAAGAAAAATTAGCTTTCTATTTTACCCAGAAAATGTTTGAATGAAATTTGGTCAAATATGTATTTTACAAATCACCTAGCCAATACAACCCCCTAAGCACTGATTGTATTTTCCGTGAAAAATATAAATTACAAATGTAAGTACACATGGACATCTACATCAAAACAGCATATCTATTTTTTAAAATCCAATTAAAAAATCATTACCTGCTTGTCTTACTGACTGAAACTAAAGCTTTCTTTAATAATGAAAATATCGTGTATATTGTAGTTATTTGTTTTTTTTTAGAATCATTACTTAAATAAAAGAACATTTGGTAATGTATAAATTATCCCAAACCTCTGTATTCTCATGATCTATATACATCCTCCAAATACTCTCCATACAAATATGACATATAAATATGTCTTAGTTTATTCAAGTTGCCATGGCAAGATACCACAGACTTGGTAGTTTATATACAGGAGAAATTTTGTTTCTTCATACTTCCAGGGACTGGAAAATCCAAGCCCACCTGCATGGGGGCTCCTGGGTTGCTCAGTGGTTGAGCATCTTCCTTTGGCTCAGGGTGTGATCTTGGGGTCCTGAGATCATGTCCCACATCGGGCTCCTCTTGGAAGACCTGCTTCTCCCTCTGCCTATGTCTCTGCCTCTCTTTGTCTGTTTCTCATAAATACATAAATAAAATCTTTAAATAAAACAAAACAAAATGAACAAAAAACAAAAAAGTGCCTGCATGGTCATATTATGTGACGGCCCATTCCCTGGTTCACAGCCTCTGACTTCTTGCTGTGTCCTCACATGGTAAAAGGGGCATGTGATTTAGATTGGGCCTCTTTTATATGAACATTCATATAAATTTGCCATTAAACCAAAGGAAAACTATTCTATTGACAAAGCCATTAGGATGAATATGCCAATAAATGGTTCCAATTACAACATATTTCTTTTATAGCTATTTATAGGATTTTATGTATTTCAATGTAAGGATGATGTACTTTCAAAATACAGGTTATGTCTCAACACTAATGAGACATATTGCCTTATTTATGTTATTTGTTTGAAGAATCTTTATACTCAGTTTAAAAGAAAAAGATGAATCTGGCAACTATATTTTTATTGGTAACCCGATATACTGAACTTTTATATAAGAATACATTCATAAAAATAGGTTTCAATGTTGTGAGGAGCTTTAGGAGAGCAATCAGTACAATATAAAAGCACTAATTTTCTCTATTTAAATGGTAAAAGATTTTATACTTGAAGAAAAATTAATGTATCTTGAAAAATATGGTACTTAATGAGGCACAAACTGAATATGTTTTAAAAAGATATCAATGCATGAAAACACTTTTTCTGTATGGGGTTCTAACTTATTAGTGACAACTTGATATTTTGTTTTAATATTCCGTGAACACAGATGTTTATGTGTTCACAAATTTTCCCTTTGAAATATCTTTTAATAAAAGCAAACTTATATAAGTTTTAAATTGAGAAATAGAAATTGTATCATTGTATCATCATGAGTTTTATCCCTTTTTTGTTAAAAGATTTTATTTATTTATTCATGAGAGACACACAGAGAGAGAGGTAGAGACAGGCAGAGGGAGAAGCAGGCTTCCCACAGAAGCCTGATGTGGGACTTGATCTCCAGTCTGAGAACCACAACTTTAGCTGAAGGCAGACGCTCAACCGTTGAGCTACTCAGGTGTCCTGAGTCTCATCCCTTTTAAATAAGAGTAAAATTGTAGTATTTAAAAAAATTTCAATGGTAATATATTGATTTGCAAAAAAAAAAAAATCAAGAATTTAATAACTATCATATATCATATAACCCTGGGAAACACATATAAATTAATTCAGTCTAAAATTGCTGCACTGAAATATTACATCTTTTCTTAGCCATTTTTATTGAATAATTTGTTTATGATTGTCAATTATAGGCTTACGATAGTCTTTTTTTTTGGTGAGATGAGATATCTAAACTGTTTTAGAGTATTTCAAAAAAAGATCAAGTGGAACTAATATCAATGACCAATGACAAATAATCTATTTCAGCATAAAAAAAAAAATAAGACTGAGGGGATTCCTGGGTGGCTTGGCAGTTTAGCACCTGCCTTTGGCCCAGGGGATGATCCTGGAATCCTGGGATAAAGTCCCACATCAGGCTCCCTGCATAGAGTCTGCTTTTCCCTCTGCCTCTCTCTCTCTCTCTCTCTCTCTCTCTCCCTCTCTCTCTCTCTCCCTCTCATGAATAAATAAAATCTTTTAAAAAGGGACTGATGGCATATAAAAATACTAGATTCAGTAATATATTTTTCAGGGTAGCCCCATATGAGAGCTTGATTTCTGTTCATGACAAGTTCATCACTGACAGTGTTTTTACATTGCTCTATGTTTTCTACATATACATTACATGTTCAAAACAACTCCAATGAGGTAGATACTATTATAGTCTCATTTTTATAGAAAAGGAAACTGAAGCAGGAAAAAAAAAAAAAACTAAGTAACTTGCCAAAGATAACAAGCCACTTATTGCTTGGAACTGGGAATCAAATTGAGTAGTCTGGCCCCTGAGCTTGGGCTCTTTATAATTATGCTCTCCTACCTGCAAAAAACACAGCAGGATGAAGGGAAGCTGTCAAACCCCATCTCTTGTCCTAGATTCAGATGGTTTAAGATGAATGCCATTCACATTTTTCAAAATTTTTCAAATATTTTATTTTCTTACAACTTATATCAGCTTTTGCCTTCTCACTAGATAGCTAGATAGTGATACATACATATATATTGTTGTTGTTGTTGTTTAAAGAGGACTACCTTTCTCTGTTTATCTCATTTTGTTCCTGAAAACTAACTCCAAATGACCCAAGAACTCTCTTCACTCTCCCATACAGAAAACAAAAAGTCCTGGAGACCTTTTAACATTTCTCTATTTCAACTATCATTGATCCAACATAGTAGAAGCAAGAAGACAAGTGAGAATTTATGTTATCACTGCAATCATTTGTCACCTTTTGGAAACATCTGAAAAAGCATTTAGAGATGTCATGAAGAGATGTTACTTCTGAAAAGATAAAAATGGTGCCAAATAGCCCAAGGGTAGATTCACAGCTTGATAAGGTAGTCGGCTTCAAATACTTTGAGTTATATTTTACCTCATGTGAGAGACAAGAAATTTGAACATACATTTGCTTAAATCTGGGAAGGGGGCATGTTCTGTGAAGGAATTTAATAATCACTCAAAATAATTTTGAAGTATCCATTTTAAGAGTAGAGAGGTTGACTTTTGAGTCAAAATTATTCAAAATTACTTCTGATGCTGAAATACATTTTTTTTTCTATGGAAATTCACAGTATGTTCAGTAAAATTTAATAAATTTGTTTGTCTATTTATTTCCTACATAATGACTGGAAAATCTGCCTATCACCAATTACATCATATAAATAAGGACAAAAATCCTTGAGAGGATATGAGAAGCAGGATGAAGACTGAATTTTTAATATCTCTCATCTTTTAATTTTGTTTAATAGAGGACTGTACAAATGCTAAAGAAGAAACAAACATTGTCAAATTTAATTGGTTTCATATGCACTAGTTCAAATCTTTTGGTGCAGTATGTGAAAGAAAAACATGGATACTTTAAAATTACCTTGAATAATTATTAAATTCCCTCATAGGAAAAAATAGAACTCAAAGGTCAAGCAGAGCCTACTCTGTCCTTGAAATTAAGATGAGTTTTGGTTGCATCACTGTTTCCTGCCCTATAGATGTTCAATTCCAGTTCAAGAGGTCTACATTCCAGGGGTCACCTTTAAATTGCAGTGATAGCTACCCTGATTTCACTCACTATCCAATAGGGAAGTTTAATGTATAGAATATGTGCCTTCTTTTGATTTACTGCTAAATTTATCATCTCTTAATTTATTAAACTTAAAAAGACAAATGAAAGAGCTTTCAATGGCCAAATCTGGAATAATTTGAGAAATAAAGTACAGAATAAATATACATGAGTCCATAATTATATACCTGAATGATTGAAAAAACTAATGGGAGAAATAGATCTCCATGCAGAATAATTCTAAATTATTTATGAAGATATCCCATACTCAAAATTATGGGGCATAACTCCCACAACCTCAGTGTGGCTATACATGGTGACTTCCTTCCAAAGAGGATAACACTATCCTCTATAAGGATATAGAGGGAAAACACTATCCTCTATAAGGTATAGAGGGAAAATGGGAAATTTACAGTGGAGAAGCCTGAAAAGTGATACATCACTCAGGTGATAAACATGAACATCAACAGTTTTAAGTCATGATGATAGTATGTACCCTGGATACAATGAGAATGACACTTTACCTCTATAGTCTCCTTCGTCAAAATTTATAGCATCAATCTAATAATGAGGAAAAATAAAAATCCCAAATGAAAAATATGTATAAAGCACTTGACCAGCACTTCTCAAAACTTTCCTGATCAGAGAAAACAAAAACAAAAACAAACAAGAAAGTCTGACAAACTGTCACAGTCAAGAAGTCCTTAAGGACATATGAAAACTAAATGTACCATAATATCCTAAATGAGATCCTGGACAGGATCATCAAGATATTAAGGACAAAACAGGAAATTCGGTAAAAACTAAGGAAATATGAATAAAATATATATCAGTTAACAAAGTGTCAATCAATATTGGTTCATTAATCATTACAAATGTACTATACTAGTAAAATGGTGACAATGGTTTATATGGAAACTCCCTGTACTATTTTCACAATTTTCCTATAAAGCTAAACATACTCTAAGAATTTTTTAAAAAGTATTAAAACAAAAAACAATTCTCAAGTACTTTTTAAAAAAAATATTTATATTTTATTTATTTATTTATTTATTTATTTATTTATTTATTTATTTATTTGAGAGAGAGAGAGAGAACACAAACAGGATGGAGGGGCAGAGGTAGAGGGAGAAGCAGACTCCCTGATGAGCAGCAAGGGGGAGCCCCATTAAAGCATGATCTTAGGACCCCTGGATCATGATCTGAGCCAAAGGCGGATGCTTAACTGACTTAGCTACCCAAGTGCTCCTCAACTACTTCTGATTATAGATGGTGATGTCTTACTTGAAGAAAATAAACAATGACATGAAAAATAAATCAGAAATTTCATCTTAAGCAGTAAAAGAGCTACAAAGTAAAATCAAAACTCTTCAAAAGTACCCAGAAAATATATTGCTACAAGTGAGAAAAATGGGTATTACCATTTTACACGAGTTTCTAAGAATCCCAACAACAGAATTTATTTTTTAGGTATGATATGAATGAAAATTTAATTCAGTGATCTTTGATATTGTTACAGATAACAATAGCAAGAGGGAGAGGCAAAAGTGGCAAGAGCAAGAGCATAATTAAAAATCTTCTAAAAAACAAAAGTGCTTTAACTGGCAAATCCTATTAAAAAACAACTAAACAGTATGGAAATGGTCAACAAAACTAAAAGGCAACCTACAAAATGGGAGAAGATATTTGCAAATGATGTATCAGATAAAGGGCTAGTATTCAAGATCTATAAAGAACTTATCAAACTTAATACTCTAAAAATAAACAATCTAGTCGAGAAATGGGACAAGAAGACATGGGCAGACATTTCTTCAAAGAAGACCTACAAAGAAGACCAACAGGCACGTGAAAAAATGCTCCACATTACTTTTATCAAGGAAATATATATCAAAACAACAGTGAGGTATCACTTTACACCAGTGAGAATGGCTAAAATCGATGAGACAGGAAACAATAAATTTGGCAAGGATATGGAGAAAGGAGAACCCTTGCACTGTTGGTGGGAATGCAAGCTGGTGCAGCCACTTTGGAAAACAATGTGGAAGTTCTTCAAGAAGTTAAAAATAGAGCTACCCTATGACTCGACAAGTGCACTACTGGGTATTTACCCCAAAAACATAATGAAATGAAGGAGCACCTGCACCCAATGTTAATAGCAGCAATGTCCACAATAGCCAAACTGTGGAAGGAGTTGATATGTCCATGGACAGATGAATGGACAAAGATGTGGTATATACATACAACAGAATAGTATTCAGTCATCAGAAAGATGAATATCTACCATTTACATTGACATGGATGGAACTGGAGGGTATTTTTTTCCTTTTTTTAAAAGATTTTATTTATTTATCCATGAGAGACACAGAGAGAGGCAGAGACATAGGCAGAGGGAAGAGAAGCAAGGCTCCATACCAAAGCCCAATGTCGGACTCAATCCCAGAACTCCAGGAACAGACGCTCAACCGCTGAGCCACCCAGGTGTCCCAGAACTAGAGGGTATTATGTTAAGTATAATAAGACAATTGGAGAAAAACAATTATCATATGGTTTCACTCATATGTGGAATATAAAAAAATAGCACAAGGGACCATAAGGGAGGAAGGGAAACTGAATGGGGAAAAATTAGAGAGGAAGGCAAGCAATGAGAGACTCTTAACTCTGGGAAACCACCTCTAGAGTCGCTTAAGGTGACGTGTGGGGTGCATGGGGTAACTGGATGACAGGCATTAGAAAGAAAATATGATGTGATGAACATTGAGTGTTGTACTGTATGTTGGCAAATTGAAACTAAATTAAAAAAAGAGTAAGTAATACCAATTTTTGAAATATTTTTCAATAACTAGTGGGATTTATCCCACAAATGTAAGATGGGTTAAACTTTGGAAAATTTACTAACATAATACACCAAATTGATGGAGAAAGGACAAAAAATATTATCATCTCAACAGATGCATGAAAAATATTTGGCCAAATCTAACACTCAGCAAAAAAGGAATAAAAGGGAAATTTCTCAATCTGATAAATATAATCCACAAAAAACTTTATAGCTAATATTATATTGATAATAAAAGACTTACTGCTTTTTCCCTAAAGTCAGAAAGAATGAATAAAACTCTATCCCAACTAAAAAAAATGATAAGGACACAACTTACCAATATCAGGAACAAAAGAGGCATAATTATACAGATCCCACAGACATTATAAGGATAATACGTGACAACTATGAAAAGTTCTGTGCAAATACATTTTATAACTTAGATAAAATTAACCTATTCCTTAAAAACCAAACTCCCAAAATCACTCAAAAAGAAATAGATAACACAGCTATTTTAACAAAGGAACTGAATTCATATTCAAAATTTTCCAAAAAAGAAAGCTTCATCCCCTATGGCTTTACTGGTAAATTCTACCATCTATTTGAGGGAGAAACGATAGCAATTCTATACAATTCCCAAAATAAAAAATAGCCATTATGTTTTAAATTTCAAGAGTCCTAACATGATACAAAGTTTGATTATAATTTCATTTATTTCATGGCATTCCTGAGTACCAACTCAGTACAAACATTGGCCAAGATATTTTTATAATCCCTGAAATAATTGTTAGCTCCAGAATTTAATAATCCTTGAGATATTTGGATATTTTGCTTTCCCTTGTCTCCAGTTGCCTAGGAAGCTAACTACTGATTATACTGGAAATGACTCTAAAGAACACTCAACAATTGAGGGTAGTGTTAGAGTATCTTCCTCAAGCATATACTGACTTCATTCAAAGGGCTTTGTGTGTCAGACACAGACCTGGGTGAAAGCCCATGACTGTCTATGGTGGTAGTTAAATTAGATTTATTTTCCAAAGGCATGGATACCTCGTACTTTTTCTCAGTTTATTTAAATTCTGTGGAGTTCTGTGAATGGGTTGCCTGTTTATTTCTTCCCTAAAAGCTACATGATTAATTCACCATTTCCAAAATACATAGCATGTATACGACTTGCTGAATTCAACTTAGTATGCCTATTCCACTGCTTGTTATATTACCCTTATAAACATGTACATTGATCAGTTAAATGCAGTGAATGGACTCAAATGTCTCTGCTTCTTTTTTGTTTCTGCTGATATCAGAGAGTCTTTATGACAACACTTATTTTCTATATTCCCAACTTGAAAAGAAAAAAAAAAAGATGATTTTTAAAAGAATCTCCCAACTTTTCTTCATGGCATGGCATGGCATGGTATGGCATGAGAAAAGGGAGTTTTGTAGGGGATCCAAAAGAATTTTGCTTAGGACAGATGTAACTCAGAATTCCAGTTTCTTAAAGTTGAATTATAGTAAAACTTTCTACTTGATTATTATATAAATAATTACCATTATTTTATTTTTTTTTAAAGATTTTACTTATTCATGAGAGATACAGAAAGAGAGAGAGGCAAAGACACAGGCAGAGGGAGAAGCAGGCTCCATGCAGGGAGTCCGACGTGGGACTGGATCCCGGGTCTCCAAGGTCATGCCCTGGGCTGAAGGCAGCGCTAAACCGCAGAGCCACCGGGGCTGTCCAAATAATTACCATTAAAGTTATGATGTGATATTATTAATTTAGCTAATTCAATAGCATAAGGAAATATTATTTTGTGATATTCTATAGTCTTTATGGGAGTTTTGGCTAGTTATCCCACACTTCTATTTCTGTCATTCATAATCATATTAGCATCTTCATATTATGTTATGTCCCAGAACTTCAGATGTGGAAAAGGACACAGGGCTATTCTTCATCTAATAGAAACCAGTGTATCTCAAGAATCATCATATTTCCTGGGGCTTAGTTTTGGAAGATCAAGGTGTATACTCCTTTTGAATGCCACTCTATTTCCACATACTCTGATGGTATTTCTCCAGGGCCAAGGGGTTTTAATCAAAAATAAAATAAGCTTTTATACAGATTTTATTAAAGATATTACTAAATATACTAGAATCTTGGTTTTTGAAGCATAAATAGCAATATTATGACACTGTTATTCTTTACATTAGAACAGCTACAACCTTACCCTTAAACACAGAATATCATGGGGTAGTATTAATTATAGGAATGAAAAACATATCCATATATATATTTGGCATATATATATATATTTGCACAGTCCTCATTTCAGGTTATAAGATAAGCATTTGTAAAAATATATCTTTAGTATTTTGGTAAAAACTTTAATTAAATAACCCCTCTGGAAATTATAGCTAGAAACCTGAACTGTCTATTAAAGGCAAGTTTCTAATGCCAAAATTGGTCCAAAAATGTAAGTTTCACCTTTAAAAGAATATCCTTTTTAAAGAAATTTAGTTATATTTCAGTGCATATGTTATAATTTGAAACATTTTATTTATATCTCCATTATAACATTGAAGACCCAATATCATCCTTCTTCCTCTCCCAATGTCTAAACTAAGAAATAAAACATTTACTCTAAAAAAAAAAAAAACTGTAGAAAGAAAAAAGGAAGCTTTATTTCCAATGTAAAGTATATTGGAGAATTTGGCTTAGGTGTGAGAACCAAGAGGACTTGCTATCTATTTCCCAGTCTTAATCTGTGGGTAGCCCACTGGAAAATAGATAAAGTGAACAAAATAGGTATTTTTTTTCTAGGTCATTGCCTCCAATGGACTGATTTTTGTTCTATGTTCAAAATTTATACAGATTAGTTTTCCTAAATCCAGAAACATAAATAAATGCTACCACCAACATGAGGTAACTTGTTCTACTTCTATCTATGGGAAGAGTAAAAGGATTTGGTCAAAGATAGAGTCTCAAAAACATTTTCTCCTCTTTGAGTAAGAAAAGAATAGTGCAGTGGCTTCATAATATATTAACTTGCTAGGCTGAACTATTTACTTTCCAGAATTTCCAATTGTATTTATTTTTTTAAGATTTTATTTATTTATTCATGAGAGACACAGAGAGAGAGGCAGAGACCTAGGCAGAGGGAGAAGCAGGCTCCATGCAGGGAACCCGATGTGGGACTTGATCCTGGGACTCCAGGATCACAGCCTGAGCCAAAAGAAGTTTCTCAACTGCTGAGCCACCCAGGCATCCCCTGATTGTATTTCTTATAAGGGTAGGATGCAAGAAAGAATCTTGGGTGATTTTGAGTGCGAAGGGAAGCAAAAATCATTTTGTAACTCACACACATTTTTGTTAACCTCCTGACTCATCTTCTTGGCTTAAAGCAATGAGTAAGTCTGCACCTGCTCTGCTTTCCCATAGATCCTCCTTCAGATTTTCCCACTACTGAGTCAAGAGTGAGTGATGTGCATTGGATGTTATATATAGGTGATGAATCAATAAATTCTTCTCCTGAAACCAATACCATGCTATATGTTAACCAGAATTTAAATAAAAACTTAAAAAAAAAAGAGTGCTAGTTCTGTGATGACGGGCTCTTGCTACTGAAGGATACAGTAGTTGTCAAGGTCAGAGACTACAAAAATTGACACAGGCTTTATTTTCTTTTTGTGGGGTTCCAGTTCATGCATGTGCATCCATCCTGTCTTTGATTGGCTCTTTATTCATCTTTACTTCCTGATGGCCTGCTCTGTAAATTTGAAGATCTAGCAATATATGCAGAATCAAGAGACTTTCAGAGATAGTTTAACAAGTTCCTGTAATTTTTTTAGATCAATTACTTGTAATGAATTGCCTTAAGAACTTTTCTTTTTAAACATTTCTAAGTCTCTGTCCTTTCAGCTCTTTGGGTTATAATTAAACTGATGTTCAACCAGGATTATGGCGATTATCTTTAGATAAAGGAACAAAAATCTATCAATCTCCTATCTTCATAAGTATGTTCACATTTCACAAACTGCCCTTTGTAAATATTCATAGAACTGTTTTTGAGCAGTGGATTTTTTGTCTTTATGAATCAAACAACAAATGAGGTATATCCACTGTATGGATATACCTCATGAACTCAAACTTGAAAACCCGTCCCCTATTTTATTTCCTTTCCCAAAATAATCTGCAATTCCTAATCACATGTTTTATCTACAATGAAAAGAAATAATTAAACATTACAGCCATGTCAAAAAATAACATGCAAGTAGCATGGAGAAGCTACACATTTGCTTTATACACTTCATTATCAAATTTCCAGGGAGAAATTAAAGTCCTCTTACATGTTAAAACCCAATGACTGAAAGGAATTAAAAATAAAATCAAAGTATTTTGATCTTGTGAGTTAAAATTTCCAAAGAAATTAAAATCAGCTCCCCTCCCCCTAATTTTGTTTGATCTTAACCTGAGGACTTTTTGAAATTTCTTCAACATTGCCGAATAGGTGCATAAATATGTGTGCTTCAGGACCTCAGAAGTTGAATTATTTCAGTGCTGTGTCTCTGTTGCCACTCATTTTATGTTAGTATTATAGTGTGCTGGGAAACACAATAGTATCCTATGACTTTATGCTCACCTATTGTTCTTAGATTGCAACTTACTACCTAGTCTTTGGAAATTATTCCAGGCTATCTCACTTTCCTGTTGTCCCAAATGCTGTGATTGATAATGTACAAGCTTATCCAACCTCTAAGAATGTGAAAGAGGTACAAGTTTTTGCAGGAATTTTGGATGTTTAGAAGACTTTTACTACCCACTTGGCACAGTGCCCCCACCCTTTACCACCTGGTAAAGAAAGGGCACTGTCATGAGCACACTACAAAGGCACACACATGAATTGTGGCTTTCCACAATGTTAAATTATAAAACAATTAAAACAATTATAAAACAATTAAATTATAAAACAAAGTAGATAACAATTATAAAACAGGTTCAGGATTCCAAACTCAATGACAATTCACCATATGACTAAACTTGGCCTCTTACACGGCACCCAGAACAGGACATTACACAAGCCACACAACAAATAAGATAAAAAAAAAAAAAGAGTGTAGGAAATTAAAAAACCAAATGTGAAGTCAGTCTGTGGGTGCGCACTTGAGATAAGGCCTCAGTCTGGTCTGGGTCAGTTCTGGGCACTTACTACTTCTTATGTTCAGGCAGTTATGGATCTCAGTTCTGTTTGGAGATCAATTGGGCAGAGTCTACAGTAGTGGCTGCCTTTTTTTAAGTGGTCACACATAGAGGGGGAAGGTCTGAAGAGTCTGACAGTTTTCTGCCCAAATTCTCCCCTTTATAAAGGGATTTAATCAGTTTTGGATCTCTGCACACCTCCTCTTGTTCTGCTCATTATCGGTTCTGAGATGTCAGCTTACATTGGTCCCAGCTATATCTTGTAGCTGCAGTACCTTAACTGCTTACATCATTGCTTGACTCAGGTTCCTGCTTGACATGAAAGACTCCATTTTGTTCTCTATGTGCATATAAAGGACTAAGGATCAGGGAAATGGCCAGAATACTAATGAAAATACTAATGAAATAGATGAAAGCTGTGGACATCTCCTAAGCTATCATTTGATTTAGATGTCCTCTAACTCCAAAAGGTATAAGTTTTGCACTGTGGCAAAAACAACCAATGGGGAGAATACCCCTGGGATTTTGGTCCCAGCTCTGGAAAGGAGCAAAAACCTGCTATAACCCCATACAGAACAGCTCCTAGCTGTATACATAGCACTCCTCTGGATAGAATCTCTCATACAACACCCATTGTAGTAGCCAGTGGGCTGAGCCCAAACTGGTCTGGCTGGTGATTAAACCTAAGCCCCTGCCACTAACCCTTTGCAGTGAGAGTTGGGCTACTCTAGAGGTATTAACCTTATGGCTGGGACAATGGGAAGCCAAGAGATAGATGATCAAAATTATCTCTTGTGGGGCCAGGAAGTATATGAAAAAGACATCTGGGTCCATTTGCAAGAGTCTGAGGCAATCCTCACTAGCAATCAAGAAGCCCATGCCCCAGTTCAGGTACAAGCCTTATCTACCACTGACCCTTAGTAGATATGGGAAATTGGGTGCATGAACAGAATGGCCACCACAGTGCCTGAATAAGATGACATATTGCCAAGGATACTGGATTGCCTTTGAAGTATAGTGACTTGGTTAATGCATAACAGCATCTATGTGTTCTAAACAATTCCCAAAGAAACTGCCAAAAGAATCTGGGGCTTGTCTACCAGAGTTCCCAGCTGATGAGGAATTAGCAAATTGATTTTATTGGCTTCCTCCTTCTCAGGGTATTAAATATGCTGTGGTTTATGAGAACACTGTACCTGGCCTAATCTAAGCTTTTTTGCCTGCATCCCTGCAGTCCACCATGAAGGGAATAAAGGAACTGAGTTCCATATATGGATATCCTTGTTGAATAGATAATAATCAGGGATCACATTTCAAAGGTCATGATATGCAAGATTGAGCAAAAGAGCATGACTTTGAATGGAGGTTCCATCTCCACTATAATCCACAAGCAATATGGTTGGTAAAATGACAAAATGAAATATTAAAGCAGCCAATTAAATTGTTAATGGGTAAAACCACCTTGGCTGAGTAAACTAAAATACTATTCCAGGCTTTTTTTTTTTTAATTTTTATTTATTTTATGATAGTCACACAGAGAGAGAGAAGGAGGCAGAGACATAGGCAGAGGGAGAAGCAGGCTCCATGCACCGGGAGCCCGACGTGGGATTCGATCCGGGGTCTCCAGAATCGCGCCCTGGGCCAAAGGCAGGTGCCAAACCACTGCGCCACCCAGGGATCCCTATTCCAGGCTTTAATATATTTAAATGTTCAACTAGTAGGGCCTATTGCCCCACATACCAGTATGGGAACCCTTGCCTACACACCCAATACTGCAAAAGTGTAGAAATCATGGTAAACAGCTATTGCCCCAAGTCTCTTAGTAAATTGACACATTATGCTGCTGAGGACACCAAGACCCATCACACCTGAAAAGAATTATCTACTGGAATTTGCAATGGAACATCCTACTGGGATGGGTGAATTACTTTGCACCACCGGGTGAGGGGGAACCACTCAACCTTCACTGGGATCCCATTGCCTTCCTGCGAACTGGATCTAAGGAAACACACTATACATAGTATGGAACATGTTCAATTCAAGGAGGGGAACAACTGTGAATCCTGGTGTGGCATATCCCACCCCAGGCCATCTCCTCAGGCCTGACAGTGCTGTCCCACACAGTCAACACATATGGTATATACATACAACTAGGTCAAATTAGTAAAGCTACCAACATCTCTTCAAGGCTGGAGATGGGTGGGAACATTCTGTTTTGAATTATCATTTGGCTGCTATCTTTGTTCTCTCCATTGGCCTAGAGGACATTATAACACACATGAAAATCCTTGTTAATTTACTCCACAAGTCTTAAATGATAGCCAACAAAGTCTCTCCTTACCGAATACTGAAATGTTTCTGATGAGAAGAGCTGTCCTCCAAACTAAAATGGCCTTCAACTTTATTACTGCATTACAAGGAGACACTTGTGCCATTATCCAAACAGAATATTATGTGTTAATACCTGATGAGTCTGTTAAGAAATCATCTTTATTAAATTGTATGGATACAAATGAATGCCCTGAGTGATCCAACCTCCAACCTAAGGGATTTAATAAATCAAGGGTTTGAATCCTAGGGCTCTCAGTAGAAAAGGTTGTCAGTGATTTGGAAAATTATTGTCTTACTCTGTGTTTTCTCTTGTGTGTGCCTGTATTGTTTCTGTGGCATCTGCCTCCAATGCATCCAGCCAGCCTCCCAAAGAGCATGGCCTTGCTAAGAAAACCCTTACTGACGGTTCAGGAGCCACTACAGAAAAAAAAAGGTCACATGATATTATAAGAGCTGGTCCTGAAGAATGAAATGTTGGAGAACATCCAGAGGCCATTACTGTTGATTGACCCCTGACCTGAACCAAGGCTCTCAGAAGCTCCTTACCTCTTCCTCCCTGGAACATGTGTTCTGCTTCCCTGCCCCACACCTACAGGCTGCTCCAAGGACATACCCTTGAGATGATGGTGTGATGTAGAGAACACATACATACTATTTGTGACTAAACCCAGTTAAACTCTTCATAAGACTCTTAAGTGTGGAGATCCTTTGATTTCCTGCCACACAGGACAAGCCTTGTACTTAAGATCCTTCTGCTTATTAAAACTGCAACCTAGTAATGTGGAGTGACCTGTGTCTTTCTTCAGTCTCTCCCTGCATTCAGAGTACAGAATGCCAGTTTCAGATTATACCAGAGAAGATCCCAGAAGGGTTACTAACCAATGTTACTCTACCTCCTGAGTGAAACAATGCAACTGTAGATGCCTCTGAAATGCAATCATAAAATAACAGACTGTTTGAAAAAAGATTTCCCTTTTCTCATATTTGACCAAATATAAGATTGATGTTCATTGAATAAACAAGTTCAAAACCAAATAAATTCCTTTTCTTATTTTTTTTTAATTTTTTTTAATTGGAGTTCAATTTGCCAACATATAGCATATCACCCAGTGCTCATCCCGTCAAGTGTCCCCCATCACCCAGTCACTCCATTCCCCGCCCACTGCTCTTTCCACCACCCCTTGTTCCTTTCCCACAGTAGGTTTCTTTTATGTTCTGTCACATTCTCTGATATTTTACACTCATTTTCTCTCCTTTACCCTTTATTCCCTTTCATTAATTTTTATATTCCCCAAATGAATGAGACCATATAATGTTTGTCCTTCTCCAACTGACTTATTTCACTCAGCATAATACCCTCCAGTTCCCTCCACATTGAAGCAAATGGTGGTATTGTCATTTCTAATGGCTGAGTAATATTCCATCATATACAGAGACCACATCTTCTTTATCCGTTCATCTTTTGATGGACATTGAGGCTCTTCCCACAGTTTGGCTATTGTGGACATTGCTGCTAGAAACATCGGGGTGCAGTTGTCCCGGCATTTCACTGCATCTGTATCTGTGGGGTAAATCCCCAGCAGTGCAATTGCTGGGTCGTAGGGCAGGTCTATTTTTAATTCTTTGAGGAACCTCCACACAGTTTTCCAGAGTGGCTGCACCAGTTCACATTCCCACCAACAGTGTAAGAGGGTTCCCTTTTCTCCGCATCCTCTCCAACATTTGTGGTTTCCTGCCTTGTTAATTTTCACCATTTTCACTGGTGTGAGGTGACATCTCATTGTGGTTTTGATTTGTATTTCCCTGATGGCCAGTGATGTGGAGCATTTTCTCATGTGCTTGTTGGCCATGTCTATGTCTTCCTCTTTGAGATTTCTGTTCCTGTCTTTTGCCCATTTCATGATTGGATTGTTTGTTTCTTTGCTGTTGAGTTTAATAAGTTCTTTATAGATCTTGGATACTGGCCTTTTATCTGATAGGTCATTTGCAAATATCTTCTCCCATTCTGTAGGTTGTCTTTTAGTTTTGTTGACTGTTTCTTTTGCGGTGCAGAAGCGTTCTATCTTAAGTCTAAAAATTCATTTTTGCTTTTCTTTCCCTTGCCTTCATAGATGTATCTTGCAAGAAGTTGCTGTGGCCAAGTTCAAAAAGGGTGTTGCCTGTGTTCTCCTCTAGGGTTTTGATGGATTCTTGTCTCACATTTAGATCTTTCATTCATTTTGAGTTTATCTTTGTGTATGGTGCAAGAGAGTGGTCTAGTTTCATTCTTCTGCATGTGGATGTCCAATTTTCCCAGCACCATTTATTGAAGAGACTGTCCTTTTTTCAGTGGGTATTCTTTCCTGCTTTGTCAAAGATGAGTTGACCATAGAATTGAGGACCCATTTCTGGGTTCTCTATTCTGTTCCTTTGATCTATGAGTCTGTTTTTATGCCAGTACCACACTGTCTTGATGATCACAGCTTTGTAATATAACCTGAAATCTGGAATTGTGATGGCCCCAGCTCTGGTTTTATTTTTCAATATTCCCCTGGCTATTCGGGGTCTTTTCTTTTTCTACACAAATCTTAAGATGATTTGTTCCAACCCTCTGAAGAAAGTCCATGGTATTTTGATACAGGTTGCATTAAATGTGTAAATTGCCCTGGGTAACATTGACATTTTCACAATATTAATTCTGCCAATCCATGAGCATGGAATATTTTTCCATCTCTTTGTGCCTTCCTCAATTTCTTTCAGAAGTGTTCTGTAGTTTTTAGGATTTAGATCCTTTACCGCTTTGGTTAGGTTTATTCTTAGGTATCTTATGCTTTTGGGTGCAATTGTAAATGGCATTGACTCCTTAATTTCTCTTTCTTCAGTCTCATTGTAAGTGTATAGAAATGCCACTGATTTCTGGGCATTGATTTTGTATCCTGCCACACTGCTGAATTGCTGTATGTGTTCTAGCAGTCTTGGGGAGGAGTCTTTTGGGTTTTCTATGCACAGTGTCATGTCATCTGAAAAGAGGGAGAGTTTGACTTCTTTGCCAATTTGAATGCCTTTTATTTCTTTTTGTTGTCTGATCGTTGAGGCTACGATTGTTAGTACTATTTTGAATAGCAGTGGTGAGAGTGGACATCCTTGTCGTGTTCCTGATCTTAGGGGAAAGGCTCCCGGTGTTTCCCCACTGAGAATGATATTTGCTGTGGGCTTTTTGTAGATGGCTTTTAAGATATTGAGAAATGTTCCCTCTATCCCTACACTCTGAAGAGTTTTGCTCAGGAATGGATGCTGTATTTTGTCAAATGCTTTCTCTGCATCTATTCAGAGGATCATATCATTCTTGTTTTTTCTTTTGTTGATATGATCTATCACATTGATTGCTTTATGCTTTACGAGTGTTGAACCAGCCTTGCATCCCGGGGAAAAATCCCACTTGGTCATGGTGAATAATTTTCTTAATGTATTGTTGCATTACTATTGGCTAGTATCTTGTTGAGAATTTTTGCATCTGTGTTCATCAGGGATATTGGTCTATAATGCTCCTTTTTGGTGGGATCTTTGTCTGGTTTTGGAATTAAGGTGATGCTGGCCTCATACAACAAGTTTGGAAGTACTCCATCTCTTTCTATCTTTCAAACAGTTTTAGTAGAATAAGTACAGTTTCTTCTTTAAACGTTTGATAGAATTCCCCAGGGAAGCCATCTGGCCCTGGACTTTTGTGTCTTGGGAGGTTTTTGATGACTGCTTCAATTTCCTCCCTGGTTATAGGCCTGTTCAGGTTTTCTATTTCTTTCTGTTCCAGTTTTGGTAGTTTGTGTTTTCCAGAAATGCATCCATTTCTTCTATTGCCTAATTTATTGGCATATAGCTGCTCATAATAAGTTTTTAAAATCATTTGTATTTCCATGGTACTGTTGGTGATATATACTTTTTCATTTGTAATTTTATTAATTTGAGTCTTTTCTCTTTTGTTTTTAATAAAGTTGGATAATGGTTTATCTATCTTATTAATTCTTTCAAAGACCCAACTCCTGGTTTTGTTGATCTGTTCTACAGTTCTTCTGGTCTCTATTTCATGGAGTTCTGCTCAAATCTTTATTAACTCTCTTCTTCTGCTAGGTGTAGGTTTTATTTGCTGTTCTTTCTCCAGTTCCTTTACGTGCAAGGTAAGCTTTTGTATTTGAGTTTTCCAGTTTTTTGAGGGATGTTTGTATTGCGATGTATTTCCCTCTCAGGACTGCTTTTGCTGTATCCCAAAGATTTTGAGCTTTGTATCTTTATTCTCACTAGTTTCCATGAATCTTTTAAATTATTCTCTAATTTTCTGGTTGACCCTTTCATCTTTTAGCAGGATGGTCTTTAACCTCCACGTATTTGAGTTTCTTCCAAATTTATTCTTATGATTGAGTTTAAGTTTCAAAGCATTATGGTCCCAATCCTTCGGTATCAGTTAAGACCTGATTTGTGACCCAGTATGTGGTCTATTCTGGAGAAAGTTCCATGTGCACATGAGAAGAATGTGTATTCAGTTGAGTTTGGATGTAAAGTTCTGTAAATATCTCTGAAATCCATCTGGTCCAGTGTATCATTTAAAGCTCTTGTTTCTTTGGAGATGTTGTGCTTTGAAGATCTGTCATTTGCAGAAAGCGCCGTGTTGACGTCTCCCAGGATAAATGTATTATTATCTAAGTGTGTCTTAACTTTGGTTATTAATTAATTGATATACTTGGCAACTCCCACATTAGGAGCATAAATATTCATGATTGTTAGGTCCTATTGTTGAATACATCCTTTAAGTATGATATAGTGTCCCTCTTCATCTCTTACTACAGTCTTTGGGATAAACTTTAATTTATCTGATATGAGGATTGCTACCCATGTTTTCTTTTGAGGATCATTTGAATGGTAAATCGTTCTCCAACCTTTCATTTTCAGGCTGTATGTGTCCTTAGGTCTAAAACGAGTCTCTTGTAGTCAGCAAATAGATAGGTCTTGCTTTTTTATACAGTCTGAAATCCTACGCCTTTTGATGGGATCATTAAGCTCATTCATGTTCAGAGTTACTATTGAAAGATATGAATTTAGTGTCATCATAATACCCATTCAGTTCCTGGTTTTGTGGATTATTTCTTTGGATTTACTCTTTCTTTTACAGCATCCTCCTTAATATTTCTTGCAGAGCTGGTTTGGTGGAACATATTCTTTAAGTTTCTGCCTATCTTGGAAGCTCTTTATCTCTCCTTCTATTCTGAATGAGAGTCTTGCTGGATAAAGTATTCTTGGCTGCATGTTCTCATTTAGGACCCTGAATATATCCTGCCAGCCCTTTATGGCCTGCCACGTCTCTGTGGAGAGGTCTGCTGTTAATCTAATACTTCTCCTCATATAAGTCAGGGATCTCTTGTCTCTTGCTGTTTTAAGGATTTTCTCTTTATCTTTGGAATTTGCAAGTTTCACTATTAAATGTCGGGGTGTTGAATGGTTTTTATTGATTTTAGGGGAAGATCGCTCTATCTCCTGGATCTGAAGGCATGTTTCCCTCCCCAAGTTAGTGAGGTTCTCAGGTATGATTTATTCAAATACACTTTCTGGTCCTCTGTCCCTTGTGGCACCCTCTGGAACCCCAATTAAATATAGATTTTTCCTTCTGAGGCTGTCATTTATTTCCCTTAACCTTTCCTCATGGTCTTTTGTTTTTCTCTTTTTCCTCAGCTTCCTTTCTTGCCATCAACTTGTCTTCTATGTCACTCACTCTTTCTTCTACTTCATTAACCTTTGTCATTAGGACCTCCAGTTTAATCTCATTTAATTGATTTTTAATTTCAGCCTGATTAGATCTAATTTCTGCAGTCTTGAAGTCTCTTGAATCCCTTACGCTTTTTTTTCCAGAGCCACCAGTAGCTTTATCATTGTGCTTCTGAATTGGCTTTCTGACATCAAATTGAAATCCAAATTCTGTAACTCTGTGGGAGAGAGTACTGTTTCTGATTCTTTCTTTTGTGGTGAGTTCTTATTTCTAGTCATTTTGCTATACACAGTAAATCCCTCGACTTCCTCTAGAGCTTTCCAGCGAGCTGCTCCGTCAAGAACTTGCCCTTCCTCTGTCCTTCCAGCTGGTCTTCTGGGGGAGGGGCCTGCTGTGCTGATTCTCAGGTGTGTGCACCTAGAGGGGCTGCCCCACCCCCTGTCAGGTGCACGGCTCTGTGGGAGCTATTTATGCTGTGAGGCCCCTGTGCCCTGGTGGACCAATCCTCCCAGGCGCAGAGTGACATCAGGAGGAACAACAATAGTGGCGGGTGGCCAGGTCCTAGCCCTGGAGTCAGCTCCTGCAGTAACTACTGCAGCTCCCGGTCCGCAGGGACCTGGATGCTCCCAGGGCAGGGGACACTGACCTGCACAGTTCAGGGGCACCCAGTGGCAGGAGTGTCCTCACTGTCCTGGGCCCTCCCGGCCTCCACCTGTCCCGGGGGGACGCAGGATCCTGGACTGTGTCCCCAGGTGCCCTGGGATCCAGGGCCTGTGCTGCTGGAATCCGGCTCCCAGGGCTGTATAGCCCCCTCTACCCGGAGCTGGCACCTGAGCTGCTCCTGAGGCCCTGCCAGGCGTGCGCTCCAGCCCTTTACCAAGTCCAGCCATGGTGTGTGGTACGCTCTCCCCAGGGCACACCTCCTCTGTTAGTGACACTGGGAACCTGGAGGCTCCACTGCCCCTCCTGGGGTCCTGCCCAAGTTCCCTGTGAGCACCTTTCTGTCCGGGAAGATTAGTAAAGTTCCTGCTTCTCCGGGACTGGGCTTTCCTGTCCTGGAGGCTCTTGCCGCGTGGCTTCAGCCCGGCTCCTAGGGAGGCCCCTCCCCCACTGGATTATTTTTTATTTATTTTTTTCCATCTTCCTATCTTGTTAGAAGTGCAAACTCTTCTCTCTGTAGCATTCCAAATGTTCTCTTTTTAAATCTCAGGCTGAATTTGGAGATTTTCAGGATGATCTGGAAGTTATCTGGGTAAGTTGGTGGGGACAGGTGACTTGAGGACCCTACTCTTCTGCCATCTTTCTAGCTTCCTCCAAACCAAATAAATTCTTACCTGAAAAACTCATACATGCCTGTACAATTTTTCATCCTTACAACAATCCAACAAAGAAATTATTTTTATTTACCAAACATTACACATGAAAGAAGCAGAGCCTTGATGAGGTTAAATAAGTTATCCAAGGTCACACAGCCAGGAAGTGCTAGAAACAATATTTAATTGTGGGCAATCTGCCTCCAGAGTGTGACCCTTAAACCAATATGCTATACAAATTCATGAATAAAAATGATTCCTTGAGAAAAGATAAAATAAATTGGGGCATCTGATTCTGGTATAGATTATAACTCATTATCTATGAAAACTCCAAGTTGTGACATATCCTTTGACAGACGCTAGCATCAGTTCTGAGAAATTACTTGTATTAGACTATGCATCTGCATAGATTAAGGAAAACATACATTTTATTGACATTTTCAAAATGGTACTGTTTTTAAAACTCTATTGCAAATTGTTAGGCCAGAAATCAATGATGTATTAAGACTGTTAATGCGGGCAGTGTTACAAGCTCTTAAAAAGGACCAACACTATTGTTAGTAGATAAATTATGCAAGCTTGGTCATGTACATCTGTTGATTTGCCAGATAGCTAATGAAAATGCATTAAAGCCATTATGCTGTTTAAAGGCACATTTTGTGATTTCATAAAATGTCATTTATCTAGTTTAAACCATACTTGTTTTGATCTGCTGCACAAAAATCACTAAAGGCACAGATTTTGCATATAAATGTACCTCTAAAGAAGAAGAATTTGTTTCTCTTGACCTTAGTTTGAATGAAATGTAATATATTTTGATGACATTATACTGGACAAAAAAAAATGCCATGTCTAATACATTGATTTTGATTCTTTACTATGAGTAATTTTTTATCTTTAATTTTTTTTTAGATTTTATTTATTTATTAATGGGAGACAGAGAGAGAGAGAGAGAGAGAGAGAGAGAGAGAGAGAGAGGCAGAGACACAGGCAGAAGGAGAAGAAGGCTCCATGCACCGGGAGCCCGACGTGGGATTTGATCCCGGGTCTCCAGGATCGCGCCCTGGGCCAAAGGCAGGCACCAAACTGCTGCGCCACCCAGGGATCCCTATCTTTAATTTTTATATTTAATTACATTCAATCTGACAAAAGCTCTCACAATAATATTATCACCTAACATTTATTGAGTTTTTATATGTGACAGGTAAATTTAATTTCTTAATATATATTAAATGACTTTATACTGAAATCATTTGATGCTCAAACAACGTTTATAGTATACATATTGTCTTTGTTTTCAGATTAAGCAAAACTTGTCAAATATCACTCTACTAGCAGGTGGGGGATTTAGCATGACTAGCACAGTCAGGCTTATTCCTTAGACCTTATCCATTATTTTTTCCCCACCTCTCAATTTTTCCAGGAGGAGTCATCTTTATTTTCTCAGGAAATAACAGCAGGAAAATACAATAGATTTTGCATTTCCACAGTAAAATCTCTAACACTATTTAGGATTTTTAAGATATTTGAAAAGGCAGAAATATTTAGCTTGGCTCACAGCCATGACTACTCATGAAGTCAAGGTTTTCACATTAACCATGTTAAAGAGGGTAAAGATTAGTCATACTGTAACAATATTGATGAGGCTTCAAGTTAAGACAATATTTATTCAACTTTGAAATATCTTTTCTTTTCCCTTACCTTTACCCACTCTTTCAAAAGAAGAAATTTTTAAGTTCAAATACAAGAATGCTTTATTTTGCTCAGGAGATATTATCTACATATACTAAAGTTTCAAAATGAATTTGCACCATCATCTTCATTTGAAAAGAAATGACATCACAATATAATTTTCAGTAGGAATTTTATATTATACAATCTATTCTAAACTGCAAGGTAATATTGAAACTGCTAAGTTGGACTCCTTTAATTTTATAGTTTTTTTCTAACAAACAGGTATCTCCTTAAACAGGAGAAGGCAATTATTTTTCTTTTTTAAAAATAAGGTTAAAACAAAGGAATAAGGTGTATGTCTCTGATTTCAGCCAGATGTAACACTTCCCCTAATTCTCTAGAAGTGGAATTTGTCTGCCCACATACTTGTAATCACATGTAGAGGTTTGGGCACTCTTTTCATGCTTTGGAAGGCTATCTAATTTGTCTTACTCTAGATTGAAGTTCTCAAATCTAAAACTCAGAGGAAAAAAAAACACACATTTGTTTGTATATGCTCCTATGTACATACACATGTGTGCACACATGCACACAGAGACACATATGTGTCCTTTGAAGAATTGACAAAAAATGTGGCTTGATTTATAATTACTTATATTAAATATTTGACATTGGATAAAAATTAACTGTGACAGCATTATGTTCCTCATCATGGATGGTCTTGAAGAACAGTGAAAAAGTAAGACTCTAATAAATAGATTTTTAGCAAGGAGTCTACCTGTCAAATTTGCCTGGATAGAGACATAGCTAGAAGAATTTATTCATAAGCAGTTGCTAGTGGTTTGACTTCATGATGAAGCACTTGGAAGAAACAAATGGAAAGATTACTAATGTGGTGGTATGAAGAAGATTCAAGTGAATAGAGTCTCATGAATGGACCAATGAATGTATGCTTATTTGTGTTTTATGAGAATGCTCCCCCAAGTAGCAGAAGAGATTTTCAATAATCACATTACAAAATAACCCATTCTATTAATAATTCTTCCACAGCCATCCCACTGATTGCTCAATAGACTCAAGAAAGATGAAGTTTATGCATGAGCTTGAGCACATGGACTTTATCTCACCAAACTCAATCTTACCAGTTGTGATGATCATTTCTGGAGGGAATGGACAGCTATCTAGTATTAGGTTGGTTACATCAGAGATGCAGAGTTGATGTTTGTCCTCACTGGAAAGGTTAATCCATGTGTTACTGCCTTTTCTGCCAGTAATTCTTTGGCCTGCACAACCATTAATGAAATTAACAAATAACATATTCACCATCTTTATATGCCAAATATAATTATTTCTGACTATGTCACACATTTTCAACAAAAGAAGTGAGAAAGTTAGAAAAAACTTATATTCATTGCCCAATCGTTGTATATGATCACCAAGAACTAATTGGCCAGGTAGATTGGAATATATTCAACAGATATGGAATATATTCTGATACAATTGATCTGTGGATTGTTTCTCCATTAGCCAGCACACATGGATCAAGGAAACAAGAGATGAAAAAAGAAGTGGTTCCTTTCTCCAATTTCTTAGAAATTGTGTGTGTGTATGTGTGTGTGTGCGTTGCCTCCTGCTACTTTGATTGCTTAGGGGTTTTAGTTACAAAAAGAATGCTTTCTCTAGAGCAGACTATTGCATTTCTATTGATTAGTGGTGGAGACTTCACTGGGTATATTGGGTTCTTCTTTCATTAATATTTCAGAGTATTCAAACTGCCTGGGGTAAACCTACTATCAATAGGAATTTGAATCAAAGACAAATGGTAGAGAGGCATATATTAAGAAGCCATTGAACTCTCTGGTTGGAAAGGGGTTATTCTTATTATCTCCAGGGGTAAAAACTGAAAGAAAACAAGTAAAACTCAACTTAGGCCAGATTAATAAGAATTTTAAACCTCTGGAAATGAGTTTTTGAATCAACCCAACAGGTAAGTCATGATGTCTAGCTGAAGTACTTCCTGACATGTCAGCTCAAAGCAAAGTGACCCTGGGGTGAATAGTGAAAGAAGAAGGTAATAAACACTGCTCTACAACTACCTATGAAATGAGAATCAGAATGTTTATAATTCTTTTTTTTTTTAGAGAGAAAGAGAGTGTGTGTAAGTAGGGATGAGATGTAGAGGAAGAGGGAGATAGAGAATTTTTTAAAGATTATGTATGTATTTGTTTAGAGTGTGAGAGAGTGCATGAGCAGTAGTGAGGAGCAGGATGAGAGGGAGACAGAATCCTCAAACAGACTCCCCATCAAGTACAGTGCCTACACGGGGCTCTATCCCAGAATCCTGAGATCATGACCTGAGCAAAATCAACAGTCTGATGCTCAATCTACTGAACCACCCATATGTCCCATAATGCCTATAATTATGTCATTTTTGCTTTGTTATGTAGACATTTAAAAATATTAACCAGGGGCACCTGGCTAGCTCATTCAGTTGAGCATCCAACTCCTGGTTTTACCACAGGTTATGATCTCAGTGTCCTGAGACTGAGCCCTGCATGGAGCTCAGTGAGGAGTCTACTTGAGATTCTCTCTCTCCCTCTCCCTCTCCCTTTGTCACTTTCCCTGCTCATACTCTCTCTCTCTGTCTCTCATAAATAAATAAATAAATAAATAAATAAATAAATAAATAAATAACCAATAATACATTTTTTTTCTTCTTGTCTGTTTCCTATTTTATAAAAGGTGGTGATGATGTTAGTTAACTTTCTAATATAATCTTTAAGCTACAGGTTATCAAAAGGTAGGTTGTGGTTTAATTAGGAAAGATCCTCCTTTTTGGATAAATGAGCATCATCATTAAAAAAACATTTTACTAATACATTTTGAATGATTGTCAATAATGTAATTAGTTGTCACATTATATATTAGTGAAATAGTGAAGAAAATAAACAAGGATTGGTATATTATCTGCAAATTACCAAACTCCTAATGTTTTTTTCATAATTTAAAAAAACCTCACCTATCATTTTAAAGGCACAAAATATATCTAACTCAACACATGTTCTTTAAAGATACATGACTGACTCATATAAAAAATAGAATTTCTGCTGTATGGGGAAGAAACTGTCCTTAAAACATAAAAGGTAAGCTTAAAACTTTAATTCTACTAAAAAAACAATTCAATCACAAGCTGAGACAATTTTCCCACCAATCTGATACATTTAGTGGTAGACAGGTTTGAACATAGCTGAATGTAGAGTTCTAAATGATGGTGTGGTATTGGATTTTTGCTTTCTCAGTTTTTGAGTCTGTATCCCTCTGTGTATGCTTCCTTATTAGTTAATAATTTCAACATGATAGATCTGAGCAACTCAAATGTACATTCTTTTTTTTCTAGGTCTGGCACTTGTATGATATGAAAACAGGGAAAAGTGATAAGGGGTTATAGCCATAAAAAAGAGGTCCATAAATACCTAATTTCTTTATCTAAAAGAGACACAAATTCTGGAGGGAAAGGATGAAGTGAATAGCAAATCCTTTAAGTGGTCTATCTCTGTGGGATAGTCAGGGATATCAAGGAAGGATTCTGAGACTGGAACAAGCATGTTAGGGTTCCCTAAACTCACAATACTTGCTCTCTCAGGCCCTTCTGGGTACTGAATGCTCTTATGTTTGTGCCAAATACATGCTCAACCCCCAATTTTCCATAATAGCCAGCTGGGGTAGGGAAAGTACCATGGACAGCATAAGTTCCTTATTCCCAGTATGGAAAAAAGACTGAGTTGAAGAAAAATCAGTATCTTAATAGACACTTCAAATATATACCAGAAGAGTTGTGTGTCCCAAGTAATTTCTTTCCTATTAACCACCCATGGGAAAGAAAAATAGACTTGAAAATGATTTTGTGTATGCAATTAGCACAATATTATTATTTAATAATAGTATAATATTATTTCTTTTAGACACATAATTCTATATATATAAAGAGATCTGCATTTTAGTTAGCCTATGATTTTGTTTAGCATCACATTCAGATGTTCTTTTGCCTTTAGGCTGATTAGACATAAAGGTCTAGAGGGATGAGACCTAGCAAAATTGATTTACACAAGGAAGGTGAATAAATTTTAAGTCTAGAAAAGAAAAGCAATCTTGAAATTATGCAGACTCAGCATCTCCAATTGTAGGAAAAAAATGGAATGAGAACAAAAGTGAGTGATAGGGATTTTATTTATTTGTATAACAGCATATATATGTGAACAACCTCTCCTCTTTATCTTATTAAATAGCCGGTAAAATTAATATGGGGGTCTAAATTCTGGAATGAACTTAATTTTGAAGAGATTTTAATACATTTATTAATTATGTTAAGCTACTTATGATAAGGTAAAAGGTTGTTTATAAGAGTACTGACATATTTGTATTTATTTTGGCTATCCTGAAGAAATAGGATGGACTTCAACCCCAACTGGTTTGAATGCTAAGACTGATCATCCCACACATGCACACACACACAAACACAAACACACAAAATGGCATGAAAAGGTTTATTTCTCACATAAAGAGGTTTTGTGGGAGAACAGGGCATTTGTCCCAAGCTAATCTGAAAATATCCTGAGAAACAGTAATAAGTGAAACTTGTTTTGAGGTTTTTATGGTGGTTAGATGGGGGGCCAGTTTAGGGTTTTCATAAGCCATAGGGCCTCACATGGTTTGAGTCTTCTGGAGGCACCAAAGGAAAAATTTTTAGAACTTTCTTATCATCAGCTCAAATTTGAGGTAAAAAAAAAGGGGGGGGCAACAGGGAAATGAGTCTTAAAAGCTGTATATACATTCCAATATCAAAAAATGAATTCATGCTCTTTTATTACAATGTTCCTCTGCAAATACAGCATATCCATAACTAATAAGAAGTTTCTTGTTTTATATACACAAGAGATTGAACTTATGAGGGAGGATCAAGAGAATGTCTGCTAAGTTTTGAAAAAAATAATTTAAATGGAACATTTTTCTATGAAATGCAAATTATCCAAGTAAATTTAAAAGTGGAAAATCTAAAACACTCAACAATAGCTAAAACAAACAAACAAAAATCTACCTCAAAATAGAATTAGAATATAAGGTTAAGACAATATACTGGAGAATTTGTACTAGATAATAAAAAAAAGATTGTTGCTATGTTACTATTTTTTCATAACATACATTAAAAGCTTCCTAAATTTTTAAATGCATAGCATGCAAACAGCAATTAAGAATAACCAATTAGAAAAAAAAAAGAGTAACCAATTAGAATTAGTTTGATGAAATAAGGACATTAAACAACTGAGTATGTTTAGATTTCTTGAAGAAGAAGAAAGGGAGAAGATTAAGGGGGAAGAGAAGGATAAATATTATGGGAAGGATAGGTATGGCCTGAAGTACTTTTATGCATGACCTTGTTTTATTATTACATCTGTATGAGAAAATACTATTATTATTGTTCTTATTTCATAGTCATATGAACTTATCCTATGTTAAGGAGCTGGTAAGAAGCAGAACCACCACCACAACACGTTTCTATGAGATCCTCAAAATCACATTGACAAAGATAAATATCACCTACGCATCATTGAATGAAAAGTGGGCCTTTGATGATTTCATTAAAAAATGATGGTCTACAGAGGAATCTTTCTATGGATGTATCTAAACATTGTACATATTTATCTATATAAACACATTTTTTATATTTAAAAGTGTATGTAAGCACAAAGTTAAAATATAAAGATCACATATCAAAATATTAATAGTGTTCATGTTTGGATATTGGGATTATCTGAATTATTTTATTTCATTTTAAAGCTACAGTTTTTAAAATGTTTTCACTCATCTACCTATATTAATATTTGCAATTAACATGCAAGTTAATGTTCTGTAACAAAACAAAACTATTAAAAACTCAAGAGTGGCTATGAGGTAAGAGAAAAGATGTATTTGAGTAGTTATTGAACTAGACTTTTCATTGTTGAATCATTGGGAAATAAATGCATAAAAATATGGAATCTTAGCTAATGTATATCCATAATTTTTCAAACCAGATGGGCATTTGTAGTTTTATATTTAACATTTTTTTCATTTTTCCATAGACAGAAGACCCTAATTTGTATGAGGAATAATGAGAATTAAAGTAACTACCTCATTAAATGAAATATAGGGATCTTTTTTTTTTTTTTTGATCATATGCTTGAGTACTGGACACCTCATTAAATTAAATATAGGTTTTTTTTTTTTTAATCTTATGATTTGAGTACTCCACCTTTAGAACAACTAAAGTACCAGTTAATTGTAGACATTTTATTACAAAAGTCATCTTTTACTGATAAAACAGGTCATTCCACATTATTTTTTTCTTCATTCTTGCTGATATTTCCTATATCTGTTAAAGCTTTGACTTAATTAACTTAATTAACTAAATATCCATTTTTGGGACCTCAGCCATGTGTTAAAAAATGATAGAATATATTGGAGGTGTTATTCTTACATTTATTCTAATTAAAAATTACCTATTTTCTTTTAGAAGAAAGTATTTTTTTATCCCTTCTATACTCTCTAGTAGACCTATATTCTTTTGCTGCACTGGCACAAATTTTAATGAGTTATCACAATTTGAAAGGGCTACTCATGTGCAATTTTAGTTTGACCAAATATGTCATGAGCTGAAGATTAACCACTAACCATTACAAATGTCAGTACAAAATAATTGTATCAAATTGATTCAGATGTCTCCTGAAATTTTAAATGCCAATGTAACTTAAATTGTGTGATATTTTGCCAGAGTCATTTACAATAACCCATGATCATTAATGACAGATTAGCTAAATAAATTTTTCAGACATATCAAATGTTTTAGGAAAAAATAGTATAGAATAAATCGGAAGTACATAATGTATTTTAACTGAATATTTTAAAATTTCAATATCTATCCCACCTATATGCATTTCTCAGAAACATTAAATCTGTACTCTGCATTTGTTTTTATGTGAAAAATATGGAATAATGTTAATAGATATTCATTTTTACTATTGTTTACAGCAAAGGGAAGTCAAATTTTCAAGAGTAATAGAAGTTGTGAGCAGAATATTTGACCCCAATCTATACTATTGCATTTTCCAAATTTATCTTTCTAGATAAAATATAGGGATTTTTCAGGTTAAGTGTTTTGTTTTATCTTGACTTTAACTCTGGTGGCAAATTGAATATCTTGCATATAATAAGAAATGCAGGTTGAAATCAGATTGCTATTCATTTTGTTAGATAATACAACAGTAAATGGTAGTAGTATATTCACTGAATAAGAAAATGATAAAGGATAATCTCTTTGAGAAATGTAATTAAATTTCATTTTGAATCAGGTATCAAATATATTGTGAATTATCACGTTGAAACTCAAGGGTTTTTTTATTCTACTTAATCTAAGATATGATATACTGTATTTTTTAGGGAGATATTAGCCCAAAAAAATGTATTTTAATTGTCTCTGTCTTGGTTCTCATTATCTCCTGCTGGTTCTCCTTTTGGTGGCATTTTTGGTTATTTTTGGTTATTTTCATTTTGGTTAAATTTAAATTTTGATTCATTGTTTTCATTGATACAGAAGTTTGATTTATTTTTTTTCCATAAGGCCATCTTTCTAAATAGCTATGTGCCATAGACCTACCCACTGACTAGGACTCAGATATTTAAATCTGCCTATCCACCCGTCCTGCCACCAGAATAAGGTTGAACTTCTCACCAGTCCAGTTCCTTGAAGTTTTAATGGCATAAGTGGGGGAACTTACATCTAACTGATTTTTAAAAACTATTTCACAACTCCACAAATTGTCCATAGTTTAGAACAATGCAAAATGATTGCATATAGACATATAAATGAATTCTGGCCAACTTTCCCCAGCGCAAAAAAGTCAGTTTTGTGTTTTCAAGTTAATTTTAATATCCCTAATCTATAAGTGTTTCTGTGCATTCTCCTTTGAACTTGTTGTGACATTATTAATAATAAGCTAAATAAAGTTGTAACACACCCAGCGGTTTAGCGCCGCCTGCAGCCTGGGGTGTGATCCTGGAGAACTGGGATCGAATCCCACATGGGGCTCCCTGCATGGAGCCTGCTTCTCCCTCTGCCTGTGTCTCTGCCCCCCCCCTCTTTGTGTCTCTCATGAATAAATAAAATCTTTTAAAGAAAAACAGTATAGAATAATCATCCAAAAATAAGAAAAGAAAGAAAAAGAAAAGAGAAAAGATGGGATCTGACACTTTAAGACCCTAAAAAATATTAACCTAGATATCTACATCACTCTTTTATAACACAGCATGTAAAAAAAAAAAAATAACACAGCATGTAGATCTGATTTGTTAACATACACAGTAAATGAGAAGATAAATATATCTATTTTCCTGGGAGGTATTCCTTTTTAAGAGTTAAGGAGATTTGAATTAAGCATATAGATAATAAAATAAATGAAACTTCTAGCTTAATATTTTGAGAAGAAAAATATTCTGTGTTTGGTTAATATTAAAACTTTAAAAATGTTGGCATATTAGAGTAATAATCTAGTCTGTGATGCAAATTTAAAATACGTTATTGAGTAATTGATTTACAGTTTTAAGTTCTTTTTTTTACTATGATCGTAGGTACTATTGAAATATATAGAACATCTTAAAACTTATCATATTCATTTCATTTATGTGTAATTTATTATATTTACACAAATTTGTCAGTACTTTGGAAGATTTAATTTGTTAGGCAAACATGTGAGTTCCTAAAAAGTCAAATACAATAATTTTTATGTGACAAAGTTTAAGAAAAAAATAATTAAATTGTAAACACTCCCCACTTCATGGAGATTATTAATATTTTTCTATGTGTTAACATAGCAAATTAGACTTGTAAACTAAAAAGAAAATCTTAAGAAAGAACTATAATTTGGGATTTCTACCTTTAATGGACTGAATTTTAATCTCAAAACTATCATAAAATGAGTGACTTTCTTCTGTGCACAAAGGCACCACAGAAGACATTAAAAAGTCAACAACAGATAGTCAATTTTATCAGTTACATAAAAATGTAAAGAGACACAAATAAAATTTAGCAATTTATTTAATTTTTGTACATTTTAGTTAAGTTTCAGGAATTTGTAACTGAACATGTTATGAATTTTTATTCCCATGGAACTAAACATGCCTTAAAAGTTAATTAATTTGATTGCTTGATATCAGAATATATCTTTTGTATATTCTGCTGCAGTGCATTTTGTACACATAATGTGTACACTCATGATGTTTACATGAGGGATGAAATTACATGTTCACAGTTCCCACATGTGTAATTTCCCTCCTAGAAATTTATCTTTACAAGCTTTTACGGTGTGAGGTTTTCTGTTTCTTAACCTTCATGCAGTGATTAATAATAATGTTATACATTTTATATGTGTACAGCATATTTTGGAGAAATTTCTTAAAATAAGATATAGCTATAAGTATAATTGGACATCATTCCACAGTTTATTATTGACAAAAGAATTTTTCCAGTTTAGGCCATTTTAAATATTTTAAATATCTGAAGGCTTTTATACATTGACAAATTCTGAGAGTCATACGATGGAAAGAACAAATGCGATATACTTACCTGGTTGAACAAAGTAGGTTCCAATATTTTTTTATTATTAACCTGCAAAGTGTCATGTCTGTGCCTTAGCTAGCTTCCTAAGGTGAGATGGTACAGAAGAAAATGTTAGAAGTTGTACTGCTAAGTGATTCTAAGCAAGTCTAGAAAAGTAAAGTCTTACACAAAATATGGAGTAGCAGTTATACATATACACGCAGCACTGTACAAACACAGAGTACAAATAAAAAGATTTGGAGAGAGGAGCAGCCCGGGTGACTCAGCGGTTTAGCACCGCCTTATCCTGGAGACCTGCGATAGAGTCCCACGTCGGGATCCGTGAATGGGGCCTGCTTCTTCCTCTGCCTGTGTCTCTGCCTCTCCCCCCGACCCCTCTGTCTCTCATGAATAAATAAAAAAAAAAAAAAAAAAAAAAAAGATTTGGAGAGAGAGTACTATCAGAAAATGGTAGAGTTTGGAGCCCCAAATGGCCATCCCTCTGCAGAAACATGGAAAAAACAAGCAGGCACTGTCAAAAACAACATTGTCTTAACTCTGAAGGAAGGCAAAACTTTACAGAAACTAAGCAAATGCCTCATAGAAAAATGCAACTTAAAAATGGTAACAAAGCTTTGTAGCATTTTAACTTCCTCAAGGAGCTCAGCAGCATTCTTGGAAGGTGATAGCCTGCATTCTTTAGGTGGCATTCCATTGTCCTTGGTCCTGAGGGAAGCTGCCTGTATCTTATCTGCCCTTTCCAGGTCTTCTGGAGGATATGCGAAGGACTGCTGTGAAGCGTTCATAACTTTTTGCCTAACTTGGAACTCTCTCAGAGTGGAAAAGTGACAGACAGTGTTCAAAACCACTGTAATGTGAACTAAGTCCCACAGAAGACTATTGTAAAGGATTGTAATTAAGATATGTGCATTAGTTCTTAGAACGATTCGGTGAGCAACAAAATAAAAGTCATCCACATTGGAAAGGAAGAAGTATAACTACCTCATCATAAGTCATTAAGGGAATCCAAATCAAAACTATCCATACATCTTCACACCTAGCAGTGTGGCTATAACAATTTAAAAAAATAAATAAACAACTACTGTTGATGCAGATGTGGAGAAATTGGTCCGCATACATCACTAGTGGGAATGAAAGAATGGTTTAGCCATTCTAGAAAGCAGTTTGGTGATTCTTCAAATAATTGAATATAGAATTATCATGTGACCTTGCAATTCCATTCCTAGGCACTTACTACAAAAAAATTAAAATTCAACAAGTACAAGTACATGTTTAAGCATGCTCATAGCAGCACTATCCATAATAGCACAAAATAACACCAATGGATGCATGGATAAGCAAATTATAATATACACATATAATTGAATATTATTTAGTCACCTAAGGAATAAATATTGATACATGCTACAATATGGTAGCTACAATGAGCCTCCAAAATATTATGCTAAGTGAAAAAAATAGTCACAAAAGATCACATGATTCTATTTATATGAAATATCCAGGACATTAAATCCATGGAGATAGGATGCATATTCATGGTTACTAGAGGATGGAGAGAGGGAGACACTACTAAATAATTAACGAGTTCTTCATTGGCTCTAGATACTAGTGGTGGTTGGACATCAATGTGAATGCACCAAATGTCAGTGAATTGTTTGCTTAAAATGATTAATTTTGTTACGTGGATTTCACTTTCATAAATTGTTTTAAAATATTTGAATAATTTTTGTTTATTATTGATCATGAATCCTTGAATATAATTTCCTGGAACTTGCATTTCTAATAATTAGTTTTAAATAGAGACTTTGATGCTATCTATTTGACATAAACCAAAGTTCCTTTTTAACTCAGTTTGTAAGCTACTTCAAATTTACCAGACTTTATTCATGTTGAAATGTTTGTTGGATGAAGAGATAGTGAATAGATAGATGGAAATAGAAAACAAATCAAATTAAATACAAGTCAATAATTTCATAAAGTTAGCTGAATATTTTACTTTTTAGTAACAGAAAAAAATGAAAACTGATCATATTACATTTAAGTAATACATTTCCAACCAATTTAAAGTACTTCATCTTATTTTCCCTTTATAATCAGATATATTCTTAAAGTCCTTGGCTTATCTAGACTCAGTTACCATCTAGCCTCATCACTCATGTTTCTCCTTGCTCCTTTTGTTATGGACATATCAGATTTTGTTCAGTTACTTTATAGTGCTCTGTTTTTTTTCTTCCTACGGTACTCTTATATCCTTTTAATGGTTCCTGAAAGAATTCTCCCTATCTCTTCATAAACAATGCCCCTCATTAGTCTGTTCTAACCTAGCTCTTACTATGTGTTTAATGGACTGATGCATTATCTATGTCCTTTAACCACAATCTTATTTCTAAGTTCATTGACCATATTTATCTTCTTCATGATTTGACTATCAGCATCTACGCATTTGGTAAAATGATAAAACGTGTTTAGGCTTAGATGGGAGAAAGGGTCCTGAGAAAAAGACCAGCCAGAATAGGAACAACCATTATAAACTTATGTAGAAAATGGGTTCCATTTTTATGTAATTATTTCTTTGTGTTGAAGTATTTAGTTAAGATTTTATATTTTTATACGTGCTATTTATTTAAGATACAATGAAGTCATATAATCTCCTTTAGTGGTTTATTTCTTTTCTCTGTTTTATTTCATTTTTACTAAATACTCCTGAAAACCTTTGCTCCCGTATTTATCTGATGTAGTTCAGGGACAATGCCAGGAACACTATACTAGAGGAAATTTCTTAAATCATTTCAGATATAAAGAAAGAATAGTTCATGCCTGGTATTCAAGTTCTGTGTTAGGAAAACAAGTTATAACAAAAGCAAATTAATCATTGGTAATATAATCACAAAATTTAGTTGTAATTTTACTAATCTTTAGTTTCAGTGAAATAAAGTAGTGAACCAAAGGGAACTGAGATTTGCTCCCAATGTAACCAACTTTGGTTCTAAAAATAAGTTCTACCATTGAAATGAAGACTTTAGGAATTGGGAACAAGCTATATTTGCCTCAAGAATTTGGGGCTTAAACTATACTCTTAATTTATTCTCTCCCCCTTAGAATAACGTTACAGTTGCATTGCTAGTAATAGTTCTCAGGTAAGTCTCAATGAGATGTGCATTTTACATTTTTCATCTAATGGATCCTATAATACTTGGAAAGTTTCGACTAACCAAGTTTCTCCAAAATTGCTCCAATTTGCTACTTAATGCTATAAAAGAACATAGAGCATATTTCCATTAAATATGCCTCAAATAATATAAGACTATTAGGAATTGGGTTTAATAACAAGTAATTTTTCTCTATGAAGGTTTATAAGAGATGTTAAATACACATCCTTCTTGAAAGCCAAATCCAATATTTAGGTTTCCATACAAAACCTAAACTATAACATACATGAAAGAAGAAATATGTCTAATAAGCAAGGTGTTGATACAATATAATTAGTGTGGTGATCTGTTATATTGTTTTGAATTCATAAATGAGAAGCAGCAGAATGACACTTTGACTGGCTCTATATCTCCTAGAAAATAAAACTCCTATATTGCCAAAGTAAAATGTAAAACATCCTTAGCCCAAAGGAAGGTACTTTTCACGAAATTTTGTAACCCTTTAATGTATCTTGTTATCCTGTTTCCTTCTCTAATTCACTGAATCCCAATGTGCCACTTTGACTTTCTCCCTGTAAACAAATAACTTTATAGGAATATTAGTGCCCTTCAAGCCATATTCAAAGAATCTTAAATTAGCATCTGTCACTGCCCACATTCTTTCTGGAGACTGTCATGACCATGAGCATACACTGCTTGGGGTCAAATACTTGAGGATTAAAGGAAGAGTGAAAGTATCTCTACTCCCTCCTTTGCAGTTCTAATATATTGTTCATATTTTTCTTTATAGACCTTGAATTAATAGCATTTAATTGGATTGTTCTATGTAAGTAGCTCATGGGAGATTGAGTTAAAATAGTTTTTTCCTCCTTACTTTTACTAACTCCATGATAGTATTGGTAGAGGGACTATTGGAGTATGTATTCAAATAAGTATTTGCAATCAAGCACAAGTCTCAATATAACAAAATACATTCCTACTTCATTTCAAACATTTTAGGTTATCAAAACAAAACTTTCTCTCATCACAAATAATTGTTTTACACCATTATTGGGATCAGTAGGATGTATCTATCTAAGGATATGGAAGATAAATAGTCTTTTGTTATCTTCCATTTTCTCCCATATTATGTCTGTGTGTTTTTATTTTCTCTAAAAGTCAGTGCAACAAAACAAAGCAAGAAATGGAGCACATAGCTTCCTTTCTAAATAATATTTTGCTCTAATTGCATATTCATTGGGTTTTGGCATAAAGTCAAAATTTAAGTAACATTTATAATTCAAGTATTATTCAGAGAAACTAGTCTAAAGAAAATTAAATGGGAAATTATCTAGGGGGAATAATCGTAAAAGCAAGCAGGATAAACAAATGCTTCTAGTCTTTGAGTTTTCCTTAAATTAATGACTTTGAGCTTACCAATTAACTGTTTTACCATGGCAATTCCTTATCTGGTAAATAAATTGATTGAACTTTTTACTGTTGTTGGGAATGCTATTTACAATTTTTTTTATTTATTATGCAAAAGATTGTCATTTATTAAGGTAAGTCCAATGTACCAGGTAAATATCAGTTCTTTCAAACCATGCAAAGATCAAAATTTTCCCAGAGCAACGTTGGATAAGTAGATAAATTTAGATTTTATTAGTATGATGCTAATTGTTTGGAAAAGAAAAAATGCATGTGTGTGTGAAAAATTATATATATACATAACATTATATATATATATATATATATATATAAATGTGTGGTCAAGACCAATTTTTTTATTACATCATCACAATCTATCAAATAATCTCCTTGTAAATTGAAAGGGCAAATAAACACATTCTTTCTCATAATAGTCTAGTTTTGTAACACTCTAGTTCAAATTTCTTATTTACCAGTATAGATATAGCTATAAAATAAGGACTTAAATGATAAAAGCTTTGACATTCATACTAGGAAGGAACATGAGTTAGTGTAGACTTTCATTTTATATAAATACATCTTCTGTAGTATCCATGGCAGCTTGTTAATCAGACTCTTCCTGAACATTCTTCTGATAAACAGTGTATTTCATCTAGCAATATTTCTTAAGTTTGAAATGTATCTTTTCAAATGGGTGCTTGCTTTCTCTACTTATACTTTTATATGCAATTAAAGATAAAATCCAGTGAGCTTTCTTATATGTAAAGGAATCTCTCTCAAAACTTTTACATATTTTCTTCTTTAGGTCAACTTTACAACTTCACCTTCTACATCCATTTTATATAATTAGGCTGCCAGATGCTTCATAATCTTTCTCTGGATGCATGTTCCCTTCCCCAGAAGCAATTTGGCCATTTATGTCCATTCAATATGATATGCCTAAATGGAAAACAATAATCTAGATTTGTCCTGACATTATAACACTCTTGTTGGTAATCAATTGATCATAGATTTTAGGGTTTATTTGTGCACTCTAAGTTTTATTTCACAGATCCATAAGTCTAGCCCAATCTAATCTTTTTTCATCAAAAATAATTTTAAGCCACTGTAGCTTTAAATATTCTTCTAATCCATTCTCTCTCTCCTTTTTTTCTGATACTCCCATTAGGCATATGTTGATATACTTAATGATGTCCCATACCTTTATAAAGTTCTCTTTATTTACTTTATTATTTTGTCTTTCTGTTCGTCAGATTGCATAAATCAATATTTTTCTCTTCCGGTTCAAATCTACTATTGAGTCTTTTCAGTGAATTTTTCCTCCTGACTATTCAACTTATTTTTTTTAAAGACACATTTATTCAGTGTCATGGTCAGACTATAACATTTAGCAATCAACAGCACGGGAGCAAAAAAATAAATAAATCTACATTCAAACCCTTTGTTGGGATGCTTTGCACTTTCCACAGAACAGAAACTAAAATAACCTGTTATACAATTAAGTTATAAATACAGTCCTTGAATTTTTTTGCCCATACACATGAGTATTGCCCAGAACATGTCTTCTTTGTAGCAGCTAGGCCCTGTCACCACTGTGCTTGACTGAGTTCACAAGTCTGTTGTAATCTCGCTGTCACTTTTCTGGGTCTTCTCTCCTGCTAAGCTTTGTTTCCTGGAAGTAATTGAAATCAGTTTCCACTGTCATAGCTACTGCTGCTGTTGGAACTGCCAAAGCCATTTTGGTTTCATGGTTTGGCAAAGTATTGGCCTCCACCACAATAGGGACCAGAGGTTCTGCCTTCAAATTTTTTCCTTTAACAGGTTCAAAATTTGAAGATTGATTGCTTGAATTGCCAAAATCATGACAGCTTCCACCATCTTCAAAATTACTTTCATCATTACCAAATCCATTATGGCCATCCCCACTGCCACTATATCCACCCTCATTTCAACTGTCATCAGAGTCATCTCACCCACAGAAGTTTCCCCCAAGACCAAAGTTGTCATTCCCACCAAAAACAACTCCATGACCACCAAAGTTTCCATAATCGCATGACTCTTGGCTAGATGAAGGAGTAACCATCTTTTGCTCAGATAGGGCTTTCCTTACTTCATAGTTGTGGGCATTCACAGTATAGCATTTTTGAATGACAATCTTGTCTACAGAGTCATGGTCATCAAATGTTATAAAAGCAAAGCCTCTCTTCTTGCCACTGCCTTGGTCAGTTATGATCTCAGTCACTTCAATTCTCCCATATTATAATAATCTCTCAGAATATGTTCTTCAGTATCTTTATGAATGCCAACAGATTTTTTTTTCTGTTAAGTGGCCACCAGGTCTTTGAGAATCTTCTCTTGAGACAGCCCTTTATGGTTCCATAACTCTTCCGACTACCTTGTGTTGTCTTGCATTCATGACTCCTCCTCCATCCACCTCCTCCACAGTGGCATAATGACAAACCCAAAGCCTCTGAAGCACTTGGTGTTTGGATATGTCATTACCACACAGTCTATGAGCATTCTCTATTGCTCAAAATGGCTCCTCAGACTCTCATTGGTTATTTCAAAGCTCAAAACTCTGATGAAGAGCTCCTGCAGCTGTTGAAGTTCCTTGGGAGACTCTGACTTAGACATGATAGTAGTGGGAGAGAAGACTTTAATGATGCTTACTCAGTGACATCAATGGCAGGACGAGTAATCTAATGAGTAAAGGAGTAATCTAATGTATCTTAATGATTAAACTTTTTAACTCCAGAATTTCCACTTCTTTTTTTTTTAATTTTTATTTTTTTTACTGATATTCTCTATACTATAAGACATAGTTAATATATATTCCTTACTGCTGTAAACACATGTCCTTTTAGTTCTTTATAATAACTGCTTATTCTGGCATTGGAGTTCTCTAAGAGGCAGCTTTTGTTGCATACTTTAATTTTTTTCTTGCATGTGTGACTTCTTTCATTTCAGATAATAACTTTTAGTAGTTCTGTATACTAATTCCCACCCTTCTCTGGAGCTGCTTCTCGTTGCTCTTCATGTTACTTGCTTTATTGATGGGTAGACTCTTCCAGTGAAGTCTATTTCTGATGAAGTGTTCAGCCTCTTCCAGCACTTTTCAGGGCATATTCTAATATACTGTTACAATCAACATAGGATGGTGTTGGTTTTCCCAGGGTTATCTTTGACTTTCTCTTTCCCTGATCTGATCTGTTAAGCTTTTAGCTGATTTGCTTCTATTGATATTACACTCAGCTCTTAGCCCTCAAATTGCCAACTGATCGCTCTTTTTGATTATTGCTTTGACAAAACCCTGAGATATAAATTGTTCCACAGTCAGACCCAAATAAATTTTGCATGGGTAGTCTTTGGAGGTCTCTCTTTGAGCCTTGTTCTGACACTGAGGAGAGCACTCATTTCAACTGCTTATTTTCTCAATTCTCTCTGCTAAAATTCTAGTTCTTCTACATTTTAACTTCCTATTATCATGGAGCTATCTGCCTCTTAATTGCTTATAACCAAAATCCCCATTGTTTCAATGATGATTTCCTTGAGTTCTGTAAGAGAACAAGTTAGTCTGCTTAGAGACAACTACTGATCTTTCTCTTCTTCTTAAGGTCTACATCTTCCCCTGAGCAAAACATCTCTACCACCACTTTGGAGTTGGGGATAAGACAATGGTATACTTCTCTCAAGTGAGATTATGTGTTACAAGTAGGGTAGTGGACTGAGACAGTAGCCCCTGGTTTTCTCAGCTTGTCTGTCCTGATGTGGAACCTCTACCTCTACCTCTAGTGGACAAGGATAAGGGTAATTCGGGATGAGTACTCTCAGTCTCTCTCAGGGAGTTACAGAAAAGCAAATGTAGGCATGTGATAGTAAAAATTCTGAAAGTGAAATTTGAGAATATATTAAGAGAAGTTGGCATTGGTGAATCCACAGTTGAACTTCAAAGGTATAAACAGCAAACTGAAAATGAATCACTCATAATAAAGAATAAAAGCAGAGTATTATAGAAAAATATTTTAAAAGATCAAAAGAAAACTGTTGATATGAAATTTTAAATTCAGTAAAAATATGAAAGCAATGTCTATATAAAAATATTCTCTGCAAGATTCAGACAAAAGAATTCTCTACAAAAAAAAAATTGTAAGACTTTTTTCCTCAGCAAAACTGCACTAAAAATGAAAATAAATTCAACCGACAGGAAAAAGAAAATTGAGCAAAGTTCTTCAGGAAGTAGAAAAATATATAAGATAGAATCATGAAAATATAGGTATCCCCTACTATCTGAAAGTAGAACGTTCCTATGAAAACTGTCATAAGCCAAAATGGTAAAGAAGCAATTATCATTAATTATATAGGCAATTTTTGAGCATTCCCAGACCCCCAAACAACTTCATTTCTGATGCTTTAAGATATCCACGTTGCTAAGAGATGCACACAACACATTGAGATGAAGCACAGATGCTCACAGACGTAGTTCAAAGCTAGGATTGCTTGATGCTGTAAGGCTGAGTATAGTCCAGGGGAAGGAGCTTGGTGAGGCCCCTCTGCTCTGGATGCACATTGCCTGTAATGACTAACTGCAAAACAAACACTGAACACTTTTTGCTTTTCACCTTTTTTCATAAAAGTGAAAATCCTCTTCATATTTTTTTTTTCATTTAGCAATACCAAATGCTAAGGTCTTTCATAAAGGTGAAGTGACCTAATGGGAACTTTGAAAAGCAGGAGATACCTGTATAAAAGAGAGAGAGAGAAGAATGCAAATATAGAAAAGTGACAAATGGAACAGAATGGAAAGTTCAGAAATAAATTCACAGATTTACAGTCACATGGCTAATGAAAGCATTATCCTCTAACACATAAAGACATAGACTTTTCATTAAACTGTCCTGGATCTATTGAATATCTGCATTTATAAAAATAATAATGATTTTTTTCTACCTCATACAAAACTCAAAGGAATATAGATATAAATGTGAAGGTTAAAACAGTAAAGTTTCTAGATAGCATATGAGAATATCTTTGTGAACTTAGCATTGGCTAAACTTTTTAAACAATATTCCAAAGCACCAACTTTAAAAGAAAAAAAAAAAAAGACCTAAATTGGACTTCACTGAATTAAGTCAAAAGGAAGTATTTTTTTTTTCATGGTAAAGAAAAGGCAGTATTAAGAAGGAGAAACAAACAACTCATAGACTCATTGCATTTCTATTTAATTTCAGTTCTTTTATGATGTAGATTAAAATTGTAGACCTTAAATAGGATTTCCAAACTATTTTTTATTACATCAGCAAAAATGTGTGTTTTCATTTTGTTCTATGCTGACTCCAATATATTTTATATTTCTACCAAGTGAAGAAGTGGGCATTGTGAGCATTTCTATCCCAGACTTTATTATGGAAGAAAAGGTAAATTATTTTTTATTCAGTGGTGTTCTGTTGACTCTGATTGTATCTTCTGCTCTGCATAGTACACATGTATTCACTGAACCAAGAAATAACTCATTTCAAACTCATAACTCATTTACTTTTACCATCTCTCTCTTCTCAGTAAGACAGAGAATGCCAGGAATAGTTCATTAAACTGGCAATTACCACAAGTAGAGAAGCTTGGTAAAACAAAAATGTGGCAGTGTTTCAAAGAGGGAAGGAAATTCTCATAGACAATGGAAACATTTTTATAATATTGTCTTAGGATCAAAAATAAATGCAAACTACACAGATGAAGTAACTGATAAAAATAATTGAATTTTTATTAAAATCTGCATTATAGTGTTACATTTGTAATTATTTAAAAATAGGTATGTATAAAGGAAAGTATATAGAGTGCTCTGGAAATATAAGCTGACATGAAATGCATAGCAAGAAGAAATTATGAGTTTCTAAAAGAATATTAAGAGCAATTGTATGCCAGTAATTTAGATAAATTCCACAATCAATATGAAGTATTTTATCTCTAGTTGGGTTGTTTCTAACTGTAGAGAATTATTTTTTAAAAGCAAACTAACATTTTAGGGTTTTAAATTCAGCTGAGGGCATGGTTAGTGACCCCCAGAGATTCTATAACACACTTAAAAATATCTTCTTATTGTTTAGTCCCAAGGTAATGCCATTAAAAAGTAGATAAAGAACAAAATCAGAGATAGAGACAAATTATAATAGACTTAATTATAGGAAACCAAGTGAGGGTTACTGGAGGGGAAGAGGGTGGGGGGATCAGGTAACTGGGTGATGGACATTAAGAAGGGCACTTGATGTAATGAGAGCTGGGTATCATATAAGACTGATGAATCACTGACTTCTACCTCTGAAACCAATAATACATTATATGATAATTAAATTAATTCAAATTTTTTAAAAAATTAAGTAGATACCAAATTTAATACTGTGGCTGCAGAAGTGCAATGTAATTTGAATTCACATTTCCACCAGATTCTTTAACTGAAAGTTATGATAGAAATTTAGAAAGAATGGATCCCGAATATTTGAATAGAGATATTTTGTGGAAACAAACAAAATCTGACTCCTCCTTTAGCAGCCTTTCTTCCTGTGACTGACAAGAGCAAAGTTAATAGAAATCTACAGCAACTCAAATAAAACTCTATTCTTCAGGATGTGATTGATTTACTCCACAGATTAGGTGGTCCCCAGCTGAGGGTCTCATCAGGCTAAATTTAAGGCTTTGGATGGATCTGCAATCCAACGTGATACTCAGGTTCCTCTTCTAAACTCACTGGCTGTCAGAATTTGGTTTCTTACAGCTGTGTAACTGAGGACACCTGCCATTCCATGTCATGCGATATCCATAACATGAAAGCTCAATTCTTCAAGACCAACAAGAATCAGTTTCAGCAGCTATTAATTTTTACAACTGTTTCTGAATCCAGAGCTTATTACTAAGGGCTCAGTTCGTTAGTTTAGACTCACCCAAAGTTTCATTTTGATAGCTTTTTTTAAAAGATTTTATTTATTTGAGAGAGTGAGAGAGAGAGCATGGGGGAGGCAGAGGGAGGGGGATAGAGAGTTTCCAGCAGACTCTGTGAAGAGCCCTACATAGGACTCAGTCTCAGGACCCTGAGATCATGACCTGAGCTGAAATCAAGATTCCAGATGCTTACCCAACTAAGCCACTCAGGCACCCTTTCCCTTTTGATAACTTAAAGTCAACTAATTGGGAAATTTAATTACATATGCAAAATCACTTACCCTTTGCCATATAACATAACCCAGTCATGACAGTATACTGTATTTATATGTCCCACTGTTACTCAAAGGGAGAGACTTATACAGGTCTGTTCACTGGGAAGTAGAAATCTTGTGGACTATCTTAGAATTACCGGTGCCAAAGTTGTGGCATTGTGTCTCTTTCAGAGATATATCTTTTATCCCCATATCCTCAGAGCACTTCTCCTGCCAATATGTCATACAAGTGAGATTGATGCACAAATTAAGAGAATTAATAATGTTACAATTTTAGAAAGCTTTCTTTCCAAAGAACCAAAAGCACTAGCAAATTATGTCATGTCAAAATAAATGACGTATTAAAACAATCATGTTCTCAATGTGATAGCAAGGGAAAGTTTTAGATATTTGAGAAGCACAATGATAAAATATGAAATTAAAACATTAACTTGTTGATGAACACTTTCACTCTTGTGAAACATTTCCAATTCAAACTCATGGCAGTTGTTCTGTAACACAAGTAAAAGGTAGATGTAGAAGGCTGGAATAAAAAAATCTATAAAATTATACTTAAAATATGTGTTTATAAAAGTTGTTAATGATTATCATTTAAATTCTCTACTTATATTCACATTTCACTACTGCATTACTATGTGTACTTAGGCAATCATGGACTACTTTAAAAAAATATGGTAAGAGAGACAGAAGGTCCCAGAACCAGTTGGGTGGGAATGAGATGGAGGGTAGTATATGAGCTCTAGACTTTGTGGGTAAAATCACAGGCATATGGAACAGACCAAAAATAAAGATCAAGAACCTAAATGTCTATTGGCATTCTCTGCCACCACTGCCACCATTCTCAAGTCCCCCTGGAGGCAGTAGTGGCAGGAACATGGTCTATAGCAATGAACAGCAATGGGAACCAAAGAAGCACTTAGAGACAAATACCAAGTGTAGAAGTGGCTCAAGCACTGAGGGACTAAATACTCAGGACAGCAAGCAGCCATTTGTAGCAACAACTCCAGCAATTGTGTCTCAATGCTGGGGAGGCCAAGAAGTTAACTCTGAGCTGGGCAAGGGCCACTTAGCTGCTGACCCCCCAGGTCCTCTGTTTCCAGGGATGAGAGGGAAGGGGGATGATAGGTTTCAGCAAGCCCCTCTACTTAGCTCCTTGGAAATCTTCCAGTACCCCTTCTGTTTCCAGCCACAGTCACACCCTGGGGAGCCCTTGTGCAGAGTGCCTAGCAGGGGGCTCCGGCTGCCCCCGTCCCAGTCTAGCTTAAGACTCAGTATTATTCCATGATTTGACTGGTCAACTCTCTCCCCAAGACCCTTTGTGGGGCACCTGCATTTCCTCATTATGTCTGAGTACCAAGGAAGAGATGGCTTTGTGGACAGGAACTCCAATCACAGGACCTTACTGAACTTGTAGAGGAGCCTGTCCCTTCCCTATCTTGTAGATCCAGCAGAGAGGATAGAGCACTGTACTACTACAAACTGAGTCTGCTCAGGCTGGTCTTCACAACTGGCTAGCCTCTACATCATGAATGTTCCACCATTTCTGTATCCAACCTGCTGGTAGTAGACCTATGCATGTTTTCACTGTGTTGCTCTCCTAAGCTGTGCTGCTATGAATGTTTTAGAGAGGAACTGATATCTTCACAATATTGAGCTGTCCAAACTAAGAATATTATTTTTTTGTTAATTCATTTTTTCTGAAAAAAATGTATTTAAGGAATACAGAGAGATAAATATTGTTTTTCATATTTCTTTAGTTTGATGAAAAATAATTATAACTAAAGGAAAAATGATTAGTATTTCTGAAAGCAAAACACATTTTTTTTTTTTATACTAGGTTCCATAGGCCCACCATGGAGACCAACGGTGGGCTTAAACTCACACCCGGAGATCAAGATCTGAGCTAGATCAGGAGTCAAATGCTTAACACACTAAGTCACCCAGGCACAAATTTTAAAAGACAAAGGAAGGAAATTACACAAATCAGGAAAACACAAACTTCAAGAAATAGAATAGGAAATAACCATAAATATCCTGTTATCAGTTACCTACTATTGTATGATAACACATACAAGCTTAGTGGATTAAAACAACACTCAGATCATTATTACAATTCTAAAAATATAAATAACAACATGGCCTTCCACACTAAAATTAAAAATATTTTCTCTTGTTCAAAAAAAGAATACAAGCAGAAATGTCAATGTTTCTCAAATTAGAAAAAAAAAAAACAAAAAAATAAAGAAAAAGAAAAAATTTATCTGTGGCATATATTCAAAACAACAATACAAAGAAAATCCATTACCTTAAACAGTTACATCAATAAAAATAAAATAATATAAATCAATAAATACAATGCCTTAATTGGAAATCTGGAATCAGCATCAAAGTAAATCATAAGAGAAGCAGAAGGAAGCAAATATTGTATAACATTTTTTAAAGTTTTTTTAAAGGGAGAAACAGAAAATAGTAGGAATAGTAAGTGAATAAATGAATCATAAATAATAAATGAAATGCTGATTCCTTAAAAACCCTCAATGAAAGAGATAATCAAAAAGTAGAAAGAACAAATAGTAAGAACTAATCAAAGTGAAATAAGAAGTAAAAATTAAAAAAATATCATCACTACTTTGAACTCCATGTAAAACACTTGCTGAACTAGATGATTCAGATTAAGTCCTGGGAAAAATAGTTATAAAATTTGAAATTAATAGAGTTTACAAGGTTGTACAGAGCAATTTCAAAGAAAAAACATATAAAGTTATTTGAGTACTAGCTCACAAGTTATTTTAGGGCAATTTTATAAAATCATTAAAGGCCAGAAAATTGTGATATTTTATAAATAGATACAGAGAAGATTAAAAATTAAAAAGGGTGAAAACTTCCAAATTCCTTTCTGAAGCAATTATAACATTAAAATTTAAAACTGATAAATATAGCCCAGGTGGATGGATACATAAATATTTATCATGTCACCTGAAATATACATGCAACTAAACCTAAATAAAATTTTAGTGAATAGAATTTTAAACATCCCATTAAATTATAAATCTAGAGTCACCTTACGAACATATACATATATGTGTGCATGTGTGTATACATATACATACATACATGACAAAGAAATTATTCCAGATTTATTTAAGGGTTATTAAATATTAGGAAACCACCTAATGTAATTCACTATATTAATAGATCTAAGAAGAGAAATCAACATCAATATAGACTCACAAAAGATGTTTGGTAATATTAGACACATATATCTAATGCTATGAAAGCCTTTTTATTTACATATATTTACATTTAGAAATTATGGTAAACATGGTGAAAAGTGCAGAGTTCCATACTACCACATGATCTGGGGAGTTGAGAGAACAGCAAAGGCTTTCCTGGGAATGTACATTTAAGGAAACATCTGTAAGGAAAGCAGGGATTAGAGGTGGAGTGGTTAGAGGAATTGGCACCCAGTGTATCAAGAATAGCCTGTGGGGATAGCCTAGGAAAAAAACAAGAACCTACTATGTCAAGTGAACCAAAAGAAGGCCAGTATTGGTGAGGTAGAGACAGGGCTTGGAGAAGTAGACTAAAACCAGATTAAATAAGACTTGTAGCTCTGGAAAGAATTTACTAGCACATCGAAAACAATTCAGTAATAATGACATAAAAGCTCTTATGAGTGATCTTAAGATCTTAAGATCTTAAGAAAAGTACTAAAAAGAAGCATAGTGAAGAATTTTAAACATGGTGCTACCTATTTATAATGCCAAATATACAAGTAGTTAATTAAATTATGCTGTATTTATAGGTGAAATATATATTTTTTCATATAGGTGAAATACTTAAAGTAATACAATGTTCTGGAAGAAATACTACTTCTTAAAAAAAAATCTTCATTATACATTGTTTGAATTGGAAAATGGACACTTCCAAATTCCCAAAAGTTTCTGATTTTACAATATATCTAATTTTCACTGATATTCAAAATAACATTTTTGCACTTAAAATCCAAAAACAATTTGTCAATGGAACCATAGATAAGAAAGATACAATTTTACATTTACTTATTATGCTTAATAATTTATAGGAAATGCAAATTTACTGTTTGGTAGCTTGCATATTTATTAAGTTGGAATGCTCTATTGTTAATGATAACCAACACCAGAGCATATAAAGTCTTTAATATGATCAATGTTATTATTTTCAGAGTCTTATATATCATGTTTTATAGTTTTCATGGAATATTTAAAGTTTATGGAAATTAATAGAAATTGCTCATTAGAACACTAATTAGCAATTAATGACTAATTCCTTAAAAAATAGAATTTAACTTTTAACAGTACACAAGTATACTGAAGTTATGTTAGACTGTCACAAATGTCATTGTGTTCCTGTTAACTTCAGTTTAAAAATTATTCAAATTTATATCGCTTGTCAGTTAAAGAGTAACACTATATATAAACATTTTAGGCAAAGTTTTATTATTTTTCATATTTCTCACTCACTGGTGATGAATAATAAATTATAAAAAAAATCCTTATCATGAAGTAATTATAAATTAACTATAAATTACTTCCCTTGAAGCTAGAATAGCAAATACAGACAATTATTTTCTGGGTAACTCAGTAATTCGGACAAGGAGACCCTTTTTTTTTTTTTTTTTAGACAAGGAGACTTTTAAACAACTTTCTGAAAAATAAATAACAAATTGAATGTGCCCTAAAAATAATGTTTGTTTTTTCTTCTATGAAAAAAGTTATCTCTTAGAAGTAAGATTTCAATATTAAATAAATTTTATATTTGCCTCTGACATTAATAATGATGCTTCAGGACTATTTCACCATTTTTTTTTTTTTTACTGAAAGATCCTCCATCCATTAAATCTAATTAGATTGATCATAGAACAAGTCAGCAATAAGCAATATTTTTTGAGTCATTTCATTCTTTAAACTCTCATATATCCACTTGGACTTCACATAACAAATTTTAGCAAGTCACATTTATTACTGATAACTCAAAATTTAGGGAAACTAATTTTAGAATATAACACTACTTATAGGAAAATCTCCAATTCTTTTGAAAATCTAAGGCCAGAAATTTGTTCACGAAGAATTTTATCAATTAAACTTTCGTGTTGTATCAGTAAACAAACACATCTGTTTCCCTTCCTCAATTTTGGAAAACAGGGCAGCCCTGGTGGCTCAGCAGTTTAGCACTGCCTTCAGCCCAGGCCGTGATCTTAGAGACACCTGATCAAGTCCCATATCAGGCTCCCTGCATGGAACCTGCTTCTCCCTCTGCCTGTGTCTCTGCCTGTGTCTCTGCCTCTCTCTGTCTCTGTGTCTCTCATGAATAAATAAATAAAATCTTTAAAAAGTTTTTTTGTAAAACAATGTAGCATAGCAGTTTAAGGATTTTGGATATATAAAATGTCATTTTTTTTTTTTTTACTCTGTGTCTTAACAAAGGAAAATAGTACAATCTTTTTTAGATCTAATTTCCTTAAATAATAAAAAGGAAAAATTATATATATTGTGATTTAGATTGTTTAATATATGTGCATCTCTTCCAGTAATGGAAAGTTAAAGGATGCCTAGTAAAAGATAAGCATTTCTCTTAGTGTCATAATAAATATTTAATTAATTTCAGAGGCATATGAAAACTCCTTTATCTTAGTGACATAAGAAGTATAATGTCCTTAGTGATCACTGCAGCTAAAACAAAAGCTTTACAGCAAAAGCAAAGTCAAAACTAACATAATTGCATGATATAGCTAAAAAAAAAAGCTTAGATGTCATTTACTATATATACCCTTCTTATCTAACAAATGAGCAAACTTTCCTCAAAAAAGATCAAGTGATTTGTCAGATGTTGATAATTGATCAATACTAAAGTGCAGGAATACTCATTAATATTTTTTCTTTATATTTTAGATAATATAAATATTTATCATATTAGTCAAATGACCCATGGAAATAAGCAAGTGTACTTTAAACAGTAGCTACTTTTAAGAATAAATGAAGAAATCAATCAAATAATTAGTCAATCAACAAATGATTTAATTGTTTTCAAGTTCTAATAGAGCCTGGACCTCTGTACTCCTTGAAATACACATGAACTCATACTCTATTATAGCATACATACAAAAAAGTATATAGCACATCTATATGCACATTATCATAAATATTATATGATAACACTCTGATATAACTGATGTCTGGGCTGCTATAACAGAAATTTCGTAGACTGAGTGGTTTATAAACAATAACCATTCGTTTCTCACAATTCTGGTAGCTGGAAAATCGAAGACCAATATTCTGAGTCTGATGAGAGCCCCCTTCTTAGTTCATAAAAGGCCATCTTTTCTCTGTGTTCTTACAAGATGGTAGTGCCTAGAGAACCCCCTAGAATCTCTTTTATAATGGCATTAATCCTATTGATGAGGGCTCCACTCTCATGCCCTAATCACCTCCTATAGCCCCACACCAACACATTAAAGAATAGGCTCATCACATATGAATTTCCAGGGGAGATACAGATATTCAGTTTATAGCAATTTAATTCCCTCTGTGCTTCACTTAGCACAACTTCCAATTTTGTTTTAGCAAAAATAGGCAGAAATAATTTTGGATAGAGAGACCTCAAACCAGAAAAAAAGAAAGAACAGAAAAAGTAGTAGAAGAAGAAGATTATACCTCTTCAAATTTGTTCCCTAAGAAGAGAGATTTTCATTCATGTGAAAGTTAATTAGATTTTCAAGTGTATGAAGAGTTTGACTGAAGTAAAACATGTATCAGGGCAACCACAGTTTATACAAATAAAAAGTTATTAGATAATGTAAGTGGTACAAACAACTCTACATTAGCAATGGGTTTGTAGAAGATACATAGAATTTTATTTTTTTTTTAATTTTTATTTATTTATGATAGTCACAGAGAGAGAGATTGAGAGAGGCAGAGACACAGGCAGAGGGAGAAGCAGGCTCCATGCACTGAGAGCCCGACGTGGGACTCAATCCCGGGTCTCCAGGATCGCGCCCTGGGCCAAAGGCAGGCGCTAAACCGCTGTGCCACCCAGGGATCCCCATAGAATTTTTTTAAATAAAATGTGGTAGTCACATTTAAATTTAGAGCTATTACCAAACAACCTAACCCTCCAAAAACAAAATGCTTCTCACATTACAAGGAGTTTTATTCTCATAACAGAATCATCTCTCACAAAACTGTCTTCATTAATCAAAGATTTACCTAATTCTCATATAATTATTTTATGGTTCCATTGACATGGCTTGTTTTCAAACAAGTTATTTTCCTATTTTATAAATAAAAATGAGGGATAATCTGTGGGACTTGGGTATATCTATGTATAAGATGAGAATTATTTAATTGGAACCTCTAAATAAAAACTATGATATTATGAAGATCTTACATACACTATTTCAATTCTTAGTTTAGGATAAAATGATATAAAGTGTCTGACTATTGGTTTTGGCTCAGATCATAATCTCAACAGGCTCAGATCAGGATCTCAGAGTCCTGAGATTGAGCCCCAGATCAGGCTTTGCATTCAGCATTGAGTCGGCTTGTAATTTTCTTTCCCTCTTCCTCTGCCCCTCCTGCTCATGCTCTCTCTCTCAAATAAATAAATTAATCTTTTTTAAATGAATATTTCAACTAATACATAGTTTAATTAGCTTCAATAAAATTAACCTACCTTAAAATAATGATATTTTGAGAGGAATAACTATCATTCAATACATTTGTGTGGAAAATAATATGGAGATATCCTCCAGGCTTACATAAAAAAAAAAAAATGCTGGTAAACCTCTACCATCTTGTGTTAGAAAAGTTTCTCGTTAACAAAATGATCTACTTTGTTGATATCATTCACTTTTGTCAAGTTTATTAATTGGGGTGACTATGGCACTGACACAACAGTGTAGCAATTTACTAAGAATCTCCATAAATCAGATTGCATTATGCTCCATGAGAACGTAAACCAGATATTTGACATTTTTTCATCAATGTTGTGCAATGATGTTATTTTCTTAATCTTTAACTAAATAAAAGTAAATTTATTCTGAGAGCAAAAACAGAATGTTCTATAACTCATAGTATAGCCTTTTAAATAGACATTGACATTTGAAACATGTTTGTACACTGAAATTAGCTCATGGAGAATGTCTTCCTTTCCATTTTTTAATAATAAATTTATGATGAAAGGAGTGTGAAGGAACAAAATTCATAAGTAGAAAAAATAGAGTTAAAACAAAACCACAGATTTTTCCTTTTATTGTACTCATTAACTTGCCTAGCTCCTTACTCACCTCCTCCTTTGGCTATGACCACCAGGGGACTACAATATGCAGAGCTGGATGGGGATTCATGAGCTACTTAGGAAAATTGCTGAGACTTAATTTGCAAAAGATGGCATTTTGCCTTAATGTGGATTTGGATACATGATAAACAATTTGAGATTTCTGGTAAGCACCTTAGAATCTCTAGTTTAGCTACTGCCAAAAAGAAATTATTAAGCCTTAATTTGTAAGCCTGAGGAGCATAAAAATTCAACCTTAGCTAAGAAAAACTGACAGATCTCTTTTCCGAAGACCCTGGTAGGAAACATTTTTGGCCTTCCAATATGAATTATGACATAGTAAAGTATTATAAAGAATTGTATTTCTAATGAATCTTTGATATAAAAGAATGCATATCTTGAAAAGATTGTATAACATTCCACTTGCCACAAAGAAGAGAAGGCATTTCTATTTCAAAATAACATCTAGCTCTGATGCAGTTCTTCACAATTTCGCACTAAAATATCTATGGGAATTCATGTGCGTGCACGCACATACACACATACACACACGTGCACACACATGTATACAGACACAGAAACAAAAAAGAAACACCAGAAAACAAAGAAAATGAGAACTGAAAGTGAACTTATTGCTAAAATTAGTGACTGGCTTTCCAGTAACTACAAAGCTGAAAAAAAAAAAAAAAAGGAAAGTGCTTAGTTACTAAAAACCAATTAAGTCTTCTATCTTAAAGAAGAAAAATATGGGATCCCTGGGTGGCGCAGCAGTTTGGCGAATGCCTTTGGCCGAGGGCGCGATCCTGGAGACCCGGGATCGAATCCCACGTCGGGCTCCCGGTGCATGGAGCCTGCTTCTCCCTCTGCCTGTGTCTCTGTCTCTGCCTCTCTCTCTCTCTCTCTCTCAATGTGTGACTATCATAAATAAATAAAAAAAAAAGGAAAAAAAAAAAAGAAGAAAAATATATGGGGGATCCCTAGGTGCCTCAGCAGTTTGCGCCTGGTTTGGCCCAGGGCATCATCTGGAGTCCCCGGATCAGTCCCCGGATCGAGTCCCGCATGGGGCTCCCTGCATGGAGCCAGCTTCTCCTTCTGCCGGTGTCTCTGCCTCTCTCTCTCTCTCTGTCTCTCATGAATAAATAAATAAAATCTTTTAAAAAAAGAAGAAAAACATATGAACAGGAAACACTTTTTCCTCTAATATCTACTTACTATCTCATAATTTCATCGTCTGTCTTCCATTTAATGTTCACTGCCCACAGAAAACTGCTGCTCCATTTTTAAATAAAATTACATTTTACTTTGGTAAGAACACTCTGGTGTTATTTTGTTTTACTGTGGTAAGAACACTACTTTGAGATTTATCCTATTACTAAATTTTTAAGTGTACAATATACGATTGTTGACTATAGGTACAATAGATTTTTAGAGCTAATCTATCTGGTTCAGCTGAATGAAACTACATGCCCATTTGCTAGTAATTCCTTGTGTGAAGGGTGGGTGCCAGATTTTAGGAACAGCTGATTCCATGCTATTGGGAATTAGAAGATAGGAGTTGCACTGCAAAATTCATACATATGGATAATTGTAAGTTTTTTGTTTTTACCTCTTCGATTTATATCAGAAAATCAAGCAGTAAGAACAAAGGGTTTTCTCAACTTAAATGAATGTTTAATAGACCAGCGTATTAGACCTCTGATTCTGAAGACATCTCATTCAGCCTCTTAAATACCTCTTAATTCTGTCTACTTCTTTCTGATAGCATTGTAACTATTGTAAAATAAAACAATGCCTCTTGTTTTATCACTACAATACTCTCCTAATTGTTCCTTTGTCTATAATCTTCCTCTCACCAGTTAATTTGCCATGCTGGAATAAAGTGATCTTTCTAAAATTTATATATGAATATGTCATTCCTTTACTAAAACTTCTGAGTTTCAACTCATCATTTTTTTGAGGGTAGTTCAAACTTCCTAATAGTATTTAGGCTCCTATATTATAGGGATAATTTTTATTATTTTAGCTCCATTTCCTGCTACAGGCAGAAAACAGTAAGGTAGATAAAAAAAAAAAATGGCTCACCAAAGATGTTTACATCTTGATTCCCCAAGAGCTATGGATATGCTACTTCAGATGGAAAAGGGACTTTGTAGACGTGATTCAATGAAGGACCTTGAGATTGGGAGACAATCCTGGATTATCTGGGTAGACCCAACATAATCATAAGGAGTTTCAGAGTGAGAGAAGGAGATATAGTAACAGCAGAAACAAAGATGATAGGAAGAGAAAGAAAGGTTAACTTTGAACTTCTGACATCCAGAACTATAATATGATACATTTGTACTGTTTTAAGCCACTATGATTGCAGTTTGTGTACAGCATCAGTAGGAAACTAAATAGTAAACATGAAGAATAGCTAAAAAAAAAAAAGTGCGTAAAGCAAATCTATGAAGCAGTAGAAAGCATGAGGCAGAGATTAGATGGAGAAACCATAGTACAGATGAATTATAGACACTGGAAAAAATAAAGAATCCCTAAATAAATGAATAGATATCTCAAGCATGTGAATTGAAAGACACAATATTTTTAAGATTTAAATTCTTACCAACTTAACATGTTTTATGTCATCTTAACCAAAATCTCAAAAGCCATTTATATTAAATGATGAAATGGCACTGAAATGTGTATGAAAACACAAAAGATCTAGATACAGTAACTAAGGTAATTTTGAAAAAGAAAATTTATACTGCCATATTCTAAGGCTTAGTATGAAATTCTAAAAATTAAGATAGAAACATTGAAGTGGTAGTGTTGGAATAGAATAGAGAGTATAGAAACAGACTTAACAGCTATTTCCAAAGACAATAAACAATTCCGTAGACAAAGGAATTCTTTTCATTAAATTGTGTTGGAACAACTGAATGTTTTTATCAAAATAACAGATAAAAAATATTGATTCAACCTCATAAATACTCAAAAGCTAATTTAAAAAAATATGAAAGCTAAAATTATAAGGCATCTTGAAGAAAAATGAAGAAAAAATCTTGGAAGCCTCAAGGAAGGCAAAGATCTGTCAGGACACAATAACATAAACTTTAAAAGAAAAAAGTATGGATAAAAGCATCTTCACCACCCATATGTCAGTTCCTAATTTTCTCAGGAGCTTCTGGAGTGTGATCTGAAACTAGTAGCCCTCATTAGGAGGGAAGGGAGAGACCAAGTTAGGCCACTCCACATTCATAGGTGGAAGATTTCATAAGCAAGGAAATTTGCAAGGCTTGTCTTGGGAAGCTGCAAGACAAGTAGATCTCCACACCTTCCCACCAAACATTAAAGATTATACAGAGGCCTTAGGGGTTCAGTCATGTGTACCATCCAGTTGATATTAGTGCATCACTATTTCAAGGCTATATTCTTGGGGCAGTCTCTAGGAGTGGGGAAGGCAAGTGAAAAGCCACATTCCAAAGACACAGGAGAGGTTGATACATCCTCTGATTGCTGGGGTCCTGCTCATGGGTCAACTAACAGTCATGTCTTCTCAGTGACCTCTCCCAATACTCCACCTCCGTCCCCTATGACCAGCTCTTATAGTCACACATGCCCCCTTCTTCTGCAATGGGCTCTGAGCTGTCAGCAAGGGGCTTCACTAGCATAAAGGCTCCTTTGGCAGCTATTTGGCTGCATTGGAAAAAGATGACACAGCAAGAATACAGAAACAAGTAAGAGAAAACACAGATTAAACAATGATTCCCAAAGTCAGTGACAACATTTTCCACCAAGAGTCCCACATTCCAAACCCTTGATTTATTAAGTCCCCTACACGGGTGGTTGGATCACTCAGTGTGTTGACTTGTATTCTCATGTGATTTAATAATGATATATTAGCAGACTCATCAGATATGAATATAGACCATTCTGTTTGGATAATGGCACAGGTGCCTCCTTGTGAGGCAATAGGCAGTAATAATTTCTAACGTCATTCTATTTTGAAGAGCACCTTTTTTCATTAGAGACATTTTAGGATAAGTAAGGATAGGCTTTGTTGTTATCATTCAAGACTTGCTGGTGAATTTAGTAAGGTCTTCTATGTGTGCTACAAGATCCTCCAGGCCAATGGAGAGAACAAGGACGGCAGACAAATAATTGCACCAGTGGAATACAGAACACGCCTACCTGGCCTTAGAAAGAGAGTTTGGCAGCTTTAGTAACTTGACCTGGTTGTGCATAGCATACATTTTGGCTGGGGGAAGCAGCATTTTTAGGAGTGAGGAGCTGACTGAGGGAAGAATATGCCAGACCACAACCCCTACCTTCTCCCCTGGTATGTGTTCCATTCCAGTCATAGAGCATTTCAACAGGTCCAGCTTGTAGCAGGGCAATAGGATCCCAGTGGGGATTGAGTGGTACCTCCTTATCCACAGGTGTGAAGTAACTCACTCATCGTTGAAGGATATCCCCTTGCAAATTTCAATAGATAATTTCTTTCTCAGTGTGATGGGGCTTGGTGTTCTCAGCAGTATAGAGACTTAATCAATGGTGAGTCAGGGCAATGACTGTTTCCCACAACTTCCATAACTTTATGATATTGGGTGCCTTGGCAAGGGCTCTCAGTCTGGCATATTGGACAACAGGCCCTATAGATTAATCATTCAAATATATTAAAGCCTGGGACAGCACTTTAGTCCACCAGGCCAAAGTTATTTTACTTGTTAATAACTTAAACTCCTGATTTAGTATTACATTTTTCTTTTTTACCAGTCCTGTTGTTTGTGGAATTATAGGGGTTGGAACCTCCATTTAATATCATATTCTCTTGCTCAGCCTTGTACAGCATGACCTTTGAAATGTGACTTCTGATTACTGTCTCATCCATGAGAATGCCTATACATGGTACTTAGCTCCTTTAATCCCTTCATGGTGGTAGCCTGGTTTGCATAGTGACAGAAAAGCTTAGATTAGGCCAGACGTAGTGTTGCCACAAACCGAGACTTGCTTGCTTGTTTGTTTGTTTATTTATTTATTTATTTACTTATTTATAAAGATTTTATTTATTTATTCATGAAAGACACACAAAGAGAGGCAGAGACATAGGCAGAGGGAGAAGCAGGCTCCCTGCAGGGAGTCCAGTGCAGGACTCAATCCCAGGCCCCCGGATTATGGCCTGAGCCGAAGGCAGACATTTAACCATTGAACGACCCAGGCATCCCACCAGGGCATATTTAATACCTCACTAGGAGGGAGAGAGCCAATAAAATCAATTCATGAATCCCTTTCCAATTGGAAACTCCAGTGGATGACCAAACTTCTTTGGCAGTTAGTTGCCTTGGACATTGTTTAAAACATACACAACATGCTGCTACCGCACTAAACAAGGCATTGGATTTCAAGGGCAATCTGAGATCCTTGGCAGTGTGCCATATCAGACACTATGGTAGCCATTCAGTCTATGTAACCAATTTGCTTTATCTACTAAAGAGTCTTATACCCTTGTTAGGACATCAGCTTCTTAATTGCCAGGCGGCAGTATCATTGCCTTATGGGTTGAGACTTGGAAGACAGTAAGGACTGCCTCAGGCTCTTGCAGGTGAACCCACTGTCCTTTCACATATCCTAAGCCCACAAGGGTTTAGTCATGATCATCCACTCTTGGGCTTCCCATTGTTAAAGCCCTACGGTTGTGAAAATCAAAGGAAACCTCATTTAAAATGGCATCTAAATGCCTGCAAGGAGTGCTCTCGTGCCCTACCATACCTTGTTAGTTGCAGACCCAACAGGATGAGATACACCTTGCAAGCTGATACTGTTTAGTCAACTACTTTACTTCCGGAGCAGGAGGAAGAAAGTCTTTCCTCTCTTAGCTAGCAACCCAGCCAATGAGACACTGTCACAACTCAGTCAATGAGAAGGCATTATACTTTGAACACCCACTTTACTCAATCTTTTTGTTTTTAACACACTTTCTAGCTACCCCTTTCCTCTATATGAGGGTATTCCTCTCCCTTCTTCTGAGGGCTTGCCTATGATTTTGATATAGATTGCTTGTCCTGAATTGCAATACTCTGCTGTTTTCAAATAAACAGATTTTTTTTTTTTTTTGCTGGTAAAATAACTGGCAGTTTTAATTTTAGGTTTAATAGGGTTAATCCCTTTTAGAGTGGCCCAATTTTCAGTACAGAGCTAAGTGCCCAGGCTCATGAGTGATCACCAGCTAAACCACTCTGAGCTCAGATCTCTGGCCACCACACTTGCTGCTGTATGAGAGGTTCTAGCTGGAGGAGCACTGTGTACACAGCTAGATGCTTATTGCTTTGTGTGCTTTGTGTCAGATTTCTGTCCTCTTCCAGAACTGGGCCCCAAACCCTAGCAGTACTCTCCCCTTTTGTTGTCTCTACTACTGTCTGACCCATGCCTTTCAGACTCCCAGATACATTTCACTCAAGTGGTAGTCCTGTTTAGAGGATGTCCAAAGCTTTAATCTGCTTTGCTAGTATTTTTGCTTGTTCTGATTCTCAGTCCAAGAGGTGCCCTTTATCAGGTGGTATAATGGATAGAGGCATTGTGCCAGAGGAAAAGTCCTCCCAACCCCCAAATCCCTGCAAAGTCTTGCACCTCTTTCACATTCTTCATGGTTGGGTAAACTGGAATCTTATCAATCACTACTTCTAGGACAATATGCATCATATGTAACTAGATGACTTCTAAACTCTTATGGTGTTGCAGGGGCTTTAAATTTTCTGTGAGTTCACTGGTAATCCTCTCCTTTGCAGAACTCCTGAGAGTATCTATGGTTGAAGATCTGATGAGAGTTCATTATAGTGCAACTGATAAAGGAATTCAGTTATTTCTATGACAGAGATTTTTAAATTATGATTGATAATATTATACCAGGACAATATCATATTTTAGGAATTTTATTCAAATACATCCTAAAGATATAGCATCACTTCTTTCTTAACAATGGTTCCCATGGAATTTAACATATGCAAAAAGTTACATAGTTGGAAGAAACTTAGTTCTTTTACAAATTAATTTTGGCAGAGAAACTTCTACATCAGTATGTATTTTAAAAAGCTTCTCCCCCCTCCCACACACACACACCCTTTTTTCTTTCTGTCTTTGAGGGCAAATTTTTGGTTATCTCTTGGGGTGTTTCAGTTTAAAGAGGTGATAAGATTTATAACCTCAAGGGATGGGGAAAGAATTCAAATTTTCTCCTAGGAGTTTGGGGTAATTATTATCTAAACTTGTCCTTAGTACTAAGTGCCAGAAAGCATGGGGCATTTCATAGATTTTTCTCATCAATTACCACAACATTCTCTTCATTTTTATCACTTGTTTCAGAGATTCCACCTCTTAGCATCCTTCTTTAATATATATATATATATATATATATATATATATATATATTTATGAGAGACCCAGAGAAGGAGGCAGAGACAGAGGCAGAGGAAGAAGCAGGTTCCCTGCAAGGAGCCCAATGTGGAACTCCATCCCAGATCCCTGGGATCACGTCCTGAACCAAAGGCAGAAGCTCAACTGCTGAGGCACCCAGGCATCCTACCATCTCTTAGCATCCTAATTAGGCTTTGTCACAAGCATCTGAGTCTTAATCCCAGGTATTTTGTACTTTGAGCTTTATAAAATGACACTTTAAGTTCTCCAATTTCTACTCTGCCACCTTGTCTGCCAACCCTGGAACTCACAGAATAGAGGACAATTACATTTTCCTTCCCTAACTTCAGTTCTTCCAACTTCCAATTTGAGCTTCAGCCTAGTTGGACATCAGTGTCCAGTTGAACTGCCCACAGCAGATGTCAGCCCAGTTTCTCTTCTTTGGTGCAGTGTGCTATGCACATTTGCTCAAACCAATCCCTTAAAAAAGCCAGTGTTTTAGGGGTTTCCCTGTACTCATGTGGCAGTCCAAAAGTATCTGACATACAGACCAGTCTCCTCACATGGAGGTTGACAGCCAACATGGGATTTCCCCCACGGATACCTCTAAGCCAAGGCCCATTTTTTTTTTTTTTTCCTGTTTCCTGGCTGGCTCACCAATGGTTGTTGGTTTGTAACTGGCTTGGGAACTGTAGGTGAAATCTGAAACTGGCCTCATATGCAGAGGACAGGGAGAGATCAGAGAAAGACGCAGACCACTCTAGGTTCATAGGTAGCAGGTTTAGTAAGCAAAGGAACTTACTTATGGGGCTTGTTTTGGGAAGTCACAAGATGAGTAGATCTCTGTACATGCCTGTCAAATCTCAAAAGTTCATATAGAAGCCTTAACTGGGTTCAGTCATGTAGACCAACCAGATGGTCTCATATACCACATCCCTATCTCAAGGCTATATCCTTCGAGCAAATACCAGGAGTGTGGAGGGAAAACACACTCCACATTCCGATGGCAGGGAAGAGGGTAAAAAACCTCCAGTTGCTGAAATCCAGCTCACAGGTCAAATGACAATCACCTCGTCCCAGTGACCCCCTCTCATATCATTTTAGTTCACTCAGGACCATCTCTGTTTAGTAAGCACCAAAGACCTAAACACTATTCTGATTTCTTTTGTCCAGAGATTATTTTTTAATGCTCTGGAAATTTTTATGAAAACTATATCATGGGGACACTTGGGTGGCTCAGTGGTTGAGCGTCTGCCTTCAGCTCAGGGTGTGATCCAGGATTTCTGGGATCAAGTCCCACATAGGGCTCCCTGCTTGGAGCCTGCTTCTGCCTCTGCCTATGTCTCTGCCTGTGTGTGTGTGTGTGTGTGTGTGTGTGTGTGTGTGTGTGTCATGAGTAAATAAATAAAATCTTTTAAAAGAAGAAGGATATATATATATATATATATATATATATATATATATATATAAACATTAAAAAATAAATGCCTTCTCCATCAATAAAAAAAAAAAGAAAACTATGTGGTGTCTATTCTTCTGGTTTTGGCTTTTTTCATTTATAATGTTTTCAGGATTAGTCCATATATTTACTCTGTGTATCAGAAGTTCCTTCAGTGACATCACTGAGTAGTATTTCATTGTACAATTATACCACATTATTGTTTATCCATTCTTATATTTTGGACATTGGGTCATTTTTAATTTTTAGGTAATTATAAATAAGACTGCCATAAACATGGTTGAACAAATGTTTTTACGTGTGAATATTTGTTTCCATTCCTCTTGGATAAATATAATGGGTCTTAGAGTAGACAGACATTTAACTTTTAAAAATGCTGCCAAACAGTTCACCAAATGATCACTCTATTCTATAGTCCTACTAGCAATATGTGAGCATTTCAGTGCTCTTTACCCTTGATATTGTCAACTATTTTGCTTCTAACTATCCTAGTTAGTAGTTGTGAAATATGGTTTTAATTTGCATTTCCCTTAAGGCTAATTATGTAGAGCATATTTTCATTCATGTTTTGGCCATTCTTCTGTATGCTGTTGTGTGATGCTCGTTGTTCATTTTGTTGCTTTCCCTGTTTTTCAATTGTTTTTTAATTGTACAATTTTGTGTGTATGTGTTTCAGTTGAGAGAAGGGTTGAATTTTATGTTTTCACATGGGGTGGGCAGTGATTTTGATGGTATATATTTGAGCCTATTTCTCTAAAATCTGCTTCATATCATATAGACACTCTTCTTATCCTATCTGGGCTTTTCTCTCCATAGTGGGAAAGACTCCCTACACTGATCAGATTCCAATATTCCACAATAGACCACAACTGTCTCTCTCTGTGTAGGTGTCCCAATAGTTTTATACTATTTTGAATGGAATTTGTTTTGGTAATTGTGTTTTCCAATTATTTATAATTAGAATATAGATACAGGGTTTTGTTCATTTAATTAGTTTCTGGTTTTGTTAAATTTGTGCATTAATTATAGTATTTTTGTAAATGTGGTAGGTTTTTCTACATAACCTATTCAGTCTTCTGTGAACTACATATATGGAATTTCATTTTTCATTTACAGTGTAAATGTTATATGCTAAAATTAGCTTAACTATCAATGATTTTTAAAATCCTATCACATGAAAATTATACTACAGCAAAGTATTGTCATAATGAAAAAATATTTAATAACATAAAATCTAAATCATAAAATTGAAAATTTCTAATGTATTTCTAAACTATTTACAGTTTATTTTTAAATTTCTAATAATTATATTTATGGCAAAACACTTTAATGCATGTAGAATATTAATTGCTTCATTCTATAAACATTTGTTGAGCATTGTATGTCTTGTCACAAATGATCAACCTCAATTTTAAAAGAGAATATGATACCTAATTGATACTGTGCAGAATGTTCTCTTCCATTAATAAGAGAACACTTTTTAAAGGGATGTATGTGCTTTCATGCATATGGCTAAGTATATAAACAGATATGAATATGATACACTTTTATATAAGCGTATGTTTATATATAGAAAGTGATGCATTTATTTTCACTAGGTACAAAATACATATATAGTTAGATAGGTACATATAGATTTGTAATTATCATATAGATTTTTACAAATATTTTAAATCTTAATAAAGGTAATCTTTAAAGGATTTTTAAGCACCTTTTTCACTAAGGATACACACAAACAGGACAATAATTCGCAAACCAAGAACTGCATGATCTCACTTATATGTAAAATCTAAAAAAGTCAAACTCATAGAAGTAGAGAGTCCAATGATAGTCACTAGGAGCTGGGGAGAGGTGGGAATGGGAAGATTTTCTTTTGAATGGGAAGATTTTCATCAAGGAGTACAAATCTTCAATTATAAAAGCTAACTAAAATGTAGAGATCAAATATACAAAATTGCGACTATAGTTAACAATACTATATTGTATATTTAAAATGTGATAGAGGGTAGATGTTAAATGTTCTCACCACAACAGAAGGAGAAGAGAAAGAAAGAGAAAGAAAGAAAGAAGAAAAGAAAGAAAGAAAGAAAGAAGAAAGAAAGAAAGAAAGAAAGAAAGAAAGAAAGAAAGAAAGAAAAAAGAAAGAGAAAAATAAAGAAAGAGAATAAGAAAGAAAGATTGGAAGAAAAAGAAAGAAAGAAAAAGTAACCATGTGAGATGATGAATGTGTCTTTTGGTGCTTATTTCACAAAGCATACATATATCAAATCATACAGTTATACCCCCTAAATATATATAATTTTTAAATTGTCAATTTACTTCAATAAAGCTGGGGAAAAATAGTGAAACACTTTAAAGTAACTGAAACACAGTGGGAAGAATTTTTTTTTTTATTGAAAAAAAAAATCTATTAGCCAAATTAAAAAATCTCTCATCTGGCTCACTCACTTTTAATACCATATTTTATTTAATTAGTAAATAAACATAGTTGAAGGATAATTACACAAAGAGAACCACTAGAAGAACCTGCAGAAGAAAAAAGCTTCCTTTATATTTATTCAACATTTTTCTGATTATCAGAGAAAGATGGAACAATTGGTAAATACTGCCAATTCCATGAAAAAATTATTAAAATTTCAAAAAATATCCCCATATAGCACCATTCACAGTATCACTTACAAATTACCATATATTTACAAATCTGTTGGGGAAAAAGTCATTTAAGATGTAGGGCAGCCCTGGTGGCTCAGCAGTTTAGCGCCACCTTCAGCCTAGGGCCTGATCCTGGAGTCCCCAGATGGAGTCCCAAGTCAGGCTCCCTGCGTGGAGCCTTCTTCTCCCTTTGCCTGTGTCTCTGCCTCTTTCACTTTGTGTGTCTCTCATGAATAAATAAATAAAATGTTAAAAAAATTCATTATGTCATAAAATATAGCACAAATGACTTCCATTATCTATCAGTTTTGTTCTAAGTCTCTATTTTTCTTTTTTCTTTTTTTTTTTTTTTTAAGATTTTCTTTATTTATTCATGAGAGACACAGAGAGAGAGAGCCAAAGGGAGAAGCAGGCTCCATGCAGGGAGCCCGATGTGGGACCTGATCTGGATCTGGGGACTCTAGGATGACACCCTGGGTGGAAAGAAGGTGCTCAACTGCTGAGCCACCCAGGCATCCCAATATGTTATATTTTCAATGAAAGGCTGGGTTTATCCCAGGAATGCAAAGTTGAGTTAACATAAGAAAGTCAGTATTTGTAATTTAACACATTAATAAAGTAAAAGAGAAAAATTATTTTCCTTAATTGCAGAAAAATAATGAAAATTTAGCATGAATTCAAGATTTTCAGAAAAGAAAGAAAGTTTTGCAAGTTAAGAATAGAGGGGAACTTATCTTAATAAAACACATCTACAAAGATGATCTCTAAAACAAACAACATACAAAGTGGTCAAATGTTAAAAAAAAGTTTTCTTTAATATCAGGAATAAAAAAAAAGAAAAAATATCAGGAATAAGCCTAGAATGTTGAACATAACCACTTTTCCTCAAGTGAATAAATAAATTAATTGTATATCATTACATGTTAAGAAATGTGCAAAAAAGCCAGAGATAAATTATTAGAAATTAATGAAATTTGGTAATTTTGAAGGATACTAAATGTTATGCAAGTCTATTATATTTTATTCATCAGAAAAAATTATTCAGACTATATGATTTTTTAAATTAACATTTATACTTATAAAAAGAACCTCCACAAATGAATCTGTCACATGATTTTTAAATAGATTTTACAAATTTATTTAAAATGTTATAGAAATAGCTTATGTAACAGTTTACTACTTCATATGATATTAACTATAATAATTTATATTAATACCTTTAATAATAAATTTGTTTTGTATTATAAATTACATTATAAAGCAAAAATAGAATATAAAGCAATTGATGGTTCTTATTAGTTAATTAATAAATTAAAAGACCATAGTGTATACACATGTAAATACATACAAGCACACATATTCGTACATTGGGGACTGAATATTGTCTATATAATTCCTTATAAATTTGCCTATAGATTTCATGCAATCCTAATTAATACAGTAATAATTTCTGCTAGAACTTGAAATAGTTATTGTCCATTTTATACAGAATAGCAGATAGCCAAGAATAAACCATGCACATGAAAAAGAACAAGGTGAGAGGACAGTTGTTTTAGATGTCAAAAAATACTGTAAAATTCTAAGAAAAATAGAATCTGGGATGCCTGCATGGCTCAGTGGTTGAGCATCTGCCTTTGGCTCACAGGTCATGATCCCAAGTTCCTGGGATCAAATCCTACATCAGGCTCCCTGAGGGGAGCCTGCTTCTCTCTCTGCTTTGTATCTCCTCCTCTCTTTCTGTGTCTCTTATGAATAAATAAATGAAATCTTAAAAAAAAAAAAAAAAAGAAAAATAGAGACTTAGAACAAAACAGATAGTAGATAATGGAAGTCATTTGTGCTATATTTTATGACATAATGGATTTTTAAAAATTTTTTAACATTTTATTTATTCATTCATGAAAGACAGAGAGAGAGACAGAGGCATAGGCAGAGAGAGAAGCAGGCTCCCTGAAGGAACCAGATGTGGAACTTGATCCCGGAGCCCAGGATCATCCCTTAAGTCAAAGGCAGATGCTCAACTGCTGAGCCACCCAGGCATCCCTGACATAATGAATCTTAAATATCAATATAATACCATTGAATCTCAAACAAAACAAGTAGGGATTAAGTCATAGAAAGATGTATACACTATGACCGTATTTATATAAAGAAAGGCAAAGCTTCATTACATATTTTCTGGGAAAGGAGTAAAATAAAGACCATCAAGAGTAAAACTACTACAAAAATCAGTATGTTTCTTGTGGAGGTAAAGAGGAATATAATGGGGGAAGAGGTGAATGTAGGACTCTAATCACTGTTAAAATTTTTTATTTCTGGAGCTGTGTGGTGATTGGATATGGGTGGTATTTGATAGATCAAGGTGCTTCTAGTGGCTAAATAAATGGTGTTGCAATAAGAAAATTGTATGGTTTATATAATTATGTGAGATTGTGTTCATGTGGGCTGTAGAAAAGCCTCAAGTTATTCACTATTTGTGAAGTAATAACCATAATGTTCAAACAAAACAATTGTAATCTTTCCTCAGTCCATAATACTTGATCAGAAACAATATTATTTACCAACCTCAAACATTTAAAGAATGCATAAAGAATGTCTCACTCAACAACTCACTTTATTCACAGAAATGGGCCTTTTAGAAACCCATGGTTTATAGGCCATGGAAGATGATGGTGGGCCACTATAAAACTAATCAACTGTTAATCACAATTGCAGCCTCTATCTTAGATGTTGTTTTTGCCAGAAGAGATGAACACAGCCTCTGAATCTTGCCATGTGCCTATTTTTTTTAATTTTTATTTATTTATAATAGTCACACAGAGAGAGAGAGAGAGAGAGAGAGAGAGAGGCAGAAACATAAGCAGGCTCCATGCACCGGGAGCCCGACGTGGGATTCAATTCCGGGTCTCCAGGATCGTGCCCTGGGCCAAAGGCAGGCACTAAACCGCTGCGCCACCCAGGGATGCCGCCATGTGCCTATTGAGAAAGAGAATGATATTTTCATTTCCCATCAGTAAAGAAGAGCGAAATCTATTAATATTCAACTGGGATTTCCAAAGTAAAGATTTACTGCCTTGCCCAGCACTAGGTTCAGCATGCTGCCTTGGTTTGATAGCCTGGGATATTCAGGAACTTCTCCAAAAATAAAGAACAATCTACTACCAATAAAGTGGCTATGTCCTTAGTAGCACTTTAAGCATTTTGGAGACATGTAGCCCCTTGGGATTATTGTTTTAGTTGATTTATTAGGTGAATTAGGAAACTATGAATTTTAAGGATCCAGGACAAAAAAAAAAAAAAAAAAAAAAGGACTGCAATTGTTACACTAATGTATCTCTTTCAACGTATACTTATGACCTCACAGACCATCCTTTATGGCCTGCTGTTAGGAAAGGAAAAGAATCCTGGAAGGGTCATATCAATATTTTGTTGCAGGATGAAAATGAATCACTACCACTATATAACTCCAACCAGTGGTGATTTTGAAAGGTAGCGATGAAGGCTGACATATTTTCAGTGAACATACATTTAACATTATCTATTTCTGGAGGGAGAAAGGGTTACTAGTTTGGCTCAATCATCAAAGCCTTACATAGAAAAAATAATTGAAGGATCCAAAACAAAATGGATAGAGGAAATGACATGGGAATAGACCTACGGTGTGTGTGGGAAGAAAAGTACGAAGATTTTTCAGTCTCCTCTGAATACCCTCTAGCAACCACCACATGGGAGACATGGGAGGCACTTAATCATCAGGTGCACAAAATAACTTTTCCAGTGAAAGTCAGTGGTTACATAATGGGTCCATGAATAAAGCAGTCATAACGACAGAGATGGAGACTGTGCATGGGCTTTACAATGTTGTCTCTCTCTTGTCAGAGATGATGTAGCTACGATTGGTGCTCAGTATCTGACTCACCTGCAGTGCAGACCAATGCTGAGCCCTCACTCTCATAGTATCCTTTGAGGAAATAGAACAGGCACTGGGTGGAAAGTGATTCTATAAAACCACTTCCAACTTGAGATTGTTAATTTGTCTTGACTGGGATTAGTATATATTTAGTTATGGATTTCTTTAACCTTGACAACATTTGTTCTACTAGCCCCTCTTTTAAAAAGATTACAGGGTATCTTATTAACTAAAATGAGATGCTGTAGAACAATATCTCAGGCCAAGGGGCTGACATTGTTGTGAAGGACATAGAAAAATGTACACTAGAACATAGGATTCACTTGTCTTATTTTATATCATTCAGAAGCTATATCCGTGATAAATCATTGGAATGGTCTTTTTTTTTTAAAGATTTTATTTATTTATTCATGAGAGAAACACAGAGAGAAAGAGAGAGGCAGAGACACAGACAGAGGGAGAAGCGGGCTCCATGAAAGGAGCCCGACGTGGGACTTGATCCTGGGTCTTCAGGATCAGGCCCTAGGCTAAAGGCAGCGCTAAACCACTGAGCCTACCTGGGCTGCCCTGGAATGGTCTTTTAAAGGCTCAGTTAAAATTCCAATTTGAGGATGACTCTAGAAATATTAGAATAATGTTGCCCAAAATGCAATGTCTATATTAAACTAATAGTCTTATCTGGTGCTTAATTGGTTTCCTGCCTGGATTCAGGAACCAAACAGTGAAAATAAAATTGGCTACACTCACCAAACCCTACAGACTTATTTAGAAATATATGCCTCCTTTGCAAATTAGTATCTGTAATTTTAGGAGTCCAGGTAACTAGTGATAGAATGTTTCCTCTGGGGGGCACAAAGAGGTTTCCCACAGGATCTGGATCTAGATCTAGGACTGATAATTGAACATTTTGAGCTCTTCATGCTGTCATCAGCAGGAATTAAAAAGAATTATGTCACTGAAAGGAGTAATTAGTTCTGGTTATCATTAAGAGTCAATAGCGCTGTTATATAATGGAGGCAATACAAAAATACGTCTGTGACTCAAAGGTTTCGCTAGAACACTTGTTGGTGCTTATATGCCTGGTGCAACAGCCACAGCATGGCAAGGTCATTATTTCCAGAAATCTCAGATATTTTATAGGTAAAAGATATTAATCCCAGCCGATAAACAACTTAAATAAGCAGACAAGCTGGCTTTGGGAAGGATGATTTGGAATGAATAGTATCAAAGAGAAATGATAATTGTCAAACCTGAGCTAAAAACTAGGAGCAGAGAATGTCATTTTCCCTACTAAACTAGTTATAATTATTTTTATTGGAAATAATGATTAGGCACCAAGTTGTAGAATCAGTGAAAATCAGTGACTAAGTCAATCACTGTTGATTTAATATAGGGTGCAAAGTGCATCTGGACGGCTCAGTGGTTGAAAATCTGTCTTTGGCTCAAGTCATGATCCCTGGACCTTCAAGTCATGATCGAGTCCCGCATCAGGCTCCCGGCAGGGAGCCTGCTTCTCCCTCTGTCTATATCTCTGCCTCTCTCTGTGTGTCTCTCATGAATAAAAAAATAAAATCTTAAAGCAATAAAAATAAAAAATAATAATAATAGTAATAATAATAATAGATAATAGATAATATAGGGTGGAAGTGGACCTGAGTGGTGCAAGGGGTGATTTTTTTTAGCAGATATCATCAAGGGCTCACTTCTTCCCTTGGTACCTTCAGTGTCTACTACTAGGGACTTTCCCTAGCTGCAGGAGCATTTTCAGTCCACCCAGTGAAGATAGGATCAAAGCACAGGGATTTAACACTCCATAAACAGCATTCAGTCAGTTAGGTTCTAGAGCTGGTGAATCATTGTCCCATCTTCTTTAACCCTCAGTGGAACAGTTCTGAGTACATTTTACAAAGCCTTATACACAGTCCCCAATGAGATGATCCCCAGTTGCCTACAGCAATAATTAATTTCTTAATGCAGACTTACTGGAGAGCTTCTTGTTCTTTTCTCATTCTTCTGTTTCCTTCCCATGCTTTCTAGGATCACCTCCCTAATAGCAATCACACATCTGAACAATTCTGTCAAGGGCTGCTTATATAAGTTATTCCCCTTTAGTTAAAAAATAAAATTATAGTTTATACTACCACTTAACAAAGATTATAGTCAATTATCCCATGTTTATATGGACATTTATAAAAAATGTATATATAGGCATTTATCAAAAATAGAGAATTCCTGTGCAGTTACAAAAGGATCTGTGTGTGTACATAAGCGTGCACACATACATATACATGCAGATAATAGTCTTGATTTTTTTAACAGTACATTATTTTAGTTATACATTCCATAGCCATGAAAAAAATCATGTAAATGTATTATAACTGAACTAGTGATGACTGCAAACTATATTAGTAAATATAAATAGAATTTATGATTACATGTGGAATGTGACAAAAAATATATTGAAATCATATTTTCAGTGTCTTATGTCACATTATGTTTACTGTAATAGAAGTGGCTATGGGTTTTTCTATCCCAGGTTTACCAACAATTATAAACTAAACACTGATCTCTCAACTTGCCCTAAAGGCTGCACTGACTTATATCAATAGAAAATTTAAGTAAGCACGAGACACTTATTTAAGGTTTCTAGCAATGTCTTTAGCAAATCCATTGCATTATTATATTACATAGTGTATAATTAACTAGACATACATTTGCATATGATATAAAAGTTGCTATAGATTTTTTGAAATTACATTATTTTTCTTATTCAACTTGTGGTTTGGTATTGAAAAGAGCACATACCCATGAACTGTAATATTTCATCTTATATATGGAAAGTTCACAAAGAGAAACAAAAGAATTTAGAAATGAATTTAAAGAAAGGTAAAAGAGGAGTCACACACATATTTACTTATCTTTTTAAAATCATCTAGGAAAGTGAGGCTTTATGTACCTATAGAAGCACATGTGTTTGCTGTATAGTTAACACTTTCCAAATGTGGATATATATTAGGGAAACCCCTGAAGTTTAAGAGATTAAGATATGTTTGTGAGTGCCTGTCTTAGATGTTCAGAAAGACATTTAGGAAATGGTGAAAGACATTTTCAGTTGCACATGGGTAATTTCATACATAATTTTAAATGATTTTTGATAGTAATATTTGTCATGAATCAAATGGTGCAAATCCAACCAGACAAATTCAGTCTTAGAGGAATCATTAACAAACACCTGTTTTAAGAGCTATCCATCCCAAAGGGATTAGGTCTATGTTTCTATTCCATAGGAGACATCTAACCTGGGACTACAGTACTGGCATTAAGAAAAAAGCTCTGGAGAATCTTATCATTTCTTTCTTTCTTTTTTTCTTTCTTTTGAGTTTATTACCCTGATTAATAGTCATTTTTTTCCTTTTTAAGTGCCTGATGTTTAAAACTTCTTACTTTATTAAACTACTTTGGAGGGGTAAGAAGAATTGAAATAGGTTGTAAATTATTTAAATTGTACCACAGATGCCATTCTTCAATAGAGGATATTTAATAATTGTAAGGTCAAAAAAGTAGTAAGTGGCAGAGCTGAAATTCAAACTTCTGTCTGAACGCAAATGTCTTGTTTTTTTCCCTGCTACACAGACTGCCTGGAGTTTAATTTGGCTTTTCAAACTTGTGTTTTCTCAGAAAAATATACTACTGCTCCTAATTATAATAATAATTTTTAAGGAAATATCATCTTTGCATGGTATTAATCTTGGCCATCATGGAAAGTCATTAAATAATTTGAAACCTTCAAATTCTCCACCATAATTTCAAAACCATGTCGCATTCAAAAAAAAAAAAAAACTCCAAAAAACAAAAAACAAAACAAAATAAAACAAAAAACAATTAAGCATAAGGGATAACCCAGGAAATGTCATTTAATTGTTCTAGATTTTTTCCTCAAAACTGAACACCTTAGAGTGAACCGGTGGATCATTAAAGACAAATTTTGACTTCATAAAGTACTGTTGAAAGCCTAAAACAAAAGCAGACTTCTTGACTTACTTTTCCTTAGTCACAACTGAAACATCTTTTTAAAAAGTATTATTATTGCATTGGCTAGAAATTGTGAGTTTGAGAAAAAATAATATGATGGAGAGAAGTAGAGTTGGAGGAAGCTTCTAATATATTATTTATTTCTTCATGTAAGTTACGTAAGTTCTCAGAGCCTCAGCATTCTTGTTTGTATATTGGTGATGTAGAGATGGAAGAAAGTGAACATAAAAACACTTAGAAAAGGATCCGACAGAGTAAGGTGTTTTTTTTTAATATATATTTTTGTTATGATTTTTGTTATATTAGTGAACTAACAGTTTTTCCCTATGGCTGATGACAAAGTTGGCCTAAGTCTCCTATTACAAACCTTACAGAACTTAGAAACAGACAAACACAAGTGTTTTTCCAGGTATATAACACAGAGCAAAGGATAAAGAATGTCGCTGATCTAATCAAGGTATATGCCACTCTTGTAGCTTTACTAAATTACCATTTGTTGAATAAAACAGGGAGTGCCAGATGGTGAGCAAAATTTCAAAAGAAGAACATAGGAGAAACTGAAATAGAGGTTCATTACTTATAGAAAAAGTGCATGTCCTCAAGAGACTACAAGGAAGGTAAAGGCAGAGTATAGACAGAGTCAGGACTGGGAGCCTATGCTTTTATAGGGTCTATTGGTGAAGCACTTTGCTCTTTCTGAGATGATACAGCATTGCTCAATTCAAACCAAAAAGTTGATCCTGTTAGACACCAGAACCCAAGTCACTGCCATTCCAGGAAATGCCCCTAAATTTACCTTGCTAAATGTGTCCCTCACCACCAGAAGGAGCTGTAAAAATTTGTTCCACTAGTTGCAGACACCAGATAGAAAGGCCCTTCAACCTACAAGGAGTTGCCAGTAAAAAAAAAAAAAAAAAAAAAAAAGCAAACAAAAAAAGTACAAATTCACTCTGATGAAAGTATTGGGACCTTTCACTTCAAATGGCTTTCTCTGGTGATGGCCCACTTGACTCTTTATTATTATTATTATTTTTATTTTGACTCTTTATTATATAGGCATGGATGCATATGCATGCAATACCGAACAAGTTCAAGTTCTCGGCCTTCTTGCCAAATGGATACCACTGGGTCTTCCCCCTCTGATCAGGATGGTAAATACCCCTCAATACCAATACTGACTTAAACAGAGCACTGAAGGCCTAGACCCAGTCATTAAATATATGCTTGAGGCAGGAGTCATTAAGTCTGCAATGTCTCCTTTCAATAGCCCCATTTGGTTAGTACTTATGCCAGAATGAAATTCTATCAAAGGGTAAGAAAGTGGGGAATGATGGGGAGTCCTGTTGGAAGGGCTGAGGCTAGAGTGCCACTGAGTCTTTGTAGCAAAAGGATTGAATTCCTTCACAGCAATGGTCCTCTGGAGGAAATATCTCAGTGACACTTGCCCCGAGCCCCACTCCCAACATCAAATATTGCTACAAACTAACCAGCCCTATGATTGCCATACATAAAACCCATTTAGGGTTTTCTGTGCTTTCATGATTTGTCCGTGATTCTCATAGGTCAATATCAGAAATGTCTAAGAGCATTAAAACGATCTCCCTTAGCTTGGAATATAGGTGTAGCTCCTCAGAGAGTGAAAGGGCAACTGCCTATTCCTTTGCTAAATGTGTCCCTCACCACCAGAAGGAGCTGTAAACATTTTTTCCACTAGCAGCAGACACCAGATAGGCTGCTCAGCCCTTAGAGAAGCTAGCCCATCCGCCAACTCATGATTAATGTGGAGGCTGAGAAAATTAAGGCCTTTCCACTTTAAGTTCAGCGTTAGCACAAGTACAGCCATCCCAGGCCCCTGTGAGTAAGAGCTGAACTTTACCTTACTTCAATTACAGGAAGAAAACACCTTACAGCTTAACGTCCTAGAAAGCCCCATATTAGAATAAAAACAGAGCCCAAGCCAAGGGCAGGAAGCCCCTATTAGAACAAGAACAGAGCTCAATGCCCTTGAAGGCCCCATATCAAAATGTAAACAGAACTGAGGAATTGCTCCACCCCTTCTGGAGGTCCCCTAGACCAGTCCTTAAAACTAAGCTGAAACCCACATCGGGGTCCAAGTCCCTGCTCTGCTGTGTCAGGTACACTTGGACCCAAACTTGAGCTTGTAAAAAAACCCTCGAGTGTTTGCATTGGTGTGGGCTCCTTGGTGGTTCCTTGGATTCGCGATCTTGGGCACAACAATTAACACCCCAACTAGATAACCACATGGGAAGGTACTAGCTTCCCGGGTGGCCACCCCTCCAGAAGACCTTATCCCTGAGTGAGATAAGTTTATCACTGGAAAGTACATTGCTCCAATAAACATTGCCCCAGTCCAAGAAACTATCATTGGAAGTAACTAGAGATTACACTCCAGGGATATATCACCAGAAGACTTCACCAGAAGACTTCACTAAGATGGCCTCACTGTCCAGTTCACCAAAAACTCAACAAGACATTACAATTTGGATTGAGATTTCATGAGAATAACAGATTAAATGTACCGCCTTGGTAAACTCAGGAAATTCATTGGAATAGTATTTACCTGTATTTGCCTTTGTTTTCCTCCTGACCCTTCCCTATCCCAAGATGACTGTCAAACAGCATGTCCCCTGCCAATTACATGGCAGAACTACATCATATTTCCCCATTGTGGCAGGCCATAATGTGCAATCAGAACCACGTAACTCTTGTCTAGAAATAGCCCCGTCTAGATTGCTTGTTTTTGTTTATTCTTCTGAACTTCTACTTTTGAGTGCTTACATGGGAATACTCAGTCATGATTTCTGCTGATCTCCTGCTTTTTTCTAGGTAGACCATGGGTTTCTCTTCACCAATCACACATCCCTTTTACCTGCCTCCAGTACTTCCCCTTCAATATCAAAACCCCATGTCACAGCCACCCTGCATTGGAATTTAGAGATTTCTGGGAAATTGTTTTTATTTGTCCAGCAGTTTATAGATCTCCATTTTGGGGCGTTAGTTTTGGTATTTTTATTTGCTTGTTTGGTAGTGTCATATTTCTAGGAATATTGGTGATCCTTATGGGCTTGTGTTGATGTCCACAAATTTCAAAAAGTAGGTACCTCTTCCAGTCTCTACTGACTGGCTTTGGTAGAGAAAGTTCTTCACTAGTTAACCCATCAGGAAATTTGGGGTAAGTCAATTGGTGGATTGCTGCAAGAGTCCTCAATAGGGTGGCCTGGGGCTTTAGTTCTTGTGGGTAGGCCTGGCAATGGGGCAGGCCTGCAGGCTGTGTTTGCAGGGATCAGGCAAGAGGCTGACTCTATAGATGCAGGACAGGAACCTGGGAAGGAAGGGCCAGCATGCATCTGCAGGGGTTGGCCCAAAGGCCAGGGCTGTGGGATGGGCCTGGTGCTGGGGTGGTCCTGGAGTGTGGGTCTCTGAGGACCTTCCCTAACCTCTTCGATTCATCTTATTTTTGTACTCTAATCTCTTATTTAGATTCCTTAGCTCTTTTGAAGGTATTTTCACATTGGATAGTCATTAAAATCGATGTTTCTGCAAGGGAATGGATGCTGGAAACTCCTACCACCTTGCTGACATCATTCCTCACCTTATCTATTTCAAATTCCCTGTTAGGTAACTCCAAATTATATGACATTTCTAAATCTGTACCGATGATGGTTTTTTCTCTTGAGATTGTGGTGCTATTTAGTTCCTTTTCATATGTCCCTTAATATTTTCTTTAAGTCTGGATATATTGTGTAGAACAGTAGACACTGAAGTAAATAGGTTCCAAGTCTGGAAAAGAGCCTACTTTTCCTTTGGCTAGATCTTCAGTGTGGGGGTTAGTGTTAATCTGGATAAGAGATGGACTAAGTTTAAGATTTGTTGTTGCTATGGTTATGCAAAGTCCATCACAGTTTTCAAGTTCCTGTAGAGATATTTTGTATATAAGGTGGAGTGAGGTTTACCAGATCATTTTTTGTTGAATTCTGAGTTGGAGGTCATTCCTTTTTTCTGTGCCCCGGAATCAGTCTCAGTACACTCTTGTTCCTCTTCTAGCCCTCTCTCATTAGTATTTTGCTGTCATTTGTGATTAGAGAATGAGGTTGGCAGTGGAGGGTGGAGGAGAAGTAGGTTTTAGATATGTGCAGCCTGCTCTTCTGGTTCAGCCTTAGGTCTGTGTAGGCTTGAAGGTGTGCCCCCCTTGGTTCATCAGCCCCTCCCTTAGTTACAGCTATGGGCTCAGTGGATAGTACTGCTCCTTTTTCAAGAACAGATTTTTAGACCCTTCCTGTTTCCTTCTAATTATTGCCTATCGGTAGGTGCTTACCAGTTTTTAAGGTCACTAGAGCTATTGCATGTCTTATGACAGAAGAAAGCTTTTATTCCACAATGGAGATGAAGCAAAGAAGTATGTAAGCAGTGTTTCTTGACTCTCCTGCATGGGTGTTGTTCTCTTCCTCAGGTCTGTACTGTAAGTGACACTTCTTAGGGTTTTCTTTTCTTTTTTTTTTTTTTAATAAATTAATTTTTATTGGTGTTCAATTTACCAACATACAGAATAACACCCAGTGCTCATCCCGTCAAGTGTCCCCCTCCGTGCCCGTCACCCATTCACCCCCACCCCCCGCCCTCCTCCCCTTCCACCACCCCTAGTTCGTTTCCCAGAGTTAGAAGTCTTTATGTTCTGTCTCCCTTTCTGATATTTCTCACACATTTCTTCTCCCTTCCCTTATATTCCCCTTCACTATTATTCATATTCCCCAAATGAATGAGAACATACACTGTTTGTCCTTCTCCGATTGACTTACTTCACTCAGCATAATACCCTCCAGTTCCATCCACGTTGAAGCAAATGGTGGGTATTTGTCGTTTCTAATGGCTGAGTAATATTCCATTGTATACATAAACCACATCTTCTTTATCCATTCATCTTTCGATGGGCACCGAGGCTCCTTCCACAGTTTGGCTATTGTGGACATGGCTGCTAGAAACATCGGGGTGCAGGTGTCCCGGCGTTTCATTGCATCTGAATCTTTGGGGTAAATCCCTAACAGTGCAATTGCTGGGTCGTAGGGCAGGTCTATTTTTAATTCTTTGAGGATTTTTCTGAGATACTTTCTATGAGTCGGATTTTGGGAGAAAGAGCCTGCCAAGACGGTACAGACTCCACCAATTTTCATATTGTTCCTCTAGTCCACACTCAGCCTTCACCACATTGTGAGCTATTCTGGCCAAATGGCTCCTATTGATTTCCAGTTTCATAGTCTCAGGAAAATACCTGACTTGGTTCCATTCTCCCTGGAAATACTTTCTCTCCTTTGATTTTAGGATCATTACTTGTTCTATGACCAAAGTGCTTCAATGCATTCAGAAAAAAAAGCATGATTTTGACACTAGTCAAGTTCTTTTTTGTTGTGGTGATGGAGAGATGCTACTACTTATAGTTCTGTATATCATGAAGTGGAAATCTGAGACTTCATTAGGCTTTTGGAATACTAATGTTTTTATTTTCTATTAAACAATGCACAAGTATTAGCCTCCAATTGGATCAACATTGAGGAATCAACAGGCCAAAATATTGCTTATTTGGTATTTAATAAGACAAGACTAGAAGAACCTGAAAGACCTTTGTATTTGTAAGTAAAATCATATTTTTATAATTAAAATTCTGGCTCTCTAGGTTATTATAATATAATTTATATTCTACTTATTTTCAATTTGAGGAATTCTTTAATATTAAAAATTACTGAAATAGGAAAACTGAAAAAAAGTAAAGGGAAATATAGAGATCTAAAGTTCATGAATAAAGAAAAAAACTAGTTGTAAAACACATCTACCTGAATTCGTTATTACATCTCAGCATTTAACTGAATTCTGAACTTTCTGGCAGGCAAAGCAGAAATCTAGGCTTGTTATCAGTCAAGTAAAGTTCTGTTTTGAATACCACTTTTGTGTTGTAATATACACTTTCCCTTCTCTAGGGTTTCAGGTATACATTAGCAGTATATTAATTTAGGGAATGAACCCTGCCTATACGCTGATGAAAGCATATGCCTAAAGGGAAATCCTTGCTATTTGCACAGAAGTGATTCCCTAATCCTACCTAAAGGAAGATCAACCTAATAAAGGTGGCAATATATATAACCTAGATACAATACCCCCTCAGGATAGTGTCTTACTCATGAAAGTAAAATTTTTGAAACATTCTACAGAATTTTTTCTTTGTTAAACAAGTACCTCAATGTCTGACAAATACGACTAGTGTTACAAAGATAACTCAGATGAATGATTATTTTGATTTAAAAATGTTTTATAAAAGCTACATTTATTTTCTGTTGTATATACACAAATGTATAAAATTAATTAATACACAAATATAAAATATACATATTTAAATTATATGGTTAAAGTACAAATTAGATAATTATCAATTTAAATAGCAAAAGCTTTATGTACCTTGACTTTCTGGCCCGACTGAATTTGTGTATGTGTGGGTGTGAATGCATTTGTGCATAAGTACATGTGTGTATCTTCTACAACTAAAACCAATGCGCTTCAAATACAAAAGTTCTACAGATCCATAGATAATTTTTTAAATTTAATTTTATTTATTTATTCATTAGAGACACAGAGAGAGAGGCTGAGACAAAGGTAGAGGGAGAAGCAGGCTCCTCGAAGGGAGACTGATAAAGGACTTGATCTCCAGACCCTGGGATCATGACCTGAACCAAAGGTAGACACTCAACCACTGAGCCACCCAGGTGCCCCCTAAATAATTGTTTTTACTTTAAAATCTCCTTGATTCAAAGTTCACTAAATCTGGGGAGGAGGGGGATTCTAGGTAAAATTTGGCTCCCCGAAATATTACATGGTTATAGAAAGAAGAATAGAAGGGTGAGGATGAAGAATGTCCATACACACCTTCACGCGTATACAAAATTGATAGAAATGAGTCTAATTTTATCACTTTGTTGTGAGCAAAGACAGAAATTTTTATAAAAATACAAATAAGTACAAAAATCAGCCTGAAATTTAGAATAATGCACTATAATGCCGATTATACCTTCAAGAAGCTACAATATTAACCATTTCAAGTGAATTTTGGCAGGTAATTTATTTTTAAGACCAGAAAAATAGTTTATTTTCTAACTAATGAGTAACTGATAATTTAGAAAAAATAGAACTGGACTCTTTGGTAAACTGATATCACATCTTAATGACTTGGGTTACATTTCATTGTTTTCTGCATACAGTATTAGAATTTGAGCAGGAAAATGTCCTTCTCATATACATTCTTTTTGCAGTGATAAACAGTAAGGATGCTTGTTTCCTCCAATTTGAGTAGTCACTTTAACTGGTGCAAGGGCACTTCAATATTTAGTTTTACCCTATCATTAATATAGCGATATGTAGTTATTGACTTATGACTTTAAATCGATTTTTCCTCTTCAACTATGAAGTAAAATTTCCATGTATTAACAGCCCTTAATATTACTATGATGTATGGGTCATCAGATTTAATGAAACCACCATGATTAATGACACTATAATGGTTTAATTAAAATAAATGAGTAAAAAGTAGAAAAGATGAAATATAGTATAAGGATATAAGTCACAGTCAGTTAAACAGATGAACTTAGTACAAATTAAAGTATTTAAAATACCAGTAATTGACCTCATAAGAAATTTAACCATAATACAATACAAATTAATGTTTCCAAATATATTTTCCAGTACTTCAATAAATATCCCCTAAACACCTTCCTTGAACACTGCTAGACAATAAAGTCAAGATGAAATTACATTGCATTACAATATATTATATTACATTATTAGAAATTAAAAATCTGATATTATAATGTAATAATATGTGCTAAAAGACATGGTCTTAGTTGGTCTGGGCTTTTTTTTTTTAAGATTTGTTTATTTATTTGAGAAAGAGAGAGAGCGAGCAGGGAGGGGAAGGGCAGAGGGAGAGGGACAGAAACTTAAGCAAACTCCCATTGAGTGCAGAGCCCATCACAGGGCTCCATCTGTGATCCTGAGATCACAGCTCTGATATCACAAGCTGACCTGAGCTGAAACAGAGTCAGACTTAACCAACTGCTCCAACCAAGGGACCCTGTCTAGGCTTTTACAAAAAATCCCCATAAACTGGGTGGCTAAAACAACAGACACTTTATTTCTCACAGTTCTGAAGGCTGGGAAGTCTAAGAACAAGGTTCTAGAGAATCTATTGTCTGGTGAAACCAGCTTCTTGGTCAGCAGTTGGCAGATGACTTCCTTCTTCTTCTTCTTCTTCTTCTTCTTCTTCTTCTTCTTCTTCTTCTTCTTCTTCTTCTTTTTTTTTGGAAAGAGACTGGAGAGAGAAGGGGCAAACTTTCTTCTGTTTCTTCTTATAAGATCGCTAATCTCATTCATAAGGGCTCCATCCTTATTAGCTAATTAATTTCCTAAGGCCCTAACTCCAAACACTGGGGATTAAGCTTCAACATATGAACTTTGGAGGGACACATTCAGTCCATAGCAGACATACACAGAAGATAAAAATGGATAAGAACAACAATTGCAATAAGAATAAAATGCTATGGGGTAGAATTGTAGGCATACTCTTACTTGGAAAGTAACAAAAACTCCATGGAGTCAGAGACATACAGTATTCTTATTTTAAGTTTTAAAATAGTAATTCTGAAAGTATGAAGGAAACTAGAATAATTTAATATCAAAATGTTTAATTAAAACTGATTATTTCCTTTAGATACGCAAATGTTTCACAGTCCATTCATATCCTGCCTTGAATGATGGGAAAGAACATTAGGAGTTAAAAATAAGATTCTCTCCATAAATGAAGAGCTATAAACTCATTTGTACTTTTCCCTAGCTATCATTCAGGAATAGGAACCTAAGTGGTGGCTCTTTTGACCAGAATTGGAGATCCTAGGACTAATTACATAGCCTTAATATTTCCTTGGAGTGGGATGCCTGGGTGGCTCAGTGGTTTAGTGCCTGCCTTTGGCCCAGGGCCTGATCCTAGAGTCTTGGGATTGAGTCCCACATTGGGCACTCTGCACGGAGCCTGCTTCTCCCTCTGCCTATGTCTCTGCCTCTCAGTCTCTGTGTCTCTCATGAATAAATAAACTAAATCTTTAAAATATATATTTCCTTTAAGTAATGTGACTGCTTAGGAGGTATGTGAGGTAGTGTATGTGTGTGTGAGTCCATGCATGTGTGTATATGTATGTGCATGTATGCTTAATTTACAATATCAATTGAAGTTCAGATTTATACCAATAAGCCCATTTCTTTATATTTGAATGATATTTACATATCAAAGAAAACATATTTCTAGAAGATTTTCCTTTCTGTCTTCTTGTATTCCTTTCCTGACTGTCCTTTTCTCATCCCTTTGCTCAAACAGATATTGACTATGGCTACTAAGTAGAAAGCATTCATTTCTAGGAAAGTTTGTAAAAATCTCCCTAGGCATAACAACAGCTGAAACAACAGATAGATGCCAGATAGATGTACACATGTGCATGTACACATACTCATGAACACATGTGCGCACACAGATATACCACACACATATATATAGTAAACGACTACCAATTTTTCTGGATATATCAAACTTTCTAAATAATATATTATTTATTCTCTATGTAGTATTTTATACTCATTAATCCAGTCAATATATTTCTTAAACACATAAGATAGACATATATGTAGATATTCTTTATGGCAATCTAGACACAAGAGTGAACAAAACAAAATAGACTCAGGCCTAATGTTTCTTTTTCATTCCAGTAGAAATGAAATGGTAAACAATCACAAATAAACATGGTTGCTCATAAGTACTATCAAGAAAATAAAGCAAAGTAAATGCTAAGACTGTGTTGGTGCTGTTTTAGATAGGAAGTCAGGAATGGCCTCTTTGGGAAGGCAAGATTCAAGAGATTTTATTGAAATGAGAGAAAGCAGGCATATTTCAACCAGAGGGAACAGCATGTTCAAGGTCCCTGAACATGACTGTGTGCAGTGCATTTGAAGAACGGTAAAAAGGCAAAATTGTCTGAAGGAAAAAGACCATAGAAGAGACATCAGTAACAGACACTGGAGAAGTGATTAGGAACCATGGTAAAGAACTGGATTCATACTTAGACTGGTAACCAATGGAGGAATGTTTTAAATGATCTCTTTGGCTATGAGGAGCCCATATTATAGGAGATCTGAACAGAAAGGGAAACAAGGAACTGGTAGTTTGTGGAAGTACAGTTAAGGGGTGTGGTGACACGACTATGGTAGCAGTGCTGGACGTGGTAAGTATACACCTAAAAAAATAAACAAATGACGATTAAATGGCTTGATACATACTCACGAAATGAACACATCTCCAGAATGACCAGAACTCCAAAACAAAAAAACAGAGTATTGCCAGTCTCCAGAATGATCACCAGAAGAAACTGCCCCTGCCCAAAGTGACCATGCTTCCAATTTCTAACACTGTAGGTTCATACTGTCCTCTTTTTTTGCTTCAGTATTTTGTTTCTGTGATTCATCCATTTTATTGCATGTAGCATATTTTATTTACTCTCATTACAGAGTAATGTGTCATGGTATATTTATTTACATTTAGGTTATTACCAGTATATGAAATTCTTGTACATGTTTGTGATTTCATAAGCACTCATATCTTTGGGGTTTATTACGAGGCATAGAATTGCTAATCATGGGATGCTGAGAATTTTCCAAAATGATTGTACCACATTATGCTCCTACTAATGGTGTATAGGACTTCTGATTGCTCCACATCCTTACCAATAATACATATTCTCTGTTTTTTTTTTTTTCTTTCTTTTTAGCCATTCTGGTGCTACATGAGAGTAGCATAGGAATTTAATTTATATTTTTCTGGTATCCAATAAAATAGGCAAGATTTAATTGTTTATAGACTACTGACTATCCTTCAATGTGAAGGGTTTATTGAAATCTTTAGTCCGTTTTTGTATTGGATTGGTTTTTATTTTTCTTAATGATATGTAGGAATTTTGAACATATTTGTAAGATGTGTTTGAGTATTTCTCCTATCTGTACCTCACCTTCATGGTGTCTTTTGATGAACAGATGTTCCTAATTTTAATTTTAATGATATCCATATTATCAATTATTTCCTTTGTGATTAATGTTTTTGTACTTCTATTTTTTAAAAAGTCTGCCTACCCCAAGGTCAGGAAGACATTCTCTTATATTTTCTTCAAAAAGAGTGTGCTTTTAGTTTTGAAAGGGGAGCAAAATATACCACCCTAAAATGTTCCTGTTTGGCATGAGAATTATTTCAGACTGATTATTTTTAAGAAACAGTGGACAGGGACGCCTGGGTGGCTCAGCAGTTGAGCATCTGCCTTTGGCTCAGGGTGTGATCTCCCTCCAAGGATGGAGTCCCACATCAGGCTCCCCGCGAGGAGCCTGCTTCTCCCTCTTTCTATCTCTCTGCCTTTCTCTGTGTGTCTCTCATGAATAAATAAATAAATAAAATCTTTAAAAAAGGAAAATAAGAAACAGTGGACATAAGAAAAACTCTGAAAACTGAGTAGAAATTACTTTTTGTAAAGAGATATTTACATTTACAAATCAAATCGCCATTTACAAGGGTAGCTAATTCTCTGTATGAGGAAGAGGAGTATGTCTAAACCTCTAGAAATTATTATTGATGGAGAATGTAAGGACTGAAATCTGTAAAACAACCATATCCCTGATTACTGAACTTTGCCTGGTAACTTCTCTTTTCCCAACATTTTCTTTGGTCTTTAGCTGAGATAGTATTTAAGCTGTTGGCTTGGGCTGTTTCAGAGAGTGTAACCAAATCAAAGGAGAGTCCATCTGCCAGTAAGACAGGAAGCCAATAAAAACTGACATACAGCTTATGCAGTGAGGAAAGATAGGTAATTTATCAGTATGATGTCATTCCAGAGAATGGGGACCTAATGCTAAAAAGTTGCAAAGTCCTCAATGGCTTGCAAGTGAGAGTTTTTAAGGGGCTATTTTGGAGCAAGGGTCTCCTGAGAAGATGGAGACCATTGATTGGATGTCATGCTAGCAGATGCTCTGGTGCTATTTCATCTGGTCCCTTGGAGGTCTTTAACCTCCCAAGAGACTTGAAATCTGAAAAATATCTTTATTTTTTATGTTAGAGATTTTGTTTGGATGATTACTTTTAAGCTAGTGAGGTTGAATTCCCACATGTACCTTTAAGTGATAAACAAGCACTCCCATCTCTTGAACCTTTGGCCAGTCCGGCAATACCTGGGGCAATATGATCACTAGTGTTCATTCTTTCATCTGAACTGACTAGATGGACTTTGTCTTTAAGACTTACTCCATTTTCCATTATCAGTAGCTATGTCTGGGTAGTGAGATTGAAGTGATTTTTAATTTCCTTTGTTATTTTTGCATTTTGTATATTTTTAACACATTCTTTTAAATAAAAAAGTATTAGAAAATAGAGAAAAAAAAAGGAGTTACTCAGTTTTCCCGGGTCTCTTCTATGTATAAAGGAGATAAATATGTTATTAAACTTCCGTTTTTGTTTTTCTCCTATTAATCTGTCTTTTATTATGAGACGGGGCATCTTAGCCAAGAACCTAGAAAGGTAAAGGAAAAATTATTTTTTCTCCCTTACAATTTCATATTTTTAAACTAATTTTTGAGTGTTGGAAGGTAGAAGTAAGATTCACTCTTTCCCTTATGGATATACAATTGACACAATACTCTTTATGAACAGATTGTCTTTCTCCCAGTGAATCACATAAACCATACATAAATTAGGTGATGGTATATGTTGGGTCCATCCCTAAGTCCACAGTGAGTTTCATGCTCTAGCCTTGGTTCTTGAGCTCAGCAAAGAAGGAACTCAGAGCTAAATTCTTAAACAAGAGTTTAATAGTAGTTTGAGGGAAAGCACACTCCCAAGATAGCAGAGAGGGCAGTCTCCAGGGGTGGCAGCTGCACCAGGACTTGGGGTTGTTTTGTCTTTTCTTTTTATGTTTGAGTAGGTCATGGGTCATAGCTAAAGCGGTTCCTGACTAACATTGAAGCCAGTCATCTAAGGGACTCCTCCTACTTGTCAGGAGGGGGAGTTTTTTACCTTAGATGGTCCTTGTCAGAACTGTCATAGCAGTGGGGCAGCGGGGGTGGGGGGGTGTCAAAACCACAATGTATATGTATTATAATGAAGCTATAGTTTTCTGTAAGCAGTAGTTATAGGGAAGAATGCATGTGTGTTTTTCCCACCTGCTTGGACCTTTGTTTCTTCTATTTTTATCATTTGGAAAACACTTGTTCCTTGCTAATATCTAACAAACTGCCTACTTTATCACTTAGGCTCTTCCTTTTTTTTTTTTTCTTCTTTTTTTTTGGTCTCTGTATATTTCCTTGTGCCAGTACTACCTTTTCTTAATTCAGGTCACTGTATAATCAGTCTTAATATCTAGTAATATTCAGCTTTATTATTCTAAATTAGCTTGACTATTCTGTTTAGATACATTTATTTTATTTTTTTATAAATTTAATTCATGGATTTTTTGGCAAACTGAAAATAGTCTTTAATTTTATAAAATTAATTAAATTTTCATCTTTCAGAATAGTACATGTTGAATAAAAACAATGGAAAAAATTTTAAAGGTTTTATTTATTTATTCATGAGAGACACAGAAAGAGAGGCAAAGACAAAAGCAGAGGGAGAAGGAGGCTTCCTGTGGGCAGCTCTATGTGGGACTCAATCGTGGGAATCAGGATCATGACCTGAGCTGAAGGCAGATGCTCAACCACTGAATCACCCAGGCATCCCTAAAAACAATGGAAATTTTAATAGAATTATCAAATATTTAAAATTGTGACTAGTGTTATGCAAGTAATAGACTTAAAAATTAGATAGTAACATGAATCTCAGCAAACATCTGAGTCTTCACAAGCATTTGATTTCTTCCCTTTTTTATGACATTTTAAGTTTAAGAAATTATAAATGCTATATTAAAATCTCTTGGAAATAAACTTATAAATAAAAAGAGTACTCCTGTTTTTCATTACTCACTCTCCACTACTTCACTCACACTTAGAACACTCCATAGCACTTCTGACACTAGATAGGTAGGGACTCCCCCAACCCCAGCAATTCTATGACACCAACTTGATGTCCTACAATTGTTGCTTATGCTTCTAGTTGACTGGCTATAAATCAGAGGTTCCTACAATCCTGTCTTGGATTTGACTAATTTGTTAGAACAGCTCACAAAACTCAGGAAAACATTTTATTTAACTAGGTTGCAAATTTAATTATAAATGGATATAATTCAGGAACAGCAAGATAAAAGGAATGCATTGGACAAGATATGCAGGAAAGGGCATGGTTTCTTCTGGGTGCACCACATTCCCAGAACCTCTGTGCAGGTAAACCTGGAAGCTCTCTGAACCCCACCATTTTAGGATTTTGTAGAGGTTTCATTGCATAGTCATGATGGATTAAATTATTGACCATTGATGATTAATTCAATCTTCCCTCACTCTCCCCTCCTGGAGAGATCAGGGATTAGAGCTAAAAGTTACAACCTTCTAATCATATGGTTGCTTCCCTTGGCAACCAGTTCCCAGCTTTAGAGGCTGTCCAAAAGTCTTATCATTAATGTAAACTCATCCTAGAAGAAAGGGTCTTGCTATGAATGACAAAAGACACTCATTTCAGCTTCTTGCTCTGGAGCAATTTCAGAAACTGGGGACAAAACTAAACATTCTAACAAATGAGGACTCTAAGGTTCTTACATAGGAATTTTTCAGGGTTTTAGGAGCTATGTGCTTGGAACAGTGGACAAAGACCAAATATGTATTTCTTTTTATGAATCAAAAATTCGAAGATAAATAATGTTGGGATTATTGTACTATAAAATACTGGATGGGCAACTTTAAATCATTGTCAGTGTTAAAAATTGCTGAGAAAAAAAACTGCTGAGAGTTTGAATTCAGACTTATCACATAATATTTTCCAGGAAAAGTTAATTCTAACACATATGGAATTTGTCTGCTTCTCATTGTCTTCACCTTTACCTTCCATGTTTAGCTTAACCTGGACCCTGGTAAACACATTAGGTGGTCTAATTTCCTCTTGCCTCCCCTTTGCAGGTAAAGAAGCAGGAATCTGGAAAAGTTCAGTGACTTTTCCAAGGTCATACAGCTGAGGTCAGAATGGGGAAACTAACAACCTTCCAGGCCTGCCTGGCTCCTTAGCTATTGCTCTTTCCACTGCGCCCTGCTGCCTCCAGGTTACATGGCTAAGGCCAACACGGATTGGAGATGCTGTTACTCCAATTAATACCCAATCTGTTCATAAGGAGATTTATTTATAATTTTCTCTTTTTAAAAGGATTTTATTTATTTATTCATGAGAAATACACACAGAGAAAGAGAAGTAGAGACAGCCAGAGAGAGAAGCAGACTCCATGCAGGGAGCCTGATGTGGGACTTGATCCTGGGACTCCAGGATCACACCCTGAAGTTAAGGCAGACGCTCAACTGTTGAGCCACCCAGGCATCCCTATAATTTTCTTTCTTTGTGTTTTCCTTCTGAGGAAAAGCTCATAATCAAGTATATAAAAGATTTGTGATACAAAGTATTTCTATTTATTTTTTTCTACTGTTTAACATAGCTTTAAATATAGTGATTATCTATTTTGTGAAAGTTTAGTAAAACTTAGCTTAGGCCTAGTGACTTTTATCATCTATTTATTGCTAATTTATTTGCATGAAAGTGCTCAAAATGTTCACAAATAATTTTTTAAAACCTATACTTTTTTCTGTGTTTTTATATTTTGTTTTGTCTAATTTCTTTTCTTGGAAAAGTCTATTTTCCACAAAACAGTAAAGACTTTTAAAAATCATGGTCAGATCATGTCAAGCCTTGTTCAAAGATCTCTATAATAATCTTCATGATTCACTTAAGACTTGAATCCAAATACTTACATGGTCTGTGATGGGGTTGAGGATAATACTACCCTAAAATATAACCCCTTGACATATTGAATATCTTAAACTGAAGAAATTTGAGAAAATGGTAGAAGCCAGGAGCTCACTCTTGACTTCACTTCCTTAACTCTTCTTTCCTGACACAAGTCACAAAATTATCATGTGAGAGGAGCTCTCCCTATAACCAGGGGGAGAGAAGATATTTTTATCACCAGAGACAGGGAATATGGGGATGAGAAATCTGTACAAACAAACCTTGCTAACCTAATCCTTATCTTCCCAGACACTTCACCATTTGTTATCCCTAGCCAAGCCCCTTTGCTTTGTCAATTCCTCATAAATGTATTATTTGCCTACAAGGTATAAAAGCATCCTGCTCAGGCACTTCCTTGGGTCTTTATTCTCTTAAGAAGGCTTCCATCTGGGGATCCCTGGGTGGCTCAGCGGTTTGGCGCCTGCCTTTGGCCGGGGCGCGATTCTGGAGTCCCAGGATCGGTTCCTGCGTCGGGCTCCCGGGATGGAGTCTGCTTCTCCCTCCTCCTGTGTCTCTGTCTCTGTCTCTCTCTCTCTCTCTCTCTCTCTCTCTCACTGTGTCTATCATAAATAAAGACATCTTTAAAAATAAAAAAGAAAAGAAGGCTCCCATATACATGTAAACATTCAATGAAATTGGTTTGCTTTTCTCTTGGTAATCTATCTTCCTTAGGTTACTTTTCTGACCCAGCCAGGGACCCTAGGAGAAGTGAGGAAAACTTTTTCCCTTCCTACAACTAGAAAATGCCTCTTTCTGGTATTTTAAAACAGTATCTTCCTGCTTTTTCCTGGGTCACCATGTGCTTCCACATCAGTCTTCTTATTCTTCTGTAAGTATGTGAAGCGTGCTCCCACCTCAAGTCCTCCATATTTGCGGTTTCCTCTTTTTGAAATGTTTTCTCTGAGATATTTATTTGTACCACTTGCTCTTTGATTTATACCTCCTCTCTGATGTCACTGATGCAGAGGACATCCTCACTCAATCTAAAATAGCACTAGTTTCTTCCGGGGTTCCTAATGCTTTCTTGTATACTATCCATTCACTTTTTAAAACTGTTATTGTCTTTCTTGCCAATTTAAATATAAGCATGGGAGGATAGGACAACACTGTCCCCTGACGTTTAGAATAGAGCCTGGCAGAGAAAAGTGTCTAACATAAACATTTGTCAAAAAAACAAAACAAAACAAAACAAAAAAACAAAACATTTGTCAACTACATGATTAGATCATGCATCCTAACTTTTTAGAGGTTTCTAACTCTGAAAATGCAGATGCACATACCTATTGTTTGACTTTCTGTGAAACTTTATTTTCTAAAGACCTGTAAAAATCATGGATGTTCTGAGCTCTAAACTTCATTAAATTACTTCCTCCATTGAAACTAATAATCACCTCTGGGTGAACATTATATGAAAAAAATCAGCATATCTCATTAATTCAGTATAAATGTATTAAGTTCAAACATATAAGTTATTGAAGATTCAAATTCATCTAAGGCATTATCCACTTTCTAGGAGCTATTACTCAAGTGGAGGAGACAGATGTTAAAAAGAAAAGCACAAGCCCCAAATCGCATCACTTCGGTCAAATCACCAACCAGAACTTAATATCTAACTGGATCGTAGTTTCAATGTCCCCCAGAAATGTAAATTTTTACCAATTAGTCAGGAATTTTCTGATAAGCACCCATGAGGTAATCTGTCACATACCCCTTTCCATCCCCAAAGGAAGATGACGTAATCCACATGATAAAACATTCCATTTTGTCCAACTCCTTGGAGCTTCTCTCTAATTGCTACATGGGATGCTGCCCAATTCATGAATCATTTGATAAAGCCAATTAGATCTTCAAATTACTCAGTTGAATTTTGTTTTTTAATACAGACAGATCAACTAGTAAATGTATAAAATAATGAAATAGGAGGATAACACATGGTTTTGGATGAATACATCCAAACACAGTAGGAGAGGCTCCTCATCTAGAATTGTAGGTCAGAATGGATTCTCAAAGAAAATGATGACTACATTGATTATTAAAAGAACTCAAGATTATTTTTCACTGAAATATTATTTTCTAATTTCTCAATTTCTAGCCAATTAAGGTACATTTAGGTTTGACATTCTATTTTCTAAGCTATTGCTAAAAATATTATAGATTATATCAGGTGAAGAATGGCAGAACTGGTAAACTCCTCCAAATCAATACTGAATTATGAATTGTTAATCATTGTGTTTATGTTCCTGACCAGCAGAATACCTACAAAACAATAACATAATCTAAACCATTCAGTGCTGTCAATGAAAAAAAAAAAGTCATTTGAAAGAGAAAGAATTGCCTTCCTGGAGACAAGATGAATCATATTTGCTTTTTCTTGCTATCGACAAAGCCTATCATGTTGTCACAGAAGGAAATTTGTTTGACAAGCATGTGTCTTACTTGTGATTTCTTTAAAAAGCAAGAACATTTTCTAAGATGCATTCAATGAGTTTTAATAAGAATTCTTGTTATCTTCAAAACCTGAGAAATTTAAATGTACATGAAATATCAAAAATGCGATCATAAACCATGTGTTTTCAACTTCAGTCACTACTTTGACCTGAATAAAACTGACAGGATAATAATATAAATGAAAGAAAACAAATTCAGAATAAAGATTCAAGGACATATTTCAATGTAGAGAACTGTAAGCTTCAGGTTTGGCATAAATAGTATCATTCTCATTGAAGAAATGAGAAAAATCAGCGTTGAATGTTCTATAAATTCTTCACATGAGTAAAGGAGTATTGAAATAGAAAAGGATCTCTTCCTTATGGAGAGAAAACAGAAGCTTTTGTGTGTGTGTGTGTGTGTGTGTGTGTGTGTGTGTGTGTGTGTAAAACTTTATTATTTCTCCATTCAGAATAATAATAAAACAAGCCTGAATAAAAGTGAGGATATTGAAATTTTTCTAATTAATGAAATACAACAAGATAATTGAGACAGGGAGCAAGAATTCCTGTCCCATTCAAGAGGTCTTCATGATGTGGGAAATGAAGGCAGAAGAAAAATTAAATTTCCTTACTTCTTACAGTCTGTTGACAATTCCTTGAGACAGGCAGAGTGACATTCCTCTATTCCTCTAGGAACTCAGCTGCCCCAATGTTAATACTATGCTAAGGGCAAGAGGCAATCTTAGTCCTAGCCCCATTCCCAGATCATTGAGTCTACATATAAGAATTCCTTTGGCAACTTCCTTTATCTCTACCTCCCAAAATATGTATTGGCAATCATCCCCCAAGCATATAACATACAAGTGAAGGGTCTCATGACTAAGGTTTTATTAAACAGTAATAAATGACCTTTTCCTAACAATAACCAGCTGCCTCAGGATCCTGGAAACCTTGCTTCCAAAATTCCTTAGAGACTTATGCTATCCCTAACTCCCTCCCAGCTTGAAAGTATATACTCAGTCATCTGTAAAGTCTCAACCCCAATGCAGCTCTTTCTGCTCATGGGTCCTGTCCCTGTGCTTTAATAAAACCACCTTTTTGCACCAGAGGTGTCTCAAGAATTCTTACTTGGCCCATCAGCTCTGAACCCCAACATTTTCATACATCAATTCTAACCTGACAAAGAATCAACTTGAATGAGACAGATTAAAAGGAGAAAATAAAACTTAATAGTATATGCATGTAGAATCCACACAGACATGGAAATTCCAAAGACAGTCAGGCAAAAGGAAATGTGTATATCATTCTGAACTAAGTAGGAGTAGGGGTCTGGGATATCGGAGGAAAAAGTGTACTTTACAGGATGATAAGAAGAGCAGATGTTTGAAAATTAGATATTTGTCCTACCATAAAGATGGGCCATTCATATAAAACTTACCACTGCTAATAAACCATATTCTGGGAAAGACCCCCAATTTAGTTTACTCTATGTAAAAAAGAGGGACAGAAATTTCTCTTGAGCTCTTAGGGTCTGGACTGTCTTCATCTTGGAATAATCTTCATGTTAAGATTTTGAGGTGACCTGCCCTTGGCCCCTACAAGACATACTTCAGATTTTTTTGTGGCCAAAAATTATATGCTCTCATAGACTAAATTAACATTTAGAAGTTCCTAAGCAGCTAGTTTTTAGTTTATGTTGTGTAGACAGTAAAAAAGACACTTATTTATTTTCTTTTAATCCAATAAAAATGTCCTGAGATGGAAAGGTATGGTCCTAAATAACTCATAAAATCTGTTTTGACTGGAAAGAGTTTAAATTTAAATTTAATAGAAAACTCATTTTAAGAGTTACAGTGTAAATCTAGACAGATTCTTAACTCACAGTGTGGTATTCCTTAACTTGATCTTGTAGAGGATTATTTCCTCCTTACCTTTCTGAATCCTTGGCTGAGACCCCCTATAATAAAAGATTGTTTTTAGGGTTAGGGTTAGGGTTAGGGTTAGGGTTAGGGTTAGGGTTAGGAAAAACAAACAAATTAATTATACAAGTATTCTTTATGTATACGTGAAAGATACTCCAAAAACTTTGGATAAATTCTCTGAGAAGACCCAAGCCACATACTAGCTTAAACTCAAAATCTACAAAAAGATGTGTGTATTGGAGGTGAGGCTGGGGGTGGAGGGGGAGGTCATAATCAACAGGAAGGTGAGAGGAGGAAATGTTTGGTAAACAAAAAATTACCCTACCTTCTAGATAGATCTTTCAAGTAAAAATGTTATCTATTAAATAACTAAGGACTCTTTTAAAATGAAATTCCCTTTATAAATGTAAATTTGTCTTAGGAAAGGGTAACTGCTACTTTTTTTTTTTTTTTTTTTTTTTTTTTTTTTTTTTTTTTTTTTTTAAAGTAGGTTCAACACCCAGTGAGGTACAAACTCAGGATCCTGGGATCAAAAATCACATGCTCCACTGATGGAGCCAGTCAGGCTCCCATTTCCCTAAAGAGATTGTCTTGAATTTGCAGTTTCTCGAAATAATCCTATCACAAAGAGGCATATTTTGAGGTGGCATATTTTGTTACACAACAACTGTTACTTTGATTTGATTCACTTTCTTTCTTCTTTTGAAGATGTCTCCATTTTCAGCCATCTTTCCATTCAAATGGCAAACATCTTTTCTACATCAGCTTCATCCCCTAGCTCTACACAAAAAAAGTGAATCAGCAAAACGAATCAAATAAAAATCAAACACGAACAATGAATATATTTACTTAACTCCAAATCTCTCCCTTTCCCATTCACTTCTCAATGGCTACAATGTTACAAAGGGTTGATTTTACCAAATATCTTAGTTGCATTTTTAAAATTCTACATCCCCTGTTTCATCAAGGACAAACTCTTCTGGTGCTAATTCTCACCTGGATAGCAGTTTCTCTTCTAAAGTCTGTTTGGACATCTTTCTTCCTAGCCCCTAAGTCACTGACTTGCTGTGACCATGATACCCCATCTTTCTTGAAGATCTCATCTTCCCTCACTATTCCATGGACTACTTACATCTCATTGGTATCAAAATGTTTTGTCTAATTCATGTTGCTCCTTGATGGTAAGTTAATATAATCATCTGAGGAATATTCTAAATTTCATTTAGTAGTGTTGTCACATACTCAACTACCCAGAAACTTGAATGATAGTCTTACATTCTCTCTTACAGTTAAACTTGTTAAAAAACAAGACAAAAGCCCCAAATAGAGTTGCTTATGCTAAGACTTGATTTAATTACAGTTTAGGCTCTCCCAAAAATAGAACCTTAAGCCAGTCAATCAGGAGTTGTCTGATCAGTGCTAGTTAAGTAATCTGCCTGATAGACCTCGGCTATCTCTTAAAAAAAAAGTAACCCTGCAATAACCAACCTGAATTTTGGCAATATGACTTCCTTGTTCCAACTCCCTTCTGCCTGTGTTTCATTTTGTACAACTCCATGTAGCTCCTTTCTATCTGCTAGATTGGATGCTACCAATCTGATTTTTGCTCAAGTAAACTCTAACATTTTTAATATACCTCAGTTTATCTTTTAACACTCTTCAATGCATCCACTAGTTTCCTATTCCTTGTATATTTTAAAACTGAAAATTCTCCTCATTGCTTCTAATTTACCATAACATAGTCATGGTCTCTGTTCTGAACTTCCAAAACATTCCTTTGATAACCAGGGACAAGTTGCACTGCTAAAGACAATAGTTTACTGACCAGTACACTATTTCAAAATTTACAAAGTTTAGTCTTTAAAAATCAGACATATTTACAATCCAGACTTCTATTTTATCTTAAATAATTTGATATTCTGGTAATCATTGTCTGATTTATTTGTTAGTTGTACAATTAAGCTGCTGTAAAAAAGAGATAGGATCTGGAAAATAAAGTAACTTAAATATGTTAATGTTTTCTTAAGTAATTGTATATTTTAAAAGTGACAAAATATGGTAAAAAAAATACAAGAGAAGGATAGACATTTTTTCAAGTTTATATTGGAAATGTGAGATTAAAATTCTCATGATAGGGACTCCTGGATGGCTCAGTGGTTATTAAGCATCTGCCTTCAGCTCAGGGCGTGACCCTGGGGTCCTGGGATCAAGTCCCACATTGGGTTCCCTGCATGAAGCCTGCTCTTCCCTCTGCCTATGTCTCTGCCTTTCTTTTTTTTTTAATAAATTAATTTTTATTGGTGTTCAATTTACCAACATACAGAATAACACCCAGTGCTCATCCCGTCAAGTGTCCCCCTCAGTGCCCGTCACCCATTCACCCCCACCCCCGCCCTCCTCCCCTTCCACCACCCCTAGTTCATTTCCCAGAGTTAGAAGTCTTTATGTTCTGTCTCCCTTTCTGATATTTCCCACACATTTCTTCTCCCTTCCCTTATATTCCCCTTCACTATTATTCATATTCCCCAAATGAATGAGAACATACACTGTTTGTCCTTCTCCGATTGACTTACTTCACTCAGCATAATACCCTCCAGTTCCATCCACGTTGAAGCAAATGGTGGGTATTTGTCGTTTCTAATGGCTGAGTAATATTCCATTGTATACATAAACCACATCTTCTTTATCCATTCATCTTTCGATGGGCACCGAGGCTCCTTCCACAGTTTGGCTATTGTGGACATGGCTGCTAGAAACATCGGGGTGCAGGTGTCCCGGCGTTTCATTGCATCTGAATCTTTGGGGTAAATCCCTAACAGTGCAATTGCTGGGTCGTAGGGCAGGTCTATTTTTAATTCTTTGAGGAACCTCCACACAGTTTTCCAGAGTGGCTGCACCAGTTCACATTCCCACCAACAGTGTAAGAGGGTTCCCTTTTCTCCGCATCCTCTCCAACATTTGTTGTTTCCTGCCTTGTTAATTTTCCCCATTCTCACTGGTGTGAGGTGGTATCTCATTGTGGTTTTGATTTGTATTTCCCTGATGGCAAGTGATGCAGAGCATTTTCTCATGTGCATGTTGGCCATGTCTATGTCTTCCTCTGTGAGATTTCTCTTCATGTCTTTTGCCCATTTCATGATTGGATTGTTTGTTTCTTTGGTGTTGAGTTTAATAAGTTCTTTATAGATTTTGGAAACTAGCCCTTTATCTGATATGTTATTTGCAAATATCTTCTCCCATTCTGTAGGTTGTCTTTGAGTTTTGTTGACTGTATCCTTTGCTGTGCAAAAGCTTCTTATCTTGATGAAGTCCCAATAGTTCATTTTTGCTTTTGTTTCTTTTGCTTTCGTGGATGTATCTTGCAAGAAGTTACTGTGGCCGAGTTCAAAAAGGGTGTTGCCTGTGTTCTCCTCTAGGATTTTGATGGAATCTTGTCTCACATTTAGATCTTTCATCCATTTTGAGTTTATCTTTGTGTATGGTGCAAGAGAGTGGTCTAGTTTCATTCTTCTGCATGTGGATGTCCAATTTTCCCAGCACCATTTATTGAAGAGACTGTCTTTCTTCCAGTGGATCGTCTTTCCTCCTTTATCGAATATTAGTTGACCATAAAGTTCAGGGTCCACTTCTGGGTTCTCTATTCTGTTCCATTGATCTATGTGTCTGTTTTTGTGCCAGTACCACACTGTCTTGATGACCACAGCTTTGTAGTACAACCTGAAATCTGGCATTGTGATGCCCCCAGATATGGTTTTCTTTTTTAAAATTCCCCTGGCTATTCGGGGTCTTTTCTGATTCCACACAAATCTTAAAATAATTTGTTCTAACTCTCTGAAGAAAGTCCATGGTATTTTGATAGGGATTGCATTAAACGTGTAAATTGCCCTGGGTAACATTGACATTTTCACAATATTAATTCTGCCAATCCATGAGCATGGAATATTTTTCCATCTCTTTGTGTCTTCCTCAATTTCTTTCAGAAGTGTTCTATAGTTTTTAGGGTATAGATCCTTTACCTCTTTGGTTAGGTTTATTCCTAGGTATCTTATGCTTTTGGGTGCAATTGTAAATGGGATTGACTCCTTAATTTCTCTTTCTTCAGTCTCATTGTTAGTGTATAGGAATGCCATTGATTTCTGGGCATTGATTTTGTATCCTGCCACGTACCAAATTGCTGTATGAGTTCTAGCAATCTTGGGGTGGAGGCTTTTGGGTTTTCTATGTAGAGTATCATGTCATCGGCGAAGAGGGAGAGTTTGACTTCTTCTTTGCCAATTTGAATGCCTTTAATGTCTTTTTGTTGTCTGATTGCTGAGGCTAGGACTTCCAGTACTATGTTGAATAGCAGTGGTGAGAGTGGACATCCCTGTCTTGTTCCTGATCTTAGGGGAAAGGCTCCCAGTGCTTCCCCATTGAGAATGATATTTGCTGTGGGCTTTTCGTAGATGGCTTTTAAGATGTCGAGGAAAGTTCCCTCTATCCCTACACTCTGAAGAGTTTTGATCAGGAATGGATGCTGTATTTTGTCAAATGCTTTCTCTGCATCTAATGAGAGGATCATATGGTTCTTGGTTTTTCTCTTGCTGATATGATGAATCACATTGATTGTTTTACGAGTGTTGAACCAGCCTTGTGTCCCGGGGATAAATCCTACTTGGTCATGGTGAATAATTTTCTTAATGTGTTGTTGGATCCTATTGGCTAGTATCTTGTTGAGAATTTTTGCATCCATGTTCATCAGGGATATTGGTCTGTAATTCTCCTTTTTGGTGGGGTCTTTGTCTGGTTTTGGAATTAAGGTGATGCTGGCCTCATAGAATGAATTTGGAAGTACTCCATCTCTTTCTATCTTTCCAAACAGCTTTAGTAGAATAGGTATGATTTCTTCTTTAAACGTTTGATAGAATTCCCCTGGGAAGCCATCTGGCCCTGGACTCTTGTGTCTTGGGAGGTTTTGATGACTGCTTCAATTTCCTCCCTGGTTATTGGCCTGTTCAGGTTTTCTATTTCTTCCTGCTCCAGTTTTGGTAGTTTGTGGCTTTCCAGGAATGCGTCCATTTCTTCTAGATTGCCTAATTTATTGGCGTAGAGCTGTTCATAATATGTTTTTAAAATCGTTTGTATTTCCTTGGTGTTGGTAGTGATCTCTCCTTTCTCATTCATGATTTTATTAATTTGAGTCTTCTCTCTCTTCTTTTTAATAAGGTTGGCTAATGGTTTATCTATCTTATTAATTCTTTCAAAGAACCAACTCCTGGTTCTATTGATCTGTTCCACAGTTCTTCTGGTCTCAATTTCGTTGAGTTCTGCTCGAATTTTAATTAACTCTCTTCTTCTGCTGGGTGTCGGGTCGATTTGCTGCTTCTTCTCTAGCTCCTTTATGTGTAAGGTTAGCTTTTGTATTTGAGTTCTTTCCAGTTTTTGAATGGATGCTTGTATTGCGATGTATTTCCCCCTCAGGACTGCTTTTGCTGCATCCCAAAGATTTTGAACAGTTGTATCTTCATTCTCATTAGTTTCCATGAATCTTTTTAATTCTTCCTTAATTTCCTGGTTGACCCTTTTATCTTTTAGCAGGATGGTCCTTAACCTCCACGTGTTTGATGTCCTTCCAAACTTCTTCTTGTGATTGAGTTCTAATTTCAAGGCGTTATGGTCTGAGAATATGCAGGGGACGATCCCAATCTTTTGGTATCGGTTCAGACCCGATTTGTGACCCAGTATGTGGTCTATTCTGGAGAAAGTTCCATGTGCACTTGAGAAGAATGTGTATTCAGTTGAGTTTGGATGTAAAGTTCTGTAGATATCTGTGAAATCTATCTGGTCCAGTGTATCATTTAAAGCTCTCGTTTCTTTGGAGATGTTGTGCTTAGAAGACCTATCGAGGGTAGAAAGAGCTAGATTGAAGTCACCAAGTATAAGTGTATTATTATCTAAGTATTTCTTCACTTTGGTTAATAATTCGTTTAAGTATTCGGCAGCTCCCACATTCGGGGCATATATATTGAGGATTGTTAAGTCCTCTTGTTGGATAGATCCTTTAAGTATGATATAGTGTCCCTCTTCATCTCTCACTACAGTCTTCGGGGTAAATTTTAGTTTATCTGATATAAGGATGGCTACCCCTGCTTTCTTTTGAGAACCATTTGAATGGTAAATGGTTCTCCAACCTTTTATTTTCAGGTTGTAGGTGTCCTTCTGTCTAAAATGAGTCTCTTGTAGACAGCAAATAGATGGGTCCTGCTTTTTTATCCAGTCTGAAACCCTGCGCCTTTTGATGGGGTCATTAAGCCCGTTCACGTTCAGAGTTACTATTGACAGATATGAGTTTAGTGTCATCATGATATCTATTTAGTCCTTGTTTTTGTGGATTGTTCCACTGAACTTCTTCTTAAAGGGGAATTTTAAGAGTCCCCTTAAAATTTCTTGCAGAGCTGGTTTGGAGGTCACATATTCTTTCAGTTCCTGCCTGTCTTGGAAGCTCTTTATCTCTCCTTCCATTTTGAATGAGAGCCTTGCTGGATAAAGTATTCTTGGTTGCATGTTCTTCTCATTTAGGACCCTGAATATATCCTGCCAGCCCTTTCTGGCCTGCCAGGTCTCTGTGGAGAGGTCTGCTGTTACCCTAATATTCCTCCCCATGAAAGTCAGGGACTTCTTGTCTCTTGCTGCTTTAAGGATCTTCTCTTTATCTTTGGAATTTGCAAGCTTCACTATTAGATGTCGAGGTGTTGAACGGTTTTTATTGATTTTAGGGGGGGATCTCTCTATTTCCTGGATCTGAATGCCTGTTTCCCTTCCCAGATTGGGAAAGTTTTCAGCTAGGATTTGTTCAAATACATATTCTGGCCCTCTGTCCCTTTCGGCGCCCTCGGGAACCCCAATTAAACGTAGGTTTTTCTTCCTTAGGCTGTCATTTATTTCCCTTAATCTGTCTTCATGGTCCTTTAATTGTTTGTCTCTTTTTTCCTCAGTTTCCCTCTTTGCCATTAACTTGTCTTCTATGTCACTCACTCGTTCTTCCACCTCGTTAACCCTCGTCGTTAGGACTTCTAGTTTGGATTGCATCTCATTCAATTGATTTTTAATTTCTGCCTGATTGGATCTAAATTCTGCAGTCATGAAGTCTCGTGAGTCCTTAATGCTTTTTTCTAGAGCCACCAGTAGCTGTATAATAGTGCTTCTGAATTGGCTTTCTGACATTGAAGTGTAATCCAGATTTTGTAACTCTGTGGGAGAGAGGGCTGTTTCTGATTCTTTCTTTTGAGGTGATGTTTTCCTTCTAGTCATTTTGCTCAGTGCAGCGTGGCCAAAAACAAGTTGTATTGGGAAAAGGAGAAAAGAGAGAGAAGGAAAGAAAAGAGAAAAAGAAAAAAGAAAAAGAAGAAAAAAAAGGAAAAAAGAGAAGAGAAAAAGAGAAAGAAAAAGAAAGAAAGGTGAAAAAAAAGGGGGGTGGGGGAAGCAATCAGAAATCAAAAGAAAGAAAAAGAAAAAAAAAAAACACGGGGGAGTACCTTCTGAATCTGTAGACTTTAAGTCCCTTGACTTCCCCTGGAACTGGTCCATCCAGCTGGTCTTCTGGGGGAGGGGCCTGCTGTGCTGATTTTCAGGTGTTAGCACTTGGGGGAGCTGCTCTGCCCCTGCCTGGTGCAGGGCTCAGCGGGGGTTGTTTACCCCGTGAGGCCCCAGGAGGAACAGCCGCAGTTGCTATGGCAACTCTGGAAGCCTGGATTCAGCCTCCGCAGGAACTACGGGGCTCTCCGTCCGCAGGGCCTGGAGGCTCCGGGGCGGGGCCGCTGATCTGCTCAGCTCGGGGCAGGAGCGTCCTCGCTGTCCTGGGCCCTCCCGGCCTCTGCCTGTCCCGGGGGAGGCCGGATCCTGGGCTGTGTCCCGGCGCCCTGTGCTCCGGGGCCTGCGCTGTGGGATTCGCGCTCCCGCCCCGCAGCCCCTCCGCGGAGCCGCCGCCCGAGCCCCTCCGAGCTGCTCCGAGCTCCGCCGTGCGCGCTGCAGCCCTTAGGGAGCTCGGCGCACTCTCCCGGGGCGCAGGTGTCTGTTAGTGTCCCCGGGAGCCCGAGGGCATCCCCGCCCTCCTGGGTCCTGCTCCACCTCCCTGCGGGCCCCTTTCCGCCCGGGAAGGTTGGTGCAGCTCCTGCTCCTCCGGAGGGACGGGGCTCTCCTGTCCTGGGGACACTCGCCCCGGCCTCAGCCCGGCTCCTCGCGGGCCCCTCCCCCTCGGAGGCCTTTTGTTCCTTTATTTCTTTTTCCCCGTCTTCCTACCTTGATAGAAGCGTGAACTCCTCTCACTGTAGCGTTCCAGCTGGTCTCTCTTTAAATCTCAGGCCGAATTCGTAGATTTTCAGGATGATTTGAAGGTTATCTAGGTAATTTGGTGGGGACAGGTGACTTGGGGACCCTATTCTTCCGCCTTCTTGCCCCCACTGTCTCTGCCTTTTTCTCTGTGTCTCTCATGAATAAATAAATAAAATCTTTAAAAAAAATTCTCAGGTTAAAAACATTTTTATTCAAATCATATAATATTAAAAAATTCAAATCCTCCTCCAAATATGCACAGTGGCATAATAGTTGCTGGATTAATTAATTATACTAGTTTAGTTAATTAATTATAAATTAAATATAATTAATTAATCTTCCCTAATCTTAAGTGTACTAGTGTTTATTTTCTTTGTTACCTATTAGAAGGACATGGTAGCTTTAAGGTTTTCAAAGATAAAAATTCATGTAAGAAATATTCTTGAACTTTAGGTAAAAATAAGTTTTCTTTTTTTTAATGTTTTCTTATTGTTTTTAACACATCTGTAGGCAATTATCTTCAGTTCAGATGTATAAATATATTATCTGAAGATAATTTTATTTCTTATTTTTTATGTTTATATTTTCTTTTTTATTAGCTTATTCCTTCATATATACTAAATTATTGTGGACTTTCATAATTTGTTCAGGACTTTAAAGTGTATACTTTTACCTTTGTGTATTAACCAATCATGTTAAGGGCACACCGCATATGTATATTGATCTTGAATTTCATTCAATGTTTATTGGCAACTCTTAAGATTACATAATATTTCTTTTCTAAATTTACTTTTTTGCTTTATAGAAATGAGCACATGGGGGATTCCTGGGTGGCTCAGTGGTTTAGTGCTTGCCTTCAGCCCAGGGTGTGATCCTGGAGTCCCAGGATCGAGCCCCAAGTCAGGCTCCTTGCATGGAACCTACTTTTCCCTCTGCTTGTGTCTCTGCCTCTCTCTCTCTCTCTCTCTCTCTCTCTCTTTCTCTCTCTCTGTGTGTGTGTGTGTGTGTCTCCCATGAATAAATGAATAAAGTCTTTAAAAAAAAGAATTTTATTATAGTATTTATTAGTGAAATTGTCTAATTTATTTACTGATGAAAGTATCATTTGTCCACATATTCATAGGTTAATTCAAAATAACTAAAAACAAGAAGCAATTCCTTATCATATGCAAAGCTCTTTGGCTCCTGGTGTCTGTGTAAGGGGGTAAGATAAACAATGCACAGAACCTACCATAAAATGACTCATAATCTCCTGAGAGATTTATTCTTTCCTAAGGCAGGGAAAGTCATTAAATATATTAAGATAGAGTGAAATAAGCACTATTACTCTGCCTACTTTATAAAAGTCCAAAAGTGATAACTCTTTTGGCTCAAAATAATCTTTTGATAATGGTTATTTTACTCGTGAAAATATGATATTCATTATAAATGAGATATAAAAACTAATACTGAAGGTAAATAGCCATATATGATAGATGACTATTTCATATTAAAAAAATATTACTGCCTTTCAGGGAATTTCAATAAAGCACATGAGATCTCCAGTTGATACTGAGATGTAGGATCACTAAGAACCACATTGGTGCAATACTGGATAGCACACTTTTCAGTAACATACTATACTACTGGTTTGAATGAGAGCAAACTTCCTGTCAAGCTTTGGTTATAACAATATTCTTCTGAAAATTTATTTATTTTATTTTTTTAAGGATTTTATTTATTTATTCATAGAGACACACACAGAGAGAGAGGCAGAGATACAGGCAGGGGGAGAAGCAGGCTCCACGCAGGGAGCCTGATATGGGATTCAGTCCCAGGACCCTGGGATCGGGCCCTGAACCAAAAGTAGATGCCCAACCGCTGAGCTACCTAGGCATCCCCTCTTCTGAAAATGTAAATACACTTCTAAAATTTAAAGTGTAAAAAGTGTTTTATTATGGAAGGATAAAATAAGATAAATGAATGTATAGATTCTTACAATTTACAATCACAAAAGAATACTTGTATTTATTTAAAAATTATATATTCTAACATTTCTTAGTGTACTGTGGTTACTTATAAAAGCTAAGTTGTAAACACAGAAGGGACTGGGAAAAATGCTTATTGAAATGATTTAATTAACAAGATATAACAGGGTTTGGAAAAATTCTATATTATGAGATTATTTTATTTTTAAGTAGTCTCCATACCTGATGTGAGGCTTGAATTTACAACCCCAAGATCAAGAGTCACACACTCTATTGACTGAGCCAGCCTGGTGCCCCCATATTAGGAGACTTTAAAAAATAGAAAACAAAATATGAATCTTATACAATGATGTTTTTGTAGTATATTTTCTAAAAAAATAAAACGACAAAACAAAACAAAAAAAAAAAGATAACCCATAAAGTAAGACTAGGAAGCAGTATGATTTATTTTCATCACTGCAAAGAATTTGGAGAATAATACTGTCAAATTAAACTATCATATTAAGTACTAGACTGAAATGTCAGTTTCAGAACTGCTAATTTTCGTATAGCTCAAGCAGCACATAAACTATAGAAATATAAAATTATTTTAAGAATGTGTACCTGTCATTTTTAAAATATGCATTTATTGACTAGCAATTTGCATCTTGTTGATTGCTCTTCCCCTGCAATTAGGATTCTAGAATCATAATCCTTTCACTTTGTGTGTGATAAACTAAGATAGGGAATAGTAACAATACTTGAGAGAGAAAATTTTCTTATACTTTTATTAATTTGTATTATAATGTACTTATATTTGTTTAGGCTGCAATTATCAAGTTCTGAAATGAGTAACAAGTTTGAAGTTTATATTATATTAACCTCATGGTAGAGAATTACATAGAAATTAGGCATAGGTATGCACATAGTCTTTTCTTTGGAATAATAGTTTTTTTTAATAATACATTGGCTATGTAGTAGTATGGGTATTTTTGTTGGGTTTTCCCACTACCACAATCAAAATAGAGACTTAGCAAAGATTTATTTGAATGTAAGTTTATTTTGGAAGTAATATCCAAGAAAAGGAAAGAAGAACCAAGGAACAAATAGGTTTTTTTTATTTATTTATTTATTTAATCTGAATAAGTTTACACTGACTCATCTCAAAGCAGCCACACAATAGAAGCTCACAATAGAAGCATGTCAGAGGAGAGTTAAAGTATGATTCAGTGGGATTCAGCTGTATTACCTGCAAAATATATTTATGATTATATTACTTTTTTGAAATTTCTTTAAAAGACAGTAAAAAAAAGCTTAAATTAAAATGTGAGATAAGGCATCAAATCACTTTACTCTAAAGGATAAATGAATATTATCAAAGCCTTTTCTACGGACAAATTTTTAAGCAAGAGGAAACAGATACAAGAAAAAAAAGAAACAGAGATGATTATGGTGAGGAGAATAAAGAAAAATAAAAGTTCTACTTAAAGATACTGGTGTGTGTGTGGATGTGGGGGTAAGATAACCTTCCTTATATATGTGGATGGTTCCACATATCACAACTATTTTTATTCTGCTGTTAAACATTTTTATCATCAAAGGAGAATCGGGTTTGCTTATTATGTATTGTGTCACATTTTCCAATCTCATCTCTGATTTTAGCAATTAATTCAGTTTCTACTTGTCTATCCCAAGCCCTTGAACCCCATTCGTCACTTTGTGCTTCGATGTTGCTCGGTGCCGTAGATGTCTTTAGGACTTCTCTCTGGGCAAACATGCACAAATCTGAAAGGTAGGAGATCTCTTTCACAGAAGGCCAATTCCAAACCAATGGAAAATAAAAACTGACTCATAAATACCCTTTCCTATTAATCCTTGACTCTCAGAGAGATAGTTTGAAAAGCATCCCATGTACTCATTTAAAATCTCATGTGGATTGAGCCCAGTTTCCCTTAGAGGTGACTGGATAATGCACTGTTATTATCAAATTCCTATCTTTGCTTATGTTCCCTGGGATTACTTCCAAAAGAATCCACATGCATCTAAATTCTTGTCACAGGCTCTGCTTTAATGGTGGTAGCTGGGCAAGACAAGCTGATACTTTAGCAATACCATTCACTAAAATTTAGTACAATTTTAGTATAGAAATACTATTTATTCCACACTTCTTAATAAATTCTTTTTTTTTTAATTTTTTATTTATGATAGTCACACAGGGAGAGAGAGAGAGGCAGAGACACAGGCAGAGGGAGAAGCAGGCTCTATGCACCAGGAGCCCGACGTGGGATTCGATCCCGGGTCTCCAGGATCGCGCCCTGGGCCAAAGGCAGGCGCCAAACCGCTGCGCCACCCAGGGATCCCTATTCCACACTTCTTAATTCAAGTGTTTCCTCAAATGATTCTGCAATGTTTAGCAATCTTCCTAGCTATTTGTGTTTTATGTCTTTATTGTAAATTGGAAAATCTTCTAGACATTGTTTGTGTAATTTTTATATAGGAACATTTTGATTATTTCATTTTGGTGTTTATTTAATTTGGTTCCTTATGTAGATAGCAATTTAAATTTAAAGTTAATTAAGTAATTTTAATAATTTATTTTATTTTAATAATAAATGCATTAATTTTAATTTTAATTTACTATTATTTTATTACAGAATTCTCGATACTCAGGGATGCCTGGGTGGCTCAGTGGTTGAGCATCTGCCTTTGGCTCCAGGCGTAGCCCCAGAGTTCCGAAATCCAGTCCCACATCCAGCTCCCCTGAAGGAGCCTGCTTCTCCCTCTGCCTCTGCCTCTTCCTCTTTTTCTGTGTGTCTCATGAATAAATAAATTAAACCTTTATTAAAAAAATTCTTGGTACTCTAAGTTAAATATAATATCAGAACCAAAAATATTACTGATCACCTATTAAAAGTTATTATGGTGCTTGGCAATGGGATAACATGTATGGAACAAAATCTTGCCTTTATTAACCATTGTTTCTTATTTAATGTTTAATGTTCCTTGATAATAGATTAATAATCGGTTAAGAAACACTTTTTTTTCAGTTAAGAAACATTAAACATGAATAAGTCAGATGAGAAGAAAGGTAATTTGAGTCAATCACTTTCAGCTAGACTCATGTTGAAAAATATTTGGTTTCAGGATGCCTGGGTGGCTTAGTGGTTGAGTGTCTGCCTTGGGCTCAGGGTATGATCCTGGGTCTGGGAATCCAGTCCCGCATCCGGCTCCCTGCGAGGAGCCTGCTTTTCCCTCTGCCTATGTCTCTGTCTCTCTCTGTGTGTCTCTCATGAATAAATAAATAAAATCTTAAAAAAAAATAATTGGTTTCTCTGATTTTTTTCCCTAATGGTTATAAATCCTGATGACAAAGCTAACAGCTACTGGATAGTTTATCAACACTGTTTCATTGAGAATTATTTATTGACTATATCTAAATTAGCATCTCTGGTAACTCTGTATCCTGTTACCCTGGTAATTCTTGTCCATATCTCTTATCAATAGCTGTTATCATATAATACATGTATAGGTTTATTTTCTATTTCCCACACTGGAATATAAGCATAATGAAGACAGGGCCTTTGTGCTGTTAGTGCATGGAAAACAGTAGATACTGAATCAATATTTGATATTTAAAAGAATGAATATTGCACAGAAACTTTGAAAACAGTGTCCATATTCCAAATTTTGAGTGAAAGCCTTGATATTTCTGACTAGTTTAACTAATTTCTCAAGCCCACTTTGTCTGTAAAAGTTGAGACAAAATTTGATAACAGGTTTAATATGATCTACTGTTAAATCTATAGATTTTTTTTTTTTTTTTACTGCTCCATCCTGACTTCAAGATTTAGCAATGTACCAACAAAAGGTCTTATCCTATAGAGGTTTTTTAATGTGCTTGAATGAGAGTGGGGTGTCTGAAGGATATTACATTTGCTATCCAGATCTCTGGCCAAACTTAGACCTATCTCATAATTAATTGGAGATTCTCAAAGTACAACAGAAACTTTATAAAACTCAATGTGTTTTATGTTAAGGTTACCTACTGTGATCTTTTCTAAAATGTGAAACTGAATGAATATTTCATTAGACATTTTAAAAAGAAGCTCCAAGTAGCAGGGGTATGGCATATGCTATGTCAAAGAAATAGTAATATAGATGACATTGAGACGCTGACATTGTAAAATATTCATGACGATATAAGTATCTATTAAGAAGTTGGTATCATAAAAACTTCCTGCACTGGAAATACATTCTCTTTTCTCGCTTAAGAAGACAATACAATGAGATGGCCACTATATACTTACTTTTGCACATTCTCTAATAATTTAGATGCTCTCAGAATATATAAGGGGAAAAAAAGACTAGATATTTGTAAATATATATATATATATATATATATATATATATATATATATATCCCAAGGTGGGATTCTAAATAAATTGTATCTTTCTAAGAATAATCTTAATAAAAATCAACTGAAGGTGAACCTTCCCCTTGACAGCCTCTTAGATATTTATTCTCTTTCTGTCTCTGTCTCTCTGTTTCTCTTTCTCTCACACACACATATTCACACACCAAAAAACCCTTTTATTCTATGCCCTTAAACTGAATGATTATAAAATCTTTACAGTATGTTATCTCTTACAAAGAACTTTCTCATCACTATTTTATCCAAAGCTCACCAGGCAACTGCACAATAGGATGTCTCTAGAAGAGAAAATGGAAAGTTAAAAATGTCTGGTTATCTTCTCATAGATTTCATGTCCAGGACATGTCAGACACTGCACTCAAGGCAGTCTTTCTGATTCTAATAGTGAACCTAAATTTTATAAGCTCTAGCTTTGGTTTCTCTCCCTCTTCTTCTTCCTTCTCCTAATTCTATTATCTCAATTTTAGAAATGGAAAAATTGAGGGTAAAAGAGTTTTTAATTTGAAAAAGATGATAGAGCTTAAGTGATTTACTAGCATTTGTGTCCAGGTTTTCCACTCTCTCTCTCTCTCTCTCTCTCTCTCTCTCTTTTTAAGATTTTATTTATTTATTCATGAGAGACACGGGGGATGGGGGGCAGAGGGAGAAGCAGGCTCCCTGCAAGGAGCTCACTGTAGGATTCCATCCTGGATCCCAGGATCATGTCCTGAGTTGAAGGCAGATGCTCAACTGCTGAGCCATCCAGACATCTCTCCACCCTCTTTGTCTTGAACTAATATTTGATTCTACACTTACTGTTTATTGCTTTCAAGATTTCATTTTCTTCATAATGAAGTGTTTCTAGATATATTTGCTATATTTTACTTTACAGTTACTCATGGAAAATACAGCAATTGTTTTCTTTCTTTTTAAAAAAGACTTTATTATTTATTCATGAGAGAAACACAGAGAGAGGCAGAGATTTAGGCAGAGAGATAAGCAGACTCCCTGCACGGAGCCTGATGTAGGACTTGATCCCAGGACCCCGTGATCAAGACTTGAGCCAAAGGCAGACACTAAGCCACTGAGCCACACAAGTGCCCATAGAGCAATTTTTTTTTATTTCACTAGAGTCAAATTAGATAATACTTACACAATCATAAGCACCTTCTCTTTTTTCAAACATCAGTAGTATCACAAAGGCTATTTTTATTTTTCACTGAGATAGAAAGTTAGACATCAGCTTATAATGGAGGTATATACAGATTCACAATGAAGCTAATGACGTTTCAGCTTCAGAATGTCCCATTTCCATGGGTTTGTTGCAAGGCACTTTGTCTAATTTTATATTATTTTTCTCAAAAAAAAGCTCCATATAGTACATATTTTAAAGTTCTCCTGCCAAAAATTGTGTTCTATTTTATCCAGGGTTAAGTTTGTCAAAGGGCTCTGAAAACTACATGTTTGGATTAAGAAACCCAACAGGAAAAGAGATATGGAACTGACCAGAAAGAAGTAATGCATAGATTTAAATTTGTGGTTTGCTCATGAACAAGATTGTTGTCTTTTTTTTTTTTAATTGTAACTTTCATTCAAGAGTGAGGAGAAGGGGGAAGATAGATTCCAGTAACAGTTTAAATATCACTTTCATACATAAGCTACACCTCGGGTAGATTCTCCTCTCCTGGACCACTTAGTCTTATTATCAAAAAATTAGATGTGATCTGAGGTTTTGCAGTACTTATAAGCTAACAAATAAGCCTACCAGTTTCCTGGTCATTGGCAGAGGACAAGAAACTCCTGGGTGAGAAAGAAACGACTTTATAATTGCACATCAAACAGCATAAACCTAATGTTTGCATTATTTCTCCTATACTTCATGTTCCATAGGAGCAATGTGGGGTGGTGCAAGTAGATTCTGCATAAGCAGTAAGCTTGTATAACAGTTGGAGAAATCCAATGATAAGAAGAAATCCATTCATAAGAAACCCCAACATTTTGAAGGGGTCACTTTCGAGTCTGCTCAAATCTTGGGCATAAATTCCCTAGAGGGAGTTGTTATCTTTATCATCTTGGGCAGCAGACAATTCTGCCCTCTGCCCTGGAGAAAGACAGTATTTCTGCTTCCCATGTCTGCTTGCTATGCAGTTTTGAAAAGACAGTCTGAAACAAAAGCTTTCAATGTCTGTGCTCAGATGTGCAGAAACGTGAGACCAATAGAGAATTGTCTCCCAACAATCATTATCACTTTGTAATTTCCTTTGTCTGAGAATATAAAAGTTCTCACAAATTTAGGGAAAGACTGATTGTATCCATTATGATAAGTGGCCATCAGAATCTGTTTAAGCATTCAGTGACAACTCCTCTTAGTCATCATTCTTGGGCAAGCTAACCAATCAGCATCCTCCTCTTGCTTCTGAAAGTCAGCCAATCAAGAATGGATTACATCTAATAATCTCGCCTCTGAGTGCAACCGATCAACAACCATTTCATCTGAGTAGCCATACTTCTACAGATGATGGTGACTCATCAGCTATAGAAGTCCTGTAACTACTGAAGTCCTCTTCTTAACACTATTAAGATCTCTGTTATGCTGAAGGAGATTGTGACTGATTAGCAGAGCTTTCTTCAAAAGCAATAAATTTAACTGTGTCTTTTTATTGCAGGTATCATAAGGTGGTATTATCATCTGATGTATTTCACTTAGTCATTTATTTGTATATTTACTTTTTCCACTTATTAGTAAGCTCTATGAGAATGAAGATCTCATCTGTCTTGTTGCCACTATATTCTTGATGAGTTTATTGTTAAGTCCAGAGTAGGCTGTTGAGAAATATTGGTTAGAGAACTGAATTAACTTAAAAAAATTAATTCAATATTGAAAGTTGGTAAGATAGGTGACAATAAATATACTACACCAACTGAAGGCACAGTTACTATCACAAACTCAAGTGTGAAGTCAGGTAAAAGGTAGAAGATTAAAAGTATTAGCAATTCAGGTAATATTGAATTCATGATAAAATGTAAGACACAATATAGTATTAAGACAATTGAAAATCAGAGAGAATGAAAAATGTGGTCAGAAAATAAAACATTCAAGGTTACAATATTAGGATTTAAAATACCTGCAAAATCTAGAGGGATTAGTGCTACCTACCCAACAGAATGCTATGTAATAATGGAAATAGCCATATGTAGCTATTAGGAACTTAAAATGTATCTACAGTGACTAAGAACAGGGACTGTCTTTAAATTTTATTTAATTTGGGATGCCTGGGTGGCTCAGCAGTTGAGCGTCTGCCTTCGGCTCAGGGCATGATCCTGGGACCTGGGATTGCATTCTGCATCGGGCTCCTTGCAGGGAGACTGCTTCTTGCTCTCCCTGTGTCTCTGCCTCTCTCTATGTGTGTGTTTCTCATGAATAATGGGAAGTAAAGTCCTGCGTTTAGTCATTAAAAATAAATAAAATATTTATAACATTTATTTAATTTTAATTGAAATTCAAAGAGCTATATGTGGTTAATTGATACTGCACTGAATAGCAGAGATCTGAAGAGTTCTTAAAATTTTTGTTTTAAAAAGTCCCTTAGGAAATCTGGCGTAAGTTCTGGATCCCACTTAGCAATCCTGACCTAAGGTAAAGACCTGAAAAGAGATCATTGCACCACAGTGAAGAGAGGGTTACTGATGCAAAAACATCAGGAAATGAAGAGACATGTGTAAGAATAGAGTTATATTAACATGGAACTCACATAAAACAATGGCGGTTACACTCCTCTTGTTTCTCAACCTTGCTTTCTGAAACGAATCTTAATGTAATAACAGCATCCTAGTGCTCCGCTTTACCTCTGCTAAGTTGCCAGAATGAGGCTAAAGAAAATTTGTGTAAAGAGAGGTGCTGGAAAGCTGGAAAGCAGACTTTCAGTACAGGATTTGGGAATTGGATTACACCCCATTTTGATGACAATGAAAGCCTCATGAATGTGTGGGACGTGGTGTGGTGATGATCTCTGGCATTCAGTGGCATAATCAGGACTGGTAAAATACATGCCACACATACATTAAAAATTATTACATAAGGGAATTCATGGATTTTTGCAATCCCCTTAAACCAAAAAATTGACCTTAGTTTAAGAACACCTGGATTTAAAGATAATTAGAGGATTGAAATATGTGGAGTAATTAGTAGTGAGAGCAAGCCATGCAACAATTAAAAAGCAATTCTGGGAGTTTTAGCCATTTTTAAAAAAGGAAATCTATTTAGGGTTAATAGGTATAATTTCAACAAAGAGTGTGTAAAACAAAATGGTCAAGGAAATTGCAGGTAGAAGTTTTCAGTGAAACAGTACTACACAACTGAGGTAAATCTATTGACACAGAATGATTCAAAGTTTCATTGGGAAGGCACCGGTCGGTGATCATGTGACTGCATAAGTGAGTAAGTGCATAGGGTGGAATGCTAGACCTGTTACCCTCAAATAAGGGCACTGTGTGGAACTTTGCCACTGTGGGGGAGGGGAACAGGAAGGAGGAAGTCACGTGTAAGCATATTACAAATTGCCCCAGAAAAGAAAACTGGTAATGTTGATTTATGTGACTTCCAAATACTCCAGTGTTAGTAGAGAGATACTGAATTGATCAATTGTGTATAAACCAAATTAGAAATGTCAATTTATTTTGGGTTTAATTCAAATACTTTGACTATTTCATCTTCCACTTTACATTTGTGTGAAATTAAACAGTGTAGTTTAGTATAATTACTTTATTTTTTTTAATTTTTTATTTATTTATGACAGTCAGAGAGAGAGAGAGAGAGGCAGAGACACAGGCAGAGGGAAAAGCAGGCTCCATGCACCAGGAGCCCGACGTGGGACTCGATCCCGGGTCTCCAGGATCGCGCCCCGGGCCAAAGGCGGGCGCTAAACCGCTGCGCCACCCAGGGATCCCAGTATAATTACTTTATTAAGCAAAATTTTAGAAGCCAAGCATTTATATGTCATTTCAAATCTCTGGTACAGAATTTTATTTTCACTCTGTATCCATATCATTTATAAATGGTCTCCAATACCCAGATGTATTACAATCTTCTGTATATGGCAAAAACCACTACTAGTGTAAAATAGATGTGTATGGCTACTTCAGCACAGATTTGCTGCCTGTTGATAACCTGAATTTTGCCTTTAAGAAAGAAAGAGATACAAAAGCAAAAGATGGTAGTATAATAGAATCAGTATAGATTTTGAGTATAGTAGATAAAGGTTATTTACTATCTGCTGGTCCTTGGATAAAATCCTTAGATCAGCTAAGTCTCATTCCCTCCTCTATGAACTAAGATAAATGAAAGAATGAATGAAACAATGGCACGTGCAAATCATTAAGGACATGATCACATGCAGTTAATAAAAAAATGAATCGATAATTTAATGGGTTCCGGAATCCAATTCAGCAGTGCTTAAAGTAATGGGGGAAATAAAGAGGGAAATCTTCTACTGCTTTCTAATATGGTTTGAAAATTAACTAGTCTTAGATTGTTTCTGAGATAAAGTGATTTACACATAGAAAACTTGCTAACTATATTCACTATAAAATGTTAGGCTTAAAGAAGATATTGCTGTGACTACCACTCAGATGATAATGATAATAATGGTTTTATTTTTTAAGATAAATTTCTTCTTCTGGGACTTATGGTATATTTTAGATCATAAATGCAAGAACTTTCAAAGTTCATAAATGCAATTGTAAATTCAGTTAAAATATTCGATATTTAAAGTAACATTATCTTGTTATAGATAATATGAATATGATAAATATAAATTTTGGGAGAACATAGCCTCTTTCCTAATACAACTTTCTTCATAAGAAACTTATGGACCAGGAATGTATTTGGGCTATGTTATGAAAATTGTAACCAAAACAAGTCTTACAAAAAAAAAAAAAAAAGATACTTTAAGGGTAGCCAACTGGCTCAGTGGGTAGTTATGTGACTCCTGATTTTTGATTTATGAATTCAAGCCCCACGTTGGGGATGGAGCCTACTTAATTAAAAATAAAAAAATAAAAAAATAGATGCTGTAATTGTAAAATTTGCAAACTCACATGTATTGGATCACTAAATTACAAAATTTTGTGGAAAAGCTAATGTTGAATACAAAAGATGCATTAGTATATTAGAATGTTATTTCTCTTTTGTCTGTCCAGAACTCATTGAATTTCAGAAAAGTTGGAGCCTTTGAAACCTGCTTGCTTTGTAAAAATTAACTAAGTAATCTTCCATGGTAATGAAATTTTAAGTTAAATAGTATTCAAAATTTTGGTTCAAGAATTATTGGAAATCTTTCATCAGAATATTCAAATACTGCACTCCCCAAATAGTTTTCTTTGCAAGCTTTTAGTGAGTTATAATAATGAAACCAAAGTTTGCAAACTGGCAGATACTGAAATTTTTTCCTAAAAATTAAGGCCAGAATAGAGAAAATCAAGTTATGGGAACATAAAATTAAATTTTTAAATTTTATAATTTTACCTTGGGATTTCTCAAATTATTAGAAGGAAATTTTGATAAAGCTTCTATTTTAATTGGATAATTTCATAATTTGAACTACAGGGAAATAAGCATATATTAGTGCAGCATCTAAAATGGCAAATTCTTCTGGAGCACCTGGGTAGCTCAGTTGGTTAAGCATCTGCCTTAGGCTCAGGTCATGATCCCAGTGTCCTGGGAACAAACCCTGCATAGGGCTCCCTGCTCAGTGGGAAGTCTGCTTCTGCTTCTCTCTCTCCCTCTACCCCTCCCCTCAATGCATTCTCTTCCTCTCTCTCTTGTTCTCTGTTTCATTTGCTCTCCGAAATAAATAAAACATAAAACTTAACAAAAATAAAATGACTGTTCAAAATAATAATAAATGGAGACAATTTCCTTGATATGTTTTTTTTCCCCATAAATGATTATAAAATTAACAGTTCAGGAAAGATGAGTCAGGACCTTAAAAGACGCTGAGGAAGAGTGCCTGCAAAAATAGAAGAGTTGGATGATTCTGTTAAATTGTGTTGACCCCTTGCGCATAGGCATAATGAGAGACTCAAGATCAGTAACAAGCAGCTAACTGTGAGCCAAAAGAGCCTTTTTGGTAGCTTATGAAAAGGCATTATCTCCTAAAGTAGAAGTGTAGAAATAGCCAAGCATCGAACTGAAAATGTGGTAGAATCACAAAATTCCAAAGGCTTTTCAATGGTCTCTCAAAACACTTTATGGGTCTTCTATGCTACAGGACCCACACTAAGAAAAATTTAGGACTTTGATATGTGTGATGAGGATTTCTGGATGGATGCCCCTGAGTATGCTGTCTCTGTTGATCAATCTGACCTTTTCACGTTCAGGGTGGTTTATCTTGCCCTAGTACAGTTTAGCTCTTTTCCTTTGATAGATGCTGCTGCAGATTTTCACTTGGCCTTGTGAAGCAATGAGTGCTTCTCTCAAGAATTTGAATTTTAAGACCATAACAGTGGTTGAATAAAAGCATAACTTGGCTGGGGATGAGATGGGCCTGGGAAAGAAACTGTAATAATTAATTAACATGTGCCAGTCTTTTGTATTTTGAGCATCCTCGTTGAAGAGGGCCAGAAAATAAGACTGGTTCGACTTGGATGCACTTTTTTAGAACATGGATTTGCCATTCCAATCAGGAATCAGAGGATGTTGTTTCTAGAGGAAAAATAGATGGAGAGCCAACAAAGATGCTGCTTAGCATTTATGACCCAACAAGGCTAAAATAGGGAAGCAGAAGGCTGAAGACTGGAGGCAAGGGTGGAAAGTTGCAGAGGTGGAGGAATCAGAATAAAAAAAATCACCTACTCTCACTCATGTACCAGATGTGAGGCAATTTTCAGATTGTAGAATCCATTGACTGAAGAACTAGCTGGATTCATAGAAGGAAAGATTCTCTCAGTCCTTTCCAGAGAGGACTCAAGGCCACTTACTTGTGTGAGTGTACTTTACAGAAGGAGGAAGAACCAGACTGAGCAGAGCAGGGATACTGAGTGTGGGCAAGGCTTGGATTTCTCTTATGGGAAACCTTGATCTAAGAACATGCCAATTGTCTCACTGGAACCTTCTTCGAACTGCACTGTGGTGTGAAACTGCCTATCCAACTTCTCCCCCCCTTCTCTCTCTCATTTATCTGCAGGATAATTGGTGGCTCACCTTTTCTCCAGATGCCTCTCTTTCATCTTCACCAGTATATCCTTAATACACCTTTCATATGCCTAATCCCCATCTGGTGTCTACTTCTCAGAGGACCTGAGTTAATGCCTCGAAGAAAAGTGACCTGCAAGGGCTCAAAAATATTATAAGTGTGAAAGTTTTTATATCATTTGCTAAAATATTTATGTTATTTAATACAAAACAATAGAATTGAGAACTACCTCTATTTAAAAGATTTTTTTTAAACATACTGGTTCCTTAGCATCTCCTGAGACTATTTTCCAAGTAAAGATAATTACGGTATATAGGGGAAATGTCAATGAATGATGGTGAGAATTTCAAATTTATGCATAAAATGCAACTGTTTCTTTCTGAATCACAGAAAATTTGGAAGAAAATATAAAAACTAGTAAGATCACATATAAAATATATTTTAGTAAAGTGTCAGTAGCCAAGTTTCAGGGAATTTATTAAGATACATGAATAATTATTCTATTCAACTTATTTTTGGATGCTCGTATAACTAATATAAAAATGTTTATTTAATGTAAATTATGTATGTTATAAATACTTCAGTGATATATGCTATATATGTATGTGTACATTTAATGTACATATAATGTACACATAATTTCTTTATATATGAAGAATCTTAGCATAAATGATTAATTTGACACATATAGGCATCATGTAATTATCACTAACATTAAGACAGAAAATATTTCTACCATCCTAGGTGGTTCTGTTATGCCTGTTTTCATTCAAAATCCTTCCCATAATCGCTTTTCCGCCTTTTGGCTAAGATCAAGTGCAAAATCCTTCCCATATCAAGGCAATCGATTTTCTGATGTCTATTACTGTATATTGTTTAGCCCATTTGTGACTTGCATTTAAGGGAATCATATATGGTGTTTATTTGTGGTGTCTGTCTTCTTTCCCCCAATACGGTATATTTGAGAATTTGGGATCTATTCATTCATGTTGAGATAGATAGATAAATAGATGATGTTAGAGACAAAGGTAGATAAATACATAGGTAGATAGATAACAAATGGATAGAAAGATAGTTTATTAGTATTCCATGAATACTATGTAGTATGAACATACTCCAATTTTTTAATCCAGTTTGTTAATAGGTCACTTCCAGTTTGGGATCATTATGAAAGAAGCTGCCACAAACATTTCTTTCTTTTTTTAAGATTTTTAATTTTTTATTGATGTGAGACACAGAGAGAGAGGCAGAGGCATAAGCAGAGGGAGAAATGGGGACTCAATCCCAGGACTCTGCTATCATGACCTGAGTAAAGGCAAATGCTCAACCACTGAGCTACCCAGGTGTCCCAATAATTTCTTTCTTAATGTATGCAACTATTTATCTTGGATATATTCCGAGAAGTAGAATTGCTAAATCATAGGCAGTTGTAAGATCATGAACCTACTTTAAAATTTGATAATATGTAAAAATTTACCTAAGGTGGTTGTACCATTTTATACTTTAGTCAGGTTTCCTTCACGGTATGTATAAGAGTTTCAGTTGCTATACATCCTTGCTAACACTTGGAATTTTCAGGATTTTGTTGTTGCTGTCATTTTCTTATCTTAGGTATAGGAGTTATTGTTGTTGCATACTGTTATATCATTGTAGTATTAATTTGTTTTTATCTAATGAATGATACTAATGAAATTTCATAATTCATTATTCATTCATATATCATCATTTGTAAAGCTTATTCAAGTCTTTGGCTTATTTTACTTATTAATTAATATTAGTTTGTGGTCTAGATACAAATCCTTTTACAATACATTAATTGTGAATATTTCTTTCCAGATGCATGTTATTTTGATTTTCATGAAGATATTTATTTTGTAAAATATTTTTTTCTAAGATTTTATTTATTTATTCATGAAAGACACACAGAGAGAGGCAAAGACATAGGCAGAGGGAGACACAGGCTCCCTGCAGGGAGTCCAATGTAGGACTAGATCCCAGGACCTGGGATCATGACCTGAGCCAAAGGCAGATGCTCAACCACTGAGCCACCCAGGTACCCCTATTTTGTAAAATATTTTGAATAAAATTGTTTCATACAACAACGAACATGACTTAATAAATTTGCTAGTCAATAAATAAATGTTTCAAAAAGTATATAATTTAAATTTTAAAGCAAATTCTGTCTCAAAAGAGTACAAGTTTGATTTTTAATTATATGTTCATTGTTTCTATGGCATTAATATGTTAATACAGTAACAAAATACCATGTAAATATATTTCATGTATATTAGTAATAATTTTAATGTGACTTGACTAAAACAAGGTATTGTTAATGAAAATAAGTCAACTTAATTACATGTTAGATAAATAAATTTGACATGTAAGTGTAAGGTGTACAGCATGTTACTTTTATACATGTATATGTTGTAATAAAGTTGCCGATGTAACAGTGTTTATTACATTATTGTTACATAATTATATTACACAATTATAGTTCAATATTATTATCTAAATCACACATTATTTTTAAAATTTAGAAATAAATCCTTAACCCATCAGAATACTTCAGTTAAGAAGTCCTAGCCATCCATGAGTCACCAGTAGGAAGTACTCACTGGTAAATTTTCCATCTCCATACCTCTGAGATCATACCATATGAACTGCATGGTGTTTGTGCTGGTCACGACTTCTTTTTTAGCGAGTGTGATTTTTATCCTTCTGGCAATCTAAGATGTTAAAATATGTATTAGAGGTTATAATAAGAAAGGGGATAAAGATGAAGGATCTGCATGGGAACTTCACATTACTGAAGATGTGGAAAGAATAATATTAGAAACAGAGAAAGTGGGAAGATAGAACTAAGCATCTATCCTGTACAATTGAATGGAAAAAAAATGAGTCTAGACAAAAAATCTGTAGTTTCTTCTTAGTGCCATGAGAACTTTTTTTTCTCCCTAAGATTGATTGATTAATTGATTGAATGATTGATTGATTGATGAGAATGAGAGAGAGACAGAGAGAAAGAGCATGCACACACAAGTGGGGGAAGGGACAGAGAGAGAATCTCAAGCAGACTCCGAACTGATCCTGGAGTGGGATACAGGACTGGATATCACAACCATGAGCTAATGACCAAGATTCAGACCCTTAACCAACTACGCCATCCAGGTGCCCCATCATAGAACTTTTAAGTTCTAATCAGCAATGAAGGAATTTATGAAAAGGAACTATAAATGGGCATTATGACAGGTTAAATAATTTTTTTATAGGTTTCAAAGAAATGAACAGTCAAAAAATGTAATTGCACTTGCAATAAAGACTATCAAGCAAAATATGATTATTCTGTCCAGTTTCTGTTCTTGCAGAATTATTTTATAATTGAATATCAAGATGAAATAATTCATCCTTGCAAAATCATTAGGGGACCTACTCTGTCAAAAACCCAGTATATAAGGCACCTTAGGTGGTTTAGTCAGTTAAGCATTAGACTCTTCATTTTGGCTGAGGTCATAATCTCAGGGTCATGAGATGGAGCCCCAAGCAGAGCTCTGGAGTCAGCAGGGAGTCTACTCAAGATTCTCTCCCTCTCCTTCTGCCCCCCCACCCCCAGAATAAATAAACAAATCATTAAAAAATAAACCCAGTATGTAAAAATAAGAAAGATACTCCAATGAATTAGCTAGATGCCTTTCAAAGCTTAGAACATGAGGTGACATCCAGAAAATAGAAGGTTCTATAGAATCTCTATCAAGGTGAAGAGAAGAAAAGTGGCATAATCAGATAATCAGAGCATCAGATTATCAAAAACCAAGGCTAGCCTATCCTGAGGTGAAGCATATGATTCTTAGTGCAAATGTTCTATTAAGTTTTGTAATGTAATTAATGGGAGATGACTACCAACCTCTAAGCTATCCCTTATCTCCATACTAGTCATTCAGACTTTGAATTCCCATTTGTTGTTCCAAGTAGTGCACATTATCATTCAGTTTAGGAGATCCTTAAAAACTCTACTCATTTATTGACAATTTAGCAATGTATATCTATGTCTAGAGGTCAAAATCAAGATTATAGGGATGCCTGGGTGGCTAAGTGGTTGGGCCTCTGCCCTGGGCTCAGGGCATGATCCCAGAATCGTGGAATCGAGTTCCTCATTGGGCTCCCCGCATGGAGCCTGCTTCTCCCTCTCCCTGTGTCTCTGCCTCTCTCTCTGTGTGTCTCTCATGAATAATAAATAAAACCTTTTAAAAAATCAAGATTATATATGCCTTAAAAAACAACAAAACCCCCAGGAAAACAATACTAACTCCATTATCATCGCATAATACTATGACTTATTTTCTCTTAGGTAATTTATTCTATTACATTCGAGATACCTATATACTAGTCTTATTTTCCCTACTAGATTTTAAGTTCTTTGCTCACAGGATCTTTTTCATTGAATCCTTTACATTCAACACAGTGTCTTCCTGAAAGTGAATAGTTAATGAATGAATGCTGAATTGAATTAAATGTGTTCAATTTACATATGTTAGCTCTTTTCTTAGGATCCAATGTATTTCATACATTTTGAAAAACACTCTGGAATAAGTAAACAACCCATTGTTGCATAGCTGGGAGATGAAAATGCCAAAATCCCTGATCAAATCTGCCTTTTCTGAAGTTAGTACTCTTTTCTTCCCTATTTGTTTCATTAGAGACACAGTTGCACAATTTAAGAGGAACTTGGCAGCATATGTTATAAACCTTATGGGAAGTTTGCAACTAAGAACTGGAAATCACAATCATTTGAATTATCTCAATGTATATGCAAGTCGAAGCTGATGAGATCTAATTCAAGGGTCATCCAGCCTCCTATCATCTGGATGGAGTTGAGAACCGTATTGTATTGGAGAAATGAAACAGAGTTCTTCTTTTTTTAAAGAATCACATTGTACTTGCTTTAATAGTCTTTATATATCTAAAGTGCAACCAAGATCAAAAGTTCATCAATGTAATGCATCAAAAATTTAGCTGCAAGTAAAATCTAAAGATTGGTTTTAAATTCTGAAAGTTATAATTTATAGTAGAAATAATATAAAAACAATATTTTGACCCAAATCACCTTCATGTTTTTTGTCAATTCATATGTTGTTAAAAATAATGATGATATTTTTGACCTACCAGAAATATTAAGTCTCTAAATGCAAGAACAGCCTATTTTCTGACCTTTATATAATGTAAAATAAAATGTTTCTTCATGTATATATATGTAAATATATACATATCTCATATATATACATATCTCATATATATAGTGATGCAGGTATTCATATATCTAGTGCCTGTTTTTCACCTTTAGAATTTATAAAATATCCATATGTAAGTTCTAATATACTAAGAGTCTACCAAAAGGGATCTCTATGACTGACAAATAGTATAGATCTAGAGACAAATTACTATATTTCCCTAACAACTGGAAATTATCATCTTTCTACTCTTTAGCAATTTTCTTGGCCTGCTTTATCTAACATTGTACAACTATAATGTGGTATATAGAATATTTTTCTCTTCATCATATTTAACAACCTAGGAAGGATAAATGAGCCCACAATTAAAGGGAAACACCACAAAATGAAGAAACGTGTACATACGATACATGAGAAAATAAAAATAAAATATATGAATAATATTCTTAAGAAATTAAGATGTATTTGAAAAGTATTTAATCTCTACAATTTATCCTAAGTTACTACTCCCAATGAGCAACTCTGATCAAAAATAGACTTTGCTTTATAGAAAACTGATTCTTCATTTCATTAGCTCTTCTGAATTGGCAAGATGACTTATTCATCAGAGGCAATCTGTGTGTGTTTGCATGTGTGTTTCTTTTTTATTGCAATTTCACTATTTCTCTTTGGAAAGGTTACTATAGAAACTGCTGTTACTATTGATTTTTTGAAACAACAAGTTTCCCTGAATACTAGGAAACATTATTCTGAGGCATTATTTTTATCTTGTAGCTCCTTAAAACACATTAGACTTTAACTACAGTACAAAGATAATCTACATCGTCCCTTTATATAATGTGAAAGAACACATTATAAAATAGTAAAATCTAATGTAAATTTAGTTAACAATTAAAAAGAAAAATCAATAGTTTATTTCCTTTAAGCTGTTCAGGATTCATTTTTCATTCCATTGGCGGTATGCTAGCTTCATGGCCTTTCCTCTCAGTGCTGTAGATAGGTTTTGAGTAATCTCTACATGTCCAATACGGCTTTCAGAGGTATCCTGCAGTACAGTGTGAACGTTTCCCAATACCACCTCCCACTTGAAGTCATTTAAGTGATCCCAGTGGCACTCAATTCTACCCTCTTTAAGCAATTCTAAAGGTGCTTCTTTATTGGATACATGAAGTATAAACCCCTTGAAATTGTACATAGGTGGTTTAACATTGGGACTAAATCTAGACAGATGTCTTTTTCATTCAATTCTACCACAGCTCCATGTCTTTTTTCCTTCTGGTTTATGAGCCTTGAGCTGCAACCACTCTGATACCCATTCTGAAACACATCACATGTTTTCCATATCTCTACACCCTTCTATAAGATGTTTTCTCTCTGATCTATCCTTCTAAACACCCTATCTCATGAACTGCTAACTCGCCTTGCAAGTCTCAGTTTGCATACCTTCATTATAAAAATAGTAGTCCTAGAGTTAATCAGTACTATTTACGAGACTGCTTAACGACCTTATAAACCATATTCCCTATGTATACTATATATACTATATTTCAAGTATTTGTATATGGCCTTAAGTGAATTACATAGTCAGAAGAGAATTTAAAGTTTATATGGGGGGACCCCTAGGTGGCACAGCGGTTTGGTGCCTGCCTTTGGCCCAGGGCGCGATCCTGGAGACCCGGGATCGAATCCCACATCGGGCTCCCAGTGCATGGAGCCTGCTTCTCCCTCTGCCTATGTCTCTGCCTCTCTCTCTTTCTCTCTCTGTGACTATCATAAATAAATAAAAATTAAAAAAAATTAAAAAAATAAATAAATAAAGTTTATATGGATAAAACTTATTTGAACACATAAATGTAAGCAATAAGTGGTGTCTTTGCTCTTATTAGTTTTATGAAGTTTATTATATTCAGGCACATACTGAGCAAAGAGCTAACTATATTAAAAAGTGAGGATTTCCTTCTTATCTCTAGAAGGCTGTCAAAAAAGTCATTAATATTAAATTTGAAGCTATATAATACCCAGGTAGTTGGGAAATCTTTTCTTACCATCTGTTTTAGCAAGTAAGGATTATCAAATCCATTTCAGTCAATTTCTCATTTCAAAACAAATAGAAATGGAATTAATAATTTCATATATTGCTTTAAAATGTGAGTAAATTGATATTGATGGGGGGGCATAGCTTTTCGTTAGTCAATCATTCTTAAAAATATAGTTGTTTTCTCTGTGAACAGTAACCAATTCAGAAACCTGGTCAGAGAGGATAACAAATAATGGGAAACAGTTCAGAGACTTTCTTTCCTTTGCTCATTTCTCTTACCTATTATGTTTCCATCCTTCATGATTATTATATATAAATATATGTATATATAATATATATATGTACACTGATACTAAAGATGTATCTATGTATCTATCGGCACACAGACTTTACAGTATCAGTGCCAATCCACTCTTGTCTCTGGCAACCAAAACAACAAGCATATTAATTCAAATATTAATTTGATTTTAAATCCAATCAATTGGGCTGTGTGACTGAATATAACAAAATGGGGTAATGACAACTTACTTCTGAAAGTAAAACATTCTTGATTATTTTTTGCCTCTGCTAACACTGCCTTACTATAAGCATGACCTGGGATATTCCACTTGAATATTTTTTAGATCTTTCCTCAATTCCCACTTCTCCTTAAGATCTTTCTAATATCAAAACAGATCATACTCGACTAAAGCATACACAATGCACTACAGTCATTTTCAGAAGGGCAACATTTTATTGCCCTTTTGAGGTTGGGTGAAAGGGTATGTTGTCTATATGGTGCCACTAGTGAAATTGCCATTTAAAAAATACGTGCAGATTTATACCATACCCCAGAGAATCTGTGTAAACACATGGAAGGTAGAACCTTAACAGGGAAAGTGCTTTCAAAGTCACAGTCCTGGTTCCACAATCTTGAATTACTGTTGACATTCCTTGGCATTTTCCCATAGTTAATTCCAATAGGACTTGCCAAGGGGACATAGCACATTTCTCAGGTTAGTTCCTACTAGTACCTTCTACTTTTAGGTGGGCAAAAGTAATTTCTTAAGGCTGGCTTTAAAGAATGTTGTTCTTATATTCTACTCCATCCAACCCTTTTCCCCTGATGCATACACTTTCTAGGTTGTCTTTAACCATTAGAGAAATAGAAATTTTGGAAAAAGCAGAAACAAACATGATGGAGCTCAAAGAAATAAAGGTGTTTTCTCTGCTATTGCTTAACAATGCATCATAATCTTAATCAGGTAAACATATAAAAAACTAAAACAGTATTTTAAACTAAATAGTATTTTAGACTAAAAAAAATGGCCTTAAAGTATTGCAAAGAATGTATTAATTTCATTTAATTTTAAAGAATGTATTAATTATAATTCCAAACTACTTCCTAAAATTCTTGATGCCTTTAAATGCATAACTCCATAATCATGGAGTATAAAAGTGAAAAACCAAATGTGGACTATAAAAGTGAAAAACCAAATGTATCTATAAAGCTAATCCAGATAATAGGCTTTTATTGATGTATGTATGCTAAATGTAAAGTCAGCATTGAAGTTAGATTTCTAATTTCAAAAAATTATGCACACACACACACATACACACAAAAGAGAAGGAGAGAAATGTGGAAATGTTGGTCCAAGGGTACAAACTTCCAGTTATAAGATTAACAAGTTTTAGGGATCTAATGTACAGCATAATGATTATAGTTAATAATACCATATTATATATTTGAAATTTGCTAAGAGAATAGATACTAAATGTTCTCATCTCAAAAAGAAATGGTAACTATGTGATGGGATAGAGGTGTTAGCTAATCCTATAGTGATGATCATTTTGTAATATATAAATGTATCAGATCAACATGTCCTATATGTTAAATTTACACTGTTATATGTCAGTTATACCTCAATAAAGCTGAGGGAAAAAGAAAAGTATAGACAAAGCAATACTATAGCCATTGAGAGGTTAGTGTTTTTGGTAAACAACTGTTGTATATTTAATATTTATTGAATATATTCAATAAATACATGCAAGATACATAATAGAAATATATGCGAGACATATAATAGGAAAAAATGAGCTTTCATGCCAATAGGAGAGTTGGAAAATAAACATGTAATATATAATAATGTATGAATATGGACTGAATTATAAGAAAAATTAAGTTTCATAAAGACTAAAATTTAGGGAAATTGCAATAGATGGGACAAGAAGGAACACTCCTATGTTATTTTCTTGTGTTTTCCATTCCTATGACGTTTACATTCTGTAATAAACCAACTTAATATGCTTCCATTAATGTCATTGCCATTTCTGTAAGTAACTGAATTCTAATATTTCCATTGACTAAGCTACCCTACTAAGCACAGGCCACAAGATATACATGGAATGGAATACACAGGAAAAGAAAAGTAAATAATATTTGTCCAGACATATGCAAATATCACAAATTAGACAAAAGAAAAAAGCCAGCAAATTTAATAAATCGTATAGTGACTATTTTTAAAATTGAATCAATTTATTCTAGATATGTTTAAAACATATGTTTTAAAATGATCATAAGACCCAGTTTTCTTCTCTGCATCTAGAAAATTAGTAATTCAGTGCGATGCTGCAACAAAATGCTTGAGTATAAACAAATTTTGTTTCATTTTTGAGAGATGGTTTAGATCTGCTCAATTTTAAACTAAAAAGTAAAGAAATTTCATTATTATTTAAAAATAAGTCATATCCCATGGTATTGTTTTATTTACCACCACTTTCTTCTTAACAAATGAATTAATCCTAACTTCTTATAATTAGCATGAAAGTGTCATTTTAAGAAAAGAGTTTGCTTCTTAGATTTATGTGACAAAGAAAACATTGCAAATGTAGCCCATTTATATTTGGCTATTAATGTTTGTGAGTTGTAAAGAGTTACTGTGTTATTTATTGCAGAGTGACAGAGAAGAAAAGGCAGTAAGAGAGAGAAAGATTCATCTGTAAGCTCACATTCAAACCATAACATGTAGAGGTGACTCTGAGCTGAAAGACTTAATGTATTATCAATACTAGATGCTGACCTATGAGGATCACCATTGAAACTCAGCACGACATGCAGTGATCAATGAGAAGGCTACTGATCATTGCAGGCACAGTTTTCTTTATGCTTAGTTTTAAATGAGTCAAGGTTCTTATATCCTTTCACTCCATCAGTAAGGATTACATATAGGTATAGGTATGTTAACAAATATGTGTATAACTATCTATACTAAAAATTATTATTTAATCCTATTGGCAGTGTTTGTTGTATATTACTTAGTTTTCAAAATGTGATTCACCTTGAGTCACCTTCAAATAAAGAGAGTAACAAAGAAATAGCACAGACACCTATATCTTGTTTTTTTTACATAAGCTTAAATGTCTGTTACACTTCAGTTCTGTTCTATGTAATGTATCATCTTCGGAAAGTAGAATTCACTACTCTTTATACTAGTATACTTCACTAATTTCATGTGGCAATGTCTTACTTATTTACTTATCATATTTCTGGCAATATATATTATCTGAAACAAAATCAGAAACCAAGAATTGTTAGAGAAACTATATCTAAGCAGGAAGGAAAAATAACGATCGCAAACCCCATGCAGGAAAATTATATAACAGTTACCCATTTACCTGCAGGTTAGAGTGTATTACCCATAATTATTGTAATATGCCTGCTGAATTCACATATTTTGTTATCAGATTTACCCAGACAACTTTCAATCCTTTCAGTTGAAAAGGTATGGAGAAAGAACCAGATAATGAAAGAAATTGATTGAACAGTTAGACATTAAAAGGAATAGCAACAGAAACATATGGAATATAATTTATAAATCTCCTGGGGGCCCTTAGTGCTTGGCAAAAAGACCTGCACATCTCAATATTTCCTGAAAGCATTATGGTGATTGAAATTTGTAAAGATTATATAAAGTCTCCACTGAAGAAAAGTTAATGGTGGATTAGTCTCTTTAAAGAACACAAGACAACTTTCACTCTATTCTAGAAATATGTGCATAATATCACTTGGTTAAAAACAGTGCTTACAAAGATAAAGTATGGATATGAGAAAAAAAAACTTGACTAATTAGATTAACACAAATGTAGGTACACCATAAAAGTAAACTTTTATAGTAGCTAATATAAAATAAAAAGCAATACTTTTCTATCTTATAATAAGTAATTTAAAAAGAAGGACATATCTGATTCAGTTAAAACTTATGTTCTTCTATTCTTTGCACAGAAATAGGAAGGCCTCAAATCAGTTGCATACCTGGATTTGACTCTGCTATAATGAAGCCTCTAAATTTGACTGAAGTTATCTCCATTTACTATTTGAATGAATGAAATAAAGATACATTTTAGGTAATGAGTACCCATAAGTGGATGTTCCCAAATATTATTACTAATATTATTACTAAAGTAAGGGAGGATTCTGACAAAGAACATTGATATTGATACATGGTTGTATTTTGACTCTGAGCTGCTAAGGTGAAGGGAAATTCCTGTTTATTAATCTCTTATGTCCTATCCATCAGTAAATAAGATTTTGTCAAAATTGTGCACATCATAAAGGTTACATATTAAAAACAGTTTGGTTCATAATACTTTTACTCTCTTTTTTATTATTTTTAAATGGACTATTTGGACTGTGTTTAGTTTTTCTAGCAGGAATACATACTGAATTTCAGCACAGATACCATTTGAAAAATCTTATATTAGAAGATGGTAAGTAAGTATTCATTAAATAGATGTAAACAATTGTTATATAACATCAGTCGCTTGTCATTTAAAAAAGAAAGAGCTTGGTGAAAAATTTTTGAAGATAATCTTACATTAGTGTACCATGTTTGATTCTTTTTACATTCTTTCTTTTTCTTTTCATTTTTTTCTCCTTTCTTTCCTTTTCTTTCATTTGGTTGCAATTAGTGTAAAGGCCTCAGGGACCTCCTGCATCTCAGTGATGTATTCCATGTAAAAGAATTGGTTTGGTTTATTTTCATTTTGTTCTCAGGTCTTCCAGCAATGACATGTTAACAGTGGTTGGTAGCTTACGTAATCATTTACCAGTGTAAAAAGATACAATAAGATGTTTCTATTAATGAAAATCAGACACAGCATAACTCACTTCAAAATCACTACCTATAACGTAAGTTTCTTAAATGATTTTGGGTTCTTTCTGCTCCTATCTCATGAGGCTGTTACTGCTTTTCTTACCACTTCTGCTAACATGGAAGGAAATTTCCTTTCTATCAGTTTCCCACAGCCAATTTTTAAATACTAAGGGGCAGAGGTGACACATACTCATCTTTAACCAAGCATTTAATACAGCTTCTTGCATTTGGTCAGGCCTCAAGAAATGATGAATTAGTGGATGTGTTTAGGAACAACAGAATATTTTTTTAAATTTTTATTTATTTATTTATGATAGAGAGAGAGAGAGAGAGAGAGAGAGAGAGAGAGGCAGAGACATAGGCAGAGGGAGAAACAGGCTCCATGCACCAGGATCCCCATGTGGGATTCGATCCCGGGTCTCCAGGATCACGCCCTGGGCCAAAGGCAGGCGCTAAACTGCTGTGCCACCCAGGGATCCCTAAAGAATATTTTTTAAAAAATCTCTTAATCATGTTGTTTAAATCCTATACTTTATACGGAAATTGAGCCTGGAAAAGTGTGGTTTATGAATGTCATATTTGACACCTATGTTTTACCCGTGTCATGCTACAAATTACAAAGTAATCTGGTATACATATGATGCAACATGTTCACACTCATTTGTTTCTGAAACTTCACATAAGGTCCTATTTTTGTCATTTCTAATTATAGAAGAAGCATGAAAACACATACTTGCCTTTCTCTAAGATGTCTACCTATAGCAGAGTACTATCATGTGTCCTTTTGAATATATAAGTCTATATTTTTTTAAAGTATTTGCAAATTATTCACATTCATTGAATTCTGTTTCATCCACTCTTTGACCAAATAAATGCAATTCAATTACATTAAGTATTCATAGACTTTTTGTTGCATAAAATTTATGCATGAACTGAAGTACATGGTCATGATTTGGCCTTTCCTATAGTCTATGTATTTTATTGGTCTTAATCATAGTTTCTGAAGTGATTAAAATATCTCTAAATGATAGCCAGATTTTTTTAGCTATTTTACAAAGTAATTGTTTTAATAAAAAACTAATTTTCCAGGCAGCCTGGGTGGCTCAGCGGTTTAGCTCCGTCTTCAGCCCAGGGTGTGATCCTGGAGACCCGGGAATCGAGTCCCACATCGCCTCCCTGCATGGAGCCTGCTTCTCCCTCTGCCGGTGTCTCTGCCTTTCTCTCTCTCTCTCTGCCTCTCATGAATAAATAAATAAAATAGTAAAAGAAACTAATTTGCCATATTTATTCTTACTATTCTGGATGTCATACCCTAACTGTCCAAGCTCAACAATATGCTGCTGCCAATTAAAAATGAAAAAGGTTTATTTGATGTTCCTGTGGCTTTCTAAGAGGAAGCCAATATTTGATTACTGATACAAACTGGAAAAATGAAAAGTAACTCAGCAGACCTCATCCTAACCCCAGACTCCTGCAGAACACAGAAAAGTGGGTTTTTTAAACTTTTACTCCTGAATTCCACATACCTCCCTCCATTTCAGATCCCTCTGGCTGAGGTGGCATGTCCTCTCTGGTGACACAAGGATTGTCTTTACTTATTTGATATGTCCAATATATAACGTGGTGTCTTGGACACAATATGTATTAAGTGGAAAAATTAATGTCCCCACAGGACTCATCTGATTCTTGCAAACATACTGGTGATAATGAAGGAGAGACACAGACTAGCTTGAGAAATGAAGTATACAGTAAAGTCATTCAATATAGGGGGGCTTTGAAGAAGAGAACATTTAGTGGGAGAAACAGTCCTTTATGACTACAATCAGATAAGATTATTATATCTTTGGAGTAGCTATGCTAACCCAAAAAGAAAAAGTGAGTGAGAAGATGCGAGACATAGTCACTAGGAGGAATTTCAGAGAAGCAGTGTATAGGAGATACTATGCAGAGCAATAGAACACAGTCTTTGTTGTATTTCAACAACTAGGAAGGGTAGTAATAACCAGAAAGCCAACTTGTTTAAAATAAATTTTATGATTATGAGAATGTGGAATTTAAACAAGATTTTAATAATTTTTCAGCATTTCCTTGTTCCTTTTAGATAGAGACAAAAATCAGGACCTAATAATGCTGATTGTTACATAAAATTTGAACTATCAAAACTATATTGTTATAAGTCACTGCTTTTGAGTTTTTAATATTTTATAATTTTAATATATTTTAATTACATTGCATGCTTTACGATCATGGCACAGCTTTTTTTCAGAACCACTGCATTGATTGTATCATCTAGAAGCCCAAAAGATTGAGGGGGAAAAAAGCTTAGCTGCATCATATGTAGAGTTAAACGTGGTTTACCATTTATGTATGTAAATTGTGGTCATCTTATTCCATCAGGACCCAGTTTAAGATTTAGTTTACATGAAATATAGGCAAAAAGCTCACTAAAGTCATTGTTATAAGCTTTTTCACGTTTATGAAAGGGAAACTGAATTCTAAAATCTTTTCATGCTCCTAAATTAGATAATACACTATGCCTAGAGGAAGGAAATAAGAAACAGAATTAAACAGTGAATTTTTTCTAAAAGAAATTCAAAGTAATTTGAAAGAGACTGAGACTGTAACAAGATAGCAGTTCTTCCATGTATCTGTTTGTGTTATTTGCCTCAAATAAGTATTTTTTTTCTTAATTGGACTTAAACGTGAAATTTTTTATAAACAGAAGTAAAATTTCCTTCAGCATTAAAATAAAATGCAGCTATAGATTCTCAGCAGGTATTTTGGTGTGTTTTTGTAGAAGCATTTTATGAGTCAGAAAGCATAGTCATGCAAATAAGATTAAAAACAAAACCTTACTTGCCCCTGCTTATTTGGCTTTTCTACAAGTTTTTTTTTTTTTTTTTTTTCTCTCTGTCCTTTCTTCCCCACAAATGACCACAAATCTGGAAGTTGATCAGAGTTCATCACACATCACCATGCTCAAACATCCAGTAAAAGTGAAAATTTGATTTGTCATCCCAAACATTAAGGCTCTTTATTTCTAGACTTAATTTTTTAGTGCAATTTTAGGTTTACAACAAAATTGAGAGGGTGGTACAGAGATTGCCCATATATACCCAGTCCCCAAAATACACAGCCTCCCTCACGACCATCACTCACCAAAATGGTACATTTGTTACCAGGGGTAAGCCAACACTGACACATCACAATCCCTTAAAGTTTATAGCTTATTGTAGAGGTCATTCTTGCTGGTTTTCAGCTTTCATGAGTCCTTTATAACATTTCTACCACTTTTGTGTCAAGGCTTTTGTCTTTGGTAACTTGTATTTTCTAACAGTGATTTCTTCAACAAATCAATACTTATTGAACATTTTTTAAAGCAACTTACTCTACAAGGCACTATATAGCGATGAATCAGATTCTAGAATCCTATTTCCCACCGGTGGACATGTGATATGCACATAAATAATCACAATGACAGAGAGTATGTTCAGAGTACCCTAAAATGAGGATTACATATCTTAGAAGTTTATGGGGAAAAAGACTGTGTCCTTTGCTTATTGGAGGAAGAGGTTGGAATATTTAAAAAGCCCCTTTTAAAGAGAAGCTGTGATTTTAGCTGAGTTTGGAAAAAATAATTAATTTACACAACAACAGCAAGAGTTACGCTGACGGCTACAAACACAGAAAATATTCTAATCAAATACTGTTGTCATGCAATTCATGAAACTACTAAAAAAATTTTTAATGGTTTCTATTAACTATCAAATGGCATTCAAGACATTTAAGATTTACTGACATCTAAAATTTCCTAACTCAGTCTCAATAAAAACAAAGTGTACTCTCTTTACAACCACATTATTCCATTTTTTAACTTTTATATCATATAACTGATATTTTCTTTGATATTTTCCTCTCAGTCTGATAATTTCTGAGTGTTTTCAAGTTGTAAACCATTGTTTGAATATATAAAACATTGGTCCAGTATTTCCTTACCCTGCAGGCTTAGAATCTTAAACAGCCAATATCCAAGAAGCCACTGTCACTTATCTTAGATTTAAAGCCAAAGTGAAAACCCATTCATCATTCCAAGAATATGCAAAATATGCATATAATTGACTGAAGCATTATTCAATCTACTCATCTTAGAAAGAAAATCCACTTAACCAAAAAGCCTGGCTCACCACAGATCCACTGAGCGCTTGTTTAAAAATGAGTCTGAGATCTTCAAAGGCAAAAGGCCAAAGGAGATGTTTTTGTTTTGTTTTTGTTTTCATGGAGATACTAATCTGATGTATAAAAACATTTGACTTATTCTGGAACACCAAAATACAATAGGGTAAATGTAATAGTAGATGAAGAAGACTGTACCGTAACCCAGTCTTGCCTAATTGGTTCTGTTTTTCTTAACTTTGTTGTGATTAATATGAACATTTGGGACTAATTTAAAAATAATTGAATAATAATGCTAGTTGCTTCAGTTTTGCACAAAACCAGCTTTTTGTCCAGAAAGTGAAAAGAGAAAAGAATAATAACTATCTTAAAGAATATATATATTCTATATACATATATATTTGAATATTGACTTATTTGGTTTCTTGAAGCAACTTTCTTTGTAGTGACTTCGAAGCATGCTAGGATTGATGACTACTAACTGCAATTTTTGGGTGCTCTGCACATAGATCTTTTATGTAGAGGCAGCTTTTAGGCAAACGGGCTTGAGCACTGGAAGGCAAAAGGGCCTAATGTGACCCCAACCACCCGGCTGGATATTGACAAGCCCATCAGGTGATCCCTTCAAAATATCCATAGGCCCTAACTGACCAATGGGCTACTTACAACTAGGCACAGTGACCCAAAATTCCATGTTGTCACACCTTCTCACCTTTCCTCTTTAAAAATAACCCCCCACCCTCTGCCTAGTTGCAGACAGTCTCTCTGCTGCCCTGCCCTCTGTTCTCTTACAGTGTATTAAATAAACTTCTATCTCCTTTACTCTGCCTCAGGTGAATTCCTTCATGTCCCACGCCATTGATTTCCACCTGACTGGTGCCCCACATTTGGGGGTCCCCATCCGATCAAGCAACACCTCATTTAGACACCACATTTTATTTCGTAAATAAGTTTAAGTTACTTTTATAACTTATCAACTCAGTATAATTCTATACTTTAAAAATAAAAATATGTAAAATTTTCTTCTGAAATGTGGACTGACAACATCAGTCCATATATATAAAAAACCAACCAAACAAGACAATTTGATGTTGGTGAGGGACTGCATAGGATGAAAGTAGAAGTAAAGAGAATGCTATAAATTAGATCTAAAACACCAGAGGATCATTTCAGTTAGACTGGACCTAGATTATTTGAGTGCAGATTTTTCTTTTTGCTAGAGGAGGAATTTGGTCGAAATATATATATTTTTGTTGTTATGAGTAATAGTTTCTCAAAAGTAACTATAACACTTTACAATTTCCAACTGCTGGCCATTTAAATGTCATAAAAGCAACATCATTAAACAGAACTTTGAGTAGCTTTAATTCATTCTTGCAACAGGGTGAAAAATAAGACTGTTTAATATTTACTGGAAATCAACTTTATGCTGTAGACACAAAATTGAAACTATTACATTGCGATACAGTCTAGTGGGAGAGATGACACATTCATATTCACATAATTATAGGACACCTTTGACATTCTTCAGGCAAAGTCTCTAGACCTTGTTTTTACAAAATATTTCTAAAAGAAATGTTGTTTCAAGCCTTCTCCTGACACTTCCATCTGAAATAAGAAATATCTTTCATTTTTCAGAAAAATGTGGTCCAGCCTTTTCTGGGCTTCCCTGAACTTTCAGGGACACTGCAAGGTGAAAACTATTTTTGTAATAATACTAGTACAACATCATCTGCCTGTTTCAGTCTTATTCCTTCATGAATATATAGTGAATTTTCTAGAGACTATTATTGTTACCAATTGAATGCAGAAGCAGATAAGAATCTAGCCATCTTCTATTATGACAGACATTACAGAGATTTGCAAACATGTAAAATAAAGTTGCTCTTTACAGTAATTGTTGGGTTAGAAAATACAGTTATATTTTTTGTATGCTAAACTAATGAATAGGTAAACATATAGATAAACTTAAATTATTATATAAAATAATCATGATATGTGCTAATTGGGATTTAAAAAGATTAAAATCCTAGACCAAAATAAAATAGAAGGGGAAAAATAATTTATGAATAATTACTATATCTACCAGCTTACCTTTTAAGATGATTGTAGAAGTGTTAGTTAATTTTATTTTCTATTTTTTTAGGATTTATTTATTTATTTTACACACAGAGAGAAACAGTACAAATAGAGGGAGGGGTAGAAGAAGAGCAAGAATTCTTGAGCAAATCCCTCACTGGATGGGGAGACCAACATGGGGCTGGATCCAAGGACCTTGATATCATGACTTGAGCCAAAATCAAGAGTCAGCTGCTTAACCAACTGAGCCACCCAGAAGCGCCTGTTTGTTAACTTTAGATTTCATTTTTTATGAATGTTAGCTTTAATGGATAATGTCTAATTGTACAGTTCCCAATTTATTAAGAAAATGAATAGAGGAAAAGAAAATAATCTGTGTAGCAGCAAAATAAACAGTGAAGGGAAAACTTAAGACAGGATAAAAAAAAAGGAAAGGCAACTGTATGATGCATGAATAATGAACAGACAAGTAACAGAATGTGAGAAAATGTTTACAAATCACATATTTAATAAACACCTGGTGCTCAGGATATATAAAGAACATTTAAATTCAGTAACAAAAGACAACCTAATTTTTATATGGACAAGAGATAATTTACCAAAGAAGATAAGCACAGAAAATATTCTCAACAGCATTGATCCTTAGGGACATGTAAATCAAAACCCATAGTGTGGTACTTACTACTTCATGCACAGTAGAATGACTGTGATAAAAAAATAAATAGTAAATAACAAGATTTTGCAAGGATGTGGAAAACGCTATACCTTCATACATTCATACGCAGGTGGAAGTAGAAAATCGTTCAACTACTTGGGAAAATATTGATGGTTCCTAGAAAAGTTAAAGTCTGATTCAGTAATTCCAGTCTTATATAAATAACTGATCTAGTTGAAAACAGATTTTTTTTAAAGATTTATTTATTCATGAGAGAGAGAGAGAGGGAGAGAGAGGGAGGCAGAGACACAGGCAGTAGGAGAAGCAGGCTCCATGCAGGGAGCCCAACTTGGGACTCCATCCCAGGTCTCCAGGATCACGCCCTGGGTTGAAGGCAGCACCAAACCACTGAGCCTGCTGGGCCGCCAGAAAACAGATTTTTAAACAAATATGTATGCACATATATTCCTAGCAGCATCAATCACAGCAGTCAAAAGATTATGCCCCTAACATCCATCAGTAAATGGAGAAACAGATTGTGGTGTACACATAAAATGGAACATTATTTAATCTTAAAAAAGAGTGAAGTACTGATACATACTATGACATAGATGAACCCCAAAGACGTTATACTGAATGAAAGAAGCTAGACATAAAAGGCCACATGTTGTATGACTCTATTTGCATGAAGTATCCAAAATTGGTAAAGTCATAGACAAATAATACAAATTGGTATATGACAGAGACCAGGTATAGAAAGAAATGAGACATCTGCATCTGTTTAACGTGTTGGATTTACTTTCTGGTGATGAAAATATTTTGGGTTAGATAGAGATGATGGTCGTACAGCACTGTGATTGTACTAAATACAAGACTGATCACTTAAAAATTATTAATTTTATCCTATATCAATTTCATCTTAATTTTAAAATATTTTTTAAAACAGCAAAAATGAAACTACTTGCTTCAGGTGCAAAACTGTTCACGATGAATATTTTCCAGGCTGTAATTCCATTGTCTATTTTATTTTGTGGGAGGTGATTAGAAATATCAAGTCTCCGGCACCTCTGCAGGCCAGTTGAATGAGCTAAATTTTAAAAATGCTGCCAGGTTCATCAATGGCTTTAAAGGATAAAACTTGCCTAATTGAGAGTATTGTTGTTGTTGTTGTTGCTCCTTTCTCCTTTCTTCCCTCTTCCTATCCTCTTTCTGCTTGCCCTTCTCTCCCCCCCCCATTGTGATCGTCATCATCTTCTTTTTTCTTTCTTCTTCTCTCTTCTTCTTCCTTTTCTTCTCTCTTCTTCTTCCTTTTCTTCTTTCTTCTTCTTTTTCTTCTTCTCTCTTCTTCTTTTTCTTCTTCTTCTTCTTTTTCTTCTTCTTCTTCTTTCTTCTTCTTCTTCTTCTTCTTCTTCTTCTTTCTTCTTCTTCTTCTTTCTTCTTCTTCTCCTTCTATTTTCAATTTTTTCGTATTCCAAGGGGCTTCTCCAGAAAAGTACCAATTTTTCCTCTTATTAATCAGTAAATATTTATGTTAATTAGATTAACAATGATTATTTAGGGGAACTTAGAATAATAGAAATAATAGGTGGAGAAAGATGGATATGTTAAGCAATTCAGCAATTCTATTACTTTATGTCTTTATGACCATAATGATGTAAGCTTAACAGACTTAGAGATTGTTTAAAATATTTTTATTTTTCACAGAAAAAATCTGTAGGTCTTAGAACAGTGCCTGGGCCATGTACAAAACATGCATTGATTGAACAAGTGAATGTTGGCTGCAAAGCAAACCAATTCCATGCAGAAACTATTTCCTCATCATTATTATCAATTTTCCTCAAGCAAATATCCACTCAGTATACCTAAAGAAATCCAGATAGAGAACTAGATAGATATAACTATGCATATCTTCTTTTTTTACTGCCAGACATTTGCACTGAGTTAGAATACATACATAGATGTCTGATAAAAGGCAAGAGGAAAGGATAAAATACATATATCTGAGATTTGGCTTGGGTCACCACAGATTTGTCAAGATCAGTTTGGAATATCGAAGAAGGAGATAAAGACATCTGATAAGATGTGAACACAAATTTTTAAGACAACAGGTTAAAAGTATCAGCAACAATATACTTTAGCATTCCTCTTCCAATATGCTTTCTTCCACCCTCATCCCCTGTAGATGGTTTTGTTTATATATAGGCAGGGAAGTAATATCTGTGGAACACAGCAGAGTAACTGGCCTTATGAAAGCTTTGGAAATCTTTCCTTCCAAAGAATGGCTTAAGCTTGAACATTGATTGACTTGCATCATAGTACTACATGACAATAATATAAACTAAGATTTTCCCATGCATATGTTGTTATGCCTTTGACTGTTCATCAATATACTAAGGGTTCTTAGATAGGGAAATAGGTCTCTGAAGTCTTAAAATGTTCCAACAATACACCTGAAAAAAGGATATGATCCGTAGATGTCCTACCTATTCCTTATTGAGCATAATTTTGTGCCATGCTCCCTCATACTGCCAGGTATGACTGGAGATTCTTTGGTCTCAAATTATGTGGCTATCTCTTGAATTTAGTTGTATCTTGGAATGGAGCACACTAACAACTGAGATAAAACATGGCCACATCAGGTCAAGGAATGCCCAGACCCCCTAAATTTGACAGTTGGTTCCAAGAGGATATTTCCCTTTGCTTATGATTATTGATTAAAGTTTTTAGAGTGATTTTTCCAGTAAAATGACTCATGAAGTAAACTCTTTTTTAATTTACCAATTGGTTACTTTCTCAAATATACAAATCCATTTACTTCACTCAAATTCTTAAGAGCCATTCAAAATTTAAAATTTATTCTATAATGATAAATTGCCACCTGTGATTTTTTTTAAAAAAAGATTTTATTTATTTATTCATGAGAGACAGAGAGAGAGAGAGAAAGGCAGAGACACACGCAGAGGGAGAAGCAGGCTCCATGCAGGGAGCCCGATGTGGGACTTGATCCCGGGACTCCAGGATCATGGCCTGGGCCAAAGGCAAGCGTTCAATTGTTGACCCACCCAGGCGTCCTGCCACCTGAGATTTTTAAACAATAAACATCTGGGGAGTATCTTCACAAATGATCATTTCTAAGCTATTCAATTAATATCCTTTACTATGTGAATACAAGGTGAAAGACAAGAGTTATATACTTCTGGCAGTATTAGCACTGGGGATTCAAATGAAAAAAAAAAGAGTTATTAACATTGTAGAATCAACTAGGTCTAGACAACTGTGCGATGTGAAATGTATATAATTCTATAGCTCGTGAATGTATAAAGAACACAAAATGAGAAATGACCCCAACAAGGTCTTTGGTATATAAAAACTGAATTTTGAAAGCCAAATTATCTCATCTTTAAAATTATCTCTTTTCATTATCTTTCTCTAATTATGTTGCATTTCAGAGAACTGAGTGAATCTCTACCAAAATGTATACTAATAAATTTTATCATATTCTTTAAAGTAGCTTTTTAAAAAATCAATTACTTTTGATAAGTATTGACAGTGAACTACACATGTGCAATAAATTCTTAAATAAATAAATTATTTCTTTTTAAGAGCTCACTGAAAGCACAATTATTTGGAACTAAGTAATTGGATATAGTGAAGAAGGGGGGCAGGTACATATTATTATATTCAGAACATGTAACTTTTCCTCTAGTGGAGAAAGTGGAAAGAACTGACCATCCTGGGACATTGAGGACGACACCTTGTAGTTTTAGAGGGAAGTTCTGAGGGATCCAATGATAACTAAATCCTGAGGATAACTCATGTCTCTATTTCTTACTTGCTGTGTGAGTTTGGCTTCCTTTACAAATCTGAACATCATATTTCTCTAAAAATAATATTTCATTTAATATAGGAAGAATTACACCCAAGAGAGAAAATGTAACCCAATGACTATTATTTAGTAAAGAATAGACAGGTCCATATCACTTATACAATAAAAGCACTGAGAATTGAATATATCCTCCTTAATTTTGGTGCCAAAACTCATTGGGCAGGAAACCTGACATCAAGTGATATATAGTTATTTATCCTATTTATTGTGAATTTTTGTGTGCTTTACTTCAGAATATTAATGTGGTTGATAAGGAGTACTCCCTAGACTCTGTGTGGTTTTGCATATTATATTATAAACACTGTATCATAGATTATAATTGTAGCATTATATTAGGAATATTTATCCACTCTTTCTGAGAAAATGCATATTAAGTTAAAGAGGAAAACATCTTCCATTTACACATTGCTTATAAGAACTGCACTGGTGATATATGAGTTAAGTTACCTGATTCTTGACTTACTAAATATCCTATATCACCTAATCATAGTTTGTGGGGTTTTATTTATCATTAATAACTTACAATGCTGTGCCCTTTCTATAGAGAAAACCTACCTGATGAAAGGATTTATTTTATTTCTTTTTAATTTTCTAGCAGCTTTGTCAATGATAGGCTCCCTATTTTCTTCTGAAGTCTGTTTTCCTACCAGAACATCTGTTTCCTTGCCTTGTCTTTCCTACAAAGTTTGGGATTTGAATTTCACCTTAGAAACCTACTCTCATGACTGAGAATCTCAAGTTCCCTCTGTGCTCTCTACTATGAATTTCCCAGAATAAAATCCTATAGCTCATAGCCCTCATTTGATCCTTGTTCTTTTTCTCATCTAGCATTGCTATTATCTTGGAATAGATTCCAGGCCTCAGCCTCTCATAGACTGGCCCACTTCACTGCTCAGATTTATTTTTGTTGTTAACTTTACCTCTCTATTCAAATACGTTTGTGAGCTTTAGGGACTTTTATAAATATTGAGATTTTAATGTTCTTACTAAAAACAGCCACCTAAACAACTTGAAGTGTTTAGACTTCTTCACCATTTATAAAATCAGCAGTTCAATTATTTAAGTTCAGATAAGCAGTTGCTTTTGCTGTGATGTTTCCTCGTTAGTTACCCAGTGATCAATGCCAATAAGCACTGCTTACTCTAAATCATTAGCTACAATATAAATGAACTGTAGTTGTAGAAAACAACTTTAAAACACTGTAACTCAGAAATGAAAGCGATGAGTTATTTATTTTTAAAGCACAGGAGTGTGTGATGTAATATATATGCTAACTATCTTTGGAATTATTAAATAATTCTTTTGTATTTGATTGATAATGGTAGAGATATTACACCATTAAATTTAGCTTTCATAAGACTATGGAAAATAATTAATGATAGTGCTCGTATTTATTTTCTCACATATACCAAAAATACATTTATTTTAATCCCTTCGCACACCACCAAGAAATTAGAAATATTGGGATGCCTGGGTGGCTCAGGACGTGATCCTTGGTTGGTGGAGAGAGTCCCACATTAGGCTCCCTCTGGGGACTCTGCTTTTCCTTCCGTGAATCATTTTTTATCCAATCTTCATTTTGCCTTGAGTAGAACTACTTCAGTTAGGGTTGCCAAATTTGGCAAAACAAAAACAAAAACAACAACAAAAAAAAACAGACACAAATTTGAAATTTAGGTAGATAAATATATTTTAAGATAAATGTCTCACATGAAGTGTATTGAGCATGCAAATTTTTTTAAAAAAAACTTCATTATTTATCTAAATTTCAAATTCAGTGGGAAGACCTTTTTGTTATCTGGCAATCATAACTTCTGTATTAGTAGATTATTTTTAAAATGATACCAATGATGAAAAATGGAAAAAGTAAGATAATAATGTTGACAGAAAAAAATTAACTATAAAACTAGGCAAAATCATGTTCTCTAGGGCATGGGCAAGCAATCTCATACAACTGGTTTTTCCATTGCTATAGTGAAACATTGCCATTAATTGCAGTGATTTTAGAGTTTTTTCTCCAAGTAAAGTGCTCATGTAGGCAAATATATAAATTATAAATGTGTAACTCAATAAATAGTCTAAAGTAACCATGCTCATGTGAATAACCATGTAGATCAAGATTTAGAGCATAAATAGCATCTTATTTGTACCCTTCTACTCACTGACTCTTTTGAAAGGTAAGCACTAACTAATTCTAACACTGTGGATTAATTAGGCTGTCATAAACTTTATTTAAATGGATTCATTACATATGTTTACTTAGTGTCTATACTCCTGCATTCAACACATATTTACATTTATCTAATTGAGTATCACAATATCATACTCATGTATAGCAATAATGAATTTTATTATCATATATTATTCTATGTCTGAGAGCAATATAATTTATCTGTTTGACTCAATGGATATTTGAAGGATTTGATACAAAGTATAATTAACAATGGTATTATGAACATACTCACAGATATCTTTCAGTGAATCACACATTTCTGATATTTATATGTATAGTTATACACAAATCTAGGTAAAATCAAGTGTTCTTATCCAACTTCAGTAGCTCCTATCAAAGAGTAGACTGAAGTGGATTACACCAATTTACACTTTCAACTCAAATATGTAAGAATTACTCTGCCTACATCATCACTAACACTTAATATTGTCAGACTATTTGATTTTATCTATGACAAAATATAGGTGCTAGTAATGCCCTTTAATTTGTGTTTTTAGACTGCTAATGAAGTTGACCAGCTTTTCATGATCATATTGGCCATTTGAATATTTTTGTTGATTCAAAATCCTAACTTGTTATACTAATAGTTCTGCCACATAATTGGGGTAAGGCACACACACATATCAGATACATTTTATATTGTTTTGGGTTTTTATGCTTTTGGCTTTTGATTTATCCTTTGATAATCCTAAACTCTTAAATAAATGTGGTTCAATTGTCTTAGTCTTAAAGATGAAGAGAAACTTTGGAATTACCAGATACCCAGTAAATGCCTTTAATTTAAAAGGTGAAAACTAAACAATCATTAAAAACTTTTTTTAAGAAATAAAGCACAAAGATAAAAATCTAAAACAAAATTGCCCTTTGATATAAGAAAGATATATTGCACTTATGTAACAGAAACAGTGCATTATAAATATGGAATATTCATGGTAATAAGAGTTCTTGGGCCTTAAAAAATCTAGTAGCAGGAACTGAAATCTTCCAAGTGGAGTAAAAACAAGAAAATACTAATTTCTGCTTCCATGAAGATGGAGAAAGGCATATATTTCTCTATTTCTCCAAGTAAATACAACTAAATCTTGGGACCTTATGTATATTAAAAACGAACCTGAAATGCAACATGCTGCTGAATTTCCTAGATTTTATTTTTGTCTCCTTTACCCCAAGGTAAATGTTGAAGAAACCATAAATCTGGATATTCTAATGTGTGCAGATAAATAAAAATCCAACAAAAGCCAGAAGACCAGGAAAAAGGAGCCTAATGAGATAGTAAACTAGTAGACAAGTACTGCTCTGCTTCAGCCAAATTCCACAGAAGACCTATGGCCCTACTACCATTCATGTTAGCAAAGACCAAGTGGGAAACCTGGTTTCACTCATAACAAACTGTAACAAGGTGCTCTGACTTCCCAGCCAGAGTGATATCAAAGAAGATCAAGAAGGGATCCAGAACTTCCATCTCTATAAGGCAATGATGAGGAACCCCACTCTTAAAGATGGGGCCAATAGAAATCATGGGAGAAACATACTTCTACCTCCATATTGCAATTATCAGAGGACGATCTCAAAGAAGACCTAGTGAAGAATCAGTATTTTATCCTATCTCTCTGGAAAATAGTAAGAAGGCACTCCTACTTATCTCAGACAGGAGGTATCAGTGGAAGCACAGGAGGGAGTTGAAATCCCGGGTCCCCAGTTTCAGGCCCTGGGCTGAAGACAGCGCTAAACTGCTGAGCCATCCGGGCTGCCCTCTTTCCTAATTTTTTTTTTTAAATTTATTTATGATAGTCACAGAGAGAGAGAGAGAGAGAGAGGAAGAGACACAGACAGAGGGAGAAGCAGGCTCCATGCACTGGGAGCCTGACGTGGGATCCGATCCCAGGTCTCCAGGATTGCGCCCTCAGCCAAAGGCAGGCACTAAACTATTGCACCACCCAGGGATCCCCCTCTTTTCTAATTTTTTTAAGGTGGAAGGCTGAATGTTATTTTGATTTATAGTATTAGTCATACACTTCCTTCTAAGTACTGGTCTAACTTCATCCAATTTATTCTGATAAATTGTGCTAAATTGAAATCCCCACCTCCCATAACTCCACCCTCCCAGAGGCCAAGTGAAGAACCTAGACTTGTATCCCCATGTCATGTAATGACTTGACACCTTTCTTTTCTCTACAGATGTGGTTTTAGAAACAACTAGTTAAAGCAAAGGTTTAAATAAGATCCAAAAATATCATTATAGAATACATACAATATCCAAGTATCAATAGTCATACATCATACCAAGAACTAGAAGGATCCCAAAGTTAACAAAAAGTGGCAGTCAGTGAGTGCTAATTTTAAGAGAGCAGAAATATTAGAAATATTCAATACATTTTTAAACGCTTACCATAAAATTGCTTCAAATGATAATTACAAACACGAGAAAAATGAAAAAGTAGAAAAGCTCAGCAAAGAAATAGAACATTTTGGCAAAGAATAAAAAGAACCAAATGGTAATTTTTGCAATGAAAAAGTGTAATAGCTGCATATAAAAAAAAATCAATGGAAGGGCTCAACAACAGAATGGAAAGGAGAAAGGAAATAATTAGTGAGGTAGAAGAGAAAAAAATAGAAAATAATTCACCCTAATGCCTCCACAAAGGAGAGTCTGAGTGACATGTGGGGATATAACAGAAGATTGAAAATTCGTACCACTTAATTCTAGAAGGAGAGGGGAAAGAGGGTGGGGCTGTAAACACTTTTTTTTAAGAGTTTATTTATTCAAGAGAGAAAGAGAGAGAGAAAGAGAGGCAGAGACACAGGCAGAGGGAGAAGCACACTCCCTGTAGGGGAGCCCCATGTGGGACTCCATCCCAGAACTCCAGGATCACGCCCTGAGCTGAAAGCAGAAGGTCAACCACTGAGCCACCCAGGCATTCCCCTTTCTTTTTCTTTTCTTTTTTCTTTTCTTTTCTCTTTTCTTTTCTTTTTTCTTTTCTTCTTTTCTTTTCTTTTCTTTTCTTGTCTCTTTTCTTTTTTCTTTTCTTTTCTTTCTTTCGTTCTTTTCTAATTCTTTCTTTCTTCTTTTTTTCTCTTCTTTTTAAAGATTTTAGTTTTGCTTATTTGAGACATAGAGGAAGAGAGAGAGTGCACACAAGCAGAGATATGGTGAGGGAGCAGACAGGGAGGGAGAAGCAGACTCCTCACTAAGCAGGGATCCTGACTTGGAGTTCATTCCCAGGACCCTGTGATCATGACCTGAGTTGAGGCAGATGCTCAACAGACTGAGCCACCCAGGTGCCCATTAAAAACATTTAAATAAATAATTCAACTGACATAACTTGACAGAAAATCAGCATGGATTTAGAAGACATCATAAGCCAGCATGATCTAACCAACATTTATAGAATACTCACCCAACAATGATAGAAGATACATTCTCTTCAGTGCCCATAGAACATATTTTAGATAGACCATGTTCAGACTATAAAAAATCCTAACAAATTCAAAATAATTGAAGCAACACAGAATATTTTCTCTGTTCACAATTGTGTACACTAGAAGTCAATAAGCAAAACATCTTCAAACATTTAGAAAATAAACAACACAGTTCTAAATAACGCATGGGTCAAGAAGGAGTCTCAAGGAAAGTAAAGCAATCCTTTGAATTAAAGATAATAGAACGTTAGATAATATAACATTATCAAAATATTGCTAAGAGTAAAGAAAAAAACAATAAATGCATACATTAGAAAAGAGGAACAGTGTCATATCAATAATCTAAGCTCATACTTCAAGAACCTAAAAAATAACCAAATAAGTCCAATGTGTACATAATGGAAATAATTAAGATAAGAGAAAAATAAGGAAAAATCAGTGAAGCAAATAGTTCTTTAAAATGTATAATAAAATTGATAATTTGCTAGCAAAACTGACAATGGAGAAAACACAAATAACCACTATCAGGAATTAAACTAAGAGTACTACAGACCCTGAAAAATATTAAAACAATAATGAAGAATATTGTATGAAATTTTACACACATAAAGTTAGTTTCAGGCTCCCTGCTCAGTGGGCAGTCTGTTTCTCCTCTTCCCTCAGCATCTCCCCCCCCCCACTCATTCTCTCTCTCTCTCGCTCTCTTTTTCTCAAATAGATAAATAAAATCAAGAAGAAGAAGAAGAGGAGGAGGAGGAGGAGGAGGAGGAGGAGGAAGGAGGAGGAGGAGAAGAAGAAGGAGGAGGAGGAGGAGGAGGAGAAGAATGGCTGAATTAAAACATGGTGACAACTCCAAATGCTGATGAAGATGTAGAGATGCCATATCATGTTCCATTGCAGTTTGGAGTGCAATGCTACTATAGAAAACAGTTCGCCTGTTTCTTAAAAACTAAACATGTAACTAACATGACCCAGTAATTTCATTCTTGGCCTTTATCCTAGAGGAATGGAAACTTATCTTCAAAAAAAGAAAAGCATCTATGTTTCTAGTAACTTTATTCACAGTAGCCCCAAACTAAATAATATAGATGTGCTTCAATAGGTGAATGTTTAAAAAAATGCCATGAAAAAGATAACTTTTGATTCAGGCTATGGCTTGAATGAACCTCTGAAGTGTCAAGCCGAGTGAAAATAGCCAAGGTTATGTATTGTAAAATTATATTTACATCACATTATTGAAATGACAAAATCATAGAGACAGGAAATTCATTAGTGGTTTCCAGTGACTGATGAGGGATTACAAGTGGGAGAGAAATGGGTGGGCTACAAGTGGGTAACATGAAGGGTCCTGGCGGTGATGGTAATATTCTGCATTTTGACTGTATCACCATCAATAGCCTGGTTGTGATGTTGTAATATAGTTTTGTAAGATGCTACCATTGGAGGAACTGGGCAAAAGGTATATTGGGTTTCTCTGTATTGTCTATTACAATTTCAGTTGAATCTATAATTGCCAAAAAATTAATTTAAAAATAAGGGCAAAAGAAGACAAGGGAGACAACTTGGAGGAAATATATTGAAAAATAATAATAAAGATGGGTCCAGCTCCAATAAAATAAATTTTAGAAAGAGTAAACAGTGTAGGAAAACTTCAAACAAATCATTAAAGAAATTTTACAGAATTATAGAAATGTAGTACTTGCTTTTAACAGGGTCACAGAGTTCCCAGTCAATAAATGTACTCCATTAACCTGGGTGCTAAAAGTGAAGCATGAGACAAACATTTGGTTGTAGTTAGTCCAGGAGATGAATCCTGGGAGGAAAATGGGGGACCAGGGAAGCCAAAAACAGAAAGCAAGAAACAAAAGCCAACATAAGAATGTGTAGTCACTGCTGTGGTCAATCCGATAGCAGTGTTTGGGTGTTCCAGTACTTCAGGACTGTTCCTTGGCTTCCAGTGTTGTTATTAAGAAGTTCAAAACCATTCTGATTGTCGATGTGATATATGACTTGAGTTCTATCTCTGTGGAAGTTCTTTAAATTTCCTCTTTATCCACAGGTTCTGAAGTTTCACAATGATACACTTTAATTTTGCTACACATATCAGATGTTCCCTTCGCCCTGCATCACAGCTTCTCAGCCAAAATCTGATTTTTTCCATTGCTGCAAAAGACTGTTCCCTACAGTTTTTCCCTGTATCATTTCACCTTAATGAGCACTGAGAATTTTTTTATTTAAAACAAAATAAAAACAGTTTTGTTTTCTCTCTTGGGGAAGAATTTACATATGAGTTCAAGAGTCACAAGGCTTCCCATCAGCAACACTAAAAGCCAATGTCACAGAGCAATATCTTTAAAGTTCTAAGGAAAAACAATATTGCCAACTAGAATTCTACAAAGCCTAGAATCCTACATTCAGCAAATTAATAATTAAATATATGGTTTTATTACACAAATTTTTCAGGTAGCTGGTTCTCAAAAGATATCCCTCCACATCTTGTTGGTTAAGAAGTACAGGAAGAACTATTTCATGTAAAGTTAGGGAAGAAACTAAGAAAGATGAAACTGTGGGTTCTAGTGAACAGGAGATTGATGCATAAAAGAAAAAAGAGAATTCCTAGGATTATGGTCAAGAATATCATAGGATGAGAGTCCTGTAGCAGACCTGCAGACACTAGACATTAGAGGGTCAGCTCTTTGCAGGAGAGATAACTTTTTTAAAAAGCTGCTAAAACACACAATGTTTTAAAAGTATTGGGGGCAAAATTAAACAACTGGATGAAAATGTGGGAACTTAATGTGGGAATGTTAACTTAAAGTTAAGTATGTAGAAAATTAAATAAACCTAGCCATAAGACAAATATTAACACAATGATATTATACTACTGCTGTATGGTGATAGATGGTAGCTACAGTTTTGATGAGCACAGCATAATGTATAGACTTGTAGGAATCACCATGCTGTACAGCCTGATGTGGGACTTGATCCCAGAAACCCAGGATCATGACCTGAGCCAAAGGCAAATGCTCCACCACTGAGCCACCCAGGTGCCTCTTAATAAATAAATCTCAAAAAAAAAATTATCCCTCATTTGATTACCCCCAAAACAAGTAATTATTTGCCTGAAAATAATTGATAATTAAAAATAAATTCAAAAGTAATACCAAATTTTTTAAAAGGAAAGATATCAGAGTGATTTAAGAGAAGAACTTAAAGTTATATTTTAGCCAACAAAAGCCACTTCTGAGTTTGTTATTTAATATTCATTGTATAAGAACAATACAATGAAGAAAATAATATAAATATTATTCAGATGTACTTACAAAATTCCACCACATACTTAAAAAAAAAAAAAAAAGACTCTAGCTAGGAATGGATTCTTCAAGTCCAGTAAAGGGTTTGTGTGCATGACCTGATTGGTCCTCTGCAGTTTACATTGCCTTTGATGAACTTCTGAGATCATTTAATTCTTCCACCAACCATTTGAATTGTGGCAAAAAAAATAATAATAATAATAATAGGGAATCTCATAATACATAAAAGAGGTATGCTAGTTACAATTTGATGTCTGCATGTAACTCCTGGACTTTGTCAGCACCCTATCAAACATCTAACCATAGCAGAAAATCAGCATAGCAAAATTGGCACATGGGATAGTTTCTATATCACTCTGAACTTTCAGGTGCTGAAGTCAAAGTGTATCTTAGAATTCACCCATTTTGTTACAAAAAATATGTACTTTTAATTGAAGTATAATTGATGCACAATGTTACATTAGTTTTAGCTGTACAACACAGGTGATTCCTACAAGTCTATACATTATGCTGTATCCTCAAAAGGTTAACTACCATCCATCACCATACAGCAGTACCATAATATAATTAACTATATTCTCTCTGCTGTACACACAAAAAGGTTTTTATGGTAGTGTAAATTCTCATTTGACTCCAGATTCTAGACTCATGCTAGTTTAATTTTCTTTTATATTCAAGATTATGGAAAATAATAGCAATCACTTAATATTTTTGTACCTAAAATAAAGGATTAAAGTTTTTCTAAGAAACCAAAATTTTGGGGATCCCTGGGTGGCACAGCGGTTTGGCGCCTGCCTTTGGCCCAGGGCACGATCCTGGAGACCCGGGATCGAATCCCACATCGGGCTCCCGGTGCATGGAGCCTGCTTCTCCCTCTGCCTGTGTCTCTGCCTCCCCCCCTCTCTCTGTGACTATCCTAAGTAAATAAAAATAAAAAAAAATAAAAAAATAAAAAGAAACCAAAATTTTATTTCATATAACCCACAATGATATAAATTATCTTATTGGGATTCGTCCTCAGGTGTATTTTTATTTTCAAAAAAGAACTTCATATAATTTTATATAGAAATAATGCAGTAATATTTATATGTGAGCTATAACTAAAAATAAATAGTGTTTTTTATTACTATGCCTTTTTTTTAAAACCAGATTGATTTACTGTGGATTTCAGGAATGTCTGAGAAAAAGCAAACAATAGTTTTAGAATAATATTATTTATATAATAAATAGAAGTTTGAAAATAGTGTTCTTCTGCACATTATATTAGTTAAGAATATTTTAAAATAAGTTATCTTTGGAAATAATATCAATCAAATGAGATAATAAATTAATAAGTGAAGTGCATAATATATAATAGGTGATCAATACATGTTGGTTCTTTTCCCTAAAGAAGGGTAATAGTGTTATGAGGACAGTCCTATAATTATTCTCAGTTTTCTAAAAGCAAATTAACAAACTTACTATCAATTTTCATATTATATATGGCCCTCACAAGGGAACACTACATTTATTTATTTTTAAAAAAATTTTTAAAGTTTTTATTTATTTATTCATGAGAGACAGAGAGAGAGAGAGAGAGAGAGAGAGGCAGAGACAGGCAGTGAGAGAAACAGGTTCCATGCAGGGAGCCCAATGTGGGACTCGATCCCAGGTCTCCAGGATCAGGCCATGGGCTGAAGGGGGCAGTAGACCACTGAGCCACTGGGGCTGTCCTTATTTATTTTTTTAAGATTTTATGTATTCATTTACTCATGAGAGACACAGAAAGAGAGAGAGAGAGAGAGAGAGAGGCAGAGACATAGGCAGAGGGAGAAGAAGGCTCCATGCAAGGAGCCCAATGTGGGACTTGATCCCAGATCCCAGGATCACACTGAGCCAAAGGCAGACACTCAACTGCTGAGCCACCCAGGCATCCCAGGAACACTATATTTAATGTAAGACTAAAAACAGATGCTGAGAAAATTGCCATATCTAACATATTTTTAAAATTTGTGCTTATTAACATTGTAATACCTAATTCTATTAATAGTGCACAAGATAAAATATGACTTATATTCTTTTCTATTTCCCATTGTTCTCAAGTCCAAACTGACATTGTTAATTTTTTTCTGAAATTGATGGAATAAGTCTTTGTCTAAACTAGTAAAATAGGTAAAATCACATAGTTCTGAGATCTGAATTATATGGGGAATTTTGCATATGTGTAAATATAAACTAGAGAAAGAATTTTGTTTTTTTAAATTGATACAGATTTATAGAATTCCCAAGGAGTTTGGAAAAAAATGAACGCTTTTATTTGCATTCTCTATTTTGTTCATGAATATAAAATAGTTATTTGCCAATTTCCATATAAAGGTGGATTAAAAAAATCATGGTATTATCTTATTTTCTTTGACAATATAGAATATGCACACATTTGGTTTGTCAGGTGTGTTGATGGCTCAGTGGACCTGATGAGGATGGAGAAAACAATGAGATGAATTTTCACAAGTTATAGTCTGAAAATTAAAGTTGGTTTTGAAGTTGGCCAGAAAAAAATGAGATTTATTAGATGTAATTTCTCATATTTTATTTGACTATACCTTAATACAACACTATGAAATAGAGAATATATCTAAAGACATTAAAAATATATACTGATTTGTAAGTCACAGATTTCATAGTTGAAATAATATGTGAGATTTTTCCTGAATACAGAGATGACTATTATTGAAAAAAATAAGCTTTTTTGCCTTTCTGTTTTCTAAAATAATATTTTATGACAGTTTGTCTAAAATTATTTCAAGCTATTTTGATGTCATTTTTAAATCATATTCTTTTCTCTTGGAAATTAATTATTCCTATTTTGATCCTTCAAAAGATTTTCCTTCAAAGCAGGAAACTAAGAGTGTATTCCTGTAAGTACTATGGTGGGTTTACAAAGGAAGAGAGTTATATGGATTAATACTGATGGTCTTTATATAGTTCTAGTGCTTCCGAATAGATCTTTGTAGCCATGAAAAGATGGGTCATGTTAGACCTTCATTAAAGGTTCTGTTCCACAGGTACAACACAATTCAGAGAGATTTTGTCTGCCCTCCATTCATGAAAACACCTTTGCAAAATAATTCCCTTTTATCAACTAGTTGCAAAGCAAAACATGCGAAATCAGGAAAATGAGTGGAGGAAAGCTCTATTTTCCAGTGGAGAAAAAAAACACACTTAATAAAATTATTTATAAAATCATAACCTAAGTCCAATGATACATCATTACAAGTACTTAAAAGATTATTAAGAACAAAAATGATTTAAGATTACATAATACATCATTTAATGAAAAACAATATATGTTCTACTAAATTATATGCATAATAGTAGAGCAATTTGTTTTTGACTCTATCCATATAATTGGTATAAGTCATTTCCATAATCTCCATCTTCTTTTAACATTGAACCAGGGTGGTGAAATTTTTAAAAAGCACAATCAATAAAAATATATAGTCAAGGATTTGAATGAAGATACTTCCTATTACTGATACAGTTTTTCAAATAATAATATTTAAATTTTCTCAAATTCATTCATTTTGCTCATCAATAAAATGGCAAAACTGTTATTAAACTTTTCACTGGAGGTATTGTTGGAATAAAAGTGACATTATATATCCAAAGGATATAGCAGCATCCCTTTCCAAAGAATTATAAATTAAAAGTTTCCATTCTTTTTGTCACCCTATAATAAAGATGACAATGAAGAAAATGCAAGAATAATGATGATGACAATGTCTTCTCTAACATTTATGAAATATTGCTATATGCCAGACATTCTTTTAAGTAAACATATGTCATCTAGGGGCATCTGTGTGGCTCAGTTGGGTAAACATCTGCCCTCAGCTCAGGGCATGATATTGGGGTCCTGGGATTGAGCCCTGCATTGGGCTTCCCACTCAGCTGGGAGTCTGCTTCTCCCTCTCCCTTTCCCTCTGCCCAGCTCCAGTTCCTGCTTGTGTTCTCTCTTAAATAAATAAATAAAATCTTTAAAAAATAGTATATAACCTAATTAGTTCCTAAGAAAACCCCTATACTATTGTATCATTTTTTTATCAGAAATAATGATGTACAGAGATTTAGAAATGTGACAAACTACCAACTCTGAAAAGACAGTGTACTATTAGCAGCATTGATTTAATTTCCAATTAATACATTTATTTATCCTTTTATTTAGCTAGCATGGTTTTGGTAGATGGAGTGTGGCAAGAACATGCAGTCCAGTTTCCCTTCTAATTTTGTGGTTTTGATGATATGTTGTCCCCCCAAAAAAGTCTATTATACACTGTCTCTGCCTTCATATATCATTACCTTCTTCATCATTATTATCTAAAAAATCATAATTTTCACATACTTTAGTTCTGCTTATAATTTTGAACAAAGTACAATTGTGTGTGTGTGTATGTCTAATTCACATGAATAACGTCAGGGAAGTTAAAAACCTCCTTATAGATGAAATCATTAGTAAGAAACACAACTTGTCCTTCTTGCTCCAAATACTGTATACTTTCCAATGTTCCAAAATGGTTGACTATTAATTAAGCCAACTAGAATTAACATTTAATTTAGCAGTAACTAAAGGTAGTAATTCTTAACGGATTTTAAACATATATCAAACATATCCTAAATCGTTTGTGAGAATTTGGTTACGTGAGTAGAAATGGTGATTTACATAAAAATGTATTTTTTAATGAGCCATTTTACTATACTTTATATTTCTAAAAAATTTCACTTGACACTAATTTGCATATTAAAAATTAGTTGTTGCATGATTTCAATGAACAATAAAGAACAATCTGATTAATCTCACCATGAGGGCAGACTGGGTGGCTCAGCGGTTTAGCGCCGCCTTCAGCTCAGGGCATGATCCTGGAGACCTGGGATTGAGTCCCATGTCGGGCTCCCTGTGTTGGGCCTGCTTCTCCCTCTGCCTATATCTCTGCCTCTTTCTCTCTCTCTCTCTCTCTCTCTCTCTGTGTGTGTGTGTGTCTCATGAATAAATAAAATCTTAAAAAAAAATCTCACTATGAGTTTAAAATTTTAACTTTGTAGTAACTTTGCTATTACTCTTTTAAATGAAACCTTTTAAAAATTCATTGGCATGCAATGGTATTTTGTTACATGACAGCTTTGATATTTAAAATTAAACTATATTTACAGTGCTTTAGATATTTTAATAATAGTTTATATTTTAATGTGAAGAAAAACAATGTAAGTTATATTTACAAGAGCAGACATGTATCATTGTTATTAATGCTTCACTGGATATAGAAATTGTATGTTGGTGAGAATAAATTTGGTATATTGAAAATATTTCATGTAGTAAATTAATTTTTCTCACACACTTTTCTAAGATAAATACTTGTGAAATTTTCTTGGCAAATTATCTTAATACAGGAATAAAGCATATGTCTTAAATTTTTTTATGTCTTAAATTTTAACTTTCTAGAGTACAGGAAACATGTTTAAAGCATCATATGTAGCATATGGTATGTTATAAGACAGATATGCATACTTAATAAATGCTCTTGAATATGACAACAGGAGGCAGTATTAGTTACAAAGAAAGAGAAATATATGTACAAGGGAATTTTTTGCTAATATATCTCCATACTTATCAGAATGTATTAGTACTCTAGCAATCACAATTATTTTTAAATTAATGTTCCTTTATGAAATACATGAATTAGCTTTTTTTTTATGTGTTAGACACATATCTAGTATCTAGTAACACACAAATGAATGAAACACACCAGTCTTTGAGTATCTCACAATCTAGCAAGGAAATCAACGTGTAAATGCATAATCAGAGAATGCTATGATGATTCAGCAAAGCTGAAATTATGTATTGAATTTGGAAAGGTAGTCTGAGCAAGAAACAAACATTTGTAAGTAATCAATGTTACTCATTGTGAAATCGAAAGAGAGGTTAGTTCGGAGTGGAAAAGATGCTCAGACATAATCAAAAGGAACCCTGATGATATACTGGGTTTGCAAATGAATAATGAGCTAACCAATATAGTGGAATTCAATGGTCAGAATTTCAAAAGCAGGTTTGAATGTCAAATGCAGGAGAAACTCAAGGAAAAGTCAGATTTTAAAATGTACTCCCTTAAATAAAGGAGGAGCCCACTCCTGACAAAAATCCCTGCGTAATTTTTTTAAGCTTGATCTAGGCAATCACAAAGGCCATACCTTCAGGTCTCATGGGGCAAGACTGTCCTGTCCACACAGACCTGGTCTATAGCTAGTACCTTGCAGAGTGTCTAAAGGAAGTTACAGTCAAAGACTTAGTCGCCCCTTGGCAAAGCATGTTCCCAAGCATAGATGCGTATCTAAGCCCAGATGCCTCCATTTGGAGGCTACCTTGTGGAGACCTTCAGTGGAGACCTCTTCCAGCTGCTCCTTTTAATACTTCCTCATGGGGAGATAAGGTGCCTTAAGACACCTTTCTCTAGTGTAAGTACTTGGCACTTTTCCATTCCTATTATTTTCCTCCCTCCTCCTCTCAGCTCCAGGTTCATAGAGAGGGGCAGGAGTCTTTTATTCAGGACTCCCCTGGAAATGAGATGGTTTTCCCACCTAACCTAAACTTCATTGGTGTAGTTCTGTGGGGGGATAAATGGAACATTGATGATGTAGATACTTTATTTCTGGTTTCTTGCTTGTACTATTGTGGTTAATAAATAAAGTCAGAATTGTTACTTTAATTTTGGCTTATGATTTTAATCAACCAGGTCTTCCCAGCTCAGCTCTTGACAATAAGAGGTTATAAGACCAGAGGCCCAGGACGGACATGGGTTATCTGGAAGGAGTTTCAATACAATAAAAGCCAGCAGGTTGACACAGTGAAAACCTTCATTCGAGGAAGTTATTATTTACTACTCTATCAAGACAGGACTATTAAAACCATAAAAACTGTACATTAACATTTTTTTAGCTTTCCATAACTCTATAATCTTCCATGTCCAATGGCCTCAGAATGAAAGATCTTTTTAGACAGTTTTCATCTAATGAAAGAGTAATAGTATGCTAATTTTTTATGATACAGATTTTGAGTAAAATGTGTTTTTATGTAGACAAATGGGACACTCTTCAATATTAATTTCTTTTTTTTAATATATATCATCTTTACTAATTAGTTATCAGTGCCATGTTTCATTTTCTGAAATGGAGACCAAGTGAAGGACAAAGTCTCTTATTAATCTTTGTGTGCCTTAGTAACCAACTTACTGTCTGATACATAGGTGATCAATATGCTATAAGTGAATGAAACCATTCTGTATGTACTATGAAAAAAATAGCAGAACCACTTTCATATATAATACAGAATCATATTAGTGGTGATGTTCATAATAAGGACAGTAACACCTATCAGTTGTTTCAAGCCCTGAGCTATACCACTTCTGAAGATAAAAATAGCAGATAGAGAAAAACACAGCTCACATTTGATTTTTTGGATTCAGTTTACCTTAAACAGAGAAATCCTTAGACATTCACTTTTATGTGCTGGATTATTTTCTCTCTCTCTCTCTCTCTCTCTCTCTCTCTCTCTCTCTCATAAATTTTTAATTATATTTCCATCACTTTCTATTACTTGACCCTCAAAGGGTATTGATTACTATACTCTGTCAAATAGGAAAAGGTGAGTTCTTTGCTGATTTTATAAGTAATTTATTGGGCATAGACAGATTGTTTCACTAACAGAACATTGGAAATAATGAGATATAGAGATAATAAGACTCATATGCAGTTTCCTAATATTCGAGATGACTTTTTCAATACTTGTCTCAATATCAATGCTTGTGTGTTGCTAAAGATTTTATTTATTTATTTGAGAAAGAGAGAAAGAAATTGCACACATGAATGAGAGCATGAGCCCGGGTAGGGGCAGAAGAATAAGCAGACTTTCCAGCAAGCAAGGAAATTGAGGCAGGGGTGGATCCCAAGACCCAGAGATTAAGACCTGAGCAGAAGGAAGACACTTATCTCTTTTAATAGAAGTTACTTTTAAGGGGAACCTGGGTGGCTTAAGACAGTCAGTTAAGACTCCTCCTTCTGCTCAGATCGTGATCTCTGGGTCCTAGGATTGAGCCCTGTTTGGTCTCCTTGCTCACTGGGGAGTCTGCTTCTCCCTCTCCCACTCTCTCTTTCTCCAATCAATAAATAAAATATTTTAAGAAATGTTTTAAAGGGGCCTTTAAAGTTGAAGGAAATTTATGTTTTTGTACTGTTTCATTTTTAAACAGAAGATAAATTAAAGTCATAAGAACTAATATTTTGATACGAATATTTATGTTTAATATACAGAACAGATAACACCTGTTGTCATTGCAACCTGAATACAGGCCCGTACATAGTTACTCTCCAGCCATTTTCTCCCTGTCTTTTGCTGAAATGACAAATGAAATTTAAAAATGGATAAAAGTCTAAATTAATATGAAATTAGGCAGTGTTTCCTCATCATGCCAGAAGTATTAAATAGCTGTTTGCTATGTAGAATGTAAGAAAACATATTTAAGTAATAACAAATTTATGAATTTTTATCTGAAAAACAGGCCAGGTCAAAGGCTGGCAGAGTGCCATTTGTATTCATAAGATGAACCATGGGACACCTGGGAGTGAATTTTCAAACTTGGCAATGCCATTGGGGAAACATTCTTGTTGTTTTAAGCCAGAAAAAGGAGAGTGCATCTGGCAGGGTTTATTCTTGGCTTAGACTTGGAGCCCTCTTGGAACAGAAGGCTCTGACAGGCAAAACCAGGAGATATGCTGTAGTTGGCTCTTAAGGAAGTCAGATATTCCAGGCAAACACCAGGGACCTGCTGAGGCTGACTCCTGGCTGCCACACCAAGCCTTAAAAAGACACACACATGTTGAAGGCAAAATTCCTTCCTGTGTCTGCCTCTACTACTCCCAGCTCCCAGCTCTTCCTAGTTTAGAACATTTTTTTAGCAATGTAGTAAAAATCTCTAAATTATATCTATAATTTTCTTTTCTCACCTTGAATGTCTGTTGAGATTTGGACTAGGACCTATGCCAATCTCTGACAAGCCAATCTCAATTTGAATTTGCTCTCAGCACTTATTAACAAAAGATAGATTTCATTTTGTAAGTGTGAATTAGGAAAATTACATCACACTTATTAATAGTGTTGTTCCAAGAAATAGGAGTAACTTTTACACAAATTGGAATTCATCTTTTCAAGAGACTGAAGACTACTTTATAGAGCCCCAGAGAAAGATTGCATTGAGATGAAAGATTCACATGGTGAATGGGAAACTGCAGTATGCAACCAACAACTAGTTTCTATGCTGCAAAAAATTAAAGTGATGAAGTAGGAAGTAAATGCAAGAAATTCCACTGGCCCCAGATTTCAAAAAATATTAGTAAACAAATGAGAATGGTGAGAAAATGAAAAAACAATGTGGTAGACACATTAAAGAGACCACTCTATACTCATATTCCTAAACTAAGATATTTGGAAAAGAGAAAATACTCAGGTAAATATAATGATTGGTTCCTTCTGGAAAACTAAATCAGAAAATCTCCCCCAAATCCTCATTATATTGAAAAGATCTAAATCTTTATTGATCACCTATCCTTTTCACTCTATAAAAAACCATCACACTAAACATACCCAGTATATAAAATATTAAACACTTAAGGACTAAAGTTTAGATTCCTAACAAACGCCATCCTCTACACTAAATCTGAAGAGACTGATTCTGCAATGAACTTTTATTAAAAAAAAATTACAAACCCAAAATATTATACCTATCCAAGTGGTCATTCAAATCACTAGAGACCCAAATGCTATTTGGGGATAAGGGACACTTACAGGCATACTACAGCTGATGCTAATAAAAACAAGATGAAAAAAAAAATTAAGTATATAAAGGCTATTTTTATTTTTAATGACTAAATAAATATTCTATTTGAATCGAAGTAAATTCTATTTTAATGATGTGATTAAAAGATAAAATGAAATTTAAATATTGGTATTAAACAGAAAATTATTAAGGTATTTAAAAGTTAGGAAGCTAAGAAAACTAATTATTAAAGTAAATACATATATTAGGGTAGTAAAGATTATACTGACACTTGGTGCTCATTTACATTATATTTCTAACAGAAAATAGCAGTTATTGTATGAAGATAACTATATACATTATGTTAGATATATTTTAGAAACAAAAATTATCACTATAAATAAGCACAGAATATATGCATCTCAAAACATGAGAGAGTGGGAGAGGGAAATAAATGACCACATTTTGTGTAGTTATTCCTGTATAATACAACATGTAAATCAGCAATTTATTATTATGTTTCACATTATGTGGGTTAAAAGAATTCAGTGTGGATAGCTCATCTCTGTTCCATGATGTCTGTGGCTACAGCTGGGAGGACTTAAGTGGTTGAGGAGCTGAAACATCTGGGGTCTGATCTGATAATCAACTTTTTTGTCTCTTGGTCTCTCTTTCTCTTGCAGGCTTCTCCACCTGCCTACCTTAGACTTCCACATAACATGGACATTTGAAGATGGTCAGACTACTGAAATGGCAGTGCAGGGCTCTGAGAGAAAGACAGTGGGAATTGCCAATAACCCCAAACATCAAGAATTACTGCTGCATCATTTCACCATATTCTATTGGTCAAAGAAGTCACGAAGGCCTCTCTCTCTTTCTCTCTGAATAAGAGGATCATCTTTGCACTTTAATCTGATAAGAGACCAAATAGAACCAAGATTTAGTCAAAGAGGAACCAACACTTAATATCTCAGTTTACTCGTGTAAAAGAGAGCTTATAATCATTCTTATGTCACAGAGATGTTGCAAAGATTAAGAGTTTATGGAATATAGTCAAAGTTAATCTTTTAAAGATTTTATTTACTTATTCATGAGAGACATAGAGGCAGAGAGAGAGGCAGAGACAGGAGAAGCAGGCTCCATGCAAGGAGCCTGATATGGGACTGGATCCCAGGACTTGGGGATCACGCCCTGAGCTGAAGGCAGACGCTCAACCTCTGAGCCACCCAGGCGTCCCATCAAAGTTAAAATTTTAATATGTAATTTAAAAATTGTTAGAATTTTAATTTGATATTTTACTGAACATTCAATTGAGCCATAATATTTTTTTCCTCTGAATCTACTCCTGAACATACTTGTGTGTGCACGCTCACTTGCTCTCTTTTCCTTTCCCTCTCTCCCTTCACACACAAATGCACACTCACTCATACATGCATGCATATCTCCATGAATATTCCTTAACTCAATCATATTCTGGGACATACATACTCAAATATCAGTTGCATTCTAAAGCAAACATAAGCATCATTTTTTAAAATTCACCAGAGGTTTTGTAAATTCAGTGGCTCTACTTCCTCTGATATTTGTCCCTATTAATCATTAACAGAGATTGACTGGAGATTGTGTCCAAAAACACTTTGTTTGTGGATCTAATAAGAGAACTCCATTAGGTGTTGCATTTGCAAACTAAATCTACCAGTTAGCTTACAGGTGAAAGGCTCTGTCTGAAATTGAGTTCCCCATTGAAAACATATTCATCATTGATAATAGAGAGCTTTTAGCTCTCAGCAGTTGGCAGAAAAAAAAAAAGTGATGTCTGAGCAATATTTATATGCTCTCATTTCTATGCATTTTATCATTTACATTAAAGTAATACATTTGTGAAATACAAAATAATTCTAATAATTGGCACAGCTTCACATGAAACAATTCTACAAATCAGATTCAAGGTGAAATAAAATGTGATCTAGAAATATTGTCCTCTGCAAGATAAAGTCAATTAATTCCTTGGGGGAACACATACGGGTCGCCAATGTGATAAATCTGCTTGCTATATCAAAAGGAATTTGAAAGCCTCTGGTGATGCCTTTAGAAAAGGTTAAAATAAGTCATTACTTTTACTTTTTTCACAAGGTTAGCATTAGTATCCCAGCTTAATAATTTTACTCATATGTTTTGACTAGTTCTGCCTCTTTCACTACAACTTTTTGTGCATGTATGAGAGAAATGTTAATGATCATTATTTTCAGGATTGTGCATTTCTTATTCATGGAATGACCTGCCTATATATTAAAATTATAGTTAATGTCAGTTTATAGGGAGGAGGTAAAACATGTAATTGCACAGGCAAAGTAAATAGGCCCATTTATAGTGCACATTTTCAATCTCTTCACTTATTTAATTAAGTGATTAGGATAACCAAGAAACAAAGTATATACAAAATTTCTCTAAATTTTTATATCACTAGTTATTCATAACATGACATTTGTAATATACAGTTGATCTTTGAACAGCACCAGTTTGAACTGCATGGATCTTATATGCAGACTTTTTTCAATAAATACAATGCAAGACTATAAATGTATTTTCTCTTTCTTATGATTTTTAATAACATTTTCTTTTCTCTAAATTACTTTATTATAAGACTACAGCACATGAACAAATAGCACACAAATAAGTGTTAATTGACTTTTTATGTTATTGGCAAAGCTACCAGTCAACACTAGGCTACTAGAAGCTAAGTTGGGGGGAGTCAAATATTATATGCAGTTTTCGACTGCATTGGGGTGGTTACCCTAAACCCTCTGTTGTTCAAGTGTCAACTGTATTGACTTTATCTCTTAGATACAATAAACAAATGATAGTTGAAAAATAGAATGATAGATATCTGCTTTTTATCTAGATGAAAATATTTCTGGGACCAGAAACTTTGTAGCCTAGTAGCTATTTCAATGTTCTGTATACTATATGATCAAATAGTTTAAGATCAAATTTATGTATAATATAAGATCAAAATACAATGAAACTACAGTTTCGCATAAGATGGAATCAATGATGACACACACACAAAAAAACCTAACTTCTTTTTTTTTTTAAGATTTTATTTATTTATTCATAGAGACACAGAGAGAGGCAGAGACACAGGCAGAGGGAGAAGCAGGCTCCATGCAGAGAGCCTGACATGGGACTCGATCCAGGGTCTCCAGGATCACGCCCTGGGCTGCAGGCAGCACTAAACCGCTGTGCTGCCAGGGCTGCCCAAAACCCTAACTTCTTGAAAGAGAAATGGATAGAAACAAATAATTTAAGTTTTAACTAATATTAGGTGGATCAGGATTAGATTGAGGGAAGGCTAAGGTACATAGTTTTGGTATGTAAATCTGCATATGTATTTATACATATATATTTAATCAACATGTAATAAAATTACCTAATGTATACAAAGGGTTCTCCTAAGTGTACACTATGGTAATGATCATGCCCTTTTATAATCTATGATTTACAAAACTGTGGATAGATAAGAACTAATCATGTGAAAATGGAAATAATAATGACCGGTGTCAAAAGCATTCCATGTTAGGCAGTTGTTAGATGATTCCCACTATTCCCATTCTTTTGTATCCATACTGCATAGTTCCTTCCCCTGAAGTGTGAATGAAACCTCTGAAAGTATAGAACAACATTCCACTGATTAAAGTTTTGCCGAGTTGACTGTAAATAGAGATTATCATGGGTAGGCCTGACCTAGTAAAAGAAGCTTTGAAAAGAAGGGGAAAGTCAGAGTCATAGCAGGCCTGAAAAAAAGCAAACACCCATTCTGTGACCTGTCTATGAGGTTACATGGCAAGGAACTGCTGCAGTTTTTAAGAGCTGAGTGTTTCCCAGATGATCGCTCATGGGAAATGAAGATCACAGCCCTACTGCTCAATGAAATATATACTACCAAAAATCTGAGTAAGCTGAGACGAGAACCCTAAGCTTCCCACCTCACAGCCTGGCCAAGATTTTTTTTTTTTTTTAATCAAGTTCACATTGGATATTCCCCTTTTGTTTATTGACACTTAATTGACATATAATATTATATTAGTTTCAGGCATACAACACAATGATTCAATATTTGTGTACATTGTGAAATGATCACTGCAATAAGAATTATTTTTTTACACTTTTAACATTAAGCTGTGATTGAAAACTGATAAAATTGAGTAATGTTTGTATTGCTAATGGTCCTTTTTTAATTAGAATATGTTATTAAAAATAAGGCAGTTAAGAGGCTTTTTTGGCTGAAGACTATGGAATTGAAGAAAACTTTGTAGCAGGAATAAAATGAGAAAATTTATCTTGCTGATTTTATTCCTCTTAACCCTGTTATATTTTCCCTCCTCTGAGGCATTATCAGATGTATCAATGACTTTTTTGTTTGAAACAGTTGGAAATCTTGCTGCTAGAATGGTGAAAATATCTATTTTTTCACAAAAAATAAATTTCCAAACCAAGTGATGTAAAGTGACAATCTTTTTTAAACTACTCATAATACTTTGAGATAATCATGACTGGACTTTGGCTGCATGGGCAGTTCTATGTATGATGAGGGTTCCAATGAGCTGGAGCATGCAAGATGGCTCCCTTATGGTTCAGTTGTCTTGTAGAGGATGATCAGAAGGATTGGCTGAGCAGAGATTCTGGGGTGGTTGGCCCTCCATGGAATACTTAGGTACCTCCTCTTACTGTGGCCTTCCCATGTGCTCTATTCAGGATAGACTATCTTCTTATATTACACCTTAGAATACCCAAAAGTGCAAAAGTAAGAACTGTAGGGCTCTTCCAGGCTAGTTCTGGGAAGTCTACTATCTTGTAGTTGTTAAAACAAAGTGCCTGTTCAGTGTCAAAGGGAGAGGACATTTTTGTTTTTCCTCCTGAAGAATGGCAGGAGCACTAATAAGGCATTTCTAGCCAAGGTTAACTCACATATGTGAAAAAGTTATATTTGAAAGTCATAATTAAAAACTCCTAAATATTGGACCCATTCAGAGTAAGCATAAATAATCAGTGACTTTTTGGAGTCAATACTGTCTATCCGTATTCTTACACATGACTAGTCAAATTGGATTACATGGAATTGTGTATTATTACTAGTGAGAAGCCATCTAAGTTATTAACAAATCACATACATTTTTTTGCTTTCCTCTTTAAAAAAAGGTTGGGGAGGCTTGTATAATTATAAAGCCCTAATGATCTAATACAGATATTCCATCTCATTTATATGCCTAAGTATTAGTAAAGTACTTGGTACAAGTGCATTTACTTAAAGAAGATTAAACTGGTCAACTATTTCTTTCTCACTTCACTTACCGTCTCTATTTTGTCACTATTCTTCCTCAAGGAATAAGTCATCTCTAAAAGTTAAAGGAACATTGACTTTGAAAATAAGGTCTAGCATGAACATCTGCATTAGCTGAGAGCTGGCAGATCTTCATCTGGTAGTCTCTTGAGTGCTTAAGAGTGCTGGCGCAAAATAACAACTAAAGAAATAGTTGTTGAAATGATATGAATGAAATCAAGGCAAAAATTATTAAGAGGATAGATTTAGAATTAGATAAGATTCAAAACTTACTTTGACCATTTTGAGCTTTATAATCTTAGTGATTTTACCTGTTACCTGAAGTTATTCACTTAAAATTTTGAGGAGCTTAGAAGACCATGTTGCAATAATCAGATTTATGTCACTTAAATGAAGCCTCTTTGGGCCCAGCGACTTGGATGTTACTGGTGAGACCCCTGTGATCAATTTGATTAGAATAATTAAATTAAATATATGTATAGTTAGTATGAGTGAGAAAATCTAAGGAGGCCAAGTAGAATATAATAGTTTAACACATGGTATTTCTTTTTCTATGACTTACACATTAAAGATATTTGTTTCTGCATTATTTTTTGTTTGTTTGTTTCTAAGTATCAGTCTTAATACATTGGAAAGGATTACTTTTGTTCTTATTGTTCAGAGAGACAACTGAGTCCCAGGAAGTTAGGTAACATTTTTATAATGGCAGTAAAAACTGTGAAATCGAAATGCCATTTCAGACCTTAGATATGCAAATTGAATAGTTATTGCCAAGCAATTTAGTCACTCAAGAGATTTGCCAGTTGAGCATTTGTGATGGTTAATTGTATGTGTCAACTTGGCTAGGCTATGATGCCCAAGTGTTTAGTCAAATACCAGTCTAGATGTTTCTGTGTATTTTTTACGTGATTAATGTTTAAATCAGTAGTCTGAGTAAAGCAGATTACCCTCCATAGTGTGGGTGGGCCTCATCCAATCAGTTAAAAGCTTTAAAAAAACTAAGACCAAGGTTTCCAAAGAAGAAGAATTTCAGCTTTGAGTCTGCAACATAAATATAACCAAATCATTTTTAAACAAAAATGAATGACAAACACACAAAAAACAAAAGAACATCTGACTGAGTTTTAGGCCTATCTGAGGATTTCAGACTTAATATTGCAACACCAACTCTTACTTGAATTTCCAGGCTGCCAATTCAACCTGTGGATTTTGAATGTGCTGGGCCCACACTCACAAAGCCAGTGCCTTAAAATAAATCTCTCTAGGGGCGCTTGGGTGGCTCAGTTGGTTGAGTGTCTGCCTTCGGTTCAGGTAGTGATCCCAGGGTCCTGGGATCTGGCTCCATCCTCAATTTGGAGCTTGCTCCTCCCTCCTTCTGTGTTCTCTCTCACTACTTCTTTATCTCAAGTAAATAAATGAAATATTTTTAAAAATAAATCTTTCTAAATGAGCATATATATTCTATTGATTTTGGGGGGGAGGATTTGGAGAACCCTGATGATTACAATGTTATTCCTATTTTCTCATTAAGTAAGATTACCTTAGGCAAAAATATATGTGTATATATTTTATGTATCTGGAAGTTTTTCTTTTATTCATCACTGGGATTTATACCTTAGTTAATTCCATATCCAATAGAGGCTTTACAATATGTTTATTATTTATGAGATGTAAATAAATGAATTAATTCCCCAAACTTGGATTTCAATTATGAATTTTATATGTCTATAGCACTTTAAAAATCTGGTATAAAGCTATTCATTAAAAAAATTCTTTTAACTGTAATTAATTTGTATATATATAAATAGTTTATATATATATATAGGTTTATATATATATAGGAGTTCTGTTAGACAAACCATTTTTTATTTACCTAAGGGTTTGCAATACACAAAATAAAATTGATATATTTGCTTTTGTTGTAATAATAATAATCAATAAACTTTGAGCCCTTACTAAGAATTAGGTACTTTGTTAAGTGCTTTAAATTCATTAGCAAATAATTCTCCTATGTAACTATGACAGTTGTGACAGTTACTTTTATTATTCCCACTTCACAGATGAGGAAAATAAAAATGTAAAAAGCTAGCATTCCCAAGTGTTTTAGCATTCCCAAGTGTATATATCCAGTCAGTGATAAATCTGAAATTTTAACACAGGTCTTCCTAAGCCTAAACTCTTTTTTTTTTAAGATTTTATTTATTTATTCATGAGAGTCAGAGAGAGAGAGAGAGGCAGAGACATAAACAGAGGGAGAAGCAGCCTCCATGCAGGGTGCCTGCGTGGACTCAATCCTGGGCTTCCAGGATCACGCCCTGGGCGGAAGCGGCACTAAAACACTGAGCCCACTGGGCTGCCCAGCCTAAGCTCTTTTTAACACTGTATATTTATATTGAGATTTTAAGTACCATTTGGACTTTTATCCTCCAGCAACAATAGTTATTAGTTATGGAAGTAAAGCTGATCTCTGTCTTGTAGGCTTTGTATGCTTCGTCCTTTTTTTTTTTTTATTTCCTCTATGATTATTACTCTCCTCTCTACCATCTTTCTCTGCTTGTGTTCTCAGCCATTCATTATGTAAACGTAGAGTGCATACTATTTTCAAAACATAGGTTTTTCATGGTTTTAGGATTTTTTTCCACTGTATATAATACAATCTCAATTAAAACAAGCCTAGAGAAAAAGAATGTATTGGTTTGTGTAATTGAATCATGGGACAAATGGAGGATCAGCTGGGGTTCTGGACCTTTAAATGTTACATGTTTTTTCTCTTCATCTTTACCTCTACTTCTCTTGCTGATGCCAGTAATATCCTTTTCTATGACACACCATCTTGCTTGTGGAGGGAGCATGGTCACTGACAGCTGCAGAATTTCACATGTCCCTCACTAGCAAGGAACTAAGACTCTCTTTGATCCCAAATAAAATAATAACCTGGATCATGATTTCTGTTCAGCTGAATGTGTGTATTGTGTACACATTCCTGACAAACTAACAGTGATTAAGGAACCATGATTTTAATGATGTTGCCCCCATTCTACCCTCATGGCTTCTTTCTCAAATAAAGTGGTGATGCACTGACTGAGAAAATGATCACTATACTGGTTTTTCACAAGGCCTATATTGGTATCCCAACCTGACTCCACATGATTGTTCAAATCAAGCACATAAAGTCCACCCATAATATGAGGTATAAAAAGTAAAAACAAAATAAAACAAAGCAAAAGGCAAAAGCAAAACAAAACTCTATTTATGCCCTGCTTTTGATAGTAAGAAGTAATAAGCCAGTTTCTACTATTAAGTCCCCACATAGCCTTATATTTGCTCTTCATGTGGACTGGTTTTATTTTAACATCCTGACTATGCCATTATTATTAGACCGATAGCTTTCCATTAGTTCATGGGATATATGAGACTATGTTGTGAACGATATACTTTAAGCAAACAAGTAATATATTTTAAGTAAATAATGTAGAAAATTACAGTAGACAAAGAAGCATATGGATAAAATCTCAATGATGTATATGAAAAACAGCTTTGTAAAGAGCCAAAATGATGTGACCACATATAAAGATCCCTGATGATTTGGCTCAATCTAATTGCATACTGTAATATGTAGAGGATGCCATGAACTATTCATCCAGCCAATTTCCATAAAAATCTCTTTCAAACAAGGATTTGATAATTATGAAAATGCATAGATTTTGATATATTATCCGAAGAAACTATTGCAGAGATTCTACTTTTATTGGTAAAGGCACTCCCATACATTTTAACAGTCACTTAAGCAGTGATGGAATTGCTATCCTCTACAGATACTTTGTAAAATAGATGATATTACTGAGAATGCCCACATTTTTCTCATAAACTCTAAAACTAAAATATGATTGAGGCCCCAAAACATCTCCAAAACATACTATCGGGGTTTCAGTCAAAAAAATATTATTAAATCAAGAGTTTTCCCTTTGTTGGTAAAAGTTTTAGTTTAACTTAGAATTACTGAATTGGGAAACTACAGGATTTCTTTTTTGAGTAATCTAATTCCTGCTGAATCATCCAAGATGAACTAGTCATAATACATAAGTACATATAACTTTTTGCTATGGGCTACAAGCTATTGTTAAAGAAAAATAAATTGGTTTTGGAATCCATTATCAAGTTGGGAGTTTTCTTTAACTGTAATCAGATAGCGGGACTATTTAAACCAATTTCTAGTTCAGAACAATAAAAACCATACACCATCATATAGAACAGTTGCTTTTTATAAAATTATATATGTTTTATGATGCCATTAAATAATTACACATATTTACAACAAATTATGAATGAGCTACAGAAAATTTTTGTAAAATTTCATATGTCTAGTCCCTCTTGAACATTTCTGTCCAGTTATGACTAAATAAAACATTATCATTGTGTGCCTCTCTGGACTATAGTGTTCTTTTCCAAAATCTGGTGCTCATCTATTGTGTGTTTCATTCCATTCTCATTTCATTTAAAGTTGTGATGAATTGTCTTATAATAGAAACCTTATTTTTTTGTCAGACTATACTTATCCACCTATTTAAAATTATCTTAAAGGTTCCATGCATCTTATCAGTGATAATGTTGTTTAGAAGATACAACTTCCCTTCAGGAAACGTGAATGCTGGTTTCCTATTTTTCCTTTTAATTCATTCAAAAAATTTTCTTTTTCACGCTTTACTGAAAAGTAATCTTTAAGAGCAACTTCCTGATTGAGAGAGCAGAAGTTAACACTTTAGAAGAAATGGAATCATCCTCTTTATCTTAGGATTGCTTTAAAGAACATTTCAAAGAGAGGATAAAGATTTAGTTGAGTGCTGAGAAAGAAAGATCAGATTTTAGGAGGAAAAGTACAAACCTAAAAAAGAGGTTTATACAAATTGAAAGAAGAGGAAATCTCATTGAGGGGTGGAAAATAGGTCTATATAATTATTTATATATGTACACACACACACATATATATGCATATATGTGTGTGTGTGTGTGTACATATATATAGCAGCTTCAATTGGAGGGGTGTGTAAGACAAATAGTGATCATTTAATAAGAACTTAATACTGCAAATATATATAAGACCAATGTGGTATTTCTAAGTACTGTTTGTATTGAAATATAGTGTTTGCTTAATAAAAACATTCTATAAAGTAAAAGGGCAGTATGTACAGTTAATAATCATTGTGTTCTTATTAACCAACTACTATTTTAAGTACTTTTCATATATCATTTAACACTTACACAAATATTAAGTATGTCTTATTGTGACATGATTTGCTAGATGAGGACCCTGAAACATCAGACAGGATACTTATTTTATCAAAAGTCACATAGTTCATAAATTTTGGCTACACAATTTGAGCCCAGACTGCCTGCTTAAAGAGCCTGCACTTTCAATCCCATTGCTCTTTTTTCTTCATGCATTATATGCATAGACTTATAAGACATTATAGAGAGAACTCTATTCATTTTTGACTTTACTAAAAGCAGGGGGTAATATGCCTATAATAGTCTAAAAATAAATTCTATCACAGACTCTCCCCTTCCCTTCTCATTTTTTCAAATTATTGCTTCCTCTTCTATCCATCTTTTCTTGTTCTGACTCAGAAGTTCCAGGGTAGCCCAGTGCCATTTCCTATATCTCAATGCATATTTCACTCTTTAAATATAAATGTGTCATATCAATTAACTATCAACTACCAACACAATACTTCGTTTTCAAATATCAACTGAAAATTGAAAAAAACAAATTCTGATTTGTTCAGTAAATTGATGGACTGCAAGTTTTCATCTTATTCAGAGAGGGGTCATTTGCACCTGGAGTAGGAAGAGGAGGCTAGAGCTTCCTGTAAAGTTGCCCAGATAGGGTATGTGCCCTGTGACACAGCACCAGTCACCTCAGATGCCAGAAGCACATTTCTTGGCTGTTACCTCGCCACCTCTGGATCTTACCTTTCCGGCGGATCTCTGTCTCTGGGCTCTGTTCCAAGACAGTATCCCAAGATATATTTAAGAACAAATTTGATTTCTTCACCACCTTCCTCACATTTTAAAGCATTATCATTTTAAATATTTTAACATGACATCTGCCTTATTTTTATGTGGCTTCCACTATAATAAATTCATGATTGTTTCTTTTTATTGTACTCAGTTTATTTCACCTTTGTGATAGGATATTCTGAAGCACACATAGTTACTAGGTTATTGTATGATCCATTTTCTAGCATATATAAGAAATAATTATATAATTTTCAAGCTCCCATCACATTATACCACTGAAGAACATATTTCCTGTGAGATGCTTTTTTTACATATATTTTTAAAATGTTAGACTAATGTAGCTTTTTAACACCTTTTAAATGAAATTTCCTGGATTCAGTATACACTTTAAATAATTGTGCTTTTGTTTTTTAAATAAATAATTACACAAAACATATGATGTGAATCTCATTTAAATGATTTTGAGGAACAGGGACGCCTGGTTGACTCAGTGATTGAGCGTCTGTCTTTGGCTCAGGGCGTGGTCCCAGGGTCCTGGAATTGAGTCCCTCATCAGGCTCCCTGCAGGGAACCTGCTTCTCCCTCTACCTATGTCTCTGCCCTTCTCCCTGTATCTCTCATGAATAAATAAATAAATCTTTAAAAAAATTATTTTGAGGAACTAAATTCAAGTTTGTCTGAAAAAAAAGCTCACAATTTTCCCAATATTATGTTCACTGTGAGCTAAATTAATTTGCTGTTTACCACATCTAAATGATCATTAGTGAGGATGTTAAACAGCATTAGAGCTAACACCAAATTCTGGACCACTTGACTGCACACATTAGTGTAGTTTCATGCACTGCAGTTTATCACTATCCATTGGCTAAAATGACTCAGATACTCTTCATCCTATGTAATACCTTCTGTTTGAAATTAATGTATGTCTTTCAACTTGGCAAAATTAGAATTTTATAAAAGAAATGTTTTGGGAACATTTTGAAAAATGAACTTATTTTCTTAAAATATGACTTAAATAGCAAATTCCTGGGTTTATTTTGTGAAAAATAAAAATGAAGACTCTATTGCTTTCTTCAGGTGAGACCATTTGCCTTTTTCTTTAAAAAATGTAGAATAATACGTCCAATAGAAACTCAACTTTGTCTTTCTACAACAAGTGAACAACAGCCAGACATTTGCTATTATCTGTAATGAAAAGGGGAAATACATGTTTGCTAACTGAAATTACTTAAATTTTCATGCAAAAATAAAACAAAACAAGAACCAGATAATAAAAAAGAAAATTATAATAATGTGTGGGGTCAGAAACACACATGCAAATATTCTGTACTCACAGAGATAATTTCTGGGATTTTTCTGAATTCACAGTACAAAATGATTCCAGATTTTTTCTTATATAATAGCTAAATACAGCATGGCTATATGGTATTCCTTTTAGCATCCTACAGTATCTTTTTTCCTGTCTTCAGATTGCAAACTGCAATCTTTCACAAATTCCCTCAAGTATTTCTTCTTTTTCTCCTTTTCTTTAAAATCCTGGGAAGTTTTTGAAATTTAAAACAAGCTCCTTTATGACATAGTTACAATGAGATTTAATAAACATATAATCACATAAGTATATGTAATTGGCATTATGTGGGTAAAATGCATAAAGTAATTGAGATTATCTGGCCAAGTTGATCTGAAAAAAAAAAAAACATTAACTTTACTTCTAATTATTTTTTTCCATTTCCTGCTTTTGAATTCAAGACATTCAGCCTTGTAAATATAACATAAATTTCGTCTCAGGAATAAAAAAGTATTTACCTCATATGAATTGTTCTATAATCACATTCTTTTTTATTTTTTTTTTAATTTCCTTATCATTTTTTTTTCTTTTTTGGAGACCCAATAACTTCCTATCCCTTTTATATCTGTTGACGCTCAACTTCCTTACTCTTTCAACATCTTTTTATGATTCTAATGATTCTATATGATTCTAATGATTTTATATGATTCATCTTTATATCATCTCTAATACTCTGTAAATTATTGTTATGTTTATATGCATATATTCCCATATTTTTTCAATTTGATTGTCCATTAAGAAAATATGGAGATGTTGTGCAAGATTTTTTTTTTTTCACTTTTTGGGTATCTGATACAGATGTAGCTGAGAAGGAATTTGCTATAGTGTGGTAATGAGAAGTCCTCTCTGCAAAGGTTCTGGAGAGGGAGCTTTTTTGTGCTCTTCTCCTTCAAACTCTCTCCCCCAAAAGCAAACAATTAAACAAGCAGATCAATAAGGCCAGAGCAGAAAGGTATAATCAGTAATTAGACAGGTAGCAAGGAATAACAACATGGAGTCTTCAGTTTTCAACCTTATATGATAAATTATCAGAGTTCAATGACAAGATAGGAGAAAAGACTTAAGTTTTTTTATGGTTTTGTTGTTATTGTTGTTACTATTTTTTGAAACTCTAACATCTGTCCTGAGAATAGAGTTGTGTGGAAATGAAAACAGAAATAGAGAAACCAGTGTAAATATATTGCAATAATTCTGGCAGGAGATGATGATGGCTGATGTCTAGACTTCATAAAATCATGAATACATAAATATGGCTTAATAAATACTGAACAAACAAATTATAAAACATTATAGTAGCCTTAACCTTTGAAGGAGTGGTTTTAGGGTAATAAGAGGAAGTACAAAATGAAACTAAATTTGTTCATTGGCTGCTGTGTCCTAGGCACAGAGAGAGAGAATTGATTTCCATTCTTTTAAAAGAGAATGAATCCTAGATATATGATCTTGGATAAAAATGCTTGTAAGTAGCTGGATGAGATTTGTTTCAAAGCATTGTGTAACAGAAATATATGGCAAATATATGAATGGAAGTCATCTCCAAGAAGTACACAAAGGCTTAAAACTAAAAGAATGAAGAAAAGATTTAGATGAATTCATGGATGATTGCTTTTAAAGTAGATTTTAAAGATATATATATATATATATATATATATATATATATATATATATATTCCCTTGTGGAGCAATGGTAGGGAACAATGCAGTGAATTATTTTGTGGTTTGATCCCCTATGTCACTTCTTAACACTTCAGTGAAAGATGAAACCATACTTTGGTAGAAATGCTTTAATCTCTGGAGGTCGCTGTGAGGAAGCAATCATGCTTGAGCCAAGTAATCAGGCAGACACTGCCTAATTAGTTTTTCTGGCAGAGGGTGCTCTTTTATTTGTGGTAAAAAGACAGGTCCCTCCTCTCTGTCCCAGTTTGGAGATTGAAAAAAATAATTTCATGAGTTACTATTGACAGTTAATATACAATTATGGGGTATCATTTAAAAACATAAACAAATGGGTTCATTGGGAAATATGCATTATAAAATGTCCCGTAATTTAATCTTTATTTTGTTGGTTTTGTCTTATAGTGGTAAAAAAACTAGAAAAGTGTTGAAACATTTTTTTCTTGAGTTTTTTTTCTATCCATTTTATTGACTCATTGAATACAAAACTCTAATTTCTGAGTATTTTTAGGAAGATTTCCTCAAACTTATTACTAATTACAAACATTTTGAAAGGCTTCTTAGATATCTAAAATGGTTATCTGGGGAGCTTTTATTACCATTTTATGTGTCATTTTGAAAATTACTTCCAGTAACTTGGTATTTGTATCCTTAAACACTTTTGAATATATTTTACTTCCTTAAAATAGAAATATTTATTTTAGGGTGCAGTAACATTCCTTAAAAAGAACACTAATGAGTAGTGCATAATAAAAGTAAGGTTGCAGTTTGTCAATTAGGTTTTATAGTCACTACGACTTTTCATATTCCATGTTATCATTTTTGTTTAATCCATGGCCATCCACAAACTTTATTTAATAGTGTTCTTATTTTGGGAAACATTTATGAACAGTTATTAAAAAGATCCACAAGAAAAAATGCTGGTAAATTACAATTTGCTTAAGGTTAAATAGGTGACGCAATGTAAAGTTATGTTCTTAAACATATAACTTCCAACATTATGAAAAATCATACAACCAGAATTTTGCCATTATATATTTTGTTCATTCTTATAGATCTTGAATGAAATGTAAATTACTGAATTTTATGATAGTAACACATTTCTTTCGTAGCTAACTAATAAATAAAACATTTTAAGGCACACACATGTATGTATGTGTGTTTCAACACCCAGGTATAATATCTCTGTATATTTTGATGTATTTTTCTCCAGTTTACTTCCAACATTGAAATAGAAAATTTCCTTTGACATCAAATAATCTTTGAAAACTATATTCCAAATAAATAAATACTATAAATAATATAATCAAGTGTCTAAGTATTTTATTCAAGTATTTTATCCTAGTTATTTTATAGTTATTTTATCACAATAAGTTGTACAGATAACCTTTAGATCTAACGTTTTAAGCACATTTTTACAGCTTCTTTGGATAATTTAATGACATTATTTAAATGAAATTAATGAGTCAAAGAGACTAAATAGATTATTTAAAGATTTTATTTATTTATTTTAGAGAGAAAGCACGAGTGAGTTGGTGGGGAGGGGCATAGGGAGAGAGAATCTCAAGCACATTCCACTGTGAGTGCAGAGCCCGTGCAGGACCAGATCTCACACAGCTGATATCATGAAGATCGTGACCTGAGCTGAAATCAAGAGTCAGTTGCTTAACCAACTGAGCAACTCAGGAACCCCTAAAGAGAATGAATATTTTAAAGTTTTGATATTTGTTTACAAAATGCATCACACATGCTTTTGTATTAATTTTTTTATTTAAAATTTTTTTAATTTAAATTCTAGTTAGCTAACGTATAGTGTAATATTAATGCCAAGTGTGCAATACAGTGATTCAGGATGTCTATACAACACTCAGTGCTCATCATGACAAGTGCACTCTTTAACCCTATCATCTGCTTAATCCATCCCCCCACCATCTCCCCTCTGGTAATCATAGTTTGTTCTTTACAGTCCGTTTCTTGGTTTTTCTTCTTCTCTCTTTTTTCCCTTTGCTCATTTGTTTTGTTTCTTTAATTCCACATACAAGTGAAATCATATGATATTTGTATTTCTCTGACTGACTTATTTCACTTAGCATAGTAATCTAGCTCCATCCATGCCACTGAAAATGGCAAGATATCATTCTTTTTTTATGCCTGAGTGTTATTCCCTTGTATTATATAAATATTACATCTTCTTTTGCCATTCATCAGTTGATGGGTACTTGGGCTTCTTCCATACTTTGACTATTGTAGATAATGCTGCTATAAACGTCAGGGTACATGTACCCCTTTGAATTAGTATTTTTGTAATTTAATCCTGTTAGGAGTGCACAAAGATCACCATATTGAACAATATTGCATGATTTGTCATGATATTAAATAGTTATGTAGAGTCACATATTTGGAATTTTTCATTTACTTTATTTCTGGTTACCTTTAAACACTTATGTATTTCTTGAATCAATGTCTGAATTTCCCGTCCATGTCTTTTTCCAACATTAAATTATGTGAAAATGTATAACAACTTTTCTTAATGATTTATGAACCCTTAATGTATTATGCATTTATGTATTATCTGTCAATCTATTTCCATTTTTGGGAGGGATTATTGTATGGCTTTTATTGTTTATATGGTGTTGAGGTACTGAAGTTTTAAATTTGTATAATTTTTAAAATTTTCATTTTATGTTTTTTCTACTATTTTCACATATAGGAATCGCTTTTCCTTTGAATATTAGATAAAAATACATGCTTTTTTTCTTCTCACTGTACTGTATTATCTTATTCTTTACTTTTACCTTAATTTAAATTCCCCAACCACTCAGAACTAATTGTTGTCTTATTTTAAAAATGAAATCCTTAATTATTTTCACATTATTCACATTATATCACATTTCTTTATTTTCATTTGATTTTAAATATTACATTTTTCATGTTTCTAGAGCATTTACAATGTTCAGATACTGCTAGACTGCATAATCTATCCTATTTCATTATTTTCTGTTTTTCTTGTTTTCTGCTTAAAAAAATGTTCTTGGGGTACCTGGATGGCTCAGTTGATTAAGTGACTGACTCTTGATTTTGGCTCAAGTCATGAGCTCAGGATTGGGAGATCAAGCCCAGTGTTGGCCTTTTGTCTGGTCGTGGATCCTGCTTAACATTCTCTCCCTCTTCCTCAACCCCTCCTCCCACTTAAAAAAATTCTTGGTAGTTTTTTGGGGAGAAATGACTGGAAGAAGATAAGATGTAGTTTTCTAAATTCTAGGTACAATCATTTTTTGCTTCTAAGTGAAATGTTAAATTATCAGCAAATAAATTGAATCACAACTTTTTATCCAACAGTTGTATTTGAAATATTTTAGAAGTTATACTGAACTGCACATACAAAAAAAAAATAGCCTTGGAGAGATTCTGACATGTGCCTTGTTCCTTTTTCCATAATTGAATGGTTTCCTCCAAATAATAACGTGAATATTTCTGGAGGATCTCTGCCACCACACATGTTCATTGGCTTATCACATTGCAAATTTGATACATGAAGAAGTTACATGATTTCTCCTTAGAACTACCACTTAAAATATCTTCATCAGAGAAGAAATGTCAGGACTTCAAAAAGGATAGGAAATATCAAACCAAAGTATCTAGCAAGGCATTTTAAATTAAATTTTAAGAATAAGAAGAGCTACTTCTCTTTTTTATTTTATCTACCTTTCAGTTCTGGTGAATTAGAATAGAATGAACAACTAGAATTGAATTGAGGTTGCATCGGACCACAACTTCCAAAAAGACTGATGAAATTGCTTTATATATGAATTCAATTCACCAAGCTAGTGGCCTGGGAAAATAGTAAGAATGAATATTATTCTACCTCGTCCTTACAGACGGTTGGAAGAAAAACTTGTGGGTTAAAAAGAATCTTTAACATTTTTGGCAGGGATTTTCAGCAACATTTAAATATTACTTATGATTTTAAAACCCTAATAGATCTGTTTCTTTATGTGTGGGAAGGGTTTGGGCATGATTAGCCCACAGATTCAATATCATTGCATCATAGTTGCAAAATGGCCATGGAACACCTTTGTAAAGAGGAATATATCATAAATTCAGGCTAATATTTCAGATACAACCTCACATGATACCCAAATTGAATCTATAATGCTGAAATTGCCCATAATGTTTTGATTCTTTCTGAAAAAAAAAATCTAAAATCAGAGTAACCAAGATTTTTTTTGGCTTCTATTGTTCTTTTCAAAATGTCAGCCACTTCTTCCCACCTGCAATGCAATCAATTTGCAAGGGTACCTTAGAGAAGCAATTCAGAATAAACTATTTAATGTTACCTTAACCCCTAATTGTTCCTTTTTACAAAACCTTAGTGTTTTTTATACCATATTTTCGAACTTGTCTTTCAGCAAAGAGTATCCCAGTGATTAAATTCTGGGTAAAGGGATGAGTAGAATTATCATGTTCAACTTTCAGATGATAACTTTAAAGGGGAGCTAATTTTCATTCTCTCTTCTCTGGGACCTTTCCTCCCATTTGAGACACAGTTGTGGTGGTGGTGGATCAGTTTAGAGCTTGGGATGAGGAGAAGTCTTAGGGAAGGACAGTGCAATGAAAAGAATGAATCTATGTTCCAAAGGACCTTGTATAGGAAATCCACCGTTTCCCTAAGCTACTTCTCATTTTAAATGTTTCATTAGAAGAGAAATAAACCATAAACCACCTATCTTGTTTTTACTTAGTCTATGTTAAAGCAACTGAAACAAATATTTTCCATTTGCCTAATGAACACACTTCTGTGCTTTGTTTAGTTTTTGATTTCTGGTAATATATTCTCACACTTTCCATTTGCTCAAAACTTCCATTTACATCTCAATGCATATTTGTAATGAGTAAAAATTCTGGTTCAATTGTTATTTTCTTTAATCATTTTAACTATACCATGCCTTTGTTACCTGGCTTCCATTGTTGCTTACATGGTTTTATTGATAAACAAGTAGATATCACCTAATTACTTGTGTCAGTTATTGTTGTATTTCAGCTCCAAAAAAATATTGTTGTTACAGATTTGAAAAATGCCTTTTCCATATTTATATTTCTATAGATATATAAGATTTTAAGTGTTCATAAAAAATACAATAGGCAGGGATCCCTGGGTGGCGCAGCGGTTTGGCGCCTGCCTTTGGCCCAGGGCATGATCCTGGAGACCCAGGATCGAATCCCACATCGGGCTCCCGGTGCATGGAGCCTGCTTCTCCCTCTGCCTATGTCTCTGCCTCTCTCTCTGTGTGTGTGACTATCATAAATAAATAAATAAAAAAAATTAAAAAAAAATACAATAGGCAGGGTCGCTTGGGTGGCTAGTCGGCAAGCATTTCTCTCATTCTCTCAAAAAAATTATACTAATCATACTTATTTATAACTTTTATATTTATTTTAACAATATGACAATTTTGTCTATAATTTTATTCATCCTTCAGGCATTCTAATTACTGCTTCTTTTATGCTATACATATAAAACAATTTATTTAACTGTTTCCTATTACTAACCTTTCACGTTTTTAATAAGATAAAATTAATTTGATTATATTTTGTAATTATTGTATATTTTAATGTGACATTTATTTGCCATATAATATTTCTTAGTCAAACACAAAATTATTTTATAGGTACTTTCTCTGTTCTGTCACAAAAACCTTAAGAAAAAATCCTTGCTTTTTCTTGGTGGTGAAGAACCTGAGATACTGAGAGTTTAGAAGGTTTGCTTAAGCTCAGACACTCATTTTTTTTTCAGTTAAATAAAAACTAAACTATTTAAATAACGTTTATATGATATAGTTCTTATATATAACCATCCTTTGCTTGCTTACTAGCTTATTGTCTTGACCCACCTATCTATGTGCCATATTTGTGGTACAGACCCAGAGTTTTCATTTGGGGATCGAAAGCTCAAATATGCTTAAGGTATGTGGTATGTGGTTTTATCTCAGCAAATAGGCCAGCATGGTGATCTAGGTGGGTTTTTTTTTTTTTTTGTATTTTTTTAAAGATTTTATTTATTTAATCATGAGAGACAGAGAGAGAGAGAGAACCAGAGACACAGTCAGAGGGAGAAGTAGGCTCTATGCAGGGAGCCCAGTGTGGGACTCGATCCCAGAACTCTGGGATCAACACCCTGAGCCAAAGGTAGATGCTCAACTGCTGAGCCACCCAGGTGCCCTGGATCTAGTTTTAAACCAGCTGGTGAGGGGATCCCTGGGTGGTGCAGCGGTTTAGCGCCTGCCTTTGGCCCAGGGCGTGATCCTGGAGACCCGGGATCGAATCCCACGTCGGGCTCCCGGTGCATGGAGCCTGCTTCTCCCTCTGCCTGTGTCTCTGCCTCTCTCTCTGTGTGTGTGTGTGACTATCATAAATAAATAAAAATTAAAAAAATATATTTATAAAAAAATAAACAATATATTTAAACCAGCTGGTAGATTTACCTTTTTGGTCAACTAACTCAGGGTTGGGCATATGATTCATGCCATATGAACCAGGCTTACTTAAAGTCATGTTTGGATGTTGAGAAAATTTAAGGGCACACTGGATTTGAACTTGAGAGTGCGTGAAATAGGGGGTGTTGCATTCATCCCATGACCATGTGTAAAATGAGAATAAAACCAACATATGAAGAACAGAGATGAATCAAGGGATAGAAGCAAACCTAGTTCTGATTATGTGACTAGAGTCTGGGATTGAAAAATTCCTAAAGCCAATTATGTCCACCTAGATAAAGCTCCTTCAAAAATAATGTATGAATAGCCAAATTAATTTTTTTAATTTTATTTTTTTAAGATTATTTTTTTTTATCCGAGAGAGAGAGAGAAAGAGAGAGAGAGAGAGGCAGAGACACAGAGAGAGGGAGAAGCAGGCTCCATGCAGGCAGCCCAATGTGGAACCCAATCTGGAGTCTCTAGGATCACGCCCTGGGCTGAAAGCGGCACTAAACCGCTGGGCCACTGGGGCTGCCCAGCCAAATTTAATTGATTTATTTTCTTTTAGCCACTCAATATGAGAAGTATTTTACCTGATATGTAATTTTGTAATGCTCAAAATAACCATGTGAGATAGATGTTAATATTATCTCCATTTAGGGGGGAAGGAAAATAACTTGTAAGTTTTTATATAACATGTAATATGTCAGAATTCAGATAAATGGTGGAGTTAAGATCAGAATTTAGTTACGCAAAATACAGGGTCCAATATTACCATCTACTGATTTTTTTTGAGCCAGTCTGATTTGCATTTCAGTCCTTTTGATCACAACTATCTTTATAAATACAGGAAGGAATTATCAGTTCCTTCCCTTCTAACCTATTTTATGGTTTTTGTGATACTCTATTTTAATTTATGTTCTTTTCTAAAAGTCAACAAAATTTTAAAAAGAGCACCTTTGTCTAGTATTTTATATTCAGGTTATCTGTGTGCCTTTTATTTTCTTTTCTGTGGTACAGAATACATTGCTAATTGAAACCAAATGGAAGTTAATATGGAAATGAGTTATTTTTTTAAAAAAGATTTTATTTATTTATTCATGAGAGAGAGAGAGAGAGAAAGAGAGAGAGAGAGAGAGAGAGAGAGAGGCAGAGACACAGGCAAAGGGAGAAGCAGGCTCCAGGCAGGGAGCCTGATACGGGATTTGATCCTGGGTTTCCAGGATCAGGTCCTAGACCAAAGGCAGGTGTAAAACCACTGAGCCACCCAGGGATCCCTGGAAATAAGTTCTATTCCTCATTGTAACTCTTGTGGAATAGTATTTCTTGGATATAACATGTCTGTAATAAATAATGACTTTCCTAAAATCTGCCCTCCACCAAATGAACATTTAAACTCTACTATAATAATGCAGCTAGCTGTGCTCAGGGTATGTTTGGATGTAAAATAGGAGTTCAACATTGTCAACAATTTGTTGCACTAGCAATAGTTTTTTTTTTTTTTTGGTACTATTTCAAAAATACAGTGAGATTTATTTTTATCTTTTTTCTGTCTCTATATTATTGTATAATACATGTATTATATTATAGTTCATAATTTTAGAAATTTATAAGTAAATATTTTAAATTGAGAAAAATGTTATTTTTAGTAGAAAGAATCTAATGTACTAAAATACTTGCAAGGTAACTTTTATTATTACTTACAAGTATATTCACAGCAAGTTTTTAACATAAACCTTTGAAATATGAAGAAATGAAAGATACAATCTGAATAGAATATGAGAAAACATTTTCTCATGTGATAGTAGTGTAATATAACTGTAATTCACTTCACAAAAAAGGATAGCATTGTCCTGCCACAGAAATAAGACTCCATGTTTTTTGATAGGAACTATAAAAACTTACATTACTCTGTTTTAAATTGAACCATTTAGAAAGCCTGCTTCTGCAGAATCACACAATTTTTTTTTCTGCAAAAATTTCAGTCTTGTATATCCTAGGATATTATTACTGGAAATAATAAAATATACTATTGTAAGATCAACGAGGGTTGAGATGACTATATTCTCATAAGCTAAAAAAGACAATCAGTATGATAATTAGAGCATGTTAATTACTCTCCACGAGCAACAAAAAATGCAAATGATATACAGCAGGAAATTAACAGCAGTTACTGCTCAATATTGCATGACTTTTCCATTAAGAATAATATGAGGAGTTGTTAAATTATAGAAAATGAGAATAATGAGGCTAGAATATTAAAGAGCTTTAGGTTTCCGGTCTGGCTGTGGAGGAAATCATTAGGAATGGTTCTGAGCAAGTGCTACTTTCTGTGTGGGTTCAGAAAGCTTGTTGAGTACAATGGGGAAATCTTCATGTATGCTTTTGTTTTTACAAGATAAAACAAGACTGGGTATTCTGGCTCAGCTAGAAGCAGTTCAGTAACCTTTCCTGAATAATACATTTGCCAAAATCTGCTAACACCATTTCACCCTCTCCTTTCAAAATGTTGGACTGATGGAACAATGAATATAATTTGCCACAGTCCCAGAACAATCTGAAGAGTTGGGAGCGTTTTTATAATTACAAATCATTTTTAAAGAAAGGAAAACGATTATATGACTAAGATTTAGATGAAACAGAAATATGGCAAGGAGCTAAGAAACCTTATCTTCTTTATCTGTACTTTTAAGAAAGAATCATATTAACTTTCTTTTGGAAAGTTTTAATATGAAAAGAAACTGCATTATAATAGACCACCTAATGTACCATCATCCCTGTATAACTCAGCCTGTCAAATGTGATACAAATACAGGAGTGAAACCCAGGAAGTTCAATATTAATTATATATTTGAAAGAATGTACGATTATAAAATAAGTTCTAAATTCTGTGGAGAACACTCTCCACTTTCCCAAGAAGAAAATAATATTAATTGAGTCAAGCTAGAGGGACATAATTTAGTACACTAGTAAACTACCTGAAAAAACAAACAAACAAACAAACAAACAAACAAAAAACTATTGTTCCAGGAAAGAAGGAGAGAGAGAACAACAACAAAAAAAATTCAACATTTTTAGTTTTCATGTATTTGGGGATTTTTAACACTTAATTGGTTATATTAATATAAGCCCATCTTAATTCATGCTATAGAATATATATTGGTGATATTAATATAAGCCCATCTTAATTCATGCTATAGAATATATATATATATATATATATATATATATATATATATATGGTCTATATATTTAGATCTAATTTAAATACTTTATATTGCTACATTTTTATTCTAAAGTCTTTGTATCTAATTTTTTTCCTGAAATTCCAATTTGAAATTAATAGCTAGTCAATGTGTTCCATATCTACTTTATTTGAGATCATAATCATAATACCTTAGGTAATGGGCATATTTTTATCTGTAGAGCAGAGTTTGAAGTTTAACTTTTCATACATCCTTTAACTTTTCATACCATCCAAGAGGCTCTGATTTCTCTATGAAAAAATTTCTCCTTTGTCCAGACACAGCCAGTTTTACATTTTAGCATTGATTTATCATCACAATCTTCTCCTTTGCCTTATTTTCTTGTTAATATCTATTTATTACAGCCAGCCTCACGGTTTCATTTGTAGACGGGCATTTTAAAAGCATCCGAGTAAGTACCATATCACTAAAACTATCTCACAACAAAATTATTGGCATAAATAGACATATCTTAGCTGAATACAAGCTGTTGCTAACTACACATAAGCAAGCTGAACCGTCTCTTGTATAATATAATTGCACTCCAGGTAGGCAATTCATTCCTTTGGAAATATCTCTGAAACAGCCCTCAAAATGATTATTGCCCAGTAAATATACATTTTACTGCTTGATACCTTGTTGTTATTGTTGTTGTTGTTGTTTTACCATAGCAGTTTTAAAAACATTTTCTCTGAAATTAATATCATACTGTTTCTAACCCATAGAATCCATTCCAGCTTTTTCATCAAAATACAGGGAAATAGGATCATGAGGAAGAATCATGTTTCAGTAATTGTTTATATTTTCTACATTATTTCATTAAGATTATAGGATCTCCTTTCACTGAACATGTAGAATCAATATATAACATCCACTACAAACGAATTGACATATGGGCCCTTTTCCTCACTGCTGCGAATGGTCACGCCTGAATCAATCTTGGTATGATGTGCACATTACATGACAATGTCCAAAATGAAGGAGACATGCATGAGGTGTTCTTATGAGGACACTGAACACTGAGTTGTAGCAGTAGAAAAGGGGTCCAGAGTCTGATGTACTCTCAGGAGAAGCACTTCCAATGAAAGATAGAAGTATAAACAAAGAGATAACAATAGCAACAAAATTTGCTTCGAAAGTACCTGAACTCATAACCTTACATCAACTCTTATTCATGGTCTGTGTTATAACCCATCATGGCAGCAAGACAAGTGTTGAGTAATGCAGTCTGAAGACAATTTATATGTTCACGTGCATTCAGTTTTCCAGAGAATATAAAAAATAAAAAAGTAAATAATATCAATAAGTCATCATTTTTCTTCACTGTGAACCTGGTGCTCTTTCCACAAGACCATGCTTCCATTCAAATATTAACATAAACAAAAATCTTTATTTTGAATAATATGTAGTTTATAGAGCTCTTTCACATGTACCATAAGTTAATCTCTTTATGATTCTACATGGGCTGCATTCCCTTTTCTAATTACCTATGAGAAAATTTAAGAGACTGGTCTAATAGTGGTCTGATTCTATAAATATTATCATTCTGCCTGCAATTCTTCCTATAATATTACTGAATTTACATATACGGATATCTGTTCCTTCATTTATTTTACAAATAAATACTCATAATGTAACAAGCACTAGACAATTTTTGAGAAAAAGAAACACAAAAGTTTCCTGCTCTCATGCAGTTTATATTTTATATATTGTAATATATATGTGCATATTGCTAGGGAGGAAAAAAAGGCAGTAGTAAAGAAAAAGTAAAGAACAACATAGGTGTGGAGCAGTGTACCTATACTTACTTTTATGTGGGTGTTGTTAATGGAGGACCTTGATTTATTACCATTCCCCATTTAAATCCAACCCTGAGGTCATAGAGAATTTTGCTGTCCCTAACATAAACCACTTTCTTATCTTTTTTTTTTTTTTTGTCTTGGCAAGAATATCTGAATATACTTATCCTTTCTCCTTTCCTAACTTAGTGGATTTTCATTTGTCTTAAAGACACAACTTAGTGATAATGTTCTCTAAGTTGTTGCTCATCTCTCCGATCCGAATGTCCACTTCTTCATTTTCCCTTAGTTCTAATGCTTATGGTCATTAAATAAAAATATTTTTCTTTTACTCACCTGCTTACTTATTTACTTTGCAGTTTTACTATAGGACATCATTGAATGGAAACTTTTTTTAAAATATTTTATTTATCTATTCATGAGAGACACATAGAGAGAGGTAGAGCCACGAAAAACAGGCGCTCCCCAGGGAGCCCATTACAGGTCTCAATTCCAGGATCCTGGGATCATGACCTGAGCCAAAGGCAGACACTCAACCACTGATCCACCCAGGTGTCTCTGAATGGAAACTTATATGTGTTCTCAATTGTTAGTACAGTGAGTGGTACTTGATAGGAACCCAGTAAGTTCCCCCCCCCCATTTGAATATCTAACACCCTAGGATTAGTTTATTCTTGTGATAGTCCCAATTAAACATCCATAAAATGACTGGAGTTTCTTTTTGGTTATTTATTTATTTATTTATTTATTTATTTATTTATTTAATAAAGATTTGATTTATTTATTCATGAGAGACACACAGAGAAAGGCAGAGACACAGGCAGAGGGAGAAGCAGGCTCCATGCAGGGAGCCCGATGTGGGACTGGATCGCAGGTCTCCAGGATCACGCCCTGGACTGAAGGCAGCGCTAAACCGCTGAGACACCCAGGTATCCCTGTTTGTTTGTTTTTAAATTTTCAACAAAATATAGAAATTATGAAGTAGAATCCCTAGTGAAAGAAGAAATGTTTTATCATTTAAAGAACTCCAAAGGATTAAATGATCAGCCAGATTGAGGAATCACTGATCTATTAGACATTATGATCACATCTCTTCCCCACCCCACCCCACCCACTTTTTAGCTTGGAAGCCACTAAAGCATTTCATTTTATTGATAAATATGTAGTAAAAATGGAATAATACCTAATATACGAACCAACAAGATAATGAACAATCTGATTAAGAATATACAAGAGATCTGAACAGACACTTCAGCCAAAAAGATATACACCTGTCAAGTAGGCATATGAAAAAATGGTTCTGTCATTAAGATGCACGTGTCATTAGGGAATTGAAATTAACACAACATAAAATATAAGTGTACACCTATTAAAAAGGCCAAAATCTGTGCTGCTGATGACACCAAATAATTTCAACCATGTAGAGCAACAGAAACTCTCATTCATTGATAGCGGGTGTACAAAATCACACAACCACATTGGAAGACAGTTTGGCTATTTCTTAAAAAACTAAACATACTCTTGCCATATGATCCAGCAATTGTACGTGTGGTATTTATGCAAATGAGTTGAAAACTTATGTCCACACAAAAACGTGCATATGGATAAGCACAGATATAAACATGGATGTTTATAGAAGCATTATTCATAATTGGCAAAACTTGGAAGGAACCAAGATGTCCTTCGGTAGGTGAATGAATAAATAAACTGTGGTAGATCCAGGCAATAGAATATTACTCAGTGCTAAAAAGAAATGAACTATCAAGACACAAAACAAAACAGCAACATGGAGGAGCCTTAATGCATATTACTAAGTGAAAAAAAAGCCAACCTAAAAAGGCTGCATACTCGCTCTTCCCTGACACTTCTACCTCCACCAGCTTCTGTACACGTGCATTCACACACTCTCTCTCTTAAAGCAACCAACCAACCAACCAACAAACAAACAAACAAACACAATAATGGCCCCCAAATCTCTTTCTGTGAAATCTCCCAAAGGAATAAAAATATATATCCACAAAAAGATTTTATAATAATGTTATTAGCAGTTTTATTAACAATAGCTAAAAACTGGAAAGAACTAAGATGTCTACCAATGTTAGTAGTGTAACAAATTGTAGTGCTCTAATACAATGGAAGTTACTTTATTGTATTTTAATTACATATAATTATATATATTATTATCATTATCTTATATGTGCACACATACATACATGTATACATACATTATAATTATATATTATCGTTATTTCATTATATATGCACACATACATGCACATATACATAAATATGGAATGCATATAAATATATTAAAAAATGAATAAATACATGAAAAAGTTCATGTTTGATACAACCATATGAAGTTCTAAATAAAGCCAAAACTAAGCTACAGAGATAGAAATGATAAAAACATAGTGCCTGTGGTGTGACTGATAAACTGGCATGGGGGGAAGGAAGTTCAAGGGAAGTGGAAATTTTCTGTTTTGATTGGGTTGGAGGTTGTATAAAACTTATCAAACATACAATCTATGAATTTTGTTATAATTAAATTACATATTAAAAAATTTACAAGTATACTAAACTGTGAAAGTATTTTAAAAGAAGTAAAAGATGCTTTGACGAGCAGCAGAATTTTGATTAATTAATTTTTTGTTTTTGCTTTGTGTCTCGATGGTTTTTGATTTATTACAAAAAATATGCAGTCAGAAAAACAAATGAACAATAAATACCTAAACTCTATCCACTTGTCCTTTGACTGAGGTTAAGATGGCAATGTTGGAAAAATCATCTGGAACTCAGAGAAGGAAGAGCACTTGATTATGGCAAAAATAACGAGATAAAAGGAGCCTGGCACCCACCATAGAACTGTCATATTAGTTGTTTTCTTTTTAATTTCAAATTTTTATTTAAATTCTAATTAGTTAACATATACAGTAATATTAGTTTCAAGAGTACAATTTAGTGATTCATCACTTATATATAACACCCCATAAACAGCAGAATTTTAGAATAATTCGGTATCTTCTCGAGGTGTCTATGTTGTAGGGGATGCCTGGGTGGCTCAGTGGTTTAGCACCTGCCTTTGGCCCAAGTCCCACATCAGGCTCCTGTATGGAGTCTATTTCTTCCTCTGCCTATGTCTCTGCCTCTCTCTATATATCTGTGTTTCTCATGAATGAATAAATGAAATCTTTTTTTCTTAAAGGTGTCTATGTTGTAAGGTCAGTGATAACCATTTTTTTTTAATTTACAGATTTTTATTTATTTATTCATGAGAGACACACAGAGAAAGGCAGAGACACAGGCAGAGGGAGAAGCAGGCTCCATGAAGGGACCTCGATGTGGGACTCAATTCCACAACTCTAGGATCACACCCTGAGCCAAAGGAGATGCTGAACCACTGAGCCAGCCAGGTGTCCCCAGTGATAAGCATTTTGATGAATAAATTGCATTCTAGTGTATTAGAATAAGTCGCTTTGAGTAAAATTCTTATTTCTTAAATTGTAACTTATGAATAATAAAATGTACATTATTAAATGTAATACATTTAAAAATTTTACCAATTGAACACCGTCATGTAGCCAGCACTTAGATAAAGAAATAGAAGTTTAGGGACATCTAGGTGGCTCAGCGGTTTAGTGCCTGCCTTCAGCCCAGGGCATGATCCTGGAGACCCAGGATCGAGTTCCACATTGAGGTCCCTGCATGGAGCCTGCTTCTCCCTCTGCCTGTGCCTCTGCCTCTCTCTCTGTGTCTCTCATAAATAAATAAATAAATAAATAAATAAATAAATAAATAAATCTTTAAAAAAAAAGAAATAGAAGTTTAGCAGCCTCCAAATCTCCTTTGACCTTCTTTCTAGTCCTTACATGTAAAAAACTAAACTGGATTATTATTTCTAGAAATGTGAATTAGAACTTTAGAGAATCTAGATGTATAGATTATCTTTATTTTCTTCTTTTCCTTTATCTTCCACTTTTTGTTGACATTTTGTTGAGTTGCTTGAGTCTTCATCTTCATTTTTATTCATTTTTATTTTTTAAAGATTTTATTTATTTTATTTATTTATTCATGAGACATACAGAGAGGCAAAGACATAAGCAGAGGGAGAAGCAGGCTCCTCACAGGGAGCCTGATGCGGGACTAGATTTCTGGACTGGGATCATGCCCTAAGCCAAAGGTAGACGCTCAGCCACTGAACCACCCAGGCATCCCTTGGGTCTTCATCTTTAAAAGTGACTGAGTAACAACATGGAGAGGTCAATTCCACTGGAAGAAAAACTTAACGTTACAGTGCCTCTAGAAATGGAAAGCATCATTTTTCTTGCAAGGCCACAGGAGGAATACCACCTGACCTTTTGGTCAGGAAGCAGAAACAGAAGAGAGGGGAGAAGCTAGGCCAGAAGCCTTTTTTTGGCATTTTCTTTTGGAAATGCAAGGCAGGGTAAACAGTATAGAATTGGCTAGTTTGAATAATTTTGGTGGACTTTGGGCTATAAGAGTGGTCCTTAGTTGCCTGGTACACAACCTTGAGATGATTAAGTCAGAGAAATATTCCCTCCTGGGGTGTATGGGCTGGGTATGAGTCTGAATTAGGCTGGGTATGAGTCTGAATTAGTTAGTCAAAGGTACATTTCTGGCTCAGTCTTTTGCTTTCTTTAAGAATTGGCTGGCTCAGGAGGGGTGGTCTCTCCTCAGCCAAGAAGATTCTTTTTGTGGTTGTGTAAATATCATAATATACAGAAAAAATTAAGACCTCATATGTTGTACATATGTCTCTTGAACAACACAGGGATTAGAGGTGCAGCCCCCCATCCAATCCAAAATCCATGTATAACTTTTGACTGTCCCAAAAAAATAAGCACTAATAGCTTTCTGTTGACTGGAAGCCTTACTGATAACATAAACAATAAACACATATTTAAATAGGTTTACATACTGTATTCTCACAATAATGTAAGGTACAAAGAAGAAAATGTTATTGAAAATCATAAGGAATAGAAGATACATTTATAGTACTGTACTGTATTTATTGAGAAAATCTGTATGTAGGTGGATCTTCTATTGCAAGAGTCAACTGTATATTTATACCATCATGTTCACAATGAACCCTTTTCTATCTTCCCTATTGTCTCACCATTTCCTTTCCTTCACTGATTAATTTACTGACTAATTAAAATATCATTTATTCTTCAAGTTTCATCTCCAATTAGAAGCCTTTTCTAATGCCACTAAAATTGATTTCTTTCTCTTTTGTGAGTGCACAGAAGTGTAAAGAACATAAATCTCTCTGCACATGATATGACAAACCTACTTTAATTATAGGTATGATGGTGATTATATAAATCCTTGAGGAGATTTTGAGATACCCAAAGATCATGCTTAGTAGAAGTCCATCATTTTGTTGTTGCCAATTATTCTCTATGTTGGCTCCATGCATTTTATATTGGAATTATCTGCTGGTCTTGTTTAAACTACAGAAGACTTGACTTTACCCAGACTGCAATTCAAACTTTTTAAGGACAAGTGTGAATTTCTAAATTTTAATCAATATCTCTGAAGATCATTTGGCACACCACATTTTCAGAATCACTACTCAAATCAATGACCCATTCATTATAAATCTAATAGGATAAAGCATAGTTACATCATCTTTTAGGTGATCTATGTACCACACTTAGTATAATCAGAAAACATTGTTCAAAATTTATTTCTAAATAATAATAGCCAACTCATATAGCACTTACTTTGTGCCAGATATTTTTCTAAGTGGAATGCATATATTAGCTCATTGAAGCCTCACCATGATCCACTGAGGTGGCTACCAATAGTATGCTCATTATGCAGATGAAGGAAGTGAAATCAGAAAATATGAAGTAACTTGACAATAATTATATAGCTTTTAAATATGATTGTAGTCTGTATACAGATAAAGTACACTATATTTCTTCTAGTGCTTAAAGAAATTAGATGATTCCCAGATAGATAGGTGGTGGATGGATAGCATATATATATATATATATATATATATATAGAGAGAGAGAGAGAGAGAGAGAGAGCTAGATTGTAATACCTGAAATGAGAAAATGTGATCAAACTTATCATGGAGCAAATAGAAAACAAAGCATCAGGCAGTCATATAAAAAATTAGCATACCCTTTTTAGCCTTTTAGCAAATCTGTATATAGAAACCACTACTTCTTAGCAATAGGAACTATGCTAATTTATAATACGACCCAAACTGGAAGTTTATGTAAATTAGGTGTTTCCTACACTCAATATGCTTAAAAGACTGTCTGATTCAGAGCAAATAAATATTTCTGAGAATTAGGCCTAAAGTATTTTTCATTCTTAATAGCTTCTATATTTGTTAAACCAGAGAAAATTCTAAAGCCAAACCTGGCCATGAATCTTACTCATTGGCAGTTAAACTGGAATTTTTAATTTTTGAGAATCCCATTCAAGATTTGTTTTAATATCTGATTCTGGATATGTAAAGTGTCCAATCTCCAATGCATGTTTTGTACAAGAAAATAACTAGGCTATTCAGTAGCTTATCTGAAGAAATAATTTAAAGCAAAGTCTGCGTCATACAATTTTTTTATTACTTTATAATAATTGTTTAATGATAAAAATTACCGTTAATGGTGGCTTGAATTTGTTTTTATCACCTACAGGCAAAGCACTTTATATACATTATCCCATATGAGCCTCATAACAAACTAGAAAGTAAACACCATTTAGAGATAAATATACCAAGACTCAGAAAGTGACATGCCAAGCTGGTCCCATAGTAAATAATTTTCAGATTAAGGAAAAAAGAATATATTTCTTGACATAAAACAAGCCTTCTAGGATAGACCATTTAAACAAAGATAGATAGATTGCTAGATAGTAAATTTGTGTATACATATATACGTGTATGTATATATACACATTGCAATTGCATATATGTACATAGATATTTTATATATATATCACTTAAATATCATTTGCATCCAATATTAATGAAGTACTTACAAGCTACTGTTTTATCTTCATTTTATATGTGAAGGAGATGACCCTCATTCATTCTTTATACAAACTTTTTGGGTGCGTCCTTGGAGTAGACACTACTCTAGTCTTGAAACACAATACCAGGGTCTCTACTCTTAGAGACTGACATTCTTCGGAGTAAAATAATAGAATTAAAATTAAACCTTGTTATATGGTGGAGAAAAAACAAAGAATTTTTTCATATACACTTGTTAAGCACACTGTCAAGATCTCTCCAAGGAAATAACATTGAGGTTCATATCCCATAATAGGAAGTCAGGTATTTATCCCTAATTCTAAGGCAAAAGCTAGTACAGTTTCTGAAGCAGAAATAAGTCTGGTTTGTTTTTATAACTAAATAAGGCCTAGTCTTTTTTTCTTTCTTTCTTTCTTTCTTTCTTTCTTTCTTTCTTTCTTTCTTTCTTTCTTTCTTTCTTCTTTCTCTTTCTTTTTCTTTTTTTTTCCTTTCTTCTTTTTTGTATTTAAGAAAATACAAAGTCTGCCTCTGTGAAATATTTTATCCCATTATTTTTCTTAGTACTAGGCAAGGATGGGAAGATGAAATATCAGTGCCAGAATTTACTACTGAGCAAAGGAAGAACACTGCAATTTTTCATTTTCTTTATGTGAAATAGCATATTTCTTTTAAGACAGAAAAAAAAAATGGATAAATGTTTAGTTATGCCTATCGAGATTTAACTTAATTTATTAAATAAGGCTCAGCAAAAATTTATTGAATGCTTATTAATTGATGGCCATCACAAAAGGATGATATCATAGGAAATGTAAAAGTTTTGAAAAGAACTAACTATATAGATAGTGCATTCTATTAGAAGAGTGAACGATGAAATATGTTTCTGATGGGAAAAAAGGAAGTGAAAAAGGAGTGATTGCCTTGGGCCTAAATTTGAACACAGACAATATTGAAACCATCCCCCCAGATCTATTATTTCTTATCAATTTGAACTTGCTATAGTGTTTTTTTAAGTATATAAATAACAATTTTTGTATCAGAAAAGTTCCAGTACAAATATGAATGCTAAGGATATAAACATAAAAATATTTGCCATTGCTCCCTTAAAATAGGACTAGATAGACACTTAAAAGCAGGAATTGAATGAAGACTGACAAGTATATTTCTGAGAAACAGTGGAAATGCTTAGTTTCTGAGATGGAGAAACTCATCTATATAATATGATGACTTGAGGAATAAAAAAGGAAACAGTAGCTGTGAATTAACTCAGTTTCACAATGTTATCCAAGGCACAGAAAGGAAACGGCTGTGGAAAATATGGCACAGACTATCCAGGAAGATCAGATGCCATTATTAGCAACCAGAGATATGAAGCATAGCTCTTCTGCTGACCTCGGGCATCAAATCCTGTTTGGATAGTATATGCAATATTGATGAATATATTTTCCTTTCATGGACTATCCAGCCTACAATGTACTTTTGGATCTTGAGCTAACAAGTACCATGAAAAGTGAACTTGGAATATAGGGCATGTTGGACAAATCAATCATACACAGAAAAGTCCCTTGCTTACCAGGGAAAAATATTTAATTCCATTTTAAATGGCAAAAGGGATCTCTAAATGACTATTACAAATAGGTCAAGTGAATGAACATAAATATTTATTTCTTCCATTCTCTGGGTTTCAAGGCAATTGCTGCCTAGCCTGAAAAAATAGGCTAAGCTGGTGTTTTATCTATGTACTACAACTAGCACACTTCTGGATTCAGATATAAATAAGAAAGACACTGGGGAGAATGGATGAAAACAATTGACTAAGAACTGTCAGCCTGAACTTCTGAGACTGACAGACTTGACTGCTAAGTTACTTCAACCTGAAAACAGGAAACTTCTTCAGGACACTTGCTTTTAGTATTTATAGGAAGGTAGATTCTTATTTGATGAAAACAAATTATAAGCCTCAATGAAGGATTGGAGACAGAATGATCCTTTGCACTTATTAATCTCTTCCAGTGTTAATGCTGAAAATGGTAAAGTAGGAAAAAAATTGTTAGGGTTTTGAGTCAAACTGATGGTGGTGATGACAAGGACAGAAAATTGAACCAGGGAAATGTAATAGCTGTACAACTACTACCCAGCTGGCCACCACCATGAAATGGTTTCAATTTCACGGGGAGTTGGGGATGGCTCACAGAACAGAAGATGATGTGCATTACAGGGACAAAGATAAATTAATTAATTAATTAATCAATTAATTAATAAGCTATGTAGTTTCACAGAACATTCTATAATATCTGAGATTTTTGATAGACAAAAGGTTCAAAGCAGGTGGTAAAGTACTCTTTTCTCGGGATCCCTGGGTGGTGCAGCGGTTTGGCGCCTGCCTTTGGCCCAGGGCGCGATCCTGGAGACCCGGGATCGAATCCCACGTCGGGCTCCCGGTGCATGGAGCCTGCTTCTTCCTCTGCCTCTCTCTTTCTCTCTCTGTGACTATCATAAATAAATAAAAATTTTTAAAAAAAATAATAAAGTACTCTTTTCTTTGCAAAGCCCAGCTGAAGTTATTGGTCTTCAGCTTACAGCCTAAGCTACTTATATATTTATTTATTTATTTGACTAAATCACTAACGGTAGTCATTAAGCATATTTTAGATACACTTAAGGATTATGTTTTTTGATGTCCTTCAATCTGAAAAATGATTTTGATCACCTGAAACAATCAACATTATAGAAAAATTTTAAAGAAAAGCATTGTATTGAAGCAATATGTGTATTATAAAATAGTGTACCTAATGAAAGAAACTAAAGCAAAGCAACACAGAGCCAGTTTAGAAGGTGAACAATCAAAAAGTTCATGCCTGAATTTTTTTTCAAAGTACAGTGCAATTGCAACTTAATTTTAGAATTATTACAATAACTTTTACTGCTTTTTTAAGCAAATACAGATGGACTCGTATAAAAAGAGCTCACAATTCAGCATTTATTTATTAACAACATGAGTTCTAATAATCTAAAAATGTTATGTATGAATATTCTGGTAAAAATTAGTTAATAAAATAATCCATTCCTTATCATTTTAGGTTATGCTTTTAATTTATTTAATCATAATAACTGAAATTTTTATGTTAAAACATAGAAAACATTTTAATTAACATGTATGTTTCTACCTCACCCGTGGAAGAAACTGGTTAAGTGCACAATCTCATAACTTGTGAATCTGTAATTTCCAACTTATAACGTTTGGTTAAAAATATATTGGCAACTTACAGATTTAACTAAAGGAAATAAATGGCCAATCCCTAAAGATATCATTTATTCATCATTATGAAAATAATCACTGTTCCTAAAAATATCAAAACTCATTGTTATTTTTTAAAAATTGGGCTAATTTCTACTTCAGTTTTTTTTTTTACTTATCTTTTTAGAGTAATGTCCGATTCACAACAAAATAGAAAATACAGAGATTTCTATACTCCGAACTCTCACACATGCATATCCTTCCTCTCCCATTATCAATACCCCTCATGAGAATAATACATTTTTACCAAGGATGAACCTACACTGCCACATCATAATCACTCAAAGTCGATAGATTACAAAAGGGCTCAGTCTTGGAGTTGTACATCTTATGGATTTGGACAAATATAAGGTAACAACATATCCATCACCATATTATCCTACAGAGTATTTTTACTGCCTCAAAACTCCTCTGTTTTCTGTGTAGTCCTTCTCCCATCTCCCCAGCCCCAGAAATCACTGATCCTACTCTATCCCTAGTTTTACTTTTTGCAGAATATCATTTGGTTAGAATCATACAATACATAGCCTTCTCAAATTGACTTACTTCATTTAGTAATATGCATTTAAGGTTTCCCCCAGGTCTTTTCATGACTTGGTACTCATTTCTTTTTAGCACTGAATAATATTCCATTGTCTGGACCTACAGCAGTTTATCTGTTCACCTACCAAAAAATATCTTAGCCATTTTCAAGTTTTGGCAATTATGAATAAAGTTGCTGGAAATATCCAAGTGGCCTTTTTGTGAGTTCATGTTTTTAAATACTTTTGGGTAAATAAATACCAAGTAGAGTGATTGCTGGATAATACAGCATAGTATAGTAATTATTCTTGTAAGAAATCAGCAAAAAGTCTTCCAAAGTGGCTGTACCTTTTTTTTTTTTTTTTTTTTTTTTTTTTGCATTCCTACCAAGAGTAAATGAGATTCTTATTGCTCCCCGTCCTTGCCATACTTGGTCTTACCACCAGTCCAGATTCTGGCCATTTTACTACATGCATTATTGTTTTAATTTGCATTTCTTTGACGCCTTGTGATGTGGAACACCTTTTCACATGCTTATTTGCTATCTGTATATCTTCTTTAGTGAAGTGTTTATTAAAGTTTTTTGGCTATTTTTATTGGGTGTTTTGTTTTCTTACAGAGTTTTAAGAATGTGCTGTATATTCATTTATCACATGTTTCTTCTGTGAATAATTTCTTTTGATATTCCCATTACACATCCTGTAATTGTCCCACAGTGCTTGGATATTCTGTTGTTGTTTTTTTCCCCCCAATATTTTCTTTCTGTCTTTCAAGGATTCTACTTATATGTCTTCTAGCTCAGAGATTCTTTGCTCAGCCATTTCCAGTCTACTCATAAGCCCATAAAAAAAATTCTTCATTTTTTACAATGTTTTGATTACATTTACATTTTGTTTTACTTCTTTCTTAGAATTTTTCTCTCTGCCTATATTTTCCACTTTTTCTTGCATACTGCCTACTTTACCCATGAAAGCCATTAGCGTATTAATCATTGTTATTTTAAATTCTTAGTTTGATAATTTAGACATCACTGCCATGTCTAGTTTTGGTGCTTACTCTATCTCTTCAAATTATGCTTTCTTTTGCCTTTTGGTATACCTTGTAATTGTTTTCTTGACAGCCAGACAACATGTACCAGGTATAAGGAATTGCTATAAGCAAGCTATTAACAATGTAGTGGGGAACTGTTGGGGGAGAGGAAGTGTTTTATGATCTTATAGTTAGGCATCTTCTTTTAGCAAGCCCATGCCTTTGGACTATGAACTTCACAAAATTTTCTCAGTTTTTTTTTATTCTCCCTTAGGACAGAATGGCTAGAGTGCTCTATCACATTTCAGAATTGTTCATTTTCCTCTCTCCCTGCAGGAAGCATGAGGGGATTTTCCACTGAGATTTACTGGGGGGCAAGGTTGAGTCCCTGGAGGTAGATCTCACAATATTGTGGGGCTCCCCTATGACTAGACCTCTTTAAAAATTTTAATTCTCTGAGCTGTCCACGTTGAGCCCCCAGCATTTTGTTCATTGCAGTCTAGGTTTTCCTATCCAGGAAACCTATCCTATTCCTATCTGGTTCCTAGAGTGCTTTCTGATCCAGTAAGCCACAACTTCTTATATTTGCCTGTCTGCCTGTCTGATCTTGGGGGCAGAGGTTTGCCCTGTGTTCCTCCCTCTTTTGTGAAGCCCAGAAGAGTTGTTGATTTTTCAGTCTATACAGCATTTTACTGGTTGTTAGGACGGTGACAACTTCCAAATTCTTTATGTATGAAACCATACACCAAAAGTCCCTCTCTAATATTTAAACATACTTCTGTTTTGAAAAACAACTCAAAATGATTGTATATATATAAAATTTTATAAATATTAGTAATCAAATGAACTCCCATTAGATATCACTCAATTTCATAGGTAGTACATAATTACTACTTGTAGGAACTCTGACGTCCCTCCTTTATCCTGTTATAAGTAACCACAGTCCTGATTTAATGTGAGTTTTTCTCATCCTTCACTTTACAGTTTTGTAGTATATAATCTTAAGTGATATACCAATTAGTTTTTCTGTTAACAAATATTTTGTAAGAGAATTCATGTTTTGAATGTACTTCTTCAAACTGCATCCACTAAAAAATATTTTCTGAGATTTATCCATGTTTAGGTATACACTTACAGTTCATTCATTTCCACTGTAGTCTTGTATACATATACTACAACATATGAGTTTTACTAGTGGTGGGCTTGTGGATTCTCAAATTCTTATACTTATGTTTTAAATAATGTATACTATTACTTTCTGTCAAACATTGTTTTAGTAGATGTTTTACAAATACTAACTTGGTTAATCCATTGTAACAAGCCATTAAAACCTTATAAATTCTTCCTGGGTGCATGTGAAAGATGTTCTCTAGGGTGATAATTTTGGCAGAGGATGTACTATATCATGTTCATCTTTATTAGGTAATGCCAAATTGGTTCTCAAATTGATTGAGTTAATTTATATTCCCCATAGTTTTATGTTTTTCTTTGTTCAACACTAGCCAACCCTTGGTATTACTTGATTTCCTAATCTATACATTATTAGTGGGTACAGAATTTCATTTTGCATTAATGTTTTCCTGATAATTATTAAGGTTGAAAAATCACTTAATATTTTGTCATTCATTTATCAGTGATGTTCCACTTTTTGTCTCTTTCCCATTTTTCTATTGTTGTTCATTTTTCTTAATAATTCAAATCAGTACTCCTATTTAAATCCCATGTGATAAAAACATTGTCTTCTGTTTGTTTATGCTTGTTCTTTACACAAATTACATATATCTTGAGTTTATTTTGTCTCTCCATGTATGGTGTTTTTTGATGAACAGAAATTATTTTTAATATATTCCAAATTATCTATCTATGCTTATGTTTATGCATTTTTAAAAATACTTTCATTCCATGGAATAATAAATATATACTCTTATATTCTCTATTTGAAGTATTAAAATTTTAATGTTATTATGCAATTCATTTGGAAATAGTATTTTGTGAGGGTTAAAATTGTGATGTATTTTCAGTTTCTTTTTTTTTTCTGTTGATAAGGACAAAAGTATCATATTGCTATTTTTTTGTTTTTTTGCTTTTTTTAAAAGATTATATTTATTTATTCATAGAGACACACACAGAGAGAGGCAGAGACACAGGCAGAAGGAGAAGCAGGGGGCCTGATGTGGGACTCCATCCCGGATCTCTGGAATCATGCCCTAGACCGAAGGTGGTGCTAAACCCTGAGCCACCCGGGCTGCCCTGTTCTTTTTTTAAAAAAAAAATGGAACTTCAGTGGGAGAATTCTCATATTTTTTATGCATATGGTCCTGTTCCTATGCTATATTCTATTGTTCAGTTTGACTCTACATGCAATTTAATAACACTGGCTTAATTACTATTAATCTATAATGAATCTTAATATCTGGGAAGGTAATTATCCATGTCTAGTTCTTTTTTAAAGTGTTTACTAAACATATTTTACCTTTTACTTCTCCTAATACGTTTTAGAGGGAAATTTTGATTTGCATGAAGTTATTATTGGAACTTCATTGACTCTATAGATCAATTTGAGGAGAATTTATTTCTATTCACTATTAAATCTCACATAGCATGTATTTCCATGTATTTATAGTTTCAATGATATTTAATAAAATTTAGTAAGTTAAAAATAAAGCTCTTGCACATAATTGGTTGGATTACATATAGAAATCTGTTAACTCTATTACTATTATAGATATCACTTCTTATTAAATTTTATTTTATGTTTTCTACTCATCTCATTGTGCAAATTAAACTTTATATTTTATCTAGAAAGCTTACTAAATACCCTTGTTAAGTTCTTTTTCTTGTGAACCATTTTTTAAAATATTTTATTTATTTATTCATGAGAGACACACAGAGAGAGGCAGAGACATAGGCAAAGGGAAAAGCAAACTCCTGGCGAGGAGCCTGATGCAGGATTCAATCCCAGGACCCCAGGATCATGACCTGAGCTTAAGGCAGACACTCAACCATTGAGCCACCCAGGTGCCCAAACCATTGTTAATTCTTTAGCATATTTGTAGATTTTTGTGGAGCTTATATGTATGTAGACAATCATAATCTGTGGAAAAAACAATTTTTAGTTTTCTTTTATTTTCCTTAAGTTTTATATCTCTTTCCCAGCCCTATTGCTCTATTTAGAACTTCTAGTACATTGTTGAATGAAACTTAAATATTAGATGTCTTGTCTTTTTTCTGACATTAATGGGTGGCTTCTAAAGACTCACAGACAAGTTTACTTGCAGGTATTTGGTAAGCACATATTATCAAATTTGAAAAGTTAAACAAATTTATCCTTTTGAAAGTTTTAATACAAAAGTTAAATTTGTTAGGATAAAGTTTCTAGCAAATCCAGCTGTACCTGTTTTAAATTCCGGATTTTTATGGTTGCAATTGCTGTCTGTGAAAGTGTTTCTCCCCCCTTCCCCTTTGGGTTATAATTAACCTATGTTTATTTATTTGGTTATTTTATTCAGTAAATTAACTTCTGACTTTGTTGATCTCTATATTTTATATTTGTTTCCATTACTTTATATTCCATTCTTATGTCTATTATTTTGTTTCTTCAACATTATTTAATTTTAAGGGTAGTTGCCTAATTCATTAATTTTTCATATGTCACATTATAATATAAAGCATTTGGCCTTAACCCATGAGTGGGCTAAAATAATGCAACTTCTTCTCTTCTGTCTTTTGAAATTTTAATTCTCTTATAAAATATGACCCAGCAGTTTCATTCTTAAGTATATATCGTAGAGAAATACTTGCATAGATGCATCAAGAAATTTTTAAAATACTATTCATAGAATTAATCATCATTAAAAAAAGAAAAATGTGTGTGTGTGTCTGTGTATTTACAGAGTGATTTATTTTGAGATATTAGCTCATAGCCCATGCAATTATAGAAGCTAGAAAGCCAAAAATCTGCAGTGTGTACTGATAGGCTGGATATCCAGGGTGAAACCAACATTGCAGTTCAAGTCTGCAGACTGTCCTCTGATTGAATTATCTTTTGCTAGGGGTAGGACAGTCATTTGTTCTATTCAGGACTTCAACTGACTGAATGAGGGTCACCCAAATTATGGAGGATAATCTGTTTTACTCAAAGTCCATCTATTTATTATTTATTTATTTATTTATTTATTTTTATTTTTATTTTTTATTTTTTTTAATTTTATAAATTAATTTTTATTGGTGTTCAATTTACCAACATACAGAATAACACCCAGTGCTCATCCCGTCAAGTGTCCCCCTCAGTGCCCGTCACCCATTCACCCCCACCCCCCACCCTCCTCCCCCTCCACTACCCCTAGTTCATTTCCCAGAGTTAGAAGTCTTTATGTTCTGTCTCCCTTTCTGATATTTCCCACACATTTCTTCTCCCTTCCCTTATATTCCCTTTCACTATTATTCATATTCCCCAAATGAATGAGAACATACACTGTTTGTCCTTCTCCGGTTACTGTGGCCAAGTTCAGAAAGGGTGTTGCCTGAGTTCTCCTCTGGGATTTTGATGGAATCTTGTCTCACATTTAGATCTTTCATCTATTTTGAGTTTATCTTTGTGTATGGTGCAGGAGAGTGGTCCAGTTTCATTCTTCTGCATGTGGATGTCCAATTTTCCCAGCACCATTTATTGAAGAGAGTGTCTTTCTTCCAGTGGATCGTCTTTCCTCCTTTATCGTATATTAGTTGACCATAAAGTTCAGGGTCCACTTCTGGGTTCTCTATTCTGTTCCATTGATCTATATGTCTGTTTTTGTGCCAGTACCACACTGTCTTGATGAACACAGCTTTGTAGTACAACCTGAAATCTGGCATTGTGATGCCCCCAGATATGGTTTTCTTTTTTAAAATTCCCCTGGCTGTTGGGGGTCTTTTCTGATTCCACACAAATCTTAAAATAATTTGTTCTAAGTCTCTGAAGAAAGTCCATGGTATTTTGATAGGGATTGCATTATACGTGTAAATTGCCCTGGGTAACATTGACATTTTCACAATATTAATTCTGCCAATCCATGAGCATGGAATATTTTTCCATCTCTTTGTGTCTTCCTCAATTTCTTTCAGAAGTGTTCTATAGTTTTTAGGGTATATTTTGAGAACCATTTGAATGGTAAATGGTTCTCCAACCTTTTATTTTCAGGTTGTAGGCGTCCTTCTGTCTAAAATGAGTCTCTTGTAGACAGCAAATAGATGGGTCCTGCTTTTTTATCCAGTCTGAGACCCTGCGCCTTTTGATGGGGTCATTAAGCCTGTTCACGTTCAGAGTTACTATTGACAGATATGAGTTTAGTGTCATCATGATATCTATTTAGTCCTTGTTTTTGTGGATTGTTCCACTGAACTTCTTCTTAAAGGTGAGTTTTAAGAGTCCCCCTTAAAATTTCTTGCAGAGCTGGTTTGGAGGTCACATATTCTTTCAGTTCCTGCCTGTCTTGGAAGCTCTTTATCTCTCCTTCCATTTTGAATGAGAGCCTTGCTGGATAAAGTATTCTTGGTTGCATGTTCTTCTCATTTAGGACCCTGAATATATCCTGCCAGCCCTTTCTGGCCTGCCAGGTCTCTGTGGAGAGGTCTGCTGTTACCCTAATATTCCTCCCCATGAAAGTCAGGGACTTCTTGTCTCTTGCTGCTTTAAGGATCTTCTCTTTATCTTTGGAATTTGCAAGCTTCACTATTAGATGTCGAGGTGTTGAACGGTTTTTATTGATTTTAGGGGGGGATCTCTCTATTTCCTGGATCTGAATGCCTGTTTCCCTTCCCAGATTGGGAAAGTTTTCAGCTAGGATTTGTTCAAATACATATTCTGGCCCTCTGTCCCTTTCGGCGCCCTCGGGAACCCCAATTAAACGTAGGTTTTTCTTCCTTAGACTGTCATTTATTTGCCTTATCTGTCTTCATGGTCCCTTAATTGATTGTTTCTTTTTTCCTCAGTTTCCCTCTTTGCCATTAACTTGTCTTCTATGTCACTCACTCGTTCTTCCACCTCGTTAACCCTCGTCCTTAGGACTTCTAGTTTGGATTGCATCTCATTCAATTGATTTTTAATTTCTGCCTGATTGGATCTAAATTCTGCAGTCATGAAGTCTCGTGAATCCTTAATGCTTTTTTCTAGAGCCACCAGTAGCTGTATAATGGTGCTTCTGAATTGGCTTTCTGACATTGAAGTGTAATCCAGATTTTGTAACTCTGTGGGAGAGAGGGCTGTTTCTGATTCTTTCTTTTGAGGTGAGGTTTTCCTTCTAGTCATTTTGCTCAGTGCAGAGTGGCCAAAAACAAGTTGTGTTGGAATACGGGGGAGTATCACTGGTCCGTCCAGCTGGTCTTCTGGGGGAGGGGCCTGCTGTGCTGATTTTCAGGTGTTAGCACTTGGGGGAGCTGCTCTGCCCCTGCCTGCGGCCGGGCTCAGCGGGGGTTGTTTACCCCGTGGAAAGCCAAAAATCTGCAGTGTGTACTGATAGGCTGGATATCCAGGGTGAAACCAACATTGCAGTTCAAGTCTGCAGACTGTCCTCTGATTGAATTATCTTTTGCTAGGGGTAGGACAGTCATTTGTTCTATTCAGGACTTCAACTGACTGAATGAGGGTCACCCAAATTATGGAGGATAATCTGTTTTACTCAAAGTCCATCTATTTATTATTTATTTATTTATTTATTTATTTATTTATTTTTAAAAATATTTTATTTATTTATTCATGGGAGACACACAGAGAGAGGGGGGGGGGCAGAGACACAGGCAGAGGAAGAAGCAGGCTCCATGCAAGGAGTCGATTCCGGGTCTCCAGGATCAGTGCTAAACTGCTGAGCCACCCGGGGTTGCCCAAAGTCCATCAATTTAGATGTTAATCTTCTCTAAAAACAATCTCAGAAAAATCCAGTATATTTGATCCCATATTTGGACACCATGGCCCAACCAAATTGACACATAAAATAAACCATCACATCAGTGGTAGAAGCAGGAATAGTTCTATTTATTATTGTTTCCTGTGACCCACTAGGAGACAATGTACTTCCTGTTCCTACAACTCTGAGATCTATAGGGTTAAATATTCAAATTACCCCCCAAAAAATGTACACTTCAGGTAAATGTTATAGAAAACATCTCAGTGAATTATGAGGTACAGATGCTTCCAGGTACTTTAAGCTCCTAATATCAAAGAAACAGGAAGAAAGAAGTCATTATCATATCATGGATAATTGTCTCTGGTCATTGGGATAAGTAGAGATGCTGTTAAACACTGAGGGAAGGAAGAGTATGTGTGAGACCCAGAAAAGAGGCATTTATTTAGATTCCTCCTTACTTTATTGTGACTGTAGGTGTACAAGATTATGTCAAACACAATCGCAGAAGGGCAGGCAGCAAAAATCAGGTCATTGATGATGAGTGTCTGGGTTATACTATCTGGTGAACTTTTGAGACAGGTAAACATGACATCTGAGGTGAAGACACCCATATAAGGAAAGGTCCACCAAACAGCATGAGTTGCTTATCTTTGCATGTGTATATAGAGGTAGAGTCCATGAAAATGGTACAGTGTGGTAGACATGAAAATGTGCCTCTCAGCTCCTTCATCAAGAAAGGACATTCTGGGGGCAGCCCGGGTGGCCCAGGGGTTCAGCGCCCCCTCAGCCCAGGGCCTGATCCTGGAGACCCGGAATCAAGTCCCACCTTGGGGTCCCTGCATGGAGCCTGCTTCTCCCTCTGCCTGTGTCTCTGCCTCATTCTTTCTCTCTCTCTCTCTCTCTCTCTCTCTCTCTCTCTCTCTCTCTACCTCTTGCTCATGAGTAAGTAAATAAAATCAAGAAAGAAAGAAAGAAAGAAAGAAAGAAAGAAAGAAGAAAGAAAGCAAGAAAGCAAGAAAGCAAGAAAGAAAGAAAGAAAGAAAGAAAGAAAGGATATTCTTTCTGCCAGTTGCAGGTAGTGTGGTCAGCAGAGTCACCTCATCTAAAGTCATGTCTTTCTGGGACATCCCACATCCTACTACTGAGCAATATAGAGGTTTAAAAGTCTGTCTTTTTCAGGCTGGTACAGGATGACCCTGATGGGCAATTCTTGTCCCAGAGCATTCTTCCAGGTTGGCTGTGGTTTCAGTGGGCCTGCCCTGCAATTTCATTTCTTTCTTTGAGCAAACCTACTTTCTGCCCACTTCCTAAGTGTCTTCTTGAAGAAGACTGAATGGAAGACATATATACTAGAAAAGGCAATATGGAAGTTAGCATAAGAAACCTTACACACGATAGATATAAATGCACTTTTTCAAACTGTTGTGGGAAAACATGCTTTTTAAGTACTCTGAAGCAAGTTTTTTAAAAAACTTGAAAACATCTCCTTTAATAATATTATCTTTTAGGAACTTAACTACATGTTTAATTGACATCAAAACTGGAATATATAATCTGGAACTTTAAAATCATCCCTAATATTTCTGTAATTTTGACAGGGAAAAAAAACTAGGAAGCAAATTCTCCAACATTAGACTGATGTACATCAGTTCTACATGGACAGCACATGACTAAATATATAAGTTCTTCATTTTTACATATAATGTGCTGAAGGAACCCATAACTCTGGATAGCTAGGATTTGTTAGAGAGTACACGCACATCTTTAGAATTGAACGTGTAAAACTTGCCATCTAAAAATTTAAGCTTAGTTAGCAAGAATATATGTAGGATAAAAGGTAGTCATATCTGGGTAACTAAATAGCTGCACCTTAGTGCTAAGAATGGGGAGAGAGTTTGGATCAGAGAAATTCATTCAGACATCTATCCATCAGATGCTGTGATCCACTATCATATACTTGTGTGACATCACATACAAAAATATATCAGAACAATAAGTATGAAATGTCTTCTTTCCTTCCTAAAATGTTTTCTTTGTTGAATGTTTGCCACTACATCAATGGTCTATCTTTGACCTGAATCCAAAATGATTCCTTTTTGGAATCAAGTCAGGTTTTCTTGCTCTGTGGATATAATTCCCAAATGATCGCAAGAACAAACTTTCCAGATCTTTAAGGATGTTGTCAGGTGAGAGATCTATAACTCCTCAACTCTTGATTATGTCAACCTAGAGATATAATTATAATTCTCTTCCATATCCTAAAAACCTTTAAGTATAAAAGTCTTGTGCCCACAATTTATTTTGAGAATATGCTTTTGCTTTATTGTACAGAATATATCATCAGGACAGGGATGGGTACAAATATAAATATTATATAGATAAAAACATAGTTTGCAATAACAACTCCTTATATAGCATTTTGTTTAGCATTCATTCCAATACTACAAATATTGAGTTGTTCTAGTTGTTCAACAGCATGTCCAGTTGAACATCTAGAACATAAACAGTTGTTCTGCATAAAACTCAACATTTATGCAGATATGTTTTGAACATCTACAGTTTTGAACATAAACAGTTATTCTGCATAAAACTCAACATTTATGCAGATATGTTTTGAACATCTACTATATCCTGAGCATGATTTAAAAATAATTAATATGTGACCTATGGCCAAAGGGAACTTATATACTGATTTTAGAGTAACCTTCAGAGAGAGTTAAATTGCTCTATTTTCTGACTAGTTCAGAGAAAAGCAAAATGACTAAAGATTAGGGAATGATTTTTCTAGGGCCTAGGAGAGGGAATACAATATAATATTATAATTAAAAATTTACATAGAATTCATCAAATACAGTTCATTAACTCTACAAGATACATTTCACTTGGCTTCACAGTTTTTAGGTGTCCTGCAATGTAAAGATTTCTTTTAGAATAGATTGTTTGTTCTGTCCCTGATGGACTATAGAAAAAAGGCCTACTTACGTTTGCTATTTTTTGCTTCAACAGATTACTGCCCAGGGTCTCTTCATTTTACAAAGATTATTTCATTTAGATTGCAGTGACTTGTTCAAAATAAATCATTCATAAGAACCACTTTATTTCTCTTCAGGTAATAAGGTAGGAATTTCACCAGAGAAGGCAAAATCAAATTTTTTTTCTGAGTCCTTAAATTCAAATGATAGGCTCTGTGGGTGCCTCTATCACAGGATTGTCAGCCGAGAAAGGGAATTTTCTTTGGTGTGGTGATAAGCACTGAAATAAAGTCTTCTTCCAAGGTTGTCATGGTAACACACATGCATCACCTGTCCTGCTCACATTTGAAATTTGTTCCCTAATATCTTCCATATGTATAGTTGCTTTTTGAACTTCATATAACCTGTGCTACATTTTGTTAGGTTTCATCAAGTATAGGTTACAACTACATTCAATAATTACATTAGCTGATTTGCAAACATGCATCCATAACTAAGAATCTACTGAGCTCATAGAAACGAGTATAAAAAATTAAACATGGCCATTGGTAGCACTGTGTAGTTTAGCATCAGGTGAAATTTTAAAAATATATATAGTTCATCAGTTTACTGCAGTTCTGCTTTGGTAAATTCATCCACACACAGAAACAGTGGGGTTTGCTCAAAGAGCTTGCTTACACTGAATCAGGCAATCTTGTTGCTATTGCTAGAGCTGTTCCTACTTGAATCACTACTATTGCTTCAAATATATAGTTTATTCAATGCTTAGTCTGTGTGATATACTGGACTAAGCACTTTAAGTACTTGTTCTTGTTTTATCATTAAGAACTAAGACAGTGCAATGAGCACTGTCACTACGTACAAAGAAAACAGTTGAGGCTTAAGGGTTTAAGCTTCTTCTCAATGTCACACTGGAGATTTGGAATTCAAAACAAGTGTAATTCCAAACGTGTGTTTTTGACTACATTTATGCTAACTTCCTCTTCATAAAGGTTCTTAGGAAAACTCATCGGAAAACGAGGCAAGTATTGAGTTAGGCACACAGAAGTGCAGACCTCTCTCAGAAATCCTGTTACAAAAATTACAAAAAGAGATTCCATGTCAAATTTAAGAAGATGTGCCTTGGGTATTTCTTTAGGTCACACTTCTTTAATCATGAGCATTGTGATACAAATTATAGAGTAGGGGTTAGCTTCTGTACTCGGAACTCCCTGTGCTGCATAACATTATGCTAGTCTCTCCTCGAAAAAAATCATCCTTAAAGCCTCCCCTTCAAAAAGTGCATATGTCTTAAAACCATTTTGCAACTGAACCACGTTCCACCATTCCACCATAGCCTGATCCTTCCAGTCACAAGAGACTTCTTGCCCTGCTTCATTTCTCTCTGAAAGATTTATCACTTTCTAACACATATTTTCTGTAGAGGATCCTGCAGCATTCTGCCTAATACCTTCTTCAGGGAAGATACTCATTCCATAGCTGCTGGAAATTTTGGGTTCTGATGGATTACACCTCAACTGTCCGTGGGAATTGCTTTGGCCAAAGGAATCTACCTAATGCGAAGTTACAACCCCACCCAGAAGTCAGCCAGCACCCAGTAATACAGGAATTCAAAGGTCAGTAGCTTTGCCTCAAGTTGGGACAACTCTAAACAGCCATCCCAGTTTTAAAGTTCTGTGTATGATATGTCATTTGCAAATATCTTCTCCCATTCTGTAGGTTGTCTTTTAGTTTTGTTGACTGTATCCTTTGCTGTGCAAAAGCTTCTTATCTTGATGAAGTCCCAATAGTTCATTTTTGCTTTTGTTTCATTTGCCTTCGTGGATGTATCTTGCAAGAAGTTACTGTAGCCGAGTTCAAAAAGGGTGCTGCCTGTGTTCTCCTCTAGGATTTTGATGGAATTTTGTCTCACATTTAGATCTTTCATCCATTTTGAGTTTATCTTTGTGTATGGTGAAAGAGAGTGGTCTAGTTTCATTCTTCTGCATGTGGATGTCCAATTTTCCCAGCACCATTTATTGACGTATCAATGACATATCAGATAAAGGGCTAGTTTCCAAGATCTATAAAGAACTTATTAAACTCAACACCAAAGAAACAAACAATCCAATCATGAAATGGGCAAAAGACATGAACAGAAATCTCACAGAGGAAGACATAGACACGGCCAACATGCACATGAGAAAATGCTCCGCATCACTTGCCATCAGGGAAATACAAATCAAAACCACAATGAGATACCACCTCACACCAGTGAGAATGGGGAAAATTAACAAGGCAGGAAACCACAAATGTTGGAGAGGATGCGGAGAAAAGGAAACCCTCTTACACTGTTGGTGGGAATGTGAACTGGTGCAGCCACTCTGGAAAACCGTGTGGAGGTTCCTCAAAGAGTTAAAAATGGACCTGTCCTACGACCCAGCAATTGCACTGTTGGGGATTTACCCCAAAGATGCAGATGCAATGAAACGCCAGGACACCTGCACCCCAATGTTTATAGCAGCAATGTCCACAATAGCCAAACTGTGGAAGGAGCCTCAGTGTCCATCGAATGATGAATGGATAAAGAAGATGTGGTTTATGTATACAATGGAATATTACTCAGCCATTAGAAATAACAAATACCCACCATTTGCTTCAACATGGATGGAACTGGAGGGTATTATGCTGAGTGAAATAAGTCAATTGGAGAAGAACAGGCATTATATGGTCTCATTCATTTGGGGAATATAAATAATAGTGAAAGGGAATAGAAGGGAAGGGAGAAGAAATGGGTAGGAAATAGCAGAAAGGGAGACAGAACATGAAGACTCCTAACACTGGGAAACGAACTAGGGGTGGTGGAAGGGGAGGAGTGCGGGGGGGGGGGTAGGGGTGAATGGGTGATGGCTACTGAGGGGGCACTTGATGGGATGAGCACTGGGTGTTATTCTGTATGTTGGCAAATTGAACACCAATAAAAAATAAATTTATTATTAAAAATAAATAAATAAATAAAGTTCTGTGTATGATGGACAACCACATTAGTAATCAGCTTCTTGATCTTTCCAAACCTTCCTCCCTCACTTCGTCAAATATATCCTCCCAGAGGACTGTCTAATACACTTCCACATGCAATATTTTATTTCAGAGTGGATTTTTATATTAATATAGCTATGGAGGAAAGAATTTGTTTTCTCTTGAAATTGTAAATAAATTTACTATTATTCTCAATTTGTGTTTTTTACCTTTAGCCTCAGAGGAGAGTGTGCTTCTCTAAATTTCTCTCTTTTTACTAGTTTTCATCTCCCTGGTACATATGGATGTGTCACGAATGATTTCAAATTACAATGTTTCCTCAAATTTGTTTCATCTCTTTAACCGTTGGCTATTACATACTAACACTGACTCCTAGTTTTTAATTTATGATTTTTTTTTGCCTTGGCATTTTAATTTGATTGCCAACTTTCTGAAAAGAGTAAAAATGTGAAGTCACCTTCCAAATCAACATTAAAAGACACATGCCAGGATATGTAGTATCTCACATAGAATCACATGCAATGAAAAAATAGGAACAGAAGAGACAATATAAGTGGGTATGTAATGTTAATGTTGTATCTAGAATTTTCTGAAATTCTGTACTTTCATAGGCCCTAGTGTCCTAATTTATTTTTACTCTAGGCAGATTTAGTGTTAAACTCCCATTTAAAATGCTTTAGATGGTGATGCCTGGGTGGGTCAGTGGTTGAGCGTCTGCCTTCAGCTCAGGGCACATTGGACTCCCACGTCAGGCTCCTTGCATGGAGCCTACCTCTCTCTCTCTCTGACTTCCTATGTCTCTCATGAATAAATAAATAAAATATTTAAAAATAAATAAATAAAATGCTTCAGATTTTTAAAAACTAGCTATTCTGGGACACCTGGGTGGCTCAGCGATTGAGTGTCTGCCTTTGGCCCAGGGCATGATCCTGGAGTCTCAAGATTGTGTCCCACATTGGGCTCCATGCATGGAGCCTGCTTCTCTCTCTGTCTGTGTCTCTGCCTCTCTCTGTCTCTCATGAATAAATAAATGAAATCTTTAGTAAAATAGCTATTCAATTATCCTATTATTTTATCTGTTTTACCTTCACAAACAATAATTGTAGGCTTTTACTCAAAATGCTCCAGTGGGTTTATTTCAATAGTTCATACCACATTTCTATTGACATATAGAATTGGTTCTACATGCTCCAGTTTTCACAAAACATAAGCTTGATATTTAGATCACTATGGTTTTCTATACTTTTGTAAATAATTTCCAAATATTCTAGTCTTAAATCCAGAGGATTTTAATAATACATATAATTAACAAAAGTAATATAGCAATTTATAACTATGTTTTTGAGATATACAAATTTTTACCTAGGCTGACTCATGTCATACTCATGTCATACTTCATTTCTTGCTCTGTCTTAATTACAATGATAACCACAGAGAGAAACAGAGAAATATGTACTTATGAATTGGGTAGATGGGATCCAATACCAATATGTTTGACAGATATGAGAAAGAGTTTTGGCAAAATAACAGACAGTTTTTTATCGGGGTAAACATAGCCAAAGATTTATTCTGTGGCTTAAACTCTTCTTCACTCCTAAGTAATTAAAATTAATTAATCTGCTGCAGTTTTGTTTTGGGGCCATGATAATTCTAGACTTGCATTAAGCATCTTAATTCAGATAGAGAAAACAGGCAAATAAGATAATGCAGTTCTCAGTTTCAGTCTTACCTACTTACCACATCTTAATTCCAACTATATCTCCTTTCTGCCTTGTAAATTGATAATTGTTCATTTGACATGAAGTGAAGTAGAAATTAAAACCTCTTCCACTAAAAAATATAAACGCTAAAGTTGTGTTTGTCCTCATCCTTTAGGACCCACAATTTCAGAAAAAGTTTCCCTTATTAGTCTAATCGCCAATCTGCTATTTCTGTTTCAATTTATACTGAAAAAAATTCAGATTTTTCTGCTATATATTAGTAGTATACCCAGTGGAACTGGTGGAAGAGCTAATTTTATCAAAAAACTATGAGAAGAAAAAAAGATAATGCTTCAACATGGACTACAAGCTGACATAGAAAAGTAAAGGATCTTTTCATATTGTTCTCTGAACTCTGTTTATATGTTTGTCCATTTAATAAAGAGAGTTGTTTCCTGATAATTCCATGAAGTCTTTGCATATATTAATAACATATTTAAAGGTTTGCTTTTATTGGTTCCTTGATTTCTTGGGTAGTTGCCTGTTCCAACCTCTGCACATTTTTAAAGTATTCATTTTTTCCCTGTTTAATCAAATATGTAAATATTAATAATATATATTCAATATAGGTATATTCTTCATTCAATTTATCCAACACCTCTAGATTTTGCTTGTAGTGATTTTTTGTTGTTGTTGTTGGAATACCAGTTATACTCTGAATCAATATTTTTCTGAGTAGTTTCTGGCGTAGGTATAAAGTTTAAAAATGCCTTTCCCATATCAATGCCTTTTCTATCTCACTTTACCTCCTTGTATAACTTATTGCTTTCATTGCTTTATTTTAAAAGAAATGATCCTTCGAATATGTTTTCCAAAACTTATTTGGGTTTGAACTTCCATTCTTTTCCAAGGAATGTTCTATAAAGGAAAGGCGTAGCATTCATTAAAATTAAATTTACCGAAAAGTCATTTTATTAAAACACTGAGAAAAGGTTTAATATTTGCAGTTAAATGTACCCATAAACAACTTTTCTCTAACTCATCCAAATCTTTAAAGCCTTATTCAAGATTTGTTATTCACTTTGTAAGTGTCCATCTTCCTTTATCCCATGAATAAGTCTCATTATACAAAGAGTGAAGCACTTTGAATAAATGTGTTGGATGAGTAACTTTATTAACAAATGAATATGTGAATGGAAAGTATCCTGGAGTGATCTAGATATCTTTACCTTGGTGTATTCTGTTTAGGACAGGAGCAAGGAAGAAATATTAAAAAGATAATATTTGTTGATCATCTAAAATGGTTTCAGAAACTGATTTTTATGTGTACTATTTTTATGTATATAATTTAAGTGTCAAATAATAGAGTCTGCTTACTATATCTCTTCATTTTATAAATCAGTAATTCAATTAAGAAGTATCAGAAAATAAGTTCAACCCACCTCTGAATGATTTCAAAGTTAAGGTTCTTTCATATATAGCAAGAAGAACAATTTTTTTGATTCTGGGTTACCTATAACATGCCTTTCCTTATTTGAACCACAAATGCATTGCTGATGGGAAGTAAGACAATCTATATTTTAAAAGCAGTTCTTTTACTGACATTCGTCTTATCCTTAATATAATTAACCAAAATTTTGAGATTATATTTCATCATGTCTACTTACTATTATTTTAATTTTGAATTAAAAAAAAATTGGGGCCTCTGATATTTTTCTCCTGAATTTGTGCAATTTCAATAAGTTATTTACTGTTCCACCAGATCATACTGTCTTCTAAGACACTTATATTGTTGTAATAAATCAATATGCACTAAAATAGTTAATAAGAAGAGTAGAGATGTTGAATGAAGAATTTTTTTTTAATTTTGAATACTTAATTATTCATTAAACCTGTGGTTCTGAAGCATGATGGTTAAGAGCAGAAGCTCTAAGGTTCAAGAGTCTGGGTTCAAATCTTACCTCTTTGAGGTACTAATCGTTGATGTTGGGCACACTGTTTAACTTATCTAAATATTAAATTACATCTTGTGAACTAAGAGAATTAATATTAGCTTGAGTGGTACAAAGGTAATATGGAGTGCCTGTCACATAATTAGCAATGAGTAAATGTTAATTGTGATTAGTAGTAAATGAGAAACCATGATTTTAAAGAATGTAGTAATGTGGAGGAGAAACATGCCCTATGCTATTAACATATTAACAAAGTAGGGCAAAAACAGTGTTGAGATAAAGTTCCTGATTGAATAGAATTGCCAAATTTGACCAAAAAATAACACATGTATCATAAGCGCAAAACAGTGTCAAAATAAATATATCCTAGGAAAATTTATTCCAAATATATACAGAAATGCCTCCACACATTTGGATTTCAACATATCTTTTTTCACTGTGAAGTTAAGACATCTAAAGGGGCTGTTCACAAATAATAAGAGAAGATTGATGTCATTGAATACTTATACGCAAATATGTCATATCTAGGCTTTGTATTTATGCATTCAGTGGACACTGTAAGCTATGATTTTTAATACATTTGAAAATTGTTTTATTATTTGTTATATGAGCATTTTTAAAGTTACATGTTCTTTATTTTATTGGAATCCTCCTGGACATTGTTTTATTGAGTATTATTCTGATAGTCCTCAAAAGTTTAGCATTATTATCTTTATTCTAAGAAATCAGTATCCTATAATAAATGCAATTTACTTTAAAGTTGGTGTTTCTAAAAAAAATTAAATAAAATAAAGTTGGTGTTTCTAGGAATATATATAGCAGGTAGATGCTTGAGAAAAGCAAGTCAATAAAATTTACTCAAATTATCTTTAATTCTGATGGATTACCCCTTGATTTTACTTACTGCATTTTAACTATTTAAATTACCACTATATATTTAACTATTCTTTTTAATTCTTTCTTATATATTTTCAATATCAGAGCTCCCTACTAAATCAAAGTTCTATTGAGTCTACATTGAATAGCAAGCAAACTGTGGTTTTGCTCACAATATGAAGTGATGTTTCTTCATTATTTTTACTTATTTCCATCTTCATATTTGAAAGCTAGCTAGAATTACAGTAACAAAAAATGGAATTATGCAAATATGAGGAAGTAAACATGAAAGGAAAATCACCTGGAATATAGAAAACTAATCTCTGGTGCTAAACAAATTGTCTTGTGTTGAATATTATTATTTTTAAAGAAATACATTTCTCGATATTCCTTCTGGGCTCCCCCAGAAAACTGTGAAGCAGCCTAGAAGCATTATGTGGCAAACCTCCAAAGTATAAGGTTGTACTATGTGATAGAGCTCAATTACAGGAAAGTAACAATGAGCTTTGTAGAGAGCTCATAGGTAAATGATAAAGATTCCAGACAGCTAAGCATAAAGGTTGGTGAAAGGGTATCAGTAGGAGTAAAAATGTCAGGTCTCTAAGAAAAGGCTTACCTAATGTCTAAGCAATGAGAACTTAGTTTAGTCAGAAATTGCAGAGATGGGAGGAATTGAAAGCTAATACTCCTCTTGTGTTAAGATATATGTGTATAATATATATATTCTATATACATATATAAACTTTACTATATATGTATATCCCTTCTGTGTTAAAATACATGCAAGTGTGGGGCGCCTGAGTGGCTCAGCAGTTGGGCGCTGCCTTCGGCTCAGTTTGTGATCCTGGAGTGCCTGGATAGGGTCCCACACAAGGCTCCTGTGGAGAGCCTCCTTCTCCCTCTGCCTATGTCTCTGCCTCTCTCTCTCTCTCTGATGAATAAATAAATATTAATATATATGTAAGTGTATATATGTTATATATAAATTTGAAATGCATTATATAGAAATTATATATGAAATATATATACATAGATTATTATTTAAATTTGGAAAACAAATGACAAATATTTTTACTTGTATGCTTTTGAGAAAATAAAGTGTTTTTTCCTTTCATTTTGACCAAAATATACTTTGGCCATTGTCAAATTATGTTCTTATTACGTTCTTAATTCTATCCATCATCAAAGCAATAAATTTTATGATTCTCTCCTAGTTTCTTATTTTATTCAAAGACAAGCTTATTAAAAATACATTGAAAGTGATTCTTACATAACTTGATAGTATATCATGAATTGTCTAGGACTGTATAGGCTTTCTAACATTGAAAGACTAGCACACAAAGTCTATGAGGCATAGTTTTTTTTATAAAAAAAATCAATTAAGTCAGAAATTTTCTTATTAAAAATTCTTAAAGCTTCATTAACTCAGTAGTATGATTTGTTAATCAGATTAACTAGCAGTTATCTTTGTGGCATGGAATTAAAATGATTCTACTCAAAACATGCATGTTTCAGTGCAAATGCCTGGTGGAATTGGGAAGAGAGTACATAATAAAAATTCTAGGGGGAGGGGGTGGCTAAAATCAATAAAAGCTTCCATTGATTAGTGAAGACCTTAATTCTTTTCCACTATGTCACATAAGTCAGATAAATGCCTAGAGGGAATCAAGAATGTGTGAAGATGTGGCATAGATAAAATATTAAAATAAAGATAATTTTTTTTTCTCTCCAGTCTTTAAGATGGTATTGTTGGCTAACAATTTCAATGGGACTATTCCTTAATTTGTAAAGTCTGCTAAAATTCTAAGGGAGAAAATAAAACAAACAAAAAAAACTCTATAAAACTCTAATGGCATGTTATTGGTAATATTATTTTTAAAATGAGCTTCAGACTATCCCATGTACCTAACTACAATGTTGAGGAGGAGCATGGAGTCTAAAGGATAAAATGATGTAAACACATTGATAGTTATTATGAAAATAAATGTTGAAGAAGACAATGATGAAGATGATGATGTACTCAAATACAATATACATAAAATTACAAAAATAAATATGCATAATAAATAAAGAGCAAGAATAAGAGCAAAAGGTACTCAAGTGATTCCATTTACTGAACTCTTGCATGGTGTTATGATGAAAGAAATATGACAAAATCAGTCCCTGTCCTCAAAGAATGTAAAATCTGCCTAGAAATAGTTTTTAGAAGTATTGAAATAACGAAGATTCATAGGAAAGCATAATACTCTTAGATACGAAGAGAAAAAAAAATTTATTAGTTAAAAAGAAATTCAATAATTATAATTTTATTATTATGGCTGGTATTATGTCCTACTATATTTCTGTTTTTAATTCTATTGCAACTCACTTGCATAGTAATAATTTTGTTTTTACTATTTTTTGCAATGAGAATGTATTACTTCCTGCATTTTCTAGCTAATTAAAAAATTTAAAAAATGGTAGAACTTAAATAATAGAAGAAATGATTGTTACTGGAGGAAAGAAAGTGTAACGGGAGGGAAACAGCACGCTGTGTTGGAAATATGAAAAGTCAAGTCTAAGTGGAGCAAGGATAAATTAGAGGTCAGCTCAAGTAGATTGTTATTATTGTAAAGAAGTCTTTGAAAAGAGATTCAGACAGCAATAATTATGAAAAGTAGCTTAACTTAATAGCTAGAGAAACAAATTGCAGCCAATAAGATAAACTTTTTATCAAAAGGGATTTGTATTTATAAGAGCTAAAGCAAAACGCATATGTGGCACAAATCCATATGCATTTTCTGCATCTCAATAAAATCAATTGCCCAGTGTTCACATATTAAATATTTTTTCATGTTGTTTTTCTTATTCTATTATAAATCCACCTTTTGTTCGAAAACAACAGTCACACAGCTATCATTTGCCTAGTCTGGCTGAAAAGTGTGTATCATATATTTATAAATGAAATATCTTTAAAAATGAAAAATGTAAAGCAAAATGGCAAAAAAAAAAGACTCATATGCCTACAGGAGTATATAAAAGTTTTCTTTTGCACTTTGATGAGAAATAGTTTGATCATGCTTATTATTATGTTATTAATTCCAGTCATCATCAAAATATTACCCTTTATGATTCTTCACCTGGCTTCTTACTTTCTTAAAAGTAATTTCACTCAAATTCTTTAGGAGTACTTTTTTAAGTGATAAGATAGTTTATAAACTTATTCAGGCTGGTATAAGTGATGAGAGTTTGGCATCAATACACAAATACAAAAAAAGGTATTAATACAAAGAAATGAAACAAAAACTATTGTATAGCCGAGACCCTATGAAGAGCTGGAACAGCTGGGGTCTCAGGCATCCTCAGAAGCCATCACTTGGTCATTAATCTAGGCTCTACTGTGCATGTCTGCTAGTCTTGACTCTCTTCGCATTTACTCATCACTTTACTCCTTTGTACCCTCTATTTACCTAATATCTAATATCGTCTTCTTTCTAGTCATGAATTTTCATGGACCTTACTCTTTTTCATGAACTTTCAGTTTCAATTCCACTTCCCGTAACTAACATCTTGTTATCTATACTTTCCCATTCAAATTTCAATTTATTATTGAAATTTATTATTGGACTAACCTAAATACTGTTACTTATTTCACAGAGTTTTTTTTTTTTTTCTTAACAGTGAGTTTTAATCTATACTGTTACTTATTTCACAGTAGTTTTTTTTTTTTTTTTCTTAGCAACAACTTTATTTACAACTTAAAATCTTGCTAGTTGGGCAGTCCGGGTGGCTCAGTGGTTTAGTGCCGCTTTCGACCAGGGCATGACCCTGGAGACCTGGGATTGAGTCTCACATCCGGCTCCCTGCATGGAGCCTGCTTCTCCCTCTGCCTGTGTCTCTGCCTCTCTCTCTCTCTCTCTCTCTCTCTCTCTCTCTCTCTCTCTGTCTCTCATGAATAAATAAATAAAATCTTAAAAAAATCTGTCTCTCATGAATAAATAAATAAAATCTAAAAAAAAAAAAAAGAAATCACGGATGAACTCACATGCAGTTACCTTCAAGAAAATATCTATTCAAAGATCAGTACAAAGTACACATACTAGCATCACTAGGGTTTTAGAATTATTTCATCTTCTGTAGTGATCAGGTATGCATACTATGGCAATTAGAACATCTGGGGGACACCTGGGTGGCTCAGTGGTTGAGCCTTTGACTCAGGTCCTGATCCCAGGGTCCTGGGATTGAGTCCCCACATCAGGCTCCCCCTATGGAGCCTGCTTCTCCTTCTGCCTATGTCTCTGCCTCTCGCTCTCTCTGTGTCTCTCATAAATTAATACATATTTTGAAACTTCTTATATAAAACGTTAAGTGTAAGTGTTCCTCATAATTGTAATCTTAAATTTCTATTAAAAAATTCTACTTTAAAATTTCTCAGTTTATCTTCATACTATTATATACTAATTGTGCGTTCTTACTTTTATATCATGGTGCTAATATTTTATCTCTTTTATCTGCATTGTTTGCTGTTTATTTAACAATGTATTATCATGAGGCACCTGGGTGGCTGAGTCAGTTAAGTGTCTGCCTTCCTCTCAGGTAATGATCTCAGGGTGCTGGTCAAGTCCCACTGACAGCTCCCTGCTCAGCAGGGAGTCTGCCTCTCTCTCTGCCCCTCTCCCTGCTTGTGCTCTCTCTTGCTCACTCTGTCTCAAATAAGTAAATAAAATCTTAAAAAAAACTATTGTCATAATCTTTCTTATAGTCTTATTTTAATTTTATAATCTTCTTAATTATTCTTATTTTACACTTTTTGTTAATTCACCTATTTTTTGAATGAGTAATTTTAAAAATATTTCTTATTATATTGAAAAACTTAAAGCATATACACTGAGAAAATTTCTAGGATTGTCTGAAACTCAATTAAGTTCCAAAATCCTGAGAAGTTTTGTGTAACTGAGCAATATGATTCATAAATTATTAAATAAGGAAAAAGAATATCCAGAAGAATTTGAATAAGAAAAATAAGTATGAGCACCCACCCAAATATCAAGATTTATTTTGAACCTATAATACTTAAGGGGATATCTTAAGTTAGAGGGGATATCTTGAAAACTTTTAAAGAACATGGTAATGAGCCTGGATTTTATCCCAGTTGTCATGGGAAACCTTTGAAAAACTTTGGGCAAGTGCATCATATGATCTGATTTTTACTTTAAAAACATTAATCTAGTTGGAGAATCAACTACAAGGGCAAAGTATGGCACCAAGGAGACTGGGTTAGAGACCATTACAGTTCATAAGAAGAGATTGCAGTGGTTGACTAAGAGGTGGAGATAGTAAATGATTATTAGATTTAGAATAAAATTTTGAAGTGGAGCTAGTTAAGCTTTTAATATAAATGGATTGCATGTGGATGTGAGACAAAAGAATATAAGGGAAGGGAGAAGAAATGTGTGGGAAATATCAGAAAGGGAGACAGAACATAAAGACTTCTAACTCTGGGAAATGAACTAGGGGTGGTGGAGGGGGAGGAGGGTGGGGGGTGGGGGTGAATGGGTGACAGGCACTGAGGGGGACACTTGACGGGATGAGCACTGGGTGTTATTCTGTATGTTGGTAAATTGAACACCAATAAAAATTAATTTATTAAAAAAAAGGTTTAATTCTGGTTTGGAACCTAAGCTCCAAAGTGGTGGTGAGGATAGTAATGAATTTATTGAGTTAATAAAGATTGGAGAAGGAGTAAGTTTGAGACAGAAAAGTCAAAGGTTTGTTCTTAGGTGGGTTACATTTGAAATGTTTTTTAGAAATCCAAGTCGAGTTATCACGAATAAAGTTGGATGAGTCTTGACTCAAAGGTCAAGATATAAATTTGGAGTCATCAATGTGGTTCAGTACTAAAAATCATATGTCAGAAGTGCAGTTAAAAGATAAAAGAGAAATTACTCCAATATTTAAAGAGAAAAGAGTGAGAATCTGCTTATTATACAAGAAACACCCAGTGAAGTATGAGGATAACATGGAGAATAAAGCTTCTGCTTCAAGAAGAGATCAACAGTATCAAAAAATGATTAGAAATGAAGCAAATGAAGGTGGGTGTGGCCATCAGTTTGGCAAGATTAAGATCTTATATGACAATGTCAAATACTATCTCAGTGGAGTGAGTTTTCAGTCTGTTAAGGAAAAAAAAATCATATACAGAAGTATAGATACTAAACATAGATAATTTTGCAGCATTTGGTACAAAAGGGTGCTGAGAGATAAAGTAGGAGCTGGATACAGTCAAGGGAGAATCCTTTTAACAAAGTTTTTGTGATGGGGGTATCCAGTACAAACAGGGAAAACTAGTAAGGCAGAAGGCAAAAAAGATAAAATAAATAATTTCAGGAGTAATTCTTAAACAGGAGATGGAATGAGATCCAGTGCATAAATGAAAGTATTGGTATTTAAGGCAAATAGCGTCAGATCATTGATTAAAAGGAAACATAAGAGCATACATGCAGGTAGGTAAGGTAGGTTAATGCATTAGTTGGTAAGTAAATGTAGCAATTTTCCTCTGTTGAATTTAATTTCTTGAAATAAGGAACCAAATTAGTTTTTCAGAATGTGTGTTTGGTAGTTGAGGCAGTATGAATGGAATGGTAATTTTCCTTCACAAACAAAATAAGATTAGATAATTTACAGTGCTTCTGGTTTCTTTTACTATTATTCTATTATTTCTAACAACATTTTTTTTTGCTTCTTACTACAGTAAAAGTATTTATGAACCAGTTTCCTTCAGAAAATAAGAAAAGTTTTTAATGCCTTGTACTTTTCTTGTCTTGAGAATTAGAGAATTAGATTAAGTGTTCTTTCTTTGCCTGAGTATATAAGAAGACCTCCAAAAAAACTCAGTTTTGGGGAAAACATAAAGACATTTGAAACTTCTCCTTGAGACATAGCAATGCAAGTTTGATTTAATCAATGGAAGACCTTAGAGACATACGTTACATTGATCAAATTGGGAATTAAAATATTGCAAAACTTAGCAGAATCCTGCCAGCTCTGAACTAAAATAACCTTGAAATTTTTGGTTTTATGGTACATGTTCAATGTTAATTATTCAAGAAAAATCTCACATAATTATATTTAGAATGAATTACTGTATAAGAAAACTATTATGCTAGCATAAAAGGGTCATAATTAATTCAAAATATAATTTATAGTTAGCATATGGCAACCTAGGAAATGTAATTGATCTTCAAATCAAATAAATTTTGAAGAGTAAATGTAATGATTCATAACACTAAATAAGTATTGACTTGGGTTTTATTCATATTTGCAGGACATAATATGTCGTAAATTTACTCATAGTTACAAAAGGTATTTCAATATCAGTATTATTTATCTTCAACACTTCTTATCCAATTCCATAATTTTCAGCTGGATTATAGATTTGAAGTTTCTCCTATAATTACATATGTATTTAGAAGACAAGATGAAAGAAACTTTGAGAAAGTCCTTCTGCTGAGTATTTTGGAAATCTGAAAATAGCTCATATAAATCTGAATAGACTCAGATCTCTATCTCTGATAGACTCATATCATTTTGGACACTATGAAATATCTGTCAGAGACTTTTATTGCAACACCTTCTAAATTAATTGTCATTTCGTTAACTTACCCTGATGCAACACTAATTCTACTCTCCTAATGCTTCCTTTTCCTGCTCCCTTCATTTTATTTTTTTCTTTTAAATATTTTAATCATTTATTCATGAGAGACACACAGAGAGAAGCAGACATGGGCAGAGGAAGAAGCAGGCTCCATGCAGGGAGCTGGATGTGAGACTCGATCCTGGGTCTAGGATCACGCCCTGGACTAAAGGCCGCGCTAAACGCTGCACCCTTCATTTTCAATTCTATATTTGTATTCATTTCATATGTAATGCTTTACATATGGTCCCATGAATTTTTAGAAAGAAAACTAGTTCTAAGAAAGTTAATAAATAAATGTAAGAATAAATATATAAATATATCATAAAAATCATAGGTTATATGCTTTTCTATTTAGATTTAAAGGTAGAAAGTAATACTGAATTATGAGGGCTTAACAAGTAGGAAACCTTTTCCAGTTCTCATTTATATTTCAATCCTTGTTACAAGTGTAGATTAATGCTGTGTTAATTTCTGTCCTTTATTAAATTTTGTCATAAGAAATGAAGCACTGGAATTTTTATACCCCAAAGTGTTTAACAGTTAATGAGCCCGATTCTCTCATTGCAAAATCTACTGCCTAGAACAAATGTCAGATAGACTCAGCTGAAACAACTGAAGTGCAGTAGAGTTTATCAGATGCATTGGATCATTTTCCTAGTGTACCTAATCACAGTCAATTTGACTGATATACTGTTTCTGTTACCTTGTTCCTGGTCAATGAAGATCTTGTTTACTTTGAGTGTTTTAAAGCCAGTCATGGATGTCCACAACAATCTATCTAATTGGTCTTGCTCTCATTTTTTTAGTCATATAGAATCAACATATAGATATATACTCAGTGCTACTCTTCAAGGAGATTCCTAAATCTTTTAATCTGCTGCTTACTCAATGATTTCCTCTGTGGGACACAGTCAATTCAATCATGTTTCTTCGTGGATTATTTTACCAAGTAATTGTACAGATTTTTAGTGTGCCCCGTTCACCTATGAGGAAAGTAAGACAATTGCTTGACAAAAAGCCAAAAATTAATGTGAATTTAACTCTAAGTAATTTTACAATAGGTAATTCGGCATTATTTTCATTCCTAGTCTATCTCACCCTTTCTTTTTAAATCACTTGGCCTTTTAAAGCACTAAGCAACTTTAAACAAACAGCTTTCACCAAAGTAATGCTGTTCCACAAAGATAAAATACATTAATATACACACATGACTTTTAAAATCTCTTTACCACAGTATTCACAGTAGCTTAGTGTCTACCTTAGTGTTTCTTTTCTTATTGCTCTTCTCTGAAATGAAAGCTCTAAAGTATGTAGGTTGAATATTCTAAGAAATTTCTCAGTAACATATTTGTAAACCTATCCTTGTGCTATGCATAGCTTAATACTAATTATATATTAATTATATTTGCTAAAGTCACATATCTTGTATGTGTCAAGAAACTAATACAGTAAGCATTATTGATACCTTTCCACAAAATAGGCCTATTGACATAGTTAACAAAGGCTCTAAAGGCATTTTATTTGCATGATTTCTCAAAATTATTATGTGAACATATCAAAGTTTACCAGATAATTACTTTATCCTTCACTATGTTTAACTCTAACTTCTCTCAATGGAAGAGTAGAAATCCCCAAGCCTTGAATTTTCAGTATGTTGTTTAAGATTGCAAACCATTTTGCCTGTCTGCTAACTGATCTTTCTAATTAGAGTTTAATTGTGCATATTCTTTTCATACTTAAAGAGATTACCATCTGTTACTTTTTATTAATTATTTTTTAGTGAATTTATTTAAAAAGTGTGAATAGTCTATTTTTTAAATTTTTATTTATTTATGATAGTCACACAGAGGATAGAGAGAGGCAGAAGCAGGCTCCATGCACCGGGAGCACGACGTGGGATTCGATCCCGGGTCTCCAGGATCACGCCCTGGGCCAAAGGCAGATGCTAAACAGCTGCGCCACCCAGGGATCCCCTTAAGATTTTATTTAATTATTCATGAGAGGCACAGATGGAGAGGCAGATACATAGGCAGAGGGAGAAGCAGGCTCCATACAGGGAGCCAAATGTGGACTCGATCCTGGGACTCCAGGATCACGACCTGAGCCAAAGGCAGCCACTTAACCACTGAGCCACTCAGGTGTCTCAGGTCTACTATATTTAATATTAACTGGAAGAAAATTCTAGCAACTTTTCTTTCAAGAATTCAAAGAACTTCAAAATATAAATACTACTATATGATATAATTCATAAATATTTCATACCAGTAATACTCATTAAAGAATATTTTGTAGAGTTCAGCACATTTACATTGGAAAGAAGTCAGTTATGGCTCAATTTCTAATCCTGCCACATCCTAAGATTTGTCGACTTATAGTTTGTTGTAATAATTAAATTTAGAGTGTGTTTTAAAATAGTTAATTTCTTTCTCATATTATGTAAGTCAAGATTCAATCTCTTCCAATAATGAGAGTCACTAAGTAGGATTTTGTAACACCAAGTGAGAGGTATATTTTATCCATTGGGCTAATTGTGGGAAATAAGTTCTGATATATTTCAAAAGGGAATACTTTTCTAATATTTTTCAAAGAAAGTGCTCTTCCATTAAGATCTGAGGTTTGAATATAGATACAGTGGTGAGATCTATTTTATACAATCTAATTGTTAATACTTGTGCTTACAATGTTTATAAGACACATTGGTATTTATATTGCTATAACTACATTTCTTCTAAATCATTTGTTTTCTTTTGAGTTATTTACCCTAAACCACTCAAGCAATTTTTAGGCATTTGGATTTTTGGGGACATTATAACTGTTTTGTTTTCCAATATTCGTTCTTAAAATATATCGAAGACTGTGATGGAGTTGAATTGGAAAGGATGCAGAGAGTAGAGAGCTGCATCAGATATCCCTGATGATGGCAAGAACTCAAAAATTCACACCTCATTTCATTCTTCATGCTATCCATCATCTAACTTTCTGGAAATTTATCAACTCAGTAGAGACTTGTGACCCATTCTCCACCCTTCCCTCATGAATATTTTATTGCATATAAGTGACAGAAAGTTCAGTTTTATAAATCTTACTCTATGTTTCATCAGTTCTTTCCCTTACTTGCTATTACCAAACCCTTCCTCCTCCACAAAGCCCATGAATTATTTATTGGGACGGTTATATAGGTTCTCCATATGTGCTCAAAATAAGGTTCTTTAGCTATGTGTGGTACTTTCCATGTCCTCCATTTAGTACTCTTCCAGCATGAACATCACCAAAAGCCTATTGCATGCATGAAGTTGGACATTAAGTAAATGGTCTCAAAAACAAGCATCTAATTATGTATGGTGTTGATACGCACTATGAGGGGAATAAAAAGATGTAGCAAAATAGTAAACAGTTCAGGCATAGTTTTGGAATGGAAGTTCTCTAAAATTAACACTGACCATGAGACATATAGATAAAAAAGTAACAGTTCCACATTTTTCAGATTTAAAAAACTGTGATGTCATAATAGCTAGAAAACAACATAGAAGAAGAACTATGAGGAAGAACCAGCCTTGTTACATATTAAAGTATACTACAAATATACCACAATTAAAATAGGTACATGAATAATCAGAAAAGTCAATGCAATAGAAAAGAAAATTCAGAAATAGAGCCAACTACAGATTTCTTTAAATCTACTACATGATATTTGAAATAGCTGAAATCACTGGGACAAAGATAATTTTTTGGAAAATTAATAGTGCTGGAACCACTGGATATTTTTGGAAAAAGTTACAACTTTTCATACGATACACAAGAATAGACTCCAAATGAATCAGGGATGTAAACACATAAACATATATATTCAGGTTTACTATTACTGATATATAAACAATATTTTTTAAAAACAGAGATAAAAATCCAAAAATTTAGGAAATAGGGAAAAGACATAAACCAAAAGAGTTATAAAAATAGTCTTTATATGGAATTAAATTCAATTTCAAAATGAGAGAAGTGCACTGAGAAGTACATTGAAATTCCATTTTTTACCACTATATTAGCAAACCAATAGAATGAACAAAGCTGTGAGAAACTAGGCACTTACGTATTTTGTGTGATGGGAATGAAGACTGATACAATCCCTTTGGAAAGGAATTTGACAATCTTTAACAAAACCCCACTGTCTATACCTTTACGTTTCTATTTTGCAATCTCACTCATAGGAATGTATCTTGATGATACAACTCCAATAATATAAAAAGTCACAAGCATGAGTTTAGAAAGCATCATTTGTAATTGCAAAATATTGGAAAAAAAACTTAGGAGATTGGGTGAATATATACTGTGGTACATACACAGAACTGAAAATGTACAATTACAATATCAGTTGTTAAAAAAGGAAATGCTTATGTGCTGATATGGAATTAGTTAAGGAAATATTTTCAAGTAAAAAGAACTAAAATATTAAAAATATATATGTTTATAATATGTCATATATATCCATGCATTAAAAGATAAGAAAAATAATATAGTTTTCACATACACAGTAGTTACAAAAGAAATACAGAGATAAAAACATATCAGTATTAAATTGTTTACCTACAGGGAATTAGGAGAAATGAGGTAGAGAATATACTTTATTTTTATTTTGTTTTGACTTTTATAAACATGCTAATGGTTTTACACATTCAATAAAATAAATCAACAATAATGCAAAGGATAAACATATAGAAATGGAAACAAATTTAAATAAATGTTTCCAGATATATTTCAAAGGAATACCATAACCATACTGAAAAGAGAAAAAGAAACAGAGAAAGAGGGAAAAGAGAAGGTGACAAAGAGGAAGGAGGGAGGGAAAGAGTGAGGGAGAGAGGGAGGGAATGAATAAGAGAAGGAAGAAGGTAAGGATGGAAGAGAAGAGAACAAACCAAAATAATTTGAAAACATTATATCTGACAATATATTCTAAGGCTGGTGGGAGTAAAAGTTGTAACCAAATCTTGAAATCTTTTTGGTATGTTTACTTTTTGTAGTGGTATGGCTAAAGAAATTTGAAACAATTTTAGATGTATTATAGATTGAGGAAAAGAGTATATGTGTGATACTTTTGGAAGCCCATGTTCTCACTGAGGAAGAAAAGATGGCAAAAATGTTTCAAGAAAGAAACATGTGATGAGGAGGGCACTTGAGGGGATGAGCACTGGGTGTTATACTATATGTTGGCAAATTGAATTTAAATTTAAAAAATGTAAAAAAGAAATGTGATGATGATTAATAGGAACTGGAAGTATTAATGTAAACTCATGATTTCTAAAACACGTATATCATATTCATAATTTTATGCATATTTATGTACACTTGTATGTAGGTACATATCTATGTGTATATTCATGGCAATATGTACATTTGCATGAGTGATGTACATTTGTATATATGTGCTATGCATATTCATACATGTATATATTTTCTAACACTGTCCCTTAAAAGGACTAGGTAATAATTGTATTCTAATAATAATGTGCACATCTAGTACCTGATCTTAGTCACTAATAGCATTCTTCACTTAAAGGAATCAGGGATCCTAAGAGAAATTTATTACAGGGCTGGATAGAGTATGTATAAGATAAGCCTGGAATATCTCACACCAGAAAATAATAAAGGAGTAGTGATAATAATGACTATATTTGGGCCATGGTTCTAATCAAATATGAGTCCAGAAAGATAATACATCATAAATCAGAATATAAATGTGTAACTGAGGAAGGAGGGAGGGAGTTCTAGATTATACAGCCATCATATTAAGAGTGGATCAAGCAAGAATCATCAGTGGATGTTATAGCCAAGGAGGAATTATGATGAGAAGCAGATTATTTGCATGTTCTTAAAGTGCTTTCTTTAATGCTGCTTATCAGTTGCAAAGGGAAAAAAAAAACATCATGAATATGTAAAGAAATTAGACAATACCTTTCTACAATATGCTTTGTTCTGCTATACAACTAAAGAGAGCCTTTTGTTTATTTTATTTTATTTTTGTTTTGTTTTGTTTGTTTATTTATTTGAGAGACAAAGAGCATGAGCAAGAGGGAGGAGCTGAGGGAGAAGTAGACTCCCCCAAGAGCAGAGAGCCCCATATGGAACTTGATCCCAGATGGTGGGATCAGGACCTGAACTGAAGCCGTATGCTTAACTGTCTGAGCCACCCAGGTGCCCTAAAGGAAAACTTTAAAAAAAAAAAAAAAGTAAATCTGGCATTTTAATCTGAATCAAATTATAGTAAACTCCTTGCCTAGGAAGACTGTTCTTAGGTAAGCAATCTGATCTCCAGGTAATCATGACAAAGAGCTAGAAGAGAAACTATTATAAAGGTAATAAAAAATAAATTTCAGTAAGAATTTATTTTGTATTCTGGTAGGTTGTTTTCCTTTCATATCTCTGAAGAGCAAAAGACCAGTTAGGCTCAGAATGTCACATAAAAATCATCCTAACACATGAAAATTGTCTCTAATGTAGTGTGAGAGGGTAATAAAGATGACTAGGAAAATATTAAACAGGAAGACTATATCTCAGGTGTAAAATAACATCTACAAACTGCTTAAAGTAGACAAATCAACTTAGAGTTCCTCATAAAAACTGACTTTTTAATTTGTGAGTTTTAGAAATTTAGATTATCTAATCACCAGCTAAGTGAGAAAGCACTAACACCTCATTTCTATATTCTAAAAAATAGAATCAATCCTAACCCCTAGAATGGCATTTGCTTCATTTTCAAAAATAAATTTAAATACAGATACAATGTAGGTTTCAGACTTTAAGTTTCAGTGCACAGGCCAAATTATGGATGTCTTAAAAGTAGAATGATTGATTTCTCTTTTCTGTTTTACACCAAATATCTACTAGATGCTTAATAAACATTTATTTTTATTTATCACATAGGTGTTGGATATTTACTTTTTCAAGTAACTGTGCCAAATTCTTGGGATATAACAGTGAACAAAATATAGTCCCTAGAATAGACAAGCTCAATTTAGTGGGGAAGACAATCAAACTGGCAATTTCTATTTAGTGTGTAAGTACTTACTGCAGTAAGCATAGGTTTGCAACAGAAAAATAAAGAAGGAGTACCTATCTTAAATTTTGGAGTCACGAAGTAACTATGATTGTAGAAATATAAATACATCTTTAAACCAAGAAGATAAATAAGAGTTTACTCCTAGTGTTTAGAAAGGAGTGTGTTGTGTGGGTATGTGTGGTGGATAAGGAGTGTTCCAGGACAGTGATTGATCATGGGCACAGGCATGGAGAGAGAACTGATGTGAAATGCAAGTTAATTTAATTTCATTATGGTCTGAGCATACAAAAACAAATGTGAGAGATTATATTTCAGTGAAATCCAGTAGTTGAATCACAAAGGGCCTTGGAGCTCTAGAGATGGGACTTTATTATGAGAATCATGGGTAGGTATATAATCATTTCTGTGTATTTATTAATCAACTACTGTTTGGTTATACATTTATGACTGTAATATTGTTTGCCCTCACAGAGTTTATATTCTAGACAAAAATCAGGTAAACAATTTGTCAGTGAGAAAATAAAGGGCTCAAATGCATTTATAGAATGGCTTCATAATTGATATAATTGATTTGCTAATTTACTATTTATAGTATACATCCTATGTGACATATCCTAGAGATAGAATAGTGAGCAGAAGGCATACCTTTCACCCTCTAGTGTTTATGTTTAGTGGAAAATGGGGAATTTAATGAAAATAAACCATGATTTAGCACTGACTCTAAATACTTTATAAATATTAACTCTTTGAATCCTTATGAGGGTGCTCGCTTCAGCAGCATATATCCTGAATCCTTATAAGGTACTATCATTCTTCCTATGTCATAGATAAGCAAAACAGAGAAAGAGACATTAAATAACTTGTTTAAAATCACACACCTAGAACATGATGGAGCCAGGATTTGAGCCAAGAAGTGTGGCTACATTCACTGAACATATGTTATTTCTAAATACTGTATACACTGAATATTGAACGCTAAAACATTATGTAATTTCTGAAATAAGTACAAAACAAATGTGGAAGGTAGAAGAAAAACACAATGCCACAGGAGGAGCATAGTACTTATTAGGAGTCAGGATAGTCTGGTCTGAAGATATGATGTTTAGGTTGAAACAAACAAAAGAAATAAAGAAAATAAAAACATTTTTTTTCTTCATGAATAGTTGTGTAAAGACTGTTCTAAAAAAAAAGACTGTTCTAGATTGAGCAAATAACGTGTGAAATAGTGACTACAAATATATAAGCAATGATCAAGATTTTGAGCTTTATTTTCATGACTAGGGATCATGAAGCTGCAATCCCATGGGCGAATCCACCTGTCACCTGTTTTTGTAAATACAGTTTTATTGGAACCTAGCCACATCCATTAGCTTATGTGTTGTCTATGATTTATTTTGTGCTACAGCATCAAGATTGAGCAACTGGGACAAGACCACATTACCTATAAAGCCAAAAATATTTATTATCTGACCCTTTATGGAACAAACTTGCTGACCCTTGTTATAGGCAATAGAATGAAAATCAAAGGTGTCAAGCTGGAAAATGATAGAATCAATTTGCATTTAGAAATATCACTCTACAGGGACATCTGGGTAGCTCAGTGGTTAAGTGGCTGTCTTCAGCTCAGGGTGTGATCCTGGAGTCCTAGCATCAAGTCTCACATCAGGCTCCCTATAGGGAGCCTGCCTCTCTCACTGCCTGTTTCTCTGCCTTTCTCTGTGTCTTTCATAAACAAATAAATAAAATTTTAAAAAATGATCTCTTTGCTTGCTATAGTTAATTGGTCATCAAATTCTGTAATGGTAAAATTAAGTCAAAATACTTAGATAATTTATTATATGTATTATATTGGGCAAATTGTTTAGCACTCTTGGCCTCCATTTTCTCAAGAGTACCTTTTTTACAAATAAGGTAATCATCTGAAGCTAGAATGAGAGGCACCATGCTGTAGTGGTTCAGAGGATGACTCTGGAGGCAAATTACTTGGTTTTGAATCATAACTCTGACCTGCACTAGCTGTGAGAACTCTAGCATTTACTAGGTGTGTGATCTCCATTACTCAATTTCTCTACATGCAAAAATCAGATAATTGAAGCATCTATTTCATAGAATTGTTATGAGAATTAATTGAGCAAATATGTGTAAAGCTTCAAGAACTTTTCCTTACACACAGGAAGTGCTACATAAGTATTTGTTAAATAAAGGCCATATCTACATATATAGTAGAGCACAGTTCCTGATACATTAAAGCGCTCAAAATTTCTAGTATCATGATTCATTCATCTTCTTGGCTTCCATTGTCTCCACTCTAGTACATATTTTTTGCTTGCTCTTGAATTACAACCAACAAAAAATTTTGCCTCTCAACTTTCCACCTTTCTCACTACCTATGCTGGATTGCCTATAATTAGTTCAGCATCATATCTGTTTCCTTCTTTTTCTTCTTCTTCTTTTTTTTTGTTTCCTTCTTTATTCTTGTAGTTCTCAAGCTCTGATTTCCCACAACATCCTTCTACTAGAATTCAGCTAATGAGGAGCAGTTATGCAAGAGCTAGTGATTGTGTGGGAATCAACTCTTAGCAGACCTGGAGTATTGCCAGCAATTTCAGATTATCCTGCTGTGAGAATCACCTACTTAAGAGCTATTGGCAACTGAGGTCATTATCAATGGCTGCCTACCTATTTCTTCACTTCTGGAGCCCCTTGAAATTAGAACTAATCTTCCTAATCTTTCCTCTTTTAGCCCTTTCAAAATTGTGTAAGTTTTTAGTTTTTTGTATTGAATAATTTTCTGCTCCAAATACCTAGGGTTTTTTCTATTTTTCCCATAGTTAGTAATGGACTCATTGGTAGATCCTTGTATTATCAAATCATATTCCTATCAAACCTGAATAATTTCTTATAAGAAAACATTTTCTCTATTATCATTAAACTCTTTATTTCAAATGGATGCTCCCAATGATCATATCTGAAATAGTATAATTAAAGATTGGTTCCAGTATTCCTAAAAACAGAAAAATTCCCCAGCTAAAATGAAGTCTTTCCAGGACTCAGTATTTTTCCATTTGACTTTTTTGTTACAGTGTCTTATCTTATTTTGGCTTAGATATTTGAATATATATTTTCTTTTATTAACTTTCATTTTACCATTCTGTTCCTGTCTTTTCAGGGTTCCCTTTCCTCTACTATGTCAGCATGCTTCATTGCCTATTCATGGTTATAGATTTTTAAGAGCAGAAGCTATGTAGTCTTATCTAACAAGGATGTCACATACAAATCCATGAGTAGGCTATATATACGAAAAAGTTGGTGTCTTATTTGTCCTATTCCATTAAAAAACTAGAGCTCACCATAAATATTTAAACACTTGTGTGGTTTATTCTAGTTTACTTTTCTTTTTAAGAACCAAGGAATCCTATTTCCCAAATAGGAACTACATCTGGAAATATATTCTCAAGTACAGAGACCCAAACAACTACTCCTGAAGGAGTAAAGATGATAGAATGAAGATAAAGAACTTCTATCTGCCAAAACTTACTTTACTATCAAAACTCTCCACTATGCACATCTATTATTAGTGACATCTATCGTGTTCCTCCACAAAGGGGTGTGAGTAAAGGAGGAGGGCATTAATAGGATACCCTAAATTGTGTTAACTGATCTGTTTTTCCTTAATTTAAGCTATTATTTTTTTCTTATATTCCAGTCCAAAAAAAAAATGTTTGCATAGTCGCAATTTTCCTTGTTTATAGTCATTACTTAAGGAGAAGTACTGCGGGATCCCTGGGTGGCGCAGCGGTTTGGCGCCTGCCTTTGGCTCAGGGCGCGATCCTGGAGACCCGGGATCGAATCCCATATCGGGCTCCCGGTGCATGGAGCCTGCTTCTCCCTCTGCCTATGTCTCTGCCTCTCTCTCTCTCTCTCTCTCTCTCTCTCTCTGTGTGTGACTATCATAAATAAAAAAATTAAAAAAAAAAAAAAAGGAGAAGTACTGCATGGAAAGGAGTAACCATGGCATAGTATTGAAAGTATGGATGTGTGTGCTCATACTTCAGATCTAATACTCACTAGGTAATTCCTTGGTCATGTAATTTAACCTCTTTGGGACTTCGAGACACACAGCTTATTAATTTATAACTCTAGGATAATAATAGTGCTTTCTTCATACTTTTGCAAGATTTAAGAAATTAGTACATGTAAAATACATAAGAAAGTGTCATGCATAGAATGTAATCTTCAGATTGTTAGCTTATTAAAGAGACATGATTTTAAATACTATTGTCAAATTAATTGTTTTTTGAAGCACAGTGTTTGAACCAGTCCTTCAAGTCCTATGTGCTTCCAAATACCTCCATAATCTGGTATATCTAACACATAAACACAACTTTCTATTTCTTGTCAAAGTAATCCTTTCCTTCTAGTCAGGTTAAGCTCCCTGTTTCTGTATACATACATACATACATACATATATATATATATATATATATGTATGCATATATATACAGAATATATATATTTTGGTAACACAAATAATAACAAACATATATTTGGGGATTTATAATTTATAAATCCTTTCGTCATATGCTACTGCTTTCAATCATACACTATCAGTTTGAGATAAGCAGTTTTATATTTATTTACAATTGGAAAACAGATATTTAAAGAGGTCAGATGACTTGTTCAAAAGTACATTTCAAATAAAGTAGTCTGGAAACAAACCTTATTTTTTTTCTTACTTGTTCTCACTCCGTTTTGGCTTATTCTGTCCTAATTGTCTGATATACAACACCCACTATGACTTATATATCCATCTTATTCAGTGTGAAAATCTCAACTCAAAGTGTTACCCTTGAAAGATTCCACAGCTTCATGTTATACCATTTTGTTTATATTTTTAATTTTCCTGTTTCATTATAATTACTACCATGCAATATATTACTTTGATTTCAAAAAGTAAAGAAAGGGGCAGCCTGGGTGGCTTAGCGGTTTAGTGCTGCCTTCAGCCCAAGGCGTGATCCTGGAAACCAGGGATGGAGTCCCACGTCAGGCTCCCTGCATGGACCCAGCTTCTCTCTCTCTCTCTCTCTCTCTCTCTCTGTGTGTGTGTGTCTCTAATAAATAAGTAAAACTTTAAAAAAAGTAAAGAAAGAGATTAAAATGTTACACATTAGAAATAGTTAAAGATGAATATTATTAGCTTTTATTGACTTTGTATTTTATATTAGTTGTTTAATACATGAAGTATTCATAGTTAATCAAAATATGAGAGATAAGAGTAATATCCCCATATATCCTGTTCCAAGACAACTACTGCTATTAATTTGATATCTGTTTACACTGCTTTATGAAGTTTGTTATAGTATAGTATTATAATATATATACATATCTATTTTTGTATGAACAAAAGTATTAGTGTATATACATACATGACTATTAGAGAATATATATGCATATATAATATTCACACTGAGCTTCACAACAAATATATATAAGGTAAATACTATTGACTCCAAATTTTCAGATGAAGAAACAATAAAAACAGAGATTAAATAACTTCTTCCATGTCACCCAACAATTAAGTGGCAGATCTAGGATTCACTTCCAGAAGATCTAGCTCTCTTGTATTCTTAAACCTCATTTTATTATTCTGCCTCACTATATTGCCTGATAGAATATTACTTGACTTCACAATCATGAGCCTTCTTAACAACCAGTATCATTCATTCTTTTAAAAGCCACATGTTATTTAATACAAGAAAGCTATCATAATTCATTTAGATTTTTTATCAATGGATTAAAATATAAGTTGTGTACAATTGGTGCTATTATAAAAAATAAACTTATTTTCATATATGTATTGTATGCATAAGTGGGCTTTTCTCTAGTTTGTGTTAGAAAAGTGAAAGAACCAATCAGGGGCACCTGCGTGGCTCAAGGGTTGAGCATCTGCCTTTTACTCAGGTTGTGATCCCAGAATACCTGGATCGAGTCCCTGGATCGAGTCCTGCATCAGGCTCCTTGCGGGCAGCCTGCTTCTCTCTCTGCCTATGTCTCTGCCACTCTGTCTGTCTATTTTATAAATAAATAAATAAAATATTTAAAATAAAATAAAACAAAAGAACCGATCATGTGGTACATGGCAAATTGCTTTCCAAAGTTGGCTATATTAATTGACACTCCCAGGGGCAATGCCCAAAGATGCTTAGGAAGAGTCATGTCTCATTACTGTTATGAAGAAATCAATTAAAATCACAGAATACTATTGACTTTTAAATATTTGGACACAACTTATATATTAATCTATATACTAACAGAGATTACACTAAACTAAGAAACAAGAGTTGGATTTAGAACCCTTTCTCCCTTAGTGACTAATGTTTATACAGAAAGTTATTGCACAGAATATGGGATAGAGAGTTATGAGTGAATATGTGATAGAGAATTAGAGGTCAGTAGGGATGTTGTCTTTCCAAATATGATAAGGAGTGGAGTTGTATAAAACATGAATACAACTTTCTGAAAGTTGCATTGTTTGCATATTAATAATTTGAAAGCATTTTAGTTAAAAATGGAGATAATAGCAAAAAAATAAAGCTTAAAGAATAAATAGCTGGCTTTGAATTGGCCTTCAGAATTCTGGATACAAGATTGGCATTCTCCTAATATAGCATTTGGCACTCTTTACTGAAAAAGGATCTTATCCTCAGACGAACAGATTTTCCCTAACATTGGCTCAGGATTCTGTCTTTCTTATATGATATATATATATATATATGGACTAAATTATATACATATATTACATATTACATATGTTATATATATATTACATATATTATTTATTTACTTATATATATTACATACTACATATATTATTTATTTACTTTTATGGACTATTTATATGTGTATGTAAAATATTTATCATTAAAACACTCTTGTAAATTATTTTAACAAAATGATTATCAATAAAATAAGTCATATAACCAAAAATGAAAAGAACATTGAATACTATTTATTTTGGTAAATTATAGAAAGGTAAATAGAAAATCTCTAATTAGAAGTAAACTTAAAATATCTTAAAAACCAATGTTCATCTCACCTGGAGTCAGAGATATTTAAATAATTAAAAAATATAATTTCCTGTTTCTCATTTTCAACTACTTAACTATAGAATAAGAAAATAATGTACTTCTTGTTTCAATCCTCCAATCATTTACACAGTAAACACTGCCATATTTTACAAGCTAGTGCAGAGCTCTGATAGTGAAGGTGACTTTGGAAAGATAAATGATATATATTTCTTTTTATCATTTAACATAATTTATTTAGTATCTTTAAACAGTGAATGGTAAATGAATGGTAGTTTTAGCTACAAAATATAACTCAGAAAATTACATTATATGATTCTTAATGAGATGAAAATATAATTTGATCCTAGAAGGGTAAATTAGAAATTTTAAGATACCTTTCATTAGTAAGTAGGAATAGTAATATATAAAACCATTTGTAGAAATAGGATCTGTATACCATATGGTTGATTCAAGAGGGAAAATGTATGCCCTTGAAATACATTTTTCTTAATGCATTCAATGATTCACAATTTCATCAATAGATTAAAAACAAACATTGAAAGAAATCACCTGGTACCTAAAATATTTTGATCTTTCTTTTTGAGATACTCAATATTCTTGATCTTCCTTTGCTCTTTTTGGCTCATTTGACCTATATATAACTTTAAATAGCTCCCTGGCTGACAGACAGGCTATCTCATCATATGGTAAATGGTAATACACTCCATTACACAGTAACTTAAAAATCATAGCCCCACTGAGAAGCTGCTCCTAGAGTTTAACTACTCTCCTGGCAGATATAAGCCAATATCTAGATATATTAGCAAGGGAGACTCGACTGACCACAAAAGGATCTGGGAGGGAGTCAGGAACCTACTTCAATTCTATATAAAAACCTCTGGAAGTTCAATAGCTTAATCTATTTTTTATTGAATGCATACAAGAAAAAATAATTCAAAAGCTCTGTATCAGATAAAACTCTGCCATCAACTTTGTCCTTGATCAGTTCTCTAAAGACTCCTGACCATTCACATACTGAAGAAATTAAATACTATTAAAAGTCATATATATATTTTTGAGATTTTACTGATTTTATATAACAAGAGATATATATTAAATTAGCAGAAGGAATAGTAGCATCACCACATTGATTTCCTGTGTTAAAATATCAAAATACTATTTTTAATCTTATGGATTACTAATGGTATGTTATTCTTTTTTTGTCACCTAATACTTAGTGTGCAGGATCCAAATACATAATTGTGTAGCAATGCAAAAGTTAACAAGATTGGAGGATAAATAAGAGAAGAATATATAATTCTTCTCTTATTCCTGCTACAGAAAAGCAAGTCAGTGGCTGCAGCCTCTAGTGTATGGACACAATACATTTCATTTAGCTGATATATAAATACTTTCTATTTTTATTTTCACTTCTAATCATGATATTTTTCAAAGCACATTTTGGAAATCAATGAGGGAGTTAAGTATGGGACTTTGAATTCCTTGGAAGAAAGCTATTATACACACACACATAGATGGGTGGATTTATAAAGAAAATTACTCTGGTCTAAAATTGGTTGAGTATTGAGCTGAACATCCTGATACTAATGTAATTATTATCCCTGTCACTTATTATTAGTGTCAGTAGTATGGAAAAGGAGATTAGAACTCTCTCATGAGGTATATCAAAGATTTTCAGGATCTGGTCATAGAAAGATTTTCTGTATACAAATAGTAGAGACCAGAGGGAATTTTGACAATTTTCACACTCTTAATTTTTTAAAACAACTATGAAATTTCATTTCAAATGTGCAACATCATCTCATTGCATCATCATTCTCATGGGAAAAGAAGTCATTATTACATCACATGCTTGAAGGGGACAGTAAGTCACAGCAAAGGATGAGAAAAGCCACTGAGAAAAAGCAAATGAAGATTGCAGTTGTGTGTTCTTCTAAAAGACAAGTGACCAGTCTCCTTACCTGCACAGAAGGGGTATGGTCACCATGGAAAAAGCTAAAATTTTGAATAACTACAATATATATATATATATATATATATATATATATATATATATATATTTCTGTTTGTTATCTATCTATCTATCATCTATCTATCTATCATCTATCACCTATCTATCGTCTATCTATCATCTATCTATCATCCATCTATCTTTCTGTCATCTACCTATCTCCCATATTCACAATTCCAAAGTGATCATTTACCTCAGTTGTTTATAATACAGGCAACTTTGTGTCTCAAAGTTCATGATTTCAACACACAAACAAAACAGCTATCATCAAAAAGAGAAAAATTCTGTCCTACTCCACAGACTAGTTTATCACTTTGCAAATGTGTAAAGGATTAGGTAAAACAAAATGAGTGAGTTTTTTACACTTAATACTACTACTGAACAACAACAAAAAAAACTGTATATTAATAATGCATTTCTTCTAGTGCACCCCAGTGTTACATGTCATTTATATAACTAGTATGATTATTAAGATACATTGTACAAATTGTGTATGCCTATGCATGTCTGGGTATGTAGTAAGTATACACATAATTTGGATTTTCAAAATATCTGAAGTGCAGTTCAATGTGCTATTGAAAAGATAGATTCTCAAATTTAAAACAAATTCAATTATGGAAAATGAGTACTTCATGTTAAGTAAAATACACTAAAACACCAATAAAATGTTATTCTATAGTTAAAAACTCCACCCTTTATTGAACATGGAATTGACCCAGCTTTGGGGCACCTGGGTGGCTCAGTGGTTGAGCATCTGTCTTCTCCTCAGGTTGTGATCTTGGGGTCCTGGGATCAAGTCCCACATTGGGCTCCCCATAGGGAGCCAACCTCTCCCTCTGCCTGTGTCTCTGCCTCTCTCTCTCTCTCATGAATAAATAAATAAAATCTTTAAAAAAATTGACCCAACTTTAAAAATTCTAAGTCCAACAAGATACATTGCACTTAGAGTAACATATCACTTCATGTTTATTTGAAAAAAAAAAAATATATATATGCAAAGAACCAAAGAACCTAATACAATTTCATTTCTTTTTACCGTATTTTGGCGTTGGTAGAATGCTTTGTAGATTACAAAGTACTTTCCCATGCATTATCTCTCTTCTTATCCTTACAAAAATAATCTTCTAAGGTGAATAGGGGAATACCATATTCCCAGTTCTATAGATAATATTTTCAGGCTCTGAGAGATTAAGAAAACTCTAAAGTCAAACTTGTACAGAAAAGCAGAGCTAAAATTCATCATAAAACCATGGTTATTGGAGGGAAATCATGCTCAATTGCAATTCAAAATGTTAGTTACACTGTTTTCCTAACTAAGGTTAAATCATTAACTTCAGCACTATTTGATTTTACACTTGTTCCCTCTACAGGAGAATGGGTTTTGGAGATGCAGAATCTCAAAACTTGTTAAATCTTAGTTAATCCTCATAGATTTCTGTACTATATTTGATTATTTTCTTCTCTAGGATGCATCTTCAGAACTGACACCAGTTCCCCCTGGGTGAAATGCTTACAATTTTAAGTAGTGACCAATGATCAAAATGGAAAATAAAGATAAAAAAGTAACTAAATGGAACATAACAGGGACATAGTTTTAAATATTAAAAAAAAGAAAAGTAGGATGAAAATTAAGAGGGGAACATAAATTTGGGGAATAAGAAAAGGAGAAAGGGAATTTGAGCAAAAAATAAAAAAAAAGACATCATAACTCTGTCATCCATTTATCACCTAATTGCCAATTTCATAGAAAAAAATCCTTTAAAGTAACTAAAAATGATTGCCTATATATTGATTTCTAAGTGTCTACATTTTTATGATGTACAGCTTTCATCTAGCAGAAAGAGTAGAGGTGCTGCCATGCCATGTGTTCAGTTACATTTGAAATAATTAAATCAGCCATAAATTCATGAGTTACAACTTCTAATAGTACTTTTGTAACTGCTGCCATTGCTCTACAAATAAGAGCAAAAATAGTATGCAGCACTGATTAAAACCATTTTTACTAAGTCAGTAGTTTCATCTAACAGAAAATCACTGTATTTTTAAATTTCTTTTTGAAAAACAAAAATCAAAAAAGTCTATGATAAAGTACTTCCTCACTTTCTCATTTGCTCCATACCTAAATTTCATGGGTCCACTTGGAATGTCCCTTTCCTTATTAATAATCTCTGTAGGATATGTAAATCAAATATCAATCTATAAACATATTGTCCTAAGGCATGAATATATGACTTGACATGAGTGAGACAAGTTTTTTTTACATATTTCAATTTAATTGGCATTTTTTGAATGACAGTTCTGTGCTTATTAAATTATATGCCATCCTCTCCTCTGAGTTTAAAAGAGTAATACTTGGAATTCCAATGACTCACAAATTCATTCTTCTCCTACACCTCTGCCATGCAAATGCTCTGAAGATTTGATTGAGAATCTAGTCATTCCACCTTCTTTATTTTTTTTTAATTCGAAATTCTCATCTTTTAGTAGACAGTCTAGATTTAAGATCTTTTAAAACTTAGAGGGACTCTGAAGAATAAGAATTCATATATATGACTACTGGATAGAATGGCTTGACTTTTCTTTTTTTCACATTTTCATTTTTGCCCAACATGTAACAATGATACCCAAAAAAATGATTGTGCTCTAGTATGTTCCATCTATTTATCACAATATTTTAGTAAAATATTTCCCAGGATTCTTCTTGCTATATCCTGTGAGTATTATTTTGGATTTGTGTGTGTGTACATATGTTTTGTTTTGCTACCTCCATCCTTTACCACAGTGTAAAATATTTCAGTGGGGTTTAATTGATATTTCTCTGATATTGTGATTCTGAGCAATATTTCATGCATTTATTGGCCATTTATTTAAAATGCAAAGATATTCTCCTTATGTTTCTAGAAATATATTGTTTTTGCATTTACAATTACATCTATTATATTAATGATCGACTTGGAATGAGTTTTTGTGTACAGAGGAAAAAGGTTTTGCAATTCATCTTTTTCCCATATAAACACACTTTTGTTTCTCTGTCTGTATCTATCACCTATCTATCCATCCACCCACCTGTCTGCCCATCTATCTATGGAGAATGAGATTGATTTATAAGGAATTGGCTCCTATGGTTATAGCAGTTGAGGAGCCCCACATTCTGTCGTCTGGAACCTGAAAACACAAGAAAGACAATGATAGAATTTAGGCTGAGTCTGAAGGCTTGAGAAAGAGGGGAGCCAGTGGTGTAAACCTCAGTCTGACGGCCAATTAAAATAAGATTAAAAGTCCCAGTACAAATAGTAAAGAAGGAAATAAAAGAAAGGCAGTGGAATCCTCCTTCCTCTGCCTTTTATTCTCTTCAGGGCCTCCGTGGATTGAATCATGCACAACCCCAATGGAGGGCAATCTATTTTAGGGAATAGGCTGAGTTCACCAATTCAAATGCTAATCTCATGCAGAAATACCCTAGCAGCAATGATGTTTTAATCTGGGTAATTTAACCCGGTCATATCAACACATAAAATCACCTGTCATAATTAGTATCATGTCTTTAAATATTTGATAGCATTAAGGGGTGGAATCATTTGTACTTTTGTTTTCTTAAGGAGAATAAATTATTTTATAGATTATGCTTTTTAAAAATGTCAGCCTAGGGACACCTGGGTGGCTCAAGGGTTTAGTGCTTACCTTCAGCCCAGGGCGTGATCCTGGAGTCCCACATCAGACTCCTTGCAGGGAGTCGGCTTCTCCCTCCGCCTGTGTCTCTGCCTCTCTCTGTATCTCTCATGAATGAATAAATAAAATCTTTAAAAAAAAAAAAAAAGTCAGCTTAATTTCACTTGCCGAGTCATTTACATACTTATGTTTTTAATATGCTTTAATATTAACTTTAATTATGGGAATCCCGGGCAGCAGTTTAGCGCTGCCTGCAGCCCGGGGTGTGATCCTGGAGACTCAGGATCCAGTCCCACTTCGGGCTCCCTGCGTGCAGCCTGCTTCTCCCTCTGCCTGTCCCTGCCTCTCTCTCTCTCTCTCTCTCTCTCAATAAATAAATAAATCTTTAAAAAATAATAATAATTAATTAGGGGGATCCCTGGGTGGTTCAGCGGTTTAGCACCTTCCTTTGGCCCAGGGTGTGATCTTGGATACCTGAGATCAAATACCGCATGGGGCTCCCTTCATGGAGCCTGCTTCTCCCTCTGCCTGTCTCTGCCCCTCTCTCTCTCTCTGAAAAAAAATAAAAATAAAAATAAAAAGTAAATTTGATATATACATTTTTCCTTTTCCCTCTGATTAGCTTTGCCAGGGCCTATCAACTTCATTAAACTTCTCAAAGAGGCTTTTGACTGTTGATTTTTATCTCTCAATTACTTATTTCTATATTATTAATGTGAAATTTTATGTTTACTAATTTCTTCCTTTTACTCACTTGTATTTAATCAACTTATCATCTATTTCTTAAGGTGGAAGTTTAGAACATTGATTTTTCATTTTTCTTCTTTGCAATGTAGGCACTTAATCTAAAAGTATCCCATAAACAATAGTATAAATGCCAATAACAAACTTTGATATGTTTTGTTTTTATTTCCATTCAATGAAAAATATTTTTTAATTTCACTTTTAATTTGTTGGAAGACCTGAGGATGATTAAGAGAGAGGAATAAGATTGCATAGTTTCCAACTATTTTTGGTTTTTAAATTATTTTCATTATTCCTATATTAAACTACTGTGGTAAGAAAACATATTCTAGGATTTTAGTCCTTTGAAATTCATTGACAGTTATTTTATGGTCCAATTTTTAAATTATATTTGTGCATCTGTGCCTACTTGAAAACAGTGTGTATTCTTATGGGGAACCTGGGTGGCTCAGCCAGTTAAGGGTCTGGCTCTTGGTTTTGGCTCAGGTCATGATTGCATGGTCATGAGATTAAGCCCTGCATTGGGCTCCATGCTGGGTAGGGCGTCTGCTTATCTTCCTTTCTATCTGTCCCCCCATATCCACTTGCTCTCTCTCTCTAAAAAAAAACAAACAACAACAAGAAAACCTTAAAAAAATAGAATATGTAATCTGTCATTGTTCACTCTACTGTTTTCCCTCATAGTACTGTCTTAGTCTTCTATAACCTTAAAGATTATTTCACTTAATTTATCAACTTCTAAGGTAATGACATTAAAAGATCCAAATATTTTATGTTTTTCAATGACATATTTTAGTTATATTTTTCTGTTATGTATATTTTTCTGTTATGTGTTTAAAGAATTGTTGTGTGCATCTGTGTTTAGGACTCCATTATCTCCTCAATACCTTCACTGATTAGTATGAAATGCCCTTCTTTATGTCTAATAATGCTCTGTCTTAAATCAATTTTTCTGATATTAATACAGCCACACCCTTTTTATATTTAGTGTTTTGATGCCATTTTCCCCCATCTTTTTACATTTACCTTTTTTTATATTTAAAGTATTTTTAAAATTTTCAAGGTGATTACACATATATAATTTAAAATTTTCCATTTTAATGAATTAAAGTGTACAATAAGTGATATCAATAATATTCCCAATGCTGTGTAAACCACCATCTCTATCTAGTTCCAAAATATTTCATTTGCTTTAAAGTAAAACTCTACTCAAGCAGTTTTTCCTTCATTCTCCCTCTTCCCTTATCCCCTGGCAAAGAATGACCTGTGTGTGGTTTATTCTGGATATTTTAGACAAATAGAAAAATAAAATAAGTGACTTTTTCCATCAGGTTCTTTCTCTTAGAGAGAGAAAGAAAAGGAAAAAAAATTTTTTTTCTTTTGCCCATATTTTACTTTTTGATGTTCTTCATTCCTTTCTGTAGATAAACACTTTCAGCTGATAAAATTTATTTTCCATTTAAACTACTTCTTTTACTTTTGGTACAGGAGGGTCTTCTAAAGATAAATTGTCTCAGTTTTTGCCTGCTTGAAAAGGTGGAGTTTTTTGTATATAGTTTGGGCTTAATTTTTACTCCTTATTAAATTCCAAATTGTCAGTAATTTTTGTTTTCTTTCAACACTTTGAAGACATCATCCTACTGTCTTTTGGAAGCTATTTTTCTGATGATTTTTCCTCTGTGTAATGTGTCTTTTTCTCTGATAGCTCTTAAGATTTTCTCATTTTCTTTCATTTCAACTGTTTTATTCTGAAATGTTTGGGTGTGGTTTCCTGTGTATTTATCTTTAAGTTTCGCTGAGATTTTCTCATCTGTGAAGTTTGTCTTTGGTCAATTTTAGAAAACGCTTAGCATCATCTCTTCACTAGTTTCTTCTGCCATATTACTTCTTTACTTCTGAGACTCTACTAAACTTATAATCACATAACATAGGTTCCTAGAAGCCTTTATTTGGTTGTTGTTGTTGTTGTTGTTGTTGTTGTTGTTGTTGTTTTGGTACTTATTTCTGTTTAGGCTTCAATTTGAATAATTTCCTTTGCAATCTCCTTGAATTCAATGTTTATATGTTATTTGTCTCTCTACTCAAATTTCCCATCTAATTATCCATACTTTTCCATTTTTATTTTTTTCCTTTTAAATATTTTAAAATATTTTACTAAATATTTCATTGCTCTTGTGTGATTATTGCAGTTCCAAAATCTGGACTATCTCTGGATTTGCTTCCACTAACTGAGTACTCTTTTTTGACATAGGTCAAATTCTAGCTTTTTTCTAAGCCTCATAGTTATTTATTGCATGCCAGATGTTCTAAGTAGAGACTAAAATAAGCAATTCTTATCCTAGAAAAGATCAAAGAATTGATTCTGGTTAAATAGATTTGGGTACTAGTCCCAACTTTATTCTTCCCTTTGGAGATTAACACTGCATGTGGTTACACTGAAGGGTTTAAATCATTCTGCCACACAGCAAAATATTTAATTATCTTCAAGCAAAGGCTGTTCCAGTCTTATGTGACACAGAACTTGAGGAAGATAAATAGCTTGTTACATCTTGCTCAACTTTTGTTTGATAAATGCTAAATCAGGTTATTGAAAGACAGAAAGAAAAATAACCAAGTTTTTTGTTTTGTTTTGTTTTGTTTTGTTATGTTTTGTTTTTGGTGCTTGTTACTTTTAAAAAGGTTTTTAAAAGGACTTTGTCGTAGATTAATTACTTCATTGAAACAAGTTTGAATAGGTAAGAATAGCAGCATGTTTGAAATTAATAAAACAGTTCTAAATTACATATTTATTACTTTGACAAATTAGTCATTGTGTAAAGTTTTAAGTGACCACATAAAAGACATTTTACTTATTATGCTGCTAGATGATTTAAATTAAATTGAGTTAATTTGTAAGAAATGTCTAAATAGAAATAATATTTCTCCACAAAACATATATTTTTTGCTTAAAAATGTCCTTTTTACTCATGTCTGCAACCTTCAAAAATATTAATTAACATGAATGAGATTTATGTAAAATTAAAGGTAAGTAGAAATATCTGATTGCTATACTTTTCTTTTTTTTTTTTTAAGATCTTATTTACTTCTTCATGAGAGACACAGAGAGAGGCAGAGACAGGCAGAGGGAGAAGCAGGCTCCATGCAGCAGGCTGATGTGGGACTCGATCCCAGGATTCCCAGATCACACCCTGACCCAAAGGCAGACGCTCAACCACTGAGCCTCTCAGGTGCCCCAGTTGCTATACTTTCTAAACAATGCTTAATTAAACATAAGAGTAATAGTGACTAAAAATAGTATCAGAAAGCAAAAGTCAAAAAATATGAGTCCTAAAAAAAAAAAAAAAATCTGAGTCCTGGTTTAAATTATAGCACAGTATTACTCAAGAGATAGAAAAAAATATTGTGGCGTGTGTGTGTGTGTGCTTCTAGCTTTTGTTGATATCTCATAAAGACAGATTAGGATCTTCAAACAAAATGCTGTTGAAGAGTTTTTTTAAAAAAATGTCTAAAATATAACTTTTAGAAAGTGTCACTAAACTAGCAAGATAGTGAGAATCTAAGATCACCAGAATCTATGAAACCACAATAAAGCAAGATGATCCCTCTTCAGGCAGATGAGATGACATTGGGTGCTCTGCTTTTGTTAATGCATTGCCATTTGTGTTTAGTAATCTGAAGGAGTTACAGTGACAGGAAATAAACTAGTCTTCACCAACAAGGTAACAATGGTAAAATGGTAAAATATGCTATTGGCAAATAAATTTGCTTTTCATTCTTCATGGAATACCAATTATACTTCCCTCAAAACCTATTCTAAAAACATAAAATCATTATTAAAATCAAAATACCATATTCATCTACATTGAAGCAAAATGGAATACATTGATTAAATAAACTTAAAATAGCATGAACAAGTTATTCTTGATACACACATGTACTTTAATATTCAGTCAAATAAAATTTTCTCAAGATTTTTTCTGAATATTTTCTTTAATTGTTTTAATATTTTTAATTCATTTTCTTCTAAGTTGCATGTTCTGATTAAAAGAAAGTTCAAACTTTTTCTAAATCATTTTCTTGTCATATAAATTTTCCCTAAACTACATAAGGTTTTGAATTAAGAAATTAGTTGTTGTTGTTGTTGTTTTTCTAGAACTGTCAATACTTACTAAGCTCAGAACAAATTCTGCAAACTGGATATTAGTCTCAAATATATTTATGAATATATATATATATATATATATATATATATATATATATATATATTCACTGACACATGAGAGTTCAGCCAAAATATTTTCACAAATAACTGTTTGCCTCCATTCAGAAAGCCTTTCTTCAATAAATAATTTTACAAGCCAGAATTTATCAGTAAGTTTTCTATGATTATTGAATATTTTGCTAATTTTGCAAAATTATAGGGCTTTTCAATTTGAGTTCATCAATATTTAATATGTATTAATCTAATTAAAAATATAATATTCATAAAATAAATGTTCTTATACATTGAAATATTTGAAGTATTGAATTTCAAAATTAAACCTTGTATGCTAATTCTCAACTTTTAATTCTATATCATTCCTTTTAAAAGATAAATTTTAATGCTTTAAGTGTTAAAAATTTCTGATTTGCAAATTTTAAGTACATTTCTGCCTATAAATTCTTTAATTTAGTAAGAACATTATTTTTTTCAAGATGCTCCATCAGAATTTTTGTTAACATTATCTCTGCAAAAACAAATGATTTTATCCTCAAAATTGAAGTTTTAAACTATATTATAATAGCATTGACAATAATGTTTGACATTTCGCCTTCAGCAAATAAACTTCCAAAAGATTTACATTCTTGCTGACTACAGCTTTGTACTACAGCCTGAAGTCCAGAATTGTAATGCCTCCAGCTTTGCTTTTCTTTTTCAAGATTGCTTTGGCTACTCAGGTCTTTTGTGGTTCCATACAAATTTTAGGATTCTTTGTTCTAGTTCTGTGAAAAATGCTAATGGTATTTTGATAGGGATTGCATAGAATGAATAAATTGCATTGGGTAGTGTAGACATTTTAACAATATTTGTTCTTCCAATCCAGGAGGATGGAATGTTTTTCATTTCTTTGTGTCATCTTCAATTTCTTTCATCAGTGTTCTATAGTTTTCAGAGTGCAGATCTTTTACTACTTTGGTTAGGTTTATTACTGGATATTTTACGGTTTTTGGTACAATTCTAAATGGGATCAATTGTTTGATTGTTCCTCTGCTGCTTCATTACTGGTGTATAGAAATGCAACAGATTTCTGTATTTTGATTTTGTATCCTGTAACTTTACTGAATGCATGTATCAGTTCTAGTGATCTTTTGGTGGGGTCTTTCAGGTTTTCTACCTAGAAGATCATGTGATCCGTTGGGTGAGAAAATCAAACTACTATAGGAATTTACTAACTTTATGTCTGACACCTTGGATAACATTGATATCAAAGAATAGCATGGAAAAAAGGATTTGGTGATCCTTTAAAGTAAAATATACTATTAATTTTGAGATTCAAACATATGGTGGGTATAATGTTAGCCTATAAATATTTTTCGTTTAAAATAAATTTGTTTGACATCTAAATATCATTTTTACATCTTACCTATAAGTGTAATAGAATTATGCTAGTGCAATCAGCTGAATAATAAAAAGTTCAGTTAATGAGCTAGTTTTCCATACATATGTTTAATTTCTCTAAATTTCAAGTTGACATTCTACTATCAAAATATATGTGGGTTCTAAACACTAGTCAATATTAACTTGTTGTAAAGTATTTACAAGTTGGGATGGGTCAGGGAAAGAGAAAAACAACCAAAAAGTTGGAGTATACTTTTTAATGAAAAACATAACTATATTTAAAAAGGAAGTAAGTTGTCAGTTGTCTATTTTTTTCCCCAGGATTATACTGGTTCCAGAAAGGCAGAAAGAAGAAGTTTGAGGCTGCTGTAATATCCCTGGTAATGGTAAACTGAAGAACATCCACCGAGTAAAATTCATCAGGCACCAGCTCATTAAACAGCAAGGCCTTTGAGTTGCTGAGACTGGGAGATGTTTAATGGCTGAACAGAGGAGAGTTAAATGGGCCCAAACAGGAAGAGAAATATTTTCAGGAAATTACTCTTCACACAAATTGGGGTAAAATTGCTCCTCCTATGCCTAGAGGGCACAGAGAATGCTGAGGGGATCAGAAATAATGCAGCCAATACTGAAAAGACCAATTGATTAAGATGAAGAGAAAATTTTGTTATTTAACTAAAGTTGGCCTTCAGAATTTCAAAGAAAATATTGAAAGGAAGCCAAGCCTTCTATAGAAACCATCTGATAGATTCTCAGTTTTAAAGACTTCTTTAAAAGATTTTGAGCAATTGCATAGGCAAAGAACTTGCTACCTTTACTGAAGAATGCTCACAGCAAAAACCTTGAATTCCAGGACAAAATGCTATGGAATATACAGGACTGGAATGCAAATCTTAGAAGAGGATTAATGCAAACTAAACAGAATCATTTTCTTAAACCAAAGTTACTCAATCTTTTCTGTCTGATAGTATCATTTGAGAAAATGTTAAAAAGTGGCCATAATCAAGCCTTGCCTAACACAAAATTACAAATTCTAGGTGATTCTAATGGATCACTGCTCCATGAAGTGGCTAGCATTTATCATTATATTATTTTGAGATAAATCTGGATAGTTATATCAGACCACATTATATTGTCATTACTACTTAATTACTTAACTGGTAAATTCCAGTGAACAAAAGCACCAAGCATAATGTATCTATAATCTTTAACAAAATGATATTTATTAATTTCTTCATCAAAAACATCACATTCTATGAAGAGCTCTGGAGTTTCTCAGTAAGAGAGACTTAAGAAAGGCTTGCTATAATGTTCGAGATTGTCCTGGGTATTTAGAGAGAGGGTTTGATGAAGGAAGGGTGTGTTCTGAGTTGGGTGCTATCAGGAAGCAGGGAAAATTTGATGATTGGGCTTAATAATTTTTATATATAAAGTGGAAGAAACAAAAGTACTAGACACGTCATTTGTAAGTGTAAGGAGCCCCTCTGTGAGCCAAGAGAAAGGAACATATTAGATTATTTTGTGGTAGCACAGTGTCCTTTTCTTTGGCTTTTGTTTAGAAATGAGGCCAGATTGATCTTGTTTTTGAATGTGCCCAAAAGTATTTGACATTCTGTGAAATTTTTGTTATGTTATATTCAGTAGTAAATGTTATGGTCCAATTTTGAGCTGTCAGCCGCTAGAACCTTTTAACCTCATAAGCTTATATAATAAAATAAAAGACATCATTTTATTTGAGGGTGTGTTCAGTGTTCTACAAAACGCCTTGTTATGTCTCTATATAAGGTTTAGTATTTAAAAAATATACTTTCTAAGGTCCATATACATATAGGCAGGGATGGATAGACTCTGAGTTTCCTTTCTTTTCTTTTTAAGATTTTATGTGTTTATTCATGAGAGAAACAGAGAAAGAGAGAGAGAGGCAGAGACACAAGCAGGCTCCATGCAGGGAGCCTGATGTGGGACTCGATCCTGGGACTCCAGGATCACGCCCTGGGCTGAAGGTCGTGCTAAACCGCTGAGCCACCCAGGCTGCCCGACTCTGAGTTTCTAATAGGAACATTGATAAATAAGAAAACCAGATCCTTCTCAGCATACTTTAACATGATCTTTTTGCTCTGGTATGATAGAGTTTTTAAGCTACATAGTTTTCTATTGATTATTTGTGTGTGGATGGGGGTGGAGGGTGGTGGTTGTGTACATATTTGCATAAAAGAGGAAATTTTTTATCCTTATCATTACTGAGCTCTGATAATCTTCTGGTTCCAGGAGGGCAGAATTTCTACTATAAATTCCAGGAGGAAAAGGGAAGTCCTAACTTAAAACTGTATCAAGATTAACTTCATTAAAAGAAACAAGTAAAAGGATGCCTGGGTGGCTCAGCGGTTGAGCACCTGCCTTCCACTCAGGGTGTGATCCTGGGATCCGGGATCAAGTCCCACATCTGGCTCCCTGCGAGAAACCTGCTTCTGCCTTCTGCCTATGTCTCTGCCTCTCTCTATCTCTGTGTCTCTAATGAATAAATAAATAAGTCTTTAAAAAAAACATGTAGAGAGACAAGAGGAAGACACATATATACTTCTTGAGATCAACTAATCTATGTATTATAGATGAGAATAGTACCTAAAAATTTATTCTGCATGTGATTTGAGGATATTTTTTTCTGAGAAATTAAGATACTTTTTAAATATCATAAGGAAACATTCAACCCCAAGCATCAATACAAATAGCACATATAAAATAATATGAGAAAAGCAGTTCCCTATGACATGGGAAAAGTGTCATTAAAATGACAGAGTAAAGAAAGAGAGCAGGATACAGTATGTTTTTCAAGCAGAAGTTTTAGCAATATGGAGGCAAGACAGTGTGAAAGACAATTCTGCATGAGGAATACTACAAGCAATTTGGAAAAGAGCATTGCAAAATTAAATCTGGAAAGGTGAACAGATATTCTTATAAATTCTGGCAAAAAAATAGTCGAAAGCCTTTAAAAAATTAGTAACATTCTCAGATTAACATCAAAGAATGCCAAGGCCATTTAGTATTTGCAAGTTTTCTACACTAGCAATTGTAGTATGAATTCCAGAATAGTAAAATAGAAGATAACTGCATAATCTAGAGAAAGAATAATAGGGCTTAAATTTAAGGAAAGAGCCATGGAAATGGGGAGGGTAGTATAGGTAAGAGAAATGTTACTGAAGTGAAATAAAAATACTTGTGTGTTATTAGAGCATGTGAGGTTATTCTGTTGTTTCTGATTTACATGTCAAGGAAAAAGGTGTCATTAAGATTGGAGATGAGAAAATGGAGCAAGATTGAAAGTAGGGAGAAGGATCATGAAGTGATTGGTTAGATCAGAACTCTTTGAAGACAGAGCTCAGTGGAAATGTAATTTGAGAATTATGTGGTAGCTACAGGATAATCCCTGGAGGGAGAAAATAAAAGAGTTAGTAAAGGACAAAGTTACCAACATTAAGGAAGAGGAACAAAAAAAATGGTGGATCAGTGACCTTCAAGGAAAGAGATGATTAGGAGCTGAGGGGGATCCACCGAGTGAATGGAGCAGAAGCCACTGCAGTTAGCTTTATCCTCAATGTTGCCATTGAAAGATTCTTTTACATCTTTTATATATTTTAGTGGAATATAGAATTGAAAACCAGATTGCAGTGGGTGGAAAGAGCAAATATGGTGTGAGGAACATAAGACAGGAAATATGCTCTCATGTTAAAAAAAAAATCACACACATACACCATAAAACTTGTTCTCAGGAAAGGAAAACTAGGGTGACATGGGTGGGGGGAACTGTTAGGTTGGAGAAAGAGTGTATCTTTTTATTGTTGTAGTACAGTAAAGGTTTGTTGTTTTATTCATAAATAAGGAATACCTAATATGTACTAGGTATCACATAAATTTGATATTATACTATACATGATATTGCTATGTGATGTTTTTCTCTTAAAATTCAGGGCTAGTATCCCATGTGATTTAATAAAATTTGGAGATATATAGACAGATATAGATAATAGATATGGATTTGTTATATACTAGTGCTTTATAATACAGTTATATAGATAGTTAATATACTTAAGATGTTTCATATGTGAAGTCAGTAATGAAATTTAATTCATATCTTTGCACATGCACTTGGGTAGACAACTAAAAACAGTCATTAAAAAGTGCATGGTTTTTTTTGTTTGTTTGTTTTGTTTTGTTTTCAAAAAATCATAGGGAGTCATTTTATATTGATTCATCCCTACAGCCTCTATAAGGCATACCAATCTGCTTTGGTTTTCTGGATCTTAATGTAAATTGTCAAGCAGAATTCCTTGCCTTGCATCCTAGGGAAGCCTTTATAACTTTAAATCCTTATCAGAACAGCAGCATATCAAGATGTCAACTGAACAGGTTCTAACAATTCACGTATAAAGCAAGATTAGGCAAACTATAGTATTTTTTCCCTTACATTTTTATAGGAGATATCTCAAGAAACCACTGGGTTAACAGAAATTTCATTGAGGAAATAAGCTTTTGCATTTTTGTGAGGTTTCTGTCCCACACTTTGGCACACATGTGTCTTACACATTTAGACTGCCTATTATCTCTTTGGGACTTTGGGACATGTCAATATATGGTCATCACTCCAAAAGGCCAGTGATGTGTATATTGCAGGGTCAGATGGAAGAATTCTGAGGCCTAAATCATAGCAGAGAGGGAGAGATGATATAAATAAACCTGAGATGAGAGCATCCATATCCCCAAGTATGTTGGGATCTGACTCTACAAATTTGGGAAAACAAGGTCAGTTATGAGTGAGGCCTGAGTTGAATTGGCTTCACCTCTCTGGGTAACATCCTCAGGTGAGATGCTCAGGAAAAGCATTAATGGATTCAATGTAAAAGTGGGGAGCAACAGGTCCCCCTATCAAGGAGACTCCATTTACCCAGGTCCCCCTTGTTCATCTCACATATTTCCATTTCATACATCATGGTGCTTGCTACTATCAGAAACCCAATGCTTTTTATTCAGTGCTCTCAGATTTTGCATAATTGTCCTGACAATGTTGTGAATTCTACTTATGCAATTCATTGTGAATAAACATTCATTTGATTCAGTTATCTTAGCTCTGCTGCTGCCCAGGGCTAAGGATGCTTTTGGCACTGAACTAGATAGTTCCTAAGTCTCCTTCTGTGTTTCCAACAGAGCTCAGGTAGGCAAACAAGTCATGCTCATTTGACTCTACCACACTCTGGAGAATGCACCTAAACTCAGTATTTGAAACCATTATGTCCTCACAGAGCATCCATCAACAAAAGCAGAGGTTTACCCAAACTACCTTGGCTTATTTCGATACAGCAATTTTTGATAATTATTCATCAAATTTTGTTTAAGTTGTGTAAATACTAAACCAGTAGAATTCCAGATAAATAGGGATGAAACAGGCTTTCCTCAGGCAAACTAGACATGCGAGTATACTATCAAGTTGATCCAGAAATGCTAATGCCTCCAAGCACCTGGGTAGGAGCAAATGAAAAGCAAATGGAATAAGATAAAATCCTCAGGTTCCATTTTTTTTTCTACATATAATTTTTCAAATACCTGAGGAGATAAGAAAAACTGAGGAGAAACTAGCAGAAACAAAAACCAACAGAAAAAGATCCATCCATGGAATTAGGAAACAAGGATTATAAAATAACTAAGCCAAGTCTGAAAATTTTTCTCAGGGAAATGAAAACTATAAAAAATTGACCTAGCTGACTAAAAAGCAAACACTTTTATAAACTTTAAAAAAATAGACAAAATTTAGAACAAAATGGATAAATTTAATATAATTAATTCTATTTTCTTTCAGCAATTAAAATATTCCACCATCTTTTGACATTCATAAAACCCGTGTAATCTCTAATTGTAATTTCCTTGTATTTAGTATCTCCATATCGTATAGCATCTCTTTTCAATTTATTTTTGATATTCTGCAGTAAGACAAAAAAATTGTCTAATTTAGTTCTTCTTCAACTTTAGGATTGTATCATCCATTCTAAAAAAATTATCAGTCATATAACTTCTAATATAATCTTGCCTTCATTATTTTCTATTGTGTCCTAACAGAACTCATGATAGATTGATGCAGCACCTTCTTCTATTCCCCCATCATCCTTTTACCTTTTGCAACAAATTTTGATAAGAACAATACAAAATAATAACAACAGCTATCATTATTGTAAATTAAAAGTGTGCCAAGAACTGTGTAAGCATTTTATATTTAACTCTTGAGAATCATATTGGAATCTAAAAAAAAAAAAAAAACAAAGAACAAGAGGATCCCTGGGTGGCTCGGTGGTTTAGCACCTGCCTTCAACCCAGGACGTGATCGTGGAGTCCCAGGGTTGAATCCCATGTCGGGCTACCTGCATGGAGCCTGCTTCTCCCTCTGCCTGTGTCTCTGCTTCTCTCTCTCTCTCAGTCTCTCTCTGCCTCTGTCTCTCTCTCTCTCCCTCTCTCTGTCTCTCATGAATAAATAAATAAAAATCAATCAATCAATAAATAAATAAATATAAAAAACAAAGAACAAGTAACTTTCTATTGGTCACCAGAAGATGAACCTCTTGAATGAGGTGCTAGAAAGACAGGTCAATATTGTGTCTTTTTGATCTATGGCTCAGGGAAATTTACCTGTATATGCAGACCTACACTATAGAATGCAATAGTACTCAGTGGCAAGAAAATTCTACAATTTCTCTCTTGACTTTTGTTCTACATTTTTGGCTTTGTACATTGGAAGAACATTTCAATCAACCAATTTGGGTATCCTTGGGGGTGGGCAATTAATGGAATGGATAGCTTCACTTCAAGAATGACCACCCCCATAAAGAGACTATTACCTTAACCACCATGTTCTTCCTTTGATTCTTTCTCTATACTGGGGGTGATCATGTTTAAATAAAATAAAATGAAATAAGATAAAATAATCGTGTTTTGTTTCAGACCTGTTTCAAATAGTTTACTATGAATATCTTAGATAATTCAAGGTGTTTACCTTAAGACAGGTTTGCCTATTACTCCAGGTATTATATTATTATTTATTATTATTAAAATAATTACACATCTCAGAATATTTCCCAATAGATTGTAACTTTTGAGAATACATTGGCTGGCACAGAGTAGTTCCATAACAAACAATATTTAGTAATTAAAATAATAACTCATGCAAAAATAGTAACTTTGTGCAGTAGATAATATTTAAGATCATAAATTAATCTTCAGAGATCCCTGGGTGGCGCAGCGGTTTGGCACCTGCCTTTTGGCCCAGGGCGCGATCCTGGAGACCCGGGATCGAATCCCATGTCGGGCTCCTGGTGCATGGAGCCTGCTTCTCCCTCTGCCTGTGTCTCTGCCTCTCTCTCTCTCTCTCTCTCTCTCTCTCTCTCTCTCTGACTATCATAAATAAATAAAAAATAATAAAAAAATAAATTAATCTTCAAAAACACCACTTGTAATTTAGAAATGACACATAAAGTCAGTATAACTTAAGGGTAATTAAAATCTTGGAATAATTCATTTGATTATGTTTTTGGGATTCAACATTTTGCTTCTAGAATTCCTCGGTGACTACTTTAGCTCTTTAGCTCATATTAGAAATTGACAGCTCATTAACAGCTCATTAGGAATGCTGTTAACTGTGCAAAAGGAAGATACTCTCCATAGTAAATTCTTACTTGTGAAATGTATTGAAGTTTAAGTCAGATTCAGCATCAGGGAGAATAAACATTTCTGCCTAGCAAAATGAAAAAATGCACACATGCAGGGTGAAATTAGGGGGAGGATGCCATAAGTTTCAATATATTTCACAAAATATTCCAGTGTGACATACTTTCTTTCTGCCACTTTTCCTTTGACTGTCAATTTATAGAAGCTGCCTGTCAATCTCCATTTCTCTTCCAAACACATGCAGTTATCATTCATTCCAATATTCTAAGATCATTTTATATAAACTTTAGAGATTTTGAATGATTTGTGAATGGACAAAGCCAAATCACATTTATGAATAAACACATGAAAAGAAGATTATTAAAATATTTTTAAAAGGAAAGAAAAATATGACCCCAATGTTTTTTTTGTATGTTTGTTTGTTTTTGAAAAACAAAAACTTAAGTATAAGAAAGTAAAAACTAGGAGAAGAAATCTAAAGACAGAAACAAAAGCAAAGATGGAAAAAAAGAGCAAAACCACTTCCACTGTTGACTTAGACTTGTATTCATGTTAGTAGTATGTAAGAAGGCCAGCCATAGTGTGTGTATAAATACACATTACACATATTCTTGACTGTCTTTTGTACCTGAATGGCAAAAGCACACAGCAGGTAGATAGTCTAAGGGCTGCCGAGTGGAGGCTCCGGGATCATCATATTTGGTTAACACAATGGCAGCTGTCTGGTATTCCCCAAGGGGGTGCAGTACTATATCAGATCACTGCATGGAGTGGATAGAGCAAGCTCCTATTCCAACTCCCTGATCAAAAAAAAAAAAAATTCATTTGATACACTGTCCTCAGGTAGAGGATATATCAGATATTAAACTGATAAAAACAGATAATACACTTGATATTAGCCAAAAGACTGAGAAGTAATGATCCCAAAGTTGTAAAAAATATCCACATCACTGTTTTGAGCCTGACTGGAGATAAAGAAATGATGGTTCATGAGCCAAATCTAGTCCATTACCTGTTTCTGTAAAGTTTTATTGAAACACAGCCACACTCATTCATTTTGGAATTATCTATGGTTGCTTTCATGCTATAAAAGTAGAATGGAGTAGTTGCAAAATATACCATATGGCCCATAAAGCCTAAAATATTTACTATTGGGTTTTACTATTTTGTTGATCCCTGATTAGACAGATAATTTTTAAATTTATGTTCAGATGTATGCTATTTGACTTATAAAATGGTATACAGATAGAAGGAATATTTCTTTGGCTGGAAAGCCCACAAAACTAGCATTTCTAACTTTGGCTTTGGAACACCTTTAAATCTTTATTTATGAGTAAATCACTGAGTGATTTATAATCTCTTTTCTAACTCTTGTTTTCACTTTCTTTTTGTTTTTTATTATATATATAATTTTTATTATATATAATATATTATATATAATTATATATTATATGTTTTCACTTTCTCTCTGTTTTTATTATATATAATTTTTATTATATATAGTGTATAATATATATACCAAATTATATATATTTATATATAAATATTAAAAATATATAATATATATCAAAATATTATATAATATATTATATTATATATATATATGTGTGTGTGTATATATATATATATATATATATAAAAGTCTTCCAGGGTACTAAAAATTTAAACTCAGTGTTTTCATTTGTAAATTTACCTTATTTCACAATTTCCATGTCTTCTTGAGCTACAGAAGTATTGGGAAGATTGGTTATGGACGCTGACTATTCTCTAATTTGATCATTGTTCTTACCTGATTTTAGTCATTAATACACATATGTGATTCCAGAGCTCTCCAATATCCTCTATGGCATTTGCTCATCGCAATCTAAACAATTCATCATGAGACATTATTCTACCCTCTGGGTCTTTTAATGTTTATTGGATCTACTTCTATTTCAAAGCCTTTTTCTGGGGACTTGTGACACATCTTGGTCTTCCTATAATCTTCTTTAGAGAGAAATGCCCATTAGCCCCATATGTCTATTCTTACTCTATATCTTTTTCATCCGGATTTTTGTGCAGCCTCCTATGGCTGTGACTGAGCATAAGGAGCAGCAGCCCTTTTCTAGAATATATCAATGCTTCATCATTCCCACTCTGTCTCCCACCATTCTGTGGAAGCCCTCCATTTCTCAAATCCCATTTTTCCAATACATTTATTTATGCCCAGTGGTCTTCTCCTGTGAGAGGAGGCTATGGTCTATAAAAAGAAACTTAAAAGATGAGCACGTATCAATATATCTTGCCACATCTCTCTGCAAAAGCAAGAAGCCCAAATATCATGTCAATTTTTTTTCATGTCAATTTAAATAAAGATGAAAGGAAAAGAAATAAAACTGGGAAAAAAAAAGTCTGTTAAGATTTCTAAAATAATATTTCACTACACCAATTGCTTGATATTGCCATCTCAAATCTTAATCAAATATTAATTTTCTACATCATATCTCTTAATGCAGATATATTATTGGTCCAGATAGGTTAGTTTAGGGTAAAGTAACAACCTCCAAAGTTTTATAATATAATGTGATAAATGTTGATATCGTTTCAACCATATATCCACTACAAGCTGGTGTAGGTATCTGTGCCATATAGCTCTCAGAGCTTCCTATAATGGGGGCTCTATCATTTTCGAGATCCGCCCTTTGAAACATGAGTCCCTTCTCTTCACTCAGAAGAGGTAAAAGGAGACTAGAAAACAATGCTGAAGACTTTTCTCTGTCTCATCCAACATGTAAAATATATCACTTTAGCTCACTTATTATTGAGTCGAGTTAGTACACATTTACATGAAACAATAAAAAGGCTGAAGGTGGGGATCCCTGGGTGGCGCAGCGGTTTGGCACCTGCCTTTGGCCCAGGGCGCAATCATGGAGACCCGGGATTGAATCCCACGTTGGGCTCCCGGTGCATGGAGCCTGCTTCTCCCTTTCCTCTCTCTCTCTCTCTCACTCTGTGACTATCATAAATAAAAAATAAATTAAAAAAAAAAAAAGGCTGAAGGTGACTGTTCTTTATGTCCATACAAGAGAAATTTGAAATGAGATACAGTAGTATTTCCAACATAGGCACTATTATGTGAAGATAAATTTCCAATCCTTGTAAACTTTTGTATAAGGGATTTCACAATCATATTTTCAAACCATCTAATAAAACATACCACAATGTAAGAGAACAATTCTATTTTGGGGAAAAAAAAGGAATAAACTAAGAAAAACAATTAGTCTACTCAGAAGCAAGTGAGGATAATTCCTCACTCTAAAGGAGACAATTACAGGATCATCCAGGATTTCTTCTCTGATACGTTCCACATAGCACAACCTCAAGAGGCATGTGAATTTAATTGTATTCCTTTACTTGTATAACCATAATGAAAATATGCGTGTTCATAGCAAAAACGAATGTTTTCAAGTTTTGCATATGCTATGTTAAATACATTATTTAAAGAAAAAAGTTATGGAAATGTATGAATATTTAACTAATAATATCTACACCATTGTTGCACTTTTTTCATGACATCTTTTATTTATTTTCATTAAATGGAAGTTCATGAAAAATGAAAAAGCCAATTCAAGAGTCATAGAACAGGGTTACCTGGGTAGCTCTGTTGGTTAAGTGTCTGCCTTTGGCTCAGGTCATGATCCTAGGGTTCTGGGATCAAGCCCTACATCAGGCTCCCTGCTCAATGGGAAGCCTGTTTCTCCCTTTCCCTCTACTGCTCCCCTAGTTTGTGCTCTTTTGCTCTTTCTGCCAAATAAATAGATAAAATCCTAAAACAAAAACAAACAAACAAAAGAGTCAAAGAACATAGGGCATGGTGTGCCCTCACAAAAAAATTTCTTAAATGAGCAGAAGGGAAATGTTGTTATAAGAGGAGAACATGAATTTTTCTTTGTTTCAGAAGTTTTAAAAATTATGATATGTATATAAAACATATAGATTGCATATATAATATATAAAATGCATGTGTATGCCAAATTTAATTTAAGACAGTGTGATTTGAAAAATAAGGCAAGGGGATCCCTGGGTGGCGCAGCGGTTTGGCGCCTGCCTTTGGCCCAGGGCGCGATCCTGGAGACCCGGGATCGAATCCCACATCGGGTTCCCGGTGCATGGAGCCTGCTTCTCCCTCTGCCTGTGTCTCTGCCTCTGTCTCTCTCTCTCTCTCTCTCTCTCTCTCTCTGTGTGTGTGACTATCATAAATATAAATAAATAAATAAATAAATAAAATCTTTAAAAAAAATGAAAAATAAGGCAAGCAAAATTAAAAGACTAAAGAAAAAAGAGTAAAATTAAATTTCATTTAAACACAATGTAATAGTTTTCTAATATGTGTTTTTAATAATCAGAAATGCACACTATTTTCTTATTAATTGATTTGAACCAAATGATATAATTATTTTTGCAGAACAATGTCTTTGAAAGTGCTAGAAAAGTAACAACAATTGTTATAAGTAGGAATGTATCTACAGTTATGTAATACAGCTCTTTTAATCACAAGTCAATCACACTGTGGAAAAAACCTCTATCTAGTTGGAAACAGCATGTAGAGCAAATGGACTTGAGTCAGCAAACAGGCCACATGGCTGTGTTGTCCTGATTCACTTCCTTTCATTAGTTCCCTCTATCAAATAAACTGAAGTTTAAATTACCATCTTCAAAGTTTAATTTATTTTCTTAGTCAAGCAGTTAACCATATTTATAGAGGCCTGACAATTCTAGGAAAGGAAAGTGCTGATAGTAGCACCAATATAAGGAGAGAGGGATTTAAAAAATGTAAATTTCCATTTAAAATGCTAATGAAATATTTTTCTAAAAATGCAAGTAATTATAATTTACCAAATTTTAATTTTGGGGGTGATGACATATCAATTTACTTTTAATCAGAATTTCTCCTTCCTTTAATTATATAGTCATTTATTTAATCCAGATTCACAGCTATATAATCCTACCTAAATTGATTTAAGCTTAATGTCGGAAAAAAAGGGAATATGCTCAGCCTGTAGGAATATGTCATTCTCAATTTAACACCCATAGGAATGTATTTAACACCCATAAGGATGCATTAATTGTATGTCATATATAATGCATATTTATAAATATGTACATATTTATAATATATATTTATTATGTATTGATATATAAATATTTGTTATATACATATATTAAAAATGCCTATGAATGTTAAAGTCAATAGAGGTGTATGTCATGATGTAGTGTATTTTCTTTTACTGGAAGCAAGTAAGCATAAACTTAGCTAACTCTAAGAAATGTATTATGGATGGGGATTCTTATAGTGGATGAGAGTTTGAATTACATATCATCTAAATAATTTTCAAATTATGAATTCATCTGTTAGAATCAATTTTCCATGTATAGTACATTTCTTGGAGTTAGCTGAGTTAGTCTTACTTGCTTCCAGTAAAAGAAAATTAACTATATAATGACATTCACCTCTAATGACTTTAACTTCATAGACATTTTTCTTAGATTGGGCTGCCTAGGAGCCCATGTAGGAGGTTTACTCAGTGTAGAATGGGAGTGTCTTTGAAATCAACATTTGTGAGGGAGTGAAGGAAGAAGGATTACAACACAGATGAAAGAATTAAACTGGAATGCAACTGCACAAAGGCCCAGCCAACATGATGGAGAGCTCTGGAACTAGGATGGCCTTTCAAAGCTATCCTGCCTTTAAACTGTAAGGCTCATTTTTTTTTATACCACTGTATAAACCAGTCATTGAATTTAGGGAGTCCTGGGGAAGGCCTATGACCTCAAACAGGTAGCATTTCTTACAAAACAGCTTGGCTGTGAGCTGTCCCTTTCAACACATTCAGCAGCCTGGGAGATGAATGCTTCAATCATAAAGAATGGATCTGTATGACCTACCAAAGATTTTACTCAGCTCAACCTTTGTTACACTCAGGCCAATTTTATTTTAATAATAAAATGTTTAAACAGTGCCATAGCATTCTGTTTGATCTCCTTTACCAAGAAAACTTTTAATAAGGTTAATGGGATGAACTACACAACTGATCTCCCCATTTCACCAATTCTCCTCGTTGTTGTCTGGTGATGCCATCTCCATGGGTTTGGTGTTGTTTTGTTTTGTTGTGTTTTCTTTTTAAGGAAGAAGATAGTTTAATGGTTGAGACATTCTGTGGTGACTATGAATGCAAGAATCTCAACTGATATTTATCTACTCTCTCAACTACTTTTCATTCAAAATTTTTCTTAACCCAAGCTGGTACCTCTGCAGAGGGATGATCAACAATGTCATTCCTAATGGTATAAGTCCTCAGAAGTATTTTTTGGATAAGGACAAATACAACAGTCCATTTACTGCCAAAGTTTCACCAAAGGATACCAGGAGATACTTCAAAAAGGTAACCTGAACAGCCACATATCTTCTTCCATGTCCCCAACATTATAGCTCAATCTTCTATTAATAACTATGGAAAATTATTGAGGAGAAAGGAATAATATCTTTTCTTGCCTCAGGGTGTCTTTGCACAGGAAGCCTGAACTAAGCAAGTAGCAGTCATTAACTAAAGTTATTAGAACTATTGCCATGTCTCCTAGTGGTATCATTCCTCTTTAATAGTAACCACTTCTAAACCCAGAGAATTGATATAAGAAGTATAAATTCCCTCAGTAGGTAACTAGATGTGATGGTAAGCAAGGTTATCCTACTTTCACCACTGGGTTCCCAGATTCAAGTTTTCTACCTCTTGGGCACAAAGCATCATATTATAACCATTGATGTATTATAGGCTCCAACTTCAATTCCACCTTCAGAAGCCATGCTCTGCTCTAGCTACCAGGTCAGAAGCTTCTGGGTAACACAAGTTATACTATGACTAGTGCATCTCACTGCAATGTGCCCATTTCCTTTGATACGAACTGTATCTCTTGGGATGATCAGCTGTTACAATAGGTGCTTTGCCAGAAAATTAAACATTTTGTAAGCACTCAGATACTGGTGCTGGATAAGGACTTGAGACCAGGATACATAAACCCAGACCAAGAACATATATGGATTCCAGTTCAGATAGGAGGGTTTGGGAGGCCCATGTGTTTGACTGGTCTCCTTGAGGGAAGTGCCATAGGGACTTACATTTTGGCCTCTGCTATAGGCAATTTTGATATTCAGCAACAACAATAACTAGATCAGCTTTGTTGAGGAAGGCCTACATTAACAGAGTCTATGTGTAGTCTACATTCCTGCTAATTTGGTCACTCTAGTCTTGATGTCATTATGCCAGTCCTGAAGACTGATAAGAAAGGCTGACCAGTAGATTCCTTCTGTTTTTTTAATACTTTTGTGCCTCTCCCATAGTGGCTCTTAATGAACATACAATACAAAGATCATCAAAATTTGTGAAACTTATCCATGTGTCTTTTCTCCAGATTTCTTTGTCCCTAACATTACAGTTTGCTCCTAGGCCTCCAATAAACTAGCCAAATTATTCATGAGTCTGTAAGTATATATTCTTAGCTCTGGCCATTTCTCTTTTAATAAAAAGTCGATGACAAGGAACATTACCTAAAGATCTGACCACTTGAAGCACTGTCTCTAGCCATTATCGTTCAGTGCAGCAGACTTCCATTCTTAGTTTGCAATGACTAAGTCAAACCACCTTCTAACCAAGGGTGACCTATTTCCTCCTCAATCTATTGGTCATAAGGGATGACCACCCCATTATCCAGCCATAAGTGTGAATTAGGGGAAGGTCAGGACATTCTCATTTTCAATAATTAAGATATCCTTGAGATATCATTCATAATCTTTAAGATATAACTTCTATCTTAAGACTGATTGCTGCTGGGCAGTAGATTTGGTTGGTTTAACAGAATCCAAGCCATAGAAGATTTCCAGCTGCATAGTCACCTGATGTCCCATAGTCCACTTTTCCTCTCCTAAAACTCAGAAGCACTCCAGTGGCTGTTTTTAACTAGGTTTAATTCAAATGACTTCTATCTGCTACAAGGTCCTTCTTTGTTCTTAGACTCACTCAAAGCTGGCAGCCTTCCATATCACTCGGAAAAAAATGTGTTAAATCTATATCCCCAAGTATGGAATTGCCATTGTTATCTTGCTGCTATAATTTGGCACTTATTATATTAATTATACTCCAACTCCTTTAATAATTAAGCATCAGCATGAAATATTTTGGGAACTTCTCATCTCCACTGCTCTCTAGAACCCCAGTTCTGTGGCAGCATCATGTACTCTCAGCTCTGGTTTTCAGTGAAAACCCAACATTGAGCTTCTCTGTGATATTGTTGCCTCTTTCTCCAGCAGAGTGCTTACTGGTTTAATAGATACAGTGTTTTCAGATCACTTTCAGCATCCAGGTAACACAGTCAGTTACTGGGTGTTCAGGTCTTACTTAAAATATCCACCTTCTTCTCTGAGTCTTTTGATCTTTTCTTTCCCTGTTTACCAAGATACTTTTCTCATTTCTACTTAGTGTTAGTCATCACATTTTCCAGGCTTCCAAAGATCATTCTAGTAATATGTAAGCAGTTTCTTGAAGGTCTTACCATAGTGTTAATACCTATATCAAGGAGAATAATCCCATATCAATAAACTTCTGCTATAACTTTATATTATAACTTTATATTCTGCTCCCTCATGATCCAGCACTTCAGAATCCAGTCCACTACAAACTCTCCAGGCTCCTGTTGATACATATTGGTTAGTTCCCACAATTCATTTGAAGCATACCTCCTCTTTTAACAGGTCCAGCATTTCCTTAGCAAGACCCTATAGTTAATTAATATAGTTATTCTGATATCCTCAAGGGGAAGTGGGAATAGATGGTGAATGGGCTGCTTATTTCTTACAAGGCAGAGGCTCTGGTAACTTTTCCCTCAAGTAGGGTAGTATTAGGCTTTAAAAGAAACCGTGTGTATGTGGGGGTGGGTACCTGGATGGCTCAGTCAGTTAGGCAAATGATGCCTGGTTTCAGCTCAGATCATGATCCCATAGGTTGTGAGATCAAGCCTTACATTAGGCTGTGTACTCAGCATGGATTCTGCTCAGAAGATTCTCTCCCTCTGCCCTTCCTGACACACACACCCATGTCCATTCTCTTTCTCTCTCCTCCCTCCCAAAAAAAAAAAATCTTAAAAAAATGAAAAAATGAGCTCTCCTGCCCACCTGGAGAGCTCACAAGGATATGGGAACTTATGGTTTTCCAGTGTCCTGATGCCATTCCTGAGGGTATCATTCCTTCCTAATCAGGACCTAATCTCTATGTAGCCACTTGCTGAAGTTAAGAATTCAACCTCCTTTGGAACTTTGCTTTCCCTATTAATTAAATTCCAAGCCTTCAATTTTTTTCTGGCCCCTGGCTGCAGAAAATGAGACTCTTTGTGTTGCAAAAAGAGACTACTTGCTTTCAGATTTGGCTTTAATTTCACACCCTCAGCTTTTCATTTTCTTTCTCTAATACATCCATTGACCCAGCAATACCCAACCAATTCCATAGTCCTACAATAAAGACTTCCTCTGAACTTCTCAAATGATGTGGTATTGATCCCACCAATGCATTATCTCCCACTTGTTCCCTATCAAGATCACCACAGGGATAATAACCACCTACCAGCTGTGTTGATCTTTTTATTGCCAGTTAGCCATTAGATGATAAACCTCAAAAATCTAATTTTAGAGTCTACTTCTTTGGACTACTTCAGACATCAATTATCTTTGGGCAAGTTTCTAGGGATTAAACTCTGAGATAGAGATTTCTGTGCAGGAAATTATTAAGGGTACCCTAGTAATCATCACTATGGGAAGATAAAGCAAGTATGATTAGGTAGAAAGAGGAATTAAGCTGTGAAACAGTAATAGCACAAAAGTCTCAGTCTACCTTCAGGGAAATCTGGAGCTAGGCCTGCCCTTTGGAATTGTCCAACCCTGAAGAAAGGTAGCTGGGCCTCTATATTCTTCCATATAGAGTGGCCACTATATTTGTGCCATAGAACACAGGCTGAACATGAGGTACCCAGTGACATTAGATATGACAGCTTTATTTGGCTGAAGGTAATTTTTGGTTAGCTTCTCATTTGAGAATGGTTGTCTGACAACATTCTCAGCAGCTGGGGGTTGTGAGCCTGGGTAGATATCTGTGTAGTACATCATAACTTCCATTCCAATATTCCAACATTCTTATTTAGATTATTCATCATGTTGTGCAATATACTGTCTCTTTCTTGTACGTGTGCGCGCACACACACACACACACACACACACACTGGCCTTGACTATGACCTAAGCACACCATATAATTGACTGTGTGTGTCTCTGACTACCTGCTTCTGAATCTTTATCCTTTCATTTTCATTACTTATTTTATTCAGTTAGGTTCCTGATACTTCCTGCTAGCACAATCTCCATTTCAGGCATAAATATAAAGGCCTAGCTCTATATGATCTTAGATTTTAAGACTTAGAGGATATTTGAGCAAAGCCATGCACTATTATATTACAATTTCACAATGACATTTTTATATCTTTTATCCCTTCATGATTTCCCATTCCAAAATTAGAAAAAATGGAGTGTTTGTATGGAATCTGGAAGAATATTAAAGTTGAAAAAAAGAAAATTTAGTACATAAAATATTTTCTTGGGCTCCTCAGAATTTTGGAGCCTCATAGTATATGTGCCTTCAAAGAGTTACAGCAAATCCTTCCATTTTTATTAAAGACATTTGCATGAACAGAAGACATTGTTTTTAACAGTTCACAAGCTTCTGCTGTTTTTATACTATCTGAAGGCTGTATCATCTTTTAATGTCAATGCAGTTGGTTGCCATAGAAATTATAATGATGTCACTCACTATTTAAGTCTAGAAATAAACAGCAGGAACAGATGGGCATTTAAGAATGAAGGGCATAGTTTTAATGCAAATGGTCTTGAAAACAAAAAACAGCAGGTTAAAAATCACATGCAAGAAATAAACTTACCTGGTGCAACATTAAAAGCTAGGATGTGTCTCCATGGTTAGCTATCCAGGTTGCTGGCTTGGAATCAGGGTGCAAAGACCAGAAGGCACGGAAAAGGCATTCAAGCAAAGACTGAAACAGAATCCTTTCTAAACAAGGTTGAGACTGGATCATAGTAACAATATACAGATATGAATACCCAGTAATCCCCAACAGAATGGGACTGAGACAGACTGCAGAGAATGTGAACCTAGTCTTACATACGTTAGGATGTTAGGACGGGTGTGATGACAGCTAAAAAGCAAGACGAAACAAAACAAAAACATAGTAGCATGTGTGAGGACAGATAGAAACATGTTTGACTTTCATAGGCAGGAAATCAAAGAAATCACATGCATCTGAGTCTAAAATGCAACTAGAATTGCTTAAAAAAGGCATTGTTCCATTGTTTCTGCACCATTTATTTAGAAAAGATGTACAGCTTTGTTCATTATTATATTATATTCATTAAACAATTATCACCCTGATAAATAATATTCACAAATTACTCAAAATATAACATTTAAAATACTGTGGGCATAAGTTTAGAAGGGTTCATACTACAATCAAAGCAGGTAAATCAGCAAAAAGGGAAAAATAATATTAATTTAAGGCAATCGAAATAGGACCCAGACACACAGACTTTTTAGATACTTTGTTTTTAAAATAACAGCTAAGGATTACAAAAAGTCTAAGGTTGTTTTAATCTGCAATCCTTTGTTCTGCTTAGTTCTGTTGATCTGGCTAGAAAAATTTATTCAGTGGTCACTAGAAAAAATATATATCACTAGAAAATAAGAGCAGGAAAAAAAAAAAGAAAAAAACCACCTGCCAAAGTGACACATTGAGTTAATTTAAAGTGGAGATTTACATGAAAATCAATAAACAGGTTACTTGGAAGACTATTTAAAAACTTTCACTCTGCACCGATTTTCATCATCTGATCTTTTTAAGTTTGTACTGATGTGTTTTAATCATAGGCTGTCTTGAGTCTTGCGCCTGTAGAAACAGGGAACCACGGAGTGATGGTGAGAGGGGTCATTTGGAGTAAATCCAGCCACCATTGTAACTTTGTAGCTGGTGGCATATGCATAATACTCCTTCCATTTATTCTTAAAGGTGTTGTGTTTGTGTAAGGAGTGACCCACTCATACAGCCAAGTTGCCACATTGAGGCACTGGTGTCTTAGAAAACCTCAGGAATATGAACTCTCAAAATGAGTTGGGTAGTTTGGCTTCACCTCTCCTTAATGATTTCAAACTATTTTCTGTATTACAAAATTTAAAAAGACGTTGAAAGTTTTGTTTTAGACTGAATATTTGTGTTCCCTCAAAAACACATGCTGAAACCCTATCCCCCAATGTGATGGTATTAAGGGATGAGACTTTATTAGGAGGTAACAAAAATTAGATGCAGTGATGATGGCTGAGTCTTCATGACTATTAATGTTCTAAGAAAACAAAAATTGGAATAAAAAGGTAATATTTATCTCCTGATACATAAAATATCTCCTCATGTCTCTTCTGTGAAACTAAAAGGCATGATTAGATTAATATTTTTATTTGTTTTTTTCCTTGATTTTATCTGAAGAGATAAAATAGAAGATAATTTTCACATTATCAAAAGATGTAAAGTAATTTATAGGTGGCTAGTATACATACTACTAGTATACATGGCTACTATAACATAGCCAGTGAGCATATGGTATCTAATTTTGCTGATAATACAATCAGACTGAATATAGGTAAACTGTTAGACAATGATATTCAAAATATTAGAAAATATTTTTAAAATTATAATAGCTTAGTTGGGCATCCCTGGTGGCTCAGTGGTTTGGCGCCTGCCTTGGGCCCAAGGTGTGATCCTGGAGACCCGGGATCGAGTCCCACTGCCTATGTCTCTGCCAATCTCTCTCTCTGCCTGTGTCTCTGCCTCTCTCTCTCTCTGCCTGTGTCTCTGCCTCTCTCTCTCTCTCTCTCTATGTCTCTCATGAATAAATAAAATAAAATCTTTAAAAAATAATAATAATAGTTTTCTCTTTTGAACATTTGCCAAAGAGAGAAGATAACCTTCTGCCTGGAAAGGTACAAGTAACATCCATTTAACTTTTCCAAAAAAGGAGGTCAGGTCTAATCTCTTGATGACTTTCAATGCCATCCATAAACTGGCCTCATCCTACTGATACAAATCATTTTTATTTTTAAATTCAACAATACATTTGTTGATTCATAAACTTTTTAAAAATCAACCAGCTTAGTTGTTTTGCATAGCTTTTTATCTTTATTTTACATTTTATTAGATATTGGGTGATACATTTACTTCTTTTTCTTCATCTTTGAAATAAGAATTTTCCTCCTCTGTTTAAAATGTCTCCTTCTGTCCAGCCTGTCCTTAAGTTCCAATCTACTCTTAATGGAAATAGTAGACTATGGTTACACTTCCACTTCCCAATTTCTTATTTACTCTTCTTCCATTTACATTTCTTTCTTTAAAAAAAAAAGATTTTATTTATTCATGACAGACACACAGAGAGACGCAGAGACATAGACAGAGGGAGAAGCAGGCTCCCTGTGGGGAGCCAGATGCAGGACTTGATCCCAGGATCCAGGATTATGACCTGAGCCAAAGGCAGAGGTTCAACCCCTGAGCCACCCATGTGCCCCTCCATTTACATTTCTGTTAATAACTTGCTGTTGGCACTACACTTCCCTAGATCTCTAATGATTGTTCTAAGGATAAGTATATGAGATACATCATAGGCCATTATGTATTTTACATTCCTTTCTGTGACATTTTTCTGTACTTCCTCCATTTTGGAATTCACTTTTCTTGGGTTCTAAGCAAAAAGTTTATTTTCCCTCCAACCCCTCTTCTCACTACTGAAAGTCTCTCTTCCATTCTTTTAGGCTCTTTTTCCTGGCCTTCCCACAAAATGATAGTTTTCTCAGGTTCCATCCTTAAAGAGGGTCATACAGACCCACACGCATCTCCCTCTCCTAAATCTTGCTTGGTTTTGTCACTCTTATCATCATGTTCAGCTAACACAAGAGACTAATGATACCAAGTCATTCTTTAAGCATCTATGTCAAGGAGTTTCACTTAGGTGTCTCATGTATATCTGTTATTATGAAGGCTAACATTCAACTGTCATCCACCTTTTGGCACCCCCTACACCATCGTCTGTTCTCCTACTTTCTGCATCAATTGTCTAGCCAATTATACCTGAAATCGGGGAATCACTCGAGATTTCCATGCTCTATTGAATGGCATATCATTCCTTTTCTCTCACTGCTCCTCACTGTATTGGTCAAAAAGTACTATTAATGAATTTTCTGAATTTATCTTCGTACTATTTCTTCCTCTCCGGTCTATCATCCATGTTTCTCCTTTTTCCATGTCCATATAATTTATATTTCTTAAAAGTAATTTGACCTCACTTCAATCTAATTACTTAAACCTTGAAGTGTCATAAAAGACCTTTCCAGTTTCACTTCATCTACTTAAATTTGATTTATTACATCATGCTCATTCAGATTTCTTTTCTTTGCAGGTATTTTTTTTTTCCCCAGAACATATCAATTGCTACAAGTCACTGATCTCTTCTAGCATGTGTAAGTAGGAAATCTTGCTTATTCTACAGGATTCACATAAACAGATTCTTTTGAAGGAAAAGTCCCAATTTGTCCAACATTCAATGTGACCAGATCATATGTTCCTCTCTTTCTCCACTTAAATACATACTATTATTTTTGTAATAGGTTCATCATATTCAGATCTATTCATTTATTTTTCTGTGAGCTTCATGAAGGCAAGCATGGTGCACCCTACATCTGTGTCCCAAATTGAAGGACTTGTAAATACTTTGAATAATAAATGAATTATGAGTGAAACTCAGAAATTGTGGACAAAGAAATTACATAAGTATTTAATTGTATGACTTGAGTCTTTCATCCCACTCATAGTTCTTTAAAATGGGCTAGAAATACATGTGTAAACACATGGTAGATAAACTTAAAACCTAGGCACTGCATTTAATCTACTACCAAGATAATTACACCTCTTTCTTGCCTCCTACACCAATCTGCCACTCACACATGTTTTCACTTATCTTCCAAACTTGAGTGTGTCTCTTTCCTACTTCCCCTTGTTCATCTCACATCCTCTGTACTCTCCACCTGTACAAATTTTTAGCTGCATGCCAAAAAAAAAAAAAAATTCTGCCTTTGAATGATCTATGAACTCACAACACAGCATTTAGTTTTTATGCAATGATTTAGATGTATTAATTGTTGAAGTAAGATCTGAGATGGGATGTCATCCAGGGTTGGGTGATTTGGCCAAGAGTCTTCAGTGTGTTAAAATGTTTGGGGGATATACAAATCTCATTAATTTTCTGGGAAGGATATATAATAGAAGTAAGATTTATAATACTCAACAGAATGTTAGATCATGGGAATTTGGAATCTTGAGAAGTTAATGGTCAAAAGATTTATTGAACAGTTACAATCTGTGATTTTCTTCTATGAGTAGCCTTATCTCAAACATTAAATACAATTCAAATATTTAGGAGCAACAGACATCTAAATTTAAGTGTACCAATTCAAGTATGGTAATTTTTCCTAGGAGAGTAAGTATAGCCTTTGATACAGGAACCAATTTTACCTACTCTGTAATGTGTACTGGGGCAATTGGGGATGGACATAACTGTAAACCAGAGCATAGAAACCCTGTAAGCAACACTAGTTATTGTGAATTGTCTTTCAGAGAATAACAAACTGTTTAGGATTATCTGTTCCTTCCTACAGTCTCACTCTCATTGCCATATATATTATAAAAATCATCATGATAAGTATTTTCTTAGTTGGGAAATTGGATTGGATAGATTCCAAAATGTGTTGATGGAAGAGATATTAGCATTCTCAGAATTGAATAGCTGAGAAACAAAAAGATGTGCAAATTAGTTGGTTTATTGGCAAATGAAATAATATTCAATTCGATTTTTTCAGATTAAAAAGTTGTAAAAGCACACTTGAATATCAAATGTAATGGACCAATATTAATAAATACTAACACACACATGCATTGTGCACACTATATGAAGCATGAAATAAAACAGATAACAAAAAATAGGAAGAGCAGAAATCAATCACACGCATAGACATCTATCAGATGGTTCAAGAAAACCATGAGTTAGTTCTTTCAAAAGAGAAACACACTGCTAATAGTCTGGTTGTATTGACCAAGAAACAAACAAACAAAAAATATCTGACACAAATAATGAATAGAATGATTTGAAAGTGGAAATAAGTTTGTAACTGAGTACTTAGCAAGATAATGATGCTAAATTATGAATACTTTTAGGAAGTATCATCTAAATATATAAAATAAATAAGTAAATTACTAGAAACAATATACTGTGCCAATGTTAATTTTCCTAATCAATCTCTTTTTCTTGACAAAGAGTTAGACCAGATATGCAGTGTGGAAGGGCTATGTGACTGAGTCCCAGTAAATTAAATATGATGCAAGTATTTCATTTCCAGGTTGATCTCATAAAGTTCCTATGTTCAGTCTTTTATAGTTTCACACACTTCAGCTCCATACATTGTAGATAGCAAAGCCATAGGAATAGGGGCCTGGGTCTGTGAAGTCACTGATTAGAATAGAAACATCTGGCAACAAAAGATGTCCACTCACAATTTTACATAAACATGAAATTAACTTGCATTTTATTAATATATTGGTTTTATGATATTTAATTCTTAAATAGCTGTGATATCTTAACTAATGTACTTGGTTTTTTTTAAGATTTTACTTATTTACTCATGAGACACACAGAGAGAGAGAGAGAGAGAGAGGCAGAGACACAAGCAGAGAGAGAACCAGGCTCCATGCAGGGAGCCCGATGTGGGGCTCTATTGCAGGTCTCCAGGATCATGCCCTGGGCTGAAGGCGGCGCTAAACCTCTGAGCCACCCAGGCTGCCCACTAATGTACTTTAACATATTTAAATTAATATCACTACAAAAACTATTTGTAAAATAAATATCATGTCTAAACAGAGCAGTGAGAAATGAAAAAAAAAATTGAGAAAAAATATCCAAATTTACTTCTCTTTACTAGTGAATTTCACTGAAAACTCAACCAAAAAAAAATTCTATTAGTACATAAAAGCATAGAGAAAATAAAATACATGTTATGCTCTCCAACTCATTTTATGAGGCCAATAAAACTTTGACAAAAAAATCAGTAAGGACACTATACAGTAGAAAAATTAAAATCTAACATCCTTCATGAATACAAATTTAATACCTTTAGAAACAAATATACTTTATTAGTTAACTAAAAATAGAAATAAACTTAGTTAAACTTATAAAGATATATAACAAAAACATTGGGGTCACCATCATACTTAAAGTGAGCTATTAAAGGAGGTGATGGTATATTAATTAACTTAATTGTGGTCATCTTTTCACAATGTAGATATCTATTAAATCATTATCATGTTGTATTCAATCAATACAGGTAATAAATCCTTTCCCTCTGAAATTCAGAAGAAGGTAAAGAGATTCACTATGATTACATCTTCTCTCAATACTGAGAAGTTTTAATGCAAAAGAAAAGAAAAAGGTATATATCATAATGATTATAAAAGAAGGGAATATGATTATTCATGTAGAAGATTCAGAGGGGCAAAAGATAAATTTTGAGGAATTACTAAGAGTTTATTAAGGTTTATCAATACAAATAAATATAACCAATATTTCATTTTCACATACCAACTAAAACAGAAAAAGAAACATTAAATAAAATAGCACCTGACAAAAATGTTTAAGGATAAATATAAAAATATATATTCAAGGCATGTATGAAAAATTTATAACACTGCTTCAGATTATTTTATTAAGAGGGATTACAAAAGACCTAAATATTTCATTGAAAGACATTAAAGAGTCCTAAATAAATGAAGCTTATATCATTGTCATAGATGATTATGTCTCAACATTGTAAAATTTGTCAACTATCTCTATATTGTTTTCTGCATTTATACTCAAAATCCCAATAACATTTTTGAAATCTCCACAAATTGATTTTAAGATTCATAAGAAAAACAAAACAGCCTCTTATAGTCAAGATATGAACAATAAGGTAGAAAGCTTTCTGTTATCAATATTTATAATACAGCTATAGTAAGTCAGTCATCCTGGTATTGGTGCATGCCTAGCAAATAGAGAAATGGAATTAAAATACACATATAATCATTACGTAATTATATTTGATAAGTTATTTATAACAAGAAAGATCTTTAATAAAGTGGAAAACACTCTCCTTTCCATCAATGGTATTGGAAAATAAGAGTGTATAAATGATGAAATATGGATGCCTTCTTCCAGTATATTAAAATATTAAGTGTAGGGACGCCTGGGTGCCTCAGCGGTTTAGAGCCTGCCTTCAGCCCAGGGTGTGATCCTGAAGTCCTGGGATCAAGTCTCACATTGGGCTCCCTGCATGGAGCCTGCTTCTCCCTTTGCCTGTGTCTCTGCCTCTCTCTCTCTCTCTCTCTCTCTCTCTTTCTCTCTGTGTGTGTATCTCATAAATAAATAAATAAATAAATAAATAAATAAATAAATAAATAAAATATTAAGTGTAGATAGACTATAAAACTAAGTGAAAAAGCAAATTAAATAAATGGGTAAATTAATATAAAGTGAAACTTTGAAAATGTAATCCTTGAGAATATTATCATAACCACAGGGTATAAACAGATTTTAAAACAATGTATAAATCATACCAACCATTAAAGAAAATAGAATAGTAAAAACTAAGAAGTTGTACCTATTGAAAGTCACCTTTAAGAACATGAGAAATAGGGATCCCTGGGTGGTGCAGTGGTTTGGCGCCTGCCTTTGGCCCAGGGAGCGATCCTGGAGACCCGGGATCGAATCCCACATTGGGCTCCTGGTGCATGGAGCCTGCTTCTCCCTCTGCCTGTGTCTCTGCCTCTCTCTCTCTCACTGTGTGCCTATCATAAATAAATAAAAATTTTAAAAACATATTTAAAAAAAAAGAACATGAGAAATAAGCCACAATATGTAGGTTTATATTTATAATTCTGATCAGCATCCAAGAACTTGTATACAGAAATACAAAAAAAAATTCTCTTAAATTGTGGATAAAGATAAACATTGCAAAAATAAATAAAAGAAGAAGAAGAGGAGAAGGAGGAAGATGAAGAAGAAAGATGAGGAGAGAAAGTTTGCTAAAATATTTATTTACATTTCCAATAAGTATATTATAATATGCTTAAAAAGATAGCTAATAAATATTAGTTATTTGAAACTATGCCTACCAGAATCTCTAAAATTACTTTTGACTATATCAATTGTGGGCAAAATAGGGAGCTACAAGAACTCTGGACTATCATAAACTGATGAAAATATTTTAGGAAATAAATCATTCATTAGTAAAATAAAAACTATACTTACCTTATGATAAAAAATATTGTAATTTACACCACAGTGAATTGTGTGAGCTTATGCAGTGAAAAGTATATAAAATAATATTTAAAGCTGCATTTGCTTCATAATAGCTCATAACTAGAAACAACCCAAACATCATCAAACAACAGAGCAGAAGAATAAATAGAAATATGTTCAAATGTTGGGGAAAGACTGCATGGGAAGGTTTCCAGAAGAAACTGTCTGTACAGGAAACTCTTCTAATAGAGATTAGAGTCTCCTTGGAACACCAAGGGACCATGTACATGATGGTCCAGATGGAAACTTTATCTTATGTAAGGTCAAGCTGTAAATATTATGGATTCCTCCTTTTGTCCAATGTAAAAGAGTGGGTTGGCCTCAGTTAATATGTAAACAACCGATAGACTTACTTCACTCAGCATGATACCCTCCAGTTCCATCCACATCAAAGCAGATGATGGGTATTCATCTTTTCTGATGGCTGAGTAATATTCCATTGTGTGGAATATTATATATACCACTACCACATCTTCTTGATCCAGTTATCTGTCGAAGGACAGCGAGACTCTTTCCGCAATTTGGCTATTGTGGACATTGCTGCTATAAACATTGGGATACAGGTGTCCCAGAATTTCACTGCTTCTGTATCTTTGGGGCAAATGCCCAGCAGTGCAGTTGATGGGTTGTAGGGTAGCTTTATTCTTAACTCTTTGAGGAACCTCCACAGAGTTTTCCAGTGAACTGTACCAGTTCACATTCCCACCAACAGTGCAAGAGGGTTCCCCTTTCTCCACATTCTCTCCAGCATTTGTGGCTTCCTGTGTTGTTAATATTTGCCATTCTCACTGGTGTGAGGTGGTATCTCATCGTTGGTTTTATTTATATTTCCTTGATGGCAAGTAATGCGGAACATTTTCTCATGCACTTGTTGGCCATGTGTATGTCTTCTTTGGTGAAATTTCTGTTCATGTCTTCTGCCCATTTCATGATTGAATGGATTGTTTGTTTCTTTGGTGTTGAGTTTCATAAGTTCTTTATAGATCTTGGATACTAGCCCTTTATCTGATAGGTCATTTGCAAATATCTTCTTCCATTCTGTAGGTTGTCTTTTAGTTTTGTTGACTGTTTCTTTTGCTGTGCAAAAGCTTCTTATCTTGATGAAGTCCCAATAGTTCATTTTTGCTTTTGTTTCCTTTGCCTTCATAGATGTATCTTGCAAGATGTTACTGTGGCCAAGTTCAAAAATGGTGTTGCCTGAGTTCTCCTCTAGGATTTTGATGAATTCTTGTCTCACATTTAGATCTTTCATACATTTTGAGTTTATCTTTGTGTATGGTGTAAGAGAATGGTCTAGTTTCATTCTTCTGCACATGGCTGTCCAATTTTCCCAGCACCACTTATTGAAGAGACTGTCCTTTTTCCAGTGGATATTCTTTCCTGCTTTATTGAATATTAGCTGACAATCATTATATGGTTTCACTCATACAGGGAATATAAGAAATAGTGAAAGGGATCATAAGAGAAAGGAGGGAAAATGAGTGGGAAGAATTAGAAAGGGTGACAAAACATGAGAGACTCCTAACTCTGGGAAACCAACAAAGGGAAGAGGAAGGGGAGGGAGTGGAGGGATGAGGTAATATGGTGAATGGCACTGAGGAAGGCACTTGATGTGATGACCACTGGGTGTTATACTATATATTGGCAAATCAAACTTCAATACAAAAATAATGTAAACAACCTCTAAAATAGATTGAGATGAAAAACAGAGGGCATGCTTTATCTGCTTTTGTGTGAGAACTGAATAAATACAGCCTGTAAGGACAAGAGCTTGTTTTTAGTCCTTGAGACTTTGAGACCCCTAACTTGTATTCATTTGTTGTCATGCCATGCCATCAGGACCATTCAACAACAGTCAAATAATGGAACATTATACAGCAGTAAAAATAGATATGCTAGGGCTATACCTAATAAATATGAATCTCCAAAACATAATGATATGAAATAGAACTAAGGTATAAATGAATAGCTATTACATAATTTCATTCATACAAGTGTTCATATTCAGGCAAAATGAAATAATTTTTATTTTGAAATGCAATGCATTTTCAGTTGAAAAACTTAAAATCAAATAAGGAAGCAGGCATTTATTTTTGGGTATATGCAAAAGAACAACTGAATGAATCTAGATAATCTATAAGCAATTCATAATATACAGTGCAGAAATGGAGAGGCTGTGAAAAGAATTGATGTGGTCAATCATATTCATTTAAGCGTATAAATAACTTTGGATAATGGTGGAAATTCAATTTTTTTTTGTTTTATAAACATAATATAATAGTACAAACCTTGAAAATATGAAATAATAATGTACCAAGCAAAGGTGGCATAAAGGAGTAGTAGAAAGTCTTTAGACAATATTTTTCTCATTTTTTAATACTTAAAAAGCAGTAGAACATATGATGATTCTATTTTTAATTTTTTGGAAAATTCCAATCTGTTTTTCACAGTGGCTGCTCCAATTAAAAAACAGAATTACTATATTATCCAGTAATTTCACTATTGGGTATTTACCCAAAGCAAATGAAAACACTAATTCAAAAAGATATAGGCACTCCTATGCTTATTATAGCATTATTTATAATAGTCAAGATAAGAAAGTATCCCCAGTATCCATCAATAGTTGAATGGGAAGAAGATATAGGTATAGCACTAGCATATTCATTTTACTGCTGTATAATGTTCCATTATTTTACTGTTGTTGAATGGTCCTGGTGGCTTGGCATGATAACAAATGAATATAAGTTGGGGGTCTCAAAGCCATATATTCTTCCATTATATATACAATGGAATATTTCTCAGCTATACAAAAAGAATGAAATCTTGCCATTTCCAACAATATGGACAGACCTAGAGGATATAATGCTAAGTGAAATGAGTTAGAGAAAGTCAAATACCATATCATTTCACTCATAGGTGGAATTTTAAAAACAGAACAAATGAAGATTTTAAAAAAATGACAAAAAAAAGCAGACTCTTAAATATAGAAAACAAATGTGGTTACCAGAGTGGGTGCCAGTGGGGGAGAGCGGTGAACAGATAAAGGGTTTTAAGAGTATACATATCTTGTACTGGAAGTCCTAGCCTCAGTTATCAGACAACAAAAAGAAGTAACAAATAAAAGCATCTGAATTGGCAAGGAAGTCAAGCTTTCATTATTCACAGATAAGATGATATTCTATGTAAAAAACAGGAAAGACTCTACCAAAAAGTTACTAGCACTGACACACGAATTTGGTAAAGTCATGGGATACAGAATCAGTGTACAGAAATCTGTTACTTTTTTTTTAAGATTTATTTAATTGAGAGAGAGAGAGATAACGCACATGAGCAGAAGAGGCAGAAGGAGAAGGAAAAAGAATTTCAGAGTCTGTGGAGCCCAACACGGAGCTTGATCTCATAATCCTGAGATCACAATCTGAGCCAAAAGCAAGAATCAGATGCTCAACCTATTGCGTCACCCAGGCACCCCTAGAAATCTGTTGCATTTCTATACACCAATAATGAAGCAGAAAAAAAGAAGAAAGAAAGAAAGAAAGAAAGAAAGAAAGAAAGAAAGAAAGAAGAAGAAGAAAAAGAAAGAAAGAAAGAAAGAAGAAAGAAAGAAAGAAGAAAGAAAGAAAGAAAGAAAGAAAGAAAGAAAGAAAGAAAGAAATGGATCCCATTTATAATAGCACCAAAACCCATAAGATACCAGGAATAAACCTAATGGAGAGGTAAAAGATCTGTACTCTGAAAATTATAGAACATTGATGAAAGAAATTGAAGATGACATAAAGAAATGGAAAACTATTCCACTTGTGGGTTGGAAAAATGAATATTGTTAAAATGTCTATATTACTCAAAGCAATCTACATATTTAATGCAACCCTTATCAAATTATCACCAGGATTTTTCACAGAGGTAGAACAAATATTCCTGAAAAGTATATGGAACCACAAAGACCCTGAATAGCCAAAGCATCTTGAAAAAGAAAAACAGAGCTAGAGGCATCAAAATTCTGGACTTCAAGCAATAGTACAAAGACATAGTCATCAAGACAGCATGGTAGTGGCACCAAAACAGACATATAGATCAATGAAACAGAAAAGAAGACCCAGAAATAGACCCACAACTAGATAGTCAACTAATCCCTGACAAAGCAGGAAAGAATATCCAATGGAAAAAATACAATCTCTTCAATAAATGGTGCTGGGAAAACTGGACAGCAACATGCAGAAGCATAAAACTGGACCACTTTCTTACACCATACACCAAAATAATTTCAAAATGGATAGAAGACCTAAATGTATGACAGGAAGCCATCAAAATCAATCCTAGAGGGGAACACAGGCAGCGACTTTTGATCTAAGGTGCAGCGACTTCTTACTAGACAGATCTCTGGAGTCAAGGGAAACAAAAACAAAAATGAACAATTGAGACCCCATTAAGATAAAAAGCTTCTGAACAGAGAAGGAAACAATCAATAAAACTAAAAGGTACCCTTTGGAATGGGAGAAGATATTTGCAAATGACATATGTGATTGAGGGTTAGTATTCAAAATCTATAAAGAACTTATCAAACTCAACACGCCCAAAACCAAATAATCCAGTTAAGAAAAGAGCAGAGAACATGAGTAGGCATTTTTCCAAAGAAGACATCCAGATGGCTAATAAACATGAAAAGATGCTCAATTAATCATCAGAGAAATACAAATCAAAACCATGATGAGATACCACCTCACAGCAGTCAGGATGGCTAAATTTAACAACACAGGAAACAAGAGATGTTGGCAAGGATGCAGAGAAAAGGGAACCCTCTTACACGATTGATGAGAATGCAAACTGGTACAGCCACTCTGGAAAACAGTAAGGAGGATCTTCAAAAAGTTAAAAATAGAAATACCCTAAGACTCACCAATTGCATTACTAAGTATTTACCCAAAGGATGCAAAAACATTGATTTGAAAGGGCACTTGCATGCCAATGTTTATAGCACCATTATCTACAATAGCCAAACTATGGAAAGAGCCCAGATATCCATCAATAGATGACTGGATTAAGAAGATGTGGTATAAATAAACAATGGAATATTACTCAAGCATAAAAAAGAATGAAATATTGACATTTGCAATGACCTGGATGGAGCTAGATTGCACTGTGTGTTATACTAAGTGAAAGAAGTCAGAGAAAAACAAATACCATATGATTTCCCTCATATGTGGAATTTAAGAAACAAACGAATATAGGGGGAAGAATAAAAGAGAAAGGCAAATAAAATAGGCTCTTAAGTAGTGAGAACAAAAGGAGGGTTGCTAAAGGGGAGGTGAGTGGGGGTATTAACTGGGTGATGGGCAATGAAGAGGCCACTTGTGATGAGCACTGGGTGTTATATGTAAGTGATGAATCACTGAATCCTACTCCTAACATATCCACACAACCAATACACTTATGTTGATGAGCACTGAGAAATGTACAGAATTGTTGAATCATATTATACACTTGAAATTAACATAACACTGTATGTTACTTATACTTGAATTTAAAAAGTAGACATACAAGCTAATATAGTAATTTATTTTAAAAAGTAGACATACAAGCAAATATAGTAATTTATTTGTAAAACGATATACCAAAAAATCTATAAAAATTCAGAAGTACAGTAATGCTACCATGAAGATAAACAGAAAAGATAAAAAATAAGCAGAAAAGGGAACAAATATGAAAGAAAAACATTAAAAACAAGTAAAAACAAAATTCCTATAAAACTCTTACATAAGTAAATGTATATAGGATGAATGTATCCAGTTGAAATTTATTTTATTTTATTGTATATTTTTTATTGGAGTTTGATTTCCCAGCATATAGCATAACACACAGTGCTCATCCTGTCAAGTGCCCTCCTCAGTGCCCATCACCCAGTCACCCCCTTCTACCCACCTCCCCTTCCACCACCCCTTGTTCATTTCCCAGCTTAGGAGTCTCTCATGTTCTGCCACCCTCTCTGATATTTTCCACTCATTTTCTCTCCTTTCCCCTATAATACCTTTCACTATTTTTTCATTCCTTTTATTATTTTTTTATTTTTTATAAATTTATTTTTTATTGGTGTTCAATTTGCCAACATATAGAATAACACCCAGTGCTCATCCCATCAAGTGCCCCCCTCAGTGCCCATCACTCAATCACCCCCACCCCCTGCCCACCTCCCCTTCCACCACACCTAGTTCGTTTTCCAGTGTTAGAAGTCTCTCATGTTCTGTCTCCCTTTCTGATATTTCCCACTAATTTTTTCTCCTTTCCCTTTTATTCCCTTTCACTACTTTTCATATTCCCCAAATGAATGAGACCATGTAATGTTTGTCCTTCTCCGATTGACATTTCACTCAGCATAATACCCTCCAGTTCCATCCACGTCGAAGCAAATGGGGGGTATTTGTCGTTTCTAATGGCTGAGTAATATTCCATTGTATACATAGACCACATCTTCTTTATCTGTTCATCTTTCGATGGACACCGAGGAGGATCCTTCCACAGTTTGGCTATTGTGGACATTGCTGTTATAAACATCGGGGTGCAGGTGTCCCTGTTTCAGTGTTTCATTCCATCTGTATCTTTGGGGTAAATCCCCAGCAGAGCACTTGCTGGGTCTTAGGGCAGGTCTATTTTTAACATTTTGAGGAACCTCCACACAGTTTTCCAGAGTGGCTGCAACAGTTCACATTCCCACCAACAGTGCAGGAGAGTTCCCCTTTCTCCACATCTTCTCCAACATTTGTGGTTTCCTGATTTGTTAATTTTCTCCATTATCACCGGTGTGAGGTGGTATCTCATTGTGGTTTTGATTTGTATTTCCCTGATGGCAAGTGATGCAGAGCATTTTCTCATGTGCTTGTTGGCCATGTCTATGTCTTCCTCTGTGAGATTTCTCTTCATGTCTTTTGCCCATTGCATGATTGGATTGTTGTTTCTTTGCTGTTGAGTTTAATAAGTTCTTTATAGACCTTGGATACCAGCCCTTTATCTGATAGGTCATTTGCAAATATCTTCTCCCATTCTGTAGGTTGTCTTTTAGTTTTGCTGTGCAGAAGATTCTTATCTTGATGAAGTCCCAATAGTTCATTTTCACTTTTGTTTCTCTTGCCTTCATGGATGTATCTTGCAAGAAATTATTGTGGCCAAGTTCAAAAAGGGTGTTGCCTGTATTCTCCTCTAGGGTTTTGATGAAGTCTTGTCTCACATTTAGATCTTTCATCCATTTTGAGTTTATCTTTGTGTATGGTGCAAGAGAGTGGTCTAGTTTCATTCTTCTGCATGTGGATGTCCAATTTTCCCAGCACCATTTATTGAAGAGACTGTCCTTTTTCCAGTGGATAGTTTTTCCACCTTTGTCGAATATTAGTTGACCATAAAGTTGAGGGTCCACTTCTGGATTCTCCATTCTATTCCACTGATCTCTGTGTCTGTTTTTGTGCCAGTACCACACTGTCTTGATGACCACAGCTTTGTAGTACAACCTGAAATCTGGCGTTGTGATGCCCCCAGCTATGGTTTTCTTTTTTAATATTCTCCTGGTTATTCAGGGTCTTTTCTGATTCCACACAAATCTTAAAATAATTTTTTCCAACTCTCTGAAGAAAGTCCATGGTATTTTGATAGGGATTGCATTAAACGTGTAAATTGCCCTGGGTAGCATTGACATTTTCACAATATTAATTCTGCCAATCCATGAGCATGGAATATTTTTCCATCTCTTTGTGTCTTCCTCAATTTATTTCAGAAATGTTCTGTAGTTTTTAGGGTATAGATCCTTTACCTCTTTGGTTAGGTTTATTCCTAGGTATCTTATGCTTTTGGGTGCAATTGTAAATGGGACTAACTCCTTAATTTCTCTTTCTTCAGTCTCATTGTTAGTGTATAGAAATGCCACTGACTTCTGGGCATTGATTTTGTATCCTGCCACACTGCCGAATTGCTCTATGAGTTCCAGCAATCTTGGGGTGGAGGCTTTTGGGTTTTCTATGTACAGTATCATGTCATCAGTGAAGAGGGAGAGTTTGACTTCTTCTTTACCAATTTGAATGCCTTTAATGTCTTTTTGTTGTCTGATTGTTGAGGCTCGGACTTCCAGTACTATGTTGAATAGCAGTGGTGAGAGTGGACATCCCTGTCTTGTTCCTGATCTTAGGGGAAAGGCCCCCAGTGCTTACCCATTGAGAATGACATTTGCTGTGGGCTTTTCGTAGATGGCTTTTAAGATGCTGAGGAATGTTCCTGCTATCCCAACACTCTGAAGAGTTTTGATCAGGAATGGATGCTGTATTTTGTCAAATGCTTTCTCTGCATCTATTGAGAGGATCATATGATTCTTGGTTTTTCTCTTGCTGATATGATGAATCACATTGATTGTTTTACGAGTGTTGAACCAGCCTTGCATCCCGGGGATAAATCCTACTTGGTCATGATGAATAATCTTCTTAATGTGTTGTTGTATTCTATTGGCTAGTATCTTGTTGAGAATTTTTGCATCCATGTTTATCAGGGATATTGGTCTATAATTCTCCTTTCTGGTGGGGTCCCTGTCTGGTTTTGGAATTAAGGTGATGCTGGCCTCATAGAATGAATTTGGAAGTACTCCATCTCTTTCTATCTTTCCGAATAGCTTTAGTAGAATAGGTATGGTTTCGTCTTTAAACGTTTGACAGAATTCCACAGGAAAGCCATCTGGCCCTGGACTTTTGTGTATTGGGAGGTTTTTGATGACTGCTTCAATTTCCTCCCTGGTTATTGGCCTGTTCAGGTTTTCTATTTCTTCCAGTTCCAGTTTTGGTAGTTTGTGGCTTTCCAGAAATGTGTCCATTTCTTCTAGATTGCCTAATTTATTGGCGTATAGCTGCTCATTATATGTTTCTAAAATCGTTTCTATTTCATTGGTGTTGGTAGTGATCTCTCCTTTCTCATTCAGGATTTTATTAATTTGAGTCTTCACTCTCTTCTTTTTAATAAGGCTGGCTAATGGTTTATCTGTCTTATTAATTCTTTCAAAGAACCAATTCCTGGGTTTGTTGATCTGTTCCACAGTTCTTCTGCTCTCTATTTCATTGAATTCTGCTCGAATCTTTATTAACTCTCTTCTTCTGCTGGGTGTGGGATCTATTTGCTGTTTTTTCTCTAGCTCCTTTAGGTGTAAGGTTAGCTTTGGTATTTGAGTTCCTTCCAGTTTTTGGATGGATGCTTGTATTGAGATGTATTTCCCCCTCATGACTGATTTTGCTGTATCCCAAAGATGTTGAATGGTTGTATCTTCATTCTCATTAGTTTCCATGAATCTTTTTAATTCTTCCTTAATTTCCTGGATGACCCTTTCATCTTTTAGCAGGATGGTCCTTAACCTCCAAGTGTTTGAAATCCTTCCAAACTTCTTCTTGTGATTTAGTTCTAATTTCAAAGCATTATGGTCTGATAATACACAGGGGACAGTCTCAATCTTTTGGTATCGGTTCAGACCTGATTTGTGACCCAGTATGTGGTCTATTCTGGAGAAAGTTCCATGTGCACTTGAGAAGAATGTGTATTCAGTTGCATTTGAATGTAAAGTTCTATAGATATCTGTGAAATCCATCTGGTCCAGTGTATCATTTAAAGCTCTTGTTTCTTTGGAGATGTTTTGCTTAGAAAACCTATCGACTGTAGAAAGCACTACATTTAAGTCACCAAGTATAAATATATTATTATCTAAGTATGTCTTAACTTTGGTTATTAATTGATTGATATATTTGGCAGTTCCCACATTCGGGGCATATATATTGATGATGTTAAGCCCCTTCTTGGGTAGATCCTTTAAGTATGATATAGTGTCCCTCTTCATCTCTCACTACAGTCTTTGGAATAAACTTTAGTTTATCTAATATAAGGATGGCTACCCCTGCTTTCTTTTGAGGACCATTTGAATGGTACATGGTTCTCCAACCTTTTATTTTCAGGCTGTAGGTGTCCTTATGTCTAAAATGAGTCTCTTGTAGACAGCAAATAGATGGGTCCTGCTCTTTTATCCAGTCTGAGACCCTGCGCCTTTTGATGGGGTCATTAAGCCCATTCACGTTCAGAGTTACTATTGAAAGATATGAGTTTAGTGTCATCATGATACCTATTCAGTCCCTGTTTTTGTGGATTGTTCCATTGGACTTCCTCTTTCTTTTACAGAGTCCCCCTTAAAATTTCTTGCAGAGCTGGTTTGGTGGTCACATATTTTTTCAGTTCCTGCCTATCTTGGAAGCTCTTTATCTCTCCTTCTATTCTGAATGAGAGCCTTGCTGGATAAAGGATTCTTGGCTGCATGTTCTTCTCATTTAGGACCCTGAATATATCCTGCCAGCCCTTTCTGGCCTGCTAGGTCTCTGTGGAGAGGTCTGCTGTTAATCTAATATTTCTCCCCATAAAAGTCAGGGATTTCTTATCTCTTGCTGCTTTAAGGATCCTCTCTTTATCTTTGGAATTTGCAAGCTTCACTATTAAATGTCAAAATGTTGAATGACTTTATTGATTTAAGGGGGGGAGGGGTATCTATTTCCTGGATCTGAATGCCTGTTTCCCTTCCCAGATTAGGAAAGTTTTCAGCTATGATATGTTCAAATACATATTCTGGACCTCTGTCCCTTTCAGCGCCCTCTGGAACCCCAATTAAATGTAGATTTTTCTTCCTCAGGCTGTCATTTATTTTCCTTAATCTATCCTCATGATCTTTTGATTGTTTTTCTCTTTTTTCCTCAGTTTCCCTCTTTCCCATCAACTTGTCTTATATGTCACTCACTTGTTCTACTGCCTCTGTAACCCTCCTCGCTAGGGCCTCTAGTTTGGATTGCATCTCACTTAATTGATTTTTAATTTCTGCCTGATTAGATCTAAATTCTGTAGTCATGAGGTCTCTTGAGTCCTTTATGCTTTTTTGCTAGAGCCACCAGTAGCTTTATAATTGTGCTTCTGAATTGACTTTCTGACATTGAATTGTAATCCAAATTTTGTAACTCTGTGGGAGAGAGGACTGTTTCTGATTCTTTCGAGGTGAGGTTTTCCTTCTAGTCATTTTGCTCACTGCAGAGTGGCCAAAAACAAGTTGAGAAAAAGAGAGAAGAGAAAGAAGAAAATAAAAAGGAAAAAAAAGAGAAGAGAAGAAAAGAAAAAAAGGGAGGGGGGAGAAGCAAACAGAAAACAAAAAAACAAGGGGGAGTATCCTCTGATTCTGTATACTGTAAATCCCTCGACTTACCCTGGAACTTTCCAGTGCTGCTTAGTCAATAATTTGTTTTTCCCCTGTCTGTCTAGCTGGTCTTCTGGGGGAGGGGCCTACTGTGCTGATTTTCAGGTGTTAGCACTTGGGGGAGCTGCTCAGCCCCCAGCCTGGTGCAGGGCTCAGTGAAAGTTGTTTAACCTGTTTATCCTGTGAAGCCACTGTGAAGCTCAATGGGGGTTGTTTATCCTGTGAGTCCCCAGGAGAAACAATAGTAGCAGCGGTCAGCACCCCAGCCCTGGAGTCAGTTCGTGCAGTAACTACCGGAGCTGTCAGTCTGCAGAGGCCTGTATGCTCTGGGGGTGGGGCCACTGATCTACTCAGCCCGGGCCCGGGAAGCAGGAGTGTCCTTGCTGTCCTGGGCCCTCTCAGCCTCTGCCTGTCCTGGAGGACCACCGGATCTTGGGCTGTGTCCCCGGCGCCCTGTGCTCTGGGGTCTGCGCTGTTGGAATCGCGCTCCCGGCCATGCAGCCCCCTCCTCGCGAGCCCCTATGAGCTGCTCCCGGGTCCACCCGGCGCTCTGCAGCCCTTTAGGGAGCTCGGCCGTGGGGTGTGGCGTGCTCTCCCCAGGGCACAGGTGTTCTGTTATTGTCCTTGGGAGCCTGAGGGCATCTCCACCCTTCCTGGGATCCTGTCCGAGTTTCCTGCAAGCGCCTTTCAGTCAGGGAAGATTGGTGAAGCCCCTGCTGCTCCGGGAGGGGCTTTCCTGAGGCTCTCCTGTCCTGGGGGCTCTCGCCGTGGCTTTAGCCGGGCTCCTTGGGGCCCCTCCCCCTTGGATGCCTTTTGTTTCTTTATTTCTTTTTTCCCCATCTTCCTACCTTGATAGATGCGTGAACTCTTCTCACTGTAGGGTTCCAGCTGTTCTCTCTTTAAATCTCAAGCCAAATTCGTAGGTTTTCAGGATGATTTGAAGGTTATCTAGGTAATTTGGTGGAGACAGGTGACTTGGGGACCCTACTCTTCTGCCATCTTGCCCCACCTCTCCCTTTCACTATTTTTTATATTCCCCATATGAATGACACCATATAATATTTGTCCTTCTCCGATTGACTTATTTCACTCAGCATAATACCCTCCAGTTCCATCCACGTTGAAGCAAATGGAGGGTATTTGTCGTTTCTAATGGCTGAGTAATATTCCATTGTATACATAAACCGCATCTTCTTTATCCATTCATCTTTCGATGGACACCGAGGCTCCTTCCACAGTTTGGCTATTGTGGACATTGCTGCTATAAACATCGGGGTGCAGGTGTTTCGGTACAGTTAAATTTTAAAAATAGAATAATAATATTTGTAATATTACAGATACATAACACAAAGTGACTCAAAATGATAGAAATTAATGTTTAGCCAAATATATCACAACTGCATGGAAAGAGAACAAAGCAAAGTTTGATTTCAAAGCAAAAGCAATAAATAATAAAAAGAAAGGGGGCACTAAAATATAATAATCATGAATATACCATAACCATAAAGTATCACATGAACACTAAAACCCTGTAAGAAATAAATGGAGAAATAGAGTAAAATACAAGTGAGGTAACAGATCATTTGGATAAAAAATTTTAAAGTGTATTGGGTTCTCTAAACCCAATCATTAAAATGATAAGTTCTGATCTAATACATTCATATAAATCTGTATGATTTGAAAACAGAAACTATATTTGAAAACAGAAAAAATTATTTTTAAGTGTGCATAGAAATATTGTAATAATTACCCATACATTTGAACAAATAGAAAAATGTCAGCATTTACAGAAAGTAAAATCACATTTCCTTATTAAAATGGAAAAAAAAAATTCCTTACTAGTTAATAGAAAAAAAAAGAAATTTAAGAAAAAGATAGCAACTGAATTAAGAGAAAAATGTAAACACAAATTGCAAAACACAGAGAATAACTGCAATGAGCATGGTAATTTCCTCCAATTCCTGGTTATAGCAAAAGATGGCTAAAGATAGTTGTTTGTCTACCAATCGCTAGAGATATATTTAAAGACTTAAAGACATATTCCTAAATAAGGAAAAATTTGTGTATTAAATAAAAATGATAGAAAATAATAAAATTAATGTAAGGAAAGCATAAGAAATAATGTCATAAAGATAAAATTGATGTTAGAAAAACAATAAAATGATAAAATGTATATTTTACAAAGAATTGCATAAATTGTTCATTAAAAATATAACACACATCTGCCATTAGCTAACCTAATTAAGGAAAAAATACCCCGAATACACCAAATTGAAACATTACAAATGAAAAAAAAAAGGAAACACAAATATAAGTGAAATGTAGTCTGTAAAGGGATGATAATTTGCAAGAAAATTGACCTGTAGAAAGGACAATAAGTTCTCAATGCAATGCATGATCTCTCTCTCATACTCACCCCAACACTCCCCATATCCACACACCTACACCCACATAACACAAGATATAGATATTTCAAAAGTGAATTTAAATAAAATTTCTCAAAATCGATTATTCCAATTACTCATTTAAAAGGCGCTAGGGAGTCTTCTATTAAAGGTGTAGCCTTGCTTTAGCATCAGTAGGCAGCTTGACAGACCAACTTAAACAGAATCTGCAATTTTGACAAGACATCTTGGTAATTCACATGCACATGATAGTGTAAGTCCTGTGTGAGAGCAATGGTTCTTAGCATCCTTTACACCTGGGAATCGCCCAGAAAGCTGTATAACAAACAAACAAACAAAAAAAAAGAAAAAAAGTTTAGGCTGTGGCCCTGAAACCTATGATTATAATGAAATCAGTGTGGAGTAGCTCCTAGGCAATAACAATTTTAAAAAATATATTGTACTAAGTTGGAGAACAAGACTTTGGCATATGTATCAGGTATGAATTGTGTGTAAACTAAAATATTTTTGTTTTTGTTAATAAATGATATCAACATCATGTGCTAGCACCATATGGCTTGATAGTTGTGGAGAAATTTTTATGTTGCCAATTAACATAGCTCATCCTTTGTGGTAAATTTACTTTATCTGGTGATTTTGTAATACAATTCAATTATGAAAATTTTTGTCACTACATCATTTCTGATCTCAATATAATATTAGAATTTCCTTGCTTCATTGGGGTATTTCCTTTCCTCTTACTCCTGGTCCTACTTTTCCAGGCACTGTATTCAGCTGAGTCTCAACTCAACTGTGGAAGATGGGAGGGAAGAGGAAGGTGGGTGATAAGTTATGAAGGTTGTTAACTACCAACATTTGCTAATGAGTGTGGATCTGTCCTGAGACTGCGTGCTGGTAGCACCATTATGCTTCTGCATCTGTAGCTCCCTGACATCCCTTGGAACTCTGTCTGCTTTTCTCATAGAAGTTGCCTGCCATTGTTCCCCTCACCCCATAGCAGCAAGGCTGCTCCATGGGCGACCATGAATGAAGGGTGCTGACAAGCAGGCTGCAGTCATTCCTACTTCAGCTATACTTTGCATTGCCCAGATGTAAGCCAGAACCCTATCCATACAAGCAGAGAGTGCAAGCTGTCCCCTGACATCTCTCACCCTGGCCTTGCCTCTCCTCCACTTCATGTTATGAAATCCTGGGAGCTCTCTAGACCAAGTTTCAGATGGATGGCTAAAACAGTCTGTTTCCATGGATGCCCATAGGATCTTGAAGCTCTGTAATAGAAACTATACCATGCAGATAAATGTGGAAGGACATTATTAAAGTTCGCCACATTTGTCTGCCATGAAAAAGATACTTTCATATGTAATTCCCTCATTATATGGCAATGAGACAGGGGGCAGAGGTGTTGCCACATAGACTGTGCATCACAAGTCTCACAGTGTAGTTTCTACTACTGGAATGGGATTTGTTGGAATTTAGAAGCTAAATTTTATCAGTTAGTTCCAGAGCAAGTTGTCTCAGTCAAAAACAAGGCTAGTCATAAAACAAATAAAACACTAAGTTTTGATGTTGGAAGTTTTTCTCAAACATATAATTTATATTACCCCATTGCCTGTGAATCTTAATCTTTTAGCAAGGCTATTCTAAGAGTGTGCTTAATATTTATCCACAAAAAATGTTCCAAACCTATTTATGAGCAATAGAAGTAAGCATACACCACTCTCATTAAAATTTATCCTGTCAGTTTGTCTAAAGAAATTTGACAAAAGGAAAAAAAAAAAAGTAGTGTATTTTGAAAAGAAAAAAAAATGTTGATATCAACAGGTGTTAGAATGGTGGAAAATTTAAAGATAATTTAATACCAAAATACTATGGGCACAATATTAAAATTCAGTTAAATGGCTGGTCGCAAAACTATAGGTATGGATACTGTAACCATGTAAAGACAGCAACTGACTAGATAACATAATGTAAGAGTAGATAGCAATCTCATTTGCCAAATAAATGAAAAGAAAATAACATTGGAAAATTCATTAATAAAAGTTGTAAATGGCCAATATGAAAAAAAAAAGTTTATGTTTCTAGGTAGTGACACAAAAGAGAGTTTCACAAATGGAGCCCCAAACTTACCTTGGATAGGAATAAATATGCCAAGTCTCACTCAGTAAGTCTAAAGTTCAAAAACAGTTCAATCAAAATACCAACAGAGGGGACTTCTGGGTGGCTCGGAAGTTGAGCATCTGACTTTGGCTCTGGGTGTGATCCCGGGATCCAGGAATCCAGTCGCATGGGTTTCCCTGTGAGGAACCTGCTTCTCCCCCTGCCTATGTCTCTGCCTCTCTCTCTGTGTGTCTCTCATGAATAGATAAATGAAATCTAAAACAAATACCAAGGAATATTTCTGCAACTCAGTGAAATTTCCCCAAATTTCATATTAGAGAAAAAATATTCCGAGTGACTAGAAAATTGAACAAACAAGGAGCTCCCAAATATTAACCATTTCAAATGTATAATAGTAAAATATCTGTATTTATGTCTATCTGTATGTCACAACAGGAACACACAAATCAAGAGGAAATAGCAAATAAAGCCTTGTGTCAACTGACAAATGCAGTTCTTCATATTAGTAAGGAAATGATTAATTATACACTAATTTTTTTCTCACAATTGTATAGTCATTTAAAATTTTTTAAAAAAACTTTACATTGTCCATTACAAGTAAGGTGAGAGACAGGGATAATCAATATTTACATATTTTTTTAAAAGAGCTTACTGTAAAGGTACTACAAAAATTATGAGAATCTTGAAATATGATATATTAGACTAGAGAAGGCTTTTATTAGCATGATTGGAATTTGACAATCAAGATGAAAATGACAGATAAATATATTAATATTACTTTTTAACTAGTAGCAAGACTAAATTTTTCCGTAAATAAACTCAACAAAAAAACTGGCAAAAGTATATTTGCAATAAATGACAAAGGAGTAAGTCCTGCAATATACATATTTCTTTGATAAATAAAAGATATACATATATTTTTTATATATTCTTGAGAGAGAAAGAGAGAGAGAGTCAGGGACACAGGCAGAGAGAGAACCAGGCTCCATGCTGGGAGCCTCACGTGGGACTCGATCCCAGGTCTCCAGGACCGCACCCTGGACTGAAGGCAGCGCCAAACCACTGAGCCACCTGGGCTGCCCTGATAAATAAAATATTAACAGAACAACAAATGGTGACAGTCATTAACAGGAGAGCACAGAAAAAAAAATTGAAATATCTGACCTCTAGCATAACAAAATATATGTATGTAACAATCCTATATCATTTTCAAAACTCAGATTGGCAATAACTTAGAATAATTAATATAAATCTTTGATAATTTGTGAGAAACTCTTTGTTGTTACACATTATTATTAGGAATACACATTGACACAAACCACCAGAAAACTTTGTATCAGTATTTATCAACATGAAAAATCATATGTTTAATCTATCAATTCCATTTGAGAAGTATGTGGTATCTATATGCAGATATATTCACTTGCAGAATTATTAATATATGAAAAAATTTTAAATATTTTATTTATTTATTCATGAGAGAGAGAGAGAGGCATTCAGAGACCACACAAAGCCGTCGCTCCTGGCACACTGTGTGCTTGTGCAGGTGATGTGTGCCCCTGGAACAGGGAGAATCAGCCCCCTCCTGTCCAGAGCCTCTGTGGGACCCGAACCAGCTGTGAGGTTGGTAGGTTGAGCCCTAAGAGAGTCCCAGTGGTCCTCAGACCAGCTCTGGCTCTCCCAACCCCCAGAAAAGCAGACAGCTGGTGGTCTCATGGCTTCGGAGCCATCCTAGGAGTTGCTGGGGAGTCACTGAGAAAAATCAGATGGTATTAGGTGCATAAAAGGCTTTTAATCTTAAAAAAAAAAAAAGGCAGAAGGAGAAGCAGGCTCCCCACAGGGAGCCTGATGTGGGACTCAATCCCAGGACTCTGGGTTCACACACTGACTCGAAGGAAGATGCTCAACTACTGAGCCATCCAGATGTCCCTATATATAAAATATTTTTTGTAGGACTGTTTTTATTTTTTTTTAAGATTTTATTTATTTATTCATAGAGACACAGAGAAAGAGAGAGAGAGAGAGAGAGAGAGAGAGAGAGAGAGGCAGAGAGAGAAGCAGGCTCCATGGAGGGAGCCTGACGTGGGACTCGATCCAGGGTCTCCAGGATCACACCCTGGGCTGTAGGCAGTGCTAAACTGCTGCGCCACCGGGGCTGCCCTATAGGACCGTTTTTAATAGAAAATATTTTAGAGCAATAAAACAGCTACAATTTATATACCTAGAAAACCTGTCTCTAGCAAAGAAAAGATAGTGTGAATTTAATAAAAGAGTTTATTTCATGTTAAGATTAACCTAGCATGAAATAATTCTAATTATTGAATAAGCAGAACTAATTCTGCCTTTATAACAGAAGAAACATTCTCATGCCTCAGTTTGCTTTATTTAATTCCATTTCACTACTACTTTCAAAAATGTATTGTTGTTGGTCCTATCAGAATATTTTTATTGCAAAAAAAGCCATCTAGGAGAAGTCATAATGATTATGCAGAAAGTATCTCCTGGTTTTCACTCTATTTACTCCAGTACCTAGATAACCAATGAGGGACATGATGGGTGAATAATATGTAGAAACTCTGATTAGTTTCATATTACCCTAAGACTAGTTAGAGAATGAGTGTGAAGCCCATTTCTTTGTAATTTGTTGATACCACACATTATATAGGACTCCTGTAAACTAATATAAGTTTTTACTAAGAGGATTTCTTAGTAATGCATTTCTCATACATAGATATAAATAGTGCTATAAAATTATTTCCATCTTCAGAGGTCTAAACACACTGAATGTTAAAGATGAGTTACCTTAAATTCTACCTTTCTCCGATGATGCAAAGTTTACAGATTATCACAGCTCTTATAAAGTGAGCATTGGAAAGATTTAGAGTTACTGATGCTCCTGGAAGACATCGTGGCATCCTAAATTTAGGCCACTATGTGCCAAATGGGATCACCATCACCAGGCCACTTTTTGGCTGCACAGAATGTACCACTGGGCCCTCTTGCCTGTTCTGCCAGTGGTGAGAGTTGATACGCTTTAAACAAATCCTGAACTCTGGGTAAAACAAAAGCCAGAGTCAGAGTGCAACAGTTTAATAAATTTGAAGTGCACATCAATTTACTGTTCTGCATATGGAGGGAAATTGCTAATCAAATGATTTTCTGAACATTCACTAAGGGAAAGTGCTGTTTATGTATGAGGAGTGAGACTATGTCACACCTACTGAGATACATGTTCCTGAAATACCTCATGACCACCTCAGATTTTAGCAATTTTGGAGGCAAAATGATCTGAAATGATTGTCAAATTCTATTTAATTTTTGTAAACATATTTTATTTATTCATTTGGCAGACAGAGTGCAAGTGTGCCTGGGGGGTGGTGGGGGGTGGTGGTGGTGATGGTGGTTTTGGAGCAGAGGGAGAGGAGCAGACGGTGAGGGAGAGAGACATGTTGCCTTTGTGCTGAGCATGGAGCCCTATGGGGCTCCATCTCAGGAACCTGAAATCATGACCTGAGTCAAAATCAGCTGCTTAACCAACTGAGCCACCCAGGAGCCCTGATATTCAAATTTTAAATGTGTGATAATTTTGGTCCACAGTCAAGGTTCTGGATGTGGATTATGGCAGAAACATTTAAACTTTCTGCAACATTAGTTCTATGCTAAGTATAGTTAATTTCAAAATCTAGGTAGATAATGTATCTGATACTCTGGCTTCACAATTCTTTTACCCCCTCTCCTCCAGTGCCCATTATTTAATCCCTTGCTCCTTACCTACCCTTGTCAATATCAATAGCTGGCTATTATGATCTCAGTATCAACACTATTCTCTGGATTCCACTCCATCTTTACAGCTCACTCTTTTTATTACCCCATCTCTAATAACTCTCGAACATGACTGAAATGTTTTATGCATTGATCCATTTACATTTGTAATGTCCAGAACCTCTGATGGCTTACTCTTCCCTTCACACAAGTAAATTCTATGTCCCATCATTTGCCTTCTCCCTTGTATACACCCTCAACTTTCCTACAACTCTCTCCCTTCATCACATGCACTTGATGAAACTCCAACATTTAGTTTCACCTAACCCCACCCATATCCTACTTGTAAACCCAGTCTCTGAACATGGCTACCTGAAGGTTTTAATTTAAATTAATGACCATTATCCTCAAGGAGACTATTCGACTCAGTAACTATTTCATATATTCTCTCCTTAACTCAGCCTCTAATATAATTGCCAGTTTACTGGTAATTTTGCTCCCCCCACCCCCACTGAGAAAATTGAAGACACAAGAAGAGAAATTCTTTATCTCCTGAGTGTATGAATTTCCTTGCATGAAAACAAATGCTTTGCCTTCTGGATGAATGGGTATTATTGAAGGCCATCTCTTTCACATCTATATTAAATCCTTTTCTCTCCTCTCTACGAAAGAAGATCCACAGGGTGATTGACATCAACTTTATGTTCTAGCATCAATTTAAAAAAGTGGTTATAAATAAAGAAACATGTTATATAACCCCAATATTATTTTAATAAACACTTTTAATACCACCTTTACTCCCTGCCTTATCTTTCATCATCACCCAACACAGAATTCCTTAAAGGGGTTGTTAGTGGGTCTTGGCTTTAGGTGTAGGTCTGGTCTCTATTTCTTCTCCTTCATTCTCTTATGAACCTCAATCTGCATTTTTACTACAGTGTCCAAACTGTACGTAGTGGATATCATATCCACTTTGCCCAATCTTGTGGCTAATTTTTAGAAATGAAAAACTGTCATTATCATATTTAGTATCTTCGATCACTGTGTTTGACCAAAACAATTTTTTATCTCATAAGAGTTTTGACATCTTATTTTGTGAGGCCTTCTCTGATCTCCAAGACAAGAGAAGTTCCCTGATACTATAATCCTCCACAAAAATATTTTTTTTTCCTCAGATTCTCTCGGTATCATCTACATACTGTATGGATTTTCTACCATCTTCTTAAGAATAAAATTATGTCTGTTTATATTACCATTAATTTCAGTGCTTAACATACTGCTGGCATACGGTAATTTCTCAATAAATATGCTGAAATGAAGAAATGAATGCGCAAATATTTTTGTAAGATATTTTCTGTTTCTTTTCTCTGGTACTTCTGACATTCTATCTGCTTTATTCTGATAAAAGAGAATAAAGAGCTCCAGAAATACTTCACATATTTTTGTTCATTCTCCTAACCATGACATCAAATAACAGAAATCCAAAATAATACCTAGTTTGCTTATGGAGTAGAGATAAAAAAGTAATACTAAAATAACATTGCAGGATAGTATATGATCTTATATAGATTACGGGTTATAAATGTTTTAGACAGAACAATTTGAAATATTCAGTATTTCTGTTTATGAAATAAATCCACATGGATTAGTTAAGCTAGTGCTTACAAATTTGGTGATACTTTCATCAAAGAAAAAATTGACATCAAGGCACTATCATAATTTGTGATTCCAGATCTCCTTATTCTTTCTTTTTTTTTAAGGTTTTATTTATTTATTCATGAAAGACATACAGAGAGAGGCAGAGACATAGACAGAGGGAGAGGCAGGCTCCTCGCAGGGGGCCTGATGTGGGACTCGATCACGGGACTCCAGGATCACAGCCTGAGCCAAAGGCAGATGCTCAACCACTGAGCCACCCAGCCACTCTCCTTGTTCTTTCTTGAATAGCCAGGTCAAATTGAGCCTCAGAGTTTACTACACATTCCTGAGTCTGGAACTCTTTACACAGATCTCTGTCTGATTTGTGTTTTCACTTCCTTTAGTCTTTGCTCAAATTAAAATTGCATCCTCTCTCTAATACTCCCTTGCCAACTTTATTTACTTCATAATACTTGTTATCAACTAACATAATATCTATTTGACTCATATTTTTTTTTTCCTTTGGCTCTTCTCTCCATTAGAATGTAATTATCACATGGACAAGGATTTCTGTTTCTTTTATTCACTGTGATATATGCAGTGACTTAAAATCATCTTGCACAGAAAAGCACTCATTATATTTTGATTGAAATTAATGATCTTACCTTTTAGTGTCATTCTTCAAAAAGCAACACAACAGAGTTACCTGCTGAGGCCACTTTTCCCCATACAATAAGGATATACCAATTACAGTAAAATTAATTACATTAAATTCAATTATAATTAATTAAGGCTAATCTGCTTGGGGAAGTTGCATCTTCATCTCAAGATATCTGTGAACTTAGAGGGGGTAAGAGGTTTGCATTATTATGTCTATCTTTCTAGAAGTGTTCACTCAAGTTTTTCCAGCATAGGATTGACTTCATCACCCAATGCTTTCCCTTTGATCTTTACCTGAACACATCATGAAATCAATACAGCTTTGTCTTTGATCTTTACCAAGCAAAAACATAATATTCATTATAATTTTTAGACATGACAATTTTTTTGTGTGTAAATAGACCTTACTAAACTTTAAATGACTTGGAATACATCACAGAAATGCTAATAATTGATTGCATAGTTAACATTCTTGTTCCTAAAAGTACCTCAACTCAAGTTCTCCTGAATCTGACATAGGGGACATCCAGGACTCCGAGATCAGATCATCTGTGCCAATGAAGAAGCTCCTGGATGACAAACTAGGAGAGCTGTCAAGCTGGATATTGATGCGGGATTTCATCCCAAAGGCATTGCTGGAACGATTCAAAGAGGTTACTTCTGGTATTACAAGTATGTCAATCGGAAGAAAGAGAGCATCACTGGGATTCCTATGATGCTGGCAGTTTATGGACTTTTCAACTACTCTCATTCTTAAAAGGAACTTAAACATAAGCAGATACTAGAGTACCATTGATGAGGGCCTAATGTGAAGGGGGCACATTTTGCAACCCTGACCTTCACTTTTGCCTCTCATCCATCCACGAATCCTTTCATATCCTAATTGAGTATTAATACCCAATAAAAGATGACTGGTACATGGGAAGAAAAAAAAGGTGCTCCAACTCATTTTCCCAACAGAAATTTCTAGGTCCCTGCCATGTTGTCTCATCCTCCTCTGGCCCTTCTCTCTCTGCTTTTCTCCCCTCTCCTCAATTCCAGACCCACATTTTTACTTACATATATTAAGCACAGTAGCTTGAGGTTTTATATTTTTTTTCTCTGGTCAATGCAAATCCTCACTGTTATTTCTCAATCAAGAAATTTATCAAGACACATTCCTAACAAAGTCAATTCTTATCCCAAGAGAAAATCTGGTATACGTTATATTTACTTGGTATAAATTTAAAAAAAACTAGCACATATTCATGTAACACAAAGTCAATCAATGTGGACTATTTTGCTTTTTCAATTGTGCTTCCCCTTAAAATACATACACTCACTTTGCCGAAACCACTAAGAGGCAGCTGTGTGGACAGATGGCCCGTGTTGACTACAGTGTAATAAACTATATTAAATGCAATTAACACATTTTCTTACTTCTAACAGGAAGTAGTTGAGTGTCATCTATTTCAGATCAAACTACCTTTTGGGTGTACACATGTATTCATAAATCTTCAGATGTCATGTGTTTTCTAAGTGAGCACTCTGTCAGCATTTGTAAAAATGTCTAAACCTCTTGATTATAATTATTGCTAGTTATAAACAAAATAGAGAAAAAGCATCCACACTGATCATAACGATTTGGTCAGGATACTGGTTGAATAGTAGTTTTACCTTAATAATTCATAGTTACTCAGAGTTTTTGTTAAATAGTCTTCAAGAAAAAATATGTTACTAAAGAAGCAACAAAATTTAATTTATATGAGACAATTATGACAAAGAAAAAATACATTTACTTTTTTCCAGAAAAAAATTATCAATAAGGTCCAGTAAAATTTACAAAACTGTAAAATGACAGGTTCATATAAATGTCAATGTGATAAAACACTACATGCTCTAAAATAGTTTTCTCATTAAATATTAGTTCATAAGAATGTGCTCTGAAAATTTAAGTTATGAATGACAAGTTATTATTTGTTCAAATATTAGAGCTTATTGAAAATTTAAAAATCCAAATAAACATTATAACAATAAGTATTTGTTGGATATTTGCTACATTATTAAAAAAAAAAAAAAGCATTTCACCAGCATAGCTACTATCATTATCTTCTTTTGTAAAGGAGAAACCTAGATACAGGGAAAAAGTGAATAAATTGTCCAGGATCACAGTTGGAGTATTTCGGGCTTCAGTTCTTAGCAGCCTGAATCCAAATCATGAGCTCTTAACACCATGCTGCAGAGCCTGCCAACATGAGTTCCAAGCGTCTTTCAGGAGATGAGATGTAAGACTGAAACCAGCCAGTAAAGACTTTGAAAAGCATTTGTTGATTACATGAATTAAAACTTTTTCCTTTGTAGAAAATGGACATTTTTCTGGACTATGTTCATGATGGTAATTGTACCCTTGTTCTTTTTTTTTTTTTTTTTTGTGGTGGATAATTTCTCCTCTTCCAGTTTATCTCTTAAAATCATACTGATTCAAAATAAAAAAATAAATAAAAATAAAATAAATAAAATAAAAAAGTAAATAAAATCATACTGATTCATTTCAACCATCTCAGCTTCTGTCTTGACCTTCAAAAAAGCAAGATAAATGGTATATCATCATCTTCCTTCTACTCTGTGTATTTCTGTATAACAAAGTTAAATTCTGTGTTCTTGTTTCTTTCAGGTATATATATCTATTATCTTCAATAGTCCCCCATCAATTTCATAAACAAAAAATATACAAGAGCATATCAGTGTTATTAAAGTCTTTGTCGATGGCTCTTTCTGGGTTTAAAATGCATATCCATCTATCTGTTAAAAATCCAACCTTTCTTAAAGGAGTAAATCCATGAGAAAATCTCTATTCATTCTCCTTAGAAATGACAGCCAGCAGCTTCCTCTTGCAAAACAATGATTTTGTAACCCCCATATAGTGCTGATGAAATTAAATAGATATATATAGGTTTGTAAACCTACACATAGATATCATTTTATGTTTTTTTTTTACTAACTTGTATGCTTTCTGAGGCCTGCAACTATAGCTTGTATATCACAATAAAAATTATTATACCAAGCCTAACACTGCATATTTGAAAATGTGCTTAATACATTGAAAAAATAAAGAATACTGATATATATATATATATATATATATATATATTCTTTAATTGGTCACTTAAAAAGTAATGTTTTCCCTTAAAACAGGCTGATTTAATTTAATAAAATGATCATTTTAATTTTACAAAAAATGTCCTTCTTTAATTTCTTCAATGATTTCTTTTTAAAGTCTAGATTTGATGTCTTATGTAGCTTTCAGAAATGTACCTAAATCTTTGGATTGGGCTTAGGAGATATTTTACTGAAAAAAAAAAATCCAAGTCAAGGGAGATTAAAAGACAAAGATCCTTACCATTTTTATTTCTTACAAAGATCAAACTGGCATAAAGATCTTAAATTTTCAAGGGCTCTTTAATTGTATCATTATCATCATCATATACTACTTATCTAAAATGAAACAAAGTGGTTTGCTAAGTTTTTGAAATTTATTTAAGGAAAAATATAACTAAAATATTAATTTTAATTTTTTTAAGATTTTATTTATTCATGAGAGACACGCACAGAGAGAGAGAGAGACAAAGACAGCAGCAGAGGGAGAAGCAGGCTCCATGCAGGGAGCCTGATGTGGGACTCGATCCCGGGTCTCCAGGATCACATTCTGGGCAGAAGGCAGGCGCTTAAACCGCTGAGCCACCCAGGGATCCCCTAATTTTAAATTTAATTCATTACTACAAATCTTTGGATGATTGCTACTAGTCATGATTACATTTCTTAAATATCATTAGTTACAAATTTAAATCAGGCTCCCTAAATTATGCTATACACTGAGAAGATAGTTTTATATGGAATAAAATCTCATAAACAAATACCATTTTGAAATTCTAGGATAATGATTAAAAAATCTGGACAGCATTATTTAGACAAACAATCAAAGTGATATAAATTAAAATACTGTTAAAATAACTTCAATTTAATAAAATGTAAATATTGACAATATTCAGTATTGATTGTTCTTACAGGCTAGGAAGGAAATTTTCAACACTTTCAAGAGTGGTGTGGTCATATCTAGCACAATTATATAAACATCTATTGATCAGCAATTCCACATTAGTTATTTATCCCACCAAAATATTCACATATCATTTCCCTATTTCAATTACTATGAAAAAGAATATTCATACCAGTATTATTTGGAATATTAAAAAGCCAGAAAATAAGCAAATGAGAATCTTTAAGTAAATTATGGTTCACCAGCACAATTATATGCTATATCTTTTACATTAAGCATATTCAAAATAATTTCTTGAAATGAAAAAATAAAATTTAAAATTTTATTTTGATACAAGGACACATTTATGGATGTATATGTGTAATAACATTTAAGTCCTTGCATTAAAAACTCCTGGGAAGACACATAAAAAAAAACAGAGGACATGACTAGAGGTTGAGATACAGATAGGTATACATATAGAATTAGGTAAAGATGTAGGTCTACACATATCGATTTTTATTTCCTATGCATTATAATTTTAGATGATATTGGTGTATTGACAACTGCTAGAATCTGCTCTGATTATTTGACTGAGACAACTAGCCAGAAATAAGAATTCTACTCAACACAAAATGATAGGGTATTTAAATGACTGAATTAGGAGCTATTATAATTAGCAGGATCAAAAACAATTTTACTCTTTTAATATCTAATTAAACATGGAAAAGGAGATAGATATGTGTAATATGTAATTGAAGTCCTAGAGGTCATTCATAACTCCTGATATTTCAATAAATACAGATGATTATTTAATAAGTTTTTAAATCAATTCAAGAAAGAACTGTTTAGTTAAAAAGGTAATGCATAACTGAGTTTAATTTTTCATAGAAAAATTAATGCATAAAACAGGATACTTTAATTAAAATCAGAAATATACATATAGGTGTAAATACAGTATCAGGAAATAGTAGATATTCAACATTTAGTTTATTATAATTATTTATTCACTTATTTTTTTTTAAAGATTAATTTATTGATTCATGAGAGACCCAGAGAGAGGCAGAGACATTGGCAGAGGCAGGAGCAGACTCCCCGTAAGGAGCCTGATATGGAACTCAATTCCAGGACTCTTAGATCACGCCCTGAGCTGAAGGCAGAGGCTCAGCCACTGAGTCACCCAGGCATCCCATAATTGTTTAACTAATAATTAATGGATGAACTCCCACAGTCCAAACTGTTTTTTCTAATTTTCATGAAAATTTTCTTTTTAAGAAACATATTTTAAATGAGTATATCTTTTTGGTTATTCCTAATTTGGGGGCACTTTTCTCCCAGTGATGATGTTGATGGTAAGAAATCATTCATCTGATTTGTTCAAACATTTTGTATATTTTTTCTGCTAATTTTCTGACAGTTACTACTAACAGCCTTTTGTCAAGCTCCCAGTTTAGTCGTTCCATCTGTTATACCCACAGCTGTCCTTACTTCTGACCCACTCTTTATGAGACTGACTGCTGCTTAATTTTAAGATATTTATATTTAAAACTCACTTATTCTGAAAGATATTTCCTAAACAATTAATACAATAAGTACTTCCCAGTAAGTTTTCTTATTACATGTTTTTTTGTTTAATTTTGTGTTTTTTTTAATATTTATTTACTTATGATAGAGAGAGAGAGAGGCAGAGACACAGGCAGAGGGATAAGCAGGCTCCATGCCAAGAGCCTGACGCGGGACTCGATCTGGGGCCTCCACGAACCGGCCCTGGGCCAAAGGCAGGTGCTAAACCGCTGAGCCACCCAGGGATCCCCCTCTTATTACATGGTTATGTGAAACATATTCAGATCAGTTAGTAAATTTGTGTTACCAAAAAATTATATTTAATTATTTGTTTTCAATTGATATTGATAGGGTCACTGACCCTATCTACTTCCTTCAACACAATATACTCAACGTGGAGCCCAGTGACTCACTGAATAAGTACTCAATAAGTATTTGCTAAATGAATGAGATAGTTTTACTTATACTATTTTTTTAAAATTTTATTTTATTTATTTTCTTAAAAGGTTTGTTTATTACTTATATAATTATTTAATTATGTCTTTGAGAGAGAGAGAATGTGAGAGAGCATCAATTTGAGGGGCAGAAGGAGAGAGAGGCTCTCAAGCAGACTTTGCACTAAGCACAGAGCACAGTTCAGGGCTTGCTCTCATGACCCTGAGATTACCTGAGCCAAAACCAAAAGTCAGAGGTTTAACTGCTCCCTTCAGATGCCCCTTAGTTATACTGTTTTGAGTTGCACCACATTCAGACAAAATCCTGCTCCCTTGATCAATTACTACATTCAAAATAATATTTTGTTAGAAGTTATTTTTTTTTTTTATGAGCTCCCAGACCTACACAAAATTATCTTTCTGCCTTTTAAGTATTCTGGTAAAATACCGGGAACTCAACACTATTAACAAAGAAGCATCTATATTCTTATACACCTAGATTATAGGTTTCAAACTGCAACCGGAGTCATAGAAAGCTGTAAAGGACTTTTTCACACCAAAAATTAAAGGGAAAAAAAAAAAGTCTGCATCCACATCGTTATTTTGTTCTTTGGAGCTTTTATAATTCCCTGACTCAGACTTGCTAAGCTTTGACTTTCTCCTCATTACTGAAACTTCACAAACTGCCAAGAGTCTGAGAAAAAATAGGATTCAAATAGGGAGACAGACAACTAAATATAATAGTCCCCAAAAAACTAGTTATTGGAGGCAGTCAAAATAGAAATCTGATGGAGGGAAAAGAAAACCTCACACATACATTTAATCCCATTCACCTCCCGCAAGAGTATTCTTTGAATGTTGGTAGCAAGAAACACTACCTTGAGAAATTAGTCCCTCTTTCCTACATATTCTATAGCATCTCTGAAACAGCATAGAAAATATCTTGTGCTTTTAAGCTCAAATTAGAAATGAAAACCAACTCTGTTTATTTGTCAAAAGGCCAAAAAGTGTTCATATAGCTATTATGAAGTGTGAATGTTTGTTATCTTGAATAAGAACACAAAAACTGTGTAACGCTTCCCCCTGCATTTATCTAAATTTCAAATATATTTTATTTATTTTATTTGTTTAAAGATTGATTTATTTGAGAGAAAGAGAGTGTGTATGTGTGTGTGAGGGCAATAGTGGGGGAAGGAGCAAAAGGAGAGGGATATAATCTCAAGCAGACTCCCTAGGGGAATCAATCCCAGGACCCTGAGGTCATGACCTGAGTCCAACTCAAGAGTCATATGCTTAATCAACTGAGCCAAGCAGGCACCCCCTATTTCAAGCATATTTTAAACCACCATCTCCAAACCTTTAACATATACGTGAATTGCTTGGGTATACTGTTAAAAAACAGATTCTGAGTCAGTGTTTCTGAGGAATAGCCTGAGATTTTGCAATTTTTAGAACCTCCCAGGTGATGTTAAGCAGTTAGTTTATAAACTCACATTTTGAATAACATAGATGTTAGATGATATAATTATTTATTAATGGATTTAATTTGCACCAATAATACAATTTCATTGTAAAATATATTAGAGATTATAAAGATTTTAAGACTCTCCTCTCATCTAATTCTCCCAGAACTGTTGTGAATATTTTAAATCTATTATTACAATTCTTATTTTACAGATTAAGAAAATGAGGCTCAGGAATGTTATTTGATTTAATCAAGATCACAATCTAAGAGGAATACCTTGCTAGTCATTTTACTATTTTACTCTATGTCATTCTGGCAGGTAAAAATTCAAACAAGTTAAAACTGTGGCATATATTAAGAATTCATTTATCCAGGGAAGTATTATCCTTGATGTAGTCAATATCAGGACCTGTCCACAGCATAGACATGAACAACTTTCTCTTATGTTTAAAAGTAGAAAAATATTGTACACTTCATCAGTTTAATATAATTTTAAATTTTGATACACATTTTAAAATCTTGAATACTAATTGATTTCTCCTCATTTACAAAGGTAGTTATTCAGCCAATTTGTATTCAATGTCTATGCTTTGATATTGTATTTAATAACAAGATACATAATACTTAAAAATGCATACTGATATTTATATTTGTAAACAACATAAAATTGTCTTGTAGACATATTCACTGTGTAGTAACAAAAAGAACAATTTTATTTTATTTTTTTAAAGATTTTATTTTTTTATTCATGAGAGACATGGAGAGAGAGAGGCAGAGGCACAAGCAGAGGAAGAAGCAGGCTCCATGCAGGGAGCCTAATGTGGGACTCAATCCTGGGTCTCCAGGTTCACACCCTGGGTTGAAGGCAGTGCTAAACCGCTGGGCCACCTGGGCTGCCCCAAAAAGAACAATGTTAAAACATGAGACAGTGATGGATTAAATAAATATCTGTGCTGGGCCAGAAATGCCTATCAGGAGTTATCTGAACACAGAGGGAGCTGTATCAAACTTTACTATTTCTATGTACTAGGATTTAGGGTGGTTTCTGATGAATTCTTATTCTACTAATTCAAGAAAATGGTTTATGAAGGATCTAAGTTGTTATAAAAATTAAAGCGACTATGCAAGAGTGCAATGAACAAGTCTTCAGAGACCAAATAAAAGAATACCCTAAAGAAGAACAAAATAGAATTAAATTAGGAAGTCTAAAAATGTCTGATTGGTGCTGTTTTTCCCACCTAATTACAGAAAAAAAAATTGAAATTAGTTCATTGGTCTGGATCACCAGAATTATAAGACACACTCAAAGTGTCTGTCATGCTTTTATAGACAATACTCTATGTTGTGGCTTTATTAGGCCCAGGGGCACCTGGATGGTTCGGTGGTTGAGCATCTGCCTTCAGCTCAAGTCATGATCCCAGGGTCGCTGGATCAAGCCCCACAGGCTCCCTGTGGGGAGCTCCCTGCAAGGAGGCTGCTTTTCCCTCTGCCTGTGTCTCTGCCTCTCTCGGTGTCTCTCATGAATAAATAAACAAAATCTTAAAAACAAGAAAAGCACTCCAAATGGTGGGTTATATGAGAAATGGGGGAACTTGACTCTTCTGTCATTTCCCCTGCATCACTACATGTCTATTCTGGGTAAGAAGAGTCTGACAAATCATCATGAAGTAGGTATTTATGTGGAAACCTGTGTAGAAACAAAGAGGGAAGGACAAGTAAGCTGTGTAATCAGGTTTGAAAAGTCTGAACATTTCTAGAGTAGCAGTAGCCACCCTGCAGTGAAATAAAAAAAGGAACAATGTTGCCAGCAAAACTTTTTTTCAGGGCAAAATATTTTTCTTTTTTCTTAATAGAAAACAGTACAATGAAAATAAAGTTTTAGTGTAAAGTTAGACTCTCAAAAATCTTATTATTTGATTTAGAATGCTGTGCTCTTGGGGGGGGGAAAAAACTCTTGGATAAAGGAATTTTGATTTTTAAAACTTTTATTCCAGATAGTTTATTTTTAAAGTTCACTTTTTATCATGCTGATCCATGCAGTATTTGAGCTTTATCACTAAGTTTTAGGTACTGGCTACATTAAATTTTAAAAACTTTAAATACATACATTTCTTTAAAGGAAACATTGAGTGGGCTCAAGACATATTTTCACATATAATTATTTAAGAAATAAGCAGATAAAGGAGAACTTCTTTAATGTTTTAGTTTTTGTTTAAATTTTAGTTAACATATAATGTAATATTGGCTTCCTGGGTAGTATTTAGTGATTCATCATTTAGGTGTAACCCCTGGTTCTCCACATAAATGGCCTCCTTAATACCCATCATCCATTTAGCCCAGGCCTCCCGCCCACTTGCCATCAGCCACCCTCAGATTATTCACTATAGTTAAGAGTCTCTTATGGATTTCCAAGGAAACTTCTTTAAATTGTCATGTTTTATCTCAAATTATTAACAGGCAAGTACACAGAATAAAGGTGGCTTATATACAGTTGTTTCAGCGTAAGTTAATTTCACTACTAATTCAAGGAATGTAAGTTCAAGCAATCGGATACTTCAAGTTTTATTTTAAAATGCAATCTTCAATATGAAAAAGTTAAAATTGACCATATAGTATCATAATAAAAGTTCATGCAAAATGATAGCAAGGAAAGGATTTTTTTTCAAATCAGTTCCTAAATCTTGAAGAAAGTTTTTTCTCTGATTCATAGGACCTCAACCTATAAATTAAGAATCAAATTTAGACATAATATAATCTTCTTGTGCAATGTATAAAATGAATATTAATTCTATCAAGTATTGCTATATATCTAGATTTTTGTGATTTAATATTTAGTTTTGCTTTCTACTAAGAACATACATGATACAATTACATTACAGTATTTCAGGGTAATTTATTTCCTTTTTTTAAATATTTTATTTATTTCTTCATGAGAATACAGAGAGGAGAGAGAGAGGCAGAGATACAGGCAGAGGGAGAAGCAGGCTCCATGTAGGGAGCCCAACGCAGGACTGGATCCCGGGATCCCAGGATCAGGCCCTGGGCTGAAGGCAGCGCTAAACCTCTGGGCCACCCAGGCTGGCCTGTAATTTATTTCCTAAAGAAGGAGCTGTAACCACTCTTTTAAAATATATTCTAGGTCTTTGGAACTTTCTTCCCAAGAAGTTCTTCCAAATATTTAAATATTTAAATATGTTGGTCCACATCCTTTAAGGATATAATTTTAAATATATCATTAAATTCTGTACATTTGGTTTTTCTGATGATTTTCAACCATCTTTACTTTAGGTAATATCTTCTTCTTAACCTTCACTAGTTCCATCAATATTCTTCTTTCATTTCTGTTTGACATTAAAAATTTTAATCTGTAATTGGTTTCCTCCTTTCATATAAGGCTATACGCTCTTTATACATAAGTGCACTTCAAATGACCAATTAAATTAAGAACTCATTCTGGGAAATTGGGTGGAACTATTTTATTGAGTGGGAGGTTAATATCATGTCCTTGTTGAGAAAATGTCAGAGTTGAGTACATTCTTTTACCACCCTTATTTTGGTCAGCAGCTCAGCATGAAAATTCAAGTTTTGTTAATAAATATCTGCAGGTGATAAGTAAAGAAATTTTGACACTTGTATAGAAAACTGGAAAAATTGATCTTCACTGCTATTACCAAGAAACTTCTTTGGAAGATTCCTTCCACCTTCCATAGAACAAGAAGTGATGAATACAGTGATTTATTTACACATTCAAAAAATATTTATTTGACACTTACAGAAATTGGCCTGGTGATTCTACATTGTGCATAGTTTATATGGATATTATATAATAATGTAATAGAATGTGCTATACATATAATACATAATTTCAAGCTTTATGGGACTTTAAGGATATTTTAGTTTAATCCTTGTTTAAGTAATTGACTAACAAATACTTGGCTATTTCAAATAATATTTTTTTCAAAGGCAGAGAAAGAGATAAAACTGGTGCTGTCATTTAGTTATATCCGACCTTGCCTGATATTCTCAAGCTCACTTTCCAAGTCTTTGCATTTGTTTTCATCATGTTCTTCTACTAAGATTTGTTAACAGTGTACTTTTTGGTTGGTTTCTCTCTTTGATTTTATCTGCTTAACTACCCACTGTTACTCCATTTCTCTATATATTATAAACTCTTTTGTCTCTTCTTTTTGCATTTGTTAGTAAACCAACATTCTTGTTAAGGCCTTAGGAACTTTGGATGAGTTCTCAGTTCAATATTTTTGTTTTATTAGTGATATGTTATGTCTTCTAAAGTCAAAGAAATTATGACATCGTATTGTGTAAAAAAAAAAAAAGTTTTGTAAAATCACTATTGATTATTCCATGGAGGCTTTACTTAGAACTGACATCAGTTTGAATAAAGAGCTTTCATCTGGCAAGAGAACTATACAGTTACCTACCCTAAATAATCTCAGATTTTATCATACAGATATTGAACAATCAGTGCCTATTGTTAATAATCATTTATTTCACTCACCCATATGAATTTTTAACAATAATGGGTGCTTGAATAAAGTTCTTATTAAAAAATATAAGAGATGCAATTTTGAATGAAATGATAGCCAGTAAAAAGGGTTGATACTCTCATTGTGTCTGTTAAGCAGAATTAAGTAATACTGTCAACATTTAAAAGTAATGGCCATAGTAGTTTGTGAAAGTGGACTGTCAATATAAGCTTAATTAAGTCGTTGAACTAGAAAACTATGTGCAATTAATTTGACCATGTTGATTATTCAAATAATGAAAATGTTTCTTTGTTAAAGAACTGCACCACCTAGAGTTAATCAAACAAATCTTGTTTTGCATTTCCAACTAATCACTTAGCTTTAATATTACATGACTTTTATCCTTAAGCTTTGGCAAAATATATACTTTTCTGTATCTTTAATCAGATGTCAAATTAATTCTGAGTAGCTTATATGAATGATAAAAGTGGCCTCATTTGTTTTCCTTATTGGTTCATTTAGTTGTTGGCAAAATATTCCCTTCTATATTAATCATCAGAAAATTTTAACTTTTCTGCCAGAGTTGGCTTTAGAACACTTGAACCATAAATATACAAGGGCATTTTGTGGAGAAGTGTGCAGATGCAGAAGGAGGAGGAATCATAAAGGAAGCAAAATAATTCTCAGAAAAATGGAAAACAAGAGCGTTGAGAACCATGCATCATTCAGCATGTATAAAGCAGTACCCTCGTAAGAGGAACTCATCAACCAGGGACCCATCATTCCAGGGCACACCAGTGAGATTTTGTCAAAATAACGTGTTTCAAAATACAAGAAAGGTATCCCTGGTATAAAATGTCTCACAGGATTAGTTTGTCTAATTTTCATTTCTGGAAGTTCAACTATCCATAACATTTACTGATTAAGCTTTGAGACTAGTATTTTTAATATGTGTTGAATAAATTAGTTAAAAGTGGGATTCATATGCAGATTTTATATGGACTATATAATTAATAAAATATCCGTTTAAATTTAATGAAATTCTAGAGAGAGTCCAAGATGGTGGAGGAGTAGGAGACCTTAGTTTCATCTGGTTCCAGGATTCAACTAGATAGCTGTTAAATCATTCTGGACACCTACAACTCAATCAGAGATCTAAAAAAAGAATAGCTATAACTTTACAAATAGAAAAGTGACCACTTTCTGCAAAGTAGGAGGCACAGAGAAATGAATCTAAGGCAAAATAGGGAAGATAAACTGCAGGGGATGGGGAAGACTCTGACAGCCAGCACCAGAAAGTGATATAGTTGTCCAGTGCAAAATCTGAATTTTTAGAAGTGTGCTCTAATGAGGGATGTCCCTGCCTGAAAGGTGCTCAGGTGGTGAAGTGGGGTGGAATCCTAGGTGGGACAATGTGGTCCCAGGATCCTCAGGCTCATAGGAATATAGGGGTTCCTGAGTGTAGTATAGCAGAATTTCCAGGCCCAACAGAGAAATTGGCTGCAATCAGTGAGCACACAAAAGTGGGCTCTCAGCTGGGGGTTGCCATAAACCTCTAACCAGGGCATAGTTGGCATGACTCATCTCTGAGCAGGGGCCCAGCAAGCAGTAGAACTAGTGAGACTCCCTCTCCTCCCTCAGAAAGGACAGCTTGGCGGTGCCACAGGAGTCTGCAGCATTTGGGGACTCAAAAGGGCGTCACATGCCTGAGATAGAAGTGCTCTGTCACAAGCTGGGTGAGCGTTGAATGTGGTTGGAGACCAGGGAGACAGGAGTGATTTTTCCTGTGGGCACACTGGGAAGTGGGGCCTCAAAATTTCAGCTCCAGGGCTAGAGATTGGGAGGCCGCCATTTTCACCCTCAATCCCTAAGGTTATGCAGAAAGCCTTTAAGAAACAAAAGACACCTAGGGCAATCCTGAGACAAATTGAGCCAGGCCCCCAGCAAGTGTAATGTAGTTCCACCCAAGGCACAGATACCTGAGAATCAATGCAACATGCCCCTCCCACAGAAGAACAGCAAGAACATCCAGCCAAGAACAAGTTTATTGATCATGGAGAACTGCAAAACTCCAGCGCTAAAGGAATACAGCATATAGAATTCATGTTCTTTTTTTTTTTTTTAACCAGGATTCTTTCATTTTTAATTTTTTCTCCTTCCTTTCTCAACCAATTTCTTATTTTACCACCTTTTTAAAAAATCTTTGATGTTTTCATTTTCATAGTTAAATTCTAGCACTTCATTATATTTCAGTTTTGTATATATGTAAGTTTTTCTTTCTTTACATACAGTTTTTTCTAACAGACCAAAATACACCCAGAATCTAGTGTATGGTTCTGTTCTCTTCACATATCTGATCATATTTGCACTTTTCTTCATCTTCTTCTTTTTGTTTTATTGAAGTCTTTTTAAATTTTCATCTTTACATTTTGCCCTTTCAATGCATTTAGTTATATATATATATATATATATATATATATATATATATATATATATTCTTTACAATTTTGAGATGTAGTATCTTCCAGCAAACCAACCAAAATACACTCAGTATATAGTGTATTGCTCTGTTCTGTTCACCTGTTTATATTCCTTCTTTTATGTCTTTTAATTTTCATTTTTTACAGTTACATTCTATACTTTCATTGTATGTGATGTTTTTTGTACATATTTAAGTATCTCTTTCCTTACAATTTTTGGATCTAGTTTTCTAGCAAGTGGACCAAAATATACACAGGATCAAGTGTATGGCTCTATTATTTTCACCCGTCAAATTATATTCTCTCTTTTTTTTTTTCATTTTTTGATCTCTTCTGATTTGTTTAGTGTATATTTCTCTGGGGTTATTTTTGCCATTTTACTATTTTTTGATTGTTCATCTATTCTTCTCTGGAGAGAATGACAAGATGGAAAAACTTATCTCAAAAAAGAGAACAAGAGGCAGTACTGACTGCCAGGGACCTAATCTGTATGAACATAAGTAAGATGTCCAACCTAGAGTTCAGAATAATGATATAAAGATACTAGTTGGGTTTGAAAAAAGCATAGAAGACACTAGAGAATCCCTTTCTGTAGAAATAAAAGAACTAAATTTAATCAAGTCAAAATAAAAAAGGCTATTAATGAGATGCAATTAAAAATGGAGGCTCTAACAACTAGGATAAAGGAGGAAGAAGAGATAACTAGAGATATAGAAGACAAAATAATGGAGAAAAAAGAAGCTGAGAAAAAGAGAGAAAAACAGCTACTGGATCACCAGGGGAGAATTCAAGGGATAGTGATACCATAAAACAAAACAATATTAGAATAATTGTGATCACAAAAGAAGAGGAAAGAGAGAGGGGCAGAAGGTATATAGCAGCAAATTATAGCAGAGAAATTCCCTCATCTGAAGAAGGAAACAGGCATCCAAGTCCAAAAAGCACAGATAATCCCCCTCAAAATCAATAAAAATAGGTCAACACCCCAACATATTACAGTTAAACTTGCAAATCTCAGACAAAGAAAAAATCCTGAAAGAAACTTAGGACAAGAGTTCTGTAACAAATAAGGGTAGAAATTTTAGACAGGCAGCAGACCTACCCACAGAGAATTGGCAGGCATGAAAGGACTGGCATGAAATTTTCAGGGTGCTAAATGAGAAAGTATACAGCCAAGAATACCTTATGCAGCTAAGATGTTATTCAAAATAGAAGGGGAGATAAAAAGCTTCCAGGACAAACAGAAACTGAAAGAATTTGTGATCATCAAACCTGACCATAAGAAATATTAAAAGGGATCTTTTAAGAGAAGAGAGAGCCCAAAAGTAACATGGGCCAGAAAGGAACAGAGACAATATACAGAAACTGTGACTTCACAGGCAATGCAATGACTAAATTCATAGCTTTCAATAGTTACTCTGATTGTAAATGGGTAAATGCTCCAATTAAAAGACACAGGGTATCAGATTGAATAAAAAAGCAAGACCCATTGATATGCTCTTTGCAGGAGACTCATTTTAGACCCAAAGTCACCTTCAGATTGCCAATGAGGGGGTGGATAACCACTTATCATGCTAATAGACATCAAAAGAAAGCTGGGGTGGCAATTCTTACATCAGACAAATTAGATTTTAAACCAGACTGTAATAAGAGATGAGGAAGGAAACTATATCATAATTAAGGTGTCTATCCAATCTAACAGTTGTAATTATTTATGCTCCTAACATGGGAGCAGCCAACTATATAAGCCAATTAATAACAAAAGTAAAGAAACACATAGATAATAATACAATAATAGTAGGAGATTTTAATACCCTTCTCAATACAATGAACAGATCATCTAAGCAGAAGATCAACAAGGAAAGAAGGGCTTTGAATGACACACTGGACCATATGGACTTCACAGATATATTCAGAACATTCCATCCTAAAGCAACAGAATGCACATTCTTCTTGAATGGACACGGAACATTCTCCAGAATAGATCACATATTGGGCCACAAATTAGGTTTCAACCAATACCAAAAGATTGGGATAATTCCCTGCATATTTTTGGATCACAATGCTTTGAAACTTGAACTCAATCACAAGAGGAAATTTGGAATGAACTCAAATACATGGAGCTATAGAGCATCCTACTAAAGAACGAATGGGTTAACAAGTAAGTTTAAAAGAATTTTTAAAAAGTCAAGTAAATGAAAACACAGCTGTTCAAAACTTTTGGGATGCTTCAAAGGTGGTCTTAAGAAGGAGGTATATAGCAATACAAGGCTTTCTCAAGAATCAAGAAAGTTCTCAGATACAAAACCTAATATTATACCTAAAGGAGCTGGAGAAATTTGCTGACAGCAAAATTGCTGACAGCAAATAAGCCTAAACCCCCCAGGAGAAGAGAAATAATAAAGATTGGAACAGAAATCAATGAAATAGAAATCAAAAGAACAGTAGAACAGATCAACAAAACTAAGCGCTGGTTCTTTGAAAGACTTAATAAGGTAATTAATAAAACCATTTCCTTACACCATACACTAAAATAGATTTAAAATGGATAAAAGAGTTAAATGTGAGAGAGGAATCCATGAAAATCCTAGAGAATAGATGTAGCAACCTTTGTGACCTTGGCCACTGCAACTTCTTGGTAGACACATCACCAAAGGCAAGAGAAACAAAGGTAAAAATGAACCATTGGGACTTCATCAAGATAAAAACTTCTTGCACAGCAGAGGAAACAAAACCAAAAGACGATGGACAGAAAGGGAGAAGATATTTGCAAGTGACATATCAGATAAAGGGCTAGTATCCACAATCTATAAAGAACTCATCAACCTCAACACCCAAATAACAAATAATTCAAACAAGAAATGATCAAAAGACATGAACAGACTTTTCTCCAAGGAAGACATACAAATGGCCAACAGACGCTTGAAAAAAATGTTCCATATCACTTGGCATCAGGAAATATAAATCAAAATCACAATGAGATATCACTTCACACCAGTCAGAATGGTAGAAATTATGAAATCAGGAAATGACAGACATTGGTGAGGATGGGAAGAAAGGAGAACTCTCTTACACAGAGAGTTGGTGGAATGCAAGCTGGTGCAGCTACTCTGGAAGACAGTATGGAAATTCCTCAAAAATTGAAAATAGAGCTACTCTATGAACCATAAATTGTACTACTGGGTATATACTGCAAAGATATAAATGTAGTGATCCAAAGGGGCACCTGTACTCCAACGTTTATAGCAGCAATAGCCAAACTATGGAAGGAGCCCAGATGTCCATTGACAGATGAATGGACAAAAAAGAGGTTGTATATATACAATGGAATACTACTCAGCCACCAAAAAAATGAAACCTTGCCTTTTGCAGTGATGTGGATGGAAGTAGAGAATATTATACCAAGCAAAATAAATCAATTAGAAAAAGACAATTATCATATAATCTCACTCATTTGTGGAATTCAAGAAGAAAAAAAACACAGAGGATCATAGGGGAAGAGAGTGAAAAATAAAACAGGACAAAAGCAGAGAGAGAGGCAAACCATAAGGAACTCTTAATCATAGGAAACAAACTGAAGATTGCTGGAGGAGAGTGGGGGAAGAGGATGGAGTAATTTGGTAATGAACATTAAGAAAGGCATGTGATGTTATGAGGACTGGGTATTATACAAGACTGATGAATCACTGACCTCTACCTCTGAAACTAATAATATATGTTAATAAATTGAATTTAAATAAATTTTTTTAAAAAATAAAAAATACATTTAATGAAATTCTAAAGAGATTTTTGGTAATTATGCTATAAAATTAATTTCCTCAATAATACATATATATGAAAAAAATGTATTATACTTTGAATGTATCAAATATATATTGATTGTCTAATAAATGTTTACTCTGTAGACAAGGAACAACAGCAATAAAATATTATGATAATAATAATATAGTTTGTATTTATTGATTATTCCAACTGCCAAATACTCTTACTAAGGGCTCAAATGTATTAACACATTTAATCTTTTTTAACACTTTAAAAATTTTTAATTTTATTATTTTTTTAGGATTTTATTTATTTATGCATGAGAGACACACAGAGAGAGAGAGACAGAGACAGGCAGAGGGAGAAGCAGGCTCTCTGCAGGGAGCCCTATGTGGGACTCCATCCAGCAACTCCGGGATCACACCCTGAGCCAAAGGCAGACATCCAACCGCTGAGCCATTCAGGTGTCCCTAACACATTTTATTTTGACAATAACTTTATGAAGGCCAGTGCTATCATGCTCCTTCTTTTACAGAAAAGGAAAGTGAGATACATAAAGGTTAAATAACATTCGTAAAACTAGCATATGATAATTACTATATAGTCCCAGATAAACCAATTCATCTAATGAACTACAATGTTTCTCTCTCTTTCTCACTCTCTCTCTCTCTCTCCTTCTCCTTCCCTCATCCCTTCCCTTTCTCTCTCTCCCTTTGGGTCTCACACATGCATATTTCTATACATTGTCTTGTGAAAGCAAAGAGCAATTCAACATACAACTTACTCTTAAAATTTTCAGAGCTTCTTTAAAGGTAAAAATGAATTAAAAGAAATAACATTTCCCATGAACAAACATTAAGGAAAAATTTGTTATTAATTCAATCAGTAATTACAATTATATTGGTTCATTTCTACTCTTTAGGGAATGAGAGAAGGAGAAAAGACGACGGGAGAGAGAATGAGAGAGACTCAGAAGGAATGATTAATTCAGATGTCCTTCAATCTAGAAATGTCATTCTTATTCTTTCATATAATCATCACACTACCACTTAATATGTTGTAGGTGCATTGATGCAATTTGGTCTAAGGATCGGAAATATACTAAATAATCTTTTTAAAAGTATCCTCCTTCTTGGGATGCCTGGGTGGCTCGGTGGTTGAGCATCTGCCTTTGGCTCAGGGTGTGATCCCGGAACTCCCGCATTGGACTCGGACTCCCTGTGAGGAGCCTGCTTCTCCCTCTGCCTATGCTTTTACCTCTCTCTCTCTCTGTGTGTCTCTCATGAATAAATCCTCCTTCTCAATTCCTTTTGCTGGACCTTCTGCCTCTAAAGGACATTCTGAGTCTTAGGTTTTAGCTCCTCTCTTTTCCTTTTCTTTGTCCTTCCCCAACATTTTATTTTCAATTTCTCCCCAAGTGAACCCATTCAAATCTCTCATGACAATTCCATCTACATACTGCCAAATCATTATATATCCTTATTCCCTATGTGTGCTAGAGGTCTAGATTAATACAGATACCCTATCTGGTATAGCACCTTTTTTAAATTTTTTTTTAAATTTTTATTTATTTATGATAGTCACACACACACATAGAGAGAGAGAGAGAGAGAGAGAGGCAGAGACATAGGCAGAGGGAGAAGCAGGCTCCATGCACCGGGAGCCCAACGTGGGATTCGATCCCGGGTCTCCAAGATCGCGCTCTGGGCCAAAGGCAGGCGCTAAACCGCTGCGCCACCCAGGGATCCCTGGTATAGCACCTTTAATCTTCAGTTAGATTTCCTATAAAACATCTCAAACTTCACATCTACAATTGGAAAATATTTATGCACTTCTACTTCCCTACGCTAATTTGTCCTCCAACCTTCCCAGTATCATATTTATAAATACCTAGAGCTATTTCCCCAAAACATAGCAGTCACCCTTAATAATTGCATTTCCCAGATCTCTCCTCATCCAAGTTAACTGCAATACTATTGATCTTATCTCCAAAGGATAATCCTTTACCTCTCAACACTTCTGCCACCACCCTAGTCCAATATACTCTTTCTTCTTCCCTAAACTTCTAAATTACCACCTAACTGGTTTCCCTGATTCACCTCTTCACCACAAAAGACTGGCAGGTGTATTTCAAAAGGTATTAAATGAGTATCCAGGTCTCACTCAGAGTCTTTACATTCCACTGAGAAGGTGACCAGCCTTAAAACTCAGACCTCTTGTCAATGTCTGTGACTGTGCCTGTTCTCACATGCTTCATGCTCCTTCCTTTTTCTCTTCCACAATTTTCCAGAATTCTTTTCATCTTAGTACTTTAAACTGTTTTTTTCCTATGCTAAATGTAATCTATATAAGGAAGTTTATATGTCTAGCTGCTTTTTTTTTCATTCTGATCTAATTAAAATATATCATTTTCCAGTACTCCTTCTATTTAAGGAAACTCTCCCTTCCTCAAGTCAGTCTCCTATAATCGTTTTTTTATTTTATTTTATATTATTTTATTTGAAACACAGTTATTACTTTTGAAAATCACTTGCTTCTATTTATTGGTAAGAATTTCCTGACCATTTTGCCACAGATCTAACTTGTTTATCATCGCATTTCCAGGGCTTGGAACAGTAGGTGGTGAATTTCTAGTGCTCTCAAAATATGTATTCAATAAACGAACAAAATAATACATTAACCTCTGAATAAAAGGAACATAAAATACTAACTGTTGCACTGGATTACTTTATGCTGTTTTGAATTGTTTAACTAAATTCAAGGAGTAAAATATTTACTCAGAGAAAGATGATGTCAGAATCTGAAAAAAATGGCCACGAGGCAGCTTTGCAGGTCACAGCATATTACCAAGTAATCATGTTGCTTTTCCAATGTTGGAAAACAAATTCAGAAAAATCCACAGAGAGCTTATTTTGTTTTTTAAAAATATGTATAACAGCCCCCAAAAAGTGTTTGAAATTGATAATAAAACTACTAAGGGGCAAGAGTTTAAAATTGGAATAAAATCTTACATGAACTTTCCATTCTTCCTACCCCAGGTTTCTGTTCTTCCCATTTAAATTGAATGATCGTCAGAGACTACAATTACAGTAAGTAAATACATGCTTTCCATGTATTTCCTAATGTGTCTCCCTGGAGGACTCTTCCTTTAGTCTGCAGGTTTCAGTTGGAGGTAGCAAAATACTATGCCATGTGCAAGTCTGAGGTACATGAAAATTGCTTCCCTTCATCTCTGTAACATACAAACTAGTATCTCTTTTCCAAATCTGAAAAACTTGCTCTCAGGTAAAAACTCCTTCGTACACTACAACTAGATCTATTAAAAAACTAGAACTGTGGTCTCTCATTTCACCTCTAACTTGTTGGAAAAATAAACGTACTAAACACATGTTAGGAGCTTTCAATCTTTGTTTTTTCATAAGGGAGGAGAGATGTTAATATTCTAAAGTAAGCTCGGATAGATTATATGTACTATAATTAGTATTCAAATTTTTATCTCCCTGTAGTTAAAATTTCATTTACGTGTGCCACTTATAAGCTAAATTGTTAATTTATTCCAACTATTTATTGGAATAATTTCTGAGTATTTATTTCATTTATATATAATTTCTGAGTATTTATTTCATTTATATAATGAATTCCAAGTATTTTATTTCAAATACTTATTTGCTTACCAAAGATGATTCTCCTAAAGCACACAGATATAACAGAAACCCTTTATTTTAATCCAAAAGTCTTAATAGACATACACTTAGTCAAGTTTTCAAATGTGTACTCACATCTTTTCAGATATTGAGTTTCATAACCAGGTACAGGATACAGTTTTCCAAAACAGTTCATTTTTTTTCAATGTAATCTAAGAAAATATGTGCTGTTCAAATTGTAACCTTAAACTATGAGGCCTTTTCTTTAGAAGTTGTTCTGATATTAAACCACAGTGTTACAATGTCAAGAGGTGGTCCTACAGGGGATCTCTTTGAGAAAAGAGAAAAAGAAAAGGAAAAAAAATGTATCCAAAAGACTAAAGGCATGAAATCAAAAGATTAAAATATAACATATAATAGCAAAAATAATAATTAACTTTAATATATTTGTTAATTTAATTTTTTTACCATATAATACATATCTTCTTGTAATTTACTATAAATCAAGTCTGTAGACAGAAACTAAAACAGAGCTATTTATGAATAGTAACTGTATCCTCTTATATTTGAGGCCAGCATTTGAACTCTCTTAGTATTAACAATATGGAACTAGAAATTTTAGAAATTTTCTTTCATCTGCAAAACACTCCCCAAAAGAAGATGCCTCAACTAACAATTAACAGATGAATATTCTTAAGTTTAAATAACTAATGGTCATAAATAGTTGTGGTAGGATTAAAATATATACCAAGTTTAATTTTATAGTCTATGTTTACTGAATAACTCTTAAATATTTTATTCATTTTTTTAAGATTTTATTTATTTATTCATGAGAGACACAGAGAGAAAGAGAGGTAGAGACATATAGGCAGAGGGAGAAGTAGGCTCCTTGAGGGGAGCCCAATGTGGGACTCCATCTCGGGACTCTGGTACCACACCCTAAGCTGAAGGCAGACACTCAACCGCTGAGCCACCCAGGCATTCCCCTATTCATCTTTTTTATCTCTATCTGGAAAATGCATATCAGAAAGTATTTACTCAAAAAGTTGATCTGCTATAGTAGTAAATCCTTGCACTAATTAGTGTAATTATAAGTTGCTGATTAAAAATCCACATCTCAATGGAGTAGCCCCCTTCATATCTGGAAGCAGTCCTTTTCCAAATGCTCATTCAGCATTAAGACTTTTTCCATTTGGGGCATGGCTCACTTCAATATGTAGCTTCCAAGGTTTTGTTTTGTTTTTCCTCCCCTAGGTTTTCTTGCCTCAATCATAAAAGGAGTCTAAAAGTGGAACTTCTATCTTCTCATGTTCCACAGACCACAACTCAGCCATAAGTGACATTAAACTAAAAAGGAGAGTGGGAAATGAGGTCTAGCTCTCTGCCCAGGAAGAAGACAAAACAATTGAAGAGAGAGCCAGTTGCCTTCCAATAATCAAAAATCCATTTTACTCTTCCTTCTATAGATACAATATACTCAGCTTCTTCTAAAAGGACAGCGACCCCACTGTAAAATTAATTGCTTAAACCACCAATTTTCCACATCCTTGCTATCTAACAAAACATTGTCTTATTTTAGGAGCTAGACAAATATTCATTTAAAACAAACTTTTATTGATCATAGGATAAAAGGAACACAAAATGATTTTTTTACTATGATGCTCACATTTTTATGAAAGTATGGTTGATTATGTGTTGATTGGTAATGAAGAAATAGATTTCAAATGCATTTAATTTATAGTTTTGCTAAGATCTGCTGTAATTAAGATGGAAAATCTGATTTATAATTCAAGAGCCAGCTCTGTTCACAATGAATAGACAATCTAACTCACTGAAATGATTACTCTAGTAGCCATTGGAACTTGTCCTTTAACTTAAAAAATAAAGAGGATTAAACATGGAGAGCAGAGACTCTTCCCATTTTTTTTACTTTGTTCTATAGAAAATTTAAGTTTTTTTGAGAATTTTATTTTAGTTAGGCAGAAAAACCTATGTTGCTTTTACATTTAACATTTCCTCAAGCATATAATTTCCTATTCTTTGTTCCCTAGAAACATTTTGACAGGGAAAGTGTTACTGCAAAAGTACAACAAGAAATAGAGGAACAGCTCTAGCAAATACTACTGAATCAATAATGTGTGTGTGTGTGTTAATGCAATTCTCTGGAGGGAAGAAAAGTCAAAAATTCTTAAACATGTTGGGATTATTATTTTTCCTCCTTACTGGCCCTGTCTTGTGTAGCTCTTGGGACAGTGTGTTTTTCAAACATTATGGTTTCCTACTATTTCCTCTAAATGCCCAAAGGTTTTGTTTTTGTTGTATTAATTTTATTTATTTTTTAAAGATTTTATTTATTTATTCATGAGAGACACAGAGAGAGAGAGAGGCAGAGAGACAGGCAGAGGGAGAAGCAGGCTCCATGCAGGGAGCATGATGTGGGACTCGATCTGGGACTCCAGGACCAGCCCTGAGCCAAAGGTGGCGCTAACCCACTGAGCCACCTGCGCTGCCCTTGTTTTTGTTTTAAATGTCTCATGATAATTTTACGTATTTTTCTGTAGGACTTACAGGAATTTAAATAAAGGCATTATTGTAACTTTCACCTCCCTAAAACATATTTCCAACAGACTCACTACTCACTGAAATATGATTCAAATCAGCCAAAAAATACTTCTGCCTTTCCCTTTTTTAAATTTACATAAAATGTTATTTTTTAACAAAGTATGCTTTATTCACTTATGCTAATATTTGCAGGAAGCGAAAGCAATAGGAAATGAAATTAAGCTCATTGGAATATGGAATCATTTTTTTAATTTCAATTTTTCATTTTTCTTACTAAATTCTAAAAAAAACCATCTGGCTTATTTAGGGTTCTAGGTATTATTATGAAGGACCCATTTATTTTCCTTTAGCTTGAAAATAAGCTTTTATCTTAATAAGCAGCAGCAAATAATTTGACAGAAAACATAATTCAAATTGTATTTCAGAGACTTATTCTGTTTTTTTTTTTTTTAAAGATTGTATTTATTTATTCATGAGAGACACACAGAGAGAGAGGCAGAGACATAGGCAGAGAGAGCAGGTTCCATGCAAGGAGCCTGATGTGGGACTCGATCCCAGGACCTTGGGATCATACCCTGAGCTGAAGACAGATCTCAACCACTGAGCCACCCTGGCATCCCTAATTCTGTCTTTTATAAAGAACTCTGACAAAAGATTTACTTGACCAAAATAATAGAGAAAAAATTTTAATAAGCTAGTGCCTTTCTCTGAAGTTTAAACATATTCTTTAAAATTTATGATTTTTTTTTTGAAAATTTGATGTGTTGGCATAAAAAAGAATCACATGCTTACTTCACTCCCTACTTTTTTGTAATGCCTACTCTGAGCCACACACTACTTCTTTGAAATACAAGGAATGGTTGCATAGAAATCACTTTGTGAGGGATCACTGAAGAACTGATAATAGGAGAAAAAGGGCTTGTTAATAAACCAGTTTTGAGCCCTATGACAAAAAGGCAAAACAGTCATACAAGAGAGAGATACATATAAAAAGTATCCTTGAAAAAAAAAAAAAGAAAAGATCCTTTTGCTACATTTTGAAAGAGGTGAAAAGGCATGCCAAGCAGCAGTGGATGGTGTTAAGAAAAGCCATAGGATGGGACGCCTTGGTGGCTCAGAGGTTTAGCGCCTGCCTTTGGAGCCTGCTTCTCTCAAGGAAAGAAAGAAAGAAAGAAGAAGAAAGAAAGAAAGAAAGAAAGAAAGAAAGAAAGAAAGAAAGAAAGAAAGAAAGAAACAGAGAGAGAGAGAGAAAGAAAGAAAGAAAGAAAGAAAGAAAGAAAGAAAGAAAGAAAGAAAGAAAGAAAGAAAGAAACATTGTGTTTTGGGACCATGAGAGATGGAGCCACCTAGCAATAGCCTGTGAGAAGTTATGCATGAGAGAGATTCATAAATCGGCAAACTGTGGCCGTTTTCCTATTCCATTCAGACTAGTCCCAGAGCTGGTTCTTACTCTCTCACAACATCCAGACTCCTCCAAGATAACAGTTTACCACACTGTCTTCTCTCATTGCTTTGAGCCATATTTGACTCTAGTTTAACAGGTGCTTTAATATTTTAATGCATGTATATTCTCTTTCCTCCAATCCTTTAAACAGACTTTAACTGACTAAACCTAATTTTTATTGCCACTGCAAAATGTTAAATACATAGCAGTGCTCTAATAAGGTTTGATTGACTTGAATAATTTAGATCTTGTTAAACCTTTCTGATGCTAGAATAGAAGTAATAGTTGTTACACATTATCTGATCTTCTTTTTAGGAACTATATTCCCTTTATTACTGTTGTAACAAATTCCCAACATAGCAGCTTAAAACAACGCAACCTTATTACTTTACTCTTCGAGGAATCAGAAGTCTGAATCTCATGGGGCTAAAATCAAGGTGTTGATAGAGATGCATATTTTTCTAGCTACACTCGGGGAGTATGTGTTTCCTTGCTTTTACCAGATTCTAGTGGATGATTGAATTCCTTGTTTCAAGACCCCCTTCCTTCACTTTTAAGGACACTTATGATTATATTAAACCCACTCAAGTAACAGGATAAACTTCCTATCTTAAATTCAGCTGATTAGAAACCTCAATTCCAACTGCAACCTTAATTCCACTTTGTCCTATAAGCTAACATATCCATAAGCTCTGGGGATTAGGATGTGGTTATCTTTGAGGGACTATTATTCTCCCTATCATAGGGACTTGCATTAAGTTTTGGATGAATTCCGATGGATATATTTTCCCCTCAAAAGCATTCCAAGTATAGACAATATTGCCATATATTAAACAAACAAAATAAACAAGCAAAAACCCTCTTATTCACCTCTTTGTTGCTTTCTAATTACTAGACATTTTGTTTAGAATGTATATGTTGAGAATTTTTTTAAAGAAATGTATATTTTATCTTTAATGCAGACTTTAATATGCATTTGTCATACATTTCTGTTAACTTATAAAAACTTTCAGTTTTAAGAAACACATAAGCAAACTTTCTTTGCTCAATAAGATTAATTCCCAGATATTTTTGATGATTATTCCCAGTCTTTTATAAAGCAATTCACCTAAGTAAGCAAGCCTTATTCTTCATCTTGTCTGGGCACTATAGGTACAACAGAAAAAATATGACTTTATTCTTAGTATATGTTTTTCTTTTTCTTTTTTTTTTTTTTTTTGATAACCAGAACTTGTTTTTCTGATTCTTCCCCAAATTACTCAGGAAAGCTAGCACAATTCTAAGCACATAATACATTTCCAGTATATACCTAACACATGATTAAATTGCTAAACCTACTGATTTACATAAGTTAAGGGCATGTTTTTCTTTTGGAGAAAGCTTATCAAATCAAATTACAACTACTTAAACATTCTATGTTCTTACATTTTAGATGTGTCTGCAGTAAACAACATGTAACTTCTTTTTATGAGCTTTAAAAAAAATACTCTCACAATCTTTATCTTTTGAATGGGGAGTTTAACTTCCTTGTATTAAATGTAATTACTGATATATATGGATTAACTCTAGTCACCTTATGTACACAGTCTCCTCATTATTATTTTCTGCCCATTTTTTTTACACTCTCCTATTCTTTGAAATGTTTCCATTTTTTTTCTTACCCTTATTTTTCCTGTTGCTGAGAGGTGAAATGCTAGTCAACAATTTATAGGGTTTTGTTTAGCTTTTGCCTTTGCTTTTGTTTTGTTTTATTTAAAAATAATTAAGTGAAACTCTCTCAGACCAGATTATGAGAATTTCAGCGATAAAACTTCATGAGATCTAGTTTATTCTTGTAATTTCTCAAGGGATGATGTTTTTCTCTTTCCATAGAGCCAAATTTAAATCAAGTGATTTTCTTGATTTCACCTTCTCAGGAATAGGTTTATTTCTAGTCCACCCAACACTAAGAGTAGAAACAGTTTTATGTAGACTTCTATTAGACTCTCACTTAAGGTGAAACCCTAGGTTTTTCTCCAGTCCATTGTACAGGGGGCAGTTAAAACAGAAACTGAATTTGCTGGGATTTGGAACCTGCTCCAAAGCAAAATCAGCTTGACTGTTTCCTTATCACTCAGGATTAGGAATTTCACTTTGCATTTAATTTCTGGGGATCCCTTAAGTTTTTGCCAGCTCAGCTATGCATATATAATTATATCTAGTTTTTTGGATGCGAGATTAGTAGTGCAAGAAATCTAGATTCACATAATGCCATATATAGAAATAACCTTATAGTTTATATTGTTATATCAAACTTTATATCATTATAAATCCTCATAGCACTACTCTTTTTTCTTTCTCTTCAACAGTATACATAGTCATTTTTAAAATCCATTCCAAAAGAAAGTATAAGTATTAGTGGCCTGTGTAAATTTCAGTTCTCAAAACAAATATACAGGAACCACTGAGTGTACTAACAACAAATATTTGAAGCTTATACTACTTAAGGAATCAGAAAAGAAACTGTCACTAAACTTATATTTGCACTCCTAATATCCTTTCTTTTCATTTGTTTGCTTTGGTTGATTAAAAAACACTAATCTTTCCCCCTTTGGTTATCTTAATCATCTATTTAACTGTGCCAAAATGGCATCCATAACAATGGGCTGCTAAAAATATACAGCTAGTTGCTTTGTGTACCTTACAAATAAAACTAATTTGTCACATTGCAATTTGTTTAATGATTGCTATAAAAATATCAATACAAGTGGTTTCTCTTTACCCCAGCCATACTATCAATTGGCCTCTGTTAAACTGTTCTTTTTGCAGCCTGTGAATAGGGATGTATGACTAGAACTACACAGATACTTGTGGAAATAGAGAAGTGATAATATTAATCTTTCTTTCTTTCTTTCTTTCTTTCTTTCTTTCTTTCTTTCTTCTTTCTTTCTTTCTCTTTCTTTCTTTTTTGCTTTTTTTTTTGCTTTTTATCCCCTTAGGTTAAAGATGTGTGCACTTGATATCTTGTTAAACTCTGGGAAGGCAGGGGAAAAAGGAATCAGAGAAACGTTTGAGATTTAAAGTCTCAGAGAATTCCTATTTGAGTGCATTTTGTAACATGAGAAATATGAGAGAGAGAGAAGAGAGAGAAAAAAACACACATGCACACACACCCACATTCCAGAGTACAGAATACTTGAAGACACCATGGCAAAAGGAAATATGAATCATCTAGTAGAAAAAAAAAACCTCTACAATTATGATTTTCCAGTATGATTAATTTTTTCAAGAAGTAGAAGGAATATAGGCAGAAGGAAAGATGATTAAAAGCCAAGATTCTAGAACTGGAGGGGAACCTGGATTCAAATTCAGGCTCTGCCACTTAGTAGCTGTAACTATGGCCAAGTGACTTTACTGCTCTATTCCTCAGCATCCTCATCTGTTAAATGGAAATGAGAGCTACATCAACTTACAGGGCAGGGTTTTGTAAAGCATTTGGAACAGTATATGATACCTAGCAAGCACTGTAAATATGTTTTATGTAAAAATAATTTATGTAAAATAATTATTATGTAAATATATGATAAGGAATGAAACAGAAGAGATCATTGAGGAAAAAAATAATAAATGGCCTTAATATGAAAGTGAGTTTTATTCTAAAGAAAATGGAGGGGCCGTTCAAATGGTTTTATTAAGAACAATGTACTATGAGATCTGAAAATGTTTGAACAATCACTTATGCCAGATGGGATTGGTGAATCTGAAGGAGAAATTTGACAATGTTCCCCTTTTTGGAAATTATTAAAGAGTGTGGAGATGAAAAAAAAAATCTAAATGTACCTATCTTCTTACTTAAATATAAATGTTAAATAAAAAGTATTAATATGTTAAAAAAAAGAGTGTGGAGATGAGGGATGGATTTTAAGTATGTTTAGAGAGTAGAGCATATGAGCTGGTAATTGACTAGCCATAGGAGGTAGAGAAAAAGGGAAGTAGATAGTCTAAGATGTCTCTAGGATGTTTGTGTGTGTACCTAGTAGATGGTGACATGATACATCTATGATAAGAATGTGAGATTAAGGGCATACATAGCCTACTTGTGAAGTTATGACAGTGTATTGGGCCTCCAAATAATAAGGCAAGTCTTCAACTGAGTTAATTTATTCAAATTTATGGAATTAAAGCTTTAATGGAATTTATGGAATTAGATGGATTTATGGAATTTATGGAATTAATTTATGGAATTAGAACATAAGTAAATTATTTATTTTCAAGAGGTTAACCCTCTCATAGAAAATACTGCTTATTAATAATTTTAGATGAACAAATTTTAAGTACAAAACATTAAGCTCTAGATATTTAAGAAATACATTAGTAAGAAAAATAGATTATTTTAATTGGTCCTTGTTTTAAGCTATAGTAGATTTTTCTTTTTAAGGTGATTTTTCTTTGACTACACTCTAAAGTCTTCATGGTCTTTGTTCATAATGATGGCAAACAGGAAAGTTATAGTTTTGAAATCATAATTTTTGAGAAGCCATGTTAAAAATGAAAAGAAGAATTAATTTTAATAAGGCTTGTGGGGATCCCTGGGTGGTGCAGTGGTTTAGCACCTACCTTTGGCCCAGGGCGCGATCCTGGAGACCCGGGATCAAATCCAATGTCAGGCTCGCGGTGCATGGAGCCTGGTTCTCCCTCTGCCTGTGTCTCTGCCTCTCTCTCTCTCTCTCTCTCTCTGTGTGTGACTATCATAAATAAATAAAAAAATTAAAAAAAATAAGGCTTGTGAATATGGATTGCTTAAAAAAGTAAATCAAAGTTCCAGATGTAAAGGTAAGAAAGGGAATTCATATTTAGCTTTAATTAATATTCCAACCTCTAACTAGCAGCATTACAAAAGATTCTCTTGTAGACCCTATTCAAATATTCTCTTTGCCTTGAAGAACTCTATTTTTTTCTCCTTTTTATTATGATTCTCCTTTCTTTCTTCAGATTGACAGTTCTCCAAAACATGTTTGCAATCAGATTGCTGTATCAAACAATTCTTGATAAAGAATCCAATTACAAGATGATCATGTAAAGTTGTGTTAGAAGGGGCACAAAAGGTGCAGAATTCTTGTGTGAGAAAGTTTGTGGTGTGTATATAATATATATACATCCTATGATGTATGATATGTATATGTATATAATATACTGTATATACAACATATATACTATTTATATACACACTAACATTAACCACTAATTTATCTAAAATATGAAAAAGTGGTGAAGTAGACAATGCACCATATTCAAGAATGTATATGGCAGTTGGAAAGATTTGTTAATTTTTCTTGATAATACATTTTCAGTTAGCAACAGATATACTACACTGTTAAGTACATTTAATCTCATTAGAATATTTCCTTTTAGAAACCAAGTATTTCATGAGTCTACATATCAGATGACACATTATTTTGAGATCTAGTCAGTTCTCAAACTGTAGCATGTCCTAACTATTGAAGAAATGTTTAATAATTCTGTGCATATGGTGCAAACAGACATCTTAGAAAAGTATTTCCTAAATGGAGTCATATTTCACAAATTAGAAGTCTTATTACTAGAATAAATTGGGAACTCTGACAGTCTTGCAAAAAAAGAGTATCTGACAGCATCACAGTTTTTGGAAACAGTCACTGAATAGTCTTTATATCATTCTATGACAAGTATAACACTGAAATAAAGATATAGAAAAGGCATTACAAAAGTTAATCCCCTTTTCATATAATATTTATACCCTGCACCCCAATTCAAAAGAGAATATCATAATCTTTAAAATAAGACATATATATGGGTGGCTCCATCAGCTAAGTCTCTGACTCTTGGTTTTTGGCTCAGGTCATGTCATGCGGTAGAGCCCGAGTTGGGCTCCATGCTGGATGTGGAGAATGCTTAAGATTCTCTCTTTCTCTTTCCCTTTGCACCTCCTCCCACTCGCAAGTGCTCTCTCTCTCTCTCTCTCTCTCTCTCTCTCCTCTCTCTCAAAAAGACATATATATACATACATACACATATATATGTATATATACACACATAGCACATATATGCACATACATATATGTGTATGTGTGGATATGTTTATAATTCTGGTCAAGATAATGAAATTAATAATTTATAGACAAATCCAAACATAATACTTATAAAAAATTCTCTTTGTGGACCTTAAATGAAACAAATAAAGCAGATTGTGGAGGTAGAAATTAGAATAGAAAATAGACAACAATGGCTTCGGACTTGACCCAGGCTCACTGCGTGAACTAAAGATTTACAAAACGTGCCCACTACTCACTACTCAAGACTGTTATTCATAACAAATAGCAGTTGTTTTTTTTTTAAAGTGATAGGATAGATCATACACAGTCCTACAAGATGGGTAACAGGGCACTGGCTTAGGAATAAAATTTTTTTAAAGATTTCATTTATTTATTCATGAGAGACACAGAGAGAGAGGCAGAGACATTGGCAGAGGGACAAGCACTCCCTGAGGGGAGCCTGATGCGGGACTCCATCCAAGACCCCAGGATCATGACCTGAGCCAAAGGTAGATGCTCAACCATTGAACATCCAGGTGCCCATACAAGCTATAATGTTAAACCCAGAGGAAAAAATCTCTATCAATTCCAACAAAATCAATAAACTAAAGATTTTGTTCCTGAGGAAATTGCAATTGTAATGCAATGTGAAAAGGGCAACTTATCAGTGTGTTTAAGTTTCTCAAATCTAAAGGAAATACTTACCTCCATAACCAAAGACAAGAACTTATGGGGGGAAAAACGAATATGAAAAGAAGACATAAAAAAAAAGAAAGAAGACATCTAAGCAAGAAAAATATATAAATAAAAATCAGTTATTGAAATAAAAATGAATTAATAAGAGATAAAGTGTAGAGTGGATTCAGTAAAGAAAGTTTCAAGTGGGCATTTAATAAACATTCTATAAGAAAAGAATATAAGAGGGATGCCTGGGTGGTTCAGCGGTTAAGCGTCTGCCTTCGGCTCAGGTCGTGATCCTGGGGTCCTGGATTGAGTCCCACATCAGGCTCCCTGCATGAGACCTACTTCTCCCTCTGCCTGTGTCTCTGCCTCTCTCTCTCTCTCTCTCTCTCTCTCTCTCTCTCTCTCTCTCTCATTAATAAATAAATATCTTCTTTTAAAAAAAAGACTATAAGAAATGATGAAAAGACAATATCCAAATACATATTATATGAAATGTTTCTTAAGTTACAGAAGATATGAGTCCTTAAACTGAAAAGACACATGAAGGAAAGTATGAATAAATAAAAACAAACATAAAGAAGCAAAAAAGTATGTAGTAAATAAGAAAATATTAATGGCAACTAGAGAGAGAAAATTTAGATTTTGTGTGAACAATTACAATAGTTGTTTTTTAAGATTTTATTTATTTATGAGAGAGAAAGAGAGAGAAAGCTCAAGCAGTGGTCAGAGGGAGAGGGAGAAGCAGACTCCCTGCTGAGCCTGAAATCCTGACCTGAAGTGAAGACAGGTACTTAACCAACTGAGCCACCCAGGCACCCCTAAATGCATATTATATTTAAAATTAGTTTCCAAAAGACATTGGAATATCACTTCAATTCTTAGGGAAAATAAAATATATATCTTCTAAGATTTAAAGAAATAAATAAAAATATTTTTAGGCATAGCAATACAAATGTATATCTCCTCTGAAACTTGCTGAAAGTATGTATTAGCTAAAACATAAATAATCAAAGGGAGAGTGGTTAGCAAATACTTAATAACTTATGATTTTTCATCTAATTAATTTGAAATACTAATATTCAGTTTGCAGGTGAATTAAGAAAGACTCACCTAAAATACTATATACAACAATAACAAATAAGATCCAAGAACACATTTCAGAGAAAACTAAGACATGTTATGTTCCTTGTCTTAATCTGGGAAAGGACAGAAACAATAAACATTTTGAGGCATAAAAATATTTAAGGTAAGTTATTAAAGAAGAAAACCATCATGGGAAAAATATATATATTAACATATATCTTTCAGTTAAAGATGAGGGGAAAATAATACACAGGGAAAACATTGTAAGCAAAATACAAAGTGACATTTAGAAATAGTTCAAATATTATATTATCATAGAAATCTTTAATAAATTAATAATGCTTATTAATAGGCACACACTGAGATTTAAAAGATGCTATGATTGATCTATTTCAATCTTAGAAGAGAATTATTACAAATAGACTCTAATAGAAATGTTTCAAATGATAAATGAAGACAGCTGGTACAATAATATTGGTATACTTCAAATGATTTTTAAAGCATAAAAAAACTGTGAAGGACAAATGGGAATGATAGTTTTAAAAGAAAGAAAACAAGAGCCTCCAAAACATTTTTTTAAAAAATAAACTTGTGTGCACCTGACCTTGTAGTATCAAAAAAAGATCAGCAAAAATGGGCAGAAATTAACAAGAACAAAAAAATGTAAGGATATAGAATGTGAAACATTGCAGCATTAGAGATAAAAGCTTGAAGCATTAGAGATAAAAATGAAACACACACACACAAACACAGAGGAGAGTCACAAGTAGAAACTGTACTCCATTTTATTACCTTTTCTTAAATTTCCCATCGTGTCCTTTCTGCCGTATTCCATTGGATAAGATAGTTACGAAGTCAGTCACTGTTCAGACAGAGGGAACATAGATATCTCTCCATGGAGGAAAACCAATGTCACAGAAGAGCTTTTTGCAAAAAAGCTTCTGAAATAGAATACATAATGGCATGGCCATTGTATGGTTTTCAATATGCTTGACATTTGAGATTTATGTTCCTTAAACATGAGTCTGATCCTTCAATTCATATTGACTTACTCTACAGAAGTGCATAATGTGTGTGAGAGTGTGTTTGTGTTTGTACATGGTGCTGTGAATATAACTTGCTTAATTTCTCTAATTCCGTCCTGATTTATCTTGGACAGGAAGTGTTAATATTAACTACCTTAGCAAGGATCATTAAAAAATCATAATTAGAAATTCCCAACGTGACTTTAAATTTCTTGCTCGCTCTTTGAAGTTAAAAAGTTACTTAGATCATAGTGTTCCTGTGCCTCATCTTATCTTTAATATAATACTGTTTAGAGGAAAATGATAAAACCAAGATAGGAACTTAAAAAAAGTGTGAATATCCAGTCTGAACAAAAAGAAAAAATAAAATTTGAGCAATAACTTCTACAGAGATTTATAGGTTTACATTGCAATATATTTATTTAGCACCTTGTCATTTTATTCATTGCAAAAATTGGCTTGTAAGCGTCAACTACAGCTTCATTAAAAACTGTGGTCAAACATTAATATCTCCACAGGAAGACTATTAGATCATCATATTGATTTTTATCTTGTAACATAGCTCACCGTTGTGTATATATTCCATTTGTTTCTAAGTTATATTAATTACCCTATTTATCTTGTGAAAATGTTGCTCTTATGAAGTACTCTGGTGACCTAAGAGTCCATATAGTTTTTCTGATAAGGTTACTTAGCCACAAATGACAGTAATATTATGTTGCAATTTTTTAGTAAGTCAGGTTTATACAGATTATATAAGTTACCTTAAACAATATATTTTTCTTTGCAGAGTTCCATATGGTTTCAAATGATGAAGTTTTTATAAAATTACATAAAATTTGCAAATCAATTGGGAATAATACTAAATTTTTAATTTACGGTATGTCCAATGCTCATTTTCCTGAAAGTTCAAATGTGTCTGTGTTCAGCTTAAATAATTTATATCATTTAATATATATTAATAATAGAAATGTCACATAATATACAAATAATATACAAATACATAAAATTATATGAATCAAGATCATCTAATTGGATCTAAGTGGTTAGTATCTTTTTCATAATGATCATGCTAACAATAATTATACTGTGTCTTAGAAAACTAATACTCAAAAGGTAGTCTCCAGACAAGAAGCATCAGTACCACTTGAGACTTATTACAAATGTAAATTATCAGGCTCCACCCTAGACTTATTGATTCAGAAACTCTGGAATTTAGACTTAACAACCTATATTTTCACAAATCTTCCAGGTAACTGAGCCACATACTAAAATTTGAAAACTGTGTTTTATCCATTTACTGGGCTTATCTTAATATCAGTTAAACCCTGGTCTTAGCAAGAATACTCAGAGAGATCTCAGAAATGCATACTAGAAGGCCTTATGCTCTGTCTTGAACAAATGCAACAAAACTACAGTATGTACATTTCAAGGTAGTATTGCCAAAGGATTATTTCCTACAAGGTAATTTATTTTTCCTGGGAAATGTTTTTCAGTCACAATCATTACAGTTAAATCAATGACTAAATATCCTGTGACTATTTTCTCAAATAACATTGACAGATAGTTCTTTTGAATCAAGGTTCTTTTAAACCTTGAGTGGCTTCTGAAACACAGCTGCCAAAATGAGTTAAGATGGAAATAGGACATAGCTTGTTGATAGAGCCTCATAAAAATGGACATCCCTTTTGTTGACAGAGATTTTTTATCTCTTTTCTTCTATGTTTTTTCACAGCCTTTTACCTCAAAATGTACCTCTATTGTACCTATTTACAATTTTTTCTGTCATCCTCTTGTTTTGCATATACCAAAATTATAGTAGAAAACATGTTCACATACTTTACAGAGAAAGCCTTGGGACAACCACTACAAGCAAGATAAACACATATGTAACAGCAAGTTTAAACTTCTCCAAATGAGTAGGAAGCTTCTTCTTGTCATTAGTCTAGCCCCAATGTTTGCTATTTTAAGTTGAAATTATAAATAGCTGATTACTACATTTTATGACATTAAATTAGCTTTTAAAATTTATAATAATCCATCATCTCATTTCCTTTTCCTTAAATTTAATCCCCTAATTGTTTAACCATCATCCTCTATTACATGTTGGCCTTTGGATGGTAGAAATGGATACAGTAAACTCATAAATGTCTGATTACTTAGTCCTTTTTGACTCACTGATTTAGTCTCTACCTTCCTCTTATTTATTGAGTTTTGTTAAAATTAATTTATAACTTCCAAAGAGTCTCTTTCCTTTACTGCCACTATAATATGAAAGTAAATTAGATGAATATGATACATAGCATCTCTACACGACCAGAATAAAGCACAAGACTCTTCTGGAGCTTTATTCTCTGTAATACAAAGTTCATTATCCTTATTTCAAAGACATTTGTATTAGACCCTAAGAATTTCTGTCTTATGACTCCTGTGATTTCAAACAAGGTAAGGCAATAGACTGGCATGTTTACATTTTGATCTGAAAGTTATCTGCAGTAATAGGGTTTTCTTTTAGGATATTAAAATGAATTGAGAAGCATGCCTGCAGAGACCACACTGTGCACAGAATGAGCCAAATCATCCTATTCCATTCAATTAGATATGGTAAGAAAGATAAACATAACGAATGAGCCTGTGGAATATGCAAACAGCTTCAAGGAAAAAAATAGGAATGAGAAAATTGCTAAATGGTAAGCAAGCACTGTTATTTTGGCAAAAGATTTAAGTGATTTTTCCTCCAGATATTAATAAAGTTATAATAAAGTTATTATCTAAAGAGTAGAATTAAATAGAACGTCAAGTCATCAGCTTACTCCAATGACATGAATATCTTTTTCCTTTCTGGATGTTTAAAAAATCACTTTAATATCCTGAAAAGTCATTTTGCTTAACGATTTATCTTTTATGTATCTCCTTTGACCCACTTTTTTGATTCTATTAATTTTAGTACAAATAAAGCAGCATATATTTTTAGTGTAAAAGAAATAGAAAATAATAGAAAGTTAATGTGTTATGTGGAATTTTACTGAAAGCTTGTTTAAAAGCATATAGTGATTGAAATGAGACAAGGATGCTTGCTCTCCTAACTTCTACTCAACATAGCACTTAAAGTTCTAGCTAGATCAATTAGGCCAGGAGAAAAAAAAGGCACCGAAATTAGAAAGGAAGAAGTAAAATTGTTTGTGGACAATACGATCTTTTACATAGACAATCCTAAAGATTCCACAGGAAAAACTATTAGAACTAATAAATAAATTTGGTAAAGTTTCAGGATGCAAAATTAACATACGAAAATCAGCTATATTTTTGTACACTAACAATGAACTATCTAAGAAAAATCAAGAAAGCATTCCCATTTAAAATAGCATCAAAAACAATAAACTACTTAGGAATAAATTTAACCAAGAAGGTGAAAGAGACTTGGACAACGCAAACTATAAGACATTGATGAAAGAAATTGAAGAAGACATGAATAAATGGAAAGATATCCCAAGTTCTTGGATTGCAAGGATTAATGTGAAAATTTCCATGCAAAAGTATCTATGGAGTCAATGCAATCCCTACCAAAATTCCAATGGCCATTTTTTACAGGAATAGAAAAAAGAAATCCTAAAATCTATATGGAACCAAAAAGGATCCCGAAAAGCCAAAGCAATCTTGAGAAAGAGGAACAAAGATGAAGACATCATATTTCTGGATTTCAAACTATATTACAAAGCTACAATAATCAAAACATGGTACTTGCATAAAAACACACATAGATCAATGGAAATGAGTAGATAGCAGAGAAATGAACCCATACACATAAGGTCAATTAACAACAAAGAAGCCAAGAATATGTTAACGAGAAAAAGATAGTTTCTTTAATAAATGGTGTTGGGAAAACTAGACAGCCAAATGCAAAAGAATGAAACTTGACCCATATCAAAAATCACTCAAAATGGAATAAAGACTTAAATGTAAGACCTGAAATCATGAAGATCCTAGAAGAAAATATAGGGGGAAAAATTCCTTGACACATGTATGGGTAATGATTTTTTTTGATAAGTCATTAGAAGTGCAGGCAATAAAACTAAAATTAAAAAAAAGTGAGACTGCATCTAACTAAAAAGCTCCTTCACAGAAAAAAAAAATCAATACATTGAAAAGGTTACCTACAGAATTGAAGAATATATTTTCAAACTATATATTGGATAAGGAGTTAATATACAAAATATGTAAAAAAAAAAAAAACTCATACAAATGAATAGCAACAAAAAGCAAATTAATTTAAAAATTCAGTAAAGGACCTGAATAGACATTTTTCAAGGAAGAGATACAAATGGCCAACAAGTTCATGGAAAGGTGCTTAATCTCACTAAATATCACAAAGAGATACCACCTCAAAAAAAAAAAAAAAAGAAAAAGAAAAAGAAAGATACCACCTCATACCTGCTAGGATGGCTATCATCAAAAAAATAAGAAATAATAAATGTTGATGAGGATGTGGAGAAAAAGGAACACTTGTACACTATTGGTAACAATATAAGCTGGTACAGTCATTATGGAAAAAAGTATGACTACTCCTTAAAAAATTAAATATAGGACTGTCATATTATGTAGCAATGCAATAGATAGATAGATAGATAGATAGATAGATAGATAGATAGATAGATAAGATTTGAAAGAAATGAAAGCAGGATCTTGAGGAGACATCTGTATTTTCATGTTCATTGCAACATTATTCACAATAGCCAATAAGTGGACATTTCCTAAGTGTCCTTTTATAGATGAATGACTAAAGAAAATATGACGTTTTATATATATTAGAATATTATTCAGCCATAAAAAAGAGAGAAATCCTGCCTTTTGTAACAAAACATGTAAAACTCTGAGAATATTATGCTGAGGGAAATAACCAGAAAAATAAAGGCAAATATTGTATTATTTTATGTGATCACTTATATGCGGAATCAAAAAAAAAGTTGATTTTATAGAAACACAAAATATAATGGAGGTTTCCAGGGACTATATTTGTCAGTTATTTCTCAATAAAGTTGTAAAAATTAAAAATATGGTGACCATGTTATCCAAAGACAACTAATGGCTCCTGATCAATCATTAATCATTCTGCAGTCTTGTTCTCTGATGTCTGGTCATTCTAGGATCTCTTTGAAAACTCTGTTTTCTTCTTTTTATCTACAACAATGGTATTTCCCAATCATTTTAAAATACTAGGATGTCAGTGCAGGATTTTTGTTGTTAATAGTGATAATATGCCTAACATATTTTGTGTGTTTATATGTATTGATGTTATCACTACATAACCACATTATGACATATTTCTAGGTAATGCTCATTGAGCTTTTCAGACTTATTTCTTATGAAAATAATTGGCTTTTACAGTTGCAATTCTTATTTTTGTGTAAATAGTTCCAAAATGCATTTCATACATCATAGTTCCTAATCTTTTCTTCAACGTCATATTCTAGCTTTATTTACAATTGGTTTGCAACCAAACTTTAATACATTAAAAAATGAATTTGGGTGGCTCTTGATTAAGCAATCAACTCTTGATTTCAGCTCAGGTCATGGTCTCAGGGTTGTGAGATGGAGCACCTCCTTGAGCCCCACATCCAGCCCCGTGTTGGGCTCCATTCTCAGCAGAGAGTCTGCTTGAGATTTTCTTTCTCCCTCTCCCTTTCCTCCTCCCCGTTTGTGTGTACATGCTCTGTCTCTCTCTCAAATAAATAAATCTTTTAAAAAAATGAATTCCCATTTAAACATATACTTATTTAGAGTTTTCCTTTATTATTTATAGACTTTCTAGTCTATTTAAAACCACAACTTCAAATTAGTAGGATTATGTCCTTTCAATTATTTTTCTTTCTTTTCTATCATATGTTCTTAGTTTTTTTTTTTTCCGAAGTCTTTTTTGTATTCAATTTCTTTTCAACTTAGCTAATTTGGAAACCACGACCTTATGCTTAAACATCCTCTTAGATCTCTTACATCTCTTAATACTTATATGTACTGCAATCAGCAACACCACTGCTTGGGTAGTCCCTTTAACACACCATGGCACCCTTTTACTCTTTTTATATCTATACAGTATTTATTGGGTCCATACTATGATCCTTGCTCTCTTGAAGTCTTTTGTTGTTGTTAGAGCCTAAGTGTTTTATCGTCACTTCCAACTGAGCATCAAACTATGTTCATTTTCCCCTTCTCACACAAAAAAATCTTCAGTTTCAGTCTGGCTGATGTCATTCTCCAGATAAAACATGACCTTTGATAATTTGTGCTCTTGTGTACAATGTCCCTATATTTCCTTGCCAGAAGCTTATTTTCTGTCTATTCACTTCTAACTTTTACCCAATAACATATATCAATAAAAATGTAAGATAAGCCACAAATGAGAGCCACACATGTAAGTTTATATTTTAGACTAGCCACATTAAACAATTAAAATTCAACAGATAAACTTTGTTTCAAATTCATATTTAATTTTACTTAAAACATCAAAAATATGTCTAGCTATATTTCAAGTCTTCTAATAAACAAAAGGGACAGGTAGCTACTGTGTTGGGCAGAGTAGCTCTAGAATATGGATTTCTTCTCAGTAACTTTCCTAACTAATTCTAATCAGCATTATCATTTTCTCTTTTTTTCTTTCTTACAATGTTTAAATTAAATACTTCAAAAATTGAGAAAACATAAGAATTAAGAAGCAGTGGACTAAAACTAACATTCTTAAATCTCATTCCACTATTTCTGATGGACCTAATGTTTAAAGACTATGAATCCTCCATTTTGTTTTCTAAAATGCATGTGCATAATTTAAAAATTAATGCTACCTTAAGCCTTATAACCAAAGTCAAGAATCCCTTCTCTAAATTATTTTCACTCCTGGATCACACAAGTCAAGTGACTCTCAGTTAATTCAATTGTTTCTTCTTATACTTGCTTCCATATTTTAAATAATATAATCTACTGGCTTTTATGTTTTCATGTCTTTTATTATCTATTAATTTCCAAATATAGACAATGAGAATGTTATATTCCTAAAACTACTCCCTTCTCAACCGTGCTTTCAAACTTTCTCCTTTTTCTCCCCAACGTCCTAGCATATTTATACTATAGTTTCTAGTTGAATCAATATATTACTTGGACCATGTAAATGTTATCTGCACTAAGAAAATACAGTATATTTATGTTCTATTTTTTTAATATCTCATAGTTTTCTCTAGAAGAAATAATCATGACATTCTTTTATTTTCTTGTTTGTCCTTATATCTATGAATATTTTTTTATCTCTTTCCTGCCTGGCTGAGAGCCTCATAATCTCCACTCAGTGTGGCAAAACACATCAGATAATACAACTTTTATTTTGTTAGTGGTATCTTTCCTCCTTGAGCATTCTTCCCTGCTGCTCCAGTCTGGATTGGATGTTGTCAAGATCAGCTTCATATATATCTCCTTGGGAGTCCCTTAAAGCTGTCTTTCTTGTGTTAGATCTCTTATATAGCATCAATTTCTGGACCCTTTGTTGACTGCTTACTATCTTATTTAGAAAAGCACATAATCACAGTAGTATCCTGAACATGTGTGGTTTGGTGATATATTAGGTTTGAAAACTTGCACGCTGAAATATTTTATTTTCAGAAATAAGACATTGTAAAAAAAATTAGATACATAGCAGGTCCTACCCTTAACCCAACTCTATTCTCAAAATGCAGCACATTAGAATTTTTATCTGCTGGGAGAGAGGGAGTTAAATGAAGGGAAGGTGGAATAGTGTGTGGAAAGGGCAGGTAACCTTTTCACGGATATAAGGGAGACAACATTATGGTCCATTGTCCTTATTTTTCCTGTTGCATTTGGGAATGAATGAAACTAGTACTAAATAAACTTATATTTACTGGAATTCCTCCTCAGTTATAACAGTCTAAATAGCCAGTGAACACAGAACCAATCCTTTCGACCTTTCTAACCAGAGCAAACACCATCATGTGAATCTAGCCAGCACTGGGCCTGGAGACATTAGAGCGGGTAGTGAGAACACAGTACTTCTTGACAGGGAGATGTGAAGGCTTAACACTACAGTAATAACAATTTCAATAATACACTTACTAGGTTTAAGTTTTTGAACCCTGCTTATTGTTGTGGTGAAGATTATACTGCATTGTCTTCACAACTTTTGGGGGTTGATTATAATTTTGCTGATAATTTTCCCTCTAAAGTTGAAAACATTCATCTGTTGTTTCCTAACTTCTAGAACTGCTGTTAAAATATCTGGTGATATTTCAGAATGAAGATTCAAAGTGAATTCTCTTGGCCTCAGTAAAATATCATCCCTACCCCATCCCTTCTTGGTTTCAGTGAGTCTAGAAACCTTACATTCAGCTTTGCAGAAAGTAAAACTCCATTTTTCTGCTTGGGTGGAAGACAGATGGTTGTCTGCCTTCCTGGTCTGGGGAGACAGGTGAAAGTTTAAATATTTCTTGTGCTTTATTTTCACTCAGTTCTTCTGTTTCCTTCCAAGCCTTGCAGCCCTCATAATCCAAGAATTAGGTAACTCTGATTCACGAAACTTTTGGCCTGCCTGATCTCAATCGATTTCCTTCACATTCTGTACTGATAGATCTCAGCATCCCTTACTTTGATAATGCTAGCATTTATCAACTCATACTTCATCTTCTAAAATTGTGTTGGCTTTTCTTGTTGCTGTGGTTTCTTCCCATGCTTTGTTCACTCTGCATTTATTTATTTCTACCATTTTATACCATTATTGTAATGTCATTTGAACTTTTTGAGAAAACAGAGAAGTCTCAGCTTCCTTAAGTTGACAGTTACTTCAAAATTTGCAGACTAAATGAGATGTTTGTTTGAAGCTCCTAATTCTGTTTTGTCACCTGTTAACACTTTGTGTTTTAACATATGAAATTAGACTGAAATTACCTCTTCTCAAATGAGACTATAATATGTCTTTATTCTGTTTATACATAAAAGAGCTGCAAATAAATAGAATATACTCAGTAGTTATTAGAAATGTTTCTTCCAAAAGTCCAAAATGGTCCATGATAACGTCATGAGATGGTGGCTTCTTTTCACACACACATATAAAAAAGTGCTTTGTCTATATAGTAAAGTGTAAGATCTTTGTTCTTAGGTATAAAATCCAATCATAAATGATTACTTTAGCCAACATTAAAATAATAATTGATACTTTTTTATTTTTACGTAAAGATATAATCATAGCTTAATCAATCTACTATAAATGCAGTATATAAAATAGTTACCTTTTTATTTAAAAAAATATATAATGTATGTTCCATAAGCACAAGACTTTTTTTTTAAGATTTTATTTATTCATGAGAGACACACACAGAGAGAGAGTGGTAGAGACACAAGCAGAGGGAGAAGCAGGATCCATGCAGGAAGCCAGATGTGGGACTCCATCCTGGGATTCCAGGATCAGGCCCTGAGCCAAAGGCAGAGGGTCAACTGTTGAGCCACCCAGGCATCCCAAGACTTTTTAATGTTTTATGTATGTATGTGTCTGTTTCTATGTGTGTGCATGTGCATGTGTATGTCTATATATGTGCATGTATACATGTGTATATATGTGTGTATATATGGATATGTACATATGTGTAAAAATAGATATATCATATAAATCAGTAAACATTTATTGAGTTTAATTATGGTGTAGTGCTTTTCAAATAATTTTGGCAGTAGCATTTTTCCTGTTTTGTCTTAATCATTTATAACCTGACCTAGAACAGAGCTTTGCACATAGTACATATCATAATTAGTGAAGAAATTTTTATTAAGTGAATAGAGATATGTTGAAACAAGGCTAACATTTCAGCTGATCTATCTATATTCAATGATAGTCTTAAATACTTATAGTGGTGGTGAGTTATAAGGAGAGAAAAGGGAGAGTGAAAGACGGAGGAAAAAGAAGAGATAGAAGGAGGAGAGGGAGAAAGCAGGTTAAATAAAATGTGTTAATTTTGTTTGGTAACTCTTTTCAATGTATGACCTCACAATTTCAAGTGCTGGAAGTTAAAACATACGAGGCTTTCAAAAATTAATAAAACTGATGGTACAAATCAACAAAAGAATTGTTAAATTTTATAGATCAGAAATATGTACATCTAAAATGAATAATAATTTCTAAAACTATACAAGTACTATGTGTTATAAAAAGTCAATTGGAATAAAATTTCTAGTGACTACATCCCTAAGATATTCAAGAAGTGCATTGTCACAATCAGCTTAGGTAAATGGAAGGTAACTTGGTCTGGAAATCTAAGTTAAATGACTTGAAAGTGGCTATAATGCTAAAAAAGAGAGTCATGCTTTTCAATGCTTCTGGTCATCTAAAAAACAACAACAACAACCTTCTTTACATGAATTTTAGTATTAAAAATGGCAATATTTCTAAACATTGATTTAAACGTAATTTTAAATATGCATATGTAACATCAACTATTATCCCTTAACTGTTTGCTGTTAAATTTTAAGTTCCTCAAAATCTCCATTATCAAACTTAATAAAAAGCTGCTTGGTAGGGTATTCTCATTGGGAAAGTGGGAGTTGTCTTATACCTGAGGTACATTTAGGCATTTATGGTAATCTAACTTTAGAAGACACTCTATTCCTATGAGCTTTCTATAATGTTGAATTGTATTAGTGGAATTATGTCTACTGAGATTAATTTAAATATAATTTAGAAAAATATACTAATAAATTGTAATAATAACACCTATTCATGTCTCTTATTCACCATTTTGCTCTTTCTAGAATAAAGTATTAAATCTTTTTAAATGATTATTATATATTAACTTATCACTAGAATATTCTGAATATTTTGTCATTTTATATTTCTAACAATGATAGGAAACAATATTTTAATGTTATCAGAACATACCTGATTTGGTTACTGCATGTACTGGATTCATATTAATTTATTTTTCTGTTGGAACTTGAGACCTTGAAAATTGTTACACTTTAAGATAACACCGATATTCTCAGATACCTTTATCTTCTATATCTAGTCACTGCATATGCTACAGCTTTTTTTGCCACAGATATATCTTAAGTAGTATTCGATATTACATAATCTTAGACATTTATTTGGTCAATTAGGCCTACAATCTCATAACTTTGGTTGGCAAAGACAAAATTAAAGATAAATATCTGATGTTTTAATTTTTAATTTTTTTGTAGTTTCAAGTCTTTATTTAAATTCCAGTTAGTTAACACACTGTGTATTTATTTTAGGTGTAGAATTCAGTGATTCAGTCCTTCCATACAACACCTGGTGCTCATCACAATTGATGAAAATTAAATGTAAAACTACCTGGACAATCTAATGAAATGACAATCTAGTGAAAAAAAAATTTTGGGGGGGGCGGATTTTTTTCATAACTATTACATTAAAAAATAATAACCCTATTCAAGAAAACACAGACCACTCTAGTTTCTTCTTAACAATATGTCATTTTTACATTCGTATTTTATTTTTATTTTCTGAGGCATGGAATTAAAAGCATTATTTCATGAAACCACAGAGAAGGAAATTTGTCAGTGAGATTTGTTATCTTCTAAATCTCTGAAGTCTCCTCAGTCCCTTTTCAACCAATAGGCATGAACTTTATTTCTACACAATTGGTCAGAATCTGTATGGTTTCTAGTTTGTTTTCACTCCTTAATCATTATAAGTAATTTGAAGAAAGGGCTTTTTCTGGTTATCAATTCATTTGTTGTGCATAGCACATACTTTGTGCTCAATAAATCCTTAATAAATGACTCAGTAGATGAATGAAGATGAAATTTATCAAGTTTTGTACATCAGGATTTTGTGTATTATCTTTTTTCATGTATAAATAAAATTATGATTTTTACCCACTCACTGTGTTTACCCAGATCAGGTTTTCTTCACTAGGTGGTTAATAAGGAGGGTATAAAATGACCTAAATATTTTGGTTTACAAACTGAAAATGTGTTTCTTTTTTATATGCGTTGCCAAAATGAAAAAGCAAACAAACAAGACCCAAATCATTTTGCGGTATACAAAATATTAGTAAAATTATAAGATATTTTATATAAATAGATGGACTCTATATTAGGCTAAATTCAACATATATCACAGACTGCCCTAATTCAGACCAAGAATAACTTGTGAGTGCTATAGAAAATACTTAAATTTTTAAGGGACACCTGGGTGGCTCAGTGGTTGAGCATATATGCCTTTTGCCTTAGCCTTAGGGTATGATCCCGGGGTCCTAGGATCAAGTACTGTATCAGGCTCCCTGCAGAGAGCCTGCTTCTCCCTCTGCCTATGTCTCTGCCTCTCTCTCTCTGTGCGTCTCTCATGAATAAATAAAGAAAATGTTTTAAAAAATACCTAAATTATTAAGATCTAACTTTTAACACAAGAAAGTTTACTATTTAAAGTTTACTTAAAAAAGATCAATTAGTTTATTTTTTTTGCAAGAATCATAAATGCTGTTTTCCATGTCTGGAAGGATTTTGATATATAATATTAATAATTTATCTTATTTTTCCTACAAAATATTTTTATTGAAATATAATTAACATACAATATTATGTTAGTTCAGGTGTACAATATAATGGATATCATCCTAGTATTATTTCTTTGTTTCTCAGTGCTTGGTCTCAGGGAAGGCAGGTGTTGATATCTAATGAAGGTCACTCAGATTAACTTATGGGATTGATATCTGAAGAAAATATATTAAAACGTCTTTATTCTGATGTTTCTAAGCTTAGAGAACATAGGTTGCTGATATTCAATGAGCTCACGGTACTGAAAAACCACATTTAGAATACAGGCAATCATAGATAAACAGAGCTTGTAGAGAATTCAGAGGCTTCCTAGTATTCTTTGAGACCCAGGATCTTATATTTCTTAAAACTAGAACCATATCTAATCTTTCCATTAAAGTGAGCCCCAAATTATTTTTTCTCTATGTTTAAGTTAGAAGTATGTCAGTTTAAACTATAAGAATCCAATGTGTTTTTTGTGACTTGTGTTTCACTTTGATTTCTACTGCTTACTAACCATCTCTCTATTAGTTAGATTCTTCAATGTAATGGTATAGGTAATTAGTTTACAATCAGAGTTGATGCTATCATGGGAAATATTTTATCCTATTAATACAAATTTCCATATTTGCAATGATCCCATATGTGTTAACTTCATATTTGGTCTAGTAGAAAGATTTCTATTTACCTCACTTTCAAATCCTCATGGGCTACCCACTGTTGCTGCCAGACATTCCTATGCACTCTTTCTTATGATGTCCTAATTTTCAGTTCTAAATATGTACTTTGCAAAAGCATAGAACAGATATTCTGCTTCCTTTTTATGGGAATTTTCACTTTATGGAATTGATCCTGTTCTTCTAAATATTCTTTTATTCAGAGTGAAATTTCCACTTGTTCATTTATTATGATATCATAGACCTTATCTGTGTTCTCTGCTTTCTTGGAGTTTTTTCCAGATTGTCAGTTTCTCCATTAAATATTATATTTAAAAAATCACTAAAATCCACAATTTAGATGGAGGATGCAAAGTAGCAAGGATGTTTGTCAATTGTACTTTTTGAATCTATACACATTCTGTCAGACTCTAGATATTATTTCAGGTGAAGAGAAGTTCTGATCTGGGAGCATACATTCATTCAGACATGTATGTAGGTAGTTTTGAAATATTTCTTTGTATCTTTATCTATGGGTTGGGTAATCTGGAGTCAGTAAACTTTGATACAACGAGTGAGAACAATATAAATACTTCTTAATTAAATTCAGAAAATATGTTTTACATAAGTCATCTGGATCTTAGTAAATTATCATCACTTTAACTAAATAAAAACCTCTGATGAGTCCTTTATAAACAAAATGAGAAAGCATATAATTCTGGCAGAACAATAATATACATATGTGGTAATAGGCAAATCTGTAAGGACTGCTTTCTCACTTCCCCATCTGAAATGAACATGACTCCTAGCTCATGGCTCTTCTTTTCTGAGTAGGCTGGTTTCTTATCTCAACCAGTCACAAGCTTAATATGGTCCATCCCCGGCAGTATAGGCACCTTTTCAGGACAGAATTGCAGTGCTTATCTAAACTGCTATGACTCCAGTAACAACTTGAAGTTTTTACCTTCAAATGTATGGCTTTTATTTCTACAGATAAAATTTTCAACAATGATCTTGATTTGGTTCTAAATCAATGAAATGATAGCGGAAGCATGATAAAATGTATTTGGATGAGGTTTTAGAAAGGGATCATTTTCTTCCAACTGTATGTCTAATAAAACCATGTAATAAATTCTTTATTTGCCTTGCTGACAGGGTCATCTTCCAGAAGATTGGGAACATAACCAAGGAATTTCAGTTTTTACTTAATTTTAGCAAAAAGAAGTCCTGCCTACTGAAGAGTAGTGATGAGAAATTTGGAGAGAAAAGTATCAAGTTTCTGGGTATAGTCATTAACACTATTCTACTACTATAGCAATAGCATTATTCTACTATTTTGCTCTGCGAAAAAGGATATTTTAAAAGAGTTTCAAGATAATGGAACAATCCTGTGGTAATAAAATGTAATAATATGGAGGATCTGCAGAGATTGGAGGCGATATGGTAGAGTGCTGAAGAGCAGCTAATTTGCCACTTATTAATGATAAAATCGTCTGCATTATTTGTGAAATAAGGATAATAATAGTACATATCCTGAGGGTTTGTTGTGAAGTTTAAAGGAATTGAAATACATAAAGTGCTTAGGATCGTGGCAAAGGATCTTATGGAGAGATTTTGATAATGAAATTCTATCACTTCAATAAGTGAGGGAGAAGTAATAAAACAACAAGAAACCATGTATCAGCTCAGATATTTCTCTAATAAGGATACATGCAGTTTTTTAATTATGTAAAAGAAGGATACTTAACTATAGAAAAATACATCAATAGAATGAAAATATAATAATCCCACTGTGTCTATTGTCAAAAATAAGCTGGCATTTGCAAAATATATCAAAAAGAACAAGAACATTTATGAATATGAATATACTCACCATTTTAGGCAAATCTTAAAGAAATGAAAGGACTACTAAAAATAATGTTTGCTTTTTCTCTTTGTTAAAGAGAACAATTTGCAAACTAGAAAGTGTTAGTGATTTATTGTTGAGGGACCTCTTGCCTGTGACAAGCGAAGGAAAACATTAAATGAATTAAAATCTCTGACACTGAAGATTATAAATATGACTTGATAAATAATTTAGAGTGTGATTGTACAATCATTGCTGGCTATCTATGAAGTATTATGAATAATAGGATGAGGGCCAGAATTTAAAAACAGGCAAATGTACTGCACTTTTTATAAATGAGAAAATGATGTATTCTGGAATCTACAGACAAAATGCACGAAATGTTGTCCTTGGCAAAATTTGAGTATTAAATATAAACCAGGTGGTTTGTAAGCAAGTTTGTCATTGACAAAGGGCCATAAAGTCAAGATTCTAAACCTTATCTTTCAAATTCCTTATTCTGTAATCTTAGTCAGGATACCTCATTTTCTTGATTTCTGTTTTGTCACCTGAAAAGTGAAAGATCATATTAGATACTGCTTGAGTTCTCTTTTAACTAGAACATTTTATAAACCTATGACAATGTGATTCTGTTGTTGGCAAGGGCATTGTAAACAAAACACATTTTATTGTGTGTTCAAATCAAATGTGTTTAACATTAAAAGAAGCTGTTACACTATATGTTGGCAAATCAAACTCCAATAAAAAATATACAAAAAATAATTTAAAATAAATAAGAACAGAAGAAGCTGTGAACATTAGCATTGTCAAATAAAAACAAATCTGGACTTAAGAAAAGAGAGAGTTTCTTTGAATGGATTATTGCAATGGAGGGGGCAGGGAGGACCATGACAATGGGGAGGAGAATGCTCCCAACAGAGAGGTCTGAAAGAATCTTAAACACCAAGCAGAAAAAAGACTTTTCTTTCATAAAGACAAATCTATGACGCTGGGGGGGGGGGGGGAAGAGGTATGAGGAAATGAAAAGAGTGAATGCAGGTAATGTGCTAAAAGAGTTGATCAGAGGATGTTTTACTCTGAGGTCAGTCTCTTCTCTCTCAGAGAGATTGTTAAAAAGGGTTTACATGCTGGCTCAAGTGGAGGATGGGTCAGAGATTAGGAGCACCACGGAAGGTGAGTTTGACTAAAGTTTGATTAAGTCATATTGAAAGGCATTTTGTTCTGTGGAGGCCGAGAAAATTAAGGCCATTCCACTTTAAGTTCAGTGTTAGCACAAGTACAGCCATCCCAGGCCCCTGTGAATAAGAGCTGAACTTTACTTTACTTCAGTTACAGGAAGAAAACAGTTTACAGCTTAACATCCTAGAAAGCCCCATATTAGAATAAAAACAGAGCCCAAGCCAGGGCAGGAAGTCCCATATTAGAGTAAGAACAGAGCTCAATGCCCATGGCAGAAAGTCGCACATCAGAATGAGAACAGAGCTCAATGCCCTTGAAAGCCCCATATTAGAATGTAAACAGAACTTGAGAAATCCCTCCACCCCTTCTGGAAGTCCCCTAGACCAGCCCTTACAACTAAGCTGAAACTCACCTTGGGGTCCAAGCCCCTGCTCTGCTCAAGCTTGTAAATAAACCCTCTTGTGTTTGCATCGGTGTCCACTCCTTGGTGGTTTCTTGGATACGTAATCTTGGGCACAACAGTTCCAACTGATCACTGGAGATGAATGAATAGTTTAGCAAATTATTTATGAGACACATTATAGTATTTTGGATAATCTGTGTCTGGCCTTCTCATAGGTAAGCAAGGAGGAAATCTGTGAGACTTAAGGGAAAGAGTAGTTCTAATAAGCCTTTTCCTACAACTCAAAGGGATTTTTTAAACATACTTGTTTAAAAGGCATCACAGTCTTGGTAAAATTTAACATTTTCAAATACATGTCTTGGTCTTTTATTTTTCTCTGATAAATGAACTACAAATGGAATCTCTTAGTCATATGGTATCAAAGAAAAATTGTACCAGACAAAATGAGTGGGCAACCGAAGAACTTATTTGAGATTATTGCAATAGGGAAGAGAGTTTAAACCCAATTCCACCAAAACAAAAGGCAAGAGGGGTTTTTGTTTGTTTGTTTTTAAGATTTTACTTATTTATTCATGAGAGATACAGAAATAGAGGCAGAGACACAGAGGGAAGAGAAGCAGATTCCATGGTAGGAGCCTGATGTGGGAACCCAGGATTATGCCCCAAGCCAAAGGCAGATGCTCAACCGCTGAGCCACCCAGGCATCCCAGCAAGAGTGGTTTTGAGCACTGCTGTGAGCTAGTGTAAAAATCCTGGAAGAGATAAGCGAAGAAGGTTGGTGAATGTGATTGCTAATGGGTAGGGTATATATGAAAGTTGGGTCCCTCCTGTCCCACAAGCTGAAAGACAGGGGTTCTATCTTTCACGATGATTAGATTTCTCCCAGGTATTAGAGAAAGACATTCCCAGGATTCTAAAACTTCAAGAGACCAGAGAATGCTAATATCTCAAAGGGTCAGAGGAAAATTGATCATTTATTCTAGATTTTGTAAAATAATGCTCTAAGAGAGGCTAAGAGCCTATATCAGAAACTTTAGACAAGAAACTTGTCTAAAGTCTAGTCAAGCTGAAAGAAATATCAAGGCCATCTTGGTCAATAGTAAATTTATATTTAAGTTATAAAAAATTGTCAAATTGTTTTCCAACATATTTGTACCATTTTGCACTCCCACTGTGAGTTAGAGAGAAATGGGACTAGCCACCTCTCCCTAGGGGCTAGGTAGGGGGCCATGAAATCAGGCTCACAAAAATCCCCAAAATGCTAAGGTGTAAGGAAACCAGAAAGATAAGGGAACAAGCCAGACCATCCTGCCCTGGGTGTGAGTGAGGAGGGTGTCTTTTTTTCATGACAGTCATCTGTGACCAATAAAGAATAACCAGATCCCAAAGAAGTAAGCTATTAAAGATGCTAGTCCTTACTCAGTGGTGCTATCACTAGATATGTTAAAAAGAATTTAGGTTCCTAGTTGGCCTTTAATAAAAGATCAACCTTAAAAGCCCCCAGTGGCAACCCTGTCAGGAGCCGACTCATTTCTGAGAGCTTTCTGTATTATCTTTGTTTAATAAACTTCTATAGCTTTACTCACTCTACTTTGTCCACGAGGTTCATTCTTTGACTCTGTGAGACAAGAGCCAAGCTCTCCCATATAAACTGCATTATGACAAAAACTAGAAATAACCCAAATATCCATCAGCAAGTGAAAGGATAACAAATTGTGTTATTATCTAAACAAGGGTATAGTGGTCAACAATAAATAGAAATGATTGCTGACACATGCAAAAACATAGGTGAATTTCACAAACATTATATTGATTGAAAGATCCCAGACAGGAGAGAGTACTTACTGTATGATTCCATTTATATAGAAGTCTGAAAAGACAATTCAAATCTACAGTGACAGAAGGCAGATCAGTGATTGCCTGGGGCTAGGAGTAAAGCTGAGAAGGAACATGAGGGGCCATTTTAGAGTGATGGAAACGTTCTATATTTCAATAATGGTGGTGGTTAGATGAGTATATGAATTTATATAAACTCACTAAAATCTACAGCTACAGTGGGTACATTTAATTGTAAATTACCCTAAACCTGATTGTGGAGGCCGAGAAAAATTAAGGCCATCCCACCTAAAGTTTAGCATTAGCACAAGTACAGCCATCTTAGGCCCCTGTGAATAAGAGCTGAACTTTACGGGAAAAACTGCAGAATGTCCTCAAAGTCCTTGGCAGGGAATCCCATATTAGAAAGACAACAGAGCCCATGCCCACCCGCGGTAGAAAGTCCCATATTAGAATGAGAACAGAGCTCAATGCCCTTAAGCCCCATATCAGAATGTAAACAGAACTTGAGAAATTCCTCCACCTCTTCTGAAAATCCCCTAGACCACCCTATAAAAACCCAGCTGTAACCCACTTCGGGGTCCAAGTCCCTGCTCCGCTGTGTCGGGTGAACTTGGACCCAAGCTCAGCTTGTAAATAAACCCTCGTGCGCTTGCATTGGTGTCAGCTCCTTGGTGATTTCTCAGATTTGCAATCTTGGGCAATCTTAATTAAATCTTAAACACTGATTTAATTTTTTTTAAATCTATAAGTCACACTAGTATTAGTAACCTATTAGGTAGTAAGAAAACTCACATATTGATACTTCCCATTTTTAATGTACAAGTTAATAATTAGGTTATTGATAAAAGAAATGAGTCTGAAGATAAGAGTATCTATGACTTCAGGCTTTTATGGAACAAAGGGAGCAGAAGGGTGGGAGAAGAATGTATTGGAATTTAGATTTATTTACTCACTCTCTCTTACTATGATTGTTGGGAAGGAACAGAAGAAAAATTTCCTGAGATATTCATAAGTGATAACAAAATGTTCTGAGCTATTTAGTACATGATGTTTTTTAAATCTTGTAAACAACCTTCAACTTGAAAGCATGTAAAACATCACAATGTTCAAATGATCTAAAGGAAGTTTGTTGTCAGGAAAGGAATTTTTTCCCACTTCAGTAAATGAATTTGAATAGCCTTGCATTTACCTATACTATTATTACATAAATTATGTAGTTTCTTTTGCTTCTCTGACAAAATCTCAGAAACCAAGTGTCTACTTTTTCTCCCAGGGTGCTTGCAAGATAAATGTGACTCTTGCAGATTAAAACAGAAAAACAAGTGAAGCTTGCTTTCTTCCATAACAACCACTGGCTTACTTGATGAATGAATGGCTCCAGAGAACATGTCTTAATTTCTGTTGCAAATTTTTAACTTATACCATGAGGTCTTGTGGCAAGATGAAGAAATGTGTTATGGAAGAAGTGTTGGGATTAATTGGTTAATCACACTGACACAGGCTGATAATAGTGATAAGAATGGCAGCATATCATGGGACTTGGTCTTTGTCTCTGTAATTAAAAATCATTGTCACAGACTTCACTAGACATCTCGGTGATGCATCTGTCATTAATCTCTTTTAAGACCTTTCCCTTTCCCCTTTCTCCGGTTCTGTCCAGTCTTTCAGAGGGCTGGTCAGCCCCACTACATTTGCCAGATTTCCTCACCATTAGGTGGCACTGGTAGAGGAATGCAAGGAAGGAGAAAAGGAGGAGTGGGGGCAGGGAGGCGGGTAGCATTTGTGTGTCCAGCCCTCCATGTTTTAGGAAACATTTTCTTTATATTTCAGCTCCTTCTCAGTATCTCCCTCTGTGTTCCCGGCTCTTGTCAGAGAGCTCCCTTATGGTTCTAGTTGCCTCCATACAGCCTCCCATTGGAGCTCAAGAACACCACTGATTTCTAAAGGTGCTTCCTAAATTTTCTAATCTCTGAGTCTTCTCACTGCCACTTGTCTTTCATCTCTTTCAGGCCTTTGCAATTATTTTCCCATATTAATCTCACTGCAATGAACTACTTGCCATGGGCTGTTTTTCTAATTGCCCTTGATCCTTACTAGGTATAGTTGCCATGTTCATTATAGTTGTAAGAGGCATGAAAGTAGGATAGTCAAAAAGGGTAGGATTCAAAAACCTTTTGATAAATGTATTTTCTATTTTATCCAGCTAAAGTCCAAATTTCCACAGCCTGTTAAGATTTAATTCTTACATTTGTGCCCATGAATCTCTATATTTGTAGAAGAAGGACTATAACTATATGCCATATAAAATGCTTCAAGAATGGTTTAGCAACTCATGCTCAGGATAAGATGGCCTGTGTTACAGTTTGAGTATTTTGGAAGAAGACACTAAGATGAAGTTTGTGGTACCCAGGAATTAACCACTGTGAAGGAAAGAGAAGAAGCAGAGTCGGGCAGAGTAGCTGATAAAAGTCAAACGTAGTGTCAACAGAGCCACAGTAATTTGGAAGGGAACTCTAGAATGATTATTGCCCATTGGATTGTTCTACATGGAGCCTAAATAGCCTGGCCTTTATATCCATGCTTTACTCATCAGATAAAAACCTCCCCAAACCTGTAGTTGAAGCAGACCCAAAAGAAATTGGAAACTGAAGGCTATCTGTTCACTGACTGAATTCTCCCTACCCACCCACACACTTCATGTCTCTTCTCCAACACACAGCTGGGTTGCAAGTCTTTCCTGGAAGGGGAACTGAATTATATATTTCCAGATATTTCACAGCCTGGGTTTGAGTTTTGGAACTCACTTTTACAAATTTTATTATCTTGGACAAATTTTAAATTTCTCCTTGCCTCAGTTTATTCCTCTGTAAAGTGAAATAATAGTAGTACCTACCTATGATAGTTAATTTAATGTGTTAACCTAGCTAGGAGACTCTATCCAACTTTATGGTCAAACACTAGTCTAGACACTGGTCAGAAGCTATTTTTTAGATGTGACTAACATTTAAATCACTAGACTGTGAGTAAAACAATTCACCTTCCATAATGTGAATGGGTCTCATGTAATCAACTGAAGGTCTTAAGAGAAAATATCTAAAAAGAATTTTGTTCTCAGTCTGTCTTCAGACTCAAATCTTCAGACAAATCTGTAGCATCAACTCCTGCTGTAATTTCCAGACTGTAGTCCTGCCCTATAGATAACAGACTTGCCAGCCCCCACAATTATGTGAACCAGTTCCTTAAAATAAATCTCTCTTCATATGTATACATTCTATTGATTCTGTTTCTCTGGAGAATGCTGACTAATACAATATCTCACAGGTCCATTAAATGACTTAAATGTACAGCACAGTGCCTGGTAAATATTTGGGACACAGTAAATATGGCTTCTATTGTTTACAGAGGTTTCTATTTATTAGCAACTCAGGAAATTATAAATGTATTATTTTAGCTATAAAAATAATGAATCATATGTATATGAAACAAACTGGATTTATATTAATTATTCTTGAATATTTTAGAGTTCATCTAAAATTAAATATACTCTCTTATACTTCAAAGAATATGTTCAACTTTACTATTTTTTGTGGTAGTCCCTAGATACTTTGTTTTTCCCAGCAAGTCTCTGAAAATTTATCATGCAGATTACAGTATAATATTAACCACCTTTGACTACTAGAAGACTGTAAAATGCACTCCATGGTGTTTCAATGCATGAAGGTACTTTCAGAGTGTTTTATGTAGCATAATCCATTTACTAAAACTTGCAGTGCCCCTTGCTTTATGAGGTTTTACAAAGATGACAGATGTTCCTTAATGTTTCACCATGGGAATTCTCCCTCAAATAAAGCTGTCTACACAGGAGACTATGAATAGATCCAGTTGTTTAGAGGATGGAAATTCTCCAATTATAATACTATTTATTATGAGTTTCAGAAAAAATATTTGCACTAAAACGAAATATACTGGAGTAAGATATGTAACTCAAATTGTCTCTTAATTGTCAAGCAAAGATTATTGCAAAACTGTATTTCAGTACATTGGTGTAAATGTCTGACCAACTGTGTACAGATGATTTGGAGAGTTTGTTCAGATACAGATTTCTCCATTTTATACATACCTACTGGATTAGAATCCACCGGAAGAAAGCCTCAAATTTCCATTGTAACAATGGATTCTGTTTCTTATCTACCCTACAGTTTAAAATCTACTAGACAAAATAAGTTTAAAATCTAGAAAACTTTCAGAATCAAGTACATATTTAGAAATATAATTGAGTAAAATAACTCTTTTAAACTTTTTAATAAACTTTAAACTTCCGATTATCTGCTCTGTTTTTGTTGAGAAACATAGTAGTTATGTGTGGTGTATGTATTTTTACATCGACACAATGTCAGAAAGTAAATAACTTATCTTCAGCAAGAAGTTTATATCACCTTATTTACTATATTTATATTAATAGATTTTGACCTAAGTCAAACTGAAATCAACAACATACTTTATTTTGGAAATTATTGGAAGATGTTGTAATAATTCAGATTGAATAAACAAGTGTTTAAGTTAAAAATTTGATTATTTGATGTAATCATATGAATTCCAAAAAGCATTTTCATTTTATAATATTAATTATATCTAAACAGTTAGCTATTGTACACCTGTACAACCACAAAACAGAAAAATCTGATCCAATGTCATATTCACATTATGGAGGAGAAAAGAACCAATTGTTTTCTTTTCCAAAGCACTTCTTCCTTACACATACAATGATAAGAAAGCTGAAATCCATTTTAGTTTATCAAATGTTTATTCAATACCTCCTATGCTCTAGCTACTATTTATTAGCATCAGCCACATAGATTAATAGAATCCCCCTTTTCTTTAAGGGGTTAAAACATCAAATTAAAACAATTTATCCTTAGTGCTTAAGAGTATCATTGTGTACTGCATTATTTAAGAATTATACTCCCTTACAAATAACAATACAGAGTTCTGTATTAGTGTCCTATTGCTGCCATAACAAATTATTACAAACTCGGGATTTAAAACAATGCCAATTAATTTTCGTTTATTTCTGGAAGTCAGAAATCCAGAATCAATTTCTCTAGACTCAAATCAAGGTGTTGGCAGAGCAGCACTACTGTTGGAAATTAGGGGAGAATCTACATTCCCTCATGTCCTATTGGTTCATGTCCCTTTCCTCATCTCTAAACCAGCAGCTCCAGGATAGCATGTCTCTGTAATCAAATCTTCTACTGCTTCCTTTTTTAAGGATTCTTTCAACTTAATTCAGTCCACCCAGATAATCAAGGATTATCTTCCCTTTTCAAATTTTTTTGATTTAATCACACCTGCAAAGTCACTTATGCTATACAAAGTGATACTCAGATTCAAGGGATTGGGACCTCAATATTCTGCCTACCATTCACCCCAAAACAGTAACTCAGATGAAAAAGAAGAGTATTTTAGCATCCTAAAAAGAAAAGTCCTGAATAGAAGATAAAGACTAGAATGACAGGACTACAGTGTTGTCAAGAAATCTCTACACTATCCCTAGGATATGACCCTCTTTCAAATGCCTGAATGATGGCTTCTAGAGTTTTAGCTATTATTTCTGTATTTCACGGGTTAGGAAGAATGAATGACAGAAGAGCAAAAACATATAAATTAGTTGTCTCTTCCTCTTTGGAGAACTTTTCTAGAAATCCTAACCAAAAGCTTTAGATCACTGCTCACTGGCAAGAACTCAGTCTCATGGTCCTGACTAGCTGTGTAAAAGACTTGGAATTTATTATTTATTTATTTATTTATTTATTTATTTATTTATTTATTTATATTGCTGCCCATATAAAAGTGGATTTTGGACAGGGGAGATGGAAACTGAATACTAGGATCTACTGTTATACATCAATATTTAGTATAATATTTTTGGCTCATCTATTTTGAAAATACATGTATTATTAAGGCAATAATTATATCATGTCTTAGTAAGACCATTGCTTACATAGCAATATATGAACTCTTGCTTTTGAAATACACCATCTTTAGAAGTAGGATTCTTTCCTTTGAGTGTGTCTGGGAAATAAAGGAGATCAAATATGCTATAGTCATGCTGTATCAGAAATATACAGTAGTTGCCATTGTGTCATGTGATGCAGACTACAAACACTGAAATTAGAATGGAATTGCTGGCAATGACAATGTTGGAGGAACTGTACATGAAGATGACTCATGTTACTTGTCATTTTGAAAGATGTGAGAATTATTCCGCCAGGATTTCTAGCTGAAATTTGAAGTGTTATCCTGTTTAGCTCTGGTCTCTTAATAAGGTAATTAAGACCTGAGTAATTGGGATCCCTGGGTGGTGCAGCGGTTTAGCGCCTGCCTTTGGCCCAGGGCACGATCCTGGAGACCCAGGATCGAATCCCACTTCGGGCTCCCGGTGCATGGAGCCTGTTTCTCCCTCTGCCTGTGTCTCTGCCTCTCTCTCCCTCTCTCTGACTATCATAAATAAATAAAAATTTAAAAAAAAAGACCTTAGTAATAAATTCCACACAGGCATAAATAGAACCATTTCCAATATATTTTTTCTGATAAAATATACTATTAAGATGAAAACACTAATGAGTTATGCTATAAGAAATATTGTAGGTATTAAGACATTTTCTGACAATTAAAAAAAACACATATACTGTTAGTGTTTTGGATTTTTCTTAAAATATTCTGAAACCAATTTGTTCTCTGTCCCATGCCATCAATGTTATTTATCCTGAGTCAGACATAAGTATACTCTTGTATTTATATTTTATCCTTCTGGAGTTGTTTACACTAAAAATTGCATCCACACAGAATTGCTTCCCTGTGGCACAAACCACATTGTTTTGCTTTGAGGTTTCAAACATCAGAAGTAACTTTGAAGTGTTCTGCTAAGTGCCTTGCACTCAATAATGTGCCACTACTCTCTCCTAGCTCTCTACTATCTCACTTGTTCCTTTTCAGGTGACTTTGTGACATCCTCCCCTCTGACTTGCCTTAATAATATTGGCATTTATCACAGTTATTTTCCTATCCTTCTAGTTGCTCTCCCTGGGAGATTTTACTGTTCTCGTTCTTGTTTATGACTTCCAAATCTATATTCCCATTCCAATCTCTCCTGTAAGTTCTGGCACTGTAGGTTTAAATGCCCACTGAAATTTTCCACATAAATGCCCTATAGGCACTTACAACAAAGACAATTCAGAACTTGAATTCTCCCCAACTTGCTATAAATCTACCTTTTCTCTATTGCTCCTCCTATTAGTGAAAGTTACCATCATCCATTTAGTAGCTGAAATAGGAAAGGAGGGATTACTGTATATCTTCTCCAAGCCATTTGTATTCTTCATTTACCAACCACCAGCCATATTTAATTATCTTGCCCTATAAACATCATTCCAAAATTTCTCTAGAATCTCTACACTCTACTAATCCAAATTCCCTATGATCACTTGCATTAATACCCCAACAATTGCTATTCTTCATTAAGTGACAGCTTTGCAACTGGATTCAAGATCAAGTGTATTGATACATCCTCTTCCCAGTCCTATCACTGCATGACCAACAGAGTCCTTTTCTGAAAGCTTATATCTCACTGTGTTTATTACCTTTCCAAAATGTTTGGGTTAAATTCCAGTTTCCTCCAGATGACCATAAAAGGTTTTTGGTTGTTTTTGTTTTTATTTTTTTCTAATTCAGTTTCTGCTTTTTCTCTCCAGGCACATCCTTTTTTCTAACTCTAAACTCAGATTTACTATTGTTTTTAAATCCTAAATATACCATGTGCTGTCTTAATTCTTTGTATTCAATATAAACACATGATCTGTTCTTAGAAACTGAACATCCCTTCAATTAAAATTCTTACTAGTGCTTTGTGTCTCATTTAAATTATTTCATCCCTTCCTAACTTCCACAATCTGGTAAAAAAGTTAACACACACACACACACACACACACACACACACACACACACCTGACCTACTCTAGTAAAGTTCCTTTGTCTTTTCTGTTCTGCCCTTAGACATAAAAGTTAAAACTCAATATCTGCACACTTGTGCAAATGAATACTACAAACTTATGCTTACTTTTCATATTTTTAAGACATGATTAGTTTCTGAAATAATCTATATAAAAGTGATTTTAAGAAAAGCAACCTCCAGTACCTGAGAGCTGAGAACACATCAGGGAATAGAAATCATGAAGGGAAACAAAATGAAGGTCCCTGAACTCAGTCTGAGAGGAGGAAAAGGGGTGTGTGTATGAAATTCCTCAGACTTCTTGTTTCTTTGGTGCAGGAAACACCCAGAGTGACCTTGAATGTGCAGTTTCATTTTCACAGTAATTTGTGTGGTAGAAAACTCCCCCATACTGATTAGTTTTTCTGTTTTACCTATATTTGGAATTATAACTGGTTTTCATGATTGTTCACAAGGATTTCTGAACTCTCCTCAATTCTTATTTATGCATTTTCCTGATAGTTCTCATAACATTCATTATTTTTTGCCTATTGTCTTATTTGAGAATATTTCTTTTTTTCATTGTTTTGACATTTATGAATTTTTAAAATATAAGTAAACATTTTGATATATTAGCCTCTATTAGATCAAAAAGAATGACCCTCATAAAAGAAATTTAATAGATTAAAAGAGACTAGAGTCTAAGGACCAGACTGGACTGAATACAACTTAGGAAACCTAAATCAAGGAAACCATGAAGAACTGTTTAATTAAGGCAATAATTTTAATAGTAATAATAATAATATCAACAATAACAATAATAGATATTACATTCATTATTTTTTATCTTGCTATTTATAATTTACTCTGAAGCAGGCTGAAATGTGAAAATATTCTGAGAATATTTTCTCTTAGCTTATACCAGAAATGTGGACACATTGGTGAAGGGAAGATTACATGGAGCATTATGAAATGATCAATACATCACAGATGAGTTTCCAGGTGGCACAATTATTATGGGTGAAATTGCAGTTCCAGCAATGATCTGAGCATACATTCCTTAGAAACTCACATTCTTAACTTCTAAATTTAGCAACAAAATATATTTAATATACTAAAACAAAGCCTAGCAGGCCAATAATAGATTAAATCCCAGTCTAGGAAAAGAGGAAATGCCTTCTAAGTGGGAATATTCCAACAAGGGAGGTAAATATGAACTTATTTTTACATGTTCCAAACTCTGTGATTTAATATCTCTTGCTAAAGGGTATCACAAAGGCAAAACCATTATTTTCATAATTAATTCAGCCAAGTAAAACAAATCAAAGGATGTTAAAACTAATGAATGAAAGTTTGACAAATAATGAAATATTTATATAATATTTCCACAAAATACTTATTGATTACAAAAGAAAAAATAGTAACTCTACAGTGGAGTCATCAGACACCTTCTCAGTCAAGAGATCAATGTTAATATCATCAGTGATGGGGGAAATTAAATTGTGTGCCTGCCATTTTCTCATGGAATGAGAAAAATACATCATTATTTCTATTTTTATGATATTTTGCCAAAGATGCATTACCAGAATTAAATAGTAAGGAAACATCAAATAAATCCAAACAGAGGCCCATTCTTCAAAATAACTGCTTATAATCTTCGGAAGTTTTAAGGTCATGAATGTCAATGCAAGACCATGGAGCTGTTTAAGATTGAGCAAGCTAGAGACATAGCTAATGTGACATGTTATTTGAATTGAATCATTTTTACTCTAAAAGACATCACTGAAATAATTGGTGAATCATAAATGGTGAGGATGAATTAGAAGATCATAATATATCAAATTTAATTTCCTGATTTTTGTGTTTTTATTTCTATTACCTGAGAATCAAAAGATGACCTCTCTCAGTAGTGGGGCTTTATGTATGCACTAGCACATAATTAAACTCCTCTATATCAATGTACACTGAATTATTTAGTAGAAGAAAATTATTATACTTAACAGGTACCGCTTGTATCAATACAAATAAATATGGATAAATGAAAGCTATAAATGAAAGCTCTTTTTAATAAATGCTTTGTCTTTTTAGAGTATCAGCTTTCCTCTGATGTTAGTATCTTGCACACCTTCCTCCTTTCTAAAATCAACTAAGTTGGTCAATTACAGTCTTAGGTTTTATGCCTTTCCTTGTCCTTGGCATTCTCTTTGCCTCTTTATGGTAACGAGGCTAATCCTCTCTTCAGTGGGCTCCTATGGGGCTGAAGCATCAAGACTCTCAATAAAAAGCTGAACAGTTCAACAATTTTTATTGAGTCTTGATTGAACAGCCCTTAGGGAGCTAAGCATAGAAAGGAAGAGATGGAGAAAAGCAGTCAAGAGTTGTAATAGCTTCAATCTAAGGACGTATAGCACCAGTCCAACAGACCTGGCAATGTCAAAAATTTAACAGCTTGGCATCAATGCACATCTCCTGGTGCCAAATAACGAGGCACAGAGAACAGAAATAAAAGTGGTATCGAAGTTAGATTTTTCTTTTTATTACAGAACACCTGAAATTGTAACAAAATTGTGAATGGTCAAAGTCAACATCTTTCTGTTTCTTTTAAGTGAAATCTTAACCTTCAGAAAATAAGAAATCATGTTATGTAATAAAGATTGGAAAATTTGCTGACATTGAGGGCATTCCTTCACAACTACTGGGCCTCCCTCAGACTTTTCCAGTCCTGCTCTCACAGCACTCATGCATCCTCTGTTAAGCTGACAGAAGAAATAATATGGGAATGAAAAAAGAGCAGTTCCAACCATAGAAGAGCAAAGAAAGCTATAAAGGTAGACATGATTCCTCAAAAGGAGAATATTTCTGGTAGTTACTAGACAACAGGACCTAGGAGCCATTAATATTCATCATTCCTTAAGGAGTCTAAAGAAAACTTATTGAGAGTTCTTGGTTTGCTGTCGTTCACTAAGATATGTATGCCATGGAAAGCTGTTAAGGAAAACAGCTTTCTATGGTCAAATAACTTGGTAAAACTCCACGTAGGAAAAAATCAGTATTGGAATTTGTAGAACTCTCTATATTATACAATGTTGTAAACCTTCAAGCAATGGAAAAATATGCAGCATTTCTCAAATTGCATATTTGTTCTTCAAAGCTTTTTGAATGTAGAACATGAAAAAGGTAGAGAATAGAAAGGTAAGTTTATCTCAAATAACTTCTTGGCATAACACATCAAAGCATACAAAATGTTCCTATCATATTGCAACTTAATTTTAGTGATGGTCCTGTGAATGAAATCAGACAATTATCATGCATTATCTTCCAAGAGATAAGGAAGCTGAAGCTAAGAAAATGATGAATGATATTATTGTACCAAAGACAAAAATGTGCACATATTTAGATTTCTTTCTTCCACTTCAAGTTTCCAAGAGAAACAATTCTTAAATAGCCTTTGAGAATGACATTCCCTCAAGATTTACTTATTTAAGAATCTCAATTTTAGAGCTGTTTTTCTTCAGTATAGGTGGAAAGCATCAATCAACTCTGCTGCCCAGTAACAAACACCACAGGTTCTAAACCTGGGAATCTATACTCTATTAAATCAAAATTACTAAAGATTCTAAAGTTTACCTAATACACACACATGTGCACATTGTACATATAGAAAGATATTGCTAGCTAACTAGCAGAAACATGAGGCACCTTGCTCAGAGATGAGAACCAAGACACTAGGCAAAGTAACTTGGTGGGTTTGGACCTCTATGATAACATCCCAGAGGTGATATACTGAGAGCCAGATGTCATTACCCTACATGTTCAGAAGGATTCCCCTTCAGGAAAGGAAACTAGAAATACCAATGTCTCCATTATATAGAATTGGGAATAGCTACTCTCCTAAGAGTGGAGGAAGATCTTTGGGTCCTTACGTGTCAGAGGGTAAATATATTTCTCCAGGGGGTAGATAAGACTGTATCTCTGAGTTTACCATTCAGGATTTTTTCCCTTTTGGAATTGTAAACACATATTTAGAGATTTAGAGAATATTCTAAATCTCGTTGGAAGCCTGTGAGCTATGTAGCCATCCTTTCCCTTAACTCAATATTTAAAATATATATAGGCATGTGAAATAAAAAGAACCATAAGTTAAATTAGATCTTTTTGTATAACTGTATATCGAGTCCATGGCCATCCTTTTATCTAAGGGAAATTGCATGGAGACAAATATAAATTTTTAGTTAATAATAGGTTGGGAAGTACAAGATGATCCATCTGAGTGCTATACAGGAAATATCATGGCATTAACACTTTAATTGAAACAATTCTTGATGAATCAGACACAAGATGATCATGTTGTTTTCAATCAGTTTTGTATCCAACAGAGAATAAATACTATTTATGTTAATGGCATATTCGAGGGACTCAAAGAGATATTCAGTACTTTCTTCTGCCACACAGGAAGCAGAAGCTGTCAAATGATTTAAAGCCATAAAGCAGAATGATTATCCTGTTGTGACTCCCTGGGTTTGGGTATGTCACTAGGAACAATAGAGGCTGAGCTCATTTAGGTTGACCTGCTGAGGCCTCACATCCAATTTATGTGGTAAGAGAGGCTGCATCTGGTTCTAAAGGCAAGAAGGACATAGAATCATTCTGGATAATCATTAAGGATGTCATAGAAGGCCTTTAATATACTTATATAAAACTGATCAAAATATTATAAGATTAGAAAATTAGTATGATATTTTATAAAAGGACAAGTTCATGAACCAATGGGATAGAAAGGTATTTCTTTTGTTTGTTTTTTGTATAGTGTATTGATTTTGTTTTTAAAATTATCATTTGAAAAGGAATTTCACTACATCTTCTACCTCATTCTTATGTAAAATGAAAAAAAAAGAGTAATTAAAAATACAGAAATAGAAGAAAGAGTATTATTAAGGGACCATTCTGGGAAAAAAATGTGAATTATTCTTGTCTAAATTCTTACAAAGTACTTTTATCTTTTGTCAAATCTTTATGAAATTAGTTAAGGAGACTCCAGGTCCAAAAGAGGCAACTGAAAGGGGAAGTAAATACTTGAATGTCTATGGTTTTATTAGAGAAACATATTGAATTTAATGTTATCCAAACATCCAGGATGTCAAAAATCCATTCATCTTTATTTCTTACAAATGTCACAATGACACAGTCTGACATTTTTTTTTCCTGTTGTGGATATATTGTTTCTGACTCTTTATAGAGAGCAATCCAAATTATGAAGCTGAGGTCTAGTTAACGCTACATGAAATGAAAGAGAATAAGTTAAATTACATTTCTGTTTAAATTAGAACAATATAAATTCAAAGAACTCATCTTAATCCAAATAGTTATTTATGAGAACTATATTGACCTATATTGACTCTAAAAACTTTGTAACTAAATTCACACAGTTTTGAATTTATGGAGATTTATATGAGATCAAAATCTAATTCGCTTTACGGATGGAAAGTCAAGCAAACAGAAACAAATGAAAATATGTTATAAGCAGATTGCATTTTGCATACTTTTTTTTCCATTTCATTTTATTTTACAGATGTTTAACTTTCATCCTCTCATCTCCTAACAAATTACATTCATGAATCCTGTAGAAGATACAAATTAGAGTTTCCATATAAACAGTTCCCAAAGTCATGTATCAATGATGTGAAAGTTTTGATAGTAAGATTCCATTTCTGAATTTAATTTCAATGTACAAGAAAAGTAAAATTAAGGTGAAAGCTGGGACAAAAGTTGATACATTTAAAGTGACTGTGTCTCTTACCTGGATATATTTAGGGATATACATTGTATCTGACAGGGAAACTATTCCTGTAAAACATAAGGCATGTCAAGCTGCCCTTCAAGCAATATTTTTTTTCCTTCAAGCAATATTAATTAAACATGCTATATGGCAAAAAATGTTTCCTGAGACCCTACAGTGTAGAATAGAGGCTAGGCACAGACAAATTCTCTGTTTGATACCTCCATGTAGAGTATAGACTGGTGCTTATGGACAAAACCTGATAGCACCTTCAAAGACATCAGCTGGAACTTTGCACTAAATATTGTCCATTTGAGGGCCAATTACTAGCTATCCAACACTAATTAAAACCGCCCCTATGACCAAAGGGCATTAAGCAGTCTTGAAATCTAAAATACATATGATGTCTTGGGTAATATTAGAAAAAAAAATTCTCATGGGGAAACAATGATTAGAATAGTTCTATAATAAAATGAAATAAAATAAAATAAAATAAAATAAAATGAAAATGGTTTATACAGGATCATGGTACGGAGGGAATGCAAGGAGGAAAGAGTTATGAGTAGGAAGACTCTTTTTCTTTAGGACTGACTTTGGAGCAGTGTGAGGAGCTGCCAGATTCTATCATCACATGGATTGTACCCTATGAACAGCATTCAATTGACCAACAAGGAGCTGCTTGGTTTGTGGATGTCAGTTCCAAGGTAAATGGACAACAACCTGTTTGGAAGACTACCATTCTAATCTAAGAAGATGGGCTAATTTGCATGCTTCTTGACATGATGTCTCTGTTTTTACAAACTCATGAGAAGTGGTCAATGGCCTGCATATTGTCAGACAGAAAGGAAACATAAATGGCCCTATAGAAATCACTATGGGAATTTGAAAGATGTGTTAAAGTAGAACATGTCAATGTCCACAAAGAAAACTCCCTTCTAGCATCAGAAGGTGATTGGAATGATGCAAATTATAGTTACCATATCAATATTTTCCAAAGTTATGTACCAAAGATGTGAAAGTTTTAATAGTAATATTCAATTCTAATTTAATTTAAATGCTTGAGAAAATGACGTTTATCACATTTAAACATTCATTTTGTCCCAAATTTGTGTTATACTTCTATATTAGTTTGATTTATTTTAATCATATGATAATAGAACTTAAATTATTATTAAAGATTCCTTTATTTAAAGAAAAACATGTTATTACAAGAGAGATGCATTTTATTTCAGAAGTATCATAATCTTAACATTTCAGTTGTATCTACAGTTATGATTTTAATTGTGTATTCAAAAAGTCCTTTTTGAGGGATACTTATGCATCAGTCATTTTGTTAAGATAATGGGATAAAGCAAACTATAAAGCAGTTTTTTTTTCTTCTTGTGAAAAAAGGAAAGGAAGGAAGGAAGGAAGGAAGGGAGAGGTAGGGAAGGAACAAAGAGAAGAGAATGAAAGAGAAAGATAATAAACAACATAAATTCAGATGTTGTTTAGTGCTGTGAAGGAAATAGCTATGAGGAGAAGATAAAGATGGAAAGCAATTGGAAGAAGCCATGATTAAAAAAGATGTATCTGTAGGCATTTTACTACACAGATATAAAAATGGAGACAGGAAGATTAGTTATAAGATGATCCAGATATGATTATCAGGACAATCTCAGGAAGAAAGTGAGGTTTGGGGAAACAGCAGTTTCATGCTATGTACTGGGCACCATTCTTGGCACTGATGATTTATTATTAAATAAAAGAAAAATTCCTAATCTCATGGAGCTTACATTTCAGTGGGGAAAAAAAGTAATAAAAAATAAGCAAATCAAAATAGCTGTTCAGACAAAGGAAGTAAAAAATAAAACTATAAATCAAGGAAGTTGTATCAGAGTTTAGAGAGAGGTAATAATTTGAAGGATAAGGTCAAGGAAGACCTCATCCATAATATTGAATAAAGTATTCAAATACTTTATTAGTATTGTAATAAAGTATCGAGGGGATACATCCTGCAGATATCTAAAAGGAGATCATTCCAGACACAGCAAACAGAGTGCAGAAGCCCAGAGACAGAAGTATACCTGAAGTTTGAGAAACAGTGAGGAGTATGTGATTCCAGATAAGAGTAAACCAAGAATAATAGATGCACTCAGAAAGGTTATAAAGAGACAGACTGGTTGCTTTAAGTATGTAAGTCTTATTGTTAGCTATACGATGTACAAAGGGAGAGGTTTGAGTAGAAGGATTAGCTATATGTGTTTTAATCCATTTTAACTACCAGTTTGTGGAATAAACTATAGAGGAAAACAAAAGGAACATAGCAATAATCTTGCCGTAGGATAATGGTAACTTGGACCACAGGGGTATCCATGTAGATAATAGCAAGTGCTTCAATTTTGTAATTCAAAAAATAAATAAAGCTGACTTTATATACTTACTAATTAGGTGTAACTTTAAGATAAATATTCATTTCGGGCAGCCCCGGTGGTGCAGCAGTTTAGCACCGCCTGCAGCCCAGGGTGTGATCCTGGAGACCCGGGATTGGGTCCCACATCAGGCTCTCTGCATGGAGCCAGCTTCTCCCTCTGCCTGTGTCTCTGCCTCTCTCTGTGTGTGTGTCTCTATGAACTAAAAAAAAAAATCTTTAAAAGATAAATCTTCAGTTCACTTCAACATTTTTGAGTACCTACAATACATTAAGCATTTTTCTAAGTCGTGGAGAAACATCAGTGAATAAAAAGAGAACATTTTTGCCCTCTTGGAGCTTATATTCTAGAATATGAAGATTGACATGATACTGTATAAAGAAAACCCAAAAGACTCCACCCCAGGATTGCTAGAACTCATACAGCAATTCAGCAATGTGGCAGGATACAAAATCAATGCCCAAAAATCAGTGGCTTTTCTATACACTAACAATGAGACTGAAGAAAGAGAAAAAGGGAGTCAATCTCATTTACAATTGCACCCAAAAGCATAAGATACCTGGGAATAAACCTAACCAAAGAGGTAAAGGATCCATACCCTAAAAACTACAGAACACTTCTGAAAGAAATTGAGGAAGACACAAAGAGATGGGAAAGTATTCCATGCTCATGGATTGGAAGAATTAATATAGTGAAAATGTCTATGCTACCCAGGGCAATTTGCACATTTAATGCAATCCTTATCAAAATACCATGGACTTTCTTAAGAGAGTTGAAACAAACCATCTTAAGATTTGTGTGGAATCAGAAAAGACCCTGAATAGCCAGAGTAATATTGAAAAAGAAAACCAGAGCTGGGGGCATCACAATGCCAGATTTCAAGCTGTATTAAAAAGCTGTGATCATCAAACAGTATGGTACTGGCACAAAAACAGACACATAGATCAATGGAACAGAATAGAGAACCCAGAAATGGGCCCTCGACTCTATGGTCAACTAATATTTGACAAAGAAGGAAAGACTATCCACTGGAAAAAGGACAGTCTCTTCAATAAATGGTGCTGGGAAAATGGGACATCCACATGCAGAAGAATGAAACTAGACCACTCTCTTGCACCATACACAAAGATAAACTCAAAATGGATGAAAGATCTAAATGTGAGACAAGATTCCATCAAAATCCTAGAGGACAACACAGGCAACACCCTTTTTGAACTTGGCCACAGTAACTTCTTTCAAGATACATCTATGAAGGCAAAGGAAACAAAAACAAAAATGAACTATTGGGACTTAATCAAGATAAAAAGCTTCTGCACAGCAATAGAATGTGAGGATTGATTTTAACTCAAGAGATATTTTTTCCTGAGCAACAGAATAGGTGGGAAGTCCACCAAATAGGTCCACTAAGTGAGATTGGGGTGATTGTAGATAGAGATCATTTGGAGAGGAATCTTGGGATTTTGTTTTGAAACATATTAATTCTGAGATACTGTAAAATGTGGAAGAGGCAGTTCAATATAAAATCTAGAAGCCAGGGGGACGCTTGGGTGGCTCAGCAGTTCAGTATCTGTCTTTGGCTCAGGGCATAATCCTGGAGTCCCAGGATTGAGTCCCACATCACTTTCCTGCATGGAGCCTGCTTCTCCCTATGCCTATGTCTCTGCCTCTCTTTGTGTGTCTTTCATCAAGAAATAAATAAAATTTTAAAAAGAAACATCTAGAAGCCTGAGTTCAGGAAAGAAGACTAAAGTGAAGATTTAAATTAATGAATCATTAGCTATAAATGACAAGTCCTGAAACAGTATAAAAATACCAAAGAAGTGGGTACAGATAGAAGAAAGAAATTAGTTCACTGAGTCATGGGAAACTCCAACATCAGAGGTCTGGGAAATGATGCACCAGTGAAGAAGGAAAATAAGAAACACCAGTGTAGCAGAAAGAAAAAAAGAATGTTAGTTCCTAGTAGCCATGTGAAGAAAGTGTCTAAGAAGATGAAAGTGAACAAATGTATCAAATGCATCTGTAAAGTTAGATGAAAATTTGAATATTATGTAAATGGGTTTCAGAAAAAATAAGAAGAGAGAAATGATAGATTGTGAGAATAGACAATTCCTTCAGTTTTTTTGTTGTTTGTTTGTAAAGTAAGTGAGGTAGATTGAAGGGGAAATAGAGGCAGGAGAGTCCTTGGTTTATCTATAATAATTACCTAAAATGCATGATCTGCAATGCTGCCTTGCTCTTTGCCAAATGTACATCTCTTCAGATTTTTTCCTGGTTTACATCTCCTCATTGCCTTCCTGAGCAATCCATTGCCTTGCTTTTAGCTCATCAGCAGAGTCTCTTCACAGTCTATTCACTGCACATTTCTCCAGGTTTCTGTCTTGCTACCCAATCCCACACACTCTATCCTACTATTATCAACAATTCATGCATTACAGTCAAGAAATTATTAACAATTGTCTGTGCTTTTTTCCATTCCTCAGGGTGTTTGCTCATTCTATTTCTTTCAACCAAAATATTATTTTTCCCACTTATTTGGATAAGCCAACTCTGATTCAGTTTTTCTGGATAGCTGAAGAACGGGTAGCTTTCTCCACACCTCAGCATCAATATTTCTTTTCTGAAAGGTTATAGCACAAAGTAAAAATTTCTGTTATAATGTACGTTCAATATAATGAAACTGTCAATATAATGAAACTTCCCCTTCAAATTTAATAAATCCTTTAATGACTTAAGCATCCTTTGATGAAATGGCTATGTCTTCCATTGACTTAAGATTGGCATCTTATGCACATGAGAGCTCAATAATGATGTACAGATGAATGGGAAAAGCTAAAAACTATTCAAGAAATCATTCTAGAAATAATGTTAATCTCTGGCTACCCTGAAGCCTCAATACTATGTCCCAGAGCAGGAGAGCAGAGGCTCTAAGATGGAATTAAAGGTTAGTTAGAATATAATATTTTTTATCAAAGTCTGTGCATAAATCATATTAGAATATGATGAGTGGCATTTGCAGATTAATGAAAAAAGTATACAATTTTATCAAAATTTAGGTGTTTTAAAGTTTGCTTAAACATATATAAAATACAAAATAACACCTATATGTATATACAGGACATAGACATATAATTTTCAGCATTTAATTTGTATCTATTTCATTGAAGAGTTATGGTCATTAAAAGACAATAGAAATATTAGAATTAATATGTACCTTAAAAATATAACTACATGGTAGAGAGAAAAGAATATACTTTGAATTGCAAAAGTTGTGGCACGTGGCAGTAAAAGTGTGATAAAATGTAATTTTATTTGGACTGAGATAACATTTTCCAGACTAATAATATGATGTCATTGAAAACCAATATTTTTCAACAAAATGTTGATTTTTGCTTATGTAGTTGATTTCCTCTCCATTTCATTTTAAGTTTTTCCAAAAACCTAAACAGATTGCAGACTGAAATATTTAAAGTTTTGGTACACCTGGGTGGCTCAGTCATTTAAACGTCTGACTTGATTTCAACTCAAGTCATGATCTTAGGGTTGTGAGATGGAATTCCTTATGGGGCTCCCTGCTGGGTGTGGAGCCTGCTTAAGATTCTCTTTTTCTTTTCCCTCTGCCCCTCCTTCTTCACTTCCTCAAAAAAAAAAAAAAAAACTCTTTAATGTTTGTAAAAGAAAAATCACTCATAATACTCATTTACTGTAAGTATCATTAAACCATGAAATATTTATTCTCATTCTCAGAATTTTGGTTGACTGGGAGTTAACAGCCCTCGAGATTCATGGACCTTCTTATTATACCAAACTTTAGCATAGGTGATTAGAGATTATTGAGTTTTTGTAGCTGTTATTGTTGTTTTTAATTTTAGAAGACATTGTTTATTCAGTGGTATCAAGCTCACATAGAAATTTCTGGTCATGTAAGGAGCTACTTGTTGTAACTAAGAGGACTGTCAATTTCTTTCTTGTTTCTATAGTTGTTGAAGGTAGTCTCATATCTTAACACCGCATGTGACTTCTTGTCTCATCCAGAATGAATGAGCTTAAAAAGGAATTATGATTTAATTTTAGACAGCAAATAAGGGAGACTAAGACTTTTGCAATGCCTCTAGAGGAAAGAGGGATGAATCATTAGTGAAAAAAAGAAATGAGGAAAATCAGAAAAAAGTGTAACTCAGAAAAACAGAGAGAGATTAAAAATGGATTCTTTTAAAATGTCTGAGGATAGGTGGTATATGACTCCATCTCTAGTGTGTGGGTTGTATTCCAGGTACAAAGATCCATAGCAGGACGTGAAACAGGTTGGGTGAGATTAAAAGGACTATCAACATTTTAAGAGGACATACTTAATGGAAAAATATTGGTTTAAAAATATTTAAATAAAATTGTTAAAATATACAAAGTTTTAGAGGAATATAAAGAGAAAGAATTATATATTAGCATTTTGATATGTAATGTAGTCTAAGTCCTTGTTAACCCACATGAGAAGTGAATACAAAAGTATTCAACTCAGTTTTTAAAGGATTCAAATAATTAAAAGACTATAATCATTACAATCCGATGTTAGACAAAAGTTATTTTTTTCAGTCTAATTCTTATTTATTTATTTATTTATTTATTTATTTATTTATTTATTTATTTATTTGACACAGACTGAGAGTACAAGTAGGGGGAGTGGCAGGCAGAGGGAGAAGGAGAAGCAGGCTCCCCACTAAGCAGAAAGCTGGAGGCAGGGCCAGGTGCCACTTTGTCAGTCTAATTCTATCTCTTCAGAAGAATATACCAGAAAAAAAAAAAATCTATCTTCTGGTTTATGGAATTGGATTGGTAAAGCCGACTCCATTTTTGTTCTGAAACAACTGAGAGAATATTGTTGTGTAGAAATCCATAAGTATGTGCAAGGTTAACCAATATCTGCACTAGCAGTGATCTACTTCTTTTCCGTGGTTAAAGCCTATGTCAAGTCTTGTCCCACAGTCCATAGCTGACGTTGCATGGAAATAGGGAAAGAAGTGTGCTAGGGATCCTTGAACAGTCCCTGTTATTCTCTGCATGTGAATGCAGCTCTGGACTGAATATCCCTTGTCCTCAATAGCATCAGTAAGCATCATTACCAGTTAATTCTGCACATCCGTGAGAGCTACTCAGATGTAATATACCACAAATTTATCTTTCTCCTTCAAGAGGATTAATCTTGAAATAAAACCTGCAGTGACCCATGGCAAAAGATGCTTTCTATAATAAAATAACCCAAAGCCATGGTTCTTTTATGCAGTTGCAATCATTCAGGAAGAGGCCAGTGCCCTCTGTTCATCCATCAGAACTAAAATATAGATGTTAAAATTACTTGTATCAACAATGAGGGCATTTGATTTACCACCTGTGATATGTGTGGCTATAAGGCTAGGCACTGCTTCACTGATGCTGTACTTGAGATGTTTTCCAAGTGTTTCTGAATAGACAGACAGGAAGGCTGCTGAAGAGGGATAGGACCAGTCATCATCACTCTTATGTAGATTAACTATGCCTGTCAATGTCATCTCGAGAGACTATTCAGAGAGCAAAGTAATTTGTAAGCTTCCCTACCATTTGTCTTTTTATTCTCTCTCCCTCTTATCTATCATCTATCTATCTATCATCTATCATTATCATCATTGTATCTGCTTTCTCTTTTCTCCCATCCTAGTTCTCTCTTTCTACTCTTTTTCCTCATATCTCTTTTGTATGACATCATTGTTAAGAGCACAGACTCTGACTAGGTGGTCTAGGATTCAACCTAAGCTTCTACTTTAATACATGTGTTTCCTTGTGCAAATTATAAAACTTCATTGCTCTCAATTTTCTCTTCTTTAAATTGGGATTAGTTAAGAGCCTTAAGTAAATAATACATCGGGTACTTAGAGTCTTATAAATGTTATGGAAGTGTTTGTTATTCTTACCAGACTCCATTACTCATTGATACATAACAAATTACCATTTCTCTTGTTCTTTTGTGGTAACATTACTACAATAAAAGTTTACCTTTATAGACTGAGTAAATAATATTAGCTTTATCATTACATTTTGAGAACTGCAATTTGCAAGTAAAATGTGTATATTATCAATGATTTATTTAATGACATTTGAGTTCTAGTTGTGGAGGATTTCATTTCCATAAATGGCATTAAATATTCTCTACAAAATTTCTAAAAAGTGCTTTTAAAGTATCATAAAAAGACTTTAGGAGCTGTGCAGAATCCACAGACCTTTCTTTCTGTCCAACTCAACCTGTGGGTAAAACTTGATTTTGCCCCTGGATAGTCATCTTCATTGATCTAGGACAAAATTTGGAAGGCTATGTGAAGGCATATTGAAGAGGAAAGCCAGATGTGGAAGTAGGTAGCAAACTAGATTATGCTTTAAATTGCAATTAGCAATGACATAATTAACTATCTTTGACATTCTGTGGTTTACCACGTTATATAACACATTCAGGTTTTTACTTTGGTTTTTGCTTTTCAAACTCAGTTATTTCTCTCTTAAGCAGCTTTATTTACCTTATATATTTTGTTTTTCTTTAAACATTACAGTGGCCCAGATGTGTTACAAAAATATAAGTAGATGATTATAATGAAATATAATTTCTAAAGAATAAATACATAAAAAGTATATCTTATTATGATACTATCTCAATACTTACCTTACAAATTCCACAGTTTAATCTGAGATAGACACAGTTAGGCTAATTTTGGTCAACTTCATCTAGGATTTTATTGTTATTATTCCTCTTGTTAAAAACAAGTTACCAAAGGATTTTAGATTCCTTTTACTATGTGAAATGAAAGTTATGTTAATTTATTCTGAAATGTATACCTTCTCACAAGCAGCAGCCATATATATTAATCATATTTGTATATTCTATACCCGTTACAGTTATTTACTCTAAATGCACGCTAAAGAGTGATATGTGAATTCCAGTGCTTGTTTAATAATAATATATGGGTTGAGGTAAATCTAATAAAGTTCTGGGCACAGGACATGGAAACAACTGAAGACTGAACACTTTCATGTTCCTGTGTCCTGTTTTGTATTTTATCTTCTTCCTTCTGTATTTCCATAGAAATGTGCCAGGTTCTTCAGCTGCAAACATTAAAGATACTTGGAAATTAAAAAAAAAAGAGATTTCAACAAAAATGAAGAAAAGCATAATTAAATCATGTATTCAATATTCATTGTACAATCCAAAGACTGTGCGTGGACTCTATTTTGTATTTATTTCAGTCACAGACTACCTTTGACCAGAGTTAATGGTTAGTGAAAAATTAACTCAAGGTGATTTTTTCCTTGCTTTTTAGTTGATGATTTATTCTTTAACTAAAAGTTGAGTAATTTCCATTGAAGCGATGTGATGTCCACATCTATTTTAAATAACCAGTAGCATTAATCTTTAGTCCCATTAAATAAGAAAATAAGAATTTTTAAAAAGACTTGAAAGTATTCTCCATGAAATTTTAGTTTATGTATTATTATATATGTGTACAGGAAAAGAAAATGCACAGACCAAAAGCCTCTAGCTAAATCTCTGTTAAATTATTAAAACCTGAGAAAAACTCTAAAATAACTGTTTTGCAGAAAGCAAAGAATTTAAAGATTTTGTAGCACAGATAGGGGAAATTTGGTCAGAGTACACTTTGTTCTGAAAATTGTTTGCCTTTGAATTCCTCAGTAGATATGGGGAAACTGAAGTTGTATTAGTCATGGGCCAAGATAAAAATGTAGCAAGACTAGTCTCAGTTTAGCAGATATTGCTAGGACAATATGAGGTTAACAAAAGTATCATAAATGAACAATTAAGGGTGGCCATTGACCAAATATTTGTGTCTCTCCTGAAATTCATATGTTGAAAATTAATGTCCAATAAATGGTATTTGGAGGTGGGGTAATTAAGTCATGAGGTTGAGCCCTCATTATGGAATGACTGCCGTTTTAAGAAGAGACACTAGAGAGCTTGGTTCTCCCTCTGCCCTCTTCCATATGAGGAAACAACAAAAAGAGAGAGAGCCATGTGAAAACTACAAAGTAAGCTCTTATCAGACACCAGATATGTCAGCACCTTGATCTTGGACTTCTCAGCTTCCAGAACTGTGAGAAATCAATTTCTATTATCTAACCCATTCAATCTATGGTATTTTTGTGATAACAGACAGAACTAAGACAGGGCTAAAGTCCTGCAAGGCTCAGTGGGGAAATTTTTAGTTCTTCAAGGTCTTTCTCAGACTTTCTTTTCATCTAACATTGGGTTCAGGGCAGACATGCTTAAGAAAGAGTCAGAGTCCAGATTTTCTCTGCTATTTAATATATATGTTTGAAAAACTGATGAGATCCATAAGCTTAGGAATAGTTGAGTTTTGAGTGAGATCCTATATTCTTGTATGATTTCATTTGTGTGTGTGTGTGTATGTGTGTTGACTTCAATCATATATTGAGTTTGCTGTTGTGTAGACACAGAACTCAATGAACATAGGACTAAGATGCCAAGGATAGCAAGTTGATTTGCTAAAAGGCTTTAAAATGTTTCCCTTAGCAACCCACCTATATTATGTGTTCCTAACAAAGAACACCAACTCCATCCATCCTTCATCTGAACTTATTAACTGGATGACCCAGAAGTTGACATAGTCATCAATTTATAAATTTAATTACATTTTGTTTTAGTCTTTATCGTATTTGTCAGATGTTGACAAAATACCAAGAATTAGACTTTGAAAATCAAATCACAAAGTCAAAAGTAAAACAACATGAAAGTTTATATCATTGATAACTAATAATCTAGAAATCTGAACTATAAGAAATTAAGAAGATACCTATAAAAAGAAGGTAGATACAAAGAAATTGTTTGATAGTGGCTCTTGGCATTGAAGTGTCTTTGTCTGGGAATCTTGAATGGAAGCTCTCTACATATGGAAGTCTGCTGCTTAATCTGAAGTTTTGGGGAAAGTTCTCTCCTTCATGATGCCATCTGTTCCCAGAGAATCTTGAGAGATCTTCAGTACAGTCATACCTTATTTTATTGCACTTCGCAGATATTGCATTTTTTACAAATGAAGTTTCAAGACATCAGTGGAGGAAGTAAGTGCAGATGTGGTGGAAATAGCAAGAGAACTAGAATTGGAAATGGAGCCTGAAGACGTGACTGAATTGCATGATTAAACTTTGATGGATGAAGGAGTTGCTTTTTATGGATGATCAAAGAAAGTGATTTCCTGAGATGGAATCTACAACTTGGGAAGATTCTGTGAAGGTCATTGAAATGACAACAAAGGATTCAGAATATTACATAAATTCAGTTGTTAAAGCAGGATTTTGAGAGGGTTTGAGAATGGCAGAGTTTGAAAGGATCGACTTCAATTTTGAAAAAAGTTCTACTATAGATAAAATGCTAAAAAAACAGCATCTCATGCTACAGATTATTAATAAAAGTCAGAATCAATGTGGTGAACCTTATCTTATTTTAAGAAATTGCCTCAGCTACTCCAACCTTCAGCAACCACCACCCTTATTAGTCAGCAGCCATCAACATCAAGGAAACACCCTCCATCAGAAAAAAAGATTGTAACTTGTTGAAACTTCAGATGATGATTGACATTTGTTAACAATGAAGTATTTTTTTAATATTTTATTTATTGATTCATGAGAGACACAGAGACAGAGAAAAGCAGAGACATAGGCAGAGGGAGAAGCAGAGTCCATGCAGGGAGCCCAGTGCAGGACTCGTTTCTGGATACCTAGGATCACATCCTGGGCTGAAGGCGGCACTAAACTGCTGAGCCACCCAGGCCACCCAACAATAAAGTATTTTTAAATAAAGGTATGTACATTGGGATTTTTCAGACATAATGCTATCGCACACAAAATACAGGATCATGAAAACATAACTTTTATATCCACTAAGAAACCAAAAAATTCATTTGGCTTACTTTTATGCGGTTGTCTGGAATCAAACCTACAATATCTTCAAGTTATGCCTAATGAAGTTTGTGAGAAATGACGACATCATGCCATTGGGTCATGTTTTTATAATTATGAAATGTGAATTAAAAGATCTCTGTTTTTAAATTAATTACTGGTTAGTAGATGAGAGTTTCTCATATGAGTCATTCCAATAAGGCTCAACAGCAGTCTAAGAGCTGATGGTATGCAGTTTTTGTACTTAAACATGGAATAAACTGTCCATACCCTTAATAAAAAATTATGTATATGGATTTAATAATTTATAATAACTCTACAAATAAACTCACAAGTTTGACTTCATGGACTCATTTTCTCGTAATTTTCATTGATGACCTACAATGATAAGTGCAATTCATTTCTCTATGGTGAGCAGTGTCTTAAGCTTATTGATCATAGTTTCTATCAATGGGCAATTCTTTGACTTGATAAAGTAGTTGCTATAATAGAAGTGGGGAATAGAAATCCTAGAAAAAATTTTTAAAAGTTTGATACTTTGGTTGTTCATTTATTTTCCTACCATCTGTGTAGCTGTCTTTTGATAAGAAAATCTTCTAGCTGTGAAAAATATAGACAGACAATAGCAAGAACATATTCATATCCATTCAAAAGATAATTGATAAAAAAAATCCATCTGCAAATGTTTAAATAGATTTTAAAGCTTTAGTTCTTACCCATGTCTCACTTTTATAGTTTGGTTGGGGTTACAAGTTTGGCATATGGGAGCTAATCCAGAAACATCCGCAGCGGTTTTGAGTAAAATAGCCTTAGCAATGTGGTTTTAAATTGAATGTCAGTTAATCTCTACTATAAAGATAAAACTAACAGTCTTGGGTAATAAATTGTGTTAGCCAAAATTATTAGAATGCAAGGGAATACCCTCTTGAGATCTAACACAGTAAATGTGGAAGGTGATTTCATGATTACCCAGTGAGGATATTAGCAATTTTTCAGTGACATTTAATTTATACCATAAAACATACCACAATTGTGTCTTATTAACTGACAGATGCATTAAAATCCAGAAACAAAGAAACAATGTGCAGTTATTGTATTTGTAGACAACTATTTGTTACTTTAATATAAGTATATATCTTTAATTTAGAAAGTGGCATTATATATGTATAATACATATATATATAAACATAGATAGTTTGTACACACACAAATATATGATGAAAGTATGAACACTAGATTTTCAATATGTAATTTTTTATCATTTTTATCTTATTTTGTTAAACAAAGGCTATTAACAATGGTTATGAGTTAATTATAACTTGGCAAATGCCCCTAAACCTAATTATTTTTACTGTCCTTTCTTCTACAAAATGGGGAAGCAAATTATTATGTTAACTAGCAGCCATCCCAAGAAACACAAGAATGATTTTAGGAAAAGAAACTATAATTTACAAGAAAATTAAAATAGGAAATTTAGAAAAATTAAATAATTAAATTTCGCTGTAGCTCATAAAGAGTAAAAATGAGTGGTGAGACTTTCTGGCAAAGGGAGTATTGGATTTCAAAGAGTCCCAACAAAACTCTCTTCCAGCATGTTTTTGCAACATTGTGTGAGGGAACTAGGATGGATAGAGGGCCTAGGCAAAGTTCTTGACCTAGTGGTTTAGGTAATCAGAGTAAGGAGGCTGAAAAAAGAATTGCCCAATAGCTGCAGATTTGTAGAAAGGAGCCTATTTATGATAACAGAAAATAAGTAAGATATTTGTTTATTGTTCTATATCTCCTGCAAAAACCCAATAGTGCTTTATTTGTTGAGATATAAAGGAAATATTACCAAGTCCATTATAAAATTCATATGGAACAATAAAAAAGTAGAAACAGAAAATGTCAGAAAAAAAGTAAAGAATGGTAGAATCTAAATTGACTTGACAATAATTTATATTATAAACATTTTCATTAATTAAAGAACATATTAATGGAAAAGGCAATATACATTATGGTAAAAGTAGAATATGAAATTGCCAGGAAAAAATGGGGTATTCGGTTCCCTGCATGGAGCCTGCTTCTCCCTCTGCCTATGTCTCTGCCTCTCTCTCTCTCTCTCAATCATGAATAAATAAGTTTTTTAAAAAATGAATAAAAAGAAAAATGGGGTATTCAATAAAATGAGGTAAGATATCTTGGTAGCCACAGGAAAAAAAAAACGTAATTTCTATCTGTATCTCACACTGAAAATCAGGAATAATACCAAATGGCTTACAAATTCAAGTACTTTCCATTTTAAAAACTGGAATATTTTCTATGTATTGCTGTCAGAAAAATTAATGTGAGATAAAAGTCTTACTAAGGAACTTACCCATCAAGGCAAACTGTACCACGAAAAAGGAAAAGTGTATTTATTGTACCTAAATAAAATAAATAGTAAAGAATTCTAAAATCCACTGTATGATTGTTATATCTATAATGTCTCTGAATTATAAAAACAAGAATATGAATGTTTCAGAGGTGAGTAATAAGCCTAAAATATTCAAAATAGAAAGTGATAAAAGCAAAAAAAATTAAAGGAAGAAAATACATTTTAAAATAAATTTATGTATATGACTAATATTATATAACTAGTTTTACATACTTTAGCATTAGGAATTTTTCAAGAGACTTAGATTTATGATCAGATTATTTTATAAATGAATATGCGCATATAAACATAAGACACACATATGACTGCTTTCATATTTAAAAAGATGAGTATCAAATAATGTGAGATGATATTTCTAAGATTAATTTCACATGTTTTCCTTTGAAGGGGGAGGAAGAGCATTGAGCATACATGCTAGAAGGATGAAATCAATGGACCATAGACTCTAAGTAATTAAAGTTAGAAAGGAGAACATGAGGAGAAGAATAGCAAAAAGGTAATAAAATCAATGGTTTAGACAACCTGGTGGGATTTTTTTTTTGGCGTGGAGAAAGTAAAGGAAGGGAGCTTCCAGATTCTGATGACTTCTTGTGTTTCCTTGGCTTGTGGCAACATCACTCCATCTCTACCCGTATGGCTCATGGCCTTTCTTGTGGCTGTGTACTGTGCTCTTCTTATAAGGACCCCAAGTTACTAGATATAGGGCCCACTCTAAACAAGAACCTCCTTATTGTAACTAATGAAATCTAAAAAGATCATATTTCCCAATAATGTTGTATTCTGAGGATAGGGTGAACATAAATTTTAGGGAGGAAAGATGATATTCAAAGCATTGCAGCTAATCAACAGACTTTACCACTGGAATGTGGCCAGGTCAGCACAGTGGTTTCAGACTTGCAGCTCCGAGAATGAGAGAGAATAAATTTCTGTTATATCCACCATCCAGTTTGTGGTAATTTGTTACAGCAGTCCTAGGAAATCAATAGAGTTGCTTTTATGGGGTTGACAATTCTGGTATTTGTCAGATTATATATTTTAAGAAAGTATATGAATCAGAAGCTTGTAAACTGACAGTGAAATGTTTTTGGAAAATGTGATTTTAGGTTTGTACTATGTCTGATACTGTCCAGGTCCACAGTGAGGTAATGTTGAGGGTGCGACTGAAAAACAAGAAAAAGTCAGATGATGACAGGCAGGTGGAGAAGCTTGTTGGAGAACTCAAATAAGAGTGAGCTTTCCAAGAATGGGAGAAAGGTTAGCTTAGAGAGTTTGATGATGAGATAGGAGGTAAATACCTCAAAGAGTGAAGAAGAACAATTTTAAGCTGACTATATGGAAATGAGAATGAGGAGACATTTTGTTCTTGGAAGCAGATGGAGAAACAGTTTAAAGATGGCATTTTTTTGTTTGCTTTTATTTAAATTCCAGTTAGTTACTTCACATAGTGTAATAGTAGCTTCAGATATACAAGTTCCATACAACACCTGGTGTTCATCAAAAAGTGCCCTCCTTAATACCCATCACCTATTTCACCCATCCCCACCCCCACTCCCATAAGTGTTCTCTATAGTGAAGAATCTGTTTCCTGGTTTGTAAAGATGATATTTTCTACTTCCATTTGCCTTTAATAGATAAAGCAGAGAAACAGTATCCCATAGTCAGAAAAGTAGGTTCTTTCTTTTGCTTTTTCTTTTCTTTCCCCTTCTTCCTTTCTTTTTTCTTTCTTTCTTTCTTTCTTTCTTTCTTTCTTTCTTTCATCTTTCTTTCTTTCTCTTTCTTTCTTTCTTTCTTTCTTTCTTTCTTTCTTTCCTTTTCTTTCTTCTTTTTTTTCTTATAAAACCTACTGGCAAATTGTAGCTGATACATTTTTCCAGTGTTCTAATGGCCTCTTTTTAAATTTTTTTTTCAACCTCCTTAATTGGAAACATTCTTCTTTTAGACTGGGCATTTTGTTAACCCTTTCCAGCCTCAGGCACAATTATATAAATTCAATGAAGTGTTTTATTTTTCACTATTCTATAAATTCATCTATGTTGCATTAAATTTGAAATATAAATAATGATATCACCAATAACAAGATGTTGAGTTCCACAGGACAATATATTCTCCCTTTTGAAAAATTTTAGTTTTTTTTAGAAAACATTTACGTATGTGACAACTCAATTATTATCATTTGAGCACTCTTCACATGAGATCAATCATATATTCAGTGCCTATCGTATAATGGGACCTGTCCAAAAATCATCAAATAAGAGATAACTAAGAAATAGTCCTTGTCCTGAGGTTGCTAATAGAAGCAATATACAAAGGTATGAAAATAGCATTTGAAACACCAATATTAATAACAATGTATAAGAGAGATATGGGAACAGTTGAAAGGTGTGATTCACTCAGTCTTCATGCTACATAAGAAAAGTTACACAATATTAAAGAAGGTGTGATCCCTCAAAAAATAGATTTATTTTTCCTGAGGATAAGTGAAAAAGAAATTCAATGAAATTTATTTGAAGGGGAAAAAAAACCTGATAGTTCTTATACATGAGTTTTTGGACTAAAATACATATACTTCTCAGTATTAAAGATCATGAGTTTTCAGAGCACATCTTTCCTCTATCTTCTCTTTTTCTGGATTATTATTCATATATTTCACTATGTATCTGAAATTGTGTTCCATTAATCAAGCTCTCCTATTTTTTTAATCTTCAGACACAGAATCAAAAGTAATAATTGAAATATTTCCCTAATAATTTTTTTCTTAAGCTTCAGATCCCTAGCAAAAACTACATGGTAACTTTTCTTAAACCTCATTTGAAAACCAGTGTTGACTCTAATGGACTAGGTGATATTTACATTAGTAAATCACCCTGGTCACTAACATTACACCCTTCCTATGCCCTATTGTGGGAAGGAAAACAGAAACTACCAGCACAGGCATCCTTAGCTCATTCCCAACCCTGTGCATAGCTTTGTATTAGGCATTGGGGGCACAAAAAATATATATATATAATCATTCTTATCCTTAAACAGACACACTAGAAATTCTTAGTTGTTACTGGGATAAGCTGTGATCCCCAAATATATAAGATTCAAGTAGCAGAAGAAAAAAAAATGGGAAAAGTCTGATTTATACTGCAGGGTCCCAAATTTTGCAATTCAAACATAACCATTTCAGCTGGGAATATTCTAGACAGTGTTTAGCAAAATGTGCCATAAATGTTGAAAGAATTCTTCAATATGATATGTTTTGAAAATACCAGGTTAGACAAAACTAAATAAGTTTGCTTGTTAATGAAATAAACTATTTAGCTACAAAGAAATATATTTATGTGATGCTAAAAGGACAAAACCTAGGGTGCTTCCAAATTGTTTGTGTGTATTTCATTAACTTTTTATTCTGAGATCATTGTAAATTCCCATTCATTGTAATAAACAATACAGATAACATCCATATAAACTCCATACAGTTTCCCCCAATAGTAACATCTTACAAAAACTTAGCATAATATCACAACCAGGAAATCGAAGTAATAGGTTTATTTTCAAAGGTGCCTCAGTCTTTAGCATTCCAGTGATTCTTATGATGCTTTGGGAAGCATAGCAGTAGTAGGCAAAATGCCTAATTTTACCTGCATGTATCACCCTTCATTGTGTTATTTTTTTTTTCCTTAAGTAAATAAGCCACGGGCAGGAGATTTGTACTGTATGGAACATGCTTTAGAAAAAGTTCCCATAGAAATACTGTCGTGTGTTACATCTTTAAACTCATGTCCCACAGGCTATCATATATAGGTAACAATTTGAGCTTTATGGATTAGAATGTGGGAGGTTGTCTAGACATTAAAAAAAAAAAATGTTGTTGGGATGCCTGGGTGGCTTAGCAGTTGAGCGTCTGCCTTCAGCTCAGGGCTTGATCCCGGGGCCTGGGATCAAATCTCGGTCAGGCTCTCAGTAGGGAGCCTGTTTCTCACTCGGCCTATGTTTCTGCCTCTCTCTCTCCTGTGTCTCTCATGAATGAATAAATAAATCTCAAAAAAAAAAGTTGTTAAAATGAAAAAGTTGTTTAGACACAAAATAAATCAACAAAATGTGTAAGAAGTAATGATACTTTAGTTTACAATATTCAAAAAGTGAGCAATGTTCTAATTCTAAGGATGATAAAATGCCCTAAAAGAAAAAAGAAATTTTGAACATATTATAACTTCAATATAATGTTCTTTGATTAGTAGAATTCAAAATACTCTGTTTCTTTGTAATCAAGTACATATTTGACAAGCGTTTTTAAAGTACCCAACATGTGTCAGACTCTTCTGGGGGCTAAAGATATAAAGAATAAGATTTAATCTTTGCCCTCAAAACACTCACAGGCTAAATCAAGTGGCATTTAAAATTATAAATTAATAATTGCAGACATTCATGCAGCACTATTTTTTCTATAGAAAAAACATTTTTTTTGTTTTATACTTAGGTATGGAGTTAATTATTTGACAGTTTCCTAGAATAGATTAGTAGTCTCAATGATATCAATATTTTACCTACTACTGAGGAACTATTTTATAAAAAGAAATAAAAGGAGCTTGAGGCAAACAAGTATTGAGAATTAGTGAAGTATTAGGTCATTTCTATATGGAAAAATTCAGTGGAAAATTTGCTGATATACAGCTGGATATATAAATAATCAAATAATCCTGGTGATATATTTCCATAAGTGCAGAGAAGTTAATTTGAAAATGTCTTCTGTCAGAAACAAATCCATATGATTCTAGCTAATTTGAGAATAACCCTATTCTATTAAGGTCCGACTCACAAGCATTCTTTTTCATAACACCTTTATTGATATATATTTTAAATACTATAAAATTCAGCCTCTTTAATGTATATAGTTCAGTGGCTTTATGCAACTATCACCATTATCTCATTTTAGACTATTTTAGCACCCTCAGAGAAATCCTACGCTCATTTAGTTGTCACTCCTATTTCCTCTTCCCCTAAATCCTGGCAACTACTAATCTACTTATCTTTATGGATTTGTTATTCTGGACATTTCATTTAATGCAATCTTACATTTGTATAATTTTGTGACTGGCTTCTTTTATATAATGTATCAGTACTTTATTCCTTTTATGTTGAATAATATTCCATTGTATAGATATAATACATTGTATTTACCCATTCATCAGTTAATGGACTTTTGTGCTATTTCCAGTTTTTGGCTGTTATGTATCTTCCCAAGCCTTTTAATGCATCTTTGCCTAGGCATGTTTATCCTAATGCTTCAAATTTGAAACTGTACATCTCTCTCTCTCTCTCTCTCTCTCTCTCTCTCTATCTCTCCTATGAAATAGATTATAAGGAGAAGTTGCTGATACAGTATGGTGCTTAACTGGTGGCAGTAGGTTCTGTTGCTCCAATACTTAAAATTTAAAATTTACATGATCCTCCAAGCCTAATTTAATTGTCACACCACTGTGTTTCAGACAGCCTGTTTATTTAATTGCATGCATGTCTCTAGAGGTCAATAAATTATCAAGAAAAATGAAGTCAAGCCCACATTGGAGAAGAACATGCCATCTGAAATATGGAAGTGCCTTCCTCTTTCATATATAAGTGCTGTAATTTGCAAAGAATGCTTTGGTGGCTTTCTGGTACAATTTGGAGAGATCAGAAATAGTACAGGAGTACTATTTCCTTTTCACCGCTATTCCCTTTGTGTTAGTTCAAGGTTTACCATTCAAAAATAAGGCAGAAGGAAGGGACTTAGATATGGTCTTAAATTCTCCCAGTAACATTTTAATAAAGCTTGCAAGTCTAACTACACAAAAGGCTTTTGAAATAAAATGATCATAGAGTTCATTTTATTCAATCTTTATCCAATAATTTGGCCCACACCATTATGTCTCTAATGACATATTATTTACTCATTAATCTTTTTTTTCTTTTGCTGGGCAAATATACACACACCTAATCTAGACAATAAGGTTACAACACAAATATGGTTCTTACTTATACCAAACGTACATTTATGTGGTGAAAATAACTAAGTAAATAAACAAATTGCTGGTTTTGAAAGACACTTTTAAGAAATAAAGAATGACAGCATGACTAGGAAAGGCACAAAAAGGAGATTCATGGTGGATGAGAAAGAACCAGCAATAGGAGGATGAAGGGAAAGAATATCTGGCAGAAAGTAATTCCAATGACACTATATGAGAATGAGACAAGCATGTTAATCACACAGAAAAAGTTGAATGTGATTCAAGTGCAGTAGGAAAGGATAGGGTGCACAGAAATAAGATGAAGAAATGGTAGAGGATCATGCAAGGTCTTGTTGGGAGTTTGGGTTTCTGTCTAAGTATTTTCTTTTAAAGGAATAAAATAAATCAACAACTTTGTAAAAAGTCATTCTTGCTGCCATGTGACACATGGTTTAAATAACCGGATGTATTTACTGGATTTTAGAGTCTTCCAAGCAGAAGTAACAATGGCTAACTCTAGGTATATAGCAGTTGAGATAAAAAGAAAGAACGCCAGCCTCTAGTTGAATAATCCTGAAAACAGTGCCTCCAAAGTTTTCTTATTTATTTCAAAGAGGTTGGATTGTTAAATGGCTTTTCTGGAGAATGAGTCTGTTTTTTTGCTTCATAATAAGTACTCTCAAATCTCATAACAACAGCAAACCTTTATTTTCTTCTTGGTGGTATGCAGGTCAGCTTGACTTTGTTAGATTTGGATGGACTTGGCCCAAGATTCTGGGCTGAGGCCAGGTATGCTTTGTACATTCCCAGGATCCTTGTAAGACTGGTTATTCAAGAAGTGTTCTTCTCATGGAAGTTACAAAAAGTACCAGAGGGCAAGGCAAACTGCGTTAGTGTGTTTGAATTTTTCCTCGGAACTGGAAACCTATTCCTTCAAACCACTTATCTTCCATAGCAAACTCAAACTTTTCCAAAGTTTGTCTAATATCAAGAAGGCAGAGAACTATATCATCTACTTTAAGTGGAAGGGCTGCATGGACACATGGCTAGAAGTATAGAGGTATAATTCTGATACAGAAAGTAAAGAATTGGAAACAATACTCCAACCTACCACATCTAACAGCTATAACTTTTGCTTCCTAATTCCTAAATTTCTCTCTGCAACCATAAAAAAGAGCTATTTCTTTAACAAATAGATGTGTGATCATTTAAAATCAGCTTGTAATACACAAACATATAAATATTGTTCAAGAAAAAGTATTTAGTTTAACTATTTCTCTGGTGTTAAAATCATATCAAAATACTTGAGCTTCAGGCCCCAAATGTGCTTTCCAGTCTTATCTCCCACCATGCTGAAACTTTTGTCCACTTCTTCAATCACATAAGCCATAAGCTGATCCATGACTCCCTAAATACATTATGAACTTTCAACTTGCCCTGCATCTATTTTAGCTATTTCTTTGAGCTAAAATATTCCACCTCCACCATGTCATCCTCTTAAAATCCTTTTTCTTTTTTTCAACACTGTCAAATCTACTGTAAAGCCTCCCTGATCCTGCAGGCAGAATTAATAGCTTCTTCATCTATGTATTATTGTATTTTTTTAGTGCCATATGTAATGTAGTCACTGGAGGTAGAATGTCTTTTCTTCTCTCACCCTCTCAATTATCCAAAAGAAAGAAATTTCTTTTCATTTATGGCAATAGGGAGAGTGCATCTCTCAACATACTATCATTTTGCATTCACTGAAGAAAACAGATGTAATTCTAGTATTTCAGACAGAAAATGGCATAAAAGCAAGAAATAGATGCTTAAATAGTGTTGGACATGCTGGAGTAGCCCAACTGATTAGGTGTCTTGACACAGTTCCCAAAATATCAAAGAATTAACCTGCCAGAGGTTCTACTCCCTCTGCCGGAAGAGGAAGGAAGGGAATCAGGAAAATGCTACTGGCTGCATTAGCTTAAGAATACACTGCTGAGTTTAGGGGTTGCAAAAGGTTAGGAACAAAAAGGTTATCAGCTATTCCAACAGCCACACACTGGAGCTTGGATCTAGCAGTGCCACTTCAGAAAATCCCACATCTCTGCAATCTGGCTTGCCAGAAGAAACCTGCAAAAAGCAGCAGGAATATTGCTTCTATCTACATTCCACCTTTCAAACCTTGCATCAGTTCATGGTTTGAAAGCCTATTTACATTCATATACCTAATCAGAGAGAAGTCAGAAAAAAACAGAGTTTTTAGCTGTGGGAATTCATGTTGAGTATGAAATACACCATATATTTGATGGTCTATTTCACTTCTTACTCTTCCCGCACATTAAGAGAAATATATAGTAGCTGACGGATGAGCTAGATCAAATTTGACAAACATCAGTCCCATTTATCTGTCCGTGTAGACCTACCGTATTAAAACAGTGAGAAACCATCCCTCTTTTGTGCTCTTTGAGTCTTCACTTAACAGAATGTGAGGCAGCAGGTGTCCAGCTAAACTTTCTCTCTGTATACATCCCTTTATCCCTGATCCAATTCCTAGTTCTGGTACAGAGGAGAGTGTTCCAGAAATCCAATCCTATTTTTCCTCTCAAATCTAAGCAATTCTTTCAATCCTGATTTATGGGGAGAAGAAGAAGAAAAAAAAAAAAGCAAAACAAAACAACAAACAAAACAACATAATCAAAGGGGAACAGATTAGGATTATATTATCATTCCCTAATTCCAGGATTTATATGTTTGGAAGTCAATCCCCATGGCAAGATCATAAACTCCTCGCTGTAAAGAGTATTCTCAATGCTTGAAACCTGACAGACTTCCAAATATTTTAAATAAATTTAAGGGAATATGATCCTCACTTAACATTTTAAATTTCATGTAGTAAAGGGACAACATAGTCCCCCCCAGTAACAGTCACTGACAATCAGACAGGTATATATTCAAATTTGGCTGTAACTCTTAACAAATCTTTGACCATGACCCATTATCTCAACTCTCTATTTCTCTGTTTATTCACCTGTAAATAAGATAAAGTATTACCTATCTTGTAGGCATATGCAAATGTAAGTGGATAATGTTTATGGGAAAATGTGGTAATGAGTAGATAATCAGTGAACAATTAGTTTGTTTTTTGTTTTGTTTTTTGCTTTCCCTCCCCTTCCTTGTCTCTGCTTTCCTTAAAATTCTTGTTACTAGTCTCAAGACAATATCAGTACATTATATTTCCTCTCAAGTGTGATGCCTGGAAATGAACACAATGTTTCAGGTGTGGTTCATCTAACACATCTATAGAGGGGGAGACTATCACAATAAGTTTAACTAGATATACCTGACATATCAATTAGAATATTTGAAAGACAATTTGCACTATTGATTTATATTTCATTTAATCAATCCCTTTGGTTTTCATACCAACTGCTTTAGGGGAATTCCTACATTCTTAATGCATTCAAAGTAAAGAATATATATTGCTTTGTATTATGTTTCATGTATTAAATTAAACCTATTGAGGGATGCCTCAGTGGTTCAGTGGTTGAACATCTGCCTTCCACTCAGGTCCTGGGATTAAGACCCACATCAGGCTCCCACCTTCTCCCTCTGCCTATGTCTCTGCCCCTCTCTCTGTGTCTCTCGTGAATAAAGTCTTTAAAATAAATAGATAGATAGATAGGTATAGATAGAAACATGATAGATGAATGAATGAATGAATAAATAAATACATAAATAAATAAATAAATTTAACCTATTGCCTCTTATTTACCTATTGTCCAGGTTTTCATTTATGCTGACTCTCTCCTTCTATATATTTGTGATATTTTTATTTGTGATATTTTAAAATTTTTTGTCATCTGTAATCCTTTTGTATACCATCATTATCCTCACCAAAGTATATACAAAAATTATTGATTAGGAAAAGCCTGAGGAAGAGACTTGGACTGTCCACTAGAGATCACTTTCTAGATTGACATCAACTTTATGGGTACTGACTACCTAATTCATCATATTATCAATTTCCTTAATATTCTCATTCTCTTCACTTTCCTCAACTTATTTCACAAGGGTATCATGATATATTGCTAGATAATTTGAAGAAATAGAGACATACTTGATAAAATATAGCTATCATCCTGTTTGGAAGAAAGAGAAAAAAGCCCTTTAATATCCCAATCAACAGAACATTGATTTGAATTTATTATTCACATTTTTTGCATATTTGATATAGTAGAGCATGGATCTTTATGAGCCAGTTGTAGTGGTATAGTAATCAGCTATTCCTTTGATACATATTGTGCTTCTAGAGTTGAATTATTTAGCTGTTATCTTTTGAGCAAAGTACAATTCTTGGACTTTTTTGGATGTAACTCAGGCTATTAATGATTAAATAGAGCCACTTTGCTCATAATTAGCATTATTTGAAAATTGTTCAGCCATATAGACAGGCCTTGACTTACAATAGCTCTACTTATTATTTTTTGACATTACAATGGTGAAAAAGTGTTAAACATTTAGTAGTAGAAACTATTTTGAATTTTTATCTCTTTCCAGGCTAGTGATTTGCTACTGGTATGATATTCTCTCATTTGCTGGGCAGTGGCAGCAAATCATAGGTCCCAGTCAGCCACACAAACCTGAAGGTGAAATTCAACCGATATACTCAGAACCATTCTATACCACACAACATTCTTTTTTTTCAGTTTTAGTACGGTATGCAAAAATTACATGAAATTTTCAACAATTTATTATAAAACAGCTTTGTGTTACATGATTTTGCCAAACTGTAGGCCAACATACATGTTCTGAGCACATTCAAGGGAGGCTAGGCTAAGCTATGATGTTCAGTAGGTTAGCTGTATTAAACGCATTTCAACCTAATGATATTTTCAACTTACTGTGGGTTTATTGGGGCATAAACCATCATAAGTCAAGGAAGAGCTATATTAAACATTGAAAGGCTAGAACTCTATGTTTGAATTTTTAAAGTTGAACAAAATGAAATATTTACCCAGAGTAGCTTACTATCAGTACTTAATCTTCTATAACAGTATGAAGAAAGTCAGTGGTAATTTCAAGAAAAATACAAACATCCTAAAAATTTTTAAATTAACCTAATTTTCTACTGTAAGCTCAGGTTTAGTTCACTGACCACATTCAGATATCACAATGTGTATGTGATGAACTTTGGTATCAGGGTGACCCTGAAGCATCTATTTCAGTAAATTAATTGTAAGAGTTTAAAGACCTGTATGCTAGAAAATGTAGAGTAAAGCAGAGATTATTTTTCATATGTGTCACATCCCAGACCAAACCTTGAGACTCTTACTGAGCCTCGTGGAGAAAGAGTTAATCTGAAGTACCTTTTGTCACCTTGCACCCTTTTGGGTTTTTTTGTTGTTTGTTTTTTTTTTTTTGGTTTTTTTTTTTTTTTTTTTTTTTTTTTTTTTTTGCAGCTTTGCTTCTGTATTCTGCAGTGTGATGGTTGGTCTACTTTTGAACAGGCCCAGAAGCTTTAACATATTGCGTATGCCAAAAACATAGTGACAATCTGGTACTTTTAGAGGTATGAGCATTTTGTGCATGGAGAAGCACCACCTTCACATAGCCATCAGTGTTTATTGAATTGACAAAAGTTGCAACTAAAGGGCAGAGGACTTTACAAGCAACAGATTGAAATGAAGGACTAGAGCAAGAGATTGAGACCATTTTATATGCTCTTGCTGTAACTACAACAATAAGTATTCTTTGTGTGTACACATGAGACAACACTTGGGAATGTTCAGAAATAACTAATATTTTTAGGATATCTGGAGATATGATATAAGTAGCTATAGTTAGAAAGTAGCACATTTTGAATAGTACTGTTAACATGATCTATTATTAATTTTATAGGCCCTCAAGTGCAGAAGAAACTAGGTTTCAATTGTAAATTATTATTTACCTTAAGATAAAGTTGTTATACAGTGGTTTTCTTTTAGGTTATATCTTATGGTCCATCTTCTAATGCCCTTAAAAATATTTAATGCATTTTGAATAAATATAAAGCAGTCAAAAAAAATAAAACAGTCTGACATATTTTTTTAACTTTTTCAGAACAGGAGCCATATTTTATTCACTTTTGTTTCAGTCCTTACAATATTTTGGAGTACAGTGTACACTTGGTGAAACTTTTTGATTATAAATATTAAATTTATGACAAAATTGTTGAATTCTTAAATCATTGTGTTTTGGTTAAGTTTTGATCAGTAACTCTGTTTAAAATAAACTAGTGAATTTTTCTCTGAGTCTACTTTGAGATAGACTATTTTGGGGATATTAGATAATCAAAGTTTTCCACACCACAGAATCATCATATTTTAGAGATAATAAATGTGGATAGTCAAAATTCCTTTAAAAATAAACTAATGGAAATTGGCTTGTCAATAATACACAGCTCAAGTTTGAACTTTGAGATTTACATTTGATAAAATAGGTTTGCATTTCTAAGAAAATAAATGTGAGCCTATAATGCTGAAGTAAAAAGACAAAAATTATAAGAGACAAGTAAAAGCAAAAGGCTCAGCTTTTATTGATAGTTTTTTGTTGTTGTATTGGTGTATCTATCAGTAGTAAAAACATATTGCCTCCCCTATGTGAGTATTCTGATGTGCTGGGTCAATTTCTATGATCCTTTTCCTAAATGTCTAGAAATAAGAGAAAGGCAATGAGGACATCCCAGTGTGAACATGAAGGATTCTTTAATTAACAAAACAAAATAGACAATAAAGGCTTCTTTTAATTCCACATTTTTTTTTCTTTTCTTCTGGTTTTTATTTATATATGTATTTATTTATTATTAATTAATTAATTTTTATTTTTATGAAGTCACATAAGATGACATTTGTTAGAACAGTATTTTCCCAACTGGGAAAAATATAGTAAGACTAGACTACAGGACAAAAAATAATACATACTTTATTTTCCATTCAGGATCTTAGGGTTTTTTTTTTCCTGGCTCTAGAACTCTCTGTTCTGTTTTGGTGACTTGCCAAAAAAAAAAAAAAAAAAAAAAAATCCCAGAGCAGTGATGGTTTCTCAAAGTAAGTTCTGTTTAAAATAATACTTTAAGGAAATAAAACAACTTTCTACATAATATTAAAGTATTTAAAACATCTCAATCATAACAATACATCTTAAATAATATCTCAACAAATTTGATTAAATTTCTTGATAGAAAAAAATATGGTAAAAAGTTTCTAGAAGCTATTTACTCTAACCAGAGCAGTTTTTGAAGAATTTGAAGGTCTAATGGTAAGTCTAGTTAATGAAATATACTATCAGTGTATCAACAATTAAAAATTGAATTGAAAAAAATATTGAAGTCAGAAGCAATGGTGAATCTGTCCGTAGTCCAATCATAGGTCTGTAAACAATTTATATGTTTGTGTTGGTGCACCTGGGTGGCTCAGTGGTTGAGGATCTGCCTTTGGCTCAGGCAAATCATGATCCATTGGGATCAATCATGATCCATTGGGCACCCTGCAGGGAGCTTGCTTCTCCCTCTGCCTATGTCTCTGCCTTTCTGTTTCTCAAGAATAAATAAAATCTTAAAATATATATATATGTGTGTGGGTAATGTATTCAAGCAATCAATCCATATTTTCATATGTAATTTCATTTTTTGATGAAGATATACAACTTTAAATTAGCCTTAATTTACTTGATTGAATTTTAATATTGTCATACAAAATATCTGAGACATTGTTTTTTTAGAATAAGAGGAAATATTTTTAAAGTATTATAAATATGCAATTTTAATAATCAGGATTATAATACCAAAAGAAAAATATGATGCTAATAAATTCAAGGAGACATAATTATGAATGGAGCTAACAATAGTAAAGAAACATATTAACAACCTTTAAGTTGTTACTTAAACAAGAAAAATCTTAACAGTGAAACTAATAAAATAAACTGATTTCATCATGTCATTTAAAAAATTATATGTTGAATTTCATATATATTTCCAAGTAAAACAGATTTCATTTTTGTAAAACCATGCATACCTGTATAAAGTATTTTTAAGAAGTTGCACATAACTAATTTTGATTTAAATAGATCTGATTTATTCAAATTGGTCCAATATATTTGTTTAATGTAAATACCCACTTTTTAATTTCTTGAAGCTATATTCAGGGTACTTGGAACAAAATTAAAATATGAAAAATGCTACTCTTTATATGACATTGAAGTCTGATGCCAGAACTTGTAAAGTCCAACTTCTAAAAATGTACTAAGAGATGTAGGGGGAAGAAAAAACATATAAATATTTGAATCAGGTACAAGCCTTAAGACAAATGATCTCTGATGTTTTAATCCCATTACACATTACCAATATTGTATCACAAATGTACTATTCTTCAAATGTGACACAGACAAATTCAGAAATGAATTTGAAGAAAGGCAAAAAAGGCTTCACTGCCAGGAAATTCAATAAGTTAAATGCTTTCCTAACTTGTCATAATTGCCAATGATTCATGATTTATAGAGTTTATTCAATGAAAACTAACAATAATGAATACTTTTAAGAAATAATAATTAAGAAGCTAACAGAAAAGATGTGCAAAAGTAATTTTCATCTAATCTAAAAGTATTTCTTTCAAAAACTAGTTTTTCGGGGTAATAGATCCTGACTCAGGGCCTCCCCAGATTCACTGGGCCATAGTTTTCTGATCCATGCTTCCAATGACCTTTGTCAAAGATAAACAAAGATTGATACTATTTAAAGTGGTAAATACAGATTTTAATCAGTAATATTCTATTGCAATAGAAAACAGATTGAAGGGTAAACTGAACTCAACTTCAATTTTTACAAAGATGGCAGAGAGTCTTAAAGGGAGAACAGGAGAATAAGAAGGAAGTTGAGCAGGTGCTCACTGGGTCAGGAAAATGAAAAAAAATAACAAAAAAAGGGAAAAGATGTTTGTTGGTCTAGGTAAAAGCCATCTTACTTTGTTAATTGCTGCTTATGGAATTTAAGTTCCTATGTTCTCACAGGCACTGGGATGTAGGGACCCACTATCTTTAAGTGATTTCTGGAAGAAACAGTAAATTCTTCTGGTTGCCTTGAGTTTTCTGCTTCCTTTTCTGAAGGAGGTCAGGTCTTCTGAGGGATGTGGCCACTAGAAACTATGTTAGAGTTCTGTTCAAGACTTTATAGGCCAAGGTTTAGGCCTAGTCAAGAAGATAGGTCCAATAAGCCTGGCTAGACTTTGGTAAAGGACGGAATCTTTGTAACCTTCCAGGAAAATCACTTGGCAACAATAACATTTGCATAGGCCAAGGCAGAGATGGCTTCACACGTGTCTCATCTGTGCAGTCATAGAGGGCTCTGTGCTCAGAAGGTTCATATTCTGCTGTGCCATGATGAAATTCTTAATAATTTTTCAATAAGAGGTCCACATTTTCATTTCACACTTATCTTCACAAATTATGTAGCCATTCTTGGGTTACAAAGTAGAAGTTTGGATTTCCACGACACAGAGACAGACTTATTGAGTTCTGCTACTGCCTTCAAACATCACGTATTGTAGCTCTGCTCCCACCCTCAGTGCTTCTCTGTTTTCATGCAGGTGAACTTCAGTTAATAGGAAACTAGAAAGAAGAATGGTGGATACGTTGTTCTCCCTTCTTGGATGCTGAGGATATGATTTCATACACAGTGTTTCTAAACAACTCCTGCCACAGCCTCCTGTGACAGCCAACAAGTGTGTTTTTTTATGAAGCTAAGGGTTGGTAACACACTTCCTTTTGTTGTTTTCCTTCCTTCCCTACCTAGGTCCTTTTTGCCCTCACTCTAGGATTAGACCGTGCCCCCACCTATTGCAATAAATCAATTGCACGTATATTTGGGTTCAGGCTAGTTTTTTTAAGGTACTCAAACTAAGATACTCAGAAACAGTGAAAACCACCTAATTTTTCTTCTTTTTAAGTGAAATATTTAAGCATTAATAAAAATTGCTAAAGAATTATAAAAGAATAATTTCTAATCACTTGTTATGGTAACAAACCAAATATTTGTCTATAAGTTAATTGAGACAATTTAGTTTCTGAAACATCAGCTCTTTTCAGAGACATTCCCTTGGACAGCTCCCTGATACTTCTAATCATTCAAATAAACTCAACAAAAGACAAACATTAATTATATGTTACAATTTAAAATATTTTCCACAGGTTGCATAACATTTGATTAATATTTTTAAAATAGTAATTTAACAATTTAGATATGTAATACATTCAGTTAATGGGGCAGAGCTGATTCATGTTAACTTTAACATATAGTCTTTCTGAAACAAAAATATAATAATAGAGAAATGTCCATTTTAACCAATATATGTAAGACAGTAAAAACTATTTTAAAATTTGAACTACATTTCTTACATATATATATATATATATATATTATGCCTATTGGCTATGTACATTTCATCTACTCTTATAATTTGGCATTATTTTCTAGAAGAGTGTTCACTAGTGTTCTAGTGTTTCTAGAAGAGAAAGTCTCATAACTTTCTCTTAAGCCGCATGGTAACATAAAGTGTTTTTTTTAACTCAACTTGTCAAATTTTTTACCACTGTTATTTCTTTTGATTTCAAAATTGTGCCAAAATTTAAAATAAAGCCAGTTCTTATGTTCTTTTAAATTGTGCTCATTTGTGAACATTTCTTTGCTTTTTAAGACTGTAAGATGTTCCAGGCTCATCTTGAACATACTCTGCCACAGACCTGGGACATTTAATAGGGGGTGGTGTTTAAAAGTCAAATTCTAACCATTAAGGCACTCATAGAAACTGTAATTTCATGACTTTCATTTATTATTTTTTGGAGGGTAGAGTTGAAATATATGCACATTCATCAGGAAATAAATCTGACAATTCCATTAAAAGTAATATCTCAGGGATCCCCCACACCACTCTATATCTCATATTTTATTCTCTTCATAGTAGTTTGCCCTTAGAAGTATGCAATGTAAATACAATATATTTTTAGTATCTCTATCTAGAAGTTGAATCCAATCATTAGGATACAATCCAGACATGTAGCTTGAACTCTTCATGATGTCAATAGTAAGAATCATATATATATAGGCATAGGCAGGATTTCCTATGAAACTCTAGTTCAAAACTACTATCTTAAATGACTACATTAACTATTTGCTTTATAATCAAATCACAAATTATATAATATTCAAAATATTGCACTTAAAATATTTTTGAAATAGAAGTTCAAAATTGTCAAAAAGACAGTAAATGAGAACAGTCACCACAATCGGCACATGGAACTGAAATAAGACATTTGAAGATCATATATGTCTGTTGGGAAAAAAAAAAAATATATATATATATATATATATTTCTTTCAAGTTTTTATTTCAATCCTAGTTGGTTAACATTTAATGTAATATTAGGGGACGTCTGGGTGGCTCAGTGGTTGAGCATCTACACTTTTGGCCCAGGGCTTGATCCAGGGATTCTGGGATCCAGTCCTACATCGGGCTCCCTGCAGGGAGCCTGCTTCTCCTCCTGTCTATGTCTCTGCCTCTTTCTGTGTCTCTCATGAATAAATAAATAAAATATTTTTAAAAAATAATGTTAGTTTCAGGAGTAGAATTTAGTAATTCATCACTTACATACAAGGAAAAAATATATTTTTAAATGAAGTACATATTCTTTTTTTCAAGTTATATGTCATTTATCTTTTAAAGCTGTCAGTGTTTCTACTGTATAGTTTACATATGCTATGAGTTCAGTAGGTCTCCTTGTTGCTTTTATAGTTAAGATTATATGAATATGAAAGAACAAGGCATTTATTTATCATATAAAAGTCTGCTTCTCTAACAATGCTATATCTTTAAATCCTAATGTTAAACAACTGTATTAATCATGTCAACCACTAATTAATTAATTGCCAAAATTTCAGAAAAAAACTTCAAACTCCAAATTAGAGGAGGATTATATATGTATGTAATAATATGTATGTAATGTATATATGTATATAATATATATAATTCATGTATAAATATATTTCAAATATTTATATATGTAACTTATACTTTTAATAGCCATATATATAGGGCCATATGTATAAAACTTTTAATGGTGGCCATTTTATATATAAAATTTCTTTTTGTAATTAGAAAAAAATTTATAAATAAACTCTACATGATATAAACAAACTATGACATATCAAGCTTAAATGTTTATTTATAATTTATGACCATTGTTAATTGTTTACTCAAAATATCAAAAAAGAAGAAAGAGAAGGCTTTCTTCTTGTTTACAAATTGACCTAGGTAGAGATAACATCTATGAGTTTTTCTTGCATTCAGATGTGTTTGACACATTTTTATCTATGCTCTGTAAACTCAAAGCACCCAGCTAGTTCTTCTATGAAATCATGACAAAAATTTCCCTGGATGAAGCTTGAATCTGTCCTTAAACCGTCTGTAATATTCTTCCTTACATAAACCCTAAAAACAGCTGCTAAGATTATACATTTCTTGTGTATTTTATGGAATCATGGCAAATGCAACCTCAAATCCATACCACTGATGTGCTGGAAGAAACTTCCATGGGTAGTGCTTTCAATAAATATTAGAAAGCTCATGAGATATTCTGAAGTTATGAACATCAGTTCAAAAAGCCAACAAAAAATCTTATTAGAAGGAATGTAAAATATACAGCAATTGACTTAAGATCATCCAATGAGATAAAGAAAAAACATTTAAGAGACAATGGAATAAGTATATGAAAATGTAAAAAAGAACAAATCTGAAATTTTAGGAATAAAAATATGGACATGATATTTATATAAAATGAATAGTTTGTTTTCTAAGACTATAGACTGGATGATGCAGAAGAGAGAATATCTAACTGTAAGATAAGACTGTGAAAAATTTTCCATAATTGGTAGAGAGAAAAAAGAGTTTAACATTTAAAAGTTACCCAAAATAAATCATAGATAATCTCTAAAATATATGTTATTGGTTTCCAGTAAGAGAACAGATAGAAGATTTGACTATAAAAACTCTGAGATGAATAGCATTTATGAATCCCTTTTATTTTCCAAAGTATCATTAGTTTTATTAACTTCACAAGGTGTCTCAAATGACAGATACTTCAATGGGTCCTAAAGGTATTATACCTTGGCCAGATCATTTCTACCAATGCCTCGACTCCTGAGATCAGAAAAGCCTTTCTGAACTAACCAAATTACCTCTATCTACAATTAACCTATGTAAAATAGGAATTTAAGGTGAAGTGTTCTTGTGTAGTTGTTAACATGTATGGTTATCTTCAGGTCAGTATTAAATATGTAAGTCAAGATGTTTGACTAATAGGTTATAACTCTCATGTTTTGGGGATTTTTCCCCAAAATATTAAAGTATAACATCTTTTTGTTACCACTAGGAATGCAGACTTGTACTAAGGTACACTCAAAGCATGTGAATTTTACCATTTAAATGTAGTCCTAACTACTTAGAAGACACAGGCAATTTGTATTTACATTTGGGTATATCAGAAATCTGGACTGAGCAGAGTGTCTTCAAATTATCTCAAAAAACTTAATATCACAATCATTCTTAGATGTGTCCTCTGGGGATTATGTTTGGCTCTTCTGAATGACAGGGATGGTTTACAATCTACTGTTCTTGTTTAGAAATTTAAAAGTAATTATACTTTATTTACAACTTTTAATTAAGAGAGTAGTTTTAAAAAAAAAAAAAATAGGGATGCCTGGATGGCTCAGCGGATGAGCGTCTGCCTTTGGCCCAGGGCATGATCCCAGAGTTCTGGGATCGAGTCCCGCATCGGGCTCCCTGCAAGGAATCTGTTACTCCCTCTGCCTCTGTCTCTGCCTTTTTTTCTCTCTCTCTCTCTCATGAATAAATAAATAAAATCTCAAAAAAATAAAAAAATAAAAATATAGTTTTCATTTCACTCTTATTATCACTTACCAAAAAATAATTGTAAACTACAATTTGATCTCTACTCTTGAGATTTAAATAGATATCTTTCTTGAAGCTCTAACATATACAGTAATCAATCATATAAAAGATTCATGCATAATCTTAGCTGTTAAAAATACTTAAATTTTGTCAAAGGCCAATGATCAACATCCCTTCCATATGGGCCAGAGCATTTCATATAATGACATTGTCTCTGGAGAACTCACAGGGCCCTTTGGTCTCCCTGTCATTCTCCTCCCCTGTATTGTCTCTGTAATGTTGCTGCCCTCTGTGTACAATCATTAGGAACCACTGCTCATCTACTGCTAAATCCACCCTGATTGTTTCCTCTACTTGGCCAGCAGAGAAATTCTGAAATGTCAGATACCAAGCATTTTCGCATAAGCATGCACAGATTCCACTATACCTGGAGTATCTGCTTTTGCTATTTTTCTTATTTTGGAGTGATTGTAATATTCTCAAGGTAAAATCTTCATCATGTGGACAATGCTCTGTGACTTTATGGAAAACATTTGAGTTTCTAACAAGAAGCATGTGGCTGGACCTGGTTTCACTTCACTGATTTTTCTTCCTATGCCTTGCTACTTTGATGCTCTGTTTCTTTGGCTTGACTTTCTTATTTAACCTTTAATCTCAATTAAATAGAAAGATTGAATAGGTAATACTCTGGAATGCATTTCTGGCTCATTTAGCAAAAGTGTACATAAGTAACATACCTATGGATGGTAGTAAAAACAGAATTTATTTTCCATTATATTTATGATGCCTTTCCAATTAATGAGTTTAATTAGGAAATTCATAAATCTTCCAAATTGAATGTTGTGTCTATTGTAGGTGACTGTGAAACATCATGTGGTCTGCCTTTGGGGGAAAAACTCAGAAATATGTCAAGAATAGGAACATTATAGGGAAAAAACAGACCGAAAAAAATCCATGTGTCAAATTTGTTAACATTCTTATAAAGAAAAGGGTTACATGAAACAGATTATTGAGGTCAACAAGTGAAATTCTTGACAGATAAAGAACTCTGATTGATTTAACTCCAGACTTTCTAATACAAGTATATTTCATGACCCTTACTAGATATGCCAGAAGAGTTACGGTTTAAATATTCTTCTATTGGGCAGCCTGGCTGGCTCAGTGGTTTAGCGCCATCTTCTGCCTAGGGTGTGATCCTGTAGACCCAGGATTGAGTCCCACCTCGGGCTCCCTGCAGGGAGCTTGCTTCTCCCTCTGCCTGTGTCTGTCTCTCTGTGTGTGTGTGTGCGTGTATCTCTCATGAATAAATAAATAAAATCTTTAAAAAATAATACAATAAATATTCTTCTATTTAATTTCCTATGGATTTTCAGAATTATTTATTTCTCAAAAGATGTGGGGTGCATCTAGTTGTATATACTTAATAGTTTTTTATGCTAGAATTAGCATTTTTCTTCTGGAACCACATCAAAATTTACCATCTACCAGTACAAACTCTCTTTCTCTCTTTTTCTTTTGTAATACATAAACTGAAATACTAATGAAATTTGTATTCCTGAAATAGACTCATGAGATTATATAAAATGAAACTTCTTTTCCTTCCTAGCCCACTACTGCTACCAAATGCTTCCAGTTTAAAGAAGTATGACACACTCTGAATTTCCTTGACTATTAGGCATCAGGCAGATCTTTACATTTAGCAGGTGTATCTAGCAATCACATGCAAAACTTGACAGCACATTCAAAAACTGTTAATCAAATATTTTTTTACCAGTTTTACAGGCTAATTATACAATCAGAAAATTCACGACTCATTTTCATCTTAAATTTAAAACAGTGAAGCAAACTAGGAGGAATAGAAAGGGAAAGATGGGAAGTAAGGACACTGCTCTCAGCCTTGCTTGTGGTAAGTAACCTTTCACTAATGAGGAAAATTTGCCCCGAGAATTTATTTATTTTTTAAAGCATGCACACTTTCTGAGAAAAAAATGTCATACCTCATTAAAAATATACACTGTTAATATATCTGGCATTGAGTAACAATGCATATTGTACTTGGCAGAGTTCACAATTAATTAGCAAAATTTTCCATCCACCTCCTTGATAATTGTGTTTGTACTTAGCACTTTTTACTGACATCGGAGTAGTTTTTCAGTACCTAAGACTTTGGAAAAGCAAGGGAAAAATCTAACTCAGAAAAGAGAATTACAAGTCAAAAATCAGAATATATTTCTTATTAACTGTAGCTGTGGAAGGAAAACAGATGGTTGCAAAATTAAGGCCTTATTCATAACTGTTCACTGGAAAAGCTCAAAGCAAATTCTAAGTAAATGTACTAGCATTTACATCCTTCAATATAATAACAGCTTTAGAAGAGTGATTCAGAGCACCTGAGGGAAGTGAACCAAAGTTCCTCTTGACTTTTATTTATTGTACAGTAGAGAATGACCACAGATAGAAAAAGAGAAACAAGTCTTTCCTGCAGGGTAAAGAATGAAAAAGCCAGTGAATCTTTCATAAGTCCAAAAGCTAGCATTTAAATTTGGCTAACATGAATCTTAGAATAGAATTGGTTCACTTAACAAAAGTGCATGTGTGCGTGTGCGTGCACACACATACACACAAACACACACACACTCCCTCTCTCAAAACTGAACATGACTGATGCTACTTTTTTATCCATAAAGCTGTATGTTTTGGTAAAGTTTGTTAATGTTAACTTATTAAACTTTGGATATGTTACTACATTTGTAAAGATATCATGTGTAATAATTTTGTATTTCAGTTTTTTAAATTTTTATTCTTAAAGATATCATGTGTAGTAATTTTATATTTCATCCCCAAATACAGGTATGATCTGCAATTTTTCATACAGTTCTATTTAAATAAACTTTCCGTGTTCCCTATGCACCAGGTTTATAGAGATTTTTTTTTTCATAGAGATTTTATTTTATTTTTATTTTTTTTCATAGAGATTTTAAACTCAGATATTTTTATACATTGCCCGCCCTGTATAACAAGGTTTGCTCTTAAAGATGTTGTAAAGGAGCTGGGAAAAACCACTGATTACATATCATTGCTCCGTCCTAGTCTTACTTGAGATAGCCATTCTTCTGCCATATGATTCCTTCAGACTAGATGACCCTGTACTGATTTGGGGTCATTACAGGGGCATAAGACTCTATTGTGAGTCTGAAATATTAATTGCCTACAATACATTTTCTTGGGTGTTAAAGTTAGCCCGTATCTCTGAGGACTTGGTGTCTCCCATGACACTGCCTACAATGTGCTGCCCCAGCTTCTGGTGCTTATAGGACTCACTGTTTTCTGTCTTCCCAGTTTGAGACATCTCTAAAAAAACATTAACACTTCAGAATACTTTTAAATCAAAGTTCCTAGCCATTTGCATGCCATTGACCCTTTTGACATCCTGGTGATGCATATGAATCCATTCTCAGAATAATGCTACTAATGCTTTTAAAAAAATAAAAAGAAGACCAATTATATTGAAACACATTATCAAAATATTCTAAACAATTTGTGATATGATACTGAGTACCTTCATTAACATAGTAACAAATGTAATATAAAGATGGTTCTTATAGTGATTTTGAAGTCATGATAATCATCAAAATTATTCTGAGGTATCTGCAACAAGTATGACATGATAGAAAATATTTGTAATGTCTATTGGTAACAAAGACCCAGGTACCGTTAGTATTGTTTACATTCATAATTGAAAGAAATGCTAAATTGTAGTCAAGGCTAACTGAGACAAAAATGATGTAATGTTTTCCATTTACATTCACAGAAGCTGTAAGTTCTCATCTATGGGTCCCAAATTAAGAATTTCCTCTTAAAAAAAAGAATTTTCTCTTTATATAATTTAGGCTTTTTAAAATGCAGAATATTTCAGAGACTTCCTGTTTCTTGTCACCCTGAAAATATTACCTGGGACAAGGTATCACAAAGCCTGGACTTCCAATTAATCAGTAAAAAGAGAATTTCAATGAAGACAAAATCAATTTAATAGCTTGCTATATAATTTTGCCATATATATTTTCATTGGATTAAGATCCGATCTATTTTCTTCCTCTCAAAAAATAATCCGTCTGTTGTATAGCTCTAAATTCTAAGATATGCCAGACTCAATAGAGCAAAATATATCTTTAGAAAAAGTCAAGGAAATAAGCAATGTTAAACAATCCTCTCTCAGCACAGCTCTGTTGCATAAATCCTCAAAAATCCCATGGCTCTCCAATTTCTCAAAGTGCCTATTTCTCACATGGCTTCACACATGGTCTTTGTAAGCTATACTTTGTCTCTGTTGCCAGAATCCTTGTCATCTTCTCCATGTTATTCTCTCTGCACCTATATAGCTCTCTGACTGGAAGGGCTACCACAGAGGAAGACTTTAACTTCATTAGGAGTTTGGCATTAGCACAGCCTTGGTACAGAAACAGGGAGGCTCTCTTTTCTTAGTCTTATCCTTCTAATTACACCTCAACTGCCTGCAAATTCAGTCAAGGTTCTAAAGTTTATTACAAGTTCCTGAAATGCCAGTGGCCTTTGGAATTTAATTTGTGGCTTGCATTGTAAGTATGGTAAGCTTTATATATTCAGAACCTTCATTGCTATATTGGTGTTCTACTTTCCCCATAACAATCACTTAGGCTCTGTTTCTTCATAGAACCAATCCCCACTTAAATATATGTATGGGCTCAGAGTTGTCACTATCTGGTTTTAAGTCTGTAGAGTTCCCAGTAAGAGTTTTCCACATCCATTCTCCTATCTTAGAAGAAATGTTATTCTAATTTTCTATTTAAATTAGCATTTCATGAGAGTCTGTATAATTTTACCAAAATGTAGATGGGAGTTGGGTCTGATGTGAAGTGGATACCATGGATTGGGGTGAGAAAGACAGAATAAAGATGTCAGAACTAAGAATATCCAAGCAAAGATTACTTTTCTCCAAAAAATATAAATGTAAAGAAATAGAGAGTTGATGTTGGAGATATTTTTTTTAGTGAGTCAGATGTTGACTCATTTCTTGTTATATTCATTGGCTTGAAACTATCACAAAATCAACAGTGGAGAAAATTCTTAAGTCCTTTTTCCAATAGAAAATGGAAAGTTTTACCAAAAATAATAGTAGAACCAAAAAATATGCATGATAATTAACTACCTCTGGATGAGGAAAATGATTTAAATGCAGAAGTACTAAACATGAAAAAATAAAATAAATGAAGAGTTAGAATACTGATTGTTCTATACAAAGTAAGCCAAGCTGAATATCTTCATTTTTAAAGACTTTCTTTCTTTTTATTTTCTATAGAATAATTTTCTTTTTTACCCTCTAGACTTATATTAGTTTTGACTTACTCAAGTGTAAAGGAACTTCGTTCCACTTACAAGCTCATTTAATTGCAGTCCAAGCAGACGAGAGGAAATATAGGGTCTCTCACAGATATATTTGATAGTTGATTTAAACCATGTCTCCATGATACACAGTAGTCCTCTTTATCTGCAGCTTTGCTTTCCATGGTTTCAGTTACCCATGGTCAACTGCAGTAAGCATAGTATCATCCTTCTAAGGTATCATCAAGTAGTCAATAGTAGTCTAACAATTTGTCACAATACCCACATCATTTACCTCACTTCATCTTATCATGTAGGCATTTTCATCATCTCACATCAGCACTAAAAGAAAGGTGAGTACCATACAATAAGACATTTTGAGAGAGAGAGAGAGAGACCACATTCACATAACTCTTATTACAGTATATTGTTATAATTATTTTATTTTATTATTGGCTATTACAGTTAATCTCTTGCTGCACCTAGTTTATAAATTAAACTCTGGGCAGCCCGGGTGGCTTAGCAGTTTAGCAACTGACTTTGGCCCGGGAGTGATCCTGGAGACCCCGGATCGGATTGAGTCCCCCATCGGGCTCCCAGCATGGAGCCTGCTCCTCCCCTTGCCTGTGTCTCTGCCTCTCTCTCTCTCTCTCTCTCTCTCTCTCTCAAGAATAAATAAATAAAATCTTAAAAAAAGTTGGACTCTATCACAGGGATGTGTGTATAGGAATAAAGCATAGTATATAAGTTTCAGTACTATATCTAGTTTCAGGCCTCCGCTGAGAGTCTTAAAATGTATCCCCCATGAATAAGGGGGCCTACTATGCATGAAGCGTTACAACCAAAACTGCCAATGAAGCATAAAATAGCCTGCACTTCTGCTTCATAAAAACAGACATGATAGATGTGGACAATTTCATTCACAAATTGTGCCTTTGACTTTTTTTAATACCAAAAAGTATAGAAAATAAAATAAAGGGAAGTGCAACAGAGCACTATTTGCAGTAAATGTGAATAGTTCTGAGGTGATTATGATTTAGCATCATCAACAGAGTGTCCAAGAAACTGTCACAACTAATAGCAGCATCCTAAGGAAACAGATCCCTAGAGGTCAGACATGTGCTCTGCCTCGAAGCTGTTTACTCCACTCAGTATTTTATGAAACACTCAGATTGTAATTGTTTCACCAATCAGTATGTAATCAAACTCGCCTGAAAAATGAAACTTTTTAATGGCTACAACAGATAGCTATTTAAATTGGTAGAAATAATGATATTTTAAAGGATGACAATGATACTGCAACATTTTTTTAGATTTTTTTTTTTTTTTATATTTCTACTTAGGTAAAATGCCTAGAGCTAATACAGGGACAGAAGAATGCTTTCATTGTCAGTCAGTGCAATGAAAGATAAAGAAAACTAAAGAGAATTATCAATGTGAAGGGAAAATAAAATACTTCCTGAGTCCTACACAAGTTTCACTGGTTTAAATTAAAAGGAAAAAATAGAGTGGATTAAAATTTCCATCTATAGTTTCTAATAAGCTCTAGAAATCACAAGCCTGATATTAATTAACAAGTAGTGACTGTAGTACCCCCAAAAGGCCATTTATAGTAGCAGAGAAGCCTTAAAAGTATTTTACAAATATGGAAGTAAATAATTTTCACTTGTGGTATTATTCATCAGTAAAATTGTATCAAATGTGATAATTTTCAAAATATAGACATATTTTGCAAATAAATCTGAGACATGCTATGTAGGAGCTAAGAACATATTAAGATAGGATGATAAAGAATCTGATGTACATTCTGTTTTTCATTCCTTTCCACTTTCTTTCTTTCCTTCATTCTATTCTACTTTCCTTCCATGTTCCCCATTTCTTCTCTCTCTTTTTCTCTTTTTAACTCAGAATTCATTGATCATGTTTATTAGTTTAAGCTCTAGACTAGTGATTCAGAGAAACATAAGATATAGTGCCCAATTTTGAATAACTCAATATTGTGGCAGAGAAAGACTTACAGAAGAGTATTTATGAAATTCTGTGAGCTATATTGAAGCTATCTGCAGGAAGCTATGGGACACAGAAAATGGAAGAATGATGAAGTCTGAAAGGTTGAGAAAATTAGTATTTAATGTAATAATTAGAACCCTGGTTCAAGATGTCAAAGATTGGTTTGAAGTAAGATTGCATTATTCAGATAATTACAAAGAGTTCAGCATGTTTAAAGTATTTTGTGAATAAGGACTTCTGATCACCAAAGATGTGAAGACAGAGGTTGGCTGCACAATATCTGGAAGAGAACTAAATAAGTTTGAAGGGTTTTAGAGAGGGAAATTCATCCATGAACTAAATTAAGTAAATGAGTCCATTAGAAATTCAATTTCGTTGAAATGATTATATGTCCCTGTTAGGTCATTTTCCTATCCTTCCCCCCACACACAAAATGTGATTATATGTTCAATATTCATTTACTTATTAAGTGAAAGATTATAATTGAAGGCTTTTGTTAAGTAAAAATGGGATATTTATATATTTATATTATATATGTATATATTAATATTAAATATATTATATATTTATTTATATTATATATGTATATTATATATTTATATTATGATTGCTATATCACCAATATCGATCATAGTATCTATCACAGGATAGGTGATCAATAATTATTTACTAAATGAATAAACAGATTATTTTAGTCTGAGTCTGTGAGGAATTTCTAGTTATATCCTTAAATCGTAGGATAGGTGATCAATAATTATTTACTAAATGAACAGATTATTTTAATCTGAGTCTGTGAAGAATTTATAGTTATATCCTTAAATCCATTGTATCTAAAGTTTTGACATCGTGGATGACAAGAATAATGTGAAGGGCAGAATTATAAAGTTATTCCCCAAGATTTTTGTTCTCTGATTATCTAGTCAAATGCTAATCTTAATAAATCTGTGAATGGACTTTGCAGATATAATTAAGATGCCTAGCCAGCTCACCTTAAGATACAGGATTATTTTGGGTTGTTCAGGGGAGCTAAATGTAATCACACGGATCCTTAAAAACAAAAGAGGAAGACAGAAGTCAATCAGAGAGATGTAGCAGAAGGAGAAGTCTTAGAGATTCAAAGCTTCAGGGGGACTCAACCTACAGGTATCAGAGGGAAGCCACATGGAAAATATGATAAGTAGTATGAGCACTCTCCAGATGCAAAGGCTGGCCCCTTGCTGATGGCCTCCAAGGAAACTGAGACCTCAGTCCCATAATTGCCGAAACTGAATCAGGCCATCAACCAGAATGAGTTTGGGAGATTAATCTCCAGAGTCTGCAGAAAGGAACATCTTGAATTTGCTCTTGTGATATGCAGAATAAAGGAGCCAGCTAAATTGTACCATGCCCAGACTTGTGACTCACAGAGCAGTGAGATAACAAATGGGTATTCATTTAAACTGCTAAATTTGTGGTAATTTGTTATATTTGAAATTAACTAAAACATATTAGTATATTTGAAATAAATTAAAACAAGCAGTTATAATATTTTTCCTTAAAATAAATATTATAGGAAAGAAACCTTGAATGATATCTCAGATACTCAAATTTTAGTTTATTTCAACACATATTAAATAAAAATCTATCATGTTTTCAACATGATGCTTTTCAAAATGAGAAAGAAGAAAGTATTTGAATGAGAATTAGACTGTCAGAACTCAGGGGACATTACTATTATCCCTTTTAAGCACCCTGAACACTGTATTCCATCATGGACTTACAAATATCATGACTACTGAAAAACAAAGGGATAGAGTATCTATTTAATGTGAAGAGGAGGGTGAAAAGAGAGAGGGCTTGTCTGGTGGTCTCAGAGGTTTCACTGAAGTACAAGATTTTCTGTTGAGTATTACACAGTAGGAATTAAGTATGGGATTTAAGCAGAATCTGAGAAAATAAAAATAACAGTGACAAATAATAAAGGCTTCTGAGAGTCCTAAAGAATAAAATTATGACAAAGTATATACCTATTATCCTTGTTGTACCTCTCTCATCCCAGAAAACTCAGGAATTTTAACGAAGTTTTTGCAAAATTGAAGTTATTTTTTAAATTTCTGTTTCTGTTCTGTTTTAGCAAAGGATGTTTATGTTCTTTTAGGAAAAGATTACTTAGATCTTCTATGTTGATCCAAATTGCTTAGATCAATAAATAGTCCAAACAAGCACAAAACTAGGATTCAACTCCTAATGTTTAACATATTAACAATTATGTAAACAAAGTCAATTCACAAAAATCTATAAATATTATATAAAACAAATACAATGTACATTCATCGCAAGCTTCATGTGATTGATCATATTGTTTTGCCTAATGAAACAACTTACCATAAGATGAATTTGGCACCCATGGCTTTGGAGTTTTGGATTTCATCCTGACATGCATTTACATGTGTTCATTCATTCTTCACAGCTTTGCAAAAGCTATATGGGACTTGCCTCGACTGGAATATATTATTTTGAAGCGACTAGTCATTTTATTATTTTCTTATTATCCTATCATAATTAAATACAGACTGCTTTGCACCAACATATTTGTAAAGGCACAGGCATTATATCATCTGCATATAATAAATATGCTTATATTAATTTTAAGCTCAAAACTATTTTTATTTTTAAATAAATTAATAAGGAGTATATGTATCTAATCAAACAAACAAATGAGAAACAAATAAGCAACATAAAGAATATAGAACGAGGGGATCCCTGTGTGGCTCGGTGGTTTAGCGCCTGCCTTTGGCCCTGGGCACAATCCTGGAGACCCAGGATCGAGTCCCGCGTTGGGCTCCTGGCATGGAGCCTGCTTCTCCCTCCTCCTGTGTCTCTGCCTCTCTCTCTCTCTCTCTCTCTCTCTCTCTCTCTGTGTGTGTGTGTCTATCATGAATTTAAAAAAAAAAAGAAAAGAATATAGAGTGACAGATAATTCTGCCCCCTGCTACTGACTCCCCAGTCTTTCATCCCCTATACTCAACCATTGCAACTATTTATTATTCTAGAAATCATTTGTTTATGTATAAGTATGCGCAAGTGTGTCTATCTTTGACTAATACATACATATTTCTTTATTATACAGGTGAAAATGGCTCTAATCTTGTTACTTCACATAAGAAGTCAATCACTTTTTCTTATCATTTCCTGAAGATTCACTTTATTGTCTTAGCGGCTACACATTTTTAATGATATGTCATAATTTATTTATTTCCCTACTGATGACCTTTAATTGTTTGCTACTACAAACAATGCTGTATCAGATATTTAACTGTGATATTTAAGATTTCACATTTTCCTTTATCTGGTACCACTTTAAAACAAATAGACTTTATTTTTTAAAAGTAATTTTAAGTTCACAGCAAAATTTAGCAGAAAGTACAGAAATTTCCCATATACCCCTTTCTCATGCCAAGCCCCCTTACTATCATTTCCCACTAAAGTGGTACATTTGTTATAATTTATGAGCCTACATTGACACATTATTATTATTCAAAGTCCATAGTTCATATTACACTCCACTGGATGATGTACAATCTATGGGTTTGAAGAATTGTGTGAGGACATGAATCCACTATTATAGTATCAGAGAGAATATATTCACTACCCTAAAAATCCTCTTGCTCCACCTATTTAGCCTATATTAATTCTTAGATCATCTGCAGAATGAAAAGTAATGCAGAAAACTAAAGTAGTGTCCTGGAAGGAACTTTGTGAAATACCTTTGGACAGGTTCTAGAGTGGGTGAAGTGAAATTTCACTTTCAATGTAGGAGATGTAGATTGCTTCAGAGCAAACTGACAATCCCTGTGATCCCTTAGCAGAGAGGGGGCAGAGAGAAGTGGGTAGGGAAGATCTGGCCCTAAGACCATGGGTTTCCCCATAGACTGGTGGACCCAGTTAAGATCTCCTGGTCCACAGTAATCAGGAAGAAAAAAAGCATATAAAATTGCTCTCTCCTGGAGACAGGAAAGTCATTTATTTAGAGGCTTTTGTAATGTAAAGGATTGAAAAAAGGAGATGGAAGAAGGCTGAATTAAACAGAGGAGGAAGAAAGATCATTTTTTAAAAAGTAACAAGTGCAGGAGAAAGGAGAAAGCTAAATAAAGAAGTATAGAGGAGGGACAAAAAAAATGGAAAAGAAAATGAAATTCAGGGCACAGTCTTGGAGTTTAGTGATTGTAAAAAAAAAAAAAGAAGCAATAGCAAAACATTGGCCAGATTTTAATATTCAGACAACATCAAAATAGTTTTCACTTACACTTTTCATAAAAGTTATGGTTTGAATTCAATATCTTCTATAATTTTGTCTGCAACAGTTTGGAGTTCTTAAATTTCCATTTCATTTACAGGTTTTAAAGTTGGCTGTAAAAATCTGTTCCCAAACAAAACTCAGACCTACCAAAAGAATTAAACATATTTTATGTACTCTCAAGACAGTTTTATCTCTCCTCAAAAAAAAAATAAAAAAATAAAAGTACAATATTACCAGCCTCCTACTCTTACACATGGTTAAGATGGGAAAAGATTTTGATGTCAAGTATTATGTATGCCATTTACCCTTCAGTAAAATAAAATAAACATTTACCAGATTGAGACAGTGATGTTTATAAAGAGCTTCATATATTCTGGCATTTTTTAGATGTGTTTTATGATGTATTCATAAATAATGGATCTATAGCATGCAAATATACTGCTGAAGTATATTTCTAACTTGTTTAGAAAGAGATGCTGTGCTTTACTAGCACATGTTTTGAATTTTATTAATAATGACACATGTGGTGAGCTATGTATTATCTACTTTATAGAGGGCACTTACTAGAGATCTTTTATTCTTACTTTATAGTTACATAAAAAACTAAGTTTGTGCACAAGAAATGGTCTATCAAGTCATCTTGTATTATTATATTGGGCTAAAATTAAAATGAATATCTTTATTCTTTTGGAAATAATAATAGTAGATATTTATAGGTAAATGATAGGCAGATAAAGGTATATAGATATATTTATGCAATGGTTAATACATACAATATATGGTTCAGATTAAACAAAACATACTGCAGTTGATTATGTTTAGTAACGTACATTCAAATAGATATTATGATTCAACAGTGCTTTATTAAAACAAAACTAGTTATTAGGTCAGAATTTCATTTACAATAGGAATTTATCTACATCCTTGCAAAATTTCTGAAGTATAGTGAGAATTAAATAAATAAATCTTTAAAATTGGAATAATAAAATGTATCCTAATAGTTAACTTTCTTAAATTACACCATCCTTACTAAAGCATAAACCTTTTATTATTAATAAATAAAATCTTTTAAAAACTTTTATTTAAGGACAGCAATAGAGCTTAAATATCTGGGAAATTAATTTTCATTATAAAGATAAGCAGATAACTATAAAATAACACATATTATAAGGCAAGGTGTCCTTAATGCATACAGGTTCAATATAATTAATATTCTGTGTTATTATTCATTTTATATAATATAATTTTAAAATGTAAAATATAAATGATAAAGTAAATTTCATATTTTCATTAATGTTTTTTATTTACTTCTTTAAAGGGGACAATATTTTATAGATACTTTTTTTTTAGATTTTTATTTATTTACTAATGAGAGACACAGAGATAGAGGCAGAGACATAGGCAGAGGGAGAAGCAGTTCTCCATCCAGGAAGCCTGATGTGGGACTCCATCCCTGGACTCCAGGATCACGCCCTAAGCCAAAGGCAGACACTCAACTGCCTAGCGACCCAGTTGTCCCTATAGATAATTTTCTGTCATTGATTTAGCTAACCATAGTTATTATGTGTCATGGTTTGTATATAATTAAATGTGTAGATTCAAAGAAGTCAGTAAAATATCAGAAAATTAGGGTCCTGATCATCTGATTTTCATTGCTTTAAAACTATTCTCATGTCTTCTCTCTTTTGTTTATTTAAGCAAGGGAGTATTCATGCCTCCAAAAAGATAAGGAGTTTGAATTACCTTAAACATAGTAGCATTCTTCCATACCTGCTAGCTTATGTGCACTGATCCAGTATTTCCCATTTGTTTTGTATCCTCTTTGGTAAATTAAGTAAATTTTTGTTTTGAATGGATACATTCAAATGTTACAATAATCATGTATATATTACATGTTACAAATAATCATGTATATATTTAATATACTTTAAAATCTACAACAAAATTTATCAAATTTTGAAAACCTCTACTTTAAAAATGTAAAGCAAAATAATGACCTATGAGAAGTTTGAATGAGGCTTTTTTTTTTTAAGATTTTATTTATTTATTCATGAGAGACACAGAGAGAAGCAGAGACATGGGCAGAGGGGCAGGCTCGATGCAAGGTGCCTGACGCAGGACTCCATCCTGGGACTCCAGGATCAAGCCTTGGGCCAAAGGCAGGTGCTAAACTGCTGAGCCAACCAGGAATCCCTGAATGAGGCATTTTTATATTTTGTTTTTTGTAATCTATTCGTAAATCAAGTCTTGTTCAAATATAACCAGTAATATTTCAAAGATTACTTTTATTGATTTTTATTACAAAAATACACAAGTAGCATATAATCTATGCAAACTCCAAAAAAAAGGAAAGTATTAAAAAAGGGGTAGCCCACCAAAACCCGAATATAATTAACATTTTGGTTATATGTCATTCTTGATTATATGTTTCTGCATCCTTTTCAGTAAGATTGAAGTCACACTGTTTTGACAATAATGTATAAGTCTTTTGAATCACATAAGGGAAATATAGAGGGTTTTTTTCAAAGATATCAAAATTAATGAAATATTTTTATTTAAAACAGTACACATAATTAAAAGTAGAATATCTCACACTGTAATTATTATACACTAAAGATGAGTAATTACACTGTAATTATTATACACTACATATCCAGAATTAAGTAGGCTGACATATTTTGAGGTTTTGTGATTTGATCATTGAAAAGTGTACCTTGGAGCACCTGGGTGGCTCAGTCTGTTAAGTGTCTGCCTTTGGCTCAGGTCATGATCCTGGTGTCCTAGGATCCAGCCCCATGTTGGGATTCCTGCTCAGGGTGAGGGACAGGGGAGGAGCCTGTGCTTGCTTTCTCTCTCCCTCTCTCTCTCAAATAAATAAATAAAATATTTAAAAAGAGAAAACTATTTCTTATTACAATTTCAAAATGATTTTTTGTACTGACATGAATAATTTCCTATGGATTTTAACCACTGGTCTTTATGTTATGTGATTTGTTCACATGGTTTATGCCAAATTATTTTTTAAAAGAAAATGGAAAAGTAAGTGAAACAACCTTTAAAAAGTGCTCATCATCACTAATCATCAGAGAAATGTAAACCAGAACTAAAATGAGATATCTTTTCACACCTGGAAGGATGGCTACTACCAAAAAGGAAAAAAAAGATAATGAGTGTTGGTGAGAATGTGAAGGAAAGGGAACCCTTGTATACTGTTTATGAGAATGTAAACTGGTACAGTCACTATGGAAGTAGTATGGAGACTCCTCAAAAAGAAAAATAGGATACTACATGATCCAACAAATCCATTTCAAGTCATATTTGTTATTTATTTTTCATTATTTTAAAGATTTTATTTATTTCTTCATGAGAGACAGAGAGAGAGAGAGAGAGAGAGAGAGAGAGAGAGAGAGAGGCAGAGACATAGGCAGAGGGAGAAGCAGGCTTCATGCAGGGAACCTGATGTGGGATTCGATCCTGGGCCTGCAGGATCACGGGCTGAAGGCAGGTGCTAAACCACTGAGCCACCCAGGGATCCCAAGTCATATTTTTTAGATTATTTTTATTTACAGTATTTTCTTTAATTTTCCTGGGCAGACATTAATTGAAGAAAAACACTGTATTATGTAGATGTAAAATGAATAATTAAAAATAACCCACCTTTAACATTAGGCTAAAGAACAAAATTATTATTTTTTAGTGAAGTCTTAGACTAATTTACATTGCAGGATGTGGAGCTACTAAAAATAAATAAATTAATTAATTAATTAAGTAATTAATTAATACCGTTCTATAAAAATAGATACTTGTTACATACAAAGCTGTTTGATGATTTCTTATCAACTTTAATTATATTGTTCTAAAGTACTTCAGCAATATTATTTTCTTAATTCTTTGATGTATAATAATTTTGCTTTTTTGATCTTTTTTATTATAAATTCTAGCTGATTATTATCACTATATAGAAATATAATTAATTACAATTGACTGATTATAATTCATTTATTTTGTAACCAGCCACTATACTTAACTTTATCTTCAGTATATTATGGCATTATTAAAAATGATAGAATTACCTCTTCTTTCCCATTATTTTATAATGTACAAGGAAATTGATTAACTTATTGCATTATCTAGAACTTCTCTACATTGTGATATAGCATTAAGAATAGAGACATTTGTATTATCACTGTATCTAATGCTGATTACCTCTGGATGTTCAACATTAAATAGTACTCTAGACTTTGATTTTAAATAATATTTATCATGCTTAAGAGATACCTTTTGATTACTAATTTTCAATAAAAAGTTATCCATTTCCAGGGTGCCTGGGTGGCTCAGTCAGTCAAGCATGGGACTCTTGATTTCAGCTCAGGTCATGATCTCAGCGTTCTAGGATAGAGTGGGCTGTGCACTCAGCAGGGAGCATGATTGAGGATTCAATCCCTTTCCTTCTGCACCTCTCCTGCTCATGCACTCTCTTTCTTTCAGGAATAAATAAAGAAATCTTTTTAAAAATTTATCCTTTTTCAAATCAGGAGAAAATACAAAATTTTTATTAAATACATTTTGTGATATATTACAGATGACTAGTTGGTTTTATTCATTTAATCAATATGTGTAAGGTATTAGATTATTAGGTTCCCCAGTGCTTTATTTTGGGGTAAAATGTTTCCTCTTAGATTATTTCTGGTGTTTTATACTTGCTGTTATTGCTGATGTATTATTATGTTTTTATTTTTCACATTAGTTTTATAATATTTTATTTAATTTTATTCATCTATTATCTCAAATATTTTACTTACAAATATATTTTCTTGCAGTCTTCATATACTATGATATATAGGTGTTATGAATTTCTTAGTGTATAGCATTTATATTACTAATATCATTGAGATTTCTAAGTATTTTAATATAAATTCTATCTAATACTTTATGTTATCATGTTCTATTAATATTTATATAACATATATATCATTTTTAATTTAGATCTTTGTTTTCTCCATATTTCTCTATTTTATTTCTCTATATTGTTATGTTATTCTCTGTATTATTATATATTTTGCCATTTATGAATATGGTATGTGTATTACTATTATCTAAGAATGATAATGCTCTATGATTCGTATCCATACAATACTTCATATCCTACATTTAAGCAAATATTTATATTTTTGTGAAATTTTATATTTATTAGAAAAATATAATTGCAGTAAATTTATGTCCTTAAATTCATTCCTAGAATAGCACACTTATGCATTTATAAAGTCATTTATATTTGAATTTTTCAGAGGATTTATAATTTGTTAAGATAGATAATTCTTGAATGAATAATAATCTATGTTAGTCTACTATAAATTATGATTTTTGTTTTGGATATATTAATGGAAGTATATAGATGGCTCAATTTTATTTTTTTATTTATTTTTAAGATTTTATTTATTTATTCATGACAAACACAGAGAGAGAGGCAGAGAGACAGGCAGAGGGAAAAGCAGGCTCCATGCAGGGAGCCCGACGTGGGACTTGATCCCGGGACACCAGGATCACGCCCTGGGCTGAAGGCGGTGCTAAACCGCTGAGCCACCCAGGCTGCCCGATGGCTCAATTTTAATAATGAACACTTAAGGGTCTTGACACACATTCCAAAGTGACTTCCAAATAAGTTAAGTAAAGCAAAGCATGATAGTTTCCCTTAAATCCTTTCATTAGTTTTATTACTATTACAAAAATGCCAATTGAAAATATCAATGATAATTTTTTTGTTCTAATTAGTATTACTTGAATTATCAACAAGATTGAAATGATTTCTTAAGATTTTCTATTTGTCCTTTTTTGAAAATTTTTCTGCATCTTAATTGGCCCATTGTTAGTTATATGTGTGCAATGTACTTTCTTTAGGAACTAGCCCATTGTTTTCAGCACATATTCATAGAAACTTCATAGAAACTTCAAAGTAGATACAGGTTTCAGTCCTGCAAACATAGTACACCACCTTTTGTAGTACAGAGTATGAACTTGTTATGAAACAGGGCTAATCAAAACTGACCCCTGTACTTAACATAATGTTGATAATATAAGGACTTCCCAGGGTTAGTAAGTGGAAAGGATTAAAATTTGGTACCTTTGATGGACCAGCTTCAAGGTCAAGTGGAGAAGGCTAAATGTACTATGAGAGTGAGTGCAACACAGAGAAGAAAGTAAAGCTGAGAGGAGGCAAAGGAGAGGAATTGCAAGAAAAGGTAGAGAAACAGAGAGGAATGAAAGACAAAGGCTTGATTCCATTATTTAAGCTTTTCATTCTTCTGGATATGAGGCTACACCTACTGTTGCAGGAGTAGTTATATGGATCAATAAGTTCCATCTGTCTTGAACTAGTTTGACCTCAGTGTCATATATGGGTAACAACCAGTGTCCAAAAACATACATAAATTGCCAGCAGAGGCCCCATATTGTAACAGCAAACTTTAAATTGTACAACCAGAAAAACTGAGTTCTTAAAAGTAGCAGAAAGGATTTCCTATTTGACTGGGATTATGATAAAACTTCTTATATAGTCACAAACAAGGTGGTTAAATTTCTACCTTTTTCAACTTTAAATTTAGATGATACTAGAGGTCATCTCCTCCTCCTCTTCCCTCTTTCTCCTTCTCCTCCTCCTTTCCTTCCCCCTCCCCCTTTTGCTGCTTCTTCTTCTTCTTCTTCTTCTTCTTCTTCTTCTTCTTCTTCTTCTTCTCTTGAGTATAGTTGACATACAATTTCCCATTAGTTTCAGGTGTATCCTTAGTGATGCTATTTTCATTCAATCATTTAAACTATGTAGGTTAACTCTTATTAAGAGGAATAACAACAGGATACTTAAGAGAAAGAGGACTACCAGATTGTTCTTAGCAGTGATCACAGTACATAGTAAAATCTTTCACTAGAAATATAGAGGTTGGAGTTCAAAAGAAATTGCTCTGCTGAGTATTTAAAATTGGGTCTTGTATCTAATGCATTATCTTCATATTTTATTGGAGCATTCATCTTATTTTTTTAGATTTTATTTATTATTTGAGAGAAGGAGAGAGAGAGCATGAGCGGGGTGTGGGGTGTCGGAAGAGAGAGAAGCAGACTCCTCACTGAGTGAAGAACCAAAGGTAGAGCTTAATCTAAGACCCCAAAACCATAACCTGAGCCAAAGTCCGATGCTTAACCAATTGAGCCATCCAGGCAACCCCTAAAAATCTTTTATTCACTGATAAACATTTACTCATTCACCCACAGCAGAAGCCTTTGTGATTACTTTAGTGGTTTAAAAAATACACTATACACAGACCTTCCAACCTCTTGAATAATTAATTCAAAATAGATCACGGGCTTAATTAAAATATAAAACTGTAAAACTCCTAGAAGACAACCTAAAGAAAGCCTAGACAATCTTCAGCATGGCAATGACTTTTTTACACAGCTCCAAAGGCATATCCATGAAATAAATATTTGATAAGCTGGACTTTATTAAAATTAAAAACTTCTGCTCTGTGAAAGACAAGCCACAGATGTGAAAAAAAATATTTGTAAAAGATAGATCTGATAAAGGTGACAGAGAACTGTTATCCAATATATACAAAAAAAAAAACCCTCTAAAACTAAACAATAAGAAAACAACCAAACTTTTAAAAATGGGGCAAAGATCTTAACAGAAACGTCACTAAACAAGATACATAGATGGCAACTAAACATAAAAGTATGCTACACATCATATGTCATTAGGAAAAACAAATTAAAAAAGCAATGAAATACCACTACACAACTTATTAGAATGGGCAAAATCCTGAATGCTGACATTACCAAATACTGGCAAGGATGTGGAGCATTGGAAATTCTCATTCATTGCTGGCAGGAATGCAAAATGGTACAGCCATTTTGGAAGAAAGTTTGGTGGTTTCTTGCAAAACTAAATATACTCTTACCACAGGATCCAGGAGTCACATTCTTTGGTATTTAACCAAAGGAGATGAAAGTTTACATCTACACGAAACATGCACAACCATGTTTATAGAAGTTTTATTCATAATTGCCAAAACTTAGGGCCCTCTAGGAATACTTTTTAAAATGAAACTCTCTTGTTCTTAGCACAATTGGGTAGCCCACAATAACACCTCAATCATGAATATTGGTTTCCATTATTTTCTAATTTATCGGCATAGTTGAGATTTCTGGATATAATGATGTAGCTAAAAACAAGGTCATTTGAACTGAGGGTATAACCCTAGATTGTAGTAAATTTTATCAAAGTTCTCTTGGAGAACACTGATCTCTGATGCTGCAAGTGTGTGTTTGAGGAATGTAAATACTAATGCTGTATTAAAATTTATGAATAACTTCAAGTTCCTGTGAAAGTAAAGCAGACCACTGATTTAGCATTTTGGCAGTTAATATGGTAACTTACACTAACTTTTAATGTCGTTGCGTAAAGAGGTAGTTTCTGGGTCCTAGTTCAATTTTACAATCTTAGAAACAAACTTCTATTTCAGTAGCCATACATAGGGCCAGAAGTGTAGACAGTTTAGCCAATTAGATTTATTAACAATGCTAATAAGATTATTGGTTTGCCGCATACTTTTTTTTATAAAAAGAAAATAGCCATATATTTATTTTTAAAATAAAATCTACTAGAGCTAAAAAGTTAGATTTGATGCTTCATTTTATTTCATTAAAGGGGGGAGGGGCAAGACGGCGGAAGAGTAGGGTCCCCAAGTCACCTGTCCCCACCAAATTACCTAGATAACCTTCAAATCATCCTGAAAATCTACAAATTTGGCCTGAGATGTAAAGAGAGACCAGCTGGAACGCTACAGTGAGAAGAGTTCGCGCTTCTATCAAGGTAGGAAGACGGGGAAAAAGAAATAAAGGAACAAAAGGCCTCCGAGGGGGAGGGGCACCGCGAGGAGCCGGGCTAGGGCCGGGGCGAGTGTCCCCAGGACAGGAGAGCCCCGTCCCGGAGACGCAGGAGCTGCACCAACCTTCCCGGGGGAAAGGGGCCCGCAGGGAGGTGGAGCAGGACCCGGGAGAGCGGGGATGCCCTCGGGCTCCCGGGGACACTAACAGACACCTGCGCCCCGGGAGAGTGCGCCGAGCTCCCTAAGGGCTGCAGCGCGCACGGAGGGACCGACCGGAGCAGCTCGGAGGGGCTCGGGAGCGGCTCCAGGGAGGGGGCTGCGGGGCGGGAGCGCGAATCCACCAGCGCAGGCCCCGGAGCACAGGGCGCCGGGACACAGCCCAGGATCCGGCCTCCCCCGGGACAGGCAGAGGCCGGGAGGGCCCAGGACAGCGAGGACGCTCCTGCCCCGAGCTGAGCAGATCAGCGGCCCCGCCCCGGAGCCTCCAGGCCCTGCGGACGGAGAGCCGAGAGCCCCGAGCCCCGTAGTTCCTGCGGAGGCTGAATCCAGGCTTCCAGAGTTGCCATAGCAACTGCGGCTGATCCTCCTGGGGCCCAACGGGGTAAACAACCCCCGCTGAGCCCTGCAGCAGGCAGGGGCAGAGCAGCTCCCCCAAGTGCTAACACCTGAAAATCAGCACAGCGGGCCCCTCCCCCAGAAGACCAGCTGGACGGACCAGTTCCAGGGGAAATCAAGGGACTTAAAGTCTACAGATTCAGAAGATACTCCCCCGTGTTTTTTTTTTCTTTTTGATTTCTGATTGCTTCCCCACCCCCCCTTTTTTTTCACCTTTCTTTCTTTTTCTTTCTCTTTTTCTTCTCTTTTTTCCTTTTTTTCTTCTTTTTCTTTTTCTCTTTTCTTTCCTTCTTTCTCTCTCTTTTTCTCCTTTTCCCAATACAACTTGTTTTTGGCCACTCTGCACTGAGCAAAATGACTAGAAGGAAAACCTCACCTCAAAAGAAAGAATCAGAAACCGTCCTCTCTCCCACAGAGCTACAAAATCTGGATTACAATTCAATGTCAGAAAGCCAATTCAGAAGCACTATTCTACAGCTACTGGTGGCTCTAGAAAAAAGCATTAAGGACTCACGAGACTTCATGACTGCAGAATTTAGATCCAATCAGGCAGAAATTAAAAATCAATTGAATGAGATGCAATCCAAACTAGAAGTCCTAACGACGAGGGTTAACGAGGTGGAAGAAAGAGTGAGTGACATAGAAGACAAGTTAATGGCAAAGAGGGAAACTGAGGAAAAAAGAGACAATTAAAAAGCATGAAGACAGATTAAGGGAAATAAATGACAGCCTAAGGAAGAAAAATCTACGTTAGAAGAAGTTCAGTGGAACAATCCACAAAAACAAGGACTGAATAGATACCCTGATGACACTAAACTCATACCTTTCAATAGTAACTCTGAACGTGAACGGGCTTAATGACCCCATCAAAAGGCGCAGGGTTTCAGACTGGATAAAAAAGCAGGACCCATCTATTTGCTGTCTACAAGAGACTCATTTTAGACAGAAGGACACCTACAACCTGAAAATAAAAGGTTGGAGAACCATTTACCATTCAAATGGTTCTCAAAAGAAAGCAGGGGTAGCCATCCTTATATCAGATAAACTAAAATTTACCCCGAAGACTGTAGTGAGAGATGAAGAGGGACACTATATCATACTTAGAGGATCTATCCAACAAGAGGACTTAACAATACTCAATATATATGCCCCGAATGTGGGAGCTGCCAGATACTGAAACCTATTATTAACCACAGTGAAGAAATACTTAGATAATAATACACTTATACTTGGTGACTTCAATCTAGCTCTTTCTATACTCAATAAGTCTTCTAAGCACAACATCTCCAAAGAAACGAGAGCTTTAAATGATACACTGGACCAGATGGATTTCACAGATATCTACAGAACTTTACATCCAAACTCAACTGAATACACATTCTTCTCAAGTGCACTTTGAACTTTCTCCAGAAAAGACCACATACTGGGTCACAAATCAGGTCTGAACCAATACCAAAAGATTGGGATTGTCCCCTGCATATTCTCAGACCATAACGCCTTGAAATTAGAACTAAATCACAACAAGAAGTTTGGAAGGACCTCAAACACGTGGAGGTTAAGGACCATCCTGCTAAAAGATGAAAGGGTCAACCAGGAAATTAAGGAAGAATTAAAAAGATTCATGAAAACTAATGAGAATGAAGATACAACTGTTCAAAATCTTTGGGATACAGCAAAAGCAGTCCTGAGGGGGAAAAACATCGCAATACAAGCATCCATTCAAAAACTGGAAAGAACTCAAATATTTCATTAAAGGCATATTAGTTATAAAATATTGAAATAATAATACAACTATTATTTATTTATATTACTCTTTGTCATGGGATTAAACTATTTGTCACTTGGGATTTAAAAAAATATATCTCTTCAAATTGGTTAACATGAAGATTGGTTAACAAGAATATATCTCTTCTTATATGGTTAACATTCTTTGTCATTTGTGCCTATCAAATCTACAGGAAAATTCTTCATCTACCACAATTAATGGCATTTAAAAATACATTGCATTGTCTTTTCTATTGTATTTGTCTACTGTGCCAACAGATAAAAAGTTTCTACCTATAGGAAGCCTTTTTTGTTGTTGCATTACAAATAAATACTAAACTCCCTACTGAAACAACAAATAATGTCTCTGAAAATGGGAATGTCATCTTTTTTGGCCTCGCAGTAACATTACTACTACATAGCTTTTAATTGGGCCTTATTCCTTATGAGTGGTTGTGACCTGGCTTAGGAATGCCAAGTGTCAGAACAGTTCAAATAAAAATAATCAGTAGGTTCAATTTGAGTCAAGGATCTATTAAAGTATGTTCTTAAGTATTAGCTCATACACACGTTTTCTTCATGAATAGGCATACGTATGTATTCAGATTTAATCATAACTATAACTAACATTTATTTTAGGAAAATATAAATATTAGGAAAATGGTTATTGGATAAAGATTATTAAGGATTAAACTTTATTTACCAACTATCTGGAATAATTTTTTTAAGCATACTATCTTAAAAAAAAAAAAGCATACTATCTTGATGAAATTTAGAAATCTGGGACCTAGATCAGGATTTGGCTTAAATCATAAATTTTTGTTTACTAACTTGTACAATCTCTGAATTAGAGAAATAGAAAATGGAGGAGGATCAGTTATTGCTTTCAAGATTTTGATACATAAGGGAAACGAGCACAAATAATTATAACTTAACCAATGCCAGAAGATAATTTCAACCAAAGTCCTATTCACATTGAAATTTTATTAAATTGGCAGGCACTGGGGAAGTTTTTATGAATGAATTAATATTTGAAAAGGAGCCTGTGAGCAAGATTAAGAGAGAAAATGATGGAGAGAGAAAGAGACAGAGGTAGAAGGAAGAGTCAAAGCAAAAGAATTTGCTCCACAGAAAGAGATCTAATGCAGCAAGAGTGATTAAAATGAAAAAGGAGGATTAAAAGGATCAAATGCGAAAGAGGCTAAATTGCAGGGAAGGCACTGCTCAGTATGAAGAGCATGGCTTTTATGCAACCCATTTATTTCATTCATATTTGCTAAAATACCTTGCTAACTAAACCCACAAGATATTTTCTGATAAACACAAATGTCCGTCCGTTAAATCTGTTGAATAGGTCTAAATACTTAACCTGCTTGAAAAATACATTATCATCACTTCTAAAAATCCCTTTTAGGAAGTCAAATTAATTTACAAATACTATTGGTAACTTAAAATTAACTTAAATATTGGATCTTAGATATTTGAAAAGACCATTAAGTAATATCAAAACCAGATATGTGGGTCTCATTGCAAGATAAACACCTGGACTGAAATGCTCTTATTGTTATATCACTAGTGTCTAGTCTCTTGGCAGTTTCAAGAATTGCCTTTAAATATTCTAAGTTTTGACTCTATTGGGGCTTAAAAATTTATTTCTTCCCTAAATATTCATTTCATATATTATTACTTCAGAAAACTGGTTACTAGATACCAATTTATCTCACTTTTATTAAATCCCCCCTATTTTCTATAACATATATTATATATCAAACATAATTTAAACAATGAAGAAATGCAGGAGAACATGTTTATATAGTACATATTGAAAATAAGATAGGAGTACTATTGAAACCCCTGGATCTACCACTCCAATTGAAACACTCGCTGTCTGCATGCCAAGAGTATTAAGTAACCCATATTTTCTACTCATTTTCCCCTTCTTTCCAATATGGTTTTATATGTCTTTATACAGTTTTCTTTAAACAATGTCTTATGAAGGTTTTAGTACTTTGGAAATTCATAAATGACGTTATAAGGCACATGTTCCTCTGCAACTTCTTTGCTTATTAATGTCATGTTTGTGAATTTTGCTACATAACTATTTCATTCACTTGCATCTCTGACAAGTATACTACAGTTTATGCATACATTCTTCTATTTATGCATACATTCTCTCAAGAAATGTAGAGTTATTTTTAACTTGTTATATTTTCCTATTAGAATGTAAGCTGCTATAAATATTCTCATATGGATCTCCAGAGCATCTGAAATTGCTTGGAAAATAGTTTTCTAGGACATTTGCCCAGGAATGGAATTTGTGGGATTATATATTTTTATGTAATTTGAATTTAATATTCAAATTCTTTATTAGAACATTACTGTGAATAATGTGAATGAATTTTAGGTTTTGCTTTTTTTCCATACTCCCTATTGTAATATCTTGGTCTATTTTCCTATTCCTGTGTAACTTTACACTTGGCTTATATTTGCTTTGAAATAGATCAAGAAAATTCATAGGTGAGGCTCCTCTCTATGTTCCTCTACTTCTTCAGTAATATGTTATCTCTGGTCTTTTGTATTTCTATGCACATTGTATATTCTGCTTATCATCTATCCAATTGATAGGATGATATTGAAAAATAGACTTATTTGGGGGAAATATTTATTGTATCTTAATGATATTGATCCTTCCAGTTAATGATTATGATCTATCTCTTTATTGTTGTCTTTTTTAATGAATCCTCAATAAAACTTTTGACATATTAATCTTACACAGTTCTGATAGAATTAAACTAAATAACATAGTTATTTTAGGCAGAGGGAGAGCAGGCTCCATGCAGGGAGCCTGATGTGGGATTCGATCCTCGGTCTCCAGGATCATGCCCTGGGCTAAAGGTGGCACTAAATTGCTGAGCCACCCGGGCTGTCCAATTTTACAGTTTTCCTACACTATTTTTTTCTAATTTTTTCTAATATTTTGATCCTAGATTCTTTGGGGTTATCTATGAATACAAATATATTATCTCTGAAAGATGAGAGTTTTCTTTCTTTCACTATTTTTTATTTACCCAATTCTTACATATTCTTACATATTTTTCTTTTCTTACTGTATTGTCTTGCATTACAATGATACAGTGATATTTATCATGCCTACTTATGTTCTGATATGTATGAAATTATTCCTAATATTTACCTCTATTATGAAGCAAGTTACAGATTATTTTTGTAGAAACATTTACTCAACTTTAGAAAGTTATCCTTAATATTTCATTTAGGGCTTTTGTCATGAATGGTTGTTGAATTTTATTAAAGGCCTTTGTTTTTGCAGTTAAGTAAATCCCTTAGTTTGCTCCTTTCTTATCTAAATATTAAAAATTCCATTTTTGCCACTACACATCCACACATTTAGCTTTATGAGTGATTTTATCTCTGACTCTTTTTTGACTTATTGCTTTTGTTTTGAGCATTTTTAAATATTTTTTATAAATATGGACATATTAGGATGTGTTCATCATGTTTACTATCGATATCTACCATTAATTCTGGAAAATTACCATCAATTTCCTTTTAAGTAGTATACTTTGAGACAGTTTCTTAATCCTTTCTCTCTCTTTCTGTCTTTCTCCTTTTTCCCTCCCTGGAATTTTAATAAGATGTTGAGCCTTAATAGTCTATCTTCCATATCCCTATCATCTCATATTTTCTATTTCCTTTCTTTCTGTAAATTATTCCAGATAATTTCCTCACTAATTTCCTGCATTTTGTTTTAATTTTATTTATCTGGGTAAAAATGATAGGATTAATCTTTTTTCTTTTAAGATTTATTTATTTGTTTTAGTAGAGAGGGAGGGAGAGAAAGAGTGGGAAGGACAGAGGGAAAGGGAGAGAGAATCTCAAGCAGACCCCACGCTGGGTGCAGAGCACAATGCGGGGCTCAATCCCATGACCCTGAGATCATGACCTGACTTAAAATCAAAAGTCAGATGCTCAACTGACTGTGCCAGTTAGATGCCCTAATATAACTTTTCTTTGTAGTTTTGTTTCTAGTTAGTCTTTTAATTATTAGGATTTATTTTTTTATTTCCAGAAGTTTTATTTGGTTCTTTCATATCTTTTTATTATTTTTATTTTTTATTTTCTATGTTTAAGTATTGAATGCACTATTGTTTTATATTTCCTATATGTTCATTCAACATCCTTGAGATTTAAATCTGTTGTTTCTTATTTCAGCTAATTTATGTTCATGGTGTCTTGCTTTTTTTGGATATGTTAATTTTTATTAGGAGCTCATATTTGACGAGCTTACATTTGAGAGCCTTTTAAGTGTCTATATTTTAGATGCCTATCTCCAGGCATATCTTTTGAATGTAGATGCTTAAATTTCCAAAATTATCAATTACTAGTGCCTTTATACTTATCACTTCTCTCAATCAATTTTCTCTCTATCTTTCCCTCCATATTTCACAATAAGTAACAAGAAACCAGGCTACACCTTCAACAATTTCCTTGGAAATTCCATGAATTACCTACTGCCTAGAAATTTTCCCTTCCTTGCAATTGTAGGAAACAAGACCATGGTAGATAAAACCTGTGCTATCTTGAAGAGTAGATATAGTCATCGGAATAGGAACATTAAAGACACTTGAGTGAGGACTGAGAGTAAATGAGAAGCATGTTCTTGGAAACTGAAGGAAAGACGATCTTTATTATTATATAAAACTAATTTAAAATGGTTCTCGCTTATTATTCCCTTTAGTGTTACCAAACAAAACTGTTTCAAGTAAAGTGCTGGATTATGGTATGCCAAGAAATGACCTTTTGTTACATACAAGTGAGTTAGTTTGGAAATTACTTTTAAAAATATCTCTTAAAAAAACATCTTTAATTAATCTTGTTATGCAAGTAGAAAATAAAACAGAAATGTTAACATACCATGCTATGTTATGTACATTTCAAGTATACCATGCCAATAACATACATTATCTTAGTTAAGGAGAGTTTACAGTTAAATTTAGCTGTCTCAAATTTTCCATTAACATTTTACATAAGTAGGCTGGAATTTAGGTCTCTGAGTACTACAGGCTTGGCGCGGTATCTGTAATTGCACACCTTTCTGTCTCACTCAGAGATTATTGAAATGTAATAGAATATGAATGAAATTATATTTGAGATATAAATATAATATAAGATATATTGAGATATATTGAGATTATATTTGAAATTATATTTGAGATATAAATATAATATAAGATATATTGAGGGATCCCTGGGTGGCGCAGCAGTTTGGCGCCTGCCTTTGGCCCAGGGCGCAATCCTGGAGACCCAGGATCAAATCCCACATCAGGCTCCTGGTGCATGGAGCCTGCATCTCCCTCTGCCTATGTCTCTGCCTCTCTCTCTCTCTCTCTCTCTCTGACTATCATAAATAAATAAAAATTTAAAAAAAAAAAAAAAAAAAAAAAAAAAAAAAAAAAAAGATATATTGAGATATAAATATAATATAAGATATATTGAGATATAAATGAATGCCTTATTACAATGACAAAATTACAAAATAACAATAACAATAACCTAATGATTAGTATTAACAATGAATTGGCAATGCCTCCTGATAATCACAACCTCCTGTTGAGTTATAACCCTACACTTGAGAATATCTAGTATATATATTAAATTTAAAAAATAGTAATTAGTGGTAAAATTATTAAGGAACTATAGACTTTAAATGTTTTAAGTCTCTTATATATATAATATATATTTATTTAGCACAATATGGCTCAGATTTGCTTGTCATAGAATATTAGAGCTGCTAGATGAGAACTCTCTTTAGAAATAAAGAAACCAAGGCTCAGATATGCATATCTGAAAATCACAGTTTTATCCTGTGCATTGTTATTCAAACAATTTTCATTAAACTAAAGAAGTTATATTTGTCAATTTTATAGATGAAAAAAGCAGAGGAAGACATAATATGATAGACGGCAAAATTAAAATTCAGAAAGTTTTTGACAGAGTAGATTGATGTATAGAATTCAAGGGAATTGTGTTCATCAAGAAGAAATGTAAAATAATGCATTTAGGTTAAAAAGTTATTCAAGTACAAGAGTTGGTAAGAAACAGATCCACAGCAGTACTTGTTAAAAGATTTTTAAAAATCTTTTGCTGAATATAGACTGGTAATGTCATGTGGCTTTTAAATAGTAAATGGATTAATTGACCACAATGTCCAATAAAAGAACGATAAATTAGTGAAATTGGTCCTATATAAGCCATGTAAGATAGTGTTCTTTTCTTGAGCCACATTAGAAGATCTGATATATGGTTTCTTTTCTGAGAAGAGTTCAAGAATCTTGAGAAATCAGGTAACTGAAGAATATTTAGATAATTAAGGGAGAAATGCACACTTGGTCTTGAAAACCTGCATTGCAGAGTTATCATGAGGGATGTGTCAATCAAGGAGATTCATGTGTTAAGGAGCCCTAATATAGTCTCTTTTTATGATTAAAAAAAAAAAAAGAAAGAGTCTGAAAAGGTTAATGGTGAATTTAGCTGTAGGGTGTGGGGTAAAATGAATCCTGATTAGAAATCAGAATGCCTGGGGTATGCCTCAGCTTGCAATTATTGGATATAACATCTTAAAAAGCTACAACATTTCTCAACCATGATTTTATCTAAAAGCTGGTGATAGTAATATCCACCTTGCCTATTTCATAGGTCATGATGAAAATAAAATAAAATTATGGATAGAGGTATTTTTAACTAAATATATATATATATATATATATATATATATATATATCAAGTTTGAAATAACTTTGGTTCAACAAAGAGGAAATGAGAATGGTTTTCTTAGATAAAACAGCATAGTGACCTCTGAATGCTTTAAAGCAGAAACCAGACGTCACATGTCCAGGATCTTTTATAAAGGGAATCTTCTTCAGATAATACAATGTGTTAGAAGGTATTTGGGGTCACTGCTAAGTCTAAGATTCTAATTTCTGAAGGGAAGAATTAGTTACACCTTTTATAAGATAATTAAAGATATTTGATTCTGGATGAATTATTTTTTTCAATAAGTGATCATACTTATCTACACAGAATTCTTGTCAAATAAATTTGATTGTTGTCCACTTGCTTTAGCCACGTAGTAGTTCTTATGATATAATAATTTTATGTTTATTTGTGCAGACTGATATAATATAAATCTAACTTCTAACCCTGGTAATAAAACAAATATAAAGAGAGAAGTTAATGGGTGGCTTTTAGCTACCAATAACATTTGAATTGAGCATAGATGATCAAGTAGGGTGTTGGCAAATACTTAGCACATTAATAGTTGAATCATATTCCGAAACAATCAGACAGTAATTTCTAAAAAATTTCCTGCACATATTCAAACACTTCAAGGACAGTCTGTGTTGTTTATTATTTGTATATTTTAAATCATGAGACCTGTTTTCTAGGAAATGTCAAAGTCTATTTTATTCATAACTATAAGTAAGGACTTCACTAATAAAGTTAACATATTCATGTATTCTTTACTTATTAGTGATATTCTAATGCATATGTTAATTAACTGGCAAAAAAAAACAAAAAAATGTTGATTTTTTGTGTAATATTGTGAACTAATTTTGTTGTTGCAATGACACACATAGGTGGAAACAGGGAGAAAAGACTACAAAAGTTTTCTAAGAACTGAATGAATCCAACATGCAAAATGGATTTCACTTAGGATCAAAGATTGGGGGTATTGAGTTTCTAAACTATTTAGAGAAAGTGGTAAGAGGTGAATAGTATGGATAATAGGAAGAAAATGTTGAAGAAAGAAAGAAAAAAATAGGAAAAAAGAAAATAGAAAAAAATAAGAAGAAATAATATTTTTTAATACTTTAAAGCAGTTAATTATATAACAACCCTGCAGCCCTTAGGCCAACTCCTTGTACATTATATTCTCTTCTGACAACCTCCCTCACCTGAAATAATAAAGCTCCCCCATACCCTGTTTCTTATAGGCATACATTCCTTCATGTCCTTCGCAGATCAGTAGAAGTGTTAAAGAAAAAGGAAAAATGTAATAAGAGCTTTGAAAGTTTATCTATTTCATCTTCTTATAATAATGGCTAATACTGAATATTTAGCACTGTGGTAAATATTTCAAATGTCCTCCAACTAATTTTACAGAAATATACTCGGTAAATGGTTATAATCCTCACTCTATGGATGGAAAAAATGGACCTTTAATAGAATGTTACCAAAACTCAAAGAACTGGTTAGTTTTATAGATCCATAACATGAAGCTAAGTTGTTTGGCTTACAAACGTGTGCTGTACTGTTCTTTGCATTCCCTAGATGGCCAAATGTCTTTTCAGTCTGTGAAAGATACTGCAGGTGAACAGATGAAATCTTGTATCATTTAACAATGTATATAAATTGTTCCTCCTGTTGCTGATTATTGCAACAGACCCAGCAGAGAAGGGTTAAAGGTGTGATTTGAGAGGATAACTTCCAAAGCCAGACTATTTTGGTCCAAATCTTGGCTCCTTCACTTACTTGCAGTTGATTTATTTTTCTGTGTCTTGTCTCCTTGTATGCAAAATAAGGTAAAAATAGTACATGCAGCTTAATTAATTTGGAGAATATAAAGAATTAACACACATTGCAAATTTTAAATAATTGTATTCACTTGTTTATTCAGTTTTGAAAATTGGTATATGGAAATGAAGATACAGTTTATTATTACTAAAGTTCTTGTTTGATCATAACCTATCACTGTAATAACCATTTAATATATAAAATAATAAAGTATATACAATCTTGATGTTCAAGAGTAGAATAGAATCTATATCCTAAGTCTATATTCGGAAACCTACCAGATTTAATGGTCCAATTGCTGATCTCACTCTTGTTCCATTAGGTAGTTATTAATTATGTTTTTTTAGGATAGTCATAAAATATACTCTTAAAAATAGCAAATAAATATTAACAATGTCCAAAATTCTCTTTTGAGTTTCATGGAAATATTTATCAGTACCTAAAATATAGTATTTAAAAATATGTGAGATATTAGTAAGGCATAAGCATAATAGTGAAAAATCAAATAGGCTTTAAGTATTTTTGAAAAGTATCAGCCAAGTGAAATATTAAAAAGTGAGGCCAACGCACTGAAACAAAAAAGAAATGCCGAAGAGCTAAGGTAAATAATTCTACATATGGAAGTGGAAGTGTTTCAGCCTCCAAAATGCAAAATAAAATGCATAGTTGAGGAAGTTTTCATTTTCATTCTGAACTCACTCTAGCTTCAGGATCTGGACATTGATGCTCAAAATAAGCTTCTTAAAAGTGTGGATTATTACTTTCCCATATTTTATATCTTATAATACTTGGCAAATAATTTGTGCATAGACATTGCTTAGCAATTATTAAATTGAATTCAAGGACTTTTGACTAGCTATAATAATAATATCTTCTCATTTATCAAATTCACTTTTTGAAAATCATAACTGTATAGCTCCTGATAACTTCAGTACTTTCATGTGAAAGGAAGCATGAATTAGTATACCTGCTCCTGGATCTCACAAATTTCTTGTGAATATAGAATGAGTTAAGTTGCCTGATTAACCTGTCAAGAAACACTAAGATCCTTCTTTCTTCATTTCCAAGTGTAATTCCTTCCAAGTCTTGTGATTTTTGAGATTGCTGAAAACACATACAAAGGCAATGTAGCAAGTAAAGTCTAAATTGCTTTTATCTTCACAATTATATTTCTCAGGTATTCAAGCTAGTTTCTATGTACTTGGACCATATTAATTATTCAGCAACTACTAATAACATAGCATCAATTATTTATGATATGTTTTATAATGTATATGGCTGCATTATTGCCATTCCATAATTATTATTAATATTAAGGAAAATGATTAATTATAGCAATTTTCCTGAGGAAAAATTATAGATACCTTTTCCCTACAGATATCATAAAATAATGAAGTGGCACATTTATTCTAAGCTGTTTTATTCACATCTGTCCTAGAAAAGGAACCAAGACAAACTAACTTTTTTTCTTTTGACAAGTAAATACCTGCATTTACTTTTCTTCTAAGGTTTGTGTCTGTTAGATTAAAATTCTGTAATCATCTCCATTGTCATTGGCGAACAGAATGTTCCTGTTTTGTTACTGGGTTTGTTCAATTTAGTGATTAGCATGATTAAGGGAATCATTAACTTTCTAATTTTAGCAAATAACATTTTGATGTGATATTAATGCAAACTAAATATACATTTTGTAAATGAATTGATTGATACTTGAACTTCAGTGCTACATGAGGTAGTGCTTACCTAGGAGTTCTATTTTTGAAATATGTACAAAATAACAATGTATCAAGAACAGTGGGTCCATTCCTAATTAATTAAAACATTCCTAATTAATTGTAAAACATACATTTTACAATGATCATAGTAATACCTGCCTGAAGGGTGTTTAAGATTCACAAAATGTTTCCACATGTGTTACTTTGTTCAGTCCTTAAGACAGACTTATGAGATAGGATTTATTACATTTTTGCAAATGTAGAATCTTAGAGAGATTGCAAGTTTTGCCAGTCTTTTGCAATGACCAAACGACGAACAAACTGTAGATTCATATATATGTTTCATAACTGGGAGAATTCATTATACAAAAGTATGTCCTAGAAAAAAAAAACATGAGAAAACAAAAAGGATTTTAAATGTTGGATGGACCATTAAAATAGCAAGATTGTTACAGACATATTAAACAAATGATTATTATTTTATAGCCTTTATAAAGCTATTATAACAAAGAAGAAAAAATGTACCCTGAAATTTTAATATTAAATGTAATTCTTACAAAGGCAAATACTGAGGATATAATTTTATGAATTAAATGATATGCTTAATTTTGCATGTAAAAATAAATGGTTATACTAGTATTAAGGCATAATAGACGTATTAAGGAGATTCCAAAATCCTATTTACTTTGTTCCTATATACAATTTCCACAGTCTTATTATAATAGATAGAGAACTGTGACAACCCCTTTGATAACTCTGCTATCTTCAGTTTTTATTTGGAGGAGGTGAAGAATAGTGTGCTTGTTCCTGGAAAGAAAATTAAAATTTCACTTTTAGTAAAGGCTGTTTGCATTATGTTTTCCATTAAGTTAATGTCTAAGAAAGTTGATTAATGACCAAGACAAAAAAATTGCTAGGGAAAATGAATTTGAATTAACACCGAGGGGTAAGACTGCAAATGTAATTTGCCACTTTTCCCCCTCACTTACTAAATGCTATTGCTTCTCAGGAGGCATTTTAAAGTGCTCTACACTAAAACTAAAACAAACAAAATTCAACCAAATATATCTAATACTTTCTGAGTGGTTATTCAAAAGAAGAAGTAAAAAAATAACACATTTTTGGAGTATAGAAAAGTTATATATATTCTACACTTGAAATTAATATAACACAGTATGTTAATTATACTTCCATTAGAAACAAATATTATAACCCTTGGATGTATTACACTTACACATAGTACCTTATTTTCCTATCTTTATGTCTGAAATTGTAACTGCCCTCATTCCAGTGAGTTCTGTAGTGAGCTGGTCTCTTATATCTCCCAATGCCATCCTCCTCACGGGAATCACCATGTTGGTACTAGAGATACTGACAGAGGTAGGGTAATGGAAAACACTCTCACTCTCAAGTGGATCTGAGAAAATGAGAGAACATTATTTAGACTCAGAATCTCTGAATATTCATTCTTAGGTCGTTCAGTACCCCCATTTAATGAACCAACAGTTTATGCCATTTGTATTCAACTCTGTATTATCATTTTGTCCAAGTAAATGCTTTATTTGTATTTAACATTTAAAAAAAATGCCTTTCTGAAAAGAGTCAGAAGTTTTTGAAAAGTGAACCACCCTCATAAGTAATTGTAATGGACAGTAGTTGGAATTGTGATTATTTTTACTTTGCGAATGGTATAGATAGATAGAAATTAATAATTGCTATATTAATTCCTATACTTCAAACTTTGAAGTTCAATTATATACCTCTAACAGGTTTAAGATCAGACTGAAGTTTCAAATTTTCCTTTAAATATTGAAACTGTTGTATAAAAATCTACATTTAATATTTTAAAGCAATGCCAGAAGACTTTTTTTTTTCTTTCCTTTTGTAAAGGACCAAGAGTATTTTAAGCTTTGCTGTCCATAAGATCTGTGTCACAACTACTGATCTTTGCTGTTGTAAGGAAAAACAGTCACAGATTGCAAATAAATGAATGGGAGGAGACAGTTTGGGCACGTGAGCTATATAGTTTGCCAGCCTATGTTTTAAATCATATGCAGTTGAGAATATATAATTTTTTTGAATATATAAAAATTTTAAACCAATGTTCTTGACAATTTTCTTTGCATAAAAAATTCTCTCTCATGGAATCTTAGCCAAGTATTATTAATCATAGCTGTTTAAAGTACTCTTTTGTCTGAATTGTGTATAAAGTAGAATTGCCTTTATTTTTTAAGTAAGAACTTCGTTTAAATTTAAGTGGTTTATTGTTCCATATTAGAAATCTTATTTCTCTTTTCTTTTCTATAATAGTGAGAAATTGTGCCATTAAAATATTTATGTTTAGAGTTAACAGTTGCATGCTCACAAAACAAGCACCATCAATAATTTTCACTTTGATGCTTTTTATGATAATACACAGTAATTGGATTCAGCAGTAAATCCAAACACGGCTCTCAGGCATTGATTTTCCAAACAGTTCTGTCAAAATTATGCAGGAAGAAATGAAGCAGTGGCTTGATGAGGCATACCATGAAATGATTTTAAAACATGCTTATTGAGCAAAAGATACGAAGACATAGATAGTTTGCTTCTTTCAACAATCTTGGCAATAGCACCCAGGTTGTTAACAAGAGTAGTTGTCATTTCTTTATTGATCATGATCCTGATTTATCTTACCTAAATTTAAGCAAAAAAGTGATCAAATCATGTAACCAGAAAATTGCAAAATATCCCATTATATGACATTTTTTCTTGTAACATTCTATCCATGCCATACACTATTTCATGCACAGTGGAAAAATGTAATTAATTTCTTGAATTTTCTAAGTTTATCAAAGTTGTGGATGCTTTTTCAATTGGCTCACTCCTTTGCCATATCTAACATCAGAATTTGGCTACTTAATATCCTAATTATCCTTAATAGATGTTTAAAAAATACCTGGTGAATTCACTTAAGTAACTAACATCAATTACATACAACTTAAATTTGAATGAAAACAAGCAGGTCAAAAAAATAAAAATAAAAATAAAAATAATTAAAAATTAAAAATAAATTAAAAAAAAAACAAGCAGGTCATTTTTAAGAGGACCTACATTGACTAAATTTAACTCCGTTGACATCCTTACCCGCAAATTTTAATTTATAAAGGTTAAAAAAGTTAAATATGAAAATTTTATTTGATCATTGTAAACCAATAATTACATTATTTAAGAATAAAATATACAAGTTAATAATCACAATGCAATAAAATTTAGACTCAGAGTGACTCAGCACAATTTTGCTTATGACATTGAAAGGTTGAAAGCAATCACATTATTGGAAACAAATAATTGATTAAATTATGACCACATTGTGTTCCATTACATAATAATACTAAAGAAAAAGTTCATTGTCATAAAAAATGTTAAAGATTCAATATAAAACAAAAAAATATTTTTAAAAACAGCATGGTGGGATAGAGGATAATCTTTTGTATCCTACCTTGTTAGAAGAAAACAAAATTGTGTTATTTAAATTTATGTGGTTGGGGTTAGTGGCAAGACGGCGGAAGAGTAGGGTCCCCAAATCACCTGTCCCCACCAAATTACCTAGATAACCTTCAAATCATCCTGAAAATCTACGAATTCGGCCTGAGATTTAAAGAGAGACCAGCTGGAACACTACAGTGAGAAGAGTTCGCGCTTCTATCAAGGTAGGAAGACGGGGAAAAAGAAATAAAGAAACAAAAGGCCTCCGAGGGGGAGGGGCCCCGCGAGGAGCCGGGCTGAGGCCGGGGCGAGTGTCCCCAGGACTGGAGAGCCCCGTCCCGGAGGAGCAGGAGCTGCACCAACCTTCCCGGGCGGGCGGAAAGGGGCTCGCAGGGAGTTGGAGCAGGACCCAGGAGGGGGGGGATGCCCTCAGGCTCCCTGGGACACTAACAGACACCTGCGAGCGCAGGAGAGTGCTCCGAGCTCCCTAAGGGCTGCAGCGCGCACGGCGGGGCCGGAGCAGCTCGGAGGGGCTCGGGCGGCGGCTCCGCGGAGGGGGCTGCGGGGCGGGAGCGCGAATCCCACAGCGCAGGCCCCGGAGCACAGGGCGCCGGGACACAGCCCAGGATCCGGCCTCCCCCGGGACAGGCAGAGGCCGGGAGGGCCCAGGACAGCGAGGACGCTCCTGCCCGGAGCTGAGCAGATCAGCGGCCCCGCCCCGGAGCCTCCAGGCCCTGCGGACGGAGAACCGAGAGCCCCGAGCCCCGTAGTTCCTGCGGAGGCTGAATCCAGGCTTCCAGAGTTGCCATAGCAACTGCAACTGTTCCTCCTGAGACCTCACGGGGTGAACAACCCCCGCTGAGCCCTGCAGCAGGCAGGGGCAGAGCAGCTCCCCCAAGTGCTAACACCTGAAAATCAGCGCAACAGGCCCCTCCCCCAGAAGACCAGCTGGACGGACCAGTTCCAGGGGAAGTCAAGGGACTTAAAGTCTACAGAAATACTCCCCCGTGTTTTTTTTTTTCTTTTTTCTTTTCTTTTTGATTTCTGATTGCTTCCCCCACCCCCTTTTTTTTTCACCTTTCTTTCTTTTTCTTTCCCTTTTTCTTCTCTTCTTTCCTTTTTCTTTTCTTTTTCTTTTTTCTTTTTCTCTTTTCTTTCCTTCTCTCTCTTTCTCTCCTTTTCCCAATACAACTTGTTTTTGGCCACTCCGCACTGAGCAAAATGACTAGAAGGAAAACCTCACCTCAAAAGAAAGAATCAGAAACAGCCCTCTCTCCCACAGAGCTACAAAATCTGGATTACAATTCAATGTCAGAAAGCCAATTCAGAAGCACTATTCTACAGCTACTGGTGGCTCTAGAAAAAAGCATTAAGGACTCACGAGACTTCATGACTGCAGAATTTAGATCCAATCAGGCAGAAATTAAAAATCAATTGAATGAGATGCAATCCAAACTAGAAGTCCTAACGACGAGGGTTAACGAGGTGGAAGAACAAGTGAGTGACATAGAAGACAAGTTGATGGCAAAGAGGGAAACTGAGGAAAAAAGAGACAATTAAAGGACCATGAAGACAGATTAAGGGAATTAAATGACACCCTAAGGAAGAAAAACCTACGTTTAATTGGGGTTCCCGAGGGCGCCGAAAGGGACAGAGGGCCAGAATATGTATTTGAACAAATCCTAGCTGAAAACTTTCCCAATCTGGGAAGGGAAACAGGCATTCAGATCCAGGCAATAGAGAGATCCCCCCCGAAAATCAATAAAAACCGTTCAACACCTCGACATCTAATAGTGAAGCTTGCAAATTCCAAAGATAAAGAGAAGGTCCTTAAAGCAGCAAGAGACAAGAAGTCCCTGACTTTCATGGGGAGGAATATTAGGGTAACAGCAGACCTCTCCACAGAGTCGTGGCAGGCCAGAAAGGGCTGGCAGGATATATTCAGGGTCCTAAATGAGAAGAACATGCAACCAAGAATACTTTATCCAGCAAGGCTCTCATTCAAAATGGAAGGAGAGATAAAGAGCTTCCAAGACAGGCAGGAACTGAAAGAATATGTGACCTCCAAACCAGCTCTGCAAGAAATTTTAAGGGGGACTCTTAAAATTCCCCTTTAAGAAGAAGTTCAGTGGAACAATCCACAAAAACAAGGACTAAATAGATATCATGATGACACTAAACTCATATCTGTCAATAGTAACTCTGAACGTGAACGGGCTTAATGACCCCATCAAAAGGCGCAGGGTTTCAGACTGGATAAAAAAGCAGGACCCATCTATTTGCTGTCTACAAGAGACTCATTTTAGACAGAAGGACACCTACAACCTGAAAATAAAAGGTTGGAGAACCATTTACCATTCAAATGGTTCTCAAAAGAAAGCAGGGGTAGCCATCCTTATATCAGATAAACTAAAATTTACCCCAAAGACAGTAGTGAGAGACGAAGAGGGACACTATATCATACTTAAAGGATCTATCCAACAAGAGGACTTAACAATCCTCAATATATATGCCCCGAATGTGGGAGCTGCCAAATACTTAAACGAATTATTAACCAAAGTGAAGAAATACTTAGATAATAATACACTTATACTTGGTGACTTCAATCTAGCTCTCTCTACCCTTGATAGGTCTTCTAAACACAACATCTCCAAAGAAACGAGAGCTTTAAATGATACACTGGACCAGATAGATTTCACAGATATCTACAGAACTTTACATCCAAACTCAACTGAATACACATTCTTCTCAAGTGCACATGGAACTTTCTCCAGAATAGACCACATACTGGGTCACAAATCGGGTCTGAACCGATACCAAAAGATTGGGATCGTCCCGTGCATATTATCAGACCATAACGCCTTGAAATTAGAACTCAATCACAAGAAGAAGTTTGGAAGGACCTCAAACACGTGGAGGTTAAGGACCATCCTGCTAAAAGATAAAAAGGTCAACCAGGAAATTAAGGAAGAATTAAAAAGATTCATGGAAACTAATGAGAATGAAGATACAACCGTTCAAAATCTTTGGGATGCAGCAAAAGCAGTCCTGAGGGGGAAATACATCGCAATACAAGCATCCATTCAAAAACTGGAAAGAACTCAAATACAAAAGCTAACCTTACACATAAAGGAGCTAGAGAAGAAGCAGCAAATCGACCCGACGCCCAGCAGAAGAAGAGAGTTAATTAAAATTCGAGCAGAACTCAACGAAGTTGAGACCAGAAGAACTGTGGAACAGATCAATAGAACCAGGAGTTGGTTCTTTGAAAGAATTAATAAGATAGATAAACCATTAGCCAACCTTATTAAAAAGAAGAGAGAGAAGACTCAAATTAATAAAATCATGAATGAGAAAGGAGAGATCACTACCAACACCAAGGAAATACAAATGATTTTAAAAACATATTATGAACAGCTCTACGCCAATAAATTAGGCAATCTAGAAGAAATGGACGCATTCCTGGAAAGCCACAAACTACCAAAACTGGAGCAGGAAGAAATAGAAAACCTGAACAGGGAGGAAATTGAAGAAGTCATCAAAAACCTCCCAAGACACAAGAGTCCAGGGCCAGATGGCTTCCCAGGGGAATTCTATCAAACGTTTAAAGAAGAAATCATACCTATTCTACTAAAGCTGTTTGGAAAGATAGAAAGAGATGGAGTACTTCCAAATTCATTCTATGAGGCCAGCATCACCTTAATTCCAAAACCAGACAAAGACCCCACCAAACAGGAGAATTACAGACCAATATCCCTGATGAACATGGATGCAAAAATTCTCAACAAGATACTAGCCAATAGGATCCAACAACACATTTAGAAAATTATTCACCATGACCAAGTAGGATTTATCCCCGGGACACAAGGTTGGTTCAACACTCGTAAAACAATCAATGTGATTCATCATATCAGCAAGAGAAAAACCAAGAACCATATGATCCTCTCATTAGATGCAGAGAAAGCATTTGACAAAATACAGCATCCATTCCTGATCAAAACTCTTCAGAGTGTAGGGATAGAGGGAACTTTCCTCGGCATCTTAAAAGCCATCTACGAAAAGCCCACAGCAAATATCATTCTCAATGGGGAAGCACTGGGAGCCTTTCCCCTAAGATCAGGAACCAGACAGGGATGTCCACTCTCACCACTGCTATTCAACATAGTATTGGAAGTCCTAGCCTCAGCAATCAGACAACAAAAAAGACATTAAAGGCATTCAAATTGGCAAAGAAGAAGTCAAACTCTCCCTCTTCACCGATGACATGATACTCTACATAGAAAACCCAAAAGCCTCCACCCCAAGATTGCTAGAACTCATACAGCAATTTGGTAGCGTGGCAGGATACAAAATCAATGCCCAGAAATCAATGGCATTCCTATACACTAACAATGAGACTGAAGAAAGAGAAATTAAGGAGTCAATCCCATTTACAATTGCACCCAAAAGCATAAGATACCTAGGAATAAACCTAACCAAAGAGGTAAAGGATCTATACCCTAAAAACTATAGAACACTTCTGAAAGAAATTGAGGAAGACACAAAGAGATGGAAAAATATTCCATGCTCATGGATTGGCAGAATTAATATTGTGAAAATGTCAATGCTACCCAGGGCAATTTACACGTTCAATGCAATCCCTATCAAAATACCATGGACTTTCTTCAGAGACTTAGAACAAATTATTTTAAGATTTGTGTGGAATCAGAAAAGACCCCGAATAGCCAGGGGAATTTTAAAAAAGAAAACCATAGCTGGGGGCATCACAATGCCAGATTTCAGGTTGTACTACAAAGCTGTGGTCATCAAGACAGTGTGGTACTGGCACAAAAACAGACACATAGACCAATGGAACAGAATAGAGAACCCAGAAATGGACCCTGAACTTTATGGTCAACTAATATTCGACAAAGGAGGAAAGACGATCCACTGGAAGAAAGACAGTCTCTTCAATAAATGGTGCTGGGAAAATTGGTCATCCACATGCAGAAGAATGAAACTAGACCACTCTCTTGCACCATACACAAAGATAAACTCAAAATGGATGAAAGATTTAAATGTGAGACAAGACTCCATCAAAATCCTAGAGGAGAACACAGGCAACACCCTTTTTGAACTTGGCCACAGTAACTTCTTGCAAGATACATCCAGGAAAGCAAAAGAAACAAAAGCAAAGATGCCCATCGAAAGATGAATGGATAAAGAAGATGTGGTTTATGTATACAATGGAATATTACTCAGCCATTAGAAACGACAAATACCCACCATTTGCTTCAATGTGGATGGAACTGGAGGGTATTATGCTGAGTGAAGTAAGTCAATCGGAGAAGGACAAACAGTGTATGTTCTCATTCATTTGGGGAATATGAATAATAGTGAAGGGGAATATAAGGGAAGGGAGAAGAAATGTGTGGGAGATATCAGAAAGGGACACAGAACATAAAGACTCCTAACTCTGGGAATTGAACTAGGGGTGGTGGAAGGGGAGGAGGGCGGGGGTAGGGGTGAATGGGTGACGGGCACGGAGGGGGACACTTGACGGGATGAGCACTGGGTGTTATTCTGTATGTTGGTAAATTGAACACCAATAAAAATTAATTTATAAAAAAAAAAAGAAATAAATTTATGTGGTTGGCACGTCATAAGTGCCAAATCAAATGTTTAGTACTGGGGCCTTAAAAACTGGAGCTATTAAAAATTCCCAAACTTTTATGTATCTAATCCCCTATAAAGAACTCTGAAGTAAAGATATTATATAAATAATAAAAGATATTTGCAGAATGTTTGCGAAGTGTTCATATCCATGTAATCATTACATCAACAATGTGAAAAATACTATTATATTATATAAATGGGGGAACTAAATCTTGGAGATGTACTAAACTAAGCAAAAGTCTCCCAGTTATAAATTCAGAACTTAGATTTAAGCCTAACTTCAAAATTCTCATTTTTCAGTTGTCCAAAGATGGCTCCCTTGGAGCTATATCACTTCCTTCCAATGTCATGAGACATCCCATTCCAGTAACTTTTGATATTTTGCAATATTAAGGAAGAAATGAGATTTCTTTTAGTCTAGTTTAATTTATAAACTGTATTACTCAACATTCACTCGTGAAAAGGGAAGGTACTCTAGATATTTCAGCAGAGAAGCGTTTTTTTTTAAAGACCTAATTTCTTCGTTTCATGAGAGACATAGAGAGGCAGAAACACGGGCAGAGGGAGAAGCAGGCTCCCGGTGGGGAGCCTGATGCAGGACTCAATCCCAGGACTTTGGGATCAGGACCTGAGACAAAGGCAGATGCTCAACCACTGAGCAATTCAAGCATTCCAACACAAAGGCATTTAACAGACCTCATTGCTTACAGTTATTAATGTATTAACATTTCTGTACAATCTTATTACTTTTACAATATCAATATAATAGTTATTACTATGTGCATTTTAAAAATTAACTCACACTTTTACTTAAAAATATTTCAGAAAGAGAATAAATGGAGTGTGAATAACAAGATCCTCAAAGAAAGCCACACATCAAATGAAGGCAGAAAGAAACAAATATTGGAACAAAACCAGGAGTGGTGGGTCTTAGATAGGTGGTCTATATCCTAAGTCTGAGGATGGTAGTGAATATCAAGCAGGACCAGCCACTGAGTCTATGGAGCTCAGTGTGAAGTGAAGATGCAAGGCTTTCTGTTCTTAAAATCAATTAAAATGTGTTGGTAATGGTACATAGAATTTTTTTTTCTTTTTATTGTTCTCTGTCTCTCTCTCCCCTCTCCTAGTTTGTCATTGGTTTTATTTTCTACATAATTCTATTCTAAGTAAAGAAAAATTAAAATTTTTATTAGCTCATTTCTATATCATGGCTCATCCCTGGAGGAGGCCCCAAGCTGCAAACCATTTAGAAGGAGGAAGGACCCATTTGGAAGGAGGAAGGACTCTCTTGGAAGGCAGAAGGAAGGATCTGTTCAAGCAAGTAACAGAGCTGGCCTAGGGACCTACTCATGTGCACAGGGATACTTGCAGAAGAGCACTACTCAACAATGGTTAAGTCTCTACACTTGGATGCACTCCATACCTGAACCGGGGAGGGTAAAAACTTCAGTCCCACTGAGGAGCAGCCTCCACCCTTCTGCTGACCAGATGCCCTGTGAAGCTGCCAGGCTGGGGCACCTATGCCTTTGCTCTGTCACTTCTCAAAACTGTTGGTTTGCAACCTTGGGAACTTCTGGAGTGAAATCTGATAACTCTCCCCATACAAGGAGGTTAAGGAAAGACCAAAGAAAGAGGCACTGCACTCCAGAGTGGTAGGTTGCAGGGTTTCTTTGTTTTTATTTTATTTTGTTTTGTTTTGTTGATTTTATTTATTTATTCATGAGAGACACACAGAGAGAGAAGGAGAGGCAGAGAAAGAAACAGGCTCCCTGTGGGGAGACCGATGTGAGAACTTGATCCCAGGGTTCCAGGACCATGACCTGAGCCAAAGGCAGATGCTCAACTACTGAGCCACCCAGATGTCCCTAGGTGGCAGTTCTTTTGTTGTTGTTGTTTTGTTTTGTTTTGTTTTCTAGGTGGCAGTTTTAATAAGCAAGGGAATTGGCATATAAAGCTTGTCTTGGATGGCAGCAAGACAAATAGATCTCACTGACTCACCAAATGTTAAAAATTTATATAGAGGCCTTAACTGGGTTGGTCGTGTACACTGTCCAGAGGCTCTTAACAACACATTACTTGTTCAAGCCTGTGTCCTTAATAACAGGTTCTTACTGTGGGTGGAAACCATGGCAGAATGTATGTTCTAGGGATAGGGGAAGAGTTCTAGGGATGGGGGAAGAGTTGAGGAGCCTCTATTTTCCCAGGTTCAGCTCACAAGTCAACCAATGGTCCTCTCAATGACCTACTTCAACAAAGATGCAAGTGATGTGGTAATCTGACCCTACCCCTGCCCACACACATACCTAGGCACATCTGCACATGTTGGCAGCCCAGAATAGGTCCCATGGTGGTCACAGGAGACTTTCATCAGTCAAAAAATAGACACTTTGAGCCTCTGGTACATGCTTCATGGTGTCATTAAAGTCCACTTAGAAAATATAAATGCAATGATAAAATTATTAAGAATCAAAACAGCAACTACAGAACATTAAACCTCAAATGCAGGAGAACTTTGAGCTCAGGATCCTACACAGTAGCTGTCCTGGTTGGACACCAAGGCAGCAGACTTTGGCAGCAAGTCTTTGGGGTCATACATGGAATAGCCAGACATGAATTATTTGGATCTGCAAGGTAAAATTGTGAAAAGAGATTAAACGTTAAAGATAGAAAATATGAAATGGATACTGGGAATCTAAGGCAAAAATTTTCAGGTAAGATGTGATAGTAACTGAAGATAAAATGTTGGGTTCCTGATAGACTGGTAGGGCCTAGAGAAAGATAAAGGTATGACAGAAATAATAGTAACAGGGTATTGAGATTAAGGTAAGCAAGGCTTTAGGAAGAAGGATCTGGCAAAGGAAATCCCAGGAAAGAAGAAATGAGGAACATTGGAGGGGAAGTCAAAGGAATACAGTCATGACACTAAAGGATTGTGGGAACCCAAAGAAGAAGCATAATGAAATAATTATATATTGCAAAGGATATTGAGCACTGGATACCATGAGATGAGTAGGATCCACAGTGGAGAAAGGAAAATAAATGTAGAATGAAAAGGTTAAAGAGAATTTGTCCCCCACCACTAATTATTAGTGTTGCAGCTCCATGGGCTCGAAGGTTCAGGAAACATCTAGCAAGTAAAATCAACACGTCTCTTGAATACTAGAAAAAAAAAAAAAAATATATATATATATATATATATGTGTGTGTATATATATACGCAAAACAGGGGTAGAGAAAGGCCTAGTTTAATTCTGAACCACTTTCTATTCTCAGACAATTACAGCAGATCCTATATAGGATACATTTTAAAAATCATAAATAAGGGATCCCTAGGTGGCTCATCAGTTTAGGGGCTGGGCTGCCTTCAGCCCAGGGCGTGATCCTGGAGTCCCAGGATTGAGTCCCACATCAGGCTCCCTGCATAGAGCCTGCTTCTCCCTCTGCCTGTATCTCTGCCTCTCTCTCTCTGTGTGTCTTTCATGAATAAATAAATAAAATCTAAATAAATAAATAACACAAATAATAGTTGGTTTTTTCTGCTTTCTTAGTATTTTTTCAGTCCACTAGACATCCTAACCTAAAATGTCTACTGAAACTTTTGAACCAAAGTAGTGGCACTGATGATCTCTGCATTGACTTCACAATAGTTTTTCCTTTTTCTTGAAGAACAGATGTTCAGACAAAAATATCTGTCATCCAGTTCTATCAAATCCAAGAAGCCTTGTCCCATCTCCACCCCTTCAGTTAAATATAATCCTGCAAATTTTTGTCAAATGATTTTTCAGCCATACCCTTAGTGCCCTCTTCAGAACAAGCTTTCTTACTTTTTGCATAATGGAAAAGCTGAGCAATTTCCAAATCTTCAACATCTGGTTCTTTTTTGTTTGTTTGTCTGTGTGTGTATTTATTTGTCTAACCATTCCTTCTTGAATTTATTTCTTGTCTTTTGCATTTTACTGCAAGCAGTCAGGAAAAAACAAGCCATTCTGTCAATACTTTACTAAGAAATCTCAACTAAATATCCAATTGTATCACTCACAAGTTCTACATTCTACAGAACACTAGAATATACTACAGCCAAGTTCTTTGCCACTTTGTTGCAAGGATCACTTTTCCTCCAGTTTCTAGTAACATGCTTCTCATTTCCATCTCAGACTTCACCTAAATCCCTCTTAATGTCCATATGTATAGCATGCACCTCAAAATTCACCCAGACTTCACCTATTACCTGGATCAAAAGCTACTTTCACATGTGGATGGCCACAGACTAGCTAGAGTTACTAAACCAAACCAAGCTCGAACTTGCATCCCTCATTTACTCATAAGGCTCAGGAGCCCAAAGGGTAAATAGTTGGTAGACGCTTGAGAAAGGGCTTGAGCAGTGGTTTCCGGAGCTCGCTTTTACGTGATCGCCCACATAATACAATTGATATAATGTGTTCTAGCCTGGTGGTAAAGTTAAATAAGGGTCTGTGCTATTCTTACTGGTCTGTTAATCTATCTATTGTCCTTTTGAAAGCATATGCACCTAGAATAACATGTTTATCTATTAACTAGGACCCTCCTGGGTCAGTAGGGTCTGTCATGCCTGTAGGTATTCCTTTATCTTTGTTCTGCTTGTGCTATATAATACCGTAAAAACCTTGAATAAAGTTGACACTGCTTGGACATCATCCACTGTGTCCCTCCTGTCCTCATCTCTTTACTTTTCTTTTATTTCCTCATCCCCTTTCCCTCAGGACCCTGATCATGTTGCCACAGACTGCGCAACATTCACATGTTTAGGTATTTGATACAGCAGCACCTCACTTTTCAATACTACATCTCAGGCTGCCATAACAAAATACCCTAGAGCAAGTGAGTTAAGCAATAGAAATTTGTGTTTCTTTGTTTTTTGTTTTTCACATCCTGAAGGCTGAAAATAGAAGGTCAGGGTGCTAGCATGGTCAGTTTCTGATGGGAACTCTCTTTTTGGCTTACAGATGGTTACCTTCTTACTGTGTCCTCACTGATGATAGGGAGAATTGTTCTCTAGTGTCCATTCTAATAAAGGCCCAAATCCCACCCTAAAGGCTCCATCATCATGACATCATCTAAACCTAAATATCTCCCCAAAGCTTCCTCTGCAGTCTGCATTACTTTGGGGATTAGTATTTCAACATATGAATTTTAGGGCTTCAACATTTGAACTTTTGGGGGCACACAAAGAAGTCTATCTATAGCAAGCGCTGTGCTGATATTTTTGGTGTGTCTACAAGTACAAAGTGAGATTTCAAAAAAAAATGTACCTTTAGAGAATTCATATTCTCTCTCAGAATCTAAACCAAACTCAAGCTGGTAAATTAAAAATAAATAATATTTTTTAGAAGTAAGACCTAGCACAAGCAACTGAAAAACATTCTACTTTTTAACTCATTTTCTTAATTATAATGTTCATAAACATGAGCGTATATGCATATCTTCTGATTTCCATTGCATAGACAATTCATTACTCTTCCTAGTAAAGCAAGAGGCAGCTTTCAGATTGTTTCTTTAGAAATCCACTTCCATTTATTTTTATGTAGGACAATAAATTTACTTGAACCTCTTGTCACTAATTCAATTAGCTTGATTTTGATTATTCATTTAATTTAGCAATATCTAAAATATACTGTAAAGTCATGCTTGGGTTTGAGGTATTTCTTTTTTGTGGAGCCATAAATAAGTAAGCAAGAGTCTCAGACTGCTAAAGCTTCCACATGTCTTCTTTCTTCAACTGGAGGAAGATCTGTCAAGCAGCATCTTTATAAAACCTTAAGCTTTCCTTCCATTTCTTCTTTGATTAAATCAGTTCAATTTTTAAAATTTACAATTGCTTTCAATTCTGAAACACAAGAGGTATAGCAAAATGTTTAAGAATTTACTCTATAGAGACTGTAAATTTTGAGTCTGGCTTTTTTATTTACTTCCTGTGGTTCTGTGATCTTGTTGAACTTACTTAAGCACTTTCTACCCCTGTTTTATCACCTGTAAAATGGGGATAATTATTCTGTGTAACTGATAAGATTGTTGTAAGCATGGATATGACTAATTATATGTAAAGCCTTAGAAAAATTCCTGGAGCACACACACACACACACACACACACACACACACAAAGTCGTATTAGGTGTGCTGTGATAATTATGAAAACAGAGTCATCATTTTAATGATAATATCCTATTTTGTTACTGTCATTCATAGCCAAAATTTGATCAAATAGGCTCACAAATGGCACTAACTTATCTTAGCAGTTATTGTTAAAAATATTGTAAATTGTCATATAGTTTAAAGCACAATTTCTTTCAGAATTGTATGTATTTTAACTGCCAATCAAAAAACAAGATCCATCCAAGTATATGAACTTCTTATGCAGAAAACTTGCCCCAGATTTTGACTAGTTAGGTGGATGTTGAGAAAGCTTGAGAAAATGCAGTCTCAAGTTCTGCCAAGATCCTCAAGTGCTTCTTAGGCATCCTGAAGTTTAAGTCATCTTGCAGAATAATTATCTACCTCATTTATAACTAAGAAGAGAACAAATGAATCTGTTTAACTAGTGAACATGTGTGGAACTGAGCATATAATAGAAAGTTGATTTGTTTTATAAAGGTTATCTTTCAATAAACTTTTTTGTAATGTATATTCAAGTTCTTGCCAAGTGAATAGCTGAAAACACCTTGTTATACTTTTATGTACTTATGTTTAAGAAGATATAATGACTTAGAGTTCACACCAGTTTAGTAAAGCTTTAAAAGAGATTATGCTATTCAAATGACTTGTAATTTAGTTTAAAAATATCATCTAGGAATTTCTGTTCCCCCTAAATGATTGATCATCTCAATGGTAAATCTCAAAAAGATGGTTAGCTATAATTGGAAAGAAAATTTTAAATATTCCATCTCAACCATCAGACTATCTCTTTCAGCTTTTCATTATTCAGACCAAGTATTGTCATGAAAATGCATTCATCAATGTAACAGAGATAAATGAGCCAACACAGAACAGACAGAACTATCTTCCGGTTCTTAGGAGGGAAATTGTCTCGTTGCCCTATTATATCAGTGACAAAGATGTCTGGACTTTATGAGCATCTCTTTCCATTTAGTCTTTTTTAAATATTAATGACACAGTGATTTAACCTCAAAAGTAAGTTCAAGAAAGTGCTTAGAAAGTACTTCCAAGGTTGAAGACTGAAGATAAAACTAATCAAATTATCTGAAAGATTTGGATAGTTAATGCATACTGAAGGATATTATTAATGTTAACTTGAAAACTGTAATTTAAATAAAGCAACTTAATGAATCACAATATTCATATTTTACATATAAAATACCTACTAAGAAAACACCTAGCAACATAATCAAACATGTACTCTCTTATATACATAATTCACTATAGAGGGTATTTTTAGCTTGAGGCCAAACTCTATTAGCTGTTCAGATTCAGGCATCTGTAGGCATAACTGAGAAATGGTACATTGAAACCTTATAGATCCTATTTTCATAAAGGATTGATGTGTTTTCTGGAATAAAACTTAAATTTAAAGGAAGTTGAATACATATGCAAGGAGTTTGGGTTATTATCAAAGTCTTGATTGTCAGAAGAGAGGACTGATTCTTAGTGTAGCAAGGCTCCGACATTAACATACATCACCTGTTTAGGGAATTATTTTTAGATCATACAGAAAGAAAGGTCTTTAAAAAAAAGATTTTATTTATTTATTCATGAGAAATACAGAGAGAGAGAGAGAGAGAGAGAGAGAGAGAGGCAGAGACACAGGCAGAGGAAGAAGCAGGCTTCATGCTGGGAGCCAATGTGGGACTGGATCCCAGAACTCCAGGATCACGCCCTGAGCCTAAGGCAGACATTCAACTGCAGAGCCACCCAGGCATCCCAAAAGAAAGGTCTTTTAAAAAGATGTTTACAATGAAACACTTAAGGTAACTCAGCAATGTATTACAACACATATAACTGAGTATAGATTCAGGAGTGAGGGATCCATAGAGAATCTTGGAGTGTGGTAGCCTGAAGTTTCTAGATCAGTGGGACATTCATAATGGAGAATGGTCAGAGACTGTGGTGAAAGCTAAAAAAAATCACTGTTCCTTCTGAAAAGGAGATAGTATAGTTCTGAAAGAAGCATCATGGTAGCTGCTTGAATTTATACATCAGAACCAGTAAGGAAGAGGTTGGACTGTATTCAGTATGAGGAAGTAAAATCAAAACTGAATAAAATATGATAATTATCAATAATGTGTTCAAATTGTGCCCACAGATTAGTTAGGCCATCAGAAATAATTTAAAATAACATCATGCTGGGGGACCTGGGTGGCTCAGTGGTTTAGCACCTACCTTTGGCTCAAGTTGTGATCCCAGAGTCCTGGGAATGAGTTCTGCATCAGTCTTCCCATAGGGAGCCTGCTTATCCTCTGCCAATGTCTCTGCCTCTCTCTGTGTGTCTTCATGAATAAATAAAATATTTTAAAAAATAAATAAAATAAAATAATAAAATAAAATAAAATAACATCATGCTATAAAAAATAAACTGGGATCTAGGATGTGAATGAAAAAGAACACTTATTTCTGACTGAGTGACACTATTATTATTCTGGTGATATCTGACTGAAAGGAAACAAAGCATGATAACTTGTGTATGCTCACTTTTCATAATCACATTGCTAACACACACTCATACACACCCATACACACTCATGGAGGTATAAAAACAAAGTGAGCAAATTAACAATCAAGACCACATTCTCAAGATAAATGTGAGCTGCCTATTTCTGCACTACCTCCCTTACTGAAACACATTGAATAAACTGACAAGGTACAGATTTTCCTAGTAACAAATGGACATTGTTGAAAACACATGCAAAATACGAGAAGAATGAAAATTCAGTAGTTTGGGCATTATCACAGAGAAGGTATAAAAACTGACCCACTAAATTCCATATCCAGAATATCAGAAATGTTTAAAAATAAATGGCATTCTATTTTTGTTTTTTGTTTTGTTTTTTTTTTTTTTTTTTTTTTTTTTTCCTTTTTGCCTACCTTCCTAAGCTAGAGGTTTTCTGCTATGGGCCTGATGCAACCAAGTAGACAAACTAAAAAAAAAAAATAAAAATAAAAAAGAAAGAAAAAAGAAAAATGTTTTGTATTGTATTTAACCTCAGAATGAATTATGCAAAGCTCTTGCTTAGCCCTAAGAGATGGGATGCTGGAAACCAAAGGGCACTGTATATCCAGATTAGCAAACAAAGCTAATATATGACAGAATTTTTTTTGAGAGAGAGATAGAGTATGATGATGATGATGATAGATGATAGATAGATGATAGATAGATAGACAGATGATAGATAGATGATAGATAAATAGATGATAGATGATGATAGATAGATAGATAGATAGATAGATAGATAGATAGAGAATGCAGAGAATGGGCAGAAGGAGAAGAAGAGAGAGAATCCTATGCAGGCTCCATGCTAGGTTGGGCTTGATCTCTCACAACCCTGAAAGCATGACCCAAGCTGAAATCAAGAGTCCAATGCTTAACCTACTGAGCCACCCAGGAGCCCCAAAATGTCTACTTTAAAAAATATATATATATATTGGGCAGCCCTGGTGGCTCAGCAGTTTAGCACTGCCTTCAGCCCACGGTGTGATCCTGGAGATCCAGGATCAAGTCCCACGTCAAGCTCCCTGCATGGAGCCTGTTTATCCCTCTGCCTGTGTCTCTGCCTCTCTGTCTCTCTCTCTGTGTGTGCCTCTCATCAATAAATAAAATATATATATATATATTTTAATATTTATATTAAATTAAATTATAAATTAAATTTATAGTTTAATATATTAAATATAGTATATATATATATATATAGATATAGATAGATATAGATATAGTTAAACCCTCCAGCTGCTTTTGTTCATTTCTCTGCCTATTGACACCATGTTTTTCGGCACATGGAGGGTCAGGATTGAATTCCTCTCGTCAAACAAATAGTAAATATCAGATAATCTATGTGTATAGAGTATCCACAAAACAGAAAATAAACTTCCCAAAATGCAAGGCTTATATATCAGAATGAAAAATCTCCTGTTCCCAGCAAATCAAAGGGGGGAAAAATCAGAAAATATAATTCTAAATTGAGACACGAGAAAGTGAAAGATAGATGAAACAGCTCACAGATCAGCTAAAGCTAATGATATTTCTCATATATGTTAGGCTTCAGAAAATGAATGGAAGATAAGGAAGTACAAAATTGAAAGCTATATGGAAATAACAAAGTTAAAGATTGTGTACTGAGAACACCATCTTCCATATGAGAAAATCATAGAAAATTAACCAAAAAATAATAAAGATTATAGAGATTAGAAAGAAGAGCAAATCATCATCGTCTGCTTCATTTGTATTGGCTGAGGCTCTACAGGCAGCAAAAGCAACCTAAGAATGAAGGGTCTCAATATAGTTAACTGGTCATCAGTGGCTTTTTAACCCCTCAAGGAATAGTGCAATTCTGGAGGTCAATATAGATCTCCTTTGTTTATAGTTTGGATATTCAGAGGTAGCAATAAAAAGACCGGTACTGGTAAGGGAGAGTCCATGATGTTGGGACCATACATAGCCACAGTCAAACAGCATGACTATTCCGTTCTTGTGTACACACACACACAGGTAGATGTTAGAGTGGGCACATGATTTAGTCTATTTGGTTGTTTGTTACCTCTTTCATGATAAACACTTTCTGGTGAGAATCAACATGTAATGAAAACCATCTTCACACTTCATGCTACTCTGATATATCTATTGAAATACCTTTACTCAGACTGTCACGTCTTCAAGTTTTTAGGTCATTTTCTTCTCCAACCCTGATCTCACAATTAGACCAGTACGCAGTTTTTCTTCAGGCCACTTTTTTTTTTTCCCCACCATTTGGCTAACAAAGTGTCCTACTTGCAGGTAGGAAGATTTTTTTCTCTCTAATGTCTTTTAAAACCACCCCTGAACATGACTACAGTACAGCTACTGTCCATTTTCATCTTGGAATTATATCCAGGCACTAATCTCCTTTTTTCCTCCATATTAAGCTTGTTATACAGGACCTTCTGTGGGGCCTTAGGTGTGAGTTTGGGGAGGAGTGTGTATTAGCTTCACACGGCTGAGGTAACAAATTACCACAGTCTTTGTTGCTTAAAATAACAGAAATCAATTCCCTCACAGTTTTGGAGGCCAGAAATCCAAAATCAATTTCACTAGAATGAAATCAAGCTGTTAGGAGCACCATACGTCCACTGGAGGCTCTAGGGAATAATCTGTTCTCTGCTTCTTCCAGCTTGTGATGGCTATTTTTATTGCTTGGCTCATGTCCACATCACTCCAATCTCAGCCTCCATGGTCAAACTGCCTTCTCCTATTCTTCATCAAATCTTTCTCTGCCTCTGTTTTCTAAGGACGCATTATATAAAATATAACAATGTGTCTTTATCTCTTCATTTGCTAATAATTGGAGTATACATTACAAAAACACTTTATTGTGAGAAAGGTTACCTTTATAAAGTAAATGCCATTTTATTACCTGCCACATGCTCACTAGTTAATAACTACTTCAGTCCTGTTCTTAGAAGTGAGTTAGATATAGACATAGAAAGTACAAGATGAAAAACAAGTTTAGAAATTAGGCTAGTTTTCTAGGAACAGAATTATGTGTGCTTTATTCAATAATTGCTGCTTAAACAAGGTACAGTTCTATCTGCAAAGACACACAGTGGTGAACAACATATATCATCATGTCCTTTAAAAGAGTGATGAGTAACAAATAATTGTTCCTGATTTTTTTTTGTTGGTTAAATATTTTATTTTATATTTTTGAGAAAAGTTAACTTTAAATTTAATTTTATATACATATATACACACATATATGTGTGTGTGTATATATATATATATATATATATATATATATATATACACCCATATATACATGTGGGTTTACACACACACACACATATACATACATATATATATCTATAATATATATATATATATATATATATATATATACCACATCTTCTTTATTCAGCTATCAATGGATACTTGGGCTGTTTCAGTAATTAGGTTATTATAAATGATGTGGTAGTAAACATAGTAGTGTATATATCCCTATATCCCTTTATATTAGTGTCTTCATATTCTTTGGGTAAATACCCATAAGTGTAATTACAGGATCATGTAGTAATTCTACTTTTTTAATTTCTTGAGGAACCTCCATATTGTCTTCCAGGATAACTGCACGAGTAGGCATTCCCACCAATAGTGCATGAAAGTCCTTTTTTCTCTACATCCTCTCCAACACTTGTGGTTTCTTGTGTTATTGATTTTAACCATTCTGACAGGTATGTGGTAATATTTCATTGTGGTTTTGACTTGCATTTCCCTGATGATGAGTGATAATTGAGCATCTTTTCGTGTCTGTTGGCCATCTGTATGTCTCTTTTGGAGAAATGTCTGTTCATTTCTTCTGCCCATCTTTAAATTGAATTATTTAGTTTTTCTATGTGTTGAGTTGTATAAATTCTTTATATATTTTTGGTACTCGCCCTTTATCAGATATGTCATTTGCCAATATCTTCTCCTAATCACTAGGTTGCCTTTTAGTTTTGCTAATTGTTTCTTTTCCTATGTAGAAGCTTTTTATTTTAAGGTAGTTCCAATAGTTTGTTTCTGATTTTGTTTCCATTGTCTTGGGAGACATATCTAGAAAGATGTTATAACCCATGTCAGATAATTTACTGCCTGTGCAGTATCTTCTAGGATTTATATTGTTTCAGATCTCACATTTAGTTATTTAATCCATTTGAGTTTACCTTTGTGTGTGGTGTAAGAAAGTAATCCAACATCATTCTTTTACCTGTAGATGTCCAGTTTTTCCAACACCATTTTCTGAAGAGATTGTCCTTTTCCCATTGCATATTCTTGCCAACTTTGTAAAAAGATTAACTGACTATATAAAGGAGAGTTTAATTCTGTGTTCCCTATTCTGTTCCACTGATCAAATTATTCTGAACTTCATAATTTTTAATCAGACACCCAAGCTACAATTATAGAATAGAAATTAAGCATTAATGTTCTAAGCACATGCTATGTACCTATTAGGTATCAGCTCTGTTAAAATCTTACTTATACATATATTTTTTTCATATTACCAGAGATCTCTGCTTACCTTAGAACACAGCCTCTCAATAGTAATTCCAAGCTCAGTGACCAAGTATTCATGTGTGTGCACATGTATACATGTGTGTGCATATGCATGGGTGTTTGGGTAAAGACAATAGATAAAACAAAGAATGAAAGATGTGTCAGAAATTCTCAAAGAATTTTAAACAATTCTCAAATCTATTAATTTTAAAAAGCAAATTAACTGGCAAACTGTCAGTTTGCCTTCTAAGTTGTATCTTTTAAGTCCTGTTTAGTTTGTTCTTCTTAGTAAGTTGATTGGTTGATAAGTCCTTATTTAGTTTGCCATCACTTTAAAATGTGCTAAATATGAAAATAAGAACTTCAGTAATATATAAGAAAGAGTGCCAGCAAAAATGTTCTGTATATTTGATTCATTATTAATAATACCTTGTTATGGTATGCAACTTGACAATAAATCAGAAAAAAAACTTTAGATTTTATTTTCAAAAATACAATCATATTTTTGCTCCTTTTGGCCTGGGTGTATTTGAAATCAAATACATGAAATACATGAAATGAGTTAGAACAATAAAAATAGGGCATTCTTCATATTGCTAGTCACTTCCCACCAAGTAAAATGGAAAAAAAAAAGACAATAAATTATTTTAAATTTTAGTTGACAATGAAACATGCTGCATAAGTTAAGCATTGAATGTTGCTTCAGAAATATTTGACATATACTTCAGGCGGAATTACCAAGATTTGTTTATTGTTATTTAATTTGTTCATTTATTATTTATTGAATATGTGACACAACAATGCTAGAGAAGTCAATCATGCAAGGAGTTAAAGAAAATGCTGCATTCCTCATCTTTTGATAATGAATAATGAGGAGAGAAATTCTTTAAATTATGTTCTATACGTTTGACATGAAAATAATAGCATTATTTTCATAATCACAGGTGTTAGGGTTGCTCTAAAAGATTTTGATGACATGATTTGTATTTGTGTACCTTGAAGCTATATATATGCAACTTGTTTCCTATAGCATAAAAAACAGACAATTAATATAATAATAATTAATCTTATTTGAAAGGGCATTATGTACCTGATATATGTGTAATATTTCACATGTATTATCATTAATATTTGCATCAACTTTATGCAACAGATATTATAATTTAATATCCCCATTTTTCAAATAAGGCCCAAGTTAAGTAAATTCTCACAACATGTATATATTTAGTTAGTGGAGAAAGGATTTAAACATCGGCCTAATCATAAAGCATATGTTCTCTCCATTTTTCCAAACTACTTACCATATGATTAAAACTTTGTGTGTTTTTGTGTGTGTGTGCATATAAACAAATAATGCTTTTAATTAATTTCTTTTAGCTTGAGTATTTGAAAGAATATTTCAAGGAAAGCAAAATATTGATCTGTGTTATATTATTTTTATTTCACATGTGCATTAAAAATCCAAAATTTAGTTCTATTACAGATTAAAGGAGTAGTAGAATTATTGAAATTATTTTGTGCTTATCTGTTGATTTTTTGTATTTATTATGAATAAAGCTTTTCCTAGTTAATTAATCAGATTTGTCCATGATTGTAGACAAAGTAATATGAGCATTTATGCTACTGTCCATCAATGATATGTCATTGACTCTGCACTCATATTTAAACTTTCAACATAAAGTCATATATATTTTTTTCCCTTTTTCCTTTTAAATTGGGTTTTAAGCCATATTTTCTTGCCCTTAAATATGCTTTTTAAAATTTCACTAAATTTTAGGGGCACCTGGTTGGCTCAATCAGTTAATCATCCAACTCTTGTTTTGGGTTCAGATCATGATCTCAGGGTCACAGGATCAGGCCCCACATGGGGTTCTTTACTTATTGGGGAGTCTGCTTGAGATTCTCTCTCTCCTTCTCTCTCTTTCTTCCCCCTCATGTGCTCTCTCTCTTTCTCTCTAAAATAAATAAATAAATATTTTTAAAAAATTACTGAATTTAAAAAATTGCCTCCAAAACAAAAAAAGAAACTCAGATTTGATGCTCTAATATTTCAAAGTCAATGGATAATAATTTGATGATAGCTGTTTCCAATGAAAGGAAACATCCTAAACTATGTGGACATGAAAAAAAAATAATTAACACGGACTCAGTGTATTAACCACACATCTTGTTTATACATGTTAAGACTGGATCATAGTGACTAATGTCCAACTCATCAGTATCTTTCTTCTCAATTATCTGATAGCCTCTTACCAGTCTCCCTGTGTTTATTGCAATCTTCAAGTTTTCTCCAATATCAGGGCTTTGGAATTTTCTACCTCCTCTAACTGGGACATTCTTACCTTGGATACCCACATAGTTTGTTTTTTCATTCTCAGCCTTCTGCTCATGCCACCTTTTGAGACAGACTTTCTCTACCATAAAATAGCAAACCCTTTTCTTGACTGTCTCCATGACAGTTCTCTATCTCACTCAGTCTGTTTTATTGTAACCAAAATACATGTAACTACAGGACATGTTATGTACTTATATTTTATTGTTTTTTTGTCTGGTTCTCCCATATTAAAGCAAGCTGTAAAGCAGCCATTCTACTTTCACTACTATATAGCCACTGTTTATAAGAGTGTCTAGTTTATATGTGCAGAGCCATTATCCATTTTTAATTAATTATTCATATCCTAATTTTTTAATTTCACCATTTGTACTTATTAACTTTTAGATTTTTGTAAATAACACCTAATTGCAATACATGCAAAATTGATCAGAATTTAATCTAAACTCATGCACACAATGTGTTATTTTCTAAGAATTTAGAATTTTCAAAGTAATCTTATTTTTGTCATTTTTGAAAACTTGATGTAAAACTAGGGAATAAAATGCTGTATTTTCTATAAAATGAAAACAAGTTTTATCCCAAGTTCATTTTGCTTTCAGATCATCTTAAACAAATTGCTTCTTAAATTCTCCTTAAAATTATGAAGAACATCTTTATAATTGCATCACTATTTTATTTTGGCACAGTAATGAAATATCTATTTTAGTGGCTCTTGTGTAATATTAACTTAATCATGATTTATGTTAAATTAATTGTCTTAAAATACCTATTAATTTTTATACTGTAGGCATAAATTAGCAATGAATATACTAATGATTTACATAAGTGACACTGTTGATTTAGAAGAGAAAATTATGGACTGTTAACATTAAAAATAAAAATTTTAAGTTTTTCTCATAATTGTTATAGAATTTTTATATTTGAGAAAAAACATTTCTGCCTCAAATTAATAATAATTCATTCTGTTGTTCTAACTTAAAGCTTTTAGATTTATATTAACAATGTATCCCATTTTATCTAACCTATTTTCCTATTCTCTGAGATAAGAATATTTGAACATGAGCAGGAGTTACATGGAAGTACATTTCAGATGATAGAATGCATAACATGAAAGAGGCATAATATCCAACACAGTTCTTATGATACTGACCACTGCAAAAGTTTTCTAACCTGGTAGCTGGGCTTTGAGGACTCTGCTGAATCCTTACAGTAAAGATATTAGGTTCTGATTTGATGATACTATAGTTCCAACACTTAACTAGAATTTATTGGGAGCTATAATTGGAGCTCAAAGACTGCAGTTACTAAAAGGAAACTGTAAGAGTAAGGAATCTGGTAAGAGCTGGTTCCATGTAGATATAGATTCAGCTGGCCCCAGAGATGCAGCCCACACATCTAGAGGCACACAACCTTCCACTGGTTCTTTTCATAGGTAAAATCTAGCTGGAGGTCAACTGATAAGGATGCCTAGGGAATATCCCTACTGCAGTCAGCCCTTCTGCAATAAATATTAGAACAGAGGAATAGCAAATGAAAAAAAAATGTCTTTGGGAGTACAGGGGCAGGAATGGGACAATCAATCTTTGTTTTCACTCTGTGTGTGTTTTCTTTCATCCTTTTTGGTGTATTTTATTGTCTTCAAAAAATCTCCATGCTTCTGCCTAATATAAGACAGTGATCTATCATATAAACACAGGATCTTTGGGGGCACCTGGGTAGCTCAGTTGGTTAAGCATCTGCTTTTGGCTCAGGTCATGACACCAGAGTTCTGGAATGTGCACATATTTGCTAAAGTACTCATATTTGAAACTGAATAGAGTTTCACTTGCTATTACTTAAGTTCATCACTACCCATATCATTTAGCTCTTATCCTCAGTTAATATCTCAGTTCATTGTTTTTTCTTGTTTTTTTTTTAATCTGGTAGTAAAATGTTATTCATGAAATATCTGAATTAGTAGTGGTTCTCCTTTTATTATATTCTTCTAACATTCCAGTCACCTTTACTGTTGGGCATAATTTACAAAAGGGTATCCTCCCAAATTGCCTCAGTCCCAGACATTGACATCTTTCCAAGTATTTTGTAGCAGCTACTAATTTTTTCCCTGATATGTGACATATATTTTCTGACCAGTAGTGTATAGTGGCTTGAGGAGCCCAGAATATCCTAGTGTTAAGTATCAATTCTCAATTTAATAAGATAACTATTGTTCCCCTGATGAAAACATCTTCATTCAGAAACTAAGAACTATGGAACATCAGAGCAAGTTTGCAGAAACAAGATGCCAAAAATTTCTGGTGGATCATTAGGTATATAATACTCAGCAATATCATTTTTCACCCCAATCTTTAGTTTTTGATCTGTGTAATCTAGCCAATGGTAGAGACAGTACCTTAGATTTGTAACTGATTCAAAAAATTGGGAGGACAGCTCATTAATCTTATTGGTTATTGGTTACCATTTGGCATGATAACAGCTCCTCTGATGGTGCATAAAATTATATTAGGGCAGCTTTTCCTGTATCATAGTGTATGTGGTAGGCTGATCTGATTATCTAACTGCTGAGTTCCCAGCCTGCCAAGAGCAGAAGCCAAGAGTAAACTAAATGGCAACATGGAACCATTGTCCAGAAAGAACAGCCAACTACATGGTCGCAGGTTGATCACATTGCATCTTTCAACATCATTGAGAGGTCATGGTCTGCCATCATATTATGATGATGGCATATTTCATTGGGTATATAATTTTAGAGTAATAAAGATAAAAAGTTATTTGAAATGCATTTTTAAAAATCTGATATTATATTAATTACAACAAATAAATCTAAATTGTTTCATTATAAAACTTGCCAGAATGGGAAGTTTTATCTGTTATTTTTTCAAAGGTTTTTTGAAAGTTAACTTTTGATAGAAAATGATGTTAAACAACAAACAGTAGTGTATTCAATCTCTCTCATCGAGAGATTCATCTTAGTTTCTGTATACTGAGATATTTTCTTTGCACATTTTCCTAAAAAAATACCTGCAAACCTGTATCAGTCATGAATTATCAATAATGAATTAGTATCAATCATGAATTAGTTTTAAAAACACGATAAAAACACATAATTCTCAGTTGGTGTAGACTGTTATTCTAATTTGTGTAAGTCAAAATTTGAATGAAAATGGCTTAGACATTTTAAAACAACCCATCACCTTGACAAAAATCTCTAAGATATAATGATATTTGAACCAAATGAAGAGCTGTTTTACAGCTCTACAATGAACTATATTTAAAATAACAGTAACAAGGTGATATTAGTATTTGACCCAGATGCAGACTTTAATCAGTCAACTTAATTTTCAATTATTATTTTTTACTAAATATTTTCAGACAAACTCCCTCTGTCTTTTCATTATTTCTAATGAAAATGCCTTTTTTTCTTCCCAATATTTTGTATTGTTTTTAGTGTATTAAGTTCCTGTCACATTTTCTGCACTTCCTATAGAATTTTCTTTACATAGAATGCAATTTTAGCATTAAAAATATTAGCATCTCTTACACAATGGCCTTCAACTCATCCTTTATAAGTGAAATTATGTGTAAGCGTTACAAATCCAGTTTTATTGGATTTAGCTAAAGAGCTAATGTCTTTCAAACAGTCATGTTTAAATATAAACTTACAAACATGATGTAGGAGTTAGCATTCTCCAGAGAATAGGCTGTGTGTGTGTATACATATGAATATGTATATGCATATCTATATGGAGATGGTATCTATCTAAGAGACAATAAGAGAAACAATGGTGTGTATATATGCAAGAGATTGATTGATTGATTATAAGGATTGCTACATCTGATTGTGAAGGTTGGTAAGTCCAAAATGTGCAAGGTAGACCAGCAGGCTGGAGACACAGGAAAGAGTTCATGTTGCAGGTCAAGTCCAAAAATCACTCGACTAACAGAATTCCCTCTTCTTTAGCAGAGTTCATTCATGAGTACCATACGTGAAAAAAAATCCTTTGAATAGATTGGATAAGTATGTTGGTGGTAGAAAGCATATATTAGACTATAGTAGTTTTTCATTTAAAAAGTACTTGGTGGACCTTTGATAATTTATGACATTTTGTTAAGAGAACTAAAGGATATTTGTCAGTATCAGAAGAAAAAAATGGTTAAAAAGGTTACTGTCCTATCTTTCCACAATTCGCAACATTATATTATTTTTATAACTTTACAAAAATTTCATTGTGATTTTAGTAATATTTGACTTTTGTTGCTTGGATATGTGACACATAGAATGCATACAATGTCCCAGTCTAAATTTAGCTAACACTTAGTTAGGCATGTGCAGTTATTTTGCCAAAAGTATTTTCACATTTTTTTTACATTAAGTAGTTATCAACTGACAGCTTTATAATTTTTACCACATTATTGCACTGTTCTATTCCTAATTGATACAATGAATCTGGTATGAAGGAGCGTTCATTGAAAATTATCAAAACTAAAGATATATACATATTGCATTGATATATAACTCCATTTATTTAATACTTACTAAAAATAATTATTGTTACTATCTGTTTCTCTTTCTAGAAATTGTAAAGAGGAATCCAATAAAATAATAAAATGAAATTCTACTTGTACGGAAAAAATTAATCTTCTATGGAGAGAATTCATACAAGCACTCAATGTTTAAAAATCTAAAAGAAGTCTGGACTTCAATTTTATTAGATTAGTGATAGTTTTGAATCTAATTCTCACTGCATTTCTTTTTTTTGGGGGGGTGGCTAAATTTATACACACACCTATATAACCAATACCTGTACAACATATCAAAACTTTTCATCCAATTCTCACTGCATTTCATTTTTTTTGAATTGGGGTTAAATTTACACACAGTGAAATGAGTACTTCTTGAGAATATCGTTTGTTTAGGTTTTTTTGTTTTGTTTTGTTTATATTTTATTTAAATTCAATTAATGAATATATAATGTATTATTGGTTTCAGAGATGGAGATAAGTGATTCATCAGTTTTATATAATATCCAGTGCTCATTACATCATGTGCCTTCCTTAATGCTCATCATCCAGTTACCTCATCCCCACACCCACCCCCCTTCTCGCAACCCTCAGTTTATTTCCTACAGCTAAGAGTCTCTTGTGGTTTTTCTCCCTCTCTGATTTTGTTTTACTTTATTTTTCCCTCCCTTTTAACTATGATCATTTGTTTTGTTTCTTAAATTCCACATATGAGAGAAACCATATGATAATTGTCTTTCTCTGATTGACTTATTTTGCTTAGCAGAATACATTCTAGTTCTATTCACATCATTGTGAATGGAAATATTTCATCTTTTTTGATGGCTGTGTAGTATTCTATTATATAGTTACATCTTTTCTTCTTTTTCCATTCATCTGTTGATGGACACCTGGGCTCCTTCCATAGTTTGGCTATTGTCAACACAGTTGATATAAACATTGGGGTGTAGGTGCCTCTTTGGATCACAACATTTCTTCCCTGGGTAAATATCTAGTAGTGCAATTGCTGGGTCATAGGGTACCTCTATCTTTAACTTTTTGAGAAACCACCATACTGTTTTCCAGGGTGGTTGTACCAGCTTATACTCCCACCAACAGTATAAAAGTGTTCCCTTTTCTCCAAAATGAGATATCACCTCACACCTTGCAGAATGGCTAAAATTAACAAATCAGGAGACATTTGTTTAATTCTGATGTGTGTACACACCCATATAAACAATACCCCTATCAAAGTAACAAAACTTTTTATCTCCTTAGCGACTTTCCTTCTGACCCTACCTTGTCATTCTTTTTTTTAAGCTTTATTTATTTATTTATTTATTTATTTATTTATTTATTTATTTATTTATTTATTTTAGACATAGAGAGAGAGAGAGAGAGAGAGGCAGAGACACATAAGGAGGGAGAAGCAGGCTCCATGCCAGAAGCCCAATGCGCAACTCGATCCCGGGACTCCAGGATCGTGCCCTGGGCCAAAGGCAGGCGCTAAACCGCTGAGCCACCCAGGGATCCTGTACCTTGTCATTCTTTACCTCCATAGGAAACCAATCTTCTGGTTCTATTACCATAAATTAATTTCATACATTCTTAATCTTCAAATAAATGGAATAATTCAACATGTTTTTAAGATTTTTCTACATTGTTGTGGAATTTCAGTAGTTAAGTTATTTGTATCTTGTTGAGTAGTATGCCATAAGTTGAAATACCACATTTGATCATCAGTTATCCAGTTGTGGAACAAATCTGTCAGTTATCCAGGTAGTTGTTTGAGTTTTGATCTCCTATGAATGAAGTTGATATAAATATTATTTGATTCGTCTCTATCTGAAAATAATTTTTCTTATTTCCTGTATGAATCCTTAAAGATGGACCTATGTAAAAATGTGTATTCATGTATAATTTAATTAAAAAGCCCTAACAGTTTTCCAAGGTGGTTGCATAATTTTATATTCCTTCAGCAAAGAATGAAAGTTCCAGTCGTTCTACAGCCTCACCAACATTTGATTTTTCCAATGATTTCACTATTAGCTATTTAAGTAATTGTCAAATTGTCAAATTTAATTTGACATTTACTTTTCCAAACACGTAAAACTATTGAGCAATGTTCATTTTCCAAATGATGACTATAGAATTGCTCAAAGTCTCAATTTTGATGAAGACAAAATAATATTTAGATCTCCCCACCCCCAACCCCTATGTAGGAATCCTGCTTACTTCAATGTTGTGACTATATTCTTCTATGTTTCTTTAATATTTTGGGTTAATTTTTGTGTTTGATATGCATGTTGAAACATTTATCCAGTTATCTCTACAGTATTCTTGAAAAAATTTTCCTTTTCCTATTGTTTTAGTGCCTTTTAAAAATGAATTTATACTGTATATATGGGTCTATTTCTGGACTCTCTATTGTGTTTCATTGATCATAATTTTGCTCTTTCACCAGTTTTACACTCTTCTGAATTACTAGAGCTTTATAGTAAGCTTCAAAAGCTGGTATACCAGCCTTTTGTGTACCTCCTCCAATTTTCCTCATATATATGAATCTATAGAATATGTTTATAAATAAAATATGTATTTAATTTAGACTCAATGTACTCTGCATTCCCATATTAATTTTAATGTATGTACATCAATTAATCACAATTTTCTATCCCCAAAGGCCTGTTACAGATTTTGATTTGGATTATTTTCACTCTAAATATAGGTTAGGGGAGAACTGACACCTTCCCAAAGACTATGATAACAAGTCTTCCAATTAGTTCACATAAAATATATATTTATTTAGGACTTCATTAATTTCTTTCAACATTTTATTATAGATTTTGCTTTACCAATCTTCCACATTTTCCATTACTCATAAATGTTTAATGTTTTAAACATTTAAATAGTTACATGTTATTATACAGATTAAAACAGTCAGAAGGAAATATTTTGGGGACAAAACTGGTAATTCTATACCTAGAAGAGTTAAAAACAATGAAAACTACAGAGATTTTATTAAAAATGGAGTCTTAGTAACAAAACAAGATACATTTCATTATTCCTGAAATGTTAAGTGTTATAATCTGTATAAAGAAAAATTTGCTATAGACAAAATTTCTTCATCTCATTATACTAATTAATGCTACCTGATATTAAAGACATATATTGTGGAAGAATAAACACTAAGTGTTATCTGACCAAGGATGATACCAATGATCTTCAGTAATGAAATTAGCTATTGATGTAAATATTGTGTGTATACATTCATGAGTGTGTGTATATAAATTCCTTGATAACTGGTCATCACATTTAGAAGAAACAAGACTAAAAAGAATTGAAGTTGGTACCGATGGGCATCCACCCGCAAATATAGGAGGGATCATCATTCATGTACAAAGAGAAATTGAACATACAGAGCAATCCACATTCTGCTTCATTATAGTGAAGAGGTGATCATCAACAATATGCTGGTTTCTTGTTCACTAAAACAGTAAAATTGTGATTGCGTTCAAGTGTCTTATCTGTGAGTACACAGTTTTCAGAATGTGGTGTGATGTTAAATAAAAACTGTTCATTTTGTTATAACTTTTCTACACTGAGGTTAGGTAGTTGTTTAAGGATAGCTACTTTCATGAGTTTTGGCTGTTGCTGTTGTTTTTATTTTATTTTTGTTCTCTTAATGTATGATTAGATTTTATGACATTGAATAAGATGTAAGGGGAAATTTTTAATATTCAGATTACTAAGCTAAAATAATTGAATGATATGCATTTTATCTCAGGTAAAAATCTCTGGATTTTTAATATTAAGAATAATATCCAGAATGATATTTTAATATTAAGAATGATAAGGAAGGCAAAACTGATACAGATGACATAATTATTGAGAATTCAACACTTCACTAATTTTTGAGATTTCATTATGATTTGGAAAACAAGTAGATAAATGTTATTGGCAAATTTATTTTTTATTGGCAAATTTAATAAGTACATCCATAAGATAAAAAAATATGTTTCAGCTTTATTTAACCAAAAGTAGTCATTGAACTGCCACTACCAAAACATAATCAACACTCTAGATTTGAAAATGACTGTGCATCTCCTAGAGCACTGGAATACTCTCTGCATAATAATAGGAACTAAAAATATTTTACAGTTTGGCTCTGCTTTTCTAAAATTATAGCTGAAGCCATAGGGCAAAGGTTTCAATATCTCTGAATAAAACACCTTCAACATATGAAAATACAAACATTTTGAATACACAATCATATCTTATAGAAAACAAAAATGGAATTCTGAAGGATATTTACAAGTTAGATATATGGAAAATAAAATGTTTATATAATCCAGATTAGGGTAAGCATTATTTCAATTTATATTTGTGATATTTCATAACCAAAGTAAATTTGGTTAATTTATTTGAAAGAATCCCTCTTCTGACAGTGTTGCATTTAAAACTCTAAAATGTTTAGCATTTTATTACTGCATTTTATTTTTTTAAAGATTTATTTATTTATTTATTTATTTATTTATTTATTTATTTATTTTAGACACACACACACACACAGAGAGAGAGAGAGAGAGAGAGAGAGAGAGGCAGAGACACAGGAGGAGGGAGAAACAGGCTCCATGCAGGGAGCTCGACGTGAGACTCAATCCCAGAACCACAGGATCCCGCCCTGAGCCAAAGGCAGGTGCCAAACCACTGAGCCACCCAGGAATACCCCGCCCCATACTTTTTAAGATTTTATTTATTTATTCATGAGAGACACACAGAGAGAGGCAGAGACATAGGCAAAAGCAGGCTCCACGCAGGGAGCCCGATGTGGGACTCAAACCCGGTTCTCCAGGATCACGCCCTGGGCTGAAGGCCGGCGCTAAACCGCTGAGCCACCCAGGGATCCCTATTACTGCATTTTAAATGTCTGTTTTAAATAAACAGCATAGACATTTGTTTTTACTTATTACAAATTTTTATAGAAAATATATTTGTTAGGTAGGTACATTAATTTGGATATGTTGAAATTGGATATGTTGAAATTAATATATTTATTTATATTTATATTCACTTTTATGTAGATGACTTGATTTCATAGGCAGAAAAATTAAGTTTTTTGTGTGTTATAAAGTTATTCTTGCATGCTCTTTTTGGGAATACAAATTTTGTGACTCTAACAGATTCATTTCCAAGAAGCAATGTAAAGTGAGTTTCCCTTGACAAGTGAGAAATCTCTTCATAAATTCTCAGTTCATGTTCAATCCAAATATCTTAAATTGCCTGACAAAATCATCAAACACTTCCTGCCATTCGAAATGAATGATAATTATAAGTTAGGATATTCTAATTTATTATATGTAATGAATAAGCAAAGAAACCTAGTAAAGGTCAAACCAGATGAGTGTTTTAAGTCATTCATCAACAATGTGGATATAAAAAAGCTTGGAAAAGATTATAAACAATATTAACTCCCTCATCCATTGAAACTCTTAATAGTTCTTTTCATTTTCAATTGTTATATTTTATTTTTACAATTTAAACGCTGTGATATTTTAATGTACGTTAGTTTTGTAGTCTGCTTTTGTGTCAAATCGCTAATAGACTTTGAGAGTTGCAGATATTTTGCAAAATACTAGACTGGAGAATAATATCCAGTAAATAAAAATTATAAGATGAAGATGAAATAGACATACACATATTTATAAGTTGAGGGAAATGGTCATTAAAAGTAGAGGGTGAGAGGTTGCTGAGGATGGAAATAAGAGGGATGTGTGTTGGAAAAAAAACCTGAAATTAGAGTTCACCACAGATGAGGATGGAATACATTTTCTTGTTGATTTAATATTCAATGTTAGGTTGTCCTCTGGGCTAAGGATTAGTGATAGAATAGAGCAAGGGAAGAGCTGTGGGTATTTGGAAAAGACATTGAAAAGACTGGGATTGAAAGTCATTGAACAAAGAAGGAGTAATAGGCAGAGCTATGGCCAGGGAGGTTAGAGATAACTATGTGATTTTTTTTTATTGGTTATCAGAATAGAGTCATGCAATTGGTAATATTTACCACTATAACACCAATTAATAGTATCATATGGCTGTGTTTAGTTGAATAGAGCAGGATTCAGGTGTAATGAATGTTTTATTTGGAACCATTATATGCAAGTAAGTTGTGAAACAGATACACAATCATATAGTTGATTCTGTCATTAAGACAATTAAAATTAGATTTTGAAATGACTAAATTTATTATTAAATACCATCCATGTAGGGTAGCCTGGGTGGCTCAGCAGTTTATCACCGCCTTTGGCCCAGGGTATGATCCTGGAGACTGGGATGAGTCCCGCATCGGGTTCCCTGTATGAAGCCTGCTTCTCCCTCTGCCTGTGTCTCTGTCTCTCTCTCTCTCTCTCTCTCTCTCATGAATAAATGAATAAAATCCTTAAAAATTAAATAAATAAATACCATTTATGCAATTTACCAAAATGCCTATTTCATTACTACCTCATATTGTATATACATATTGTTTTTATATTTCATAACCAAAATGAATCCTACAAAAATTTAATTTCCTTGAGAGAAAAAAAAAACATGCCCTTATATTCTCATATTTATTACAAATATACAGTATAATGCTCAGCACATAGAAACTGCTAAAAAATAAAAGAATGAGAATTTATGTTATGGTCCTTCCCTATAACTCTTGATACACATTGGTACCATTAAAATTAATAATAATGTTAGAAACAACTATCTTCCAAAGTCTAAGTTATTTTAGCAAGTTGGAAATCTCAGTTATTTTACCACTGAAATAAGACATGGGAAAGATTCCAGAGAGGAGACTTGTATGTGTATGTATTTTCCTATACCTGTTACTGAACCTAGTTTATCTTTTTCAAAATAGCTTTTGACTCTTATTCAGACAATCTAACCACCTCTGATAAATTAATATCACTTAGAGTCTCCTCATTTCTACAAAGCATGATTTCAATCCTCTAATTAAACTTTTAGAGCTGCTGTTCTGCTGCTGGAAACCAACCAAGTTGGAAATATTTGGGAAGGAAACAAAATCATGCATTTTCTCTCCAAAACTGAGAAGACAGAAAAAGGATTAGGATGAACATGCACCATGGAAGAAAATATGCAAGAAGATAGGATGTACCATAATCAATCCACTGTGCTAGTATAACAAAATTCCCACTGTGACAGTAATTCAGGAAAGCAGAGAATAAAAATGAGATTAGAAATGACCATAAGTTTTTATTAAAATCTTGAAAAATTCTTGGTAATGTTGTGAACTATGATGATGCCCCGGAAAACAAACAGGGAAATCTGATTCCAGTTACTCTGACATCAAATTGTTGAGTTACTTTTACATCTTGGCATAGTTGATGACTATGCCCAATGTCTAGCTGACTTTTCCTGTTGCATAAGAGCTTTCCAATTAATCTTAGGGCAGGAGTATATGATGTAATTATATCAATGCCAATGCCTGCTGTGTGCCAGCATTGTTCATGATAATAGAGTTATAAATATCAATAAGATACAATTTACTTTAAAAAGGACACAGACTGCACAATTTTCTACTTCTCTGACCTGATGCACAAATTCACAACACGGCTAATATGGAATCCCTAGAATCATAGAAATGTCAAACCATCTAACTTATTTCGGCATTTAAAATTTCTAGGTAATTTAAGTGGAGAACATTTAAATAACTTATCATGTATTCATTATGCTATGTGTTAGTTACCTTCAAACATCCAAATGCCTCCTCGTTAAAAAGGAACACAACTGGAAATAGTGATTAAAAGAAGAGCTTCAATTGTTCAACATAAAGGAAATAATTCTTCAAAATTTGAATTTAATTTCTATCTCCAAATATATAGCTAAATCGATAGTTTACAGACACCTTGAAATATCTAATACCTGTAATAAATGTAAAACTGAACTTCATGGTATCTGGATGATAAGAGTGCTAAATAGGGATTTGATGGTAAAATAAAATATAAAGCATTAGAAAATGTCCAAAGTGAAAAGTCCAAAATAATTAATAACATTAAACAATTTAAAAATCTACCTATTACTTAAATGTAAAATATACAGAGATATTTACTGTGTTAACATCTAGCATCATTATGGCAAAAAGAAATTAATACAACACAACCTGTTCTGTGAGATAGCATTACTGGAGGCCACGTCTACTGTAGATATTTTCTATAGGTGCTGTGGAGTAGCTATGGAGTAGCTTGACACTTTTAATATCAAGGACATTTGATTATGGGTGTTTATTTTCTCATACTTACTGGTAGAGAGGACTTTTCTGATACCATCACTGCCCAAAGTTCCTTTTTCTATCTTTGTAATTTCAAGCTGAAATATAATTAGAGGATTTACCCATTCTTAGTATCACCTATGACCTTTATGTAGATGATTCTTAAATCAATATTTTCAGCCTTTTTCTATCTTCCAAGAAACAGTCATAAAATCTAGCTGCCTTTTTTTTTTTTTAATGTCAAGACCGTGAGTTTGTAAACTTTATCTAGCTCCAGTACTTAACTGCTATCTCTATGCAGGTGACTCCCAAATTCTATCTCCAATTTTTTCCACATTCTGACCTCCAGATATGAATATCTAACTACTAGAAACATCTCAATTAACATCTTAAAAATCAAAATCCTGATTTATTCCACCAAACTTTCTACTCTCTGATCTAGGTCATTTAGCTGAATGAAGAAGGGCGGTTCCATCTCTTCAGTGTCTCAAGCCATAAATCCTAGGATCACCACTGTATTTCTCTTACTTTGTAACCCACATCCAATCATTTAGTGAATTCTGTTATCTTTTCTCTCAGAATATGCTCAAAATAATGCCATTTTTTTCACCTGAACCACTGCTAATACTATGGCCCAAGCATCTTCGCTCTTACCTAGTTATTGTAATAGTCTCCTGAATTATCTCTTTATCTACCTTTATGCCTTTAGCATATTCTCACATGACTTTAATATATTTTTACAAGACCAGTTCTTTTAAAATACAAATTAGACCATCTCGTTTTTTTGCTCAAAATCCTCTAATCGCTTCCCAGATAACTTAGTTAAATTCTTCTGTTACTTTTATGACTTTTCTTCACATCCCTCATTTCTATTACCTAGTTCCAAAGTTTCTTTGATATCTTTCGAAATCTCTTCATTTTCTCCATAAGAGCTTTTCTCTAAATTTAACATCCTTCACAGATATCTTTCCTCATCACTATATCTAAAATATCAGTGTACTGGGACACTCGGGTGTCTCAGTGGTTAAGCCTCTGCCTTAGGTTCAAGGCATGATCCTAGAGTCCTGGGCTTGAGTCCCACATCGGCCTTGCTGCATGGAGCCTGCTTCTCCCTCTGCCTATGTCTCTGCCTCTCTCTCTCTGTATCTCTCATAAATAAATAAATAAGATCTTTTAAAAAATGAAACAATAAAGAAATAAAATATTAGTGTACTTAAAATACCACTCTCTGAGAAACTTCTTACTTATTTGACTTTCCTTTATAGCCCATATAGCCAGTTGACATATATGGAGTTCTTTCTACTATCTCCTCCCAAATAATATAATCTCCAAAAGGACAAAGTCTTTGTTTTATTCAATAACATATCATTACCAGCTAGCATAGAACTTGATATACTGCAGAAACTTAATAAATGTCTAATGAATGAATTAGGACTAATAATTTTACTAATGAATTACCTGTGAGTGCATATACAAGTGGCTGCTGATTTTAGGTATTTCTAATGATATGTTTAAATTTTAATCTCATATTCAACTTATTCTTTGAAAAACATGTATCATTTCCTTTATTTGATATTCTCTCTCTGTTTCTCTGGCATTATTGAAGATATCCTGATTACCCTTGTTATGTATAATTAAGTAATTTTTGGTTCATCCAAATTTTGGTCTATCCAGCCAGGTTCCCACCATTCTTAGAATATAAGACATATGATAATTTTGGTGGAAATGGACATGCTTAAGATTCTTTAAATGCTTGTATTAACACAACTCCAATAATCATATTTTTCTTATGCATTCTATCTTTCAGTTAAGATGAATAAAGTAAGAATCTTTATGTATTAGCTGTAATGAAAGAAAATATAAACTAACCTCTTATTAAACACATTGGTTTATCCTTAAAAATAAAGACTACTTTTATGTTTAAAAATATATTTATTGGGATGCCTGCGTGGCTCAGTGGTTAAGAGTCTGTCTTCGGCTCAGGGTATGATCCTGAAGTCCTGAGATAGAGTCCTACATTGGACTCCCTACATGGAGCCTGTTTCTCCACCTACCTATGTCTTTTCCTCTCCCTCTCTCTCCCTGTCTCTCATGAATAAATGAAATCTTAAAATATATATATGTATTCATAAAAATATAATTTGTATAAAAATATAATCATGAAATAAATTTATAAAAATAAAATATATAGATATGATAAATACAAAAATAATATATTTCTGAGTGTATTTTTTACAGTCAAAACATCACGCGGACAGTTTAGTCTTTTTATTATTTTACAGTCCAGAACTCTCAATATTTAATATAGAAGATTAGAGGTATAGAAATAGCTTGGGCATTCACTGTCAATTCAATTTAGAAGCAAAGGATCAATTACAGAAGAAATAAAAGGTATTGCTTCTTCACTTTACTTGCTTAAAGCCACCCTATACAACCTCCCACTCAGAGCAACCAAATGTTTCAAAACACCCCACAATGAAAGTCATGCAGACTTTACATAGCATTTTCAGTGATAGAGAACTCACTATTGCAGAGCATTAATCATCAACAAGCATTTATTGTATTTCTATCAGGCACCAAGTTTTGTTCTAAGTTGTGTGCTTTCAGCTTTATATAAGACTGAGAAGGAAACTGTATCTTGAAACTCACATATTACTGGGAAAAGATAAGCATTAAATACAAAACAGTAAATAAGATAATATTAGGTTATTTGTGCAAGATGGTAGGAGAAACGAGGTGTTAGCTTTAGACCAGGTGTTAAGAATAACATTCACTGAGAGGTGACTTATGAGATGAGAACAAAGAAGATGAAACTAGCCAGAAGAAATGAGGGAGAAGAGCGTTATAGTTGATGTGAAAAGAAGGTGTAAATATTCAATACATTCAAGGAACAACAAAAATGTACAGTGTGACGTGTGCAAAATGGCAATGGAAAGAGTTTTCTAAGGGAAGACTTGAGTTGGAGATAGAAATTTAGCTAGATCCAGTGTTGTGCTGAACGCTATTGAAGACAAAGGTAAAAGACAGATAAAAACAGCAATATTAATCTTCTCTTAATTTGAAGTCATGCTACTTTGGTCATCCTAGGCTTTTACATTGATTTGACTTTTTTTTTTTTTTTTAAAGAAGACAGTGAGGACAAGGTGGAGGACAAGGAAGACAAGAACAATGAGGAGGAGGAAGAGGAAGATGCTGTGTCTGGTCTGGCCCAGGATGAGCCCTAGGGACTATACTACCAACTCCCAGGCTGCACTGATGCCTGAGCACTCCCACCACAAAAGAAGCATTGACAAGACTGGAGAACTTCCATTATTTCTAGGCAGTTTCTAATTTGGGGTGGATTTTGGTTTTGCCCTCTCCCCTCCTTTTATTTGTAAGGTGTTTTGTTTCTGATTCTTCTTCAGCCCCTCAGCCTTCATCTTTCTTTTTTTTTTTAAATTTTATAAAAATTATAAAATTTACCAACATACAGAATAACACCCAGTGCTCATCCCGTCAAGTGTCCCCCTCAGTGCCCGTCACCCATTCACCCCCACCCCCCGCCCTCCTCCCCCTCCACCACCCCTAGTTCATTCATTTCCCAGAGTTAGAAGTCTTTATGTTCTGTCTCCCTTTCTGATATTTCTCACACATTTCTTCTCCCTTCCCTTATATTCCCTTTCGCTATTATTCATATTCCCCAAATGAATGAGAACATACACTGTTTGTCCTTCTCCGGTTACTGTGGCCAAGTTCAAAAAGGGTGTTGCCTGAGTTCTCCTCTAGGATTTTGATGGAATCTTGTCTAACATTTAGATCTTTCATCCATTTTGAGTTTATCTTTGTGTATGGTGCAAGAGAGTGGTCCAGTTTCATTCTTCTGCATGTGGATGTCCAATTTTCCCAGCACCATTTATTGAAGAGACTGTCTTTCTTCCAGGGGATAGTCTTTCCTCCTTTATCGAATATGAGTTGACCATAAAGTTCAGGGTCCACTTCTGGGTTCTCTATTCTGTTCCATTGATCTATGTGTCTGTTTTTGTGCCAGTACCACACTGTCTTGATGAACACAGCTTTGTAGTACAACCTGAAATCTGGCATTGTGATGCCCCCAGATATGGTTTTCTTTTTTTTAAATTCCCCTGGCTGTTCGGGGTCTTTTCTGATTCCACACAAATCTTAAAATAATTTGTTCTAAGTCTCTGAAGAAAGTCCATGGTATTTTGATAGGGATTGCATTATACGTGTAAATTGCCCTGGGTAACATTGACATTTTCACAATATTAATTCTGCCAATCCATGAGCATGGAATATTTTTCCATCTCTTTGTGTCTTCCTCAATTTCTTTCAGAAGTGTTCTATAGTTTTTAGGGTTCTTAAGCCTTCATCTTTCTTGATTGATATCTTTGCTTTCCTGTCTCTTCTCTCTCCAGATCCCTTAGTTTCTCTTCCACTTGTGGGCACCAAAGTGTGGAGGAGAAGCCCCTGCCCCAAGATTCCACCTGCCTTCCTACTTGGACCCTGAAAGAAGTCAGGAAAAGAGAGTGGCCTTCCTCTGAGGCCGTCATTGACTTAATTATTATTTATCTAGATTAATAAATTTCTACCTGAGGCAAGTACCTCTCCTGCCCTTACCCTAGTCTTTGCCCTGCAACATCTTTGTCAGTATTCAAAACGATGTTCAAATGTCACCTTCTTAATATGCTCTTTCTCAATAAACCAGGCAGGATGTGCATAATCCTCTCTCCTTTGGTTTCTGAATTCATTTAGATAGATCTACTAATTAGTATTTGAATTACATTTCCAGCAAATAACATCTTATTTACATTATCTAATTTAGGATAATGTATGGCTGTTATAATTTAGAGACCTTCTTTAAGGAAAAAAATAAAATTACAAAGATATAATCTGCCATGAAAGTAAATATTTATTTATGATGAAAACAAAAATCTAACCCAATTGCCTGACCTTTAGAGATATAGGTCTCTTTCTTCTGAACATTTTTAGGCCATTTTTCAGAAATCTTACCAGGTAAAGCTTCCTGATTACTACCTCTCTTCACCTCTCCACTTGGAATAGTCTACTATAACTAGCATTTCAGTGACACCAGGGATTTGTAGAAGTGTAGGCAGCTCTGAAGCTTGAATGTCATTAATTAGTTTAATAGTAGATCCATTTCAGTGTCTCAAACAGGGTTACAGCAAGAAACCCATGAAAACAATTCAATACTGCCATGCCAAAGGTGAGGGCAGGGCTAAACACTCTTGAAGGATGTAAGGCATCCAGGAAGCAGTAAAACAAGAAGCCATCACTATCATTAAACTTAAGTGAGGGAGGGACAAAGTTCTACAAATGCTCAAAAGTACTGGGGCCTGGTGAGGCCAAGTGGAAGAAGGAAATTGTTCTCTGATCCCAGGTCACTCACTGCCTCCTCTGGGATGAACCCAAAAGAAAACAAGGCAAGACAACCTGGATGATTCAATTCATAGAGATCAGTGTTGTGCCTACATAAGAGCAGAGTGAAGAATGGATCTAGAAGGACAAACCCAGAACATATAGTACATGTAATTAATTGCTTTCACTTTTACTAAGGTTGGTTATTCTTTGTATTATCTGAATTATTTCCTGGGGTATATTATCTCTTATTTGGGAAGAAGTAGTCTGACAATAAGATGTGATTTAAAAGTAAATTTTGTGTAAGAATCCAAAAATATTGAATCAAAATTCCTAGCTTGAAGAAGAAAGATGTTTATGTGGGTTTTTCTAAAGGCAGTACAGAATAGATATAATTAGAATGTAATAAAACATAAAAGAATAAAAGTACTTTTTATAAAAACCACACTATTTTTATGGGCAACCAGTATAACAAATTCATTCCTTCTGTTTGAAATGTGGCTTATTAAGAATTTTTGTTCTTCATTTATTATTTTCTCTGTAACTCAGTATAGAAATCCTCAGCTTCATGAAACTGTATTACTTCCAAAGTTTATCATGGATGTGTAATGGTGGATTATGGCCAGAGGAGTCATTTAGAGGTGAGTACTTAGTAGTTTCAATTATTTGAGTTTACTTACAAGACATCTAATTTGCTCACTATATTATGCACTTTATTTACTTTAGATTGGGATGTAAACCTATTACATAAAATAATCCAACTTTTATTAAACACTTAAAAATTTCTTCCTGAAAACAGATCATCAAGTCCATATCTTCATCAAAGTTTAAGATACAAATAACTAACACACTTTAAAAAATTATTTATTTATTCATAAGAGAGTCAGAGAGAGAGAGAGAGAAGCAGAGACACAGGCAAAGAGAAAAGCAGGCTCCATACAAGGAGCCTAACATGGGACTCGATCCAGGGTCTCCAGGATCATGCCCTGGGCTGAAGGCAGGACTAAACCACTGAGCTACCCGGGCTGCCCCTAAACACACTTATTTTTAAAAAATAAGATTTCTGAAAGATGAGATTAAATTTGCTATATTATTGAACTGAACAGAATTCATTGAGTGCATAGGAAAGCAAATTAATAATTAGGGCAAGTGTTTATAAGTGGAAATACATAAAATGGTAGCCCTTGCCATTTGATCCACTTCAAATCACCAAAGAATATTTGGTATCTACTCCCAGTTTTAAGGTTGACAAAAGTTAGAGTAGTCAATTAATGGACCTTGACTGCACCAGAAGGATTAATTGACATGATTCTGTTTTGGAGAGTGCTAAGTACAAAATTGAAGAAGAGTTCAAAATTTCCATGAAAAAAACACACCTGGGCAAGTCTGAGATATGATACAATCCTTTAAATCTGGGAAATACACACACACACACACACACACATCACATCACATCACATCCTTAAGAATAAATAAGTTGTAAACATCAAGAAAAATCTGAATTTAAAAAATTAGTAGTAGAATATTTATTAACCCTTTTGGCAGAGTGATGAGCCTGTGGGGAGGAAGGAATGCTAGTTCTGTTCATTATATACCTTAGAATCTCAACCCATGAGAATAATTATGAAAGTCAGCTAGGTAGTCACCAAATTGTGTTTCTACCTGAGTAAATAATTTTATGTTATTTCTAATTCTTGCCTGTGACTTCACCTACAAATGTGAGTGGAAGTGAAGCATGACACTTTTAGAGAAAGGCTCCTAAGAAACAGTGTTACATTCCTCTTTAACTGACCAGCTATGGAAGACAAAGTATCCAAAGGAATGGCAAAGTTGTAAAATGGAAAAATATAGTTTCGGTACTTGGTTCACCACGTAGAAGCAGACCACCTACCAACAAACAATGTCCATCTTCATCTACTGACTGATTGACAAATAAACTTAAATCAAATGTGAACTATTTTATATTATACATTAATTTATCCTAATACAGCTATAAACCAATTTTGAATTATTTAGCAAATGTCAAAAAATGTGTAGGTGAGATAATTCAATGAAGATTTTTGAATAATAGCTTAATTCAGTTTTCCTTATTCTCCCTCCCTCTGATTCAATTAGAAATAGAGAAATTTAAATTATTTTTTCCTCCAAAGATGACATCTTTAAAAAGTATATTTTTACAAAATACCTTAAGACATTTGGGAAACTGAAAAAAAAATATGTTAATAACTCTAGGAAAACACTTTTCATCACATTCACCCATATGAGAAATTGTTCTTCACACTCTACATATAAATTTATGATTTGTAAATAATGAAGCTAAGAGCCCTCGTGAAATAACATGAAAACAAACTCATTCATTTAAATGAAGGATTTTGTTTACACGAAATATATTATCAAAGATGCATTATCATTGCTCATGTTGGTTAACTAAGGTTCAGTTAACTGAAATAAATAATCTTTGTTATCAAAAGAAAAGTGAAAGATATCAGTTGTATCTGACAAGGAAGAAATTGACTTAGCAGAGTTTGGAACTTTTTGTGAAGACTCATAACAGTTATAAAGAGCATTGGAAAACACAGCTCAGGCATAGTTATTTCTACTTTATTCAAGCTCCTAGTAAGGAAAGACAAGCAAAATAACTAAAGATAAAGAAAAATGTGAAAAAATTCTATAATAAAATATGAATTTCAAATCAGCTTTAATAAAAATGGGTCTGGACTGAGTATGAAATTAACTTGATCTAGAAAGTAATATAGAAAAATACTCTAACACCAATTAAAAGTATGTCATAGAAAGGAAGTCTTTTTTAAGTTAACGTTATAATCACAAAGAAACTATAAATTACACAGTTAATCCAAAATCTCCACTGTACATTTACATATATTACTGCATTTCCATAAAGTAATTCTGGTAGCTGAGGTTTTGTAATATTCAAATAATGAAAAATTCCTATTCAGCAGTCATTTCTTTTTTAAACAAAATATGACACTCAATTGGATTTATTTATATAGACTGAATTAATTGGATTGATTGTGTGCATGTGGGCTATAGATTTAACCTTAGAGTAAAGGTGGAGTCACACTTTCTGTAACTTACAAATGTGTGTGCTTTCAAGTGTCTTATATGACTTTGTTTCTGATGTGCAATAATGTAATCAGGCAAAAATATGTAAGAATGATTTTATTCAATGAAGTGAAATTAAGAGATTTTCAGTGAAAACCTCCAAGTCAGTATAAAGGTAGCAACTATCCTAATTTTAATTATTCTCCAGAGAATTTTCTTTTCCTCATTCTGTTCTTAGTACAAAATCCAAGCAAATTATTTCAAGACTGGAGGCATGTATATGTGCAAGGAGAATAGTATGAAATATTCTCTTTCATCTTTATATAATTTAAAAGATCAGATATGGCATCACCTTCATGCTTGCTTCTCGATATGGAATCCAGAGGGACAGAATAAGTCAGAAAAAGAAGAAAAAACAAAACAAAACAAACAAACAAACAAAAAACATGTGCTTATGGTGTGTAAAATAATATGGTATAATTAAAAATTGGACATTTAGTGCTCAATTTTGGCCAAAGTACAGGAATATGACTTAGAATTAAGACTGGAAGTTCAGTTCAAAGTATAAATATACTATACATAATTTATATTTTTCAGAACTTATTCACATGTTATTCAATTTCCATAGTCATTTCTAGAGTTAGACAAAGACTTTTTGCTTTGTAACTGAACTCAGAAGAGAGGTTATAGTTTGAAGTGGTAGGGCAAATTAGAAACATAATAAGGACAAAAACCCATACATTTTCATCGTTCTTTTTTTTGTTCATTTTCACCATTCTTATACCCTAAACTTTAACTTGTAATATTAAAAATGTTAGATTCATTTGTCAACCAATTTCAGTTTAGAAAGCAGTTTCAGGTATTTGCAATGGTCATCAGTAGAAAAGAACAAAAATAGCATTTTCTCTTTCTTCCTCAGCAGTCTAATGAAAGTATGTGTATGTACATGTGGTTATATGCATATGCAAATATATGTGCATATGCAAATACACACTACCCTATAGAGTATCTTTAAGCAAATTTGAAGGGGGTGACCACAGGAGAGAGCCCTAGTGAAGCACGCCTTAATGAAGAGATGAAGCTTTTTTCAGAGAAGAAAATGGCCCTGCATTCACATAAACATAGTGTAAATATATAGCAGCCCTTCTCAATCAACCCCTCAGTGGCTACCTTTATGAAGTGCATAAATTGCCCTATCATAGAAACTAAGATACAATTGTATGAAGATCAGTCACTTCCTTATTTCAGGGTTAATGATACCAATTATAAAGAAAGAACAAAATGGGGTGGGGAACTGTGAAGTCAGGGTATTTCCCCAGTCCAGCTAATTTGTATTGGCACAAGAGCAAATTACTACCTGGCAGTTAGCAATATTCCTGTGTATAGTTCCTGTAGTTAGCAGTAGGGCCTTGATTGTATTAGGAGTTCCACTCCTTTGTTCTCCTGACTTGACTGCTAGACTCTATCTTTTTAAATTGTTCTTATCTTGCTTTCTTCTAATTGTCCCCACCCTGTTTCCTTGTCCATTTTAACTGCTTCATGCTGAGTAAGAGTAGAAGGCTTTTAATCATTATATTGGAGAAGAGAGCAGCTGACAAGGTGATCTGTGTTCAAGCTGACCGTTTGCTTATTTGAGGGGAGAGTCACTCTAAGACATAGATAGAGCTATAGCTATTGAAATAACTGTATTTATACTTATAGACATGTTTTACTGGAGAATTTGAGCTGCTACAAAATTAATTTGCCAGTGTTTGCCTTATTGTGGTAAAAATGTATCTTTTCTGAACTAGTGCTTAAAATGAAGTTCTCCTTAATAGCTTTCAGAACTACACAGAACTTTTTCCCTTCCAATTATTTGTTTATGGTTTGCTTCAGAGGCAAAGCATTCCCTTCACTTTTCTAATGGATCTCATGACTACCTTCAGAAAAATGTGTCTATAAACCAGTTCCACTGTGTGCTTCATTCACTAACTGGCCACTAACTAGCCACTTGGGTGATGGCCTACTTAGAATGCTGGTCTGTCTTAAGATAAATAAGATACTAGTGGGTCATACGTCTAGTGTTCTCTACATGGATCTACTAGGCTTTTCAACTTCAGAAAATGAGTACTGAGACAGACTAAGAAAAACAAAGGGAAGATGCAAATAGCTCAAGTAAGAAATTATAGGGGCATCACTATCAGCCTACAGAAATTGCAAGGATTATTAGCAAATGGTTTGAACAATTTTATGTCAACAAGTTAAATAACCTAAAGTAAATGAACATATTTCTTTGAAACACACAAATTACCAAACTGACTCAAGAAGAAATGGAAAATGTCAACAAATCTAAAACAAGTTAATAAATTGAATCAGTAATCAAAAGCCTCCCCAAAAGAATAGCCCAGGGCCAGATAGCTTCACGAGTGAATTCTACAAACTATTTTATAAAGAATAGACACCCACCCTGAGTAATACTCACTACTCTGATACCAAAGCCAAATAGACATTGTAAAAGGGAAAGTTACAGATCAATACTTCTTACAACAATAAATACAAATATCTTCGAAACAAGACTAGCAAACTGAATCAAACAGCATACTAACAGGAATATACACCATAATCAAGTTGAATATATTTCAGCACTGGGATTCAGAATCCCTGTAGTTCTCAATAAGAGAATCAATCAATTTAACACACTTTAGCATATGAAAGAAAGAAAGCACATGATCATCTCAATTGATGCAAAAAAAAAAAAAAAAAACCCTTTTGCATTAATAACCTGGTGATAGAATACACCAATTTTCATGATAAAAACTTTTGGAAACCTAGGAATACAGGGAAATACCCCCAAAGAGAATAAAGAGCATTTATGGAAAAACCCAGAGCCAATATCATACTCAATGTTGAAAGACAGAAAGCTTTTCCCCTAATATCAGGAACCAGACAAGGATTTTTTACCATTGCTATTCAGTATTGTTCTTAAGGTTCCAGTCAGCGCTAGAAACAAAAACTAAATGAAAAGCATCCAGAGAAAATCTGCTTAATGCTGGATTAGGCAAGTTTCTTAAATGTGACATCAAAGTCTTGACTCATAAAAGAACAACTTGGAAAAGTTGATTTCATAAAAAAAAAATTGTAAAAATCTAGTCTTCAAAAGAAACTGTTAAGGGAATGTATTGACAAGATATAAACTGGAGAAATATTTTCAAATTATGTATTTGATGAAGAACTTTTATCCAGAATATATGAAAGGATTCCCAGAAGTTAATAATAATAATAAATATCCAATATAAAAATGAGCCAAATATTTAAAGACATTATGCCAGAGAAGATAGACAAATAGACAAATCTAAGAAAAGATGTACCTTAATATTCACTAGTGAAATGTTAACTATAACAAATGGGAAGATGTGGAGAAACTGCTTCTCTCACATGTTTCTGTGAAAGTATGAAAAGGTACAACCACCTTGAAAATACTTTGTCAGTTTTTTAAGTAGGTGAGACATACATGAACTTTATAATCTAGCCATTCTACTAGATGGTTCCTGGAAATAAAAGAAAGGAAATATCCATACAAATATGTGTACAGAGGGGTACCAGGGTAGCTCAATGGTTCAGTGTCTGCCTTCAGCGTAGGACATGATCCTGGGATGCTGGGAGGGGTCCTGGAATCAAGTTTCCCATCAGGCTTCCCGCAGGGAGCCTACTTCTCCCTCTGCCTATGTCTCTGCCTCTCTCTCTGTATCTTAAATAAAATATTTTAAAAAATGTGTACACAAATATTTATAGTCTCTATTTTTAATAGCCCAAACTAGAAACCATTTAAATACCCATCAAAAGGTGAACAGTGTCAAGAACTATAAAGAGTAAGAATTTTCTACCTCCTTTCAAGCTAAAAATTAACTTGTCACAGTTTCATGGATGGTTGGTCAAAGACATGAAACTTCTGGGTCAGAAACCATGGGCATTATTACCCAGAGCACAGCAAGCAACACAAGTGTCATGGTCACACTTGTTTTCCATATGCAAATTTAACTGATTTTTGTTTAAGTGAGCTAGATATCTATCACTAGCAGCAAAGACTCTAACTAATGTAGCACTAAAAAAGAAATATTGAAGGCAGCGTTCCGATCTAAATTGAGAGGGATGATTTAAGTAATATCAAGATCAATGAGATTCCTTCATCATGATTAGGAGCTTGGTAGTCACTGATTTTTGTTTTGCTGGCTCTTCTTTTTTCTTTTTTTTTTGGAAATCAGAGCACTTTAGTACTATTATTCCTTACAAATGGGAAATCTATGCAAAGAAAGTATAAGTAAAGTTTTACCATCTTCTTATACTGTGTTTTATGGACACATATTGAACATTTATACTATGCTGCAATAATTTAGAACAGAAATAGCAAAAAAAGCAAAGTGCACTGCTAAATGATATATTAGTCACTTAAAAACTAAAACGTAAGACCTGATGTGAAGTTAGAGACCTCTGGTGAATTACCATAATATTAATATTACCAAGAAAAAATATTTGTCATTGATCAAAGTGGAATATGGAAGTATAAAATGAAGACCTTCAGTGGAGATCTAACATAAGAGCATAAGAGAATGTCACTGACCATGTATCATGTGAAGAGCCTATAGACACATATGTAGGGGAAAGGTGGAGTAGTTAGAAATAGGGGGAAATAAGCAGAGTAATAGAATGTGGTGCACTATAGGTCTCTAACAACCTCTAAAATGTCCACCTATTTACTAACGGACAGTTAAAGTACTTCATAGGTTACAATTTGCTTCAGGGCAGATTTATATGCTAACAGAATAAGGTAATTTTAGATAGTTATCCCATTCAGCCAGTCCCACCTCTTCAATATTCTATTCCAGTGCTTACAATCATAAATATATGAACATCATAAACTTGCCATCTAACTGGGGAAATGCAAATATTTTGTAGCTTTAAAGATGATATTAAAAATAAAGAATCTAAAAGGAAGGTAAAGGTAATATTCAAAAATGAAAGCATTTCTAAAGCACTGAGGAAAGCATATTGGATATAATCCTCAATATTTCAGTAGAAAGAAGCCATTGTTATATTATCTAAATTTATTATATGCAGTTCAAAAAACAATTGTCTTATCAATCATCTCTTACTCAGGATTATTCAGTAATTAATTTATATTCATTTAAGACACATGAACTTAGGAGATGTTCCTCAGAAGCATACTGGATGAGACCTTAAGAATCCATTGTGAGATTGAATACTTACTGTGGAAGAATGTATATACTTGTTAGTATTGATTGATTTATAAAACATAGGGTGATGATTTCATGTAGGTCTTCCTTAGTGCACTTGGAAAAAAAAACATTTGAAATTATTTTCATAAGATTATTCATAAGATTCTCCCTGAGGCTGATATATTTATGGAGAGCTGGCTTAGGTGGAAGATGAAAGAACAGGATAAGTAGAAAAGAGGATTACATTCAGTGTGCATGTAAGCCAGACATTTTATTTTGAAAATCCACTCTCATAAGTAATATTCCTTGACATCACCATCATTCTATCTTCCAGAGCTCAACACATACAAATCAACATTGTTTCCTCTCTGTTTTTGCTCTCTTTCTATTTGCTCTTTTCTATTTTCTGCTTCCTTCCACCTCCCAGTTTTCACCAGTTAACTATATTCCTTCACACCTGCTCCCCTGCTTTGTGCTCTCATTACTATACAAGTAGACAATTATTTTAACTATCACTGATTCCCATGTTGCTAGATTCTCCTCTCTTCCAAATCTGGCTGTCAGATTACCTTTGTGGACTTATCCTCTCTTGGTTTTTCCTTAATATGTTTGTAAATTCTAGCTGCATGAAGTTAAAAGTAAGCTTTTTTGTGTGTGTTTTTTAAAAATGATAATAAACAAGACCTACGTACCTGTAATAGATAAAGTGATAATGAAAAAAGTTTCTCCAAGGCAGTCTAGGCATTTATGACAAAATAATTATATCAAATTTCTTATAAATGCTGTACATTTCTGTGCTTATCTTGACACTTGGCTTACACTATCTTCACACAACTTGTTTTTAATAAACTCCTAAACCTTCATACTATCTTTATACTCACTTATGAAAATTGAGATCTAAATATATTTCTAGAAAAAATAAGAAACATTGAACAATCTGTCCTCAGATGTTCATTGAAATGGCATTTATATAAGTAAAAAGTATGTGACATATTTTCAATAACACAATATGAAATAATATCAAGGTATACCTAACAAAAGGAATATTTGCTGTCACCACAAAAATATTTTTTCCAGATTCTAATTGACATTGATATATTTTCAGTAGAAAATGCAAATATTTAAAGGTGAGTATTGATTGTGTACACTGTATTCAATTTTTATATGGCAATAATGTTTAATGTACTGCAGAAAATAAAAACCTCCAAAAACCTCCAGTCTCTAGAGCCAGCTTGCCCAAGTTCAAATCTGGGCTAAACTGCCTTTGAGTTCTGAATGATGTACTTTTCTGTTTCCACTTACTTATAAAACACATCTAATACAGATAATAACAGCATCAATATTATGGATGTGCTGTGAAGATTAAATGAAGATTAAATGAATTAATACTACTAAATCTTTATAATAGAGATCCAGGTATCAATAACATATATATGTGAGATATATATATATATATATATATATATATATATATATAAATGATTTCATATCTTTTAGTCACTATTTGTAAATAAAATATGTCTTTATATTTTCTTTATGGATTTCTGCCTTTCCAGTTTTCTGAAGTGACCAGAGATATTTTTTGTTATAATTCCATTTGCTATAATTACTAAATATTTGTTGTATTTTAGATATATTGTAGTTATTAAATACTAATATTTTATTTATTCATTTTACAGGAAAAAATAGTGGATAAGTATCTTCAAATTGTAACTCCAAAATTATAAGTTTAGGAACTCCTTCACTGAGGACTGGCATCCTACAATGTTGGCATCTAAAACCTATGCTTTTTTAACGTGTAGTTCATCTTTGCCAAACTTGGGCAGGAAGAGGAAAACAAAATTCAGGCTTAAAATTAAAGATAAATGAATGGCACCGTCTCTGAAATGTATAATGTTTATAATTTACTCTTAATTGTAAGGGAATATCTTTTCAGCTCACTTGTTGCAATTTTTTTACCTTATTTTTTAAGTCTTATAAGGTCATGTTACTATTTTCTTCTCAGGCTCTCTCAACAGTGCCACTACCCTCATTTCTCTACTTTTTCCTATAAGATTACTTAGGATATCATGCTAATTAGTTTTTTGAAGATACTGTGAATGACCTCCATCTTCTTATGATCCATGGCCAAACACTTACCCCCATTAGATTGTCCTATTATTCTCTGGGCTGACAAAGAAGAGCTCACAATTGTTGGTAAAAGAATTATATGCTTGGCCAAAGTAGTTCTATTTCAAAATTTGTGATATCAAACTTAAATCTCCACTTTGCCAACAATATCACTACATTTTTCTTGTAGACTATATCAACTAACTTCAGTAAATTCCATGCTCTGAGCTTTCTCCACTCTTTACATAATTCTTCTTCTTAATAATTGTGGTAATAATTATTAACGCTTTACTTCTCAATATCATGATGCCTCTTTACATATCCCTCATCCTCCTTGGACTACCTGGAGAATGTTCTTCTCAAGATGTTGGCAAAGACACAAAAGGACAAATGAAAAAATGCAGGACATCTTATGGTTTAGGTTCATTACTGGCATACTACATCTACCTGAATTCAATTGGCCAAAGCAAGTTATATGATCAGAGCCAAAGAAAAGGAGAAGAGCACATAATCATTCTACCACTGAGCCATGCGATATGTGAATGCAAGGAGGAGTGAAGACATGGAGGCAATAAGGTAACTTGCTAAATGCTTGCTAATATTTAAGCAGTATTTCATTTTATACCTATAGAGGACTGGGGGGAAAGTTTGTTTCAGAGGGTATCAGAAGATAACCAATCCAGAAGTTTCAGTATTTTATAGTACATTTCCCAGGAACTGAGTTAATTTATTTTAATAATCAATTAAATATTATGTCCCCAAATCAATTCACGACATTTTTCTTTTTTTGCAATTTTTAGGCAGTGATATAAAACTAGCTTCATTGCATTATACTGTTATCACAAATTTTTAATGTAACTACAAGCCACTAAGCATTTCAGGTTGAAGCAGTAAATGATTCAAAACAAAACAAACCAAAAAAAGATTTCAACACAAAGATGTTACCAAAACAATTACAATGGCCTCATTTCTATCATCTTAGGTTATTCTAAGTAAAATTGCCTTCCTCTCTACTAATGTCGGTTTTTGAATAGTCTTTTCCTACTGGGAAGTCACAGCTGAAAGGCTAGCTTGGCTAAGGTTTACATGCCCCTTTTCCTTCCTTTTTTTTTTTTTCCCCCTTTTCCTTCCTAAAATAATTCTCAAGAACAATGCCCCAACAAAATCTCTGCTGAATACGTAATAATGAATATAGAAGTAAATGAAATACTTAAGAAGCCATGGCTGTTACTTTTATATCTGTGATGTTTTCAACTTGTGAGTTTATTGAAAGATAATTGAAAAGATAAGCCAATGTATTGAGGTTTCTTCCAATGATCTATTTTTTAATAATTGTTATTCATTAAAATATCTGTATTGAGACAGTTTGTAAATATAAAGTCACAGAAAGCATTTTCATTGTTTCCAGTTAATTTTTATCTAATTTTCATCCGCCGTGAGTTAAAAGAAGCTAAATACTTGAGATTCTCTTAGAAGAAAACAAAGAGAAAAAAAAAATATGGCCACGGATGATACCTGAGAAGCAAGCTGAAGAAAGGATTTGAGAAAAAGCACATTTTTAGAAGATAAAATTACATCATATGTTGCAAAAATAGTAATATAGACTTGGAAAATGAGAAAATATTGCAAATATTTCATATATTCTGAATTTATCTAACATGTCATTGATAAAATTTGACAAAACGCCAAAAAAGTTAGCATTCTGGCAAATCATTTTTATATCAATCCCTCAAATATATGCTGGACCATTTGCACCATCTGCTGTGTAAGCTTCTGCAAAGAGAAGGACAATAGACATTTCTGGACATCCGTGTTAAAATGCAATTCAAGGGGATATACTGTATCGAGCAAAAGGAACCAAAATAAATAGAGTGGAAAGAAGGTTATAGTTCAAAACAGACAGAAAAATAATGAAAGCTGAATCTTTTCATCATAACTTGTTTTCAATAAATTTGGACATATTTATAAAAAAGCTAATATACCATATTCATATCAAGTAAAATTAATCTTTATCAAGTTATTCTTGAGAATGACTAATAGATCAAGAAATGTATTATTGGGGCCACATTCATTAATAAAAAATACTGTGGATATTCCCATGTTGTAGGGAAAGAAAACTGATAAAGTATTTTTGTGTTAATTGATTTAAATATTTGTAGAAAACAAACAGTTTATATGTATCAAACTGTTACAAAATATGTGCAATGGGGGATGCCTGGGTAGCTCAGTGGTTAAGCATCTGCTTCAGCCCAGGGCATGATCGTGGAGTCCTTGGATCAAGCCCCACATCAGGCTCCCTGCCTGGAGCCTGCTTCTCCCTCTGCCTGTGTCCCTGACTCTCTCTCTCTCTCTCTCTCTCTCTCTGTGTATGTGTGTGTGTGTGTGTGTGTCTCTCATGAATAAATAAATAAAATCTTAAGAAAAAAAATATGTGCTATGTTCTCTAAATACAGACATTTTGTTATCAAGTTATTTATGGCCTGAGTCCAAGGATGGTTTTAGATAACTGAACTTAATAAAATTCAGGTTTCAGATAACACTGTCTTTCTTAATAAACTCAACTCTCTTTCTTAAGAATATGTCAATTCTTAGGTCAGTAACACACACGCACAAATACACACACGTACTCCATCGGAAGGAAAAAGATCAATTCCTTCTTTCTCATATCCAGCAAAGTGCTTTCCCTTTAACTACTCCTCAGTTGACTTTAGTACATGACTGTGAAACTCATCATCTCAAAGAGTTCACTCCCTTAGTTTACTAGCTGGTTCATTAGCTGAGCTCATCAGCTCTTATCCTGGACTCATGAATTTTAGTGTTATCTCACGGAAACTACAAATTCATTTCTTCAGTTTCTTTAGATCATTTTTAAGAAAACTAAATGTGAATTTTTTTTGACTATATGAACATAAAAAGTATAAAACTATAATAACTTGTTTTCACCATCCAGAGATCTGTAGTGTTTATTCTGTAAACTACTTTAGATTTGTGTTTTTAACTCTGAATATTTGGACATATATAGGCTTCCCTATAATGAGCTTACTGATAGCCCTCCACAAGATATTTCCACATCCTAATCCCAAGAATCTGTGACTAATCTCTTAGTAGAATGGCAAAAGCTGAGATTAACTTAATAATTTTGGTAGAAGGACATTATCCTAGCATTTTACAAGTGGGCCTCAAATCCAATGATCCTCTTTATACTAGTGAGGCAAAGGGTGATTTCATAGAGACACAAAAACGGAAGCACTCTATGACCATAGGTTAGAAATTAAAATGATATGGTTCATATGTCACAGAAAGCCAACAGCCACTAAAAGCTGGAAGAGGAAAAGAACAAATTCTTCTTTATAGCCCTCCAGAGAAAGTGTGTCCTTGCCAGATTATAAAATTTTAGCTACCAGATTTGTGAGAGAATACATTTCTGTTGTTTGAAGCCACCATTTTTGTGATCATTTGTTACAGCAACCTCATAAAGGTATGACAGTATACTTGGAAAATGAAAATGAAAAAAGACTATGTAGGGCACCTGGGTGACTCAGTGGTTGAGCACCTGCCTTTGGCTTAGGTTGTGATCCTGGGGTCATGGGATCAAGTCCTGCATCTGGCTCCCCAGGGAACCTGCTTCTCCCTCTGCCTAGATCTCTGCCTTTCTCTGTATGTCTCTAATGACTATATAAATAAAAATCTAAAAAAAAAAAGACTATGGAATTTTCAGACATTTATAAATAATAGTATAGAATGGAAGGATACTAAACAGTTCAACAATATATGACACACAAACATTTACTGAAAAAAATGTCATAGACCAATCTCTATGACAGCTATTACAAAGATAAATAAGAATGATCTCTCCTTTTCAGGATCTCATGATATAGTAGCATGCCTCATCTATACCTTATGTAAAAATTAGCTAGAAGGCCAAACTTCAAGCTTTAATGGTATAAGAGATAAGTAAAACTATAGGTAAATCCATTGTGACAGTTTTGTAGTCAGTGCAGTGTGATGAAAAAAAAAAAAATCAAAAGAAGCTTAACTCCAAACCTTTCCATCTAAAATTGACTGACCATCGACAAGGAAAATATATTTGGCTATTGTTGTTATACTTTGTTTTTTGTTTTTATCTTGTGTATCCTTATCTCTAAAAATGATTGAAACAGTAAGTCTAAAATTAGGGTAAGAAAAAATGAGTTAATCTATTCAAAGTAAATGTCTTTTGTCTTACTATCCTGTATTCATGTGATACCAGACTACTATAACTTCCATTGGCAAACTCTCCAATAATTTAGTTGTGGATGGCCAAGTCATTTTCCTTTTCCTAGAAACTACCTAGTTTTGGAGTGCCTCCTGGCTCAGTCGGTAGAGCATGCAATTCTCAGTCTCAGGGTTGTGAGTTCAAGCCCCACATTGGGTGTAGAGATTATGTAAAAATAAAATCTTAAAAAAAAAAAAGAAAAGAAAAGAAATTACCTAGTTTTAGCACTAAAAGTCCCACGTCCAGGGAATTCTCTTAGTTCTAAAGAAGCTAGAAGAGTTGGTTAATTCTGGGTTGGTTGTTTGTTTTGTTGCTGTTGTTGTTTTAATGGTCACCAAAAACCTGGTCTCCTAGGAATGATGCTCCTGGCACTCATGACCTAATGTAATCCTCATTGAATCTGACCTGGTTGTGATTTGCCTCATCCATAGTCCCAAGTCTGGGATATTTTAAACCTAAGCATTTAGAGCCTGGAAGCATTTGCATTTGTGTTTTCTGGAAACCCAGAACTGGAGAAACTCTGAGGAGACATACAAAGATGTATAGTCAGAGAGGCCTTGAGACTACATGAAGAATGAGGATAATTCCAACTAATCCAGTGTTTCTGTTGAGCCTTCAGATGACACCAGGCTGAGCAGTCTTTTGATTGCAAGTAGCTAAGAAACCGCAAGTGACATCAATAGGACTCCTCAACTGAATCCAGCTAACTCATGAAAGAGATAATAGAATGGGTATTTTTAATCCCTAAATTATATGATTATTTATTATATGTCAATAGATAAATAAAATAGTCACTAATGGTTTGCTTTTTATTTGCCCATAAACCAATTACCTATGCTAATCCTCTTGTAACATTGGCTCTTTTATTCCTTCCTTGCGCTATCTCCCAGACTGACTTAAAACTAATTGCCTATAGTTGAGTTAAAAAAATCTTTGCTGTTGTTTGTTGATTTTTTTGCAGAAGCTATTTCATTGACTGAACATCTTAAAAATAACACCTGGCCTATGCTTTAGAGAGATCAAACATGAGTTCTGAGCAGAGCCAGGGGAAAGTTTCTTTCTATCTATTCCATAAGGTTTACAAATACCTGAGAACTCAAAGATTTGTGGTTTGGCTTGAGCCGTGCTTTTTAATCCTGTTTTTAACCAATTCACTTCCCTTCCAATAGGAGCTCAGTCTACCAGATCAAACAGAAACACATAGCACACCATACATTCTTTTTTGGTCATCTTTTGCTCCCAAACCATCAAAAGTCCCCTTATTTCAGAAGTCACAAAAGAAAGCTCCTAAGCACAACAATGAAAAGAAACAATATGAGTATGTAATTGTAGCTAACTAATGGTCCCCCAAATATGTGCATTCCCCAATCCCCCAAAGAATGTTATCTCATATATCAAAAAAGGACTTTTCACATGTGCTTAAGTCAAGGACTTTGAGATGGGGAGATTTTCCTGATATCCTGTTGGGCCTGATACACACAATAGTTCTGATCCTCATGAAAAGGATACAGGAGAAATTAGCGTCAGAAGAGAAGATGATGTGATAATGGATTAGAGTGATAAACTTTGAAGATGGAGGAAGGGGCCACAAGCCAACAGCTATCAAAAGATTAAAAAGGCAAGGGAATGAATTCTCCATATCAGAGCTTCCAGAAAGATCCAGCCCTACAGAAACCTTGACTTTAACCTAATAAATCTGATTTTAGACTTCTGATGTCCAGAACAACATGAGATTAAATTTGTGTTGTTTCAAGTTTGTGGTAATCTGTTACAGCAACAGGAAACCAATACAATAATAGTAGGAATGACTACAGGTTGATGTTTATACTACCAGCAGCAAGTCTAAAGATATTGTACTCTACCTGCATAAAAGTGCCTTACCCATGTCACAGATTGAGGAGTCAATATCTTTTAATTTTTTTTTGTTTTATTTATTTATGATAGGCACACAGTGAGAGAGAGAGAGGCAGAGACACAGGCAGAGGGAGAAGCAGGCTCCATACACCGGGAGCCTGACGTGGGATTTGATCCTGGGTCTCCAGGATCGCGCCCTGGGCCAAAGGCAGGAGCTAAACCGCTGCGCCACCCAGGGATCCCGAGGAGTCAATATCTTTTAATAATAATTTTTATTCTCTTGGCAGCTACGAAAAGAAACTTAATGTTCTGTGTGAATATCTTTGGTTTCTTGAGTCCATCTATGACCAGGTACTTGTTCTTCATTTTCAAAGGTAAACCAAATATTAACATTTTTATATTTTGCCTCACTCCCTTGGTGTAAGAAATTAGTTTTGTTACTCTGGAAGCAGTCTGTCTACACAAATTCCAGGTCATATAATCAGGAGCTCAGATAAATGTTTTGCTTAGAGTCTTGCTTACAGCCTTTGAGAGAGGGATTGCTTGGGTTCTCTATATTGTTTTGGCTGCCCCTCACAATAGGCAAGTAGCCAGTAGCTCAGAAATATGCTCCTCAGTGTCCTGGCAGAGGCATTGCTTTACTTCTTTAAAGAAGCCTATGAAGGCAGGCTGTTATGTTTTTGGTAAATAAGCCTGGTTGTAGAAAAACACACTGGTTTGATACAAAGAAAGCTGCCTCTTGCCAAAGAGACCAACTTATCTCATGAAAGGGAAGGAATTAGTTCATTCCTCTTAATATGTTAATTGAAATTAATTTAAAATTACATTTTAAAGGATAATTATATCCAGCTACAGTAAACATTATCACACTGTTTACCAAGTTCTCCCTTTCAAGAGACTGTGAGCTAAGGTTAGATATGTGCTATGTAATGCCTTGCAGATTTTCAGAAGTCAGAAGCTAGTTTAAATAACAAAACATGTATATCCTCTAAAGTCCTTCCAAGTAGAAATGAGGAGAGTAGAGGGTATTGGTTATATCCCAAGAGCCAGATGCCTGGGGTTCAGTCTTCACTGTCATGTATTCACTGTGTGATCTTGAGCAATCTACTTAGCCAGTTCCTTATTTCTTCACTTGTAATATCAGACCAATAACACTATATGTTTCATAAGATTGTTATAAGAATTATGTTAATTCATATTTGTAAAAAGCTTAGAATAGTATCTGGAAAGTGCTCATATGTGTATTAAAAATAAAGTACTGAAAAAAGTAAAAAATAATAAGGTGGAAATTACAAAAAGAGATCAGAATTATAAAGGTTAGTTGGAACGAAAAAATTGAGTTGGTTGTTTATCAGCGGCCATTTGGCTGTAAGAAATAGAAACCATTAGTTGACGGCTTCAATCCCACAAAACCAAGTGGCAAAGAAATATAGTCAAGAGAGGCTGACATAAGAACTGGAAGATTAGAGTCAAAATATTTTTTGCTGAAATTTATGGACTTTTTGTGTGTGGCTCTTTCAGCTTATTTCAACTTTTCTTTTCTCTCAGCAGACTAACTTTGCTTTGGTGTATCCTTACAGAAAATTACTACTCAATTTCTAGCTCTGTAGGGCTCTATAGCACCCAAAACAGAATAACGTGACTATTTTGCAGGGGAAAACTTGTATTGCTGCAGTTTGGTCAGATTTTCATGTCAGTTTCATCAGAGTCTGTGTGCAATGGGAAGACAGGCAGGAAAGACATTCCTTTGATATCTGCAATAATTTATTATTCACTTTCACAAGAAGTTGGCTTTTGAACGTAACATGATTTTTCTAAGGAAACTTCCAACTTGATTCTCTATACTGGAGTGGAATTTAAAAATATGAAGCTTTCCATGGATTTAATATATTTAATAATCATCAACTCATAAAATATTCAAGTGTTTTAAATGATGATGTAGAAAGAATAAGGTTTAGCCTGTGGTATATTTAAATAAGAATAAGACATTTACATTTTCCAAAAAAAGATCTTCCTCCATAAAATCAAAACATCGATTATGTGAATTAATAAAAAAGGAGCAGACACACTGGAAAAAATGGCTAATGTAAAGTATTAAATATAGACTTAAAATCTACAAAAGAATGTTTGATGTTCTTGGAGCATTCACTATTTGCTAACATAGAAGGTCTTATGAACTTGCCCAAATTTGCCTCCAGCTCTCTCACTAATTAACCTTTTCTTCTTCAATCTAAGTTGTTTGAAAGAATTATCATCTATAGATGTTAGTATAGATCACACCATATGACCCATGTTTTACCTGTATTTAAGGGTAGGAATAAGTTATTTTTTTGAAAAGTACTTTCATAAATAGTACAGCAAATATATCCGTTCATCAGTAAACATTTATGCAATGCTACTGGGTGCTGGGTGCTGGTCCATAAAACTGAGTATCTGTGATTTTTGCCCTCAAAGTTCTCACAGATGACTAAAATGATGAAAATTCATGGCATTCTCAGATGGAGGTAAATAATAGCTGCTAGTGATTGAATATCTAGGAGATCACCACATTTAGATTTGCTGAGACCAGAATTATCCTAATTCGTAAAGTAGATGTGAGATATGGTGTTGTAGGAGAGAAAAGGATAAAGCTAGAGAATATGCAATTGGTAAGTTATCATGGTTGAAATATCAAAGGCAAGGAGTAGGACATGACAAAAATATACCTAGGAAACATAGGAGCAGGTTGAAGAAGATCCTATTCAACCTAATAAGGATTTTAAGTTTTTGGCCATAGACAATAAAACTTTGGAAAGACTTGAAACTTTGGAAAGACTTGAAGCAGAAAATTAGCAAAATTCTATTTCATTTTATAAATGATTCTCTCAAAATTTCTGGCTCAGTAATGTCAACCGAGTAGCTCTCATCCAGCTAATAATTAGAATTTGAAGATAAGACACAAAGGAGAGTGTGGCATTAGGAAAACATGTTTCTGGACCAGAGGGAGTTAGAGGTGGGTATTGTGGAATCATTTAAACAAGGTGAGGTGTACAGAATGTGAAGCAATTTTGAGGCACCTGGGTGGCTCAGTAAGTTGAGCTTTGGACTCTTGATTTTGGCTTAGGTCATGATCTCAGGGTTGTGGGTGTTGAGCCCCACTTCAGGTTCCTGCTCAGCAGGGATTCTGATAGAGATTCTCTCTCTTTCTCTCTCTGCCCACCCCCCCCCAATAAATAGACAAATCTTTAAAAAAAAAAAAGGAATGTGAAGCAATTTTGGGGAAAAATTTTTTTTCAGTTTGAACATATTGAGTTTGACATAATTGTATGCCATGCTTGCTAAATAAATAGATGCACTGAAATTCAAGAGTAGTATCTTCTCACAGAAGCAGGATCTGATTCTACTTCCCTCCTAATAGGACTGCTTAGAGTTTCTTGCATGAGAACACATGGGAGAGGAAAGTGTCACAATTTTTCACGCATAGTATTTCCACTTATCTTTCAAAAATTATTGATAAAGACATACATTATCTTTTTGTACAGAAAACTTGCTGTAGTTATACCTCTATATTTCCTATTAAAGTCTTGAAATACCTTTATACATTGTTCCATTGTTCTTTCCATGGAGTATATATAAGGTAAATGTATATTTTCTAGCATTCATTTATCAATGAAGGTACAACACCCAATTTCACAAGCTTTCTGTATACACCCTCATATGTGGAAACAGGTTCCTTTGATTTTTCAGTTGTAGGCAGTGGTGCAGAAGTAAATTTTCAACTGTTCTCCAGAGGGAACAAATTCTGCTTTGTAGCATTTGCCAATCTCTGTGGGATAAGTGTCCCACTGCTGTTGATTTCAAGCTTTCAGTGAGATATCACCTAGAGCTCAGACTTGGGAAGAGATATGTACAATCAGCTCCTGCAATCCAGTGCAAGCCTGCTCCAACACTTCATAGGTTTTAAGCCAATAACATCCTCTTGGACATAAAATCAAGTTATACTACAAAAAAGCATAAAGGGAAGATTTCTCCTATTTCACAGATAAGCAGTATGAATTCCTCAGGGCAGAAGTGAAAAATGAACAAAAGAGTTATATAATAAAAGCAGCTGAAATTTGAAAAACTGAACATCTATGTCTTAAAGGTAAAATTAAATGTCTGAGTATATTTATTCTAGTATATAGATATCTATACATTTATTTTTAAATGCTTATAGTTGAATATAAATCAAGCTTATATTTTTCTACCAGGAATATTGTTAGAAAATGTACAAGAAATAAATCACTTTAGACTCTTGATAAAATATAATTGACATTAGCTAAGTTGAATAAATGGATATAAAGTCTCTAAGCCTCCCTCAACTATTTTTAGCTAAAAGAAAAAACAATTACCATCACAATGGAAAAGATATGTATGTATATATATTTATATATATGATATATGTTTTTAAAATATAACTGTGTATACATATAGTTGTAATTCTTTTTTTAAAGACATATTTTTTAAAGATTTATTTATTTATTTATTTATTTATTTATTTATTTATTTATTTATTTATTTATGATAGGCATAGAGAGAGAGAGAGGCAGAGACACAGGAGGAGGGAGAAGCAGGCTCCATGCCGGGAGCCCGACTTGGGACTGGGTCCCGGGACTCCAGGATTGCGCCCTGGGCCAAAGGCAGGCGCCAAACCGCTGAGCCACCCAGGGATCCAGGGATGAGCCACCCAGGGACGGTGCCACCATCGTGCCACCCAGGCACCTTATTGTTTATAATTATCTAATGTTACTTTTACTTGAATAAAACTTTATAGTTGGGACGCCTGGGTGGCTCAGCAGTTGAGCACCTGCCTTAGATTCAGGGCATTATCCCTGGGTCCAGGGATTGAGTCCTGCATCCTGCTCCCTGCAGGGAGCCTGCTTCTCCCTCTGCCTATGTCTCTGCCTCTCTCTTTCTCTCTCATGAATAAATAAATAAAATCTTAAAAAAAAATTTACAGAGTACAAAGTTTATGTATCATTTATGATATTTTGTTATGATATGACCAAGACTTCTCAAAGCATTCAGGCTACATCATTAATATTAAACAGTGCCTTACACTTATGCCAAGAAGCATTTTCCATGTCCTCAAAACTAAAATTAATAGTTTGTACTGAGTAGTTTTTCTAAGGATTTCAGAATGTTTTGTCCATTTTATATCATTAATTCTCTCAAAACGTTTGGAGGTTGGAAGAAAATTGTATCATCATGGCATGTTGGAATAATAAAGCTCAAAGAAGAGCTGTGACTAGCCGTGGGATTATGTTATGATACTTGAAATAGAATACTCAGTACTTTTGCCAGAATTTACCAGCTCGGTTAAGCCAGGAACAGATGGACATAATAGAGGGGGAAAGCAAAATAAGTGTATGTTCTCTAAGTGAATACATTGCATCAGTCTGTCCTATCCGTGAGGAGTGTGTACTCATTGTTACAGGAAGAATGATACGTAGCTTTTTGCAATACATAGATGATCTGTTCATAACAAAGCTGAAAATGATTATATGAAATTGCATATTCAATTCAGATTTTGAATTCAGCAGTTAAATGTATTCACTGTGAAAAGAACAGAATGACTTCTCTTCTTCCATACACATTCTCTACAGTTAAAAGTACATTTATCAACTAATTACAGGACAGAGCAAAGCACTGCAAATAATCTATTAAGCTATCTAGTTAATGTCCTTTCTATCCATCTAACATTTGTCTGTCTACCTATCTATCACCTAGTTAATTCTATCATCTGATGGAAAGTTATCCTGGAATAAGTTTTCCCCTAACTATCTGAATGGACAAAGCAAGCAAGCAAGCAAGGAAGTAAGCAAACACAGAAACAGACCAAGCCACCTCTCACAATCATCCTGCAATGTACTTTAACCAGCATCCAGAATGTTTTCTATAAAGAAAAAGAAGAAACTTAGTGTCCACCCAACGGCATTCATTTTAACTCTCAAAGTCTGCCATGCAAATGGCAGATATTCATTAACACTATTCATTTGAAGATTGCCTCACTAAGTGCTGCATCTATATTTTTAAGCCTGAATTATAGAAGTATTAACTAGAAGATACGTAAGAGCACTTACTCCAAATTATACGTTCTTTCTTTCAAAAATGAGATATTAAGTGCACCCTGTCTGGTACAGTTAACTATCTGCACATATTTCTTAAAAGAAAGGTATTTAAATTAATATATTCATTTGAAAATGTCATTACTGACGAACTTGGTCCCTCTTCTATAACCTTTTACAAAATAAGACTAAGATTTAGTTCCATATAGATTGACTTCCCCTTGATACAATGAGGGGAAATAATGACTGATAGATATTTCTATATAAAAGTAGGTAGCTGTGCTTGTGAATTAACAGTTTTTGGTGACAACTGCAGCAATGAACAAACACAGTAAATCCTCTGGAGCTGTCATGCTCCGCTAGGTGAATAATCTGCTTTTGATGCCTCCCTAAATATGTATTTACATGAATGATTATAATGGCTATGAAGAGGCAATTATATCAAGCAAGTCAATAATATTCTTTTTCAGGAGTCTTAATCTAGTAGAGTGTATTCTGTCAGTTTCCAAAGGACAACTTTCAAGGATGCTTTCAAATAGGAAATGTTCTAAATTTGAAAAAAAAATAGAGTCCGTTGGTTGTTTAGTTATATCACTATTAGGAGTAACAATATCCATTACCTGGAACAATAAACCCATTTATTAATGCTCCATAATTAGTTTAGATTATCATACCAGTTATCTATTTTACTTTGTCTTTGTAGTTAAAGTTTAAGTAATACTTTGATAAGAACTAATAACATGAGCCAATTTTTAAAAAGACTATTGATCAATTCCTATTGATCCATTCTTATTGATCCACAAAAAGAGCTTCAGAATTAATATATCAAGTGGATGAGTGGATTTATAGACCCATGATTGGAAACATGTATATTTTGGGCCTACTTTTAAACTTCTTAAAAATAACACACTGGTACCCATTCTGCTTCCATACATTATATGAAGCCCATAATAAATATGAGTCCTGTTTTTGGAAATAAAATAAACCAGACTGCTTAGCTTTGCCTATTGTGAACATATTTGAACATATATATTTGGAAACAGGAGATAAACTTCAGAATCTTAGCTGAACTTGTTTATCAACAACACTTTTGGTAGCGTTTATTCAATTTTTTTTTTCATAATTAACGTTATCACTTAAAACATGATGAAGTAGGGCAGCCCCGGTGGCGCAGCGGTTTGGCGCTGCCTACAGCCCGGGGTGTGATCCTAGGGACCTGGGATCGAGTCCCACATCAGGATTCCTACATGGAGCCTGCTTCTCCCTCTGCCTGTGTCTCTGCCTCTCTCTCGCTCTCTCTGAATGAATAAATAAATAAATAAATCTTTAAAAAAAAAACATGATGAAGTACTGTTCAGGGCCTATTATACCAACTGGCACATAGTAAACAGTATATATCCATATTTCCATTTATGTTCCTATCTTTATATCTATTATAGATTCCAGAATAGTTTTATTTATTTAGTGAAGAGCATTACAGGATGACACATACAAAAAATTAAACATGTCTTCAAGATAAAAATATTGAGCTTAATTACTATTGCTACTAATAATGAAAGTTTAAGAGTAATCCATTATATTCTATGATCTTCATAATTTTATGGTTCCATCATTATCTTCATTTCATATATGAAAAATTTAGAACTCAGGAAGTTGTGTTAGATAATGTACATCAAGTAGCGATGCAGAAAATTATTATTTCGGGAAAGGTCTTTTGACTTCCAAATGCTTGCTTCTTCAAATATGTGCAATCTGGCCTTTATTTAAAAACTTTCAATTGAAAATTTATGTTGATAAGTGATCCCCTCCAAGGAAAGTGATGAGTTTTATCTCCGACAAATTCATATGGTCACAATCTGATCAGTTAAAAAATTGTCTCATCTTCATCAGATCAATCTTGTAAAATACCAATTGACAGTATAAGTAAATAATCAGTGTTAAGATTTTTTTTTAGAGTGTATTTTTTATCGTCAAGGAATAAATCTGTTTTTCTATACCTTATTCATCATTGGTCTTTTCCTCAGTGATTTTTTATTACTTGTAATTTTTTAAGTTTAAGCATTTATCACTATTTTCTAATAATAGTTGCCTGAATGAATAAATTTAAAAGAAGAAAGTAAAGGCCATCTAAAGTTAAGTACAACATGAGACTTTCTTGCAAAGCATCTGAGAACATTTGTAAAACTTGACTATAGTTTTAATAATGAAGAGATGAAAAAAGTCCAGAATAGATCTCAAAGCTCAGTAAAAGATTGATTTTATTTACCTAAATATAATTATTTCCAAAATAAGTATTTGTCTTACTATAAATGCCTACCATACGCCACATAAACAGTTTATGTCAAAATAATATTTTTCAATGAGTACTTGAAGGAAAATATTTGTGTTAGAAATATTCCTTTGGCTTCCTTTTCTTTTAATTTACAAATAAATATTGAAGCAATTACCATCCTTTGGTCTGGAACACTATTTGATATGGGTGGAGTCATGTTATCACAGAATACAGTCCTGAAACTGGAAATCCTTTCTGGTTAGTGCTTTTCCACATAATTGTCATTTGTAATCATTTTCACACTTGGCAGTTTTGTATCTGCCTTGCCTGAAAATCTTTATTCAGAATTTTCTTGGCTTTTTTCCAGAGAGGAAAAAGTTCTAGTTTTTGTTCTACTTTAAATGCTTCCCTTATATACATGCATATCTGTAATAGTCAAGAGGTCAATTTTCACTTTCTAGACCAATGAGCTGGGCCTCTTTGTCAGTCAAAGCCATTAGAATTTGGGGAACGTTGATCAACATAGCTGACACACTCATCTGGAGTTTGCCCATTCTGCTAATACTCAGCTTTTAACTGACATCAGCATCATGTGGCAAAATCGCTTTCAACCTCATTTAAACAGCTGCACATTGGAAAGGATTTTAGTAAGTCAGTGAAGCATACATTTGAAGATGTATAAATCAACCTGGACAAAAGCCAAGTTTCAGAAATTTGATTCCCGTCTATTTATCTACTATCTATCTATCTATATCTATCTATCTATTATTATCTATCTATCTATCTATCTATCTATCTATCTATCTATCTATCTATCATCTATCATCTATCTATCTATCATCTATCATCTATCTCTATATAAAAAATAAAAAATAGTATTTTAAAAATTAGATAAAATATGGATATCTATCCAAATATGGACATCTATCTATAGATGAAAACAATGGGTTAAAAATGGAGACTGAAGAATGATGCACAATATGCCATTGTTCAGCTCTGTGGCCTCAACTTATAAACCCTGATCTTCTGCCTCAGCCATTGTGACTGCCTTGCTCAGGCCCAGGCATGTGAAATATTCTTGGCTATATCATTCTTATTTTCTGATCCATGCAGTGACAGTGTAACATCCATTGCTGCTTCCTTTTCATTGATATACAACTGTTTCTCTTTTTCTTCTTTTCCTTTTCTTCTCACAGGTGCCAGCTGACACAGACTCCATTATTCTTTCTTAAAATTGCCATTATCTAATTTGAATAGTAGCAGTATTTCTTTGCTCTCCAAACCTCACAGAAACACATTTATATTAGAACATACGTCAAGTCAGAGAAAATTAAGAATACCACTGAAAAGTCAATTTGGAACTTCACTGCAATTTTTCTTTTTATAAAATCTGATCACCCAGTTGTCTATCAACTAGAGTAGCCTAAAAAGTAATTTTGACTATAAAATAATCACACAGTGTTTAGATGAGTTCCAGATAACTCAATAAAAGTTTAGGAAAATGTTCTTTCCATCACACTTTTTATGACTTTTCCCTTTAAACTGTATTTAAAACACAACAAAAACTATGAGTTTTCTTCAAGAGCTCTCTGCAGTGCTAAATGCTCCATCTAGTGGCACAACTGAGTCCTGGCAAAAATTATTACACTTGAAATATAGTTAAATTTTTTTTTCATTCTAAATTCAATGAGGTTTCTTGGTGAGACAACTGCTCAGAAATAGAGTACAATTTCAAAATACATAAAATTTAGATTTCTTTAATTAATATTTTGGTTGAAATATGAACATTTCACATTACAAAATTATATTATAAATTTATTTAATGCTTTTAAGGAGAGTTATATATTTCCACTAGTAACTTGAAACATCTCACATAAAGTAGTGGATATTGTATAACATTTATATTGATTTAAAAATCTGAGTATCTGAGAATTAACTATCCAAACCTTTTAGGAATGATAGACAATTTAAATATAATATTTGCCATATATTTTTAGTTTTTTTTTTAAAACCAAACATTTTTATAAAACAAAAAATAAATCAAAATTAGTCGCTAGTTTAATCTTGTTCTTAACTTTGACATATATCTATCTAGATCAGGGGTCAGCAAAATTTTTGTTGCAAAGAGACAGGTAGTGAATATTTTTGACTGTGCTTTGAAGTATAACCCTTCCCCTCCACCAATACTTTAGTGGTTGTTGTTTTACAGTTTTAAAAATATAAATAAGTTTAAAAAATTGTTTAGCTCTTGGGCTGTAAAAAACAGATTTGGACCAGATTTGGCCTATAGGACATAGTGTGCCAACTCCTAATCTAGACTATTACATTTATAGAATGTGAGCATTTTTTTTCCATTCTTCAAACAAATAATGACAGAGTGATATCATCTTTGTCTTTCATTTAGTTACTTTTTGGAAAATCATTATTTGATGAATATGTAGTCAGTGATCTTATAATAGAAAACTTTAAAATTACATTCAACAAGCTATCTAATTTCTTTTTTTATTTAGTGTACCATGATGTTATATTGGGTAGCATAACAGAAAATCGTGAAACTTGAAAGAAAACTAAAGTAGATTTAAGTAAAGTTTAAAATAATATCATGAGAACAGAAGTCTTGTGACCAAAAACTAAATAAAAGTTTTAAAGAAATTATTATGGTTTTGTGAGATCGTAGGAAGAGGGTTTTTCATCTCTTTTTATTAGAAAATGTGTTCATGTATCCTGTTGCAAATTCCACAAAGGAACTAATAATTCCTACTTTTTCTGGGCCATTGGGGATAAACACTTTCATGACCTTGAGGTCAAACATGGCTATGTGAATTGCTTTGTCTAAGGAAAAATGAGCAGAATTGAAATATGTCCATTCTACATAGAAGCAAAAACAGAATAGAATAAAAAAACAAGTCCATATTCAGTAAAGAGAGACTTATTCAAAAAAGTTATTGCAAGGGGGTAGAAAGGACCATGGCAATAGGGGAAGGGGGATTATTGCAATATGGAAAACATTTAGAACATAAGATCTGCAAAGCCTCAAGAGTTAGGCAAAAAAAAAAAAAAAGATGATTTTTCTTTTATGGGAAGGAGTAAACACAACTAAAAATAACAATGTGGGGCAGTGGAATGAATGGAAGTGGCATGATTATATAGTAGATCAGATAATGTTTTAGCTGGAGGCCATCTTATACTCTTGGGTGGCATTTAAGGAAGGGCTTTATCCTAATTTAGGCCAAGGGTAGGTCAAAGTCCAGGAGCCAGGGAAGGAAAGAATCTTAAATGAAATTTGGTAAACAAGCATTTTGTTCTAATCGATCATTGGAGACAAGCAGTTCGGCTAATCATTTATGGAGTAAAGAAGGGGAATCTGGAGTGTTCATGTCTAGTTTTGTCATAAACAAGGAGGCCTCCACAAGTGTCATCTAAATCATGTGGATAAGGATGTCTATCTATAGTAGGCTATTTCCTAGAACACAAAGGAGAAGCAATTTCTTCAACTGTGGATGTTTTCTAGGATCACAGATCTGGATAAAATTGAACATTGTCAAAACATCTAGTTGCTAGCACCATAATAATTGTTAAAAGAAAATTTAATTGTCCACAGACAATTTATTGATCTAGTTAGCTCTTATTCAATGATTTATGAATTAGGTAGCATCCAGTCTAGCAAACAGAAAGGAGCTCTGAAGAGCTCTGCAAGGTGAGAGATGTTTATAAAACACAGCGAACAGGAATAAAGACATTATACTTGGCATTTGCTGATTGGTTAAAGCTGAGCTACTTTCCTTATATAGAGCAACAGGTAGTCATGGAATGAAGTTGCTTACTTGAGCTGAGCAGGGAAGTGCTGAGTGGTTGACCTAGGCCTTTCTTTTATGGGAGAGCCAAGTATAGAAAGTTAGTTGAGTTTTGGTTTGCTGATGTGGGGCTTAGCATGAGTGACTCCATCTGGGGCCTAATCTAGTTACTTTAACATAAAGCTCCTTTGTTACATTGGTCTAAAAGATTGGAGATATCTGACATGCTGAGGCAACACCTGAAGGAGCATGCCTTACGTCTCTAACCAAGTAATAGACTCTAAGTGAGAGTGTAATATAACTTTATTGTTCCAAGCCCTTGGAATTATGGGTTTTTCTTCTTATCACTAGGTTTATATATATCAGGTTTATGGAATTTATCATAATCTAAGTGATAAACTCCACTCTGATTCTTTTTTTTTTTTTTTTTTTAGATTTTATTTATTCATGGGAGACAGAGAGAGAGAGAGAGAGAGAGAGAGAGAGAGAGAGAGACGCAGAGACACAGGCAGAGGGAGAAGCAGGCCTCACACAGGGAGGCCAACGTGGGACCTGATCCCGGGTCTCCAGGATCATGCCCTGGGCTGAAGGTGGCGCTAAACGGCTGAGCCACCAGGGCTGCCCTAGAATGAATATTTTTATTGTGGTCTTATTCTAATAATAATTTTCCATTCTATTTCATTTTGCCATCCTAGGCAGGCATAGTTTAACAATATCTTTTTGTTTTTTAATACAGCATTAACAAATATGGTTATGTACAATGCTTATGAGGAATTTATAATAATTTTAAGAATAAGAATAAGAAATTTATTTTTTAATTTTTATTTATTTATGATAGTCACACATAGAGAGAGAGAGAGAGAGAGAGAGAGAGAGAGAGAGAGAGAGAGAGAGGCAGAGACATAGGCAGAAGGAGAAGCAGGCTCCATGCACTGGGAGCCCGACATGGGATTCGATCCAGGGTCTCCAAGATCGTGCCCTGGGCCAAAGGCAGGCGCTAAACCGCTGCGCCACCCAGGGATCCCAAGAATAAGAAATTTAAGTTAAAATGTAAGTACTCTGGCCTTCTTTATTTATTTATTTTTAAGTTTTTTTTTTCTGGCCTTCTTTAAATGGAGGATTTCATGGCCAAAACACACTTCTACAAATACTTTCCTTTAATGGAAGACTATAAGTATAAAATTCTGTTTGATGTTTATGAAATAGTATTTATCCAAATGATTCTTTGAATGTATATTTTATATTAAGAAGTTGAAGAAAGAGGACACAATTTAGGCATAATCTTAATATTTACATTTTTTGGATGGTTCTTTTCTGACTCAAAGATATGCACAAAGTCTATTTTGAAAATGAAGCAACTAATTATATGTGATAGTAAAAGATGTCTGAACATGTTATGAATCATTTGTTTTATTTATTTATTTATTTATTTATTTATTTATTTATTTATTTATTTATTTTTGATGATTTCACTTACTTATTTGACACAGAGAGAGAGAGAGGGAGAGAGAGAGAGAGCACAAGTAGGCAGAGCAGGAGAGAGAGAAACAGCCTCCCTGCTTAGCAGGGAGCCAGATGTGGGGCATGATCTGAGCCAAAGGCAGATGCTTACCTGACTGAGCCACCCAGGTACCCTATTTGTTTTGTTTATATATGTTATGTAATTCAAAATGCTAGCACATGTTTAATAATTTGAATTTAATAAAATATTAATTTTTAAAATAAGAAATATAAATAACATATAATTACAGGACATCTGGGTGGCTCAGTGGTTGAGTGCCTCCCTTTGGCCCGGGGCATGATCCTGGAGTCCTGGATCGAGTCCCACATTGGGCTCCCAGCATGGACCCTGCTTCTTTCTCTGCCTACATCTCTGCCTCTCTCTCTCTCTCTGTCTCTCATAAATAAATAAAATCTTTTAAACTAAATAAATTAATAAATAACATGTAAATTACAAATAGTGTACTAAATATAATAAATGTGTGTTACAAGTATGCATTTATTATTATTTAATAAGATAATCTGAAAATCAATACAATAAACATTAATAAAATACTTATTCCAGAAAACACTTGAAAAATACACTTTCAAAATTATATTGATGGCTTAGTCTAGATAGGAAACTGTACCACATATTTTATTTTCTATAAGTGGAGTAGTTTGAACTTCACCTAATTTCTATTACAATCAAGATCAGACTTGAGATATAGCTGCTCAGGGTTATGGTTGAGTACAATTAATTGCATTAGAAGAACACTTTCTGTGTGGAGTTAACTGGCTTCCCCTAGAGATTAAAATAAAAACTTTGACTTCATTAACTATGCACACAATTCAAAGAAATTAACTGGTTTAGATTTGCCACATAAGAACAACTGTTGCAATGTTTTTTTAAACACAGTAATTTTGTGGGGGAAAAAACCATAGATAGTACAGTTAACATTATGACTGATTTTGATGTACCTACTGCATCATTTATAATCTTAGTTCATCAAGACCAAAGTGGTAAGGAGTTTCCCCAATGTCACCTGCAGTTAACAGAGTTAGGGCAGGATCTTGGACTTGGTATTTTTTCCATGATTGCTTACATTTTCTGGTGACTAAATTGGCCATAAATTAATGTATTGAAATTCATTTCTACTTTCTGTATGTCTAAAAGAGCTGTTAAAGAGCACCATAAAAGATTTTCTTTCAGGATTTAGTAGCAAGTATGTGCTGTAATTTATCGCTCATGAGTGATGTCTGTTTTCTGCCATGTATTCTGGCTTGTTTTGACTAGGCAGCAATCTCATTCACCTTGTGCCAGGACATAGCTTTGTCTTCTGGAGTGTGAATTGTCACAAAAGAATAATGATTCTGTAATTCCATGTAGATATGAATTAGTTTCCAGACACATAAAATGAATCAAAACAGTGAACCCACTAGAGACTATATGCTTTGAGGTTAAAGTTTTGCAAATGATTGTCCTGATATAAGTATGGTTTTAAAAAGTTTTACCTTCAATTAGTCTTTTCAACACTTTGCATATTATAAGGTAGATGTCAAGCTGTCTCACAGATGTACTGAAAAATCCAAAACTTTCCCGGTTGTGGAATCCAGAATTTTTTGCATATAGATTTTAAAGTGGCTGAAGTTTTGCATTGAGGAGTTACATGCATATCTTTAAGATTCATCTAACATAAAATGATTAGAATCTGAGCACAAAAGAGACTGATGATGATCTCTGAAAGATACATCAGATGACATTTGCAGTAGCATATTTAAGGGTCGGGTAAAAATTTTACTATATTATTTTTTTATTAAATGTTTTCTGAACTATGCTAGATACTATAGTATAATAACATGTTAGGAGTAAGACCTTACTTTTAAGTATGGCTTCCAGCTAATTAAGGAAAATATATAGATTCCCACCAAAAGACAACATAGATGACCATCACCAATGGGCTTTAAAACTTGTTAATGGATCACTATGCCAGATAAATTCAAATTTGGGAACAAGTTATTCAAGGGTCAACGTGACTCGGCACATACTTATCTCTGCACTTTCCTATCTAGATTTATACTTTAAAATGCTTGATAGCTTGCAGTGTCTCACACATCTCTTACTATTTTACATGTATATATCTTCCCGTCACAATCTTACCTCTGCCTAAAACGCTCTTCCCATAAATCTTGAACAAAATTTTCCTTATATCCATCCTTTGGTGTTGTCTCTGTCTTTATCTGTTCAGGGAAAACGGACTTTCCCTTTGAAATTGTTTTACCTCTGTGTTGCATGGAGTTCTCTACGTGTCTTAGTCTGCTTAGGTTGCTGTAATGGAATACCATAGATGGAGTAGCTTATAAACCCCAAAAATGATTTCTCACAGTTCTCGACATTCAGAAAACCAAGATCAGGTGCTGGTAGACTTAATGTCTGGTCAGAGCCCACTTCCTGGTTCCTAGACAGCTGCCTTTTATAAGAGTATTAATTCCATTCATGAGGCTCTACCATCATGACCTAATTACCACCCCCAAAGCCCCACTTCTAAATACCATCATACTGAGGATAAGGTTTTAACATATGAATCTGGGAAGAACACATTCAATTTATAGAACTACATAATAAAAACATAAGCTATTAAATTAAAATTTTGTGTATACTTTCGCTTTCCTTCCTAGATTAGCAACGCTACTTTACTCATTTTCATTCCTCTTTTAGCAAAATGGTGGCCACATGATTGAGGGTCAATAAATATTGGCTAAACTGATTTTGAAAATTAGATGAATTTAGGGGAAATAAAAGTCATTCTAGACAGACTTCTGTAGTAAAGCTTTATACCAAAATGGCATTATATGCCTATGAAATATGGTATGTCTTGACTTTTCTTTAGGCATATTTGCTTCCTATTTCAACTTTAGGAAGGAATGAGTGCCTGGAGAAGAGAAAGAGCCTTTAATAAACTAGACTGATCTGTGCAAGTAAAAATTGGGAATATTAGAGTGACATACTGGATTTAGAAATGATGATGTTATCCAATGAGACTTTTTTTTTTTTAATAGCCAATCCTATTTCTGAAGCAGTCAGAGCTATAAAATGATGGAAGAGATACATGGTCTATAAATTTTGATCTTGACCAACCTGGAGTGCCTCTCTTACAAAAAATATATCAGAATGGAAACAATATTTATAATAACCATATGGAAATAGCTACTGAGAATTGTATTATTTAATCTGCTAACTAGAGAATTCAATTCAAACATAAGTTGGCTTTAATTATTTTAAGGGGAATGATTTGGAAGAAGATTCAAGCTTATAACTACAAAAGGAAGAAAAGCAGGTTAAAGATAAAGGGAAATGGTATTGTTTTGTTTTGGTTTGGTTTGGGTTTTTGAGAGTGTTTTAATATCTCAAATCTATTTAGTCTCAAGACATTCTCCACAGAAGTGGTTAATTCACAGTCACTGGAGATATTCTACACATTAGCTGGACAACAACTGTCACAAATTCCATAGATAGGACCCAAAATTCTGCAGATGGTTGAAGTACCTGACATTTAAAGAAAATATCAATGAACCCTGATATTATAGGGTGTTTTTCATGCTTTTCTCACCCATTTTGTGATCCAAGGAATAGCATAAGGATGACAGGTTGTTTGTTGAAGCATAATAATCCTGTGGTCTTTTCAAAGAGTTCTAATGGAAAACGTCTTCCTGAATGTTAGTATCTTTTTTAAGCACATCTAGTTCAACACTTAATAGACTACACATTATGGAAAATATGAGGGTTGTCATGACAACTGGATGAAAAATTTAGTTGATGTAATTCATTCCACATAATGCAGTATTCTCTTCCTTCCTGTTTGTTTAAAAAATAATTCCATGCAAAGTCCATAGTCTGCACTGAAATAGCCTGCAGTATGTCTGAAAATATATACTGCAGAGTTAAATAAGACCTTAAAGAAAATTTATTCTGTCCTGTCAGATTCTGCCCGTATTGTCCTGATTCCACCTCATCCTCCCTCAAGTCAATTTAGTGCCCTGAATATTGAGTGTGGTATGCATACCCCCAGGCTTAAATTGAGCTCAGGAGGAATTCTTTCTTGAATTAGAGTTTGGTGAGCATAAAAAGTAGGTTAATTTTATAGAAAAGATTCAGAAGCAAATTTGAAATATCAAAGTGAAGCATATAATTCCATTTACAGTGTACATAGAGAACAGACTGAGTCACCAGGCAATGGGATGAAAGCCTGCAGTGTAAGACCACAGCAAGGATCATAGCGAGTATCTGGTTATGAAAATATTTAATGAAATAAATACTGTGGATTTCAGCTTAAAATAATCTTCTTCTGCTTGTTTCCTGGGGGGGTGGGGGGGGGGAACGGACCAGATGGAATCCTATCACTTTCATATCATATCATCTCATGTAAATATAGGTGACTATGCTAATGGAACTAATATTATTTTCTACATTTTTCTAGCACTATTAAATATTTCCAATAGTATAAATAAGCATAAATATAGATAATGACCAAATATAGTTTCTACTATATAGGCATTCCTTTTACTTCTTCCTCTGGAGAGTGAAATGTAAAAACTCAGTGCACCAGGAATGCCCACATCCGTAAAGGACAAGTTAAAATTTTAGTTATGAGATTAGATCATTCTTTTCATAAAATTTATATTTATATTTTTATGAAAAACTGAGAAATATAAGACTCTCCATAATCTGTTCCAAACTTTTCACTTCCTTCATCATAGTTATTTTCCTCCTGCCTTTTTGGATTATAGAAATAAGTAAATAAAATTAATGAAGTATATAGACATCTGACAAAAAAGAAACATATGTTTTCATGAAAAATTTAGAGACATTTGAATTTCAGTGGTAGATTATTAAATAGTATAGAGTTGTTAAAGATTTGGCAATGTAATTTCTCTGTAATGACCATAGTAAATTTGTTGGGTTTTATTAGAAGTAAAAAGTTAGGAGGAAATATTGTTTTTAATGGAGGGGTTTTCTTTGTTTGTTTTTACTTTTGTTTTTTTCCTAAACAATCATTTAATTTAGTGGTGAAATCCCAGAGTCCCATGCCAACTGTCTGGTTTTAAATGCTGGTTCAATTATTACCTACATATATTATCTCTGTCAAATTACATATCTTTGTATATCAATTTCTTCTCTGGCCAATATCCTCCTCCCTTCTGGCCAGTATATTAGTGTCTACTTCAGAATGTTGTTTTGAAGATTAAATGAACTGATATATTTAAAGCACTCAGGAAAGTTCTCAAGGCAGTAAAATAAGAGTTGATTTTCATATTTATCTTCATTATGTGCTTTCCATAAATATTATATGCCCTGAAGACGGGAATTAGAAAGGCCCTCATCTACAAACCCCGACCATGGTTTAAATCTTAAGGGTATTTATATTTTTCTTAACTAGATTTATAAAACAGACTGTCTAAAGTTTCATTCAGTAGCTCATAAATTTCAGCAAGAACTGAGGTGCTTTTCCTCATTCTATTCCACATATACAGAGTATTAGTTGCAAAAAAAGGCATCAAGACCCATACCAGGATCCAAATAGTAAGTGGTATCACAAAAACAAAGCCTTCTTCCAACCACTTTTTTTTTTTTTTTTTTTTTTTTTTTTTTTTTTTAGTAAGGATGAAAGCCTTTCCAGAAGCTACCTGAAGAAATCTTACATCACTTCACCACTTCACCCAATGGAATAGAATCACCGTACATGTTTAGACCAATGATGACTTGGGTGTAAAGTGATTTAGCTTTATTAGTATCAAGTGTTCAATTTCCTTTAACATCCAGTAATCTACCTCCTGAAATGAGTAGATTGGTGAACAGGTTCTTGCCTCTACTATTGCTGCTCCCTCTCCCATCAATGTTTTTCTGTGGGTGCATCATCTCTTTAAAGCACATATATATTGAACTACTTGTACTTATTGTGGCAACACTTTTGGGAATAATTTAAAGAGGGCAATATTTAGTCAAGAAATACTGCATAACATTTTAAATTTTAATGGATTTCATGAATTTAATGTGAAAACAATGCCGTGGGAAGGTCTTGCCACAAAGAAACAGAGAGAGAGAAAGAAAGAAGAAGAAAGAAAGAAAGAAGAAAGAAAGAAAGAAAGAAAGAAAGAAAGAAAGAAAGAAAGAAAGAAGAAAGAAAGAAAGAAAGAAAGAAAGAAAGAAAGAAAGAAAAAAGAAAGCAAGAGAAAGAAGAAAGAAAGAGGAGAGAAGAAGAAAAACAGGGTTAAAGATTGTCACTCGAGATCCCTGGGTGGCTTAGCGCCTGCCTTCGGCCCAGAGCGTGATCCTGGAGTCCAGGATCAAGTCCCACATCGGGCTCCCTGCATGGAGCCTGCTTCTCCCTCTGCCTGTGTCTCTGCCTCTCTCTCTATGTGTCTCTCATGAATAAATAAACAAAATCTTCACAAAAAAATAAAAAGATTGTCACTCATTTTACCTGTTTCTCTCAATTATATATAGTGTTGATTTGTTTAGATATTCTGAACAATTTCATTTTTTACTCTAAAAATAGTCTCTCAATCATATATTTTATAATTGCATGAAAATAATGAGGCACTCTGGGGTCAAGTGGATGGCAGAAAGCTAGAGTCCATGCCAGTAATTTTTGTATGCTGCAAAGCACTGTGGACATTGCCAGAGGCAGATCTGTATGTAAAATTAATTTCTGTTATAGCTGAATACATATACACTTACAGTATTGTTGGTCAAATTATATATTTAGATGAGTGGTTTTAAGATGTAACATAACTCATGATTCATCCTGCTACATGCAAATCCTTCATGACATATTGTAATTTGTGTTGTGTGAATGTGCTTGTATGCATGTTATACTTTGGTTGCTCTTTGAAACAAGCAAACTAAAGAAAAAAGACAAATCTCTCATTTGCTCAAATTAGAGTTGGTCACAATTCCACACCTAGCTATAAGTTTGGCTAGGAAACAGTCACTAGCTAAAAAGTCACTTTCCAAAAAATCTTCTCATTAAGGATTAAAGGAACATATGAATATATGAATTTTGTGAGTACAATAGCTATTTTGCCATAGTCCATATTCAAGTTTCTTCGTGCAATGTGCTGGTAATTGCCCCTTGAGAACTTTTTAGATAGCTATGCTACTATTTCCATACTTGATATGACTCCTCTATACTAATGAACATCAAGTAATTTTTCATAGATTCACTTTTTTTTATTGAAAATTTATTGTGTCATTAAGCATATAATAGGTTAAGTATATAAAGGTGAAAAGCGTATATATATGATTTCCAAGAATTTACAATCTAGCATAGGAGATGGTAAACACTATGAATGGCTAGGTTGTAACTATTTTGGGTTTTGTTGGGCCACATAAGGACTTTGTTGCATCTTGTTTGTTTTACGGTTTGTATTTTTTACCACCTTTAAAATTGTAAAATGCATTCTTAGCTTGAGGTGTGTGCCAAAAAATGTGTGAGGAGGATTTGGCTCCAGTTTTCTAGTTTGCTGACTCCTGGTCTACTTAACATAGAGAAAGGAAAGACTGGACAAAATGCACAGAAATTGAGACAATGATTGACTAAATGTTCCTAACTGTTTAAGAACAAGCACACAGGCTTTTGTTTATATTTAATAACTGATAACTTTTTAAAAATAGTTCATTACCTTAGGTCAAAAGCTTTATATCATTAATATAATAATATTCTATTTTAGCTCACTTTCTTTATTCAAAGACTATGGTGTTTAGTGAAATTTTCTAGCACTTTAATATTTCAAAGAAGAAAATATATAACTTCCACTCATTTTGTTTCAGTGTTAATGACACCCAAAATCTGAATAATACATTATCATTACATTAGTTTGAAAAGCATCATAGAATTTTAGTGCTGAATCAATTTAACTTTATCTTTCATAATCCTTTATGAACACTAAATTGGTGTGAAAAAGATAAGCTTTGGATTCTGTTTCTTACATTTGGGTTTCACAAAATATTTTCACACCACATTAGGTATGTCATTTTTCTTAAACTTGGAATCATTGTAGTCTGTTACAAAATGGTCACTTTTCTTTGGACAAATATTTATTTTTTGGCCCCTCCATACTGTTCATGAATAGTTCTACTAACAATACTTGAACAATATTATGGTTTATATGCAACTGTCCTGAAATTGCCATATATGAACATGAAGAAATTATGAGGGAGAAAAAAGCCCAAAACACAAAAAACCCAGACATTAAAAAAATCTAAGTGGACACAGAATTCTCAAATCCTCACAGTATTCAGAAATCCATCCATCAGCATGTTTTTATTTCCTGAAATATAATTTATTGATATAGTAACATCTTTTTAAAATATAATTCCTCAAGTTAGTTCAAAATATAGTTATTCCTCAGGATAGTATGTTTCATTGTTCTTTTCTGAGCAAATAGAAGTTGTTACAATAACTTTTTAAAAATTCCACAGGCCAACATATATACTCTTACTCATTGTTACAGATTTGTACTGGGTCAACTGAACTTTGCTGGTACTAGTTTCCAATTCTGTATTTCTAGATCATCATGGGCCATGAGAGACATTTTGTGTTGGATTTGGAAGATTAAAGTAAACCAGCAGCCAAGTTCTTTTTAGGCTCAGAAGGGTAGTGCAGAGCTAGGCGCTGTGGTAGTGCACACATATTGTAACAGATTTGCTGGCTCATTTCATTGGCCTGGGGCAGTAGCCAGGCCCATGGCTTCTTCTGTTCCCACCAGATCTTCCTCATTTTCTCCAACTCCTGGGCACTTGTTTCTTCTGCATGTCACCTTCATCATCAAAACTGGAGATTGTGAGACACCAGTGCAAATTCTGGCTGGCCTTCATGGGCTCCAGTGTGCCCTCACTCTCCTTCCTTTCACATCTATTTTTCCTTTCTGACAGACTGCCCTGCTCTTCAGGACCAGCACCAAAAGCAAAGCAAAAAGTGTACATAAACTGTAACCAGGACCTACAATTGTTTAAATATAAATCTTTTGCATGAATTCCATACTCTTTATCATTTCTAGTGGCTCTATTCTTTTATGATTGAATTCTGCATGACAGATTCATTATCTTGAAAATTAATTGCTGTTGTTCTCAATTATTCAGAACATTTAAATTTGCCCCATAATGTTTAGAAACATAATTTTCCTTTAAAATGTTTTACTTAGCTTTACACCTTATGCTGAAGAGCAAAGTAACAAATATTTCATTAGTCAGTGGATGGATTCCTCACAGTATAAACATTTCTTAAAATAAAATGCAATGGACTTTGCATTCCAAAATGTAAAATGTGTAATGGAAAGCCTAAGATATTACTTTTAACCTCTTATGATTTTATTATTTATTTATTATTTATTTATTTATTTATTTATTTAAGAAAGAGAGAGGGAGCACAAGAAAGCATAAGCAGGGAGAGAGTCCAAGTGAGTGAAAGAGAGAAAGAGAAAGAGAGAGAGAGAGAGAGAGAGAATCCCTTAAGCAGACTCCATGCTGGGCATGGAGCCTGACACCAGGATCAATCTCATGACCCAGAGATCATGACCTCAACTGAAACCAAGTCAGGTACTGAACCAACTGAGCCACCTAGGTGCCCCACTTCTAAAGTTTTATCATATTAAGTATGCAGTAAAGGAGTCAGAAAGGTACCTTTCCAGAAGCAATGTGAAGAAAGTGGATTCTGGGAAGGTGCAACTTGAATACACATTCTCAATTCCTTGTCATAGAGTCACATCCTTCGAAATAGCACAGCAAAACATAAGCATGCTATGTTATGTAACATGCCTCAGGTAAGTTCCAGGGGATGGCCTTCACTCTCAACTATACAGTAAGAGAACTGGAGAGCCACCAAACAAAAAGCTTACCTCTCTTCTAAATCATAGAAATCTGTATATTTCATGACAAATTAAGGAGATCCTTCTGTACTATCCACATGAATGATCTATGCAGGCAATCCTCAATCCAACTGTGAGTACGGTTCTGGGACTGAATTATTTGGTCTACAAGAAAAGGAGCAGATAGACTTTTACATCTAGAAAGGGCTGTCAATAAGGGATTTTCCCTGTGCATCTCAGCTCAAAGGTGACCATTTCCTAGCCCTTCTAATGTCCACACACTAAACATATGCCTCCCCCTATTTTCTTATTTAACAGACTGATACAGGGTGCCTGGGTGGCTAGTCAGCTAAACATCTGCCTTTGGCTCAGGATCATGATCTCAGGGTCCTGGAATCGCTTCCCTGCTCAGCAGAGTCTGCTTCTCCCTTGGCCCCTCCTCCTGCTCATACTGTCTCTCGCTTTCTCTCTCCGTCACTCTCTCTCTCCCAAATAAATTAACTCTTTAGAAAAAATAGACTGATCTGGAACTATAGAAAATAAACAGACAACTAACTAATAAAGAAAGAAAAAGTTATAACTTTCTCAAAACTGAAAGTTTTGCAGAAATTTAATGTGAAAGAACAAAACTATGATAATGAACAACATTGCTAGAGTACCATAGAGGTATGAGAACATTTATTTAAAATAATGACAATCCTCAAAGAGTTGCTGAAGAAAAAAAAAGAAATAAATAAACTTTCTAGAAGTAAGACTTGATTTCTAAACTAAAATAAATAAATAAATCCACACTGTTTAATAGGTTGTTAGTGTTGAGAAGTAAGATCAAGTTGAATATTTCACAAAACAGAGCAGAGATGCAAATAATAATCATGAGCAAGCTACAGGAACAAAACTCACACAAAAATAATCATCTCAGGCAAAGAAAAGTGAGACATTGAAGAAATTAAGCACATAATCCAGTAATAAAAAGGTGATGAGTAAAGATATTAAGGCCAAAGACCGGGGATCCAGACTGCCTGGCTATATTATTTATCAGCTGTGTGACTTGGGTTCATGCCTCAGTTACTTCCACTCTAAATTGGGAGAATCATATCAATCGTATTATTTATTTTATGGGATATTACTCTTTTTCTGCTACAAAACCCACAATAATTTTGACTACTCTTTAATCATGATAATTAGTGTGCTATTGTTTGTGAAATATGTAGAACAGAGATCAACACAGCATTTGTGCAATGGAAGAGTAAGTGATTCTTCCAATTAAGCTAGATTTAAAAGCTAATGAAATAATATTAATGTATATCATTAAATTTGAAAACTTTTGTGAAACTGAAAATTTCCTTAAAAAAAAAAGAAATTACCAAAATTTCTTTGAGAAGGAATAGAAAACATGAACAGTTGAACTAAATATATATATATATACATATATACATATATATATATATACAGTAACATACTCTTTACCTTGATATTGTGTTAATCAATTATTAATTAGGAAATTTGCAAAAACTGAGTGATAGACATAACAGAAAAATGACAAAGTTTATGACTCACTAAGTGACTTAAAAAAAAGTAAATGGACATCTATATAAACAAAAAACAAGGAAAACACATCACAAGTAATCTAACAATTTATTCAGAGAGCCACAGAATGTCTAAGAATACTGTAAGATACTTATGTGTACTGGTTATTAATTAGATGAGTAATATGTCCAGTAAAATGCATATATCATAAACTTTCACATTATGTATCAATTAGAACAGAATAGTCACTATTAGTAGAAAAAACTAAAGACCTAAATTATTTACTCTTAGCCAAGGGAAGATAAAATAAGCACACTTTCTTCTGTCTTTCCTACTGAAAGTAACTATAAAATCTGGACAGAATGCATGGATCATCTGTTTGAGGACTTTGAAAAAAAATTGGCATTTTGGAGAAAAAAACCCTAGAATTCTAAATGCCACAGAACCAGCAGTAACTTTACCTTTTTTCCCCTACTTGGAAAAAAAAAAATCTCTACCTAGAATGCAAGAACAATCCCAAAGGGGGTGATGAATGTGAATAAAGAATAATCCAGGACAACCCTACCAGTTCTGGCTAAGTAGTAGAGACAGTGTAGAACTACCTCCACCCTCTTTTTCCCCCTTTCTTTCTCATTCTCATGTTCTAGCCAACCAATCTCTTGGCAATATTACCAGAAATGTCAATGTAGTAATCTATAGGAGCCAAAATGCAGAGGGAAAGAAAACTCTGATAAATGATGCTCTGATTCCAGAACTATGGGGCAAATCTCTTGATTTTTGTTTTTTTCTCTATGTATCCCGCTGCTTCATCTTTTACTTTTTTAAGATTTTATTTGTTTATTCATGAGAGAGGCAGAGACATAGGCAGAGGGAGAAGCAGACTCCCTGTGGTAAGCCTGATGCAGGGACTCAATTCTAGGACCCCAGAATTACAACCTGAGCCAAAGGCAGATGCTCAACCACTAAGCCACTCAGGTGCCCCCTGCTGCTTCATCTTCAATGCAGGGGATGCTGTAGAAGTGTGCAACAGAGTGGGATTATTAAAACTTCAGCTTTCTGGCTTTCTGGAGAAATAAAGGAGAGATATGTATGCACAAATATGACACTAACTAGCAAGCCAAGGATTTTGAGAACTAAACTAAGGGACTATGGGGGCGCCTGGGTGGCTCAGTGGGTTAAGCATCTGCCTTTGGCTCGGTCATGATCTCTAGGTGCAGATATCCAGCTCTATATCAGGCTTCCTGCTTAGCAGGGAGTCTGCTTCTCTCTCTCCCTCTGCCCTCCTCTGGCTCCTGCTCTCTCTCTTTTAAATAAATAAAATGTTTTTAAAAATAAGCTAAAAGAGACTACCACTCAGATCCCAGAGTAATTGGGCCCTACACAGCAGGGACAGATCCAAATGGCACTTCAAAGTCTTTAAACTGAACTAACGTCGGACCTGCAGTCTGTAGAAGTTGGGTTGAAATTTGCAGCCTAAAGCTAATCAGGTCAATTGTATGATTAAAGAAAAAAATTGTCATTTTCCATATGATTTAAAAAGGATCAGAGATTTCATAGCACAATACCCAAAGTGTACAGTATACTATCTAAAATTATTTAGCACGTAAAGAACCAGGAAACTCTCAACTGGCATGGAGCAAGACATCAAGAGAGAAAAGTGCCAAAATAAAAAACTTGGAATTACTGGAGGTTTTAAAGCTGCTCTTATAGAAATGTTTCAATAAGCCATTATGAACCCTCTTGAAACAAATTTAAAATAAAGACTTAGCCAGGAAATAGAATATATAAGAAATAAAGAAATACAGTAACAACTACAACAACAAAATATTACACAGGATGGGTTCAGTAGTCCTCCGGAGATGACAAAGAAAAGAATATGAAGATAGAACAATAGAAATTATCTAATCTGGGCAAAAGGAATATTTTAAGAGATTAGGAAAATATAGAGATTCAGGGATCTCCAGAAATACAGCAAGAGGATTGATATACATGTCACTATACTCGAAGAAGAGAAGAAAGGCTTTAATAATATTTAAAGAAATAATGTCTGAAAATTTCCTAAGTTTTGGGAAAATATACAACAGATTCAAAGAACACACAAAAAAAATTGTAACGATAACCAAACAAAAAATGCCCAGTCATATCACAACCAAACTATTTGAATAGAAGAAAAATCTTGAAAACAACCAGAGGGAGGGGTTCCTGGGTGGCTCAGTTGGTTAAGCCACTGCCTTTGTTTCAGGTCATGATCCCAGCGTCCTGGGATGGAGCCCTGCCTCTGGCTTCCTGCTGAGCAGAGTTTGCTTCTTCCTCTCCCTTTGCTCCTCCTCCTTGGCTCCTTCCCTTTCTCCAGCACTCTCACACATGTGGACTCTCTCTCTCTCAAAAAACTAAATAAAATCTTAAAGAAAAAAAAGAGGAAATCAAAGCAATATTTATAGGAGAATAGTGATTGAAATGACTAGATATTTCAACAGAATTCATTCAGGCCATGAGGAGGTAGAAAATTAATGTACAGAAAAAATCACTTATGCAGAATTATATATCCAGTGGAAACAAACTTTGGAAAAGATGATGAAATAAAGACATTCTCAGATAAAAGTAAACTAAAAAAATTGTACCTCTATAAGTATTGCTATAGGATGTTGTTCAGAAAGTAGTTAAATGATACCAGAAGGTAGCATCATGAAACATCAGACTGAAGGAGGATCAACAGAAATGGGAACTATCTGGATGGGTATATGTGAGAGACTATTCTATTCTAGACTTCTTAAAATTAGATTTGTTGTTTCCAATCAAATTTTATAACTAATGTGGTTTTTAATGTAGGTAGCTATAGTGTATAAGGCAATTATAATATAAAAAAAGAGCGATTTAAATGGATCTATATAGTAGTAAGTTTTCTAAATTTCACTTTAAGTGAATAAAACTTACATAAAAAGATGTAATATAAAATGGAAAAATTAAAATGGAACACTAAAATATGGCCAATAGCCCAAAAAGAAGCAGGAAAGAGTAAATATGGGAAAAATGAAGAAGAGGGAAAAAAAATAAAAGACAATAATGAAATAGTGGTTCTAAATCGAAACATGCCAATAAATATATGTATAGGCGTAAACACATTAATCAAAAGACAAGGATTGTCACAAGCAAAACAAAAACAAAACATTGCCTTATAATATTGTCTCCTAGCAATTCACTTCAAATGGAATTATATAAGTAGGTTCAATGGAAAAAAATGGAAAAAAAAATCCCATTCCAGTATTAATCAAAGAAAGCTGCAGTGGTGTTAAATCAGACAAAGTAGATGCAGGAGCAAAGAAAATTGTGAGATATAAAAACAGATATTACGTATTGACAAAATAATCACTTCATCTAGAAGGCCTCACAGTCTTAAATGGATATGGTCCGTACTAGTAAAGTTTCCAAGTAAATGCAGCAAAAACTGACAGAACTGAAGGGAAAAATACGGGCTGGCTTCTTTCATTCAGCATGTTTGGAGATCCATCCATGTTATAGTATGTGTCAGTACTCCGTCCCTTTTTGGTTTAATAATATTACATTGCCTGTGGAATTTTTCCCAAGTATATCCAAAATGTGTTTATTCATTTATCTGATGATGTACATTTGGATTTTTTTCACTTATTGGTTCCTGTGAATAGTCTGCTATGAATATGAAAGTACATGTACTTGTTTTCATATCTGTCTTCAGTTCTTTTGGGTATATAGCCAGGAGGGTGATGGCAAGGTTATATAAATCCATATTTAACTTTCTGAGGAACTGCCAAACTATTTTCCACATTTGAACCATTTTACTTTCTCACAAGCAACATATACAGGTTTAGATTTCTCCATTTTTTTATAAACACTTATTTTAATAAAAATAATTTTTATTGGGAAGCCCGGATAGCTCAGCCGTTTAGCGTCACCTTCAGCCCAGGGTGTAATCCTAGAGACCAAGGATCGAGTCCCACATCAGTCTCCCTGCATGGAGCCTTCTTCTCCCTCTGCCTGTGTCTGTGCCTCTCTCTCTATGTGTCTCTCATGAATAAATAAACAAAATCTTCACAAAAAAATAAAAAAATGACAGCCATTTTTCTTTTTGTTATTCATATTGTCATAAAGAGCTTTTAAAACTCAACAACAAAAATAGAATCAATTTTAAAAATCCATGAATGCATTAACAATGATACAGGACAACTTGGTTCTTGTCTCACAGAATCCAAGAATGAATCTTGCAAACAACAGAAAGTGAGCAAAGTGATAGAAGTTTATTAAGCAGAGCAACAGAGAGAGCTTTCAAAAGTGGGAGGGGTCCAGACAGGGTCGCCACTAAGGGCTTTAGAGTCTGTCTTTTATAAGAAACTGACCAGGGAACTTGGTAAATTTCTTATCAATATCAGGGTGGATATTTGGAATAAACAAGGTGGACTTGTAACTATCATAATAATGAACAAAATGTTTTTGTAAATATCATGAGCTCAAACAAGCTGTTCCCTTCTCTTTGGTTAAGATCTCCTACATAACATTTCTCTACATCTGGGATTTCTGTGATTACTTAGTAGCCATGAAAGGGGAAGTTCTCTAATATTTTGGAGCTAGAGAGCCAGGTTTATTTTATTTATTTTATTTATTTTATTTTATTTATTTTATTTTATGTTTTTACTGCCTTAGCTCTTTTCTTGAGATGGGTCAGAGGCTGACTCAGGGCCTTTCCCTTATCTTTCCTGCCTAGCCGGATCTGCCCCTAACTTGTTCGTACATCAATAATACATAAATAGAAAGTGAGAAGGGAAGAATATATGAAAGAAAGAAGAAAGGGAAAGAGAAAAAAGGAAAAAGGAAAGGAGAGAGGGAAGGGGGAAGAAAAAAAACCTCAAGCTTGTCTGCCACTACTAGCATTGATTGCTATGCCAACCTTTTAACCTTATAAAAAGGATAAGCAAAAGGAAGGAATTTAACATTCACACTTTTTTAAAAGGATGAATTCTAGTTTGTCTCAATTCTCGAAAGAACAATCTTCTTCACAGGATAATGCTAGGTAAAAAATGAATGATGAGTGAGTAATATAATTAGGAGGTAGTTCTCTCTCCCCCTAAATACATGAACTTGTTATTATTAAGAAGAATTTTGGGGAGGAGAGCATAATGACAAAAATAATGTAACAGCCACAACAAGTAGAAACCTAGAGCTATCCTCCCTCTACAAATCATTTCATACGTACTACTTAGAATATAGAATACCATACTCTAGCTGAAATATGGCACTGTTTTTGTATATGTGCATTGAGGGGGATGGGGTTACTTGCGAAATACTTCTAAAAGCATATTTACATAAAACTTGGAACTAAGTGGAGACACAAAACAGCCTCCAACTATTGCTATTCTGTTCTTTTATCCAAATCTTGTGCAATTAAAATGTGTAATAGCCAGGTAGATTGAGCATTTATTTGGTTACTACCTCCTGCTTTAATTTTTACTTAGAAAAGCTACTCTTAGAAATTCTTAGCATTTTAGGGCACCTGGATGGCTCAGCTGGTTAAGGGTTTGCCTTCAGCTCAAGTCATGACCTCAGGGTTTTGGGATGAAGCTCCACATCAGACTTTCTGCTCAGCAGGGAGTGTGCTTCTCCCTCTCTTTCTGTCTCTCCTCCCACTCATGCTCACTCTCTCTCAATTAAAAAAAGAAAATTAAAAAGTCTTAGCATTTTAAAATGTACAAATGTGTATACAGGATGGTAAAGATTAGAATCCTTATTGCTCTCAAAACAATTGAAAGGAAGCATCTTGTTCCCTCCAATATGTGTTTAGTATGAATGTGTAGGGCAGTTTGAATTCTTCTGGGGGTCATATTAAATACTGAAATGCACACACATCACTTTATTCATTTCTGTTTATGAAAGAGCTTTGAATGTGAAATCTTTGTTTTCTCCTGCTTTAAAATCCACATTTTATACACCTGTTTAACAAAGTCAAAGAATTTGAGAAATATACAAATGTAATGAGGATTTCAAAAGTGAATTACTTTATTTCCTTTCATCAGCTTATAATGTTATTTTTGTTTCCAGCATATGAACTGTTCGTATTCCACCACTGGATGATCTCCTTATCCTTCTTCATGGTCCGTTCAGTTCCCAGGTGCTAACATAGCCATGTGCATGCTGCCTAGCACACAGCAGTGAACAGAGCCATTGGGTTTGAGAGCCTCATTTTTGAATATTGCATTGGCACATGTCTCAGGAAAGAGGAAGCATTTTTCAGGTGCCTCCCACTGTGATTAATATGTGATTTTCTTCTCATTTTTTCCTCAAGACACCAAAGTTCTGAGTTTATTTCCTCATATAAAACCATAAATTTCCTTAACATTCATTTTAATATCCATCATTATTTGGACCACAAAATCTTATTACTTTAGTTGAAATTTTCCCAAATATATGAATGTGAGTAGGATGTTTTTGTTGGTTTTTTTTTTTGCCAGACAGTTGCTATTCACATCACTGTGAAATATTTCAAATCATAGAAAGCAAGGGAATTTTCATATTTAAATTACAAATGTACAAGGCACAAGATATATTTGATTTTTTCTAGTGAACTATTTTTATTTCCACTAAGATATTAAGCCTGTTTGTAAAAAATAAACAGATTTGAGGAATTTAGTTTTAGATCAGAAGCTTATGAAAAATGTGATTTTATAATCAAACAGAATTGAAAGGAAAACTGAAATAACTATTTGGATTATTCAGCTAGTAGGTTTTTTATTACTTATAGGTAACTTCAGGTTTATTACATGCATTATAGGGAATTTGACATTTAACATCACCTATGTAATACATCTGTACATATACACATACATACATATTTGTAACGTAGAGCTTATTCAGATACGTATATGCGGCAGCATACATTTATTATATATTTTATTCCATATCATCACCATCCATTCTATGCTTTTAGAGCTGTTACTAATTTCTCTGGATCTTAGTTTATTTCTCCTTAAAATGATTCATTTCATCATTCTAAGAGACTCATTTTGTATGATTCCACAGAAATATCATCCAATGAGTAGAAGTCATAAGCAAATAATCCTTAACTCTATAAAGAAAGCAAAACATCTAAAACTAAACAATAATGGTCCAGGATATTTTGTTGGCAGCAAAAGTCTCTTGACCAGAATAATCCAAAAAGTGTGAATCAACTGCATCTCTTTACTATTCACACAATGTCCAGTTGGTATGTTATTTCATTTTATAAATGTTAATTCTAAATCCACACAGAGAGATCACTTGTCTGGTAAGTAGTCCGAACTCACATTGCTTTGTGATTCAATAAATCCAAGCCTTATTTTGTTGCTATATTTTCCACCATGACCCCAATTCAGGAATCACATAATGTCAGTGACTGTAGTAAACCTCTCAGTTCTATTTCATAACTTCTATTGAAACCCTTATCCAATGCCTGAATATCGTTTACCACTATTTTGAGAAAGATAAAGACTTAACCTTCAAAAGAAAATTCAGAATAGAAAAAAAAAAAAGTTGACACAATCTCCAAAGGAAAATTTTTTTCAGAAGCCATTCAAGCTAATATTTTTTGGTAAGTCATAAGAACTGTATATCACATAAAAGTGCCATAGTTTGGGAAGAAACATAAGGAGAGAAGATAATTGGGTGATATAGAAGTGAGTAAGGAAGTAGGAAATGAGAGCAGATAATCTAGGATTTCATAAGAAAGAGCCCCCTAATTGAGAATAAGTTTTACTTTGATCTGGCAGGAAACCAGAAAAGCAAAAACCATTGAAGATATAATTAAAAAATAATTCAGATAGCAGAAAACCACAGTGTAAGACTTTAACTGTGGATGCAGAGATGAAAAGAATACCTTGACTTCCAGTTGGTGAGTTCATTCTGAAAAATCTCTTTTATTGCCATATTGAATACATATTTGACAAAGAAAGTCAAGGATAATTGTTTGAACCAATAAGGAAAAAATTGTAATCAGAAGTCAAAGTTGACTCATTTTGACCACATCTATAAATTTCCATAATAATTCTGATTGTTTACAGGGAATGAACAGAGGATTAGCATAGTTGGGAAAGGTATGGTTTGTAGTTATGTGTCCTTTTATTATTGATCTAGTACTTGATTGTTTGGGTATTATGTTTTATCTTGAACCTGATTCTATGAATTACTATCTCTAATCATCATTTTGTTTACTGCTTTTTAAATATATCACTCTCTAGAATTGTAAAATCCTTTATAAAGATTATTTATTTATTTATTTATTTATTTATTTATTTATTTATCAGAGAGAGAGAGCATAAGCAGGGGAAGTGGCAGGCAGGAGAGGCAGAAGCAGGCTCTGTAAGGAGCAGAGAGCCTGACATGGGACCCTGGGATCATGACCTGAGCCGAAAGTTTAACTGACTGAACACACAGGCATAATGAGACTTAGAATTAAAAAAAAAAAAATCATATGGTTTTACCCATATGTGAATATAAGAAATAGTGAAAGAGACCATAGGGAAGAGGGGAAATGAGTGAGGAAAAATTGGAGAGGAAGACAAACCATGAGAGACTCCTAACTGAGAAACAAAGAACTGCAGAAGAGGAGGTTGATGGGGGGATAGGGTAACTGGGTGACGAACACATTATGGAGGGCACATGATGAGATGAGCACTGGTGTTATATGTTGGCAAATCGAATTTAAAAAAATTTAAAAAAATTACTAGATATCTTCAATGAAAAACTATATATGCATTTTTTAGAGCATACCATTTCAGGTTATCTGATCCTTGCTTTTCATTGCCTTTAGGCTAATTTTTAATTCTCTAAACTGTAAATAATGTAATGCATAAGAATTTTTTATAGAAGTGCAAATAAAACTGATTTGGTGAAATTTAGATTGACTACAGCCCCTCTAAAAAGAAGTCAGTTTGGTATTCATTTTATAAGTTATTCCATTTATATTTGCCTGATGATGAATGATGTTGAGCACCTTCTTATGTGTCTATTAACGATCTGTATGTCTTCTATGGAAAAATGGGGTAGGGACGGCACTTGTGATGGGCACTAGGTATTATATGTAAGTGATGAATCACTAAATTCTATATTTAGAATATTACATTATATGTTAACTGAATTTATTTATTTATTATTTATTTATTTATTTATTCATATTTAAGATTTTATTAGAGAGAGTCTGTGAGAGAAAGCATGAGAGCAAGAGAGCACAAATTTGGTAGGGGGGGGTTGCTGGGCAAGAGGAGAGGGAGAAGCAGACTCCCTACTGAGCAGGAAGCTTGATATGGGACTTGAACCCAGGATGCTAGGATCATGACCTGAGCCAAAGGCAGACACTTAACTGACTGAGACACCCAGGGGCCCCCATTAAGTAGAATTTAAATAAAAACTTTAGAAAGGGGGAAAATGAATTATTTCAGCATGTCTTTGCTATATACTAATCTTTGTTTCTTTGACTTCTCCTTTGAACTTGTTGAAACATCTTGTTTCCTCATTAATAAAGATTTAATATCTTTTAAAGCATGTTCATTTTATCTTTCTGTAAGTCACCATTTCATCTTTAAAAAATCTTTTTATATATGAAGAAGAAAATTTATTCAATGAAAAGAATTATTGGTCACTTTAATAAGAAAATACTTATATTTCCAAGAGATTTACTTATCTTCATTATAGAAAATATAGGGGATGCTGATTCAGTTTGGTTCATATAGCAGAATTTGAAAATATATATCAATTAATGAAATATTATGGTTATTCATTCCTTTATATTATATGAAAACACGGTCACATATTACAAGCAACACTCTGGTTCAAGTCACCATGACTGTGCACCTGAATTAATGAATCATCCCCCATCCCATCCTGTACTTGCTTTTCTTCCATGTAGTCTAAACATAGCAGATAGAATGACCCTTCTAAAATGTAAGCCAGATCATAAAACTCCTCTGCTCAAAACTTTCCATAAATCAAAATCCTCACAAGCCCTTTACAAACTAGTCTCTTATTACTTCCCTGATCTCATCATCTTCCAATCTCCACAATGGTCTTCTTGCTGTTCAATCCTTATACTCATTATTTCTTGGGCCTCTTGCTTCTCCCCACCCCATTCCCAGATATCTGTAAGACTGGCTTCTCAACCTTCATATCCTTGCTCAAATGTTACATTCTCCTTGAGGTTCCTCAACTATCCTATTTAAATTTCTAAACTGAGCTTCCTCTAAAGCAACTTTTTAGAATTTTTTTAAAAGATTTATTTATTTGAGAGAGAGAGAAAGAGAGAGAAAGCATGCACACAGGAATGTGAGTAGGCAGAGGGCCAGAGGGAGAGGATCCCCAAGCTGACTCCCCACTGAGCATTCAGCATGGAACAGAGCTTGATCCCAAGACCCATGAGATCATGACCTTAGCTGAAACCAGAGTCAATGTTCAACCAATTGGGGGTGTGGGTGACTGGGTTATGGGCACTGAGGAGGGCACTTGATGGGATAAGCACTGGGTGTTATGCTATATGTTGGCAAATTGAACTCCAATAAAGAAAAAAAAATGCTCAAGCAATTGAGCCAATCATGCACCCCTCCATTAGAAAAAAAATTCAGGTATCCCTGGGTGGCACAGCGGTTTGGCGCCTGCCTTTGGCCCAGGGAGCGGTCCTGGAGACCGGGGATCGAATCCCACATCAGGCTCCCAGTGCATAGAGCCTGCTTCTCCCTCTGCCTGTGTCTCTGCCTCTCTCTCTCTCTCTATCATAAATAAATAAAAAATCAAAAAAAGAAAAAAAATTCAAACCCAATTCCCTGGTTTATTCTCAGGTCTGTTTTGGGGAGCTCTATTTAATTTCATTGGCCTTTTTTACTCTTATTATATTGTCTAACACACTATGAATTGGGTTTCTTTTTTCTTGTGATTTTCCCCTAATGTCCAGGGGACTTTTTGTTTGCTCGATTGCTTTTTGGTTTGTTGCTACTATATCTTACTAGCCTCCCTATCTGCTATTCAGATTATGTTTTTATAATGGTCAACCAAGATTCTTACCCTAAGGTGCTCTTGGAAAGATTGCAGTTCTAGTTGGAGAACTGCAGATGGCTCTTTACACTTCCTGGTTTTAATTCTAATCCCTTTTGTCTTCAGTCCTTTCTAGACCCATAATACTGATAGCCAACAATTGACTACATTTTTTTTTTTTTCAGATCACATGAAGGGGAACTAAAACTACATACAGCCCTAGTACAAAGTAGTGGCTCAGATTCATATCATACATAGATCTCTTGTAGCCCCATTTCCCTTCAGAAACCAAATTTATGATTGTTAATAGACTCTAGACCTATTTGGCCCTTGGATTTAAAAGCAATCACTTTTCCCTTTTTAGACTAACCAAGTAGTGTGTCTTGATGATTTTCTCAGAGTAAACTTAAGACAGGTTTCTTCCTGCCTCTAGGTCCCTGAATTCCCTCTTATTCTGGGCCTTATAGAAGAATCCAGATGGCATAACTATAGAGGCCCCTCGCTCCTTTTTCTTATAGCATTTACTTTAGAAATCTCATCATTGGAAATTTTTTATTAGCCCCTTTGAAATGTAAATATTTTTAAAAGCCTTTTGCCAGTTTTACCACCCAGCCTTTCTTTCTCAAGGAATGCAGAGCCAGCCCTTTAAAATGTAATCTTCGAGGAAGATAGTGCTCCCTATCTCCCAGTCTCTGTTGGGAGAGTAGGAGTTTACATCAATGAACTCCTAGCTCTGAATTGTAGAACTACCTCTTGTCCTTGAGATACAAGAATTTTACTTTCCTTTGTGTCAGGCCAATTAGCAAATACACACACCCCCAACCCAGTCAGCTTTTAGAAACTCTTCAGGCCTTTGTTTTTATTAGACTTGAGGTCTAACTACATTCTGATTTCTTTTTCCTGTTGCCTTAAATAGTTTCTAATGCTTATTTTACTCTATCCATTGCAATTTTTACTTTGAGCAAGATCTAAGGATGTTTTATTTTATTTTTGAACCCAGATAAGTTTTTTCTTATTTTATCTTCTTCATACTTTTTTAAGTTTTCATATAGATTTGAAAGAGATTCATGGATGAATATACTACACTGTCTTGACCAAAAGTACTTAATTTTTCTTTAGAAAGACAGTAAAATATTTTAAAACATAGTGCTTAAAATTCAGGTGAGTTACATAAATTATTTTTTATTTTTTAAGAGTAAATTGCAAATTCAACTTCTTTAGGAGATATTTCTTCAAAGTGCAACACAAATCATCAAATGTAAGACAGCTTTGAATAAAAGGAATTGTCATTAATAGATCTTTGCAATGGAAATTAGATTTGATAGTTGGTTAAAGGCTTATCATGAGATCTATGAGTCATTGGAAGTTCTCAGTTCGTTTCCATGGAATGAAAACTAGTGTTAAAATAAAGTTCATTACTCATCCACACTCAATGAAAAAAAAAAAAAGTCCTTGGACTCATTTTCTTCTCAGATAAGAAAATAGACTAATCAATCAGAGGCTCTTTTAGTCCATGGTAGGAAATTAGTTAGCTATCTTTTCCAAAAAACAATGCATTTGTTTTTCAAACATTTTACTAATAGTATCCTGAAATTTTTATTAATAGTAAGATTGAAACAGCTGTATCTTGACATAATCTCATAGAGCAGTGGGAGGAAATATTAGCTCTTTGTTTCCATATATTTGTGAGAATCTGTCTCACACACTATAATCTGAAGACAGAGAAAAGAAATTAAGGGGATGTATATATTGATATGTGTTTCAGCTCTGTTCAATTCATCTTAATTTTCAAGATAAATAGACTAATTGCAACAGAATTTTGGTTTTGAAATGGTTTTTAAATTTTGCATTGAAACTACCATGGATAAAGATTCAAAATTCATGTGAAGTTTAAAGTTTGTACCCCAGATTTTGCCAAACCTTTGAGTTTGGGATGGGTATCTTTAGGCCAAGTTCCTAAATTTACCCTAGGGAAAAGGCGAGGTTTCTCTGCTAATAGGGATATTACCCAGCAAGCATTTGAGCAAATACGTGCTACATTGGTCTGTTCTATCTATCTGTTTTGTGTGAGACAGATTGGAATTTAAAAATGTTCTCCTAATATTTACTTGTCAGTTTTTAAATATAGAACTACACTTTAATATATAGGCATTGAAACACCTGGTTAAGTAATGTAAGTAATGTGAAAGGCAAAAATTATAATTGATTATCAATAAGGGATGTCTTTTTTAAAAAAAAATTTATTTATTTATTCCTGAGAGACAGAGAGAGAGAGAGAGAGAATGAGAGGCAGAAAAGAAGGCTCCATTCAGGGAGCCCAATGTGAGACTCTCTCCCGGATTCCAGGATCACACCCTGGGTGGAAGGCGGGCATTAAACTGCTGAGCCACTCAGGCATCCCAAGGGATGCCTTATTTCTCAGAAGGCATCAAAGGAATACTGATATGTTAACAGTAACATACTGGAAGTATGTTATGGATTTTAGTAAATTTCTAACTATCATTTAATTATATAAATGAAACAATATTCATTTGCCCAATGGGACTAAACACTCAATATTTATATAATTTCTTGATTAATAGGTCAGCCTTACAAACAAAATGACATGCACTTGTATGTGTCCTTAGAAATGAACTTACATGGTTAGGAGATTATAAACTTAGACCCAGGAACAGTTTGGTTGGAATCCAAACCTTGAACTTGGTAGATGCAGACCTTGTGCAAACTTCTCATTCCCATTGATCTTCAGTATCTAAAACTGGTAAAGTATGAATAATATCTCTTTATAATATTGTACCGATGAAAAGAAATGATCTAATGAGTGAGTGCATTAGCCTAGCACAGTGCCTGGTTCATAGCAAAATTTCAATAAAAGTCTGATTTGCCTCATTTATGGGTGACTTACAATTGCTTTGTGGGAGAAGAATAAATATTTCATATTTCACATCATTCATCACTTGCTTTAATATAATGACCAACATAAAGCCTGGGCCCATATTCCCTAAACTATTCTAAGTAGCACAATTTCTCAAGAGCTAGTCATAGGGGCTTTAAAGTACTTACTTTTTTATTGTTTATTTATTTTTTGGTGTTTTTCAATTTCACTGAATACTGAATATTATATATCTCCCTTTTGGAGAACCCTACACCCCTACACCTATTAGTGTATCATAGGCTTTAAAATGTCCTGAAGTAAAAAAACAAAAAAACAAAAAATGTTCAATTTTTATAAGATTAAGCCTACTACTTTAAGAAAGCCTACTGAATAGTACTGGTGGTCCTTTCTCCCACATTGGGGCAGAGTATGAAAACACTGCATGTGAATTGAGCTTGGGGAGGACTTGGAAGTACATGATAAAATCTAGCACATGAAGGAGAATTACACTGTGAGAAGAAATAAAAAACAGACTGAAACAGGCCAACAACTTTCTACCTGGGAGTAAATACTGTGAAATATTTATTGTACTAATTTTCCACATTGCATAACAAATTACCACAGACTTGGCAGATTAAAATCAAATGCATTTATTATCTCACAGGGTCTATTAGGAGGAATGTGGATATGGCCCAGCTGGGTTCTCTCATCAGAGTATCACATGGCCCCAGTGAAGGTGTTGACCAGCTCTGGGTTCTCAGCTGAAGCTTGGCCAGGGAAGGGTCTGCTTCTTAGATCCCCAAGGCTGCCTGCAGAATTCATTGCCTTGCAGTGGTAGGATTAGAATCCAAGTCTGCCTCATTCAGTCTGGAGTATACCCTTTAAGCCATCTTCCTGCTATTTTCCTAATCTTTTCCTTTGTCATTATCTTCTGAATTACCTCCCCCCCCCCTTATTTTAAGGTTGGATCCCAATCTCTGTTGTTCCTCTTTTATCACATACTTGCCATCTTTGTGGAGCACATAAATCTCCAGCTACTAAAGAACTTGCATATCTGAAAAGGACTTTATTCTACCTTTCAATTGTATTTTGCTCATATGTTAATATTCATTTGTTTGTTATTCTTTGGAAGCTTTTAGGTCTGTTAACCAGTGCATAAGACTTACTCCTGTTTTTTATACCAGGTATTTAATGACATATGTTTTGTCATTCAGTTCTGGGAAATTTGTAATGTTATTACTTTCATCATTTCTTTTCTCTCAGTGTTTACTGTCTGTTTGTTTGGAACTTGTATTATTTGAATGTTGAGCTTCTTAGTCTAATCACTTACTAAAATGGACATGAATACACACACATTTCTTTACTATGTTCCATCTCTTTATCTTTTGATATTTTATTTTGTTCTCTGGGGAATTTCCTCACCTTTATCTTCCACTGCTTATATTGATTTTGTTTCAGCTTACCTTATTTTATCTGTCACAGGATATTAATTATATTTCCAGACAAAGAAAATTCTTCTACTCTTGTATTAGTTCTTTTTCCTCTGTGTTTTCTTTCATTCTTAGATTTATTTTAAAGATTTTATTTATTTATTCATGAGAGACACAGAGAGAGAGAGGCAGAGAGATAGGCAAAGGGAGAAGCAGGCTTTCCACAGTGAGCCTGATGTGGGACTCGATCCCCAGGAACCCCTGGAACATGACCTGAGCCGAAGGCAGGCACTCAACCACTGAGCCACCCAGGAGTCCCTCATTCTTGGTTTTTATTCTTTTCTCCTTCCATTTAATTTAAGAATCTACCTTCAAATATCTTGCAATCTATATATTCTTATATACATACATATATATTAAATGTATAAATATATATGTGTACATATGTGTGCATATTAAGTAGATAGCAAATATTTATTGAAGAATAACAAAAAATAGGCAAATATGCTAATCAAGTGGTACAGTTCACAATATTTTCACAGAGAAAATTTAATTTAGCCAGTACTCAGATTGAGAAAGAGAACTTTACCAGCATCTTTGAAACCCTCTGCACCTTTATATAAATAGAATCATACAGTATGTACCTTTTCTGTGTCTGGCTTCTTTTGTTGAACACTATTTATTAGTTCCATCCAAACCCATGCATATAATTCTAGTATGTTTATTTTCCTTGCTATAGTAATATGTAAATATACTACCATTATTTTATCTGTTTAGTTGATGACTGGAATATAGGTAGATTCCATTTAGGGACTAATACAAATAATGTTGTTATCTAAATATTCTTGTTAAAAAATAAATAAATAAATAAATTTCTTGTTAATGCCTTTTTTGTGCACAGATGCACATGTTTTTATTGGTATACTAGGAGTAGTTTTTCTGGGTCATATGATTACATACTGCCAGTTATTCAAAGTAGTTGCAACAATTTAGATTCCATCATTAATGTATGAGACTCATTTTTATTCCATATCCTTGCCAATTCTTGCTAATTCTAGCTTGGCTTACAACCACACTGTAAACTCCATAAGGCACAAGCCTATGTTGTAAATAGAAGTTGGGCTAAGCATTAACCTTGTGTTCTGAAAACTAAGAATAGGATAGCATGTGGAAATCATACAGTTTATTATAATAAAGCTTCTTTCATTTATTGGTTTCAGGAAAGCATTCTGAGTTCCCTATGTGCTTCATGTCTCCAAAGGCAGAGTCCCTCTTACTGCAACAACTTCCAAAAATAAATTGCTATTCTCCTCTTATGGGAGACAAGTATTCTAATAACAATGTGTGTTTGAAGGGAAAAAAATCTGGGTTTCTAAATGCTACCACAGAGGACTTTCAACAAATAATTATAATTTCAATCTTCACCATTCCATTCCAATTTTTAATGTTCCCGATTGTGCTAATTTTGTCAACCTTCCAGAGTTTCATAGGTAAATGGCTTTTTTTTTCTTCTTGCAGCAATGAATTTCAGCCTTTTCCATGAGATAAGAAAATAAATTCACTTTTTTATCTTTAAAATTATGTTGTTCTTTCTTCGTGCTTGTCTCTTTTTTCTTTCCTGTTGTCCTTGTAGATTCATGCCTTGCTTTAAGTTTGTTTTCTGTTGTTGTGGTAGTGGTGGTGGTTTGCTTTTGTTTGTTCGCTTTTTGTAATTTAACTGAGGCTTACAGGTGAAAGAAAGGATCTCCATTATGCTTAGTGATCACATTTCCAAAAGCAGGAAGGTTGTGTTTTAATTGTGTCTCATCCATACCTGGGTACAATTATGTTAATTAATAACAAGCATTTCTTATTATCCCAATATGTACATATTTATTTGTTGGATGATGATTGAAATAAATATCACACTCTAAATTATAGTTTTAATTTCCATTGAGATGTCACTTGAATATACATGATGTTAATATACCAACATATTAATAATTTAGAATTGCATTTATGGAATTATTGGTACAAGTCACAGAATACTTCCATGGAGGTGTAAGGAAACCTCTTCTTGTTCCTTTTATATTGAGATGACCAGATCATCTTTAGTTACCATTTTTCTGCATGGATGCTTAGAAATCTCTCTACTTTAATTTTTTTTTTTAATTTATTTATGATAGTCACACACACAGAGAGAGAGAGAGGCAGAGACACAGGCAGAGGGAGAAGCAGGCTCCATGCACCGGGAGCCCGACGTGGGACTTGATCCCGGGTCTCCAGGATCGCGCCCTGGGCCAAAGGCAGGCGCCAAACCACCGCGCCACCCAGGGATCCCCAAATCTCTCTACTTTAAAGTTAATTCTTCAAATACTCTTTAAGAATAAATTTCAGTATGCAAAAGAATTTTCAAAACATGATATAATCCGATATATAATTTACAGATTAAACACGAGTAAATGATGTTTGTCAATAATTTTGATCACTGTAACATATGTAATATAATGCATTAAAATAAATTATTATAATGAAGAAATAACTCCAAAGACACATTTAAAGAAATGTTAAATATTTCACATCAAAAAGATTTATTTTGGGATGCCTGGGTGGCTCAGTGTTTGAGTGCCCAGGGTCCTGGAATCAAGTCCCACACCGGGCTCCCCACAGGGAGCTAGCTTTTCCCTCCGCCTATGCCTCTGCCTCTCTCTGTGTCTCTTATGAATAAATAAATAAAATCTTAAAAAAAATTATTTGAGGACCTTGCTTATCTGTATAATTAACATAAAGTTTTATTTATAAATGCAATGAGAGTGAAAGGCAAGTTAGAGATACCGTTTTATTTCTTATTTACATTTATTCCAATTTTTACTTTGAAGTCATTTCAAAGCAGGGCATACTTCATATGAAGTAAAAACTAGTTTTTTAAATGACTACTTAAAAGCTCTTTTGAGACACTAAGTATGCTCCTGTGTAACCAGTGAAAGTAGCATTATCATACCCTCATATGTGATAGTTTTTCTTCATTCACACTAATTACTTATACATATCCATATTAATATTTATGTATATTTATTATATTTATTTTATGCATTGTATATATTTATTGTGGCCATTTTCCTTATAGCTCTTCCAGAACTATTATAATATAATTGATGACAAGGTAGGATAGATAAATCTTAAAGTTGGAATAAATATGACATAAAAGGAAGATCACATGGCTGAGTGAGATGTCCTTGAGTCTAGTCCTGGGATCCTCATTGCTTTCTTTTCTTTTCTTTTTTTTCTTTTCTTTTCTTTTTTCTTTTCTTTCTTTTTTTCTTTTCTTTTCTTTTCTTTTTTTCTTTCTTTTCTCTTCTTTTCTTTTCTTTCTTTTCTTTTTTTCTTCTTTTCTTTCTTTTCTTTTCTTCTTTTCTTTCTTTTTTTCTCTCTTTTTAAGACTTGTTTGTTTATTTTAGAGAGAGAACAATAGAAAAGGGCAGAGGGAGAGGGAAAGAAGAGAAAAACTTAAGCAGACTCCATACTGAGCCCAGAACTCCACATGGGGCTCAGTCTCATGACCCCGAGATAATAATCTGAACTATAATGAAGAGTCCATCACCTAATCGACTGTGACACCCAGATTTCCCCTCCATGTTTCCATGTGTCATAAACTACTGGTTAAAATCATCTTCCTTATTCACCCCTTTCCACAGAGAATCAGTTAGAATGAGCCCTAGGGTTCCATAAGTCTAAATGTGACCATTTTGTACATAGCTACAAAGGAAGGTACCTGCATAAGACATATGCTTTTTAAAACTTTAATCTGCAAGAAAGGTGGAGAAAAATGGATACAAGAAAGACTGCAGATAGAATACATATTGTCAATTAAAACACAGGTTGTGGGGTGCCTGGGTGTCTTAGTCAAGTTATGCATCTGTCTTCAGCTCAGATCATGATCTCAGGGTCCTAGAAACAAAACCTGAATCAGGGTCCCTGCTCAGTGGAAAGTCTGCTTCTCCCTCTCCCTCTCCCTCTTCCCCTTTCTCCTTCTCTCTCTCTCTCTCTCTCTCTCTCTCTCTCTCTCACTTTATCTCATATAAATAAATAAAATCTTAAAAGAAAAAAAACACAGATTGTAACTAGAATTCTTGCAAGAAACGTGAGAAGGAAGTTATAGAAAAAATAGACATCATGTAGGACATATCAACAACATATTTGCTCAATCACTTAAAGCAATAACTGTTATATGTCTGGTAATCTTTTGCCAATGTGATTTACAGATTAAACACAAGTAAATGATGTTTGTCCTATTTATTTCTGCAATAATTTGAGCTACCCTTGAGAGTCTATTATCCAAAATTATTTGAAATAAGTTCTGATCTTGTATGTTCTAGCTGACAATTTACTATTAACACTTCCAAATCAATATTTAGAATCATTTTTCTTGTTTTTGGAAGGAGCACTAAACTAGAATACCTCATTGATGGTTTTTGAATACTGTGTCAGGTTTGGCATACTACAAATGGTTTCTAATCAATGTAAAGTGTTAGTCAAATAAAATATTTGCTATTATAAAGAAAATCTCCATAAATTTCTCTTTCAAGTTTAGCATTTGGAAACAATATTTACTTACTTTCTCAGACAATTATGTGTCTTTGGGCCTATCATCTGAATTTTCATAAGTAATTTCTTGCCCTGGAAGATGAAAATAGCAATAAATTCCTTCCTAGGATTGCTGTGTTCATTGTATAAGAGAATCTATTTAAAGTATTCAACAGATCATCGTGGTACATAACAAAAGCTTATTAATTATATAAATGACTTATTAGTATTGACAATCTCTATATAGTCCATACCAACATTTCAAAAAGTGTTTTACACAAGATATTGACATAAAGATATAAACATTATTAAAAAAAATCCATAGTCAAATACTTTTGATCTGAATAAAGTTAAACAGAATTAAAAAAAAAAACTAATGAATCTATGAAGATTTTTAGAATACTAATATGCTTATGGTATCAAGATCATCATGAAGGGATTTTCATTTGGAGTATTTCCTGTTTCTCTGACTACTTAGCATTGGTGAAGGAGAAATAGAATATATGGAAGGACTTCCATTCCATCATTTCATATTTCAAAAGCTGCTGCTTCATAGTTACTCTCCTTACCTCTTAGTCCTAGTATATATATATATATATATATATATATATATATATATATATATATTTCCAACAGGTTTAATTAAATGTGACTTCAACTCATAATGCCTTAGAGATTACCTATTTAATTCATCATATGGATTTAAGCCACATTAGGTTAACTTTGTAAGTAGCATTTAGTCATTTGGTCTATTTATATGAAAACTGATATCATTATTTATTTCTCTCTTGACAAATTTTATTCACAGATTATTTTCATCATTTTTAAAATGTATTATTTTAAGGCAGTTAAAATAGAGACAATATAATATTATATGATATGTAGAAAATTCTGATTATTTACTAAATGCCTTACTTGATTATATGAGCAGCACTTTTAACTTTTAAGCCTTATTTCAAACCTCAGAACTATTTATTTTTCATATGAGCTCTGAGAGAACTGCAGTGAAATCATACCATTAAAACCAAGACCCAATAATAAATTCTGAAGTGCTTAATTTGTCAAATAAAAGCAGCCATTTAACCTATAAAAATATAACTAAACAAAGATGAATTAACTTAGTTGTGAAGAAGTTTCTTGGGGGCAGGAAAGTGATTATGATGTTAAGTCAGCATTTCAAATATTAATGATTTATGGGAATCTTCCACAAAACAATAAAATATAAGTCATCCTGAAGAAAAATGTGTAAATTTTAAAATGCTAATATTGTGCCTTGTACTTAGTCCAAAAATTGTTCCCTAGGGCAAGATTTTTTCAATGCCAAGTTGGTGCTTGAAAAAAGAAAGAAAAATAAAAGTGAAAACTAACTATTTTGATCCCATATTCTCCACTATTTACGAATCTATGTGTCCTTGACATTTTATCAAATTTCTAAAAATTTTAGTTTCTGATTTTTAAATCCAGAAGGACTAATAATATGTATTCCAGAGAGTGTTTAGGAGGTTTAAATAAGATAATCTAAGAAAATACCTTTTAAAAAATCATCCTATTATCTTTCTCAAATAATGTTCTTTGGGGAAAGATTGAGCATATACATTTCAATTTGAACTTAATTTTAACTTTGTACCTTTGACTTAAAAATTGTGTTTGTGAAGAGGTATCAGGTTTTTTCTCTTTTTAAAGGAATTGAATAAACAGTTTATGTTAGTGAAAATGAAACTTAGATATTTTGTTTTCTTGGCCAGATATCAGCTTTTGTTTGAAATTAGGAAGTTATAAATGAAAAAGAAAGTTTTACTTATGTTAATTGTAAGTTTTTGGGAAGAATATATTCAAGTATTTTTACCAGGCTATTTTTTTTCATGTATAGATTTGTCTTTGAACTGTTAAACTGTAATAAAGTGAAAAGTTGAGAGCATTACTATTCATGTCAAAGAGAGTACTTGATTAACTTGAAGCTTGAAAGATTAGTTTAAAAACAATCATTCTCATCTTACATTTTCCATTTTTGGTTGAATTTATTCCACACCTACACTGCTTATTTCATGTTTATTGTAAATGTTTTATTTTAAAAAATAATATAGGCAATGTCACTAAGTGAAACAGAGACTTTAATATAAATTAACTGTAATGCTTAAGTAAATATATACTATATAAATAATTGATTTTTCAAAAGAGAAAATTGTGTAAGTTTTTCATACTAACAATACTATGCTTATGCTGACTGCATATTTATTTAAAGTGAATTTAGTCAAATAACATTGTTAATTTTGGTTTGTAAGTGGTGGAGAATAGGGATCAAAACCAGTTAGTTTTTACTTTTGTTTTTCCAATACAAAGGATTATTTTGAAAATCCATTTTTATAAAAATGTCAATTATTCATTCATTCATTCATGAGAGACTCACAAATTGAGAGAGACAGGCAGAAGGAGAAGCAGACCCCCTGCAGGGAGCCTAATGTGGGACTCTATCACAGGACCCTGGGATCATGACCTGAGCCAAAGACAGATGCTTAACCATGGAGCTACCCAGGTGCCCCCAAAATGTCAATATTTTTAAGCCTATATTTGAAATTGTCTATAAAGAAGAAAGGAGTATATTTTAATATGTTGATAGAATGCATCATCAATTATTTACTTGTGTTCCTCCTTTTTTTAACCTGATGGCAACTGTAACCTGATGGCAACTGTAATTTTAATGCAAATTTTTCCTAAAATATTGGTATTTTAATAATTGCCTTTTTCAAATTGTACACCAAATGCTTGCTGCTATAGCCATTCACACCTATGTCCTTTAGTGGAGGGTGACAGATGTCATGCATATTAGGTTTCTAAGTGTATGTCCAAAAGTCAAAAGATAATCTAGGTTCTTTTAGATCTCTTTTTAGTGAAGCAGGCACATTTTCTTTATCAGAAACAAGAATGTTTTTATAACTACGTTTCTTCGAAGCCACAAAATATCTGAGAGAAACAACTTACATAATTTAGTTATAATGTCACATCTCTTTCATTCAATCATAATACAATGTGGTTCAAAACTTACTTTCAATATCAGATCCATGGTCTTCTTTAGTACTTAGATATGCTTGAGAACTGAAGATGTTTACTGATTTTAATAGACTTAAAAACATTAAAAGTTCCATTATCTATTTCTTTTTAAATTTGTATTTTTAAATTCTTCAGTATAATCTTACCTATACTGAATCTCTGACTCAAAACGAAAAACAAATAAAAGGGCATATTGCCATTTCTCCTTAAGCAATGGCCAGTCTCTCGATAAGCAATGGATAAATAAAACAAGTGTCCCTAGAACACTGTACTTAGGTAGATGAGATCTTTGTGGATATGAGAAAATGTATAGTAATACAAAATTTAATTCACCAAAATTCTTGTTCCTTAAAAAGATCCATCTTTGAGGCTGTCGTCATGAATAGTCTGGTTCAAATTCTTTGCACATTTGGAAATCTAGAAATTAAGATCTGAACCCTCAAAGAAGCCTACAGGTTCAGTACTCCTAAGACTACTTAAAACAAAACAAAACAAAACAAACAACAACAACAACAAAAAAACAGTTCAGGGGTACCTGGTTGGCTCAATGGGAAGAGCATACAACTCCTGATCTCCGGTTTATGACCTTGAGCCCCACATTGGGTGTAGAGATTACTTAAATGAATAAAACTTAAGTAAAATCAATTCATATTTCTATACTGTGTGTGTGTGTCTGTGAGAGACAGAAAGAGAGTGGGAGAAAGGGGGAGGAACAGTCTATTCTCTCTTGTTGGAACTACTGTTTTCCCCCCAGTACTCTTTCTTTCTTTGAGAAACTTACTTATCTTTCACAGCTCATTTCTAACATTACTTCCCTCTGGAGCTCCTTTCTCACCTTCCTCATGGATATTCAGTCTCTGGCTGTAGTTTTCCTTGCATGTTGTTCAGGATGACTGTACCACCTAGCATGCTGAATAGTAATGATCTATTTTATGGGCCTATTTCTCACTCACACCCCCGAAGCATGCTTGCACTGAAAATATGGATTATGCTTTGTACTTTATTTTCTTTCTTTTTTTTTTTTTAAAGATTTTATTTACTTATGAGAATACACAGAGAAGAGAGAGAGAGAGAGAGAGAGAGAGAGGCAGAGACACAGGCAGAGGGAGAAGCAGGCTCCTTGCAGGGACCCCGACCTGGGACTGGATCCCTGGTCTCCAGGATCAGGCCCTGGGCTGAAGGCAGCACTAAACCGCTGAGCCACCTGGGCTGCCCTTGTACTTTATTTTCATATCTATGCCATTTAGTATGGGGCCTGATGCACAGTTAGCCCTCAAACTATATTTGCTGCAGAAGAAATCAAGTATTCATATATTCTGTGATGCTTAGTTTATACTAGTCTTATTTTAAGTGGAATCCTTCAAAGGGAATATTTTCCAACCAGTTTGTTGATATTCTCCACATCTTTTTGTTTTGTTTTATTATGTTTTGTTTTATTGAAGACATGCAGAAAAGGTTAACTGCAATGTAAATTGGGTCTTGTTCCCAACAGGATCAGAAATCAAACTCTTCACATTCTGACAGCTAATGGGTCAAAGGAGAATTCTTAATGAGTGTATTAACTAATATACAACTCAAAGGAGAAAAGGAAGTGTAATAAATATGCCAAATATTTATATATCATAATTGTAAATAAAATAGTGTAAAGACAGTGGATGTAATCAGATTAATTCATAAATATGAATAGTTTGGAGGAAAAAAATGATATTTGGTGTTAATTAAATGGCAATGAACATTTTAAAAATGCCTCATGTTTGTGAGTGAGTAGTCATTCTGCTTTTCTTCTCATGGTCATTTACACTCAGTCACTTGTATGACATTTCATCCAAATATACTAACATGAAGTGTCAGACTTGATCACTGTCAGTGCTCCATTATCCTCTGTAATTTCATGGAGCTATATATCACTTATAGCATTACTAAAGAATTCCAACCTTAAAAAAAAAAAGTCCAACCTATATATTGTCAGAGAGCAAGAATTACTGTCACCTTCAAGTCCTTCTAGCCAGACTAAGAATCAGATTGACATGAGACAGATTAAAAGGAGAAAAATCAAATTCAATTGCATACACATAGGAAACTCACACAGACAATCCAAAGATAGTCAAGCAAAATGAGGTACATATGTCATCTTGAACTAAGAAAAAGGGGGTAGTGGTCTGAGACTACAAAGGAAAGGAATGTAGTCCTCCGGAAGAATGAAAAAGAGTAAATGTTTAGCAAACAAATGTTTGTTGGGTCACTCAGAGAGAATGGGACAAAGATAGGATGCTGATCAAACAGGCCTTGCTAGAATCCTCTCTGTCTACCGTACACAGTTCATATCACACTGTAGTTATCGATGGTTGATAGCTCTCTTCCTGGAGTGATCCTCCCTCTAAATTATTTCTAGGCAGTTGAGAGGGAGGTAAAGAGCTTTTCCTGAGCCTGCCAGATTTTGATTATTTTTTAACTCAAAAGAGTATTTATGCCATAATCTTGGAGCAGCCTGCCATTGACCCCCCACAATATCAATTCTTAAGATGGCAGGATGAATGGAGAGTATAAAAATCTAAGAAGAGCTGTACAATTTGGGATTAGCTTATATTTTTTAAAATTCATTTATTTGTTATTGTTATATACTTCTTGACAAATAACATTTGTGTCACTTCTAATACATGACAGCTTCTCAGTCAAGTTAGTCACCTCTGTGACTCTAATCAAATGAGAAATTAGGTTTCTAATTGATGTATTCATTCAAAAGGTTCCTCAATTTTCCTCCTTTTCTTCACCTCCTGAGAAGTGAATGGCCTCAAATCTTTTTTTTCCTCTAAATTTGAAACTGCCCCAAATTTTGTGGATGTGCTAACAGCCTTATAATCACAATTCTAAGCATGTGTAATATCTTGTGTCAGCAGTTACACAGCAGATAAAATTACAATTCTTTTAAATTTTACTAGCTGCTTGTTTCTTGCTCCAATGCTTCTTCAAGTTTGTATCATCAGCAAAGTAAATGTATTTACAATTGGTACATTCTAATATTAATTAATTTATAGAGAACAGCTCATTTAGCATAGGAAGCATGAATATTACTTAGTTTCTTTAGCCCAATATAATGTCTTATGGATTCAGTTTAATATTTAGTGCATTGGATAATTTCATTCAGTCTAAGAAACAAGTGATAATGCAATGTGGAATTTTAATCTAAAATATATGATGAATTTTATTGAATTAATCTCTTATCTATCTAATACTTTATACAATAATCCAATATTATGAGAAATATAGTATATCACTATTAATGTAACAGTGATTTACTGTTCATTTGTATTATACTTTGAGATTTTGGAGCAATTTTTACTCTAGAGCTTTCATGGGATTTACTTTATTTATTTATTTTTTTAATAAATTTATTTTTCATTGGTGTTCAATTTACCAACATACAAAATAACACCCAGTGCTCATTCCGTCAATTGCCCCCCTCAGTACTCATCACCCATTCACCCTCACCCCCCCCCGCCCTCCTCCCCTACCACCACCTCTAGTTCGTTTCCAAGAGTTAGGAGTCTTTATGTTCTGTCTCCCTTTCTGATATTTCCCACACATTTCTTCTCCTTTCCCTTATATTCCCTTTCACTATTATTTATATTCCCCAAATGAATGAGAACATATAATGTTTGTCCTTCTCCGATTGACTTACTTCACTCAGCATAATACCCTCCAGTTCCATCCACGTTGAAGCAAATGGCAGGTATTTGTCATTTCTAATGGCTGAGTAATATTCCATTGTATACATAAACCACATCTTCTTTATCCATTCATCTTTCGATGGACACCGAGGCTCCTTCCACAGTTTGGCTATTGTGGACATTGCTGCTATAAACATCGGGGTGCAGGTATCCCCGCATTTCATTGCATCTGAATCTTTGGGGTAAATCCCCAACAGTGTAATTGCTGGGTCGTAGGGCAGGTCTATTTTTAACTCTTTGAGGAACCTCCACACAGTTTTCCAGAGTGACTGCACCAGTTCACATTCCCACCAAAAGTGTAAGAGGGTTCCCTTTTCTCCGCATCCTCTCCAACATTTGTGGTTTCCTGCCTTTTCAATTCTCCCCATTCTCACTGGTGTGAGGTGGTATCTCATTGTGGTTTTGATTTGTATTTCCCTGATGGCAAGTGATGCAGAGCATTTTCTCATGTGCGTGTTGGCCATGTCTATGTCTTCCTCTGTGAGATTTCTCTTCATGTCTTTTGCCCATTTCATGATTGGATTGTTTTTTCCTTTGCTGTTGAGTTTAATAAGTTCTTTATAGATCTTGGAAACTAGCCCTTTAAATGATATGCCATTTGCAAATATCTCTTCCCATTCTGTAGGTTGTCTTTTAGTTTTGTTGACTGTATCCTTTGCTGTGCAGAAGCTTCTTATCTTGATGAAGACCCAATAGTTCATTTTTGCTTTTGTCTCTTTTGCCTTCGTGGATGTATCTTGCAAGAAGTTACTGTGGCCAAGTTCAAAAAGGGTGTTGCCTGTGTTCTCCTCTAGGATTTTGATGGATTCTTGTCTCACATTTAGATCTTTCATCCATTTTGACTTTATCTTTGTGTATGGTGCAAGAGAGAGGTCTAGTTTCATTCTTCTGCATATGGATGTCCAATTTTCCCAGCACCATTTATTGAAGAGACGGTCTTTCTTCCAGGGGATAGTCTTTCCTCCTTTATCGAATATTAGTTGACCATAAAGTTCAGGGTCCACTTCTGGGTTCTCTATTCTGTTCCATTGATCTATGTGTCTGTTTTTGTGCCAGTACCACACTGTCTTGATGACCACAGCTTTGTAGTACAACCTGAAATCTGGCATTGTGATGACCCCAGATATAGTTTTCTTTTTTAAAATTCCCCTGACTATTCAGGGTCTTTTCTGATTCCACACAAATCTTAAAATAATTTGTTCTAAGTCTCTGAAGAAAGTCCATGGTATTTTGATAGGGATTGCATTAAACATGTAAATTGCCCTGGGTAACATTGACATTTTCACAATATTAATTCTTCCAATCCATGAGCATGGAATATTTTTCCATCTCTTTGTGTCTTCCTCCATTTCTTTCAGAAATGTTCTGTAGTTTTTAGGGTATAGATCCTTTACCTCTTTGGTTAGGTTTATTCCTAGGTATCTTATGCTTTTGGGTGCAATTGTAAATGGGATTGACTCCTTAATTTCTCTTTCTTCAGTCTCATTGTTAGTGTATAGGAATGCCATTGTTTTCTAGGCATTGATTTTGTATCCTGCCATGCTACCAAATTGCTGTATGAGTTCTAGCAATCTTGGGGTGGAGGCTTTTGGGTTCTCTATGTAGAGTATCATGTCATCGGCGAAGAGGGAGAGTTTGACTTCTTCTTTGGCAATTCAAATGCCTTTAATGTCTTTTTGTTGTCTGATTGCTGAGGCTAGGACTTCCAATACTATGTTGAATAGCAGTGGTGAGAGTGGACATCCCTGTCTTGTTCCTGATCTTAGGGGAAAGGCTCCCAGTGCTTCCCCATTGAGAATGATATTTGCTGTGGGCTTTTCGTAGATGGCTTTTAAGATGTTGAGGAAAGTTCCCTCTATCCCTACACTCTGAAGAGTTTTGATCAGGAATGGATGCTGTATTTTGTCAAATGCTTTCTCTGCATCTAATGAGAGGATCATATGGTTCTTGGTTTTTCTCTTGCTGATACAATGAATCACATTGATTGTTTTACGAGTGTTGAACCAGCTTTGTGTCCCGGGGATAAATCCTACTTGGTCATGGTGAATAATTTTCTTAATGTACTGTTGGATCCTATTGGCTAGTATCTTGTTGAGAATTTTTGCATCCGTGTTCATCAGGGATATTGGTCTGTAATTCTCCTTTTTGGTGGGGTCTTTGTCTGGTTTTGGATTTAAGGTGATGCTGGCCTCATAGAATGAATTTGGAAGTACTCCATCTCTTTCTATCTTTCCAAACAGCTTTAGTAGAATAGATATGATTTCTTCTTTAAACGTTTGATAGAATTCCCCTGGGAAGCCACCTGACCCTGGGCTCTTGTGTCTTGGGAGGTTTTTGATGACTGCTTCAATTTCCTCCCTGGTTATTGGCCTGTTCAGGTTTTCTATGTCTTCCTGTTCCAGTTTTGGTAGTTTGTGACTTTCCAGGAATGCGTCCATTTCTTCTAGATTGCCTAATTTATTGGCGTAGAGCTGTTCATAATATGTTTTTAAAATCGTTTCTATTTCCTTGGTGTTGGTAGTGATCTTTCCTTTCTCATTCATGATTTTATTAATTTGAGTCTTCTCTCTCTTCTTTTTAATAAGGCTGGCTAATGGTTTATCTGTCTTAATTCTTTCAAAGAACCAACTCCTCCTTCTGTTGATCTGTTCCACAGTTCTGATCTCCATTTCGTTGAGTGCTGCTCGATTCTTTATTAACTCTCTTCTTCTGCTGGGCGTCGGGTCGATTTGCTGCTTCTTCTCTAGCTCCTTTATGTGTAAGGTTAGCTTTTGTATTTGAGTTCTTTCCAGTTTTTGAATGGATGCTTGTATTGCGATGTATTTCCCCCTTAGGACTGCATTTGCTGCATCCCAAAGATTTTGAACGGTTGTATCTTCATTCTCATTAGTTTCCATAATCTTTTTAATTCTTCCTTAATTTCCTGGTTGACCCTTTCATCTTTTAGCAAGATGGTCCTTAACCTCCACGTGTTTGAGGTCCTTCCAAACTTCTTGTTGTGCTTTAGTTCTAATTTCAAGGCGTTATGGTCTGAGAATATGCAGGGGATGATCCCAATCTTTTGGTATCGGTTCAGACCCGATTTGCGACCCAGTATGTGGTCTATTCTGGAGAAAGTTCCATGTGCACTTGAGAAGAATGTGTATTCAGTTGCGTTTGGATTTAAAGTTCTGTAGATATCTGTGAAATTCATCTGGTCCAGAGTATCATTTAAAGCTCTCGTTTCTTTGGAGATGTTGTGCTTAGAAGACCTATCGAGTATAGAAATAGCTAGATTGAAGTCACCAAGTATAAGTGTATTATTATCTAAGTATTTCTTCACTTTGGTTATGAATTGGTTCATGTATTTGGCAGCTCCCACATTCGGGGCATATATATTGTGTATTGTTAAGTCCTCTTCTTGGATAGATCCTTTAAGTATGATATAGTGTCCCTCTTCGTCTCTCACTACTGTCTTCGGAGTGAATTTTAGTTTATCTGATATAAGGATGGCTACCCCTGCTTTCTTTTGAGAACCATTTGAATGGCAAATGGTTCTCCAACCTTTTATTTTCAGGTTGTAGGTGTCCTTCTGTCTAAAATGAGTCTCTTGTAGACAGCAAATAGATGGGTCCTGTTTTTTTATCCAGTCTGAAACCCTGTGCCTTTTGATGGGGTCATTAAGCCCGTTCACGTTCGGAGTTACTATTGACAGATATGAGTTTAGTGTCATCAGGGTATCTATTCAGTCCTTGTTTTTGTGGATTGTTCCACTGAACTTCTTAAAGGGGAATTTTAAGAGTCCCCCTTAAAATTTCTTGCAGAGCTGGTTTGGAGGTCACATATTCTTTCAGTTCCTGCCTGTTTTGGAAGCTCTTTTTGGAATGAGAGCCTTGCTGGATAGAGTATTCTTGGTTGCATGTTCTTCTCATTTAGGACCCTGAATATATCCTGCCAGCCCTTTCTGGCCTGCCACGTCTCTGTGGAGAGGTCTGCTGTTCCCCTAATAATCCTCCCCATAATAGTCAGGGATTTTTTGTCTCTTGCTGCTTTAAGGATCTTCTCTTTATCTTTGGAATTTGCAAGCTTAACTATTAAATGTCGAGGTGTTGAACGGTTTTTATTGATTTTAGGGGGGGGTTCTCTCTCTTTCCTGGATCTGAATGCCTGTTTCCCTTCCCAGATTAGGAAAGTTTTCAGCTAGGATTTGTTCAAATACATATTCTGGCCCTCTGGCCCTTTCGGCGCCCTCAGGAAGCCCAATTAAACGTAGGTTTTTCTTCCTCAGGCTGTCGTTTATTTCCCTTAATCTATCTTCATGGTCTTTTAATTGTTTGTCTCTTTTTTCCTCAGTTTCCTTCTTTGCCATCAACTTGTCTTCTATGTCACTCACTCGTTCTTCCACCTCGTTAACCCTCATCATTAGGACTTCTAGTTTGGATTGCATCTCATTCAATTGGTTTTTAATTTCTGCCTGATTGGATCTAATTTCTGTAGTCATGAAGTCTCGTGAGTCCTTAATGCTTTTTTCTAGAGCCACCAGTAGCTGTATAATAGTGCTTCTGAATTGGCTTTCTGACATTGAAGTGTAATCCAGATTTTGTAACTCTGTGGGAGAGAGGGCTGTTTCTGATTCTTTCTTTTGAGGTGATGTTTTCTTTCTAGTCATTTTGCTCAGTGCAGAGTGGCCAAAAACAAGTTGTATTGGGAAAAGGAGAAAAAAAGAGAGAGAGAAGGAAAGAAAAGAGAAAAAGAAAAAAAGAAAAAGGGAAAAAAAGGAAAAAAAAGAAGAAAAAGAGAAAGAAAAAGAAAGAAAGGTGAAAAAAAGGGGGGGGGGGAAGCAATCAGAAATCAAAAAGAAAAAAAAAGGAAAAAAAACACGGGGGAGTATCTTCTGATTCTGTAGACTTTAAGTCCCTTGACTTCCCCTGGAACTGGTCCGTCCAGCTGGTCTTCTGGGGGAGGGGCCTGTTGTGCTGATTCTCAGGTGTTAGCACTTGGGGGAGCTGCTCTGCCCCTGCCTGCTGCCGGGCTCAGCGGGGGTTGTTTACCCCGTGGGGCCCCGGGAGGAACAGCCGCAGTTGCTATGGCAACTCTGGAAGCCTGGATTCAGCCTCCGCAGGAACTACGGGGCTCGGGCTCTCGGTTCTCCGTCCGCAGGGCCTGGAGGCTCCGGGGCGGGGCCGCTGATCTGCTCAGCTCAGGGCAGGAGCGTCCTCGCTGTCCTGGGCCCTCCCGGCCTCTGCCTGTCCCGGGGGAGGCCGGATCCTGGGCTGTGTCCCGGCGCCCTGTGCCCCGGGGCCTGCGCTGTGGGATTCGCGCTCCCGCCCCGCAGCCCCCTCCGTGGAGCCGCCGCCCGAGTCCCTCCGAGCTGCTCCGGTCGGTCCCGCCGTGCGCGCTGCAGCCCTTAGGGAGCTCGGAGCACTCTCCCGGGGCGCAGGTGTCTGTTAGTGTCCCCGGGAGCCCGAGGGCATCCCCCCCTCCTGGGTCCTGCTCCACCTCCCTGCGGGCCCCTTTCCCCCGGGAAGGTTGGTGCAGCTCCTGCTCCTCCGGGAGGGGACGGGGCTCTCCTGTCCTGGGGACACTCGCCCCGGCCTCAGCCCGGCTCCTCACGGGCCCCTCCCCCTCGGAGGCCTTTTGTTCCTTTATTTCTCTTTCCCCGTCTTCCTACCTTGATAGAAGCGCGGACTCTTCTCACTGTAGCGTTCCAGCTGGTCTCTATTTACATCTCAGGCCGAATTCGTAAATTTTCAGGATGGTTTGACGGTTATCTAGGTAATTTGGTGGGGACAGGTGATTTGGGGACCCTGCTCTTCCGCCATCTTGCCCCTCCCCCCTGAATTTGAATTTTTAATCTAATTTTTGGAATAGAAATAAATCTCTCTAGGGATTTGTCTCCAATTTTTACAATGAAAAGATCTACCAACAGATATCTAGATAATCTAGAGGTTATCTCAAATAAATTTAGGTTTGCAAAAACCTGTTTGGAATTAACTCAGGGGTCTTCCAGATTATAGATTATTGTCACAAGGGGGAGGCCCTTTTGTTTGTCAAAGATAAGGAAATTACTATTCTTTCTCCTGCTTTTCTGTATACAATGTGTGACATTCTGCCCTAACTTTGTTATCACTTCTATGCTGATTTATAGGTATACAAATCTGTTAATACTAACCCAGTAATAAATTATGTTTTTTCTGTCTTTCATATTGGACTATAAGGTTCTTCTGTTAGCAGTACTGTTTTATTTATGTAGCATACACACTCACACACGAATGTACATACATAGGAGGACATAGAGATTCAAAGTAAATTTAAATCTAAACATTATAAAACTACGTGTTTATTTGTTAAAAGAATACAAAGTCAGTGTACGTTGATTTAAATCAGCAGTTCCCAAGTAGTGTGCCCTTAAAGTTAAAGAATTCTTCTAGTCAAATTATTTGGGAGAAAACCACTTGTTTGCTTCCTTCTATTTTATTTTTTATGATCTATATTAACATATTATGCTTTTGCAATAAAAATGCTTATTCATTTTTATATTTATGATTATATGTACCTACTGACATTTTTTGGACATATTGCTAATATGCAATAACTTCCTTTGGAATACTTTTTGTGAAAAGTTGATCTGGCTATATTAAATGATGGAAAACAGGTGATTGCAGGGAAACTTTGGAAAGTTTGAATATTAAAAAGATATGATGATAGACATAAAACTCATGCCATGTTTGGAAGGGTGCAACAAAAAAGTATGAGCCTAGGGGTGTTTGGGTGGCTCAATTGGTTGAGCATCCCACTTTTGATTTGGGCTCAGATCATGATCTCAGGGTGGCAAGAGAGAGCCATGTGTGGACTCTGCACTAAGCACATTCGCTCTCTCTCTCTCCCTCTGCCACCTCTCCCCCACCCCCACTTATACATACCTGCTCTCCTTCTTTCTCTTTCTCTTAAAAAAAGTATGAGAATACATACACAGTGGATATTACATTTATTATATCATATTATATTATAGTACATTATAACAAAGAGACTCACCTGTAAGAAAATCAAATTAAAATAACCAGTGAGAAAAAAAAAAAAGGAAGAAGAAAATTCAAAAGAGAAAGAAGTAATCAGAGTAAGTTGTAAATTGATGAATATAAAAGAAAAAATGATAAGGGGAAATTTCAAATTTATCTGCACTGCTGGTGACAATGTCACCAGACACTCAAAAAGAGAAATTTTATAAGTTTAGATAAAGTCACATATATTTTATTAACAAGTCTATGTTAGCATGATATTAGCTTTCAATCATAGCCTAATTGAATATAATATTTAAGCAAAATGATAACCATAGAAAACTATGAGCTCATGCATTAATCTACAAGGAAGTAAAACATTTATTAAGATACTTCATTTTTTAATTGTAATAAGAACACTTAATTGGAGTAGTGCTCCATGACAATTTTTTAAGTGCAAATTATAGTACATTTACAATACCGAACAGAGGTACAATGTTGTATAGCAGATCTTTAGATCTTAGTTATCTTATACATCTGAAACTTTATTATTATTAAACAGTGACCTCTAATTTTCCTTCCTTGACTACCATTATTCTACCTTCTGTTTGTATGGGTTCTGTGTTGGGTTTGTATGGGTTCTGAAGTATTTGTCCTGTGACTGTGTTATCCTGTCTTAGCGTAATGTCCTCAAGTTTCATTCATGTTTTCATATGCAGAAAAATTTTCTTCATTTTTTAAGGCTGAAAATTTTTTTCATTATATGTATATACCACAGTGAAATTTCTATATTTTAGCTATTGCAAATAATACTGCAATGAACATGAGAATATAGGTATTTCTTTGAAACTCTAATGTCAGTATTTTTGATATGTACCCCAATGTGGGATTGCTCAATGCACATTAGTTCTACTTTAGGCCTTTTTTTCAGGGGTACCCATACTATCTTTGATAGCAGCTGTGCCAATTAACATTCCTACCAAATATGTACAAAGATTTCAATTTTTCCACATCCTTGCCAACAGTGTTTCTTTTTTTTTTTAAGAGTAACCATACTAATAAGTGCAATGTAATATATCTCATTGTGGTTTTGATTTGCATATCCCTGTTTAGTGACATTAAGCATCTTTTCATATACCTATTTACCTGTTAAAAACATTTGTATATCTTCTTTGGAAGAATATCTATTCAATTTCTTTGTCCATTTATAAATAGGATTGTTTGAAACATGCAGAAGGCCAGTGGACTCATGAATGGATAATAAACATGACTAATCATAAGGGAAATGCAAATCAAAGCCATAATGAGATAGTACCTCATGCTTGTCAGAATGGCCAAAATAAAAAAGACAAGATATAATAAGTATTTAGTGAGACTGGAGAAAAAGGAAAGCTCATGAACTGTTGGTGAGATTGTAAATTGGTATACCCACTGAAAAACTAGCATTGAGTTTCCTCAAAATAATTAAAAATAGAAATATCATATGATTCAATTATTCCACAACTGGGTATTTGCCCAAAGAAAAAAACAGCAATTCAAACAGGATATGTGTACCTCTATGTTTACTGTAGCATCATTTAGAATAGAAAAGATATAGAAGCAACTCAAGTGTCTATCAATAGATGAATAAAATCAAGCATATGTGGTATACATATATATAATGGAATATTACTCAGCCATCTGGAAGGATGAGATCTTGCCATTTGTGACAACATGGAGGACCTAGAGAGTATTATGCTAAGTGAAATCAATCAAGAAAGACAAATACCCTGTTATTTCACTTATATGTGAAATCTAAAAACTAAAACAAATGAATAAACAAATAAACAAAAAGCAGAATCAGACCAATAAATATAGGGAACAAAATAGTGGTTGCCACATGGAAGGGGTAGTAGGCAATGGGCAAATTGAGCAAAGGACAGTGGGAGACACAGGCTTCCAGCTATAGAATTTATAAATCATGAAGATAAAAGGTACAGTAGAGGGGATACAGTCAATGGTATTGTAATAGTGTTGTATGGTTACAAATGGTAGTTAAATTGTGGTGAGCACAGCATAATATATAGAGTTGTTGAATCACTATGTTGTACAACTGAAACTAATGTAACATTGTGTATCAGCTATAATAAAAATAATAATAAAGTACTTTTTAGAACAGAAAAAATGTGATTAATTTTTTGCTATTTTGCATGAGTTCTTTGTATATTTTAGATCAAAACTTTATTAAGATACATAGTTTGCAGATGTTTCTTCCCATTTTATACGTTACATTTGCACTCAATTATTTTCTTTGCTGTAAAAGCTTTCTAAACATAGTTTTGATTTTTCCTTTGTTATTTATACTTTTAGTATAAATAACATGTCATGTCCAAGAGATTATTGCCAAGACGTAGGTCAAGAAACTTTCCCATATTTTCTTCTAGGCATTTTACAACTTATATGTTTAAATGTAATCATTTGGAATTAATTTTTGAATGGTGTAAGATGAAGTTCTGCATGTGGAACAGCATTTGTTAAAGAGATCATCCTTTCCGCATTGAAGATCAACTGACTATTTATATGCAGGTTTATTTCTGAGCTCTCTATTCTGTTTCATTGGTCTAAATGCTTTTTGTTTTTTGGGATTTTTTTCATTCTTTTTTTTTAAGAATTTATTTATTTATTCATGAGAGACACAGAGAGAGGGAGGGGCAAAGACATAGGCAGAGGGAGGAGCAGGCTGCATGCAGGGAGCCCGATGTGGGACTCAATCCTGGGACTCCAGGATCATGCCCTGAGCTGAAGGCTGACTCTCTGAGGCACCCAGGCACCCTGTTTGTTTTTGTTTTCTCCATCCTCACCCCCTGCCCTGTATCATGTTTTGGTTACTGTAGCTTTGTATTACACTTTGAAATCAGAAAGTGTCATGCATCTTCTTTATCTAGTTTTGGAGTCTTTTGTGGTTTCATATAAATTTTAGGATATCTTTTTTTTCTTTCTCTGTAGAAAGTGTCATTGGGATTTTAATAGTGATTATATTGAATTTGTTTATTTCTTTGGGTAAGTAAGATATTTTAACACTATTAAATCTTTCAGTTCAAGAACATGAACTGTCTTTCCATTTACTCATGTCTACTTTAATTTCTGTCATTTTTACTTTGTAGTTTTCAGTGTACAATCTTTTCACTCTTAAATTTAATCAGAAGTATTATTCTTTTCCATGGCTATTGTAATGATTTTTTTTTATTAATTGTTTTTTCAAAAGTTTAAGTGTATTAAAATGACATTGGTTTTTGTGTGTTGATTTTATATCCTGCAACTTTACTGAATTTGCTAGGTATAGAATGAATTTATCTTAACATATGAAAAGCATATGAAAAGCTCACAGCTCATATACTTAATGGTAAAAATCTGATAATCTCTGTAGGCAGGTGATATAATATTATATATTAAGGACTCTATAAAGACTAGTTACACTTTATTAGTTAGAACTAATAAAGGATTTCTTAATCTGAGTACTTTGCTTCTTTGCATGCCTTATGTAACACAAATAGGAGGTGGTCAATCTGATCACAAGAAATAATTTCCAAAATCAAATATATATGTACAAATAAGTACCTCAAAACAATTTGCAGTTTAAACTGACATTTAGGGGTGCCTGGGTGACTCAGTCAGTTAGGCATCTGTCTTTAGCCCAGGTCCTGGTCCTGGAGTCCTGGGGTCCTGGGATCGAGCCCCACATCTGCAGAGAGACTGCTTCTCCCTCTCCCTCTGCCTGCCATTTATCCTGCTTGTGCTCAATCTCTCTCTCTGTCACATAAATAAAATATTTAAAATAAATAAATTGACATTGAATTTGTAGTCAGCAAATTTTGCAAAAGTACATTTTATAAAAATGTGACTACTATTTAAAATAATTGAAATTGGGATCCCTGGGTGGTGCAGCGGTTTGGCGCCTGCCTTTGGCCCAGGGCACGATCCTGGAGACCCAGGATTGAATCCCACATCAGGCTCCCGGTGCATGGAGCCTGCTTCTCCCTCTGCTTGTGTCTCTGCCTCTCTCTCTCTCTCTCTGTGACTATCATAAATAAATAAAAAAATTTAAAAAAATAAAAAAATAAAATAATTGAAATTCATATAAATATGTATTACTCTATTAAATATTAATATATATCTTCATTTTATATGTTCTTAATAATTTTTGTAAGTGTGAAATTAGATATTAGTTAGAAGTATTTGTTATTTGATTTAATCAAAATAGGATTATTACAGTACTTTTAATGCCTTCAATCAACAAATCAGCATTCAATAAAGATTGAATGTTTTCACCATGCCTAGATGGCTCAGTAAGTTAAGCATTGGATTCCTGATTTCAGTTCAGGTCAAGATCTTAGAGTTGTGAGATTCAGATCAGTGTTGAGCTCCTGGCTCAGGGCTCTGTATATGTGTGTGCCTGTTCCTCTCTCTCTCTCTCTCTCTCTCTCTCTCTCTCTCCCTCTCTTATAAAAAGAAGAAAGAAAAGAAAGAAAGAAAGAAAGAAAGAAAGAAAGAAAGAAAGAAAGAAAGAAAGAAAGAAAGAAAAAGAAGGAAAAGAAAGAAAGAAAAAAGAAAGAAAGAAAGAGAATGTTTTCCATTATCCAAAAGTTATATGCTATTAAATTTAAAAACTTATTGACTAGTATTAAAATCTATTTTACAACCCTTTTTTAAAATAATTGCTCACTAATGGTATAATTATTCACTGATGAAAAGTGCTTGGAGCAAAGTTTTAAAGTATGTAAGTTTTAATTCAGTTTCTATATCTACTCATTTTGTAATTTACTCTTTTGTCCCCTTTTCATATACAGATCACCAAATGCTCTCATGCTGTTCTTAATGATTCCTGTCAACAAACCAATTCATTCCTCCTTCAGTTGCCATTTATTCTTCTTTTCTTCTCAAGATTATTTCTACTTTAAAACCTGCCCCTCCCCCCAAAAAATAAATGAAAATAAGAATAAAATAAAACCTGCCGAGCAGAGGGGTCACACAAGATGTTTTAGTGGGTGGGAATGAGAAACATCTAAACATTAAATTGAAGATACCAATAACGGGCTATTGAAAAAAAAAATTGGAGATAAATATATCTCAAGACTTTTAGCTCCTTTTAGATTCCTGGATACATACAGAATGCTACCAAATATTCCAGAATTTTTAATAGTCTATTTTTTGAATCTGAAAAAAAATAAAATAAAAGGATACTATAGTCAGAGCAACCTATGTTTTAAAAAGTAGCCTAGTCCTCAAGTTGAAGTGTTAGGAAGTTCCCACCTGCTTGAAATTTCCTTTCACAGTAGATATGCACCATTGACCTTGATTATCTCTTCTGAAATTCTTTGATTGGAATTACTCCTCAGGGCTAAACCATGCATACATACACCCACTTAGTTGTTAACAGCCTCCAAAAACAAACAAGTAAACAAAGCCACAATTTGCTTGCTCATGGTCTTGTGCCCAAGATCGTGAATCCGAGAAATCACCAAGGAGCCAACACCGATGCAAACACACGAGGGTTTATTTACAAGCTCGAGCCTGGGTCCAAGTGTACCCGACACAGTGGAACAGGGACTTGGACCCTGAGACTAAGAGGCTTAGCAACTTTATAGGGGCCAGTGGCCAATGGGATACGCAGAAAGTTGCACAGTCATGCTGGTCCACTCGCAGGTGGCCGATTGAATTACATTTTACCTTAAAGTATCCATTTGAACTGGCCTATCAGGGAGCTGGATTTCCGATGAAGGTGTGCCCTGGGCTTGACTAGGGTGGGGCAGGCCCTAAGTAATAAGCAGGTCAGCACAAGGCGGGTGCAGCCCAAAATAGAGTCAGTCCTGCTCTGCTTGTCCAGGGGTAGGGGATTTTGTTAAATTTCCTAGGTCCCACACATAGTACAGGAATTGTGCCAGAACTTTGCTAAATAATTCCCTGACTAGTGAGGATTGGACACAAATATTCCTCAAACATCTCTTTATAAATGCCCTTAAAACTAATTCACATCCAGGAAACAATCTTATTGTGGACTGCTTAATTAGAAATCTAATTTCTTGGGATCCCTGGGTGGTGCAGCGGTTTGGCGCCTGCCTTTGGCCCAGGGCGCGATCCTGGAGACCCGGGATCGAGTCCCACGTCGGGCTCCCGGTGCATGGAGCCTGCTTCTCCCTCTGCCTGTGTCTCTGCCTCTCTCTCTCTCTCTGTGACTATCATAAATAAATAAATTAATTAATTAAAAAAAAAGAAATCTAATTTCTTCTTCATATTGTTTCTACATACAAGTCATAGAAATAGTCAAAATCAATTAATGTAAAACTGTACTGCAGAGACACTCATTAAATACTTGAATAACATGTGCAATTTTTTTTTAAGAGAGAGAATGATTAAGAGAACAAGTAGGAATTCACCAACTGAGCTAATATAATTATTTTTAGGATAAAAGTTTAAAGTACTATATCAGAAAGTGGTCATTTGAGTATGATACTAACTGCAGAAGACATTCCCTGCAGAGTTCTGGTGAAATGCCTAGTGTTTCAGAAGACATTTAGCTTTGACTCAAACTTTGGAAAAATAATGGAATAGTCTTTTGTTTTCTCAAATATGCTTTGAATTTGTTTTTTTCTATTTTTTTTTTTTTTTATGATAGTCACAGAGAGAGAGAGAGAGAGAGAGAGAGAGGCTGAGACACAGGCAGAGGGAGAAGCAGGCTCCATGCACCGGGAGCCCGATGTGGGATTCGATCCCGGGTCTCCAGGATCGCGCCCTGGGCCAAAGGCAGGCTCAAATATGCTTTGTAATTATAGTTATTATCTTAAGAATGATTTACTCTTATCACAGAACACATTTTAGTAGCAAATTGATCTAAAGAGATGTTGTTCCAATCTTAACATGACTTATCATTGTTTGTGGAATATTTGTAGAATCAATTGAGGAGAATATTCAGATATTATGTCTAAAGTCTAGCTTAGTATCATAGCATATTAAAAACAGAAGGAGAAATAAAGCTTTAAGCATTTCAATTCTATAATTACACTGTATTATTTAATATTGGAAAGGTAAAAAATAAAATTTAATGTCAATTTGCCAAAATACACATAAATGACACTCTCCATTTAAGTTCTGTGTATTAGTAAAAGGCTTGAATGCTAAAAGCATCTTATTTGCAACATCACAGCAGTGAATTGGACTCTCTTCAAAATGTAGATAATGAAGGACAGTCAGAAGAAAGGCAGGCAGGGACAAGCACCATCCGCTTCACACACCCCCCACACCCCACACCCCCCACCCTCCACCCCTGCTCTAAGAGGAAATCATCCTTAAAGGGATTTTACACCACCCTGAAAGGATCCCGCCACTCTGTGAACAACAGCAGCCTGATAGGTAGATAAGCACGTGGACAAAAACCTGATTGGGGGACAGGCTCCTGGAGGGGATAATCAGGTTAAAACAGTCTGTCAATAAGTCCACAAAACTCCCTAGATTTAGAAACTCCTGTGGCAACCGTCTTCTGGGAGTTTTGTACAATCGCTCAGTAAATTTTGCTGCAGATCACTCTTCACTTGGTCTACCTCTTCATTCTTCCAAATGGTGTGACCAAGAGCTACAGGAACTAAAAGAAAAGAAACCCTGCAACCTAGATATGAGAACGACTATATATAGTATTATTCATATTGTTGTCTGCAAATTAATTATACCCTGAAAATGGAGGATACATTTGCAAATTATGAAGAATTTTGGAGACTCAAAATTATAGTATTTTGGGGACAAGTTTTAAAGATTGAAGTTACATGTGAATTCAGGATTACTGTTGTTTTATAATATCATAGAATGCAAGTGCTGGAGATATATAATACATTTTATTTTCTCTTTTTTCTTAGAAAATTTTTTTTGTTAAATAAAAAAATAGCACATGAAATACTTTGCCACTACACATCGAGTCACACACATATTCTTACAGACTCATATACGTGCATAACTTCTTCAAAATGTTAGTTTTGTTTTCTTTATAAAATGATTTGTGAGCCACTTTTAACACTAATCTCAGTATAAGTTTAAAACAACATATATTGACCTTATATTCTTAAATATATCACCTGGAGAAAGTTGATCAAATTTGAAGGGATAATAATATTGTACATATGTCTAGCAGGAATCATATCAACAAATAAAGTTACAGGTGAACATGATGCATTGTAGAGTTAGGTTTGCAATGAAGAAGATGTGTGCCTCCCTCCCCCTTTATACACACACACACATACACACTATATATATATATATATATATATATATATATATATATATATACACAAATAAAATATATATATATGACAGATTTATCTATCTCTGTATATATGCATCCTGGCTTTTATCAGGATTCTGTTATAATCCATATGACAAAATCAATTCCATATGTACAAATCCATATAACCAAATCAACCCATGAACTGATTGCAGAGCAGGGAGTCTTACAGGTCCCCTTATTTAAAAGACATAATCTCAAAATATTCACATTGCTTATTAGGGTCACAAAGTTTGCTACAAGTTGTTAAGTGAGAAATCAATCATAGGATCACTTCTACTTTTGGGTATTTGAACATTTCTGTAAATTCCAACCAATATTCATTTGATAGTATTTTTTTTCATGTTGTGGTATAACTTATTCTCTGGCTTCTTCTCTGTGATGGTGCTACAGAGGCTTAGCATGAAGGGAATCCATGTCCTTGACTAAGTTAAACTCTGATATATTTCAAAATGTAGAATTTTCCTAGGGTAGAATGAGTCAGAACCTGATATCTTACTATCGTTAGGACTGGCAGCTTGAGGTGAGCATTTTTTCATTAAAGCAATAAGAAATAGGTCAAAGTGGGTCTTCCAGTGTACCTCAAAATAAATCTGGAGACCACACACAAGCATAAAAACAGGAATGTCTATCTCCTTTACCTTCAGTGACACATACTTACCATCAGTCTCAAGTCATTAAGAAAAAGTGAAGTAGGGATGCATGGTGGCTCAGTAGTTTAGCATCTGCCTTTGGCTCAGGGCATGATCTTGGAATACGGGATTGATTCCTGCATTGGGCTCCTTGCGGGAAGCCTGCTTCTCCCTCTATCTGTGACTCTACCTCTCTCTCTGTGTCTCTCATGAATAAATAAATAAAATATAAAAAAAATAAATAAAAATATAAATATACTATTTGTGACTTTAAATCCTCTTTCCAGGTGTCTGTGATGTTCACAGTAATGAAATAACCCACATTTTAAATGTATGTAAAAATGTGTGTGAATATATATTATATATCTATACTATATATCTACTAATTTTATATATAGATTTATACTTTATTTTCATCTATGATTCACTAGGTTTGATGATGAATGGGTGGGAGAAACAGTTATGGAAGCACAGATTGAGTGATTAATCTTACATTTTGTTTATTTAAGACAGGGACTATCCTGTCTAGTTGTGTTTTTGAGGAAGGGAACTGGTTTAGAATTTATTTAGTCTCCAATTCAAAAACCTCTTTCACTTTCTAGTACTGCTGAAATGCTATTTTTCTTTCTTTTGGTTATGTTCTTTCCTAGTTGAAAAAGAGATAAATTCCACATCCTCTTAAGAATTGACTAATTCTTCCCGAATTATATTACTTTCTTAATGATCTGACCTTCTGCTACTCTATATGGAAATATTAACCTCAAAATTGGGCATTTTGAAATGGCTGCATCACAGAAACTGACTTTGCAATTTAGATATTATTTTAAATTATTTATGTGTATGTTCTGGGCAACTAGTTACCCCATTTTGCATTAAAGTAAAATACATTCATGTTAATGGTGAGACAATCTCAATTTTATCCATTTTGCCTCCCCTACAATAAGGTAACAGATTGTGGTTATTAGAAAGATCACTGGAAAGGAGTATTAGATATAATGGTCCAAACACTTCATTTTTTCTTCTGGTAGATACTAAATTTCAAAAAAAAATTGAGAAAAGAAGAACTATTAAATATTTATTGACAATCCATCTGTCTCAAATGGTTTGAGGGCATATCTGGTTGAATTTAAAAGTTAACGAAATTACTCTTCAATACATCTTCAACATTATGAGTTTCCAGAATAGGAACAAATGCAAATGTGTCAAGTTCTCAAGTTACAGAAATTTAACTTCCTCAAAAATTCATTAAAATGATTACTATTATGATTACAAGCATATATAGAACTACTAATGAAAGAATAGAATTAAACTTCATCTTCACATTGAATTTTTGTTTCTAATTTTTATTTTGATTGAATCTCTTTATTTTTATAATTAAAAACAATCAGTATAGGCAAACACACAGATAGAAATAATGTTATTGAAAAAATATTTTTATTTGCTCTTAAAAATAAGCAAGTTAGGATGTATTCATTTTACACTGAAGCATTTTTCAATTTATCAACATATTTTCAACTGCATTACAAGGCACAGGATGAAGAATAACTTTGCAGAAAATAAAGAACATCCAGTACAGTAATTATATTACCCAATGACAGAGAAAGACAGGAGCAGTGGAAAATGTATGATACTAGTAAGGTTGGTAATTGCTAGGGTATGCTGATTTCTGTATATTTATTTGCTCAGATGCACGAAGTAAAATATGATCTTATTATCAAAAGGAAGGGTCTACATTTTAAAGTGCTTTAAGTCAACATAACACGTTTTATACATTCAACCCTCACTTATTTTTCTCCAATTGTCACTGATCTTCAAATTGGCATAGTTACGGATCTTGCTCCAGAAAAGAAGGAAAGATATTTTATTAACTTTATCAGCTCAGATTATTTTTGTTCCTCAATCTCCCATCTGACATACTATAAAGCAAACATATTTAGATATCTTTTTTCTTTGCCTCATGGTTCTTTTGAAGTTGGATGCAGTTTCAATGTCTAAGAAAACTCATTAAATAATTTTAATTTGTTTATCATATACTTTTGATTAGTTCATGATAACATTGCAGAAATGAAAAAAACTCCTAAAATTGATACAGGATCTTGAGTGAATCCAGGTAACCATAAAAATTGAAACAATATACCCACATGCAAAATAATGATTTTTTTTTCCTGTGGTATTCTTAAAGAACTAGATTTGATTTTATAGATTTTTTCTCTATTGTTTCCTGTTTTTTAGTTTATTGTCCTCTGTGACATTGATTATTTCATTTCTTCTCCATTGGTTTTCTTTCCTTCCTTCCTTTTTTTTTTTTTCTTTTTAATGGTTTTTAAGATGTAAGGTGAAGTCAAAGTCCTTGTAGCTTTCAAGATTATTTTGGTTATTTGGAATCTTTAAAGTTCCTATAATAATATATCTATTTGTGTGTATGTATGATCCAAAATTACATAACTTTGCTGGTGAACTCTACCAAATATTTCATGAAAAAATAGTATAAATTCAGTACAATTTCTTCTACAAAGATTGAAAAAAGAGGGCTTATTTTCTAGTACATTGTATGAAGCTACCATTAGTCTGATGCATGAAACTACCATTATTCTGATGCCAAAACTAGACAAAGTCATTATAAGCAAAGAAAACGACAAACCAATATCTTTCATGAAAAATATATAAATATCCTAAACAAAATTATATTATCAAATCCAAAAATGTGTAAAAAGGATAATTTATCATGGCCAAGTGGGCTTTATATTAAGAATGAAAGGGCAGTTTACACAGAAACAGACACAAAATGAGGAGACAGAATATGTCCCAAATGATATAACAGGACAAAATCATAGCTAGAGACTTAGGTGAAACAGACATAAGTAATATGCTAGATGGAGAATTTAAAGTAGTGATCATAAGACAAACACTGGACTCGAGAAAAGAACAGAGGATATCAGTGAAACCCTTAACACGGAGATAAAAAGAAAATGAATCAGAGATGAACACAATAAATGAAATTAAAAATACATTAGATGGAATGAATAGAAAACTAGACTACTTGATTCGATAATGTCATCATCCATATCTGTAAAGATGGAAGAATCTACTAAAATGTTACTAGAACTCATCAGTTTGTTTATCAGAGTTGCTGGATATGAGATTGGTATACCAAAAAAAAAAAATAAATCACTATAATGTTTTTCAACTTTCAATAAACAATTGGAAATTGAATTAATAAAGTATTTCCATTTTAACATCATATGCAAAATGTAAAATACTTAGAGATAAATCAAAACTAAAAAATATGAGCCTTCACATTGAGTAGTACAAAATATTACTGACAGAAGTTATAGGATTGTTAAATGAACTGAAAGTCAAAACATGTTCATAGTTTGGAGGATTCAATATAGGTAGGATATCAATTTTCCTAAAATAATAATAAAAAAAATCAGTGCATCACCAATCAAAATCCATGCAGGTATTTTTGGTAAAAGTTGACAGTCTGACTGTAAAGTTCATATAATATACAAAGAATCTAGAATGGACAAAATAACTTTGAAGGAGAACAAAGTTTAAAGAATAGCACTACCTAATTTCAAGACTTATAAAGCTACAGTTACCCAAAGGTTGTAGTATTCATAGCAAAATAGATGTGTAAATCAAAGGAGCAGAATAGAGATTCCAGAAATAGACCCACTTATATTTGGACAATGGATTTTTAATGAAGATATGGAAAGACCAGTAGTAAAGTCGAGTCTTTTCAGCAAATGATGCTAGTACAATAGGATATATATGCAAAACAAAAATAAAAGCAAAAAAAAAAAAAAAAAAAAAAAAACCAAACTCTAATTTCCCATTATGTGTAGAAATTACTTTAGAATTAACCTGAATCCTAAATTTAAGAACTAAAGCTATAAAACTTCTAGAAAAAGGCATAAGAAAAAATGTTCATGACCTGAATTAGGAGGATATGTTTTAGATATGCTAATGAAAACATGATACATTAAAAAAAAAAAAGCATGATGAAAGTCACTATTAAGGGGCACATGGGTGGCTCAATTGGTTAGGCCTTAGGTTCGGGTCATGGTCCCAGGGTCCTGGGATTCAGCCCCACATCGAGGTCCCTATTCAGCAGGGAGCCTGCTTCTTGCTTCCTCTGCCTGCCTCTCCTCCTGCTTGTGCCTTTTCTCTATATACATCAAATAAATAAATAATCTTTTTAAGAAAGTCTCTGTTGAAAGAATGACGCTATAAAAGAATGTGAGAAAAATTTTTGAATTATAAAGCTGATAAGATTGCTTTACCCAAATATGTAAGTTTTAAAACCCAATAAAATCAAACAACCAAATAAAAATGGGCAAAAGGTTTTAATAGTTATCTCACCAAATGCGACATACAGATGCAAATTAGCTAAAGAAAACATGCTCCATGACACTATTTATTAGAGAAAAGCAAATGAAAAACAGAATGAAATGACACAAACACCTATTAGAATGCTGAACAGGAGAGACTGATCATGCCCTATGCTGACAAGAAAGTGGAGTTACTGGAACTCTAATATAATATTGGTAGGAATGTAAAATAGTACAATGATAATTTGAGAGTTCTTAATAAGTTAAACATATACCAATCATATGGTTGAAGCATTGCACCGCTAGGTATTTGTGAAAGAGAAAATAAGATATATGTCCATACAGAAGCTTGTATATAAATATTAACATCAACTTTATTTGTAAGAGCTCCAAAATTGGAAACAAACCAATGTCTATCAACAGGGAAATTGATAAACTGTGGTATGTCCATGTAATAGAATACTATATGGAATAGAATAGCAATAAAAACACACTTACCAGTGATATATGTAACAATGTTCATGAATCACAAAATAATTGTTGAATGAATAAAACCACACAAAAGAGACTGAACAATGTATAATTCAATTTCACAAATTTCTAGAAAATGAAAAATACTCTACAGTGACAGGACAGAATTGGTTGCCTAAAAATGAGGCAGAAAAAGCGAACAGCAAGATGAAGTGATTATAAAAGGACAAAGGAAACTTTTGGGATTGATGGGTATATTGGTATCTTCACTGTGGTGATGGTTTTACTATTACATAAATGTGCTAAAATTTACCAAATTGTACAACTAAGTATTTCTTGTACGTTAATTATAAAATAGTTGCTAAAATTCAATGTACATACGAATTACCTAGAGATTTGTTAAAGTACAGATTTGGATTCAGTAGGTCGGGGTTGGGGCCTGAGATCCCGTATTTCTGACAGGCTCCCAGGCGATGCTAAAACTGTTACTCTAAACATTGTACTTTGAATAGCAGAACTGTATTTTAGTTCTTCACAAACTGTGTGAACGATCAGGTGTTTTTTTTCCCCCCAATTATTTTCAAACTCTTTGACAAGGATATAAAAGGTATATTACTATAATATTAAAATAAAACAAAAATATAAAGCTATGAATCCATTTTATTACATTCAACAGACATAACATACTTTATCAAATTGCTATTAAAGTTTCTAATAGATTGCTCTAAATTTATGTAGTAAAGTTACGTAGAATGCTAATAGTTTGTGGTTGGATACTGAGTCATAGATCACACTGAATGTTGCTGCTCCACAGAGTACTCAGAATAATGGCAGCTATAAGCATTATTTTTCCTGAAACGAATCTCCATTCACTATAAGGTTAAACAGTTTGTGATGGCACTACGTGTTTTATGTTTCATACTTTATGTTTTAGCAGTGGGGTATTTGTATCTGGCTGATTCACCAAGATAGAACTTCTCTTGCTCATCATTCATTAAATTAATATTTGTTGTAATATTAACATCACACAGTGCTGAAGTGTGATTTTCTTTTGTTGTTCTTTTAGAGAGACACAAACACACATAACACCAGTGGGAAGGGCAGAGGGAGAGAGGGAGAGAAAGAGAGAGAGAGAGAGAGAGAGAGAGAGAGAGAAAGAGAGAGAGAATCTCAAGCAGACTTCCCACCAAGCATGGAGCCTGATGCAGGACTTAATCCCAGGACCCTGAGATCCTGACCTGAGCTGAGACCAAGAGTCTGATGATTAACTGATTGTGCAACCCAGAGACCCCCTAGGGTGTGATAGTTAATGACTTTTTTTTTCAGGAACTATCTTCCAGTGATTAAATGGGACCAGAAAACTAATGGAAATGTATGACTATTCAAATGCGTATTGGAAGGCAGCTGGATGCTACTTAGAGTAGGCAAAACTTGCCTAAATAAGTTAGACCCTAGGGTAACAGAGCAAGAGGGCAGGATGGTTCAGTGTGGATCTGACACTATTACTGAAACAAGACAGTATATGACATAATCTCATTCTTATTGTGGCCCCTTAAAGTAAGAAAATAATCATTTAATTTTTGTCTTTCTGATTAATCACAAAGCAGCATGAAGCCCTGGTGTTATAGGAGTACGTCACTGAGTTGCTGCCCCAAGGAGGGGTGGTATTGATTAGGAGAGATGCCTTGAGACTTGCAGGGAATAATTATTTACAGAAGCAAGTAATACAGTCAGCATAAGTATTTAACATTTTTAGATCTTATCAATTTGTTTTTCTCTGAATGCAAATGCTTCTAACCTACTTGTCTTTCTTATTTTCTTATGATTCTCATTTTCAATTTTCCAAGGTGATATTTTTCATCTTGTAGTTACTTTCAGTCTTTCTATTAATAATAATAAGTACCATCATTTGTTTGGAGAATTACTATATTTCAGAAGCTCCTAAGTGTTTTAAATATATTATTTCTGTGACCTGGTATGATTTCTTCATTTTTTTTTTTCCTAAGAAACCAATTTTCAGAGGCATTACACAAACTGTCCTGGATCTCACTATGAGTAAAGGGAAGAACTGGGTTTCAAACTAAAATCTGTTTGGCTTCAGAACTCAACTCTTATCCACAGTACTACCTCAAAAATAATGCAGTGCATGTCATGAAAACAGAATAGATTTGCAAAAGACAACTTTACCATGATACTTTCTCCTGCCTTAACCGATCAAAATATTTCCAACTCAATATAGAGAAAAGAGAAAAAAGTCTATAAAACATTAAATCACAGGTATACATTTATAAAAATGACAATGGAAAGGTGTCCTTATATCTGGCAATCCATAGTTATTAGTTAAGCTTTAAAAATTTGCAAGCAAAACGAAATGTGTGGATTCCCTTTGGTGAGTATATTCTATAGAAATATATAAAAGATGTGGTAGTACTTTTATACCACAGACACTGTGGACTGCATACTGAAATTGACAAGCACCTAGGCTTTATAGGAATCTGATGAGTTGGTGTCAATTGGGGAAGCAACATGAGAAGAGATTCAGATTTTCTTTGTTCACACACCATTTACACTTTACAGATAAGAGGATTTAATTGGTCAGGTTTGCTTCCATTCAATCTGTGGTAACCTTACCATGTAGAGTTAAATCCATAATCTCTGTTCTTTCACATGGTGGCCATTGACTCTGGCAAATTAATTCTTTGTTTGCAATGAGTTATAGGTAGAGTAATAGGGCTGGTTTTATTTTATTTTTTTTTATGGCATAAACAATTATTTCTAGGGATGAATTAACTATTTAGGCCACTTTTGGTATGTTTGCTTTTTGCTTTTTTCAAAGTGTTGTTGTGGGACCGACAAAGACTCTGAAACCTCATCGACTTTTTTTTTTTTAATAATTTATTTTAGAGACAGAGAGCACAAATGGGAGAGGCAGAGGTAGAGAAAATCTCAAGTAGAATCTGTGCTGAACTTTTAGTCCTAGTAGGGCTTGATCTCAGGACCCTGAGATCACAACCTGAGAGGAAACCAAAAGTGTACTTCTCAACTGCACCATCCAGGTGCCCCTCACAGACTTTTTATGCAACCTATACCAGTACACAATGATATATCTCAACTTTTAATTTAATAATAATAATAAAAACAGAAGGCACTCAGGGTTGCCTGAGTGGCTCAGTTGGTTAGGCATCCACCTCTTGACTTTAGCTAGGGTCATGATCTCAGGGTCTTGCGATCAAGCCCTGCATTAGGCTCTGTGTTCAGCTTTAGAGTTTGCTTGAGATTCTCTCTCTCCCTCTTTCTCTGCCCCATGCCCCCTGCTCTCTCTCCCTTTCTTTCTCAAATAAATAAATAAATCCTATGAAAAGAAGGTACTCATTCTACTCCCAGTCCCCTGCATATCAGTTACCAGAAAAAAAAAATTGCATGTGTCTGATTTATAACATTTTCTACCTCAGTAATGAATAAATGATACCAAATGTCAAAAATGGTCAAATGGAAGGAAAATGAAATGAGATTAAGAAAGAATGATGACTATAGATATTCCATTTTTAACATTTGACCAATTAAGGATATGTTCAATGAAATATACTAGAGATTTTGGGTTCAGTCTAATACAAATATCTCAATATAAAAAGTATAAAAGTAAATTATTATTTTCCTTCCAAACAAAATTTGACTATCTTAATTCATTGTCTTTTGTATAAACACAGAAAGTATATCTTCCAGTTCCCTAGAATACTGAAGTTGATCCTCAGCAAATCAGTATGGGAAATGTATGTGTTCAAAAGAACTTGAGGTGGAGATAGATGAACTGACACAAATAAAAAAGGCTTAAATTATAATTTCCCACATGTCCTATAAATCATTCTTGATATTGATTCTATCTCACAATATTTTTGAATTCTGTCTTGTTTGGTACATCCCCTGAAACATATCCTATATCCATCCTTAACTACAATTTAGATTTTTTGTAATATCACTTTTTCTGCATTTCCTTCCTACAGAATTGCTCTAAGCTGATCAAAAGAATAATAAAATAAGTCTCTGTCATTAAATCTAGTACATAACATACTGATTTCTCATCGTTAGCACAAACTGTGTTAATTGGATTGAAATTTCTCAGCCTCAGCACTATTAAATTTAATTCATGTTATTTCCTCTACTGATTTCTTAAATCCAGACCTGTGCTGTCCAATATGGCAGCCACTGGACAGTTTGGCTATTGAACACTTGAAATGTGGCTGGTTTGAATTGAGGTGTGCTTTAAGTGTCAAATACACACCAGAATTTGAAGTTATTATGAAAAAAAGAATGTAAAATATATCATTAGTTACTTTATATTAATTACATGTTGAAATGTCAATATTTTGGACATACTGGGTTAAATAAGATACACTTTAATTTTTTAAAAAAGCCACTTTACTTCTGTGATATTTTTCCTTTTTCAATAATTGGTCACTTTAAAAAGTCAAGATGATGGACAGAAGAGTCAATGATGTTCTTCAGCTGTTATTCTTCAGAGTTTTACATCATAAATATATTAATATAATTGATTTACTGACAGTGTCTTAGGGCAAGAAGGGAGTTGTAGGAAATCTTTTCTTTTTATATGAAGACAAATACAATGTAATTCATCAGTCTTTGTCTTACTTTGCAATACTAAGCCTTAGAAATTTGGTAAATATATTATAACATTAAACTGGCATTTACACTTCATATTAAAAGTTATGTTGCTGAATAACTCTAGAACATACAAGCTGTTTGAGACAATTTAAAATTTAAAATTCATCCTTGGATTGAAATAATTAACAAAAATTCTATTTCAGAAATTGAATAAGATAGTTTGATTTATTAAATAACACTATAGCTACTTCTTACATATATATTCTTATTGCACACATTTTGTAACCTTAATGTTTAAAATCAAAGCAAAATTTGATTAAAAATTCCTATTAATAACTCTATTTCCATATTAAAGACTTGAAATGTGTAGTTATGGTTAAACAAATAGTATTTTAAATATTTAATAGCCAACAGTGTATAAAAGCTCTTCTCTTTATGAGTAGACTAAGAGGATGAATTATAAAATGATGTACAACATTAAGAAGTTAAAAATGCATATTGCTAGTTTTGGATGGTCATGCTATTTTTCTACAACATAGTAAATATTTCTTTTTTTTTTAATTTTATGATAGTCACAGAGAGAGAGAGAGAGGCAGAGACACAGGCAGAGGGAGAAGCAGGCTCCATGTGCCGGGAGCCCGACGTGGGATTCGATCCCGGGTCTCCGGGATCGCGCCCTGGGCCAAAGGCAGGCGCCAAACCGCTGCGCCGCCCAGGGATCCCCATAGTAAATATTTCTATGCATACTAGATTTACCAAACCCTGAAAAATTTCTTCTGTGAATCTGCATAACTAAAATTGTCTTCTCTTTCACTATATTTTCTTCAGATTTTCATCTTTCTTTAAGTTACACTATTTGACATAATTATTTTATTTTTTAAATAAATGAAAACACATATATAATCCACTTATCACATAAATAGCTACAATCAGTGAATATAAATATGTATTATATTCCCTTTGGATTATTTTTAATAAGTAGGAAAAAATAGAAATTCCCTCCAATACTCTTCTTGTTCCATTTCCACCCCTTTCTTTCTAAATTTATTGCTAATAATATCTAATTATATGAAATATTTTGAAATATTCGTCTTTAAGTTTACATGAATTATTATTACATAGTGGAATTGTATCATTTATATTTAGGTATTTATATCCATAATAATACAAAGAGAATTAATTTATTCATTTTAATAGTTATATTATAATTTATTTTATTAATATACCTCCCTTTATATAGCTATAAACCATCAGAAGTGCTTTTGGTTTTTTCCAGTGTCCTTCTTTACAAAGAGAGATAAAATAAACAATCATATAAAAGTCTTTTAGTGCATATTTCTAAACATTCATGTAGGTTACATATTTAGAGCTTACTTACACATTAAAAACAGTTTATAACTTTTAAATTTATACCCTTTGTTATGTTTTTATTAATTTTATTTTTAAAACATTTAAAATTCTCTTAGATATTCTGTCTCATTGTGTAATAGTTCATACAAATTTACCCTCTTTCTAACAGGGTTTGAGAGTTTCTATTTTTCCCAAAACTTTTATTTTCTTTTTTTTTTTTTTTAAGATTGTATTTATTTATTCATGAGAGATACAGAAAGAGACAGAGACATAGACAGAGGGAGAAGCGGGTTCCATGCAGGAAGCCCGATGCGGGACCACATGCGGGACTGATCCCGGGACTCCAGGATCACGCCCTGAGCCAAAGGTAGATGTTCAACTCTTGAGCCACCCAGGCACCCCTCCAAAACCTTTCTAATACATTCTATGGGTTGTCTGTCTTCTTTTACACTATAATTTTTAATGGTTGTACATTTATATATCAATAGAGTCCCATCCTCATTTTTCTGATTACTAGTATGATTGGACACCTTTTACTATATTCATTTTTTATTACTATTTAGTTCATATCATTTGACATTTGCCTTTTGGGTGACTTATTTTTAGTAATTCATTGGAGTTCTTTTTAATGATTTTGTTGGATTTCAATTCGTTTTATCTCATGTGAAATGACTATGTTAAAAGTCAGCTGCTTATCTTTTAACAAAGATTAAAATGGAGTCTTCATTATAACATTCCCAATCTCTAGCTACTGCTTTTCCTAGTTTGATTCTAGAGAGATCCAGAAATATTAGTTTCATTGTACTTCACAAAGCTTTCATCAAAATTTCACCATTTCCTGGATGTCCAGGAATGGATTAGTTCCTTTAGTGCCAAATCTTTCCTCTGCATCCCTTGTCCAGCTCTGTGACTGTGGTCGGAGGCATGTGAGTTAAGAAGAGTTGTAGGAAGAAAATAGTTTAGAGGTTACCTAGAAAAAAAATCTCTCCTAATGGCAGAAGTAATTGATTCTATGTCAGTTATTTAATAACTCTATAAGACATGCACCCTACCAACAACCCAGTTGTAATTGCTTGGAACTTTGTTACCTAACGTTTTCATGTCTACTATGTGTAGAATACATAATATTTTTCTTCAGTGACATTTCCTAGGTATTTTTTTTAAGATTTTATTCATTTATTCATGAGAGAGAGAGAGAGAGAGAGAGAGAGAGGCAGAGACACAGGCAGAGGGAGAAGCAGGCTCCATGCAGGGATCCTGACGCAGTACTTGATCCCGGGTCTCCAGGATCAGGCCCAGGGCTGAAGTCAGCACCAAACTGCTGAGCCACCAGGGCTGTCCTTCCTAGGTATTTTAAATGCTTATGTGAATGCTTGAATTTTACTGATTCAGAATCACTAATACTTTTAATAGAGAATTCTTCATGACCCATTTGCCTATATTGGTACAGTCTTAAACTTACAGGCCAAAATGAATAAAAAATATTTAATTTAATTATTGAAAGTGTGTAAAGGAAAATACAGTCCTTCGTGTTTCTCATTTGCTACTCATACAGAGGACTGCTGGAATCTCTGGAGTTAAAGAAGGAATTATTCAGTGATGCTTGTCAAAGATGGTAACGTAAACTTTATTCAGGACTGTCCTGATAGGAATAGGAACTACTGCAATGAGATTTTACAATGGGAGAAAGATTAGGTTCAAATCCAAAACCAACATGAGCAAGTGGGGATTTATAGCCAAGGAGCAGGGGTGTAGGTCAGTGAATGGAAAGTTATAAGAGGAAATATCAAGAGTAAGGGTTATTCTGCTTAACCAACCTAACAAGATTCTGACTAAAGCCAAGTTTGAGTGATGGTGGAGGATGAGGAAACTTATCAGGTATTAAGGGTGATCAGATATTGAAGAGGGTAGGGGGTTCCTATTAAACTGACTTAATAGTATTTTTGCTAAAACTGGAATCTACAAAGAATTGCACAGATTGACTTAGGAAAAGATTCAAGAGCCTGACTAAAGTTTGGTCAAGAAAATGATTTTTGTCACTGGTAACTAGTGTTTTTTATATGTTTGTTTGCTTGCTTGCTTTTCTTTTCCTCTCTACCAATTTTACATGATACCAGTGGGGTGTCCTACAATTCAACTCAATTTTGACACCATCTACATGGAGTTAACATCAGATCCCACAAATTAAGGGCTGAGTCCCACAAAGTGTCCCCAATTTAATCAATTTAACATTGGATCTATTTCCCCATTGTATCTTCCAAAGAAATTTCCTTGCTAAACAACATATTATAAATGTTAAGGGCAATTTCACAAAAACTTTTAGATGGATGCATGATTATCTAGATCTAAGCATAGAGAAATAACACTTACTAAAAAGTAATTGAAAAATATGTAGTCAGTGATCACCCATAGTGAAATAATAAGAAATATTATTTCTTATTAATCTGAAGTCCCAGGTTGTCACCTGTACTTCTGACTTACTGGGTATAAATCAGAGTTCTCATGAGATCCTCCTTGGGTTCAATAATTTGTTAAAATTGTTATTTTCCTCACAGAACTGAGGGAAACACTTACTTTTACCAGTTTATGATATAATAAAGGATACTTTATATAAAGTATACTTTATATATTAAAGGATACTGCTTCCTCTGGGAAGTGGTCCCTGACGCGGGGGGGTATTTCCTCTGTGCACTCAGCTCATCACGTGCACACACACACACACACACACACACACATATGTGCACATGTACCTTCTTCCCTGAGAGCATAGAACCTCCTGCTCTAAGTACCGATTGCAAATAATTCATGCCTGATATCACAAACCTCAAGCAACGCAGAAATGTTTGAAATAAAAACCCCTTGCACCCCCCCCCAAAAAGGATACAGATGAAAAGCCAGATGAAGACATACATAGAGTAAGGTCTGACAGGATCCTAAGTGCCAGAGATTCTGTCTCTGTGGAGTTGGGGTCCATCACCCTTCCGGTATATACAGTTAACTAATCTGGAGGGTCCCCATATCTGATACTGCTAGAACTTTTATGGGGGCTTCATCATGCAGGTATTATCACTAAGTTCCATTTCCAGTCCAGCTTCTCTCTCTAGAGAATGGTGTTGGGGTGGGGCTGAACGTCCAAAGATTCTAATCATGGCTTGATCTTTCTGGTGACTAGACCCCATCCAAGAGCCACCCTGAGTCACCTCATTAAAAGAAAGTATTCCAACACCCAAGAGATTCCAAGAGATTTACGAGTTCAGAATAGATGCTCCTATCACTCAGAAAATTACAAAGTCTTTATAAGCTCTGTGTCAAGAACTGGAGTCAAAGAATAAATGTTAAAACAAAAGATTGTCATACTACTCCTATTTTCAAGGGTTTTAGGAAATTTGTGTCAGGAGTTGAGGGCTCCCAATTCACAATAAGTAAAAGCAATTTTGGTAAAAATTCTCTTAATATTTATAATATATGGTTTGGCAAAGAAAACTCTGTATATGATAGAAGAAAGGAAATAGATCAAATGTTATTGACCTAATATAGTTACTCAGTTTTATCTGTCCTCTGACACATATGTCATAATTTGGAAACAGCATTATGAAGTATCCTCTTGGAACATTTACTAAACAAATTATCTATTTGCTTGTGAAAATAAAATGTAATATGACTGTGGAGGTTACTATTTTGTTTCTTATATGAAGGCTTTGCTTGAAAATTTCTGTACAGAGGCTTTCATTGTCACTGGTGTACCAGCCTTTCACCCTTCCAGGAGCCTCATCATCACCATCTTCTTCCTCTGGCTAGCTATCCTACAAAAGTCATGCTCAAACTGAATTATAACTTGAGAATCAGTCAACCAAAATGTGACAATGTGACTGCAGTGGTTTCAGACAAAGGAGATAAGATATTCTGCAGTGTGCTGTGCTGTCAAACTCAAGCCAAATGTTCCAGGGAGTTAAAAAGTCCATAACCAAAATGTTGAAAGGGATTTGTCCTCTAACTTCTGCTTAACAATCTCAAAGTACTTCGTCATTTCACTATCCATAGAGTTGTAGTATGGTTTATAGTGCATTCATTCCAGAGCTTTTCAGATAACTTTCCCATCATGCTTTGGGGGCATGAAACAGTTGAATGAAAAGAGCATATACTATTTCTTCTTTTTTATAGAACAATTATATGTGTACGCTTTCCAATAAAGCAGAAGGTGGAAAAGAACATTACAGCCAGTATCCTGTTGGCAACAAGTATGTATTAAAAACCACATACATCCAAATTTGGTTTCAACTTTATTATATGAAGTTAAAGTGCTTCCAACTTATTATTATAACAATTATTCATTTATTCCTGAATCTTGAAATAGACTACTGAATCTTAAAACAGGCATTTGTTCTGCTCCGTTGTTACATTTTTCACTTACTGCATCACTGACTACATTATTTTTCAGTTACTTTTTAGTAAGCATTATTTCTCTATGCTTAGATCTAGATAATTATGCATCCATCTAAAAATCATCTTATACATACTGGGAAAGATAAGCAAATATGATATCATAATGGAAATTCATCATTTGCTTATTTAATAATTTTCATAGTTTAAACATTAAGTTTAAACATTTCCATGCCCTTTGCAATTGATCTTCAGGGGTTTTAGTTTAAAAAAGAGGAAAATTAATATTTTTATAAAAGGGATTTACCTCAGTATAGACTGAGATAGTTTCCTATTTCATATCTATTTTACTGGATGAAAAAAATACAAAAAAACAAACAAACAACAAAACAATAACAGCAGGAAAATCCTAAGATTGCACAAGTCTTAGCATAATAATTATTTTGAGGTTTGCCTACCCTTCATGATTGGTTCAAGTGATTAATTTGTCAGTAAATTTACAAGTGCTACTAGGAAGGAAAACATGAAAATTACATAAGAATACATGACATTTTTGTTTAAATTTAAAGTATATAAGTTGACTCATTAACAAACCTAATTGTGAGACTGTAGTATTAGAAGATACAGTTTGCTTAAGAAGGATTCTATTACCTTTCTTTCAAAACTTCAGTGAATTGAATCTATGATTTCGAGGCAGAATGCCTAAAAAGTAGATGAATACTTAAATTACAAACAAAAATTAAATACTTAAATTACAAATGCAGAATATTTTAATTTTTAAAATATGTACACTTAAGCTCATTCATCTGATTTTTTAGTAACTCACTTTATCACATCTTTTATCACATTCAAAACATTTTCATATAAAAAGCTTAAAAAAAGCTCAAGTTTTTCCTCCTTATAATTCATTAGTTTGTATGATCTGATTAAATGCTATAACAAGTTCTACTGATATAAACAGGTTTGGCTATTAGTACAGTTGAATCTTGATAATCTTAAATTTAGGTCTTGAGGCCATAGAAGTACATTAAAAAAAAAAACTGTAGGATTCTATCAGTTACAAGTGTGCAAATTTCTGTAAGTACTGTCAGTATGTTTTACCCAGAGACTTTAAGATGTGTGATAATTTGGACAGAAGTAATAATAATTCCTTGAGTATAATACTCAAAAAGTGTTTTCCTAGTCTACTGAGTTGTATTTTTCTCCCAGTCATCAATAATGAATGGAATTAGCATTTCTTGTTGGAACATAGGGACTAAATTTAGTAAATATTTTTCACTATGTCAGCAATCCCGGGAATGTTGCTTAAAAATGTTCTACTTTGTTTTAGAAAAATTAGAAGTCCCTGTTTTCTCTCAGCAATGGACACTGACTGGAATACTAGATCCCCTAGTAAGCAGTATCAAGTAGGCATATTTGATGCACTAGGGCCAAAAGACTCCAAGGGATTAGTCCCCTAGTCTCAAAGCCCAGAGTAACCACAGTGTTACATTTAGAAACATTACTCTAGATCTCACATAAGCCTTTACACTGTCACACTGCCATGAAGTGCTCAAGAATAGATTTCTCCATGGTTTGGAGAAAGGGACGGTGCTACAGAACAGATTTTCAGAAAAAGTCTAGGAGTAGTAAAATGTCACCTGTGTCAAGTGTTTGGTAAAGGAAGATGTAAGGTGTTCCTTTGAAAATCAAATTATCTGAAAATCAATTTTCCCTATTCTTTAATACCCAATAGATAAAATGATGGTATATTAACAAAGGCTTACATTTTATAGGTCATTGCCCCAAGTTGTTCATGTTTATACTCAACACAACACTCTCAAAGTACTTCCAGGGAAACCAAGGGATTTTGTACACTTACTCATGAAGAATTCTGGCCTGTCATCACTGAATATGAGTTATGCTCAACTATGATACCCTCCTCATCGCTTCCATGGCTGCACCATAGACTCTTGCCAGGTATCTGTATCCCATTTTATGCCCCTGACAATTCTGAGGCTGTCACTCCTTTCCCAACAGAACTGGTTTCAGGGGGGAAATTCAGGGGAAATCTCTCATTCCAACAATTATATTCCTCTTGGTTAAGTACCAAACAGTATAGTTTTTCCTACAGTGCTTCACAAAAAGGGTTTTATTTATTTATTTTTTAAGATTCATTCATTCATTCATTCATTCATTCGAACACAGAGAGAGAATGAGAGAGCCAGAGATCCAGGCAGAGGGAGAAGCAGGCTCCACGCAGGGAGCCCGACGTGGGACTCGATTCCAGGTCTCCAGGATCAGGCCCCGGGCCGAAGGCGACGCTAAACGGCTGAGCCACCCGGGCTGCCAACAAAAAGGGTTTTAAAAAATCTTTCAATTTTTATGTATAGTTTTCTATCTCCATAGGATTAAAACATGTACAACTCAGAGGCTGAACATGGAGACGATCCAAGTAACATACAGCATGTCATGCTGAGAATTGGCCTTTTATGAATGGATTGGGCTTAAAAGCAAAATGAGTATCACAGAGCAAAAGTTGGTACATCTTTTTAAAACATCAGACCATGGATATTCCAGTCACATTGATAATAATGTCCCCAGTGTGAAGATAGATGCATCAGGCTTGCTTATCCAGATGCCATTAAAATTTCAATTTCTGTCTTTTGACTTTTGTGTAAGATTATTTCAGAATAAAATGCAAAAGGTTTAAATGTATATATCATCACATACTTAGTCTTGGCTATATGCTTATAAAGTAAGTTTTTAATTATATTTGACTTCATGTTGATCTACTTACAGAAGGCAGAGATTTTTGTCCAAGTGTTATCATTAAGCATATGCCAAATTTTCTCATTACAAACTCTTAGACACATGGGAGCAAACCCTAGATTGTGCTAAATCGGCCAAAGACCAACATGAAAAACTTCTTGGGAGTTAACCAGTGTTTCTTTGTCAAATCTAATGTATTATTCTATTAATGTAACTCTTCCATTTAAAACCTTCTAATAATGGGCTTATTTCTCTCCTTTTAAATTATGAACTTTACATGGACCTACTCTGTTGGAAATGTAGAAATCCTACTGTGTATTTGCCCTACTTCCTTAATAGGCTCACCCCTTATGTTTCCATTAACTGGTCCTTTACCTGTGTGGATCTGGGGTGGGCAAAGGCTCCCCAAATTTGCCTTTATAAAGTTTATCAGTGATTATGCTTTTTCCTACTTAAAAATTCCTGAGAGCATTCTCTTGCAAGTTTGAGCAGGTAATTATATGGAGACTCTTTTCTCAGGTGATCCTGGGTCAAGATGCTACATTGTGCACATGGGTTCAGATGGATGGCCACATCTGGATCTGCCATTTAGTGCTTCCTTCACATCTGTCCAGCAAAGCCTCCTAAACTATTGGATCTGTTTCTAATTGCTGAAAACCCTGTTTTCTCTTTTCTCACTTGATTAATTACATCTTCTGAGAAAGAACCTAATTTCCATGAAAATTATATGAGTTCTAATTTCCTAAATAATCTCAGGATTTTGAATACCACAAGAAAGCCACATTAAAAATAATTGGTCTTGATTTTTAGCCTAAACAAAGCCTAAGAAATAAATGTCTGAAGACTAAAAGATAATTGCTACATTTGAAGTCAGGAGACCTAGGTGCTAAATTCTGCTCTTAATGAACTATTTGATTCTAGGAAGTCACTTCAACTCCTTAGAACTAAGTGAATTCATCTGAAATAAGGTTGGGTTGAATCAGTAGTTTTCAAGTCAGATCGTATTTCAGAGTAGTAAATGTTTTAAGTCATATGAGAGAGAACCTAGGAGACATGTAAAAAAGAAATGGAGAGAAAAGGAAAAAACAATTTGCTTTGGTTAGTCCATGGACAATAGGTTGGACCTTATGGTCTTCTCAGTCTTTTATATTTTATAAATTTGAATTCTGTATCAGTACTGACCCATTATTAGCCTATCATTCTTGATAAATGACATGAAGGTTTATACTGATTTATCTGCATTCTCTCATACTGTCTTTTTTAGACAGAAAAAAAGCTTTGAAAAAGAGTTTTTGAAAACACCAGTAATAAGTTTGTAACTACATAACAGGATAAAGTTCACATTGGTTTCATATACATGACCTTGTTCTCCTAAACAATGTGCCTTAGATAAACTGATTAATAGAAAAGGAGCAAAATTCTATTATTTATATCATATTGCAGAGGTGTCATTCAAAAGTACATTTGTCACTCATCATTTTGTTCTCAGATTGTTAAAGGCATCACAAATTGAAAACATTTATTAAAATTTAACTACAATTCCTCAATAATTCCACAAGATATCATGGCCCAGAAATACCAGCGATCTTGAAATGAGACTGAAACAAAGGCTTAGAACTACAAACCAATGCAATATTTATGACAGTTATAGTGTCCCCACTATGTGTGTGTGTGTATGCACACACATATATGTATACATACATACATACATATATGTGCATATATATTATATAATTATATATGATATTTTATATATACATAAGTATTTCTCAACTGTTAGGTTGGGCTATTGAAATCTAAGTATATTTATGCATGCAACTTTAGCTCACAGAAGCACTCTTAACTCCATGGGTGCTGATTTATAATCTCCTTAATTTACTAATCTTTTTCCATCTTTTCTATCTGTATCATAAAGATATAGTTGAAGAAGCAATATAAGCTGTAATTTTGCTTTCAAGATAGCATATCTTATCCAATTGTTATTGAAATTCTAATTGATTATTTCACTGTGCATGCAGTTCATTCTTAGTCAAATAGACATTCATGGAAACATCTCCAAGGAATTATTGGCAATCATAGTGTCACCAGGTGACTTCATTAATTGGGGCCTTTGCTAATTGACAGTAGTTGGGATTTTGGTTCTTGAATGAATCACTTTGAGTCTCTCTGTCACTTGGACTGTACCTATAAACATTACCTGCCAGTCAAGGTTACTGGAGCATAGCATTACTCACAAAAGATCAGAAAAAATGTACATGGATAGGTCAGCATGAATCTATCTGTGCTACTAGAAAAGAGAATGCACTGTATATAGATTTTTAAGGCCTGGAAAAGACTTTGTAGTTCAACAACTCCCTCATTTTACAGATGAGAAAAATTCAAATTCAGAGACACTGATGTTTTCGGTTAGATAGCTAATTATTGGCAACACTAAGATAAGAACTCTGGTTTCCTGATTGTTAGTCTGCCCTTCTTTTTTTTTTTTTTTTTTTTTTTTTTCCACTTCACCTGCTGTATAGTTTCCTGACAGCAGGTCAGGTCAAAAGTTAAGTCGCCCTGTGTGAAGTAGCACCTTACAATTACCCACGACCATTTCATTTTCTTTTATTTCTTATAAACATCATTAAAGAAAAAAAAGCTTTGATGTTGTTTACAAAACTAAATCACACTGAAAGATTGGAGGTAGTCTTTTCTAATTATGTGGGCTGTCAGTTGTAAATAAAATCCAATTGCCCATTCAAGAATACATAATTGCCTATGAACTGAGTCAAACGGTTTCAGTGAACCTAACATAACAGCTTAGTGCAGGATGTACCTCGTTCTCTCTCTTACTACATTCTGGTCTTTGCTAAATATCACAGACATGTTGATATTAATAAACAATGTGGCATTTCCCCTTTTGTCACCCTGTCTCTTCTCTGTTGTGGCTGCTTTCTTCCTAGCATTAAGCTTCTGTCCTGTTCCTATCCTCATACTCATGAGCAAGCCCTGGAAGAGAATCATAGCTGGTGAATTTCCCAAAACTCTTCTCATTAACTTGCTGCATATCTTTGAAATGAGTGCAGGTAGAGTAGATGTCCTTTCCTGTCTCTTAATTCTGAAGAAGCACTCTTCTCAGAAAGTACATAGTCACCCTTTGATATGATATGTCCTTCATTCACCATTTTAAGGATAAGCATAAAGACTCCTTACTTGAAATCTTATTTATTTACTTTAGGTAGTACACAATCATTTTTTGACTGAAAATTTGAACAAAATTAAGTTGAAAATGCTTTTCCTTAGAAAATAATTATTCTGGGTTACCTGATAGAAAGGACTATAATTTGAAAAATGACAAATGACAACATTGTTATAATTTTCTGAATCCAAGGCACTCCTTAATAAGCAAGAAGCTTAGTTTTTAAGGTAATTTTAATCCTAATAAGCTAGATCAAGCTATTGAGAAGTTGTTAAGTCTGTGGGAAAATTTCAGAGTTGTGAACTTTTAGAATTTTTTTCCCTTTTAATTATACTCCTGTCTTCCTTCTCTGCACCTCTCTATATCTTTTTTAGTTTCGTAGGCAGCAAATGTACACAAATTATCCAGGAGATTAAATACCAGTAGTCCCATATTTGAAAGACAATTTATTGTGATTTTTCCCCTTATATCTCTTCCAATGTATTTTCCATCTCTCTTTGTCACTGTATGTCCTTCTTTTCTCCTGTGCCCTTTCACCTGATTTCCTATCTTGCCCTCACTCATCACTTTTTATTTTTTTCCTTAAAACTTACAAGCTTTTGATTAATGTAAACAGAAGTGGAAAAAACTATACCCGTTGTGAAAAAAAAATGTATAGGCCAGTCCTCAATTTCATAAGTTGGATTAAGCAATAGTGATACAAGAAGGAGAATATTTTCAGTAACCCTAAAAATAAACTCTAAAATTTTGAAAAAAAAAAAAAAAAACATCGTATAATATTCAAGTTGTTTATAAAATTGCAAATTACATTTTCAGCTATATGAAATATGTCCTTCATAGCCTCTTCAAATATGCGGTGTTTTCTTACAGCAAGTTGTACTGAAACCCTGGCACTGTATGCACAAATACATAATGTACCAAATTAAAATAAAATATAGAGCATGAATATCCATCTGATCATATACAGTTGTCTAATTTGTTTTCTGAAATTTAGTAAGTATGATACACTCCATGCAGTGTAAAATATCTGGAATAATAAAAGAGATATGCATGCATAAGTGTACAGTCAGAGAGAAGTAAGTCTCAAGAGCTTATCCTCAGGAAGTTAAAAGAATTCTATTTTCTATTCATTCATTGCACGATTTATTATAACCGTTCTGTAGAGCAGAACCCAACAGAGAAGGCATAGTTAAACCTGGCTTGTTGTTTCCATCATAAATCCCCCTTCTTGAATGATTTATAACTTGGCAGTTTTTATTTGCTTTTCTCTGAAACTTGGAATATAAGTACTTAAACTTTGAAGCACTATTTCCCTAAATTTAATTTTAATCAGTTTAGGCTTCCCTTTTCTTCATCAATAAGAGAAGCACAAAACATGTCACATGGGACATCACAAACTCTGTTTTTGAAATAGGGCAGCTGCCAACAGGAAGCAGATAATAATTATTATGTGAGCATCCTTTTTAAAATCCCTGCTGGACAAAATAAGTATGTGGAGTGTGGAGGGTAATTCAGCTCTCTTTCAAAAACCAGCTTCTTATTTAAGTCAATGGAGCATATTTCCGAATAAAATCTGCAGTACCGCAACCATTATTTAAGACATCAAGAACTATAAAAATCAAATGTAACATTAGTTATCTCTCTCAAAAAACCTGAGTGAATTGTGACTTGCTCAAAGATCATAAATACTGCAATTAGATCAAGAAACTCTGGGGTGAATTAGTATTGTATTGTTTATTTTATTTTGAAAATATCTTATTTTTCCCTTTGGGAAAATACAGTTTACACTTAGGATCATGCAGAAAACAAATATGATTACAAAACTTAGTTTAATATATGTTTTACTTTCCACTAAAGTTCAGTATTTCTGCAAATACTTATCAAGTGTAATAAATAGATTAGTTTTTTATATAAATAAAAATATATTAGCTAAAATGTTTAATTAGATTTTTTAATTTTGAAAAGAGTATATAGCATGCTTTTATATATAAACAATTGGCCGCTGTATAATGCAGTGGAAGATATGCAGTCCCTCCTACCTCTCTAGTCACCCATACTCTGTCTCTCTTGCCATCTCTACCTGCTTTGCTCCATCTAAATGTTTCTTTTCTCAGTTTTTTTTTTAAATTTAAGCTTTATTTTAATTCCAATAATGTATAATAGTTTCAGATGACAAATAATTCAAAATTCCATTCATCATCCAGTGCTCATCACAAGTACATGCCTTGATTCCTAACAACTATTTCACCCTTCCCCCCATCCACCTCCCCTCTGGCAACCATCAGTTTGTTCTCAATATCTAAGAGTCTATTTCTTAGATTTCTCTCTCTCTCTTTTCTATTGCTTGTTTGTTTTGCTTTACATGCTCTTCTACTTGTCTAACAGATCTTATTGAACAAACTCATACTGTCTCCTGATTTTGTTTAACATCTAAGTGATGACTCTTGACTTTATGGCTTTTTCTTCCACTCTGTACCACTGTACCACACAGCTTAATATACCTACAGACCTGAGGTTCCTGAAACAAACTCGATCAGACCTACTTAACTCTTTATCTTTGTTCTTCAAAATCTCCTCCACCATTTTTTCTGCTTGCCTATTCTCAGTGAATGTCATATTCCTGTATCCTGTCCCTCAAGCCATTCACCTGAGTGCTTTTATTTCTAGGTACATATCAGTCACTTGAACTTAAAAGAAAAAATTTCTAGAAAAAAATATGTGATCCTCTAGCACATTGCTAAACCTCAGCATACTTTAAAACTCAGCATATTATCTTATAATCTTTAGGTGTCTATATTCTTACATCCCTGAAAATATTCTAGTGTCTTTAAAGTACTCAGCAAATAGACTAGACTAGACTAGAATAGAATAGAATAGAATAGAATAGGAGTAGAATAGAAACGTTCAAGCTGTTTCTTGGATGGAAACCTTTATATAAACATATCCTAATGGATTTAATTGTATGTTGAATTTTTGCCTTTGTTTCAACCATTTTATCAGATGTGTTTATTTATATGGTTTATTAGAACTATTTTTAATGTTTTACTAAATGTCAATGGTATTTATATTTTATTGAGTAATAGAAAAGAAAGCCATGTCAGTTATGATTTAACTCATATCTATGAATTATTATTAGTTCCCAAAAAGAGCAATGGCATTTTACTCACACTTTCCCCATTAGCTTATTCAAACTCTACAGATGATCTAAACTGGGTTCATTCCTCCTGTAGTTTATAAATCCATTCCTGATTACCACAACCAGAGATATACCTCTCCTTCATTTGAAGTATATTATTGTGAATATCTTATTTTATTCAGTTGAAATATCTATTGTGTGTATAAATGACTATTTCATAAATAGATCATATGTTCATTGGGAATAGAATTCAGGTAGTCTTAATTCTTTGTGTACTGTTAAACTTTTTCTATGTATACTGACTTACATGATATATAGATAAAAGAGAAAGTATCTTAATAAATGATTTAATTAATTATTTAAAATATTAAAACATTTTTCTAAAAATGTCTTTTTATTTTTAGTTTTGGATCTGGTATATGGTGTCAAATTACTAAAATAAGTTAATAAATTTAATTTCATCAAATTAAGCATTTGGTTTTGGATAAAAATTAACTAAGTAACCATTTAATTCCTCACATTCTGATGCTAAAAATTCAATAAGTTTAAAAATATTAAAATATAGATGCTAACATTGAACTTATCTGTTCTTTTGATATAATAATTGTAAAACATTATATCATATTTATTATAATTTATACCCAGAAAAAAATTGTTTTTAATTTTTGTGGGTAACATATTGCTTCAAGGACACCAGTTTATTTACTTTTTTTGTAGATTTTATAACTTTAGTAAGGCATAATTGACATAGAATAAACTGCATTTAGTAAGGTGCATAATTTGATGAGATTTGACACATGCATAGACTCATGAAACCGTCATAAAAATAAAGATAAAGATAATTATTCAAAGTATTATTAATCTTTAATAGTCTCTCCCTCTTAATCCACTCTGTCCCATACCATTCCCATATAAACAGAGATATGCTTTTTGCAATTATAGGTCAGTTTACAATTATCAAATTTTATGTAAAAAAGATATCGTTATGTATGTTCTATAGATTTTTTGACTTTTTAATTCAGCATAATTTTTTTAAAAAAATTTTACTATTTATTTGAGAGAGAAGGTGAGGAGGAAGAGGTACAGATGGACAGGGAGAAGCAGACTCCTCACTGAGCAGGGAGCCCGACTGGGGCCTTGATTTCAGGACTCTGAGATCATGACCTGAGCTGAAGGCCGGCACTTAACTGCCTGAACTACCCAAGCACCCCTAACTCAGATGATGCTTTTGGAATTATGTCTTAAAAAATCTCTGTCAAATCTAAGGTCACAAAAAGTTTTCTCATATCTTAAGTTTAATAAGTTAAGTTTTTCATTCATTTAAATTTGCATTTCCATGTATTCTTTAGTATCAGCTTATCAATTTCTATACAATTACCTTTTGGAATATTAATTGAGCCCCTCTCAGGAGCCAGAACTCCCTTGCCAATCTGGAATCCTCAAGTTAGGACTGTAGTTACATTGCATAACTAAAGCAGCTGCAGTTCTTTTTTTATACAACCTTTTGTCCCCAAAATAATTTGTAGTGTGTATTTGTAGTTGAACATAAGTAGTAAGGCAAAGTGCTGTGCACACAACTATTTTAGGAGTAATGACATATAGCAATATTATATCTTCTGACTCCTGAATATGGTATATCTCTATGTCTAGGTTTTCTTTAATTTTTCTCAGCACCATGTTATAGTTTACACTGTACAGATCTTTTGTGTCTTGTCAGATTCTTGCATAATATTTCACATTGTTTTATGCTACTATGAATAGTATTGTTTTAATAATTCCATTTTTTAGGGGTAGTTGGGTGGCTTTGTCAGGTAAGACTCTAGCCTTTGTTTTCAGCTTAGGTCATAACCTCAGGGCCCTGGGATCAAGCTCCATATCAGGCTGTGCACCCAGCAGGGAGTCTGCTTGACATTCTCTCTTTCCCTCTTCCTCTGCCCCTACTCCCACTCTATCTCTAAAATAAATAAATAAATCTTTAAAAAATAATAATCTAATTTTCTAATTATTTCTTTATATCCATCTTGTGTCCTCCAGCTTTGTTCACTTATTAGGTCTAGTAGCTATTTTGTAGATATCTACAGATTTTCTAGAAGATTATGCTGTAGGAGACTATGTTGTCTGCAAATAAAGATTGGTCCTGCCAATCTTCTTTTTGAATTTGAAAGAGTTATTTCATCTTTGTCATGACTTATTGCATAATATAGTTTCCCTAGTGTAATAATGAATATAAGTAGACAGAATGGACACCCTTGTCTTTTCTTCTAAATTTAGCAGATATGTATTTAGTTTTTGACAAGAATGATATTATCAGTAGGATTTTTATCAGGTAAAGGAAATTTACTTCTATTCCTAATTAATTGAAAGTTCTTATCAGATAGAAGTAGATTTTCTAAAATGTTTTGTCTTTATCTATACAGATAATCATAAGGTTATAATTTTTTGTTTTGTAGTATAGTCAATTGTATTGATTTCTAAATGTTAAACCAGACTTGAATTCTTGAGATAAAGCCCCCTTGGTCTGGAAGTATTATCTGTTATTATTGTTGGATTCAATTAGTTAATGTTGTGTTTAGAATTTTCTCATTTGGGGGATCCCTGGGTGGCTCAGCAGTTTAGTGCCTGCCTTTGGCCCAGGACGCGATCCTGGAGTCCCGGGATCAAGTCCCACTTCGGGCTCTGGGCATGGAGCCTGCTTCTCCCTCCTCCTGTGTCTCTGCCTCTCTCTCTCTCTATGTCTACAATAAATAAATAAATAAATAAATAAATAAATAAATAAATAAATCTTAAAAAAAGAATAAAAACAAAGAAAAAATTAAAAAAATAGAATTTTCTCATTTATCTTTAGGAAGGTTGTTGATGTGAGATGATATCTCATTGTAGTTTTGATTTGTATTTCCCTAATGGTGAGTGATGTTGAGCATTTTTTCACCTGTCTGTTCACCATCTGTATGTCTTCTTTGGAAAAAAATTGTCTATTCATGTCTTGAGAATTTGTATAATTTAAATAATTTAAAATTTGAGACTTGGTTTATGGCCCAAAATATATCCTATTATGATAAATGTTCCATATGTACTTGAAAGGAATATGTTTTATATTGTATTTGGCATGTTATAAATGACAGTCAAATTGGTCCACACTGTTTTCAAAGTCATCTATATCATACTTATTGATTTATGCCTACTTGTTCTGTTTATCATTAAAGGGAAGGTATTAATTATAATCTCACAAAATATTTTTGAATTTATCTATTATTCTTTGCAGTTCTCTGGTGTTGCTTCATATCCTTTGAAGCTCTGTTATTAGATTCATAAACATTTAGGATTCTTGCTGAATTGACTCTTTTATCATCATGAAATGCCTTTTCTTTATTACAGGTAATATTTGCCTTTACTTATGGCAGTGGTACCTGAAGTTTACTTTGGTATTAACACAAGCATTCTATTTACTTTGCTTAGTATTAACAGTTATTTCTTTTCCCAATAATTATCTTTAACCTATTTGTCTATATTTAAATCATATATCGGCAACATAAAATTTTTTGCTTTATTAACTAACTTAACAATATTTGCCTCTAATGTGTAGTGTTTAGACAATTTGCATTTAATACCATTAATAAAGTTAGCTTAACTTTATCATCTTGCTGTTTTTAATTTGACTATGCTTTGGATAATAAGAAACCTAATAGGAATAATATCTTACATAATTCTGCTACTTAGTCAAAACTACTTTTATGGCTTTTGGTGCTATCATATCATTTTTTGAGTATATGCATACAGGAAAAAATATTTTATTTTTGGTGTATTGTTAGCAGCATTCTATTTTTTATGCAATATTTTATTTAAAAATTTTACATTATACTAAAATACTTTGAATATACAATTTAAATCATAAGTTCATACTTTGTATTATATCTGGTCCAAAATAGACATAAAGCTATATATTCTTGCATTAATACTTAATTACCTAAATTATGTCCAAATTTTTAGTAGCATAAACGTTACAAACAAATATTCTTCCCCATAATTCACACCTCTCATATCTTTGTATTTCTGTAGGATAAATTCTTAAATGTTAAGTTACTACTCAAATCTTTGAACTTTCTATACTGCCCAGGGTTTTTATTTTTTAAACTAAAGAAAAAAAATATTGGGAAATTTGAGAGATAAAAAGAGATAAAAATATTGAACTTTACTGTAAAGCCAGAGAGAAGAATTAGGAGAGCAAGTCACTGTTTTGAATACAAAATGGTAAAAGAAACAAAAATTTGAACTCCCTTCCCGAGGCTTTCTATACTGAGGAAAGCCAATCTCTGATCTACTTCTAAAGTCAAAGCTGAGGTCAGCACTGTTGTTGGTCACTTTCTAAATATTGTTCGACCCACTTTCAATTTTATCATTGCTTTGCAATTTATGTTTTCTCATTTTCTTGGATCCCATAATTTAATAGAGGCCTGTTTACACCACAACATTCACTCTAGAAATGGGGCTCTGTCCTTGTCCTTCATCACTATTTAGCTCACCTTCTAGGGCTTGAGTCATTTTATTGTTCAAGGTGGTGACCTCCTTAAAACCCTTTCCTCACAGTGACTTTATTTCTTTAACTCCAATGACCTAGTATAGGGCTACATTTTGCACTTTGTTAAAAATCTAGATCCATTGTAAATCTAGATCTACAAAATTACTTCCACATCTTCAGCTCCAAAAATTTCTCTCTTAACAGTTTTCTCTCAAGAGTTATTTTTCAAAGTCATTTAAATCTCCTTTATTTCTTTCATGGCAACAGCTTCTATTATATTTTCTTCCCTTACAATTCTACCTACATTCTGTTCTATCTTCTGACATGATTCTAAGCTACACCAGCATACTGGAGTCACTTTTTATTTCACTCTCCATCTCAGAAATACAGCAATATTCCTGTCCCCGAACCCTGCTAAAACACTGCTATTTGTTTCTTCTGTTCCTGTATGATACGGAAATGCAACCAAATGGGTGGATTGATTCTTCTATAAAGGCACAGTCTCAAACTTCAGCAGAACCTTCAAGGTCAATCAGCAAACAGTTTACTTTTCCTTGATCAGCTCGAATGTTCTTTCCTCTTGAAGATTATTCCAAATCATAATGAATCTTCATAAGTGCCATACTCAATATCCACTCTATCATTAACAGCAGACTGTGCTTCTTATTATATGGAGGAAATTAAGACTATTGATGTGTTATTCTTTAATGTTCCTCCTCCTACCTACAGAAAAGAATTAATTCTGCAGCCCTGCAGCTAACCCTCTCCTGCTCAGTAGGCCTTTTCTCCTCTGCTTTATTGGTAATCTATGAGGAAATGGAAATCATATTTCTGTGGGTGATGTGAAATAGCCTGTAGTTTATGTGTTAAAACTGAAATATGGAAAATAAAGTATAATGAATATATTGCTAACACTATTCTGACTCTCAGTGCCCTTACCTACAGTTGAATACACATTTTATGATTCTATAACTATTGCCAATCTCATTTCTTCCAAATAATTGCAAAATAGATGTAATTTTAGCCACAGAGCAGGCAGGAGCAATACATTTGGCTTGTCTACCTTATAGAGCCACTCCTGATGACAGATAATGGTTCATTCTCCAATCCTCTGATGGGATTACATTCAGTGCAAACAATGAACTGTTTTCTTTCATGTGTCTATTGTTAGGTGCTTCAAAAAAAAAAAACCTTTTTCTTTTCCCCTCAAATCTGGATTTTATTGGTTATATTGAGAGTTAGATTCTAAAAAAAAATGAACACTTAATTATTGTTATAACATGTTTTTTTTATTTTTACAAAAATTTAAATCAATTTATATAAAATTTTACAAAAACATCTTTTTTACATTTTACGTTTTGTCTATAATGGTGAGTGAGAATAAAGAGACATATCCAGCTAACCAAAATCCAAACTCAGAAGTCAGGGTTTTGTTTTTTATTCTAAGTTATGGTAAGTAAAATCAGATTATGAAATAAAACACAGTTTCAAGTTTACATTAATTTTTATGCGGGTATTTGGATAATTCCACTGACTTGCCAGATATTTTATACAGTCATACATGATTTATAAATAACAAAAAATGATAGTCTCATGGACTAACATTACCTTAACTACAGTAAATGTGAATAGATATTTATGTATTTTTTTATGTGGCTTTATTTTTAATCTGATTCATTTATAAAATACAAAACCACAAATTTCTTATCCATTTTCAAAGTAAACTGAAACTAATGATAACTCTTATTGGAGGGGAAAGTAGGATAGCACCTCTTTCAGAAATCTTGCATCTATATTCTGGTCTACTGTATCACCAACCAGTCTTTACCTTGACTAATTCAAATAATCTCTAAAGTACGTGGGTTCTTTATGAACAAATGAGAAAGTTGGCCTGGATAATCTCTGAGGTCCCATTCAGATATAACATTTTAAGACTACATTCACTTAAATATTTTCTGTGTGACAACACATCAATACACAAAGAACAATGTCATGAATACATATTTTTATATGTAAAAAGTATGCATGTTTTTACTGGAATTCCAACCAAATTCATGATGTAACCACAAACACTACAGAAACTTCAACTACACATAAACACTTCTGTTTCAGTCTTAAAGATTCCCAATGTTTTTGATCTTTGATGCTGCTATAGTGACATAAACTCACATAATTTATTATGTTTTGCATTATTTAAAGGAGCAATTTTCTTTTTTTTTATTTGAGAACATAGTGGCTGAGAAATACTACCCATAATACTTAAGCACCAGTAGGAAATACCTAAAGTCAACTCACAGATATGGAAACTATGGTTTTATTAGAGTAAACTTAGTAAAAAAAAAAAAAAAAAAAAAGCTAAGATCTAATTTCTTGGCATATGAACAATTTCCCAATACTCAATTAATAATCAAACTCTTAATGCACTTGGTAAAAATTCAATATTTAGAATATCTGCATAACTTAGTGAACATATACTTTCCAAATAATTGTGCCATGATGTCATAAAGTATCCAGAGAAAAAAATGCATTCAAACTGCAGGATAGACAAATGGATGTTCATATAACAAGAGTATGAAAAGGATATGGGTATGGTTTCAGATGTCACATTGCAGCCAACTATCACTTGTCAATGTTGGTATAGTAACAAAGAAGAATATTCACAATTATACAAAAAAGCTAAAATATACCTCTCTTTTCCTTCTTATCTGGATAAATCTGAATTTTCTTCATATTAATTATCATATAGGAAAATATTTGAATGCAAAAGTAGATATGTGAATCTAGCTGTTTCTGTTAAGCCACACATTAAAGAGTTTTACAAACACCTGCAACAATACTAAGAAAAATAAGACTTACATTATTTATATTAACATGAAATGGGGTGGGAGCACCTGGGTGGCTCAGTTGGTTAAGCATTTGTCTTTGGCTCAGGTCATGACCCTAGTGTCCTGGGATGGAGCTCAGTGGGGATTCTGCTTTTCCCTCTTCTTTCACTCCTCTCCTTTGCTCGCTCTCCCTCTCAAATAAATAAAATCTAAAAAAAAAACAAAACAAAACCATGTAATGGGGTTATTGTTGTTATCTTAAAATAATTCACTAAGACATTTTTTTGATTATTTTCTCAGTGTTTTAATGATACAGTAAAAATTAATATATATGACATAAAAGCTCTTTGACATTCTAAAAAAATAAGAATATAAAGAAATCTTGAAACCAAAGAATTTCAGAACAACTAACCTTCAATATCAAAGAATATTTTATATAATGTACTATGGTATTTAATATGCAGAGTGTAGAACAAAAAGCCTGACAGATACATAAAGGTACCATACATATTAGCTATAATGGTGTAGCATATATGAAAGATGTGTCTAGAAATTCAGTAAAACAGTAATATTTGCAAGAACTGCTACAAACAGAAAACTCATGATACTTGCTGGGCCACAAGTAATGAAGTCACCTCTGCCATAGGAGTTCCATGTCTCTGACAGAAACCATGTGCTAAGCAGGCTAAGTTTTAGCTTGCAAACAGAATAAATTCTCTCATTAGTCTCATTAGTGGTTTCCATCTTTTTATTTAAATACTTAGATATATTTAGAATAGCTGCCTGAGAGTCTATATCTGCTAATTCTAACATCTCTGGAGTCTAGTTTTGTTGACTTCTTCCCTTGGTATGGTTACAATTTCCTACTTCTCCAGTCTGTAGTTTGTTTTTGTATGGCGGATGTTGTAGATGTTATATTGTTGAGAGTCTTATTTTATTTTTGTCTTCATTGAATGTACATTGAGTTTTGTTTTGTTTTTTCCTCTAATGGAAACCTCATCTAGTCACATTAAAGCTCAATCCTGTCACATTTTGTTTATGCCTTCTCTTAAATTGGTGGCCTTCTGAAGTTTCTGTTGTTGGTTGGGGAGACCAGTTAGGTTTTCCACTCTGACTTGTTAGAACTCAAATGGTGCTCAGCACCACACAGCTTTTGGAATATCTTCTCTGCTCAGAAGCCTGCATTGCCTTTTTCTGCTAGGCCCAGCAGACTCTAGTTCTAAGCATGCATAACTTAAAAGTCTGTCAAACATTCACAGGCATTACCTTGTTGATGCTTGGGCTCCCTTCTTGGGCAGCCCTCTCTTCCCTGGTGCCAGCTCTACAAATTACCATCTTGTGAACTGCTCTGACCTCTGACTTTAGTTTCCTATACTGAACAAGTCTGTTGATCACTGTTTGGACTGCACTTACCTGTCCTATCATGTGAAAGTGCCCTTTATGCAGGCAAGTACAGCTTTGGAAGTCACTACATGTGCTATTCTTTGGAGGTCTCTCCATGTGCTATTCATCTCCTGACTATGGCAGTCCTGCACTATCTATTGTGTAATTACTGAAAATAATGAACACTTACACTTTTCAATTTGTAAAATTTTGTTCCTAAAGATGGCTAAGTCCAATTGTTATCCAGTCATTGCTGAAGTGTATTAATTTTTTCCACTGTAAAATAGTATATTGTTTTAAGTTAAATAAAGCTTTTCAGGGTTCTGGCTTTTAGATGACCATGACTAACTTATTTGAGAACATCTGTCAAATGTAATAAACTTCACAACGATGACTCATTTGGAATTAAACAGCACCTTTCTCCTTACTATGGCCTAACTGTATGAAAATATATCTCTTCATGCCATTTTTAATGGATGTTAATTAAAAGAATTTTAACTGAGATATGAAAAAAATGTTTTTCCAAAACCCACACATGAACATTTTGAAGTTCACATTTTTACAATATACTATTATTGTTTCCATTTCTCTAAGAGCAATTCTGAAATGATCATAAAATAGAATAAACTTATCAAACTTATTGAGGCTATACGAATAGCTTTAGATGAAGAATTTGATATTTAGCTTCTAGAGACTACATTGAATACTAGCTAGTGCTCACAAATATCCCATTTTCATCATAGAGAGATATTAATCAAGGAATATATTGAGAGAACATTCCATGAAAAGAGAACATTCCATGAAAATTAATGGTACAAAAACTAAAGAAGAAACAACCACCATAAACATTTAGTTTTTCTGTGCTAGCCAAGTCAAGATCCATACTGGGAAGAACAGGCTGGTGTTGGCACTGCTTAGTAATGCACCAAGTGGTATAGTAATTTTCAATGCATATGATTTATATAAGGTCATGTATATAGGAGATGATGCCAGGAATAGGAACTATTTGTCTCTGATACCAACTCTGTGGCTTAATCTATTAGAGACAAACATTCAGTGTTGTTTCCTCTCTAAGACTGCTTAGAATCAACAATGAAAAATGACACTTCAAATTATTTTAAATTACCAATTTTCCAATGAAGAGCTTTTTTCACTGCCTCCAAGGTGTAAAGAAAGGTAAACTGTAAATATTTTGGGGAGGGTGGCTGAAATATTGCCAAAATATTTTTGATTTATTTACATACTAGGTGAGGTTGCTGTGAAATAAAATGGTTACAATCCATTGTGAGTAGAGACAAACATGAATACTATACTATACTAAAATGTACAAAGAATTCCATTTAATTTAAAACACAAATGGGAGTATTTTTAATAAACATCTTACTTTAATGTTATTATAAAAATAGATTTTAAAAAATATCTTTTTTTGTTGTTGTTAGAAACAGAACTTATAATGAAAGAGAAAGTGCAATGGAAAGAATCAGCTAAGTGGCTGAGATGTATGAATCTGAACAGTCACTAAAAATGTCCAAATGCAGCATGTGACGGACACACCAATGTGGTCATTCCAGACTTAAAAATTGAAAATTTGTATTGAATAAGTTGGGGTACAAAAGAAAAAAGTGTGATCATTACATTTTACAGGAACTTTAAAGGCAATGAAAATTGAAGCATTTTGAAGATGATGATGGTGGAAACTACTGGTTATATGAATGCTTCTTCTGTGGTAGGCATCATACCAAGTGCTTTATGTAGATATTCTATTTTAATAGTAACAGCAATTCTAGAATATAGCTACTAACATTGAAGACACTGTACAATGGTGGAAATTTAAAAAAAGTTTCTCCAAGAATACCAAGCAAGGAGTGAAACAAGGACTGGGATCCAGAAACTCTCTTTATGATCCCAGACTCCTAACTGCTTTGTCTGCTGTGGTACACACATTTGGAAAGCTAAGAGACTGAAAAATACAGCTGGTAAAAGGAAGATCACAGACTCAAAATGGAGTTACTTCCATTACTGTCTCAAGTCAGCAAACCAAGTCTTAATATCTAACTTAAGTTTGGTTTCAATCACACCCCTCCAGCCCAGGAATGTAATCTTGAACCAATCAACATGGAATTTACTCATTAGCACCAGGAAATTTACTAACACCTTTCCATTCCCCTTAGGAGTGTGGCCTGGCCTAAAACAATGCATTATTTGCTAATAATTTCCTTTTTTCCTCTCAATCTCTGCCTTTAAGAACCTTTCTTTCTCTGTGTCTCCACAGAGCTCCTTTCAATTGGCTAGATGAGATGCTGCTGATTCACAAATAGTTCAGTAAAGCCCATTTCAAGTTTTAAATTACTCAGTTGAATTTTTGTTGTTTAGCAGCAACCAATCATCATTTTTATTTAAAAAAAAAGTATAAAATACAAACATATTCACTTTAATAGGCATTGGAGAGAAACTGCAAAAAATTAGGAAAAATTAAGAGAGGACAAATTTTATAGAAATACTGATATAGAACTCAAAGAAATAATATACCATGTGCACCAAAAATCAAATTATATAGTCCTGGGTTTCCTGAACTGAGGTCAATGGATATAGAACAGAATGTTCCTGTATCTCTTGAAATTTTTTGTAAAACTGAATGTAGGTGGGTAATAGTTAAGGGGAATTTTTAGGAGTAAAAAACTTCTCTCATCAGTTTCTGAAAGAAATACTATAGCATAAAATAGATGATCAACTAAACAGTCTTTACTTTTCTTTAAAAATGGCTAATGTAAGTAATAGAATATGGGAAACAATAAAATAAAATTTTAAAAGAATATAACACAAAAAATCCATAATAAATTTTGATCCTTAAGCTATTATCTACTCTTGTGCCTGTACGTAATTATTTAATGTCATATTCAATTAATAATATTATTTTTTAATATACATGGTAAAAACATTTTGAAAATAAGAGTTTCTTTGATTTTTGTTTTCTTCTTCAAAAAAGTCTGGAACATTGATAATAATATAACCAATGTTTAACTCTTTAAATGTCATTTTCATCTCCTTTTGGGTCATGGTAGAGTGGTTGCATGAACAAATGCTTACCTTCTTTTATTTCACTCAGTAGTAAGCAGGTTTGTTGGAATCTCTGAAAATACTGCCACTAGATTTCTTTAGGACATTTTTGCTGCCGTGTTTTCAGAACTGTTAAAGTTCTGAAATATTTTATATTTGTGTTAACACAGAGGAGAAAATGTCTCCTGATTAAAATGGGAAAGAATAAAAGAGATGCTTTCTCCTCAGCACAGAGAGAATGTTACCCTAATCCAAATATAGAATTTGGCTAAATAATAACTTACTTCTGAGGAAGATTTTTGTAGTCAGCTACTTAGATATAAAAATTTCAAGAATATTTAACTCATTTTTCTTGTCATTTCATTTCAAAGAATGTTGATTATTTTCTTTAAAATAATTATATAATGGAAAGGTGATTGGCCAAAGATTGTTTTAATTTATTTGCTCAGCTTGTAGACTACTGGGAGAAATGTTTATCTTGAGGTCTCTTTTCAGTAGTTTTTGATTAGCTTTCTGATTTATGTGATTATAAGATGGCAGTAATGATTATCACTCTAAAATTGTTATTTTTGTCTATGTGTGAAATGAGTGTATTTCCCAAAAGGCTAAAAAAATTATATATTTATATACTATGTAATTTCTAGTCCTGTAAAATTTGTCCATGAAAAAAATGATGTAAATTACAACATACAAAAAGAATTTATACATACAAAAAGAAATTATTCATGCAATAAATGTATTCAGATGCACACAGTTTTCAAAATTTGATGCAAAGATGAACATGTGCATTTTATACTTTTTTACTTAAGCCCTGTTCTCATTATTGCAATAATTCTATTTAATGCTATATTTAAATTGGCAAATATATATTATAGTTCCCAGGTCTTTACGTTCTACTCAGTAAAATTTAAATTCGAAAATAAACCAGGGGTAAAATATGGGAGTAACTAATTCCCGTAATTTATTTTTCTATGTTATTCCCTTTTCAATATTTTTTAAATAGGTCTTTCTGTGTTATTTACTTTGTTCTGTATTAATTCTGCACCTGTGCTTTTCATTATCAATCTGCTTGCTTTAATTTATATTTTGAAAATGATGTGAAGCTAAGCTTCAAGACTATATAAAATGAGACGTTATTCAGATTCATTCTGAATATAGCTATATATTTATATAAATAAATGTAAAGAAATATATGATGGTTCAAACTTTAATTCTTTAATATGTGGTGACTTGATTTCCCAAAGTAATATTTTCTTGAATATTTTTTGATATACAATTTTTAGATCTATAAATCTTAAATAAATTATCTATGAATGTGTCTTGAAAACTGGACTGGCAATGGAGAAATTCATGCACTAAATAACTCATTTTCTCTATGATCATATTAGCCAGATATCTGTCAAGTTTCTGTTTTACTTTGAACTCTTTAGACACAGCAATGCTGATTCATCATGCAAGGAATAAATATTAAATGCATTTCTTCTCTGCTGCAAGGCATTAGGAATGGCCAATTATATGCCATACAGATTAATGCAAATCAAAATTACAGGATGGATGTAACACTTCACTGATTTTATTTAAGTGCATCTATGGAAATAAAGCATTTCAATGATTTCAGCTGCTTTACCTACAAAAATTCTGAATGCTGAACAGAATAGGGTGGGTGGAAAATGCTCACCATGAATATTAGATGAGGTGTTGTCTCTGTTGTGATTATGATCACATTAGGTCCATCAGGGTATGCAAACACAGCTTTTAGGGGAATTAAAAGGCCATTGATAACTAGACAAGGATTACATCACTCTTACATTCTTTCTGCATTCCCTTGATCTTTCTAGATCTTTTAGCGATAATTCAAAGTGGAAAAAACAACAACAACTTGTTAATTAAGACCTGAGGTAATAATCAAGGCAGGAGAAAAGAAAACTTTTTGATGTTTAACTAAAAAAGGTTGTCCTGAGTAGCAAGGCCAGATGCTATATATTAAGCATACAGCTACACTAAATCAACAATTCTCTTTGTTAAAACACCTTTTCTTTTCTGAGCCCTTTTGGTAACACTTGTCAAAACTCCCTGATGTTAAATTTTTTTAATACATAATTATATTACAGGTTTCATACTTGTAATTTATTTAAGTGACTCTGTGAGAGATAGAAGGGTTCTGAATTGTACCAAGTAATCTTTTTCTCATTGGTAGAACTCAGTAACTTCATTCATTTTTGGGGATGTGTATGTGTGTGGGGTGTGTGTGTATATGTGTTTGGTCCTTTTTCATCCAAAGTAATGTCAAGACATCTAATCTTTCTCTAAAGAAGTGGAAAGCATGGACAGTAGTAATTAAGATTCAGATCACACTTCCTTCTTGGCTTATTTAAAGTCTTCGATTTCTGACGTATGTACTAAAAATTCTTCTCTCTTTTAGTTCACTAATTACCAAGGACTGCTAGGTTGGCAGAGCTTTCCTGTGATTGAAAGATTATGTTCAGTGGCAAGAAACAAACCAAGCAATGAAAAGCTAGATTTTAGTGCAGCAGGGATTGTTTAATTTAGCTCTCTGGGGCTTCCACAAAATCCTCTTCATTCTGGGCTGTTGTAAAGATGACCCTTCTGAATACAAGAGAGAGAAGGGAGGAAATTTCAGTTGTGGTTGTTTAGCTTTTCACACAAAAAGTGACCTGCACCTTGTTGTAATCTTCCTTTGCTTGCTTATGTGGCTCTTATGTTAGTGGTTTGATCTGATCCTCTTTGGTGTGATGGCTTTAGGTTATTGATTATATTCAAAAATCACATAATACTGCATTAGTTCACATAAGGAGGGATAGAAGACAGAAATAATTTCACTGTTGTAAAATAGTGTATAAAAATAAATAAAAATATGATGTGAATCTTTACTTAACTTAAGAAGCAGAATGGCAATTGCTTCCTTTAAAGAGAAGGGAGTGCAGGCAAGAGTTTGTATTGCCAGAGTTATAGTATTATTTTACAATTGTTGTGCCCACAATCGCGAATCCGAGAAACCACCAAGGAGCTGACACCGATGCAAACACACGAGGGTTTATTTACAAGCTCGAGCTTGGGTCCAAGTGTACCCAACACAGCAGAGCAGGGACGTGGACCCCGAGGTGGGTTTCAGCTTAGTTTTAAGGAGTGGTCTAGGGGACCTCCAGAAGGGGTGGAGCAATTCCTCAGTTCTGTTTACATTTTGATATGGGGCCTTCAAGGGCATTGAGCTCTGTTCTTATTCTAATAGGGGCTTCCAGCCCTTGGCTTGGGCTCTGTTTTTATTCTAATATGGGGCTTTCTAGGACGTTAAGCTGTAAGGTGTTTTCTTCCTGTAACTTAAGTAAGGTAAACTTCAGCTCTTATTCACAGGGGCCTGGGATGGCTGTACTTGTGCTAAGGATGAACTTAAAGTGGAAAGGCCTTAATTTTCTCGGCCTCCACACAATTTTGAGTCCTTTTGTGTGGAAAGCTAAGTAATTAACAGATATGTAAAGTCAAAAAATCAAGAAAGAGAAACATAAACATGTTAGTTAGAATTGTAGGCATAATGGCCAAAATAGATGAAACCAGAAATATTCAAAAGAAATAGAGATTAAAGAAGAACAGATTTATATACAATAACTTTTTTCCTTAATCTGTGTTCTTTTACCAATACCACACCATTTTAATTACTGTACTTTATTAAAAGTCTTGAAATCAACTAATGTGAGTCTCTCTCTTTAGGATTTTATTAAGATCATTTATATTTCCATAAAAAAGTTGAATCATTTTATTATTATAAAATAACTTGAAATTTTGATTGGAATTGCATTGAATCGGTAGATCAAGTTGGGAAAAACTGACATCTTGACAATATTAAATCTTCCAATCCACAAATGTAATATTTCTCCATTTGCTGAGATCTTGATTTTGTTTCACCAGAGTTTTGTAATTTTCTGCATATAGATCCTTTTTTTTTTTAATTTTTATTTATTTATGATAGTCACACAGAATGAGAGAGAGAGAGAGGCAGAGACACAGGCAGAGGGAGAAGCAGGCTCCATGCACCGGGAGCCCGACGTGGGATTCGATCCTGGGTCTCCAGGATCGCGCCCTGGGCCAAAGGCAGGCGCCAAACCGCTGCACCACCCAGGGATTCCTGCATATAGATCCTATACATATTTGGTAGGTATATACATAGGCATTATTTCATTTTCTTGGTACTATACTTAAAATATTCAAGTTCCAGTTTGTTCCTGGCATAGAAGAAAGTAACTGACTTTTGCATACTGACCTGCATTCTGACCCTTTATTCTCTGGAGATTTTTGTCAATTCTTTGAGATTTCCTATATAGACACATCTATGAACAAAAGCAGTTTTATTTCTCCTACTCAATTTCTATATTTTAATTTCCTTTTCTTATTGCACTAAATGAGAGTTCCATTATGATGTTAAAGAACAGTGGTAAGAGGACACACCTTTGCTTTTAAGTATGTTGTTACCTGTGGGCTTTTTACAGATGCCCTTTATCAAGTTAAGGAAGTTCTCTCTACCTATAGTTCGTATAGTTCGTATAGTTCGCTGAGGGGTTTTATTTCAAATGTATATTGGAAATTTTGAAGAAACGTTGTCAAGTTTCTTCATCACTGTATATGATGGCTTTTCTTTGTTAATATGTTGATGTGGTGGATTACACTGACTGATATTCAGATGTTGAAATAAACTAACTGAAATAAATACCTGGAATAAATCTCAATTGATCATAGTGTATAATTTTTAATATAATGGTTATATTTATTTAATTTTTTGAAGATTTTTGTATCTATATTCTGATGTGATAAATATCAGTCTTTGCTCTTCCTTTTTGGTAATGTATTTATCTTTTTCTTTTTTTAATATAAGAAGAGTCTATATAGCCTTATAGATTGAGTCTGAAAATTTTCCCTCTGTTTTTATTTTCCAGAAAGGATCATGTAAAATTGGTGTCATTGCTTTCTTAAATATTTAGTAGAATTTACTGGCAAAACCGTCTTGGCTAATAATTTCTTTTTTGGAAAGGTACTTATTATTGGTTCAGTTTCTTTAATTCATATAGACCTCTTCATATTATCTATTTTTCCTCATGTATTTTTATTTTTTAAATATTTTATTTATTTATTCATAAGACACAGAGAAAGGCAGAGACACAGGCAGAGGGAGAAGCAAGCTCCCTGCAGGGAGCCCGATATGGGACTCATCCCAGGACTCTGGGGTGATGCCCTGAGCTGAAGGCAGACACTCAACTGCTGAGCCACCCAGGCGCCCCTTCCTCATGTAAGTTTTGGCATTTTGTATTTTAAAGAATTGATCCATTTCATCTAAGTTATCTAAATTATGGGTATATTGTGGTTTGAAGTGTCCCTTTATTATCATTTTAATGTCTATGAAAAAAGTAGTGATGACATCTCTTGTTTTCTGATAGTGGCAGGTTTGTGCCATCTTTTTTTAAGCTTGCTAAAAGTTTATCAATTTTATTAATCTTTTCAAAATCAGCTTTTAGCTTTGTTGATTTTTATCTGCTGATTTTCTCTTTTCCATTTCATTTATTGAGACTGTAATACTATTTATTTTCCTATGCTCACTTTTGGCTTAATTTCCTTTCTATTTCTCTAGAAAGCTTAGATGATTGATTTTAGATTTTTTTAATTTAATAAGATATGCATATAATGCATGAATTTCCCTCTAAACACTGCTTTCAATGGATTTCACAGTTTTTAATAAGTTGAGATTTTATTTTCACTTAGCTCAAAAGATTTTTAAAAATTTTTCTCTTGTTACTTCTTTGACCCCTGCATTATTTAGAACTGTGGTGTTTCATTTCTCAATGCGGGGGAGGGGGTTCCAAATATCCTTCTGATTTGATTTCTATTTTATTCAATTGTGACCTGAAAATACAGTTTTTTAAAGATCTTATTTACTTATTTGAGAGAGAGAGAGAGAGAGAATGAGCAGGGGGAAGGGCAGATAGAGGGACAAGTGGACTCCTCACTCAGCCCCTGACTCAGGGCTTGATCCTAGGACCTTGAGATTATAACCTGAGCCTAAGACAGAAGCTCAAAGGATTGAGCCACCCAGGTGTCTCCTGAAAATAACATTTTGATGATTTCTATTTTTAAAAATTTGCTGAGATGCATTATATATAAAATAATATTATCTATTTTAGTGACTGTTCCATATGAGTTTGAGGAAATGTATATTCTGCTGTTATGGGAGGTGCTATTTCATAAATGTCACTTAGGTCAAGTTGATTGATAGTGCTATTCAGGTCAACTATATCTTTACAGATTTTTGGCCCACTTGATCAATCAACTATTGAAAGAGGGTGTTGAAGTCACCAGTATAAGTGTGAATTTTTCTTTTTCTCCTTGCAGTTCTTAGAGTTTTTGCCTCACATATTTTGATGCGCTAGTGTTAGGTGCATATGCATTAAGAATGGTTGTCTTCTAAAAGTATTGCTCATGTAATCCCCTACTTAACTCATGATAATCTTTCTGTTCTGAAATTGGCCTTGTCCATAATTGATATAGCTACTCCACCTTACTTTTCATTAAGGGGCACATGTTGTATCTTTCTAAACCTGTTTATTTTTAACTGGTCTCAGCCTTTATATTTAAGATGGATTTGTTTTAGACAATACATAGTTGGGTCTTGTTTTTGTTTTATTCACTGTGATAACCTCCATTTTTTAAAATCGGTGTATTTTCTTCTTCATTTTGAAGGACAATTTCGCTGGAGTTAGAATTATACATTGGTGTCCTTTTTTAATTTATCTTCTTCAACTCTTTGAGTAGTTTACTCCATTCTGTTCTTATTTGCATGATTTCTGATGAGTGACCTCTGTAATTCTTATCCTTGTTCTATGATAAGTTAATTTTTTTTTCACTTTGGCTTCTCTCTCCCTCTCTCTTAAGATTTATTTTATTTACTTTAGAGAGAGAGCATGAGCAGAGGGAGGGGGAGAGGGGGACAGTGGCAAGCAGAGTCCTTGTTGAGCATGAAGCCAAATGGGGGGCTGGATCCCAAGTCCCTGAGATCATGACTTGAGCTGAAACCAAGAAATATATGCTAACCAAGTGAGCCACCCAGGTGCCTCTTTTTTTTTGTGTGTGTGTGAAGTTTTATTTGTTTGTTGGAGAAAGAGAGAGAGAGAGCATGGGTGGTAGGAGTAAAGGGAAAGGGAGAGAGAAACTTAAGCAGACTCCATTGAGTGCAGAGCCCCAAATGAAGCTCAATCTCATAACCCTGAGATCACGACCAAAGCTGAAATCAAGAGTTAGAGGCTCAACTGACTGCACCATCCAGTCACTCCTCTTTTGCCTTCTTTTGAGACTTTTTATTTGCCTTCAGTTTCTGCAGTTTGAATATCACATACATGGGTATGGATTTATTTATTATTATGTATGATGTTCTCTAAAATTCCTGGTTCTGAGATATTGTGTCTGTCATTAATTTTGAAAAATTCTTGGCTATTAATATTCCACATATTTTTCTTCTGTTCCCTTTCCTCTTCTCCTTCTGGTGTTTCAATTATACCTATGTTAAGCATTTTGAAATTGCCCAAGAGTTCTTGGATATTATTTTCTTCTTGTGCACTCTTGTTTCTCTTTGCATTTTGGTTTGTGAAATTTCTCCTGACATGTTTTTTTTTTCTTCCTTTTGCTAGAGCCATGAGGGTATCTTTCTTGGTTCTCCAACATGACAACCTATACAGTCTCTGGATGTAAAAGCCATGAATATGTCGGGACCCCTAAGACTACAGCCTCCATGGGTCTCATATATTTCTGCTAGTTCATACTCTGTTTCCAACAATTTGTCAAAATTACCATATAACTGTTCCATCCAGTTAGTGTCACCAGTGTCATCCAATTTCTGGTCTAGATTCACAGATGATGTTTGCGATTCTCTGTATTTACCTGTCTTTTCAAATTTTGGAGTGGTAGTTTGACTTGTGGCCTCAGTTCTCTGGTGCATCTCTGCCAGTCATTTTTAGTTTTCTTAGCTTTTGTTGTCTGAATGGTTGTGATGACTCTCAAGATCTTTAGTGAGCAGAAACATAAGGTCTTGATAGAACTTTTATACTACCTGATTTGTTATATTTTCTTGTAAGAATAAGTTTGAAAGAGAATAAAGGTGCCTAATAGAGTAATATGATATAACAGAGTGAAACAGATGGTGTGAAAAGGATAAATCATTGAAGAACTATTGATCATTTCTCTTTTTCTCAGTTTTTCTGTGTGTTATGGGATATACATATTCCAGTCTTAATTCTTCTACTAGCCATCTGTGTGGATTTCAGCAAGTTACATAATCTACCCTGAACTCAGTTTTTTGTTAATAAAATGAGTCACTTGGATTAGAGAGCTCTAAGATATGTTCTAGCTTTAATTCTTTAGGTTGTTTAGCATATAAGAGTTATCACTTGCAATGTGGTTTATTTCTTCATTCAATCATTCATTCAACAATTATTTATTGATTTTCAATTCTGAGCCAAGATAAACATCTTAAAATATATATTCTTGGGGGGGGGGGAATATATATATATATATTCTATTGTGGGAAGATTACACATAAAAAAACAAAATTTTAAAAAATTGAGAATGTAAGATAGTTACATTATTATTAGAATGAAAAAGAATAAACATAAAGTAATTGAGTTTATGGAGATGAGGATATGGATGGAAATTGGTAGTTAAAGCAGTCAAAAAGCTAACCCAAGAAGGGGGGGTCACATGTGAGCTGAAAACTTCATGGCAAGAAAAGACCAGCCAAGCAAAGTTAGAAGCAGAGCATTTTCAACAGAAAGGTCAACAAGGGTAAGACTATATATTGGAAGTAAGTTATACACGTTTGTATTTGTAAAACACTAAGAATAACAAGCAAATGAACAAAACCTAAAAAGTCATGTGGCCGAGGGGCAGGGAAACTGAAGAGAAACAAACAGGAGCCACGTTATATACAACTTAGGAACACAAATTTGGATTTAAATTCATGTACAGTGGGAATTTTTTGGAACAGAAAAAGCAGCTATGCTATTACAATTTGGGCAAGAGATATAGTAGAATGAACTGGGGAGTAGAATCGAAGTCAGCACAAGGTGACTGGTGCTGACACCTATATTATAATTAAAGGACTTGATGGTTCTGCATGTAATTGATGAGAAAAGAAGTGATAAATGACTTCTAAGTCTTTTTTTGAGAAATTTAGGTAGATTGTGGTACCAGTTAGTGAGATATCAAGACAGAAGGAGTAAGTTCAGGAGGAAACACATGTCTCTTTGAGCTATGTTAGGTTTGTGATTCCTTTCTACACCTAAAAAAAAAAAAAAAAAGTGAAGATGCGAGGAAAATTGCAAATACATCAGCAGCCCCTTTGCTAGGTGAGAATGCCTAGGGTGAAAGCATCAGTGCACAACAAAGGGGAGAAGAGTGTGATGGAAATGTGTGGATGCCTACTGTAAAAATATTTGAAGTAAAGTAAATGTGGGGGAAATTAAAAAAAAAAAAAAAACTTACTGCAAGAGTTCCCTTGTACGGAAGTAAACTATAGGGCAGAATTGGTAATTACCAATGAGTACAGTTTAGATATCTGTGAAATTATATAAAAATCAGAACTGAAGGATCTAAAATAAACTTAAAGACTAAATATGAAGATGTAAAAGAACTGTTTCTAATATTGTACAAATACATTGAAATTCAATTCAAGTGGCATATAACCAGCTCCAAAAAATAAAGGAAAACAAGACCAAATAGGAAAAATTTACAAAAGCAGGCATGAAGCCATAGCTTTCAGGACATCCCAGCTGATCTTTTTGCCTCTTAAAATGACTGAAGAGGCAGAAGAAGCAGCAGTACTGGATCTCAACAAAAAGAACCATGTGAGCCATTTAGGGGAAATTAGTCAGGCTTTGTGGGAAGGACACCTGCACTGAGACCTCTGGGTTAAAATTTGTTAAGCTAAATCAATACTTTTCATTCCTAAAAACAACATTTGAGACGTAATATTGCTTCTTGCTCATTGTCATTCATTTAGATGAATATGATTTTTCTTCTTAATTATAGATAAACAAATTTGGAATATACATTTAAGGCAATTCACTGAAACATCCTCCTCATTTTTTTTTAACTAGCTGAGATGCAAGAAAAGAGTTGTACTAAAGCCACAGATCTACTTACTGGGAAATTTTAATTCAGAATATAAGATTTCTAAATCACCATGTTGGGATTTTTGATAATTTGTGGCCTTTCATTACAGGAAAATTCAGAAAGAGGAAAAATATGCTTCTGCCCTTTATAACCAAAATATTTATATGACTCATTCATCACATCTGATTTATAAATGATTATTTTTTAAAATAAAAAATTGTATATTTGGAACAAACCACAGAAAATTTAAAATATAAATATATATTTTCTTTGAGTAAATGTGAATATTTAAAGAATGAGATGAGAAAATGAGTGGCTTTTATTGTTGTAAGTTACTGGCAATGTACTTTATAGGGCTTTATTTTTAAAACATTTTAAAATATATACTGTTATTTTTAGAGAGAAACATATATATTCCAAGCTATCCTCTTTGGAGGGTGGATAGTAAAATATAGCAGTTAAAGGAAGGCACTGTTGATCTCTACTTTGGAAAGCATTTTTTTTTTTTTTTGAGACTGCTATTTCTTCTAGATTTAATATTCATCAATAGTTTTTAAAAAGATGCATATACTCAAGATGTGATCAATGCAAAACTTTTCCTGAAACAAACACCAATCTCCTTAAAAAAAAAAAAAAAAGGATGATATGAGACAAATTTTTATCCTTCCTTTGTGAAGCCTAGAGGACAGGTTTTCTTCAGACATTTCACCACAAAGGGGCTGCATCATATAATTTTCATGGTTAGTAATATAGGAAGTGATTCATGCTGCCAAACCTAATGAGCTATTTTCCAGAAATGGCATGCCTACATCAGCTATTCAACCACAGTATATCTAGGAATTGGAACCATTTAATCCATGCAGCCTTTGTGTACAAGGGGAATTGTAAGCATGCCCTGCAAATTCTGCTTTTTGCTATTCAACATAGTGGAGATGGAGTTATTAACTTCTCCTATTATATATGTCTTCCTCAAGATCTATGTCAGTATCATTTAATGTTTTTGTATCAATGAATTATAACCTTTCTCCTAAATATTTGAGATTGGCTAAATGAAGCTTATCCAGGGCTTCCCATATTTTTTATGAAATCAGTTATTAGTATGGTGGTCCCAAATATGTTTGATAACATTCTATGTAGTTCATATGGTTTCTGGGTAATAAGAGACCCTTGGGCATCAGTGATATTATTTAAAATATAAAGGCCCTTCTTTTACTGAGGAACTTACAGATCTGAACCTACATTTATATTGGCAAATAAGTTTCCTTAACAATGACAATAAAAAAAAGAAGTTACGTTTTTATTAAAACTATACGTTAATTATATAATCTTAATGGGGTGTCAACTTATTGCCAAAGGTGTTATTGAAGAAATTCTATTTAAAGCAAATAGAGAATGAATAGGAAAGCAAAATAGTGGAAGATAAGGTAGATAGGAAAATAACACATATTACCAATTTAGGCTATTTGTAGGTATATTAGATTTTAGAAAACATGCACTAGAGTATTTTGTAGATTTCAAATATTTCTGGTGGGTATATTAGGCAACTGAAAAAGTAATATTTAACCAGGTGTCAAGAGACCAGATTCTAGCACTAACCTACTATTAACTTATGTTGCACTGAGTAAGAATATATGCATTTTCATCTAAAAAATGAAAAACAAGTAAATAAAAATGATCTGGAACATGTCTAAGATGCATTTTTTAAATCTGAAATTTTGTAGATAAAAAAAATTCTGCAGTTTTAACTTACAACAAAAACGGTTATTTCCAGGAAACATCCATTGCTTTGAAAAACAACATTTACCGAGATTTTGTGTTAGGTACTATATATGTACTGATTCCAAACAAACACAAAAAATCTCAGCTCTCAGACAGCTTATAATCCATACTAGTAGCATGATCACATAGGTAATCATCTAATCATAATTGTGATCATTGCTCTAACCTCATTCTCTTCACCATATATATGGTGTCTATTATGTGTCAGAATTTGTGGTAGGTGCTTGAGATAAAATGGTAAATAAAACAAAAACAAATAAATAAACATGGTTCATTTTTTTCATTGAGAAGAATATTTTTGGATAAGAAATACATTAGCCAGATCATTACACAAATAAATACAAAATGGAAAACTGAGGCAAGTGTTTTGATAAAAGGAACACAATTATGTATGGAGGCATATTAACAACATAAATGAAGTCTGTGGTGCTAAGAAAGTTTTCTTAAAAGAAGTGAGATGGGGCTATGAGTAAACATTGAAACAAAATAGGGCAGTGATCAGAAAATTTGAAAACATGAGCAAAGGTCTTGTGATGGGGCCACCTGGGGTTGCTCAGTGGTTGAGCAACTGCCTTCCCCTCAGTGTGTGATCCCAGAATCCACGGATTGAGTCCCACATCAGGCTCCCTGTGAGGAGTTTGCTTCTCCCTCTGCCTGTGTCTCTGCCTCTCTCTGTCTCTCATGAATAAATAAATAAAAATCTTAAAGAAAAAGGTCTTGTGGGATCCCTGGGTGGCGCAGCGGTTTGGTGCCTGCCTTTGGCCCAGGGCGCGATCCTGGAGGCCCAGGATCGAATCCCACATCGGGCTCCCGGTGCATGGAGCCTGCTTCTCCCTCTGCCTGTGTCTCTGCCTCTCTCTCTCTCTCTGTGACTATCGTAAATAAATAAATAAAAAACCTTAAAAAAAAAAAAAAAAAGAAAAAGGTCTTGTGACGAACTAGAACATTGCACATTGGACGAAAAGATAAAGTGACATAGAAATTGAGAGCAGAGAATAAAATGATGAGTCAAAAAAGATATCAGAGAGCAAAACTAACCTAGTGTACTGCGATGAGAGGGAGTGACTCTAAATCAATGGAAAAATAAATGGGAGTACAGAAAGAATATTCCAGGAAGGGTGCAATAGTTTTAGAAGATTTGGGGGAGAAAAGAAAGAAAGAACACTGTTACAATATGTAAAAGAACAAGACTTTATCTAGAGTGGTAGTTGCAGTGATTTTAAGCCTCGGGTATTTTTGATAATATCTGGGGAAATTTTGTCCCAATAATGAGTGATGTCCTGGAATCTAGTGAATGGTGGACAGAGATGCCACTAAATATAATGCCAAGACAATCTCTCACAGCAAAGAATAATCTGGTACAAAAAGCCAGTACTTCCAAGACTATATGACCAGATCTAGAATGTTTGACTTGGGAGCTAGTACTTCCAAGACTATATGGCCATGATCTAGAATGTTTGACAGCTAAATAAATTGTGACTGGAAGTTAGATAGTATTATATCATTTTAGAATTTATAATAAACTCAACAGGAAACGATTGAAGAAATTTCTGTAAAGGAGTGACATGGTGAAAATTACACTTCTTAAAGATTACTTTGACTAATATGATGAATGGATTATAACAGGAGAAGATGAAGACACAGAAATCATTACAGAATGTTTCAGTAATCCCACTGAAAACTAATGATGAGTTGGTCAAAATTAGTACCAAGTGGAAAAAAGTGGCCAGCTTTGAGGGATATTTTTAAAAGTTCTCTGCGGTGGACTGGATATGTATTTTAGAGTAGGGAATGACTTCCATATTTCTGATTTGAGCAGCTGGACAGCTGGTGGTGACATTTCTTGAAGAGTTCTTGGAAGCTTGTATATATGTTTTAGGGTAATTCTCTGTTCATTTTCTCTTTCAGAAAACCAGGATGGAAAGAAATAAAAAATAATTCTATAAAAACAGATGCAGACCTAAGGTACAATTTAGAATTCTGACACAACTATTCCAATTTGATTATCACTCTTGATTTTAAAAAATAAAAAACCATATTTTCATAAAAGAGGAGACTTAATTCAAATATCCAGAAATGCATTGAAGACTAATCAGAACCTTGCCTTTCCTATTTCTATCCACCCAAAAATATTAGATTGCTTGCCTCCATAACTCCAAGGTTTATATGTCTACAGGTTAAGTAATTAATAAGGGTAATCAGTGAACCCCAAACATAAATTCCCACAAGGCAATCTTATTTGGCTAATTGTGAATAACTTATCTGGTCCTCATCTAGTTGGTTAGATAATATTGCAATAAACACAGAGGTGATATATCTCTTCAAATTAGCATTTTTGTATTCTATTGTTAAGTACCCAGTAGTGAGATTCCTGGATCCTACAGTAGTTCTATATCTAATTTTTTTGAGGAACCTCCATATTGTCTTCCATAGTGGCTGCACAATTTTGCATTATCACCAAGAGTGCATGAGGGTTCCTTTTTTCCACATCCTTGCCAACACCTGTTGCTTGTGTTTTTAATTTTAGCTATTCTGATAGGTGTAAGATGAAGTCTCATTGTGGTTTTGATTTGCATTTTCCTCATAATGAGTGATGTTGAGCATCTTTCATGTGTCTGTCCGCTATTTGTATGTCTTCTTTGGAGAAATATTTTTGCATTGAGTTGTGTCAGTTCTTTATATATTTTGGATACTGACCCTTTAACAGATATGTCATTTGCAAATATCTTCTCTCATTCAGTAGGTCTTTAAGTTAATAAGATCACAGCAAAAGCAATTTACCAAATTGCTTCTAGCTTGGAAGAGTTAACATAATTTTCACACTACATTCCTGCTTCCAAAATTTTGCTTTGAACTGGTAATACTGTTTTTGTTTTGTTTCTCTAGACTTGTTATTGTTTTTTAGCTGAATTTGTTTTAAGCATAGCACCAGTTAATTTTAACTCAAAAATTGTTATAGAAAGAAAAAATAAGAAAAAAAAATCAAACAAGTATGAGTTGCCTTCTGTGCTGAACTCAGATAATAAGCATAAGAGGAAAAGGTCATTGGAGTAAAGACCAAAGGATTTATATATGCCTTTGTGTTTTATAAGCCAGTATAAACAGCAAGATTCTCTGTGATTTTACTGAGATTACGATTAAAAAAATATCTAAAGATGCCAGGTGTGAATAAAATTACCAAATCTGGGAAATATACATGTGAGGCAGAATAGCTAATGTTTCTGCAGAGTCATGAACAGTGCTTGCCATAGGTAAAGGACCAGCTAGCCATTTTGCATCTTCCATTTGCTGACATTTGGGTGGCCAGTTGTTTCAATATTTTCAAGAGAAGTCAGAAATTTAAATTTTTTCTATAATATGTTTATCTACTAAATGGTGGCAAGTGATTCTCTTCCTTTTCCTTCCCTTCCTTTCTTTTCTTTTCCTGCTTTTTATTTCTCTTCCCCTTGTCCCTTTCTTTTTCCTCCCTTCCCCCCTCCCTTTTTCCCTCACTTTCTTCCTTCCTACTTTCATCCCTACCTCCCAACATACCTTCCTTTCTTCCTGTTGTTCTTTCTTCTTTCTCTTTTTTCCCTTATTATTAATATTAGTAAGATTACAAATATTTTCCAGGCCAAATACAAAAAATGCAGACCAAAAGGTAGAAGGAATAATTAGTAATTTTATATAACCATTGAGAAAATTCAATGCCAGATCATTAAAATAATGAGATATTTATTTGACTAATTATTCATATAATTGAGTTAAGGCTGTGATAACGACAATAAGCACCTGTAAATATCTTATATGGCTTGGAAGTTTAGGTATCATGCTGGCCTTCAGTAATAACACTAACAACCAATCAGTGTATTAGGCTAGTCTTGATCACCACTTTGTTTTCAAATTCTCTCTCTCTCTCTTTTTTTTTTTTAACATTTGTTTTTATTTAAGTTCGGGTTGCCAACATATACTACAACACCCAGTGCTCATCTCATCAAGTGCCCTCCTTAGTGCCCATCACTCAGTTACCCCATCCTCCTGTGCACCTCCCCTTCTGCAACCCTTTGTTTGATTCCTGGAGTTAGGAGTCTCTCTTGGTTTGTCTCCCTCTCTAATTTTTCCCACTCAGTTCCCCTCCTTTCCCTTATAATCCCTTTCACTATGGAATATAAGATATAACAAATTATCTCTTTCTCATTCCATCTTCCACTCTTCTCTTCTAATCAAATAGGGACAAAATTGAATAAACAATTTTAATTATATTTATCCTAGTTAGTTATTTGCAAATACCTCTGTTTAGAATCAGTTTAGCAATGGCCAAAGAAATCAAATTTCCCAGTGTCACCATTGAGTTACTAGAGTAGAATTCCCATGGGTGGAGGCCAGTCTAGATAGCCACCCTTTCTAAAGAACTTAAGAATTGTATGTACAAACAGTTGTGGGATCCATTATTAGAACAAAATATTCTAGTTTTCTATTGATAAGTCATGTTTTAAAATGGAAATAAAGAGTAACAAAAAATTCATATTTTAGTGCCAATAAACCTAAAAGTAGTAATTAAAATGAACAATTTTTAAAGAATACAATGATACCAAAATTCAATTGCAAGAGCAGCACAGCATATACAAAATGGTAGATTTTCTCAGATTTTAAAGTTTTGGGATTATAAGCATTCAAGGTTTAAATGCAGGATCCTGAGGCTGTAACAACCATCAGAAAGAAAAACAGAGTGGAGGTCTCACACTTCCTGATTTCAACAATTAATACAAAGCTACAGTAACCAGAACAATGTGGTATTAGTATAAAGACAGACCTACAGATCAAAGTAATAGAATAGAAGGCTCAAGTATAAACCATCACATACATAGTCAAAGGACTTCTTATAAAAATGAGAAGATTATTAAATAATAAATGGATAGCCTTTTCAACAAATACTGTTGGAATAATGGATACCCATGTATAAAAGAATGAAGTTGGACATTTTCACATACCACATACCAAATTAACTCAAAATAGATCAAGGAAATAACATAAGAGCTAAAACTATAAAACTCTTAGAATAAAATGTAAGGAAAAATTCTCATAACATTGGATTTAACAATGATTTCTTGGATATAACATGAAAAGCACAGGAAAAAGTACATTAAAAATTGATTAAACTAAATCAAAATTGAAACATTTTGTGCATTAAAGGACACAATAGAATGAAATTCCATTGAATGCAATAAAATACTTGCAAATCATATGTTTTATAAGAGGTTAATATCAAAAATGCATAAAGAACTCCTATATTCAACAACTACAAAAACCCAATTTAAAAATAGGCTAAAGATTTGAATAAATTTCTCCAAATGATCAGTAAGCACATGAAAGATATCTTAACATTAAGTATTAGGGAAATGTAAATCAAAACCACATTGAGATGCCACTTGATATACAATAAGATGGCTATTAAAAAAAAAACAAAATATCAAATATTGGTAAGGACTTAGAATACTTGTGCACTGCTGGTGAGAATGTAAACTAGTATAGCTGCTATGGAAAACAGAATGATGGATGAATGGATAAGTAAAGTGTGGCATATACATAAATGGGATATATTATTCAGCTTTTAAAGGGAAGGGAATTCTAACACATGCTACAACATGAATGAACTCTGAAGATATACATAAGTGAAATAAGCCAATCACAAAAGGATAAATATTGTATGGTTTCATTAGCATGAATGAGGTAACTAAAGTTGTCATATGCATAGAGACAAAGTGTTTGCCAGAAACTGGGAAGAGAGAAGTATGAAAGTTAATGTTTAATGAATACATAATTTTAGTGTCATAATAAAAAGAATTCTGCAGGTGGATGATGTTGATGGTTCTTTAATGATAAGAGTGTACTTAATGTTACTTTATACTACACAAATAAATGGTTAAAATAATAACTTTTATGTAATGTGAATTTTAAAAATACATATTGAAGTGCAATAATGAAAATGGAACATTGTAAATAAAAAGATGCTAAATAATTCAAGTTCTTAAGTTACTTTCAGGTATGTGTGCAAGTAAATATCACTTAATTTTAATTTTGCCAAAAATTAATGAACAAGACAGCATGTAATTTTTTTTAAAAAAGAAATATTTTATAAAATCTAATTATAAACGCTATTTCAAACAACTATACCTAATCATATGATATTATAGGAATGAAGATGTGACCTTGAGACCAGATTGATTTGATAATTACAATAATTTTTAGTTTAAGATTAAATATTAATTTTGTAAAAGAATTTTTTTTCACCTCAATTCACTCAAGTTGTTTTGTGAAGAATTTGGGATAAATTTGTTGTTTGAATCTATATTTTCTGTGCTTTTAACATTTCAATTATTGTAACATTAATTTTCAGTTGATTTTACAATTTTAGTGATAAACTATAGAAGTCTATATCATTAGATAATATTTAATATGCATTTTAAGCAGAGTTATGATTGGTGCTGTATAAGAATGTTAAATGTGCAATTATCATTTCAGACAACTATTATTTATCTTTGTTTCCAAACAGGTAGCATTACCTATATGTATTTCTGTGATGTATTCTCCTTTTTTTTGGTAAAATGTCCATAATTTTAGGTATATTTTATTGCATTTCCTTTTTACATATTACATAATTCAATATAAACTTAATTAACTTGTAAGGTTAATTTTATGCTTCAACTTGACTGAGCCACAAGGTTCACAGATATTTGGTTAAACATTATTCTTAGTATATCCGTGAGGGTGGTTCTGGATGAGATTCATATCTGAATCAGTAGAGTCAGTACAACAGATTCTCCAGTGTAGTGGGTCTTTCCCAGTGTTGGGCCTCATCCAATTCAGTGAAAGCCTAAATAAAACAAAAAGCTGAGTGAGGGAGAATTTACTCTCTCTGCTTGATTGTTTTTGAGTTGGGACACTGTTCTTCTGTCTTAGGCCTCAGAGTTGAACTAAAACATATACCATCAGTTCTTCTGATTCTCAGGTCTTCAAACTTAAACTGGAACTAACCATTGATTTTCCTTGGTCAGCTTCCATAACTATGTGATCCAGTTCTATATAATGAACCTTTCTCAATAGATGGATAGATAGATGATAGATATCTATAAAAAGACAGATATCCAATAGGAGATATAGAGATATTGATACAAATATAGATACAGATAACAGACACCCTAGATAGCACAATCAAAATTCTCTATTTTATCCCTTGAGTTAAATTAAAATAAAATATTACAGATATAATTGAAATCAACCAACACTTATCATACTATGTTATCATCCACAGAAGTTATTGTATATATCCCTTCTTTGTATATTTTTATAATTTTCTTCCATATGTAATTATAACATTGCTTCTTATTTGTTTATAAGCTTACATAAATAAAATTTTTACTGCATGTATCCATTAGCAACTAGTGTGATTTTGTTTAAATAAATATTAAGCATATGTGACCTACATATCCTGACATCCATATACTTAATTTTTTAATTGCTCTACATTTTTCCAGTGTATTAAAGAAATTATTTTCTCATGCTTTTATTATCTAATTTTATAAATTCTGAAAATTATTTTTCAAGTATTATCTTCCACTACATTATCTCAATCAAAACTAGATGAAATGTTGTGTTCTCCTCTCTGCTTTTGTTAGAGTAGTTCAGATCTCATTTTAGTTCTCAAATCCTGAGTTATAGTGGTTTGGTATCATCCCAAGAATGAGAGGCTCAAGGGGTAGGCTGACATTTAGCTTGTGGGAGGTTATATATACAATTAGGGAATCCCCTTATCTGGCTTCCTTGTCTTCTGGACTTCTCCTCACACTTCGTTCTCTAACTTTTCTGCCTGGAATGACAATATAGTTTCTATTAGTTTTGGCCTCATAACATTTTGTTAGGTTTTTATTGGGATTAGTTATTAGTTGCCCACAAATTTTTATTCATAGTATCAGAGTAAATTACCTCTTTTAAGAAGTTAGGTTAAACTATTTTGAACTGTTCCGTTTGCCATTCAGCTTAAGTTCTGAATGTCTTAAACATCATAATAAAAAAGAACTAATGTGGGCAGCCCCGGTGGCCCAGCGGTTTAGCACCGCCTTTGGCCGGGGGTTTGATCCTGGAGATCCAGATTGAGTCCATCGTGGGGTTCCCTGCATGGAGCCTGCTTCTCCCTCTGCCTGTATCTCCGCCGCTCTCATTCTCTCTCTCTCTCTCTCCCTCTCTCTCTCATGAATAAATAAAATCTTAAAATAAAAAACAAAAACAAAGTACTAATGAACATGGGTTTTGTAGATGTATGTGGCTTTGAATCCTGGATGTATTTCTTATCAGTGGTCTTTGGCCATTTACTTACAGGTCCTAGACTCATCTTTCTCTCTCTCTTTGTCTTTCACTTCTTCTCTCTTTGAAGATAACTACTTTGAAGATTTACAAAAACGAAAGTGATCCTGTTTAAAATGTCTAACATAGCTCATGTCTAATGGCCAGTGCTAAATAAATTGAAGCTGGTGGTAGTTATGACAAAGATTTCAGTGGTGATGACAGTAATGATGGTGGTGACTTGCTTACTGTGTTTTTCAAGTCTACTAATAGGAATTCAAAGTTGCAGAATCATTGATAGCCACGTAATTACCAGGGCTTGTTACACATATACTAGAGACTAGCCATATATCCTTAGAATTTAAGAGATAACAAATTAGAGAACAATAGGGTCAAAATCAGAAGTTTAATTAGTTAAAGAAAGATCTCAAAATACTCCAAAATTACACTGAGTCATTAAAAAAAAAGTCACTTAAAGTCGGGGTAGAGATCATGGTGAGGTCAAGTGGATATTCTTCAAATAAAACAGATTAAAAAAAGAAGAAGAAGAAAAAGAAAGGAAGCTGTGAATACAGGTTCCAGGATTCAGAAAACCAGAAGAAAGGAGTGGGGAGATGATTAATTCAATGGATATTTATTAAATATCTGCCATTCAAAATTGTTTAATAGATTCCATGAGAAATACAGTAGGAAAAAATATGTGACACGATTATAAGGAGGTATCATCATAATATGAAAGAAAGGCTGGATCAAGATCTTTAGCTTATAATTTGAGAGATAGAGAAGCAGAGACTAGGACACACTGTTTAAATGAAAAGTAAGATATCAGACTTTGGAAAATGAGTGAAGGGCAGGGAGCATCAGTGAGCCAATGGAGCTTAGCGTCTAACTCATTACTCTCTTTTCCATGTCCAGAAAGAGTTGTAAATTAGGAGTATCTCAGGCTAAGTAAAATTTGAGTCAGTCAAATAAAAGACAGTATCTTTTCTGACAGCAATTGTTCACAGTATTTTTCATTTTGTTTCTTGTATATACATCAACACAGATGATGATGATAGACAATAGATAGTTATAAATATAAATATAGCTAATATCCTCAAATATGTTGGATCATTCATTCTAACTTGAGTGTCAAGAAATTTTTTTCCTTTGAGAATTTGAAGACGAAAATATCTTCATTTAACTTTTTAGTCTTGATTTTATAAGCCTTTTTTTTCAAAAATAGATTACCAAATGGAATTAAATATATATTTATGCAATCAGCTCCTTATAGTGATCCTTGTAAATTTCTATGATCTAAGTTTCCTTGTACAGTCAGTTCTCGACTTATTCCCCAGAGACACAGAGAGAGTAGCAGAGACACAGGCACAGGCAGAGCTCCACGCAGGGACCCCGACGTGGGACTCGATCCCCGGTCTCCAGGATCACACCCTGGGCCGGAGGCAGCGCTAAACCTACAGTCAGTTCTCGAATGGTGAATTTCTACTCTGAAAATGATAGCAGTAAATTTCAAATGAATCCATGGTTCCATTGAAATAAAACAAAAATGAAAAATTAATAAGCATATTATTATTTTCTCTCAAGGAAGGAGATTTTCCTCTTTCATTAGTCTATTATTTTCATTTAGTCTATTATTTTTTAGTCTAGTCTATCTATTATTATTTTTCATTTAGTCTATTATATTTTAGTCTAAATTATTAATATGCTCTATATTATGTGCATTTGAAGACTTTTCTGCTGATATCCACCATGCTTATGAATATTTTTTAAAAAGTTTATATCTACATCATTATGTTTGTATGTATTTTTGCCTTGCCTCAGAGTACCATGTATAAGACAATTGGCAGCTGCTCCTGCCTTCTCTGAATTTTTTGTTGTGTCCCTATCTCAAACACTTGGCATCTAGTCTCTTACTCTGTTTTTGTTTTTTATTAATCACAGTCCGAAGGTATTACGAAACTTTCATGTAAAGATCTCTTCCCAGGTATTAGTCTAATAATTCTCCAGAGTCCAAAAATAATTTGAAATCTTATTTAAAACTTTCTATTCAGCAATAGCATGACTGTTTTATTGAAACATTAATATAAAATCGTACTAGGAAGCATTGATAAGCTCTGTTGACTTCAAGACTACAGTGAACTATGTCTCACCATAAATCAAGCCTTCTGTTATAATATCTGCCAACATGAAGGCACTCTTTGATTTGGTTTCACAGAGTTTTCTATGCCACCTTTTATATTTAAGAAAATTTAACAAATTCCCAATCCTACCCATATAAATTTGATGTATGCAAAAATAAATAAATAAATAAATAAATAGATAGATAGATAGATAGATATAAATTTGATGCATGCTTATTTTTTATATTTTTTCCAAATCACACTGAGATATATTTTAAATACACTGAATCTAATTAGTTTTTTAAAGAATAAGCAACATATGACAAAAATGGCTTCAACCAAAATCAACTTAATTTTATTTTTTTAACCTAGTTTTAAATGCATTTGTAGTTAAATCTATATAAATAGACATATACCTATTTACCAAGGTTAACACACATTTATTAATTTTATATACCTATAATGTTCCATTACCCATGTTTAGATTGCTGTGAATTCCTTCTAACATGAGCATAGTAGTTGTTCTCTCTTACCCTGTCTTTAATACATTCTTCACATTCCATAGTTTTTTTTTCTCAAAAGTCAATTCAATAGATGTTCCTCATTGCTGTTATTATAAAAATCCATCACTTCCTAAATTTCTGAAAATGTATCTGTTTTGCACTTTGAGACAAATTGAATGTCAGCAGTATATATTGTCCTCTCTGAAAGCAGCAGTGCTATGATTCTTTGGTATGAATTTTTTTTCAGCAAGTTTTAATGGACAAGCCATAAAACTGAAGTTAATTCAAACTGTTTATTTTCTTTGACTAGGAAAAAATAATTTAGAAGAGATAGAGCACAATAATTTTATATTAAATCTTAAATTTGTCAACATTGAATAAAAATACCTCATAGAGTTTTAAATTTTAATTACTTGTTATATTACATCAATTAGATTTATAGAATACATTTATGCTTACTGTATTATTCTAAATATAAATGAGAATTAAAAATCTTTTAAATGGCAATTATAAATATTTGATTGACTATGCAAAATCTTTTGTTACACATACAAGTATAGTGGTAATGATACACTGGTAAATCTTTACAGCAATTGAATTGACTATTTATGAAATAATACTTTATTTTTGAAAATTTGGAATGAACTATAATGATCAATAAATTAGTTCCAGTCACAAAAGAAACACAATAAATCTTTTTTGAATGATTTAGTGCATGGTATTTCGTATTGTTTTCCTTTAGGGACTCAAGTCAAAGTTGGACAAATGAAAAATGAATTGTTCTGCAGCATCTTTATGCTAGGTGCAAAAATGCTACTATCGTTAATAATTTGTAGATCAACACAGTATCCAAAAAGGGGAATTAACTGAAAAATTAAGATTAAGCTATTTGTTCCTTATTTTTTTGTGGAATAAAAGAAATAATGTGCAAATAAAAACCTAAGCAAATGTGTAATTATATAAAGAAAACTGACTTTTCAATAGAATAATATTTCTTATTATACATTAAAAAAAAACTTGTTTCAGTTTGGTCTATGAAGTAAATGGACTAATGAATTTAAGTTTTAGACAAAGCTATTTGGATTCTCCCTTTACTCTTTTTCCCTAGGAAGATCTGTCACATAAACTTTGGTTGTGAACAATGTGATGCATCCACTAGGTTACAATTCAGGAATAGTACACCCAGCTGCTGCCACAGCAGCCTCAGCTATCAGCCCTTTCAAATATAAATTAAGAAAATTACCTTACCCAAGGGAGTGTTCACTTCCTGGTATGGCTTGCATTCAATGAGTAATTAATGTTGGGGTATGAAGACCCAGAATCAGAACTCCAACGACATAAGGCCTTTATGTCTGTATTGCAGCAATACTTCTCTCCATTTTCAATCCTGCCACCTTCCTGTCCCTTTCAGAGGTGTTTACAAGAGCAGTCCCTGATAAACTGCATACTAATCTCCAACTCATAGGCTGTTTTGTAGGAGCTTAACCAAGAAAACTTCAATTCTGTACATTCCATTATGTGATAGTCTTGGTATGCATAATTTAAAGACTATATGTTTTGAAATGAGCTAGTCCTGAACTCTGTAGAGTCCTATTGTTACAGGTAGTTGGTTACCTCAGGGATACCAAAAGTAACAAAGTATTTTTTCCGATCCAACAAAACATATGCAAATTGCCTAAGGGATGTTTATTATTTTATTCTCTAATACATTATAGATCTGCTTTTAAATATTTGAAAACCATTGCATTAAACCAATTAATACTTTGCTGAAATTATCAGGATTAATAAGGTACTAAGGAAATCAGACAAAAATGGGTTCTAATCATGGGTTTCTTTCTTATGCAATGTGTGACCTTAAGGCAAGTCACTTAGTTTCTCTGGGTTTCAATTTTCTCTTCAATACAATGAACGTTTGTGGCCACCTGGGTGACTCAGTAGGTTAAGCCTCTGACTCTGGTCTTCCACTCAGGTCGTGATCTCAGGGTCTTGAGATCCAGCCCTTAGTAGGGCTCCACAATTAGTGCAGAGTCTGCTTGAGATTCTCTCTCTTCCTCTCCATCTGCCTCTTGCACTCATGTTCTCTCCCTTTCTCTCTCTCTCTCTCTAAAATAAATAAATAAATATAAAAAAAAGAGCATTTGAACCAACATGGTATAAATCTCCTTTCCAGAAGATCTAACAAGGAACAGATAATCCAGAAAAAAGAGGTAAGTACATAAAATCTATTCATGTGTTCAGTCAAATAATAGTGTGTTTATCCAAAAGTCACCACTTTGAGGTGATGACTGAGGGAAAGAAAAGGCATTGAGGGCCGTGGGACAAGCTCACCACAGGTTCCTCTGTGAGCATGGTGACAGATAATGTAGCACCATCACTGAAAAGCATTGCCCAGTTTCTGAACCAAATTCTCCAGTCTTCTATATCTTGGTTAGCTACAAAAATGAGTTTTGTTTTTTTTTTTTGAGGGAAAGTGAATATTGTATTTGTGGGGCCAGAGTTAAAGAAGTTGTAGTTTCTTTGAATTTTTTATTCCCATCTCCTGGCTGGATAAAGAGAACAGCAAGTCCTAGGGGCATGTAGAAACACAAGATGACAAGAGCTGGAATCACTGAATCACTAGGTGGATAAAGGCAATCTGCCAACCAGAGACATTGCCAGTGTGTATGTGAATTTTTGTTGTCACTAAACTACTGATATTTTGTCTTGTTCATGATTGCTCTACTAATAATACTTACTCAAAGTTTAAAATTAATTTTGTTCAAAATATTTGCCCTTTAACTCCTACTTTCATTATACCGTGAGAGACAATTATATAAAAAAAAATCGCTGAATTCAATCATCTCTAAACCTGTAAATAAAGCTTTAACCTTTTTATGTTCTTTTATTTTCTATTGTTGACTTTTTTATTTTCCATTCATAATAAGGCTCGGAGCCATCTTGATTTGATTGTATCACTTGTGAGATGTACAGCTGTATATACAATTTTGTGACAGCGTTTTTCTTTAAATTACTTCCTAAATAATGTTCTTTGTCAATGTATAAACTACATCATGATGAAATATTTGAATATTTTTCTATTCTGTACATTTATCATAGTTTATTAAATAAATGAATTTATTAAATAAATTCCAAGAATGAATTTTTAGGACACTTTTAATTTCTAGCTATTAGATACATTGTCTTGAGATTAAGTTTCTCGATTAGATTTTTTTTTTAGAGATTTATTTATTCATGAAAGACCTACAGAGAGAGAAAGAGAGAGAGAGAGAGAGAGAGAGAGAGAGAGAAAGGCAGAGACACAAGCAGAGGGAGAAGCAGGCTCCACACAGGGAGCCCGATGAGGGACTCGATCCTGGAACTTCAGGATCAGGCCATGGGCGGAAGGTAGCCACTCAACCACTGAGCCGCTGGGGTGTCCATCTTGATCAGATGTTAAACAATGTTTGATCACAGCTGATGAACAGGTTGAATAGCAATTTAAATATTAGATAAATCTCACAGAGTTGATTTTCCTTGAAATCTGAACATTCTTCAACTACATAAATACAATTTCCTTTAGATAAATGGTCTAACCTGAAGTACTTTTTGTTGTTTTCAAAGTGTTTTTTTTTAAAGAACTACTTGTAGCTTAAACAAATATACAAAGCATTCAACTCTTGAATATAACTGATGTATAATCAGAGGCAAAAATGTAGACATTGTATTTTATTCAGGAAACTCATACTATTAATTAATCCATTGTTTATAATGTATGGGACATAATTAATGATAAAGGATTTTAAGTAACTTACTATATTAAAATACCTAAATACAGAACAGAACAAAAATCTAGATCAGAAAACAATTTGTGAGTCTAAAAAATTTAGAAACAAATTAATAATTTTACAAGGAACAAAGGGTGCTAACATGACTGAATTTAACATTAAAAATGTGTCTATTTCTAGGTAGCCACAGTAAAAATAATAGCTCAATCATAAATTCCATTTTTTTCATAAAGAATATTGGCAAGATCATCTAGATAGGCAATTCTCCCTGTAAATTTTAGTAAAAACTTTTATTTATAATCTTTTCTTCTACTCTAGTAATCATTGAGAAACAATAGAAAACCTCTGCTACTCTGATATCTGGGGGTATATATTCCTATTATGATGCCTGTGGGTGATCAACACTGAAGAATACTACATTTCAACTGAATATTTTTAAAATTCAGAGAAAGTAATTTACACTCAAAGTCATTGTGCAGCAAGTTATGTAAAAGGCTCTTTTGGGAAGATCATTTGAGAAAAGGGACTAACACATGGCTATCTCCTTACTAACATACTCTTTTGTCTACAGGAGTACATATTTTATGCAAAGATCACTCCCATGGTTAATAAATAATGGAAGTAAGCTATCTCAAAAGGATAACGATAATTAACAGATTATTGAACCTTGGTATTTCATTATTTTGAATATATCTAGGGTCAGCTACTCAAATCTCTGTGGCAATCAAACTGGAATAAATGAAAAAAGGAAATGGAATAAATGAGAAGTGGGTAGGGATTTTTGTTTAGAAAGTAACTTTCGGCCTTTAAAATTAACCAGAAACTTTTAAAATAGTGCTATAATATATAGTGCAATTAAAATTTAAATCACTTTTTAGCTTGCCATCTAAAAATATGTCAAATTAATAATACTCTGCTTTCTAAGACTAAACATTCAGAGAAAAGGTAAAATTATAAATATAATTAAATAAAAGTGGCTATAAGGATAAATATATAATGAAGATTTAAAACTCAAAGTGATAAATTATTAATCATTTAACATGAACAACGTAGAGGTAGAGATATTGTGAAAAGAATTCAGTCAAGATTCTCCTATGCAAATGTAAAGCATCAGTATAGAGCCCCATAGAATGCAGTTATCTTTATCCCATCAAATATATTTTAGGATGTTGATTTTCTACTGAAATGTACCTATGAAAAAGGATGTAGTGAATTAACAGACATATCACTAAAAATATATCAAAATTATCAAATAGCTGAGAAATAAAACCAGGTAGAACATGCTTGAGGAATCAGATTTTGTTCAAACTTACTGGGGAAAGAATACAGAAAGAAAATTAAATATAATATCTAATGATACAACAGATCTGGTAAACATGAGTAAAAAAGTGAAATTGCACTTGCTGAGCTATCTGGCTTTAAAAGCAAAAAGAGTTGAAGTTGGTGTTAACTAGCTCTTAGTTTTAAGATATTATTCATTCCTTCTTTTGACAATGAAAATTCACTGTATCAAGCACAGTGTTTATCACTTGGGAAAAAAAATATTAAATTTGATGCTTGAACATAAATGCCCCCATTCTAAGAAGCCTACAAACTAGAACCGAGGGCTCTAGGTGGTTGAGAAAATAAACATGAGGCATCCATCCAATTTCCTCTTTTTACTCTTTATATGTCCCAATCCATTCATCAGAATTACATTTTTAAAAGTTAATCACCTCATATGGTATCCTTGTATTACATCCATTAATTATTAGTATGGAATGACTTCTCGTTCCATTTAGGATAAACTCAATATTGCCTTTTCTTTCCTGATAGCCTCATGGGATTTCTGCCCACGTAAGTCCTCCCACTCCTTCTGATACTCATCTTCCCCTTGCCTTCTAGACACATTGGATTTTTTCACTGTTTCCAGATACATCAGATATGCCATAAGCCCCTTGGAATTACTGTTCCTTCTCCCTCTACCTTCATTGCTTAGGTCTTCCCAGGGTCACCTCTTCCTGTGGCCACTCACAATTCAAGTGGCAATTCCAATGATGTTGCACAGAAGGATTTATACAGATCATCCTCCCCAAAGTTGTCCAGTTTTCTTTTTTTTTATTAGTTGTCCAGTTTTCTAAAGACTACTATAGTTTTATAACTCTTCTTTCTTTGTAGCACTTATTACTATATGAAATTATATTTGTATGCATTTATTTACTTCTTTTTTATTTGACCCTCTTCATTAAAATTTAATTTTCTTGATAGCTTAGATCTGGTATGTCTGGTTCACTGTCTTGTTTCAAACTATTAGAACAATTTTGGCATATATATATATATATATATATATATATATATATATAAAGTACTTAATAAAAAAAAGATATTGAACTGTTTAGTGAATGAATGAGGACAAATACAAAGCCCATATTGAGCATGAGTGGAGTCTTAAGAATGAGTAGAATTTAACTAAAAACACAGTCCTCCACTGTTGATAATAATAGTGTGTCAATATCAGGTCATTAAATGTTACCAATGCATCATACTAACAAAATGTTAATGACAGGGGAAAGTGGGTGTGTGACATACGAGAACTCTCTGTACTGTCTTTTCAATTTTTCTGCATATCTAAAACTGCCTGAACAATGACATCTATGTAAAGTCATATCCACAAAAAAAAAAAAAAATGATGTTGAGAATGTCTCTGACCACGTCAGTACAAAACCTAATATTTTTACTTACAGAGATAAGGGTATAATCACTTTCAGTTTGGGTTACCCAGAAGTAAATCCTGAGATAAGTGTTCATGTGATAGAGAGATAGTAGGAATTATTCCTTCTGGAATATCTGGTGGGGAGGACAGAAGTGAAACTAGGAACACAAAAATGAGCACAGGTGGGTTCTTGAGCAGTCTCATGGAGAGTCACTGGTCCCACAGGGGAGACCTGCAGACAGTGTGAGTCATCTTTCAGAATATCTTTGGGAAAACAAGGCAGATGGAGCATGTACACACCACCGTTACTGGTTATACCTGCTCAAGGTGAAATTAGGTACTCTTAAATTTCCATAAATGTTCAACTTGAGTGAGGCAGACAAACTGGGGCAGTCTGAGGTTACCACCAGACAAAAACACAGGTACTGGCTGTTGGGAGTACAAGCATCCTGAAAGCTGGAAATGATAAAAAGGTCTAAGGAGATTTATGGAACAATGACGCTGATTTGATTGTACAGATTAAAATCTTTGAGCGACCTACTTAAATACTACTAGTCTATACAACCTTGAATTATTTCAGAAGAAAGATCCCTAGCGATCATGTAGTCCAATTGGTTTTGCCATTTGAATTGCCTTACATGTCTAACTGTAGTGTTTTTGTTTTGTTTTGTTTTGCTTTTTGTTCTTTAGATTTTATTTATTTATTTGTTTGTTTGTTTATTTATGAGAGAGAAAGAGAGTGAGAGAAAGCACAAATGGGGGAGAGGGAGAAGCAGACTCCCCATGGAGGAGCGAGCCCGAGGGGCTTGACCCCAGAACCCTGGCATCATGACCTAAGCCTATGGCAGACACTTAACATACTGAACCACCCAGGAACCCGTCTTAACTGTACTGGTACATTTTTCTTCTTCTATGTTAATAATTATCAGAATTTAGAATACATTACATTGCTGTGCTTGCCTCTGGAGTTTCTGATTCGATAGACCTGAAGTGGGGCTTAGAATTTGGATTTATAAAGTTTTCAGGTATGCTGACACTGCTAATCTGAAGAATCGCCATTCCTCTGTTATACATTTCTATAATATTATTAATGGTTATTTTGAATATTAATGAGTACTTGAAGTTATGAATGTGCTTGTTTTGTATAAAGAGTATTAGTTCTAGTAATTATGGAGTCTTATAATGTTTTGTCATATTAAAAACACCCACTGATTTGATTTTAATGATTGGAATATATTTTACACTTTTGTAATATACCCTATTAAGAGAAATGATTATATGACTTTTTTGTTTGTTTTATTTTTACAAATATCTTATCAGTAGTTAAGAAACATAAGAGATTGCAAACGCAGTAGCTAAATGTGTACTGAAATAAATGGTATGTAAAAAATGCTACTGACAGAAGCTACTGACACTGGAATTATAATTGTTAAATAGTACACATACAAAAAAAAATGAAACCACTGAATATATTGTAAAAAAAAAATGAAGGCCAAACAATTTAATTTTTGTTCCACAGTGGAATCTTGATTGAATATGAATTTTTGAGTTGCTCTAGTATATTATACATTTTCTATAAATTCTTAAATTAGGAGGATTAGTGGATTAATCATAGTATTTTATTTCCACTTGAAATATTGTGTAAACTTCCATTTTAGGTCAAAAATAAATTAAACTCCGTAAACTATAACTTTGTGTATTGGAAAAATATGTCCATTAACCAAAATGCCTAAAAATAATTTTCTACTTTTATAAGTCTTCAAAGATGAGACCAGAGTTACTTACAAACAATTACTCTGAAAAATTATAGTTTCTTTCAAATGAAAACTAGGTGTAGTGAAATCATCCATATATATTCCTATTACAAAACTTCCATAGACTAAATTGCATATACTGTTTCCATGAATAAAGTTTCCCTTATTGGGATTTGGTTTAAGTATTAGACATCTTTACTACTCACTTAAGAATGTGTTTTAAAATAGTCTCCTTTGAGGGTGCCTGAGTGACTCAGTCAAGCATCTGCCTTCCACTCAAATCAGGATCCTGGCATCCTGGGATTAAGCCTCCAATCAGGCTCTCCGCTCAGCAGTAAGTCTGCTTCTCCCTCTCCTTCTCTGATTTCTCTTGCTTTCTCCCAAATAAATAAATAAAGCATTTAGAAAAATAAAAGAAATAAAATAGTCTCCATGTTCTTTTAATTATGTGACTCTCTGCACTATTTGAATCTTGAGTTTTGCAGTAGATTGACTTTGTAGATTTGTCTTTGCAGTGTAACCTTAGTGTGGTGGTAGGCCTTAGTTCCTTTTTCTTTGTTCATAAACAATTAAATACAGACATTTCTTCAGTCTTTCAAGAATTTTTATTAATGCATATTAAACATTAATAATCTATATGATTAATTCTTACATATATTATTTGAATATAGAGAATTGCTGTATGGTTGCATTTTTAACAATATTTCCAATTTAGAAATATATAATTAAGATCAGAAATTTAATCACCATATAAAGTCAATTATTTAAAATCTCCATTATTTCCATGCCAAATCTCACCTATACTTCAGCTTTTTTTTTTCTTTTTTTTAATATTTTATTTATTTATTCATCATGAGAGACACACAGAGAGAGAAACAGAGACACATGCAGAGGGAGAAGGAGACTCCCTGCTGTGAGCCCAATGTGAGACTCCATCCGGGGATCCTGGGAACATGACCTGAGCACAAGGCAGATGCTCAACCACTGAGCCAACCAGGTGTCCCTTCAGCATTTTTTTTTTTAACGCAGCTAAAAAAATAAAATAAAAACATAGATCTCTGAAAGACCCAGAAGTATACTAGAAATAATTTGATGAACCTCAGCTACCTTAAGCATATCTCTTGTTAATAGCATCAGATCACTTTCTTTAAGTTACAACTGCTGACCCTGGCCCAGGCACAGGGGTTGAAGGATTGCAAAATATGCATAAATCAGCAGAGCATCTTAGGGAAGCTACAGAACTCGCTTAGCTGCTAATTGTTTACAGAACTTGTTTGACAGATATTTCTTATCATCACAGTGGCTTGGTCAGAAACCACTATCTCTACTGGAAAGTTTCTAATCACAGCATACTCTTTGTTCCCCTGAGAGATGGGAATTACCTATAACATAAAAATATACATTGTGAATTCCTGCATGAGAATTTATGGAGAAAATCAATTCATTCTGCTTTGGCAGCCACACATTTGGGCAAGCTGAATTGCAATATTCTCTGATACTTTCCCACCTTCAACCCTTTGAACTTTAGATTTTGTTTTTCTAGGAAAAACCAATAGAAATACATTTCCTATATCTCATGTCCTCATTTTTTCTGAATCTCTTCTTTACACTTATTGTCAATTTAAACTCTTCCACTTTTTTCAACTACTCTTCTAACTCCTTATCCTTTTTTGTATTTTTAATATGTATGCCTAGGTCAACCTTGCTCTCTCTGACACCCTGGATAACTCTTCCCATTCTACCCCATCACTTGCTAACATTACAACCTGCTCCTCAGCATTAGTGACATAATGTAAACTGGATTACATAGGAATAAATAATACTAGCTTTGGTTGGGTTGGAGCAAAGAGTGTGAAGACTGAAGCCTTTCCAAGGCTGCTTTGGAGACCAGGCTCTGTGAATATGAGTTTAAACAGGGCAGCCCGGGTGGCTCAGCAGTTTAGCGCCGCCTTCAGCCCAGGGCATGATCCTGGAGACCCGGGGTTGAGTCCCACGTCTGGCTCCCTGCATGGAGCTTGCTTCTAGAACTCTCTGCCTTTCTGTGTGTGTGTGTGTGTGTTCTAGTGAATAAATAAAAAAAATCTTTAAAAATAAATTTAAAAAATAAAAATAAATAAATATATGGGAAAAAATGGATAAAAAGGAACAAAGTATTCAGAAAAACAACAACACATCAATGCTAAAATGGAGGTGCCTATGGTTTAAATAGTATTTCTTATTTAAGTTCATCCATTCAGAATTACATTAAAACTATAATTGATATACATGGGAAAACTTCGAAATTAATTAGAAGCTTTCAAAGGAAGAGTAAAACTTGGTCATTTTTTCTCATGAATATTCATTAACAGTCTCTTTTGCTTCCTTGAGAAAAACTTTATGAGAATATAGTCTTTATTTTCAATAAAAATGTACACGAGATTATAACATACATAATGTTAAGTAACTTTTCTTCATACCTAAAGAATATTCTTATATAAATGCATAAAATTAAACCTCATTCTATTGAACAGCTATATTGTGGTATGTATTCCACAGTACTATTATGTGTTCCATGTGATTGATGATTACTTATCTAGTTTCATATTAATACAAATCAAGCGTTTCAAGTATTTTCTGTCCTCAGAGATATAAAAATTCTTCATTGAAGATTCTTGTACTTGAGTATATCCATAGAATCAATTCCTAGAAGTTGATTTTCTGGCGCCAAGAATTATGTGTCTTGTGTCTATCCCACTTGAATTTTCTCACACTTGGTTCCTTGACATTAAGGTACCAGTTTAATGTCACCCTCTAAGGCCTACGCGGACAACATAGTACTTTCCTCTCTTCTCACTCTATTTTATTTCCATCATTGCACTTAACACTAAGTGACATATCCTCCTAATACATAAGTCATTTTTGGCCTACTTATTGTTCTCTACCACTAGGATGTTAAGTGCTCTGAGAACAGAGACTATTTTATGACTTGTTCACCACTTTGTATCAGGCATATGGTAGGCAGTCAACAAATAGTTGTTAAATAAATAAAATGATCTCAACCAGTATCATGGTAGCATATTAACAACACCTTATTTGCCACTAAGAAGAGAATAAACAGAAATTATCACTAGTACTGTTTTGAGTTTCAGTCCTTAGGCCTCTTCCCATTATTCACTGTCTAGGTGACCTCATGTAGTTTAATGGCTTTAAATATGATTTACACACAAATGACTCCTAAATGAACATTATTGGCTCAGATACAAACTCCAAAGTCATATAACACAGTCTATAAAATAATTCCACCTGGACACTGAGTAGGCACCTCAATATTAACATGTCTAAAAGCAAATCCCTACTTATATTGCCATCTGTTCCTCCCACAAGCTTCCCCATGTCAGTAAATGACAATCTCATTCTTCCTGTTGCTCCGGATAAAATCCTTGGTAATAGCCTTGTCTCCTCATTTATAAACTGTCAGCAAATCCGGCTAGTATTCCTTCAAGGATCCATGAAAAATTCATTCTGGAGTCCATGCTACCCCTTCTTAGCACCTCCATTACCAACATCCCTGTACAAACACAGTCATTTCCCATTTGGACTATTACAAAAGCCTCTTTACTGGTCTCCCTGCTATGCCCTCATCCCCCTACAATCTGTTCTCAAACAAGTAGCTGGCAGATAGTTTCTAAAGGTAGATCAGGTTACATCAATCCTCTGCTAATAATCAAAATTAACATCACACAAATAATAACTCATGTTGATATGTTTCCCTAGATAGGATGCTACAAGAAGGGCACATCACCTTTCCAGCACTTTTCCCAAAATTCATAACCTCAGTCTAATCATGAGTAAACATCAAACAGAAATTGAGTGACATTCTGCAAATTACCTTACCACTATTTTTCAAACATGGCAAGGTCATGAAAGAAAATGAAGAATGGTCACTTACCACAGATTGAGGAGACATGGCAAATACATAAGATAGTGTATACTGGATTGCATCCTGAAATATAACAAAGCACATTAGTGAGGCAAATGGAGAAATCCAAATAAAGTCTGTGGATGATACCATTGTACCAATGATAATTTATTAACTTTGATTAAAGTATCATGTTTAGGCAGGTCTCTGCTCAAATGCAACGTTAAGACTGAGGCCTTCCCTGACCATCCTTCAAAAAATACCTCTTCCTCAAAAATGCCATTAGCAGTCATTCTCCTATTTACTTTTCTTTATTTTCTTTCATAGCACCAGTCATATTAAATAGGAATTTATTTATGTGTTTTTTAATGATTTTCTCCCATTACTCTCTGAGACCAAGAACATATTTTATTCACCGCTTTATATTTTAAGTTTTTACATTTTTCTCTGTCATGTAATAGACAATCAATAAATATTTTTTGTTACCGTAAGATCTCACCTATCATGGAAAATCAAACTCAGAAACAGAGAGTAGATTGGTAGTTGCCAGAAAGTGGGGGGTAGGGGAAATGAGGAGATGTTGGTCAAAGGGCACATACTTTTAGTTATAAGCTGAATAATTTCTGGAGATCTAATGTGCTGCATGTTGACTATAGTTAACAATATTATATTATATGCTTGAAAGTTGCTAAGAGAGTAGATCTTAAAACTTCTTACCACACACACACATATACACAAGGCAACTGTGTGGAAATGGATGTGTTATAACCTTATCTTGGTAGTAAGGTAATAACCTTATTTAGGTGATCTTATTATGGCAATTTTGTAATATATATGTGTATCAAATCATCACACTGTATACCTTAAGCTTATACAATATCTTATGTCCATAAAAGCTCAATAAAGCTGGAAAAATAAATATTTCTTGATTGTATAAGAGAAAAAACAAGAGTTGATGGAAAATCATGAAAAACAGAATGATTAAAAACTTAAAAATTATCGTTAGATTGATTTCTTTTCCATTTGTATATTTAGCACTCTAATTTATCTAGCAGATAGATACTAAACATACACAATTTCCTAAATGGTTAAAATACATAGTTTTTTTTTTTTAAAGATTTTATGTATTTATTTGAGAGAGAAAGAGGGTGAAAGAGAGATCAGGAGCAGTGGAGAGGGGTCGAGGGAGAAGCAGACTCCCTGCGGAGTGGGGAGCCTGATGTGGGGCTCAATCCCAGGACCCTGGGATAATGAACTGAGCCAAAGGCATATCTTAACTGTCTGAACCCCCCAGGTTCCCAAATATATACAGAATACATCATATTCTTTAAGACAAACACAACCAAAGAGTCCAAACTAGTATCTATATTATCATATGCATTTAATAATTTGTAGGACAAATGAGTAAATGGACACATGAATGAAAAATATGGGCACAATTTCTCTTCTTGTACTCACAAGGGTTTAATTATGTTCAATTATTCATTTTATGTAGCGTTCCAAAAGACAGGCAAATTTCAAAAGAAGGTAATTAAGTAAGCAATATAAGAAAGAAATTATCCATCATCAATAGCTGTTTTACTTCAGGTACTCATCGAATGCTTTCAAAAGAATGCTTTTCAGAACATTGGTAACCTTTAAGGATAATAATTGCATGTGTAAATGAATCAAATAATGAGTTGTTTTACTAAATTCTCTAGTTCTTGCTCTATGATTCTATAGGGAAGTTCTATGGTATCCTGAAAACCATTCAATAATGTAATACCACACTGTGAAGTAAAAGCGTATTATAGTGGTATGAAGTTTTAGCATACTCCGGAGTTACCTCAGAATCACAAAGCAATTAGCCAATGATGTTAAAAAGTTATGGCTAATTTAACTAATGGTTAATGGAGCCTAGTAAAACTGTCAGAATGGATGAGCCCAGGGAGATTTGGTGCAGGAACACACATTAAAGTCAGGGTCCTTTATCTCTGTTCAGAGTTTAATCAGTGTCTGGAATGATAGGCTTTTATAGTGATATGCCAAAAGTATGGTTTTTGTTTTTAATCTTTTTTGTTTTTAATCTTTTTAAGTATGAATAGGAACTAAAAAGAGGGCAGACATTTGTCACTAAGTGTCTTGTATAGGTCACAAAACCATGCTCAGGCAGTCCCTAAGAAAGCATAGTTTTCCATGACTACTAGTAGCTTCAATGGATATAAATAAGATCCTTCTTTCCTTTATAGTTTGAAAATACAGCAATAACTATATTTGTGATTTATTGAATGACAATGCAGTACAATTAAATAAAAGACTGATTGAAATGACATAAAAGAGAACATAGAGGAGATAGATTTGCAGAACTGAGTCTCTCAAAAAGGTTAGAAAAAAATGGCAGTCTCTTCTAGACAATAGTTTTGAAGTCCCTAGCTAAAGGGCAATGCACTGTTCTTTACGAGCTTCATGTTTTATTCATTAAATGGTTTGAGTTTGTAGAAGAAGTTATGTGTTTTCACAAAGCTTATGTTATAGATCCTTTACTCCAGGAAAACTCAGCTTCCTACTGTGAGAAATTCACTTGTTTCCAAAGTACCAAGTTTAAGTAATGCATGAGAATGTGGATTTATATACCAGAGAGGAAAAAATTCTGCACAAGAAACTGAAAAAGATAGTTGTTAGAGAAATGCACCAATTAGTTAAACTATTTCAGCAAAGTTTGGGATGATTCTAGTTCACTGCTAAGAGAAAGTTTCAATGTGTTCTTTGACCTCTATTAAGAGTTTTTTATAGGTATCTGGAATAAAACTTCTGTGACAAATTTATTGCATGTAAAGATATTTGATCTGTGACATTTATTGCATGTAAAGAGCAACTCTCAATGGTATGGAGAGCACATCTGAAATAACAAAAGGATGAACCTGGTTCCCAGTTTCTTTTCTTTTCGTTTTTTTTTTTTTTTAAGATTTTATTTATTTATTCATGAGACACACACACACACACAGAGAGAGAGAGAGAGAGAGACAGAGAGAGGCAGAGACATAGGTAGAGAAAGAAGCAGGCTCCATGCAAGGAGCCCGATGTGGGACTTGATCCTGGGACTCCAGGATCATGCCATAGGCTGAAGGCAGGCACTCAACCGCTGAGTCACCCAGGTGTCCTAGTTGCCAGTTTCTAACATAAAAAGACACTACACCAAAAGGTCTATTTAATATAAAAATGGACAAAATGGTATCAATGACATGGCAAGAATCAAATTATTAATGGCAAATAAATCAAAATTTCTTTAGAGTTATAATAAAGGCTTCTAAAGTCTAATGGAGTTACCCAAAATAATGTTATGAATTTTAAAAATATATACAATATATCAATTCTCAAATGAAAAATTATGTATTTATGTATATTGAGCTTTGACTATTGAGTGTACAATCTGCAAAGGTCTATGTGTACCACTGTGAAGAAGTGAACAAAAATGTTTGCAATTTGTACTCTGAATTAATAAAAAATTACATATGTATTTTTAATGAGTCAGACTATAAGTCTTAGTAGGTTATAATAACTCCTAATATAGTTGAAATTTGATATAAGATTAGAGTTAAAGTCAGGCAAACTCTAATAAAGGGTATGGTTTCAATGTTTATGTCCCTCCAAAATTCATATATTGAAATCCTACCTCCCAAAGATGAGGGTTATTAGTATATGGATACTTTAGGGGATGTTTAGGTTATGAAGGTGTGGTTCTCATGCATGGGATTAATATCTTTATTAAATTACCCCCAAATAAGTTTGCTTACTCCTTCTGTGTCATGATATAATAAGAAGTCTTTGACAGGAAAGGACACCCACCTGACCATATTGGCATCCTAATTTCAACGTCCAGACTCCAGTACTGTGAACAACACATCCTTGTTTGTAAGCTACCTAGTCTGTGGTATTTTATTTAGCAGCTGAATGGACTGAGATAAGGAGGAATTGCTAAGCCTTAAGGAACTTAAAGTAGGTAAAGTAGGAGTTTGGGTAGAATTTCAGAAGGTGAATGTGATGAGAAAAATATATTAGGCCATTTTGTTAACAGCAACTCATCTATTCATTTATTTAATAAGACACATAGGAAATATCTGTTTCACAGGTAATACAATATGCCCTAGAGATGCAAAAACAAGTACATTAGACAAGGTATTTGCACTTAAGATGATCACAGTTTAGAGAGAAAAGCAGATAATATAACATTTTTACGTTAGCCATAAAAGTACAAATGATTTATTATTAATGGATAGGGGTGAAGCTCATAGCCAAGCCTGAAGTTGTCAAATTAGATTTTCAGAGGATTAATAGAAGTCATAAAAGTTAAATAAATTTAGTCACAAAGCAGACAGAGGGAAGTTAAAGACACAGTTCATAAATAATATGGTATACGGTAAGCAATGTAAGAAGTCTGAAGTACTAATGGAACAGAGATTGCAAGTCATATGGCTTTGAGAGACAAGATGGGTTGGGGATGTATGGAAAAGACCATCCTACAGCTTCCAGCAGGTCAGCAAAAGTGAGATGCACAGAAATACAAGATTCACTGAACTTGAGAAGGGATACAATTCAGCTAGTTCAGGGAAATGCTCTACTTGGTGGTAAAGTACATATAATCTTCTCAGTACCTTCTTTATCCATCAAGATGACACTCTTGGGATTGACAAGTTTATCTTGCTCTATGGATGGGAAAGGGGCTAAGTAGGAGTCCTCTGCACCTACTCAAATTTGGTTTTCACTCCGGCCATATCATTAACATCCTGGGCTCAAAATCTGCCCTTACACAGAAATGCTACTGCCATTCCTCCAGTTTCCCTAACTTGAAACATGGAATAATTTACTTGTCCACTCCAACTTTCCTCAGTGTCCCCATATATAAAGTTACCATATATTATCAATCTTGTTTCCTAAATATTTCTCTAAACTCTCTACTTATTCACTGGTATCACTATAGTTTCTCTCATCCTCACCTTTCCCCTGACTTTAACTCCCTCCTGACTCACTTCTCTGATTTCAATCTTAATTCTTTAAATTTATTTTATACCGTATAGCTAGAGTAATCTTTCTAAAACACAAAATTGAATATGATAATCCCACACACAAATCTTTTGATTAAATGTGACTTAATCATAGCTGGGTCACCTTTAAGAGGGTTTTAAAGGTTTAGACCTTCTCAACAAATAAGAATATGTCTTAATCTTAGCTAGGTCACCTTTGATAAGGTGTTTTCAAGGTTTGGACCTTCTCAAAAATGAGAACAAAATACCCATATGCCATAATTTTTTTTTTTTAATTTTATTTTTTTATTCATGAGAGACACAGAGTTGGAGAGGGAGACATAGGTAGAGAGAGAAGCAGGCTCCATGCAGGGAGCCTGATGTAGGACTTGATCTCGGACTCCAGGATCACATCCTGGGCTGAAGGCAGGCGCTTAACCACTGAGCCACCCAGGCATCCCTGCCATAATTTTTCATATAAACAGTCAGGAAATACATTGAACTGAGGCTTATACATTGATGTATTATGATGGGTACACAACCTCTATATTAAAAAAATCGCTTTTTCAATGACTTGCCATGGCTACAGGATAAAATCAGAACTCTACAGTTTGCCCTAAGGAGTCTCCATTTCTATCCTGACTCATCTCTCCCTACTTTCCTCTCCATTTGAATGAGCCTTACTCTAATTTCAGAAAATTTACACATAATTTTCCCAAACTCTGTAATCCTTTTCCAACATCAGGACCTACCTGCACATTGCTAAGGCCTTTATTTAAAAGTTCTTCCTAGAAAGTTTCTGTTCTGCTATAATTTTCCTATCTGATCAACATATCAGCTAGCATGGTATTTATTTGATTATTTTGTGTCTTCAAAGCCATAAGCTCTACTTTTGTATCCATGTCATGCATAATGTGTGGTGTTCTACATCTTCTCAATAAATTTGTTAAATAAATGAATATTGGTATAAAAAAGGTGATATATTAGTTAGTGTTGTCTGCCAAATTGCAACATAACAAACAAGTCCAAATTTCAATGGCCTACAGTAAAACAATATTTCACAGTCTTGGGGCTTATCTATCAGCTACGGTTTTTCTAGTATTATCAGTCTTGGATAGGCAAGCATGGACTCCTAGCATAAGGTTGGGTTTAAAATATGCATTGCCAATGGAAGCAATGTCAACTCCGCGGGGATACAAATTTATTATTGATATGTGTGTGGGATTTTAGATATTATGATGATTTGTCTTCTTCCAAACGGCCACAATATAGAAACAAAAATAGAGTACTTGTGGTATTAAAATTTCATGAGTGAGAGAAGGCATTTAGGGAAAAAAATGGCCTAAAGGATTTCTTTAGAGAAAGTCAATAGCATCATGAAGGTGGAGATATACTAGTTTAGGTTTTTTCATGTGTTTTCATTCTATAATTTATGGTGTATGGCTACCTGTAACACATTTCTCTTCAGTACAGAGACCAAAAGCTCTGAAAAATCAAGTCAAATCACTCATACACAAGAGAGGTTCTGTGTGCATTATTTCTCCTTACATTCTATTGGAGAGAGCAAATCACAAGGACAATATTTAAAGGGGCAAGAAAGTTTACTCTGGGTATTCTAAAAGGAAGCCCTGTAAATTCACCAAACAAAGGGTTTGGATTAGTAATTACATTATAAACATGAATGGAGGATTAGATACAATAATCCAATCTACTACATTTGAATTTTGGAGTTCCAGATTGAATATAAACAATTTAAAAAGCTGTCAGTCTTTGAGATAGGACTGTATTGAGACAGCGCAAGTATTTGAGATAGGAACAGATTTTTAAAAAATAGAGTTGAAATTTGCAAAACAAAAGAAGTTTCTTTCTATCACCTTTGTTTTCTTCCTGAATTTACGTTCTGACAGTCTGACTGTACAAAATCTTGTCACTTGACAGTATACACCGTTTTGAATTTATGAGCTCTCACATGATATCTGGAACATTTGCAAAGTCCCTCCATTTTAAGCTACACTAAATAATTCAGGAGTTAAATTATATAAACTGAAAATAATAATTCATAGAGCTTATTACTTAAAACATTAACAGAAAACTGTATACCATATCCCTATGACTGAAATAATCATGCCAATATGCATAACTTACTATGAAATGATATCATAGGTAAAGTTACGGGGTGGTCTATGTTATCCATCAATAGGATGGAAATAAATACTTCATAGACAATAAACTCAGACCAATCAAAACTTATCCCCTAAAGAAAAGCAGCTAATATGAAGGTTCATTGACTTTACATATACCATAAGAAAAGTACCAAAACCTTTTTTTATGGACTTGGAAAAAGTCATTTATTATTAAAGTGAACACTTGGGACACCTAGGTGGCTCAGCAGTTGAGCACCTGCCTTTGGCCCAGGGTGTGATCCTGGAGTCCCAGGATCGAGTCCCACATCGGGCTCCCTGCATGGAGCCTGCTTCTCTCTCTGCTTGTCTCTCTGTCTCTATCTCTCTCTGTGTCTCTTATTAATCAATGGGAAAATCTTAAAAAAAAAAGTAAACACTTAAAACACTTAAGCAGTTCTAAATAATAATAATAATGATAATACATCTGCAACACTAAAGTGTCTTAGGATTAAAATGAAGCCAACAAATACAGTAATAAAACACTTTTGATTCTTTCATCTAGACAACTATGTAAAAGAAATTTACAGAGTAAAACACAGTTTGGAATCAGATGCCAACCACCAGTTAGAATGTGGTTAATCATGCAAACTTTGATGCTTGAGCTGCCTTCTAATTCTACTTCATTAGTCATGGAAAGATTCACTTTACTCATTGAACACTGAAGAGCAAGTATTCAACAAATATTATTTATTCTTTTTTTAAAAGATTTTATTTGACAGAGAGAGGATGCATGATTAGGGGAGTCTGCAGAGGGAGAGAGAGGAGAGGGAGAAGCAGGCTCCCTACTGACCAAGAAGCCCAATGAATTTGGGACTCCATCCCAGGACCCTGGGATCATGACCTGAACTGAAGGCAGATGCTTAACTGACTGAGCCACCCAGGCAGCCCAAGTGTTAATTATTCTTATTTAACTACTAGATTTTATCCTCTAACCTCCCGGAGCATGTAGCACAAATTTTTCTCTGTAAAGGGACACAGTAAATATTTTCAACTTAGTGGAACGTACTGTCTCTGTCGCAACTACTCATCTTTGTGGCTGTCATGTGAAAACAGCCAGACAATACACAGTGAGTGGTTGTGGCTGTGTTCCAAAGAACAATGTACCTGAAGGAGTAAATAAACAATCACACTTAAGAATTGTGTCTGGGAAAGAAAGATACGGAAAAGGCAGAAATTTAGTCCTCTTTCTTGTTTAAGCAACTAAGATTCAAAGATTGTTCCTTACCATAATATAACCAATCTGTCCTTTATACATACCTTTATCTTAATAGCTGGAAAGAAAAATAAATGACATGGAGACAGTTTATGCTGTTTATAAGAAAATAAGAAAGTCTTATTTTCTCATCATAGAAGATGAAGTTATCTGCTAAGAGTAAAGATCAAAGTTTTTGCTTAGAACATTCGAAGAAAGGAGGAATTATAGCCATTCTTACTGTGTAAGAGAGGAGGATAGTTACATAGAAATAACGAGACTCATGGCCATTAATTACTGAGTGACTAGCTAAGATATAAGGCTACAGATTTGTGGAGATACCTTTATTTTAATGTGTTATGTGAATGTGCATGTGTAAGCATGTGTACGCGTGTGTGTGTTTGTATTATCACTCAGTGGCCTCTATGTGAGCACACAAAAGTCAGACATCTGGTTTAGTGCTGATGATTTCCCAGGTCAATATGAGCAAATGACATGAGGTCATGGGCAAGAGGACAGGAGGGATCCCAAAACTGGCAAGAAAATGGTTCAAGTGAAATAATCCTAAAAGTGAAACTAGAGAAGGATGGAAAGGAAGAAATGTAGGAATGTATAAATTAGTGAAAATAGAAGCAGTCAATTCTGTAAAAAGTAAGTAGTGTATTGGAAATAATAGAAAAAATGACGGAAAACTTGTAATCAGAAAACATTTGGATGAATTCAGATAAAGAACATCTCTGGAATGTTACCCAGAGTGTAAGCTTATGGACCTGCAAGTGCTTTTGAACAGTAAGGAAACCGACTCTCTCATCTCTAGGACACGTGGGTCATGGAAGGTTAAGCACCATTGGAACAAAGTGGGCATACGTGCTTTATTTTTCCCCATCCCTTTAAAAATCCACTGGTTAGACAGTATATATTTTTAAGGTAATTTATTCTAGAAGAGAAATGAATAAGAAGCAGTACACCAAATGAGTGATTTCCACAAGTTCATGAAATTCAAAGACATACAAGAGCTTGCTGATTGATGAAGAGAGCTCGAAATATATGCACAAGGTGGTGCTGCAGTGGGGGTGAGCCAGTCTTACTGAGAACTCAGGGAGACTTTGCTTTCAGAGTTCATGGGTACACAAAACTGAAAGATAAAAAGCAGCTGTAAGTAGGGATTTAAAATGGACATGCCTGTCAGCTATGAAATAGTAATATGATTGAACCAAAAACTGTTTTGAGAATAGTTACACCAGTCTGTCCCCTTGTCTGCCCACTCCCGCCTCAACACTTGAGGACAGCAGCCAGGCTTTTCTATTTAACTGTAAAAACAAAACAAAAACAAAACAAAACAAAACCCTGAGGGTAATTTGAAAGAACTTTCAGGGGCACCTGGATGGCTCAGTCAGTTATGCATCTGCCTTAGGCTCAGGTCATGATCCTGGCAATCCTAGGATCCAGCACCTTGGGGGTCCCTGCTCTTTGGGGAGTCTGCTTTTTCCTTTCCCTTTGCCTATTGCTCTCCCTGCTTGTCATAGCAGTCTTTCTCTCTCTCTGTCAAATAAATAAATAAAATATTACTAAAAAAATAAAATAAAGGTTCTTAGAAATGAAAGATATTAATGCAAAAAATAATAGATAAGGTTTAAATGACAATTGTTTTTCAAAAAAGAAATTGTAGAGCTTATGAAGACTAGAGTCTTCATCATAAAAGTACCCATGAAGTCCCATATAGTATGAAAAACAAAATGAAAGAAAACAAATGAATCCCATCTAGCAACTTCATTTGGATACTTCTATGAGACCTCAAAAAGACACAGAAGATTCTTTATCTTCCCAAAGGCAGGGCGGTGGGGTGACAGCAGGCCACTTAGAAATCACGTTAGCATTCATTCATCTTAAAATGTATGTCAGAGGAAAATAGAAAATGAGTTGAAGATGGAAAAATTACCTTGATCGACGAATTCAGTACTCTAATAATACAAAGAAAGTTCTTGCTAATTATCGATAAAAATAAAGATATTTGCCAGATATACAATCAGAAATGTTATCTCTTTCATACCTCTCTGAAATATATTAAATGAGGTAATATTCAGTAAAAGGAGAAGGAAGATAAGAGAGAAGGCATAGCTGCTCTGATACTCTTCCTCTAACTGGTAGGAACACTGAAAGGAGGCCTTAAATGGGACAAATCTGTAGCAGGCTAAGAGAAAATCCTGTACAGATTACAGCAGAAGATTGTAAATTCCTTGGGAGAATACCACCAGGAAGAAAACAATTATAAATACTAAAAAGAATGAGAGAAATACTGATTACTATTGAGAATATGATGAAAGCTTATATTATAGCTTGCTCATCAAGAGAAAAGAAAGTCAAATGAAAATGTTGAAAGAAACAAGACTTGCAAAAGCATACCATAGTCCAAGTAGAAAGCAGATTAAAGTGTTGCATGATTTTGAAGAAATATTATAGTGCAACTACTTAGCTTATGCTAAACTATGCTGCAGTTTACACACATCTGATGTATCAGTGGCTTAACAAGTAGAGATTTACATGTTACCAGTCAGGGTCTATCCTGGGCTCATTGGTTCCATAGCAAGACTGCCTTCAAATGGTGGGGACTCAGGGATTCAGGTTGTTTATATTTCATTATCATATCATCTAGAACACATGGGATGCAGATCCCTGCATCTCAATAGGAACAAGCTGGAGGGCTTACAATAGTGTTGCCCTATTCACTAGTAGTATGTGGTTTTATATCCCCGAGTGTAAAAATTCTGGGAAATGAAGGAAGCACGCACACACTCAGTGAACAGTAAATGCTTCTACCACAGAGTAGAGAATCTGAGAATCAATTTGACCTTGACACCAGAAAATTTCTTTTCTAAGTGCTATGGAGAATCTGGCTTTGGACCTGCAGAGAAGAAAATTAATCTCAGCATATTTATTGGATCTGCCACAGCCAGTATTATTGTAGCAATAATAGGATAAGCATTCTTTATTGTTTACATGGTAGCATGCAGAAAAAATAGCTTATATATAATTTTAAAGCAAAATGTAATATAAAAGTAGTTTTATGATATAAAGGTAAACTCATCATTGTCAAGATGGAAGTTAGCAGGGGAGAGGTAAATAGAAGGAAAATTATTAATACCTACATTTCACCTATTAGAGGATTGAGTATACTACTTATATTTAATGAAACCAGAGATAAAGGATGTCAGTCAGCTGTAAAAATAATCAACTGAAAAACTAATTAGAGAGTATGAACAATTTGAAGAACAAAGTAGGAATAAATAAACATGGTATATGTTAAAAATCTTAGCCTTTTTCATAGTGGGGGACAATAGATATTTTTTAATTCAATTAAGAAAGACAAAAGATATTAAAATTATAGAGGAGTCAGAAGAATTAAAATTGAAAATTAAAAATGACAACATTCAAAAATCATTTCTATAGTAAGTAAAACTGAAGGTGAGTTTGAAGACTGTACTATTTATTATGAATGTCTCTATATCATTTAATCAAAACAGGATGACTTATGGGACTTTGGTTATTGCAGATGGATTTCTGAGGTCCTAAGGCTGAGGATAGTGAATGATAAGAATCCATTCCTTTTCATTAGACTTGCTACTAATTCAGAAGGTCCACAGGATAGTTCTTTGATTCTTAGCTCATCATCCACTTTCTGGTTTTAAGAAAAACAGAAAGAAAAGTCCAAAACTGAGGAGAGTTCCAAAGAACCTGATACAGCTATTTTAGTTCCCTGATATAATGTGCTAGCATATAGTTTCCTTTTTTAATAGTCAAGGGTAATGATGTCACTCTTTCATCTTAAGACAAGTGAAGGGAAGCTTCGTGAGTACAACTTCAAAACTACTGGGTTTTTCTGTCCAAAGGGACTGATTTTTTTTTTTCCCTTTGGGTGATGGCTGAGCTGCCAAACTTTGTAGACTATCATAAGCTATTACCCTACTCCAGAGGTAAGAGACATATGAGAATGTCATCTATGCCCTCTGGAGCTGGGAAGGTCCAGGAGAAAACGACTTGTAAATGATTCTCAGCCTAAAGATGAGAAGTTGGCGGGAGCTGTCAGAGATTTCCATGTTAAAAGAAAAGCCAGGAGAGAGATATATCTCTCTTCCAGAATTTCATCAGTTTTATAGTGGTCTTAGTGGACATCACAGAAGAAAGACAGGGTGATCCATCTTGAAAGGACTGTGCATAAAGGGCTGCCAACCCCAGAAGAACATTGTTCTGTGGTTTGCGACATCAAAGGAGAAATTGAGGAGAAGCCACAATAGAGTCATTTGCCCACTTCAGAGAATGGTGTAATTATTCATTTACCCCACCTGGCAAGTCTTTGAGGAGCCAAAATCACCTTATATGAAAAAAGAAGCAGCATTTGAGTGTGTGTTACTCAAGACAGCACCCCTCCAGACTATAGCATCATGTGTCAAATGTGACCTCATTTTTTTCTTTTTATCTCTCTATCCAATGTGCCCCTGGAGGAAACAGAAGTAGCTTGACAAGCAGGGGGATAAGGTTGAAAAGAACAAGACAAAAGGACAGGTCTTGTGATATTCATTATCACAAGTTAAGGAGTCTGGGTCAGTACTGAGCAGAGAGATGAGTGTGAAAATTTAACTGAGATGTGAGATAAAAGTTTAATTTAGATTGGACCGGGTTTCTTTACAGTTGAACAAGACCTAGAATTCTTTGATGGGGCACAGCTTCCTTGTCATCCTTAATTGGTGTTGGCAAAGAGGGAAACTGATATAAACAGTGGAAGAGATAGGGTGTCATTCCCATTTCATATCAAGTAAGCTTCCTTAGAATTTTATTTGTCCTTTGAAGATGAAGCAGCTTCTACATTTATAACTTTGAAAATCTGAGGACTTGCATTTGAGCCTGTATTCATTGTTTTTGTTTCTTTTAAATGTTTTTTTTAGCCTTTTGATCCCCAAAATATTATACATTCTCTAGATGTTTTGAGGCAGGCTTTGTATTTTACATTATTCATAGCATTCCAATTGGTTGTTTATTTCTTATTTTTTACTGTTCTTTAATTAGCCAAACTCCTAGCTTTATCACTTATCAGAATAAAAATAAGTGCACTGTCAATGTTGTGTGTAAATAAGTGCGTGTGTGTGTGTGTGTGTGTGTGTGTGTTCGCCCCTAACTTTGAAAATGATTCATATTTGGAAGAGTTGTAGAGGACACCAAATTCAGTCAGCAATCTGTACTACCCAATTTTTCAACATAAATCTTTAGTTGTAACAATTGTATGTTTGATTGCTATAACTTACCAGAATAGGTATGTTTTAAAGATCTATTTTTATCCATTTGTCCAAAAACACTTAGTGAATTCATTGTTAGGTACACAAAATACCAGGCAAACCACAGATACATTTATTGCCCTCAGATAAATAGTAGTCTAGGGGAGCTAGGAATAGTAAATAAATACACAAATACTAATAATTGCAAGCATATTAAAAAAGCTATAAAGGGAAAACACCGGGGGGGTCTTAAAAAATAGATATGAGCACTGGGAACTCATGCATGAATAAGGTTAATGAGAGGAGGAGTAAAAGTGTCAGAGGTATTTCATGAATTTGCGCATTCTCTGAGGTTAAAGAGGCATCTAATATTAGAGGAGCAGAAAGATTAGATTTCATAACTCTCCACCAAAATTAATACATGCAAACATGTTTTCCAACATTTCTATCATACATATACACCATGTGTTTCTAGCTATAATAAACAATACTCAGAAAGGTGATTTTTGCTTCAGAAAGAATATTTATGGTTTCATGAGAGCTGGATGATTTTGGAAAGGAAAGGAAAGAAATGAATACATCATGTTGAAGGCCGGACACATGTCTATATCAGAAATTGTGTGACTAAAGTGATCTTTGGTCCTGATGATATAGACAATGACCATTTTCAAAAACACACACTGATGCCTCAGAATAAGCTGGATGAAAGGAGACAAAATGTGACTGCTTTTTCTCCTTAGACTATTTGTTCTCTATTTGGTTTAGTTTGCTGGCAAAAGAGAGATTGCAAATCTTCATTACTACGACCCTATGCTAATCCTTGCTAAAGAGCATTACTAAAAACCAGCTCAACACAAATAAATTGAAAGAGCGAAAATTAAGCACATTAATGACTTTTATTTTTTTTTTTTATTTTTTTTTATATAAATTAATTTTTATTGGTGTTCAATTTACCAACATACAGAATAACACCCAGTGCTCATCCCGTCAAGTGTACCCCTCAGTGCCCGTCACCCATTCACCCCCACCCCCCACCCTCCTCCCCCTCCACCACCCCTAGTTCATTTCCCAGAGTTAGAAGTCTTTATGTTCTGTCTCCCTTTCTGATATTTCTCACACATTTCTTCTCCCTTCCCTTATATTCCCTTTCGCTATTATTCATATTCCCCGAATGAATGAGAACATACACTGTTTGTCCTTCTCCGGTTACTGTGGCCAAGTTCAAAAAGGGTGTTGCCTGAGTTCTTCTCTGGGATTTTGATGGAATCTTGTCTCACATTTAGATCTTTCATCTATTTTGAGTTTATCTTTGTGTATGGTGCAAGAGAGTGGTCCAGTTTCATTCTTCTGCATGTGGATGTCCAATTTTCCCAGCACCATTTATTGAAGAGACTGTCTTTCTTCCAGTGGATCGTCTTTCCTCCTTTATCGTATATTAGTTGAGCATAAAGTTCAGGGTCCACTTCTGGGTTCTCTGTTCTGTTCCATTGATCTATATGTCTGTTTTTGTGCCAGTACCACACTTTCTTGATGAACACAGCTTTGTAGTACAACCTGAAATCTGGCATTGTGATGCCCCCAGATATGGTTTTCTTTTTTTAAAATTCCCCTGGCTGTTTGGGGTCTTTTCTGATTCCACACAAATCTTAAAATAATTTGTTCTAAGTCTCTGAAGAAAGTCCATGGTATTTTGATAGGGATTGCATTATACGTGTAAATTGCCCTGGGTAATATTGACATTTTCACAATATTAATTCTGCCAATCCATGAGCATGGAATATTTTTCCATCTCTTTGTGTCTTCCTCAATTTCTTTCAGAAGTGTTCTGTAGTTTTTAGGGTATATTTTGAGAACCATTTGAATGGTAAATGGTTCTCCAACCTTTTATTTTCAGGTTGTAGGTGTCCTTCTGTCTAAAATGAGTCTCTTGTAGACAGCAAATAGATGGGTCCTGTTTTTTTATCCAGTCTGAAACTCTGCGCCTTTTGATGGGGTCATTAAGCCCATTCACGTTCAGAGTTACTTGAACTTCTTCTTAAAGGGGAGTTTTAAGAGTCCCCCTTAAAATTTCTTGCAGAGCTGGTTTGGAGGTCACATATTCTTTCAGTTCCTGCCTGTCTTGGAAGCTCTTTATCTCTCCTTCCATTTTGAAGGAGAGCCTTGCTGGATAAAGTATTCTTGGTTGCATGTTCTTCTCATTTAGGACCCTGAATATATCCTGCCAGCCCTTTCTGGCCTGCCACGTCTCTGTGGAGAGGTCTGCTGTTACCCTAATATTCCTCCCCATGAAAGTCAGGGACTTCTTGTCTCTTGCTGCTTTAAGGATCTTCTCTTTATCTTTGGAATTTGCAAGCTTCACTATTAGATGTCGAGGTGTTGAACGGTTTTTATTGATTTTAGGGGGGGATCTCTCTATTTCCTGGATCTGAATGCCTGTTTCCCTTCCCAGATTGGTAAAGTTTTCAGCTAGGATTTGTTCAAATACATATTCTGGCCCTCTGGCCCTTTCGGTGCCCTCGGGAACCCCAATTAAACGTAGGTTTTTCTTCCTTAGAGTGTCGTTCATTTCCCTTAATCTGTCTTCATGGTTCTTTAATTGTTTATCTCTTTTTTCCTCAGTTTCCCTCTTTGCCATTAACTTGTCTTCTATGTCACTCACTCGTTCTTCCACCTCGTTAACCCTCGTCGTTAGGACTTCTAGTTTGGATTGCATCTCATTCAATTGATTTTTAATTTCTGCCTGATTGGATCTAAATTCTGCAGTCATGAAGTCTCGTGAGTCCTTAATGCTTTTTTCTAGAGCCACCAGTAGCTGTAGAATAGTGCTTCTGAATTGGCTTTCTGACATTGAATTGTAATCCAGATTTTGTAACTCTGTGGGAGAGAGGGCTGTTTCTGATTCTTTCTTTTGAGGTGAGGTTTTCCTTCTAGTCATTTTGCTCAGCGCAGAGTGGCCAAAAACAAGTTGTATTGGAACACGGGGGAGTATCACTGGTCCGTCCAGCTGGTCTTCTGGGGGAGGGGCCTGTTGCGCTAATTTTCAGGTGTTAGCACTTGGGGGAGCTGCTCTGCCCCTGCCTGCTGCCGGGCTCAGCGGGGGTTGTTTACCCCGTGAGGTCTCAGGAGGAACAGTCGCAGTTGCTATGGCAACTCTGGAAGCCTGGATTCAGCCTCCGCAGGAACTACGGGGCTCGGGGCTCTCGGCTCTCCGTCCGCAGGGCCTGGAGGCTCCGGGGCGGGGCCGCTGATCTGCTCAGCTCGGGGCAGGAGCGTCCTCGCTGTCCTGGGCCCTCCCGGCCTCTGCCTGTCCCGGGGGAGGCCGGATCCTGGGCTGTGTCCCGGCGCCCTGTGCTCCGGGGCCTGCGCTGTGGGATTCGCGCTCCCGCCCCGCAGCTCCCTCCCTGGAGCCGCTCCCGAGCCCCTCCGAGCTGCTCCGGTCGGTCCGGTCCCGTCGGTCCGGCCCCGCCGTGCGCGCTGCAGCCCTTAGGGAGCTCGGCGCACTGTCTCGGGGCGCAGGTGCCTGTTAGTGTCCCCGGGAGCCCGAGGGCATCCCCGCCCTCCTGGGTCCTGCTCCAGCTCCCTGCGAGCCCCTTTCCGCCCGCCCGGGAAGGTTGGTGCAGCTCCTGCTCCTCCGGGACGGGGCTCTCCTGTCCTGGGGACACTCGCCCCGGCCTCAGCCCGGCTCCTCGCGGGGCCCCTCCCCCTCGGAGGCCTTTTGTTTCTTTATTTCTTTTTCCCCGTCTTCCTACCTTGATAGAAGCGCGAACTTTTCTCACTGTAGCATTCCAGCTGGTCTCTCTTTACATCTCAGGCCGAATTCGTAGATTTTCAGGATGGTTTGAAGGTTATCTAGGTAATTTGGTGGGGACAGGTGATTTGGGGACCCTGCTCTTCCGCCATCTTGCCCCTCCCTCATTAATGACTTTTAAAATAAAATACTTGAACTAAGTATAATAAAGAGTGTTTTCATTTAATAATATTTAAAAATAAGAACTTTGAATTCAATCATCTTATTCTTGGCAGGTAATATCAGTGATCCAATTACTTATGGTAATGGAAGCCTCCTCCACTATTAACAGTTGTTTATACTTATGATTTGATCAAGTAGGTGTCAGTAAACACCCTCTGCATTCTTGGTGGCACTTGAAAATTTATTTGAACACATTTATAAAAGCCTTAATATACTTGCTATTGAGTTTATATTTTCAAAGTCCAGATGAGGAATAAAAGGATATTCTACATGTTTAGAGAAAACATAATTCCATTTCTCTTACTCCTTTGAAAAGTCTAGGGGAAAACTAAACGTGTCTATTTCCCAGTTTCCTAGGTAGTGACTCATACTGTTCATTTTACCTTTTTTTTCTTTTTCCTTTTTTTTTTTTTAGTAATTGTCCAGTGGCCACCAACGTTTTGACATTTTTTTCTTCTTGTCTGCATGAATATTTAGTAATTTATCATATATCTGTGCTAACAATAACCACGGATGATTTATTATTGAGTTAAACAAAACTTAGGTTTATTGTATGTAATTTCAGCCATGAGTTTTTGTATATTTCATCTGTATCTCAGTAAAATATACACATACTATCTGAAAGTCATAAGCAGAAAACCTCGTAAGTGTACCAAACTATAGTCATTTCAATCACAGCTTATGAAAAATTCAGAAAGTAGAGCTGCCAAATATTATCTTTTGAATTATAGAAACAAATACTACAGACATTTCCAAAATCTCTACTCTGGTTTGAATTGATTTAAAATTTATAGTGGGGGGATCCCTGGGTGGCTCAGCGGTTTAGTGCCTGCCTTCAGCTCAGAGCGTGATCCTGGAGTCTTGGGATCAAGTCCCACATCAGGTTCCCTGCAGGGAGCCTGCTTCTCCCTCTGCCTCTCTCTCTCTCTGTATGTGTGTGTCTCATGAATAAATAAATAAAAATCTTAAAAAATATAAAATTTATAGTGAGAAAAACATAATAATATACAGTAATATACAGATTCTATATAAAGAATGTATAAAGAGAAAAAAATGGCATAAGTCCTATGTTTTGCTCTCTTAGCCTGCTTTAGAGCATACTCTGCCAAATTGTTTTAATAATGTTCAGTGATCCTCATAAGTACTAAAACATTATCTGTGGTCTTTGCCGTAGCTGGGACACAAGAAGGATTACCTCTATAATATGAATACATATGCACATTCTGTGATCAGTATGCTTGTTGTTTCAAATATAGGTTAGATTAAGAGATTGAAAATTTTCTTTTTTTAAATATATATATTTTAAAGATTTTATTTATTTATTCAGGAGAGGCACAAAGAGAGAAGGAGGCAGAGACACAGGCAGAGGGAGAAGCAGGTTCCATGTAGAGAGCCCAATGTGGGACTCGATCCCGGGTCCCCAGGATTACACCCTGGGCTGAAGGTGGCACTAAATCGCTGAGCTGCCGGAGCTGCCCGAGACCGAAAAATTTCAAAACCGAAAGTGTCCTTGGAATGTGTTGAACTTCCTGATTCTCTGTATTTTATTTTTTTTATCAATCTAATTATCAGTCTTTGATATCAATCTTTGTTCTTCCTTTAAACAGTGGAGGAATCAGACCCTATTATTGGTGTAGAAAAAGACAAAAGGAAGAGAGTAGGGGAGGAGGAGGAGAAGGTAAAGAAAAGGAGAAGGGAACAGAGAAATCTCAGAAGCATTGGCCTGAGATCAGTGTAGTAATATTAAATATGCCTTAATCTTATTTGAATAGAAAATAATTATGCAGAGTAACCAACAAATACAATATAACTCAAAACGAATAAAAAAATAAATAAATGAAGACCTTTACCTCTTGGTCTCTTGGACCTTCTGCCTATCTTCAAGCATGAAGTTAGCCCCAAGTTTAGCAAATAACTAAAAATAACAATGATGGCATAAGTAATCATAGTGCCATCTTGAGTATAAAACTCAATTTCTATACTTTCATATATGTATTTTTCTTTATGTATATTATGTTTCACTAAGTAGCTTAAAAAGATACTGCTGTGCAGCATATTCCATATAATATCATTATATAAATATTTTCTAATAGTTTTCAAATTATCTCACTAATGCTAAATATATATTGATTCTATAAGTGAATTTGTTTAAGTTGACCAAGAAAATGTATCAATTTTTTTTCTGACTACTTAACTCTTATTTTTGTTTGTTTTGTTTTTAGAGAGGAAGTGAGGAAAGGTGGGGAGGGGGAGAGGGAGAGAGAGAGAGTCTTAAGCAGACTCCATGCCTAGCACAGAGCCCAAAGTGGGGCTCAATCTCGTAATCCCAAAATCATGTCCCTGACATCAGGACCCTGAGATCAGGATCTGAGCCAAAATCAAGATTATGGCTATAAACTGACTGAATCACTGAGGACCCCCATTAAACACTTTTATCTACTTGTTTGGGACTTGGCTTCGTCTAATTATTTTATGGCTCCAAAGCTTAAGTTCTCAAATTTGATACATGTAATTAGGATCAAGCATATTTAGCTAACTCCACTCTACACCATATGAGTTTTGCAGTTTTTAAAATGATCATATATATACCTTTATCTCACTAATTTCTTTTTTTTTTATCTCACTAATTTCTAAATATTCAGTCATTGTCTAGCCTATCATTAGAAACCTCCATGGTTTTAGATGTCAATGAGTTTCAAATGTTCAAATAAAATTAGAAGAAAAGAAAAATTGCCTTCTTGTAAGATGGAAAAATAATACAATGGATATGTGCCCTAAAAATACAAATGGTAAACAAAATATAGCAGAATTTGTTCTCACATGTAAATTTTTAACATATATATAAAAATAAAAATGTTATATGTTTCAATCACAAAGAACAGTTTCAAAATTTGGCAAAATAAGGCTAGGTTTTCAAACAATAGTATAAGTACCTATGATTTTTAAAAACATAACCAAAAGGACTTATAATTTTTAATGAGTATAGAAGAAAAGACTATTTTGACTAGTTAAAAAATGTACATTAAGCTGTTTCATTGAAATGAAATTTTAAAAAATACTGCAAAGTTATTTGAATATTTCGGTAAAATGATACACTCTTAAGTTTTTTAGAGAAAATGTGAAACTGCTATAATTCTGCAATTTTGAATTTGTATATATATATGTATATATATATATATATATATATATAGCATTTTTATATTTATAGACTCACAATGACTTGCTATTGTTTAAAACAAGATGTGGCAATAAATGTTAAGAGCTATGGGATGCCTCTCTGCTTTGACCCAGTAACTTGATTGTGTCAATATTTACTATTAGGAACTCATACAATCAGCAGTAAAGCTAAATAAGTGAATATATTCATGGTAGAATCATATATAATAACTAACATTTAGAACACAAAGATATATGATCAAATGCATTTTTACATGAATTTAATAAATATATAGTTAGAAACTGTTTTTCTAGCTATATAGTTAGAAATATGTAGTCAGAAACTGATGATGGTAGAATAAGGAAAATTCTTATGATCTATTAAGTATAATCCTTAGACTAAAATGACATTATTATTACTGTAACACCTAAAGATATATGCATAAACCCAGGTAGGAATAGGAAAAGAAACTGAAAATATTAATTTGCTAGGTTTCTTGCTTTGCTTTTCTTCTATAATATTATATTGCAAAAAGCAGAGATAAAATTGATTGAGTGCATGTATTTTACCAAGAGTTATATTTATGTTATTTTATTAATGCTCAACTCAGGATACATATTAAAATTATAATACAGCACTTTTTTTTCCTTTCCTAATGGTATATACAGTAATGGTGTGCTTTCAACTGATAGAGATTTAGATAAGATGAAATATGGCCTGTGGTTTGGCTTTTATTTTCTTGTTATAACCTAGCTCCAGAGAGATTGACTATGTTCCTCACGTAGTCACAAGATCACATTGCCAGTTACATGAAATGATATGTGGATCAAGTCATATCTTAGTTCTTTTTTTTAAAAGATTTTATTTATATATTCATGACAGACAGAGAGAGAGAGAGAGAGAGAGAGAGAGAGGCAGAGACACAGACAGAGGGAGAAGCAGGCTCCATGCAGAGAGCCTGACGTGGGACTCTATTGCAGGACTCCAGGATCACGCCCCAGACGGAAGGCAGGCACCAAACTGCTGAGTCACCCAGGGATCCCCAATCATATCTAATTTCAATGCCTTCTCTTTCTTCACCAAGAAAAAATGAGAAATAAATAAATAAATATGTCCTAGATATGATAGACTTTTCTACGGAGAAGACATGCAGGTCCTGCCAACCTGTATCTGTGTCTATGATCTTTTATTTATATGCCAAACAATTATTTTTCCCTCAACACACACACACACACACACAAACACACACGCACACACACAACATATACACATACACTTCATTCTCTTTTGTGAATATTTTTATAGGTTCTTTATTTTTTTAATTTTTCAATTAATTAACATATAGCGTATTATTAGTTTCAGAGGTAGAGATCAGTGATTCATCAGTCTTATATAATGCCCAATGCTCATTACATCACGTGCCCTCCTTAATGCCCATCACCCAGTTACCCCATCCCTCAACCCCATCCCCTCCAGCGATGCTCAGTTTGTTTCCTATGATTAAGAGCTTTGTATGGATTGTCTCCCTCTGATTTTGTCATGTTTAATCTTTTCTTCTCTTCCTATATGATCCACTGTTTTGTTTCTTAAATTCGACATACAAGTGGGATCATATGATAATTGCCTTTCTTTGATTGACTTATTTAACTTAGCGTAATACCCTCTAGTTCCATCCATGACATTGCAAATGGCAAGATTTCATTTCCTGATGGCTGAGTAGTATTCCATTGTGTGTGTGTGTGTGTGTGTGTGTGTGTATAAATACAACCTCTTCTTTATCCATTTATCTGTTGATGGACATCTGGACTCTTTCCATAGTTTACCCATGTTGGACATTGCTGCTTTTATAGGTATTTAAAGGGAAATCAGGAGAGAATATTCCAGAAGCTGCTAGCCACATACTTTATTTTAATGGTGTCACCCTAATTCATTTTATTCACTTCAAACAACACTTCTTCATACTTCCATATTTCTACTTATAAATGTTTTAATAAATTATGATACTTTTTAAAAGATCATCACTTCTTAACAAATGTATTATATTTTTGAACATTGATTTTCCTTTTTGTATTTGCTCCCATAACAAGTTTGGCTTATCTCCTCTAAGGGACTTAACCAATATGACTTGTAATGACTAATCTGTCTACCTGTTTTTTGTGGGGGTGGGTGGGTTGGGGTGGGAGAGTGTTGTTTGGGGGAAGAGGAAGCAATGTGAACTCATCAACAAAAGATTCCAGCATGAAAATGCTTCTCAAAAAATGCACACAAAATGAAACAATAAGTACATGTTAAGCTCCCTAAAATTATATGGCCTTGTGTTTAATTTCAGTACCATGTTATAGCTTGAACCAAATCTAAGATTAAATACAAAAAATCTTGAAACATGTCTTTGATGAAGCCTCTTAGACAAGGAGGAAGGAGATAATACAGTACCATGCATGCAAACTTCTAAAAACACTATTTTCCAATTTCCCCTAAATTCTTATATAGAATGGGTATTGATACGAATTTATTTTTTCTTAAACTCTAACCATTGCTGGACTTTTCTCTCAAACTGACTTAATCTTTTTACTCTTTACCAATTTTTGTGCATACCTTAAGAAGCCTATGTTCTTGGGATGTCTGGGTGGCTCAATGGTTGAGCATCTGCCTTTGGCTCAGGGCATGATCCTGGAGTTCCAGGATGGAGTCCCACACCAGGCTGTTACCAGACTCTCCCTCTGCCTATGTCTCTGCCTCTCTATCACTGTATTTCTCATGAATAAATAAATAAAAGCCTTAAAAAAAAGAATCCGATGTTCTTAAAATATAAATTAACCCAGTCTTTCTGTCTTGTAACCAACACTCTGTCTTGATAACACTCTTCACCCATCACCATGAGCTTCCTATCAAATCTTAGATATAAGTAGGCAGATCAAAAACAAAAACACTCTTAGAATGGTCTTGGTGTGAAAAACTAAATATACATTACAATTCGTCACAAAATGAATGCAGAATGAACAAATTTTGCTATATACTCTTTAATTTTTTTCAATTCCAAGTCCCAATTCTAGGGTATCCTTATGAGCTCATGAAAAACTCTGAATATTTTTCTTTCCTCTAGTAGAGTGCCCAGTGAAGAGGAATAGGTTGATTCTTTTTATCAATGGAGTTCTTCATGAAGGAAATAATTTGATTAGTTTTGGAACTGACTTTGTTTTGGTAAAATTATACTTCAGAAACACAAAAGCAAAACAATAAGTTCTTTTAAAAAGTGCAATGTCATCTTAATCAGAGAGGTGAAATGGAACTATTCATCATTGCTTTTTAGTAAAATAAACTGTGTTTATAAACAATTTCTGATATTAAAACCTTTGGAGACAGGTTTCTCTCCAAAGCAGATTTGGATTAGTATACTGGTTTTCCCAACATAAATTTTACTTAATTTTGAAAAATTCAGACACCTAACAATTCAATAAATTTATGGTTACTTTATTTGGAACACTAAGTTCAGATCACATGATTGGATATAAGAATTGTCACACATGCATTTGGAATATATTTCTCCTTGCCTCCTGACTGTTAGAACACTGCCATTCTCTACTGCTAGTCCTGTGATATCTCTTATTGGAGGACAAGAGGACCCTTTTACTTTTGTAAATGGATGCTACACAAATAAAATAATAGAAAGCCCTGGGGATTTTTTATTATGGGGAGAGAGATAGCTCTCACATACTAGAACTCAATGGAAAATACTAAAATACATGAGCCTAAGATCTTACAGCCTTTTGGTAGATTGGACCCTGCCCACTTAATGGGACTACATTCTCTCCAACTTCACTTGACTGAATGGTTCTGGCTTAGAATTGACCACAAGAGAAATTTGTATGAAGTTTGGAAGGAAGAAGGAGTTGATAGCCATATGCTGTGAAGTTCAGTGGGCACAGGATACCACTGAAGTTTGCAGACGCTGTCTCTGATACACCAGTTTTCCCGGTTAGCATGATTGGGGCACTTGCAGGTTATGCAGCTATACCAGGTTATACCAGCTCAATTACTTCATCTTCTCTGAGTCCTAATGATGTGCGTGTTGAGTCATGTGACAAAGGCCAGCATCCTCTTCTGTAGGCCACCTACAGAAAATGTTGTCCCATCAACATTGGAGGCATTGTGAAGCAAATGTGGATTCCAGGGTGTCCTTGCTCTCCCCAGGTCATGTCTAGCTTTTCCTCCTAACTGAAGCCCTGGTAATTTACAGCAGCTTCAGGAGAAACAACTTTTTGTGCACTTTTTTACGTCCTCCTTTTTATTGTACAAAACCTAATCTCTACACTATGTGCTTTATTCTTTATCATAAATGATTTGTTGGCATTCCTTGAAATTCTGACCAGCAATGTCTGGGCTAATAGGACAGGCAACTAGGCTTAGCACTATTTTTTTTTTCTTTCAGAAATTCTTGCAAACTTTTGGGGCGCTGGGTGGCTCAGTCAGTTAAGTGTCTGCCTCTGGCTCAGTCATGATCTCTGGATTCTGAGATCCAGACACATGTTGGGCTTCCTGCTCAGGGGGGAGCCTGCTTCTTCTCCCTCTCCCTCTGCATCCCCGCTCCCCACTGCCCCCCACCACTCTGGCTTATGTGTGGCCTTTATCTCTCTCTCTCAAATAAATAAAATCTTTTAAAAAAGGAATTTTTACAAACTTTTAAAACACATAGTATGACCTTAATAAGAGAGGAAGTTAAAGGAAACAACCAAAATCATATGTGAAGTAAATAGGTACAAAGAAAGCATTAGCTTTCTTTCTGACCTGGAGTTAAAGTTTAAGAAACTCTGCTAAGTGACCTGGTAGCTTCACATGGGGAGTGTATGAAAAGGCTAGGCAGTAGCAAATATTAAGATGGTTTTGTAGTTCCTATGGGTACTTATATTAGTTTCCTATATATGTCATAACAAATCATCACAAATGTAGGGCTATGTTCCTTCTGAAGGCTGTAGGGGGAAATGAGTTTCCTTGCCTTTTCAAGCTTCTAAAGGCTACCCACATTCCTTGGCAACATAACTACCTTCCTTCATCTTGGAAGAAGACATGTTGCATCTTCCTCTGACCTCAGCCCAGAAAAGTTCTTCCCTTTAAAGGATTTGTGTAATTAGACTGACCCATTTAGGTAATCTAGGACCATCTACCCATCTCAAGGTCTTTACCTTAGTCACATCTGCAGAGTCTTTTTGCCATGTAAATGAATATACTCTCAGGTTCCAAACTAGGGTATGGACATCTTGGGGGGGGGGGTGCATTTTTCTGCCTAGTATAGTGTTCAAAGATTTCATTGAAATTGCTTATAGAAAACCTAGAGAAAGGCTATACTTCCTACCTGTCAGGGAGGATTTATCATTTGGATATATTATTTGAATCCTAATGAAAACATGATCTTAGACATGAAGCTGAAAAATGAAAATTAGTGAAATGGTTTTTGTTTTTTGTTTTGTTTTGCTTTTTTGGAATAGTGGAGCAATTTATTGTCTTATATGTTCTGATTTTTTCTAATTCTTGAATGAAATTATAAAATCAAGGAAGTAAAGGACTTGAGAAAGAAAGGTAGAAAAAATTATACCTCTTTTCTTGTCAAACCCTGTGTACAAATGATAAAGAAACATAGTATTCCTTTAAAATTAATCTTTTTTATGCATCTCACTCTCCCTTTTATAAACCTAGTCAATAAAAAGCTTTTCATTTGTTATTCTAAATTCAAGAAAATCTATAGGTTTTTTTTTATGTTTCTGGAGGGTTAGTAATAATAAGGCTAATGTATTAGTAATCAGCAGTTATTTTCCACAATCTTTTGACAAATATAGTTTATCATCCTAAGGGGATATACACATTCTTCTACAATGGAAATTTTAACAAATATATCATTTCAAACTCAATAGTTTTTAGATAATAACTTTTGAAAATAATTTATTTCCCTCTTCCATAAACAGACCAAAATTTAGGTGGTAGTGAAGAAATGCAGAATAAATTCTTAATTCAAATATTAAAGTAAATGACATGATATTATTCAAACAATAAGGTAAAAGACATGTCAATATCTTCTCACTTTTATAAAAGATTTTATTTATTTATTTGATAGAGAAAGAGAGCACAAGCAAGAGGAACAGCAGGCAAAGGAAGAAGCAGGCTCCCATCAGATCAGGGAACCTGATGCAGGGCTCGATCCCAGGATGCTAGGACATGACCTGAGTCCAAGGCAGATGCTCAACTGACTGAGCCACACAGGCATTCCTTCTTGTTTTAGTAGTAGCCCAGTAGTCCAATTTAGCAATCTTGAAAAGTATCAGGTCAAATTCTTCACTCAAAATTTCAATTTAAACTAACATTTTACATAAATCCAAAACAATGTATTTGAGACCTTTAATGTTTTTCCAAATATAAATTATCTCATTATTCCTGAGGTAGGTATGAAATGCAACTTTGTATAGATGATTACTCTGAGACTCTTTTTTAAAGATAGTATGTATGTATGTATTTAACTTAGAAAGCATGAGCAGGGGGAGGGGTAGAGGAAGAGGAGAGAGAGAGAATCTCCAGCAGACTCCATACTGAGCACAAAATCTGACACCAGTCAGGTCTCATGACCCTGAGACCATGACCTGAGCTGAAATCAAGAGTCAGATGCTTAACTTACTGAGCCACACACATACCCCAGATGATTACTCTGAGACTCTTGAGTTGATTAAGCCTGTTCAGAACCCGGACCCTGGTGACCTTGAATTTATACCATATGCCTTTCCTACCACACCAAATCTCTTGATTTTTCTAAACAGAAGCTGTTATGAGTTGTTGGTCCCTACCTCCTGTGCCTGCACTGATTCCCACCCTTTTCTCATACACTAGATAGAAGTCAGATATTTGATTTCTGTTTATAAAATGTTACTCCTTTTATCCTAATATATTTCCTCATCTCCAGTTCACTAGTTGGCTGACTTGGGTCCTGTACCTGTCCATCAAAATATGCTTTGTTTTAGATTAATTTTTTCCTCTTAATATTAATAGTCTTAACCCAAATATTTTAAATACTTTTATTTAATTAAAAATGTCTTCCAGTGAATTTGTACTATGTTATTGGCACTTAAATAAAAAGCTTGCTATACATCAACGTGACTTCATTACTTCTTTTCTAGGAGATGCACAATGGCTTTATATTTATATTGGTAAAAAGAGTGATGCAGCTACATTTTACAATTTTCAAAATCTATTAGGTTTTAAGATAATATTTAAATTAAATTATTTTGGGAAGCCTGGGTGGCTTGGCAGTTTGGAGCCACCTTTGGCCTGACACGGGATCCCGAGGACTTGGGATCGGGTCCGGTGTTGGGTTCCCTGCATGGAGCCTGCGTCTCTGCCTCTCTTTCTCTGTCTCTCATGAATAAATAAATAAAATCCTTAAAAAATAATAGAAAATAAATTATTTCAAAACAGTTGTCAAGCATGAAGATTATCTTAAATTTTATAGGAATATAAAATGTAGAAGAAATACATCAATAAGATTCATCACAAAAAGTTATGTCAACTAACATTGTCACATTGAAATTATCTTGGTTATTGGGCAAAATGGTCCTTCTTGAAATGTCCTAAATTTTTTCATTGTGCAGGATTATGATACAATTGGTAGTTTGTCTGGATTAATATAAAAAGAGAATATATTTTTGGGTCACTTTTTCCTCCTTATTTTACTATATGCTATTGTCAATATATTATTTTCCAAAGGTAAAACTATAACTCACATATAAATATAAGATAAACATGAACATGTTCATGAAAAATGAGTAAGCCAATAAGATACCATTTATTGCCCACAGGCCAAATCCAACTACTTACTAATTTTTTAAAATAAAGTTTTATTGGAACACTGCAACAATCTTTGATTATATATTTTTATAGTCACCTTTAAGCTACAGTGATAAAGTAGTTGAGGCAGAGACATGTCCCACAAAACAGAAAACATTTATTATCTGAACCTATACAAGAAATCTTGCTAACCCTGGTACAGTACTTCAGAAAGTCATTTAAGAGAGAAAAAAGCAAAAGAATATGATGCTAGGTGACATACAAAACTGTTTTGTGTCCTATAAGACAATAACATCATAACCATTGTGGTTATCTTGTCTACTGGGCTGCAGTCTGCAATGTAACATTTAACTTCTTACCACTTGGGTTCTGATCAAATTGTAAATTGCAACATGGAATATTCCATGTTCCAGATCATGAAAGATATGTTCCATTCCAATATCCAGATCATGAAAGAATCCTTCAGTATGCTTGTTAAATATTGTCTCAGTATGTCATTGAAAGGATAATACTGTACTCTCTTTTGATTCCCAAGTTTGGGATGATTTTTCTTAAGACCAGTAAAGTTAAAAAAAAAAAAAGACAACCCAAATTCAATCTTCTAGTTTTCATTCTGTTATGTAATCATATCTCTGTCCTGATTTCATTTTACTTGTTATGAGGAAGTTGCTAAGTCACATACAAAATGTATAAAATGTAGTATCTTCAAAATGTCCACAGAAATGGCCCCTACTTGTGATTTTATTTCTCCATCCCTTAAGCTATGACATTATTTTTATACCTCTAGCATTTATCATATTCTAGATAGGATTATATTACTTTGGTACATATGAGGCTATAATATGGTTTGTACCATAGCAGAGTCCACTGCTGTTATTAATTACTGTTTATTAAATTTGGTAGTTCTTTAATGAAAACTCACTTAGTTTTTGTAGGATATTTAAATTTTTTTTGCAAATAATCACACATGATATGAAATCATATAAGGTTTTATAATCAGGTAATATAAAGTTCTCTAGTCTGTACCTCAGAATATTTTTGAAGTCAGGGTAACATTTATTTGGAAACCTTTAATACACTCCCATGATATTGTTCTCCTATATCAATTGTAGGAGAATTCCATTGTTTTCTTGCTGCATACTGAGCTGTAGACATTCTAAAAGTGTCTTTTTTATTATATCTCCTAAAGAAGTAGCAATAATATTTGACCCCCTTTGTATTGCTGAACCAAATGCTACATTGGCAATTTACTATTTTCAACTTGTTATATGGCTTTTGCTATGACAAATATTTATAGATTCAATCTTCTATTGTTGTAAATAATATTATTCTTATGACATATCTGTTTATTATTTATATAAGCCATGCTAACTTCAGTAACACATTTAGGTAAGAAAACATTTGTTTTTGTCAAAAAAAACCCTTTCTTTTTCATATATGTTCATGATGTATTCAAATTGTGAACCATAAAGGGATGATCTCAAACACCATAAAAATAGAGTGTAAATATTATATTTAGAGTTTTAAGAACCTGTATAAATACATAATATTGAACCTCAAATTTCTGTATGTGTAATAATTATATGGAAAGCTTTTTGTCACATAGGTAACAGGAATCCACTCTTAGATAATTAAGATTTCAGTGTGTTCAGGAATCTGAATTGTACTACATACTTGAGAAAAATATGCTGGAGGTTGTTTGGCATCAAACTGGTACAAATGCTATAAATTATGTGTTTTTACTGCTAATCTCTGAAAAATCTTAGAATAGTGTACAAAATAAATCTTAGAATAGTGTATAAACTGTTTCCTTCTATTTACGAAAGTGGTAAATATTTCTGGTTTTAGTCAAAATATTGAGTCTTATACACTTGTTGAACTGATGAATCTGAGGTGCATCTTCAAAGGAATTTTATTTAACTGAGGGGGTAATTTAAGTTTTTTGAGTATAGATGACACACAAAGTTATATTAGTTTCAGATGTACAACATACTGCTTCAACTTCTCTATCCTATACCCTATGTTCACCACAAATGTATCTACTATCTGTAACCATATAACACTATTATAATATCATTGACTATATTCTCTAAGCTGTCTCTTTTATTCCATGACTTATTAATTCCAGAGGAATTTAAATAATTGATCCGATATATCTTCCCTAAGAGAAAGTGCATAAAGTGGGATCACTTGTTCAGTTCTGTGGGTCAAAGTGGGAGATACAGGAGATCTCATCTACCTCTCACATGTGGTCCTGCTCAATGGCTGAGGAGGGTGATTATAAAGATTAAATTCTTTCTGAGGTGTAATGTTAGGTCAAATTGGATAGAAAGACTGGATATGTTTGCCAAATAAGGACATATGTGAAATAGGAATTAGAAGCAAATTCAAGGCAATAAGGCAAGTGAGTTTGAAGAAACAGAAAGAAGTAAATGATTTACTTTTAAAAAACATTCCAAGGCCCCACTGCCAGTGACTTTCAATGAATATGTCCAAAAAAAGGCCCAAAAATTTTAAAAATGATCTTAGTTGATTATGACATAGTCTGTTATCCTTCCTTAAGAAAAAATGTCCTTCTAATAGTTCAAGGACCATGTCTATTTTCTCACATTTTCCCTAATTCCTACCATAATTCTCAGCTTAGAACAGTCAAAATTATTAATTTTTAAAAGCTTTCTTTAAATATTGAGGGTAATGGAGAGAGAATGAGAAAGAGAGGGATTGAGAGGGAGAGAGAGAGACAGAGAGGGAGAGAGAGAAGTGCTAAGATAGAGAGATACATGTACAAACAAGATTAGGTTGGTGTGGAGAAAAAAATCAATATCTTAACTTCAACACACACTCACCTACACATCACTACCATTATCAATAAACACACACACACACACACACAAGAAAGAACAAGTGTTGACATGAAAAATGAAATTGCTGAGTTTCAATATCACACACTAGGGAGCATAGAATCAAAACCTGAATAACCCTAAATTAACTGGCATTACCTATAAAAAGAGTATGTCTGTTACCTGTCAGTAACAGCTAAAATAAAACTCAGAATGTTTCATGGAAATACTATATTATACATATTTCCTTTGAAATTTAACCACAAGTCATTTTTTATTTGTTTGTTTTTTATTTAATAATAACAATGTAGGGGAAAATAGAAGGAAAAGCTGTATATGGAAGTAGATGTATTTCAGACAGGCTGAAATGTAACCAATAAGCACAATACTTAAATTATTATAATCTTGACCAAACTGAATTACCATGTATCTATAGAAATGAATCTCCCAGGCCATGTTAAGCCCTTCCCTTTTAAGATTCATCAGCATCTTGACCTTTCTTTCAGGACATTTTGTACACTTTAAAAATTTTTTAGTAGATGTGTTCTCTGACACACTGCTAGTGAAATGTTTATAGAACACATAAATATTTCATTCACATCACTGTCTCCAGTTCGAACAGAGTTCTGGTACATTAGTAAATCTTCAACAAGTATTTGCTAAATGAATGACTGAATAAATGAATGAATGGTGTTCGTGATCAGAATTTTCAGCTTTTTAAAGCAAAGTCATAGGGACTCCTGGGGGACTCAGTCATTTAAGCGTCTGACTTCGGCTCAAGTGGTGATCTCAGGGTTCTGGGATCAAGTCCCATGTCTGGCTCCGTTCAGTGGGGAGTCTGCTTCTCTCTCTCCCTCTGCCTCTACCTCCACTTGTGCTCTCTCTGTCTCTCTGTAAAAGAGAAAAGAAGAAGAAAGAAGAAGAAGAAGAAGAAGAAGAAGAAGAAAAAGAAGAAGAAGAAAAAGAAAAAGAAAAAGAAAAAGAAAAAGAAGAAGCAGCAGCCATAGAGCCTGCATGCATAGTAGGTTAATTTCAATGACTTGCAAAATAATTGTAGAAATGTTTGTCTATATTGGCTTCAGACTTGACTTTAAAGGAAATCTTTTATGATGTTCAGAAACTTAATTTAAATTTAGAAATAACTTAGTCATTGGAATTTTTGAGAAGGATTTGATGTGTATATAAATACATATGGGAAATAATTTTGGCAGCAACATTAACTGAGGACAAGAGGAATGAGGCAAAGAGATCCTCACTCTGTTCATCTGTGAATAAATTCATTTCCTTGGGCATGAGACAGAATAAAAAACCTGCCATGGGGATTCTTTAGAGAGACCTGGAAATTTAGGTAATTTGGCCAAAAGCCTTTGTGGAAAGTAGAACCAATCTATCAAAAAACTGTTGATGATGGGATCCCTGGGTGGCGCAGCGGTTTGGCGCCTGCCTTTGGCCCAGGGCGCGATCCTGGAGACCCAGGATCGAATCCCACGTCGGGCTCCCGGTGCATGGAGCCTGCTTCTCCCTCTGCCTGTGTCTCTGCCTCTCTCTCTCTCCCTCTGTGACTATCATAAATAAATAAAAAAATTAAAAAAAAAACTGTTGATGAATGTCCAAGGGGATCTGTGTAACAAAAGAGGAAAACCTTTTTTACTATCTAGAAATGAAGCAGTAACCACCAGTTGCAGGTCAGGTCATGGTTTAAGAATAATAAGCTCAGACGTTTATTAAGTTACTAGTTTACAGATACATTTTTTGGAAAAACAAACAAAAAATAGGGAACTCAGTGTATATAAGAAACTGGGTTAGATATAAAAAACATTTGAGTTGTATAGTAATTTGTGGCATTAAAATTTTGTTGAGAGGGGATGCCAGGGTGGCTCAGCAGTTAAGCATCTGCCTTTGGCTCAGGGTATGACCCTGGGTCTGGGGATCGAGTCCCACATTGGGCTTCCTGTGAGGAGCCTGCTTCTCCCTCTGCCTATGTCTCTGTCTCTCTGTCTCTCTGTGTCTCTCCTGAATAAGTTTAAAATAAATTTTTGCGGAGATTATATATATATTTTAAAAACACAATTCAATGTAAAGATACATATACCTTAAGAAAATTATTCATGGCCCAAGGAGATAATAAATAATAGAATTATTGGTGCATAACAATCCATGTGCTCCTAGTAAGCCACTGGGATGCATCTTTTCTGTTTTCTTTTCTGTTGTTACAGGGGACTGTGGCAATATCATTCAAGCACCAATTTATAGATCCATAAAGTGTTATGTCAGGAATGCAACTTAGAGGTTATTTGCTTCACCTTTTGGTTACAGGTTTCTCTGACATTAATTTAGCACAAAAGAAAGTATCTGCGGAAAATGTCTTGTTCATGCTCAGACAGCAGCTCTCATGCAGTGAGGATCTGATCATTAAGAGACATACACATTTTACTACATCCCTTTATGGGGAAGAGTTCAACCAGGCAATATAAATAATCTTGGACAATGAAAATTTGGGAGAAAAATAATTTTGTATTTGCAATCTTAAGTTATTTTTCCTCACAACACTCAAAAGAAGGAGTAATAGGTATTCCCTACATCTAATTACATAGGTCTCTATGTTTGTGTATATTTTCAAATTGAAATTACTTTGTCATAGATAAGAATTTGCAGGGACTTTTCCCCAAATCAGTCCAAGTTCTGTGGTATCAAGTACTAATTGACCTGAATATGAATAGTTCATGCAAGTGAATCGATACTGTGCAATTTTTACTTTTGACTGCTAATAGGTGAAGATATTTTGCTATTTTGAGTTACTGTCTATGATCATTTTATTTCCTTCTAAGCAAATTAAATTCTGAGAAACATGACTTCTTTTCTTTCAATATCATAAAGGGACATCTCGGATTTAAAAATGGGTGATTATTTTAACAATTACTCCTCCATCTAGTTGCCAGGAAGTTAATCATATTTTTTTTGAATTATTTATTTGAGACAGAGAGAGAGAAGCAGGCTCCACACAGGGAGCTCGAGGTGGGACTCGATCCCGGGTCTCCAGGATCACACCCTGGGCCAAAGGTGGTGCTAAACCGCTGAGCCACCAGGGCGGCCCTGAATCATCTTATCTACAGCATAACTTTATGTTCTTGGTCAAAGTCATATTTTCAGGGGATCACTCTTGTTGTTCTTATTTACCTAAACACAGCACTTAAATTTCTGTGTCTGCAATAGATAACTCCTAGGATATCAGAGCAAAATCTGAGAAAGTAAGTTCTTGAATTGACTTTCTGGAATTCATAGTCTGCCCTCTTTTAGGAATGCATCAGGAAAAATAACAATCCTTGATTTATTTTTTGTTCAACTCAGTACCATGTAGGGGTATCAAGGATTAGCAGTTTAAACTGTGCCCATTTCTTCTTGAAGCATTCTGCTAGAAGCACTTCCACAACAATAAAACACAAAACAGTACATGTGTGAATACCATAGTGTATGGAGCAGGCATATCAGTTTGGATCCTTCTGTTCTTCTGCAGTTCCACAAATACAACCACGGTTGAAATATTTTCAACTTCTACTTAAACTCTGTTGCAATATTCTTCAAACTTTTTTTTTCTGGATATTTTCTGCCTTTTGTCTTCATACATCTCCTGGAGACTGCAAATCACTTGAGATTAGGATTTGTGGTTTATTTATATCTATACCCCCACATGTCTATCATAGTGCCTGACATGTAACTAATGAATAATCTTTGCTAGTGAAAAAAAATATGAATTCATATGGCATGTTGCAGACAGATTAATCTATCAATGCTGCCTTACAAGTTTATCATATATTCCTCATCAGCTTCTTTTCTTTGCCTCTCTGCAACACTTTTTCCCATTCTTCAAATACACAAACTCCTTCTTGCTCACCCTCAGCCGTCAGGATCCTACCCACTTCAAGGATGATATAACATAAGTAAAATAAAACGTCTTCAACTTTCTCCTACCCTGTGTATCTACAGAAATAAATTTATTTAAACACAATTAAAACAGTGCCTTTCTTCCTGTCCCAGTTTATTCCCTCTCTGTGTGTGTGTATGTGTGTGTGTGTGTGTGTGTGTGTGTGTTTAATTGAGATAAAACTGGCACATTACATTGTGAAAGTTTGAGATATTTTGGTCATTAAGCATCTTTATTTTATACTCCAAAGGTCTAGCTTTTGTGGTATTTTCCAGGTAGTAATACATCTTAAAACCATAGATTTAAGTAACTCATGCTAAAAACGTACCCTAAATAAATACCAATTTCCAAAAATAAATACCGGTAAAGTTTTTAAGTTTTGTGTGTTTGCCAGCAGGTTTGTCATTGACTTGTTTTAAAAAGATTTTTCATTACTTGCCTTTCCCTTGGTCTTCCCTCTATAAATGAGATAATAAATTGCAGGCCTACTGATACTCTTCATTTACAACACTGTAAGCTATGTTTATAAAAATAAGAATACAGGGACACCTGGGTGGCTCAGTGGTTGAGCATCTGCCTTTGGCTTAGGTCCCCCTGGGTCCCAGGATCTAGTCCCCCATCAGGCTTCCCATGGGGAGCCTGCTTCTCTTTCTGGCTATGTCTCTGCCTCTCTCTTTGTGTCTCTCATGAATAAATAAATTTTAAAAATTTTAAACAAAATAAACATAAGAGTAAAATTATTGACTACACAAATCCACACTCGGAAGTGAGGTTGTTCCTATTAATAAACCTGAAAGGGAAGTACCCTGTGATGATTCCCTCAGTTGTTGATTCAAACACAAAAAATGTAAATATACACATTGATAACTTTTTCTAGCAAACTTTAACCAGTATTTGTTTATTCAAAACAAAAATCCTCCCAGCAATCTGGAGAACAGTTCAGTACAAATTGGACCTAAAACCTCTAATAAGCTAGTGAATAAAGACCGAGGAATTTCAAATAGCCCTAAACCAAACATGAGAAGCACTGATCATTTGTGCATGTCTAGTGTTCAATTTAAAATGAAGGATTGTTTTGGATCATGTAGATATAGACTCAACCATGAAAATAGCAGTTTTGCTCAATTGCCCTGAGAAAATGAAGAAATCCCTTGAAAAAATAAAAGATTAAGCCAGAGTGCTAGGGGCAAATTGTTAATAATTGTTATGGGACTTGATTGGCTCATAAATGCTTCACTCTATAATATTATCCACTTCCTTCTAAGGAAGGTACAAGCCCTACGAACTAGTTTCCATTTGCTTACTGGAGCTAGTAAAGAACTAGTTTGGGAAGGCAGAACCTGGTTGGGAAGAAAAATGAAGCTTATTTTATGTACATTCTCCAGAAAGAAGCCACAGCAGCAGAAGAAGGAGGGAAAAGGTGAGGTGAGGATGAGAAACTTAGCACCACACTATTTCTTGAATAGTGAGGGAGAGGTAATAACTAGTAAAAAACAGACTTTTGAGAATTTTTATGATTCCATGTTAAAGTAACATTATCTATAATAAGAACCAAGATTATGAATTTATCACCTTTTGTTTTCTCATATTACAATTGTGAAATAAAAATTAAAGGCATTTCAGAACATACAGTGTCACTGGTTCTGGCTTGCTGGGGTCTTAGTAATGAGTGTCAGATGTTGCCACAGTAAGACCTTCAGTGTCCCAGCACATTACCTGCTCTATCACTTACCTCCTAGGCAACGTTGAGCTAATTCCCTAACTGCTCTAATCCTATTTCCTCAACTCCATAGAGAGACAATAATAATTCTTACGTCCTGGAGTTGTTATTAAATGAAGTATTTATAGAGATTTTGGACATACAGAAAGCACAAAATTAATGGCATTTAATATCATAGCTACTCAATTTCATTATCTAAGACATCATTATTTATAAGAGGCATTTCAATATTATATATGGTAAAGTGAGAAAAATGTGCTTTTTGATGAACATAAAAAGAATAAAAAACAAGTTGGAAATTAAAAATATGGCTCTAGATTAAGCAAATTGACCTAAATTTTATGAAACTTGTAGGCATTAGTAAGTAGGAAATATATACTTCTGTACCTGCCCAATTAAATATTTTCATGTTTTCCATTTTATGTTAAATATATTTTTCCAAGTTGTTGGATCAAATTCCTTCTGCTTTGGGACCTGTAATTTTTTGTGACCTGAAATTGCCTATGTTATTAACTAACTATAGCTCTAAATTCTGGTATCCAGAGCTTAAGAAAAACCTCAACAAACATTCTATCCCATTATGTACTTTCTTTTTACATGCACCTTCAATATATAAACTATAGATTGCTTCGGTGTAGGAACACCTTATGGACAGACCTTCATTTTATCACCATATATATCCAAAATTTTTCTTTATGTAATCTGAAAACTAATGATACAAGCAAATATGTATTCTGTCCTGCTTTGAAAAATGATACTTATGCCTAATGTCCAAGAAGATAGCAAAGAAAAGCTAAAGCTAGACCAAGAGATAGCATTTCATATAGTTTCTAAACAGGGGTGTGTATCAGAAGAGAAGAGCTAAGTGACTCCTCAAAGCACCATTTTTTGAAAAGTCTGTTACAGTTGAAGTGCACCTTTTGACATGCAGCAAATAATACACATTTGGCTGTTGTAATTATTCTATTTACACTCAGCTTCACCCATTTCCTTTCTCAAAAGACTGATATTCAGTGGTCTCTGTAATGATCCCAGTCTTGTCCCACTGTTTGTAATTGTGTATGACTGCAGCTATAAAACTCCTACCATAACTTATGGTAAACTTATATTCTTTAATAGGTTGCATGGCTACCTTTTAGGGTCTTGAAGAAAGTGCTGAAGTACAAATGAGTATTGCCTCTGTTTCCATGTACACAGAGCTGACAAAACTATCCCGTCATCATTTGTTGTTAACATGTTCTTTTTATTCTTCCTCCCATGTTCATGCACATTAGCAATACATTATGAGTTGGAAACCTCATGGATATAAAATTTTCTATCTTGTTTTTCAGCAACAATTTTATTCTTTTTTTGTTTTGTTATATGCCTGCATCTCCACTATTTGCATGGTTAGTAGTGACGAGCTGTGCTGGCATTATTTCACTGATAAACATTTTTCATTTGTTCCTCTGACTTCTTCCAGTTTTTTTTTTCTTTTCCATCTTCTATTCTTAGCTGTTTTCCCCAAATATTTATTTTCCACCACAAAGAGTTATCTTTTGTACATATTGAATCACAATATTTATTTATTTTTATCTATGAAGATTTTTGTTATTATTGTACTTTATCATATGTGATATTTGGGCTTCTAGCTTATTGGTTCTTTTTAATTGTTTAATTATTTGTTTCCTCAAAACTTGCATTTTTAATTAAAAATATCTTTGTGTTTTGGTTTCTATTATTTTATTTTAAACTCTGAAGCTGGCACCATACTGGAAATCTAAGTTTCCCAAAAGACTAGTCTCTGAATTAGAGAGTTCACAAGAGTCTCAAGTATAACAAAAAAAAAAAAAAGATGCATTTTCAGCATGATATAATCCATATTCATTTTCTGACTTGAGTATTCTTTTCCCTTTGATTAAATTGAAACAGGTGGTAACTTTAATCACTACTCATTATCTTATATTCATCACTTACTATTTTACCGAAGTTCTTGTAAAATGTCATGATTAGAACTATTTCAGTTTTTTTGTTCACACTTCAATGCAATGATATCCATTATTGCTCAAGGAAATATTTAATCTAAGAACGTATTACTCAATGAATAGATAAATGAGTCACAATTTCATTCATCATAATTCATTTGTGCATATTTAGAAGTAGGAAAATAGACACAAGCAGAGCAAAAGATATAGTTTGACTTTGGAATATACAATCTAAACATGAAGAATTATTATACAAATTATTTATTTTTTGTATAGCATTTTAGTTACATAAAGTATGAACATTAGGGTTTATCACTTAAATAAATAAAATGAGGAATCCAAAGTAACTAACAAGCTCCTCATATGTATTTCAAAATATAATTTCAGAAAAAAATAAAAAATAGAATATTAATTTTACAAAACACTAATTTTCCAAATAATAAGAAATTAAAAATTAACAGTGGAAGCATCATCTAAATAAACAGAATTCAGTAAGTGAGAGAAGAGCCTGAACTATGACAATTATTTGTGAAGTGAGAGTAAAATAATGATAGATTTTTATCATGAGCAGTTTCCCTCCTGATAAAAAATACAGTTCACTTCTCTTCTCCACCTGTGTTTGGAAACAGGTTATGATAATATGACCTGATGATGTAGACAAGAAAGTGTGAGGATACACCTAACAAGGAAGAGAAGAAGTGACCTTTTAAGTTTTGAAGAATCCATGGATTCCAAATATACATCCCATTCCCAGAAGATGGTTTAGGGGAAAAAAATAATAGAAAAATAGGGAAATAAATATTTGATAGCAAAATCTTTTTTTTTAAGATTTTATTCATTCATTCATGAGAGACAGAGAGAGGCAGAGACATAGGCAGAGGTGGAAGCAGGCTGCCTGAGGGTTGGTGGTGGGGGAGCCTAACATAGGACTTGATACTAGGATCATGACCTGAGCCAAAAGTGGATGCTTAACCACTGAGCCACCCAGGTGCCCCTGATAGCAAACTCTTGATTATTAAATATATTTTGTCCACTCAAAATATTAGAAATTATCATTTATTAAAAAGAGGATTAATTAACTAATTAATTAATTGTGATGGGGGGTGGGGACAGGCAGAAGGAGAACAAGAGAGAGAATCTTAAGCAGGCTCCATACCTACTGAATGAGCCAACCAGGATTTCCTAAAAAGAAAATTTTAAAGAGTATAATTTCACCTTTTACCAAGAAATGAGTTTCATTGATTACTACAATAATGGAGGTATTTTGTTAAGTAGAATTTTAATAAAGCTTATTAAAGAACTCAAATGGATTAAAAACATACCTGATGCATAAAATAACAGCTTTGTCTACCTGACAAGAAATACAAGAAAGAGAAGGCTTTTCCAGAAAAACATCTTATGTCTTTGCTAATTAAAAACATCATGGAAAAGGAATGCAATTTCCTTAAGCAAGTGACTCTTGTAATGAATGGCAGACTCAATTATTTAGTTCTAGGAACTAGAAATGGAAGCCAGGCAGAAAACAAATGAAGCAATAAATGCATAATTTTACAGCAGTGTGGGATATCTATGGCCTACTAGCTGGAGGATGTGTTATGTAAGAAATATATTTTCATATTGCCAGTAGAATGACAAGGTGAATAGTTGAATTAGACACATATGAATAATAATCTCAAAATACCAAAGAACATTTTGTTGTAATTAGTTCTGCAACTTCTGCAATTGGCTGGCCATAGGAGTATTAGGAAGATAGATGGTGAACATGCTGATCTACCCTAAAGAACAAATATGTCTAGCATTCATGATGCTCTGACACGACACACGTGCTGTTAAGGACTTACAGATATGGTAATTCATGGAAGGTTGTCACTTGCAACATTACTCTGTATATTTTAATATTTAATTTAAACTGATAGCCAAAAAAAAATAAAAATAAATAAAAATAAACTGATAGCCAAACATCACAACATAAAGGTAGCCCATGTGAAAGGATGGCAAAAAATGTGATTGCTTTAAGCTCCAATAGCACTATGTGTTATGCAATCTCTAATAGAGGAAGAAACATTTAAATTCTCTGCTTCTCAGGGAATACTAAATGCCGACTAACATTTATCTTGCAAAACCTCTTGTTGATGTGTGGCACAGAATTTAAGTTGCTCATTAGTCTTTTATTAGGGTAATCCAGTTCTCTTGCTATGGGGAAGACAACAGGCTGCAGAAGTTTAAAAGACATTATTTTTCTAGCACTAATAGACAAACACTTAATACATAATGCACTTAACATACTATGATTTACACAAATTACCCCCTGGTTTTGTTCCCAGCAGACATATCTTGGCATCTCATGGAAAGGAAGATTGGAACATCTGTGCTATTATTGAACAAATCTCTTCCTAGAAGTTGTTCTGCAGCAGTACCATATGGAGGAAATGTTTTCACATTTCTCGCATTCATTAGACATTGCAAGAAAAGATTTGTACAATTACTAAGAAAGAAAACAGGGTGAATTAAACCACTAGTAACATATTTGTTATTAAAATATATATTTATTTTCTTAGTGATAATATAATTTACACATATATCATTTATGAAAAAACACGTATTCTCTATATTCAAAAAACATTGCAAAGTCTATAGTTGAAAAGCTAAGATGATGATGATGATTGATGATGATGATGATAATTAATAATGATAACAATAATTTCAGGCATTTGATACTGCATCTACTATGAGCCAGGTACTGTTTCAATCACTTTAAATATATTAATCCATTTAACCAATACTTGAGTCAGGTACCACCAACTCCTCAATTGTTAAGTTTGGAAAACTGAGAAATGGCTAAGTAAGTTAATAAGTAGCCCCAGTAGTCAGTAGAGTCTATATTCTTAACCTCTAAGCATTTCTTTCTGAAAGGAAATAAGCACTAGGATGGAACTCATATTTTGAATGAAAACTAATCACTTTGTTATTGACAGTATAGAGATGTATATTTGTTTCCAAAATAATACCATTCAAGAGTAAATTTTGAAACCCAATACTTCAACTTGTCTTCCTATTATTGTATCAAATCCAGATTTTTTTAATATAAAGAATTTGTTTTAAAGATTTTATTTATTTATTTATTTATTTATTTATTTATTTATTTGTTTGTTTGTTTATTTATGAGAGACACTGAGAGAGAGGCAGAGACACAGGCAGAGGGAGAAGCAGGCTCCATGCAGGAAGCCTGATGTGGGACTTGATCCCAGGACCCAGTATCTCATCCTGGGCTGAAAGCAGGCTCTAAAACGCTGAGCCACCCAGGGATCCCCCCAGATTTATTTTAAAATAGCTACATAACACATCATTCCAAATATTTTCAGAATATGTAAGTATTTATTGATGGATGGTACAAAAAACCTCTTATGAGAACTTAAAACTTCATAAAAGGGCTACATAGAGTTTGAACTTACTTTGGCTTATTTAAAATAATGTAATTTCCCCCATTTTGGGTGAATAGATTTCAGGTGTTAAAAAGAACAAAATAAAGTTGTAAGTTAGAACTCTACAAATAATTTTGAGTGTTTTCCTTTTGGTCTGTGAGTTATGTTTTCCCTTGTTCCATTCTCTATAAGGGAAGAGTACTTCAGGGCCAACTCCTGAACTTAGTATATCATTTATAGAATCAGTTAGCCATTATCTATATCTGCATATTGTTACATATGATAAAGGAGGGCATGGGCTAAATTTGGATTTGTCCTAATGGTTGGAAGACAACTTGGAACAAAGTATTGAGTTTAAAGTTTACTATTGAGTGCTGTAATTTTGAACACAAATCCAGTCTCTACTGATAGCATTTCCGCACTGTATTTCCCAATCAAGAAAGGATTTCTCTAAATAATGTGAAGACCATGTTTTTTAATATAGAAATATTTCAGAGGGCTCTGAACTAAAGATTAAAAAAAATAACAATGGGATGCATTTTGGAAACCAGTGTTTTTCATAATTCAGTCAAAACAACAATTAGGTGAGCATAATAATCTTTTAAAAATGCATTAGTACTAGATTTTACCATGGATCTTTGAAATCATGGCACTGAAGTAATAAACATGCCAGGTAATTCTGATACAAGTGATGCATGGATCACATTCTGTTAATACTTTCCTTAATCTACTACTTCTCAATATGTGTAACTCTTAGTTCTCATTTTAATGATGCCTCTCTCTATATATATATCAAAGACCACAGTAGATGCTAGATATTCCTTGACACTTGAAATTAAGCCCATAGCGGATTTTACTATTCCTCCACTCTTGTTAGAATTTAGTGGGACATTATAGCATATGCTTAATCTGAGGAGAAAGTGGCTAAGAGCTTTGCAGTTCTGCAAAAACTGTCTGCCAAACCTCAATCTAGTCTATTGTAATGATCAATTTTGAGGATCATAAATCTTCATGTCCCTATACTACGAAAGAATTGATTTCTAACTTTCTTTCCTGGGCTGTACTCTGGTGGCCAGAAGTGGAATCACTGATAGAAATCCAGAACTTTTGGCACTGTAAAACCAAAGTAGGAGTGGTAGAAGGGGAGGTGGGCGGGAGGTTGGGGTGACTGGGTGGCGGGCACTGAGGTGGGCACTTGACGGGATGATCACTGGGTGTTATTCTGTATGTTGGCAAATTGAACACCAATAAAAAATAAATTTATTATTAAAAAAATAATAAAATAAATAAAAATCCAGAACTCTTCGCACTGTAAAACCAAACTAAACTCTCTTGAGGCAGTGTGATATTCTAATTGTAGCAAATATCTATTTCAAGTAAATTAACCTTCTAAATGTTTGAGATTACATGTTTTGAGAAAGAGAACTTAAAATCCTTAAAAAAACCCATAAAACTTTAGAATTAGAAATATTAAAATGTAAAAAAAAGAATTTTTTTCATTCTCCTCCTCCTCCTCCTCCTCAAAATTAAATCTAAATAGCTCTAAATTTTAAGAGCACTTTAAGTATGTATGTATGTACTTCTCTCTCTCTCTCTCTCTCTCTCTCTCTCTCTCTCCCCCTCTTTCTTATCTTTCTTTCTACTATGTTTGTTTTTTTTCTAGCTAATCTCATGAAAAAAAAGAATTCAAGTTGCTCCTGGATGTCAGAGAATATGTTCCTATTTTGGAAGAAAGTTGGACCTCTATAAGTCCATTCTAACATCAACATTCTTTGAGTTAATGACCCTTCCTAATTCATGAACATTCATCATTTTGGGTCTCAAGAGTATCGGTTAAACAGAGTGGATCAGTTAAGCACAATTAAGCATAGTGGAGCTTTTATAATTTTCCAATTTTCTGCTCACCATCCAGCAATAAACATGATCAGAAAATAATAATTTTTCTATGTCTCCCCATCATTCTGTCTTTCTCTTCCTTTCTCTTTCTCCCTTACCCTTTTGGCTTTAAAGGTAATCTGTATTAAGTCTTTTATTATATATAAGTATATTATGAATTTTACCTAACAAAATCTTTAAAAATTCAGATAAAGAAAGTGAAATTTACACAAAAGATACCTTCCATCACCTGTCCGACCTCACCCTCCTTTCAGGTTTTTTTAAATAGAATTAAGAACAGAATTTCAGGGGATCCCTGGGTGGCTCAGCGGTTTAGCGCCTGCCTTTGGCCCAGGGCGTGATCCTGGAGTCCCGGGATCGAGTCCCACATCAGGCTCCCAGCGTGGAGCCTGCTTCTCCCTCCTCCTGTGTCTCTGCCTCTCTCTCTCTCTCTCTCTCTCTCTCTCTCTCTCTCTGTGTGACTATCAAAAAAAAAAAAAAAAGAACAGAATTTCAACATTCTGAGGCTTTTTTACTCCATGACTGGAGACTGTCTTGGAATAAAATTATCTGCTACAAAGTATGTAGCCTATAGCCAAGTGTTAACCTGGTTTTCCCCAGCGCACAGGTATCTTTCAGTTAGATGAAACACTAAAGTTGAGTTATGTCTATCATAGAACTGGAATAGAAAATGTGTATTCCTTGAAGCATATTTTATTTATGCTGCATCACCATAATCAAAACCTAGATTCACTTTGTTAGAGTCATACATGAGTTTGTGTAGACACTGGGAAAAATGCCATATACTCATCCACACTGAAATATATTAGAGTTTTCAGTGAACATGCCAGATTAAAAGTAGCAATCTATTTGTGAATTAGAATTTTATTTTCTATTTTTCTGTGAGTGGAGGGTAATGTAGTGAGTTCTAGTTTATACTGAAATGGCCCACCTGACTCAGATGGATTCAGTCCTGAAACCAAGGATAAATCTGAACTAAATATCTCTAACAACTATTATAGAATTTAGGAAGGTACAAACATTGCAAAATTATAAATCAAGCCTCACAAATGTTTGCTTTTCAAAAGTGAGATAGTGAATGTGAATATTTCATGTGAATTTTCAGTGAATATTTCATGATTGAAATAGTCTAAGATTCACTTCAGATTTGAAAAAGTTGAACATAAAGTTACAAAAAAGCTACCAGTTCTGCTTTAGGTCAAGCTACATCTTTTTCCTGGATTGTAGAAACATAATCTTGACTTCAGACTTACATCCTTTCAATCTACCTTCCATATGGTCTCCAGATTGAGTTTTAGACATTGCCAGTATGATGATTATATTGCTAGGCTTACAGGTCATTATTGAATCTGTAAGGTCTACAAGGTAAAGTGGAATTTCCAAATAGTATACAAGTGCTTACTTTACTGTACCTGCTTACTTTTCCAACCTCATTCTCAGGTCCTTTCATGTCCTTTTTGTCCTAAAGAAAGCCAATCATTTGCTCTTCCATGAACACATTCCCTCTAACACTTGATTTCTTCTTTATCTTTATCTTCTTTTGTGTCAGTGGCAAAAAATCTTTTCATCTTTTCTACTTAACTTATTGATGACCTCTTCTAAGCTGCATCCTCCACTGAATTCGCAAATGAAATGTATTACTCTCTCAATTATGCCACATTACTTCTTGTACCTATTTTTGTAGGACTTCACTGCTTTATTACAAGAGGATGTATTCCTATCTTCCCTTACTAGAGAGGCTACAAGATCTCTGATGACAGGAGACATGTGAGGTTTCTTTTTATAATCCTCAGTACTGAGTACAGCTGTGGGGAAAATTCACATTAATCAAAGGAGAGAATAAAGGAAGGAGGGAAAGAGAGGAGGAAAGAATTGTTGAGTCATACTAGGAAAACTTTTTAGGGCCTATTTAGAGAGAGGAGAGGATGCATATCAACTATAGTCTATTGACTCAGACACCATGTAAAATGTACATAGTTTTTAAAAAGCATAAAAAATCTCATTTCATTCATCCACTCATCCACAAAGTACTAAGATATCATTTCACTAGCTGGAACAATGGAAGGAAAACTGGAGATTCAAGTTAGCATAATTTATTTTTTTGTCCTTTGAAATCTCAAAATCTTAAGAAGACTTTGACCCCTAATTTCATCCATATTTCATTGTTCTTTGCATTTGTATTCTTAGTCTCCATCACCAAAATTGGCACCTAAAGTTAATACATAATTGAATAATTGAGTTAATACATAAACTTCAATTATCTCTGGCTTTAAAATAGAGTTATTAAAATAAAGCTAGATTATTCTAGAGGGAAAGAGGTCTCTAATTCAGATGGTAAACATTCCATAATGAGTTGTGGTAATCATTTCTTTTTCAGAGATTAGGTTATTGGATTTTATTTATTTATTTTTAATAATCTAATATTGAGGTTTTTTTTTAGGTCTTTTTTCTTTATGAAAGATAGGTTATCTTTTTTTGTTACTTACTGCTTACACAAGTAGAAAAAGTATTGGCTTTTCATTTTATTGTCTCTTTTCATAAGCTACATTAAAACTCAGAGGTATTTATTACAAATATAGTTGAAGAATGAGTGTTTTTACAGAAGAAATATATTAAGAAAGGAGAGGTATGTTGATACCATCATCCCATTCCTTATTTTTCAGACTCAGTTCATCTTCCACTCAGTACTACCCCTTATAACTCCCAATGCTTACTCACCCTCTGTCTACCATAATTCTTCTTCCTATACATGACCTATTCCAGCTCAGATCCAAGTCTTCTTATTGTTGAACTTATTTTGGTAGCTACCACATATGCCTCAGAATCTAACTTTCTGCCTCATTATAACCATTTTCTTTTCCTTCTGTACAAGGTGGAGTTTCTTAGACCTAATATTCTTAACATTTTCCCTGCTTTCTAATGTTTTACCTTTTGGGGGCTTTCTTCCTCATCTCTACTATCAATATCTATCTATACTTTTGCTCATTTGTAGCTGCTTTCAATTCCTATAGTTTCATTCTTTTATTGAACACTGATATCTGGTTATTTCCTGGTCCAAAACCCCTTCTGCGTGGATTCCTGGGTAGCTCAGCAGTTTAGGACCTGCCTTCAGCCCAGGGCATGATCTGGAGTCCCGGAATTGAGTCCCATGTCAGGTTCCCTGCATGGAGCCTGCTTCTCCCTCTGCCTCTGCCTCTGCCTCTGTCTCTGTCTCTGTCTCTGTCTCTCTCTGTATGTCTCTCATGAATAAATAAATAAAATCTTTAAAAAAAACCCTCCTGATATTTAACTTATTCATCTCTGTTCAGCCATGGTTCTTGAGTAGTACTTAGGTAACATGTCATCGACCTTTTATTTTACATATGTCTTCTGTTAAAAAAAATAAAGATAACTTCATGGAGTTCTTTTTTTTTTTTTTAAATTTTTATTTACTTATTTATGATAGTCACAGAGAGAGAGAGAGAGAGAGAGGCAGAGACACAGGCAGAGGGAGAAGCAGGCCCCATGCACCAGGAGCCCGATGTGGGATTCGATCCCGGGTCTCCAGGATCGCGCCCTGGGCCAAAGGCAGGCGCCAAACCGCTGTGCCACCCAGGGATCCCACTTCGTGGAGTTCTTACAGAAAGAATGAATTGGCCACTCAGACACTGATTAGGGGGTAGAATTTTTTTTTTTTTTGAGCCATTCAAAGCAGACATACAAATTCATTAACTCAATGGTTGACAGTTAAATCAGTTTAGGGGAACTGACTCATAAAACAGATATATAATAGATGAATGTGCAAACCAGAAAGCCAAATTTATTAAGTTACAATGAATAATATAACTGAATGATAAACTAGACAATTTTTCCTCTATTCAGCACATTGTTTTGATGGGGAAGTAAAACCGTATTCAGAATGTTTGATAATTGTAGAACCAGAGCAAAGGAAATGAACTGGAAAATCTTTATAAAAATTGCCTTATTGCCAGCATAGTTTGATGTAGCTACCTTTTGAAAAAAAACATATGTAGAAATAATTTTTTAATAAATTAATTTTTATTGGTGTTCAATTTACCAACATACAGAATAACACCCAGTGCTCATCCCGTCAAGTGTCCCCCTCAGTGCCCGTCACCCATTCACCCCAATCCCCCGCCCTCCTACCCCTCCACCATCCCTAGTTCATTTCCCAGAGTTAGGAGTCTTTATGTTCTGTCTCCCTTTCTGATATTTCCCACACATTTCTTCTCCCTTCCCTTATATTCCCTTTCACTATTATTCATATTCCCCAAATGAATGAGAACATACACTGTTTGTCCTTCTCCGATTGACTTACTTCACTCAGCATAATACCCTCCAGTTCCATCCACGTTGAAGCAAATGGTGGGTATTTGTCATTTCTAATGGCTGAGTAATATTCCATTGTATACATAAACCACATCTTCTTTATCCATTCATCTTTCGATGGACACCGAGGCTCCTTCCACAGTTTGGCTATTGTGGACATGGCTGCTAGAAACATCGGGGTGCAGGTGTCCCGGCGTTTCATTGCATCTGAATCTTTGGGGTAAATCCCTAACAGTGCAATTGCTGGGTCGTAGGGCAGGTCTATTTTTAATTCTTTGAGGAACCTCCACACAGTTTTCCAGAGTGGCTGCACCAGTTCACATTCCCACCAACAGTGTAAGAGGGTTCCCTTTTCTCCACATCCTCTCCAACATTTGTTGTTTCCTGCCTTGTTAATTTTCCCCATTCTCACTGGTGTGAGGTGGTATCTCATTGTGGTTTTGATTTGTATTTCCCTGATGGCAAGTGATGCAGAGCATTTTCTCATGTGCATGTTGGCCATGTCTATGTCTTCCTCTGTGAGATTTCTCTTCATGTCTTTTGCCCATTTCATGATTGGATTGTTTGTTTCTTTGCTGTTGAGTTTAATAAGTTCTTTATAGATCTTGGAAACTAGCCCTTTATCTGATATGTTATTTGCAAATATCTTCTCCCATTCTGTAGGTTGTCTTTGAGTTTTGTTGACTGTATCCTTTGCTGTGCAAAAGCTTCTTATCTTGATGAAGTCCCAATAGTTCATTTTTGCTTTTGTTTCTTTTGCTTTCGTGGATGTATCTTGCAAGAAGTTACTGTGGCCAAGTTCAAAAAGGGTGTTGCCTGTGTTCTCCTCTAGGATTTTGATGGAATCTTGTCTCACATTTAGATCTTTCATCCATTTTGAGTTTATCTTTGTGTATGGTGCAAGAGAGTGGTCTAGTTTCATTCTTCTGCATGTGGATGTCCAATTTTCCCAGCACCATTTATTGAAGAGACTGTCTTTCTTCCAGTGGATCGTCTTTCCTCCTTTATCGAATATTAGTTGACCATAAAGTTCAGGGTCCATTTCTGGGTTCTCTATTCTGTTCCATTGGTCTATGTGTCTGTTTTTGTGCCAGTACCACACTGTCTTGATGACCACAGCTTTGTAGTACAACCTGAAATCTGGCATTGTGATGCCCCCAGATATGGTTTTCTTTTTTAAAATTCCCCTGGCTATTCGGGGTCTTTTCTGATTCCACACATATCTTAAAATAATTTGTTCTAAGTCTCTGAAGAAAGTCCATGGTATTTTGATAGGGATTGCATTAAAGTGTAAATTGCCCTGGGTAACATTGACATTTTCACAATATTAATTCTGCCAATCCATGAGCATGGAATATTTTTCCATCTCTTTGTGTCTTCCTCAATTTCTTTCAGAAGTGTTCTATAGTTTTTAGGGTATAGATCCTTTACCTCTTTGGTTAGGTTTATTCCTAGGTATCTTATGCTTTTGGGTGCAATTGTAAATGGGATTGACTCCTTAATTTCTCTTTCTTCAGTCTCATTGTTAGTGTATAGAAATGCCATTGATTTCTGGGCATTGATTTTGTATCCTGCCACGCTACCAAATTGCTGTATGAGTTCTAGCAATCTTGGGGTGGAGGCTTTTGGGTTTTCTATGTAGAGTATCATGTCATCGGCGAAGAGGGAGAGTTTGACTTCTTCTTTGCCAATTTGAATGCCTTTAATGTCTTTTTGTTGTCTGATTGCTGAGGCTAGGACTTCCAGTACTATGTTGAATAGCAGTGGTGAGAGTGGACATCCCTGTCTGGTTCCTGATCTTAGGGGAAAGGCTCCCAGTGCTTCCCCATTGAGAATGATATTTGCTGTGGGCTTTTCGTAGATGGCTTTTAAGATGTCGAGGAAAGTTCCCTCTATCCCTACACTCTGAAGAGTTTTGATCAGGAATGGATGCTGTATTTTGTCAAATGCTTTCTCTGCATCTAATGAGAGGATCATATGGTTCTTGGTTTTTCTCTTGCTGATATGATGAATCACATTGATTGTTTTACGAGTGTTGAACCAGCCTTGTGTCCCGGGGATAAATCCTACTTGGTCATGGTGAATAATTTTCTTAATGTGTTGTTGGATCCTATTGGCTAGTATCTTGTTGAGAATTTTTGCATCCATGTTCATCAGGGATATTGGTCTGTAATTCTCCTTTTTGGTGGGGTCTTTGTCTGGTTTTGGAATTAAGGTGATGCTGGCCTCATAGAATGAATTTGGAAGTACTCCATCTCTTTCTATCTTTCCAAACAGCTTTAGTAGAATAGGTATGATTTCTTCTTTAAACGTTTGATAGAATTCCCCTGGGAAGCCATCTGGCCCTGGACTCTTGTGTCTTGGGAGGTTTTTGATGACTTCTTCAATTTCCTCCCTGGTTATTGGCCTGTTCAGGTTTTCTATTTCTTCCTGCTCCAGTTTTGGTAGTTTGTGGCTTTCCAGGAATGCGTCCATTTCTTCTAGATTGCCTAATTTATTGGCGTAGAGCTGTTCATAATATGTTTTTAAAATCGTTTGTATTTCCTTGGTGTTGGTAGTGATCTCTCCTTTCTCATTCATGATTTTATATTTGAGTCTTCTCTCTCTTCTTTTTAATAAGGTTGGCTAATGGTTTATCTATCTTATTAATTCTTTCAAAGAACCAACTCCTGGTTCTATTGATCTGTTCCACAGTTCTTCTGGTCTCAACTTCGTTGAGTTCTGCTCGAATTTTAATTAACTCTCTTCTTCTGCTGGGCATCAGGGTCGATTTGCTGCTTCTTCTCTAGCTCCTTTATGTGTAAGGTTAGCTTTTGTATTTGAGTTCTTTCCAGTTTTTGAATGGATGCTTGTATTGCGATGTATTTCCCCCTCAGGACTGCTTTTGCTGCATCCCAAAGATTTTGAACGGTTGTATCTTCATTCTCATTAAAAGTTTCCAAAGATTTTGAACGGTTGTATCTTCATTCTCATTAAAAGTTTCCATGAATCTTTTAAATTCTTCATTAATTTCCTGGTTGACCCTTTTATCTTTTAGCAGGATGGTCCTTAACCTCCACGTGTTTGATGTCCTTCCAAACTTCTTCTTGTGATTGAGTTCTAATTTCAAGGCGTTATGGTCTGATAATATGCACGGGACGATCCCAATCTTTTGGTATCGGTTCAGACCCGATTTGTGACCCAGTATGTGGTCTATTCTGGAGAAAGTTCCATGTGCACTTGAGAAGAATGTGTATTCAGTTGAGTTTGGATGTAAAGTTCTGTAGATATCTGTGAAATCTATCTGGTCCAGTGTATCATTTAAAGCTCTCGTTTCTTTGGAGATGTTGTGCTTAGAAGACCTATCGGGGGTAGAAAGAGCTAGATTGAAGTCACCAAGTATAAGTGTATTATTATCTAAGTATTTCTTCACTTTGGTTAATAATTCGTTTAAGTATTTGGCAGCTCCCACATTCGGGGCATATATATTGAGGATTGTTAAGTCCTCTTGCTGGATAGATCCTTTAAGTATGATATAGTGTCCCTCTTCGTCTCTCACTACTGTCTTCGGGGTAAATTTTAGTTTATCTGATATAAGGATGGCTACCCCTGCTTTCTTTTGAGAACCATTTGAATGGTAAATGGTTCTCCAACCTTTTATTTTCAGGTTGTTGGTGTCCTTCTGTCTAAAATCAGTCTCTTGTAGACAGCAAATAGATGGGTCCTGCTTTTTTATCCAGTCTGAAACCCTGTGCCTTTTGATGGGGTCATTAAGCCTGTTCACGTTCAGAGCTACTATTGACAGATATGAGTTTAGTGTCATCATGATATCTATTTAGTCCTTGTTTTTGTGGATTGCTCCACTGAACTTCTTCTTAAAGGGAAACCTAAGAGTTCCCCTCAAAATTTCTTGCAGAGCTGGTTTGGGGGTCACATATTCTTTCAGTTCCTGCCTGTCTTGGAAGCTCTTTATCTCTCCTTCCATTTTGAATGAGAGTCTTGCTGGATAAAGTATTCTTGGTTGCATGTTCTTCTCATTTAGGACCCTGAATATATCCTGCCAGCCCTTTCTGGCCTGCCACGTCTCTGTGGAGAGGTCTGCTGTTACCCTAATATTCCTCCCCATGAAAGTCAGGGACTTCTTGTCTCTTGCTGCTTTAAGGATCTTCTCTTTATCTTTGGAATTTGCAAGCTTCACTATCAAATGTCTAGGTGTTGAATGGTTTTTATTGATTTTAGGGGGGGATCTCTCTATTTCCTGGATCTGAATGCCTGTTTCCCTTCCCAGATTGGGAAAGTTTTCAGCTAGGATTTGTTCAAATACATATTCTGGCCCTCTGGCCCTTTTGGCGCCCTCGGGAACCCCAATTAAACGTAGGTTTTTCTTCCTTAGGCTGTCATTTATTTCCCTTAATCTGTCTTCATGGTCTTTTAATTGTCTGTCCCTTTTTTCCTCAGTTTCCCTCTTTGCCATTAACTTGTCTTCTATGTTACTCACTCGTTCTTCCACCTCGTTAACCCTCGTCGTTAGGACTTCTAGTTTGGATTGCATCTCATTCAATTGATTTTTAATTTCTGCCTGATTGGATCTAAATTCTGCAGTCATGAAGTCTCGTGAGTCCTTAATGCTTTTTTCTAGAGCCACCAGTAGCTGTAGAATAGTGCTTCTGAATTGGCTTTCTGACATTGAATTGTAATCCAGATTTTGTAACTCTGTGGGAGAGAGGGCTGTTTCTGATTCTTTCTTTTGAGGTGAGGTTTTCCTTCTAGTCATTTTGCTCAGTGCAGAGTGGCCAAAAAGAAGTTGTATTGGGAAAAGGAGAAAAAGAGAGGAGAGAAAAAAGAAAAAAGGAAGAAAAAAAGAAAAAAAAGAAGAAAAAGAAAGAAAGGGAAAAAAAGGGTGGGGGAAGCAAACAGAAATCAAAAAGCAAAAACAAAACAAAACAAAACAAACAAACAAAAAAAACACGGGGGGGTATCTTCTGATTCTGTAGACTTTAAGTCCCTTGACTTCCCCTGGAACTGGTCCGTCCAGCTGGTCTTCTGGGGGAGGGGCCTGCTGTGCTGATTTTCAGGTGTTAGCACTTGGGGGAGCTGCTCTGCCCCTGCCTGCTGCAGGGCTCAGTGGGGGTTGTTTACCCCGTGGGGCCCCAGGAGGAACAACCCCAGTGGCGGGGCCAGCTCTGGAGCCTGGAGTCAGCTCCTGCTGTAGCTCCTGAGCTCTCCGTCCGCAGGGCCTGGAGGCTCCGGGGCGGGGCCGCTGATCTGCTCAGCTCGGGGCAGGAGCGTCCTCGCTGTCCTGGGCCCTCCCGGCCTCTGCCTGTCCCGGGGGAGGCCGGATCCTGGGCTGTGTCCCGGCGCCCTGTGCTCCGGGGCCTGCGCTGTTGGATTCGCGCTCCCGCCCCGCAGCCCCCTCCGTGGAGCCGCCGCCCGAGTCCCTCCGAGCTGCTCCGGTCGGTCCCTCCGTGCGCGCTGCAGCCCTTAGGGAGCTCGGAGCACTCTCCCGGGGCGCAGGTGTCTGTTAGTGTCCCCGGGAGCCCGAGGGCATCCCCGCCCTCCTGGGTCCTGCTCCAACTCCCTGCGGGCCCCTTTCCGCCCGCCCGGGAAGGTTGGTGCAGCTCCTGCTCCTCCGGGACGGGGCTCTCCTGTCCTGGGGACACTCGCCCCGGCCTCAGCCCGGCTCCTCGCGGTGCCCCTCCCCCTCGGAGGCCTTTTGTTCCTTTATTTCTTTTTCCCCGTCTTCCTACCTTGATAGAAGCGTGAACTCTTCTCACTGTAGCGTTCCAGCTGGTCTCTCTTTACATCTCAGGCCGAATTCGTAAATTTTCAGGATGGTTTGAAGGTTATCTAGGTAATTTTTTGGGGACAGGTGATCTGGGGACCCTACTCTTCCGCCGTCTTGCCCCTCCTCCGATATGTAGAAATAATTATTTGTCAACTAGGCAGCCTCACCCTCGGACTACAAAAGATACATTAAGACTCTCTAGATTAACTAAATACATAGAAACTTTTCTTATTGCAATTACATTGATTGTATTTCATCATTTTACTTAAATAGAAAACAGTTGTCTGTTTATTAAAAAAAAAAGACGCCATTATGAAAACAAGAGATAATGTTTCTGTTAGTTATTTGTGTTTGGCTATCAATCAGCACACTTGTCTGATGGCTTTAAAAAAGGAGATGTAAATAATGACCTAATGGTAGGAAAATTAAAAAAAAATAAAAAATAAAAACAGAGGGAAGTTTTGGTTCCCTTTCCTGGCATACCTATTTAGTTTTCACAATTAGAGCTGTTTAGTCTCTGCTTTCCAATTACACCCTACCTCAGTGAACAAAATGAATAACGAACAAAACAGACTCACAATACTATTACTGTGAACTTCAGAATTTTTAAGCTTTTGAGAGTTTGTCATGGTTAAAGTACATAATTATTTGCTTTGAGCAAATAAATGTATTCTTATTTTAGTGTAAGCTCCAGCTAATGCTCTATTTTTGTTGCATGTTAGAGATTGTGAATGTATAGAATATTATTTTTGTTCATACCATTTTTTAGAAAATGCATCACCTCATTTTTGTTATTAATTGAAAGATCACACTGCAGATCAGGAATTAAAAGTAATTGAAAAAGGCCTCATATCCTAGTCATACATGCAGACTACAGATGTCTGAGTGTCCCTAACACAAACAATATATGTACATATTTCTTTGAGATAATATACTATTTTCACATGCATATTCTTTAGCTTTATTCTCAGACCATCTTGTAAGGAAGTTGATTTTATTGTTATTCAAGTTTCATGGATGAAGAAACTGAATTCCAAAGCTTGAGGTGGTTACTCACATTGATAAACTAGTTAGTGAAAATTCAAGACCTACATGCCATTTTCCTATTCAGGGAACTTTAAATTCTGGTTTACCCAAACAAATTTACAAAAGGTAATATCACTTTTAAAAAATTCGATATTTAGATCCCTTAATTTTCATGCTTCATCTCTTCAAAATGAACCTTCTGGCAATGAAGAAACTACTTGTGATGTAGCCACAGCATACCCTTGTTTAAAGCAAGGTTCCCTACCATCAGTGCAAGTTAGAAATATCTTGAAAGATAACCGTAAGAGAAAATAGTATTATTGCCTAACTTAAATTTTTTAGATTTATATAACTGGGAACTGATTGAATCCAGAAAAAAACTACCATATATCTGGAGACAATTGCAAACTATGGATGGATTTGAAATCGGCAATTATCAAGATCAGAGTCACATTTTAGAGAGAGCAATTTGTTGGCAAGAGCGTAAGATGGGTTAGAGGAGACTAACTATTGGCACAAAATCCATCTTGAGATCTGGAGTGGTAATACAGGTGAGCTTTGACAGGATAAACATCATATGGGTTTTTTGTTTTTTTTAAAGGTAGTTTCAAATAAAAGGAAGAGTTACTCCCATGTCAAACCATTCAGTGACTTCTCAGGATTAACTTGACACTTCTAAAAGTCTTTAGCACTGTTTCCAGGCCTTCCATATTATGACCCCTGTTTTTATCTTACTAATTCTAAACCACCATCTTAGCACACTATGATTTAGCCCCATTTGCCTGTTTGATGGGAGGAAACATAACCTGCAAAACAAGGAACAGCAGCTCCATGTGATTATCGGAAATTGGAATAGTTATGAAGATATTACATTTAAAAAAATAAATAAACAATTAAGATTCTGTGTTGTGTCCTCATCCCCCAGACTTTGTGGTGACTTTAGGTTATATCAGATCATGGATTGGAGAATAATTTATTAACCAGGTATCCAAATCTATCTGAAGTGGAAGATGGCTTCACTTACTGTAGCGAATTATACTCTGAACCATCTCATGATACAGGATTGTCCCCAAGACCTTAACCTCATCAATTCTATTGCTTTACTGTAAAAAATTCAAGTGATTTTATTTTCAGGTACAATTTCTGCTCTTCAAACTGCCAGATTCCAGGTTAAGAATTTCACCCTCTTTAAGCAAAACCTGATTAAAGAAAGCAAATTTTAGAGGTGCCTGGGTGGGTCAGTGGTTGAGCATCTGCCTTCATCTCAGGTCCTGATCTCAGGGTCCTGGGATCAAGTCCTGCATTCTCCCTCTGCCTATGTCTCTGGCTCTCTCTCATGAATAAGTGAATAAAATCTTAGAAAAGAAAAGAAAAGAAAAGAAAAGAAAAGAAAAGAAAAAAAGAAAAAAAAGAAAAGAAAAGCAAAATCTGCTTTTTAGATTTCAAGGGAAAAAAGTCTCCTTCCCCAAATAAAAGATGTTTTCAAATAGCCAGGTATTTCTTCATTTAATGTAATAAAATACTGCAAAAGATAATAGGGCCAATTTTTAAATAAAATTATTTTGTGGTTTTCAATGGTCATTTTCACTCTTCAAACCCCATTACTAGTTTTGTTACTACTTATACCAAGCCTGCATGGTCACTAAATAGTAATTTCTCATTTACCCATTATACTACAATCTATTTAATTACAATAGCTAACAGAAGAACTTTAAACATGATTTCACTTAGTTGTGCAGTTAGCTTCCTGACTTCTTTTAAAAAAAAATGTTAAAAGAAGCAGAAAGCTTTGGACATACTATTTCTTAGCAATCACCAATTTATAATGACTATTTTTCTAGTAAAAAGAAGATCAAGAGAGAAACAGATGTTTTTCCCCTTTTGCATTAGGTACAATGCCTCATCTATATATGATAAGAAATTGGGATCATTGTCTTATTCAAGGTTAAAAAAATCCATTCAAAGCTAGGAAGAATTGTGATTGTATTTCAAGGGTTATATGACAGTTACAAAGAAAACTGAGCATAAGAAGAACATTTTATTTATTTCTGAATGCCTAGTGCTGAGTGTAATGCATGGACCACACTGTTCCAGATAAATTAATTGAATGACTTTTATATCAATATTAGGCAACAATCTTGTTATACATTATTTGTATTGTTCCAAACCGCCATGATGTGAATGGAATTTCTGCACCATTTATTTCAGTGGGACTTTGCTTATTAACAATGATATTCAATTCAGTTTCCTATTAAATTGGTGCCTCAAAATTTGGTTTGCTCCCAGCTGTGCAGTTATTACATTACAACTTTAAAACTCAGAATCCAGTTATCCTTGAATTCAATTTCTACTATACAATACCATAAAACAGCATAGAACAATTACATTTAAAAATTAAAAAGCATCAGAAGGCTCCAAGAGACATGAAATTCTAGAAATGAGCAACAAATATCCTTACTGAAATTGCAAATAATAATAAATAATCTGCTTATATTATCATTTATAAAATGAAAAAAAAATAGATGACCAGAGAATAAATACATACAAAACAAACAAATAAAAGAACCATTAATACTTCATATTGGATATTTCCAGATTAAATGTTAACTCAGAACTGAAGTGTTATGATTGGTTAAACGGTATAATTAAAATAATTATGGTTACTTTCACATTGTGTTTGCTTTTATAAAAATATTTTCTATGTTCTACAATATTTCAATTATGATATTATTCCAAGTAATATTAAAGGATACATGAAAAAACATTAGACTAAGTCTACCAAATTCAGAAAATCAGTCCTGTTCAAAATGCGGTATTGGTTCACTCCTCTCAAATACAGACTCTAAAATATAAGATTAAGTTCCTACATTTAGCCTTAATTATATGTGGGTTCTTTATCTATGGCACCCAAACTGTACAGACATGCATTGTATTTTGTCAATTCTAGGAACTTCTTCTATTTACATAGCTATACCACATGAATCAAGCTTAATTACATGTATTCATAGCCTATGCAAATAATGCTTAAAAGAACTAGATTTTTTTTTAAGATTTTATTTATTTATTCATGACTGACACACACACACACACACACAGAGAGAGAGAGAGAGAGAGAGAGAGGAGAGGCAGGGACACAGGCAGAGGGAGAAGCAGGCTCCATGCAGGGAGCGGGACGTGAGGTTCGATCTGGGGTCTCCAGGATCATGCCTTGGGCTGAAGGCGGCGCTAAATCGCTGAGCCACCAGGGCTGCCCTAAAGAACTAGAATATTAAACTGAAATGCTGCATATGCCAGAGCAGGTCCCTTTCTCAGAAATTTGTTCTCTTTACATAGGCAGGGTAATCAAAATTTTGTACGAAGCAGGGACATCAAAGGAAGGACTTAGTCTTATAAAATTTCATCAGCTGTCAGAGTGAAAGCAGGCAATAATAGCTCTATGTGAAAAGTAAGTGACTTCAAAAATCACGCAGACCAAGAAGAAATCTGGGGTATAGATGTTCCATTGTTTGTGATGCCTAGATCTGGGCTTAGACATATTGGATTAGATCAGTGGTATCTATTTTATTCTCAGCATACTTTTGTATTTTAAAAATTATTGACCCTACAGAGAATAAACTGATGGCTACCGGAGAGAGGTAGTGGGAGTTAACTATAATCATAGTGTTGTATAGTGACAGATGGTAGCTACTCTTGTGGTGAGTAGAGCATAACATAAGGTATAGACTTATTGAAACACACTATGTGGTACATCTGAAACTAATGTAACATTATGTGTCAACTATACTTCAATTAAAAAACATTTAAAAGGTAAATTATTAAGGAACCTAAAGAATTTTTTAAAATGTATTTTATCTATCAATAGTTATCAAGATTAAAATTAAAATTAAGAAATTGTAGTATATTTATATATGAATTCCTTTAAAAATAGAAGCAATAAATCTGTTTTATTTTGCAACTTATATTTTACTAAAAGTAATATATCATTTATATAATATATTTTCCAATAAGACTAACAGTTTTTTCAAAACTAAAAATTAGTGAAGGAAGTGGCATTATTTTATATTTTTATAAAGCTAATGTATGTTTTAGTCAAAGGCAGTCAGATAATTGTACCTGCTTCTGGATTCAATTTCCTGCAATATGTACGCGACCTACCCTCTGGAAAACTCCATACTATACTTGAAAAATAAGAGTAAAAATAGCAAATAAGATCTCAATATAAGCATAAAAATAGTTTTGACCCATGTACTACTGCAAGTATATAAGGAATCCCTACGAGTCTCTAGACCATAGTGAGAATTTGAATAATTGGTTCCCAACACTGACTGCCATGATAATCAATGGAAAGCCTTGAAAAGATATAGATGCACAAAACAATCTGTCAGAGCCTGATTTAATTAGTCTGCAAAATGATTTGGATATCAGTAGTTGTAAGTCTCCCAGGTGTTTTTAATATGCTTCCAGGGTTAAGAACTACTAGCTTTGATAAATTGCATAATGAGACATATCTTCATCTTAATGTTTTCATGTTTTATAAATTTAGATCATCTTCACTTTCTTTTCTGGGATTTTTTTTGACGAATTGTAGATATTTAAAATATATGCGCCATTTAACATAAAATTAGATATTGCCACAAACACATGGATGAAATATTACCTCTATGACACATTTTTTTCTCTGAATAAATAAGAAAAGCTATGTTAGACTTTTTACAGGGATAGGAATGGATGATTTACCAGTCAAATAAAATCTAAAGTTTTGTTCTCCATTCCCAGAAAAAATGTCAGACAAAGGTATCATTCTTTTTGTGATTTAAATTATAACACTGTTTTCATGACAGGGGAATGACATGTAGCTGATAAAGACAATTGTGTGCTAGTAGAATAGCTTGCAACAGAGGAAGGGAAAGAATAACACTATATCCGTGAGTCTTTGCTGTCCATCAGGGCTCATATTTTCATAAGTATATTTCAGGTTCAGAGAGACTATGACTTCTGAATAATTAGGTATGAGCAAAATATAGTACACCCATGATTTCTCATTTTCTAAATATACAATAACTAAGTTATTCACAAGGTTTTAAAATGCATGCATAAAAACTGGAGCATTGGTATTACTGATTTCTGAATCTGAATTTTCTATAATTTCTAAAACACAGGATTGGGGACTGTAATTTTCTTTTCTTTATTCAAACTTTGCTCCTTTGTAAAACTGATTTCATTGCCTCAGAACCTAATCCTTCTTAAGTACATTAGATCAGTGGATCACAACTGGGGTTAATTTTTCCCCCCAAGAGTTACTTGAGGATATTTTGGTTGTCATAACTGAGGAAGGAGGCTGCTACTGGTATCAGGAGGTGGTAGATAGAGATCTGGATACTGCTGAATATTCTACAATGCACAGAATTATCCCCTTCCAACAAATATGGCCCCAAATGTCAATAGTACAAGGTTGACAAACTTGCATTAGATTATATACTAACAATTCATGTTTCCTTAGAAGTTCATTATGGACATATAAAACCACTAAGTTTGGGGATGCCTGGGTGGCTCAGCAGTTTAGTGCCTGCCTTCCGCCCAGGGCGAGATCCTGGGGTCCCGGGATCGAGTCTCATATTGGGCTCCCTGCATGGAGCCTGCTTCTCCCTCTGCCTGTGTCTCTGCCACTCTCTCTCAGTCTGTGTCTCTCATGAATAAATAAATAAATATTAGAAAAACACTAAGTTTCATTGAGAAATATGTATAAAATTCAGTTCCAGTCATTTTAAGTAAATGAGATGAATAAAAATAGTATTTATTAGCAAATACTACTTATAGATTAACCAAAAGCAGTGAGCCTGAAGAAAACTGACTTATCCATAAATGATCATTCAAAGAAAACTTTACGAACCATATGATTTTAACACTGGAGTGCTAGTTAATGGATTCCTCCCCTTTTTATAATCTAAGTAAATACTTTCAGTTATTAACTATTTTATAATAGTATCATATTAAACCCCTCATAATATAGTGCTAGATATATTTGATTCATCTCATTAACTTTCTTTTTTAATTTTTCTAATATTTTATTTTATTTAAATTCAATTAATTAAAATATAATGTATTATTGGTTTCAGAGGTTGAGGTCAGTGATTCATCAGTCTTATGTAACATCCAGTGCTCATTACATCACATGCCTTCCTTAATGTCCATCGTCTAGTTACCTCATCCCCTAGCCTCCCTCCCTCCAGCAAACCCTCAGTTTGTTTCTTAGGATTAAGAGTCTCATATGATTTGTCTCCCTCTCTGATTTTACCCTATTTTAACTTTTCCTCTCTTCCCCTGTGATCCATTGTTTTGCTTCTTAAATTCCACATATGAGTGAGATCATATGATAATTTTCTTTCTCTGATTGACTTATTTCACTTAGTCTGATATCCTCTAGTTCCATCCACGTCATTGCAAACGGAAAGATATCCCTTTTTTGATCACTGGCTAGTATTCCATTGTAAATATATACCACATCTTCTTTATCCATTCATCTGTTGATGGACATCTGGGCTCTTTCTGTAGTTTGGCTATGTGGACATTGTTGCCATAAACATTGGGGTGCAGGTGCCCCTTTGGATCACTACATTTGTATCTTTGGGGTGAATACCCAGTAGTGCAACTGCTGGGCCATACTGTCGCTCTGTTTTCAACTTTTTGAGGAACCCCCATACTGTTTTCCAGAGTGGCTTGCATTCCCACCAACAGTGTATAAAGGTTCCCCTTTCTCCACATCTTTGTCAACATTGTTGTCCCCTCACTTGTTAAGTTTAGCCACTCTAACTGGTGTGGTTTTGATTTATATTTCCCCGATGCCGAGTGATGTGGAGCATTTCTCCATGTGACTGTTGGCCATTTGTATGCCTTCTTGGGGGAAATGTCTGTTCATGTCTTCTGTCCACTTCTTGACTAGATTATTTGTTCTTTGGGTATTGAGTTTGATAAGTTCTTCATAGATTTTGAATACTACCCCTTTATCTGATGCCTTGCAAGTATCTTCTCCCATTCTGTTTTTTGTCGACTGTTTCCTTTGTTGTGCAAAAGCTTTTTATCTTGATGAAGTCGTTTTATGCCTTTTTTTTTCCTTACCTTTGGAGATGTGTCTGGTAAATAATTTTTGTGGCAGAGGTCACAAAGGTTGCTGCCTATGTTCTCCTCTAGGATTTTAATGGATTTCTGCCTCACATTTAGGGCTTTCATCATTTTCATTCATTAACTTTAAGTTGAATCTAACTATCACTAACTTCTACACAGAAGGAATGACTGAACAGTACCTTATATATTGATTGGACGGACACTGCCAGAAGAATGTCTGCAAGAAAACTATTCTCCATGCAGTCCTGTTCTAAAAGCTACTTTTCCACTACTGTTTTACAAGTATTTGAAGGACCAAGCCTCTAGAATTGGTATATAATAGGTAAAGTACTCCTGAGAGAAGAAGCATGATTTGATTATCATTTTATGACTGCTTAGCTATCTAGAGATTTCCTGAGGTAATAGGGAAAAAGAGTTTTCCTAAGTAAAGCACAAGAACTCTAGTAAGCTGAGTTAAGATATGTAGGAGTAGAGGGTGCACTGAACCTTCATTCCAAATCTTATCTTCTCACTTACCATTTTTCTATTTCAAAAGAGGGACTATTTTTCCCTTATAAAATAAATTACTGCTTTTAATCAAAGGATTTTCTAAGAATGGTATATAGAATATGACTTTCATAGGAAAAAATCATAGAAATATAAACTAATTTGAAATGACTCTACTTAAAAGTAGCTCAAATATGTCACAGTACATTAGAAACCTCTTATTCTAATTGTGAGACCAGAAATCAGTACAAATAATCAAAGTAGGAAATTACTAAAACTTGATAGTCCTTAAGCCTTTTGAAATAATTGATAAAGAAATGAAACATTAAAATGTGATATATAACTTAAATGTCTTATTTTTGTTTAAAATATCCAAATATAGTCATCCTCTGATCTTTCATGTAGGATTAAGTCTTTTTACTTGAAAACAGTTTTTTAAATTAATTAATTGTTAATTAATTAATTAATTAATTAATTTTATTTAGGATTCAGGATTTAGACCTCATTTCTAGCATAAAACATACCCACAGATATTATATACAATTGCTATTTTGTTTTTTAGATGCAATGAGAATTTTTAGACAAAACTTTTAGACCCTTCTCTTAATCAGTTATCTATTTTATTTTGGCTGCCACTAGTGAACTTGAACTTCTCAAACCCTCAACTCAGTTGTTACAGAAAAAGGCTCTATACCTCACTTACATTTTAAAGTTTGTCTAATAATTGTTTGTAATTATAATTAGTAGAAAAGTATAAATAAACTTAGGGATCTATTAATTGATTCTTGGGGAGTAAAATCAACTGATCTTCACAAAATTAGTGTATCTTAAGGAATGAGGGGTTTGTGTTACCTTTCAAATGAGTGAAAATGGAGGTCAGTTTTATCATTTATGCATTAATCCTTAGAATGCACAAAGTATTGATCTATTATTAATTTTGTTTGTTGTTTATAAACAGCTTAATTATAAAATGTACACCATTTTATAGATGTTCTTTTTCAAATACATCAATGGCCTTACATATGATTTTGATCAATTTTCTAATGCCCATTCCAAAACTTTATAGCTTTATTTGACTTTGACACTGATAAGTAATGTATGTTACATATTTATAACATGTATAAATAAATTAGAGATTAAAATTTTTATAGGACAGATAGACGTAGATCAGTGGCTGATTTTTGAGTGGGATTCTGTGGAACTGCAAACAGAATTACACTCATGGAAGAAAAGAAGTGATGGTTTCCCCACTTTGTACAGGAAGCAGACAGTATGAAAGCCAAATACAATTTTCAAGCTTACCACTCAGCAGAAATGCATGTTTCCATATTTTTAGCTAAACTTCAGTTCTCATCCTTTCTACCCTGGCTTTAAAAAAAGGGTAGACCATAATAGAGTAGGTGAAATAGTCTCTGAAACAAAAATGTTTGAGATGTGAGAGAAAATTTTTGTCTTTCAAAGTTGAAATGGAATGGTTTAAGAGACCCTCACATACGGACTAGAAATGCACGTTGTGAAGAAGAGCCAACATTTCATTACCCTTTTAGATGGTCATTAAATGGCCTATTTTGATCTACCTTGGTGCTGCCACATTAGAATGAAGCTGATTCTAATGACAGAGTTACTAAAGAAATTGACAAGTTCCCTGGAGTTGGGAACCTTAACATAAGGGAGATACTTGCTCCTAGAACATAGTTTTTTGAGATGAAAAGCCTTTTAAGAGCAGCTGATAGCATAGGGAAAAGACAGCACTGTAAGAGGTATGTGTAGGTAGAAGATTGAGCAATCCTTTCCCCAAAGCCCTTAGAAAATTTAGAAGTGTCTTCAGTATATATATATATATATAATGGTGACCCTTTAAAGGAAGACGCAAGGAAATATATATATATATATATATATATATATATATATATATATATAGTCTCTTGAGGTTATGTGCCATATCTGAGATTAAAGAGTCATTTGTCTGGCTCTCTCTGAGAGTGTCCTGATATTATCAGGGACTAAAAAACCTGAACACCAGTTCCTTAGAAAACTGCATAGATCCTCTAAGTGGGATCATCATTTTGATAGATGACAGTCATAAAAGAATCCAAAAAAGTGTAAAATCAGGAATGCACTCCCATCACTACCACAGTTAGCAAAGGACTTCAGACTTCTACCAGTTCTCCCCTGTTTCCTCAGACAGGTCCCAAAATAGCTGGTGACAGGGGAAGGCATGGGAACATAGGATAACATATTTCAACTGGACTCTACAGGACTAAAATATCTAACATTTTTCAATTCTCTATGACACAATCCCATTTTACAAATGGGATCATAGGTGTGCAGCCAAGTTTCAGGCCCTTCAGCCCAGGGCCTGATGCTGGAAACCCAGGATTGAGTCCCACATTAGGCTCCCTGCATGGAGCCTGCTTCTCCCTTTGCCTGTGTTTCTGCCTCTCTCTGTGTGTGTGTCTCTCATGAATAAATAAATAAAATCTTTTAAAAAAGCAGTGATTATTAAAAAATAAAATCACTTTTATTTTTTATTTTTTTTTATTATAAATTAATTTTTATTGGTGTTCAATTTACCAACATACAGAATAACACCCAGTGCTCATCCCGTCAAGTGTCCCCCTCCGTGCCCGTCACCCATTCACTTTTATTTTCCCACCTAATTGAGAGTGCTCAATTACTGAGGCTAGGGTTAAGAAACAAGGGTATTTAAGTGGGAACATATTTAAATCTTCAGTTTATTAGTGAATGCTTTTGTGTTAAAATAACTTTCACTTCCCTCTGTAATCTCGTAACTGTGGATACCTCATTAATAAATGAATAATATGAGCCTCTTAGGTATTTTGGGTGACTGTATGGCTTTATTCCTGTTGAACGAGACTGGAGTCAACATAATTATTCGTATGTCTACTAAATCTTTAAATTAGGATGCCTGGGTGGTTTGATCAGTTAAGCATATGGATTCAGCTCATGTCATGATCTCAGGGTCCTGGGATCAAGTCCTGCATCAGGCTCTCTGCTCAGCAAGTAGGTTGCTTCTCTCTCTCCCTCTGCCTCTTCCTCCACTCAGACTCTCTCTCTCTCTCTCAAATAAATGAATCTTTTAAAAACTAAATTGTTAAATTAACTTAAAATTTTAAGAAAACAACAGCTGTAAAAATCTTGATATTTTAGAAGAGAAAAAAAAGATTCTCCTCTTTTAAGGTGAGTGGTGTTGAACTGATTGTTGAAAATGTGGGCACCTGGGTGGCTCAGGTGGTTAAGCATCTTCCTTCAGCTCAGGTCATGATCCTGGGGTCCTGGGATAGAGCTCTACATTGGGCTTCCTGCTCAGCAGGGAATCTGCTTCTCCCTCTCATGCTCTATCTCTCAAATAAATAAATAAAATATTTAAAAATTTAATTTAATTTAATTTAAAAATGTTCTTTAACCAGTAAGCCTAAAGGCAGTCCCAAATATTATTGTTTATGTTCTCTAAATCAATATTGTTGTGTAGGACACTAATTTACAATTGTTTCTCAAGTGATACTTAGACAAGTGAGATTGAATTATAATTTTAAAAGTCTTTGGGATACATCTCATTCTATAACAGCATGAAATTGTCACTAATCATTAAGTATTTACTGAAAACCTACTATGTGCCAGCTACGGTTTCAAATAATGGTAATATTCTTGCACTCATGAGGTTTACAAGCTTGGGGAGTCAGCAAAATAATGAATCAATAGAATACAATTAAGAAGTACTATGAGAAAAGTATGCTTATAAAAAAGCAGAGAGGAGATACCTTGGAATGTTAGGCTCAGTCTGGAAAATGTAGGCTCTGAGGAAGAAATGATGATTTTGCTGAGTTTTGAGAAAGGAAAAAAAAATTGAGAGATAGTTCAGTCTGGAAAAAGAATTTCTCAAGAAGCATGTATAAAGCTGATATCAGAAAGCCTTGTATATATTTGCCCCAGATATGCCCCAGATATGCTTTGTTGCTTGTGGGTTATTGTGGGTATCAAGGCCTGAAGTTGAGGAAAGAGGCAGCTCATGAGGAGTCTTGTCAGGGAAGACTAAGTCTGTTCTGGTATGCAAAAGGAGATCCTATATAGATCTTTATAGAAAGTTTTTAAAGCTTTATATACTTCTAAGAGTCCAGTAGGAGACATTATTGACTCATACTCTCCTCCGCAACAGTGGAATTGTTTTCAGTATGTGAAAATCTTCATTCAGGAAATTCACTTTTTCAGCCTTGGAAGGTTAGACACATTTTTTAAAATAATAGCCTGTATAGACATGTACTAGCCACCACTATTATAGCACATGTTTTGTCTCTGAAATGGACAATCCCACCATGGACCAAATTCATTATGAACTACAGCCTGACCATCCCATTGTTTCATGTCAACATAGCAGTGCAATAGAAAAATACTTGTTATACATGACTTACAAATTCAATGGAATATCAAATGCTAATATTATTTACCTGCCAACATAGTAACGAATGTTGGAGACATGAGTAATATAACTAAGTGTGTATTCTTTTTTTAAAATTTCAGCTAATTAATATATGGTATTATGTTAGTTTCTGATGTGCAATATACTGATTTAGCCTTCCATACATCAGGTGCTCATCACAAGTGCAGCCTTCAATCCCCACAATATGTGTATTAATGAATAAACACATATTAGGACTAATTGTTTGCCAAACATAAAATTAAAAAAAAAATAGAAAAGAGAAGAAAGATTTTCCTGTGTTATTTTTGAAATAAAATCTACTTTATTTAGATAAAATAAAATACCCTGTCCTTCATCACAAAGATAGCATAAGTAAGCAAATAAAAATACAGTGAAAGTATGACTCCTATAATATTTACACTTTTCCTTTCACTGTCAAGAGTATACATTATAATAAATAATTGTTTAAGTTCCCAATTTATCCTTGTAAGTTACGTTAATTACAAACCATTTAAAGCTTAAAAGATATTAAAAATATAGTCATTCTTAAGAAATCTTAATGAAACCAATTTTTAAATTGAAACATTTGGCTAGGGGATCCCTGGGTGGCTCAGCGGTTTGGTGCCTGCCTTTGGCCGGAGGTGCGATCCTGGAGTCCCAGGATCTAGTCCCACATCGGGCTCCTGGCATGGAGCCTGCTTCTCCCTCTGCCTGTGTCTCTGCCTCTCTCTCTCTCTCTGTCTATGTCTATCATGAATAAATAAATAGATAAAAGAAAGATATGTAGCCTACCCTTTGGCCAAAATCATTTAAAAAAAAAAGAAACATTTGGCTAAATGAATATATATTCTCACACTGGTATACTTAGGAGTTCGTATAAGTTTAGAAGACAAAGCATTTAAAACAAAGAGCATAGAAATAATTAGTGATTTTTAAATATAGTTTTACTTTTTTAGAGACACTTCTTTGCAAATATATTAATGGTGGATCCCAGAAAATATCCTTTAAGCATTCCAACCTGTTAAAATCCTAGATCTAGTGACTGTAAGAATATAGAATATCACTCACCAAAAATAAATAAGAGGCAGTTCTGGCAGTCCCTGACTGCCAGGGACTTAATCAGTAGGGACATAAGTAAGATGTCAGAACTATAGTTCAGAGTAATGATTATAAAGATATTAGTTGGGCTTGAAAAAAGCATAGAAGACACTAGAGAATCCCTTTCTGGATAAATAAAAGAACTAAAATCTAATCAAGTTGAAATAAAAAAGGCTATTAATGAGATGCAATAAAAATGGAGACTAACTACTAGGATAAATGAGAAAGAAAAGAGAATTAGTAATATAGAAGACAAAATAATAGAGAAAAAAGCTGAGAAAAAGAGAGATGAACAAGTACTGGATCATGGAGGGATTGGAATTTGAGAGATAAGAGATACTGTAAAGCAAAACAATATTAGAATAATTGGAATCCCAGAAAAAGAGGAAAGAAAGAGTAGGGCAGAAAATACATTGGAAAAAATTATAGCAGAGAACTTCTATAATCTGGGGAAGGAAATAGGGATCCAAGTCCAGGAGGCACAGAGAACCCCCCCCCCCAAATCAACAGAAATAGGTCAACATGATGACATATAATACTGAAACCTGCAATACTCAGAGATAAAGAGAAAATCCTGAAAGCAACTTGGGACAAGAGGTCCATAATCTACAAGGGTAAAAACATTAGACTGGCAGCATGCTTATTCACAGAGACTTGGCAGGCATGAAAGGACTGGCATGATGTATTTAGGGTTCTAAATGAGAAAAATATGCAGCCAAGAATACTTTATCCAGCTATGATGTCATTCAAAATAAAAGGAGAGAGGAAAAAAAAAAAAAAAACAAACTTCCAGGACAAACAAAAACTAAAAGAATTTGTGATCCCCAAACCATCCCTTCAAGAAATATTAAAAAGGATCCTTTAAGCAAAGAGAGAGCCCAAAAGTAATATAGAACAGAAAGAACAGAGACAATATAGAGGAACAGTGATTTACAGGTAATATAATGGCACTAATTCATATCTTTCAACAGTTACTCTGAATGTAAATGGGCTAAATGCACCGAATCAAAATACAGGGGTATCAGATTGGATAAAAAAGCAAGACCCATCAACATGTTGTCTGCAAAAGGCTCATTTTAGATGCAAAGACACTTCCAGATTGAAAATGAGGGGTGGAAACCCATTTATCATGCTAATGGACATCAAAAGATAGCTGGGATGGCAATTCTTATGTCAAATTAGATTTCAAACCAAAGACTGTAATAAGAGATAAAGAAGGACACTATATTATAATTAAAACAGCTACCCAACAAGAAGATTGTAAATATTTATGCCCCTAACATGGGAGCAGCCAATCATATAAGCCAATTAATAACAGAAGTAAAGAAACACATCAATAATACAGTAATAGTAGAGGACTTTAACACCACACTCACTGCAATGAACAGATCATCTAAGCAGATTATCAACAAGGAAACAAGGGCTTTGAATGCAGACTGGACCAGATGGACTTCACAGATATATTCAGAACAATCCATCCTACAGCAACAGAATGCACATTCTTCTTGAGTGCACATGAAAGGTTCTCTCGAATGGATCACATACTGGATCATAGATCAGGTCTCCACCAGTATCAAAAGACTGAGATAATTTTCAGAATATTTAGGGCCTGCTTTGAAATTAGATCTAACCACAGGAGGAAATTTGGAAAGAACTCATATATATGGAGGCTAAAGAGCATCCTATCAAAGAATGAATGAGTGAAGAAGGAAATTAAAGAAGAATTTTAAAAATTCACAGAAACAAATGAAAATGAAAACACAACTGCTCAAAATCCTTGAGATGCAGCAAAGACGGTCCTAAATGTGAAGTATATAGCAACACAAGGCTTTCTCAAGAAACAAGAAAGGTCTCAGATATACAACCTAACCTTATACCTAAAGGAGCTGGAGAAAGAACAGCAAGTAAAGCCTAAGCCCCCAAAATTAGGCAATCTGGAAGAAATGAATGCATTCCTAGAGACATATAAACTAATAAAACTGAAACAGAGAGACATAGAAAACCTGAACAGACCCATAATCAGCAAGGATATTAAAGGAATAATAAAAAAAATCTCCCAACAAATAGGAGTCCAGGGCCAGATGGCTTCCTGGGGAAATTCTGCCAAACACTTAAAGAATTAATACCTATTCTTCTGAAGCTGTTTCAAAAAATAGAAATGGAGGACACCTGGGTGGCTCAGCAATTGAGCATCTGCCTTCAGCTCAGGGCATGATATTGGGTCCAGGGATCAAGTCCTACATCGGGTTCCCTGTGGGGAACCTGCTTTGCTCTCTGCCTCTGTCTTAATCTCTCTCTCTCTCTCTCTCTCTCTGTGTCTCTCATGAATAAATAAAAATCTTGAAAACAAAACAAAGCAAAAAATAGAAATGGAAGGAAAACTTCTAAATTCTTTCTATGAGACCAGCATTACCTTCATCCCAAAGCCAGACAAAGACCCCACCAAAAAGGAAAATATCACTGATGAACATGGTTGCAAAGGGTCACACCAAGTACTAACCAATAGTATCCAACAGTACATTAAAAGGATTAGTCACTACAACCAAGTGTGATTTATTTCTGTGCTGCAAGAGTAGTTCAGCATCCACCAATCAATGTGATGCATTACATTAATAAAAGACAGACAAGAACTATATGATCCTCTCAATAGATGCAGAAAAAGCATTTGACAAAATATAGCATCCTTTCTTGGTTAAAACTGTCCATAGTGTAGGGATAGAGGGAACATAGCTCAATATCATAATAGCCATCTATGAAAAGCTGAGAGCAAATATCATTTTCAATGATATTTGGGAAAAACTGAGAGCTTTTCCCCTAAGGTCAGGAACACAGTAGGTATGTCCACTATCACCATTGCTATTTAACGTAATGCTAGAAGTCCTAGTCTCAGCAATCAGACAACAAAAAGTAATAAAAGGCATCCAAATAGGCAAAGAAGAAGTCAAACTCTCACTCTTCACAGATGACATATTATATGTGGAAAACCCAAAGACTCCACCCCAACATTGCTAGAACTCATACAGCAATTCGGCAACGTAGCAGGATATAAAATCTATGCACAGAAATCAGTTGCATTTCTATACTAACAATGAGACAGTAGAAACAGAAATTAAGAAATCAATCCCATTTAAAATTTCATTCAAAACCATAAGATACCTAGGAATAAACTGAAACAAAGAGGCGAAGGATCTGTATTCAGAAAAATAAAGAACACTTTTGAAAGAAACGGAAAATACATTCTGTGTTCATGGATTAGAAGAACAAATATTGTTGAAATGTCTATGCTACCTTAAGCAATCTATATTTTCAGTGCAATCTCTATAGAAAGGCTATTAAGATATTTCACAGAGTTGTAACAAATAATCCTAAAATTTGTATGGAACTAGAAATGACCCCAAATAGACAAAGGAATGTTGAAAAAAGAAAACCAAAACTGGTGCCACACAATTCTGGATTTCAAGCTATATTACAAAGCTGTAATCATTAAGACAGTATGATACTGGCACAGAAACAGACACATAGATCAATGGAACAGAATAGAGAACTCAGAAATGAACCCTAAATTCTGTGATCAACTAACCTTCAACAAGCAGGAAAGAATATCCAATGGAAATAGGACTTCAACAAATGTGTTGGGAAAATTGAACAGCCACATGCAGAAGAATGAAACTAGACCATCTCCTCAGACCATACATAAAAATAGACTCAAAATGGATGAAAGCCCTAAATGTGAGGCAGAAATCCACCAAAATCCTAGAGGAGAACATAGGCAGCAACCTTTAGACCTCTGCCACAGCAATTTTTTACCAGACACATCTCCAAAGGTAAGGAAAAGAAAGGCAAAAAGGGACTTCATCAAGATAAAAAGCTTTTGCACAGCAAAGGAAACAGTCGACAAAAAACAGAATGGGAGAAGATACTTGCAAGGCATCAGATAAAGGGGTAGTATTCAAAATCTATAAAGAACTTATCAAACTCAATACCCAAAGAACAAATAATCTAGTCAAGAAGTGGACAGAAGACATGAACAGACATTTCCCCCCAAGAAGGCATACAAATGGCCAACAGTCACATGGAGAAATGCTCCACATCACTCGGCATCGGGGAAATATAAATCAAAACCACACCAGTTAGAGTGGCTAAACTTAACAAGTGAGGGGACAACAATGTTGACAAAGATGTGGAGAAAGGGGAACCTTTATACACTGTTGGTGGGAATGCAAGCCACTCTGGAAAACAGTATGGGGGTTCCTCAAAAAGTTGAAAACAGAGCGACAGTATGGCCCAGCAGTTGCACTACTGGGTATTCACCCCAAAGATACAAATGTAGTGATCCAAAGGGGCACCTGCACCCCAATGTTTATGGCAACAATGTCCACATAGCCAAACTACAGAAAGAGCCCAGATGTCCATCAACAGATGAATGGATAAAGAAGATGTGGTATATATTTACAATGGAATACTAGCCAGTGATCAAAAAAGGGATATCTTTCCGTTTGCAATGACGTGGATGGAACTAGAGGATATCAGACTAAGTGAAATAAGTCAATCAGAGAAAGAAAATTATCATATGATCTCACTCATATGTGGAATTTAAGAAGCAAAACAATGGATCACAGGGGAAGAGAGGAAAAGTTAAAATAGGGTAAAATCAGAGAGGGAGACAAATCATATGAGACTCTTAATCCTAAGAAACAAACTGAGGGTTTGCTGGAGGGAGGGAGGCTAGGGGATGAGGTAACTAGACGATGGACATTAAGGAAGGCATGTGATGTAATGAGCACTGGATGTTACATAAGACTGATGAATCACTGACCTCAACCTCTGAAACCAATAATACATTATATTTTAATTAACTGAATTTAAAGAACAGAAAAAAAGGAATATAATATAACTACTACCATTGCTATTGACTCCTCAAAAGAAGCAAGAAATAAATTTTTAGTGCAGCTCTATTTCTTGTATTTTTTTAAAGTAAGCTTTATGCTCAGTATTGGGCTTGAACTCAGGGACACTGAGATAAAGAGTCAATGATCTACCCACTGAGCCAGCGAGGTGCCTGTTTCTTATTATTCTTTTTTTTTAATTATTCTTAATATAATCTACTTTGCCTATATTTTCTTTCTTTTTTTAAAGATTATTTATTTATTTATTCATAGAAAGAGAGAGAGAGAGACAGGCAGAGAGAGAAGCAGGCTCCATGTAGGGAGCCCGATGTGGGACTGGATCCTGGGTCCAGGATCACACCACAGGCTGGATCACACCCCAGGCTGCAGGTGTCACTAAACTGCAGGGCCACGGGGGCTGCCCGCCAATATTTTCTAAAATTATCTTTATATCTAAATTTATGATGTGTGGTATTAGTTAGGAAATGTTCATTCATAAGTTTTCATCATTCAGAGGATGTTTGATACTGAACTTTAGTAGACCCATATTAATAAAATACATATGGTACCTTCCCAAAAGGAAAACAAAATCTTGGACCTATCCTGTATTATTATTACTTTTTTAATTCAAGCATTTTGTGTAGAGTCTGTCACATTTGTAATTTAAAAAATAATGAAATTCATCTGTTAGAAGATGGTGTTATGTGCATTAGAACTAGAGTTTCTAATATTTATAAATAAAAAATAATTAATTTAAAAACTACCGCCTTATATGCCAAAACAAACGCACAAAAGCAAAGATAAAAATTTCGTTCAGAGTTTAGAAATCTAAGATCCAAAACAATATAAAAGCAGGGATCCTTGGGTGGCTCAGCGGTTTAGTGCCTGCCTTCAGCCCAGGGCATGATCCTGGAGTTCTGGGACGGAGTCCTACATCAGGCTTCCTGCATGGAGCCTGCTTCTCCCTCTGCCTGTGTCTCTACTTCTCTTTTTATATCTCTCATGAATAAATAAATAAAATTTTTTAAAAAAATATAAAAGTAAAAAACAAAACAAAAACCTTCATTCCTTCAAAAATTGTGATTCGGTATGTTAACTTCAGTTATTTTCCAGAGTATATACATCCCTTAAAATTGGCCTTAGAATCTATTCCATTATGTTTTTGTTACATTGCCTAAAGTTTATATCTTCTTAGAAGCTAAACTTCTTCCCAGAAATATTTCTTCTTTCTCCAAAATTCTTTAGAATCACATGTTCAAAGTCTCCACTGCTTTAACCATTCTTTTAAACTTATATTTTTGTTATTGCATGTTTGCTTTAAACATAATCATAGCTCCCAAGAATAATCAAACAGAGCATTTGGGGGCTTCAAATCTCTTTGTCAAGGTTCAGAAACTTAAGTTTTATTGAATCCATGGAGGCTGTCCATCATATTAGTCCTTCAGCAATATCTATAGCAGGCTGATTTCCCCAAGCATATGTAGTTCAGCTTAGAGATTAAGGAGTGAAGGGGCTATTTCTATCCATCTGCTATATAAAATTTAAAAATAAATTAAACTTTATGACTCAATCTAATTGAAAATAAGTAAAATCATAAATAATTCTTGCAATAAAATAAACCAAATTCCTATGACATAGAAAAACAACTGTAAAAACATCACCGCTTAAACATAGGACGTGAACCAAAAACTGTTATTCCAAGCAAATCAATAGATTTTAGTGTTTTAATTATTAATAAAATGCTATGGGTTTAAATATCACATGAAGTTAGAAAAAGAAAAGAAACCCATAGAAATTAATAAAGTTCAGAGAAGGAATTTATAAATAATTAACAGAAATAAAGTTGAATTTATAACTATAATGAAGAGGTTTGTAAAAATCAACAATAAAAGTTAAATTTAGTTGCTAATCAAATAGAAATTTAACAAATATAGGGAGATTTTAAAATAACATAATACAGAACTCTATTCTAATGTATTTTAATAAAATAGGTGTTTAAAAAAAAATCTTTGGCTCAGGAAGTGAGCAACTTACACAGAAATAAAAACCACAAAAGGACTTTAAAAACAAAAAACAAAATGCCATCTCAGTGAGTGCCTCTGAAGCCATGACTAGGCCTAGATTATTTAACATGAAGATGTTTTCTTTCTATGACAAACTGTTGATTCCCATATTATAAAATAGATTTTGAACTGAGAAAATCATCCATGGAGCACGAATTTCTTTTTTAGAGCTTTCATCACACTAATCCAAGAAAGCATGCATACTAAACAGAAAAGCATAAAATATCCTCCTTTACTAGTAGAAGAAAAGCCCTAAATAATATCCTGGTATATTTAATATGCAGTATTTCAAAACTAAAATATATTGATATTAAGTATTCTTTATTCTTTTTATTTTAATTTAATTTAATTTTATTTATTTATGATAGGCACACAGTGAGAGAGAGAGAGAGGCAGAGACATAGGCAGAGGGAGAAGCAGGCTCCATGCACCAGGAGCCCGACGTGGGATTCGATCCCGGGTCTCCAGGATCGCGCCCTGGGCCAAAGGCAGGCGCTAAACCGCTGCGCCACCCAGGGATCCCCAGTTTTCTTTATTCTAAAAATAATTTTATTTTGCTATTTTAAAATATATTAATTTAACATAGCAATGAATTACATTTAAAAATGGTATTCTCCTTTACACATGGGGAACGATATGGGATGCATTTATATGCATATACTTATTTAAATATGATAAACAAATCTATTCCAATTCAATAGTCTAAATACATATACAGGTAATTGCCATGAATCATTGCCACTAAAATAATGGCAATTAGAAATGTCTTCACTGACCTACATTACTAGCAATTTTATGAAAATTCTAGATGAGATTTATAAAAGCTTCTGAAAACAAATAGAAAAATAGAAAACAATTTCAAACCCCTGAAAAGTGGGGAAAAAAAACATTAACAGAATATCCACAGACTTGATCAGTTAGTAGGACCTTAAAGTATCTCAGCATCACTAAAAATCTTTAAATGCAAACTAAAGTAATAATATCCCATATGAACTATTTTGTTAAAAATTTCAAATCCAACAGTAAACTTCCGATATGACAAGAGGTGAAATGGATACTGTAAAATTCTAATGGAAATGTAATGCATAAATATCATCCCTAGGGAGGTGCATTATGGTCATAATTCAACTTGGATGACACATACAACTCTTGGAAGATCTTAGAGAGTAACTGATTCAATGCTGTAGCATGTTAGAAGGAAGCATATTTTAACTAAATTTAACCTACTATCTTAAAGTTAATATTGACCCATATCCTAGAGTTATCACCTTTGTCTTGTGAAATAATCCAATGGAACAAAAAATGGAGATTTATTTATGAACTAAAATTATTTACATTCCATTTCTGTATTTTTCAATATAATATCTACATATTCTGAATCACCAATATAAATTCACTCTCTACTTCTCCATTTCCATTTTGCTGTAATATCTAACAATGTAGTGCTTTCTATTTTAAACTTCCCTTAAGTAATACAGTAATGGGAAATATTAAAAATGCTGAATCATGAAATTGAAGTTGTATTAACTTAATCATATTAAATAAATTAATCTCATATTTGAATATAATTACACTATTAATTTTCCCAAGTTCTTTCATTTTAATATTACAGACTTCTGTTTCAGATATTATTACAGTTTGAATACTGTTATTATATGTTTGTGTAATTGGTCATGTACTATAGGAACCATTGATTGTATTCTTTACATATTTCTATTTGTACTATTTTAATATAAATGCTCAAAATGGTTAATTTCTATCTTAGATTAAGAAGTTATATGAAAATAATTCATACTCAATAGGTATTACAACTCCAACTAGATCATGGTTTATTTTTTACACTTAAGTAATTACTTCCTCTTAATATTATCTAAAAATATAAAATATACATTAACATTCATATCATTAAAATCTTTTTTATATTAAATGTTTAATAAGGTTAAAAGAAATTTAACAATTGACCAATGCCTATATAAAACTGAGTATATCATGTAAGCATTTTATAGCATTGTTCATTAAATTAATGCCAAATGAACTTTAAACAATTATAATTCAATGAAATATATATATATATATACATATATAAACAAAGGTTCTTTTCTGAAAGATTTATTTATTTATTCATTCATGAGAGACACAGAGACATAGGCAGAAGGAGGAGCAGTCTCCTCGCAGGGAACCCAATGTGGTACTCAATCCCGGATCCCAGGATCACACCTTGAGCTGAAGGCAGAGGCTCAACCACTGAGCCACTCAGGCATCCCAAAAACAAACGTTCTTTTTGTATGGCCTGATGATTGGATTTTTTTAAAATTGGTTTGCGGTAAGACAAAATCAGAGAGGGAGACAAACCATAAGACACTCTTAATCATAGGAAACAAACAGAGTTGCTGGAGGTGGGGGGAGATGGGGTAGCTGGATGGTGGACATTAAGGAGGGCACATGTTGCAATGAGCACTGGATATTATATAAGACAGATGAATCACTGAGTTCTTTCTCTGAAACTAATAATACACTGTGTGTTAATTGGATTGAAATTTAAAAAAATTTAAAAAAGAAAATTTAATTAAGAAAAACAGGTTTTTGGAAAAAATTACTTTTATCCCTTAGATGACTCAATTTCAAAATATGTTAATACAGTACAACTAAGTAAACATATTTTAAATTTTAAATAAAAATTTAAATTTCTAGATTAATATATAAATAATTCATAGATTTTGAAGCATAAGTGTATGTATATCAAATCTAGCTTAAGATATGCTCAGTATTATGTTCAGGGTTACCTTGTCTAGTAGACTGTTTAGGCTAACATAATTGGAGTTTAAGGGACACTTCTCATTATACAGAATAATGTACATTAATTAATTAGTTAATTAACTACTAATTAATAAAGCTCAGTATAATAATGTCTAAATTGTTGCTAGGGTGGGAAAAATCTAAAAAAATCTAGTAGTAAAGGCCAAGCAGAGCCCCCTATTTAGATTATTCTAAACTCATGCTTAAGGGCAATAATATAATGTTAAACATGTCCATGATCCAAAAAATGAAATCTTACCATTTGCAATGACATGGATGGCATTAGAGGGTATTATGCTAAGTGAAATAAGTCAATCAGAGAAAGACAATTTTATGATTTCACTTTTGTGGACTTTAAGAAACAAAAGAGAATCATAGGGGAAGGAGGGGAAAATAAAGTAAGGTGAAATCAGAGAGGGAGACAAACCATAAGAGACTCCAAGCAAAAAAAAAAAAAAAAAAAAGAGTCTCCGAGCAAACAAATTTAGAGTGCTTGGAAGGGAGTTGGGGGGGGGGGGTGCGGCATGGGGTACTGGGGTGATGGGCATTAAGAAGGGCATGTAATGTAATGAGCTCTGGGTGTTATATGAAACTGATGAATCACTGAACTCTATCTCTGAAACTAATAATACACTATATGATAATTAATTGAGTTATAAAATAAAATAAAACATGTCCATGAGACTAAAATGATTGCGAAGCATTGTGACACAAAAAGGCAATATATTTAAGTATTCATCTCTTAAGTGAAATATAGATAGGAATGGATAATATCAATTTTTCCACAAAGGATCATACACACACACACACACACACACACAAATGTGTGTATCTTTGTCTGCATATGTATGTATGTACAGGTGTATACACACACAAACACACACAATAAGAAAGTTTTGGCATAGGAGGGTGGAGGGATGGGATAAGTCGGTGACAGGTAATAAAGAGGGCACTTGATGGGATGAGCCCTGAGTGTTATACTAAATGTTGGCAAATTGAATCTAAATAAAACATTTTTTAAAGAGAGTTTTGACTTAAGTAACTCATAAGCAGGGTGCTTACCAGAGTGTTGAGTCCACTCTACTGGTATTAGTGAGATGCCAGTTCCAGAGGTCCCAATCATGGTTGCCAGTATTGGCTTCTTATGGCAAATGTCTTCTGTGATTTATGGGCCAAAAAGGCCCTTAAAGGCAGATTTGAATGAAAGTAATCAGAGCAAAATATAAAGGAAACAAAACGTGCCATATGGTAGTTGAGAATACTTGCTCATGGGAAAATATTTATGGATTCCTAAAAATAATTTTATGATTTTGGTATTCTTACAATAGAAAATAGAGAAATATAAAAAAGCATAGCTTTAACCATGAGTATATGAGTTGATGAAGTGATTGCTATTAGATTAGGGAGGGTGCATCAGTATTGATTACTTCCAATTAATGAAGTAATTGTAATTAGTTATATAATTGGTTTCATAATTACATGTGATTACATAATGAATATTATTTGTTTTCTTTGCTAATTAATTTGTCATATATTCTATACTTCAATATACGGAGACAGGAAATAATAAGAATTGTTTAAGTTGGAAATGTGTACTTTGCAATATCTAAATGCCTTTAAATATCACACACTTAGTTAAGTTTGGAGAAATAATTCTTCTCACCTACACATGTAGAAGAAAGAAAGAAAGCTTTATATCTCTGACTGAAATCTTAGTAGAAAAAATAAATCATCTGACAAATTGTAACTAAAAAACTATTTCTAATACAGATTTGGGTTTGAATTTACAATGCCCCTGTGACATAGATACTATAAAGAAAATAAATTAAAATTAAAAATTATCCTTAAGGAAATGATAATCCAGCGTATGTAAAACAGAGAAAAAAATCATTGTAGAGGAAAACTTGTTCTAACCAAGTTGTAGAGGATACCACAAAAAACACTGCTATTAATTAGATTCAGTTAAACATTTAAAAATATCGAGAAAACATATATTATGAGCAAGATTTGAAGATTAAACATATTTTACAGTTTTAGATAATAAAACAGCCTGATAAACTCTATGAATTAAATAAATATAAAAAGATATCTAAAAAAAGATATCTAAGTAATTGAGTCCATAGCAGAAACAAGACATTATAAAAAATAAATAGGAAAAAAAAGGAAAAATTACATTAACACCAATATGAAACCTCCTGAAGTACTCAAAAATAGAAGTATTGAAATAGAAAATCATGCAATTCTTATATGGGATACTCAATAACTTAATGATATTAATTTCCCTAAAATTGTAAATATAACCCAGCAAAAATATTTTTAACTATTTATTTATTTATTCATGAGAGACAGAGAGAAAGAGGCAGAGATATAGGCAGAGGGAGAAGCAGGCTCCTCGCAGGGAGCCTGATGCGGGACTTGATTCCAAATCTCAGAATCATGCCATGAGCCGAAGGCAGATGCTCAACTGCTGAGCCACCCAGGCATCCCCCCAGGAAAAAATATTAAAGCTTGTTTATAGAAAGGTTGATTCTCATGTTCATATGAAAAAATAAGCAAAGAAAAATAATGAGGAAAAACTTTCTTAATAAGAAATATAAGTTCTTGAACTGTTGGTTTGAATGCAAACTGGTGCCACTATTCTGGAAAACAATATGGAGTTTATTTATAAAGTTAAAAATAGAATTACTTTAAGATCTAGCAATTGCACTACTAGGTATTTACCCAAAGAATACAAGAATACCAATTCAAAGGAATACATGCACCCCAATGTTTATAGCACCGTTATCTATAATAGCCAAATTATGGAAACAGCCCAAGTGTCCATCAACTGATTAATAAATAAAATGTGATATATGCATATGTATGTAATGTAATTATACTGTGTGTGAGTGTGTGTGTGTGTGTGTGTGTGTATAATGGAATATTACTCAGCCATAAAAAGAATGAAATCTTTCCATTTCTAACAATATGGGTATTCTAAGTGAAATAAATCATCATAGAAAGACAAATACCATATGATTTCACTTGTATGTGGAATTTAAGGAACAAAACAAATGCACTAGTAATAATAATAATAATAATAAAAGAAACAGAGAGGCAAACAAGAAACAGATGCTTGGGGCACCTGGATGGCTCGGTGGTTGAAAGTCCACCTTTGGCTCAGGCCATGATCCTGGGTCCTGGATCTATTATCTATATATATATATATAGATATATATGTGTGTATATATATAATATACTATAGATCCTGGGGTCACAGGTCCTATAGTGTTTATATATATATATATATATATATATATATATATATATATTATATACTATATATATTCCATTCCATTTGATATTACATATATATTCCATCATATATATAATATTCCATTATATACTATATCTTATTATATATTCCACTATAATATGGAATATTATATATAGATATATTTAGTGGAATATATATATCAGATATTATTTATCCATTCATGAGTCAAAGTGTATTCTCATTTTATTCTGCATTTTTAAAAAAATTAACTTGCAAAAATTGAACTTTGCTCATTGGAAAAAATATTTTGAAAAATATAACAAAGTAAAACATTTTAAAAAGAATTTAATGTATTATTGTCTTACTTGAAAATGTCTTAAAATGCCAACAGTTACTAAAAAATCAATGATTTGAGTTCTTTATTTTGCCAAACATCAAGAAGGGAATACAGACAATGACCAATAAAACAGCCACGTGTGTAAAAACAAAAACACTTTAACCTATTTGATTAACTCAAATTTCACAAAGATTTAGGAATTTAAAAATTAAATATTTTCTCAGAAAATAAAGGAAATATTGTTTTGTGTCATCTAATGAGTAAAATGTTACATTGGTACATCTAATTGACAGACACCTAAAGCTCTGAGCCTTCAGATTTGGAAACAAATTCTTTAAAAGCCATAAACTTTTGAGAAAAGGTATCTTCCAATCTGTGTTATCACAGCTTTGGGCCCTTTATAGAAGAGATGACTTTCACTGAGGATAGGCAATAAGCCATTTAAAACTTAGTTCTAGCTACCCAGTTTATTTAATTTTAATATATTTGTAATTTTGTACTTTTGATAGTCTTTTCTCACAAATAATGTTAGAATATCTATACATGAAGTAATATCAAGCGTTTTAATGATAAAAACAGGATAAAATAATAAAGTATTTTTGTCAGTGTGAAGATTATTTTTAAATCACCCTGAAGTTCAAACATGATTCAAAGTCCATTTTTGAGGTTAATCGTTTGAAGTTTCCTTTTGTATTAAAATGATATTAGAGGCTGAGAGGAGATAAATAAACTCTTTGAGACCCCTCTGCATATGGTTTGCTATACTGTCGGCACTGGTGTCAAGCTACACTTCAGGTTTGTGGTTTTGATCACTGAAATAATTAGATTTAATACAAATGTGCTTCCTATACTTCCCACCTTCTCCCACCCTTCAGGACCCTCATTCACTCATTGCCACTAGTCGCTTAGACTAACTAAAGCCAGCATACATGAGGTCTTGTATCAGCTGTCAAAATTTTCATTTGTAGTTACAAGGCAGAGTCATCCAAGTCATCCAAACTATACTGATTGCAAAACCTAGATAGTTGGGATTTTTGTCCTCCTAAAAAATATGGAGACTTTGAAAAAAGCAATCAGAAATGTAATTGTTATTTCAAATTGTAGAAAGGGTTACCTCTTAATGAAATCACATTCATCTGCATTAGCCTTCTGAATCTTCTTCAATCATAGGTAATACTGCTTTGATATATTCATATACTAAGACAGATCATTTTGTGTCAAATGGACCTTTTGAAATGTTCCCTAACCTTCCCTAATTTGCTTGATTTTTAATGTCTTTGAAGTTGTTCTCTTATGTTTCAATTTCTATAGGCTCTGTAAATTATTTCTAAAACTAACCAGTCTATGCTTTAAGAGGTACTCTTTCTGGTTTGGTCTTCTAGATATTTATTGAGAGTGTGAAACATAAACATGTATTAATCATGTAGCAAATAGCACATGATTTCTCCCTTTCCTGAACATTTACTAAGCATCTCATATGCAGTAGCTCCTACTCTAGGTTCTAATCATTTACCTTTGAACACAACAAAACAACTGCCTATTTTCATGGATCTAGTAGTCTAGTGGAGGAAACAGACCTTAGACAAATAAATTTATAATAGACTACTATATAAAGTTTTATGAGAAGAAGAGAGTATAATAAATAGAGATAACAGATTTAGCCAATAAGGACACACACAGTTAAATTTGAATTCAGGGCAGCCCCAGTGACTCAGCGGTTTAGCACCGCCTTCCCCCCCCCCCCCGGGGTGTGATCCTTCAGTCCGGGGATTGAGTCCCATGTCGGGTTCCCTGCATGGAGCCTGCTTCTCCCTCTGCCTGTGTGTGTGTGTGTGTGTCATGAATAAATAAATAAAATCTTAAAAGATATAAAAATAAATTTGAATTTCAGATAAAGGCATTTTTCCATGTGTAAGTAGATCCCATGCCATATAAGTCCTTCATAAAATATTTTAGACTACTCATATTTTGAAAAGTTTGTTATTTATCTAAACTTCAAGTTAAACTATATGTCCCCTTTTATCTGGCAATCTTAGTTCAATAATAGAACCAAAAGCTTCTATTTAAGAAGGGTCCCAGAAGACTCTGAAGAAATGACATCAGAACAGAAGTCTAAATTAAGTGAGAGATTGTGTACAAACATTTCTGGGAGAATAATCCAAGCAGAGGGAACTGTATGTGTAAAAGTCCCTGAAATGGAACATCATTGTATTTTAGAATAAACAGGGAAGCCAGCATAGTTAAAATAGGGAACAAGGAGAAAGGTGGCATTAAATAGGGCCCAGGAAGTCTCTGATCTCTATTCTAGGTTTAAAAGCTATTGAGGTATTGAGAAACAAGGAAATAGTATTATAATTCTATTATTTGAAATATAGGCTGCAGAATGCTAGGAGTGGAGACAGAGAAGAAGGTTATTGCATAGAGAAGTTAAATCACTAGGTCATACACCTTAAACTAATGTAACATTGTGTCAACTATATTCAAACAAACAAAAAAAAAATAAAAAGGAGGCTATTGTTAGAATCCAGATTAGAGTTCTGTGTTAATGAAATACTAATGGAGGAAGTGAAATACTGTACCTAGAATATGTATTTTTGGTAGATCTTATAGGAAGGGATGATTTGAGTACCGAAAGAAGAACCAAAGATGACTTCACATGTTGGCATGTGTGAAGCAATATTAAGATGGCTCTTTTTACTAAGATGGGGAAGAATGGTAAGGGACACGTCTTCTTTTGAACGACCCATAGCCAATACAAATGGTGTCCTAAAGGAGGTAGTATTAGTTGACATGTTTCTTTGTATAAGAGTATTGAAAAATAGTTATGGAAGAGTGAATATTTAAATCTGCTATTTAAATATCTTATTCATGAGAGACACACAAAGAGAGGCAGAGACATAGGCAGAGGGAGAAGCAGGCTCCCCAGAAGGAGCCCAGTGTGAGACTCGATCCCAGGCCTTGGGATCACGCCCTGAGCCAAAGGCAGATGCTTAACTGCTAAGCCATCAGGAGTCCCTAAATATGCTATTTAAATGAAAAGCTAATTATTTCCAGGTTCTATCTGATCTTCACAACTTTATTGGTAATCAAGCAGTTAGCAGTCGTTATTAAAATTATTTACATTTCTATGTCTACTCCAAATTGTGAATTTTAGAAGGAAAGTGTAATGAATTTCTGGCCTAATGCCCCCATTATTTAGCAGAGTGCCTAACACATTCCATTTGCTTGAACAAGAGGAAATTGCAATTTCTATTTGTCAAAAAAATGAAAGAACATCAGGCATTTTCCTAGATTAACCTAAAATGAACTGAATCCATGTTTCTCCAATAAGTTGTTGTGTGACTAGAAGAGTTTGAAAGCAGTGAAATGTTTACAGCGATCTTTAAATTCACATGCAGAGATTGCCTTGCAATTCATCATTGTTTTGTTTTGTTTTTCCAAACGTATTGTAAAATGTTACAATTAAATTGAGGCATATCATAAGAAACTGATTTATGGGGTAAGGGGATAGGGGGAATATTTGTATGGAGTAACAGCACTGGGAGATACTTACTTTAGTTTATAAATGGAAAGAACAAGAACCTTTATATATAGCACTTGATAGTTCCTCTTTATTAGAATCTTTCTTCTACAGAAGGCCACTATCTGTGGACCTAGACTAATGCAAGTGAAACAAAGCTCCAGCAGAAACTTATTATGGCTTTATTCATGACATGAAACTAATCAACTATTCTAAGGGTAGAGGATTATACATAAGTTGGGAAGGCTATATTATATATATATACTGAACAAATTAGAAAAATTATGTATTAGAATATAGAATTAAGGTTTATGTTAACATATTTTGATTCTGTGACAAAACTTCAAATCTTTGGTTTGTCCTTGTCTTTGATGTAGTGACTTAACTTCCTTGGATCCTCAACTTATGAGCTTTTTGATACTCTGACCTGTAACAACTGAAATATAAATTCTAGCTCTTCTTCTAGATTCTGTTGTATGCTGCCAGCTTTGTTATGCCCAAGAAGAGAAACACACAATGCATGCCATCTTTCTAACATAAATCTAGGTTATACTGCAAAACACCTAGATGAAGAATTTGTGACCTTAATATCCTAGACTTTTCTTCCATATAATTTTTCTTGAAGGTAATGTCTATGTGCATTTACTTTTTCTGTCCTGAGATTTAAATCTTAAGGCCTCTGGGAATCCTTATAGAAGTTTAATTCTTGTTTTTTGGGCTAGTCACTAATTTTCTACCTTGTCTATATTTATAAACACTGAAACTAAAGAGAACCCATTTTGTATTGTACTGTTAAACATGGGTAGTTATACTATATTCTTTATTTTTATTTAAAATTTGAATTTGAGATCATTCTAGATTTATATTCATTTATAAGAAATGATACAGAAAGATCCCATGTACCCTTCATTCAGTTTTCTCCAATGGCAACATCTTGTAAGATTATAGATCATTAGTACAACCAGGATATTGACATTGATACAAGCCTCCAATCTTATTACTGATTTCTGCTTGTAGACTTTGTATCGTACAACTATGCTGAATTCATTGATCAGTTCCAACAGTTTTAGTGGAGTCTTTATTATTTTCAGTATATAAGATCACATCTTCTGCAAACAAAATAATTTTCCTTCTTCTTTTTGTAAGCTTGGATGTCTTTTATTCTTTTTCTTGCCTAATTGCTTGGTTAGGACTTCTAGTACTATGTTAAATAGGAGAGGTCAGAATGGGCAGGACCCTGACCTGTTTCTGATCTTACAGGAAAAACTTTCAACTTTCACCAATGAGTCTGATGTTAGCTGTTGCTTGTCACGTATGGTCTTTATATTGTTGAGGTATGTTCCTTCTATATCTATAGAGAGTATATAATGAAAGGTGTTGTATTTTTTAAATGCCTTTTTCTGAATTGATTGAGATGATCATATAATTTTTATCTTTGATTCTACTATGTGGTGTGTTATATTGATTTATTTGTGAATGTTGAACAACCCTTGCATCATAAGGATAAATCCCACTCATGTGGTCTTTTTAATGTGCTGTTTAATTTGGCTTGCTAAAATTTTGTTGAAGATTTTTAAATCTGTATTCAATAGGAATATTGGCCTCTAATATTCTTTTCTTGCAGTGTCCTTATATGGCTTGTTATCAGGATAATGATGGCTTCATAAAATTACTTTTGGAGTTTTCCCACCTTTTTTTAATTTTTTGGAAGAGTTTGAGGAGGACTGGCCATTAATTTTTTAAATGTGTGGTAGAATAGGAGAAACCATCTGGACCTGGGCTTTTTGTTGTTATGGGGTGCTTTTTGATTACTGATTCCATCTCATTACTCATTATTAGTCTGTTCAGATTTTCTATTTATTTGATTTAGTCTTGGCAGGTTGTACATTTCAAGGAATTTATCCATTTTTTTCTTGGTTATAATTTTCCATTATACACCAATATATGTGTTTTTTTCTGAATTTTTATTTAAAATCCAGTTACATAACATACAGTGTAATATTAGTTTCAAGTATAGAATTTAGTGATTCAACACTTCCATACAACACCCAACGCACATCACTAATTCACTCCTTAATCTCCATCACCTATTTAACACCCCTGGCCCAGCTCCCCTCTGTAACCACTAGTTTGATCTTCATAGTTAAAAATCTGTTTCTTAGTTTTATTTTTTTTAAGATTTTATTTATTTTTTTACATAAAGAGAGAGAAAAAGAGAGTGAGCACAAGCAGGGAGTGTGAAAGGCAGAGGGAGAAGCAAGCTCCCCACGGAGCAGAGAGCCTAATGTGGAGCTCAGTCACAGGATCCTGGGATCATGACCTGAGCAGAAGGCAGATGCTTAACTGACTGAGACACTCAGGTGCCCCTGTTTCTTGGTTATCTTCTCCTTTTCTTCACCACATCCATTTGTTTTGTATTTTAAATTCCACATATGAGTGAAATCGCATGATATTTTTCTTTCTCTGACTGACTTATTTCACTCTGCATAATTCTAGCTCCATCCATGTTGCAGCAATCCATACAAGTCTTTTATGATCCCTTGTATTTCTGTGCTGTCAGTGGTAATATCTCTTTTTACATCTTTTTTTTTAAATAAAAGATTATTTCTTTATTTGAGAGGGGGAGCATGGGGAGAGGGAGAGGAAAGAGGATCTCAAACAGACTCTACACTGTGTGCAGAGCCCAATGCAGGGCTCGATCTCACAACCCTGAGATCATGTCCTGAGCCAAAACCAAGAATTGGATACTCAACCAACTGAGCCATTCACGTGCCCCTGTTCTTTCATTTCTAATTTTACTAATTGGAGTACTCTTTTTTTTCTTGGTGAAACTAGTTCAATATTTGTCCATTTTGCTTATCTTTAAAAAATAATAGCTCTTATTTTCACTAATCTTTTCTATTGTTTTTTCAGTCTCTATTTCATTTATCTGCTATAGTCTTTGTTATTTCCTTCTGTCTACTGAGAGCTTATTTTGTTCTTCTTTTACTAGTTCCTTGAGGTATAATTTAGGTTGTTTATTTGAGATCTTTCTCATTTCTCAATAAAGGTGTTTATCACTATGAACTTCTCTCTTAGAACTGCTTTGCTGTATCCCATAACTTTTGGTATTTGTATTTTCACTTCATCTCAAAATTTTTTTATTCCTTTTTATTTATTTTTGACCTATTGGTTGTTCAAGCATATGTTGTTTAATTTACACATATTTGTACTTTTTCCAGTTTTCTTCCTGTTATTTCTAGTTTTAAAACACTATGGTCAGAAAAAGTACTTGGTATTATTTCAGTTTTCTTACATTTGCTAAGGTTTGTTTTGTGACATATAATCTTTTCTGGATAATTTTCCACATGTACTTGGGAAGGATATATATCCTGCTGATACTGGATGGAATGTTCTGTATAAGTCTACTAGATCTATTTGTTCTAAAGTACAATCAAGTTTAATGTTTCTATATTGATTTTCTGTCTGGATGGTTTATTCATTGTTGAAAGTGAGATATCAAGTCTCACTAAGTAGGAACTACTATTATTTTGTTCTCTATTTCTCCCTTTATATCTTTTTATATCTTTTAATGTTTGCTTAATATATTTAGGTTTCCCAATGTTGGAAGCTTTTATGATTGTTATATTTTCTTGATGATCTCTGCATCACTATATAATAACCTTCTTTGTACCTTTACAACCTTTGACTCAGTCTATGTTGTCTGATATAAGTATAGCTGCCTTTGGTTTCTTTTGGTTTCCACTTGCATAGAATGTGTTTTTCTATACCTTTCACTTCCAATTTTTGTGTGCCCTTATATTGGAAGTTCATTCCTTGTGGGCAGTATTTAGTTCTGTGTGTGCGTGTGTGTTTTCATCCAACTATTATATGGCTCCTGATTTGATAATTTAATCTGTTTACAATTACAGTAATTATTGGTAGGTGAGGACTTACCAATGCCATCTTATTTTTTCTAGATGTCTTGCACTTTCCCTTTTCCTTGTACCCCTCTTTTTGTCTTCCTTTATGTATCGATTTTTTTGTAGTGGTATGCATTGATTCTCTTCCATTTATCTATTGTATATCTACTGTAGTTTTTGATATATGGTTTCCTTGAGGCTTACATAAAATTTCCCATAGATACCTGTTTTACACTGATGACAATTTAACCCGTATTACATACAGAAACTATTTTATTCATCCTCTTTTTATGTTTTTAATGTCACAATGTATCTTTTCATATTGTGTATTTATTAACAAGTTATTGTAGCTCTAGTTATTTTTAATGCTTTGTTCTCTAACCTTTATACTAGAATTAAGTGGCTAATCATCACTTTATTACAATTTTAGAGTATTCAGAATTTGACTATGTATCTTTGCGAGTGTGTTTTAAACTTTCATATGTTTTCATGTTACTAATTACCATCCTTTCATTTTATCTTGTAGAACACCTTTCAGCATTTCTTGTAAGGCAGGTCTAGTGATGATGAAATCCCTCCATTCTTGCTTATCTGGGAAAGACTTTATCTCTCTCTTTGATTTCTGAAGAACAATTTTGCCAGACAGAATATTCTTGGTTGGCAGTTTTTGTTGGTTTCTTTGGTTCTTTGTATATATCATCATACCCTCTCCCTACCTGCAAGATTTCTGCTGAGAAATATGCTAATAAAATTCTCAGGGATTCCTTTGAAAGTTTTGAGCTTCTTTTCTCTTATTACTTTTAATATTATTTTTCTTTTTAACAGCTTTCTTATAATATATCTTGCAGATATCTTTAAACTCAATTTATTGGAGACTTGATACGCTTCACAGACTTGGATACCTAAATCTCTCCACAGATATGGGAAGTATTCAGCCATTATTTCTTTAAACAATCTTTCTGATCTATTTCCATTTTTTTTCTCCTTTTAGTACTCCAATAATTTTTCTTTTTTTGTTTTGATCATGTTGGCCTACTTCACTCTTTTTTATTCTTTCTTCTTTGTTCTATTCTGAATAAATAATTTCAAAGTCCCTGTCTTCTAATTCATAGGTTCTTTCAACTACTTGATCCATTCTGATATTGATGTTCTCTATAGCATTTATCACTTCATTCAGTGAATTATTCAGCTCCAAAATTTCTGTGTTTCTTTTTTATGACTTTTAGCTCTTTGATAAAGTTCTCATTTTGTTTATTTCCTATTTTCCTGATTTTGTTGACTTGTCTTCCTGTATTTTCTTGTAGCTGAGTTTCTCAGAATAGCTATTTTGAACTCTTTATCAGGAAAAAGGTAGATCCCCATATATTTGAGGTTAGTTTCATGATTTTTGTGATTCTTTGGTGGTGTCTTGTTTCTATGATTTTTCATATTCCTTGATATCTTGCATTGTTGTCACTGTGTATGAAGTAGCAGTCTCCTCCTCCAGTCTTTCCTGACTTTGGAAATAGAATACCTTCTGTTAGCTCTGTTAGGGTTTCTGAGGCTTTCTCAGACCTGCTCCATACTTCTTGCTCCCACTTGTTTTTTTTTTTTTTAAGATTTTATTTATTTTTTCATGAGAGACACAGAGTGATATAGAGGCTGAGACACAGGCAGAGGGAGAAGCAGACTCCATGCAGGGAGCCCAGTGTGGAATTCAGTCCCAGGTCTCCAGGATCACAACCTGGGCAGAAGGCCTTGCTAAACTGGGCTGCCCTCTTGCTCCCACTTGTGGCAGAATTCTTAAACTTGTGTGCCTTTTTTTGATCCTGCAGTACACCAAGCTGAATGTCAACAGTCTCCCTTTTGCTTTACCACATATGGTGCTAAAGCCCAAGTTTGTAGTCTTTCCCTCTACACAGATTCTGGCCAACTTTCTGCACATGCTTTCTAGCTATCTGCCAAAGCTCACTCTCAATCAGGAGGCAGAGAGTATGCCACATGATAGAGGTGAGTGTATGTGAGTGAAGTACATGGAGTGCTGGGAGTACCTATGCCAGTTGGGGGGATTTGTAGGAAAGTTGTCCTCAGTGGCTTATGTGCAGGCTTCTTGTTGCATCCTTGACATGATTAGTAGAGTCTGAATTCCTTCCATGTCCTCTGAAAGCCCTATCCACTCTCTCTTAGCCTCTTCTGCATCCACTAGTTGCACATCTTATTACTTAGTACCGGGACAGGGTGAGAGAAAAATATGCCTCTTTGGCAGTATCTTGCACAGATAGGGAAGACAGGTGCTCACTCACACACCCTAACTTTCCCCCATGGGATAAATCACAGACTGATAAGGTCTCAGTTGGCATTGATACGTGGTATTTTAGGAGAGTGGTGACTTGCGCAAAGTCAAAAAACAGTTGGGCATTTGTTGTGGGTGTATATATGGCTTTTTAATTTTTTTCTGCTGATCTATGTATATGTCTCATGCCATTTCTATATTGTCTTAATTACTGTACTTTAAGCCTTAATCTTTGGAAAAGTGATTCATTCTACTTCTCCGAGACATTTTTAGCATTTCAGGTTTTTTTAAAATTTTCTGTTATATTTCAGAATATACTTATCTAATTGTTAAAAAAAAAAATTCCTGATAGAATTTTGTTAAGAATTGTATTAAATTAATTTGGGAAAAATTGGCATCAATTTGGGGAGAATTGGCATCTTTACTATGTTTATCTTCCAACCCATGAAAAAGATATGCTGCTTGATTGATTTAGTTTTTCTTTGATCTCTTTCAAGCATTTTATAATTTTCAGGACACAATCCTATACATATTTTGTTAGAATTATAACAAAGAATTTTATTTTCTTTGGAGCAATTATAAATGATGATTTCCTTTTAATTTGGTTTCCATGTGTTTTTTGTTAGTATATAAAAATCTGAATTTTGTTTGTTGATCTTGTATAATGTGACCTTGATGAACTTAAGTATTAGCTCTGAGATTGATTTTCTAGTTTTCCTGAGATTTTCTATGTAGACAATAATGTTATCTGCAAATAGACTTTTTATTTCTTCCGTTCTAATCAATCAGTGTGTCTTTTTCTTTCTTTCTTTCTTTTCTTTCTTTCTTTCTTTCTTTCTTTCTTTCTTTCTTTCTTTCTTTTCTTTCCTTTGGTTTATTGAAATGTTTAGAAATTTCAGGAGTACTTTGAATAAGAGTGGCACATAAGCACAGATATCTTTATCTTATTTCTGATCTTTGGAGGAAAGGATTTAGTTTTTTCGCTATTAAGTATAAACTTAGCTGCAGGTTTTTATTACATGGTCTTCATCCAGGTAAATTAGTTTCCTCTATTCCTAAATTACTGCAAGTTTTCTTTGTCATGTATAGGTGTGGGTTTTATCAAACGCTTACCCTATGTCAATTGAAATGGCTATGGATTTTTCTTCATTGACTTGTTAATATAGTCATTACATTGATTGATTTTCAAATGTTGACCAAGACTTAGACAAACTGAGTAAATTCTAGTTGTGCAAGGTGTATAATTGTTTTCATACATTACCAGATTTGGTTTGCTGGTTAATATATATACGCCATTTTGTAGTCAAGTTTTGTTCTGGTTCAAGGCAATATATACCTGCATTCTGTTTTGAATATTTTCATTCAATAATAAAAAAATAGTATTCTGGGTTGCATAATTTAGTGTACTTTGCCAGCTTTAATGTACGTTTTAGACTAAATATTTGATCTTTGATTTGTATTGGTATGGTGTTTTTATTTTTGGAAATACAAAATGTTATATTTTACATTATGTTTGCAGTAAGTAATTAAAGACCTCCCCTCCCCCTACCACAACCTCCACTGGCTCTTGATTACCTCTCTTTCTATGTCTCTTACTTTTTTGGTTAAGTCCCTTCTTTAACTCAAATTATTTATAAAACTCACTGTACATGTGAGATCATCCCATGAGCAAATAGAAAGGAAACATAAATAAAACTATGACAGTTTAAAGAAAATCTAGAGATAAATCTGTTTGCCTTGAAAGATATTTTTCTCTCATTTGCAAATGTTTGTATTCATTATGAGATTTCTGTCAGCAGGATGGCCTATAGAGAGTAAATGAATATACAAGAAAATATATGACAAGAGATAGAAAGGCATAAGGATATTAATTGGCCAAAAATAAAATATATCTTTCTTTCAGTCTCCTATGGGCCATATCCAATCTGCTATAACTTAGGAATCAGACAGAAGGTAAAGAGATATTCAATCTTGCTCCTAAAGTGCCTCCATTTGCTCCAAGAAGTTCTGGTGTCAATTCTTCAGTGAAGACTAAATATGTGCCAAGTGTGAACTTTAAAAACAAAACTACTTTTCAACTCTTCAAGTGTATTAAAACTATCAGAACAATTTCTTAAAGTTCACCCTTAGATAACTCAAAATGACTTAATGGAATTTTACTAACCTTTCCAAATATTGTACCTTGAAGCTGAGTGTAAGAATGAGAAATTTTGGCTTAAAGGGTAATATTTCAAAAAAAAGTGTAAATGCTTGAAAGTAAGGGCTGTAAAATGTGTGTATGAATGTTTTCCTTTTCAAACATAGCTACAAAATTATATCGTTAAACATTTTTAAAATTTTACATAAGCAATTTATGTGTTGTTCATATTTTCAAGCCTTTATAATTGGTTTATTAAATAATATTGCTTAATAAAGCATTGACAATGGTTCAGTGCAATAGTTTCTACTGCAATTATATATGAGTATCTAAAATAAAATATTTGTTTAGAACATTATTCAATTGGGACATATAACTAACAAGTTGGTGAAACTTCTCATAAGATGCCACTATCTAAAAATGATATATAGTCATACAATTTTAGTTAATAACAAAAAAGCCATGATAAAAATTTTAATAATCATATTATGTTTACATTTATTTAGAAATATATATTATGTGAATGAATCTTTTCATTACAAGAATGATTATTTCCAACATGCTATTTATTAAGAACTGGGGCTACAAAAATAGAAGATATTTAAATTAGCATAGATATATCCTTTTGTTCATTACAGTTGTCAAGAAATTTCTGCAAGTTTAAACTTTATAGTTTAAGGCTTTTTTTTCCCCCAATGCATTTGAGAAAGATAGAAATAGATAGAACATGAAAGAAATGGTATGAAATGCTTCATAAAGTATATTGAGAACTGGCAGCAGAAATTAAAAAGACCTAAGAAATATAATAAACAACAACAATTAGGGAATTAAGACCTGTATTATTTTTGTTTCAACTGAAACGATTATTTTAAAATTATAGTCATATCTTCAAAGCCTTGTTTAACTGAAGAAAATTAAGTAAACACCAGTTGTACCTGATTTAAAATAAGTCTAACATTGATTAAGCATTGCAATTCCATTAGTAAATCAAACTAGTCAAATATTTCACTTAATGAACAATACTACAAATTTAGTAACACAATTACACATATTTGTGTAATTTATTCAAGTTTTTTACATATTGTGCTGAACTTTTAAATTTTAATCCACATAGCTTTTGCAGAAATATTCATATTTTCACTGCTTCTATCATGCAGACCTCCCCCTTAAACTTCAATCGCCTCAACTGTCCTCTCTACTTTACTTTCAAATTCCTATTCTTAAGCCATCTTATAAACATCATTTTTTCATGGTATTCTTTTAATTAAGATTCAGCATTTATTGAAGGAAGCACCTATTATGTATATGTCACTTATTTAGTGATATGTATACTTAACTGGCTCACAAGAGCCAATTTGACTGCTTCTTCCCATTGCCACATGTGGTGACATAAAATTGAGAATTTAAAATTAATCATGCTGCAGAATTTTACACCATAGAAATTAGCAAATGATGTAAATCCATACTTTTGCTTTTTTTCCCACCTAGTGAACTAGTTGATAAGCATTTACCAGCACATCATTGTTTATAGCTCTTCATCAACTGATCCTACCAATGGTGAAGACAATTTAGGATCTTGGTGTGTATTTTAATTCATTTATTCCATATGACTTGGCAAACCATATCTCTTGTGACCCTACCACTTCTATTCCTTGTTTTAGTTGCACTACTTTGCTGATTTTCATCACGTAGCCACAGGTATTTCTATCCTTGTGTTAACACTTTACTCTTCCCAGACCAAAAGTTCAGTATTTAAATATACACAAATATATACATATTATTTTTGCATTATTCATATATAGCTGCCAAAATATGTGTTAAATCTTTTGAAGTTAAAAATAATGACATATTTTTCTTCTATATTCTTAAATATATTATGTATTTTGCTGTATGTGTGAATATGCTAAACTAGTATATTTTAAGCAACTATTGATGAACTTTAATATTTTGACCAAGTTTGAATAGAATGAGAATAAAAGAATAGAGAGAGAATCTATAAATCTGTGTGTGTTCACACATATACAGCCTAGCATGTATGACAATATACTTGAAAGAGCTGAGATTTAGTGATTAAAATGATTGGAGTTTAAATCATCAATCTACCACACACTAATTATAAGTATCGAAGATAGTCACTTCTAGTTTGTCTTTTGTGATACCACACACTAATATAAGTGTTGAAGATAGTCAACTCTAGTTTGTCTTTTGTGAAAGAGCAATATTATTACACATATAATAAGATGGTTATAAAGAATAAATAGGAGAATATATTCAAAGTTCCTAAGTGCCAAAATGCCAGATGGTTTCAAAATCATTGTTTTCTCCATTCCTCTAAAAATCAGCAATATAGTACAATAACCTTCCAACTAATATAAAATATGCAATTAAAAAATGCTAGTCTTTTTAAGATTTTCTTTTAAATTGACACAACCATTTTCTAATCTAGGGACATGTATCTTCTTCACTATCCAGCTTTTGGTTATGTATCTGCCAGTTTTCAATCTCTACTTATCTCTATCTTGCAAAAACATGAATGGTATTACTTCCAGTAAACCAGATCAAAAGAGGAAATAAGTGGAAACATCCTGTCATAATGAACATAGGAATCTCGAAGTGATAATTAACAAACATGGTGGTCCAGATATACACATATATTTGTAAAGACGTGCAAACAAGAAATCTTGTATAGAATACAACAAATTCAACCTCGTGCTATGAGGGGTTCTTTAAAGCTTTATTTTAAGTTAGATTAACATTGCTATCAACTCAATAATTCAGAGCAATTTCACATATAAAAATCTCAATTTTTTACAACCTCTTTGTGAAAAACATAGTCCTTTTTCTTGTAAGGGAAATAATTTTTCCCTTATCAGAGCTTCAGGAGTGGAACTAGATAAGAACTGAAGTACCTCCTCCCTTTTAGCTTTGATATTTATTTTAAGAATTCATGTTCTAAGTGTATAATTGATCTCTATTGCTTTCTACATAGCCAATTTTGATCTGTATAAAGAGCCCATTGAAATTCTACATAAACATACTGACATCAATTGCTAATGGATATTTTCTGTATACCCTTGGCACAATGACAATTTAATTTTCACAGAGGCAAGCAAATACCTAAGCTTGTCATACAAACATCCAGGCTTCTAATCAGCTGGTTCTTTGGGGTTGGGATGTATTAGAGAAACACCATTTTATCTTGCATCCCAGATGCTGTCTCCTGTAGAAATGTGACAGCATCATTTCTTAAACTCAAAAAACAGGTCAAGGTCCCAAAAATATCATCCTGGCTCTATATTACTTTTAGTAAATGTTTTCCTTTTAACTGTACAACCTTAAATGATTAATCAATCTCCAGGTGATTACATTGGAATGTTGACACCTAATATAAATGATAGGTCATAGCTAAATGCATTTAGAATATTTCTACTTAGAACATAAATATTTATATGAGATACACCCTCTAGCCCCAAGGAAGAGTTTGTCTCTATTCTTTCCTTATGCTTATTTTGATAACACACAATGACTTCAAATGACACACTTAATGATAGAGTCTTTGGGGGGTGGGGGAAGACAATTAGTTTAAATGTGATAATCCTACATCTGAATAAGATTTAAAGCCTGAATACACAAAAACCCTCAAGGCAAATCTATATTTGCCTGAATGTTCAATGATTAGGCTGCCTCTACTTCAGGGAACAGGGTTCCTACTGTGAAAGTTCTGGTGACAGATATAATTGTTCAGGATGTCTTCATCTTGGAAAACTTTTTTGGAAGTGAGAAATAAAAATCAGAACTTCCTTTATATATTGATTTCCCTCTCCTTTATGTATTGAGATCATTAGAAAGAAAGATGACAGAACTTAACTGAGTACTCATGTTGGTTATTCAATAAAACCCCACAAACATCTGGGGGTGTACAGTGTTACAAAATATAATGAATATTTTGTTTTGGATGAAATGTTTGGGGAGAAAAATGTTTAGTGACTTTCTAAACAGAAAACTAAGTACCTATTTATTTTCAAGATGTAAATTTAGAAAACATTTGGAATAAAAATTGTGTATCAAGAACACTAAGAGATACAATGTACATATACATATTAGAATATATAATAAGGCAAATGTAAAATCATTTGACATTTGTAAAAGCCACTATGGGGCAACCAAGTTGAACAATGGAAACCTGAGTAGGGTAGAAGGATCCACAGTGATCTGCTATCCCGTGGCTAAATACAAAAAGGCCCATTAGGTGACCCACCTCAAAATATCCATAAACCCTAGCCAACCAATGAGTTACTTACACCAGAACACAGGTACCAAAAAACGAAAATTCCATATGTTCCCATATCTTTTCATCTTTCCCCCTCTATGACAACCCTCCCCACTGCCTTGTAATGAAGTAAAAATGAACTTTTCTCGTAAAGTTTAAAACTGTAACTACTTTTTAAAGAGTAGTATCACATGTAATTTTTGACTTCAAAAAGATACTCTTGAAAATATTTGCTTTCCTCTCCACATTTCTTTCTTATCATTTTAAAGTCAGTGTGGACATGTAGTGAAAATAAGACTTAGATGTTAAAACTTTTCAAAAATTTATTTTATTCAATTTCTTTATATAAAAACAGACTGACATCTTTTGAGGTGGAGGAAAAAGCATGACTGTGAAAGTAGTGCTTCTATCTTAAGTTGAACCATGTGGTCCACCTATCTTTGACCTACAAACCTATAATTCCATACAATTTAACTAAAATGAACAAGAAGTGACATGAATATTAATCTCAAGTCTTTCTGTCTGGAATCCTATTTAGAATAAGAAAAGAGGGGCAGCCTGGGTGGCTCAGCGGTTTAGCACCACCCTCAGCCCAGGGAGTGATTCTGGAGTCCCAGGATCTAGTCCCACGTCAGGCTCCTTGCATGGAGCCTGCTTCTCTCTCTGCCTGTATCTCTGCCTCTCACTCTCTCTCTCCCTCCCTCTCTCTCTCTCTCTCTCTCTCTCTCTGTGTGTGTCTCATGAATAAATAAATAAATAAATAAAAATCTTAAAAAAATAAGAAAAGACTATTAAATGCTTATATGGGGGTTTTAGGCATATCAGAACATTTTTCATATATATATATTTCATATATATATATTTCATATATATATATAAAACACCTGCTATCATTTCCACAATAGTAATCTTACAGCCTTGACCACCAAGATTTCTTCCTTCTCTTTACCCAGTAATAGTTGAGATGATTCAATGAAGATAGTATGAAACAATTACTCTAGTAAATTACTCTAGTAAATTACATCCATTTTACAAATAAAGTCTAGGTTCTGAGGAGTAAACTGACCAGATTATATTTGTAAGACATATAGCTGACAGATTAATGAGTAAATTGCAAGCCTTATGATTTGTGCACAAAACAGATGAATATGGCATACATAAAATTTAAATTTCTTTTTTTTAAATTTTTTAAAAATTTTTATTTATTTATGATAGTCACACACAAACAGAGAGAGAGAGAGAGAGAGGCAGAGACACAGGCAGAGGGAGAAGTAGGCTCCATGCACCGGGAGCCTGATGTGGGATTCGATCCCAGGTCTCCAGGATCGCGCCCTGGGCCAAAGGCAGGCGCCAAACCGCTGTGCCACCCAGGGATCCCTAAAATTTAAATTTCTTCAAAGAATTTTTCTCATAAGCATTCAGAATTTTTAGATTGTTTACATATTGATGTATTAGGTTTCCAGAACACAAAAATATTCTGAAAGACTATGCATCTAGTTATTATTTGCGTAGTTATATTTTCATGTTGCCATTTGTCAGAGTATTTAAGTCCATGTGTTTATTTTTTATTGTTTTTTTAAAACCTGGTAGTGGGGACGCCTGGGTGGCTCAGCAGCTGAGTGTCTGCCTTTGGCTCAGGGCATGATCCTGGGGTCCAGGATGGAGTCCCACATCAGGTTTCCTGCAGGGAGACTGTCTCTCCCTCTGGCTATGTCTCTGCCCCTCTCTCTGTGTATCTTTCATGAATAAATAAATAAAATCTTTTAAAAAAGAAAAAAATAAAACCTGGAAGTGATCAGACAATTGATAGTTTTGGAAGATGTATTATGATTATACAGAACGTCATTTCATGGAGAAGTATAGTTAAACATTGCAGGGTGTGTCACCAAAGCATTTTTGGAAAGAATTGGTTTGTACCCCTAGGAATTACTGCCCAAGACAGTGGTATCTTGAGAACAGTTAGCTTAGAGTAAGGCATCAACACATTTTCCAATGCACTCCTTTAGGAATGAGCAGCTTAAAAGAGGGCATGGGTATCATCCAAACTCAATCTGTGCATTGCATCAATTAACATGGAAGGGATAATTGTAACATAGCTCTAAAGAAGTTAAAAGGAGAAACTGACTTGGCTTCTAATCAAATGAGCTATCCTCTGAACACCTAGAGTCCATAATTGATTATATTAATATTCTTCTCCAATTACATTAAAATGGCAAAATTTGTTAGGGCCTTTGTAGAGCTAACAAACCTGTAAGCTGTAGGACATCCTCATTATTTTCTCTTCCTCACTTCAAATTTCTCTCTTTCTTCAAATAGTTTGTAAGATCTACACTTTGGGTAAAGAAATAGAATATATGCCCAAGCCACATTCTTAAATCCATTTTTATTGCAGTAAATCTGATTCCTATATTGCTTGTATGCTGAGTTTAAAATGTTTTAGAGCTGTTGAAGTGAATGTGAATGGCTTCACTGTAGAATTCTCCGAATAAGTGATCTATCCTGTTTCTGATGCTTAACATCCATTTCTCCCTCTAGAATGTCACTTCATGAGGATAAACTATATGAAGTTCCCTAACACCATTTTCCCTGGATGAGTAGATTCTAAAATGTTTGGCTAATAAATGAGTATATACTGGCAAATGTGCTACATTTAAGTACCTAAGCCTGTTGCAGCTTTTTTTTTTTTTCTTGTACTAATTTTTTTTTTTTTTACTTAAAGCATATCAAAAAAATCACACACACAAAGAAGTTTTTGTGATAATTTAAAAAAAAGTCAGTTATTGAGAGACTTTAAATTTAAGCAGTTTTGGTTTGAAATTCTAAACTATGCGTTGCATTGTCCCCTGAAGACAAGGATTCCCACTAGAGCTACTAGACCCCTCTGACCAGCCAATGCCAAAACTCCTGAACCAGTAGCTCCCACAGCCCTTGGTCCTGAAGGAAGGCCTGAAGTCCTCACGTCCTTACAGGGCATCATTTTATTTGTCAGGACACTTTTAAACTGCTCAACAGGGTTCAACCTCTGATATTTCTGCTTAGTCAAGGAGAAACACCAAGGCTACTCTTCTACGGCCTTTCTTCTTATTCTCCCCTTATGCTTCAGCTAGTCTCCAAATTTTCAGATGAAAATTGGGTACCAGCTGTTCCCCATACACTATGATGGTGTTTCTGAAATTCTTTTTTTTTTTAATTTGTTTATTTATTTGAGAGAGAGTTTGCACAAGCTGGGTGGGGCAGTGGGGGGAATGGGCAGAGAGAGAGGGACAAAGAAAGAAGCAGACTGCTGAGTGCAGAGACTAATGTGGGGCTTTATCTCACCTACTTGAGATCATGACCTGAGCAGATATCTAGAGTCAGACCCTTAACCTACTGAAATACTCAGGTGCCCCATCGGAAATTCTATATGAAAGAATAAATCAGGTATTTTATTTATTTATTTTTCAATCATGACAGACCATGCTTATGTAAAATGCAATAAAAATTAAAGTACATTATTAGAAAAATGAAAAATATTAAGACAACAATATATTAGATTCCTCTAGAAATCTAATCCTGTATTATTATTAGATATGACTAAATATGCATCTAGTTATGATTTGCATAGTAATAGTCTCATGTTGCCATTTGTCAGAGTATTTGAGTCCATGTGCTTATTTTTATTGTTTTTTAAAACCTGGCAGTGGGGACACCTGGGTGGCTCAGCAGCTGAGTGTCTGCCTTTGGCTCAGGGCATGATCTTGGGGTCCAGGATGGAGTCCCACATCGGGCTTCTAGATATGTGTTCTCAAATTACCAACATTTATGATCAATTATCTGTTTATCCATACAGTAAGTAGTCCATGGACCATACTAGGGATAGACTGCTCTAGGGGACGAGTGTCAGAACCTACCATGAACTCTACAAAGGCATGCTATTTCAGTGTTACATGCTAGCATAGGCTCACAGAACTCTGTAGAATAGAAATAAGCCTGGAAGTGAGATGACAGTACCCTTTTTTTGTTCTCATTCTCAATGGATGTTTCTCACCCGCTCTTCCCACTCCATGACAGCATATCCTACTGAGTTGAAAGCTTTATGACTTTTGGTGATTTTCAATTCCTTCTTTGAAATACTTGTCTTTTCTGAGTTGTAAATAGGTGACAGAGTGGCTAGTGGCTTTTTATTATTATTATTTTTTACTTTTTTGTATATTTTTATTGGAGTTCAATTTGCCAACATATAGTATAACACCCAGTGCTCATCCTGTCAAGTGCCCCCCTAGTGCCCGTCACCCCATCCCCCCGCCCACTTCCCCTTCCACTACCCCTTGTTTGGTTTTCCAGAGTTAGGAGTCTCTCACGTTCTGTCACCCTCTCTGATATTTCCCACTCATTTTCTCTCCTTTCCCTATAAGGTGAATGGATAAAGAAGACGTGGTATATATATATACACAATGAAATATTACTCAGCCATTAGAAACTATGACTACCCATCATTTGCTTCAACCTGGATGGAACTGGAAGCTATTATGCTGAGTGAAGTAAGTCAGTCGGAGAAGGACAAACATTATATGGTTTCATTCATACAAGGAATATAAAAAAATATAGCTATCCTTTAGATAGTTTGGCATACACTGTCTTAGCAACCTTTTGTAATGTGGTACTTCTTACCAATTTTCTCTAATTTGAGCTTCAACAATAATCACAAAATTACAGTCATGAATTCACTATCCTATTACACTAGCAAAAATTAAAACACTTTAAAAGCCTTCTTATCTCTCCCATCAGAATATCTTTGGTTAATCTATATATTTGATAATTGAAAATTTAAAAAAGGACATCACAAAAAAGACAAATATTTATCCTAAGCCTTTACCATAAATTTGAAACATGTATGTGCATTTATTCTCCACTCTTTTTATATATATGGTCATGGTCTAATCTTGAATCATAGGGTCTACTGAGTGCCATTTCTGGTCTTTGTTTTTCCATAAATCACATCCTTATTGTATTAGACATTTTCAAAATATGCCTTTTCTTTAGAGTAATAATCTAAAGCCCATGAAAACAATGTTTCCAAATATTCCCTAGTTTTATAAAATTTCTCATCACTTTTCATAATTTGCCTGTCTAGTCCAAATTTTGCAGCATTTCTAAGAAGTATTTCAATTCAATATTTTGAATATTTCCAAAGCATTCAACCTAACTTTCAATCAAAGAACTCTATTTATTATTCACCTCTCATTGGTTTCTTTTTTCTTTTTTTTAAATATATTTTTTAAAATTTTTATTTATTTATGATAGGCACACAGTGAGAGAGAGAGAGGCAGAGACACAGGCAGAGGGAGAAGCAGGCTCCATGCACCGGGAGCCCGATGTGGGATTCGATCCCGGGTCTCCAGGATCGCGCCCTGGGCCAAAGGCAGGGGCCAAACCACTGCGCCACCCGGGGATCCCTCTCATTGGTTTCTTATTATATTTATTTACAATATGAAGATTACTATAATAATCATAAGATTGAGAAACTAAATTTATTCTCAGATTAATATTCTGCTAGTAATAGCAGAGGTATCTTGACATGTAATGAAATGAAATGTTCATTTGTCAAAAGACTTCAGTGTTCTATGGGTATTGTCAATTTAATATTGAGTACTGAGTGGATCTCTGGGTGGATCAGCAGTTTAGCACCTGCTTTCAGCCCAGAGCATGATCTTGGAGTCCTGGGATTGAGTCCCACGTCGTCCATGAGTCCTGCATGGAGCCTGCTTCTCCCTCTGCCTGTGTCTCTGCCTCTCTCTCTCTATGTGTCTCTCATGAATAAATAAATAAAATCTTAAAAAAATATATTGAGTACTGAGGATAAAAACCAGCTGTTAATCTGACTAATCGATTAATTGGAGACCAGTTATGAGTCTATTCAGTCATAATACATCATTGCCACTAGTGATACTTTTTAGAAATGCGAAGGTGGTTTGCTACTAAAAAAAAAAAAAGAAAAGAAAAGAAAGAAATTCTACTGGCTAAATGTTGACAAATATATTTATATAGTTCACTATATATTTGTATCTATATATACACAAATACCTAAATTCTATATGTTAAAATTTGTGTTACTAAAACAATTTTAATCTCATTAGACTCTGTAAGAGTTAACTGCATAATGTGTGTAAAAGTATACCTAACCAAATGTACAGTACATTTTCTCGAAAATAGACAATGAGAAGGATATCTGTGGGCAGGACAGTTATTATGAGCTCTGAGATGAATGAAAGATGGAGAATTAAACTGAAGGGGAACTGAATTGGGAAGCAGTTGCAATATAGAGCTCAGCAGATACCCTGAGGAGCACTAGAGCTGAGGTGGTCATTCCATGTTGCCCCACTGAGGCACAGGAGCCAAGCTTGCATAATCCCACTTTGACCCACCACTGGATACAGTTTACTAACTCTAAGGAGGGGGCATGATCTTTTGTGAAGTCACCTTCGGCAAAGGAAAATTTTCTGTCACTCATGTATGACCTCACAGTAACCAAAATTCATGGTAGTAGATGGACTCTTTCTTGCCTGCTGAATTCTAGTATCAATGAGACTACAGTGATCTGTGACAGCTATAGCTTGAAGTTTACTAGGATTCTTAGTGTGTCCCTTAGCAGAAGTGTACTCTCTTCTGGGGAACTCTAAATGCAAGGCTGTAAATTAAGAAAGCAGAAAGTGTCACTAGTTGTAACAGAAATCAGAGTAATTCTTATATTTCCCTCTTTTGTACCATCCTGTATGTTGTAGCTATGGGAGACCCAGAACAATAAAATAGTAATTAATTAATGGTATATGGTATAACCTGGGGGGATGGCACCCCACCCTGGTTGGGGATGTTTTCAAAGATGTCCCCATACCTGCAGTTTCAAAGACTATCTCATTGTTCTATCAGGCTAGTATCTTCTAAATAGTACTTTATATGATAGAACCAGTGGATGCCACTGTATGAGCCCCTTGCTATATCTCCTTTACTGGAAATAGTTCCTTATTCTGAAATATTATATCATATTAAATATCAGGAAATCAAATACTTTGTTTTATAGAATAGTAGCATTGGATAAATCCCTATAAGCAGAAAAGACAATCCCAAACTCAGAATATATATAATTTCCAATCAAGATGAATCACTACCTGTTCCAGGGTTTACTGAAATAAACTTTTACCAAGTGAATGGTTATCTCTTTAAGAAAGGTGCCTAATTAAAGACTCTGTTGATCTCTACTACTGGATACTTGGACATTCAACAGCTACAGTACTTAGGCTACCTATGGAGAATGGGTCATTGGTAATTTGTGCTTGCCTAGGCTCTATCCCTGCCACCATGACTCCTTTGATCATGTACCCATTATTTTAGAATGGGGATGGCTGTTAAAAAGGCTAATGTCAAAAAACCCCAAATTTTTAATATCTACTTGGTTAGTTAGCACCTCATCTAGGGTACATTATCTCTGGTGTACGTTTATATATAATGCAAGATCTTCACACCTCATGCACACTTCCATAGGTCTATCTAAAGTGTTTTCCCCAGAACAAATCTTCCTCCTTAAATACTTCTGATGAATCAGCCAGGCCATTTGCTACTACAAGAATCTATGTATATTCTTAACTAAGTTGCTTTTCTTTGTACATGTAGAGTTTTATCATAAGCAACTCTTGAAGTTGGCCCGAGAAGAGAAGGATTTCCTTATACTGCAAAGCTACCCTACAGTACAACTACAGTAAAATCAGGCAATTTTTAGCCTTTATGTGCTTACTTATCCTACTCACCTGAGAATTAAGCTTAACCTTTATTTCCTTTGCCATTTGGTCAAAATTACCCTTCTATGTGGTCCTAGTGGAAACTAAAGGAGAGGCATTTCTGCAAAAGTGGTGGATAATGTGGTAGTTAGAGCCCTATTCATGCAACTTACATGTGCCCTCTGATCTTTCTTATGCCTGATCTCAGATATACTTTTCAACCTCAAATTAAGTTCTGAGGGCATATTCAATCTTCTAAATTGGTATATCTGCTTAATCCTAGCTCAGGATGAGCAGGAGTGCTTTATGATTATATGATAGATATCCCATGGTCAAATGTTCCATTGTACTAGGTTCTGTAGCTGGCCCGGAACTCTTTTATGAAACTTGTGTAGTTCTCTAATGTAGAAACTTAGGACTTTTGCTGTGATTCTCTCATCAGGACTTGCCAGAAATACTACTTTGCATATTTACTATTCACCACCAATACCTTTAATACAGCAATTCTCAAACTTTTTAATTTAGGACTTATTTACATAATGCAACTATAGACATAGATAGATACAGATATATTCACTGTGTTAGAAATTAAAATTGAGAATTAAAAAAGTTTCTTATGTAATTAAAACTGCTAATAAATCCATTACGTGCTAACATAAATAACATGTTTATGAAAAAATATAATTTCCAAACGTATTTAATGATATGATTGGTATTGTTTTATGGCTTTGAAAATATTTTATTTTTTAAAAGATTTTATTTATTTATTTGAGAGAGGGAGATCGAGAGAGAGAGAGAAACAGAGAGAGAGAGAGCATGAAGAGGAGGAGGAGTAGAGCGAGAAGCAAACTCCCCACTGAGCTAGAAGCCTGATGTGGGACTCAATCCCAGGATCATGACTTGAGCTGAACGCAGACACTTAACTGACTGAACCACCCGGGTGCCCCATGGTTTTGCAAATATTTTAAATGCCTGACTTAATACATGATAGTTGGATTCTTTTTTAAAAAAGATTTTATTTATTTATTTATGAGAGACACAGAGAGAGGCAGAGGAAGAAGCAGGCTCCCTCCAGGGAGCCTAATGTGGGACTAGATCCCAAGATCTCATTATCATGCCCTGATCCAAAGGCAGATGCTCAACCACTAAGCCACCCCAGGAGTGCTGATAGTTGGATTCTTGTATCAGCTTCTGATTCAACCTGCTGCTATATTTTGCTTTATTTGAAATATATAAAATATCTGGTCTCACAAATAAGTGGTTGGAAAAAGGAAGGATATTTTCATGACATTTTTATATAATTTTGAATATTTTCCTTTAATACTATGCCAAAATTTAACAAGTGGTAGCTTCATAATATGGAATATGGTACTGTATCAATGATTTGTCATAGTCTGCTACAATAAAATCCTTTTTAGAAGAAATCATTCTTGCAACTCTAAGTAGGTTCTTTATTCATACATGCTTCTATAAGGCCATCTACTGATCTCCTAGGAAATCTGATTTGGTGAGTTAGTCAATGAAATCTTCCAAATATTGAGGCATCCTTTATCAATATCAAAAACTCACACTCATTAATACCACCACCATCTTTGTTTTTAAAGATTTATTTATTTATTTATTTATTTATTTATTTATTTATTTATTTAACAGAGAGTGAAAGAGTGCACCAAGCAGGGAAGTGGCAGAGGGAGAGGGAGAAGCAGGCTCCCCACCAAGCAGGGTTCCTGACGTTAGGTTTGATCCCAGAATCCCTGGATCATGACCTGACCTGAAGGCAGAAGCTTAACCACTAAGCCACCCAGGTGCCCAAATTCTACCATCCATCTTAACAGAAAGTTTTTGAAGTGCTGGAGAACTGTCTGGCTTATCATTCCAGATAGTTTTCCAAAATTCTGATTTGAGTTTGAAATGTTGATTGTTTATCATTGGTAAATAATGTCAAGGTGTTCTTTCAAGTGTGAAAGTACCCCAAGATAAAAGAGGATAGTTCAAATGACTGAAAATTAAGTATAATACTCTGTACATAAAACTGCTTATAAGGAATTGTTACAGTATAAGCAACTACCAAGCTTTTAATATTCTTGCTACATAATTTTAAGAATTCATCTAGAACTGTTCAGCAGTTGACAGAAAGTATATTTACATGTATAAAAATGCTCAATAAACATGTATAACAGTCATGACCACTAATAAATTAAAAAATTGTAAATTCAAAAATACTATGAAATTATTTTAACTATTGAAATTAAGATAGATATTTTTTAAGGAAAATGAACATGTTGGTTAGAATTTTGTGAAAATTGGTCTTACACATTTTCATGGGATTAAAAATGGTAAAATTTGGGACACCTGGGTGGTTCAGCAGTTTAGTACCTGCCTTAGGCCCAGGGCATGATCTTGGAGTCCAAGAATTGAATCCCACATCAGGCTCCCAGCATGGAGCCTGTTTCTCCCTCTGCCTATGTCTCTGCCTTCCTCTCTGTGTGTCTCTCATGAATAAATAAAATCTTAAAAAAAAAAAGGTAAAATTCTTCCAAAGATAAATTCAAAATTTGTGTCAAACTTTAAAACCATTCGATTTGACCTATTATTTTATATAAAACTATATACTAAAAATATGACATTGTTAATAAGTTCAACATTAACATGATAGAATAGTAGACGTTAGAAATCTTATTTTTCAACAAAGAAATTATTTATTATATTTGTGTAAATGTATGGAAAATAAAGCACAGTATCAAATATTACTTCCCCAGAGAAACCTTCATATATAATACCTATATATACATATACATATGTATAATGTACATATATATAGGTATAATATATATATTATAACCATAACCAACCTGCTCATCTATTTTAACTTACTTTTTAACAAAAAGTGCATGTTTCTTTGCTTACTTTAAATATTTTTTCTGTCAATGAAATTTGAATTCCATGAGGAAATGTGATTTTATTGTTCACTTCAGTATCCTTAGCAGAAACTAGTACATGACAGACATTCATGTGATAATTGTCATATTAATGAAAAAAAAATTAGCATGATATAAATTTGGGTGTGATAAACTTTTACTCTGTATTTTTCTGAGATTTGTTTTCTTTTGGCAAATTATTCTTCGGGACAATCTTTCATACTGGAATCATAAAACTATATGTTTGAAAAGGATAATCTTTTGAAAAGACATCTAGTATCTAAGGTGTTTGTTTGTTTGTGAAATTATTTTCTTAATATAAGGGATGTCTAAATCCAAATGCAGCATTCCATAATCAGAGCAAGAACTTTGTCTCTCTAGTGTTTACTCAATTTCTACCATGTTTTTGTTTTTGCTTTTATTTTTTGCTTTACTTTTACAGGAGACAATTCTGTGTCATGAGGATAAGTTTTTCTGTAGCTCTGGAATTGCCCTCCTGAGTATGCCTTCTGGAATGTCAATTTATTATTGATTTCTAAGATTGTGCTAGTGAATTTTGATGACCTAAAACACTGTGCCTTTTTACTGTTCTTTACTCTATGGCGTTTCTACTTTGTTTAGCTGTAAATCCCAGATGGAACAGAGGCACTAAACACTAAAATACTGTTATATAACAAATGAAATTTCATACAAATTAACAAGGAATTCTTGCTTTAATTATATGGTCAAAAGAAGAAAAACAAAACTGAAAAAACAATCAGCTTCACTTATTCATTGCCATTACAATTTTTTTTTGTATTTTGTAACTCTTATAGTAAGAGTTTACCTTTAATTATGTCTTTGATATCCAGAGTATAAAAAAAGAATAGCTAGTTTATGTCATTGTGACATCTCTCATTTTGGCATTCAAATTTTCAGATTTTATGATGTTATCTTCTTTAGTACACTGTTTCATGCCCCTCCCTGCCTGCAACTCTAATTGTCTTTTATGTTAAGCTGAGTGTGGTGGAGTGGGGGAGATCTAAACACTGTAAATGTCTGCCCCTTTCCTTGTAGAATTTCCATGGTTACAAGTAGATTATCCTGACTATTTCACAAGGAAAAATAAATGCCCTTGAGCTATGGGCTGTGTGGACAAAGAAGCATGTTATAATTGTCAACAGTTCTAGGCAGTTGCTTTAGGGCAGGCTTTTTCAACTCCCATCGTATTAACATATTTATCCAGATGATTTTTCTTTTGTGGGGGCCTGTATCATGTAGTATTCCTGATTCCCATCCACTAGACACAGTAGCAACCCCCCAGTCCCCTGAATGACAACTGAAAGTGACTCTAGATATTGTCAAATTTGCCATGGGTGGCAAAAATATTAACCTACTCTAGCTGAGAACCAGAGCTATAGGTACTAAAACAAAACATACAAGACTACCAGCAATATCAACATTTCATAATCAACCAGAGTCTTCAAATGAAGGGAAGAATCAGTCAAAGGAGATGCCAGCATTATTTCTTGGCCAAAACATCCCTCAAATGTAGGGCCAATTAGAGAATCTAGAGTCCTGGTTTTTAAGCTTCAATGTGGGTACATCTCATCTGGATGCTGTTTTAAAATGAAGATGCCCATGGGGTACCTGGGTGGCTCAGTGAGTTAGGTGTCAGACTCTTGGTTTCAGCTCAGGCCGTGATCTCAGGCTTGTGAGATGGAGCCCCACATGGGGCTCAGGAGTCTGCTTAAGACTCTACTTCTCCCTCTGCCTTGCCCCCACTAAAATAAGTAAATAAATCTTAAAAAAATAAGGATGATTGGACTCCCACTTCTAAGATATTCTAAATTGATAGCTTTTCAATTGAGTCTATCGGATAGGGTATAGAATCTACAGAATCACAAGGGAAATGAATTAATGCATATAAAGTCCAAGAAATTCATTAAGAGTTGATAAAAATCAAGATAAGAAATTGTGTAGTGGAAAAAAAAAGAAAAAAAAAGTAGGCCAGAATGAAGGTTCATAGAAGAAATATCCTACTTTAGTGGGTAGGAAGATCTTTTTGTTTGTTGTTTTTTTCCCCGTATATAAATAAGCCTCAACAAATAGGTTTTTCCTATTTTCCTTTGAATTAAATTCTTATCTAGGTCCTTCAGGTAATTATAAGTCATTCACAAATAATGAACAATATATTTGTGGGGACAATGGTGGTTATTACCTTGAGTGGTAAACTATTCTCCTTACCACATTTCAAGTAACAGATGGTGAATTGTCTTTTATACAAAACATTAGTTACAAACCATATCTAGTCACTGAAATAGATTCTGATGTTGAAAAGATGTAACTGATTGCAGCTTTTGCCAAGTTAGTTATTTGTCCATGGGACGTGAAAAGAAACCTAGGGAGGCTTTATATTGATTTTGTCTGGCCATTCTCAGGAAAGAACTTATGGACTAGATCTGGAAGTATTCAGTGTTCCTTCTCAAACCTCTGCTGACACAATCTCATCAGTTCTTTGCAAACAGTGATTACCAGACACAATCATTTCTGTCAGCTGAATAAGGAGTTCTTTTAAAAGAAACATTACCCAAGCTGTTTCTTTCATGCTTCTTTCCCCAGCAAATAGTTACACTGAAATTTCAACAAAGACAACTAAAGTAACGCTGAAGTGATTTTTTTAAAAAAAGATATTGGACAAAAACTGTAACAAGTTTTATTCTTCAATTTGTTTTTCAAATTCAAAAGGTTCCTTAAAAGGTGAACATCATGAACATAAGGGCTGTTTTTAATCTGTTGTGTTCAACAGCAGTTAGAATATCTAAATAAATATCTATGTATCTAAATATCTAACAGCAGTTAGAATATCTAAATAAATATCTATGTCCCCAGCAGTTAGAATATCTAAAGCCTAGAAAGTGCTGAATAAAATACTTGATTAATGAACAAATAAACAGAAACTCATTGTGTTGAATTTGAAAGGAGAGAGGTATTTCAGCTTTCTCTTAAGCTTCTGAGCATACTTGACTTACAGATAAATACATTGTGCCTTTATCTAAGGCCAACCCTTCATTCCGTGCCTATCTTTTCATCTACTCAAAGCCTTTGATCCCTCCCCCCACTCCCCCACGCGTCACTGTCGTTTTTCCTCTCTAGTGGACCATCCAGCAAATACACATGAGGCTGTATTACAAGCTTCTGGGGAATACATATATTATAAAAGGAAGAAAAAAACAACAACAACAACAAACAAAAGCCAAAATAAAAAAGCAAGTCTGTCTTGTGCTTACTTCATTCTCCAACAATAATCCTATTTCTTTTCTCTTTACAAAAAGTGTTATCTGCTATTTCAGTTTTCATTCCTCCTACCTCTTGAACCCTCTCTAATCATGTGTTAGCTCTTGTGAATGCACTGAAAGTTCTGCTGTTAAGGTCAGCAAATATCCCTATGTTGCTAAATCCATGTTCAGTTTCCATTCCTCATCCTCCTTGATCTAACAGAAGCATCTAATCAAATTAATTACCCTCTCCCTACAGCACTTCACTTGGCCTCTAGTATGGAGAATTACTGCACCTCACCACGGACAATTTCTTCTCAATATCTTTTCTTGGTTCTCTTTATCTCCTCAACTTTTTAAATTTAGAATGCCTCAGGCCTCACTCTTTGGATGTCTTTTCTTCTTTATTTGCATTCTCTATTTTATTATTATTATTTTTAAAGATTTTACTAATTTATTCCTGAGAGACAGAGAGAGAGGCAGAGATACAGGCAGAGGGAGAAACAGGCTCCATGCAGGAAGCCTGACATGGGACTTGATCCCAGAACTCCAAGATCACACCCTGGACTGAAGGTGCCGCTAAACTGCTAAGCCACCCAGGCTTCCCTGAATTCTCTGTTTTAAAATCTTATCTCTTGGGATCCCTGGGTGGCGCAGCGGTTTGGCGCCTGCCTTTGGCCCAGGGCACGATCCTGGAGACCCAGGATCGAATCCCACATCGGGCTCCCGGTGCATGGAGCCTGCTTTTCCCTCTGCCTGTGTCTCTGCCTATGTCTCTGCCTCTCTCTCTCTCTCTGTGTGTGTGTGTGACTATCATAAATAAATAAAAATTAAAAAAAAATCTTATCTCTTTTCCTGGTTTTCAATATTGATGTGGGAGAGCTTTGTTCTTGTCTCATGGAGTCAAAGAAAGAATCTCAGAGACAACAAAGAGAGAGCAAAGTGATAGAAGTTTATTAAACAGAGATACAGAGAAAGCTCTCAGAAGTGAAAGGGATCTTGACAGGGTTGCCACTGAGGGTTTTTATGGTCTGTCTTTTATAGCAAACTATAAAAGGGAAATTGGTAAAGTTCTTGTCAATAACTTTATTGATGGATATTTAGAACAAACATGGTGGCCTTATAACTATCATAATAACAAACAAGATGTTTTTGTAAATATCATAAGCCCAAACAAGCTATTCCCTTCTCTCTGGTTAATATCTCCTCCATAACATTTCTCTACATCTGGGATTTCTGTCAGCCTAGTCTGGCCTTGAGATTCTTGTGCTGACTTGATTTGAGCAGGGACTATTGATAACAGTCTAATGACATATTTCTTTGTGGTCTGGTGAGTTCCTCTGATTATTTAGTAGCCATTAAAGGGGGATACTCCCTAACATTTTGGAGCTAGGGAGCCAGGTCTATTTTTTCTGTTACTGTCTTATCTTTGTTTTCTTGGGATGGGTAGGAGCCGGACTCTGGGGCCTTTCCCTTGTCTTTCCCTGCTTGGCCCCATCTGCTCTTAACTCGTTCCTACATCAATATCACCTACACACTGATGGGACCCACATTTTTATCTGCAACAAAGAACTTCTCTGTGAATTCCAGGCTGCCTCATTGCAGTGACCACAAGGGACTCTGCCTAATTTCAGCTAAACTTTCAAACTTACAAAACCATCTTAGTCCTCAGTTGGCCTCAGTCCTCTCAGAAGGATACATGGCAGCTGCCACAGCTTGCCATGGGAAGGGGTTTTTCTGGGAACTCCTGAAGTCTGAGGAGCATTCCTTGCAGCTGATCACACAGCTCATTGCAAGGAAACAATCCTTTTCAGGAGGATGCATGATCCATTTAGTGTTTAAAACCTCATATATCATGGGAGCTATATTTTTGTAACAATTCAACAGACTCTTCCAGAGTCTCCATAAGGGGTGTGTCCAGTAACCACACTCATTGCATTTAAGGAAGGGCAAAGCTATCTCTTCCTTTAAAATAGTAGTTTTCTTGAGGAGCTCCGTGGTTTAGCACCTGTCTTTGGCCCAGGGTGTGATCCTGGAGCCCCGGAATCAAGTTCCACATCAGGCTCCCTTCATGGAGCCTGCTTCTTCCTCTGCCTGTGTCTCAGCCTTTCTTTTTCTCTCTCTCTCTCTCTCTCCCCCCTTCTCTCTCTCTCTCTCTCTCTCTCTGTGTGTCTCTCATGAATAAATAAAATAAATAAAAAATAAAATAAGTAAATAAAATAAATAATAAAATAAAAATAAATAATAAATAAAAATAAATAAAATCTTAAAAAAATAAAGAAATAGTTCCCTCAATCCAGACACAGTTTACTAATCATGATTATTTTGCTATAAGCAACATTGTTTTGTTAAAGTTTATTTTCCAAAGCCCACTGACTGACGCACCTATAGTTGAAAAACAAATTACATTTATTGAGTTCATTGCAACAAAGGGCACACTTGAGGAGATGTCTCAAAAAGAGGGAGTTAAAGAGTGGTACTTCTAGGATTTTGAGCTCTGGAATTAGTCATAGAATGATGTTAGTGGGATTTGTCAGTCTTTGTAAACTAGATGGTTGTGGACTAGTCAGTAGTCTTGAGTTTACAATAAATGGTTCACAGAGAGTGATTGTTAACTCAATTTGTTCATAGTCTTATCTTGGAACACCAGGTTCTGAAGGAGCTAGTGTTAAAAGAATTTTAGAATAGAGTTTGTGATGATCATCATGTTTTTAGTTTGGTATATTTCTCCGCTTTGTGTACCATATTGCAGTCTGTTTTGAAATTATTTAGTTTTGGTTTCAATTTTCAGTTCCACCTACTGTCTGTCAGTATTTTAACACTTTATCATTAGTAACACCATTAGCATATTATTCACTTCAGATTTCCAGGAAAACAAAGTAGAGAGTTGAACAAAACTTATATTCACATGCCCAGGGGAAAAGTTCTGTTAATCCTCTCCCACAATGTCAAACTGTCTACTTTACATCTCTCAGTGGAGGTTGACCACATATAATAGCTTAAATTTAACATTTCCAAATTTAATATTCCATCCTTTGCCAGAGAGCAAACATACTAACAAACAGCCAAACCAAACAAAATATAAACAATCCAAACACTGCTTCTTCTACAGTCTTTCTCATTTCATTCATGGAAAGTCCATGCTTTCAGTTTTATAAATTAAAACCTTGAAGCCTCTTTCTCTCTCGCTTACATTCAGTTGAGTATCATATTCTATTAGCTTTACTTTGTAAAAGGATCCAGAATTCAGTAACTTCTCATAATTTCCATCTTACCTGGATGTTGGCAGTATCATTCTAACTGATCTCGTGATCCAATTCTTCCCTTTTAGTCTGTTGTGAATGACAGCAACAGTGATTCTCTTAAAGTATATTTGGAACACAGCTCTTCTCAGGAGTCTCCAGTTGCTTCCTGTGTCACTCACAGTAAAAGCAAAAGTCCTTAAAATGACTTTGAAGACCCAGGGAAAGTTACCTCCATAATTTCCTTATCTCTTACTTCTCTGCCCTCCTGCATTCCCCTTCAGCCACAGTGGCTTCCTGACTTGTCTGGAATATGCCAGGCACTCTCCAGTCCCAAGTTGTTGATACCTTCTGGACTTTCTACCTGGGGAATTCTGCCAGCTTTACATATGGCCTTCTACTGCATCTCCTTTAAGTCACTGCTCACTGTTCCTCACCCTACTTCCCACAGCCTCTTCTCATTGCTTCTTTCTCCTACTTAGCACTTATATAATTTATTATTATTATTATTAAAAATATAAATGTAATATTTGTTGTTTATTCTGATTTCTGCACTTAACTACATCTCTATAAGGGCAAAAATTTTATTTCTGTTGTGTTCATCTTATGCACACAGGACCTACAACACTGCCGGAACCAATTAAACAATAAATATCTGCTGAATGGATTTGTTGAAACTAAAAGTGTGTATGAAGATGTTGATAGGTATAAGGGAAATATGGTAATAGCCTAAGCAGATTCACAGCTTTAAATGTCAGGTATATTGAAGGGTTATTTATTTTATTTTTGCTGATGTATAATACAGTATTTATCAGTGTCTTTATGTGAGCATGCACATGACATTAGTTATTATATTAATATAACATTAAAACCACAGTTGTCTATCACTGTCATATGTGGCTTTCAGAGGAAAAGACAACGTCTTGATACAAAGGAAGACTATTTCTTATTAGCTCCCATTAAAGTTTCGATTTTCCTGGGTTGCCAACACAGACAGTAGACCCATGTTATGATAAAGTATGTAGTGTTTGTGTAACTGTAGATGCACATGTGAGCACAAATATCTGACAAAATTGTTGATGTAAGTTTTCCAAAGGCAAAGGGAAAAGTGAAGAAAGAGATCAAAATAGGCAAGCAAGTTCTAATTCTGGAAACATGGAGACTATTAATAGATTGTCTACAGCTGTCTGAAATAGAAGAGCAACTAAGTACTCTGATCTGAGGTTTGATACCTTCATAATACATTTAAAGATTCATCTCTTCATCTGAACTTGGAATATTCTGAGCGTATTGAGTATGCATTGTTCAGGGCAAAATTTGATCAAGAAGGGTCAGCAATGAAGCTTACATATCCACATGGTCTATTTTTTTAGGAAATTTGTTTAGGCAAGCAGAGTGTTCTGCCTTCCCACCTAAAACTAGGTTTCCTTCTTTTAAAAGATTAATAGTGGTGTATCTACGGGCTTCCATAGAAACCATGACATATTATAAGTATGGGTTCCATTGTTCTCTGGATATAGATCTTAATGAGCTATTGCTGCCAGAGAACATGATGCATCTGACAATCCAGCTAAGACTTGGATATACTGTATATACTATATCATGGGCATTTTTCTTGTGATACATAAACCTGGCCTGAGGCCATGTCTGTACAATAGAATTGTATCTCACTGAACAATTCACTTGGTATGATTTGTTGTGACCTGTCTACACAATTCTTGAGCAGTGGATATCTTAATGAGCCACAGCAAATTGGATGGGCCAATTCATAGCTGCTGTCACATACTGTAGCCACGACCTCAATTAAAGTTATAGATTGCTTCTAAGCATTGTTCATTGGTACTAACTCAAACTATAGCATAGAATGCTCTCATTAATTCCTTGATCAAATTGAGAACATATATATCAGACATTGCTGCACTGAAGGTATTACTATACCTACTGGGATATTGCATAATTTGATTGACAGTAATTGCTGCCATATGCCTCCAATTATCTAATTAGTAATTGCTACCACATGTGCTACCAATTATATAAAACTAGCACTGCTTTAGAGCCTCCATTCAAAATTGTCACTGAATCTTAGGATGCCATACTGCATTTGCTTTGAAAAATGCTTCTTGAATCTCTATGTATATGTGGCCTAGGATATGTTTTATATTAGGTGATAAAAACATTTCTTAAGTTAACATGCTTTTAGTTAACATAAAATGATTAAAAACAAAAACTGAAAAGTAAAAGAGATGAAATGAAACATTAAAAAAACCTCTCAACCAATCTCAGCATTAAATTAACAATCTATAACACTGAAGTTTCTGCCTCAGTTCTTTTAATTATGGAAGAGAATTAAGGAATTACTAGAATGCCATACTTTTTTTTAAAAAAATCATTCATTTATTGAACAAATACTAATTAAGGACCATTGCGTGTAAAGTGTTAAAGATCATGGCAGATAGAAAGATAAAAAGCAATTTTGACTACAGTATAGAAGACTCCAATATACACAATTATAATGCTACACATCACAATGTAGAAATTTAAAAAGAAAGAAGTACTGTGCTCATTAAGTGGAGATCAGCTTTAGGTCTACGAAGAAAAATGCAATTAAACTGATGGTACAAAATTGAAATTCATGCTTGAAGAATAGATAGGGTTTCATCTGGTAGAAATAGAGGCAGATGAAGGTTGCTCCACAAAGTGGTAATAGCAGAGGCAAAGGTAATTCATTTATATATAATAAAGTGACAATAAGCCATATGTCCAGTCTAACACCTCAACATGCCATTCAAGCAATGATATTTCAACAGTCTGCAAACATAATGTTTATTGTTTGAAGACTTTCTCCATTTTGTTTCTATTGTGTCTTGGGAAAAATACCAAAAATACATAGCTGACCTTTCAAAGCAATATCCAGTACAATATGTAATACAAAACCTAAAGATTGCCAGAAATCTTTGGGAATAGTGACATAGATTCATTTTTTTCTAAGACTGTTTTTCTTTTTTATTAATATTCACTCATATAATTCCATTATATCAGGCTGTCCACTACAATTGTGTCATTTCCCCATTCCAATTCATATTTTATGTAACTTCTAGATTAATCTTTAAAAAAATAATTTATGCAGTTTCATTTCTAGAAATGTTATGTACTGATCACCTACTGTGTAGCAACTGGGAGAATCATAACTCTTGTAGACCAGACATTTTACAACTTACTATGCCATTGTTCTATACAGAAGACTAAAAAGGCTTTTTCTTGTCTACTACAGTATTTTCCAATATTGATTCCATACTGAATCATAATATCCTGCAAATGTATATTTCTCTAAAGAATTTCTTTATATATTTGACAGAGAGAAAGAGAACACACAAGCAGGAGGAGGGAAAGACAGACTCCCCACTAAACAGAGAGCCTGATGCAGAGCTAAAAGTAGATGCTCAGTTGAATCAACTGAATCACCCAGGTACCCTGCAAGTATGTATTTTTAATAAATGCATTGGGTATTTTATTATATGCATGCTGGTGAAAAATGTCTATTGGATCAAGTTCATTTACAGTTCTACCTAAGTCAGTATTACTCACCTGTAATGTACCTTTTTAAAATTATCTCCTCAAATCACTATCAAGGGGTGAAATATGTGTATGTAAACCTAATTCAATCTAACTAGTGCAGACCTCATTCTTTCCTTCTCATATATCAAATTACTACCAAGGTTTCAAAAGGCATCTCAGTCATAATCTCTTGTTAGTACTCTTACCTCATCTGATTAATAAGGCCAACCTAGGCCAGTGCAACTTTTAGCCTCATACACCATTGGATATGCCATTATAGTGTCTATATTAAATAAACTAATCCAGTGTTAGTTCTGAAAGATATAAAATAAAATAAAATAAATTTTAAAAGATCAGTGCATAAACTACAACTGAAGCTAAATCTAATAATACTAAAGGTCTTGTGTAGGTGGAATGACAATGTTGAATAATAATTATTTGGATGTGCAATAAGTGAACGTCTTGTGATTGGTAGTGAATATTAAATGGCAATCTATATTCCTATGCCTAGACCAATTGCTTCACCCACTGCAAGGCCAGGTGGGTGAAGCAGTATATTCAAAAAGAACCTGTAACATTAGCACAGGTATACTTTATACAAGACAGGAGAAAATAAACCCTGTGCACTGGTGGGAATGCAAACTGGTGCAGCCATTGCGGAAGACAGTATGAAGATTCCTCAAAAAATTAAAAATAGAGCTGCCATATGACCCAGTAATCACACTACTGGGTATTTACCCAAAGATTACAAAATCACTAATTCAAAAAGATACATGCACCCCTATGTATATAGCAGCATTATTTAAAGTACCCAAAATATGGAAACAGCCCAAGTATCCACTAATAAATGAGTGGATAAAGAAGATATGCCATACTTATATATATAGAATAGAATACTATTCAATCATAAAAAAAATGAAATCTTGCCATTTGCAGCAACATGGATGGAGTTAGAAAGTAGAATGCTAAATGAAATGTCAGAGAAAGACAAATATCATATGTGAAATTTAAAAAACAAGACAAATCAGCAAAGGAAGAAAAAAGGGAAAAACTAAAAAATAGTCTCTCACTATATAGAACAAACAGATAGTTACCAGAGGGGAGGTAAGAGGGGGGATGAGTAAAATCAATGAAGGGGATTAAGAGTATACTTATCTTGATAAGCACTGAGTAATATGTGGAAAGATTGAATTATTATATTGTACATCTCAAACTAACATAGCACTGTATGTTAACTACATTGGAATTAAAATGAAATAAAATAAAGACAAGAGAAAAGTTAAAAGAAACATTATTTGAAGATGATGAAACACAATTTCAAGAACTCAGGAAGAACAACAAGAGCATGAATCTTGAGGATATGGGTATGGACTGAATTTGTGTCCCCTAAAAAATCATACGTTAAAGCCCTAACTCACAATATGATGGTGGTATTTGGAGGAAAGGTCTTTGGAGGCAATTCGATTTAGAAGAAGTCATGAGGATGGGACCCTTATAAAGGGATTAGCACCCTTATAAGAAGAGACACCAGACAGCTTGCTTTCCTCTCAATTTCTCTCTCTCTCTCTCTCTCTCTCTCTCTCTCTCCCTGCCATGAGAGAACACAGCAAGAAGGTGTGCATCTGCAAACAAGGAAGAGAATCCTCAACAGAACCTGATCATGCTGGCACCTTGATCTCAGATATCCAGCCTTCAGAACTATAAGAAATAAACTTTTGTTGTTTTAGTTACCCAGTATATGATATATTGCTTTGGCAGCCTGAGCAGACTTATACAGCTGTATACCATCTTAGAAATGGTAAAGGTTCCATAGCAAATGTGCCATCTGGTCTTTAAGAAAAAAATTATTGAACTGAAAACATATAAAAAATAATAAACAACACAACTCAGAGAGACACACTTTTAAATAAAAGCAAATGAGCCACAGGAAATCATGTAAAGATACCTCTTTAACAACAAATGAAAAAACAAACAAAAAATTACTTTATATGCTTGTAACAACAAGTAATATTGGCTGACTTAAGTTACCAATGCACTGCAGGAATTACTGGAATCACTTTCTTTGGATTTCAGTGTTTTAACACTTTCAAGGCACCAATTACCTATTAACATATTTGATCAAATTGTAATGCATTTGAATTACAATTTATGTTTTGAAGAACTGAAGAAGTTTTTTAAAAAGGACACAAGATACTAATTCAATTACTTTTTTCAATATTAGTAGATCAGCATTAGCTTTTTAGTTCTACCTCTGAAGGAAAACAGAGGCTTCTTAAAGTGTACCTAAAACTGAAATCCTTAACCATTGTAAGGGATTGTTGTTTTAGTTATTAGAAAATGACTTTCAAAGGTTAAGTTGTCATGAGGGATATGTATTCTACATAATGACATCTAAGTTAGTCTAATTTTTTTAAACATAAAGAGTAGCCTGTGCTAAAAAACCTGTGAAAACTACCTGAAGATGAAGCACAAAATAATAAATTAGGCCCTAGAAATGCTGTATCCTGATTATAATTTCTTATATTTTGTCCAAGAACTGAAAGAATCTGAAACATGCACAACCTTGTAGTCAGCATTATTCTTTGCAGACGAAATAAGTCCTTTCCAGCTGGCAACATGGTACAAATAAACACAGTAGCTATAAATCGTGGATTCTGTAATGAAAACTGGTGCTGGGAAGATTAGAAATACACTCTCTATTTGGAGAAATACAAATTAAGTGCACAGGTTAAAAAAATTAATAATGTCTATTATATCTAATGGGTTTCTTTTTCATGGAAAATTTAAAGAAAGCATAATTCCTTATGGTCTCTTTTTATGTAGCATCTTTCATTTGTTGTGATCATATGTGTTATAGCTTTTGCCTTTTATGCATCATGTCCCATGTTATGAGAATATATTGACTGGGTAGTATCAAAATTTAAAAATCATTATATTTATGAATTAGATGAAATTGAATTAAGACAAATTATATTCATTGAAAAATTTCTCATTCATAAATCAGTAAAGCAAAAGAAATATGAGGCTGCAAAAGAGATTAAAGGAGGCTGTATATTATAATCCAATAGATTCTTCATTTTTAAACATGCCAAAGTTCACTCCTGAGCTTGTTGAATCTGAAAATAAAGATGGAACAAATGGCATGATGAAAAATTCTTGAACCAGATTTTCCAAAGGAAATAAAGGAAGAAAATCATTTTTACTATGTATCTGTAAATGTAGCATTTATTTTATTTATTTTAATTTTTTTCTCATTAAACTTTTGTTTTAATGGGTCTCAACATTCTGTGACAGATTTTTGGTCAAGTTGTTTTCATTAAAAAGTACTGATTTTAAAAACTTAAAACTGCCACACACGCACACACACAAAAAAATACAAATGGTCCACAAAACATTCTCCTTTCCTTCTGAAGGTTTTACGATGCATTGTTACCATTAACCAGTCTTTTACTATTAAACTTAAATGGCCAATTGACACAAACAGTTCTGAGACCCATTTTTTCCACCACTGATTAAGACTGGGGTGGCAGGTATTGGGGATAATATTCATTTAGCCTTCTGAGCTTTCTGGGCAGACTTGGTGACTTTGCCAGCTCCAGCTGCCTTCTTGTCCACTGTTTTGATGACACCCACAGCAACCGTCTGACTCATGTCACGAACAACAAAACAGCCCAGAGGAGGATAGTCAGAGAAGCTCTCAACACACATAGGTTTGCCAGGAACCATATCAACAATGGCAGCATCCTCAGATTTCAAGAACTTGGGACCATCTTCCTGCTTCTTTCTAGAACGACGGTCTATCTTTTCCTTCAGCTCAGCAAACTTGCCAGCAATGTGAGCTGTGTGACAATCCAGCACAGGTGCATATCCAGCACTGATTTGGCCTGGATGGTTCAGGATAATCACCTGAGCTGTGAAGCCAGCTGCTTCCATTTGTGGGTCGTTTTTGCTGTCACCAGCCACGTTGCCACGACGAACATCTTTGACAGATACGTTGACATTGAAGCCCACATTGTCCCCAGGAAGAGCCTCACTCAAAGCTTCATGGTGCATTTCAACAGACTTCACTTCAGTTGTAACATTGACCGGAGCAAAGGTGACCCATACCAGGCTTAAGAACACCAGTCTCCACTCGACCCACGGGGCCAGTACCAATACCACCAATTTCGTAGACGTCTTGGAGACGCAGACACAAGGGCTTATCAGTTGGACGAGTTGGTGGCAGAATGCAATCCAGGGCTTCAAGCAGTGTGGTTCCGCTGCCATTCCCATCTTTACGGGTGACTTCCCATCCCTTGAACCAAGGCATGTTAGCACTTGGCTCCAGCATGTTGTCACCATTCCAGCCAGAAATTGGCACAAATGCTACTGTGTTGGGGTTGTAGCCAATTTTCTTAATGTAGGCGTTGACTTCCCTAACGATTTCCTCGTATCTCTTCTGGCTGTAGGGTGGTTCAGTGGAATCCGTTTTGTTAACCCCAACAATTAGTTGTTTTACACCCAGTGTGTAAGCCAGAAGGGCATGCTCACGGGTCTGCCCATTCTTGGAGACCCTGCTTCAGATTCACCAACGCCAGCAGCAACACTCAGGACAGCACAGTCAGCCTGAGATGTACCTGTAATCATGTTTTTGATAACATCTCTGTGTCCTGGGGCATCAGTGATGGTCACATAATATGTGCTGGTCTCGAATTTCCACAGGGAGATCAGTGGTGATACCACGTTCACGTTCAGCTTTCAGTTTATCCAAGACCCAGGCATACTTGAAGGAGACTTTTCCCATCTCAGCAGCTTCCTTCTCAAATTTTTCGATAGTTCTTTTGTCGATCCCACCACATTTGTAGGTCAGATGGCCAGTAGTGGTAGACTTGCCCGAATCTACGTGTCCAATGACGACGATGTTGATGTGGGTCTTTTCCTTTCCCATTTTGGTTTAGGTTTAGCGGTGGTTTTCACGACACCTGTGTTCTGGCCGCAAACCCATTGCGAAAAAGCTGTAGCTTTTATTTTATTATTGTTTGTGTTGTCTGTGCTATTTCCAGATTTCCTTTTCTTTGATGTATTCCTTCTTTTTTTTTTTTTGTATTCCTTCTTTTTAACAGAGGAAAGTTTAAGTAGTAACACATAAACATGAAAGGTCTATGATTGATTTAGATCAAGGATACACAGGCTAATTACCAGCATTTTGTCCTCACTTTGAAAGTTTTTATTTTCTTTTGCTTTAACTGTGATTATTTTCTTTTACTGTGATTATTGATTTGAATAATTCAAAAACCATGTAAATAAAAATGTTTGAGAAACATTTTTACAATTTGTTAATACAGCTAGAATTTCTCAGAATTACTTATTTGATTAAATCTAATTCATGGCTACAAAATATTTTTTAAATAGGATAAATGAGGCTATATTAATGGTGTATCCTTTATCACAAATAATAAAACACCAATTATTTTTTAAACTAATGTATGTTGGCCAATATTATATGTACTTTTCTTCATCAATAGGTTCTATAAGTTTTTGAGTTCTATAAGCTCAAAAAATATTAGGTAAATATTTGAGTAAAAATTATTTAAAAACTCATAAAATATGGTCTAATTGTCCTCGATTTGACAGCAAGTGTTTTTGGTGTGTGTGCATGTACATATATGTGTGTTTGTGTGTGTGTATTTTAAAGTGGAAAGGTAGAAAACAGAATGACTTATAGAATCACACACTACTGAATGAAATTTTGAAATGCATATTTTAACTCACTAAACACTGCACATAGGAAAAATACTCAAATAGATTTAGTGACTTGCTTAACATCACAAAGGCAGTTTGCAAAAGGCTTGTACTCAATTTGCTGATACCTAATGGTTTGCAGAAATTACTGAAATTTGCCAGAGCAAATACTGGAAAAAGGCCTCACTGAAAGTACTGTCTTGAAGAAAAGAAGGCACTTTAGCTAATGTCCTTCTCTCTGATATAAGATATTGGACTAGAGAGTCCATTTACTAAGCACACCAGGATGCCACAGAAGGGAAGGGAAAGGATGTGGCTGTGTTTTATTTTTGACATTAGCTTATCTTTGTAATAAAGAGCTCTTTCCATTTAGACTTTGAATTAATATACAATAGTTTTATTTCAAATAACTAAACCCACAAGGTACCCTGAGGAGTCACAATAAGATAAAAAGTGTCAGGGAATCACATGTTGCTGAGGAATAAGAGCAATCATCATGAAGTCATTATGCCCAAGGCTTTTTCCTAGACCACCTAATTTCTTTGCAGGGGGGTTCTCTTGGGTTTAACTCAATCACAGTGAAATTTTCAATTTTGTCATGTTAAATGATTACAAATTGTGGAATGCCTTGGTCAATAAAGTGTCCTGGTAAATTAGGAAACTCCAGAATAAAAAAAATCATGTGATCACTAGCTAGTAATGCTTATGCATCTGTTTGAATCTAAAAGTAAATGGAGAGTTTGTCTTCTCCTATTCTGCTGCTTTATTTTTTGGTCATTTAACATTATTATTAATTTACATACACACAAAAAAATAAATAAATAAATAAAAATTTACATTCACTAAAATTTGTTTACGTATAAAATTTTTATATCTTTTCAACTTAGGATGTACAGTTCTATAAGCTTGACAAATGCATGGTGATCCATCAAATGCATGCAATTATGATGCATCACCACAGGCATAATATAAAACAGTTCCATCACATTAAAAATTCTCCTGTGCATCACATTTTAATCAACCGCTATCTCTATGTCCTTCTTTGTCATCTACTGATCTGTTTTTAGTCCCATAATTTTGCCAATTCTAGAATGCCAAACAAATAAAATCACATAGTCTGTATTCTTTTGGGTTTGGCTCCTTGCACTTAGGAACATGTATGTTGTTGCATGTATCAGCAGTCCTTTCCTTTTTATTGCTAAGAACTATTCCAATGTATACAGGCATTATAGTTTATCCATTGAGTGGTTGAAGGACATCTGTGTTGTTTCCAGATTTTGCTGATTATATATAAAGCTGTTATAAACATTTAAGTACAGGTTTTCATGTGAACTTAAGTTTGTTTATTTTTTAAAGTAAATCTCTAGAATGTGATAATTGGGTAATGTGGTAAGTGTATATTTAATATTGTAAGAAGCTACAAAAGATTTTTCAAGTTGCCATAAAATTTTGCATTCCCACAGCAAAGTAGCAGAGTTTTACTTGCTCTGTGTCCTTATAAATACTTGGTATGATCATTTTTATATTGGTTTTAGTCCTTTTATTAAGCATATATTAGTATCTCATTGTGGTTACTCAAATTATTTTCATTTCCCTAAAAAGATAGAATGTTCAGCATTGTGAAGGTGGGATTGACACTTTTTCCACTATGTTCTGAATATATGCCAGAAGTCTCTGGCTATTGCTTTTGACTTCTTTCTTATTGAAAAACATGGTAATAAATTCTAAGGTGAGTTCATGGTTTAAAATATCATCAGATACTTAATGTTGATAAACATTTAAAGAGGTAATACAATTAATAGACAACATGATGTATTTTGTCATTATTTCTTATAAAAATATACTTTTGACACACTCAGTCTTAAATTGCAGTGCTTAAAATAATTAATTTCACAGCTATGGCAAAATACTTGTGGGAATTTGACTCGGGCAAGGAAGTAGAAAGTTACAAGACAGAATATTGTTCTCATCTATATAATGAGAACCTACCAAATAAACTACGAAATCAGAGTTTTTCATGGTTGTTTTTTTTTTTAAAAAAGCCTTAAAAAACAAAAACAAAGATATCCAAATAAACTGTATTCCAGAAAATGACATCCCTTCCCAGGGGGTGAAGAGAGCCATGGTGTAATGATCAGAAAGGAAGTAGTTAGATGTCTTTATCAGAGACGATATGATTGTGTACACGAAATATTATTTCAGATCTGCAAAGAATTATTAAAGCTAATAAAGTATTGTGACCAGGTGGCAGGAAACAAAGTCAATACACAAAATCACCTGTACTACTACATTCTAGAAATGAATAACCAGGAATGTGGAATACAAATACCATTTGGATTAATTTTTAAAACATAGCAAATTATTGTGAATAAGGTAACAAACTTCATTCAAGACCTTTGCGTTAATTTCAGAACAGGTATGGGACCCCTGGGTGGCTCAGTGGTTGAACATCTGCCTTCAGCAGGGCATGATCCCAGAATACCAGGATCAAGTCCCACCTCAGGCTCCCTGCATGGAGCCTGCTTCTCCCTCTGCCTGTGTCTCTGCCTCTCTCTCTCTCTCTTTCTGTCTCTCATGAATAAATAAATACAATCTTTTAAAAAATATCGGAACATGGGGATCCCCAGGTGACTCAGTGGTTTGGCTCCTGCTTTCCACCCAAGGTGTGATCCTGAGTCCTGGGATCAAGTCTCACATCGGGCTCCCCGCATGGAGTCTGCTTCTCCCTCTGCCTCTCTCTCTCTAACTCTCATGAATAAATAAATAAAATCTTAAAAAATATATCAGAATATATGCTTGGAGATATTGGAGAATACATAAACAGTAATATTTGGTTTGAAAGACTCTAATGTTAAGGTATCTCCATTCTTCTCAGGTGTATTTATATTATATTTCAATGCAATCTCAGTAAATACAGTAGTAGATTTTTTGAAAAAAAAAAGGTGATATAAAAACGTATGTGGAAATGCAATGATTTAGCACATTTTATTTTTATTTTATTTTATTTTATTTTTATTTATGATAGTCACACAGAGAGAGAGAGAGAGAGAGGCAGAGACACAGGCAGAGGGATAAGCAGGCTCCATGCACCGGGAGCCCGACGTGGGATTCGATCCCGGGTCTCCAGGATCGCGCCCTGGGCCAAAGGCAGGAGCCAAACCACTGCGCCACCCAGGGATCCCCTAGCACATTTTAAATAATCTTTAAAAGAGAAAAGAAAGATGAAGAAGACATAAATAGAAAAAAAAATCTCATGAGCCGCTACGTGGCAGAGTCAGCTAAGCCTCCTACTCTTGGTTTCAGCTCAGTCATGATCTCAAGGTCATGAGATCAAGACCCATCTCAGGCTTCAGCTCAGCAAGGACTCTGCTAAAGTTTCTTTCTCTCTCTCCCTCTACCTTTCCCTGCACTCATACTCTCTCTCCCACTCTCAAATAGTTAAATTAATCTTAAAAAAAAAAGAAAGAAACCGAGAAAATATCTTGTGTTCATAGAATATTGTCAAATACCCATACTACCCAAGGTAATCTAGAGACTCAATATAAGCCTTATCAAAATTACAGCATGTTTTACAGAAGTAGAGCAAAATAACCCTCAAATTTGTAAGGAACAGAAAAAAAAAAACCCGCAAAAGCCAAAACAATCCTGAAAAAGAAGAGCAAAGTTGGGGGCATCACAGTTTCTGTTTTAAAACTATTCACAAAGTGGTAATAACCAAAACAGTGTATACTGGCATAAATATAGACACACAGACAATAGAACAGAATCAAAAGCTCAGAAACAAAACCCATATATATAGCCAATATTTGACAGGAGAGTCAAGAATTGCTCTGACCACATGCAAAAGAACAAAAGGATCCATCCTTACATTACATCAGTCACAAAAGTTAACTCAAAATGAATTGGTCTGGGGAATCCCTGGGTGGGTCAGCGGATTAACGCCTGCCTTTAGCCCAGGGCCTGATCCTGGAATCCCAAAATTGAGTCCCACATCAGGATCCCTGCATGGAGCCTGCTTCTCCCTCTCCCTGTGCCTCTGCCTCTCTCTCTCTCTCTCATGAATAAATAAAGAAAATCTTTTTTAAAAAATGAATTGCTCTTAAACATAAGACCTGAAACTATAATTCCTAGAAGAAAACATAGGCAAAAACTTCTTAGCATTAGTCTTGGCAACAATATTTTTGCATGTGGCACTAAAAACACAAATACTTAAGGCAAAAATAAATAAGTGGTACTTCATCAAGCTAAAAAGCTCTGCACAGCAAATGAAACAATCAACAAAATGAAATAGAAATCTACACAATGCAGGAAAATATTTGCAAATCATCTATCTGATAAAGGGTTAATAACCCAAATATAGAAGAAACTCATATATCAATAGCAAGGAGAAAAATCCAATTAAATAATGGGCAGAGGAACTGAATAAACATTTTTCCAAAGAAGACATATAAATTGTAAACAGGAACATGAAAAGAGGAAAAACATTATTTATCAGGGAAATGCAAACAAAATCACAATGAGATATCTGTTAGATAAGTTTTAGAGTGACTAACACAAAAAGACAAGAGATAACAAGTATTTGTGAGGATACAGAGAGGAGGTAACCCTTGTGTACTATTGTTGGGTATATAAATTGATGTAGCCACTATGGAAAATGGTATGGAGGTTCTTGATAAAATTAAAAATAGAATTTCCGTAGTATTCCACAAACTTATTTCTGGATATATATTCAAAGGAAATGAAAACAAGATATCAAAGAGATGTTTGCACTCCCTTGTTTATTGCATTATTCACAATAGTCAAAACAGGAAAACTGCCTATGTCCATCAAAGGATGAATGGATAAAGATGATACAATGTATATACACAATGGGATATTATTCAGCCACAAAAAAAGAAGAAAATGCTGCCATTTGTGACAAATGGATGGACTGTGAAGTCATGATGCTAAATGAGAGAAATCAGAGAAAAAAAATACTGCATGATATCAATTACATGTGGAATCTAAAAAAGCCAAACTCATAGAGACAGAGAGTAGAAAGGTGGTTACCAGCTGGTGGTTACCAGGAGGATAGAGTACATATTGGTCAAAGAGTACAAATGCCCTCTTAAAAGCTATGCAATACACACCACTGTGATTATAGCTTGCACAATTGTATTATATACTTGAAAGTTGCTAAGAAAGTAAATCTTAAAGGTATTCACCACAAAAAAGAAACAGTAATTATGAGATGCAGAGGTTAGCTTAACACTAAGGAAGTAATCAAATTGCAAAATATAAATAATCATACTAACATGCTGTATAACTTAAACTTACACAATATCATATATCAAATGGTTAGATTTCACTAAAATAAAAATTGATTAGATTTCACTAAAATAAAATTTTTCTTCTTATTAAATGGCATCATTAGGAATTTGAATGGGCAAACTACACATTGGAAGATTTGTTTTTTAACAAATGCACCTGAAAAATATTTTTATCAATAATATATAAAAATTCTTATAACTGTAATAAGAAGACAAAAACAAACTCTCAATTAAAAATGGGAAGAAGAGTTGTACAGGCACCTCACCAAAGAAATGATAATGAGTGGCCACTAAGTACGTGAAAAAGCGTTTATGTAGTTTATCAAGAAAATACAAAATCAACAGATGCTTTTTTTAATCCATTAGAATGACTAAATCAAAAAATTGATATCTAATACTGTCCAGAATATGGGACTGTACATTCATAATTTGCTGGTGGGCATATGTAATTCTATATCTGTTTTGGACAACTGTTTGGCAGTTTCTCATAAGGATATATAAATTCTTTGGTATTTACCCATAGAAATGAAAAAGCTATGTGTATTAAACAACCTGGGAAATACCTATAGAAGTCTTCTTTCTAAAAGCATCAGACCAAAAAAAAAAAAAAAAAAAAAAAAAGCATCGGACTGAAAACAACCTTAATTTTCATGAATGGGAAAATGGGTAAGCAAATTATTTTTAAGACATAAAATGGAATAGTACTCAGTTATTAAAAAACATGGACTAATGATACAACATGGATAATTTCAAATATGATATGTTGAACAAAAGAAGGCAGATACAGAAAAAACAATATATATCAAGGATGTGAATTCTAAGAACAAGCAAACGAATCTATAGCATTAGAAATAGGTGAGTGCTTGCCTCTTGTTAGGTAAGGGACTATCGGAGAGAAGCAAGATGTAACTCTGGGACTATGGAAGCGATCTATGTCTTGTTCTAAGTGGTGGTACATGGGGATATACAACTGTTAAAATTTACCAAACTGATGAGTAAATATGTGCATTTTTAAGGTATTTTAAACTTCAATGAAATAAACAAATAAGCATACAATAATTAAAACATGAAATAAAACATAAAGTAAAAAAAAATAATAGAGGTCTTATTAATTTTCCTTTTTTTTTTTAAATTCAATTTTGGAAATGTTTCCGTGTCATTATGATGGTTATCTTTACATTTCATTTGTAGAGTATTCCTGCATATGTAACATAGGTTATTATCTACAATCAATCATTTTTGTGAAATCTAATTTTAAGGATCTTTAAGAATGAGCCTGCAAGTACATTTTCAGATTGGCTTACCTGCAATTCTTTATACAATTCCTCGAAATATCAGCTCCCCCTGCCATCAAAAGAAAATGTCGAAAGCACAATTTTCTGTTGCAACCATTGGGGTCAAACTGTTTCCTAAATCTGATTTAGACACTCCAAACTTTCCTTTTTTATTCATGTCCTCACTCAACTCAAGTTTTCTTCTCCCTTCATGTTTTAGCATATTTAATCCATACTGCAAATTCCTTTGAAAATTGTGCTTCCTTCATAATTCTAGTCTCTGATTACCCTTGTCAGTTTCTGATAAGGGTATTATATCAGTTTACAGTTTATTATATTTGCCAATTTATTTTTTTCCAGCTTTAATGAGCTATAAATAAATTCATTTAACAAATGAAATAAATGTATTAAAACCAAATAAATCTATTTGACAAATAAAAGTATAAGACGTTTAAAGTGTACAACGTGATGTTTTGATATACACTGTGAAAGGACTCTCTCCATCAAGTTAACACATCCATCATCTCACATGTTTACCTTCTTGTTTCTTTTCATCTCCTCAGCTACATTATACTCTCACTGATGGTAGAAATTATATCAATTTCCATCTCCCTTATTACCTGATAAAAATAGATAAATGATACTGAGCCTATGAGTTAATGTCTTCCTGTTAAAGCATTCTAGGACTTAGAATAAAGTAATCCATGAATAGTATAATATTTCTCTATCTTTGGGGTTTAAACTTATTATTATTCCAATATTATCTTCTGTACAGATTTCTGAGAATGGCAGTTCATGAATTTCCAGTTTTGATCCTTTAGGGTAGACTATCAGGTTACAATGGTGGGGTTGGAGGATTTGATGCTGTGACTTGTAACAACACTATTTTCCCTACATTGCTGCATATTTATTTATATAGGATTGGTGCGGGGCAGCAGTTTATGGAGATTTGAGGGGAGGGCCACTTTTATCTCTTTCAAACTTTCTTACTGCGATTTCCTGGCAAGAGATCCAGCTGTCTGTAGTTTTGTAGTTTTGTTTTTACAACTTCTGATCGAGTGAAACAAACCACTTTGAAATTTCATATAGGTACGTCTCAGGAATACATTATGATTGCTGCAGACCTTAAGATTTGCCAATATCACAGGTCAAAGAGATGGCTACTATGATTGATATTCCCACTAAACTTCCATAGGTTTTTCAAGGGGTAGTTGATTCTCAAACACAAAAGAGACATGAAGTGAGTAGAAAAAATGTAGAAGGATTAACTGAGCAGATCAACAATGAATGTACATTATTCGTGATGCCTTCTTTCAGATATGAGGAAGAATCTACCATTTTTTTCCATGCCCTTTAATTTTGATTAAAATCCCTTTTTAATATACCCTGGCCCCTCTCCTGCATTGTTCTACTTGGCATTTGAGAACATCCTCTTCTCCAGGCTTTTGTATCAGCTGGTTTCCAGATAGGTTCAGTCAAAGGAGGTACAGGCAGGGAATTGGAGAACAAGAGAAAAAATGTAGGCTGAGAAATACTCTCCTTCCCTCTTTGCTTCTCCCAAAGTTACTGCATTGCTTTTGGGACTCCAGTTCCAGTGAGTGAGGACCATCTCTCTTCCCACTTCTACTAGGTGACCTTGTACCCCCTGGCTTTAGAAACACTCCTGCCTTCTTTGTTCAGTGTATAGATGACACTACAGTGCCTTTTTGTTACTGCTAATTTCAAGTTTGTTTCACTCTCCTGTTTAGTTAATAGCTCTTTTATCAAAGATAATTATTTCAATCAATTTCCTGTTTTCTCATTAAATTGTGACTGGCAGGGCAGCCCGGGTGCCTCAGCTGTTTAGCGCCGCCTTCGGCCCAGTTCATGGTCCTGTAGACTCGAGATCAAGTCCTACGTCAGGCTCCCTGCATGGAGCCTGCTTCTCCTTCTGCCTGTGTCTCTGCCTCTCTCTCTCTGTATCTCTCATGAATAAATAAATGAAATTTTTAAAAAAATTGTTATGCGACCTAGCCAGACTACTTAAAAAAAAATTGTGACTGGCATTATGTATATTTTATTCTATCAAAATCTTACCCATTCTTCAAAATTCAACTTAAATACTTTTTTTGTAAAAATAAAAAATTTCTGTATTTAATACTAGTTCATCTATTTATACTCAAAATAATTTCATATAGGTGTTAATTTCATACAAACATGTCTACTTTAAAACGCTCTTTTGGTGAAGTATATGTCATTTTTCTTTGTATCTTCAAATACGTAACAATGTTGTCAGAGATATAATGTCTCTTCCACAGTGCATTCTCATATGTAATGTAGACAAATATTTATTGCAGCAAAGTAAAGTAAATATATAGTACGTGATTATGTCATAGACCAAAAAAAAAAAAAAAACAGGAAATGGTGGTATTTGAGATTTCTTGAATACAGAGATAATCATAAATTAGATTATGGCAAATTGCTCATTGATATATTAATATAATTTCAACTATAATTTTACTGTAACATTGCTGGTTTATGCCTGTTTTCTCTGCCTAATTATTACAAATGCCTCATTTCATTCTTGAAAGTATCCTATTTTGGGTAACAAAATGATACATTATCCTAGTTATAACTCAGAGTGCTAAATCCAAGAAAAATACAATTTATATACCATAAAATATGAGAGAGAATCATAACACAAGTTCAGGAATAGATAATAAGAAAGGAAGTGAAAAATAATGATTCCTATTTTTTGATGATTTTTCTAAACCTTTGAGGTTGTAAGAAAAAAAAACTGATTAAACTAAACTGAGAGGGGCAAATTACCACTGTAAATCACTATTATAAAGAATACCTTCCATTCACAGTTAACTGAAATCGTGCACTTGACTGACCAGTGTGTGCTAGATGGCTTGGGATACAATTTTGGAAAAAAAAATTAATAGAAAATAGATAGCTGGTGCATAAACAATGAATATGTTCACTTACCAGGTGAGGTAGTATTTATGAGTGTCCCCTGAGTGTTCAAACTGATATGAGGCAAAGAATGGAAAGTGTAGGTACCAACTGCTCTAAATAGAATTATCATAATCATGTAAGTTTTCCTAATACTTGATATTCTAATAAACTTAACTGTGTTACTGACATGTCTTTTTTTTTTTTTTTTTTCATTTTTTTATCCTGGAAAGTAAATGAAGACTCATACTTATTTCTTGAGCATTATTCTTTAATTACTATTGCTGGGAATAAGGCTTATTTCTATCATGAAACAAAGACTGAATGCCTACAAAAATGGTTAGTATAATGCCAGATACTTGGTATAGAGTCTTGAATAGAGCAGAAACAATATCTGTCTTCTCAGAGCTTTATATCTCATGGAGAAAATGGTTATCGAACCAGTAAACAAAGAAGAAGATGTGAATACAAGATATAAACTTGCACTTTGTATTTTTTTTTATTTATTTATGAGAGAGAGAGAGAGAGAGAGAGAGAGAGAAAGGCAGAGACACAGGCAGAGGGAGAAGCAGGCTCCATGCACCGGGAGCCCGATGTGGGATTCGATCCCGGGTCGACAGGATCGCGCCCTGGGCCAAAGGCAGGCGCCAAACCGCTGCGCCACCCAGGGATCCCCTGCACTTTGTATTTTATTTCAGTTTTTAATCTTCACAGAATATACCTTGAATTACCATTTGGACTTATGGATAAAAATAATTGAATGGGAATTATTTCTCATGCTGGTGCTACTTATGTATGGACCAAGTTTGTATATAGCTCTTTATTATGACCTTGAATTTACAAAAAGGAGAAAAATCTTTTAGAAATATTTTAGCTGTGTTAAAAATTCATGTAAGGAATTAAAATTAGTGAAAGATATTGGTAAAAAGAATGTAAATATAATGTAAAAAGATTTCTTAGGCTTTTACATTAAATAAGGATAAACATCAACAACAAACAGAGCCCCAAACATCTGCCATGACACTCCCAGATTGCATTATGTCACAAAATAGTAGCCTATTTTAAGATACAACTTGATAGAAATAAGATATCCTTTGCCCAGAGTCAAAAATAATGTATCTAGTTTTAAAACAATGACAAAGATGGTTGCTTAAGAAAGTGAAGCTGAGGAGAGAAGACAATGAATTTTGATGCTAGTTACTAAGAAAGTTAATTTCACCCCACCCCGCCTTCATTTCTCCCCTTATTCCATTCAAACATTGATCTTACAACATCTAACTTTACCAGCAAATTTCAGAATAGCTGCAGGGCAAAACCTCTGAATTTGATTTACTCAAGGCTATTCAAAGACAAACTCAGGGAGTTGGATCTCAAATCTCCTTTCCATTACATTCTGATGATGAGGTTTATTCAGAACTCCAAAAACAGAATAGCATGAAATTAGATCCTGTACTCTGGAAACTCTGAAATTTTTATTGCCAGGTTAAAATTGGAAAGAGTTAGGTCTTGAGAACCAGATAAAAAGTGAATCTCCATGGATCTTAACTCAATTTGTATAGTCAATTTCTCCACTCTGATTGTCCCATTCCTGTAAGCCCCTTTACCTCCATAAAGTTGACTCTAGTCTTCCCAACCCACAGGGGCTGTATGCTCTCCAGAAATCAAATAGTATTTACCGCATATATATGACATTTGGAATATACTCTTAATCTTGCCTCTATCATTCTGTACTCTTATTGTTTCATATACAACAAACTAATTTCAAGTGAAGTAGAATCCATCATTTACATTCTGGGAGCTTATTTTTACCAATTTAACAGGTAGATCAATTTTTAATCCAATTTTTGAAATATAAGTAAGAATTTATTTTCTGTAACAAAGATAACAATAGACTTCATTTCTTAAGTTTAACTTAAATCTCTTAAAAATTGTATGAATTTTCAATTTTCTTTTTATCTGATTTATGAAGTGAAATACTTGAACTCAGACCTATTTTAATGTAATATAAGCATCGTAGATTGTTTTTCACATCCACTGGCCCATCAAATTTGTATTCATAAGTAATTAAAGACATATTTATGTTTTAATGATACCTGTTAAGTATTTACATACCTCATAACTTCTCCAACATATCTAAAATTATGATAATTTCTTCAGTTTTTTATGCAAAAAGATGTCAAGTGAGAAATTGATTCAAAAGTATATATGGATAGCTGTATAAAAGAAGAAACATGAATATAGTCACAATTTCCTCAAATACAGCTGAAATTTATGAATTCTAAATAATTATTCTTTCTGAAGTAAAGCAAGAACCAAAAAAAAAAATTCTTTATCAATTACAGTAGTCTTAGTTAGCAACTAACCTGGTGAATACTATGTACCCCAGATGTCCATGCATGACTGATTTATTGTGGCAATCTAGCCAAAAGGATTAATAGTTCTTTTGGTTAAATCTACTTTCGTAATAAGCTTCTTCTTTTAATTGTAGAGGAAAGGGAGTGTTCTATAATTTATTTTGTTTCACTTAAATTATTTATGAACATGTTTGTCATAATTGGGGAGCATATTTCATTTGATTATGACTGTGTATGTAAAGTATATTTTATTCACTTTGGGGTAACTGTTACTTAAATAGATAATAATAGATAATAAAATAAAATAGATAATAAAAGTGCAATGAGATTATTTTCTTCAGCACCTTTTTTCTGGAAAATATGACATGTTGAAATACGACAATCATACAAATCTGAGATTTTGCTCATGGACAGAGACCTCAAGTCTGCTGGTTGTGGTTTAGCATGATCCTTTCACATTATAAATTGTTCTTGGTGCTACTTGAGCAAATTTTCATCTTAAAACTTGTTCAAACTGACTTTTAATATCTCCCATCCAGCTGAGGATAACTTGAAGAGAAAACTCAACCAATGAAATAAGGCTCCAGCTCCTGTCTATGAATCTCCTAGGAAGGAACAGAAATTGTATTGCACTGAAGTGCTGCTGTATCTAGGCTACAGTTGCAAACTACTAAAATTACAATCTATCCTAGAACACTTTTACACAAGAAATGCCTTATAAAAGTGTGGGTGAAATTGAAGCAATCTACCCAGATATCTTTACTAACATCCAAAGCTCATGAGAATGGCCTGAACGGATTCTTGTATTAAGATAGATCACATCACTTGGAAATGATGGGCTGTATTTCACAAAATAATAATTGTTGCTAAATTTATGTTTGGATGCACTCTATATTTATGGTAAACAATATTAGATACATCTTAGTAAATATATGAAAGGGGAAAAGTGTGGGTGACTTCAAAATGAAATATGACTACTTGATTTACTGATTCACTTTCCCCACTTATATCAACATTCCATATCCTCACATTTTTACAGTTGATGAAACCATAGAAACCAAACCATTACAAAATAAGTTTGCAATCAAAGTAGTTGCTTAAGGTTTCTTTCTGCTAAGAATATTGAGATATTGATTATTTCACACCTTTCTTATACCATCCTGAAAAATCACAGCCCTGAAATATTCATTTCAAAAAATGCATTAGCAAAGCCAGCATGGTAACACTAAATATTTATATATAGGTGAAATAATTAAGGAAGAAAGTTACTGGAATTTATTTGCTGTTTGTTTATTCTGGATTATAAACCTTAATTACATGGTTCAGCTTTGATCCTGAATTCCAAAACTAAGAGAGCTTCTTTAGCGAACAGGGCTACGTTTGTGCAGATATCAGCAGAGGATGGAAAAATTTATTTCTGAAAGCAATAATTTATCTCAATGAGTCATGTTTTTTGCAGTTAATGATATGTATATTAGTATGATATGTGAAAAGCCCATGGATTTTGTTGATTATCAGAGTTTAGCTCTACTTCTTGCTCTGCCACTTATAAAATGATTGCCCCTGTTCAAATTATCTTCTTCCTTGCTGAGTTTCCCTAAGTGAGTTCCCCTAAGGTGGAAGTGGAATAATGTTACCTTCCTTAAGTATCTTTATATAATGTATTTAAAATACCAGGCCCAAATTAGACTCTTAGCAAGTAACAATGTCTTCTCCCTTCACTTTATGAATATATGTATATATCTAACAATAACATTATTAATTACTTCTTAGATGCTGATAAGGGTTCCATTTTCCAATTAGTTTGTTTAAAAAGAAATCAGAGTTATTTGTATTAGATATAGTACAAAGTTCCCAAACCACCTGAAAGCAGTTGTTGGTATTTAATAGCTGCTGAGAAAATGGTATAAACACACAGTAAGAAAAAGAGAGATGCTGCCAATGGGGCAGTGGGCTACTGTGTGCACAGGACTAGTATCTCCATTGTAATACAGGCATTGATTTCTCAAGTTAATGATAAGAAAACCAAGGGAATCAATACATTAAGAATTTTATGAAAGGATTTATTTTTGTATGATACTTCTGTCCCTGGATTAAGTCTTTCTGCTTCTGAAAAAGATAATTGGTGGGGTATCAGATTGCTATTATTTTCATATAGGTATCAATATTATTAACACAAAAAGTAAATGTATTTTGGCTATCTAATAATTTTCCATTAATGTATAAAGTAATCAATGATCACAGGAAAACTAAAATTGAGCCAGTTAGGGTTTTTTCAACATTCACTTTGGTTTCTTTTCTGCATGCCTTTCTTATCCTGAGTGCATAAATGGTCTAAGTGGGAGCATGCAAATGTCGTCCTTTGAGACCAGTAATTCACTGTAGTAGATGATTGCAGTGTCCATCTGGCACAGTCTCACAAAAGCACATGTAGCAGTTTAGTTTTAAAAATATTCAGGTGACAGGATGCCAGATGTTTTGCATGGTTGTCATCTTTGAATTTCCTCTTATTTTATCATTTAACAGACCTTAGTATAATGACCTTCATGTTCATGCATTTCCTACATTTTCTATTGACCTCCACAAAATCAGAAAAATAAGCACTAAAAAAAAAAAGAAAAATAAGCACTATAAAGAAATAGGATATAAAATACATATCTCCAGATACATATTCCCTACATAGTAGAGAAATAATATAGCTGATGTAGCACAGCCTTCTTTAAACTTACTTACTTCATGTATGTAGCCACCATCCTTAAGAAATATGATCTTCCTTAGACGGGAATGTACAGAGGCATTAAATGTAATAAATACTCTTATGTATCAGTCTGCCCTTGTGAATTCATGTGAGTCTGGATAATTCTAGCAGTAATGTGTAGTGCAAGTCTTGAATATTAAGCCTACTTCATTTCTTTAAAGCTACCTTCTTTTTCTTTTTCAATTTGATATCTATGATCAATATGGAGGAATTTTAGATATCTGTTGTCAACTCTAGAACTGGATCTACCCAGTGCTCCTTAGTCTTAATCATTATGTCTCCATTGCACAAAAGGGGTCACCTATAAAAACATCTGCACTGGCTTGGCAAGAACATAATAAACTGCTTCAAGAAAAAGAGAAGACTAACAAATAATAGTCATAATTTATGGTTCCATGTGTTTTGATCATCAGGGCATATCTAGGATAGGCCTACCGTAGAGGTTTCCGTAACTTATAGTGATGAAACATATTTGAATAAATTGTTATACTGAAACCTTTGCTTCCAAAGTTCATTCTTCATTTTTTGCACAAAATTCCACATGAAGTAGTTTGGGTTACATAAAATTTCTGAAAGTTTCTAGGCCTTTTATTTTCTATATGGAAGATAGTGGCTTCAGAATTCACTGAAATGTTGAATTTATTTTTTTTATTTTTTTTAAAGATTTTATTTAATTATTCATGATAGTCACACAGAGAGAGACAGAGAGGCAGAGTCACAGGCAGAGGGAGAAGCAGGCTCCATGTACCGGGAGCCCGACATGGGATTCGATCCCGGGTCTCCAGGATCCCACCCTGGGCCAAAGGCAGGCACCAAACCGCTGCGCCACCCAGGGATCCCCTGAAATGTTGAATTTAAAAATGGTCTGTCAGTCAAAGAAAATGTTGCTGATAAATTTACTCTGACTTCCTCAAGAGTCCAACTCCTTGATTATCAGACACTGATCCATAGAAGGAACAGCAACTCTATCAGATTAGGCAGACAAAAAAAAAAATCCATATTCAGCAGTCAAGGACTAGCTGTAAGCAGTGATTTTGCTTTTATAGAAGAAATATTATAAATAAAGAGTTAGGCCTTTCCTTTCTCTAATGTCCATTATTCAAATTCCTTAGATATAGAACCACTATCTTCCTGGTAAATGGCTATCCCTCTTAAATTTCTAAGAAGTTAGCAAATAATAGAATCTTGAAGGACTTGGAGAAATCAATTCATCTTACTATTGTGCTACTCAATGTGACTGCTTATAATTGTCATAAAATTTTGAAGAAGAAAATTATCTCCTGGTATCAAATTTGAAGCTCTACTATGTTTTTTTTCTCAACAATATTTTATCAAGATAAATACATTTATTGTACATAAATAATATGTCCACTCAGTAGTTTCACAAAAATATTATATTAGCTACTTGTGCTGTAAAACTGTACATTATACTTCATTACAATGTAAGAATTAATAATTTAAACATTTTAGCATATTAAAAAAATACACCAGCCCTCAAACTAGGGCAAATGAGCACACTTTTAGAGAAGTTTCAATCTGGGACAAATGAGTATCCACTGTGGATTAAAATCACTTATATACTGGGGACACCTGGGTGGCTCAGTCAGTTAAGTGTGTGACTCTTAACTTCAGCTCAAGTTGTGATCTCAGGGTCTTGAAATCAAGCCTTGCCTTGGGCTCCCCACTCAATAGGAAGTCTGCTTGAGATTCTCCCTCTCCCTCTGCAACCCCCCCCCAATCTAAAATAAATAAATAAAAATCTTTAAAATAATTTATATATCTATAGAATACATTAGGCTAACATATATTTGATCACTAGAAACTGGAGATTAACAATTTTTATTCCAATCAATGAAAACTGACCTTGTAATAGAGGTTGGCTAATCATAAATACATATGCAATCTAGTATTTTTAAATTCACCTTGAGAACAAAATTAATTTTTTCAATTAGAATGGACTAAAGCAGGCTCCAGACACTTGTGACATGGGCTAAAAATTAAAACCAAGAGAAGGAAAGTCTTAAAGCTTGATATTGGGTTCTGGAAACAGTTTTTAAAAGTTAAAAATAGAAAATTGCTACACGACAATGGGATTGCCCATTAATAATCTTCCATTTGGACCTAAAGCACAGAGTTCAAAGACTAAAAATGTCATTTTAGAACACTGTAATTTTACAAAGTAAAATTGTTCCAAGTCACACAGTTATTAGTAACAGAATTTACAGCCTAATCCAACCAATTCATATTCTAGTACACTCTCTACCACTCTACACACCATATCAAGGGCAGAAAAAGAAATAAAACTCAAAATGGATCCATCCCAAGCCTTTTACATGCAAGGGGTTTAAGTGGTAATTATTTGATTCAAGGCAGAGAAAGTTGAAATCAGGCATCATATAAAGGGAAATATAAACTTGATAGGATAGGTATTAAAGTAAATCTTCAAATACATCAAATTTTTTACTGGGGCCATCCTGCAATATATCACTTTTAATTTGTCAGAGAATAAAATATACTGGTTTATTATTTCACCTTCCTTTAATCATGAAAGCTACAAGGACAAATGCATCCCCTTTGCTCCAGATAATGGCAATTAAAGATGCTGGTATAAACAGCATCAACAGAAACACCAACAAATTAAACTCTCATTTTTTTACACATTTTTTGGCACTTTATGGACTTATGTTTTTGGTCTGCCTAATGGTAAATTCATAACTGAAAATCCTTTTTTAAAACAACAGTTTTCCATCTCAAATCTCCTTAGAAAGGATACATTTTCTCATGTCAATATAGGTGATACAGTGGTGTGTGTGTGTGTGTGTGTAGATGTCTTTTTTTTTAAAGATTTTATTTATTTATCTGAGAGAAGGAAAAAGAGAGAGTGAGAGAGAGCATAACAGCTGGAAGGAGGCGCATAGTGAGAGGGAGAAGCAGACTCCCTGCTGAGTAGGGAGTCATGCATGCCTGGTACTCTATCCCAGGACCTTGAAATCATGACCCATGACTGGAGCCAAAGGCAGATGCTTAACTGACTGAGCCACCCAGGCACCCCTCCCCCTGTTTTTGTTTTGTTTTGTTTTAAGATTTGTTTATTTGTTTGAGAATGGAGAAGGGGAGAGAGAGGATGTGTTGATGTCTTTAAATTGTTTATCTGGCATACACTAGAATGTTATTCTTCTGGTTATCTTCCATATTCCATTTTTAGGGGGACCAGTGCTATTAAATATTGATGTGGCAAAAATATAACAGTTTTTATCTTGTTACATGTTAAATATGGTGAAGAGTGTGATTGAGGAAGATAATTGCATGGAATGTTAACATTTTGGGGATTCTTGCTTCAATTCCAGGTGAAGAAAAAACTAAACAGAATAATTAAGTTTTATTAGAGAAATAATAAATCATACAGGAATAAAAATTTTTGACTCCAAACAAAACCACATTTTTATGTAGGAAAATAAATCAGATCAAATGTTTAACTTGTTCAAAGATACCCTAAAACATAAATTCCAAAATAAAATTTTTCATATTTAAAGCCAAGAATAATCCTAAAAACACAATTAAAATCATACCATACCATAAAGAAAAAACTGCCATAATGAAATTGGAAGTAGTAATGGATGCCAGGTTTGCCTGGAAAAACTCTCTTAATTCTTCATCATTAAAGTAAAGTTTGGGCACTAGGGAAATGGTTATGTATTCTTTTAATCGGTCACCTAAACCATTGATCCAATGGCACAATATGGCAAATGAGGACACTGTAAATTTTCTTGTGAAGTTTCAGTTCCAAAAAGCTAAAAATAAAGTGCTAAGAGCTCATATAAAAGCATGATAGACCTGACTTTAATTGTGCAGTTTTAAACAAACTATTATCTCTAAGCTTTAGCAAAGCACAGCAATTAGTTTTATAGAACTAGCACCCTAACAGAAAAATTTTCGGAATGAAATTAATATTACTGAAGTCCAATATTTCTTGTAGAAATCTTTTTTAAAATATTTTATTTATTTATTCATGAGAGACACAGAGAGAGAGAGGCAGAGACACAGGCAGAAGAAGAAGCAGGCTCCTTCTTCTTCGACACCACACACATACATACACACACATAACATACATATATACCTTACACACTCATATACACAAACAGAGGCATTCTCTTGAACACTTTACCAAGTATTCCACTGGATATAACAACAGAAGGAACTGGTTTGGTACTCTTAATTTTAAACATGAGCTTCCTTTTCAAATGCGGTGGGGCAAAAATACATCCAATTTACGAAAACCATTATTTATCATGTTTCTACAAAGTTCTAGATATGGGCTGGAAGATATATACAGTTGACCCTTGAACAATGCAGGGGTTAGAATCAGGGTTAGCTGATTCCTGCACATTTGAAAATCTGCGTAGAACTTTGGACTCCCCAAAACTTAGCTAATACTCTACTGTTGAATGGAAGCCTTACTTATAACATAAATAATCAATGCATATTGTTTATGTTATATGTATTATATACAATATTATTGCAGTAAAGCTGAAGAAAAGGATATGTTATTTAAAAATCATAAAGAGAATACATTGATAACACTATATTTTATTTATGGAAAAAAATCTGTATATAAGTAGACCCACATAGCTTAAACCTGTGTTGTTCAGGGGTCAACTGTATATTATTTCACTGGTTATGTTATTAAGGTGTTATTAAGGTGCTGATAATTCAGAGGAAGTTCATATATTTCACTTTACAAACTTGTTTGAATCTTTTGTATAGCTAAACCTACATCATTTCAATAACTTCTATCTTAATTTTTTTCAGAATTCAGAAATATTATATCACTTTTCCATAATTATGTCAATCTGGGCATTTCTTGTGTTATATTACATAAACTTTCCCCAATGTCTTCTCTTTATAACTGTATTCCTAATAACTGCCTTATAAAAAATTGTTGACTGAGTTTATGTAATTTAGGGAAACATCATTATATATATCTTTTTTGGAGACTCAAAATGAATATTTACATTTTAAAGAATCTGAGGAAAACTTTGTTTAAAAAATAATATATTTATTTAACATAAAGTTCACTCATATCCTTACTGTTCCTTTTTTTTCAATAACATTTATAAAGTCTCTTCAAATTACCCCTATGTAAACTCTTCCATTTACCTTTGTCATATTTATTTCTAAGTAGCCTGTTTCTAACATGTTGCATAATAGGTGCAGATATTTGAAAATTACCAATAATCCAAAGAAAAGTGGTGAAGAGGTTGACTTCTTAAATTTTCATTTCACTAGAAAGTCCATGATACACATACTTATCATATCAACCAAAAGCAGACTATATTCTTTTTTTTAAGACTTTATTTATTTGTTCATGAGAGACAAAGAGAGAGGCAGAGACACAGGCAGAGGGAGAAGGCTCCATGAAGGGGGCCTGATGTGGGACTCAATCCCGGGACTCCAGAATCATACCCTGGGCCAAAGACAGGTGCTAACCCCCTGAGCCACTCAGGGATCCCTTAGTCTTTGGTGCCTGAAAACCTTAGTTAGCTTTCCTTGAAAAGAATGTATCTTAAACCATCATTCATTCTTTCAAATCCTCACTCCTAAAATTGTGAAGTTAACCATTGCATTGGATACCTGATTTTTTTTTTTTTTTTTTTTGCTGCATCTTCTGAAAGAAATCTCTGGCATACAGTTTTTCTTTTTTTTTTCCTGGCATACAGTTATGATAAATGCATACTGCCTGTTAGTCACCACTGTAATCACAATATGGAATAGTTCCATTGGCCCCTACATTCCCTTATATGGTAAATTTGCAGTCTTCCTCCCATCACCAAGCCCATGGCAACCTTTAATCTGCTTTTAATTCTTAGATTTGTGATTATTACAGAGTATTCCTGAAAGGGATATTATATTTTGGAAAATATATATACTTATGTATATATGCTTTTTTCACTTAGCAAAGTACATTTGCAATCCTTACAAGTGGGGTATGAATAACTTGCTACTTTTAATTGTTGAATGGTATTCCATTCTGTGGATGCATCACGGTTAGTTTAATTATTTGCTAGATTAAGGTTAAGACGAAAGACATTTGAGTTGTTTCATTTTTTAATGATAATGAATAAAACCACTATAAATATTTGTATTTGTATATTAGCTGTATATTTCTTTGTATATGTTCTTTATAATGAAAGGGAGTTCTCTATTTTGATGGGAGATTTTATCATGAATAGTTGTTGAATATTCTCAGGTATTTCATATCTATCTATTGAGATGCTCATACAGTTCATCTGCTGATGTGATGTTTGATAGAGTTTGAAATGTGGATCGGCTTTACATTCTCAAAATAATCCCCCTTTGTTCTTAATATATTATCATATATTGCAGAACTCTATTTGCAATTCTTGATAATTTTTGCATCTAAGTTCATGAGGAATATTAATCTGTAGTTTTATTTCCTTATAATGTGTCTGTTTTAATTTTATATCAGTATTAAGTGTGGCTTCACAAAACCAATTTGTGTAGGATTAATATAATATTTTTTTAATTTTTATGATAGCCAGAGAGAGAGAGAGAGAGAGAGAGAGAGAGAGAGAGAGGCAGAGACAGAAGCAGGCTCCATGCACCAGGAGCCGGACGTGGGATTTGATCCCAGGTTTCCAGGATCGTGCCCTGGGCCAAAGGCAGGCGCCAAACCGCTGCGCCACCCAGGGATCCCGATATAATCTTTTTTTTTTTTAAGATTTTATTTATTTATTCATGAGAGATACACAGCAAGAGAGGCAGAGACACAGGCAGAGGGAGGAGAAGCAGGCTTTATGCAGGGAGCCTGATGTGGGACTCCATCCCGGGACTCTGGAATCATGCCCTGAGCTGAAGGCAGACACTCAACCACTGAGCCACACATGTATCCCCAGTATAATCTTTTTAAAATATTTATATAATTCACAGATGAAGCCATCTGGGCCAGGATTTTTCATTTCTAAAAGTTTACATCTATGAATTCAATTTCTTTAGTAAATATTATTCAAACTTCCTTTCTCTTTCTCCCTCTCTTTTTCTCTATTTTTGGGTGAACACTATGTCTGTCAAGGAATTGAACCATACTATCTAAATTATATAATTTAATGGCATAAAATAGTTCACGATGTTTTCTTATTATCTTTTTATTATCTCTGGTATTTGTTGTGATATCACATCTTTCATTTCTTAAACCAGTATTTTGGGGGAAAGTCTGGCTAGAGATTAACTATACTAGTCTTATTTTTGTTTTATTGATATTTTCTGTTATTTTCCTGCTCTTATATTTATTATTTCTTTCCTCTATGGATTTGGGTAAGATCCTGTTCTTTTTTCTGTTTTTTTAAAATGGAAATTTAGATAATTGACTTGAATTTATTCTTCTAAAGTATTTAATACCATAAATTTTACTATAAACATTGTTTTAGCTACATCTCACACATTTTGATATCCAATTTCATTTTCATTCCATTTGAGATATTGTCTAATTTCCCTTGTAATTTCCTTAAATCCATTCATTATTTAATAGAATGTGTTTTAATATTAAATTATTTGGTGACTTTTATAGATATCTTTCTGTTACTGATTTCTAGTGTAGTAAAATAACTACTGGTGGTGAATTTATTTACTAATTTTAAACTCATAATAAACATATTGTATCTAGGATACAGCCTTTGTTGATGAGTGTTCCAAGTGCACTTGAAAAGAAACATATACTTCTGTTGTTGGATGGAATCTTCCATACATGTCAATTACATCATGTTGGTTAATAATGTTCTTAATTATTTAAATAGTCCTCAAAATGCTTACTACTTTTCTTTCTACTGCAGTGTGCTAAAACAAGAATGTTGAAGCCTCTGACTGAAATTGTCTACTTTTCTCTCAGTTATGTGGTTGTTTTATATATTCAGAGGCTTTATTCCTATTAGGTTTGTAAACATTTATTATTATAACTTTTTCTTTGTGAGTTGACACTTTTATAATTATGTAATATCCTTTTTTATTCATGGTGATATCACTTAATCTGAAATCTGCTTTTCTAATATTAACATAGGCACCCAACTTTTCTTCTATTAGTGTTTGGATTATAGTTTAAAAATTGTTTTACTTTTTTACTTGAATCTGTCTCAATAATTAAAATGGGTTTTAGGTAGACAACACATAATTGGCTACTGTCAGTTTTCAATTTTTTTTTTTACTAATTGCATTTAATATAATTGTGATTTGTGGGATATATTTTCATGTTTTCTATTATTTTATTATTTGTGTCTATCTTCTGTTTTTTTTCTCCTTGTTTCACTTTCCTGCCTTTTAAAAAATTATTTGAATATTTTAGTATTCCATTTTGTTTTATATACAGTACTTAGCTGGATCTCCTTACATTGAATTTTTAAAAATATTTTCTTTTCTTCATGAGAGACAGAGAGAGGCAGAGACATAAGCAGAGGGAGAAGTAGTCTTCCTGTAGGGAGCCTGATGCAGGACTCGATCTCAAGACCCCAGGATCTTGACCTGAGCCAAAGGCAGACGCTCAACCACTGAGCCACCCAGGTGCCCCTACATTAAATTTTTTGAGTTCTTGTTCTTAGAATTCCAATATTCATAGCTCACATTCTCCATTTATTTATGGTTAATATTTTACCATCCCAAGTAAAATTTTGAAGACTTGCAACCATATGGATCCATTTACCTACCACCTTACTTCAACCAACTTTTTATAGCTGCTATATATAATTATATCTACATACATCAAAAACCATACCAGATTATTTTATTTATGCATGTATATACCAGTGAATAAATGTTTTTATTTTGTGTTCAATATTTACACATATAATATTAAGATGGAAAACATTTTATGTTTTCCTAGAGATTTACAATTTCTATTGTTCAAGAACCAGATTTCCCTTTATTATAATTTTCCTTAAACTAGAAGAACTTAATTTAGCACATCTCTTAGTGCAAGTCTGCTGGAAACAAAGTCTCTCAGTTTTCCTACACCTAGTAATGCCTTTAATTTTGCTTTAATTGGAATATTTTTATTGAACATAAAATCCATATTTACAATATTTTTCTTGCAGCATTTTAAACATAATATTCCAGTGACTTCTGGAGTCCATGGATTTTATGTAATATCCACAATAATTCAAATTTTTGTTCTTAATGTATTTAATGTGCTGCTCATTTTTCTGGATACTTTGAAGATTTAAAAATTTAAACTTACTTTTCATTAGTTTATTATGTTTTTAGTCATTGTTTTCATTGCATTTAATTATGCTTGAAGTTCACTGAGCTTCTTAAATGTGTACATGTTTGTCATTCACTACCTTTGGGATATCTGATGATTACATTTTCAAATACTTTTTCTATACTAATTGCTTTCTTCCTTCCTACTGAAACTTCAATTACATGAATATAAGACCTCTTAAAATTGGTCTAAAAAATACGTGAAACTTTATTCTACCTTTTAAAAATAATTTTCTTTGTTTTTAACACCAGATAATTTTAATTCATATATTTCCATGTTACCTGACCTTTTTTTCTGTGACTTCTATTTTGCTATTGGAATAGACTAAACTTTTTTCAAATATTGTACTTTTAGTATATTTTGTTTTCTTTTTTTTATATTTTGTTTTCTGATGAGAACTTATCTATTTTTAAGTGAATTTTCCTTGACCACAAGAAGCCTAGTTCTAATATCTGCTTTGTTATTTTTGTATGATAAATGGTTCATATAAGTGTTGGCATCTGTTGATTGTAATTTTCACTGTGGTTTGTTTAAATTTTCCATGTTTTTTGTTTGTTGAATAATTTTGAATGACAATTTTGAATAACATGGTGCATAGTCTCAACTTTTTATTTTATTTTATTATAAAGTATATATAACTTTCATATAATTTATTGTATTTATTTTTATTATAAATCTCTGGAAAAACTAATTTTTTTGTTATTGTCATTATTGGTAGTATTTTACAAGCGATCAATATGGTTAGTAGTAGACCATAATATATGCATCACCTTTTATGTGTGTTGGCTTGAATCTCAGTTCATTTTCAAAGACTTTACTATGATACTGTTTGTTGTGCATGTTCTTTCATGATTTAATCTGAGGTGTGGTTTATGACTTAAGTTAAGCTTCTATCTCAAAATCTTTGGTATGCTGATCTGTGTCTTCCCTGATACATGCACAGTTCAGGGGTGTGCCCTGATATAAGGATTCAGACACATGTATAAAATTCCTTTCCTGAGCATTCTCTTCTCTACCATAATTTGCACAGTCTCTATGTTGAGAGTTTGGTTTTTAAAGTTACTCTGGCTGACCATAAAGATGAGATTTTTTTCTAGAGACTTAGTCATCTATGTCCCTGCTATGCTGTTCAGCTCTTAGACTAAGGACTGTTCCCTATGCAAAGCAATAGACAAAATAGAAAAACACATACACAAATAATGAAACTCAGTCCTTTGTGGCATTGTCCTTAAGTTTTTACCTCCTTTTCCATTCTATTTGTTTATTTTTCAAAGTTCTTAAGCACTTCCTTTTATTTGCCCAAAGTTGTTAAATGGTTGCTTTCTGTGATTATTTGTAATCAATGGGAGAAATAGGCAGTAGTGAGTTTAGTTCACCATAATGAAGCGTACCACAATTATTAACTTTTATGTTGTCAAATATATATGCTATTTGATTCATGCCTTTTGGGCTTCCTGTTGCTTAAAAAGTCCTCAAAATACCTATAATCCAGTACACTTTTTTTTAAAGTATGCTAAATTAGTTACCATATTTGATGAATGTACATGACATTTCATCTAGTTCAAAAAAGTGCTTATGCATTATATATACACTGTTTTTCAGGTATGGTTATCCAGAAATGCATTTAACGGATAGTTGCATATAGAACCATTTAGAATGATTTTAATGATATGAAAAATGACCGTGTTCAAGAAATATACTTTAAGGCTTTTGTAATAATATAAAGTATGTGTGTATATAAAACGGATATTTCAAATCATTTTAAAATATAAATTACTTGCCCCAAAGTTTTCTTTATTTTCTCTCATATTTATAATTGCAGATTCCATAATGAGTCCCTGTTTTTTTTTTTTTGTATGTATGTTACCTAACTCAAGAAAGAGTTAATAATCATCTTAAAAATACTTTTGACATCTTTAGGTGTCATAATTCTATAAGTCCACATGGTAATTACATAATTACAAGCTGTCAGTATATGATTGCTGATACTTGTAATATTTTGTAATTACATAATTTGGCATGATTACAATTATAAAAAGAGTACATGGTAATTGACTAAAATTACTTTTTAGTTTTTCAGAAACACAAAACTGTGTTCTAAATTTAGACAAGGAACAAATGTGTAATTCCATCTGCACAGGCATTAGATGAAAATTCATATCAATAATGCATATTCCTCAAGATGTGGAAAAATTAGATTTTTGCCTTTGTGTAATATTTGTCAGTTAGCATTATGTTATATTTACTTAAGCCTAAGTGTAATGAAATGTGTAGACTATGATTATTCAACCTTTTGTTTTATGGAAGCAAGACTGCTAACTGGTTTGATTTTTTTTTCACTAATTTGAAGTCATTTGGCACCTTAGAAATGCAAATGATTAAAAAAAGATAAAGGTGGGCAGCCCGGGTGGCTCCATGGTCTAGCACCACCTTCAACCCAGGGTGTGATCCTGGAGACCTGGGAGGGAGTCCCACATCAGGCTCCCTGCATGGAGCCTGCTTCTCCTTCTGCCTGTGTCTCTGCCTCTCTCTCTGTCTCTCATGAATAAATAAACGAAATCTTAAAAAAATAAACATAAAAATAAAAAAGATAAAGGTAATATTGCCATTCATATCTGCATTCTTTTTTATTCCTTCCAAGAAATGTAGAGTCTAATAATAAAAGAAATAAGCTTTTTCATATAAACCCTACTCAACCTTGGCTTTACATATTTGATAAAGGGGTTGGTATGCTTTTTAAATAATAATCAATCTTAAAAGGTATGTTGTATGCAAAGGTAATTACATAATTCTGGCATATAGATTTTTCCAGAACAGGTATAACAAAGATTACTGGTTTCTCTATCATATCATTCCCTTCCCTTCAAAGAAACAAAAAACTATAGCATGTAAATTTCATAGAATGTTATAATTTTTAAGTGAAATCACAATTTATCATGATTATTGCTTTTTATTTTAATATTTATTGCAAACAGTAGGACTAAAACTTACCCAAACCTCTCTCCATCATCACCTCTGTGGATGCCTTAAAAGAAGACATAAAATTGACATTTGTTGAGAACTTACTCTGTATCAGACACTGCACTGAGTACCCTGCATTTCTTATCTCAGTGATAGCAACCTCTCATCACCTCCTCATGATGTTTCCATTCTCTGACACATCACCTAAAGTACTAGTCAAGATTCTAGATGCATTTTTCCATTCAAAAAAATATAAAGACATTTTATACAGTATTAATAGATATCTAATAAATTCTTCTAATTAACATCACTATTTACTTATTTTTGTTAAGTCTAATTTTTTAAATGTTGCTCATTTTCCAAAAATATATTTGCTATGGTCTGAATGTCTGTGTCCTCCCCAAAATTCATATTGAAATCCTAATGACAAAGATGATGGTAGGTGATTAGGTTTTGAGAGTAGAGTCCTTATGAATAGGATTAGTGCTCTCATAAAGAAGACTGCACAGTCTCCCTTGCTCCTTTTTCTATGTGAAGAAACAGTGAAAAGTCTGCAATCTGAAAAGGGCCTTTACCCAATGATGCAGGTACATTGACCTTAGACCTCCAATCTCCAGAATGTGGGAAATTCCATTGTTAAAAACTGTACAGTCTATGGTTTTTCATTATAGCAGCCTGAATATACTAAGATGGTATCTTTATTTTATTTCATTTAACTTTTAAAAAATAGCTTAATATATACAAGATGACTACAATGAATGAAACCAGAGTGTTTTTGTTTTAATAAACATTAGGTACAGCACTCAATTACCTGAATATAGCACTCTTTTTTTTTCTATTTTAGAAATTTTTTTTTATTGTGTCTGTGGAAGTCAATCACAAAAAGAGTTTTTTAGTTTTTTTGTTTTGTTTTCTTTTGTTTGTAAATCATAATAAGTCTAGATGAGCTTAGATGCACTTCCTGATCTTAGCAATGGACTTAATTGCAAGGTCTATAAGCAGGTGATCATTTTACAGAGAGACTAGAAAATTGGTTAGAGAAAGTAGTCATTACCTGATAGTAACTTAAAATTGTTCACCTATTTTTTTTAAATACTCACTTTAGCCATGAAAAGCACCTACTGAATTCCCTACTCCTGACGCAAATTCTCAAATGTCATTGCTAGGAAAAAATATATTTAAATTATGAAACAACATACAACAATAACAAAAAGGACATTATAATGGGACATCTTAGAGCTTTAAGTTGAAAGGTAGCCAAGAATAAGACCTAATATAAAATACACTTTCGTTTTTTAAATTTCATTTTTGCAGTGTTTAAAATGAATGCTATTTTGACCTTCAAATAGTTTTACATTATGGCTAGTACAGTTATTTCTAAAGTTTTCAGTGATTTATTTAAAGGTATAAATTAAGTGAAAGATGATTTATAATATTAAAAAATGACAGATGATGGAATCACGGAAATCATTTGTGTTTCCCTGAGAGGATTATCATTCAATTGAAAACAGCAAAAGGAATATTACTTTTAGTGAATTAATTTAAAATTAGTATTATAATTGAGTATGTCAAATTACTCTTCTTACCTGAACATATTATATTCTGGAATATTTTGGATATGACATTTCTGAAATGTTCCAGGAACCCTGAAGGAATTTTGGAGAAGAGAAATGGAGAAGAAAGACAAAAGATATACACTTGTGGCTTAGATCTTCAAAAACAGATTTTCCGATGTTTAAAGATGAAATTGAGACTTTGTTTAAGAAACACTGAACAGATGTACTTTTTCCTAATTCTTTGTTAAGTACAACTAAAACACCTGGACATTACATGTAAAACAAACATATGAAGACAAAAATTTAAGTAAAAAAAAAAATACCTCTTGAAAATATCAGGAACTGAGGAATAACAACGTGATAAGTTCTCTCTGTGTGTGTGCTTCTTTTTCTTCATATATCCCAGACATGGAACTAAAGAAGTTAGCATCCTAAAAATACCTACTAAGCATAAACAAAATAAACACCAACAAAAGGATACTCTCTTTAGCAAAAGGACAAGGGAAGGGACAGCTTAGCAAGACCTTTAGAAAATAATTGCTTTAAATCAGGTAAACACCATAGCAAAATTGTGACCCCCCTACTCAACCACATCAACAAAAGCCGAGTGGGAAGCCTAGATATCCACTCTTATAAAACTATCATGAAATGCTTGAACTCCTCACTAGGGTATGTCACATAAGATCAAGTAGGAAGCCAAGATTTTCATCTCCATCAGTTGGTAACAAGACTTCATATATGGTGTCTCCGGAGACCATGAAGATTCTTGATTCTCAGAGTTAAGAATTTCACCATTCCCCAGCAGTGATGAGGATAATTGCACTATCATGTCATTGTAGACTACACTGAGAACCAGAATTCCAATTTCTACCCAGCAGTAATCAGGAGGCCCACACTTAAGAATCATGTAGGCCAACGGGAACCAAAACTTCTATCTATCCCACAGTTATGATGTGGCATTCTTTCTCCTATTGCAGTGATATCAGTAAAAGTCAGCTAAAATATAAGATTTAATTAAGATCTAGAGTCCCATAACATAATACACAAATGCCTATGTTTCAATAAAAAATCACTGCTGTACCAAGAACCAAGGAGTTTCAAAATCAATTCAAACCACCAAACAATAGACGACAGAGATGTTAGAATTATCTTATATTTTAAAATGTTTATTATAAAAATGCATCAACAAGTAATTATGAACACATTAGAAACAAACACAAAAAATTTGGCAATGCATCAGAGAGGCTCAGAAAGGAAATAGAAGATACAAAGTAGATTCAAATGGAAATTTTGGAACTGAAAAATATGAAAGAAATGAAAAGTTTGGTGAATAGATTCAACAGCAGGATATAAGCAATAAAGGAAGAATAAGTAAAGTGGCAGATAAAAAAATTGACATTACCCAATCTGAATGACAAAGAGAAAACAGGCTACAAACAAAATGAATAAGAACAGATTATAACAAATGATATAATATTCACTTCACTGAAATCACAAGAGGAAGGGGGGAGAACTGAAAAAGTACTCAAAGAAATAATGAATGAAATTTCCCATATTTATCAAGCAACAAACCTACTATTGCCCTCTGGAGTAATATGTGGGAGATAATTTTTAGTATTGTGAGGGTAATTCAAAAAGTGATTGAATCTCAAACCACATAAATGACTATCTGGAAATTAAAGACAAAGAAAGAAACCAGGTAAAGATGACATATACAAAGTAGAAAAATAATTTGAATGACAGCAATTTCTTGTAAGAAACCATGGAGACCAGAAGAAAGTGACATATTTTCCAAATGCATAATGAAAAGAAACACCAATTCAGAAACCTATAGCTAATAAAAATATCCTTCTGGAATGAAGAGGAAAACCAGACATTTTCAGAAAGAGAAAATAAAGAGAATTTGTCACCAATTGAATTCCCTCAAAAGAAAATATATAATAAACGAAGAAATCTTAGAACATCAGGAAGGAAGAAAGAACATGGAAGAAAACCATATTCAAGCAAACCTCTTCAGGTCTCTTTATTTTATTTTTTTAGGTTTCTTTATTTTTAAATATTTTATTTATTTATTCATGAGAGACACAGAGAGAGGGGCAGAGACATAGACAGAGGCAGAAGCACGCTCCCTGTGAGGAGCCTAGTAAGGGACTTGATCTCAGGTTCCTGGGATCATGACCTGAGCCAAAGGCACATGCTAAACCACTGAGCCACCCAGATGCCCTCCTCTTCAGGTTTATAAATCGTATTTGTGGGTAAAACAAAATGATAGCATTGTCTAAAGTGGTTCTAAATATATGTAGGGGAAATATTTGACAACTTTTTGTCAAAGTTAAATATATGTGAAAAGCAATAACATTTTTATACTTAACTTGAATTGAAAAAATAATTACAATATAATGTGATAAAAACACTATAGATAGATGGAAATAAAATTCTAAGAAATGTTCAAGTAACCTACAGGATAGTAAAAGAAAAAAATAACAGAGTAACAATAAAAACAGAGAGAAAAAAATAAATTAGAATATTTTAGTCTTAATATATCAATGATTAAAATAGATAAAAATTGTATAAATATACTACTCAAAATGCAGAGATTAGCAGAGTATGTTAAAATATGACTCAACTCTATGCTGTGTATAAAATCTCATCTCAAACATAGCAAAATAAATAAATATATATATATATATATATAACAAAATAGAAAGTTTGAAAGTAAAAGGATGGTAAAAAATATATCAAGTAGTGAAAACAGATCTATATTAATACATATGAAGCATAATTCAGAGTAAAGAATATTACTAGGGAAGTATATTACATGTGAAAAAAAATGATTTATCAGGAAATCTGAATAGATATTTTTCTAAAGAAAATGAACAAATGTTCAACAAGTACATGAAAAGATGCTGAAAATCACTAATCATTAGGATGCTGTTGTGCCCAAGATCGCGAATCCCAGAAACCACCAAGGAGCCAACACTGATGCAAACACACGAGGGTTTATTTACAAGCTCGAGCCTGGGTCCAAGTGTACCTGATGCAGCGGAGCAGGGACTTGGACCCTGAGACTAAGAGGCTTAGCAACTTTATAGGGGCCAGTGGCCAATGGGATATGCAGAAAGTTGCACAGTCATGCTGGTCCACTCGCAGGTGGCCGATTGAATTACATTTTACCTTAAAGTATCCATTTGAACTGGCCTATCACTGAGCTGGATTTCCGGTTAGGGTGTGCCCTGGGCTTGACTATGGTGGGGCAGTGCCCTAAGTAATAAGCAGGTCAGCACAAGGCGGGTGCAGCACAAAATAGAGTCAGTCCTGCTCTGCTTGTCCAGGGGTAGGAGATTTTGTTAAATTTCCTGGGTCCCACATTCCCCCCTTTTTCAGAGGATCCTATGCAGGACACAATCATGGGTCCAGGTTGCTCTCAGAGTGAGCCAGGGGAACGATTAAACCAGGATTCTCACCAACCTTGTTGCTGTTCTCGCTCTCATTTACATTTAAGGCAGCACATAACCCCCCCCCCCGCCCACCCTTTGTTGTAAGAAGACTAATTCTAATCTCCTTCTATTTTGAAGGACAACCTCGGACTAGGGAGTCTTGGAGGTGGGAAATAAGTGAGAACGGCGCAGTCTTAGCTTTAGGGGATTGTCCTTGTCTGGTTGGCTTTTCCATTCTGGAACAAAGTCCGTGAGAACGGCGTGTGGGTCAGCTGGCTGGACGTGGGTGTAGTGGACCCAGGGAGTAATCCTGTCGACCTTGAGAGTGGTGGGAGTGGTCAGGATCATGATGTAGGGTCCCTTCCAGCGAGGTTGAAGTGTCTGGTGTTGGTATCTCTGTACGTATACCCAGTCACCTGGCCGATATTGATGGGGGTCCAGGGATGGCCCAGTCTCTTAGAGGGCCCCCAGCTTAGGCCACACCTGCTCATGGGTTCATTGTAACATTTAGAGGGAGAAAAGAAGTTGATGATCATCAAATTCAGCAAGCACCTCAGGTTTTAAATTGGGGATAACAGATGGAGGAAGACCGAACATGATTTTGTAGTGAGTCAGTCCCATCTTATATGGGGAGTTCCTTACCCTATATAGGGCGAAGGGGAGGAGAGTCACCCAGTCCCCACCAGTCCCAGGGCTAATTTAGTTAAGGTCTCCAATGTTCTGTTCATCCTCTCTACCTGTCCTGAGCTCTGGGGCCTACATGCACATGTAATTTCCAATCTGCCCCAAGTACTAGTGCCACTCCCTGTGTTACCTTAGATACGAATCCTGGGCCATTGTCTGACCCAATTCTAATGGGGAAACCATACCTTGGTAAGATGTCTTCCAGCAGTTTCTTGGTCATGATCTGTGCCGTTTCATGTTTGGTGGAAAATGCCTCTGTCCATCCTGAAAAAGTAAATACCTATACCCGTATTTTCCAGGTTTTACCTCAGTGAAGTCCACTTCCCAGTAGGCTCCTGGGCGGTCCCTTCAGAGCTGGGTTCCTGGGTTAGATCCATGGGCAGAGGCATTTGTTGATTGGCATGCGCGGCAGCTCGCCACAATCTGTTCGATCTTTGTTCAAGAGTCTTTAATAGTGATCTTTGCATGTCGTATGAGGTCTTCCATCTTCCTTGTTCCCATGTGAGTACTCCGATGCATTTTGGATAGGACTCGCTATCCTAGTTCCTCTGGCAAGATGATGCTGGCATCTGCGGCCCTCCACCAGACACGCAAGCACTGGGTCATAGGCAAGCATTTGATCCAGTGTAAGTCAGCATCAGTATAGTTGGGGGTGTCAGGCAGGGTCGGTGCCCCCGGATCAGGTAGCATGGTAGCTAAGACCTGAGTCACCAGAATGGCCGCCTCTTTTGCTTTTAAATTGGCTAGCCGGTTTCCCCTGGCTACTGGCGTGTCTGCCTTTTGGTGCCTCAGACAATGGATGATGGCTATGGCCTTGGGCATCCAGAGGGCCCTCAGGAGTTCAAGAATCTCCGTTTTGTTTTTAACAGTCTTTCCCTCTGCTGTCAGAAGTCCTCTCTCCCTGTAAAGGGCTCCATGGATGTGAGCGGTGGCAAAGGTGTACCTGCTGTCGGTGTAGATGGTTATTAGTTTACCTTCCCCCATGGTCAGTGCCTTGGCCAGTGTGATCAGTTCTGCCCATTGAGCCAACGTTCCGGCTGCCAGTGGCTCTGCCAAGACAGTCTCCGTCTTCGTGGTTTGGCTGCCCCCACATATCTGAGTCCTTCTTGGACAAAACTGCTGCCGTCCATGTACCAGGTGGTGTCCGCATTCGGCAGTGGCTGGCCCTGGAGATCAGCTGTGATTCCGTGCACCTGTGCCAAAATTTCTTGATGGTCATGCAGAGGGGGGGTCCCAGTCTGTGTTAGGGAGTAGCATTGCCAGATTCAGGGTTGTTGGTGGCTTAAATAAAATTCTGGTGGGGTTTAGCAGTAGGCTCTGATAATGGGTCAGATGGGCATTGCTGATCCAGCGGTCTGGGGGCTGTTTGAGTACCCATTCAATAGCATGTGGGGTGGTAACATACATTTCTTGCCCCATGGCCAGTTTGTCTGCGTCCTTGACCATAGTGGCCACTGCAGCAATAATTTTTAAGCATGGGGGCCATCCATTGGCCACCGTGCCCAGATTTTTGGAGAGATAGGCTATGGGTCTCTTCCAGGGACCTAAGTACTGGACAAGGACCCCTTTTGCCACCCCGTCTTTCTTGTCCACATACAGGTAGAAGGGTTTGGCTAGATCGGGCAACCCAAGGGCTGGGGCAGACAGCAAGGCCTTTTTAAGGTCATTAAAGGCTCTGTTCAAAATTTTGCTGGTGCCTGGTGGCCTCATAGAGGGGTCTGGCCATCTTGGCAAAACCCGGAATCCATAAGCGACAGAACCCTGCTAACCCCAGGAATTCACGTACCTGGTGGACAGTTTGCGGCTGTAGGATTCTTAAGACTGTTTCCTTCCGTGCATCCGTCAACCATCTTTGTCCATCTTTTAATTTGTACCCAAGGTAGCTCACCTCTGTTCTGCAGATCTGGGATTTTTTAGCTGAGGCCCGGTATCCTAGGGCCCCTATGGTCTGGAGCAAGTCCCTGGTGCCTTGTAGGCATGTGTCCTGGTCCTTCGCCACCAACGGGATATCATCTACATATTGTAATAAAGTCAAATGAGGGTGCTCATAACGGAACTCACCCAAGTCTTCGTGTAAGGCGTCATCGAAGATGGTCGGTGAATTTTTGAATCCTTGTGGTAGTCGAGTCCAGGTGAGCTGGCCATTGATGCCTTTCTCAGGGTCCGTCCATTCAAAGGTGAAGAGGTTTTGGCTCTTGGGCACTAAAGGCAGGATGAAAAAGGCATCTTTTAAATCTAATACCGTATACCAAGTTTTGTCTGGAGGCAGGGTGGAGAGGAGGGTGTATGTGTTTGGGACCATACGGTGCATATCCTTTACTTGCCGGTTGACTTCCCTTAAGTCCTGGACTGGCCTGTAATCGTTAGAGTGCAGTTTCTGAACCGGCAGCAAGGGAGTATTCCATGCCGATTGGCAGGGCCTTAATATGCCTGAGTCCAGTAGTCACTGTATCTGGGGTGTGATTCCCTTTTGTGCTACTAGAGGCATGGGGTATTGGCGGACCCTGACAGGGTCTGCCCCTGGCTTTAGTTCTATGTATATGGCCGGTCCGATGCTGGGCCAGCCCGATTCCCCCAGTTTCAGCCCACGCTTGGGGAAATTCCCGCAGCCAACGGTCAATGTCAGTCACTGGGGCTGAGGGCATTTGGTGGAGACTATATTTATCTTCTAAACTCAGGACATGCACCTAAATCGAGTGCCCCTTCTTGTTTAGGACTTTTGCCCCTTTGAGGTGGAAGCAAATTTGTGCCCCCATCTTGGTGAGCAAATCCCGACCTAATAACGGGTAGGGACACTCAGGGATGACCATGAAGGAGTGGGATACCCGGCCTGTGCCGAGATTCACAGTTCTTCGGGTAGTCCATGAGTATTGTTTGGTGCCCATGGTCTCTTTCACCCATGAAGTTTTGTTTGCCAATTTCCCTTGGGGTTGTAATAAAACCGAATGTTGTGCCCCAGTGTCCACTAGGAATTCAACAGGTTGCCCCTCCACTTTAGGAGTTACCCTGGGCTCAGGGAGGGGTGCTGAACCGACTCCCCTAATTGTCCAGGTCCTCCATTTCTTTTCTTTTCTTTTTTTTTAATTTATCTATGATAGTCACACACAGAGAGAGAGAGGCAGAGACATAGGCAGAGGGAGAAGCAGGCTCCATGCACCGGGAGCCCGACGTGGGATTCGATCCCGGGTCTCCAGGATCACGCCCCAGGCCAAAGGCAGGCGCCAAACCGCTGCACCACCCAGGGATCCCAGGTCCTCCATTTCTAAGATCTTGGCAGGGGCCTTAGATCTTTTGTTAGGGCAGTTTTTCACCCAATGGCCCTCTTCTTTGCAATAAGCACATTGGTTTTTGTTCAGCTTAGGGCACTCCCGATGAGGACCAGGGCCATCCTCCTTACCTGTCCCTGAAGCCAGCTTCTTGAGGTGCCTCCGTCTTTCCTGTGGGTCATCCATGGTTGTGGCCAGCAGGATCTTGGCCAGGTTTCGGGTCTGCCAGTCACTTAGTTTGGTTTGTTGTTCTTCCAGACTTTCTCTATTATAGACTCATTCTGCCACTATCACTAAGTCCTGCAAGCTCTTCTCTCCCAGTCTCTCTACTCTTTGCAATTTCTTTTTAATATCTGGAGTGGCCTGGTTAACAAAAGCCATAATAATTGCAGTCTTTGTTTCTGGGACTTCTGGGTTCATAGGGATGTACTGCATAAAAGCCTCTATGACTCTCTAAGAAGGCTGCTGTACTCTCATCCTTACCCTGCCTTACATCATAGACCTTGGCCAGATTGGTAGGCTTGTGCATGCGTGGCAGCCTTGAGACCTGCCATTAGAGTCTGGCGGTAGACCCGGAGTCTCTCCTTACCTTAAGCTGAGTTGTAGTCCCAGGTGGGGTGGGATAAAGGGAAGGCAGCATTTATGAGGCCTGGATTTTGAGTCGGCTGTCTGTCCTCTCCCAGGAAAGACTTCCGGGCTTCCACCTGAATTTGTTCTCTTTCCTCGGTGGTGAAGAGAACCTGCAAAAGCTGTTGGCAGTCATCCCTAGTAAGCTGGTGGGTAAAGAGAATAGTATCTAAAAGCCTGATTAGATCTCTCGGATTATCAGAGAACTTTGCATTTTGGGTTTTCCAATTATATAAATCACTGGTGGAGAACGGCCAATATAACATTAGCTGTTCGCCAGTCTCATCGGGGGGCCCCATGGCGTGGAGAGGAAGGGCGGTGGAGTTGGCTGGCCCCGCTTTCGGAGGTGGGGCCATCCGGTGGGGCCGATCACGTGTCCCCGCTGCTGGCCCGCCCACAGGGACTCCCTCGTCAGGGAGGGGTGGCGCCCATTCTGCAGCCCCCGATGCCTCCAATGGAGGGGTGGAAGCGGGGGGGGGGGGGGGCGGGGGGAGGGGATGCCCAGTAGGGCGGCAGGAGAATCAGGTCCTCCGGAGAGGAATCCTGGAAGACTGGATGAAGAGGTGCTTCGGGCATAGAGTCGGTCTCCTTTTTGGCTTTCCGCAGGGCTAGAATCTCCGTGGGTCCTGCTTTGGGGGGTAAAAATGGTTTTAGCCAAGGAGGAGGATTCTTTTTTTTTTTTTTTTTTTTTTTTTTTTTTAAATTTTATTTATTTATTTATGAGAGAGAGAGAGAGAGAGAGAGAGAGAGAAAGAGAGAGAAGCAGGCTCCATGCACCGGGAGCCCGACGTGGGATTCGATCCCGGGTCTCCAGGATCGCGCCCTGGGCCAAAGGCAGGCGCCAAACCGCTGCGTCACCCAGGGATCCCAAGGAGGAGGATTCTTGATCATGTCCTGCCAGATCAGGATGTAGGGAACCTGGTCAGAGTGGCCGTCCGGTTCGTCCCTGAAGATCATGGTCTTAACCTGTAAGATAATAGGTGAAAAGTTCCTTCCTGGGGCCATCCCACGTCAAAGGTTGGCCATTCTGATATACAATAAATTTGGAATCTCTTTCTCCGTATGTCTATGCTCAGAATACGAGCTCTTTCCCTAACATCCAAGAAGTGAGAGAGCATAAGAGATAGGGTAGTGGTTTCTGTCTCCCACATTATGTCCCCAATCCACACCAAGACACAGACAGTAAAGACAATTAACAAGACCCAACAACACAGACAAATGCACAAACAGGTAACAAGGACATAGTAACACAGACAAACCTGCAAACAGTTAACAAGAACACGGTAACAGACAAACAAACGTTCCGTGCGGCCGCGGAGACAAAACAGAAAGTAACCTGAAGGGCTGGCAGCCGGGCCTCCTTACAGATGAGGACCCCGTCCTCCAGGCAGAGGCAAGGGACGTCTCCTCAAGACCCCCGGTCGATGGCCCGCCAGCGCGTCCGCCTAAGCCAATGCCGACCCAATACAGACTGGAATTCCTACAGGTAAAGTACAGTTTAGAGCTCTCAGAAAATATGCGCACAAAAGGTGGACAAAGTTGAGTGCGCTCACCACGCGTGAAACCCTCCGGATAGGGTCCTGGGGGTTTCTCGGATCCCAGACGAGCCCCCAAATGTTGTGCCCAAGATCGCGAATCCAAGAAACCACCGAGGAGCCGACACCGATGCAAACACGTGAGGGTTTAAGATTTATTTATTTACTTATTTATGATAGACATAGAGAAAGAGAGAGAGAGGCAGAGACACAGGAGGAGGGAGAAGCAGGCTCCATGCCAGGAGCCCAATGTGGGACTCGATCCTGGGACTCCAGGATCATGTACTGGGCCAAAGGCAGGCGCTAAACCGCTGAGCCACACTGGGATCCCCCCACACAAGGGTTTATTTACAAGCTCAAGCCTGGGTCCAAGTGTACCCAACGCAGCGGAGCAGGGACATGGACCCCGAGACTAGGAGGCTTAGCAACTTTATAGGGGCCAGTGGTCAATGGGATACGCAGAAAGTTGCACAGTCATGCTGGTCCACTCGCAGGTGGCCAATTGAATTACATTTTACCTTAAAGTATCCATTTGAACTGGCCTATCACTGAGCTGGATTTCCGATTAGGGTGTGCCCTGGGTTTGATTAGGGTGAGGCAGTGCCCTAAGTAATAAGCAGGTCAGCACAAGGCGGGTGCAGCACAAAATAGAGTCAGTCCTGCTCTGCTTGTCCAGGGGTAGGGGATTTTGTTAAATTTCCTGGGTCCCACAGGTGCAAATACGAATCAAGGCCATGATGAGATATCATCTCACACTTTTTAGGATGGCTATTATCTAAAGGACAAGAGGAGGACATGAGTGGTGCACTAAGTTAAGCATCGGACTCTTGGTTTTGGCTAAGGTCCTGATCTCAGGTTCATGTGATGTAGCCCCACTCTGCTCAATGTCAGCTCAGAGTCTGCTTAAGTTTCTCTCTCCCTTTCCTTCTGCTCTTGCCCCTGCTCTCTCTCTCTCTCAAATAAATAAACGAATCTTAAAAAAAATTTTTAAAAAGGACAAGAGATAACAAGTGTTGGTGAGCAAGGGGAGGTAAGGGAAACATCGTACTCTGTTGATGGGAATGTGAATCAGTATATATGAATAACTATATGTAGTTTCCTCAAGACATTAAAAGTGGAACTACCATATGACCCAGCAATCTCACAACTGGGTATATATTCAAAGGAAATAAAATCACTATCTTAAACAGATACCTGCACTACCATGTTCTTTGCAGCACTATTTACAATAGCTTAGGTATGGGGAGAAAAAAACAACAGCAACACATTTCCATTAACATTAAATGAATAAAGAAAATGTGGTGTGTGTGTTTGTATGTGTGTGTGTATTATCAACCATTAAAAGGAAAATCCTGACATTTGTGAAATACAGATGAGCTTGAAGGACATCATGTCAAGTGAAATAAGTCTGACAAAGGAAGACAAATACTGTATGATCTCATTTGTATATGGAATAAAAAAAAATTGAAATCATAGAGGTAGGCAGTAGAGTAGTGGTTACCAGGTGCTGGAGGGTGGGAAAATGGGGGCCTGTTAGTCAAAGGATACAAACTTTCATTTCTAAAATGAATAAGTTCTGAGGATCTAATGTACTACAGGGTGACCATAGTTAATAATGCTGTATTGTATACTTGAAATTTATTTTTAAAAAAAGTTCTTAAGTTTTCTCAACAATTAAGGGAATGGAGGTAATAACTATGTGAAGTTATCAATGTATTAAATAGCTTGTTTGTGTGATTACTTCACAATGTGTACATATATCAATATCACATGTATACTTAAAAAGTGTGCAACTTTTGTCAATTAAACTTCTATAAGGCTAGGGGAAAAAAGAAAACACAAACTTAATATGAAGTCACTAAAATATAGAACTTCAAATTACGCCAAACAAAAAACTAATAAAGAAGAAAAAAATGGACAAATTCACAACTATAGTTAAGAGAATTTGGCACTCTCCCAACTCCCTCCAAACAACTGATAGCACAACCTGACAGAAAGTGTAGTAATACCAAAGAGCTCAATAACACCATCAGTCAAAATAGTCTAATCAATACTCAGGAAAATTTCCAAATCCTTGGTAAATAAACAGCAAAGTTGTAGATAAACTACGAGTTAAACAGAAAATGTCTGTAAACTACATATATACATAAACACACATTCAAATGGAAATAAAGTATATCAAATTTGTGGACACAACTAAAGCAGAGAGGGTTGTTTATAGTACTAAATGTGTATATTAGAAAACATGAAAAGTGTCAAATTAATAAGTCAGGAATCTCAGGAATCTGAGAAGGAAGAATCAGTTAAACCAAACCAAGCAGACAAAGGAAATAATAAAGATAAAAGCAGATATTAAAGAAATTGTAAATAAGAAAATATTAGAGAATATCAAGGAAACAAAGAATTGGTAAATGGTACATGAAAGGTAAATGAAATTTACAAGTTTCTAGTTAGACTGATAATGTAAAAAAGAGAAAATACACAAATTACCAATTATGAGGAATGACACATGGCTTACCACTTCCTTAGACACATTAAAAGGATAATTAGGGAATATGAAAAACAGTTTTGCATATACAAATTGATAACTTTGATGAAATAGACAAATTACTAGGAAAAAAAACTACCACATCTCACCTAATATAAACTAGATCATTTGAATAGCTCCATACTATTAAGGAAATTCAGTTCATGAATTTAAATTACCCAAAAGAGAAATCCTCAGACCTAGATGATTTTACTGGAGAATTCCACCAAATGTTTAAAGAATTAACACCAATTTTATTCAATCTCTTCCAGGAAAAAGGAGAGAAAATATAACTTCTCAGTTCATTTTTTTAAAGCTATTATTCCATCAAAACAAGATAAAATCAGTTTTAAAAAATGAAAGAAAACCACTATCAATACCCCAAAAGAATATAAACAAAAATCCTTAACAAAATATTAGCAGATAGAATTCAATAATATATAAAAATAATTATACAGTATGAGAAAATGGGTTTTATTCCAGAAATGTAAGAATGGCTCAATATTCAAAAATCAATTATTATAAGCCACATCTACTGTATTAACAGGGTAAAGAAGAAAAATCACATGATCCAATCAGTTTATGTAGAAAAAGAATTTGTCAACATTTATTTCTATTTATGATAAAATATCTCAGAAGAACAGTAATAGAGGAGACTTTAAAAATATACAACTAACCTAATATCTAATTATTAAACACTAAATTCTTCCTCCCTAAAATCAAGAACAAAGAAAAATTGTTCTCTCCTTTTTTAAATGAATTAATTAATTTATTTTAAAGATTTATTGATTTGTTTGAGAGAGACAGTGAGCGAGAGAGAGAGCACAAGCAGGGGTAAGGGGCAGAAGGAAGGGAAGAAGCAGCCTCTCCCACAGAGCAGGGAGCACAGCATTGGGGCTCAATTCTAGGACTCTCGGATCATAAGCTGAGCCAAAGGCAGATGCTTAACCAACTGAGCCACCCAGGCACCCCTTTCATCCTTTTTTATTTAATATTCTCCTGGAAGTTACAGCAATTTAATAAAGCAAAAAAGAGAAATTTAAAAGAAAAAAAATATAGGTCTGAAAAAAACCAATAAAACTGTCTCTGTTGCAGATAGCAGGATGCCCATGTAGAAAACTCCAAAGAATATATGAAAACAAAAAAAAACAACAAAAAACTCTCTTAGAACCATAAGTGATTTTAACAATTACAAATGATGCAACAACATGGATGGATCTAGACATATCATGCCAAGTGGAGAAGAAATGGGTAGGAAATATCAGAAAAGGAGACAGAACATAAAGACTCCTAACTCTGGGAAACGAATTAGGGGTGGTGGAAAGGGAGAAGGGCAGGGTGTGGGGGTGAATGGGTGATGGGCACTGAGGGGGGCACTTGACGGGATGAGTACTGGGTGTTATTCTGTATGTTGGCAAATTGAACACCAATAAAAAATAAATTTATTATTAAAAAAAATAATGCCAAGTGGAGTAAGCTGGTCAGAGAAAGACAAATACCACATGATTTCATTCGTATGTGGAATTGAAGAAACAAAACAAACAAATAAAGGGAAATAAACCAAAAATCTGACTCTTAACTATAAAGAATAAACAGATGCTTACTAGCGGGGAAAGGGGTAGGGGGATGGATGAGACAGATGAAGGAGATTAAGAGTACACCTATCTTGATGAGCACTGAGTAATGTATGGAATTGCTGAATCATATATTGTACACCTGAAACTGATATACTGTACGTTAACTAAACTGGAATTTAAAAAAAAAGAATGATGCAAAATAAATATGCAAAGGACCATTGTATTCCCATATACCACTAATAAACATGTGGATACTAAAATTAAAAATTCAGTGCCATTCACAATTTATCTAAAAAATGAAACACTTCAATACAAATTTAATAAAGTATGTACAAGACTCATATTTTGAAAACTATGTAACACTGATGAAAATTTGAATACATCTAAATAAGTGGAGATACATACTGTGTTCATAAACTGAAAGACTATTTTGAAATTTTAAAGATACAGTTATTTACAAATTGATATACAGGATTTTTTTAAAGGTTTTATTTTATTTTATTATTTTTTTAAGATTTTATTTATTTATTCATAGACACAGAGAGAGAGAGGCAGAGACACAGGCAGAGGGAGAAGCGGCTCCATGCAGGGAGCCCAATGTGGGACTCCATCCCGGGTCTCCAGGATCACAACCCAGGCTGCAGGCGGCGCCAAACCGCTGCGCCACCAGGACTGCCCGATATACAGGATTAATGTAATATCTATCAAAAGCTGGGGGCATCACAATGCCAGATTTCAGGTTGTACTACAAAGCTGTGGTCATCAAGACAGTGTGGTACTGGCACAAAAACAGACACATAGACCAATGGAACAGAATAGAGAATCCAGAAATGGACCCTGAACTTTATGGTCAACTAATATTCGACAAAGGAGGAAAGACGATCCACTGGAAGAAAGACAGTCTCTTCAATAAATGGTGCTGGGAAAATTGGTCATCCACATGCAGAAGAATGAAACTAGACTCTTGCACCATACACAAAGATAAACTCAAAATGGATGAAAGATTTAAATGTGAGACAAGACTCCATCAAAATCCTAGAGGAGAACACAGGCAACACCCTTTTTGAACTTGGCCACAGTAACTTCTTGCAAGATACATCCACGAAAACAAAAGAAACAAAAGCAAAAATGAACTATTGGGACTTCATCAAGATAAGAAGCTTTTGCACAGCAAAGGATACAGTCAACAAAACTCAAAGACAACCTACAGAATGGGAGAAGATATTTGCAAATAACATATCAGATAAAGGGCTAGTTTCCAAAATCTATAAAGAACTTATTAAACTCAACACCAAAGAAACAAACAATCCAATCATGAAATGGGCAAAAGACATGAAGAGAAATCTCACAGAGGAAGACATAGACATGGCCAACATGCACATGAGAAAATGCTCTGCATCACTTGCCATCAGGGAAATACAAATCAAAACCACAATGAGATACCACCTCACACCAGTGAGAATGGGGAAAATTAACAAGGCAGGAAACAAGGAAACAACAAATGTTGGAGAGGATGCGGAGAAAAGGGAACCCTCTTACACTGTTGGTGGGAATGTGAACTGGTGCAGCCACTCTGGAAAACTGTGTGGAGGTTCCTCAAAGAATTAAAAATAGACCTGCCCTACGACCCAGCAATTGCACTGTTAGGGATTTACCCCGAAGATTCAGATGCAATGAAACGCCGGGGCACCTGCACCCCGATGTTTCTAGCAGCCATGTCCACCACAATAGCCAAACTGTGGAAGGAGCCTCGGTGCCCATCAAAAGATGAATGGATAAAGAAGATGTGGTTTATGTATACAATGGAATATTACTCAGCCATTAGAAACGACAAATACCCACCATTTGCTTCAACGTGGATGGAACTGGAGGGTATTATGCTGAGTGAAGTAAGTCAATCGGAGAAGGACAAACAGTGTATGTTCTCACTCATTTGGGGAATATGAATAATAGTGAAGGGGAATATAAGGGAAGGGAGAAGAAATGTGTGGGAGATATCAGAAAGGGACACAGAACATAAAGACTTCTAACTCTGGGAAATGAACTAGGGGTGGTGGAAGGGGAGGAGGGCGGGGGGTGGGGGTGAATGGGTGACGGGCACGGAGGGGGACACTTGACGGGATGAGCACTGGGTGTTATTCTGTATGTTGGTAAATTGAACACCAATAAAAATTAATTTATAAAAAAAAAATCTCAGCAAGACTATTTATAGGTACAGAAGATTATTCTAAAATTTATATGGAAAGCCAATGGAACTTGGATTGCTAAAACAATTTTTTAAAAACCCTATAATGTACAAGGAAAGTTTACCCAATTTCAAGGGTTATTAAAGATATAGTAATTAATACTATGTGCTGTCAATGAAGGTACAGATGCACAGGTCAGTGGAACAGAATAAAAGAATCAGAAATAGACTCATGTAAATATGTCCTACTGAGTTTTTGCAAAGATGCAAATTCAATTCAGTGGAGTAAAAGTGGCTTTTTTTTTTACATTTTTTTTTAATTTTTATTTATTTATGATAGTCACAGAGAGAGAGAGAGAGAGAGGCGCAGAGACATAGGCAGAGGGAGAAGCAGGCTCCATGCACTGGGAGCCCGATGTGGGATTCGATCCTGGGTCTCCAGGATCGCGCCCTGGGCCAAAGGCAGGCGCCAAACCGCTGCGCCACCCAGGGATCCCCAAAAGTGGCTTTTTCCACAAATCATGCTGAAACAATTAGCCATCCATGAGCAAACAAAACAATTTTTGATCTATGTTTCATATGTTTAACCTAAATAGCTCACATCTTGTCTATAGTTAGTCAATTAGACACTAAAAGCACGATCAACAAAGAAAAAATTGATAAATTGAGCTTCATCAAAATTAAAAACTTTTGTTTTGTGTAAGACTGTTAAGCAAATTAAAAGACAAGACAGTATACAGTTTGGGTGAAAATATTTACAAACCATATATACAACAAATGACCTATTCATATAATATATAAAGAACTCTCAGAACTAAAGAATTAAAAAAAATAAATTAGAAAATGGGAAATTACATAAACAGACATTTAAGTGAAAAGAGGATACGGATGACAAATAAGCAGATAAAAATATGTTAAATATTACTATCCAGGGGATCCCTGGGTGGCTCAGCGGTTTGGTGCCTGCCTTTGGCCTAGGGTGCGATCCTGGAGTCCTGGGATTGAGTCCCGCCTCTGGCTCCCGGCATGGAGCCTGCTTATCTCTCTGCCTGTGTCTCTGCCTCTCTCTCTCTATGCCTGTCATAAATAAATAAATAAATCTTTAAAAAATATATTACTAGCCATCAGCAAAATGCAAATTCAAACCACAATAAAGATATCACTACACAGCTATAAGAATGGATGGCTAGAATTTTTAAAAAATAGTGACAAAACCAAATATTAATAAGAATGTGGATGAACAGGGTCACTTATACATTACTGATTGAAATTTAAAATGTTATAGCCATTCTGGAAAACTATCTGACAGGTCTTTTTAAAATAAAATTACATATGCATTTACCATACAAACTACAGTATGCTCCTGCACACTTATCCCTATTGTTTTGTTGAATGGTCTGTTGGTGTGGCAGTGGGGGGCTCAAAGCCTCAAGGACTAAGAGCAAGCTCTTGCCCTTGCAGGCTGCATTTTATTCAGTTATCACACAAGGCAGACAAAGTGACCCTTGGTTTTTACTCTCAGTGTATTTTAGAGATTTTATACCTATAAACTGAGGTCAGGCTGCTCTTTCTCACGGGACTAAAGGATGAATCCATACTGTTTACAGCTTGATCTTGCATAAGATAAAGTTTCCATCTGGACCATCAAGTACATGGCATCTCTGCCTGCGGAGTCTACTGTACGGACACTTCCTTCTGGAAACCTTCCCATGCAGTCATTCCCTAACATATCCCAGAAAAATGAAGACTCATGTTCACATAAGAACACAATTGTGAGGGCAGCCTGGGTGGCTCAGTGGTTTAGCGCCGCCTTCATCCCAGGGCGTGATCCTGGAGACCTCAGATCAAGTCCCACATCGGGCTCCCTGCATGGAGCCTGCTTCTCCCTCTGCCTGTGTCTCTGCCTCTGTGTCTCTCATGAATAAATAAATAAAATCTTAATAATAAAGAAAAGCACAATCGTGAATGTTTATATTAGCTTTATTCATAATAGCCATAAACTGGAAATCATCCAGATGTCCTTCAATGGGTGAATGGTTAAACAAACTGGTATATCCATACTATGGAATAATAGCACTAAAATAGAAGGAATTATTGATATTCATAACTTGTACTGATCTCAAGGGGATTATATTGAGTGAAAAAAAGTCATCCCAAAAGATTACATCTTTTACAACTTCATGTATATAACAATATTGAAATGACAAAATTAGAGAAATGGAGATCAGATAAGTGTTTACTTAGAGGTAAGGAGCAGGAGAGAAGAGAATGTGATTATAAAAAGGCAGTATGAAGAATTCTTGTGGTGATGGAAATGTTGTGTGTCATCACTGTTCATATCTTATTTGTGATATTGTACTAAAGTTTGTAGGATGTTACCATTTGGGGAAAGTGAGTAAAGGGTGTAAGTCATCTATTATTTCACATAAGTGTGTGAATCTATATTTTATCATAAAATAAGAAGTGTAATTTTAAAAAGGGATACCAGGTAATATGCTTCTAAACTTGATTTTTATCCTAGGCAAGATTCTAGTTTTACTTTTTAAAAAGGTTGGCTATGATAATTTAGAAGGAAAATATTATATATATATATGTATATATACACATACACATCTCTATATATATGCATATATATAGAGAGAGAGAATGAGAGACAGAGACAGAGATGGAGACAGAGAGAATGAGTCTGTGAAACAGAATAGAAGAACTATAGATGAAAAATAGGTCACTAGTGTTTTTAAGTTAAAATTATATTGAACTAAATATTTCTGCAATATTTATGTGTACATTCAATTCCTATGTGACTTTTTTTGTTCAATACTTTATTTTGAGACATGTTTCTCATTCATGTTTGCTTAATATAATTGATACTCCATCAATGAATATTTCATTTTTTTCCTTGTACATTGCATTCTTGTTATAAACATTCTTGTGCATATCTCCTGGTCTGTAAATTTTCTCTTTGGCATACTTTGTTATTGAAATATTTCTATATTTCAAGTCTACATTCCTACCAGCATTCTTGCCAATATGTTTAAATATTGAGAAATCTCTGATTCATATTAAGTACTATTTTCCCAACAACATTGATGTGAATACACTTATGCTTCTCAGATCAACAATTTATTTTTAATGGTATTCTGATTACCGTTGACCTCATTTTAGTTTCTTCTTTCCCTTTCATGAGTCAGGGCCAAAACCTATTGTTGATGAGTTAGAGGGACTGACATTTGAATTTGTAAATGATTCAGGCTATTATATCTTTAATATTAATGCAATCTTATATTATTAAATACTTGCATATTTTAAATTGTATTATATAAATAATTCATGTGTATATGAAAATACATATTCAAATGATACTTGACTGTTTTTTTAAGTTTTTATTTCAATTCTAGTTAGTTAACATACCATGTAATATTAGTTTCAGGTGTAAAATTTAGTGATTCAACACTTCATGCATCACCCAGTTGCTGATCACAAGTGCACTCCTTAATCCCCATCACCAATTTAACTCATCCTCTCCCCCCACTGACATCCTGAGTATTTGAAATATAAGGTAAAATTCACCTTCCCTGCTATATTTCTCAGCTCCACAAGGAACTGATGAAGGAAAAAAAAAAGTGAAAAGACTGGCCTTACTCAATGCTAACATTTTTTTAAAAGCTGCAGTAGTTAAGAAGGTATGACACTTAGGTAACCAACAGAATAAAATAGGAGGGAGGATCTCAAACGTTTTAATCCCAAGATCTATTTATAATTTTAGTAAATTATTGAAGAGGTTAAAGAGCTTTTCATTTATTTCTATATTTACTATATTCAAAATTAACACAAAAAATTAAAAAATTATTCATCTAAAGATGACAGTATCAAATCTCTTTTATTATAGACAACATTTTTGTGAAAAACAACTGCTTTCCAAAACAAAAAATAATAATTTAAAAATTATAAAACCATTTAATTATATTTCATTTTATTTATAAATCTAGTTTCATAGAAGGTGGCTTATTTCTCATATCTGCTTCTGCATTCAGTCAATTGCTATGTATTGTTGTTGGGCATATATGAAGAAAATCTGGACCCACAAAGATATGTAGTTGGACAAAGAAAGAGGATTTTAAGTTTTTTCAATTAATTATGAAAAATCTCCTCTGGTACCACAGCAAACTATGGCCATTGAGTTTCTCAATGATAAATGAAGCGTGGCATCTGAAACCCCTGTTACCATCTATCATAGTACTGGGTAAGTTCAGCTTATGATTGACTTCAGTTAACCCTGAAGTCAATTACATACAAGCACCACCACATAAAGTTTTCAGTTTCATATCTACCCTAAAGATCAGCTTTTGCATCCTAATTTCCAGAATAAACATGAGGACTGACAAATAGTATCTATAAGGATGTTTTCCTGAGACTACAAAGTTAATCTAAGGTATCCCATGGCCCTGTTCAGCAGAGGACTAAGGCTGAGTTATGTGGAAAGATACAGATGATGGAAAGAAAACTAATAAATGCAAAGTGAGCAGAGTTTGACAGTAGAGAATGCAAAGTATGTATAATGCTCTTTTATGGATGATAAAATTGAAGCTTGAAAAGAGCACATAATTTGTACAAAATAACACAAATTATAATTGATGAAGATAGCATTCAAACTTATTACACATCTAAAATTTCCCCATGATCAGTCTCATTTTCTGCCTCCCTGTAATCAACTTGTTTCTAAATATTCTTTGTTTAAATCAATAAAATAAAATATATTTTTAAAAACATGATTTAAAAAATCACTTCTCTAAAATTCACAAAACTAAGTCAAACCTGAATACATACATTTTTTATATGAAATATACCTACAAACAGGGGAGGACTTTTGACTCAGAAAAAAAAAGATAGGAAAATAAAAAGACTGGAAGTAGAAATTTATAATACTGCAGTAGTCTCTTCTGTCTCGCTTGCAATTATTTGTTAGCTATGAAACATAGCTAGACTTCTCTCACAACAACTGGAATGTAATTTTCTGCTGTTTATGTATCAGGTGTATTCTGTAAAATAGAATGATACATAGTTAATAAGTTTCCTATTTCATTGCATAGAGAATACTAAATTTAGAAGGTTAGTTAAGGGAAAAGATGGACTGGACCACCTTATATGCCTCAAGTTAATTTTTCCCCATTACTTAATAGGATGTAATCATTTTAAATAAGCATGACAGGTCCTAGAGAATTGTTATCTTACCTCCCTCCATTGAGTGTAGTTTTATGTGCTTACTTCTTTTTTTAAGATTTTATTTATGTATTTATTTATTTATTTGAGAGAGAGAGAAGGAGCAGAAGGAGAGGGACAAGCCAACTCTGCACTGAGCATGGAGCCCGACATGGGCTCTATCTCAGGACCTAAGTTCATGACCTGAGCAGAAATCAGGAGTTAGAGACTTAACTAACTGAGCCACCCTGGCATCCCTATATATGCCCACTTCTTTAACTATTTAGAAGGAAAATTCCATCAATACTTATAGACTCTTTATATGTTTCCATATGATACAGTTGTAAATTTAAAAATATTAATCTAATTCATCACAATATCTATATGTACACAAGTAATCATTGAAATCCTTTCCTTCTCTTGTGTTTATTTTATAGATTATGAGGTTGCAACTAGTTACAATATATATAAAATTCTGCCCATTTGGGGGTAATAGCTCATTTATTTTTTCCCTAATAATTCAATGAACTTTTAATGTAACTATTTTAGTCTTAAAGTATATTACTTTATTACAGGGACAACATACTGTTGATGCAAGAATATATAAGTAGTGGTATATCAAGCATAATGATTATTTATTATTCCTGAGAGTTAATTAGCCATTCCAAAAATAGATATTTTACGCTATGCACATTGGTAGGACAGGGTTGAAGTGATGATGTAGAAAGAGAAAAAAAAATTGAAATGTGAGCATATATACAACATATACAGATAACATCTTTGAGATGGAAAATAATTTAAAGTTACATACATTCATAGATAGTAACTAAGGAATAAAACAACTATATTTTGGTTAATATGTGGGTTATTCATGAGTCATATTTATAGGGAAGTAGTTTTTTTTTTTTCACTCTCTGCCTAGCCCAGAGGCTTTGATATGCCACTTTCCTCACTCTGCTATCACAAGTATAAAATATCTTTGTTACCATGCCTGCTGTGGAAACTACTAACATTGCATGAGAATTATTTTAGAGTTTAATGAAAAGAGTAGAGCAATGTGTGGTTTAATCAGTGACTGGACTTTGCACAATTGTTTGAGCTGGTTATGTGGTCTATGTGAGTTTGCTGCACCTGTCTCTGGTCCAGCAAACTAAAATCTTCAAGACAAGTGATCAGGAAGAGAAGATGGACAGAAAACAAGGCAGGCAATGGTAATGTTGGGCCTGTTTAGATGAGCTGGAAACCAAGATAAGATGGAAACCTCATGGCTATCTCTATGACTCCAGGCCTTCAGTTTTGATAATGGGAGTGTCTTGGAAAAGCTTGTGATACTTATCGTGGAAATAAAGGTATATCTGGCTCAGGAGTGGAAGATGCTGAAGGAAGATTTGGTAGGGTCTAAGGAAGCTGGGGGCCTGGATACAGTCCCATCCCTGTAAGAGGAACCAATACACCAGTGATAATGTGTATAGGCAGCAATAGCCTTGTGCTGACCCTCTGAGCTCTTCCTATATATTTATATAGTATATCTATCTACCTACCTATTGTTTATCTATACTTGTTACTTAATTTTCATTCTACCTTTCAGATCTGTGCAAAATGTCTATGTGCGTCAAAAGATGTCTGTGAATAAGATGAAGTTCATGTTAACATGATATTACTCAGAGAAAGATATCTTGGGAAAAGTAGTTCTTATGTAGCTAAATTGACAAAATACAAATGTCCACATAGTTTGTATTCTGTTTTGTTACCTGATACCATGGTAGCTTTTCATCGTAGGAGGGAAATAAGAAACAATGACGTATCAGTTCTGTATAGTACATGTGATTTCTAAGCTTAGATTGGTCCCTATCACCTTCTTTATATAACTGGTTTCATTCTTCCCATATAGACCTACAAATGCTATTCTTTTTTTGTAACTCATCAAATTCTACTTATATTTTTCCTCAACCCAATTATCTATACAACAAATGACCTTGTCTGTTACTTTCTAGAGGACACATGGCAATTGAACATAAACTCAATTTCCTCCTGAGTACCTATAAAATTATAAGTGTCTGTATATGTCACTGTATCACATTGTTTACAAGAATAGTCATCATCTCTGGTTCAAAGTTAATTCCTTACATTTTTTTTCTCTACACAAATTTCATTCTTTTGCTTTTTGGAATCTGCAATAAGCAGTTATATTAATTCTGAATTATATCAACAGGCAGTAGTTGCCCGAATACACCTTGCATTAAATAAAGGAATTTAAGTTTTTTTTTTTTTTCACTGCCTGTAAACTGTTTTTATGACAACACAATCCTTCCTTTGTCAGGATTCAAGAATGCCACCTTCTGGCTAAAATACCTCTAAAGACTGTCTGGTAATGACCAAGTTTAGTATAAGTTACTTCATCTGGCATTTGGAGCTTTCTTCAATATTGCTGCAGCCTAGATTTCTGGATTTCTGTTCAAATGTATATTTCACAATTGCCAGTCCAAATGAACTTACTGTTCATCAGATATGAACCATGTGTTTTTTTTTCTCATAACTCTGACTAGTTCTATTGCTCCAACATTTATTCTTACAGCCAGCATTTATTGAATGCAAACAAAGTGGCACATATTGTTTGCTGTGCATGCAAAATGAACAAGACAGAATCTTGCCATGAAGGAGGTAGCTAGCTATTCAATGACAAGATACTGCTGAATGCTATTATCATTTATAGCGATAATTGCCATCATACAAACACATGATAGAATGAAAACAGAAGAAAGAAAGATTCAATTCTCCTGAAGGGAGAGGAAGAGTTGAGGAAGGCTTTTTGGATTAGTTACCACTTGACTAAGTATTGAATGATAATTCTGGCTCAGCAAGCAAGCAAAGTGGTTACAGACCCTACATTATTCATCTACGGTAAATCTGTCTTATAATTTATATGTCGAGTGCTACCTACTTCAGTTGCTTTTCCTATGTCACCAATCTAATAAACATTCTCCCTATGTTGACTCCTTGTGTATGATTTTGTATAATCTTTTGACATGTGTTAGCACTTACCTATTCTCCTAGCTATGGGTTGGAAACGTAGCAAAGCTCTTTATTTACCAGTGGCTGAAAAGTAGTACTTAATAACTCAGTTCCTTTGTGAGTTTTCCTACATATTCTCTTCACTATCATATTCTTTTCTGTTTTTTTTTTAAAAACATGCAGTGTTTGAAATATAATCTATATAATGTTACCCACTCCAAAAGTGATTTGAATTGATATTGCTCTTCCAGAAGTCACTATTCAAGCCTGAGAAAGACAACTCCATATGAATAAGAAACTATGAAAAGTATTTTTGGGGACTGGAGCAAGGATTCCTCCTTTAGTCTTAGAACACTTGATATGAGGAACAGCCTCGTGTGCTTTCATTATCCTTCAGATGCTTTAATGCAGTGTTTCTCCTGCATTGCTTCAGGGTAGATTTCAGTAGCAGGATCATTAGAAACTGCTACATGCGTTTTACTTATTTATTTAGGTAATTAGTTGGATTTACAAGAATTTACTGAAGGGAAGGTTCAGGACTTCTCATTTCAATGGGGCCTTTTCCAAGGTATGGGAAGGCTCTTGAGTGGAATCACGGGACTTTATGTTTTAAAACTCTAGTTGGGACACGAGGGTGGCTCAGTGGTTGAGCAGCTGCCTTCAGCTCAGGTCATGATCCTGGGATCCGGGATCGAGTGCCGCATCGGGCTCCTGCGAAGAGCCTGCTTCTCTGCCTATGTCTTTGCCTCTTTCTCTCTCTGTGTCTCTCGTGAATAAATAAATAAATCTTAAAAAAAAAAAAAAAAAAAAAACCTCTAGTTGGTCAAGATTACCTTTTTACCCAATGTGCTCGCTAGCTAATTCCTCCACTAGAATTGAAATAAATCAAGCTTTTTGTGATATGGCAAATGGGGAATTTATGTTTAGGGTACATTCAGTTTGGTTTTAGTGAGATAGTCTTATCCAGTTCATGCTCACCCTTGAGAGCAGATATTGCTAGATATCCAGGTAGAGAGATGGCTCTGAGGATACCCACACCACTCACAGAACCAAATCATCTAGCATCATAACACAAAAGTAGAAAACAAGAGATGGTACAGTGATATAAACATGTCCTAAAATTATTAGTAGTGGTAAATTGGAGAAGAAATAAGATCTGAAAGGTATGGAACCTGTTACTATCCTGTGGAAACGTTTTTAATCTTCAGACAATATAAGATTGTAAGCAGAGCAGAAGATTAGGTTCTCAGCAAGACCTACTCAAATAGAAAGTTCTTTCCTGTCAGAAAAATATTCAGCGATATAACAATCATAGACACATCACAGTTTTCTTCTTTATGTGAATTTCCTGAAATAAAATGGATAGCAGGGCACATAGATCAATACCATGTACAGCTGATATATTGATATATAAAGTTACATATTTTATGCAACCCAAGGTATCAGGGTTATTTTACAATATACCTGACATACCTTTTCCCCTGTTAAGAATAGTGGTTAAAGAAGAAACAGTCATGAATACTGCCTCTGACATATGAAAATGATCCAAAGAAACAAGTGTCCCATTAATAAACCTTCTACACATATTCATCAAGAATTCAACATACTATGAGTATTTTAACTACCTTTAATGGCTTAATGCAACATGGTTTTAATTTTAAAATTCATTGCAATTATTTTGTGTAATTAATTTAGGATTAATTTTGTATTTTTTCAGTGTTCTTAGGATTCAGAATTATTTTCAGATTTAGTTGTGATGGAGAGGAAGAATCTTAGAGGAAGTAGAAAAATCTAAATTTAAAGAAAATATTTGTGATATTTGTCACCTTTTAAATATTCTTATATTTTTTGTGAATTATTTTCACAGTGGAAAATAAGGATTTACATGTATACTAATTTCATATTTGTAAAGTTAAATCAGTTTACTCTAAAAGAGGTCCCACAAATTATTTAAATGTTAGTTCCACAAAACCTGGATTCAACTCTACCGATTATATATGTTTCATGTTTGGTATTAATAATATTTTTAAAATTTGACACAATTTTTTTAGGATCGTGGATAAAAAAAATAGAAATACCACTGAAGAGAAATGGAGGGTTTATTGCATATTGAATGAGTGTTAATTTGATATAGTTCATTGTAATTTTCCTAAAATGCTCATTAAAATATAAGAGAAAATCAATCATACAGCAAAATAAAACAAAAATAAAATTATTTTTGTTTAATTTATCTGAATTGCTTATGGATCTTTAACTTGACCTTAACTTGGAAAAATGATGTCATAGTATTGGTTATTTTTTAAAGTTCTTCAGGAAAATTCTCAATTTAGAAGTTTAAAATATGGTGTGCAATTTAAGCAGGAAAGCCACAAATACATTAAAGTGATTGAATTTTGAGATATTGAATAGTTGATTTAAATTTATCTTGATACACCATATTTTTATTTTATAATCAAGTATAAATTATCAGTGTCATACTGAAATAAAATATTTTTCTAGATCCTTCATTTAATGTTAAAAGTATTTTTTTTCTGTAAAAATCTGGAAAAGGAGCTCCATTTGATAGTAAAAATACTCTGAACTATAAATAATGATGCCTGATATTTTTTAGAATTTAAAAGACTTAGAAGAGCCCACAATTCAAAACTAAATCTGCAACTTTTCAAAAATTGCTTATTTTCATTGCTCCATATGTTTTTCATTATGCTGACCTACTTATGACACCATCTTGAAGGACGAGCTGTAAAAATCACCTACCTAGCTAAAGAGAAGCATTACATTTAAAAGTATCATTAAGGTCAAGAAGGTTATATTGGAAGAATTGTAAGGAATAATTTGAAATATGAAAATAGGTCAAGGATAGGATATTTAAAAATAATTTTCTTCTTTCTTTCTGTGCTTTCACTGACAGGTTTTTTTTTTTTTTAATTCTTATTTATGATAGTCACACACACAGAGAGAGAGAGAGAGAGAGAGAGAGGCAGAGACACAGGCAGAGGGAGAAGCAGGCTCCATGCACCCAGAGCCCGACGTGGGATTCGATCCCGGGTCTCCAGGATCGCGCCCAGGGCCAAAGGCAGGCGCCAAACCGCTACGCCACCCAGGGATCCCTCGCTGACAGGTTTTAAACCATGATTCACTGACCAGATCAACTTAAAGACTCTTCTAAGAATTGAATACATTGAACAAGCATTCTTTTAAGATATGCTAATACCTAAAAAATAAGTAATCCATACTGCCACCAATTTTATACTCAGCAGTATTACACCTATGTGTTCTCATTTTCATCCCCTCATTTATTTAATTAAAATTCATTTCCCACTTCTTTGTGTTTATTATGGTCTTTATCCAGAATATTTATGTACCTCTAAATTGTATTGGCAAAAGTGTCTAAATTTTCAAGGTTTTCATTTTAAAGCAGTTGATAAATTGTGTAATTATAGATGTTATTGTGTAAGATGATTATTTTTCAAAAATTCATTATTAAATATGGAGCTCAGAAATCTTGGGTCCCAGAACTTATACTGGCACTTGGCAGGGCATGAAAAGTGTCACCTAAGCACTCTAGTTTTCGGATTTTCTCAAATGCAAAAGGAAGGTGTTGATCCAGAGGTGAGGAAAAAACCCAGTTTTTTATAAGTCCTATCTAGAACAGTTTTAAGTAGTACTAAAACAGCAAGTAAATAAATTAAGTGCTACATAAGAACATTGGTTAATCATAAAATCTGGCAATCCAGTCCAGCATGGGTGTTCTTTCATTACAATCTAGTCACTGGATCAAGATCTCTCTAATTAGGGATGCCTGGGTAGCTCAGTGGTTGAGTGTCTGTGTTTGGTACATGATCCCAGGTTCAGGTTCAGGGACCAAGTTCCACAGCCAGGTTCCCGTGGGGAACCTACTTCTCCCTTTGCTTATGTCTCCACTTCTCTCATGAATAAACAAATAAAATCTTTAAAAAAATCTCTTCAATCTTTTCACACATAGCAGGCATTCTTAGTGCTCTGTTCAGATCATAACTGATCCAATCTATCATTTCTTCGGACCCATCCCCTGGCTTCTGTGCACTCTTGTTTTTAATACACTTGTACCTGTTACTCTCTTCAGAGAATTGTGCCTGGGCTTCTGCAGCCCATTAGCCAACAAGAGCAAGGGTGCTGGATTGGAATGTCCCCTCTCCTAGTAGAGCTGCAGGCAGCACTTAGCCACTCTTTGACCTGTCAATAGCTGGGCGGTGCTGAATGCAAATCCTTTGCCAAATCTGGACAGGAACTAATTTGGGAGGCTGCATTTACGTTTTGGACTCTCCCACAGGGACAGCCTGTAGCTGGCATTCTGTCTGAAATGGAACTCTTGCTTTATTTCTTCCTCTCCTTATTTTGCTTTCCTCCCAATCTGTAAGAGTTTCTCCTGAAGAAATTTCTTTAATAGGTCTTTTGTGTAGATTACTTACCTCTGGGTTTGCTTCTGGGGAATTCAAGCTAAATCACCTCACTATATTTACTATCTTTCATCTCTTTCAGTTATATGTAACACATATTTTAGCCCTCATCATGCCTCTTTACTAGAAAATTTCAGAAGACCGTGCCTGCTCATATTTTCTTATTTAATTTTTGGATTTGCTTAAATCAGTTTATGTAACGGTTATTGTCAACATAGTCTATTATTATTGTTATTATTGTTATATTTTGTTTGCACTTGTAATTTTGGCTTTGCTTGTTTTTGAGTTTGAGGGGTCTTTTTAAGGGTTAGTTCTAAGTAAGAGTTGATGCAACTGTGGGTATGTGAAAAGATCTATACTTCAGCTAACTCAAAGATGACACTGATAATCGTGTCAAAATTCAAAAGCCATGTGTTGGATATGTACCATGGAATGTTTATAGTGGTGAGAAACACAGATTAGAGGCACACACAGAAACAGGAGCATATCTTTAAAAACCTGGTTTTCAGTGGAAAAAAAAGATATATAGCACAATATTTATATAAGTTGATCCACATAAAACAGTACCAATTTTCTAAGAAAGCATATAAAAAGACATCCATTAAAACCTTAGAATCATTGCTTATGGGAGGTGAAGGTGGGGAGGGGATTAAAATGGAATCAATCAATCCATCACTCAATCAGGCAAATAACAGAGGGAACTTGCACAGATCAGTGAAGAAAATACGCCAGTAACTGACTGGCCTAATTAATTTGACTTTCTTGAATAAAATTCACTTAAAGCTTTGCTAGAATTAAGGGGCAAGAAATAAAGGCACAATTTAAAAATCATGAAAAGAACAAGGAACAAGTCGAAATACTTAGAAATATATTTTTTTCGATCTGATTGTTATAGACTGAAATGTGTTCACTGATTTTTTTAAGAGATTTATTTATTTATTTATTTATTTATTTATTTATTTATTTACTTATTTATTTATTCAGAGGGAGAGAGAGGCAGAGACACAGGCAGAGGGAGAAGCAGGCTCCATGTGGGGATCCCGATGTGGGACTCAACCCCGGGACTCCAGGATCACGCCCTGGGCGGAAGGCAGGTGCTAAACTGCTGAACCACCCGGGCTGCCCTGTTCAAATTTCTTGTGTTGAAACTCTAATTCCCAATGTGACTATATTTGGAAATAGGGCCTCTTAAGGAGATTATTAAGGTTAAAGTCATAAGAGTGGGTCCCTATCTACAAAGACTAGTGCCCTTATCAAAAGAAGAGACACCATGGGCACAAGCATAGAAGGACAACCACGTGAGGACAAAGCAAGAGAGAGGCCTCAGTGGAAACCAGCCCTGCCAGCACGTTATTCTTGGAATCTTAGACTTCCAATCTGTGATAAAATAAATTTCCTTTGTTTTGGAAAGGAAACAAAGTTTCTAATATGCCAATTAATTTCAAATGAATGCTACCTTTTTTCCTGAACTCTCAAACTTTCTGATTGATTAGGAATCAGAATGGTTGGCTTTTCTCTTTTGCATTCCTCCATATAACATACTCTTCCTTCTCAGTCAAAATATCTATCTCTCTTCAAGCTTGCTGAGGAGAAAATATTAGTGATTGATGTGAAATTGGGAGGGTCATTGGTTAGCTCTGATATCCCTGGAATGTTAAGAGAAATAAAAAAGTCAATGTTCAGCTTTTGTTTGCTAAAAGAGAATATTAATATAGAAAGAAAAATTTCTGAAAAGTATTTTCTAAATTATTGTAGTTTCAATCCTGCTCATCCTAAGCTACATTTGCCTTTATTAACACAGGTGAAACATTGGATATTACATAGAAGAAATAACCTCCCTCACCCAGTTCTAGGGGACAGTGGAAAGAAGTTGGAAATCAGAAGTGAGGTAATATCCTTCACTGATGTGTAGGGAACACATATCCCTACATAACAGAAAGGACATCCCCAAGAAAAGAGAAACAGCAAAATTTTGCCTGGATTTTCATTTAATTATATGATAGTCAACCTTATTGAAGGCTGTCCTTTCCCTTCCTCAATTTGGACCAGCTGCATCCAAGTACAATATGTGGGGTGTGTTTGTATGTGTGTGTGTGTGTGTGTGTGTGTGTGTGTGTGTGTGTGTGAGAGAGAGAGAGAGAGAGAGAGAGAAAGACAGAGAGAGATTACTCAGGAGGACAAGAGGTGTGAAATAGCTTGAATTTTGTTTTCCTTCATTTACAAGATTGAATAAAAAATGTTCAAATTTCCTACTTGCTCAGAGGGACTATGTTGAGTTTTTAGTAGAATAAGTTGACTTGCTGGCAGCTAAGGGATTCTGAAGTCTCTGCCTTTTGACTTGACCACTCAAACTCCCCAAACCAATAGAAGTTATAGTCCAAAATATGTCAGTGTCAGTAAGAGCTGAAGATGTCCAAGAGGATCCAAGATATTCAAGATGTCCAGGAGGATAATCAAAAGAAGAAAGACAATATCAAAATATTACATTTAAAGAATTCAGACTCAGATATCAAAATCCATTTACAGAATTCAGTATCAAACACCAAAAGAAAGCCCATGGACGAATCCAAACAAATCATAGGTGAGTCACCAACCCAATATCCAGAACATCAGGGATTATGGATCCAGTGAATATTCCCCTCTATTCGGCCATAACCCTGAGTATTAAAAAAAAAAAAACTGAGTTATCCAAGAGACTGCTTATATTACTCATAGGGAAGTTTGCAGACAAAGATTGTTTTTTTTTGTTTTGTTTTTCTCTACTATCTACATGGGACAAGAGCTCTAAAAAAACATCTCATCAATTATTGGCAATAAAAAGCCATATTTACTTCATTAAACAGACTAAAGTATATGTAATTTTCTAACTTCGGTATAACAATTTTGTTTTCTATTATTATATGTGAAGCTATGAAAAAGCTTCCCAAAATAGGTAGGGAACTATGGGCTATGTTGAGAAAACATTTAATTGCCTAGACTTTATTCACTATTATGATTATCATTGCATTATTATAATTACTTGGTTCTGTGACTGAATGTGAATGTACAGATCTCTTAAAAAGTTTTAAGTATGTAAATCCTCTACAAAAACACTCAACTCTAAAATGGCAAATTAAATTTTACAATAGAAAAATAATTGAATGGTTCATTAAAATATATATCAAAAGTATGTTATTACTGGTGAGAGATTTTTTAGATGACTGTAAATTGGACCCTCGTAATATAGATATAGCATCAGTTTTTCAGAGCTAAAAAAGTTTTAAAAAATCAATTTCATCCAAATAAAAACAAACAAAAAGATTTTTAAAAACCCTATTGGAACTAACCCTGAAAGTTCAACTTTAAAAATAACTTCTGAATTATCTCCTAATTAACCATCAAATACGAGCAAATGGATGTTTACTTGCTCATTTATTATTATTATATGGCTATTTTTAAAGATTCTTAATTCAAAAGAGGAAGCACATAGTGTATTATAAAGAATGTCACTTAAGTTGAGTACTCCCTGGGGAAGGTAGAGTATGATTATTCTAACAAGCAATTAATCAGACTAGAACCAATTGCTATTTTAAATGCTACATATGTCAACTCATCATTTATTAGAAAATTGAAGGAGTTTTGAAGTTTGATATTTTATGTGTTTCTCAACATATTATATAAGTTCATATAATTTTCAATCTTAAAAAAGGATAGTCTAAATAACACACCTTTGAGAATTCCTTCTTCAGCACTCGTGATGGTCATTTAGTTCTCTCTCTGTGAATGATTCCAGTTGAGTGGGCTACACTGTCTCATTCATTCATTTGCCTTTTTCCATACTCCCTCCCCTCCCCTCTCTTCCTCTTTCTTCTCCTTCTTTTCCTTCTATCCTTTTCCTCTCTCCTTCCCTCCCTCCTTCCTTCCCTCCTCCCTTCCTTCCAGCAATTGATTACTGACTGCCTTCTCTTCCAATCTGGCTAAAGTACTGGATATGAAGATATAAAGAGACCTGGTTTATACTCCCTTGTATTCTAGGATAGGAGATAAGAAATAAAGCAAGCACATATCAACCACATTTAAGACAATGTCATGAGTGCTACAGGATGTCTGATTAGAAAAGTATTTCCTAGAGCATTATCTAACTTGATAGATACCTAAAGATAAGTATTATACAGCCAAAAGGGATAATCAGTCTCCTCTTCCTTTCCTTCCTTCTTTATTTTCTTTTTACCCTTTAAAGCAACATAAAAGAACAGCTATCCATTCTTTAAAAAAAAAAAAAAAAACATCTAATTTATTTTAAAAAGTCAGGAGATAGGTTTGGTATAATTTATCTCTAGAAATTTTTGCCTCTCATCATTTTCTTTTGGGATAATTCAGAACAAATATGCATACACTTTAAGATGACACTATTTCAGATATTCAATAACTTTATCACACCTCTTCTCTAATAGTTTGCTAGTTTGCTAGGGCTGTCATAACAAAATACCACAGACTGGGTTGCTTAAACAACAGAAAGTCAATTTATCATAGGTTTTGAGGCTGGAAGTTCGAGATAAATTGCCAGTATAATTGATTTCTTTTGTGGCCTCTCTCCTTGGATTGCAGGTGGCCACCCTCTTATTACTTTGTCCTCACATGGTCTTTGCTCTGTGCCAACACTTCCCTTGTGCATTTATACAAATTTCCTCCTCTTATAGGGATACCAGTCATGGAGGATTAGGGCCTAGTTTAAGAGCCTTATTTTAACTAAATAACCTCTTTAACTAAATAACCTCTTTAAAGAGGTTTTTTTTAAAGAGTTTTTTATAGAGGTATAACTATACAGAGAAATCTAAACAACACTGATGATTGATGAAAGAATGGGAAGACTGTGGCTCTTGTATAAAAGTGTTTTATCGAGGTAAGCATACAGAGATGGTTGTAGCCAAACTTGATTATGAATCCTTTTTCAGTAATGAAAGATGAAAGATCAGCAAGTAATTTGACTTTCTCTGGAAAACAGAAAGTATGCCAACATCATGTGGAGTGTGAAACGATTTCAGAATATCTGGTTTATGCTTGGCACATCCAAATCTTTAGAAACATAAAACCTATCATACAACGTATCAAGACTGAATCAAGAAATAGAAAACCTGAACAGATCAGTAACAAGTAGAGATTGGATCATTAATCACAATCTCCCATCAATTAAAAGTCCAAGACTAGATGACTTCATAGGTGAATTTTACAAGCATTTAAAGAATATTAATTCTTTTGGGGTGCCTGGGTGGCTCAGTGTGTTGAGTGTCTGCTTTTGGCTCATGTCATGACCCAGAGTCCTGGGTTCCAGGCCAGCATGAGCTGCTTCTCACTCCGTCCCTCTTAATGCTTATGCACACACACACACTCTCTCTCTCCCTCTCTCTCTCTTCTTCTTCTTGCTCTCTTTCTCAAATATATAAACTCTTTAAAAAAATAAAAAGAACACCAATCCTTCTTGAACTCTCCCCAAAAAGAGACAGAAAACACTTCCAAACTCATTCTATGAGGCTAGCATAACCATAAAAACAAAGTCATATAGACAACACTACCATTCAATAGTTTTGACAAAACAAAACTACCATTCAGTACCTCTGATAACATGAATGAAAAATTCCATAATAAAATAGTAGCAACCGAATACAACAGAACATTAAAAGAATTATACAGCATGACTGATTCAGATTTGTATATGGGATAAAAGAATGGGTCAACGTACATAACTCAATCAATGTGATAGCACCACATCAGCAGACAGAAGGATGAAAATTACATGATCATTTCAATAGATATAGAGGAGGCATTTGACAAAATCCAACGTGTCATAAAAATTCTCAACAAGTTAAGTATAGAAGGAACTTAGCTCAACATAAAAAGGCCTGTATATGAAAACCCATAGCCAGCATTATACTCCATGGTAAAAAACTGAAAGCTTTTATTCTAGCATCTGTAGCAAGATAGTGATGCCCTCTCTCACCTCTCCTTTTTTTAAAATTTAGACTCCAGTTATTTAACATACAGTATAATATTAGTTTCAGTTGTACAATATAGTGATTCAACACTTCCATACGACATCCAGTGCTCATCACAGGTGAACTTCTCAATCCCCATCACCTATTTCATTTATCCCCACACTCACGTCCCCTCTGGTAATGAACAGCTTGTTCTCTATAGTAAAGAGTGTGTTTCTTGGTTTGCTTCTCTCTCACTCTTTTTTTCCATTCTCTCATTTGTTTTATTTCTTCAATTACACATATGAGTGAAATCATATGGTATTTGCCTTTCTCTAACCTATTTCACTTAGCATAATACTCTCTAGCTCTATCCATGTTGCTGAAAATGGCAAGATTTCATTCTTTTTGATGGCTGAGTAATATTCCATTAAATATATACCACCTCTTCAGTATACATGCTTTCTTTTAAGATTTTATTTATTTATTCATAAGAGAGAGAGAGAGAAAGAGAGAGAGAGAGATAGAGAGAGAGAGAGAGAGAGAGAGAGACAGGCAGAGGGAGAGGTAGGCTCCATACAGGGAGCCCAACATGGGACTCGATCCAGGGTCTCCAGGATCAGGCCCCAGGCGGAAGGTGGCACTAAACTGCTGAGCCACCTGGGCTGCCCTTTTTATACATTCTTTAGTCATTGGACACTTGGCCTGTTTCCATAATTTGGCCACTGTAGATAATGCTGCTACAAGCATTGGGATACATATATCCCTTTGAATCAGTTTTCTTTGAATTAGTATTTTTGTATACTTTTAGTAAATACCCAGTAGTGTAAATGCTGAATCATAGAGTAATTTTATTTTTAAATTTTTGTGGAAATTCCATACTGTTTTCCAGAGTGGCTGCACCAGTTTGCATTCCCATCCACAGTGCAAGAGGGCTTCCCTTTCTCCATATCCTTACCAACACCTGTTGTTTCTGTTGTTGATTTTAGCCATTCTGACATGTGTAATGTGATAGCTCATTGTAGTTTTGATTTGCATTTCCTTGATGATCAGTGATGTTGAGCATATTTTCATGTGTCTGTTGGCCATCTGGATGTATTCTTTGGAAAAATTTCTGTTCACATATTCTGTCCTGTTTTTTAATTGTTTTAGGGGTGTTGAGTTTGAGAAGTTCTTTATATATTTTGGATACTAACCCTTTATTAGATGTGTTATTACCAAATCACTTCTTCCATTCCATAGGTAGCCTTTTGGTTTTGTTGGTGTTTCTTTGGCTGTGCAGAAGCTCTTCATTTTGATGAAGTCCCAATAGTTCATTTTGCTTTTATTCCCCTTGCCTCAGGAGACATATCTAGAAAAACGTTGTTATAGCTGATGTCAGAGGGGTTACTGCTTGTGTTCTCTTCTAGGATTTTGATGGTTTCATGTCTCACATTTAGGTCTTTAGTACATTTTGAAGGTTATTTTTGCATATGGTTTAAGAAAGTGATCCAGTTTCATTCTTTTGCATGTGGCTATCCAGTTTTCCCAACATCATTTGTTGAAGAGACTATCTTTTCCCCACTGGATACTCTTTTCTTGCTTCATCACAGATTAATTGACCATATAGTTGTGGGTTTGTTTCTGGGCTTTCTATTCTGTTCTACTGATCATGTATCTATTTTTATGCCAGCATCATACTGTTTTGATCACTATCACTTTGTAGTATAAGTTAAAGTCTGGAATTGTGATGCCTTCAGCTTAGCTTTTCTTTTTTATTTTAATTAATGTGTTTCTTTCTCAAGGTGACTTTGACTATTCAGGGTATTTTGTGGTTCCATACAAGTTTTAGGATAGTTTGTTCTAGCTCTGTGAAAAATGCTGTTGGTATTTTAAAGGGATTGAATTAAATGTGTAGATTGCTTTGGGTAGTATAGGCATTTTATTTATTTTATTTTATTTTTAAAAATTTTATTTATTCATTCATGAAAGACACAGAGAGAAAGAGAGAGGCAGAGACACAGGCAGAGGGAGAAGCAGGTTCCATGCAGGGAGCCTGACGTGGGACTTGATCCTGGGTGTCCAGGATCACACCCTGGGCCGAAGGTGGCGCTAAACTGCTGGGCCACCAGGGCTGCTCAGTATAGGCATTTTAATAATATTTATTCTTCTAATCCATGAGCATGGAGTGTCTTTCAATATCTTTGTGGTCTTTTGAGTTTATTTCATCAGTGTTTTAATAATTTTTAGTATACAAGTTTTTCACCTCTTTGGTTAGGTTTTTTCTAGGTGTCTTAATGTTTTTGGTGCAATTGTAAATGGGATTGATTTTTCAATTTCTCTCCTGCTACTTCATTATTGATGTATAGAAATAAAACAGATTTCTGTACGTTGATTTTGTATCCTGTGACTTCACTGGATTCTTGTATCAGTGCTAGCAGTGTTTTGGTTGAGTATTTCAGGTTTTCTATATAGAGTATCATGTCATCTGCAAATAGTGAAAGTTTGACTTCTTCCTTTATGACTTGGATACATTTATTTCTTTTTTGTTGTCTGACTGGTGCAGCTAGGACTTTCAGTACCATGTTAAATAACAGTGGTGAGAGTGGACATTGCCATCTTATTCCTGACCATAGAGGAAAATATCTCAGTTTTTTCCCCATTGAGGACAATTTTAGCTGTGGGTTTTTCATATATGGCCCATATTATTTTGAGGTATGTTCCCTCTAAACCTATTTTGTTGAGGGTTTTGTTTTATCATGAATGGATGGTGTACTTTGTCAAATGCTTTTTCTGTATCTGTTGAGATGATCATGAGGTTCTTATCCTTTCTTTTATTAATGTGGTGTATCACACTGATTTGTGAATATTGAACCACCCTAGCAGTTAAAAAATAATCACACTTGATCGTGGTAAGTGACCTTTTTTAATGTTTTGTTGGATTCAGTTTGCTAGTATTTTATTGAACATTTTTGCATTCAAGTTCATCAAGGCTATTGGGCTGTAGTTCTCTTTTTCAGTGGGGTCTTTATCTGGTTTTGGTATCATGATACTGCTGGCCTTGTAGAATGAGTTTGGAAATTTTCTTCCTCTTCTATTTTTTGGGATAGTTTGAGAAAAAAAGTATTAATTCATCATTAAATATTTGGTAGAATTTGCCTGTGAAGCCATCCAGCCCTGGAGTTTTGTTTCTTGGGAGTTTTCTGATTATTGATTAAATTTCTTTGCTGGTTATCAGTCTGTTCAAGTGTTTTATTTCTCCCTGTTTCAGTTCTGGTCATTTACGTGTTTCTAAGAACTTATTCATTTCTTCCAGGTTGTCTAATTTGTTGGCATATAGTTTTTCATAATATTCTTTTATACTCATTTGTATTTCTGTGGTATTGGTTGTCATTACTCCACTGTCATTTGTGATTTTATTAATTTGGGTCCTCTCTCTTTTTGGTAAGTCTGGCTAGAGGTTTATCAATTTTATTAATTTTTTTTCAAGGAACCAGCTCCTGGTTTCATTAATCTGTTCTATTGTTTTCATTTAGTTTCTGTATTATATATTTCTGCTCTAATCTTTATTATTTCCTTCCTTCTACTGGCTTTAGGTTTTGTTGTTTTCTAGCTTCTTTAAGTGTATAAGTTAGGTTGTTTGAGATTTTTCTTGCTGCTTAAGGTAATCCTGTATTGCTATATATTTCCCATTAACGACCACTTTTGCTGAATCTCATAGGCTTTGGAGTGTTGTGTGTTTTCTTTTGTTTCACTGTTTTTTTTGTGTGTGTGTTTTTTTTACCCCTTTTTCTTTGATTTCCTTGTTGACTCACTTAATATTTAGTACCATGTTGTTTAACCTATGGTCTGTCCAATTTTTTTCTTGTGGTTTACTTCTAGTTTTTAGTGTTTTGGTCAGAAAAGATGCAGGGTATGATTTAAATCTTTTTGTATTTGTTAAGGTCTGTTTTGTGACATAATATGTGATCTATTCTGGAGAATGCTCCACCAGCACTTAAAATAATGTATATTTTGCTGTTTGAGGATATAACTGTTATATATAATCTTCTGAATATAACTGTTAAGTTCATCTGATCTGGTGTGTCATTTGAAGCCATTTTTTCCTTGTTGATTTTCTGTTTAGATAATCTGTCCATTGATTTAAGTGGGGTATTAAAGTCCCCTACTATTATTATATTATTATCCATGAGTTCCTTTATGTTTGTTATTAACATACATACAGATTCAGGTGCTTCCATTTTGGGTGCGTAAGTATTTACAATTGTTATATACTCTTGTTAGATTATCCTTTTTATTTTGACATGTGCCCTTTTTTGTCTCTTCTTACACTCTTTGTTTTAAAGTCTAGTTTGTCATGTAAGTGCTACTCCAGCTTTATTTTAACATCTATTTGCATGATAAATATTTCTCCAACCCCTCACTTTATATCTGCAGTTGTCTTTAGGTCTAAAATGAGTCTTTTGTAAACAGCATAAAGATGGGCCTTTTTTTATCCATTTTGATACTATATGTCTTTTGATTAGAGCATTTACTTCATTTACATTCAAAGTAGCTGTTGCCATTTTATTACTTGTTTTGTCATTATTTCTGGAGGTTTTCTCTAATCTTTTCTTGTCTTTGCCACTTTTAGTTTCTCCTTTGCACTCAAAGACTCCCTTTTAAAATTTCTTACAGAGCTGGTTTAGTGGTCATGAACTCCTATAGCTTTTATTTTTCTGAGAAACTCTTTTTCTTTCCTTTTATTCTGAATGGTAGCTTTTCTGGGTAGAGTGTTTTTGGCTGCAGAGTTTTCCCATTTAACACATTGAATATATCATATCACTCCCTTCTGGCTTGCCACATTTTTGTTGAGCTATCTCCAGCTAGCCTTATGGGTCTTCCTTGTAAGATAAGGATTTCTTTTGTCTGGCTGCTTTTAAGATATCTTTCTTTATCACTATATTTTTCAAATTTAATTATAATATGCCTTGATGGTGTCCTGCTCTTGTTGATTTTGATGGGAATTCTCTGTGCCTCCTGGACACGCATGTCCCTTTCTTTCCCCAGATTAGGGAAGTTTTCTGCTATTACTTCTTCAAATAATTTTTCTGCCCCCTGTTCTCTTTTTTCTTATTCTGAGACTCCTAAAATACAAATGTTATCACATTTGATAGAATCACTGTTTCTCTAAGTCTATTCCCATGTTACATAATTCTTCTTTCTCTTTTGTGTTCATTTTCATTAACTTTCATAACTTTGTCTTCTAGGTCACTAATTAATTCTTTGCTTCTTCCAGCCAGTTCTTCACTGTATCAAGCCTATTTCCAAACTCATTTATTAACTCTTCATCTCTGATTCTTTTTTAACTCTTCTACCTCTGTGGTAAGGATCTTACTAATGTCTTCTTTTCTCAAGTCTAATGAGTATCATTATGATTGTGGCTTTAAATTCTCCTCAGGGGTGTTTGGATTGCTCAGTAGGTTAACCAACTCTTGCTTTTGGCTCAGGTCATGATCTCAGGGTCATGGGATCAAACCTTGTGTCAGGCTGGAACTCAGTTGGTGTTCCATGTTCAATGTGGAGTCTACCTGAGATTCTCTTTCCCTCCCTCCACCCCTCTCCCTATTCCCTCCCCCCTCCCCAAAAAAATCTTAAAAGAAGGAAATTCTCCATCAGGCATGTTACTTATCTGTCTCACTTAGATATCTGCCATGATCCTATCTCATGTTTTCATTTGGGATAAATTCCTCCTCTTGGCCTTTTTTTTTTTAAAGATTTTATTTATTTATTTATTTATTTATTTATTTATTTATTTATTTATGAGAGACACAGATTGAGAGGCAGAGACATAGACAGAGGGAGAAGCAGTCTCCCTGTAGGGAACCTGATATGGAACTCAGTCCCAGGACCCCAGGATCACAACTTGAGCCAAAGGCAGATGCTCAACCACTGAGCCACCCAAGCATCCCATCCTCTTGGCATTTTGTCTAAGTCTCTGTCTTCTTCCCTTTGTTAGAAAAGCCAGTTATATTTCCTGCTCCTGAAATAATGGTCTTTTGACAAAGAGATCATGTAGTGCCCAGGGTTTGGCGCTTTGGAGAGTATCTCTGGTGTGTACAGTGTGTGCTCTGCTGTTGTGTTTTGGCTGCTCTATCTTTCAGGTCAGTTGTCTGCAGAGGCTCTCTGATGTGGGCAGTGTTTAGTCCCTGGCCTATATGTGTTATATTTTAACTATAGTGTGCTCTGTTCTGTTTGTGAAATGAGATTGTCACTACCTCCACTGGAACTGAAGCCCTGAAGAACTCTCTGGCCAGGAGATGTGTTGTGGGCAGGTGTTTGTGCTGGTCTTCTGTGGGAGTGGATCACCATGCTGGAACTGAGGCAAGTGTGACTAAGAAAGGCAGTCCCACCAGAGTGAGAGGGTGAAGCTTGATATAAGGAAGTTAGGTAGGCTTCTCGAAGGTGCCACTGTGTTTATGATGTGGGGTAGGGGAGGAAAATGGCACTGGCCAGCTCCTTTGTTCCTGGAGAAGTGTCTCTGGGAATACCTCTCAGGAATGAGTGAATAATCTCTCCACTCTGTGCCCCAGGTGTTCTTCAGATTGTTATTTCCATGCTGTCTTCCCCTGGGTTCTTTGCCTGCCTTCTCTCCAGGACCAGGGCAGTGCCCTCTGGGCTTTAAGCCAACGAAGACTACTGACCTTTAAAATTTCAGGCTTTAAAGCAAGATTTAAAGCAGGTTGCAAGAACTCAAGAAATTCAGCGCCACTTGTTTTCCAAGGGAACACCATTGGAGAAACATTCTTATGCATTCCCCTTCATGCTCCGCTCTCTCACCCTACTCTGTGACCTTGGCTTCCTCCCCTCCACAGCAGCCACGACCATTTATCTCCTAAACCACATACTGTCTGTACTTACTGTTTTCTTCAGTGTGGCCTTTTCTCTCTCTTTATTCATGAAGTTTGTTCTGTCAGTCTTCAGGTTGATTAGAGTATTTAAGATGATTTGATATTATTGGTGTGACAAGGGGAGACTAGTATTTTCCTACAACACTGTCATTTTCCAAAAACCCCTTTTCCACCTTTTCTGTTCAATAAAGTACTGGAAGACATTAGGCAGAGATATTAGGCAAGAAAAAGAAATAAAATGTATCCTAATGGGAAAGCAAGTAGTAAAATCATGCATTTGCAGATGACATTATCCCATATGTTGAAAACCCTAAAGATTCATTCAAATAACAGTGAGAACTAATCAACAAAATCAGTAAAGTTGCAGGATACAAATCAATATTCAAAAACTCAGTTGCTTTTCCATATACCAACAGTGAACAATCACAAAATGAAATTAAGAAAATGATCCACATAGCATCATAATGAATAAAATAGAAATAAATTTATCCAAGAAATGAAATACTTATATGTCATAAAACATTTATGAAATAAACTAAAGCAGACACAAATAAGTAGAAATACATCACATATTCATAGATTAGAAGAGCTAATATAGGTTAAAATGGTCACACTACCTAAAGTAATCCACAGATTCAATCCACCCCTATTAAAACCTCAATGGCATTTTTTACAGAAAAAGAAAACACAACACCCCTATGTTTCATATGAAAATCACAAGAGACCCAGAATTCACAAAGCAGTTATGAGCAAGAAGAACAAAGCTGGGGGCATCATATTTCTTGATTTCAAACTACAACGTAATAGTAATCAAAACAATTTTGTACTAGCATAAAATAGACACAGAAGAATATAATAGAATAGAATAGAATACCTTGAAATAAAGTCACGTAAACACAGTCAATTGATCTTCAACCAGAGTGCCAAGAATACAGAGTGGGGAAAGGATAGTTTTTTCAATAATGAAATATCCACATGAAAAAGAATGAAATTGGATCCTTATCTTAAGCTATAAATACAATGAACTCAAAATGGATCAAAGACTTAAACATATGACCTGAAACCATAAAATCTCTAGAAGATACAAAGAAAAAAATCTTCTTTACATTGTTCTTGGCAATGATATCTTAGATGTGACACTAAAAGCACAGGCAAAAGCAAAACCAGACAAGTGGACCATATCAAACTACAAATCTTTCCCACAACCAAGGAAGTAATCAATGATATAAAATGGAAACCTATGTTAGAAAACATTTGCCAAATGCATATATAATAAAGAGTTAATATCTAAAGTATTTAAGTAATTCTTGCAACTCAAGAGTAAGCAACCAAATAACCCAATTAAAAAATGAGGAAAATAATTGGGTAGATACTTCTCCAAAGGAGGCATATATGGCCAACAAGAACGTGAAAAGATGCTCAACATCACTAATTCTCAGTGAAATACATAACTACAATGAGACATCTCATATGTGTTATGATGGTTATTATTATAAACAAAATAAAACAAAAAAATAACAAATACTGACAAATATATGGAGAAACTGGGACCTTGTACACTGCTAGTGAGGATATATTATGTATATGGAAAACAGTATGGAGTTTCCTCAAAAATTTAAATATAACTACCATATGATCCAGCATCCCACTTCTGGGCATGTATTCTGGAATTAAAATTAGGATCTTGAGGAGGTATCTCCCATAAGCATTGCAGCATTATTTACGATAGGCAAGATATTGAAATAGCCTAAGTTCCTGTGAACAAATAAAAGAAGAAAATGTGGTATATTAAAAAGTAGGAAATTCTGCCTTTTGTTACAATTTAGGACTTGGAGAACATCAATCTAAGTAAAATAAGCCAAACATATAAGGACAACTACAGCATGATTATACTTATATGAGGAGTCTAAAATAGTCGCACTCATAAAAACAGAAAGAAAAATGAAGGCTGACAGGGGCTAAGGAAGAGAAGGAAATGGGGCATTATTAGTCAAAGGGTAACACGTTTGTTTCAATCATGTAAGATGAATAACTCCTAGGGATCTACTATAGAGCATTCTAGTTAAACAATATTGTAGGCTTTAAAATTTTATTTTTAGAAAAGATTTTATTTATTTATTCATGAGAGACACAGAGAAAGAGGCAGAGACATAGGCAGAGGGAGAAGCAGTCTCCCCATGGGGAGCTAGATGAGCCACTCAGTCCCAGTACCCCAATATCATGCCCTGAGCCAAAGGCAGATGCTCAACCACTGAGCCACTCAGGTGCCCACTTAAAAAATTGTCTAACACAGTATATCTTATGTTGTATTGTCATCAATAACAATAACAACAACAAGCGTAATAATTATTAAAGGGGATGAAGGAAACCTTTGAAGGTGATGGATATGTTTATGGCATAGACTGTAGTGATGATTTTACAGATATACCCTTAACCTCAAACTAATTAAGTTGCATACACTAAATATGTACAGATTGATGTATGCTAATCATACCTAAATAAAATTGTTTTAAGAAAACTTAAAGTGTGAGAAACTGTCACAGATAAAAAGTACTTAGGAAATATGGCATCTAAATGTAACATGGCACTTTGTATGAGATTCTGGAACACAAAAAGGACATTACATAAAAACTAAATAAATCTAAAGTCGCAACTTTAGTAATAAAAATATATCAAAATTGCTTCATTAATTGTAACAAATGTATTATACCAATGTAAGATTTTAATAATGTTAGAAACTATGGGAGCACTAATATCTTTGCAAATTTTCTGTCAATCTAAAGTATGTAGCTTTTATACTGTTATATATTCTCTTTCTCTCCTTTTCTCTTTCTCTCTCTCTCTCTCTATATATATATATATATATACACACATATTGAGAGAAAGAGACAAAAATGTGCAGGGTTTATGGTAAAACTTTTTGTTAACATCTTCAAGGGTACACAGGAAATTTTTTCAGGCAATTATAAGAGCCAGAGATATTCTAATCCAAGAAATAAACCTAAATCTAAAGGCAAAATTAATATAAATGTGAACTCTGGAGCATTTTTTTAATCTACTTCTTTATCCCAGAGTCAGAAATAAGCCCAATTACATTTGAAAATCTAACATAAGAAAGTATTGAATGTGTCTACTATATAACCCCCACCCCAGTAAAATAAATAAATACATGTACCTATCATTTACAAAAGCTCATATACCCATGGGCCTGAGCAAGAAGGAACGGGTATTATTTAAATATAGCCTACATGGCTCACTCTGGCTCCATCCCTAAGAATGTGTTTCCTCAGATTGGAAATTACTGATTTACCAAGAGATAAGTGCATATTACATAAAAGCAATTTAGTACTGAGGCACCTGGGTGGCTCAGTCAGTTAAGCATCTAACTCTTGATTTTATCTCAGGTCATGATCTTGGGGTCATGAAATTGAGCCCCACATCAGTCTCTGAGCTAGGGGTAGAGCCTCTAAGATTCTCTCTCCATCTCTGCCCCTATCCCTGCTTGCCTGCGTGCTCTTGCCCTCTCTCAAATAAATAAATAAATCTTTAAAACAAACAAACAAACAACAACAACAATAAAAAAGCAATTTAGTACAATGTTTCTGAGTTTGGGAAATTTATTCAAACCGTGTATATTTGGGAAATTTACTTAAACTCTGTGCCTCAGTTCACTGATAATGTTAACAGGGACAAGCAATATCACCAAGGTCTTGGAGTGTTTTGAAGACTAAATGATTTAAACATGAAGTGCTTGGTATAATGCCTAGCACAGAGTAAGAAGTACCCATGTGTTTACCATTATCTTACTGCCTCAGTATTATTCTTCCCTTCTGCTGCTACGTCTTCCTTTTACTATTTATTACTTGCTTAATGCTTATTTGTTAAATGCTTGTAATATGCGATGTCCTGCACTATGCGAAGCACTTTACATATATTAGATCCTTTATCTCTACTAGAACTTGAGGAGGTGTTAAGAAACTTAGACAAAGAAAAACTTGTCAATTTGTCAACCTGCCATGTTCTCCTTATATATGAATTTAATCGGGACAACAATAAAAGAAATATTCTTTGTGTCTTTAAAGAACCTACAGTGTTTCAAAGTGGATTTAGGATGGAATATAAATATCCAGGGTGTGGTATCTGGAATCAGATGTCCTGGTTTAGAAATGGGCTCTCTTAATAATTAAACTGATGGCCTGGGAAAGTCAATTTACCTCAGCATGCCTCAAATTTCTTACTTGAGAATTAAGCAAGGTAGGGCTATGGACATATAGATCATAGATCAATATCTGCAAAATAGCATTCAGCCCAGAGTAAAGTGGTTATCAGCCTTATAATTTTTCATCACTGTTTTTTAAATATAAGCTTAATAATCAATGTACTTATTAGAAAACTGTCAAAAGAAAAATACTTTCTACATCCTGTCCCGTCTTAAGCATATTTTATGATTTTCCACTTGTCGGTATTGCTGGCCTAGACTACTCACTAATTTTCTCTCTGCCTTTCCACTACTTTTGTAAGTATCGAGCTCTCTCCTTGTGCTGTTTTGTCCCATTGTCCCAAATCTGTTAAGCTTCTACACCACAGATGGTCTAAATCATTTCTCATATGATGATTTTCAACTGTTATTTGCACTGTTTATTGGTGTTGAAACTTTTTCATACTTGTCTTTTCCCCCTTAACTTTAAAGTAAGCCCCCTGAAGTCAGAATTCTAATCCTTCAGCTACATAATTTCAGTATTTCATATATGAAAATGGACTGAGTACAATTTGAGGATTAAAGTCTTAATATCAAATGGCTTAGATTTTTAGATGTAGTCTAATTTATAACATTTATTACTGATATGCCTCTGACATAATACTGCACTGAATCTAGACTTTTTCTTTGTCTAGTGACAGTAACAAATAGAAACTGTTGCAGAATAATTTTTCCTGATGGCTCCTCTAGAAAGCTTTTAGAAATTTGTTTATTCTCCTCATCCAGATGTCAGAAAATAAAGGCTCTCCAGTGTCCTACCATGTTCTCACTCTTATCCATCAATGTCAAACTTGGTACCTCGGATATTGTAGACATTTAGACCAATAAATTATTTAACTGATAATGACTGATAATTTATAGACATATATATATTTATGCATACATTAATTTATATGTGTAAGTATACATATATATCTAACTTCAGAATGTATATAAAGCATGCTCAAAATACTGAAAGAAAAATATATAGCAGTGTAGTAGAATAAAAGTAGGATTTGTAGATTAAAAATTATGCCTTGGGAACCCTGGGTGGCGCAGCGGTTTAGCGCCTGCCTTTGGCCCAGGGCGCGATCCTGGAGACCCGGGATCGAATCCCACGTCGGGCTCCCGGTGCATGGAGCCTGCTTCTCCCTCTGCCTGTGTCTCTGCCTCTCTCTCTCTCTCTCTCTGTGACTATCATAAATAAATAAAAAATTATAAAAAAAATTATGCCTTTACATGGCTATAAGTCTACATTAATCAATCAATAAATCTATGGACTTTTAATTTTTTTAGATTTTATTTTTTTATTCATGAGGGACACAGAGAGAGAGAGAGAGAGAGGCAGAGACACAGGCAGAGGGAGAAGCAGGCTCCTTGCAGGGAGACCGACGGGGGACTCGATCTCAGGTCTCCAGGATCACGCCCTGGGCTGAAGACGGCGCTAAACCGCTGAGCCACCCTGGCTTCCCAATCTTTGGACTTTTTAAATTCACTGAATTGTTTCCACAAGGAAACATGTTTCCCTGTCTATACAATGTCTACTGAAAAATGGTCATGCTTTGTTAAGAAAATTCTAATGTATCTTATCAGATCATCATCTTTAATTTTATAAAGTTATTTCTTGAATTTGGTGATAACTTTGTCTCTATCATTGATGAAATAAAACTTAATGCTGTGGTTAAGAAATTTTAACAATCTATAGCTGTGTCTTATAAAAAAAACAATACATTCAGTTGAAATTTCCATTTCAATTAAATAATATCTTATTATGAAGGGAAAATTATTTGTGATTGAAATAAAGTCACCTATCATCACTAAGGATTTTCTTTTCATCATGACCACATATCCATCATCCCAGCCTGGTACTCTGTCCAGTATCAAGTCCTATTAAATAAAGCCATTCAAAAAAACTCCGCATTCATTTTTTAAATCAATCTAAAAGCTAGCAAACAAATATACACTCAGCAATTGTTACTCATATAAATAATAATTGATGATGGATTGTTGGTGTGACAAAGTCAAATCATACATAACTTGTTTGAATATATCATAATAACCTATTATAAAACCTGAAGTATAACTCATGATTGTTCTGCCCTCAAACTATTTAGAGGTAAGCTACCCAAACCGGAGCATACTTCTCCAGCCATTATGTGAAGGTTCTTAGATCTCTGACCTCCACATGAAAACATACAGAACCCCTGCCAAATAATACCAATCTAATTTCTATATTGGTATATTTAAAAACAACAATCATTATCTGAAGTACATTCTTCAAAATGTGTAAAGGGGACTTTTTTTCTTGCCTGTTAGTACTAAATGTAAATGCATCAGATGTGAAGCACACCATGATACATCTTTTGAGAATATGAAGCCTCAGATAGAATTATTTTATGTTGCACTTTCACACAGCTGACATTAAACAAAGTGGGATTGTCTTTAGTGTGCAAATCTTAAGCTTACTCAGGGAATCTTCATCAATCTTATCCTTAAAATGTCAGGTAGCCCCTAAGGAATAGGACTTAAAAAAAAAAAAAAAGCCAGCAGCCAAAAGGGGGCAGCTCAGTCATGGTAGCGAGGAAATGAACTAAGACAGCATATTTTCATGCCATGTGGTACCTGATGAAATGTAAAAAGAATAATAAAGGCACTTAATGTTCAGACATTTTCTACCTTCACTGCATCTCTTATATCAATGCTCCATAATTTAACTATCATTTTCAGCCCAATCACTATTTAAAAATTCAGTGTTGCTAAATTTTAGTTTGGAGTTCATTGGATTTCAGTAATGTAAAATGAGTATAATTTGTAATCATAGCAGCTGTCACAGCAAGAGTGGAATTAAAACATACTTCTTCTGATAATACCTATTATTTTATATCTCTAAACTAGGGTCTACATGCTGGTGTCTTTATTAAGAGTAGATATTTGCGGTGTTACGAGGTCAAGATAAGTTTCAATGTATATCAAATGCACAATTTAACAGAACAGTTAGCAAATTATCAAAATTTCTTTCAGTGCATGTTGATCATCTTAAGTACACAAAATTTTTCAAGCACATCCTAGAAAATCTATAGTCCACAACATATTTGGAAGGAGCTTAGCTTTTAATTTTTAAGTTGTGAAAAATTAAAATATGTGGCATAATTTATATATCCAGATCATTTGTTCCATCTCTTTTGTCATCCTTGTTCCTAAGCATAAGTAGGAAAACAGCTCAGATTAGTAACACAGGATGCTGTCTTTCGTGGAATGCTTGTGAACACCACCCTGGATTCAGGAATAGTATCGGCTCACTTTCCTGGTGGCTCTTGCTCCTGTTGAGGAGGCTATTATCTTCTGGGCTTAAGCAGTAGCCTCATAGCTGTCCCCAGATACTACCCAAGGATTTGCAGATTCCGCTGGGGCACTGGACTCGCCAGCTTTCACATCTTCCTGGCAAAATCTCTTTATAACCACTAGGCTTTAAACCAGATGCTGCACCACCCTATGGATCTAATTAGGCAACCTTTTATAAAATTACATATTCAATTCAACTCTAATTCTAGCTGGTTGGCTTTTGCTATCTAAAAGATGCATGAAGCAAGGCTTTCCCAAAAGGGATACATCATTTCACTTGGTTCTCAAACTTTGAAATCTCTCCTTCACAAAACTCCTAGTTTTATGCTTTTGATGTGAGCAAAGGGGTAAAAAGTTACATCTCTGGGGTCTTAGTTAGAGTAGGCTCTTATAAGCACTTGGATGAATAATGCAAATAACCTGTAATAAAAGAGCTATCCCATGTTTCCCGGATTTGGTGGCTCAAGTGATGTTGAACTACATTGATTTCTCAATGATAGGTTGTTAGTATAACAAAGTCAAATTACATAAGAGGCAATATTTGAATTAACCCTGACATAAGTCAACCAAGGAGATGTCAACAATAGTAAACAGGTAATGCTTTCTATTTCTTTAGGACAAAGAGGAATCATAAATGATGATATGATATATCCAGATACCAATGTATTATATTCCAAGTTAAAGGAGAACCTACTGAAGAGCATAAGTCATGCATTAAACTATTATATAAATAACGATTGAGGACTTCGACAGAAGTACAAGCTCTGCTTATAAATCCATTAATCATTGTGAATATCAGGCTGCTACTTAACTTAAGCCCTACCATCTAAATTTGGTTTCCAATAAAATCAAATGGTAGATTTCATTTAGGGAATACACAGAGGGTGTTGACATAATACCAGTTGCAGTTATCTGCTGGTGTTTAACATACCATTCTAAAATAGAGTGGCTTAAGGACAACAATAATCCTCTGATTCACAAATCTGTCTTTTGGGCAGGGGTCATTGGGGATGGTTTGTCTCTGATCCAGATGATGTTAATAGTAGCAGCTTGTTTGGAGCTGAAGAGTCCACTTCTAAGAAGACTTGTATATAAGCCTGGCAAAGTGGTACTGGCTTTCATCTGGGAGCTCCATACAGCTGCTGCTCTGGAGATCTCAGTTCTTCACCTCGTAGCACGCTGCTTGAGTACTAAGTAGTAATGTTCTAAGAGATAGAGGGTGGAAGCTTCTAGTTTATTAAGGTCCAGGTCTAAAATGAGCAGAGCCTCACTTCTACCGTATTTAATCGATCCAAACAGTTCCACAACTTGCTGAAATACAAAGCAAAATAAATTAGTCCTATCTGAAGGGGGACAAATGTCAATCTTGTATCTCCTTCATCTTTAGTCTACCTCAGTAAGTTGATGCTGGATAGATAGATATGTAAACTGAAGGTCAGAGATTTTATAAGTGGTCCTATGGAATTTTCATAGTGGTTGGACATGGAAGAAATACAAATAAATCATATTTATTTAGAATTTACCACTGAACAGATATCTTGAGGTTATTTTGCATGTATTATCTCAGTTAATCCTCACAGCAACTCAATGAGATATATTTATATATATATTTAATAAAAAACTGAGGCACAAAAAGGTTAAATAACTTTTCTAAGATCAAAGAGCTCATAAATGGAAAAGCCAGAACTTAAACCCAGACTTTCATGCTATCAGCTAGGTAGGACATTGTGCTGCGTCTTGACTGGTGCTTTGAATGCCTGATTCTAATTCCATTGCTGACATTCCAGTCTAGTCTACTGTCATACCCAGGAAATTTTAATAAGTTGATGTAACTTTAACAGAAGATTTCAGCTAATTCAATATAGTTTCACCTTCTTCGTGATAGACCTTCCCTGAGATATTTTTTTAATTGTGCTTATAATTTTCCAATTTTTATATGACTACTCTCATCATGCTGATTACATTTTTCTCCAACTAAAATGATCCTCCATAGGGCTGCAATTTTAACTTTTACAAACATTCAGCGTTACATAGCATTCATTTATAAATTATACTTTCATAGTAGACATAATGCTAGGCACTTGTAATATTATTGTGACACAAATTTCAGCTGCATTTTATTAGTTAGAAACTGAGATAAAACTGGGAGGGACCTGAGGGCTTCTAACTCCAACTGCAGTGCTGTTTCCATCACTCTGTCTTGTTTCAAGGTGTTGACTTCAAAAGTATATACCAAAATGAATGCAAACTTTGCTTTAATATTGAGAATATTATTTTAAATTGTATTGACATATAATAATTTGTTAATACTCATGCTTTATAGAATACAGTACATAACATAATTATACAATTATATGTTATTATATGTACATATACATATATTTTTTATATAAGATAATTTGGGATGGTGCCTGGGTGGCTCAGTCAGTTAAGCATCTGATTCTTGATTTCTGCTCAGTCATGATATTAGGGCTGTGAGATAAGATGGAGCCCCATGATCTCTACACTAAGAAGCAGTCTGCTTGAGATTCTCTCTCTCCCTTTTCTGGGCCCCTCCCCTACTTGCACTTGCTTGCTCTATCTCTCAAATAAATAAATCTTAAAAAAAAAATACTTTTATGAGTGATACCAAGGGTATAATCCATCCTAAAGCAAAATTTCTATCTCTGGACCTGTAACATCATGAAAAAAATTATCTGCTTCAAAATTACAACAGAGGGACAGGCATAGAATAAACATTCTTATTCCAAAATGAACAGGTGGGAGGCAAAAAAATGATAACAGGTCCCAGGTAATTCCCAAACAGGAAAAATTCATTAGATTTTAAGACCTGAGCCTCTTAATTGATTTTAAGCCTCTGTGGCTTGGTGGTTTACTTTGAGCCCGAGACAATGACCCCACCCTCTTGGCCCAAGGAGTACCATCAGCTCAGTTTTCTGTATCTGTTGCTTTGCCCCCTGAGGCAATCTTCCTTTATTTCATCTTATCTCTGTCCCTTTCAGTCCAAGCTGAACACAAAAGTATTTCAAACTCTCAAAACTCACTTTCATGCAATTCATGGGAATTACGCTATCAGATAAGAGGGTCCTCCACAAATCTTTTCTGGAAAAGTGCCTCTATATTCCTGGCTTCTGCTGAGATTAGGATCAGTCCTAATCAGGAAGCACTCTCCTGATATCCTTAACAAAAGATTTTCCACTATGCCCTTGACTCTGTTTCCAGAGAATGGGTGTCAGGATAGGTTGATAATTTTCCGGATCATCATGTACTAGTTTCTTTTTACTTAGCAATTGATTCCTTAATTTACCATTCCTCTTGCATTTTACTCTAAACAGTAAAATCAGGTTGTACCTCCACATTCTGCTTGAAAATTTTCTCAGCCCAAATTCTGTTTATAATGATACATGTAGTCTCTAAGACAATAAGAATACTCTCTATTGCTCTTCCCTATTCTTTCCCAGTGCTCACCAGAATTGCTGTTAACAACCATACAGCTACTGAGAGTCTCTTAAAGGGATGTTTTATTGTTTTAACATTTGTTAAGTTCTGATAATAGTTGACATAACACAATGACTTATGGATAGACAAAAGGAAGAATACCTTGTTGCTTCCAGCTCTAGTCAAGAGAAGGCTACAGGACTACATAGAGAGTTGCACCAGGGAAAGTGTAACAACAAGCTGAAACTGTAGGCTGCTTATATATGGCAAAGCAGTGTGGTTGGCCTGGGTTTTACGGGCTTCCTTTGGACTGGGCATTTTAAATGATTTCATGGGTTCAGGGAAGAAGAGTCTGTCTCTAGATGTTTTGGCATTAGAGCATCTAGAAGTTGAGCTGTGTGTTGCAACCCAGGAGTGTTAAAGCCTAATAGGATAAATAGTTGAGGTATGGATTTAGCAAACTGCCTTCAAACGGAATCAAGGATTTTTTTTTTAAGATTTTATTTATTTATTCATGAGAGACACAGAGAGAGAGAGAGGCAGAGACACAGGCAGAGGAAGAAGCAGGCTCCATGCAGGGAGCCTAATGGGACTCCATCCCTGGACTCCAGGATCATGCTCTGGGCCGAAGGCAGATGCTCAACCGCTGAACCCCCCAGACATCCCAAGGATTGATTGATTGACTGACTGATTGATTGATTTCTTTCTTTCTTTCTTTCTTTTTTTAATCATGATCTCAAAACAGGGTCGAGATGGCATTTGTGAAATATAAGGTGATCTAGACATTTTCTATCAAGGGCCTCAAAATTGTTCAATCCTCTATGCAATTCCAAAGCTACTTTCACATTTTTAGGCATTTGTTACAACAGCACTCTACTTCCCAGTACCAAAATATTCATTAGTTTTTGAGGGCTGCCATAACAAATGGACCAAAAACTGGATAGCTTAAATTATGGACAATCATTCTCTGGTAGTTCTGATGGCTAGAAGTCCAAATCAAGTTGTCTGCAGGACCATGTTCTCTCTGAAGAAAGAGAATCCATTTCATTACACTCTCTTAGCCACTGGTATTTCCCAGCAAGCCCTGGCTTGCAAATGTATTATTCCAATCTCTGTCTACATCTTCACATGGCATTCTTCAAGTGTCTGTCTCTGTGTCAGTTGTCTTACATCAACAGCAGTTATTTAATTAGAACACATTGTAATGACCTCATCTTAATTTGATTATCCATACAAGCACTCTACCTTCTTCCAAGTAAGATTACATTCTAAAGCTTGGGGAAGGGTGTGGATTTTGGGGGAGATATCAACCAATCTAGTGTATCTGTGAGTAGATATTTCTCAATGAAAATATTTTGTCATGGAGATATTGTCAAGAATGTAATTTGACTAAAAAGTCTTAATAGATCTCTTTATATATAGAATAGCTAAAGTCTAGAAACATGCATTCTAGCATTCTTTAGCAAGCTAAAGTCTAGCAACATGCATGCATTCATTTAATAAAACAGAAACCCACTATTATTGATTTAATAAAAATGTTCTTTTGTGTAATTAATAATCTATTTTATCATAGATATAAATTAAGTATGTAATTTTAAAGAAAATATTACAGCTTATAGGTTAAAAATTCAAACTGGAAACTCCAAGACCTGGTTTTAAGTCCTATGTCTCATTTACTTGTGATGTGATCTTAGGTTAACAGTGTCATAGTTCCAACTTAGTCTCATTCATTGTAGAAAGGAAAACTTATATGTTTCTGGTAAATATGTATTTAATGATATGTATTTAATGCATAACAGAGTATTCACTTAAAACATTTTATCTCCTATTTGTCACTCATAGAATACCTTTAGGTGGCATTTGGGAAGAAGAATTTATGATTATTCTTACTTCCAGTTGGCATTTTATTATTTCTTACACATGCACCAATCTTATTAGATAATATTTGTGTGCTTCTTTATCACAGTGGAATCATCAGTAATTACAACTTTAATATCATTAAAAATTCTAAGGAAATGTTTATTGGCTCCTATCAAGCACAAAGACATATACTCAAGATTGAAAATATATGAAAATATTAAAAATAACTACTGAAGGGCTTGTTTCTGAATAAGTTGAGGCACATAATGACCTGCCAACACTCCCACTACAATAACTAGAAAAAATAGGTAAATTATAATAATCATATTTCAGAAAACATCACACTAGTACAGAAGGAATAAGAACTATATGAGCTAAAATTGAATAGAGAGATAAACTCTTCCTAGGTGAGCTAATGATCTCTAGCCATTTCTTCCCTGTGATTATATTCCCTTCTGGATGCAGATTGAGTACTGGGCTTGGAATATCCAAAATTATTCTACTGGTGGAAAAGACATATCAGCAAAGCTTTTGATGTCTGTTCAGGCAGGTGTGGGTTATTAATGTCCAGAAGAGTACAGGCCCACAACCAGTTATCCCCTTGGGGCACTTACAAAACTTATGGCTTGGGGGGCTGGAGACCTGGAATAAAATCTCTAAAGGTCAGAGTAAAATCTTTTGTAGTGTCCTGTTACTTGGGAGACAAAATTCTACTAAAGAATGGAGCTTGGAGCAAACAGCATGGGTCACAAGAGCCAAGGATTTCAGGTAAGAGATTATAGCACCCGGGGAAAGCACTGAAATAAGAAAAGACACATTGAAGAAAGCAAGACAAAAAGATCAATATGCCCTTTTTACCTCCCCCCAAAATCCTGGGCAGCTACCAGACACTGTCCTGTGGGAGGAGAAAAAAGTGAGTGCCCTACTTCATTGCAGACCTGAGGCTGTTCAGAACCAGATGCTTGGTGAATCTCATAGCCTTAGGTGTCTCCTGAAAACTAAGACTCTGGTTGGTCCCAGGCAGCATCTAAGCTCCAAGTAGTTTCCTTGGCTCCAGGCTCCCAGGCTCTTCTCAGTCAAGCTCTCATCACCATCTAGCCACCCTGGGACTTAGAAGACTGCCCTAGCAGCAAGCTCCCAGTCACTGTTTCTATACACTAACAATGAACTATCCAAAAGAAAACTAAAGGAAACAATCCAATCTACAACTGCAATAAAAAGAATTCAATTCTTACAGATAAATTAAACTAAGGAGCTGAAAAATCTATACATTGAAAATTAGAAGACATTGATGAAAACAATTGAAAATGACACAAATAACTGGAAAAATATCCTGTGTTTATGGATCAGAGGATTTTGTATAGTTAAAATGTCCATAATACTCAAAGTAAAGTACAGATTCAGTGCAATCCCTATCAAAATTATAATGACATTTTTCACAGAAACAAACGAATGATCCTACAATCCTGGAACCATAAAAGACCCCAAATAGCCAAAGCAATCCTTAGAAAGCTGGAAGCATCACACTTCCTAATTTCAAACTGTATCACAAACCCTTAGTAATCAAACAGTATGGTTCTGGCATACAATCAGACACATGGACCAACGGAACAACATTGAGATCACAGAATTAAACTCACACATATATAGTCAACCATTACTTAACAAGGAAGCCCAGATACTCAATGGGCAAAGGACAGTTTTTTCAACAAATGGTATTGAATAAACAGAATATCATATGCATAACAATGGAATTGGGCTATCTCTACTACTCACAAAAACAATGCAAATGAATTAAAAATTTAAATGTAAGACCCCAAACTGTAAACCTACTAGAACAAAACAGCATGAAAATATTCCTTGACATTGATTTTGGAAATAATTTTTTTGGATATGGCACCAAAAGATCAAGCAATAATAATAAAAATAAACAAATGAGACTATGTCAAACTGAAACTTATGCACAGCAAAGAATCATTGAAATGAAAAGGCAACCTATGGAATGGGACAAATTATCTGCAAACTATTTATCTGATAAAGGGTATTTATTACCTATGCTGGTTAATATCCAAAATATATAAGGAACTCATACAACTCAATAGCAAAAAAGCAATTTGATTTGAAAATGGGCAAAGAACTTGACTAGACATTTTTTCAAAGAATATATACAAATGACCAGCAACTACATGAAAAGACGCTCAACATTAATAATCATCAAGGAAATTAAAATTAAAACCACAGGGGATATCACCTCACCCTTGTTAGAATGGCTATTTTCAAAAAGACACGAGACAACAAGTGTTGGCAAAAATGTGGAAAAACTAGAACCCTGGTGCACTGTTGGTGGAAATGTAAATTGCTACAGCCACTATGGAAAACAGTATAGAGTTTCCTAAAAAAATTAAAAGTAGAACTACCATATGATCCAGTATTCTGTTTTGAAGGAAATGAATATATATTCATAGCATATATTCAATGGAAATGAAATCACTATCAGGAAGATATATCTGTACCAGGTTTATGTTTATTGCAGCATTGTTCACAGTAGCCAAACATGAATACACCCTAGGTGTCCACTGATGGACAGAAGGGTAAAGAACTGTGGGTGAAAATATAGCTATATTTGGAATTCCACAAAACGAATAATTATTCAGTCATAGAAAAGCAAGAAATACAGCTTTTTGTGACAACATGTGTGGGCCTTAAAACCATTATGCTAAGTGAAATAAGTCAGACAAAGACAAATACTACATGGTCTCGCTTATATGTAAAAACAAACAAACAAAAAAAAGCTGATCATGCACAGCATAGGGAATATACTCAATGATATTATAATATAATGATGGGGCTACACTTGTGGTGAGCCTAGTATAATATATAGAGAACTTGAGTCACTATGCTGTACATCTGAAATTTGTGTGTCAATTATACTCAAATTAAAAAATAAAAAAAATAATATTAAATTTAGCTCTATAACAACAATAGCAAAAACTCAAACTCATAGAAGTAGAGTACAATGGTAGTTGCCAGGGCCTTTTATTTACTATTGTATTTTTATGGACAAGTTTTCATAAATTTTCTTATTTATGAATTTTTAAAGAACTCGCTGAGAGCAAATACTGTTTGATAAAAAGCAAAGCAAATGAGGTATATCATATATTAATAGATGCAATGGTACATAACACAAAGACTATATAATTTAAATTTCCGATAAAACAAGTAACCTTAAATTGTGAATTTGTTGCAGTTAAATGCAAATACTTGTAATTGAATAGTTATCAGGATTACCTATGCTATAAACCTATCAATCCAGGCCACCCTAGTGTGTCAAGCATTATTAATAATCCAGAAGTCCGTTTCCCAGAGTTAGGAGTCTCTCATGTTCTGTCTCCCTTTCTGTCTCCCTCCTTTTCTGATATTTCCCACTCATTTTTTCTCCTTTCCCCTTTATTCCCTTTCACTATTTTTTATATTCCCCAAATGAATGAGACCATATAATGTTTGTCCTTCTCCAATTATTTCATTCAGCATAATATCCTCCAGTTCCATCCACGTCGAAGCAAACGGTGGGTATTTGTTGTTTCTAATGGCTGAGGAATATTCCATTGTATACATAAACCACATCTTCTTTATCCATTCATCTTTCGATGGACACTGAGGCTCCTTTCACAGTTTGGCTATTGTGGACATTGCTGCTATTAAACATCAGGGTGCAGGTGTCCCAGCGTTTCATTGCATCTGTATCTTTGGGGTAAATCCCCAGCAGTGCAATTACTGGGTCATAGGGCAGATCTATTTTTAACTCTGTGAGGACCCTCCACACAGTTTTCCAGAGTGGTTGCACCAGTTCACATTCCCACCAACAGTGCAAGAGGGTTCCCCTTTCTCCACATCCTCTCCAACATTTGTAGTTTCCTGCCTTGTTAATTTTCCGCATTCTCACTGGTGTGAGGTGGTATCTCATTGTGGTTTTGATTTGTATTTCCCTGATGGCAAGTGATGCGGAGCATTTTCTCATGTGCTTATTGGCCATGTCTATGTCTTCCCTTGAATAATCCAGAAGTCCAACTCATGACCTTTATTTTGTTTCTGAAGAAAAAAATATTAGAAAGTAAGTGGATTCATTTTTGCTATGATTCTTATTAGGTATTTCAAATGACATTAAGAGAACACTGATAATAAATTTTAAAAATAAAGATATATTTTGTTCCAAATAATGTCAATTTGGGGTGCAGCAAATAGGCACTGATCTGAGTCACATTTTATCCAACAGTAAACCATTACCTTACCATATATTGCATTATAAAGGATGTGTAAGTATATATTTAGAATCAGCATTTTCTTATTTTTCTTCTTTTGGTGCCAATATATATACTGAATAATTCAGAATTTGCTAGTCTGATCAACAACAGTTTAAAAAAAAAAACTATTGGCTCAAGCTGCATGTTCTATGACGGCATACAAATATTTTGCTTGAATGACTATTTGATAAACAAGTTGACTCTCTAGATTTACTCATTAAACTGCCTTTTCAATATGCTATCCTGTTTATTACAATAGGGAATGATTTTTAAAAACATAAGCACACAATGAAATAGTATTTTCCCTCTAAACTAAAATTTTTGTTTTGCATGGATATTTCTTACAAATAAACATCATATTCTATCACATTAATCCTCCTGAAAATGATTTGGAGGCTAGAATAAAGGTTATATTGTTGTAAAGAGTAAAAAACAATACAAAACAAAACAAAACATTAGAAGCCCCAAAATATATACTGACACTTCAGGATGGAGAATATAATAGCAGATCCACTGAGTCTGTCTTTTAAGCCCACCTTCCCTTTTCCTATTTTCTCTTGGTAAAAGGTTATGTAGCCTAATAAGACTAGATGTTCTTGTAGAAAGTCCAACAGAGTGTATGCAAGACTGACATTTGGTGGAAGGTTGTGTTTTCAGTTTCAGGCTCGGCTTACCAAAGTGAAAGACCTTGAATATTTTGAATATTGAATATTCAAGTTGAATATTTTACTTGTCACCTCTGTGCTTAATTTTGTCAAGCTCTGTTACCAGAAAAGAGAAAGACTCAGAATAATACTTGGTTCAGGAATAAACACCTCTCTGCTGGTTATATTTCTTCCCACATAAAAGAGGCACCTGGGTGGCTCAGTGGTTGAGCATCTGCCTTTGGCTCAGGTCATGATCTTGGGGTCATGGGATTGAGTCCTCCATCAGGCTCCCTCTGGGGAGCCTGCTTCTCCCTTGCCTATATCTCTTGCCTCTCTGTCTGTGTCTCTCATGAATGAATAAATAAAATCTTTAAAAAAAATTCTCCATGATTCACAGAAGACCAAAAAATTCTAGTGGGAAGAATCTGTCTTTATATGAAAATATTTTCAAATAGATATTGAGAGAAAAAATTAATGAGATAGATTTTCATAACTAGATTATATTACATGACTATAGTTTACATTAGAAGTTTTCTACCTAATGTTTGCTCTTCTTACTTTAATACTGTTCATGGCTATTACACTGTAATCATGATAAATAAAAAATCATTGCATGGTAGTGGAAAAAACAGAAAATATCTCTGAAAATATCTGATAGTGATTTTTATAGTGTTCACCAGTGCAATAGTCTCAGGATTCCAGGGAGAATTTTATTTTGTGTGTGTGCAGTTTCCTCCCCTAAAACCTCAGAGCTATGAGATGTATAGTATGTAGGTGTGTGCATGTGTGAATGTATGTACAAAGGACAGTAGTCCAGGCCTAACCCAAAGATAGTTAACAGTCATTATCTCATCAATGTGATCATACACAGAAAGATAAGCTTGGACCAAAGATAATAAACATAGCCTGAGAAAATCACAGCATTTGGTGTTTTCAGTGCTCTGGACTTTGACCCTTGGAATAGATGTGTAGTGGTATCTCGTTGTTTTAATTTACATTTCCCTATGACAAATGATACACAGCATCTTATCATATGCTTATTTGCTGTCTGCATATCTTCTTTGCTGAAAGTTATGTTGAGATCTATAGTTCATTTAAAAAAATCACATTGTTTTCTTATTATTGAGCTTTAAGTGTTCTTTGTATATTTAGATTAAGTCCTTTATCAGATGTGTTTTTTGCAAATATTTTCTCCTAGTCAATGGCTTGCCTTCTCATTTTCTTAACATTGCCTTTTGCAGACCAGAAGTTTTTAATTTTAATGAAGTCTAGCTTATCAATTACTTCTCTAAAGGGTTGTGACTTTTTCTACTTTTTGCCCTTTTTCTTTTTTTGTCTTCCATTCTTTTTCTGCCTTTTATAGTATTAATTGTGCATTTAATATGAATCTATTTTCTTCCCTTTCTTAGGAAGAAGTTATACCTCTTTTCCTATTTTCTTTAGTGGTTGCCTAGAGTTTGCAAAAACATTTACAACTAATTTAAGTCTACTTTCAAACAACAATATACTGCTTCATGGGTAGTGAAAATACCTTATAATAACAAAAAAATCCTAATTCCTACCTCTTGTCTCTTATATTGTTGCTGTCATTTCATCTAACTTATACATAAGCATACATAAGTATATATATGATATAAACATAAGCACACTATAATCAAATACATTGCTATTATTTTGAACTGTTATATCAATTAAGAAAAATGAAGGTTTTTATTTTATCTTATTTCTTCTTGATGCTCTTTACTTTATGTAGACCCAAGTTTCTGACCTATATTATTTTCTCTCTAAAAAACTGTATCTTAATATTTTTCTGTATATTTGGTCTATATAAATTCCTTTATTTTTTTTTCTGAGAAAGTATATTACTCCTTCACTTTTGAAAGATAATTTCACAGGTTAGTTCAAGTTAGTAGATATTTTTCTCTCAACTTTAAATATTTCACTCCACTCTTGCTTGCATGATGTCTGATTTAATTCTTCACTTTGTTCCTCTACATATGAATTATTTTTTTTACTTCTGCCTCATTTCATGATTTTTTCTTTATCACTGATCTTCCTAAGCTTGAAAATGAAATGACTAGGTGTAGTTTGTTTATTTTATCATGGTTGGTGTTATCTGAGAATCCAGGATCAGTGGTTTAATGTCTCATGTTAATTTGGAAAAATTCTTGGTCATTATTTTTTTTTCAAACTTTTTTTTTTGTTTCTTTTTCTCTTTCTTCTTCTAGCATTCCCATAATGTGTATGTTACACCTTTTGTAGTTGTCCCACCATCATTGAATATTCTGTTTTTTGTTTCTTGTTTTTGTTTTTGTTTTTTCAGTTTTGTCCTCTTGGCCTTTTGGTTTTTGAAGATTCTGTTGAGAGGTCCTGTAGCTCAGAGATAATTTCCTTACACATATCTAGTCTACTGATGAGCCCAACAAAGGCATTCTTCATTTTTGTTAACAGTGACTTTTTTCTCTCTAGTACTTCTTTTGGTTCTTTCTTAGAATTTCTATCTCTGCTTACATTGCACGTTTGTTTTTACATGCTGTCTACTTTATCCATGAAAGCCCTTAGCATATGAGTCATATTTGTTTTCATTTCCAACTTAAGTTCAATTTCCTCCATATTTGGTTCTGATGCTTACTCTAAGTGTGGGTTTTTTTGCCTTTTAGTGTACCTTAAAGTTTTGTTTTGATTTGTTTCCTTGATAGCCTGACACAATGTACCACGTAAAAGGAACTGTTTTAAATAGGCCTTTAGTTATATTTTGATGAAGTATGTTGGAAGGGGAAGTATTCTAGAGTAATATGGTATAGATTTCAATCTTTTAGTGTTCTATGCCTCTGGACTGTGGACTTCATAAGTGTTTCCCAACCTCCAAGTCAGCTTAGGATTTGATACCACAGCAGTTTAGGTTCTAGTTAACTGGTTTCCCGAGGATAGGCCTTATTAAGAGCACAATGCTCTGGCATATTTCAAAATGGATTATCTTCCCTTCTTCTTACATGAGTGAATTTTTCTTTGAAAATTTCTGTGGGAATCTTTGAAAATTTTCTTTGAAAATTTCTGTGGGAATCTGGTTGAACTACTTGCAGTAAATATCACAATACTATGGAGGCCCCTAATAACTAGGTCACTCTGGACTTCTTAATTCTTATACTTGTCCACATCTAGCCTCCAACAATCTATCAATTACAATTCAGATTTTCTTACCCTAGCATTGGAGTCTTAGGATATTTTTATTCTAGTAGTATCTTTCCCTACATTTGCCTTTGTGTCTAATTTTTGTGGCAGTTGTTTGACCTGTGACATCATTTGTCTTATGCATCTATGAAGAATTATGGATTTTTCTGTTTGTATACCTTTCTGCATGTTAGGGTAGAGTGATAAATTCCAAGCTCCTTACAAGTGGAAATGGAAATCCCCTTTGAATCTTTTTTATCAAGATTTATCAGCATGCTTGCAAATACAGGGGAAAATTACTGTTATAATTTTAATATTCATTGCCTTTACTTAATTATCTGACAAAAAATAATCCACCAGACAACTGTAGAAAAGTATATACTCCTCAATAAAAATTTTGACTATAAAACTGAATAAACGGGATAATGTATTAGATTTTTGTTGTTTCCATAACAAATCACCACAGGTTTAGCAGCTAAATTACCTCTTTACTATCTCAGAATCCTATACATTGAAACCTCAGAATGGCTCAAATTGTTCTCTGCTCTGATTTTCATAAGATGAAAATTCAGGATGTTGGTACTATTTACTTCTATTGCAGTGGTAGGACTGGAATTCCCCTTTGCTTAGTGACTACTGGCTCAGGTCATTTTCAGCTTCTGGGGACCATCTGCATTTTTGACTCATGGCCCCTTTACATTAGTTTCAATGATAGTAATCACTAGTGAACTCCCTCCTATGCTTTGATTACTTTTGATCTCCTTTTCTATTTTGCACCTCTTCCACCTACATTCCTCTTCACAGTTCTCTCATGGCTCTGCATTTCTCTTCTGCTTTTAAGTGATTATGTCAAGTACACATGGATAATCTAGTAACATCTCTCTTTTTCAAGGTCTGCTAACCAGTAAATAAATACATATGCAAGGCCCTTCACAGCAGAACCTAGATTAGAGATTGATTTAATAACCAGAGAATAAAAATTTTGTAAGAGGAGGATTCATCTTAATAATTCTACCTATCACAAACGGCTCAATCTCAGGACTCTGACGCCACGACCTGAGACAAAATCAAGAGTTGGATGCTTAACCAACTGAGTCACCCAGGTGCCCCAGAACTGAAAATTTTTGAAGGTTACTTTGTACGATTGATTTTGGGGGAGAGGGTATGAACAGATAAAAGACAGTGATATTTAGATTTACTTTCCTTAAAGACACAACTAAAAATAAGCAACCACAGGCCAATATCTCCGATAAACATAGATGCAAAAATCAACAGAATATTTAAAAAAAACCTGAATCCAACAATACATTTAAAAAATCATTCACCAAATTGAATCTAATAATATGTCAAAAAATCATTCACCACAGTCAAGCGGAATTTATTCCTGGGATATAAGGGGAGTTCAATATTCACAAACTAATCAATGTGATACATCACATCAATAAGAGAAAGGATTTTTAAAAAATGATCATTTCAGTAGATTCAGAAAAAGCATTTGAGAATACAACATCCATTCATGATAAAAACCCTCAAGAAAGTTGGTTTTGGAGGGACCATAACTCAGTATAATAAAGGCCTTATATGGAGAACCCACAGCTAACATCATACTTAATGGGGAAAAACAGTGAGCTTTTCCTCTAAGGTCAGGAACAAGACAAGACTATCAAATCTCACCACTTTTATTCAACAAAGTACAGAAAGTCCTAGTTACAGCAATCAGATAAGAGAAAGGAATAATACAAGGCATCCAAATTGGTAAGGAAGAAGTAAAACTCTATTTGCAGATGACATGATATTATATAGAGAAAATCGTAAAGACTCTACCAAAAACCTACTAGAACAGATAAATAAATTCAGTAGTGTCACAGAATACAAACCAATGTAAAGACATATGTTGTATTTCTATACACTAAAAATGAAGCAGCAGAAAGAGAAATTAAGAAAACAACCCCATTTACAATTGCACCAAAAATAATAAAACACCAACAATAAACTTAACCAGAGTGGTGAAAGACCTATGCTTAGAAAACTATAAACCATTAGTGAAAGAAACAAAAAATGATGCCAAGAAATGCAAAGATATTCCATGCTTACAGATTGAAACAATACATCATACATACAATTATAGAAGAGAGCACAGGCAATAATCTGACTGGTCATAATAACATCTTTCTAGATATGCCTCCTAAGGTAAGGGAAACAAAAGCAAAAATAAACTATTGAGATTACCCCCAAATAAAAAGTTTCTGCACCATGAAGGAAACACTCAGACAATCTAAAAGGAAACCTATGGAATGGAAGAAAATATGTGCAAATGACATATCTGATAAAGGGTTAGTATCCAAAATATATAAAGATCTTATAACACTCAACATCCCCAAAACAAGTAATCCAGTTTAAAAAATGGGCAGAAGATATGAACAGAAATTTTCCAAACAAAATATACAGATGGCCAACAGACACAAGAAAAGATGTGGAACATCACTGATCATCAGGGAGATGCAAGTCAAAATTATAATGAGCTACCTCACCCCTGTCAGAATGACTAAAATCAACAATACAAGAAACAACAGTATTGACAAAGATGTGAAGAAAAAGGAACACTTGTGCACTGATGATGGGAATGCAAACTAGTATTTACTCTATTGAGGATTCTCAAAAAATTAAAAATAGAACTACATTATGATCTATAATTGCACTATTGGGTATTACCCAAAGAATACAAAAACACTAATTCAAAGGGATACATGCATTCTATGATTATGCAATAATTATTTGCAATTGCCAAAAAGTACTTGTGATGAGCACTAGATGAGTATGGATTAGGTTGAAACACATAACATACACCTGAAATGAATATAACGCTATGTAAACAAGACCGAAATTAAAATATTTTAGAAAGGAAAAAATAAAGAAATTGAATTTTTTAGTTTTAAAAGAGAAAAATAATACAGGTTATTTGTACAAAAGACAGACAATATTTTGAGAATACTTTGAAAATGAAAGGTTTATTCTATGTATGTAATGTGTACTAAAAGGCAGAAACTGATTAAAGGCCTTATGATGAGACAGCAAGCAAAATGTAAGCTGTGCATTCCATCTTAAGATGCATGAACTTATTACCCACATACCCTTATGGTATTTTATGCCAAGGTAATTAAGAAGAGACAATTACATATTTATGTAGGACTGTTCCACTATGCAGAGTAAAAGTAACAAATTAATCTTTTCTCCAGCTCTTAGAGCTTTACCTTAGCTCGTCAAAATATGTTCCTCCCTATTTTCCTTAGAGAAATGACGACCATTTATATAATGATTTGCAGAAAGCATCTCGTTGAAAATAGTGCAGTTTATTGTATCTCTTTAGAAAAGTATTATATTTCTGTAAGACATTCTTAAGTAATTACTTTTAGTTTCAATTTTATTTTATTATTAGTATTTTTCTCTTTTATTATTGTAATATTTTTAAAAAAATATTTTTAAATCCTAGGCTCTCTATGAGACATAAGTGAAATGTCTAAATCACTACGGCAATTACAAAGATTATAGAAATTCTGACATAAGGTCCGTGTATTATGAAAGAACTCAACATTATTAACTTAGTATCAAAAAGATGATTTTTCTTCAGTTATTAGTTGTGGAGCCCTTATGCCAGTTGTGTATTGAGGATTTGTTTTTTTCTGAAGTATAGCATACACAAGCTAACTTGTCAAACCATAATCCAAACAAATTAGTATACAAACAATATAAAGCAGACTTCAGGAACTTGTACAAAAATTTCAAAGTGGAAACTCCTCTGGGAACATTTTTAAATTTTTATTTATTTATTTATTTTTAAGATTTCACTTATTTATTTGAGACACAGAGAGAGAGAGAGCTTGCACGAGTTGCGGGGAGGGGCAGAGGGAGAAGCAGCCTCCCCACTGATTAGGAAGCCTGAGGAGGGGCTCAATCCCAGGACCCTGGAATCATGACCTGAGCCCAACGCAGATGCTTTCTTTCTTTCTTTCTTTCTTTCTTTCTTTCTTTCTTTCTTTCTTTCTTTCTTTTTCTTTCTTTCTTTTTTTAAACGCAGATTCTTAATGGATTGAGCCACCCAGGTGCCAGGGAACAGTTTTTAAAAGTGAACCTTCTGAAGCATCCTCAGGAAGCTGAGAATATTCCCTGAGATTTTATTTTAATATTGTGTTTTAGTTCAGAACAATCTGAAAAGATATAAACATAGATTATACAGATAGCAAAATTTGTAGCATGTTACTGTCACAAGATTCCAGTGCCAGTATTTGCTTTTGTAATTACAATAAAGCTGGCATAAACAAGCTGGTAAGAAACAAGTTGTGGTAGATTTAATATGTAAATGACAACAGCCCTGCCAAGTGAAGCAGAATGAAATCAAAGGACACTGCTCAAGAAAGATCTTCCAATTTGTTCAAATATAAATGGCATTGGAATATGAGAATATAAAAGAACATGCAAAAGGCATTAATACCAATCAAATGTTAAACAGTAATTTAGTCAAGCATATGCAAATGCTCAATGCCATAGGGGCATAATAACAGCTAATATCTGCTGAGGGATCTCAACCTGACAGGTGCCGAGAATTGTTCTAAATACTTAACCTAGATTGGCTCACTTGATTTTTACAATAATTCTATGAAGTAAGCCCATTTAATATCCCAATTTTACTGATAAGGAATCAAAGACAGAAAGGCCAGTAACTTGTCTAGGGTCACACAACTAAACAGTGAAGTGAAAAATGGAAGTTGAGAAATGTTTTCCCAGCATTTAGAATCTTAACCACCATGCTATATGTATGTGTGTGTGTATGTATGTATGAGCTTACTTATTTATTTATAGAAAACATCATTGATACTCAAGGATAATTTATGGGAAGATTATATCAACTATAGGAGCAGTTGAAACTAAGGACTTGTTCATTTATTTTTGAACAGTTATATTTTGGAGTGAAATGGGAAGATCACAAATGATGACACAAATATTTTTCATATTCATACCTTTAGCCAATATATGGCATTCACCAAATATCCAGTAAATATCCAGTGACTATTTACTTTTTTGTATTGGAAAAGCTGAAAATAATGAAAGTCAAATTTCAAAGGTGATATTTTCTGTGAACTTAAAGACAATATAGGATCCTGATTTACTTCAATTTTTCTTTTTTGACTAGGTAGATAACATAAAGTTTTATTCTACACTATGATTTCTTTAAAATATTTGTCATAAATATAAATACTTTCTATTATGATTTTAAACATTCAAAAAATAACATCAGTAAATCTGTGTGAACATACACATAAACATATGTACTCTGAGTATACCTAAAGCATTCTTATATTAATATTAAATAATATTTAATTTAAAATAGTATATGATATATATTCTGGTATCATCTTTTTTTCTTGACTAATAATATTAAAGGGACATTAAATGTAAATTTAAAAATCTATGTAACTCTGGAGTTATATTTGTGAAGTAGATACCTTTTATGTTCTCAAAAGGAATTATTAAATGTCTATTTCATAAGAACTATCCTCTTAGAGAATCATTTGCAATAAAAAATTTTTGGAATAGTCTCAGTTTAAAGTAACATTCTATTTATAGACAAGTACTACTTGAGAATAATTCAGAATATTATATCCAAAACAAGAAAGTATAATGAAATACTCATAATTTAAAAATAAATACATTTACATCAAAATTATTTTGTAAAAAATAGCAAATGCCATGTTGGCAATTGCTAGAAGAAAAGCACATTAAAAATTTAGAAATCATAGTACAATTTTATAATAATGTTAAGACAACTTTTTCTAAAATTTCAAGATGGTCAATAAGTACGCAGCCATAGAAACATAGACTGTAAATATGTTGTAAAAATGAACAACCAATATTCAGCATTAAGTGTTTAGATGCATGAAGTTTTGTTTTTCTTTCCAGAAATGTGCATGTTTTAGAAATAACTGCTTTAAATACATGATGATATAATTTTAACACAAGGTACCTAAATCATTTTTCCTAAACCAATTATTTTCCAGTTTCTCTCAAGCTACTTAAAATGAACAACATAGGCACTTGATAGTCAATAGTTGTCATAACTACTCTGTTCATTATATACTTCAGATTATTTAAGAGACTAAATTCCTTTCAATGCTGACTATTATATGGAAATATTTTATATTTAAAGAAAATAAAGAGATCAAATGCCAGTTTATTCCCATCTAAAGGACACTCTAATACAAGCAATAGCTTTACTTTACATAGCTGCCTTTTATTGCTTAACTTTATAGGATATTTAAATTATTTATAGGAATGTATATATCCTATTAGAAACATTGAGTCTGAGGAAGAAGGAGATGGAACACATGGCTTTGAGAGGTATTTCTGAACAAGTGATCCATGTCAGCCAATTGAAATATTTGATTCAATGTCTCTTGAAGCTATTGTTTCTTTGGAAGGGTAATTTGCTGCTAACATGGAGAATTGATGCTTGCTACTACAGTTAAAATGGCCTGCTTTTCAAAGCTCTTAGGGAAAATAGATGAAGGGTATAGAAATGTTCACAGTGGTTCTTGTGTTCATTGGAGTTTTAACGTTTACATGTTTTAATTGATCTGAGGCTTATTAAATAAGTCTAATAATTTAGAGTTGTATAGTCTAGTGATTTATGTCTGTAATCTTGAAATAGTGTGAGATTCCTTAGAGAATGTTTCTAGAGTATATTAATGATATTCTTAATCATTTGCTTTGTTTCACTGTTTCATGTATTCTAATTTCAAAAGATAATGAATAATTAAAAATCTATAGCTTTATGCTGAAGTGCATGATTAAGCATGAATATTGGTTTATCTCACCAGGACATTACAGAAAATGTATAAATCAATTTATTTTTGTGAGACATACTGTCAACTAGGTATCCTATGTGTGGGACCCAGGAAATTTAACAAAATCCCCTACCCCTGGACAAGCAGAGCAGGACTGACTCTATTTTGTGCTGCACCCGCCTTGTGCTGACCTGCTTACTACTTAGGGCACTGCCCCACCCTAGTCAAGCCCAGGGCACACCCTAATCAGAAATCCAGCTCAGTGATAGGCCAGTTCAAATGGATACTTTAAGGTAAAATGTAATTCAATCGGCCACCTGGGAGTGGACCAGCATGACTGTGCAACTTTCTGCATATCCCATTGGCCACTGGCCCCTATAAAGTTGCTAAGCTCTTAGTCTTGGGGTCCAAGTCCTTGCTCCGCTGTGTCGGGTATACTTGGACCCAGGCTGGAGCTTGCATCGGTGTTTGCATTGGCTCCTCGGTGGTTTCTTGGATTCGTGATCTTGGGCACAACACTATGTATATTCTCAATTTTTTCCTTGATAACCTTGATTTTAAGGGAGGGGCAATATGCCACCTTTCTAATTTACTTGTATCCAGGGTAGCTCTTTGCCATTACATCTCCTAGAAACCTGCTGGAAGTCTGCTTAAGTTTGTTTCCTGATAGAATAAAATGATAACAATTTCCTCATGCTCTCTTCTTTCTAACTTAAAGGTACACCCAATACCTGGAACTGAAGCATTTTTCAAGAGGCAAGCATGAGGAAGAGTCATAGAAATGTTGGCCTTAGTATCATTGAGTCAGTCATTTCTGCTCTCCTGGGATAACACTTTCCAATAAAGTCATTGCATGTAAATTTTGACTATGTATCCATTTTCTTCCTTTTTGTAAGCTTTCCATTTATTTGTCTTCTTTAATTTATTAATGTCATATGCTTTTCAGTGTAGAGAAGATTCGCTTGGTTAAACTTATTCCTAAGTATTTTATTATTTTGATGCTATTGTAAATGGGATTGTTTTCTTAATTACTTTTTCTGTTAGTTTATCATTAGTATAAAAAACACGACTGGTTTTTGTGAAAACTAGGAATAAAACAGACTTTCTCAACTTAATAAACTATTCTCAAAAAATCTACAACTAACATCATAGTTAATGGTGAGAAATGGAAAATTTTCCCCCTAAGATCTAATATAAGGCAAGGGCGTTCCTCATCAACTTGACCTGTAGATTCAATGCAATCTCAGTCAAAATCCCAGCAAGTTATTTCACGAATAACAACAAACTGATTCTAAGGTTTATAATGAAAGGCAAAATCCCCATACTAAGCCAATATAATATTTAATATTAAAGAGAATAACAAATTTGGAAGACTGATGCCTCCTGATTTCAAGACCTGTTAAAACATTTTTTTTAAGATTTATTTATTCATGAGAGACAGAGAGAGAGAGAGAGAGAGAGAGAGAGAGAGAGAGAGGCAGAGACACAGGCAGAGGGAGAAGCAGGCTCCATGCAGGGAGCCCGACGCGGGACATGATCCCGGGTCCCCAGGATCAGGCCCTGGGCTGAAGTTGGCACCAAACTGCTGAGCCACCGGGGGTGCCCTCAAGACCTGTTAAAAAGATATAGTGATCAAACCGTGTGATATGGATGAGAAAAAGAGAGATCAATGGAATAGAGGAGAGAGCAATAGGGCCCCATAACCATAGTCAACTTCTCTTTGACAAGGTAGTACAGACAGTAAAATGAAGCAAAGATAGTCTCTTGAATTAATGGTCTGAACAACATAATCCATGTGAAAAAAAAATAGACCTAGAAACAGACCTTACAGCTTTCACAAAAAATAATGTGAAATGGATCATAGATCTAAATGTAAAATGCAAAATTATAAAACTGTTAGGAAATAATACAAGAGAAATTCTTTTTTTTTAGATTTGATCTGATTCAAAAATTTGACCTTTTTTATTTTATTTTATTTTATTTTATTGTTTTAACAAGATAGAGCAATCCTTTATTTTTAGACACTTTTCACAGAAGTTTTCAGTAAATGAACTTTGCGGGGTGGGGGGGAGAGAACATGAAAACCAGCGTCCAGCCATCAGCAGCAGCTCTGCTCAGGACCTGGGATCCTCTTTGTCCTAGTGGTGAGGTGGAGGTGTGTACTTCCCTCCCTTTATTAGCTTATCCCGCTGCCACCTGATGAGTCGTATATATTTATTTATTTATTTATTTATTTATTTATTTATTTATTTATTTATTTATTTATTATTTATTTGAGACAAGGGAGAGAGAGGCAGAGACATAGGCAGAGGGAGAAGCAGGCAGAGTTCTGGGATCATGACCTGAGCTGAAGGTAGACACTCAACCACTGAGGCACCCAGGCATCACAGGAGAAATTCTAAATGACATGACTATGGTGGTGACTTTATAGATACCATACCAAGGCCATAATTCTTTAAAAAATTGGTAAGCTAGACTTCATTAAAATTTAAAAAAAGAGAAAAAGAAAAAAGGAAAAAAAAAGCCTCTGTTGTGCAATATACAACATTAGGAGAATAAAAAGACAGGCCACAGACAAGGAGAAAATATTTGCAAATGACACATAATAAAGGACTATTATCCAAATATTATATATATATAATAAGAAAACAAACAACTTAACTTTTAAAAATGGGCCAAAGATCTGAACAGACAGCTCACCAAAGAAGATATGCAAGTGACAATCATAGGACACGTGCTTCACATCATGTGTCATCAAGGTAATGCAAATTAAAACAATGAAATACCTCTGCCCAAATTTAGAGCACTGACAACACCAAATGCCAGTGATAATGTGGAGAGAAAACTTTCATATATCTCTGGGGGAAATTTAAAATGGTATAGTTACTTTGTAAGACAGTTTAATGATTTCTTATAAAACTAAACATATTCTTACTATGTGATCCAGTAAGAATATTCATTCCTTGGTGTTTACCCAAAGGAGTTGAAAATGTATGTCCACACAAAAACCTACACACAGATATTTATAGCAGCTTTATTCTTAATTTCCAAAGTTTAAAAACAATCAAGATGTCCTTCAGATGGTGAATGTATAAATAAACTGTGTTACATCCAGACAACAAAATATTATTTAGCCTTAAAAGAAATAAGCTCTTAGGCCATGAAAAGACATCAAGGAATCTTGAATGCATATACTAAGTAAAAGAGTTATTCTGAGAAGGCTACATACTATGTATTTCCAGCTATATGATATTCTGGAAAAGGTAAAACTAGGGTAACAATAAAAATGATTAGTGGTTATCAGGGGTGGGATGAGTTGGGGAGAGCTGATTAAGCAAAACAGATAATTTTTAAAGCAGTGAAAATTCTCTGTATATTATAAAGGTGGATAAAAGCAAGTACATACTGTCCAAACCCATAGACTATACAACACCAGAGTTAAACCTAAAAAAAATAAAAAATAAAAATAAAAAAATCTATGAACTTTGAGTGATACTATATGCCAATGTAGGTTCATTGTTGTTAAAAAATGTGCAATTCTGGTGAGTGATGTTGATAATGGTGGAGGCTATACACATGTGGGGCAGAGCATATATAAATACTCTTTTGTATCTCTCAAGTTCATTATAAATTTGAAGCTGCTCTAAAAAATAAAATCTTAAAAATTTGAAATGTTTAAAAGATCCTTAGGTACTAATTCAATACTCTGAAAATTATTCCAAGGAAAATAAGCATCTCATCTGCTTTTTCTGAAGAAACTATAATTTAAGATAATTAAACACTTGATGATAGAAATTCTTTTTAATGAAAAATTCTAGTTAATAAATACTGAAGCATTGATAGATTACTATGTCACCATTTGCAACATCTAAAGAAATAATGGATCTAGGTCATATTGTTACTGGCTGCTAAAACCAAATAAAAGGTTTGAGGAAAAATTATAATAGGTGATCGATGCTGGACACACTTGAATCCATAGAACAATCCTACAAACACAAAAAGAAATATACCAGTGTTGTATGTCTCCTGATGTAACCAAATAAGAAATAAACTGTATCACTTATATTATTGCCCAAAGGTCAGTATGAATCTGATCAAGCTTCAAGATGTAACTGCTAGTTTATAGCAAATACAGGGGATGAAAAACATGTCAAATGACACCAATTAGAAAGCAGTAGCAAAATCCAGGATGTGAAAAATTCTATAGGACAGAAGCCTCAGTTTACTCAGTAAAGAGAGATTTAGAGTTTAAAAGAGACCTGAGAGATATACGCATGAATTTTGGACTTTGTTTGGATCCTGATTCAAACAATATCTTAAAATAAATAGACAACTATTAATTTCTCTGAGACAATCTAGGAAATCTGACCGATAACTGGGTATTTCATATTAGGAAATACAGTTAGGGAATAAGTTGATTTTTAAAAATATTTTTTAAAGACTTTATTTTCAAGAGAGACGGAGAGAGGCAGAGACATAGGCAAAGGAAGATGCACACTCCTACGAAGAGCCTGATGTGCGACGTGATCCCGGAACTCCGGGCTCATACCCGGAGCTGAAGGCACATGCTCCACAGCTGAGCCACCCAGGTTGAACTTATTCATCCTGGGGATAAGTTAATTTCAAAATCATCAATAATGGGTTTCTTGAACACACCTTGTGCACCCTTGCAAATCCATCTACTGATGTAGTGACTAGATCCATTCACATATCAAAAAACTTTGTACAAAGATAATTTGACAGTGACTTGCCCCAGGACATAATAGTACCTATTTCTGTTCCAGGGCTTGCTTCTCTGATATCGTACTACACGACAATACAGAACCCAGCAATGGTGGAGTTGGTGGTGGAGTGTTAAGGCCCATTAGGTCAATCTTTTACACTGTTAAGGGAAACCAAAGAATAAATATTTCTTTTCGGCTCCCTGGGCAATGTCCTTAAGTTCACTGTACATGGTTCTTCAGAAGCTACCACGGGATTGGGCCTCATGTATTGACTTTTCCATATATTAGTATTTCCTGATACTTACTTCTGAACTCCAGAATAACTTCCCAAATAAAGGGTCTCCTCACAAGAGTATAAGCCAGCCTTTAATTTTAAGAAAACCCAGTTAAAGCTATAACATGGTGACTATGTTTAAAAAGGAACAGAGTGAATCTCTATGGGGTAGGATCCTGTGAGGTCTTTGTGGCTGAAATGATATATGTTCAGGATTTGCTGGCACAGTAATTCACAAAGGGAAATTAAACACACTGATGAGGAACTAGATGAAACAAGATTGGCATATGTTAATAAATGTTGAAATTGGGTAATGGATACATGGAAACTGTGAATATTCTTCCCATTTTGTATATGAGTATTTAAAAAAAGTTTTTGAAAAGTCTTAGATATGTAGTAACTCGGCTTTTGGTCTTTGTTCTTATCTTTTCCTTGGTATAGAACAGGAATTCTCTTTTTTTTTTTTTAATTTTCTTTTTAAGATTATTTATTTATTTATTTTTATTTATTTATTTATTTATTTATTCATTCATTCATGAGAGACACAGAGAGAAAGGCAGAGACACAGGCAGAGGGAGAAGCAGGCTCCCTATGGTGAGCCCAGTGTGGGGCTGGATCCAATGACCCTGAGATCAGTACCTGAGTCAAAGGCTCAAGCACTGAGCCACCAAGGCATCCCAAAACAGGGATTCTCAATTGGGGATAACTTTGCCCCACGTAGGGGGCATTTGGCAATGTATGGAGACATTTTTGAATGTCACAACTAGGAAGAGTGTGTGCTACTCACCTCATTGGGTTAGAAGCCACGGATGCTTCTAATCATCCCAGGAGACACAGAACAACCCCCATCTCCAAATATCAATAGTACCAGTGTCAAGGTACTCTGGCAACATTACATGCAAACTGATGACTGGTAGTAGCTATAGCCCTCTTTATTTCTTCTCATTTATAATCATTTTCTTCACTAATTGCTCTGGTTTATAGTTCAAATGAGTTGTAGAATCCCTTCAAACTTATTAGCCCTTTGCACTGGGGAGAAAATAAAATTAATACAAGTACACTTCATGGAAAATTTGAAAAGCAAAATATTTTTTTTCAGGGACAAGCTTAATGTCCTTATTTTTAAAAACCATTTAATTCTAATATATATGAGGGTAGCATAGTTTCCTTTAACAGTTTCTTTTAATTCCTTTCCTTTAGCTCTCTGATGTATGCTATTTAAAGTATTTGTGAAAAATAAAATAAAATATTTGTGAAACTAACATTCATGGCCAAAATAACACAAAAGGTGGGGAGATGGTAAATAAACATAAAATGTTCTAACCTTCCAGTATCAAAAAAGTAGAAAATGTTTTTTTAATTAATAAATCTACAAATGTTTTATCTCTAGGTAACCAATTAAAAAGGCAAAATAATATAGTATCATAAATTAAGAGGGGGAAAATGAAATAATTATAATAAACCGACATGGAATTCTTGGAGAGTAAACTTTTTTTTTTCTATCCTTGAGTTTATAGTGGTAAGGGCATGTGTGTGTATGGGTGAGGGGGAATAATTGTATTTGTGTGTACACACAAACATATGCTCCCAGTCTTAGATCCAGATAATCAGTAGCATTCCATCATTTTCTATGATGCCTAGGCTGTATGGAAGGAATCCAGAAGTAATCAGAAATTTAAAAAAAAATAAATTAATTACCTTAAACAGGTATCAGGTAGTGGAGGAATAATTCAAAAAAGGTTAAGCCTTGTCACATCTTGTAGGAGGTTTTGAATAAAAATCTTTTCACAGAGCACAGTAAATTTAATTTAAAATTAAAATCTTGACTCTTTATTGACCCTCTTATTCTAAAACAGATGAACTAAGACTTAACGGATTTTTTAAAGTTAATTAGAATCTAGTTTAAACTGCATATCCACTCCCAGAAGGGAACTTTTTACAGTTGTAACAGATAAATTACTATTAAATATTTCATACCATAGTAGAAATTTCTTACAATTTATGAATATGTATAATAGGTCAAGTTTCTTGCTCTTACTCCATTTATCAAGATAGGATGTAAATCAAATCAATCAGTTTAGAATGAAAAAGTTGATAGGCAAACATCTATTGTATATAAGGCAATACACTGGAGAATGGAATCTATAAAATAATCCAAAATTCACAAAGAATTTCTGAATTCATCAAGCCTAAATATCACATGATACCCACATTTGCTATAATAATTCCTGAGAAGTGTTAATATTTTTACATTAAAATGTGAGGCAGCAAATTCTAGTTTGGAGCTGTTCTAAATTGTTATATATTACTAATATTGTATAGCTCTAATATTTTTTTACTATTATTTTCCATACAAATAGAACATCTCTTCTTCCACATGACAGCCCCATCACATATTAGCTTATACTGAATACTTACTAAGGCATAATTCTAGTAGCTCTATCTCAATCTTTTCAAGTATATCTACCTTTATAAATTAGGCTCTGCTTTTAGGAGAGAAAAAGGAGGCATAGAGAGGTTAAGTTGCCCATGGTCTTAATCATTTAATCTAATCATTTAATCACTAGTAAGTTCTGAAGTCATATTCATACCTATACTCTGGTTCCTGGGTCTGAGATTTTAACTATTATGCTCTATTATTCCTTTTTTCAATAAATCATTTCCCATGGGGATTTTTTTCTATTTCTCTAGTCTAAAGGGAATTATATTTTTCCTCCTAGTTAACCATTTATTAGTTTTAGGTAAGAATTTTTGACTTATTTAGTAATACCTATAAACAAACTAAACTTTATTTGAATTTCTCCATTTTCCTCCAGTTTTATTGAGATGTAACTGACATACATAACTATATAAGTTTAAGATATACAGCATAATGGCGTGATTTGCGTATTATTAAATGATTAGCCCAATAAGTTTAGATAGCATCTATTATCTCATAAAGATACAACAAAAATCATAAAAAATGTTTTATCAGAAAAAAACCCTGAAAGAAATAAGCACAATATCCTTAATAAAATATTCTGTTATATACTGAACTGTAAACAACCCTCATTATCAACTTATGTCCTTATATCTATGCCATCTCTTAAAGTTCATCTCCCCCCTGACATATAATGCTCATTCCATAAAATAATTTTGAACAAAAATTGCAGAATACACTAAATTGTTGTAGGAGACTCTTTATATCATAAATATATTGGATAGCACTTTAAGTCCTATTTTCTGGTACATTTCCACTGTAAGTCCCTTCTTTTCCTTAGGATACCCAAGTTTCCTCATTAAACTTCTATCTACAGTTGCAGAGAACAACATCCACCTTCCTTCCAAAAACTGAATGTGTTCACGGGCCATGGTGATAGAGATTATGGAGACATTATTTGTGTCAGTGTAGTGAAATTAAAGGGTTTCTTTTTTTTACAGAATTCTTAAGATATAATTAAAATATCATGAAATTCACCCATAAAAAGTATACAATTTGATGATTTTGAGTATATTCACAAGTATGTGCAATTACCTTAACCAATTATTCATTATCTTAAAAAAACAAAACCCACCTATCTGTCACCCTATCTTTCTACCCCACTCCACAGCCCTAAGAAACCATGGATCTACTGTATATAGAGATTTCCATATTCTGGATATTTCTTATTAATAGAATCAAATATTATTTTATATTACTAGCTTCTTCCACTTACATAATGTTCTCAAGGTTCAGGTATCATGTTGTAGCATGCACCAGTACCTCATTTCTTTTATGACCCCAATATATGCCATTGTATTTATAAGCTACATTTGGTTATCCATTTATTAGTTCATGGACATGTGGGTTATTTCTACCATTTGGTTATTATGAATAATGTTTCTTTTTAAGATTTTATTTATTTATTCATGAGAGACAAAAAGAGAGGCAGAGACATAGGTGGAAGGAGAAGCAGACTCCTTGAGAGGAGCTTGATGCAGGACTTGAAACAAAGACCCTGGAATGATGACCTGAGCTAAAGGCAGATACTCAACCTCTGAGCCACCCAGGCGCACTGAATAATGTTTCTATAAATATTGGTGTACACATATTTATGTAGATGTTTTCATTTCTCTTGGGTGTATCTAAGAATGTGTTTTATGAGTCATATGATAACTCTTATTTAGTAGTTTGAGAATTACCAGACTAGTTATAGAGCCAGCACCACTATAAATTCCACCAGCAATGCTTGAGGGTTCCAATTTCTCCAAGTCTTTACCAACAGTTGTTATTATATGACTTTTTTTATTCTAAATAGGTGGAATAAATCTTCATGACCTCAGATTTGGCAAATAATTTTTAGATATGACATCAAAAGCATAAAGAACAGCAACAAAATAGACTAGACCTCATCCACAGGAAAATGTTCTGTTCTTCAAAGGATACCATCAAGAAAGAAAAAAATAAAAAAAAAAGAAAGAAAAAGATAACTTACAAAATGGGAGAAAATATTTGTAAATCATATATCTGATAAGGGACTTGTATCTAGAATACATAAAGAAGTTCTACAACTCAGTAATGACAACTTAATTTTTATAGTGAGCAAATATCTGAATAGATATTTCTCTAATGAAGACACACAAATCACCAGTAAGCACATGAAAAGATGTTTGACATCATTAATCATCAGAAAAATGCATATTAGGGGGAGGCGGGGCAAGATGGCGGAAGAGTAGGGTCCCCAAGTCACCTGTCCCCAACAAATTACCTAGATAACCTTCAAATCATCCTGAAAACCTACAAATTTGTCCTGAGATTTAAAGAGAACAGCTGGCATGCTACAGTGAGAAGAGTTCACGCTTCTATCAAGGTAGGAAGACAGGGGAAAAAAAGAAATAAACAAAAGGCCTCCAAGGGGGTGGGGCCCCGCGAGGAGCCAGGCTAAGGCCAGGGCGAGTGTCCCCAGGACAGGAGAGCCCCATCCCAGAGAAGCAGGAGCTGCACCAACCTTCCCGGGCGGAAAGGGGCTCGCAGGGAGTTAGAGCAGGACCCCAGGAGGGCGGGGATGCCCTCAGACTCCCAGGGACACTAACAGACACCTGCGCCCCGGGAGAGTGCGCCGAGCTCCCTAAAGGGCTGCAGCACACACGGCGGGGCCCGGAGCAGCTCGGAGGCAGCTCAGGAGGAGGTTCCGTGCTGAGGGGGCTGTGTGGTCAGGAGCGCGATTCCAACAGCATAGGCCCGGGAGCACAGGGCACCGGGGACACAGCCCAAAATCCTGCGCTCTCCCCGGGACAGAGGCTGGGAGGGCCCAGGAGAGAGAGCAAGGACACTCCTGCCAACCCGGGCTGGAGCTGAGCAGATCAGCGCCCCGACCCGGAGCATCCAGGCCCCTGCAGACTGAGAGCTCGGGTAGTTACTGCAGGAGCTGACTCTAGGGCTGGGGAGCTGACCGCTGCTACTGTTGTTTCTCCTGGGGCCTCACAGGATAAACAACCCCCACTGAGCCTCACAGTGGCCTCCCCAGATAAACAGGTTACACAACCTTCACCGAGCCCTGCACCAGAGCAGGGGCTGAGCAGCCTCCCCAAGTGCTAACACCTGAGAATCAGCACAGCAGGCCCCTCCCCCAGAAGACCAGCTAGACGGACAAGGAAAAAACAAATTATTGACACTTTCCAGCAGCACTGGTAAGTTACAGGGGAAGTCGAGGGATTTACAGTATACAGAATCAGAGGATACAACCCCTTGTTTTTTGTTTTTTGATTTCTGTTTGCTTCCCCCCCACCCTTTATTTTTCTCTTCTCTCTTTTTTTTCTTTTTCTTTTCTTCTTTCTCTTCTCTCTTTTTCTCCTTTTCCCAATACAACTTGTTTTTGGCCACTCTGCACTGAAAAACTAAAAGGAAAAACTCACCTCAAAAGAAAGAATCAGAAGCAGTCCTCTCACCCACAGAGTTACAAAATTTGGATTACAATTCGATGTCAGAAAGCCAATTCAGAAGCACAATTATAAAGCTACTGGTGGCTCTAAAAAAAAGCATAAACTACTCAAGAGAATTCCTGACTGCAGAATTTAGATCTAATCAGGCAAAAATTAAAAATCAATTAAATGAGATGCAATCCAAACTAGAGGTCCTAACTACGAGGGTTAACAAGGTAGAAGAACGAGTGAGTGACATAGAAGACAAGTTGATGGCAAAGAGGGAAACTGAGGAAAAAAGAGACAATTAAAAGATCATGAGGATAGATTAAGGGAAATAAACGACACCCTGAGGAAGAAATATCTACATTTAATTGGTGTTCCCGAGGGCGCCAAAAGGGACAGAGGTCCAGAATATGTATTTCAACAAACCATAGCTGAAAACTTTCCTAATCTGGGAAGGGAAACAGGCATTCAGATCCAGGAAATAGAGAGATCCCCCCCTAAAATCAATAAATACCGTTCAACACCTCGACATTTAATAGTGAAGCTTGCAAATTCCAAAGATAAAGAGAAGATCCTTAAAGCAGCAAGAGAAAAGAGATCCCTAACTTATATGGGAAGAAATATCAGATTAACAGCAGACCTCTTCACAGACACCTGGCAAGCCAGAAAGGGCTGGCAGGATATATTCAGGGTCCTAAATGAGAAGAACATGCAACCAAGAATACTTTATCCAGCAATGCTCTCATTCAGAATAGAAGGAGAGATAAAGAGCTTCCAAGATAGACAGGAACTGAAAGAATATGTGACCACCACACCAGCTCTGTGAGAAATTTTAAGGGGGACTCTTAAAATTCCTCTTTAAGAGGAAGTCCAATGGAACAATCCACAAAACAGGGAGTGAATAGGTATCATGATGACACTAAATTCATATCTTTCAATACTAACTCTGAACGTGAATGGGCTTAATGACCCCATCAAAAGGTGCAAGGTTTCAGACTGGATAAAAAAGCAGGACTCATCTATTAGCTGTCTACAAGAGACTCATTTTAGACATAAGGACACCTACAGCCTGAAAATAAAAGGTTGGAGAACCATGTACCATTCAAATGGTCCTCAAAAGAAAGCAGGGGTAGCCATCCTTATATTAGATAAACTAAAGTTTATCCTGAAGACTGTAGTGAGAGAGGGACACTATATCATACTTAAAGGATCTATCCAAGAAGATGACTTAACAATCATCAATATTTATGCCCCGAATGTGGGACCTGCCAAATATATCAATCAATTAATAACCAAAGTTAAGACATACTTAGATAATAATACACTTATACTTGGTGACTTCAATGTAGTGCTTTCTACAATCGATAGGTTTTCTAAGCAAAACATCTCCAAAGAAACAAGAGCTTTAAATTATACACTGGACCAGATGGATTTCATAGATATCTACAGAACTTTACATCCAAACGCAACTGAATACACATTCTTCTCAAGTGCACGTGGAACTTTCTCCAGAGGAGACCACATACTGGGTCACAATCAGGTCTTAAATGATACCAAAAGATTGGGATCATCCCCTGCATATTCTCAGACCATAGAGCCTTGAAATTAGAGCTAAATCACAAGAAGAATTTTGGAAGGATTTCAAACACGTGGAGGTTAAGGACCATCCTGCTAAAAGATGACAGGATCAACCAGGAAATTAAGGAAGAATTAAAAAGATTCATGGAAACTAATGAGAATGAAGATACAACCATTCACCATCTTTGGGATGCAGCAAAAGCAGTCCTGAGGGGAGAAATACATCACAATACAAGCAGCCATCCAAAAACCAGAAAGAACTCAAATACAATAGCTAACCTTACACCTAAAGGAGCTAGAGAAAAAACAGCAAATAGATCCTACACCGAGCAGAAGAAGAGAGTTAATAAAGACTCGAGCAGAACTCAATGAAATAGAGACCAGAAGAACCGTGGAACAGATCAACAAAACCAGGAGTTGGTTCTTTGAAAGAATTAGTAAGACAGATAAACCATTAGCCAGCCTTATTAAAAAGAAGAGAGAGAAGACTCAAATTAATAAAATCATGAATGAGAAAGGAGAGATCACTACCAACACCAAGGAAATACAAATGATTTAAAAACATATTATGAACAGCTATACGCCAATAAATTAGGCAATCTAGAAGAAATGGACACATTCCTGGAAAGCCACAAACTACCAAAACTGGAACAGGAAGAAATAGAAAACCTGAACAGGCCAATAACCAGGAAGGAAATTGAAGCAGTCATCAAAACCCTCCCAAGACACAAAAGTCCAGGGCCAGATGGCTTCCCTGGGGGATTCTATCAAATGTTTAAAGAAGAAACCATACCTATTCTGGAAAGAATAAACTTTAGTTTATCTAATATAAGTTCGGAAAGATAGAAAGAGATGGAGTACTTCCAAACTCGTTCTATGAGGCCAGCATCACCTTAATTCCAAAACCGGACAAAGACTCCACCAAAAGGTGGATATAGACCAATATCCCTGATGAATATGGATGTAAAAATTCTCAACAAGATACTAGCCAATAGGATCCAACAATATATTAAGAGGATTATTCACCATGACCAAGTGGGATTCATCCCCTGGACACAAGGCTGGTTCAACACTCGTAAAACAATCAATGTGATTCATCATATCAGCAAGAGAAAAACCAAGAACCATATGATCCTCTCATTAGATGCAGAGAAAGCATTTGACAAAATGCAGCATCCATTCCTGGTCAAAACTCTACAGAGTGTAGGGATAGAGGGAACATTCCTCGACATCTTAAAAGCCATCTACAAAAAGCCCACAGCAAATATCATTCTCAATGGGGAGACACTGGGAGCCTTTCCCCTAAGATCAGGAACAAGACAGGGATGTCCATTCTCACCACTGCTATTCAACATAGTACTGGAAGTCCTAGACTCAGCAATCAGACAATAAAAAGAAATAAAAGGCTTTCAAAATGGTAAAGAAGAAGTCAGACTCTCCCTCTTTGCTGATGACATGATACTCTATATAGAAAACCCAAAAGCCTCCACCCCAAGCTTGCTAGAACTCATACAGCAATTTGGTAGCGTGGCAGGATACAAAATCAATGCCCAGAAATCAGTGGCATTTCTATACACTAACAATGAGACTGAAGAAAGAGAAATTAAGGAGTTAATCCCATTTACAATTGGACCCAAAAGCATAAGATACCTGGGAATAAACCTAACCAGAGGTAAAGGATCTATACCCTAAAAATTACAGAACATTCTGAAAGAAATGGAGGAAGACACAAAGAAATGGAAAAATATTCCATGCTCATGGATTGGAAGAATTAATATTGTGAAAATGTCAATGCTACCCAGGGCAATTTACACATTTAATGCAATCCCTATCAAAATACCATGGACTTTCTTCAGAGAGTTGGAACAAATTATTTTAAGATTTGTGTGGAATCAGAAAACACCCTGAATAGCCAGGGGAATTTTAAAAAAGAAAGCCATAGCTGGGGGCATCACAATGCCAGATTTCAGGTTGTATTACAAAGCTGTGGTCATCAAGACAGTGTGGTACTGGCACAAAAACAGACACATAGATCAGTGGAACAGAATAGAGAACCCAGAAGTGGACCCTGAACTTTATGTTCAACTAATATTCGACAAAGGAGGAAAAACTATCCATTGGAAGAAAGACAGTCTCTTCAATCAACGCTGCTGGGAAAATTGGACATCCACATGCAGAAGAATGAAACTAGACCCCTCCTTTTACCACACACAAAGATAAACTCAAAATGTATGAAAGATCTAAATGTGAGACAAGATTCCATCAAAATCCTAGAGAAGAACACAGGAAACACCCTTTTTGAACTTGGCCACAGTAACTTCTTGCAAGATACATCCATGAAGGCAAAGAAACAAAAGCAAAAAATGAACTATTGGGACTTCATAAAGATAAGAAACTTTTGCACAGCAAAGGTTACAGTCAACAAAACTAAAAGACAACCTACAGAATGGGAGAAGATATTTGCAAATGACGTATCAGATAAAGGGCTAGTTTCCAAGATCTATAAAGAACTTATTAAACTCAACAGCAAAGAAACAACCAATCCAATCATGAAATGGGCAAAAGACATGAAGAGAAATCTCACAGAGGAAGACATAGACATGGCCAACATGCACATGAGAAAATGCTCTGCATCACTGGCCATCAGGGAAATACAAATCAAAAGCACAATGAGATACCACCTCACACCAGTGAGAATGGGGAAAATTAACAAGGCAGGAAACAACAAATGTTGGAGAGGATGCGGAGAAAGGGGAACCCTCCTGCACTGTTGGTGGGAATGTAAACTGGGGCAGCCACTCTGGAAAACTGTGTGGAGGTTCCTCAAAGAGTTAAAAATAGATCTGCCCTATGACCCAGCAATTGCACTCTTGGGGATTTACCCCAAAGATACAGATGCAATGAAACGCCGGGACACCTGCACCCCGATGTTTATAGCAGCAATGTCCACAATAGCCAAACTGTGGAAGGAGCCTCGGTGTCCATCCAAAGATGAATGGATAAAGAAGATGTGTTCTATGTATACAATGGAATATTATTCAGCCATTAGAAAGGACAAATACCCACCATTTGCTTGGACGTGGATGGAACTTGAGGGCATTATGTTGAGTGAAATAAGTCAATTGGAGAAGGACAAACATTATATGGTCTCATTCATTTGGGGAATATAAAGAATAGTGGAAGGGAATAAAGGGGAAAGGAGAAAAAATGAGAGGGAAATATCAGGGATGGAGATAGAACATGAGAGACTCCTAAATCTGAGAAATGAACTAGGGGTAGTAGAAGGGGAGGTCGGCAGGGAGTGGGGGGTGACTGGGTGACGGGCACTGAGGGGTGCACTTGATGGGATGAGCACCTGGTGTTATTCTATATGTTGGCAAATTGAACACCGATAAAAAATAAATTTATAAAAATAAAAAGAAAGAAAAATGCATATTAAATCCATAATGAGATACCAGTTCACACTACTTGGATAGCTAGAATCTAACAATCTATGACTTTTGGTTGGTTTACCATTTTATTCTGTTTTCTAGGTCTGTCTTTTCTATTCCTCTACTCTTCCTTTATTATTTTATTTTGTTCATTAAGTGGATATTTTCTAATGTAACATTTAAATTAATGATTTTTCACTATATTTTTAGGTTATTTTAGTGTCCTTTATAGGATTTAACATAAACATCCTAACTTACCATAATTAGCCTCATAATTATGCTAGCTTAATTCCATAATGATGTATAGAAATGTTACTTCTAAATAGCTAAATGTGTTTCCCCCTTTTGTGTTAATATTTTCATATGTATCACAACTATTAATATTACAAACTGAACATGGTTATCATTATTGCTTTTCCATCTGTAATCTTTTCCTTGGGCTAATATAGCTTCGCTCATTATAGCTTTGCTCCCATCCACCATCTTTGTACTGTAATTGTACTGTAAGTTTAATTACACACCTGTTGCATTTCAAGATGTTATTAGCCATATAATTTTATATATAGCATTGTATAATTTTTGTATGTTTTATATGTACAGCTTTGTATGTTTTCTACAGGTGCTTTTTAAATCAGAGAAGAAAATAATGCATTTATAGTGTCTTTTATAATTACATATTTTACTGATGTTCTTTTGTGTGCTTGTATGTAGAATCTAATTATAGTCTGGGTTCACCTGCTTTCATCTAAATGATGTTCCTTTTAGTATTCCTTGTAAGGTGAGTATGCAAGCAACAAATTCTTTCAATTTTGCTTACTTTGAAAGTTTACTTCACTTCCCTTTTGAAAGATAACATTTCTGGATTTAAATTCTTGACTGTTGTTTTATTGTTGCTGCTGTTTTGTTTTGTTTTGTTTTTTCTATGAGCACTTTGAACATGTTATCTTACTACTTCTGGTTTCTATTATTTCTCCTGAATAGTGCATTGTTAATCATATCGGGATTCTATTTGAAGTGGAAGGTTATTTTCATAACACTTCTTACATACATACAATTTTCTCCTTCTTTTGGACATTCAGCATTTTTACTATCATGTGTCTGTGGATCTCTTTTTATTTATTCCATTCGGATTTAATTAAGTTCCTGGATGTGTAGATCATTGTTTTTCAGTATACTTGGGGAAAAAAAATTTTAAATTATTTCTCGGATATTTTTTCTGCTCCCTTCCTCTTCTACTGATTCTTCTTCTATTATGAATAATGATATCTTGCATTTCTCTGAAGCTATGTTTATATTTCTTCATTACTTTTCCTTTCTTTTCTTCAGCTTGCAAATTACTGCTATATCTTCAAGTTCACTAATTCTTTATACCACCAGTTAAAATCTTTAGTAAATTTTAAAATTTCAAATGTACTTTCAAAATCCAGAATTGTTAAATCTAACATATGGTGGCTCTCACAGGAAGTTTCTGTTGTCTCTATATTTTGGTATATGATCATACTTCCCTGTTACTTTGCATGCTTTATAATTTGCTTTTGTTGTAAACTGGACACTTTAGTTAATATATTTTACCTAATACATATTAATATAATCATATTGATATATATCAAATATAAATGTATACTTTTTCCTAGGGGGCTGTTGTTATTTGTTTGTTTATGTAGTTAGTGACTGGCTGGATTATTTTAGTGAAATTTATTTACTTCCACAATATTAAATCTTTGAGGCTGCTCTTTAAGGATGTACAATTTGGGGTATACTCATGATATCCTTGAGATGATATTGTTTTTGGTGGGGTTCCCTTCCTCTCCTTCCCTGACTACACCCAGCTGTTAAACTTCACATGGCCAACTGATTTCTCTATTATTTTCAACATTCCCTGAGGCATAAATTGTTGTACAAACTAACCCAAAAAAACTATTCATCCTCCAAAGGGATATTTTCTGAGATCAATATTTGATGTTTATTATAATCCCAGGAATGTTTCTCATGATGTCATATTCCCTGTTCTCTTCTACAAACTAGCTAGCCTGAGTCTAGGTTTGGTATTCACTTAATACATGAATCTCCACCTGATTATCTTTGTCCACTACCTCCACAATTCTAGCAAGTACCCTAGAATGCATTTTTTTCCCATTTTCTGTTTAAAGTTAAGTCCATTTATTTTCTAATAGATACATGGCTATTTTAGGGCCTGCTTCTCCATGCAGGTAAAATATCTTAGCCTGGGCTCTGGAGTTGGAGGCAAGGACACTGGCAAGCTCCTCTCTGAGTGACATCTCCACTCCAGTTGCTGAGCACTTGCTGGAGATTCAGACAGTGCCTGAGTTCTTATTAACTTGCTTCATTTTGCATAGAACCACCACCTCACAATATCGAGCAATCACAACTGGGGCCCCAGTATTCTCAGCATCTTGTACTCAGGATAGAGTCTCCAATCCATGACAGAGGATCTGAAGGAAGAAGAAAGCCTCTTCTCTGGACCACCAATGCCCAGGACTTAGATTCAGCAACGATTAGGTAGTGACTGAACGAGAAAGGCTTTGCCCTGCTCATCCCAGGAAGAAAGCTCTCTGAGTAGAAGCTCAATAGACAGACTTATTTCTTAGTTACATCAGTTTCTAATGGCATCTCAGCTGGGAGGAGGGAAGAAGAGAGCAATCTTTGGTCAAATAACACGCTTGCTTTTCTTATTAAATTTTCATAGATTTTCTTGAGTGGGCATTTCTTCATTTACTCTTTACCTTTAGGACCATTTGAAGAGGCTTTTATATGCTTCTGTCATGTGAGAAGTTGATCTTTTTAAAATAGATTTTGTTTCTAAGTAGATGTTTTACATGACATAAGGACAATGATTTTCCTATTCCACCTGAAGCAAACTTTTGTTTTACTCTGAGAACCAAGGCCAAATTCCAGTCTTTGCCCCCGGTGTACTGGGAAGGACTACAGTTAGGCATGTTTCTCTATCTTCCCCAGGAACTTGGTGAACTACAGAGCATAGTTACCTTTTTCTTTTCCCTTAGAAGGCTATGTGATTCCTCAAATTTTCCAACTTTAACATCTCCATCATCAAGACAGGTATAGCTTTTGAGTGAAGTTCGCACAGAATGCCAGTTCCCTCCCTAGACAAATCCAACCAAATCAACAATAAAATAAAATAATAAATAAAATAAAATAAGTAAAATAAAATAAAATAAAATAAATAAAATAATAAAATAATAAAATAAAATAAAATAAAATAAAATAAAATAAAATAAAATAAAATAAAATAAAATTTGGGTGCAGACAAATATATGCTATAGCCCCATGGTTCATCTCATAACAGGTGATTGGTATTTATAAGGGGGATAAGGGAGAAAACTTATGTGTTCTATAGGAAAAATAGATTAAACATGTTTACTTTTGGAAGACAGAAAATAAATTACTTTACAATGGACAGTTCCATTCTTAAAAGTCATTCTTTAAAAAAAAAAAAGGGTCTAACTCTGCCCATGAAGATGAATTTGCTGAATCATTGAATACATTTTGAATCTGTTTTATATAAAAGGCTGTATTTTTTATTATGTAGAATCTTTTATTTTGCCAATTCATTCAAATACTAAATAGGATCTATTGATTTGTACAACTAGGAAGTCCAGAGTTAATGTATGTTCTCACTTTTGCTTTACTTAGAGGTTCAATTATACTTGGTTCCTTTTCGTGTTCTTGTAAGATTTATTTATTTATTTGTTTATTTGTTTATTTGTTTATTTATTTATTTATTACAGTGTCAGGTAATTTCTAAGTCCAGTTTTCCTCTTCCCTCTTGGTGGTAATTTGACTCTAGTAAGTCCATCCTTCACAAAAATACATCAAGTCAGCGAGATAAGTAGAGATGGAGACAGAAATACAGAAAGATAGAAAGAAAAGAGAATGTTTCTCCTCCCAGAATCCCCCAGCAAATGTATTTTTTTCATTGATATAAATTGAATTAAAAATTCTCTCCAGGACTATTTTTTCCCTTCTTCCACTTCATCCTACGTATCTGATTTATAGCTAACTTAAGATGAGAGATTTTGTGAGTCAGGAAACATGTGTTCTGTATGTTTTAATGCCAGTTAGCCAAAAGGTTAAGAGACACAAGTATTTTTATTGGTGGAATATCCTGGAATCTTTTCTGGATATTTTATATTAGATTTACCATTTTTTTCCATTTATTTATTTATGACAGTACAGAGAGAGAGAGAGAGGCAGAGACACAGGCAGAGGGAGAAGCAGGCTCCACGCACCGGGAGCCCGACGTGGGACTCGATCCCGGGTCTCCAGGATCGCGCCCCGGGCCAAAGACAGGTGCCAAACCACTGCGCCACCCAGGGATCCCCCATTTTTTTAATATAAAAAAAGAGATAATCAAGATTTCAATACAACATAAATAATTAAGTGTTGAAAAAATAAATTTTAATGCAGAAATGTTAAAATTAATCATCTATCTAATATTATTTTACATTAATTTGAAATACATTATTTAATTTGTCCTCAAACTATATGAAAAGATACTTACATATTCTTTTTTCTTCTTTTTAAAAATTTTATATATTTCTTTATTGTTTAAATCTTTTATAATAGCTGTTCAAATTTACTATCATGTATTCTCATATAATACTTTCATAAATTTCTAAAACTCATGTATGTACAGGGGGAACAACAGACATTAAGGAGATAGGGAAAAGATAATTAAGCTAAGGGAGAGTTTCTCAGCTACAGGACTCCTGGCATTTTTACCAATAACTCTTTGGGTCTTGGAGCAGGGGTGGAGAGGTTCTATGCACTATAGAGTATTTAGCAGCGTCCCTGACTTCTACCTACTGGATGCGGTAGCACAAAATCCTATTCCCTACCAAATCATGACAATCAAAAATGTCTCCAGATATTGCCACATTTTCCTGGGGGGCAAAAATGCCCCACATTCTATCCATCACCACAAAGAGAATCACTGAATTAAGGAATCAAATATTCTAAGAGGCTTTACTCTAGTTCCTTAACCAGGATTAGAATTCCCTGCACCTGACCCTAGATGGTATCAATTATCAGTCATTTTCTTGTTTGTCTCCATTAGACTGTGAACCTCTTCAAGGCAGTTGTTTAGGCTGGGTAAACAGCCATCTCTTGGACTGTGTTCCTCAGAGTGTAGACTAGGACCACTTTCATCAGCAGCACCTGATCTCAGCATATAGCAGGTGCTTAGCGATTGTCGAAGAAATGCATGAATTTTATCATTTTCTATAAAAAATGTACTCACTTTATTTTTACATATCTTTTATGAGGATCTTTAAAAAATGTCACAGTGATTTCAGTATTTTCAGGAAGAGGCCACATTATAACACCCTAGTATGGATTTTTTATTCCAGATTGACAGCTATGAGTCTTGGAAGACTTCCTTTAGCTTCTTCCTGTCCAAATATCTACCATTTTGTATGGTTGCCATTTCTTGGCACACTCAACCATTAACTCCTGTTAGGAGGCCAGAAATTGGAACTAGGATACATGTTTTCCCACATACTGTGGTCTCTTCCAAACTGAAGACATGATGATCAGTCACTGGAACAGGCATGGGTTAGCAATACAGCAGCTTTAACAAAGCAGAGGGCCCATAGCAAAGTAGCTTTGCATGTATGTATGTACTTTTAAAAACTCAACTACAACTTCAACTGATGTTTGGTGTTCATAAGTCTTCTTCCTATTTCACAGGGTAAATTCCATCTTGATGAATGGTCTGTCAAGAACAGTATGATACATGTGACAGGATGAGTGAGAGGAGGTTCCCTCATGGAGATATCACCATCCCAATTTAGGTGCTATACGGTGTGTATTCTGAAGGACTCTAATCCCACTGTTGAGCTGAGTCTGGCCCTGTTCCTTCCTCAGTGCCACTCTTCTGCCACTACTACTAAATTTTCCATTCCCTCCAGAGCCACATGGAGCCCCCTATGCTCTCCTTTGAAGTGACTTTTAGATTTAAAGAGATGATATTTGGAAAGCCAAATATATAATTTTGTTCAAAGTCAAAAATAGAGGCGAATATTCCTAATTCTTACTAAAGGAAGTAACATGTACCAGTTGTATGGTCTCAGTCCTGCTATGAAGCTCTCTCTAAAATGTTTTCCTCATCTGAAAATACCCATTTTCACATATATTGGGTTAAGAGAATTGGAAGCTATGATATATATGGTGCTTTAAAGAATCTGGTGCTTTAAAATAATATGAATTCAAAATTAGTTTTATACTTTATATGACAATCTTGGAATACCAAGTATTAATACAAGTATTGTTATAAAGATATGTTTAAATTTTCTAAAAAGAGAACACATTTTACTTAATAAAAAAGCTTGACTATTCAACATACACTTTCTCAATAGACTTACTGCAGAATTGTTTTAGCTATTAAAGAGGAACCACCAAGATTCCTAGGTTTTAACACTAGATTATATTGATATCAAGTTTAAATTAATGATGTACAACATACTATCAATAAAATTTCATTTAATTTTGGAAGGCATTTATATGTAAAAACTTGATTTAATTATGTTTTTATACTGCAGTCAAAGAAAGTGAGCTACCTAATGATTGAAAAAGGACAAAATACAAACACTATCATCATTATATTGCAAATAATTACTATAAATTAAATCTCTAGGAATTCTAAAAACTTAAAATTATTAACCCATAAATAAAGCATCTTGACTATTGAACTTACTTAGTTGAGTTTAATATAAAGGATCAAAGCATTATTCGGAGAATAGTTTAATAGTATTCTTACTTTAAGAAAATAATTTAAATGATCTAAGATAAGTGCATGTTACAGATCCAAAGTGACCTTTAAAGAACATCTATCAGTTAACTTTTACTCATTTTCATCCATCATAAAGCCAACTGTTTTTATGATAACACAGTTGGCTTTAGCTCAAAGGTATTAGTCTCTCTGTTGGGACACTGTGTTGACAACATTCTCCTGTTGCTTGTCCATTTGCTTTACTTGGCAAACTCCCAGATTAATTAAAAATATATTAACATGGGGATCCCTGGGTGGCGCAGCGGTTTGGCGCCTGCCTTTGGCCCAGGGCGCAATCCTGGAGACCCGGGATCGAATCCCACGTCGGGCTCCCGGTGCATGGAGCCTGCTTCTCCCTCTGCCTGTGTCTCTGCCTCCCTCTCTCTCTCTCATTCTATGTGACTATCATAAATAAATTAAAAAAAAAATCCCTTAAAAAAATATATATATTAACAATAAGAATGAAATTGTATATTCATTCTCATAAAGTAATCTGGGAATAAATTAACAGGAGCCTAAAAAGAATGGCAGAATAGGTAGTTCAAAATAAATATTTAAGGAGTATTAATTTATAAAAATGAAGACTACTTTCAACTATTGTATCTAGTGCATTTGGAAATTGTTCCTTTCAATATTTCCTTCCACGTATAATCAGAGTCTTATGACTAAAAGCCATATGACTACTGTATTGGATGATACATAAGGAATAGCAAAGAATTTCTATTTAGAAATTACATTGCACACCCTCAACTACAAAATATGAGTCTAAAATCTCAAATAATAACTACTTCGTACTTCTAGAGTATGACTATTATGACTTCCACAAAGGCTTTAAAGTGGAGAAATTCAGTCATTCATTCATCAGTGCAGTGAGGCTTTCAAAGTGTGTGAAAATATTAATACAATGATGATGCTTAAGGATTTCTATGTCACAGCACACTGATATAAAGGTATTTGGAGCAAATATAACTTTTGTGACAATGCACACATGTCATAACAGTGGTTTTACTTACAAATTTTATCAGCTTTTATGTTTTTAATTATACTATGAAACGACACATTTATGACATGAAACCAGAGGTTATAACTTTGTTTGCCCAAAGATAATAAATAGCTCTATTTTATAAAGTCTTATATTAAAAAATAATATTAATTAAAAATTCACCTTTCAATCTGGAAAAGTTTATTTTTCCCTTTAATCAAGAGAAATTTAGATTAATAAAGTCATATATCTTAAAACAATTTGCAATGTAATTGTATGTAATTTGCCTGCCATTTGTGTATCTATTTAGTTAATATGGAATAATAAAATCATGCAATTAATCCAAATGTAGGCAATAAAAGGAGAAAAGAGACAAAGAAAAAAGGATAAAAGAAATAGCAAGACACTAGGTACAAACCTAACTATATTTTAAAAAGCACAATAAACTAAATGGTTTAAGTAACTAATTGAAAAGGCAGAGATTATCAGACCAAATTAGTATAGATATATACTATGTTCATAAAATGGTTAATGTCAGTTCCAAAATCGACCTACAGATTTGACAAAATGTCAAAATGTCAGTAGTATTTTTTGGTAGAAATTAACAAGCTAACTTTAAAATTCACATACAATTTCAAAGATCTAGAGTATCTAAAAATCTTTGATAAAGAAGAACAAAGTTGAAGGACTTATACTACCTTATGTTAAAGGTATTATTATAAAGGCATTATTATAAAGCTACAGTTATCAATATAGTGTGCCTTTGGGATCAAGATAGATGAATAAATCAATAGAACAGTCTAGAGAGCCCAGAAATATATAAACAGTTGATTTTTGATAAAAGTACAACTGGCAAAAATTTAGTGGATAAAAATAATCTTCTCAATAAATGGTGCCAGAATAAATAGATATCTATATGCTTAAAAAAAAGAAAAGATTGTCAACCATATGGCAAAGTGTAACGAAAACTATCTGAAAATGGATTAAAGCTCTAAATGTAAAGGCAAAACCAGAAAAATTTTATAAAGAAACATAGGGGAAAAAAATCTTTGTGTTTTTGTAAAAAATTAGGCCCAACCCCAAAAGCATGATCCATAAAAGAAAAAAAAAATCAAAATTAAGATTTTAGGAATTTCAAAAGGTATTGTTAAAAGAATGAAAATAAAAGTCATGGACTGGCAGATGTATAATATATCTAAAAGCTTCTATCTGGAATATATAACCTACTCTCAAAACTTGATAAAAAAACAAACAAACATCCATGAAAACTATGGACAGAAGATTGTGCTAACACTTTTGGACAAAGATACAGATGGCAAAAATGTGAAAGATGCTTGATATGATTAGTCAATAGGGAAATGTAAATTAAAGCTACAATGAATTACAACTATAATATCTATTAAAATATTTAAAGTTAAAAAATCAAACTATTAACAAGAATATGGAGCAACTGGAATTCTTTACATTCTTGGTGGGAAAATGAAATAGTTCCACCACCTTGGAAATTGCCTTTCTTAAAATGTTAAACATACACCTACCATATGACTTAGATATTCTGTCCTACATCAATTTATACCTAGTCATGGTGGCAAGCAATTGTGTTCTTGAATTGAGCCTTTCTTTCTCAGCTTATGATGGGTATGGAAAGGCAGGCCTGCTTTATTTCATCTAGGCAGCTATTTGGAAAATTGAACTCCATGCACATGATCCATGTTTTTCCTGTTTTCAGTTCTTTCCTCATCCTTTCCTCTCCCTCTCCCTCTACTTTCTTTTTCTTTGTCACTTTTAACTTTCTAAATTTACCTGAGTATTCAGTTTCTAGTAAACAGATTTAAGTTATGAATTAGCGTTAAGTTTTTAGTAGAATGTAAAGTACTTGATAATGTGTTTTCTTTCATTCAGAATCCTGGAAGCTCAGAGATGTTGACTGAATTGCCCAAGTTATCTCAGTAAGTAAGTGGTAGGATTAGAAATTAGGCTTTTAACAAATTTCTTCATTCTTATAATTATTCAGATTTATGTAATTGATCAATATGATATATTAGAATTGTTTACTTGATATTGACACAGATGAACTAATCTTACATCATGAAGATTATATATTGTGGAATGTGAAAATATTTGTTCATGTCTTTCCATGTTTTTTAAAAACATATTTCTTTGCTGTTCTAACTTTTAAATTGCCATGCCTATGATGTGTTTGAAGTAAGGAAATATTTGAAGCATTTAACAGCAAAATACTTTCTTCTTTTGTTAGTACATATTACAAATGATTCAGACATGTTTAGAAATCTATTTCAAATATGATTATAACCAGCTCTCAAAATACTGATATAGAAGAGTAGGTCTATAAATATTCTAACTGACATTAAACCTAAAATTTTATATTTGCCTTTTGAATAAACCTGGAAATGTCTTTAGACTGTGAGAAACCCAGACATTTGGAAAATTTAATGCTAAAAGGAGCAATGGGGCCCAACTATTTGCCTTATGAGGCATTCAGTATTTTCCAGGTTTCTCATCTTAATCTTAGCCTAAATTTTATTACCTTTTCCATGCTGTAATAATGGTTGAATTTGGATAGAGAACACAGATACCTTCTCTCAAACTTTTCTCAAGCTGAAGAGGAAAACAAATTGAAATAAAATCTACCTAGAAGGCATATATGCCATAGAGACATGACATTTGGGAGATACTATAAAATGAGTCTCTCATTATTATTTACATACTAATTACTGAAAACCGTGAAGATCAAGCAAAATACTGTTTCACAGATGAATACTATTTTAAAAATTGCATTTATAGTAAACAAACTTCATCTTTTTACCTATTTTATAAAGTGTAACAGGGTAAGTTATTGCAAAATATTGCTTTCTCCCAGGAGTAATAATTATGAGAACATCATCTTTGCCAATGTGTAGTTTAATAAAACAGTTCTCAGGGTTAATTTGTTCATCCTATACACATACATACACATACATAGACTTTTATAGAATTAAAAATATCTCATCCAAGAAAAAAAGTACTTTAAACATAAATATATGATATTTAAAAGTATTTCAAACTTAAAACAGAGATAGAAACTGATTTTTAATATATATCCATGCTGGGACACCTGGGTGGCTCAGTGGTTGAGCATCTGACTTTGGCTCAGGGTATGATCCTGGGGTCCTGGGATCAAATCCCACATTGGGCTTCCTCCATGGAGCCTGCTTCTCCCTCTGCCTGTGTCTCTGCCTCTCTCTTCTCCACCCCCCCGTCTGTGTCTTTCATGAGCAAATAAATAAAATATTAAAAAAATGAAATTTATCCATGCTATCTCTAAATTTATAATATTGTATTGCTCTGAACAAATTGTTAACATACCTCAATACTAATTTGCTGAATTTGTCATCATATGCTCACCTCCAAATAGTTGCTTTTTTTCTTTTTTAATTTAAAAATACTACCCACACTACAAAAAATGTTTCTAAAAGATAGATATAAAAATAAAATAAATAACTACTAAATATTCTCTGAGTGCATGGGTGAGTGCATGTATGTGCATGCAATTTTGGAGTATTTCCTGTTGACTATGTTTTCACAAGCCTATAAAATTAGAATTACCATCACAATATTTACTAAGTACAATTATCATATTTATTTACCAAAAATAGTTCCTCTTCCCCACATTATAAAATTAGTTATTGCTTCATGAAATCAAGAAATTGTAAAGTTCAAATGGAAAAAAAACTAAATAAAGCTACTTATACATTCTATTGTCAGCCAAACTTTTATAACGAAGTATGTTTTGATAAAAGGAGAACATTTTTCATATTTACAAAATACATATCTATATTATCATATATACACTTATATTGTTATTTAGGTTTTTGAAATAACATTAGAATCTGTTTATGAATCTGCCTACTATCTAAATTCCAATGCCAAACCAATAGATATAAGTTTTATCTTTAGGCACACATTTTTCTGATAATACACATTAATAAAACACTAGCATATCAAAAAGAAAAAGGCAATGCTCTCAAAAGACAATATTACGAGTTAGATATTAGCAGAAAAGAAAACTCAAAGACATAAACAATATGAGACAAGGGTGCCTGGGTGGTTCAGTTGGTTAAGTGTTTGACTCTTGGTTTCAGCTCAGGTCATGATCTCCTAGGTTCTGCGATCAAGCCTCTCATTGGGCTCCATGCTCAGTGTGGAGTCTGCTTGAAAGATTCTCTCCCTCTATCTCTCCCCTGGTTCTCTCTCAAAATTAAAAGATGGGGAAAATCTCTCAGACTTATTAATTTAAAAATGAAAATTCAAACAATAAAAGAACACTCAGCATCTTTTGCCCTTGCAAACATTAAAAAACCTGATGATGCCAAGATTTTTGGAATATACAGAGATATAGAAAGGTCCAAGCACTGTTGATGCCTGTGCTGCCTGATAAAACATTCTGGAGAACAGTCTGGCAATGATACCACTTGGGTCATACATTATTAAAAAGAAACCTCCCAGATGTCCATCAGGAGACTATGGTATTCATCAATGGAGCAATATGTGTAGTAATTACTAGTTGAAGAGTCATAGGGAAATTGCATAAGAACTGTGTAGTATATACAGAAAACTTGTCACAAAATACCATAAAGCATCCAAAAGAAACATTTTAGTTGTACCACACACATAAGTAATAGAAAACAAAATGCCTAGTGAAAAAACTAAAGTCTCTGTAATGCCATTTCTATAAATAAAAATGTCATACTCAGAAAACATCTATATAATTGTGGCAAAACACATACAAAATATTATGCATATAAAGGGTTTTTCTTTTTTGTTTTGTTTGTTTTTGTTTTAGAGAGAGGGAAATGTGAGTAGAAAATATAGATAACAAGGGAAAAATAAAACAAGAAAGAGGCCTTACAAAACTAAAGAGAATAATGAATGTTGAGCTGAGCAGTATGATTATTTTAGTTCTCTGCCATTTGCTGGGAGTAGAGAATGTGAATAAATAAATGTGTAAATGTGATTGAATGGGACTTTGCATAATTAATTACATGAATGTTTAGATTCAGAAAACATAACTTCTCACAATTAGGATTAGGAGAAAGAAACTTACTTATAAATATTGTAGTGAAACTATAGAAACTAAAAACCAAAACTCTCAAAAGAAAGAGATGGCAGAAATGCATTTTAAATATGTTAATAAGACTAATAGTAGATCTTTTAGCAATAAGGCAAAGGAATGGTATATTTATAATGATCAGAAGAAATAACTCCAAACTAGAATGGCATAACCACCTAAAAGGTAATTCGCTGCCACCTCCATTACCTTTTGCCTTGCATTCAGCCAATATCTTCTCCAGAACCACATTCAAAATAATTTTCAACATTTTTTCCAAAGCATATCAAATATCAGTTTTTAAAACAGAAGATCTAAAGGGATTGCTCTTAAAACAAATGTAATATGAAGAAATAGTTACTTAGATAATAAAAGAGCGGGGAACCACATGGGACAATAAAGCAAACAGAACAGAAAAGGAACACTTTGTTCTGTTTCCATTAAAAGGATAGAAGAATGTAGATAATGCTGCTACAAACATGAGGGTGCATGTATTCTTTTGAATTAGTATTTTTGTATTATTTGGATAAACACCTAGTAGTGCAATTGCTGGATTGTAGGGTACTTCTATTCCTAACTTTTTGAGGAACTTCTATACTATTTTCCAGAGTGGCTGCACTAGTTTGCATTTCCACTAACTTTGTAAGAGGGTTCCCCTTTCTCCACAACCTCATTAACACCTATTGTTTCTTGTGTTGTTGATTTTAGCCATTCTGACAAGTGAGAGGTGATAGATCATTGCAGCTGTGATTTGGAGTTCCCTGATGCTAACTGATATTAAGCATCTTTTCATGTGTCTGTTCACCATCTGGATGTCTTCTTTGGAAAAATATCTATTCATTGCTTCTGCTCATTTTTAATTGGATTATTCATTTTTCAGTTGTTGAGTTTATAAGTTCTTTATATATTTTGGATACTAACCCTTTATCAGCATGTTATTTGCAAATAACTTCTCCCGTTCCAAGGGTTGCCTTTTATAGTTTTGCTGACTGTTTTCTTTTGCTGTGCAGAAGCTTTTTTATTTTGATGAAATTCCAATAGTCTAGTTTTGCTTTTAATTCTCTTGCCTCAGGAGATATATCTAGAAAGAAGTTGCTACAGTCAATGTCAGAGGTTATTACCTGTGTTCCCCTCTAGGATATTTAGTACTCAGCCATAAAAAAAGCAATGAAATCTTGCCATTTGCAATGACACTGATGAAGCTAGAGAGTGTTGTGCTAAGTCTGTCAGAGAAAGAAAAACACCATATGATTTCACTCACATGTGGAATTAAGAAACAACACAAATGAGCAAAGGGAGAAAAAGGGAGAGGCAAACCAAGAAACAGATTCTTAACTACAGAGAACAAACTGATGGTTACCAGAGGGGAGGGGGTGGGGGATGGGTGAAATAGGTGATGGGGATCAAGGAGAGCAATGTATGGATGATGGGTGATGTACGGAAGTCTTGAATCACTATATTGTACACCTGAATCTAATATTACACTAGACATTAGCTACCTGGAATCTAAATAAAAACTTTAAAAAGACAGAGGACCGAAATTGGGGAGGCTGTGTTACCTGAAGCCAGGAATGTGGCAGATCCCAAGGAAACTGGAAACTCAGCTGACTTGCTTGACTGAAGTGGGAATCAGAAAACTAAGGACTTTCAGTTTGTACCTGAAACCATCATTTTACATATAAAAAGCCAAGAAATGTTTCAAAATATTTTTTCTTAATTGTTTTTGATATGCCTTAACACAATGAATGGTATTTACACCATGGATATTTATTAATGCCAATTATCAACATATTTAAAAAATAGATACAGATATTTTTATGTATTAAGCCACAGTCAATGTTCACTATTTTTGAAAATTGATTTAAATAAAATATGTAAATCTCTATTTACATACTCCCCTTCTACAAAATTACATACACAGTAGAGTCGTGGGCTTCCTTTAGACTGTATGGGTTAGTAAACCACCCTGTAAAGGGACAGATAACAGTAAATATTTTTGGCTTTCTGGGTGACACTGCTGCTACTACTCACCATACTATTATAGGGTGAAAACAATCAAAGACAACATGTAAATAAATGTCCATAGCTGGATTTGCTCTGTAAGAGGCAACACTTGGCATGTGACCCACAGTTTGCCAACCCCCGTTTTAGACTAAAACTTCACACTAATGACAGCTTCAAAGTTAACTAATAATTTTAAAAATAAATTCAATCTGCTTTATAAAGTTGTGAAATTTTAAAGATAACCATTTACTTGCTTTCAGGTAGTAACATGATTGAAGAATTGTTGAATTGCCTCTTGCCTATGAATGTATCCAATAACCTGAAAATTACTTGAGGTGAAAAAAGGAAAGTAGGAAGGAAGGAAAGAAGAAACAAAAGGAAGGACGGAAGGGAGGGAGGGAGGGAAGAAGGAAGCAAAGAAGGAAAGGAAGGGGAGGGGGGAGGGAGGGGAGAAGGGAAGGGAGAAAATAAAATTATAATGAAGCTCTTATATAAAGACTTAATTCAGAAGCTTTCAGAATTCCCAAGTATTTTTTTTTTTTTTTTTTTTTTTGCCTAGATGACAATATCAACATTCTTACTATGGTTTTATTTTTTTTTAATTTTTTTTAATAAATTAATTTTTATTGGTGTTCAATTTACCAACATACAGAATAACACCCAGTGCTCTTTTTTTTTAAGATTTTATTTATTTGAGAGAGATTGAGATGGGGGGGTGGGAGAATGAAGGATAGAGGGGGAGGGACAAGCTGAGTCCCCACTGAGCCGGGAACCTGACACCTGGCTAGATCCCAGGACCCCAAGATCATGACCTTAGCCTATTGCAAATGTTTAAGCAACTGAGCTACCCAGGAACTCTAAGAATGTCTAAGTATCTTGTGTTAACTTTTGATCTGTCATCTTCATTCTTTTCCATGATAAAGAGAATGACTCTTACCTAGGTTGTTGAAACCACTCCTAACTCAATGTTGAAGGCATTCCTAACTTAAAACTTTTCTGAAGAAAAGGAGAAAAAATTGAATGTAAGTGATACATTTTTTACTATCCAAAGAATATGGGTGTATATCGTTTCATTATATATATATATATATATATATATATATATATATATATATATTCTACCCTATATAAATATAGAAATGGGTATTATTTCATATGCAATCTTATATATGTATATATGAAACAAAGAAATAAATGGAGACAAATCAAGTTTATATAAAAGAAAATAGGAGAGAATTCTACATTATTGAATGACTATAAGAGACTTAAATAAACTTACAGCTATAATGTGCTTTTCAACTATGAAGAATAAATGTCATTAAGATGTCAACTGCCTCTATCTTAATCTTTAAATTGGATTCAATTTTAGTGAAAATCTCAACAGAGTTTTTCACAGATTTTGATTCTACATTTTGCAAAAAAGAATAAATGCCCAAGATACCAGAACATTTTTAAAGAAGAGTAAAGTGGAAGGACTGCTCTACCTGATTTCAAGTCTTATTATAAAGCTCTAATACATAATAGCAGATAAGATTAGGAGGATATAAAGAAATAGTCAATAAAAGAAAATGAAGTACTATGGAAGATATGCATGCCTACTCAGAGGTAATATTTTATGAAAATCACTAATATATGATGAATAGATAACCAACAGAAATATAGAAATTGGTCAGTTGTGTGAAAAAAAAAACTATAAAACTTAACCCATAGTTACATATAAAAATATTTTGAGATAAAGCTAAAAAGTGGGTTGTGAAAAACAAATATTTTAGAAACAAGTGTGAGAGAATACATATATGCCGGTGGTAGGTATGCTTTTATTAAATCAAACACAAGGGTATGACTTTGGTTTCTGGTTCTGCATGTAAAGAACTTGGAATTGTCATTCTTTTCTAACAACAAGTATAAAGCTGAAAAAAAAAACCACCTAAAAAATCAACAGTTCTTAGATCCCCAAAAGAAGTGAAATCACAGGGTAAACTGTTGTTATCAAAATTTCAGGGGGTAAAAAAAAACAGGTGACTACAGAGAATCACAACAAACTAGAGTAGAACTTCTGGAATCAGTGCTGGAATAGGAAAGCCTGAACGATAACCAATGACTTGCTGGAGGCTCAGTGTGGACAAGTATGAGAATTAAAAACTATAGGGGGAACCCAATCATAGGTAAACCTCACACTTTTGTAGGTTTCACCTCCAGGAATATGTCTTATAAGGAACAGAGAAAAAAAGAAATCTCTAAATGCTTCTGTCAGGAGAGAGGAAAAGAAACCATTTTGAAATATATCAAAGCATTCTTTTCTTAACAAGGTCCACCCTCAGATAAAAGGTAGTTAACCAGATCCTAACCTGCTTGGGATGTACTTATCAAAGCTAACCAACCTGAAGAGAAATACACAACTCTAAAGAGCTTTAGCCTTCTAAGTGGGAAAAAGTAAATCCAACTCCAGCCTGTGGTAGCCATCTGATCCAAACCTAAGGGGGAGAAAAATCTGAGAAATAGTTGCAAAGTGCACAGTTCAGAGGCACAGGCTCATTAAAAGTCTGAAAGATAATTATATGACCATAGCATGCTTTGGTTCTTTGCACATCTCACCACCACATTAGTAAAGGCCTATTTATAGTAGTTTCTTTTGCCCTGTAAAAGGGTACAGAGGTCATATTTGGCTATAAGAAAAAAAAAACATATTTGGCTATATGAAAAAACAAAACAGTTACAAGGCACACTAATAAGCAAAACACATAGCTTGAAGAGATATAGTAAGCATCAGAACCAGACATGGTAGGGATGATGGAATTATCAGACCAAGAATTTAAAACAACTACAAAACAGATAGACAAACTTAAGGGGTTGAAAGACTGCCTGACTGGCTTAGTTGGTATACCATGTGTCTTTTGATCTCAGGATCATGAGTTCAAGCCCTATATTCAATGTAGAGCTTACTTAAATAATAATAATAATAATAAAATAACTTGTGCCCAAGATTGCAAATCTGAGAAACCACCAAGGAGCCGACACCGATGCAAACACATGAGGGTTTATTTACAAGGTCGAGCTTGGGTCCAAGTATACCCGACGCAGCGGAGCAGGGACTTGGACCCCGAGACTAAGAGGCTTAGCAGCTTTATAGGGGCCAATGGCCAATGGGACTGTAACATACGCAGAAAGTTGCAGTCATGTCGGTCCACACGCAGGTGGCCGATTGAATTACATTTTACCCTATAGTATCCACTTGAGCTGGCCTATTATTTTGGTCAGAATTGGCGCACAGTTTTGGTGGGCACAAGGCGGGGTTACAATGTTATGAGCCCATTTCCAGTAAGGGTGTGCCCCGCGGCTTGACTAGGGTGGGGGAGCACCTTAAGCAATAAGCAGGTCATGTGGGGGTCATACAGGAGGTGGTGGGTGCAGCACAAAATGGAGTTAGTCCTGCTCTGCTTGTCCAGGGGTAGGGGATTTTTGTTAAATTTCTTGGGTCCCACAAACTTAAAACTATAATTAATATGATAAAAGCTGTAATTAATAAAGTAGACAACATGCAGGGATAGACAACATAAGCAGAGAGATGGAAATCCTAAGAAAGAACCTAAAAGAAATACGAGAGATCAGAAATAGTATGTCAGAAATGACAAATGTCTTTTTAAAATATTTTATTTATTTATTTGAGAGAGAGAGAGAGAAAGAGAGAGAGAGCATGAGCAAGGGAAAGGGGCAGAGGGAGAGAAGCAAACTCCCTGCTGAGTGGGGAGCCCAATGCAGGGCTCAGTCCCAGGACCCAGAGATCATAACTGGAGCCTAAGGCAGAGCTTAACCAACTGAACCACCTAGGAGCACCATGAATGCCTTTGATAGACATATTAGTAGACTGGAAAAAGCTGAACATAGAATTTCTGAGCTTGAAGATAGCTCAGTAGAAATCTTCAAAACTGAAAAGCAAAAACAAACAAACAAAAAACAAGACCTCAGAATCATAAAGCAAGAAGAGTGCAGTAAAATATGTAAAGTATTGAGAGGAAAGGGAAAAAATACCTTAAAATTCTGTACCTTGCAAAATTATCCATTAAAAGTGAAGGAGAAATAAGACTTTCATGGAGAAGTTTATTGCCAGTAACTTGTTTTGCAAGAAATGCTAAACAAGTTCTTTTTTAGAGAGAAGGAAAATAATATAGGTCAGCAGTTGAATTTACATAAAAGAAAAAGAGCATCAAAGGAGGAAGGAGGAATAAATAAAGGTAAAAGAAAAATGTTTTTTCTTAATTGATCTAACAGATAAAACTTTTTTCAAGATAATAGCAGCTATGTTGTGTTCCATTATGCATGTTTATGTATTACCATATAATTATGTACAGATATCTATTATATACACATGTATATATGTCTATGTATGTTTATATGAAGTAAGATAAGTGACGGTAATGATACATGGCATAGGATGGAAGACTTTAGATTATTTCATTATTATGAGGTCTTCATACTGTCCATTGAATGGTATGTGTTTTTTGAATGTAGAGTTAGATTAGTCATAAACATATACTGTAAAAGCCAAAAAAAAAGTATAACTGGAATGTAAATAAATGAACGAAAATGGAATCATAAAATGCTCAATTAAAACCACAAATTAGAGAGAATGAATGGAAGACAAAAATAGGAAAAAGAACAAAGGTAACAGAAAACAATGAATATGATAGATCAATCCAACTACATCAATGATCACTTTGAATGTCAATAGTCTAAAGGCATCAACTAGAAGAGATTTTGAGTGGATCACAAAGCATGACCCAAGTATTTGTTTTCTACAAGAAACTAACTTTAACTAAAAAGAAACATTAGAAGTAAATAAGTAAAGGAAATATACCATGCTAACACCAATCAAAAGAAAGGAAGAGTAGCTATATTAATTGCAGATAGAGCAGACTTCAAAGAAGGAAAATTATCAGGGATAAAGAAGAGCATTGCATAGTGATAAAATGATCAATTCTCCCCTCAGATATAAGAATCCTGAATATGAATTGCCTAAAGACAGAGCATCAAACTTTGAGGCAAAAACTAATTGAACTGAAAAGAGAAATATCAGAATTAGACCCTTCAACATCTTTTTATCAGAAATGGACAGATTCAGCAGACAGAAAACCAAGAAGAACAGAGTTGAACTCAACACCATCAGTGAACTGGATATAATCAACATCTACAAAGTACTTCAACCAACAACAGCAGAATATGTATACTTTTCAAGTTCACTGAAATAGTCACCAAAAACAAAACAAAACACACATTATGGTACATGAATAAACTTTAACAAATTAAAAAAAATAGAAATCATACAATGCCGATCTCAGACCACAATTAAATTAAACTAGAAATCAATAAAAGAAAGTTAACCAGAAAAATCCCAAAATATGTGGCGATTAAACAACACACTTCTAAATAACACATGGTCAAATAAATAATAAGAGAAAAATTTAAAAATATTTTGAACTAGAATAAAATGAAAACACATTTTATCAAAACATATTGTATGAAGCAAAAGCAGTACTTAGAGGGAAATTAATAAAATTGAATGCATATACTAAAAATAAATATATAAAATCAATTATCTAAGCTTCCATTTTAGAAAACTAGAAAAAAATAGAATAATTAAATCCAAAATAAGCAGAAGAAAAGTAATACTAAGAATGAGGAGAAATGTCAGTATAATTGAAAACAGAATCTATACAGAAGATCAATAAAACTAAAAGCTGATTAGTGCAATCGAATAATAGTGAAGGGGAATATAAGGGAAGGGAGAAGAAATGTGTGGGAGATATCAGAAAGGGACACAGAACATAAAGACTTCTAACTCTGGGAAATGAACTAGGGGTGGTGGAAGGGGAGGAGGGCGGGGGGTGGGGGTGAATGGGTGACGGGCACTGAGGGGTACACTTGACGGGATGAGCACTGGGTGTTATTCTGTATGTTGGTAAATTGAACACCAATAAAAATTAATTTATTAAAAAAAATCAGTGCAATCGATAAACCTCTGGTCAGATTAATTAAAACAATAAAGAGAGAGGGCAAAAATTACTAATATTAGAAATGAAATAGGGGAGATCATTTTACATCCAGCATAATTAAAGGGAAACAAAGAATACTATGAACAACTTTATGTGACAAAATTTGATAATCTAGGTGAAATAGACCAATTCCTTGAAAGACACAATTTGCCAAATGGATACAAGAAGAAACAGACAATCTGAATAGGTGTATATTTATTAAATAAATTGAATATATAATTAACAACTTTCAAAAACAGCACCAGGCAAAGATTGAATTAGTCATGAATTATATTAAACTTTTATGGAATAAATTATTACCGAATCTCCACACTCTCTTTTAGAAGATAGAAGCAGAGGGAATACTTGCTAACTCATTTCAAGGCAAGTATCACCCTAATACCAAAACCAATCAAAAGCATTACCAAAAAAACAAAATAAAACTAATATTTCTCATAAACACAGATACAAAAATTCTCAAGAGAACAACAAATTTATTTCAATATGTAAAAGTGATTTGCATACCATGACCAAGTGGGATCTACTCCAGGTATTCAAGGATGTTCAATATTTAAAAATCAACTTATGTATTCATCACATTAACAAGCTACAGAAGGAAAACCTCATGATCATATCAAAAGATGTAGAAAAAGCATCTGAAAAAAATCCAACATCTATTCATAATAAAACCCCTCAGTAGACTAAGGATAGAGGAGAAGATCTTCAACTTGATAATGAATATCTACAAAAAAAAACCCTGTAGCTAACATCATATTTAGTAGTGAGAAGCTAAAAGCTTTCTCACTAAGATAAGGAACAAGGCAAGGTTGTCCTTTCTCACGACTCCTCTTCAACATCATACTGTAAATACTTGCTAATGTAATTAGACAAAAAATGAAAATTATACAGTTTGGTAAGGGAGAAAAGCTGTCTTTTGTTCACAGATGGCATAATCATCTACGTAGGAAATCCTAAAAACAATTGGCAAAGAAACTTCTGGAACTGATAAGGGCATATGGCAAGGTTACAGAATACAAGATTATACAAAAAGTCAATCACTTTCCTATACATCAGCAATGAAAAGGTAGAACTTGAAATTAAAAACACAGTATCATTTACATTAAAACCTCCCAAAATGGAATAATTCAGTATAAATCTAACAAAATATGTACAAAATCTATATGAGAACTATAAGGCTTGGTCGGAAAAAAAATTAATAAATGAATGGAGAGATATTCCATGTCTGTGGACAGAAAGACTCAATATGTTTAAGATGTCAGTTCTTCCCCCTTGATTTATAGAGTCAGTACAATCTCAATAAATATTCCAACAAGATAGTTTGTAGATATCAACAAACTGATTTTTAAAATATATATGGAGCAGAAAAAGACCCAGAATAGCCAAAATAAAATCAAAGAAGAAAAAAAGTAAAGGATTGACAGTATTCCATTTTTTAGGATATTTTAATGTTAAGTAATTTCTACACCCAACATAAGGCATGAACCTACAACCCTGAGTTTAAGTGTCACATGCCATTCTGACTGAGCCAGCCAGGAAACCTTGACGCTAGTCCATTTTAAAATTTATTATAAATCTCGGCAGTATCAAGACATTGTGGTAATGGTAAAAGAATAGAGAAGTAGATCAATGGAACAGAATGTAGAGACTGGAAACAGACCCAAATAAATATAGTCAACTGATCTTTGACAAAGGCATGAAGGAAATACAATGTAACAAAGATAGTATCTTCAACAAATAGCACTGAAACAATAGATATATGTATGCTAAAAACATAGACAGTATATCCTTCACACAAATAACCTCAAACAGATCACAGGTAGAAATGTAAAATGAAAAAATATACAGCTTTTACAAGATGACATAGGAGAAAATCTAGATGACTGTCTGTCAGTAACCTGAGTATCTGTTAATAACTTTTTAGATACATGAAAGATACTATTCACAAAAGAAATAAATGATGAGCTGGATCTCATTAAAATTAAAAATGTCTGCTCTGCAAAAGACTGTCAAGAGGATAAAAAGACAAGCCATAGACAAAGAAAGGATATTTGTAAAACATGCATGTGATACAGGACTGTTTTCCAACGCATTAAAAAAATATTAAAACAAAAAATAATACTGTTAAAACTCAACAAGAAAGCAAGCAACCTTATTTAAAAATCAGCCAAAGACTTTAAAAGACATCTCACCAAAGATGATATTCAGATGAAAAATAAGCATATGAAAAGATGCTCCACATCATATGCCATCAGGGAAGTGCAAATTGAAACAACAATGAGATTTCACTACAACCTATTCATATGTCCAAAATCCTGAATACTGTCAAAACCAAATGCTGGTGAGGATGTGCAGCAACAGGAACTCTCATTCACGGCCAGTGGAAATAACAAAATAGTGCAGCCATTTTAGAAGCCAGTTTCTTACAAAAATAAACATACTCTCACCACTAATCCAGAAATTATTCTCCTTGGTACTTGCCATGAGGTGCTGAAAATGTATTTATATATATATATATATATATATATGTATATATATATATATATATATATATATATATAAATATTTTATTTATTTATTCATGACAGACACAGAGAGAGAGAGAGGCAGAGACACAGGCAGAGGGAGAAGCAGGCTCCATGCAGGGAGCCAGATGCAGGACTCGATCCCGGGACTCCAGGATCACGCCCTGGCCTGAAGGCAGACGCTAAACCATTGAGCCACCCAGGGATCCTCTGAAAACTCATGTTTAAACAAAAACTTGCACATGAATGCTCATAGCAGCTTTATTCATAATTAACAAAACTTGAAAGAAATCATGATTTCCTTCAGTAGGCGAATATATAAATAAACTGGCACATACAGATAATGGAATATTATTTGGTGCTAAAAAGAAATGAGCCACCAAACATGAAAAGACATGGAGAAGACTCAAATGACTACAAGTAAATGACATAAACTAAACTGAAAAGCTGTATACTATATGATTCCAATTATATAACTTTCTAAAAAAGGTTAAATTTCAAAGATAGTAAAAAGATCAGGGGTTTCCATGACTTAGGTGGGAGGAGGGGATGAATAGGGGCAATGCTCAGAATTTTTAGGGCAATAAATTACTCTGTATGATAAAATAATGATGGGCAGATGTCACTACACATTTGTCCAAACCTACAGAAAGTACAATACCAGAGTGATCCCTAATGTAAACTATGAGCTTCAGGTGCTAATGATGTGTGAATATAGGTTAATAAGTTGTAACAAATGTACTACCGTGGGGCAGATGTTGATAATGGAGGTGGCTATTCATGTGGGAGATTCTCTTTACTTTCCTCTCAATTTTACTGTGAACCTAAAATTGCTCTAATGAAATAATGTCTAAAAGATACTCAGGGATACAAGTGTGAATACATAAAAATATTTGCATCTTTGATTACATTAAAATTAAGATAATCCCTCCCAACATAATCTAATTAAGAGGTCTATTATAGAGATGAAGTACATACAATTCTCTCAAATGTGTATATAAAGAAACAGATTAAATAAACAAAATATCGTTCACTGAAGAATAAAAATGAATGCTAATAAATGTTTTTAAAAGTGCAATCATAAGATAAAATTAAAATCCCATCCATCAAATTGGTAAAATGTACAATTTCTGGCCACACTGTCAGGTAAGATAATGAATGATAGGAACCTTTAAACACTGCTAGGTGAGATGAATATTGTATAATCACAGTGGGGAGCTATTTGACACTGGTGTAAAGTTGAAAATGAAGATGCACATATCATGTAAACACAATGGTTTCTATTTATAACCCTTGAGAAACACCTGCAAAAGAATGTTCATATGTAGTCTATACTAAGAAAAATATAGGAAGGGGGGGTTGCCTGGGTGGCTCTGTTGGGTATGAATCTGCCTTCAGCTCAGGTCATGATCCCAGGGTCCTGGAATGGAGCCCTGCATCTGTCTCCCTGCTCCGTGGGAAGCCTGCTTCTTCTTCTCCCTCTACCTGCTTGTGCTCTATCAAATAAAAATATAAAATCTTAAAAAATAAAAATACAGGAAAGAATCCAAAGTCAACTGATAAAAGATAATGATTTATTTTAGACAATGGGATACCACTCAGCATTAAAAATAAATGCTAGCTACATATATCAACCTGAGTGAATTCCAGAATATGGTAAATATTAAAAGAAGAGTAAGAACAAAAAGAATACAGAATATCCTTTTTGTAAATTGAGTTTATACAAAATATTCTTGTTTATTTTTACCAATATTAATATATAAATACTGTAAAATATGCATATGAATAATAATAAGCTAGATGGTATGACTACTGATGTTGGTCATACATTGTTTTTAATATTCCGTGTGGATATCTAAATCTTTTAAGTTTAAAAAATACATCTTATTTCAACCATTTCCTTTACTTAATATCTACAGTACAGACCCTCTTATTCTCATGCTTCAGAAAATGTAAGCATTTCCCATTTCTTTTTGCCAACCTCTTTTCTTTTATGCTCTGTGGCAACAACATCTGCTCCCAGTGTGTTAGCTTTCAGCTTTATGAAAATATCTTTCAAATCTACATCTCCTGTCTAAACCACTCCCTCAGTAATTCTGCCTTTCCAATTTCCTGTTGGGTACTACCAGCTGGGTATCCTACTGGCAACTTGAAGAGGAGTGTTTTATTTCATGAGGATCAAGCAAGGTTTAGTTAAAGCTCATTGAGCATTACTGTAATTAGCAAACAATGTAAGTCTGCTATGTGTACTGATCTCTGATATAGCTGTATTGATGTACAAACTTCCTTTGTCATATAAATATATATGTATCATATATACATTTTATATATATAGGGAATACGTATCACATATATCACACATATAATAAGCAATATGTTACAAATATATATCTCATAGAGTTATTATTATATTAACAAAGCCTTTACTAGAAATCAAGAGGAAGGCTCTCTTAAAAGGTAAAATTCTTATTTTAGATGGGATAATATAGAATAATGTTCCAAACAACCTAAAACCATTTACAAGTTTGTTAAATATGTTTACTTCTTCAAGGAATACAGTTAGAGGATGCCTGGGTGGCTCAGTGGTTGAGTATCTGCCTTTGGCTGAGGTCATGATCCTGGGGTCTTGGGATCAAGTCCCACATCAGACTCTCTGCAGGGAGCCTGCTTCTTCCTCTGCCTTTGTCTCTGCCTCTCTCTCTGTGTCTCTCATGAATAAATAAAATTTAAAAAAAAAGAAGAAAAAGAAGAAAGAAAGAAAGAAAGAAAGAAAGAAAGAAAGAAAGAAAGAAAGAATATGATGAGTAAACTATTCCTTTAAAACATGGTATCCTGACTCGACTATCACTAATTGAGGAGAAGCTGAACATATTTGGATTCGCCTGGTCTCCCCTGAGACTTCATCCCTTTTGATCTTCAGCCTTTTGTTAAACCCCAACCAAATGAAAATAAAAACAAAAGCAAATGCTTCGTTTATCTTGCTTCTCCAGCATATTAATGTTCACACTTTTTATCCTGTCCTTTTTTTTTTCTTCACATACAGCTTTTACCTTCTCTGAAAACATCTAATCCTTTACCCATTGAATTCTTACTTCAAATATGTACTTAATCTGGTCTTTTAAGTCTTTAATAAGCTTTGAATTCAAGACTCAATGGTTTCTTCTTAATGTGAATCTTACTCAATCTCTGTCAGCTATAATGCCAATATCTATACCTTTTTTTCAAAGCTCTCTCATTTTGTACTTTTTTTCTGTCTGTTCATTATTACTTTCTTCTATAAATACTACTACTCAGTATGTTTTTACGATTCTCTTATTCTGTCAGTTTCTAAAATACCTCTCAGAAGGAGTTAAGATTTAAGGGGATTTTTAATTCCTCTTTCCTGGTAACTAATATAATAAATAATAATAATACCTTACATTTTTATGGTTTGAGAAAACAAGTATAAAAAGAGAATAAATTGAAGACTATTTTAGACAACTTAAAGTTTGGCATACAAATCTTCCTAAAACAACCCAAGACAAAGGAATGAAATGTTATGTGTCACACAAAAGGAAGAGTCCTAGGCCTTCTGAGAGCGTTTCGTGTTTAACTACACATTGCTTTGAAAATCTTCCCATCCCCCCTCTCTTCTCCTTGTCATCTTTCTGTAATAATGTTGTTGCCTGGAAGTTGCACCCCTCACTCCTTCCCTGGAAAGCTGCTACACCATTAAAAGGATTTGGAATTTCAATCACTTGGCATATTTTGTGTGATGAAATAGCAAACAGCATCTGCTGAATGTGTGTAGCTTTCCACTGGATTCACTATGACTCCACAGAGGATTAGGATTCTAGTTTGTTTTACAATAAAAGGAAAGGGGAACAGAACTGGATACTATGATTGAGATGCTGCGGTAACAAAACCTAAACCATGTGATACTGATGTGGAGACCGTGCAGTGGGCAGAAAACTGATAAGCCTCAGAAAGGGGAAATTTTGAATGAAAATCAGAGAAAAATGTTCTTGGAAACTGGTAGTAGAATGACCCTTGTTATATATAGTAGCATAAAGCTTGACACCACTGTCATTGATGGTACTGTGAAAAACAGAAAATATACCCAATGAACTTAATGGTCTAGGTGTGGGGATGTCCTGGTTTCTGCTCATTGCTCCCGATAAAATTTGGGAGGAAATAGATCATTTAAATAATACATTTTTCAAGTTTTGTTAGAATTTTGAGGAAATGAATAGGGCTAGTGCAATCTTCCCTGCAAGGAAAACGTTTCAAAGGAATAAATGTCCTTGGGACAAATATCAAATAAATCCAGAGTACTGCCAGTAAAGCATGGCCTCTGGGAGTCCAGAGTATGGCTATAAGGCCCTTTGTTGAGATCTAAGAAATATTTAGAGTGAATATCAAATGCCTTTCCAGTTCAATAAAAAGGCCACTAAGAATCAAAGGGCATGCCCCCATTGACCCACTTGGCGAAAATCAGTGTGACTAAACTCTGAAAAGCATTTCCATTTCCTTATAGAACCAGGCTTTTGAATCTCTAAGTTCTGCACACAGGTCTAAAAAATTATGTAATTTCAAACAGGAGCTACTATTGATGGAAACAGGATTATGAATTGCTGGGAGATGGGGAGAGAGGACACCGAAAGCAGAACTTAGAGCCAGGAGAACCATTGTCAGGAACTGGGCCCTGATCAAAACATTGGCAACACATGGCCAACTGCATTTCAGAATTGCTAAGAACTACTTACTGAATGCCTACTTCCCTGCCTCCTTGGTGGGGTAATTGTGCCTATTACAGTTGTCCTAAGCAGATCACCACTGTAAGTTGAATGCAGGCTGGGCAGATAGGTTGCCTTTTTTACTCATAGGAACAAAAGTAACTCTATCCTAGTAACAGAACCAAAGATGAGCATCTCTACCATGGCCTCTCTGAATTTTAGACCCCTGAGTCAATGAACATAATCAAAATATTTTTGTTACATGTCACAAAATTCTTAAAGGTTTTCTTATGAAACATTTGTTAAAAGGCAACCACACATCATCTGTACCATTTTCATATTTCCTCAATGATTATAGAGGAAGAGGACAGAAAAGAGGAGAGCAAAATAAATTTTAAAAGGCAATATGATAAAGGACTTACAGTAGAATTCATTCAGCATTTTAAGACTGGTAAACCAGACCAGAAGCAAAGGACCAGAGTGGGGAAAGTAAATATTTTTCTTGTATATTCCAAATGCTGATGCTTTATGTAAATTTTATAAACTTGTCATTAACCAGGATAACAGTCCTAAGGTAAGATACAGTAAGATTTCCCATTGTACATAAGCTACCAGAGGTTTTGTAGAAGTGGCAAAGCTATGTTTCTCATCCAGGTTTCTAGTCCATACACAGCATTCTGACTATTCCACTTCACCAAAATATTAAAATTCAGGAAGCAGCTTGCCTAAAGCATCACTGAGTCAATGGGAATTCTGTGTCAGTAAAAAAACTGAACCTCCTAGAAAAAACAAAACAAAATAAAACCCAAAAAACCTCTCCTACCTGTCAGCATCAAGAGGTAGCCTTAGAGAGAAGAAACTTAAAAGATGACAAACTTGAAAACTTCTGCACTTTCAGAAATATGGTTCTCAGAGGACCTCATACACAGAGGGCAGAAGCAAGTGGTAAAATTGTATATGCAAAATTCTATAAGCAAATTAAAAAACTGTACATAGGCAAAGTCTCTGTATTCTTGGTGTAATAAAACTAGATTGCTTCTAGTTGTTGTTGATTGCTTGTTTATCCCTTACAATTTCACTCAGTATGTATGTACGTATGTATGTATGTATTTATTTATTTTTAAAGATTTTCCATTTATTTATGAGAGACACAGAGAAAGACAGAGAGAGAAAGGGGCAGAGACACAGGCAATGAGAGAAGCAGGCTCCATGCAGGGAGCCTAACGTGGGACTCGATCCTGGGTCTCCAGGATCACACCCTGGGCCGGAGGCAGGTGCCAAACCGCTGAGCCATCCAGGGATCCCCACACTCAGTATTTATTTTTGCCATACCATAGAATTATATTGGATTATAATTCACTAAGGATCAGTTCTTGGGGACAGCCATTATTCATTATTTTTCTTTTAATTACAAAATAATGATTATATTGCATTTTCTTATAAAATATGAAATGCTTTCAAAACAGTATGTGTAATGTTATGTTTGTGGTGGTATGTATGTGGCATGTGCTAAATGTATATGGCATAGGCATGAAGCATAATGATAATAGTAATATTAACAGGAATTAATATATCCTTTCAACTTAATAATGTAATAAATCACCATCTTTACTAATAAATAGGTTTATGTTATTTTGAAATAGAAAATAGTACATTTCAAAATGACCCATGGAAAGTTAGATAAAATTTCCACCAAAATACTATAGGCTCAAGATTTTACAAATAAAAAAAGATAAATAAATAAAAAATTAAAAAAAATTAAAAAAAATTAAAAAGATTTTACAAATATCATTAAATTATATGAAGAAGTTTGAAATGATTCCTTTAGGTGCCCCCAGGCATAGGCAAATGGCTATATTAAGAGATGATTTATCAGAATGTGTCTTACATATCCACAGTGCTTATTTTATCGACGCTCTAAACCAGATTATCTTCTCCATTACTGTTGCAGGTTCAGTTCACTGGGAAGAAGTATCTGATGAAAGACAGATAAGTATTATAAGTATTAGTATAAGATGTTTACTAATGACTACTCTTGGCACACTGATATAGGGCCTGGAGAAGTGGGGCTGGTTGTAGAGTGAGGTTCAACTATTGTTCTAGTCCCAGTGATAACCTCAGCTGACACTATGGAAGGCTCAAGAGTGAAAATATCCCATCAGGAATGTTGCACATGGGATGAAATTGAAAAGATGAAGCCTTTATTCTCCTTCTGTCTGTCTGTAGATATGAGCCACCTCCAAGAGGGTAAATATAAGAAGGAATCTCTCTGTACTTGAGGCAATCCCTAAAGGGGAAATGAAGTGTGTTTGCCAACTGAAAGCCTAACAGTTAGGGAAATGCATTCTTCCCTGAAGGATGAGCTGTATAATGTATCTCTGTGTGAGAAAAGCTTCTTTTTTCCAGGGCCATTGATGAAAAACTGAAAATAATAATTTAAAAAATGTAACATGGATATCAAGCAGTAGAATCTGGCACAAACAACTGCTCTGAACTTTCTCAGTCTCTCCCACAGCTTTACACCATAACTTATTCATAATAGAGACAGGTCCAGGCCCAAAAGATTATTTGTAATATTGCAAAGCAAGTGTTGTTTCGCTTAGAAACATGTCATGTGTCTTAGTTTCTGAGTTTTAAGTTGAAAATATGTCTGTCATTTTCTTTCTCTTTCCTGGGATTTCCAGATATCCAATTAAGTTTCGTTAAAGTAGCGATATGTTTCTGTGCTTCCAGGCCTATTAAAAATCCCTAGACTTACAAGATACTTTATCATGATGGAGTTATCCACATTGAAATAAGTATAGAAAAGTCAGTTCTATCAACTCTTACACAAGAGCCTTAAATTTAAAGCACCCAGAACAGGAGAGCCTTTGAAGCTGATTTTAAGGCTAACCAGGCTGCCAATGGAGACATGGCCTTTCATAGAGATTAAGTGACAGATAATAATTGAGTTAAATTATAATTGTATAATCACCCCTACTAACCAAAGCCCTTGTTACATAGGATCTGAAATGATACATAGGATATTTGAAAAAAAAAATAGCCTGCAGAATTTGATCTCAATATCCATCCAAGAGCACATAATGATAATTTTTTTGAAAAATATATTGACCTGTAGCTGTTAAATGATTTTTAAGTGAATAAAAACCCTTAATCAGTATTGTTATAGTTACTTTCTTATAAAATTGTTTTATTTTATATGATATCTAATGCTAATGGAAGATTAATGTAGTCACATACAATTGAAAGAAGTTAACATTGCCTTTTATTTGCAATGAGATTTCATCAGACAGACTTAGTTAACAATAATTCTCAGAGAATGCAAAAACACTGGCATTTGTAATATAGTTCACAATGAAAAAGTCTACACATACATGGGCATATGTACACATATTTGTGTGTGTTGTGGAGATTGGATGCGGTGATCATAAATGATTGTTAACAATAGTCAGATTCTCTCCTGTTCAGAGCACTTGATAGTTTGTACTTTCTGATGTACTTACATTTTACCAATGAGATACAATGTGTCACTTCCACATTAGTGGCCAATGTGAGGCCCTATAAGATGCCTTTTTTTCTCTGCCATGGTGACAATAAGTATTGGAGATAATAGCTGCTCCATTACCCTGTGTCCCTCAGTCACTGCAATGGGCAATTTTTAAAATATTTTATTTATTTATGAGAGAGAGAGAGAGAGAGAGAGAGAGAGAGAGGCAGAGACACAGGCAGAGGGAGAAGCAGGCTCCATGCAGGGAGCCTGATGTGGGACTCAATCCTGGGACTCCAGAATCATGCCCTGGGCAGAAGGCAGACACAAACTGCTGAGCCACCCAGGGATCCCCATGCAATGAACACTTTTTTTGTCACCCTGTGACTTGTATGTGGCTTGATCAGAGACTAGATAGGCCTCTGCTGTATTAAGCCATTGAGATTTGGAAGTTATTAGCCATAGCATAACCTAGTCTGTGCTAGCTCAAAAATTCAGAAAAGACCTTGGAAGTTAGGTGAAATTTAAAAGTAAAGGCAAAGTGGCTTGCTAACACAAACAAAAACAGAAATACTGGGATGCAGTTATATATATATAAAAGAAAAAGAAAACAATGTTTTGTGAGAGGGACCTTGGAGTGCTTTGTGTCACGGATTATGAATGAAGATATACATGTGCAGAATTTGACATGTATAATTAGTGCTCTGAACCTCATTGACTCTATGGCCATATATTTTCTTTGTCCCAACCTCGCTGCTTGAAAGCAATGCAATAAACAGTCAAAGGAAGACAAGGAAAAGACCCCAACTGTCTCCAGGTGTATTGTACCTGAGGTTTGATAAGCCTGACTCTAGAGGTTGGGACATTTTGAGTGGGGAGTTTATGGCTAAGTCTATGAAAAAAGAATCTGCATATGAGAACTCATAGAACTAAATTGTTCATAGGACTTATTTAATTTTCTGGGGAAAAAATCCACTAGAGCCAGTCTTTTCCTTATATATCATAACCAAAAATATTAAAAATATCATAAAACTGCTATTGAGGGACCTTCATAGTGCATTTCAACCTTATCTATTATCTTTATTTTGCAGTTCTGGTATGTTACGTTATAATTATCTTCAATCAATTATAAATTAATTTCTGACATTTTTTTGAAATATATATATTTACATTTTTACATTTGAAATATATATACACATTTTTACGTTTGAAATATATATATATATACATATGTATATATATATATTTTTTAGACAGACACAGAAAAAGAGGCAGAGACCTAGAGAGGCACCTTCCAGGGAGCCCCCCATGTAGGACTTGATCCCTGCACCCGGGATCATGCCGAGAGCCGAAGGCAGATGCTCAACCACTGAGCCACCCAGGCGTCCTTTGAACAAAAAAAAAATTTTTAAGATTTTATTTATTTATGAAAGACAGAGAGAGAGAGAGAGAGAGAGAGAGAGAGAGAGAGAAGCAGAGACACAGGCAGAGGGAGAAGCGGATTCCATGCAGGGAGCCTGAAGGTGGTGCTAAACCTCTAGGCCTTCGCAGCTGCCCCCTTAAAAGGTTTTTAAAGTACTAACATCACACTACTTTTTTTTTAATTTTTATTTATTTATGATAGAGAGAGAGAGAGAGAGAGAGAGAGAGAGAGAGAGAGAAAGAGAGACAGAGACATAGGCAGAGGGACAAGCAGGTTCCATGCACCAGGAGCCCGACGTGGGACTCGATCCTGCGTCTCCAGGATCGCGCCCTGGTCCAAAGGCAGGCACCAAACCGCTGCGCCACCCAGGGATCCCCAACATCACACCATTTTTTAATGGAAATTTTCGAATATGCACAGAATAGACAGTACAGGATAATGAAATCTCGGGTACACTTCAGCAAGCCTCAGGAGTTCTTATTTTGCTAATCTTGTCTCTCTCATCTCACATATTGTCTCGCCTTGGCTCTTTCTCCTAGCCCTCTCTCTGCTCCTCCCCTGTACCATCTCCCATATCCTGTCTTTTACCTATTTTTGGCTAGAATATTTTAAAGTAAATGTAACCCCCCAACCAAGGAATTTTATTTTTTATATAAGCACTATATAATTAGTACAATCACAAAATTAGCAATACTTCAAAATATCAGCTGTTTCTAAATTTCATTGATAGTTTTTAAAATGTTTTTCTTCCAGTTTATTAAGAATTTTTTTTCAAAAAAAAATAGCATTTCAATAGTATTCACACATAGCATTTGGTTGTTATGTTTCTTAAGTCTCTTTAGTCTACAGCTATTATTCTTCTGTCTAATTTTTATTTATCCAATAAGATATCTAGTTGTTTAATGTCTCTGGATAAACAGTATGCTATTCAATAGTTCCTCTGCTTTATGCATTTCCTATAAATTGGTCATTAGGTCCAGAGGCTTAGATTTAATTCAGATTCAACTAGGTGCTATTTTGTGTTTCCTAAACATCATATCTGGAGGCACATAAAGTCTCTTAACTCACTCTTAACTTATTATCTCACAGTAATATCAGTGGCTTCCTGATATTACTGATTCAATTCATCCATTACAAAATTCCACATCAATTTTCCACCTAATTATTTTTGGAGACAGTAATGATTATTTCTTAAATTATTTATTTGAGGGGTAGAAAATCAGGATATTTGAATTTTACCCCTTTTCTACATCTCTTATATGTAATTATTTTATAAAGTGGAAATTTCCCTCATCAGCACTTTTGGACCTTAAAAGACACATTTGGCAAATCCAAAGTGTTTGGTAACCCACCTCATTTTACAATCAATTTTTCAGAACAATGATTTGGTACTCTAGCAAATCCAATGATATGACCAATGATATTTTTAAAATATTATTTTGAAATTGTGCACTTTAGCAGTGATTTCCACTTTTCCATCACTGATTAGACAACTCCAACACAGTTATTCCTGTACTTCTCCTTTTCTTTCCTGATTCCAACACCCTTAGGTTCGTCATCAGATTTAGGGGGAAACATTATGTTTCACCTGCTTGGGAGAATTTTGAGTGGCCAGAAGCCATTGGAAAGCTCAGAATATTTACGACAAATTGTTTTCTCATTGACTGGGAAGCACTCTGAATGACTAATGTGCTACAGTCATTTCTCTTGGAGGTCATAACCCAAATTAACAGAAAGAACACCTTCATCCACAAATAACAAATGTTAGGAAGATTTATTAGCAGCTCAGCTTGCAGAGATGGTGAATACTATTTGAAATAGTTTATATAGTCAAAGCTAAAAGAAAGAATAATAATGTGAATGTTAGTAGACAACTTTTAAAATATGATAACCTTTCATCTGGCTGCCAATAACTTGAATGCCATGCAAGTTCAATGTAACTGATGTAGAATAAAATCTAAGATGAACTTAAATGCTCTTTCTTTAAATACATCTCACCTCATGAAGTAAATGTTGAAAATTAAAATCAACTTATTATTCTATCATTTTTAAATATGTATGTAACTTGTGATTGAATATTACTAAGGTTTGTTCATAAAGCTTGAATACATTTATTGTCTCATAATTTGGAAAACTGGAATAACCGGCATTTGGAATAACTAAAGCTCTTAACTAAGTTATAATTTCTAGCATCCTTCTACCAAGACCTTTAAAAATTACTTTATTTTTGCTATGTTTTAAGTGCAGGATTTCTTATATCACTATCCAACATAAATGCCAAGATATTGATAGACTTTATTCAGCATTTTCTTTCCTTTATATTTTTAGGTTTATTTTGAAGTGCAGTTTCATTCTCTTTCCTACATCCACAGTGGTCAGCACTTTGTACCCTCTTTACTTCAGAAAAACATTCACCAGCACTTCTTGCTTCCTCAGGGACCAAGTGCAATGAGAAAGAGGCCATTGTTATCAAATGAAAGCTACTCAAAATATAAACATTGCAGTTTGTATTTTTGCTTCATTTCATATTTTGGCATCAGGAGCTCTTCTGGCAAAAATAATAAGATGCCAAAAGTATATCTGGATAATTTGGGGAAAAAAACCCCAAACTATCCTGACTATACATTTGTAAAATTCCTATGGCTCAAGCAAAAAAGAGAAAGTTTAAAAGTAAGTAAAATTTCAAAAATCTTACCCTCTTTCCCACTGTCAGGATACTTCAAAAGATTAAAATTCTCTGATTTGGTATCAAACATGCAAAGAAACATTGTCAGTGTTAAAAAGTATTTTTGAATTGATTGAATTTTTCTATTCCTACCATAAAAAAGAAAAAAAAACTAATTATTTTTGATGCTAAGACTTTCTTTGCCTATTTATATTTATATGGAGTATGGGAATGGAGTATGGGAATCCTACTCCCTCTTCTACCTGAAATTTCATCAAATTGGGAGATTTTACTACTTGGTAAATCAATGTCAATATTGTTCTGAAAAACTTCCTCAGGAAATAAATTTTATGACATAAGATACACCTGCTTTTCTTTAGATATACACATATGGGGGTGTTTTTAATAACTAAATTCATTTAAAAATTTATTACAGTATTTTTCTGTTACTCAGGATTTTTTTTTTTAAATGTTCTTGGCATTTTCTTTCTTTCCTTCAACTTCGAAAATAAATGCAGGGAGCAGAGAGTGGGTGTAGTGCAGCTATTCATACATTAAACTTCTAAGTGCAGATTTCATGTACAGCCAGCCAATTTGACCCACTGTCAAATTCACCATTGTAGGATCTACCTCGATTCTGTGGTCATCCCAAAGCATCCTGGCTAGTTTTAGAAGATGGGATTTAGTGATACTTTAAACAGTTACTCTAACATATATTCTTAATTTTTTTTTTTTTATGATAGTCATACAGAGAGAGAGAGAGAGAGGCAGAGACACAGGCAGAGGGAGAAGCAGGCTCCATGCACCGGGAGCCCGACGTGGGATTCGATCCCGGGTCTCCAGGATCGCGCCCTGGGCCAAAGGCAGGCGCCAAACCGCTGCGCCACCCAGGGAATCCCTCCATTTTTATTTTTAATATATGTACCCAAAATTACCTATTTTTTGCTTTTGACCACTAGCACAATATACATACTTTACTGTATATTGAACTTTGCCTTTTGTTTATACCAAAATCTTTTCCTCATCTTTGAAGAATTTCAGAATCACCTATGAGTTTTCTTTAATGTTGCAACAAACACTGTGCCAAGAATGTTAATGAGTTGGCCATTCTTTTCATAATTAAAAAAATGACAAATGATCATCTCTAAGGGTAAATCATAAAATTTATAATCAATCTCCTTCATTGTTAAAGAATGACAAATAATAGACTTCATTTTGTTACCAAGTCCATTTTATTAACATATCTTAAAATTAATATTTTTATAATATTGTTAAATGCTAAGATTTATTATTTCCTTATTTTTGTGGATAATTTAATGTATTGCACTGTATATTATTTATGTGTAAGTTAATCAGCAATGTTTATATTCCTTAGCAGTGTACCCATTAATCAACAGTGAAATCAATCATTTATATTATCTTAATTTTCTAACAAAAATATTCAGAAGAAAATTCTTATTTAACTTAAGTGGAGCATTGCAAGAAGTTACAGTAAATTAAATGATTTGTGCTGAATGTGCTTTCACTAAACCTTTGAAAAGAAAAAAATATCACCAACTATTAGATTATTTAATGGCAAATAATCCAACTACAAAGTGCTGATTTGAGACATAAATTGGGAATCTTTAAATCATCTATTAAAAGAGTAGATCTATGAGATTGGGTTGTTCAAGAACTGGTCTTGGCGAATCTGCAAGCCTTTCTGGGGTCCATGAAACAAAAACTTAGCAGATGGTTACAATTCCAAAGTACAATTCAAAATGAAACTCACAACTCTGCAAATGACACTAAAATGTACCAATCTAATACTTATGGTGACTTAAAAACTAAACCAAAACAAACCAAAACTAAATACTGAGCAATAAATACCTTGATGTCAGCAATGATTGCCCCCAAAGCAACTGTCATTAGTTTAACTTAGCAAGCAACACATCTTCATGGAAATTCTGAATCTCATTATGTTGAGCGTCAATTGTACTACACTCTTTTATTATTATTATTATTATTATTATTATTATTATTATTATATTTTATTTATTTATTCATGAGAGACACACAGAGAAAGGCAGAGACACAGGCAGAGGGAGAAGCAGGCTCCCTGCTGGGAGCCTAATGTGGGACTTGATCTCAGGGTCCTGGGATCATGACCTGAGCCAAAAGCAGAGGATCAACCACTGAGCCACACAGGCATCCCTACACTCTTTTATTATTGAGATAATTTTTATTAGATATTTCTATTTTATGTCATTCTGAAAAATTCTTAGAAGACAACACAAATTAGTATTGAAATATGAATATCCAAGAAATTATTTTTAAGTATATTTTACTTAAATTGTTAAAAAATACCTGAAATATATCATCTAGACTACTAGATTAGTACAGTGAACTTAAAAGTTATCATAGGGACTCCTGGGTGGCTCAGCAGTTGAGTGTCTGCCTTGGGCTCTGGGCATGATCCTGGGACCTGGGAACGGAGACCTGCTTCAGGCTTCTTGCAGGGACTCTGCTTCTCCCTCTGCCTATATGTCTGCCTCTCTGTGTCTCTCATGAAAAAATAAATAAAAAATCTTTAAAAAATTATCATATAAAATGATATCTCCAATGTGAAATATCTGTAAAATAAATTGTTGAATTTATCTTTCATGTATATATACAAATATATTCAAGTATATAAAGGTTATGTAATAGTTAATATGAACAAGCTAATAGCAAATGGTTATGCTTATTAGTGTGTTGTACTGAAAATATTCACACTACTTTCATCAAAATAATTTCACCAGATGAAAATGCAAACTCACGCGCCACTATGGAAGGCAATATAGAGGTTCCTCAAAAAATTAAAAATAGAATTACCATGTGATCTAGTAATTCCACTAATAGCTATTTACCCAAAGAATACAAAAACATTAATTCAAAAGATTTTATGTATAGTAAAATCTTGTATAAGTGTCTAAATGTCCTAAATCAGGTTTAAAAACAAAAATAAACTCAAAATAGATTATGGACCTAAACGTGAGATCTCAAACCATAAAAGTCCTATAGGAGAGCACAGGCAGTAATTTCTCTGACATTGGTAATAGCAACTTCCTTTTAGATATGTTTTCTGAGGCAAGGGAAACAACAGCAAAAACAAAACAAAACAAACACACACACACACACACACAAACGATAAAAACACTAAAGACTATTAGGATTACATAAAAATAAAAAGCTTCTATATGCAAGGAAACAACCAACATAACTAGAAGACCTACCGAATGGGAGAAGATATTTGCAAATGACCTATCTGATAAAGGGTTAGAATCCCAAATATATAAAGAATTCATACAACTCAACACATAATACACATCACACAAAAACAAATAATACAATTAAAAATGGCAGAAGAGATGAACAGATGTTTCTTTTTTTTTTTTGAACAGATGTTTCTTCAAAGAAGACATCTATGTGGCCAACATGAAAGATGCTCAACATCATTCATTATCGGAGAAATGAAATAAAACCCACAATGAGATATCCCTCACAACTGTCAGAATGGTTAAAATAATAATAATAATAAAAAACACACAAGAAACAGAACATGTTGGCAAGGATATGAAGAAAAAGGAACTCTTGTATACTGTTAGTGAGAATGAAAATTGATGCAGCCACTATGTAAGACAGTACATAGGTCCCTCAAAAAATTAAAAATAGAACTATCATATGATCCAGGAATCACACTACTGGGTATTTACCCAAAGAACGGAAAAACACTAATTCCAAGGGATAAATACATCCCTATGTTTATTGCAGCATTACTTACAATGGTCAAATTACAAAAGCAGCCCAAGTGTCCATTAATAGATGAATGGAAAAAAAAAAAGAAGTGGTATATGTAGAGAATGGAATATTACTCAGACATAAAAAATGAAATCTTGCATTTGCAACAACATGGATGGATCTAGAGAATATAATGCTAAATGAAATATTTCAGAAAAAGACAAATACCATATGATTTCACTCTTATGTGGAATTTAAGAAGCAAAGTAAATGAAAAAAAAAAAAGACAGAGACAACCCAAAAACCAGACTCTTAACTATGGAGAAAAAACTGATTATTACCAGATGGGAGGTGAGTGGGAGGATGGCTGAAACAGGTAAAGAGGATTAAGAAAATGCTTGTCTTTGTGAGCACTGAGTAATATACAGAATTGCTGAATACTATATTATTCACCTAAAGCTAATATACTATGTGTTAATTATAATGGAATTAGAGTAAAAAATATAGTTTCACTAGAGACTAAATAATGTATTAATAAAAATCCTCACATTTATCACTGTGTGATAAAGTTACTATAAATAATAGACTCAAAAATATAAAATATTTTCTTTCAGACAATTTTTTCAAATGAATAAAACTTAGATATGATGAAATGCAAATATGAATAAAATTGGTTGAGTTTTGATGCATTCATAAGCCTTACAAATATCAACCCAAAAAAAGACTTTTCTATCACCCCAAAAGGTTGTCTTGCATTTTTTTCGAGTCAACTACTCCCAATCTCTGTCAATATACAACTACTTAACATGATTCAGTCATCAACTTATCTGTCCATTACTTTATTGATGGACAGTTGAATGATTTCCAGACAGGAGTAAATATGAGTAAAACTACCATAATCATTTGTTTAACATAAATTTTTACTTTTCTGGGAAGGTATTTAGAAATGTCATTTCAAGATTAAATGTATATTTAATTTAAAAGCAGCCCCAGTGGCTCAGCAGTTTAGTGCTGCCTTCTGCCCGGGGCGTGATTCTGGAGACCCGGGATGGAGTCCCATGTTGGGCTCCCTGCATGGAGCCTGCTTCTCCCTCTGCCTGTGTCCCTGCCTCTCTCTCAGTATGTCTCTCATGAATAAATAAATTAAAATCTTTAAAAAAATAAAAAAAAAAACAAAATGAAGTGCCAAATTGTATTCCAAAGTTGTATAATTTTATATTCCCACCAGCAATGAGTATAATTTCCAGCTGCTTTGCCTCCTAGTCAATATTGTGTACTGTCAGACTAATTGTGACCATTCTAGTGGGTGTGAAAATGGTATCTCATCATAGTTTTAATTTGTCTTTATTAAATGACTAATGATCTTGAGTACCTTTTCAAATGCTTTTTTGTGTATCTTTTGTGAAATATCTATTCAAATCTTGTGTCTATATTTTATAGAATTTCTCTCACTTTAATACTGGTTTTATGTATTCCTTGTATAGTCTGTATACAAGATTTGCCATGAATGTATTGTAAATATTTTGTCCCAGTTTGTTGCTTGCTTTACATTTAATACACACACACACACACACACATATATATAACACATCTATTATATATATATAACATCTATGGTATAACATCTATTATATATATTATTTTTATTATATATTATAATATATAACATCTATTATATATAACATTTATTTTTAAAAAATATATATATTAAATATATATTTTATTTGTTTGGAAGTATAATGTAAATATGGTAAGTAAGTATAAGCTAAATACAATAAATTACACAGGTCTTGGGTGTTCAGTTCAATGACCTCTGAAAATTGTATACATTGTATAACCCCCCATCAGAACTAGATAGAATGTTGCCATTGTCCAAAACACATCCATTGTGCCTTTTTCTAGTCCTTTCAAAAGTACCCAGAGACTACCACTTTTTCATTCTTGTGTCCACAGATAAGCTTTTATTGTTCTGCAATTTTGTATAAATAAAATTATACAATATATTGATTTTATCTTCTTTCACTTAACGTAATGCTAGTAAAATTGTGATGGAACTCTTGTCTATATTTTTTGGCATGATTATAATGTGTCCACAATCATGAAAATGTAAACTGAACAGTTAAAAATTCCGTAAGTGGATATTGGCTTTGACCTATGAGTAATAATTTTGCACTTTTCTAAAACAAACAAACAAAAAAACTAGTGTATTTGAGTATAAGAAACAAGGAGTCACAGGGAAAAGATTCACTAAGTAGAAATTACAGTAAAAAGAAAACTTTTCTCAAGAGCAAGGAGAAAACAGTTTTGTGTTCAAAACCTAGGGGGATCCCTGTGTGGCTCAGCAGTTTGGTGCCTGCCTTCGGCCCAGGGTGTAATCCTGGAGTCCAGGGACCAAGTCCCACGTCGGGCTTCCTGCATGGACCCTGCTTGTCTCTCTCTCTCTCTCTCAAATAAATAAATAAAATCTTTAAAAAAAAAGTACTATGAAAATAAATAATTGTCAAACCACACCTTTGTACCTAGCTAAACTATGATTTAAACATATGGGCATTTTTAATACTCTTTTCAGACAAGTAAAAACATAGTGTTAATCACTGGAAAAGGAGATACAACTTTAGGGAAAAAAAAGAAAATCATTTCAGAAGAAATGTTGACAGAAATAAGTGATAAAAATATAGGTTAATCCACCAAAATACCGATTGCTTAAATTTATAATTAATTTGAATTTTTTAAATAAGTCAATTTTAAAAACTAGATTATAATTAGTATAAACTCATATGAAATGACCAGAATTCATGCTTTTAGGGAGTAGGAAAGTAATATTTTTTAATATTAAGTTTGTTTTAAGTAGTCTTTTTATTAATAGTTTAAGAGCAATAGGGAATGGAAAAACACTAATTCCAAGGGATGGAATAGGGGGTTGCCTGGCTGGGCTCAGTCAGTAGACCATGTGACTCTTGATCTCAGGGTTGTAAGTTAGAGCCCCACATTGGGTATAAAGATTATTTAAAATCTTAAAGAAAAAAAAAAGAGAGAGAGAGTATTAAGATACCTAGGAATAAACCTAACCAAAGAGGTAAAGGATCTATACCCTAAAAATTACAGAACACTTCTGAAAGAAATTGAGGAAGACACAAAGAAATGGAAAAATATTCCATGCTCATGGATTGGAAGAATTAATATTGTGAAAATGTCAATGCTACCCAGGGCAATTTACACACTTAATGCAATCCCCTTCAAAATACCATGGACATTCTTCAGAGAGTTGGAACAAATTATTTTAAGATTTGTGTGGAATCAGAATAGATCCTGAATAGCCAGGGGAATATTAAAAAAGAAAATCAGAGCTGGGGGCATCACAATGCTAGATTTCAGGTTGTACTACAAAGCTGTGATCATCAAGACAGTGTGGTACTGGCACAAAAAGAGACACATACATCAATGGAACAGAATAGAGAACCCAGAAGTGGACCCTCAACTTTATGTTCAAGTGATATTCGACAAGGGAGGAAAGACTATCCACTGGAAAAAAGACAGTCTCTTCAATCAATGCTGCTGGGAAAATTAGACATCCACATGCAGAAGAATGAAACTAGACCACTCCTTGCACCACACACAAAGATAAACTCAAAATGGATGAAAGATCTAAATATGAGACAAGATTCCATCAAAATCCTAGAGGAGAACACAGGCAACACCCTTTTTGAACTCGGCCACAGTAACTTCTTGCAAGATACATCAATGAAGGCAAGAGAAACAAAAGCAAAAATGAACTATTGGGACTTCATCAAGATAAGAAGCTTTTGCACAGCAAAGGATACAGTCAACAAAACTAAAAGACAACCTACAGAATGGGAGAAGATATTTGCAAATGACGTATCAGATAAAGGGCTAGTTTCCAAGATCTATAAAGAACTTATTAAACTCAACAGCAAAGAAACAAACAATGCAATCATGAAATGGGCAAAAGACATGAAGAGAAATCTCACAGAGGAAGACATAGACATGGCCAACAAGCACATGAGAAACTGCTCTGCATCACTGGCCATCAGGGAAATACAAATCAAAAGCACAATGAGATCCCACCTCACACCAGTGAGAATGGGGAAAATTAACAAGGCAGGAAACCACAAATGTTGGAGAGGATGTGGAGAAAGGGGAACCCTCCTGCACTGTTGGTGGGAATGTGAACTGCCCTACAACCCAGCAATTGCACTGCTGGGGATTTACCCCAAAGATACAGATGCAATGAAACGCTGGGACACCTGCACCCCGATGTTTCTAGCAGCAATGTCCACAATAGCCAAACTGTGGAAGGAACCTCGGTGTCCATCGAAAGATGAATGGATAAAGAAGATGTGGTCTATGTATACAATGGAATATTACTCAGCCATTAGAAATGACAAATACTCACCACTTGCTTCGAGGTGGATGGAACTGGAGGGTATTATGTTGAGTGAAATAAGTTAATCGGAGAAGGACAAACATTATATGGTCTCATTCATTTGGGGAATATAAAAAATAGTGTAAGGGAATAAAGGGGAAAGGAGAAAAAAATGAGTGGGAAATGTCAGGGAGGGAGACAGAACATGAGAGACTCTTAACTCTAGGAAACGAACTAGGGGTGGTAGAAAGGGAGGTGGGCAGGGGTTGGGGGTGACTGGGTCACGGGCACTGAGGGGGGCACTTGATGGGATGAGCACTGGATTTTATTCTATATGTTGGCAAATTGAACACCAATAAAAATAAATTTATAAAAAAAAGAGTATTCATTAAAAAATTAAAAAGAGAGGCACTTGGGTGGCTCATACATTAACTGTATGCCTTCAGCTGAGGTCATGATCTCAGGGTTCTGGGATTGAGCCACATAGGGCTCCCTACTCAGTGGGGAGTCTGCTCCTCCTTCTCACTCTGCTGCTCCTGGCTTGTGCTCTCTCTTTCGCTTTTTCTCTCTCAAATAAATAAAATCTTTTTTAAAAGCTTCAAAAAATTTAAAAAGATAATTTCTCTACTACAAAAGGAAAAAGTGAAAAACATCCATGATGCAAAATAAGAAAATAAGTAGAACAAGTGAAGCATAGAAAAATAAAGGAAAAGAAATCAAGGAAAATAAGAGCACATATAATGATAGAGATAAAAATATGTTAGTGGTTACAAGGAATGTATATGTATTGTTTTCTCTAGTTAAGTGGCAGAGATTATGATATTATTTTGAAAATTCAAATGTATAATTTTACTAAGCTATGGCAGGGCATAGAAAGATTAACAGTAAATATATGAGAAAATAGGTTAGGCAGATATTAATAAAAAGAAAGCTCATGTAATTAAAATAGAATGTCCATTTTCTTTGTAGCTAATCACTTAGAAATAAGCAAAAACAAAATAATCACAAAAATCCCTCAAATACCTATTTAAGCAGAACACAAATACCAAACATATCAGTTATAACAATACATATATCAATGATTTACACTCAATTAAATGTAAAGAAAAATATAATATCAAAATGATTAATAATAAAATAATTTCAACTATTTGCTGTACCCTAAAAGCATTTCTAAAACAAACTGATGAAGTTTGAAGGTACAAGAATGAGCAAAGATGTAAAAAGAAAATGGATAAAATTAGAGGTTGGGATACTAATTTAAGGCAAGGTGTAATTAAGGCAAAAGAAGCATTCAATGGGAATGTTTATAGTATATTCATACAAAATACTATCTACAATGAAAATATCAGTCATAAAATTTTATGAGCCAAATAACAGAGCATTAAAGTATATTATGCAGAAAGTGTTTGAAATTCAGTCATACACAAAGTACACAAATGCATTTGAAGATTTTAACACACTATTATCTGCATATGAAACAAAATAGTACAAATAGTACTCTGGAAGCATAATTTTGAGGATATGTGAAATAGGATGTTATAAATCAAGAGAATGACTTCTTAGTTACTAAAATGATTTTTTTCTTTCATTGTAGATAAAATAGAAGAGATACCTTTAATCTAAATCTAGATGTTTCAGTATAATATGCTAATAGCTGCATTCAGTAAAGAAGATTAGACATAACTTTACCAAGACTATCTCTCTCCAAAGTTAAAAATCTTTTAGTTTGTATAAAATACAAAATTCAAGGTCTTAGAATTATTATTAGTTGAGAGATGTGTATGTGAACTTTTTCCTCACAAGCTTTCTTACACTGGACAATACCATGACAGAAAGGTTGGCCTTATCATTTCTTAATCTGACATTGAGTACTATAGTATGACAAGTCCTAGTTGGCCAAGTATATTATGTTTATATTTTTGATTTTTATGTATTGGGGCTAAGTCTATACAGTACTTATCAATGCATAAACTTTCAAGACAAGAGCGGCTTTCAAGAAGAGTGTTTTACCACAGCTTCATGTATTTTTTAACACTGTGTTTTAACCTTATTTACTATGTAAGGAATAAATTCTGCTACCATTAACAGAAAATAATAATCAATCTATTCTTAAATGAAATCATGGCTCCAAAAATATCTCAGTTATATAGATAATTAAATATCACTATAAAGGGATGCCTGGGTGGCTCAGGGGTTGAGCCTCTGTCTTTGGCTAAAGTTGTGATCCCAGGGTCCTAGGAGGGAGTTCTACATTGGGCCCCCTGAAGGGAGCCTGCTTCTCCCTCTGCCTTTGTCTCTGCCTCTCTCTGTGTGTCTCTCATGAATAAATAAATAAAATCTTAAAAAAAAAATCACTGTGAAATAGAAGAAAATATATATTTAGTTCTTTTTAGTTTTATGTCTACTTATATGGGAAAAAGATTGTGGAATAGTAAGATAAGGTGCTTTGGGTATTTTAGTACTTACCTAGAGAATTTTATTATTAATAATTAAATGTATTCTTATAATATTACCCCTGGATTTTTTCACTGAATTTATACGCCATATTCATCATTTGGCAGTCAGAAAACTGTCCTTTTCTTGTTAGCAGAAATTAAATATGCCATGTTACAACTTTTAAAGAACCACAGGTAACAAACATATTTGATCTATTCACAGCTTTAGACAAGTGAAACAAATTATTTTATTAATGTGTTTTCACAAAAGTTTGTCTATAAATATACAATTGAATGAGTAGTCAAACAATATGAAATAACCCACTCTATCGGCAAATGTTTATGTCTCTTTGCTTAAATTATGTGAAAAAACAAACAAACTGGTGTTTTGCTATACAACTGACACTTAGGTTTATATTTTGAGTCCTTTTCAGAGGGAAGAAGAATGTATAATGGAATTATGTCACCTTTAACCCTAGTATGGAGGCTAAGTAAACCCGCTCTATTCTGCTCTATTATAACTCAAGAAAGTAATTAAACACCAATAAAAAATAATAAACAAACAAACAAATAAATAATAACTCACTCAAGAATGAATTTTCCATGTGTACTCACAGGATTCTAGCTATGCTACAATTGTCATGGATAAAGTTAAAAAATAAATTTACCAAATTTCATGGAATGCATATTGCATACTGGAAAAAAAAACACTAGATAAACCAACATACATTTAAACCAAAAATCCATCCATATTGTTCAACTCAGAGAGTGGTCTTAATCAATATGAGTCATTAAAGCCTTACTGAGTCTTCAGACTAGCTGTTAATACGGTCAAATCACTGACTAGCATTGCCGTCCTGTAGTACACATTTTTAGTCACTTATAGAGTCACAGTCTCAGGGCAATTACTGAAATTAGCAAATCTATAAAGCACTTGGAATAAAGTTTTTCAAAGTAGTCTAATGAAACATGTAGCGTACAATCAATACAAAACAGCAGGAGCAAAGTTATATAGTGATTCTCAATCATATATTGAAATGCAAATGGTAAGGCTTGCTGTGTAATGCCTTCCATAAATCTTTACGTTTCAAAACTATAAAAAATGGATTTTCTTTTTCTGAGAAAAAGAGCAACTGAAATTGTATATATTAAGTACTTGAAAAGGAAAGAAGAAAAATAAAAATAAATACATTTTACATTCGGAGAACATGGGTTTGAACTATGTGGGTCCACTTCTACGTGGATTTTTTTCCCATTAGTACAGTACTATAAATGTGTTCTATTATTTTCTGAATAATATTTCCTTTTCTCTAGTTTACTTTTTTTTAAAGATTTTATTTATTTATTCATGAGAGACAGAGAGAGAGAGAGAGAGAGAGAGAGAGAGAGAGAGAGAGAGAGAGAGGCAGAGGGAGAAGCAGGCTCCATGCAGTGAGCCCGATGTGGGACTCGATCCTGGATCCCCAGGATCACGCCCTGAACTGAAGGTGGCACTAAACCGCTGAGCCACCCGGGCTGCCCTCTAGTTTACTTTTTAAAAAAATTATTTTATGTATTTATTCATGAGAGACACAGAGAGAGAGGCAGAGACATAGGCACAGGAAGAAGCAGGCTCCCTGCAGAGACCCTGATGCAGGACTCAATTCCAGGACCCCAAGATCATGACCGAAACCAAAAGATGATGCTCAACCACTGAGCCACCAGATGCTCCTTCTCTAGCTTACTTTATTACAAGAATACAGTACATAATACACAGAACACAAAAAATATGTGTTAACCAATTGTTTATGTTATCAGTAAGGCTTCCAGATAAAAAATAGGTTAAGTTTTTGGAGAATCAAAAGTTACACAGAAATTTGTGACTGTGTCCAGAAATCAGCATCCCTAACCCCTATGTTGTTCAAGGGTCAGCTGTTTATCTCTAAAGTCTAGGGGGCACACTTTATTACTATAAATGGCATATAGTTGATTTTTTTTCTGTTAGCCATATGCTTATTTTCCTTCATAAAAAATCTTTGTCTTTTCTGCATTGTTTTTCCTTGTTATTTTCCTGATTACCAATAAATGTTACATCTTTCTCCTAAGGCCCCTGGCTTATGCCTCTTAAGTGTCACTGATATCCAGTAGCTGGTTAAGGCTAAGGAGATTGGAACTTCACTATTCTCAAGAGCAGAAGAAGTTAGACTCCTCCAAGAAGTGCAAGATCCTTTACTACCTTTGTTTAAGTCAGTTGTTCTCAACCAGGATGATTCTATCTCCTAGAGGAGATTTTGAAATGTCTAGAGACATTTTGTCTGTCACAGGTACTAGAAAAGATTGTTCCTGGCACCTAGTCAGTCATCCCTAGAGGTCAGGGATGCTGCTAACATCCTATAATGCACAGGTCAGATCCTACAGCAAGGAATTATTGATCCCGATATAACAACTGCCTGGACGTTAAGAAAGCATGGCTTAGATGCACTTTCCTTTGCTTATTTTTTCTAGAATGCAAGTATTATTTTCATGAAATTTGACATGCTTGCTTTTCTTCTACAGGTTTAGCTATGAACAATTGCATATTTTCACATTTTTCTGCTCTTGTCTTTATTTTCACTCTTTCCAGTCAGCATTCTTTATTTGTTATCAACTATTATTTTCAGTAAGGCTTCTTCTGCTTAGAATAATTATATATTCTGATAATGAAATTATCTCCCAATTCAAAATCAAAGTAGGAACTCAATATTTATTACTTTAAAATTAGGAGTTTCATTGAGCATTTGTCATACACGGAGTTTGTTGCAGATATAAGGAAGCATAAAGTATTTAACCTGTTTGGAATATCAAAAATTTGGAGGAAATAACAAATTGAGTAAATAGCTAATATCCCTCTTGTTTTCAATGGAGAAAAATATCCACAAATTCATTAAAAAGGTCATCTTTGTGTGTATATGGGTTTGTAAATGTATACACATATGTATACATATATGTACATACATCACAAATAATCATGACTAATAAATTTTTTAAGATCACAGAATTTTTAAAAATTATATTGAACTCACACATTAAAAATACAAACTATTTTAATTTTGTACTATAATTCTATTGAACTATTTTATATTCTACTTTGTAATGAAATATGCTTGTCTTACTTGATTTTTAAACTCAATTGAATAAAATTGTATTGCATATATTCCAAGTATTAGGTATCAGAAAGTTGGAGGAATAGAATGGTCAAATAATTGGGATATATGAACTGTGATTCAAAGAAGAGTTTAATCATAAACTCTATTGTATGGCCAAAAAAAAAAAAGAGGTCTTTGATAAATAGAAAATAAGGTCATTGGAAAGAGGTCAAGAAAGCAAGAGGACAGGAGTTTGGGTGGATCATTTACAAATGCATAAAGTTATTAAAACTTTAGGTTGTGAAGCAAACGTCATTAAGAATGAGAGAGAATGGGGAAATTAACTAGGGGTGGTGGAAGGGGAGGAGGGCAGGGGGTGGGGGTGAATGGGTGACGGGCACTGAGGGGGACACTTGATGGGATGAGCACTAGGTGTTATTCTGTATGTTGGTAAATTGAACACCAATAAAAATTAATTTATCAAAAAAATAAAAATAAAAAATAAAGAGCTCACTGTTAAAAAAAAAGAATGAGAGAGAATGACTAGAATGTGAGAAAAGAACTGAGAAAATGTGTAAAGGGGCAGGATATATAAACAATTTATATAAAACTTAAAGATCAAACGCATGTTTAATTGTATTTTTAAGACCACAAAGGGACAGAGGTCTCAAAAAGACACTGGTTAGGGAGGGGAAGAGGAAAGAGATATTTCCAATTTATATAACTATATATGGATTTTGATAAAATGACCAAATTTCACTTGGAAGAGACTCAAGAAAGCAGAATCTTGTGAGGTACCAATTTTTGTTTAAAGCTAAGTGCTATAGGAAACATTTGGAAGAAAGCTTAAGATGTTGAGGCAGCCCATTAATTACCTTCTACTTCCAAGAAAAAGAAACTGCAAATGTAAAAAGTCAAGTTTATTTCTGTTTATATATTTCAGTTGAAATGTTGTGTTGGAATAGCTTGAAACATAGTTTAAAATATTGAATGGTCTTTTATAAAGTAAAATATTATATTTGATCACCAATTAATTCTTCACTTTTCATTTTTATGGCAATAAGTGCTGAAATCCTGAATCAAAAGAACATATAAAGAATCAAAACTCCCATAGTTCACTTTGACAAATGAGGATAAGTCTGTGTCAAGGAACAACAGAATTCTCTAAGACTTGAGTGAAATTCATGAAGCACCATTCCCTTTGTCCTTAAGTCAGTGAGGTCATTTTTGGCAAGGTCTGAATCATTGATTTGCTGTCCATGTCAGTAGAGAAAGGATTACAAATCCATGTTTCAATTTTAAGGTCATCTGAGCAAAAGTAACCTTCGACAATTTTCTTTAGGGTTTTAGGTATCTGCAGATTCCTGCCTGCAGATAAATTAAATGGGAAAATTTAGATAGTTGTCTTTCTCAAGTAACTTTAGTATAAAGTATCAGCTTGATTAAAGCAGTATTTAGAATGGTGACCTGCAGGAATCTAAATTTGGAATTGAAATTTGAAACACATTTGAAAGAATGTATGAATGACTTAAGTGCACCACAAAGGGTTTTACTATTTTTTTAAATTGTTCTGAAAGTGTCCATTGTCTTATCTTTAAAAAAGTGAAATTTTTGCTGGATATTAACAAATTCTTTCAGGACATGGTCAATGAAATCAGTGAATATTACATAGTTTAAAAACTGTATTTTTCTCCTTATTTTCATAAGTTCACTTGAAAAGGTAATGGTTCAAAGTTTAGCTCATCAAGATCCACTCTCCTGGCAGTAGGAAAAAACAACAAAAAACAATGTAAGAATCATATAAAAATGCTGTACTATGGATACTATGCAGAAACAAATGGGATGTCACAATGTGTGGTATTTTTATCCTCACAAAATCCTTAAAAACCCATCATTTGTGACAATTCAAACAGTTTCACAAGTGAATAGAATACCAAGAATTTTCTTCCAACTTAGCTTTTCTTTGACCAAAAAGTCACAAACTATTTCAAAGTTATCAACTTTTTTAGTTCCTTAAATAATATTAAACAAATGTTAGCTATCTTGATAGACATCGGTAGTTTCACTTACTCTCATGGTTAAGAGATATAACAAGGCCATTTCTTTAATAACCACTATCTCAACATGAGGAAACAAGGTATTAGGAAACAGAATTTTAATGTAGTTAAAATCACTTAACAGAGGGTTTGTTTCCTTGCATTTCAAATACACAAGATAGATGAATCTCTGGCTTCATGAGATGCCTCATAATTGTATGGTTCTCTTTTCAACAGTATAATGGACATATATTTTGTGATCATGTAAATCTAGATTTAGATAAAGTTCCAGAGGCATTAGTCCAATATTTAATTCAAAACAAATATTTCACATTTTACAATTTATTTTCTCTCCTCTTCCACTTTGTTAGATGCTTTAAAAATATAATTTTAGGGACACCTGGCTAGCTCAGTGTATCTGCCTTTGGCTCAGGGTATGATCCCAGAGTCCCAGGATCGAGTCTGCATTGGGCTCCCTGAGGGGAGCGTGCTTCTACCTCTGCCTATGTCTCTGCCTCTCTTTCTGTGTCTCTCATGAGTAAATAAATAAATAAATCTTTCAAATATATAATTTTATATATTTATTTACTTTGGCTGTTTGTTTTCATTCTGTCACAATCAATGTAAATAAAACCAAATGAATCTGCTTTTCAGTTTATTAGCTCATATTTACAAAGAAAGCTTATATATGTAAGAAAAGACCCACGTTCTTAACCACAGTGTTAGGTATTTTTAGTTTCAACTTACTAGAAACTATTTAAGACAACATAAATTAGTACAATTGAAGACCATGTTTGTGAACAACTATTGTACTATCCTATATCTCTTTAAATACTGGAAAGAAAAAGAATACTTTAAAACTTGACTTAGGGTTCCAGGTTAAGAAGGTAAAATAAAGACATTTAATTTTGTGTCATCATGAAATCTCACTGTAGTTATTGTGAAAAGAACTATTTTTAAGGCATAAAACCACAGTGATAGAGATTCTGGAGATATGACAATAGCAACAAAATTGTCAGCTAGGAAGCAAACAAAATGTAACCAGAAGCAGCTGTAAGATAGCTGAACTCTAAACCAAAAATGAGCAAAAGTTGATTTAAACTGAAAAAAAAAAAAAAAAAAAAACTCAAAAAGATTGGGAACTGTAGGTGCACTTGGGTGGCTCAGTGGTTGAGCATCTACCTTTGGTTCAGGTTGTGAACCCGGGTTCCTGGGTTTGAGTCCTGCATCAGGGTCCCCACAGGGAGCCTGCTTCTGCCACTGCCTATGTCTCTGTCTCTCTCTCTCTCTCTTTGTGTTTCCCATAAATAAATATATAAAATCTAAAAAGAAAAAAGATTGGGAACTGCTATCAACAAACATGTCCTTTTGAAATTAGAGCCAAATAGTTGGTGGGTAACATAAGATTGGTGGAAGGCTGTTCAGTTAGAAAGCAGTTTGATCGCAGTATCACCTACAGCAGTTTGCTATGAAATTCTGCTTCCCTCATTCCAGATGAAGTCTGAGGTCCTATTTTTTTGTGACCAAGGACAGTGAAAGTATCCATATTGTTTTCTCTAGACCATACACAAATCACAAAAAGAAAATTATAAAATTATGCACAATAGTGATACAGTATGACTAAGAATGTATAATGAGACCAAAATGAACTACCTTGCAAACATCTATGGCTACAGAAAAGTTTGACAATTATTTTTTAAACAATAGCTTGATACATATCTTCTCTCTTCTAATGTCTATAAACGGCAATGCAGGTGAGGATATGAAATTGCCACAGTGAAGGAAATTACATTTTTGTAATAAGCAAATGCTTACATGTGTATAGTTTTAAAAATAACATACAGTAAGCAGATATTATTGTTTGCCCTTGGAAAGAACTAGGTGGTTGGTGTAAAAGGACGTAATAGAAATTTAGTCTGCATTTTTAAACAACTTGTGTTTCTAGCTTTGCATATCATCAATATATTCCACCTATTTAACAATAATTTTAAAAATGTATTATCCTCTACCTATAAATAGGTAGTAATACATATCAACCATTAGCAGATAATGGGTTTTAAATAGTCACCATATATAAAATAATTTTTACAAATAAAAATTTAAAATAAGAGGAAATATTTGAAGAAAAAGTACTCTTTTATAATTCAGTCATGAATTTATTCAAGTTTATTTATTAAACTTCCAAGTTAACAATCACAGAATTTAGAGAATACAATAAAAAAAAACCCTTAAAATTCATAGGCATGGCACAGTTTCACACTTCTTCTATTTCCTAGCAAGCATATATACATTTTATTAACATATAAAATACAAATGCATCACTTTTTCCTCACTAAATCTGAACACAGAATATACATACAACATTAACTGCCAAAATAATAGCCTAAGAACAATACCAAAAAAAACTACTCTAAATTGTAAGATCCCAGATGGCAGATGTATCTGTTAAGAATGTTTTTACTGCAAGTTATAAAATACCTGACAAGACTGACTTAAGGCAAGCAGATTCTACTTATTGACAGAAGTCTAGAGGTAGGTATTTACATGTTTAACAGTGCAATGTTATCAGGCACAACAAATCTGTGATTCTTTTGGCCTTACATTAAAACGCATCAGATGGCTGGGACAGATTGAGCTACCATAAAAATGCTTAACGTAGGAGGGAAGAGGCAGATAGGAATAATTCTACAAGTCTTTGATTATGATTCATTCATGACAACGGAACCAAATGGACATGAATGATTGAGCTATTAAATCCTCTATCACAATGGCAAACATGAGAAAGGGGGAATTGGGTATACTATCCCTCGTTTTCTGCCACAGCATGAACAAAAACAATCACTTGATTACCAAACCTTGTTCTTCATGGACATGAAGCTAGACTTCATCTTGCAGAATTTCTGAAGTTGTCTGACACTTAAAAAAAAATTGAAGTGATTGGATGCCTGAGTGGTTCAGTGGTTGGGCATCTGCCTTTGGCTCAGGGCGTGATCATGTGGTCTCTGGATCAAATCCCTTCATGGAGCCTGCTTCTCCTTCTGCCTCTGTCTCTGCCTCTCTCTCTCTGTGTCTCTCATGAATAAATAAATAGAATATTTCTAAAAATTGAAGTGATATGTTCTATTTATAGAAGTGGCCAAGTCACCATTTCCATTTTCTTTTGTCTATCACTGGATGTTGGCATCCAGAGTAAGTCAGATAACATGTGGTGAAGACGGTGGGGTCTCCTGTATTTTTGAATCACTGTTTAAAAATGTGCTTTCTACTGCCTATAAGAAAAATTAAAAATTAATTAAAATTAATAAAAAATAATTATGGAATTAACTCTTGGGAGAAGTAAAATTTTGTTTAAAGTACTGAAATTTTGACACATCTCTTACAGCAACTAGCTTAATTAATATGGTGTCTTAATTGTCTTAATTACAACAAAATTTAACAAAATTTCTTTAAAAATATCTAGGTCTATGGACATTTGAGCTATTTCCATAATTTGGCTAATGTAGGTAATACTGCTATAAAATCAGATGCATGTACCTCTTTGAATTAGTATTTGTGTATTCTTTGGCAAATACCTACTAGTGCAATTGCTGGATCATAGGGTAGTTCTATTTTTGACTTTTTGAAGAAACTCTATACTATACTATTTTTCAAAGTGGCTGTTTCGAGTTTACATTCCCACCAACAGTGTAAGAGTGTTCTCCTTTTCCACATTCTCACCAACACCTGTTGTTTCTTGTGTTGTTTAAACAATTCTCACAGGTGATGTCTCCTTGTAGTTTTGATTTGCATTTCCCTGATGATTAGTGATGTTGACTATTGTTTCATGTGTTTGCCGGCCATTTGTATATCTTCTTTGGAAAAATACCTTTTTGTGTTTGGAATTTGGAATTTAAGAAAAAATTAGCAAAAGGAAAAAAAAAGAGAGAGAAGCAAATCAAGAAACAGACTCTTAACTATAGAAAACTTATAGTTATGAGAGGGCAGGTAGGTGGGGGAATGACTTAAATAGGTGATAGAGATTAAGGAGTACACTTTTTTGTGATGAGCACCAGATGTTATATGGAAGTGCTGAATCACTATACTGTATATCAGAAACTAATATTACATTATGCTGTATGTTAATTGGAATTTAAATAAAAACTAAATATATAAATATATATGTCTAGATTAGAGATTTCTCACACCAATAACAAGGTCATATTTAAAAAGGCTGTTTATTTTTGTTTGTTTATCTTATTCTCATGCATTTCTAAGCTACTGAAGTATTTTAATTTGGTAGTGATATTATCAATTTTGTGATTTATAAAATTCACACAGGCTGCAATAGAGATTTTTGGGATCTGAGACTGAAGATTAAAAGAATGACTTTGAGTCAAGGCCTCAGGTTTTAACATATTCAGTAAATCATATATTTGCCACCTGATAGATCCCATTACAGTACTGAGGCTGGAGGGGGTAATTTTACCTAGATAAGAATATATACATTAAGAAAAAGATGTACACAAGCATAAAAGAGATCAATAATTATGAAATGACAGTTTAAAGTGAGGATGATTAAAGTCACATCTTAATATTGAGGTATGTGGAGTATGAGTGAATCAGTAGCCCTGAGAAGCCAGACTAAATGACATCCTCAAAGGTAAAGAAGTTTCATTTGGTAAAATGCATGCAGTAAATTCTCAGTAATGTGATCAACTATGCGTGAGAGCATTTGTCTATTAGAGAACAAGTTTTCCATATGGCTCAGAAGTTTGGTCTGTATGTTTAACTTCCTAAGGATATAGTAGGAGGATGTGGGGACAGAGAGAAAAAGACAAATCCATGTGGTAATAAAGCATAAAAAGCTATGAATGGCCAAGGGAATCATACATTTTAGGTAATAACCAAGACCTCAGTGCTGTAAAGCATAGATGTTGTCAAGATTTTTAGAGAAATTAATCCCAAAAGTACATAGTAGATGGATATCTCAAGCATCTCCATAATTTTATTTAATTGTGCTTCTGAAGCAAAGTGCAATGGATCAAATGTTTGGTTTGTGAACACTTTGTGCACTGAACAGATAGTGGTCTCTCATAATTGCAAGAGACATGGAATTTTAGAAGTAGCCACAGCTGGCTTTGATTCTCTTCCCAAGGAAGTTATGTTTTTCATTATTTAAAAAGAATTTTTAAAATGTAATAAATTATTTACAGTTTCTACCAATTTGCTTTAAGAAATGTGGATAAACTCCATTGAGAAGGTAGATAAACTATTGAAAGAGATCTACCTCCAAGAGTAAAAAATGGCTATTAATAAATGGCTAGTAATAAAATGTTATTTTATTTTCAAATAAATATATACTATATACACATATATAATTTTCTAATAAATAAGTCTTGAATAATATTTTAATGGAAATTAAGGATATAAGAGATGTCTTTATTGGTCAAATATATGACCTATGTAGTTTAAAATATTTCTTTATTCTATGATTTGAACAGTACTCTTAGAGCAAAAGACCATCAAATCTCTACAGCAAAAGAGGAGAGATGTGATCTAATTATCCCTAATTTCACTTAAAAAAATCTAATTACTTTGATTTACATACCTATAGTTTATACCAATGTATTTTTTTTAATCATAAAACCAGCTGGATTCCAATCAGATGGGTTTACAGATGTCTGGAAACAGAGATGATGCAGTGTTTCTTCCTAAGTTTAAGTGTTAAGAGAAAGGAAGACCAAGGAAGATTACATATACATGTCCTCAAAAAGCCACATGAGTCCAAACACAGTCCTCTAGAAAATAAATCCAGTATTCTCTTTCACATTGGATTGCTTATTGTAAGAGCAAGAAAATTATGTTCCAGTTTATATTAACCATTATCTAACTGTGGAGCTGAGCTTTTCCTGCCTAAGTGAATTGGGATAACACAAATATAAAAAAGTGGAATCTGAGAATCAACATAAGTTTACTTACTTTGGCTGATTTTCCTTAATAGTAAGAGTTACTGACAATCTTTTCCAGTGACAGATTTTGAACAGTAATATTAGGATAAATGTTGAAAGTGGATAGTAAGAAAACTGCAGTTGAAGTCAATAGCAGACAAACTACATAAAAGGAAAGATAAATTACAGCAATGATCTAGTAGACAGCCATATAGAAAATCAGAATGATGTGATAATTACTAATAATTGAAACATTTTTTATAAAATGTTTTTATAAATGTCTTTTATAGACAACCATAGGAAACACTAGCAACCACAAAAAGACAAGAGACAAATTACAGTGTTGGGGCTGGTACCAACATGTTAATAGGTATGGTAATTTTTTCCTAAGTTAAAACCAATACCACTGTCTTCAAAACAGAAAATGAACCAGAAATTTTATCAGGAAAAAAACCCCACAGGATAAAGATAACAACAACAACAACAACAACAGCAAACAAGATCATATTTGTTTGCCTTAAATAAATAGGTCACATTGGTGTGATGTTTCTGGCTCAAAAACATCATTGCCAAGGTAAACAAAAATTGACAGTTGGGGGAAAGGACACTTGAGTTGGGAAACTTTGACAAAAAACAACCGTTTCAATCAGACTAACATCACGTAGGCTACTAGTACACGCACTCAGGTATGAAATACATAATCTTCCAGACCATAGCATGAAATCAACATAGGCTGTTTCTGGTAAAACCTCATGTACCTGTTAAGCTAATGTGAAAGGAGGAGTCTGAATCTGTTTCATGTCAAAACAGGTCTTGAATGAAAGGAAACTGGTAGGTAACAAAATGGATAGCTTTGCAACAGGAAACCATCATGTAAGATAAACCATGAAAATTTATATTAAAAATATTAAGTACTGTTTAATACTCTCTCTCTCTCCCTCATGAATAAATAAAATCTTAAAAAAAGAGAGAAGAGTGCTTCTAATATTGTGGATTTGTCTAATTCTCCCTTTCATACCATAAGGGTTTTCTTTGCATCTTTTGAAACTCTATTGTTACGGGCATACTAAATTAGATTTGTCTCTTCTTCCTAATGAATTATATCCCTTTTTATCATTATGAAAGTCCTTCTTTATATGTCATAATACTTCTTGGCTTGATATCTATTTGGTCTGACATACATATTGCCACATCAACTTCCTTCAGCTATTTGTGTTGTAGCCCTATTTTTTTCTCATCCTTTTACTTTCAACCTATGTTTAGAATTTTTCTTCCTTTTAGATTTAATGTCATTATTGATATAGTTTAAGTGTATCTTCCTGTTATTTTCTACATATGTATTTTAGTACTGAAACAGGCATCATAAGATGGTAATCACTAGGGGTGTCTGGGTTGCTCACTTAAAATATATACATAAATCAATCAATGTGATACACCACATCAACAGACAGAAAGATGAAAATCATATGATCATTTCAATAGATACAGAACAAGCATTTGACAAAATTCAACACAGCCATCACATATCAATAACGTGTGATGATAAAAATTCTCAGCAAATTAGGTTTAAAAGGAGCTTAGCTAAAAAGAAAGAAAAAGGAGCTTAGCTCAACATAAAAAGGGCTATATATGGAAACCCACCACCAGCATTATATTCAATGATGAAAAATTAAAAGCCTTTATTCTAAGGTCTGAAGCAAGATCATTATGCCCTCTCTGAATTTTTTTTTAAAAAATTAAACTCAAATTAGTTAACATACAGTATAATATTAGTTTCAAGTGTACAATATAACGATTTAACACTTCACCTAATGATCACAAGTGCACTCCTTAATCCCCATCACCTATTTTACCCATCCTCCAACTACCTGCCCTCTGGTAACCATTAGCTCTCTATAGTTAAGAGTCTATTTTCTTGGTTTGCCTCCCTCTTTTGGCTTCTCTAAGAGTCATAGTATATTTTACCATCATTATGAGTTATACCATTTTATCATATGTTTATCATTTCACTTATGAGAAACTTGAAGCAAACTTATATTGATATCCATCCATCCTTTGTTCTATCACTGTTCTCTACCTCTACATTATAAGCCTCAAAGTACATTTTTCTTATCTCTTCACTAAGTAACTCAATTTCTTTATTTAAAAAAATCAATAAAAATAATTTACCCATATATTTATTTTTTGCCTTGAAATACTCCTGTGTATCTGAAATTTTATCTAGGATCATTTTCTTTCAGTCTGGAGACCTTCCCTTGGGAAATTCCTTTAATATATTTTATCATGCCAGTCTGCTGATAACTGATTATTTTTCTAATATTTAATGATGTGACACTTGTAAAAAATTTGGCACATATAAGTGAAAAATATATGTTCATGGTTATGCCAGGATGATTACATTTAGTACAAAATACTGTTTTGCTATTTTAAATATTTACAAATATGTTATGGAAAATTGGACAATATAGGACATTTCTAATTTGTTTAGAAGGAGTTTGTGCCAACTTGATATATTGAACACATACATATTTATGAAAGCAGCCATTTCTTTGGGGCCATAAGAATTAGCTTTCTATTGATTGTGCCTAGTTATCTGTTATGTGTGTGACAATATGAAAATGGGCACAAGTTGCTCCTATTGATTTACTGTCCAATAAATAATTACTGTTCATTACTTATTGATTATATACTTCCATAATTATTTCACTTCTCTCCTCTTTGTGGCATCAGTGTCAGTTTCAGAAGCTGAACAATTTACACAAAAAATAAAAGTCAGTTATACAGACAATATGCACTGTCACATAAAGTGTCTCTTGGCTTGCTATTTGCATATGATAAAAGGATATATTATTCTGATTACTAGCATCAATTCTGCTAAATATATGGAACAAATATCACTAAATAGGCAATAGAGGATGTTTTGATTGATTATGGAAGATTTCAAATTGTCTCATGTCAGAAACTTTTTATCCCAAGAGCTGAGACAAGATATCTTAGAGGTAATATACTTAGGGTCCCAATTTCCAGATGGTAAAGGGGCCAGGGAGCACTTTAGGCAATTATCCATAATTTCATTTATCTTGGTGTCCTTAATTATGATTGGTGGAAATTACTGGCACCTGTTTTACTGAGAAAACAACAAACAATTAGATGATTACTCAAATGCTATCGTCAAGGACAGGACTGTGTCTTTCTCTAACACGTCACTACCGCTATTAACAGAGTACCAGAAATTCTTAAAGACATTCACTAAGTCAGTTTCTCCTGAATGTGTTCCCAGAATGACCTTTTTTTTTTGTGAATAAATTTTTTTTGTGAAAAAAATCTTTTTTTTTGTGAATAAAAATTTTTCTAATCTAAAGCATGGAGTAATTCTGTATGTTCTGTCTATAAGGACCACCTGGCATCAAATCCTAAGGGGGGAAAAAAAAGAAAAGAAAGAAAGAAAGAAAGAAAGAAAGAAAGAAAGAAAGAAAGAAAGAAAGAAAGAAAGAAAGAAAGAAAGAAAAAGAAATAGAATCATCCCAACAAGAATTTCAGGTATGTTCTCCTTGATTTTCTTTCAGCATAACTAGCAAACATGAAAATAACTTGGAAATCTTAAAATTCTCCAGGTGAAGACAGAAGTAAAGACTTCCCTGGATTTCTGTGAGCAGAGAGAGCAATTGATTTTCCATTCTGTGCTTGGCAATGCATCTGAGATTAAGAAGTTTTGCCAAAGTAGGAAGTCTTAACTGATGATTTAATTTCATTTTATTAGTTTTTAGATAGTTGTAATATAATTAAACCCTGTTTGTTAACTACTAACAACAGAATAAAGTATGGCATTTGAGTTTTTCAAATTTATGTTTCCATGCAATATTTAAATTATAGGTAAAATTGAAAATTAGCAAATTTTTAAAATTATTGCACATTTTTTTTACCATTATCACTAAAGGATTTTTTATTAGCTAAACAAAATGGAAACAAGTTCTATAATTAAAGTTGACTTCAATATCAAAAACCATTCCTATCACAACTCTGGTTCATATTCCATAGGTCTGACTAGGAATCAGAATGTCTCCTCTCATTTAATACCACCATAAGAATTACTTTATTTGATATAGTTGTATAAAGTATACTGTGACCTTAACCAAAAGTACTTATGCTTAATGTCGTCTAAGCTGCCTAGATCTGTGGCTTAGCTATCCACCATTAATTTTGAAAAATTCTTATCCAGTATTACTTCAAATATTTCTTCTACTCATATTTCTTTCTTCTCCTTTGGCATTCCAGTTGCATGTCTATAATGCCTTTTGAAATTGTCCTAGAGTTTATGAATGTTCTGTTATATTCATTTTTTTGTTTTCTCTTTGTATTCCAGTTTAAGATTCTATTGACATATTTTCAAGCATACTTATTTTTCCTCAGTTACATCCTTTCTACTGACAAGCTCATCAAAGGTATTCTTCATGTCTGTTGTATTTTTTACTTCTAGCTCTTTCTTTTGATATTTCCCTAGAATTTGTCTCTCTGCTTACATTATTATTCTCTGTTCTTAAATGTTCTCCATTTTTTCCATTAACAAAATATTAATCACAGTTACTTTGAATTTCCTGCCAGATAATTCCAAAAATCTGTGTCATATCTGAGTCTGATTCAGTGCTTAACTCGTCTTTTTAGATTGATTTCCTTTCCTTTAAGCTTGCTTTGCAATTTTTTATTTAAAGTCAGATATAATGTATTAGGTAACAGTAACTGACATAAAGAGGCCCTTATCTATAAGGTTATATGTTAACCTGGCTACTAACTGATCCGTGTTCAGTATTTGCCATAGCCATCATTACTGGAGGGTTCAAATTCCTTTAGTACCCTTTGATTCTCCCACGGAATCCTTGGGCTTGCTTCCCTAAGAATTTCTCCTCAGAGTTGGCACTTTGAAGTTCTTTCAGGTGTAATACACTTATAATTAAAGAAGAATCCTGCTGACAAGGTAGTAGTAGTGGTAAGATATGTGGAATGGGAAGCTTCTGTGATCTTGTTATTAATTCTCAGCTTTATAGTGAGCTTGTATCCTCAGGCTGTGACCTTCTTTATTTAGTGTTCCTTTCTTTCTTATGGGGAGATAGGAAAGCTAGAGGGGCCTGGAGTCAGGGAAATGGTCTTCTCCAAGGAAAGATAAGGCTCTTCTGATAAAGTCTTTTACCCTAGAGAGTAAGCTCTCTTATGAGAGTGCTCTGGATGTATACTTAACAGTGGTTACTCCTTCCCTCCGCTTGCCAGACCATAGAGTTGATCTCTTGGCTCTGCACCATAAAAAACCTGGTGGGATTCTTGAGGATTAGACCTACAAAGTTTAAGACTCCCCTTCAAACTGAGGCCCTAATAGTCTCCCACATTCAAACTAGTCAATCCTTACCTTGCAGAAATTCAACAAAATTTCCAGTTACATGTTCCTATCAGTTTATGGTTCAAGTGGCTTCTGCTCCTGAGAAACAGATCTTATCTGTGACTATCTGGAATCACCTCTTCAAATTTCAGAGTAGCAGTTTGTCCTGCATCTCATTTCTCTGGGAAGCCCAAGAAAAATCCTTGAGTTTCTGTTTGCTAAGCTTTATCTTGTTATTAGAATGGGAGTGATGACTTCCAAGCTCTTACATTTCAGAACTAAAAGGGAAAGTTTCCCAAAGTATCTGTTTAATAAAATGAAAAATTTTAAAAGTAAATAGTCTATATTAGAATACATAGTGAATAAAAAGGAAATAGAGAAAGACAAAAAGGAAATAAAAATCTTTTATTATAGTCTAGACAGTAATGATATTTAATAGAGAAATATATGGATAATTAGTTATAGCACAAGAGGGCAAGAAATACATATTGAAGAATAAAATATATCAGCACTGTTTGCTTTAAAATACCACATATTGGGGTACCTGGGTGGTTCACTGGTTGAGCATCTGCCTTTGGCCCGGGTCATGATCTGGGGGTCCTGGGATCCAGTCCTGCATTAGGCTCCCCACAGGGAGCCTGCTTCTCCCTCTGCCTATGTCTCTGCCTCTCCCTGTATGTCTCTCATGAATAAATAAATAAAATTGTTTAAAAATACTACATATTTAAGAAAATCTCATATTAAAGCTGAATTTTCTGACAGATCTTGGAAGGAGAAATTAATGGCATACAGGATCCAAACAGAATGCACAATACTGACAAAGGTTAAAAAAATTATAGGCAAATATACAGTGCAATATGAATGCAAAGTGTTAAAATTAAATAGATCTTGAGCGTAAAGTCACATAGAAGCTAAATCCAATGCCACCACTTAACTAGCTGTATGATCTTCCATGTTTCTGAATCATAATTTTCTCATGTATAAAACCAGAACAATAAAGCCACAGAATAAGAGGCTAAGTAGGAGGAAAAATTGGTTAAATAGTTTAAGCAATCCTAGCAAAAGTTCTAATATTTTTTTAGATCTTCAATAAATTTCTTTTCCCTATTCTTTCATTGTTTAATGGGAGTATTCTTATTTTTAAATAACACTATTCACGCCCAAAACTTAATTTTAGTAATCTTGTCAACACTATTCACATCCAATACTTAATTGTAGTAATCTTGTCAACAAATGGATTATCGATCTCATAAAATTTTCAACTTTTAATGTTTGTGGGTTCTGTTCCTGGGGTGCTAGAAGAGCTAGACTTTAACATTTACCAAGATCAAAATGACTTCCCAAAATCTCAAAACATGTGCTCTATTTCTTCCCAAACACACAAGCACAAATTGTATGTCTGCTTCATTAAAAATAATGATAACCATGAGCATGGAATATTTATTTTTCCAACTCTTTGTGTCTTCCTCCATTTCTTTCAGAAGTGTTCTGTAGTTTTTAGGGTATAGATCCTTTACCTCTTTGGTTAGGTTTATTCCTAGGTATCTTATGCTTTTGGGTGCAATTGTAAATGGCATTGACTCCTTAATTTCTCTGTCTTCGGTCTCATTGTTAGTGTATAGAAATGCCACTGACTTCTGGGCATTGATTTTGTATCCTGCCACACTGCCAAATTGCTGTATGAGTTCTAGCAATCTTGGGGTGGAGGCTTTTGGGTTTTCTATATAGAGTATCATGATATTGGCGAAGAGGGAGAGTTTGACTTCTTCTTTTCCAATTTGAATGCTTTTTATTTCTTTTTGTTGTCTGATTGCTGAGGCTAGGACTTCTAGTACTATGTTGAATAGCAGTGGAGAGAGTGGACATCCCTGTCTTGTTCCTGATCTTAGGGGAAAGGCTCCCAGTGTTTCCCCATTGAGAATGATATTTGCTGTGGGCTTTTCGTAGATGGCTTTTAAGATATTGAGTAATGTTCCCTCTATCCCTACACTCTGAAGAGTTTTGATCAGGAATGGATGCTGTATTTTGTCAAATGCTTTCTCTGCATCTATTGAGAGGATCATATGGTTCTTGGTTTTTCTCTTGCTGATATGATGAATCACACTGATTATTTTACGAGTGTTGAACCAGCCTTGCGTCCCAGGGATAAATCCTACTTGGTCATGGTGAATAATCTTCTTAATGTATTGTTATATCCTATTGGCTAGTATCTTGTTGGGAATTTTTGCATCCATGTTCATCAAAGACATTGGTCTGTAATCCTCCTTTTTGGTGGGGTCTTTGTCTGGTTTTGGAACTAAGGTGACGCTGGCCTCATAGAATGAGTTTGGAAGTATTCCGTCTCTTTCTATCTTTACGAAGAGCTTTAGTAGAATAGGTATGGTTTCTTAATGCAATCCCTATCAAAATACGATGGGCTTTCTTCAGAGAGTTGGAACAAATTATATTAAGATTTGTGTGGAATCAGAAAAGACCCCAAATAGCCAGGGGAATATTAAAAAAGAAACCATAGCTGGGGGCATCACAATGCCAGATTTCAGGTTGTACTAACAAAGCTGTGGTCATCAAGACAGTGTGGTATTGCCACAAAAAAAAAAAAAGACACATACATCAATGGAACAGAATAGAGAATCCAGAAGTGGACCCTCAACTTTATGGTCAACTAATATTCAACAAAGGAGGAAAGACTATCCACTGGAAAAAAAGACCGTCTCTTCAATAAATGGTGCTGGGAAAATTGGACATCCACATACAGAAGAATGAAACTAGACCACTCTCTTGCACCATACACAAAGATAAACTCAAAATGGATGAAAGATCTAAATGTGAGACAAGATTCCATCAAAATCCTAGAGAAGAACACAGGCAACATCCTTTTTGAACTCAGTCACAGTAACTTCTTGCAAGATAAATCCACAAAGGCAAAAGAAACAAACGCAAAAATGAACTATTGGGACTTCATAAAGATAAGAAGCTTTTGCACAACAAAGGATACAATCAACAAAACTAAAAGACAACCTACAGAATGGGAGAAGATATTTGCAAATGACGTATCAGATAAAGGGCTAGTTTCCAAGATCTATAAAGAACTTATTAAACTCAACAGCAAAGAAACAATCAGTGCAATCATGAAACGGGCAAAAGAGATGAAGAGAAATCTCACAGAGGAAGACATAGACATGGCCAACGTGCACATGAGAAAATGCTCTGCATCACTTGCCATCAGGGAAATACAAATCAAAACCACAATGAGATACCACCTCACACCAGTGAGAATGGGGAAAATTAACAAGGCAGGAAACCACAAATGTTGGAGAGGATGTGGAGAAAGAGGAACCCTCATGCACTGTTGGTGGGAATGTGAACTGGTGCAGCCACTCTGGAAAACTGTGTGGAGGTTCCTCCAAGAGTTAAAAATAGACCTGCCCTAGACCCAGCAATTGCACTGCTGGGGATTTACCCCAAAGATATAGATGCAATGAAATGCCAGGACAACTGTACCCCGATGTTTCTAGCAGCAATGTCCACAATAGCCAAACTGTGGAAGGAGCCTTGGTGTCCATCAAAAGACGAATGGATAAAGAAGATGTGGTTTTTTTATACAATGGATTATTACTCAGCCATTAGAAACGACAAATACCCACCATTTGATTCGAAGTGGATGGAACTGAAGGGTTTTATGCTGAGTGAAATAAGTCAATCGGAGAAGGACAAAAATTATATGGTCTCATTCATTTAGGGAATATAAAAAATAGTGAAAGGGAATAAAGGGGAAAAGAGAAAAATGAGTGGGAAATATCAGAAAGAACATGAGAGACTCCTAACTCTGGGAAACGAACTAGGAGTGGTGGAAGGGTAGGTGGACGGGGGGTGGGGGGTTGGAGTGCCTCGGTGCTGGGTACTGAGGGGGGCACTTGATGGGATGAGCACTGGGTGTTATTCTATATGTTGGCAAATTGAACACCATTAAAAAATAAATTTATAAATAAAAAATAATGATAACCAAAAAGCATTCCAAACAAAGAAAAAAATCTTCCTGTTTCCCTGAAGATTAAAATCTCACAGCCTTGCATATAGTAAAGTCATAAAATCTGTTACTTTCTGTAATGTCCATTGTTGTGATGATTTGTGTCTTTCTTTTATGATTTTGACTCTTGATAAAAAGCATATATAACCATAAGCCAAATGTTCCTTTCCTGGAGTACTCTCTCTCTTTGAAGACTACATATCCAGGGCAGCTATCTTAACTAGCGATCAAATAAAATTTTCTCTTAAAAAAAAACAACAAAAAAAAAAACCCCCACTGTTTTTACCGTTTTGTTCATTTTGAGTGGACAGGCCTGAAGATGAGCAGTAGATTAAAACCTAGTTGCTTGGAAATTTGAGAATGGATGTCATTATCATAGGAACTAATTTAAGATAAAGTTTAAAATAGAGTACATTCAATAAAATTTAACCTTTCCTGACAAAGCAGGATAAAGATCATCAGTATTCATTTAACTGCACTGTGATATATTAATATGGTTTAATATTCATTCCTTCAATAATTTTTATCACTTGCAATGTGCTAGGCACTTGTTAAAAATGTTATGATTGTTAACAAAACAAAAAGGGTTCTGTACTTTGGTTGTAGAGTCCAGTAGTAAATATAAGTGGCTACAAAAATTTACAATGTTTCAAAATATTGTTTTTTTTCTTAAGTTTTATTTTTGTCAGCAGTCTATATATATCTGAGGTGGTAAATGCAAAAAAACGTATTAAAAATTGCATAGAACATAATAAGCTATCATGTTCAGTCTTTCCTTTCCTTTGAAAACTTCTGACTTATTTTACCATCTACTAAGAGATAATTGTTCTAAAAAGTTTTCTTCTTTCTTCCTCCCTTCCTCTTTCTTTCTTCTTTCTTTCTTTTCTTTCTTCTTTCTTTCTTTCTTTTTCTTTCTTCCTTTCTTTCTGAGAAACTTGTGAAAACTTTTTTGATACCTTTGTACCCAGAAGGCAGTTTCACTTGTTTTTCACATTCACATTACCATCTAAACTGAAGTTCTAAAAATCTTCCCCCAGAGGGTTATGGCACAACTCTATTTCAGAATACAATATCCTTTCTGAAAAATGAATCTTTACCTGTACTTACAAACAAGTAACTACAATAAACAAGAGATTATACTAGCTGTTGACAGTATCAGTAGCCTCCATTTTTATTATATTTTAAAAATTTATTTTAAAGCAAAATAAAGTTTGTTGGTTTAGAACTTAAGGACATTAGTTTTGATTCTGATGTTTTTGATTCTGATGCTTCATATTAGTTTCTCAGATGTGGTATACTATTTTTGCAGATATTACCTTAAAAATTATTTATAATATTGTTATAATAAAATAATTATAATAAAATTACTATAATAATTTGAAAGATAATATTCTTCAAAAATGTATAATAAAAGGTATAATAATATAAAAACTGTGTATATTACAGTCCTTGTAAGTATACTTTAAATTTTAAAAAATGTACATTATTTAAGTAGACTTTTATTGTGAATTTAGATCAAAACCAATAAGGAAAGAATGGGAAGTATATACAGAATTGCTGATTTTCATATAGGACAAAGGAGTTGAAATAAGAATGTCAGAGATTGCAACTAGTACAGTGATAGGTAAAAGAAATGCAAATTGATGAAAAAATGTTTAAGTCTCCACACTTTAATTTTATTGAACTTTGCAAATTGGTTCCTAGAGAAAAATAGTCATATGGGGAAATGAGAAAAAAAAATGAGTAGCTTTTGCTATTCTTATAGCAAATACAAGAACTACATCCATTTGGTATTTATATAATTGAATGTTTGTCTATTATTTTCCTTAATGGAAAAGAAGTTTCAATCAGGAAGTCACAAGGAATTTGTTTCAGAAAATCTAAATGGCTGTACTTTTAAGTATTTAAACTGAATGAAATAAATGAAATGAAAGGAAGCTAAAAGAATGAAAGGGAAGATTACATTAATGGGGACACATCAAAAGAAGAGAGATGGGAGGAAGCCAATACTTGCAATAGGAAATAAAGGAGATATTTTTTTTTCTGAATTTCTATTCTGAAAGGATTGCCATACTATCAAAGGCAGCTCAAAAATTACATTTCATTAGTACATTTATCATTCCTATCATCACTGAAACCAGAGACATGAACAGCTTTGCCGAGGCTTGAACAACAAGGAAGGAAACGCACCACCATTCTTCATCAATGTATATTGGGAATTTGAAAGCAAGCTCTTTTTTCTTCTCTGGCATTTATGTAACATTAAAATTTGTCTTTCATATGTCGTTAGATTTCTTTTGAAACATAATGTGAAATATAATTCTAATGACCAAAGCATTTCATTGCATCTTTTATATTACTTTCTCAGTTATGATGTAGAGATATTTATGATATATCTACTGAAAGAATAGACAAGATCTCCAATTAACCTAGTGAGGCCCATGGACATATCATCTGGATCCCAGCATCACTTCAGACAAACAAATGGAAGATTTCCTTATTTAAAGATTTCCAGCTATTTATAATAAACTGAAAATAATTTCCATGATGGATGGACAATAGTCTAAGAGAAAAACAACTGGGATTCTAATAGAGATGTAGGCTATAAAATAACGTTGAAGAAAAATGTCTAAGATTGTAAAAGACACGTAGATGTAGAGGAGGCTAAGCTTTACCTCTATCCATCTTAGGTTTTCAGCTTGGACTCTAATGCAAAGGTTAATAAAAATAAAAATAATAAATAATAAAATAGTTTATTAATGTGTGCAGCAGACATCATCCAGGGGAAAATTTTTTTTAAAGTAACTCAAAGTAGCAGCTTATAACTGCAGCTTACATAGCATCTTCAACTAAGAACAAATTTGTAGAAAAAAAGACAGGGCAAAGAAAAGTAGTTCTAGGCTTCCAAGAGTGGCAAACTGGGGAAAGGTAAATATATGGGTGGAAACTAATGGAGTCAGGTGTGTTTGCAGATTCCTCTGGTGCCATCTCTAGCCTGATAAGAATTTGTCACCAGTAAAAGGAAACTTTATATGCTCCTTTGTACAGAAAAGATAGAGCTTTTTCTGAATTTGCTTCATAATTGCTTTCAGTTAAAACTAATTTTTATGTCAAAGAGACACTTTGGTGTGACATATTGGGGCTTCCTTCATAGGCTACCAAATAATGTTTAAGAAAAATTAGTAGATTATTCCACTTAATGTGGAAAAGGCATCCATGCATAACCCTTCATTTTCACTTACAAACCTCTCAGAAATTAAAACATGGAAGCTACCCCATAGGTTGCTGTATTTGTTCGATGAAGAACTGTGTGTTTTTTATGTAAATTTTTAAAAAGTTTGAAATAATAATCAGCAATCACCAATAGTGTATTAAAATTCTCTCAGGAAAACAAACAGAGCTTAAGTCCTAAATTTGTGTTTTACAGAAATATGACTTCATAGAAGGTTTTAGATTTAATTTTAGGATTACAGCTCATTTATAATATGTTCATTCTTATAAGGAAGAAAAATGACTTACCTAGTCACATAGGCAGTTAATGAGGGAACTAGAAACAATGTTCCAGCTCTAATTCAGGGCCCAGAAGAGGTGGATGAGGATGCTGAGGGTCAAAAAGATAACATGAGCATAGGGATAAGACTGGAGTCCAGATGATACATAATTACAAGTGTTTTCAATAAATTAAATCTAAATTACACCATTTATCCTTATTAACTGATAAAATATGTTTTATAAATTATTTTAGAGCTTTCTTACAGTCCAGAGATGCCTGGGTGGCTCAGTCAGTTAAACATCTGCCTTGACAGGAAACAACAAATGTTGGAGAGGATGTGGAGAAAAGGGAACCCTTTTACACTGTTGGTGGGAATGTGAACTGGTGCAGCCACTCTGGAAAACTGTGTGGAGGTTCCTCAAAGAATTAAAAATAGACCTGCCCTACGACCCAGCAATTGCACTGTTAGGGATTTACCCCGAAGATTCAGATGCAATGAAACGCCGGGGCACCTGCACCCCGATGTTTCTAGCAGCCATGTCCACAATAGCCAAACTGTGGAAGGAGCCTCGGTGCCCATCGAAAGATGAATGGATAAAGAAGATGTGGTTTATGTATACAATGGAATATTACTCAGCCATTAGAAACGACAAATACCCACCATTTGCTTCAACGTGGATGGACCTGGAGGGTATTATGCTGAGTGAAGTAAGTCAATCGGAGAAGGACAAACAGTGTATGTTCTCACTCATTTGGGGAATATGAATAATAGTGAAGGGGAATATAAGGGAAGGGAGAAGAAATGTGTGGGAGATATCAGAAAGGGACACAGAACATAAAGACTTCTAACTCTGGGAAATGAACTAGGGGTGGTGGAAGGGGAGGAGGGCGGGGGGTGGGGGTGAATGGGTGACGGGCACGGAGGGGGACACTTGACGGGATGAGCACTGGGTGTTATTCTGTATGTTGGTAAATTGAACACCAATAAAAATTAATTTATAATAAAAAAATAAAAAAAAATAAAAAGATAGAATCAAAAGATTCTAGCCATTCTGACAGGTTTAAGGTTATCATCTCATTGTAGTTTTGATTTGCATTTCCCTGATGATAAGTGATGTTGAGCATCCTTTCATGTGTCTTTTGGCCATTTGGATGTCTTCTTTGGAAAAACATCTATTCAAGTCTTCTGCTTATTTTTTAATCAGATTGGTTTTGTTTTGTTTTGTTTTGTGGTTGCTGAGTTGTATAAGTTCTTTATATATTTTGAATACAACCTCTTATTAGATATATCTTTGGCAAATAAATATCTTTTCCCATTTAAAAAAAAAAAAAAAAAAAAAAAACATCTGCCTTGAGCTCAGGTCATGATCCTAGAGCCTGGAATAGAGCCCTGAGTCGAAGTCTGCCTGCCCCTCTCCTTTTGCCCCTCCCCACTCATGCATGAACACTCACTTGCTCTCTCTCAAATAAATAAAATCTTAAAAAACAAAACAAAACAAAACTGTCTTACAGTCCAGTGGTTTTTTTGGAGTTTTTTTTTTTTTTTTGCATATAAGATGATATTGATGAGAACAAGAGCATTACAATTGACATAAACAATATTATTTTCCATTTATTGCTTTACACTAATAAGGACCTTAAAATTAACTCCTGTGTTTCTATGTATAATTTTAAATTCAATAGTAAAAATATCCATATATCCTTATTTTAGATGATAGATTTTTTTCATAAAATGTTCCAAAAAAGTTCCTTTTTAAATGCCAATAAGGATTGTAAGATTTATAACACAGACTAGATAAATAAGCATTTTGTTTAAAATTTAGATTATTTTAAAATTAAAACATGGAAAATTCAGTTTAGATTTTTTTCCCACATAAAAAGCCAGATATGTGCCTTCCTCTTGGCTGAGTAGGAGTTCTAAAATGTGATCTGTAATCTGAATTTGTGTATTACTTTGTATTTCACAATTTCTATCATCAGTTATATAAGCTGTTTAAGGCTCAACAGCTTTTAGCCTTTTAGCCATAGATAATCAAGTCAATCTATGATTTTTCCAGATTTCCTGAAATACAATCATATACACTATACACTATAACCAATATCTAAATGTGGGAACCTCACAAAATACATCTACCCTGTACACTAATGATGCATTGCTACTTCTAAAATGATATTTTTATCATTATTGGAGTTGTAAGACAATTATAATATTTATTGAGCTGTATAAAGAAGTATCAGTAGGAAAGAAGAAGAGAATGTCTACTGCTACTGACTATATGCAATGTTTAGATTAACAAGAAAAACTTGATATTCACAGAAACCTTAAGAAACAGCTTTTAATACAGTGAAAGTTGTTTTGTTTTCATTTTGTTTTGTTTTTAGTTTTTGACAAAGAAACATGTTTCCTTATTTGGTAAATTTGCCATAAGTCATTTTCAATAGAAAAATATATACACATAAATTAACAAAAAAGAACCACTAAGTGTTTTAAAAATAAACACATTTAGGGCGCCTGGGTGGCTCAGTGGTTGAGCATATGCCTTTGGCTCAGGTCCTGATCCAGGGGTTCTGGGATGGAGTCCAGCATCAGGCTCCCCTCAGAGAGCCTGTTTCTCCCTCTGCTTATGTCTCTGCCTCTCTGTGTGTCTCTCATGAATAAATAAATAAAATCTTTAAAAAATAAAAAAATGCATTGAGAGAAAACTACCATTTCCATATTATTTTGTCACTATTTCTTGTGTTTTATAACCAGAATATGTATAATTCAATGCAAACCTGCATTCAAAATGAATCAGCCATTAAATGACTTAACAACATTGTGCCTAACTACTGTTCATGGAGGAACATAGATTTCATTATAAAGGGTGGAAAAAAATCATCGGGCTACATTACAGGGGAACTGTTTCCACTCAGACACAAATAGCAAACAAATTTTTCTAAATAAATAAAGATTTCCCTTGCTCCTTCAATTAAAAAAAAGAAAAAAGTGCTGACTGGACCAGAGACAATGTACTCTAAGAAAATCATAGAGTAACAGATCAGTGTCCTGAGTTTAATTTGATGATTAGAGGAGGGGATGCTGTGAGGGACTTTTGCCCCTGGGTATCCCCAAAAGTACTTATCAGGAGCCACCAAGACCAGTAGCTCAAGAGCTACAAGACCAGAAGTTCACGACACCAATTCACCAGAACCTTAACAGTAACAATACAAATAGAGGCCCATATACCATATGTCTAATATCCAAAAGTTATAAGCCAGACAATAAAATATTTTTTAGCCTCCTAATTCAACAAATATACCTTCATAATGACTCGGAAGGCAAGATTCGAGTACAACATTTTTATACTCCTGAATCTGGTAGTTAGGGAAAAGGCACCTCCTGACCCTTGACCAATTTCCTCTAGAATCCATGGCAGGTCACCTGTAATGAGGAGACTTTGCACACGGTATTGGTATATCAGCCTGTTAATTCAAGCTTTGTCTACAGTGTCTGACAAGAACCATCCCTTGGCCACCTCTTGTTCCCCACTCCCACCCCAGTTTAGAGTTGAACGTGCTGGAAATTTAGTCCACCTTATGGGGGACATACTAGGAAAGAGACTCATGCTCATGTTGGTCCCAAAACTGAGTTCTGGACCATTTAAACTAGAGTTTTCAGATTCTAAGTATCAGGAGAGTGACCTGAAAGAGGCACATGGGATCCAGGTGACTACAATGACTGAGGCTTAGGTATTTTTTTCCCCATGGAAAAGGTTAATTTTGAGAAGGATCAGGATAGAGCACTCCCAAGCCTGGCACCCAGAACAGTGGCCACTTCTAGTAAGTATATTGGTGGTCCTTACCGTCTCAAAGCCAACCCACTTGAAGTTACCACAGCCATCAGCTACACTAGTAAAGTTTAACATGGAATTTTAGCCAAGATAAACTAGAACACAGATTCCCTTTTTATAATTTCTAACATAACCATATACATTATTAGAAATACTTATAGAGTTAGAGAAAAAATACAAATATTTCCCACTATACAATGGATTTCATTATCAAATTTTTAATGTAATTATGTTTTGATTTGAAAAATCTTTAATTGAAGTTTTAGAAATAAACATTTCATTTGACAGAAAAAAACTCTACACCAAAGAACCAATTCCTGAACATACATTAGGAAGGATTATCCTTGCTATATATTACATGGATCCAAATCTAGATAACATAGGTTATGTACGTATAAAGAAATTTGATTATCTAAAAATACACTCTCTGGTAATTCATTCAGAATCATGTTGTTTTAATAAGAGAGTATTTGGTTTCCAGGGACCAAGAATCTTTCAGACAAGCCCAAATTATAAAGGTAGCTAATTGAGAACATACAAAGCACTCTCCAGATACCCAATTTTAGAAAGTACTATTAGCTACCACGAAACTGAAAAAAATCTTTAGATCATTGATCTTGTCCTAAAGTCTAGGGTTGCATGATCTCTATTCCATATTCCTTACTGTAGGAATATTTCATTCTCTCTTATGTATATGAATTCTGCTTAGTGTTTGATTTCTAGTTACTCAAATATAGCTTGCTCAGGGTTGATAACCAATGGTGCCAACTCCAGCCTGGTACCACTTTAACTTTACTACTTTAATGTCTAACTTATATTGAGTCACTTGTTTCTCCATTTCCTACTTCAAATTACTGTAAAAGAATCGAATAAGATCAACCTGCGTCAAGTTACAATATGCATTCTTTTTCAATGGTTCTTCGCTTTTAGCAAAAAGTCCCTTAGTTCTTTTAAAAAGAGGCAAAATTCCCTAGCTATTTTATTAATATGTAATTTCCAATTACACTTATTGAAAACTTTGAAAAAATATCTAATTTTTTTAAAGTTAATCATCAAATCAAACTTTTCTTTCAAGACAGAAAGAGAACACAAGGCCACTTATTTGAGTTTATATAGAAATCATAACTTACAGAGCTTTCTTAAATATTTTTCAAATAACTTTTAAAATTTTTTTAAAGATCTTATTTGAGAGAGAGAGTACATACATGCACACACATCACATGCATAAACAGGGGGAAGGGCAGAGGGAAAAAGCAGACTCACTGCTGAGCAGGGAGGACAACTCAGGAGTGGATTCCAGGACCTGGGAATGATGACCTGAGCCAAAGGGTGACACTTAACCTACTGAATCAGCCTAGCACACTTCAGAAATCATTTATTAACATTTTAAAACCTGGGATCCCTGGGTGGCGCAGCGGTTTGGCGCCTGTCTTTGGCCTGGGGCGGGATCCTGGAGACCCGGGATCGAATCCCACATCGGGCTCCCGGTGCATGGAGCCTGCTTCTCCCTCTGCCTGTGTCTCTGCCTCTCTCTCTCTCTCTCTGTGACTATCATAAGTAAATAAAAAAAATAAATAAATAAAAAATTAAAAAAAAAAACATTTTAAAACTTGTAATATAGATGACATTTTGCAAATATATTAATTCTTGTTCTTCACATTTGAAAATATCAGAGATAGTTGACAACCATTTCCTTTAGTGATTAAAAAATTGAACTACTTACTAGTTAATAAAAAATGTAAACAGTCAAATTACTACTATAAGCAGAAAATTACTAAACTTCATGAGAAATGCTAACACATACACTGATAACTGATTTTCATGTTAGTTATCTGAGTGAGTTGCTAAGAATGGCATTGCCATAAGGAAAAGACAGAATCAGAAAGGGACATGATTCTCATAAAGCATTCAATTATTGATAACTATGTTGGCTAGCATTGGTAACCTCTCTCCAGGTCATACCTAAGAGCATATCTACTAAAGATCTGTCCAGTGTCTATCCAAGATGGGTCTCTTGCTTTTGAGTGGATCGATACCAGCATATCATGAATACACATAGATTACTAGCTACTTAAGCAATCTTAAATCATGAAAACATATGTTCTTTGAATACTAATTATAGAAAAGTTTCCATTGACGGGATTTCTGGATTCAATTTTTTCCTTAACGTTTCCTACATGAAGAATTCACTTTAGATACTAAGGTTATTCATTTTTTTAAATGAAGTTAGTATCTGTAGTTATTTCAGAATTGTTGTGAAGATTGTATCTGGCACTAAGTAAGCACTCTATCCATGTGAACAATAAAGATAATATGGCAATAAAAAAGGGAAGAAAAGTTTCAATACTAAATGTTGTGAGGTATAGAAAAAATTTGAAATGTTTCATGACCTTAAGGAATTAAAATATCAGTAAAAAGATGAGAAAAAGATGGAAAAAAATTTTGAAACCTACTAAATTGTAATGTTAATATTTATATATCTGAGTAGATTTACTGTTTGGTATGTCTGTTACTTAAAAATAGGGCAAAATACTGAAATCAATATTTTAAAAAATACTAATATGAAAAATCATGTAAAAGAAGCCAAGTAATTTTTTCAACAGGGCTTATACCTGATGTTACTTCATCTAGATTGGGGGAATGTATTCTAAAATGAGTTTAGAATTGAATAAATGCATAGAAAAAGAAACATTTATTCATTAATTCTTTTATTTAAAACATTATGTATCAGTCATTGGAGCTATTAAGAAACTCTGTTCTAACAAAGTCTAAGCATTATATGTTAATATAGAATATTATGAGACTACTTATCTCCGAGTTTAGCTTTACTGGAAAAATAATGAAGTATGCACTAAAAGATGAATAGGATTTAGCTACAAAACCAGTGGAAATAGAAGTGTCCTAGTAAGAGGATGGTGTGTTCAAAGGCCAGAGGTAGGAAAGATATAAAAACTTCCAAGGAAGTGTAAAAAGCCTTTTATGGTTAGAGTGATTGAACATGAGCCTGGAGAAACTAAAGAGGGGATCCCTGGGTGGCTCAGTGGTTTAGCACCTGCCTTCAGCCCAGGGAGTGATCCCGGAGTCCCAGGATCAAGTCCCAGGATCAAGTCCCGGGATCGAGTCCCAGGATTGAGTCTCGCCTTGGGCTCCCTGCATGGAGCCTGTTTCTCCCTCTGCCTGTGTCACTGCCTCTCTCTCTCTCTCTCTCTCTCTCATGAATAAATAAATAAAGACTTAAAAGATTTTAAAGAGCTAAGTGAAATAAAATTTGAGGTAATCAATACATATTAAAGTTTATCAATATCATTTATACCAATATATTAATACTTGAGGTCAAGAAAGTCTATGTATTTGTCTATGGAAGGAACAAAAAATAAATAGTAAATAGATCTTATCTAAAGAAGAACAGAAATAAAAATGTGTACCATCTAATTTATTTCCCAGGGTTGTGGCAAGGATCAAGCTAGGTCTGTTTAATGCTTTGTATGCTATATTATACATTTAACAAACTTTATTTACATTTAATTGCTGTATAAATTTGTGTTTTCTTTAGTCACCTGTGCATTTTCTGTTCATTCATGGGCCCTGGTAAACATCTAAGCCTACACCAAAGCCCCAGATAGAGTAGCCTATCATCTCATTTGGCTTTTTTTTTGCAATAAACCTTCCATGGCTTCAGTGCATCTTTTCTGAAGGAACTCTTCCCTCCCATGCCTTATGTCCACAAACATGAAAAGGAGAAAGACAACAAGTATATGCAGTAAAGGTTCTATATGTTGGAGAGATTCTAAATACTTAATGAGTATTTAGGACATAAAATTGTTGCATATAAAGATAGGTCATCCATAATTATAGTGAAAAAATACTTCAAGTTAGCCTTAATTACATATATTTTTTTTTTCAAATTCAAGAGTGGGAATACACTACAGCCATAACTAAAAGTGACTGAGTTTCAAGAATTCTATGTACACAAGTTCATAAATTAGTAAAACATGTACATTTTTATGTATGGTTGATAATGTTTTAGGAAGGTTAGGAAAATACTGCCCACATAATTATATATATTCTCAAAATTGTTAGATCAATCTAAACTAGTATTATTCAATTGGATAGGAAGAGACAGTATCACAAGATGCTGGTGAGCTTTCCAAAATACACACGGCCCTCAATTGCTTCCCCACAAACCTCCTTCAGGGAATCTTCAGGAGTCTGAACTGTGGAAAAGAGCAGGGAGCATGTGCCTCTGGGAATTTGGGAAGCATTCCCTAAGCCATTTATAGAGGCATTTTTCCATTTGAAAGACCTACTAACTGAAGTAATTTAATTACAATAAGAGTAAGTATTAAATTACTTATTTTCTATATAATACATTTACTTAAAGTAGTTAACTGGAAAAAAATACCATTACTCTTCTGTTTTATAGGAAATATGCTTGGTAATAGGTTAGAAACAACATTCAGAAGTTTCAAGAATGGTCTTCTGACTATTCTAGCTACTTTGTTTTACAGATTATATATCAGAAACATGGGAAGCTTAAAAAGTTTTCCTAAACATATGCAATTAATTTGTGAAAAACTCAGGTTACTGAGTGTTATTTTCTAATTTTTGAATTCAATTGGTCTCTTAAATTTTGATTGGTTTAATGATGTTATATGTGAGGAGAATCAGAATTCCTAGATTTCTCTCATTTTGACAGAAAATATTAATAATTCTGAGTTGTTTAAAAAGAATTCATTAACAAATATGCTGATTTTGGTATATCAAAATATTTTATTCAGAAGCAACATTTCTCAAGCTTCATAAGTTTTTTTTTTTCCTCATAAGATCCTAAGTAATGATACCCTTAATTAGGTGAATTTAAGGCAGATACATAAAGTTGATGTTTTCAACTTATTAAACAAAGCAGTCTAGAAGTCAGATAAGAGGTTTTCCAGTCTGGCTTCTAATGCCTTTTCTTCTTTCTCCACTTGACTATGCTATTTAAAAGAACATTTTTAGTAATATATTTACATGGTTGCTCATAAAAGTGTTATTGTATTCTTTGTCTTCTAGCTCTACATTTTCCTGTCCCATTAGATAGAGTAAGTCATGGCTTACACTTTCTTTTCCTGAAAACAACCATATTGCCATAAGCCAAATATGATAAGTGGGAAATTTATTTGACAAATGCATGGTGAAATTTCTGCCCACCAAATGATTTTCAAATCACAGAATAAAAAGGACCTGTGGGAGATGTATCTACAGAATTTGGAACAGTTCTTTAAAAATAGCCAGAATAATCTTCTGCATGGCCCAAAGCAAGACGTAAATTAAGAAGCAATACACTATGAGTGTAATGGAGCATGTACTTATAAATTCATGGTTCCATTAATCTCATGTAAACAGCTCACACATTATACCCCCCAGGAATAATAACACAATAGTAAAGAGTTTGAAATTATAAATATTAGGGCAGCAAATTTTCTGTACATTTCTTCTAGAATAAGTTTGGAGATTAAGAAGGGATATAATTCTTAATTGTTATATTACTTTCTAATTGTATACATTGTATGTTGAATATCAAAAGAATTGAACATGCTTTGGGCAAAATCAGCAGGAGATGTGTGCCTGTTATCAGTTGAAAATAGACGTTTGCTAGCCTGTTGGCATGGCAGCAGTGTGTCGCAGGACCAGGCAGGCCTTTAGCATTCAGGAAAGAACATGAAGCTTTTAGTGTTCAAAGCTAGAAGCTGGATTCATTAAATAGGTAACAATTGATCTCTTCAGGAAAGGAAACTATTATCAGGAGACTGATTCAACAAAAGGTATCTTGTACAAGAGGATTCTTTAAAATTTCTTGAAATAGGCTATTAGATGTAAGCCATCCAAATCAGATTGGTGATGGTGTTTTTTTTTTTTAAGATTTATTTATTTATTTATTTATTTATTTATTTGAGAGAGAGAGAGAGAGTTCAGGAAAGAGGAGGGCAGAGGGAGTGACAGCCTCAAGCAGACTCCCTGATGAGCCTGACACAGGGCCAGGTTGGTGGTGCTGTATGTACATACATGCATGTGATAAATTTGGAAAAAAGAAAATTTTATATATAATCAAAATTATCATATTTTTTTTAGTAGAAGCCCAGATACTTTAACCTGGAAAATAGAATTATGGCTGCAAAGATTAGTTTTCAAAATTAAAGGGGACATCTATGATAAAAATCTAAGAGTAGTATTGAATATATTTGAGAAGGTAAAAATAGAAGTAAAAATTTCTACATTGATTACTGTAACAAAATGTTTCATAAGAAACATTAATTCAAAAGACCAAAAACAAGACTTTTTGATGTGATCACCAAAACTCTGAAATATTGGAGACTGGAAGGACTGAGGATAAGTGTCAGAAAACTAAAGATGGCTGATATATGTATTTTTTTAATGAAATAAATATAGTTTTAGATAGCCAGCTGATAAGCCTAGAAGTAAACCTAAAAGAGGGAAAATTCTGAAACTACATTAAATTACTGTTTTGGGTTACCTTAGAAAAATAGGATGGCATCATATTTAAGGTCTTAGCTTCAAGACATATCAAGACAGTAGCAATGATGAAAAAGAACAAGCAGCAAAGGGGAGAAATGAGATAAAATAATTAATCTGTCTTGCATAATGCCAAATATCATAAAATAGCAGCCAGTCTCAAATTGCAAAAATTAGAGTATTGGTATAATTTCCAAGGAGTCAAAGATTGGTGAGTTTGTAGTGATTGCCTCACAATGCCAAGTTTTCTGCTCAGGTAACAAGACAACGCCTGTTAGATAACAAAATTTTAGGAAATGGGGCTCAGCCTTGGGCTAAGTTGTCAGACAATGTAGCAGCATGAGGGTAGTATCATAGCCAAATTAGTTCACAGAAGATTTCATATTTTCATAGAGGAAAGATTTCACGTATTTATGGAAGAAATGAAATACTGATAAAACTTAGGCAGATATAAGGACAGGATTTTTAAACACTGAAACGAATTAATAAAAATATATCTTCTTGGATTTAATTTGCTAATATTTTCTTGAGTATTTTTCCTTATGAGAGATATTGGTCTATAGTTTTCATTTCCCTTGTAATGTCTTTATCTAGTTTTGGTGTTAGGGTAATAATGGCCTTGTAGAATGAGTTAGGAATATTCCCTTTATTTCTATTTTCTGAAATATTGAGAACTACTATATATTTTTTAATATTTGGTAGAGTATGTGAGTAAAATGACCTGGGCTTGCTGCTTTCTTCTCTATAGAGCTATTACGGATAGCTCTATTTCTCCTTTTGTGAGTTTTGGTAGCATGTGTCCTTCAAGGAAGTTGTCTATCACATCCAAAATATTAAATTTATGGAAATAATTACTCTATAAATGAATGAAATCTGTAAGATAAAAGGACAAAAATCTATAGGACTTAAAAGAAATTATAAGTAAGCACCATATTCTAGTTGATAAGGCCCTTTTTGTGGAGATAGGGGTTAATAAGGCTGAACCACAATAAATATGTATAGGAACTGAACAATTAAATGGATAGCAGATGATACAAGTCAGGTGTTTGACTTGTTGAGTAGGTTACAGGGGTTAATGGTGGTTACCAAGGGCTGAGGGAGGAGTGTTTGATGATCCATTTGCCAACCAATGGATTAGAGTTGGAGATAGCAGTATGAATTCAAGTTTAGCTTTAGATAGAAATGACTACAGACAGAAATATCAATAAATGTGTATATAAACACAGGTTGGGAAACAATATTTCCCTATTCTCTCAGCTGAGAAAGCTTCCATTCCAGTAGTACTGAGCACATCTAGAGCCTAGATAGTAGTTTTTCACACAACTCGAGTTAAAGGAACCAGAGTTCTTTGGAGAAATTGTTATTCTAGGACCAGGGCAAATAATATACAAATTAGCCAAGATTATTTTGTGCAGTCAGAAAGTAAAGTGCTCCAGTAAAAATAGTGTTCCACAGGAGAGGGATATATTGAAGGAACACAGGAGTAAACTGAAAGAGCTTCCAATAGCCAAAGCTGGACTAATTTGAGCAGCTAAATAAATATGCTATTATTTGATTATGACTCAATGTATTAAATTAATATATTAATTCTTATTGATAAAGTTACCAAAGAAAGAAGTAAATAACCTATGCAAAATAATTAAAGAACATTCTATGAAGTACTTGACTAGTACTTTTCAAAGAGGTAAATTAGTGTATTTTATATATACACTATACACTATATATATATATATATATATATATATATATATATATATATATAAAGAACCTGTTGCAGCCTACGGAGAGATTATGGCAATATGTAATGAGGTATCATGGTTGGAATCCTGGAATGAAGTAAGGGTAGTAGATGCGAGCTAAAAAATTTTTTGGAAAATGGACATTAGGTAAAAATAACAACTTTAGTAGCTCATGAATTGTAACAAAGGAGTCATTGTGATGTAAGATATCTATAATAGGAAACTGGCTGCAACCCATACAGGCACTCTGAACTAGGAGTGGTGGAAAGGGAGTTGGGCGGGGGGTGGGGGTGACTGGGTGACGGGCACTGAGGTGGACGCTTGATCGGATGAGCACTGGGTGTTATTCTATATGTTGGCAAACTGAACACCAATAAAAAATAAATTTATAAAAATAAAAAAAGAAATATCTTCAGTTTTATATCTACTGATAAATTGTGATCAGATTTATAAAATGTAAGTTATATTGTAAGGAAAAATTATGACTAACTAGGTAACTTTTTTAAAATTAAAAATGTATATAGTATATTTTAAGGTGATTAATAACCATCTTTTCTTTTGAAGAAATTTTGTCACTTAAATGCTTCTGTATAGTGATGAAAATAAACAAAATGAAAAGGAAACTTTTGGGATAAGAAAAATAAATCAGAAACCATTCATTCTACGAGGGGTTAATATTCAAGGTATATAATGAACTCATACAACTCAATAGACAAATAGCAGGCAACATTAAAAAAAGGAGCCGAATAGACATTTTTCCAAAAAAAACTTCTAAATGGGTACATGAAAAGATGGGTACATGAAAAGATGCTCAGTACCACTAATTATTAGGGAAACACAAATCAAAACTGTAATGAGCTATTCATATCAATTAGAATGGCTATCATCAAAAACATAGGAGATAAGTGTTGGGAAAGCTATGGAGAAAAAAGAACTTTTGTGCACTATTGGTAGGAACATAAGTCACTGTAACCACTATGAAAAACAGCATGGAGATTCCTCAAAAAATAACAAACAGAACATTAAAAAATTAAAAACAGGGCAGCCTGAGTGGCTCGGCGGTTTAGCACTATCTTCAGCCCAGGCCCTGATCCTGGAGACCCAGGACTGAGTCCCATGTCGGGCTCCCTGCATGGAGCCTGCTTCTCCCTCTGCCTGTGTCTCTGCCTCTCTCTCTCTCTCTCTTTCTCTCTCTCTCTCTCTCTCTCTCTCTCATGAATAAATAAATAAATAACATTTTAAAAAAATTAAAAAGAGTAATCCCGCTTCTGGGTATATATTCAAAGGTGGTAAAAAATGAATATCTGCATTCTCATGATTCTTGCAGCATTATTGATAACAGCCAAGATATGAAAAAAAACCTAATTGTCAATGAATGATTTAAGATGTGGTATACACAAAGGGATATTATTCAGCCATGAGAAGGAAGGAAGTCCTGTCATTTTCTACAACTTGGATGGAACTTGAGAATTATGCTGAGGTAAATCAGCATAATCAGAGAAAGATGTCTGTATGATGTCACCTATATGTGAGTCTTAAAAAGCCAAATACAAAGAAACAAACCTAAAATGGTGGTTACCAGGGGCTGAGAGAGGGAGGGAAATAGAAGATATTGGTCAAGGAACAAAAACTTCCAGCTACACAACTAATAATTACTGGGGATATTATTATAGCAAAGTGATTGTGTTATATATGCTTGAAAATCACTTAGAATAGGACCTCTTAAATGTTCTCACCACAAAAAATAAATGGTAATTGTGGGAGGTGAGGTGATACAGGTACATCGAGGTATTAATGGTATAATGGTAATCATTTGATATGCAAGTATCAAATTAATACATTGTACACCTTAAATTACACCATGTTAATGTCAGTTATTTCTTAATAAAGCTGAGGGGGAAAAGTAAAAAAAAATAAAAACAGAACACAGCTTTATGCTCCTTATTTATCTGAGTTTCAGATATTCTATGTTTCCATAAAACATATACCCTGCTTTAGTAAAATCACCACATATTTGATATTATTTAAGCTAGTGTTGAAGAAACTTCATCAGTCAAAACTGAATGAAGCTGCTGATATTATACAAGCTACTTCTATCCTTAGCACCTTACACCAATATAATGAGGACTTGCTTAATATCCTTCTCTGACCTCTCCTTGATCCAAAATGGATCATGGAATTAGGGTGATAACTTCAATAAATCAAGTTGCAAAATTATTATTTTTAATAAGTATCATCTTTCTAATAATATAAAGCAAATATATATTACAGTTCACAAAATGCAGAACATTAATTTTTAAATTGCTGATAATTCCAACATCAAAATTGCATTCCTTCATTCCACCTTGAAGTTCTACTTTACAAATGTGTCTTAAACATGCTGACCATAAAAATTCTAAGATTTTTTGAACTAAAAGTGTTTTAATATGTGCTTGTGTGTTTAGAATATGATGAAAATGCACATTCAATCAGATTAATAATTTCCTAGATGTTTGAAAGGTATAAGCTACTATTTATAAAAATTACATTTACTTTGCCCTGAACTCATCACAATTTACATACAAATTTGTATCTTCCTTTAGTGACACATGATACAACTTCAAAATGAGCATGACATCTTTGCTTCTCATATTAATGTATCTTTCTATGAAGCCCTCCATCTCTGAGTAACATAATGTGATGTGTTCTCCAGAAAACTGGTTCACTTTTCTTACCCTACTCATTTAACCTGAGGCTGCAATTCTTGTTATAATAAAGCATCACTACACTACACACCAGAAAAGAGAGATATTCATTCCCTATCTTGCATTTTGAGCCTTAAAGGGACACAATTTTCACTTGCAAGAATTCTATTTGTTGTTTTGTCTAACGGGTATAATCATTGAGTTTCAAAAACTGATAAAATCAAGTACAATTTCCTTAAAGTGGGATCACCTCTCCTAGCTAGATAGTTGTAGCTTCTACTTATTGAAAGAAAGGTAGGCAATCTCCCATCCTAGCAGTAATATTTTCTTATCTAGGCATTTAAACTCGAGAAAATTTTAAGAGTAAAAATATCCTTAGAAAAAAATTAACTGTCTTGCTATTTTTAATGTGTATGCGTGTGTGTAGATTTAGAGTTGATTTTGTTTAATAAGTCATCTGTTGTCAAATAGGAGCTATGGATACTAAAAAAAAAGTTACTTAAGCTCATTTGGCCTCTTTCATGGGATCAGCACCAGCAGACAGCACAGTAGAGCCAGGCACCTGCTCCACACCCAGTGGCTAAATGATAGACAAAAAGCCAGAGATCCAGTTACAGGCATTTGTGAATAGTCCAAGACTGTGGGATGAGATGTTGCAGAAAAAAAACGGCGTAACAGTGATCAATTTTTACCAAGCCTGGTGTGGACCTTGCAAAGCAATGCAAACTTTATTCAGAAAATTGAAAAATGAGCTGAATGAAGATGAACTTCTTCATTTTGTTATAACAGAAGCTGACAACATTGTGACTTTGCAACCATTTAGAGATAAATGTGAACCTGTTTTTCTCTTTAGTGTTAATGCCAAAATTATTGCAAAGATCAATGGTACAAATGCACCACTTGTTAATCAAAAAAATTATTAACTTGTTCAAGGAGAAAAGAATTGCAGCAGGTGAAATGGTTTGCCCTCAGTATCATGAAATTGTGTTTGTAGATTCAGATGCAGATGATGCTGGGGAAGCACCCTAGGAAAGTACTGAACAACTATACTTAATTGCCATTACCAAACAATATGCTGTGCTGTGATTACTAGAAAATCTCTAGAGATTAAAGAAAGAATGATAAAGGCAGGATTTGTTGTAGAAATTGAAGATAAGATCCTCACAGAACAACAAGTAAGGGATTTCTGTAGTCGGAGATCAGATAAGCATGACTGAAGATTTTGTCTTTTTATGACAAATTGCCTAGGCCATATTGTAGTTATATCTCAAGGAGGTGAAGAACAGCCTGCCCGGGAGGACCCTGAACCCAATCCTGAGATGGAAGCTAAAAAAATATATGAGGATAACCAGAGGTGGTCAGGACTCCAGTGGTGAGGAAGAAGTGGGACATCTTACAAGAATGTCTGGAAAGACAACATATATCTCAGTTTTGTGATATTGAAGAGAACCTAATTGATGTTAATCACTTTATTGATATGTCCTTCCCTGATTTTAAAAACATGAAAAAGCTCAAATTAGAGAAGACCCTGGCATTACTTTGACTGGATCTCTTTCAAGAAAAGAGAGGATATTTTGAAGATTATTGAAGATGAAGGTTTTAAAATACTGATGCAAAGACAAATTATATTATCAGAAGAGGAAGTACAAACATCGTGCAAGGAATATGAAAATGATGATTACTTTGAAAGCCTTATAGAAAAGATGGCCAGTTTATGTGCATAATTTGCAATGGAATATTTTCCTATCAACCGGTTGTATGGAAGTGATTTATTAGAAGAAGCCAAAAGGGAAATACAGTATTTCTTTCCTCCTCATCATACTTTAGCACTGATTAAACCTCATATAACACAAGAACAAAGAGAGGATATCTTTAAACTTATAAGAGAGGCTGTTTTTGAAATAACACAGGTAAGGAAATACTCCTAAGTGAATAAGAAGCAGACAAATTTATTCAAAAATAAAGGAAAAGACTTTCATGAAGATGTATTGCAAATGTTTTCTGAGGGTCCATCTTTGGTCATGGTTCTGACTAAGTGGAATGCTGTCTCAGACTGAAGACAATTGGTGGGTCCTGTAGAGCCAGAAGAGGCAAAACTACGTCTCCAAGCTCTATTTGACCCCACTTTGGAAGAAGTACTTTGAATAATACTGTCCATGGGACATCTAATACCTACAAAGCAATGGAGAGCATTAATAGAATATTTGAAGAGTTCATTCTTGAGAATCCTGAGGGAAACTAAAATTTTGAGAAGATAATGCATGTAAGTTCACAGTGACATATAACCATGTGACACAGCTTCCTGGGAGGAATAAAAAGGAAGATATACTTTGAAAGAAAGCTCAATTCCAGTTATCTCAAATTAAAAACTCACCTCAAAGTGAAAAACATATGGCTATGCATAATGACAATAAAAATTGTAACCTTCAAACAAAAAAAATAATAAGTTACCTAAAAAGTTATAGTTCTTAGCTAAATTGAAATGCTAATATATGAGCAATATATACTTTGTTTATATAGAAGTGTTAATGTTAGTGCATATTATTATACCATATGCATGTATTGCTTTATAATTTTACTATTTTACTTCTTACTATAGTATATGCTCTTTAAAATATAAGCTTAGTATTTTTCATATTAGTCCATAATAGAACTACCATCTTTGCCATATTTAACCAATTATTTGTTATTGGACATTAAGATTGTTTTCACTCATCTTTACCATGGCTAAAACTACACTGAACAGCCTTTGAAATAAGTGTATGGGTTTCATAGTGTGTGGAGATCAATTGCTCAAAGGATATTGGCAGAGACCAAAGAATTTATCATATGTAAGAAATATTTATAATATTATGCTGAGGGGTGGAGAAGGAAAATGGTGCTGGCCAGTTTCTTCATCCTGGAGAGGCATCTACATGAATACTGCCTCCCAGGGACATGCCTTGAGAAGCGGGAATGATCTCCTTACTGTGTGCCATAGTCATTCTTTAAGTAGCTATCCCCATGCTGTCTTCCTCTGGGCTCTTTGCCTGCCTTCTCTCTAGGAGCAGGGCAATTCCCCCAGGGCTCTATCCCAGCCAAGTCTGCTGACCTTTAGAACTTCAGGTGTTCCCTCCTCTACTCCTCTGACTGCCTCAGAACTGTGCACACTTCTAACTAGCACTGATCTTGCAAAGCACTGTTTTGAGCATGCAGTTGGAATACAGGAAGCAGCTCCTTGCACCTGTAGTGAGCTCTCCACTTGCTAGCTGGGAGACAGTTCAGAGAGTGACCTTGCATCTTGGACATAAAATCATGGTGTGTCTGTCCTCAGAGAATGTGCAATACCTTGTTATTATAATGCAGATTAGGGCTCCATTGTGATCACAACACTTCGTTAGTGAAGATGATAAAATGGTGTAGTGACCATCTGGGGCACATGTAGCATCTTTGACTGTGTCTCCTTCAGAGTCGTGTGCTTCTGGCACAAGAAAGTGTGGAAGAACATTGAGTCTATGTCTATGCCGGGGACTGGGAGAACTTGCTCATTCCCTATAACAGGTTGTTGAATGTGCATGGAACAGGGAGCAGGGATTGTGATGACATCCAAAGGAAGCTACTACCTGATGACACTTGGAAGTGATTGTCTTTAACATCACAGGCATCACACTTTGAACAATATAGAGATGCATGCAGTTGAACTTAGAAGTAGCAGTATTGGCTTTATGTAATAAAGGAAGCATTTTTAACTTAGAAAGAAAGTCACATCCCTTTGGGGGAGGGGGCGAGGGAAGAAGGGTCCATGTTGCTTGGGAGCCCAACCCCCTCCACAGCACAGCAGGGGGAAGATGGCACTGAGGACACCACAGCACACAGCCAGGGGGCAAGGCCTGCAGCTCAGTGGGTGCCTCAAGCACTCACTGAGGGTGATGTCCAGGCCCCAAGACCAGGATGATACAGAAGGAAAAAGTTGAGCCCCAAGAGCCTATTTCTGTCCCTTATATCCTCTGTTTCCTTGGCAACTGCTGGAAGGCTGCCTAACTTGCTTACACTGAGCCCCATCCCCCTGCAATCTGGTGGGCCTGCCTACCTTAGTGATGCTTGCCTCAGTTCCAGCAAGGTGGAAACCTCCTCCAGAAAACTAGCACAAACCCCTGTCCATACCTCATCTCCCAAGCAGAGAGTACTACAGGGCCTTAGTTCCAGTGGAGGTAGTGATCATCTCATTTCATAAGCAGACTAGAGCACACCAAGTTAAAACTTAGCATATTCAGGCCAGGGACCAAACACTGCCCACAGGAGAGAAGAATTGGCCTAAAGGAAAGAGCAACCAAAATGCAACAACAGAGTATGTTCAGCACAAACCAGAGATAATCTCTGAAGCAGCAGGCCCTGGGCACCACATGACCTCTTTATCAGAAGGACATTATTTCAGGAGCAGGAGACATAATTGGCTTTTCCAACACACAGGCGAAAGCAGAGACTTAGACAAAATGCCAAGATGGAGGAATTTCTCCCAAACAAAAGAAAAAGACAAGACCACAGCCCAAGATCTAAGTGAAATAGATATAAGTAACATGTCTGATGAAGAATTTAAAGCAACAATTATAAAGATACTTACTGGGTTTGAGAAAATAGAAGACATCAATGAGGCCCTTACCACAGACATAAAAGAGTTTAAAAAAATCAGAGATAAAGAATGCAAAAATGAGATTGAAAACAGAGTTAGTGAAATAAACAAAAGACTGGAAGAATCAAAGGAAAGAATGTCATAGAAGACAAAGTAATGGAAAGCAATGAAGCTGAACAAAAGAATTATGCAACACAAAAATAAATTTAGGCAACTCAATTACTCTATCAAATATAATAACATTCATATTATACGATTCCCAGAAGAAGAAAAAAAGTGTGTGGGGGGGATATATTTCAAGAAATAGCTGAAAATTTCCTAATCTGGGAAGGAAGCAGGGATCTAGATCCAGGAAGCACAGAGAACTCCTATCCAAAATCAACAAAAGCAGATCAACGTCAAGACATATTGTAGTTAAACTTACAGGATATAAAGAAAAAAAAAATCCTAAAAGCAGCAAGACAAAAGTCCCTAACTTACAAAGGAAGACAAATAAGGTTAGCAGCAGATCTCTCCACAGAAATTTGGCTAGTCAGAAGAGAGTGGCATATATTCAAAGTACTGAATGGGAAAAATCTGGAGCCAAAAATACTCTATTCAACAAAGCTATCATTCAGGAGAGGAGATAGAATTTCCCAAACAAAAACTAAAGGAGTCTGGGTCACCTGGGTGGCTCAGTCAGTTAACTGTCTCCCTTCATGCCTTCAGCTAAGGTCATGATCCCAGGGTCGTGGATCAAGACCCATGGTGGGCTCCCTCTCAGGGGAGCCTGTTTCTCCCTCTCCCTCTGCCCCTGACTTCACTTGTGCTCTTTTGCTCTTGCTCTCACTCACTGTGTCTCAAATAAATAAATAAAACCCTAACAACAACAACAACAACAACAACAACAACAAAAAACCCTAAACTAAACTAAAGGAGTTTGGCCACTAAACCAGCCCTGCAAGAGATATTAAAGAAAACTATGAGTGCAAAAGAGAGTCCAAAAATGACAAAGACAAGAATCAGAGAAAATATCCAGAAACAAAAACAAGTAATACAATGGAAATAAATACTTGTTTATCAATAATTACTTTGAATGTAAATGGAGTAAATGCTCTAATCAAAAGACATAGGGTATCAGAAGGTTTAAACACACACACACACACACACACACACAAGGCCCATTATATGTTACTTATAAGAGATTCATTTTAGACCTAAAGACAACTGCAGATAGAAAGTCAGGAGATGGAGAAACATTTATCATAAAAGTGTCAAAAGAAAACCAGAGTACCAACAATTATATCAGACAAATTAACCTTTAAAGTAAAGACTGTAAGAGGAGATAAAGAGGGCACTATCTCCTAATAAGGGGACAATCTAACAAGATAAAACAGAAAATATATATGCATCCAACATGGTAGCATCCAAATATATAAAATAATAACAAACCTAAAGGAACTAACTAATAATAATAGTAGGGGAATTTAGCACCCAACTTACAGCAATGGACTAAATCTAAAGAGAAAATAAACAAGGAAACAATGGCTTTGAATGACACACTGGACAAGATTGGCTTAGATATATTCAGAATATTATATCCTAAAACAGCAGAATATAAACTCTTTTTAGTGCACGAGAGTCATTCTCCTTAATAGGTCATGTATTAGGTTACAAAACAGACCTCAAAAAAGATTTAAATCATACCATGCACCTTTTCTGACCACAATGCTATGAAACTTGAAGTCAACCACAAGGAAAAAAAAAAAATCTAAAAACACAAATACATGGAGGTTAAACAGCATGCTACTAAATAATGAATGGATCAACCAAGAAATCAAGGAAATAAAAAAAAAGATGGTAACAAATGAAAATGAAAATGTGACAGTTCAAAACCTTTGGGATGCAGCAAAAGTGGTCCTAAGAGGAAAGTTTGTAGAAATACAGACCTATCTCAAGAAGAAAAATCTCAAACAAGCAACCTAACCTCATACCTAAAAGAGCTAGAAAAAATTAACAAAAAAAGTCTAAAGCTAGCAGAAGGAAGGAAATAAAGATTAGAACAGAAATGATATAGAAACTAAAGAACAAACAAAAACGACCTACACAATAGATCAATGAAACCAGGAGTTGGTTCTTTGAAAAAATAAAATAAAATAAAATTGCTATACCTCTAGACAGAGTTGACAAAAATAAAAGTGAAAGTATCCAAATAAATACACAATGAGAGAGGAGAAACAACAACCAACATCATAGGAAAACAAGTATAAGAGAATATTATGAAAAACTATATGTCAACAAGTTGAACAACCTGAAAAAAAAATCGATAAATTTCTAGAAACATAAATTATCAAAACTGAAACAATAAGAAATACAACACTTGAACATACCAATAACCAGCAAAGAATTTGAATCAGTAACCAAAAATCTGCCATTGAACAAAAGTCCAGGACCAGATGGCTTCACAGGCAAAATTTGCTAAACATTTAAAAAGGAGTTAATATGTATTTTCCTCAAACTATTCCAAAAAGTATAAGATGAATGAAAGCATTCAAATTCATTCTATGAGGTGAGCACAATTCTAATATCAAAATGGGATAAAGACACCACAAATTAAGAACTACAGGCCTATATCCTTGATCAGCATTAATGTAAAAGTCAATAAAATGCTAACAAACCAAATCCAACAATACAGAGAAAAAAATCTTTCACCACGATGAAGTGGGATTTATTCCTGGGTTGTGGAGGGTGGTTCAATATTTGCAAATCAATATGATACACCATATTAATAAAAGGATAATAACTAGATTACTTCAATAAATGCAAAGAAAATGGACAAAGTAAAACATCCATTCATGATAAAAACTCTAAACAAAGAAGATTCAGAGGGAACATACCTTATATAGTAAGGGTCATATGTGAAAAACCCACAGCTAGTATCATCCTCATTGGGGAAAATCTGAGAGCTTTTCCTCTGTCAGGAATGAGAAGGTTTTCCACTTTCATAACTGTTTAAGAGAGTACTGGAAGTCTTAGCCACACCAATTAGATAGATAGATAGATAGATAGATAGATAGATAGATAAAAATTAAAAAATAAATAAATAAATATCAAAATCATCAAGGAAGAAATCAAACTTTCACTATTTGCAGATGACCTAATACTATATATGGAAAACCCCAAGGATTCCAACAACAACAAAAAATAACTGTTAGAACTGAAATACAAATTCAGTAAAGTCTCAGAATTCAATGAAGTCAATAATGAAACAACAAAAAGAGAAATTAAGGAATTAATCCCATTTACAATTGCACCAAAAAAACGTAACATACCTAGGAATAAATATAAAACACTAATGAAAGGAATTGAAGAGGACACAAAGAAATGACAAAAAAATTCCATGCTCATTGATTGGAAGAATAAATATTGTTAAAATGTCTACACTACCCAAAGCAATCTACATATTTAATGCAATCTCTATTAAAATACCACCAACATTTTTCACAGAACTAGAACAAAGAATCCTAAAATTTGTATGGAACCACAAAAAGCCCAGAATAGCCAAAGCCACCTTGAAAAAGAAAAGCAAAGCTAAAGGCATCACTATTCCAGACTCAAGTTATACTTACTACAAAGCTTTTGTAATCAAAACAGAATGGTACTGGCACAAAAAGAGGCACATAGGTCAACAAAACAGACTAGAAAACCCAGAAATGAACTCAGAACTACATGGTCAATCTTGAACAAAGCAGGAAGGGATATCTAATGGGAGAAAGTCTCTTCAACAAATGTTATTGGAAAAACTGGACAGCAATATGCAGAGGAATGAAACTGGGCCATTTTCTTACACCATACACTAAAATAAATTCAAAATAGATGAAAGACCTAATGTGAATGGAGGCAATAACTTCCTTGCCATTGGCCATATCAACTTTCTGGATAGGTCTCCTGATGCAAGAGAGACAGAAGGAAAAATAACCTATTGGGACTACATCAAAATAAAATCTTTCTGCACAGTGAAGGAAACAATCAGCCAAACTAAAAGGCAAACTATGGAATGGGAGAATATATTTGCAAAGGACTTATCTGATAAAGTGTTAGTGTCCAAAGTAAATATAGAGCTTATCAAACTCGAAAAAAATGAATAATCCAACTTAAAATGGGCAGAAGACATGAATAGACATTTTACTAAAGGTGACATACAGGTGGCCAACAGACATATGAAAATATCCTCAACATCACTGATCCCCAGGGAAAAGTACGATGAGCTATCACCTCATACTTGTCAGAATGGCTAAAATCAACACAAAAAACAACAGGTGTTGGTGAGGATGTGGAAAAAGAGGAACTGTCTTGCACTGCTAGAATACAAACTGGTATAGCCACTCCAGAAAACAGTATGGAGTTTCCTCAAAAAGTTAAAAATAGACCTACCCTACAATCCAGCATTTGCCCTACTGGGTATTTACCCAAAGAGTACAAAAATGCTAATTTGAAAAGATACATGCATCCCCATTGTTTATGGCAGCATTATCTATAATAGCCAAATTATGGAAACAGCCCAAGTGTCCATCAACTGATGGATGAGGAAGATGTGGTATATACATGCACATACACTACACTACACTACACACATACACACACACACACACACACAGGAATATTATTCAGCCATCAGAAGAAGAATGAAACCTTGCCATTTGCAGCAACATAGATGGAGCTAGATAGTATTATGCTAAGTGATATAAGTCAGTCAGAGACAAATATCATAGGATTTTACTCATGTGGAATTTAAGAAACAAAAGTATGCAAAGGGGAAAAAAAAAAGAGGAAAACCAAGAAACAGACTCTTCACTGGAGAACAAACTGATGGTTACCGGAAGGGAGTTTGGTTGGGAGAGGTGGATTAAATAGGTGATGGGGATTAAGGAGTACACTTGTGATAAGTACAGGGAGTTGTATGGAAATGCTGATGACTATACCATACACTTGAAACTAATATTAACTGTATCTTAACTGGAATTTAAATAAATCTTAAAATTTAAAAAAGTTTTAAAAAATAAGGTAAATTTAAATTTCTTATTATGTAATAATGCCTATTTCTTCACATTTTCACAGTCCTGATCATTTCTTTCTTTTTAATAAATGATGATATAATAAGTGGTGTTTTTTATGGTTTTCTTTTGTTGGGAGTTTTATAATATTGAACATTTTCCAAATTTATCCTAATCAGGCATATTTTGAAAGATAGTCTCTACACATTTGACATCAGTTTTTTAGAATCATTAATTTGTTTATAAAAATTCATTTTTATAGAACAGAAAAATGTGCTTATGATTAGAATATAACTCAGTTGTAATTATCATATTCCAAATTGTGTTCCATATTTAAGATCAGTTTTTTTTTTAAAGATTTTATTTATTCATGATAGTCACAGAGAGAGAGAGAGGCAGAGACACAGGCAGAGGGAGAAGCAGGCTCCATGCAGGGAGCCCGACATGGGATTCGATCCCGGGTCTCCAGGAACGTGCCCCCGGCCAAAGGCAGGCACTAAACCGCTGCGCCACCCAGGGATCCCTAAGATCAGTTTTTTACAGCAACAAAATAATGCAGTTTTGGTCTATATGATCTTAGTTTTTCCTCTATTTAAAAGAGGTCACCTAAACTATTTTTTTTAAGATTTTATTTATTTATTCATTAGAGACAGAGAGAGAGGCAGGAGGAGACAGAGGGAGAAGTGGGCTCCATGCAGGAAGCCCAATGTGGGACTCGATCTTGGGACTCCAGGATCATGCCCTGAGCCAAAGGTAGATGCTCAACTGCTAAGCCACCCAGAGGTGCCCCTCACCTAAACTATTAACTTAGAAAATATATATTCAACAAAAAACTAACAGAGTCAATGAATAATTGCTTACCATCATGACAATTTTAATAATTGGAGTAAACTCTAAGGCAGAAATACTTTTGTTGATTATACCAAAACTAAAGCTGCAAAGCAAACAAACAGATAAACAAAAAACCTGTGTTTTTGATGGCTTTGCAATAGTAGGCTCAGCTAATGCATAATAAAATCAATACAGTGAAGAAATTGATATACTAGAGGCCTTTAAAGGTCATTTTGAAAGAACATTTAACAGGATAATTTGCTGAATCCCAATAAGGAAAATGGAATGCATTTAAAAACTGTTCAATGAAGAGTAACCAAGCAGTAAACACAATGCTACAAAGTAAGTCAAGTTAATTACCTGATATGGAGTGAAAACACTGGCAACGATTAGAGAAAAAGTTTGTAAATAAGAGCATATAATGTTAGTTTCATGACAGAAAACATTTTTACAACCCCATTTTGAGTATTTGGATTTATATACAATAATTATTTTGATGTGGTAATTTTACAACATCATTTTATTAAATACAACATTTTACATAGAACATTTCATTAAATCACGGTTTTCTCGTGCTAGAATGAATTAACAATTTTGAACCATCACATATATTAGGCTTTAAGATATATTTTTAAATTTATTTTTTTCAATTCTATACAGCAGAATGAGATGTAACCACATCTTCCCCAACATACACTCAAACTACGTAAAGCACACAAAGTTAAAAGACAAACAAGAGAACTACTTTATAATGACTGAAATAAACTTTCTTTCATGAGAGTAAAGCACAAGAGAAACTGTGAAGTTTAATAGGAAGTTTAGAGTAGTTTATAATTAATAACCTACTTACCTCTCTAACTTTAATTCAGGAAATAAGCTCCATTCCACCATGCTTCCTCAAGCAGTTCACCGAGTGAAATCCCGCCTCCCTGCCTTCTCCCAAATTGGGAGAAGAAAGCATACCAGGTGTTTTGATCTCTAGTCATCTCCAGGGATAAAGTCCTGGGGAAGATCTCATGAAAAACAGCTGAGGTCAAGTATTTTCTGATAGAGAGGACCCTTAAAAAGGGCCTTCCTTGAAAAGACTGTTTTAAAAAATGTGAAGAGATCAGGAAATAAGTTCCTGGAGAACATATTCCTCTGAATTGCCTGTCTTTGACTATTGGTAACTAGTAGTAATAGCATTTAATGAAGAACTAAAGTACTTTCCTACCTATATAAGTGGTTTTACTCAAGGACTCTGAAAAGCAAATATTAATAGGCAGATTGCAAAGGAAGCTAAAATTGTAAGAGCAAGACAAAACAGTGGCAAAAAGTTCCTGGTTTATGTTTCCATCATTATCTCACAGCTTTGACACAAGGGCAGGTTAAACCAGGGAAATGCATGGCAGGTGTAGTTAGCAAAGGCTTGGAAAGGAATCCATCTTTCTTACCAGAGCATCAGAAACAGAAATGAGAAAGGAGAAAAAAGGCTGTAGCAGCACCAGTACATGAGCAGAACCATCATTTGTGCATGTGCATGTGTGACATGGTGAGGGATGTTCTACTTTTTCTTCCTTGGCCTTATGTTGAGGCAAACCTCATTTATGGAGCTACACCCATGCAATGTGGTAGGAAAACTCACCTAAAATTCTTGGAGTAAACTTGCCTCTCTGTATAAAGGAAATTGGAAAAGAGGTTTAAATGTAGGTTTAAAATCATCAACTTTTGGCTTCTTAATTTTTACAGAGATAATGAATATCACAGACTATTATGCTGTCTTTCACCAAATCAAAAAATCTACTATTAAAAATTGTGACAGTCTCTAATAAATTAAAAGCTTTTATAACTATGTATTTATGATTTTGCTAACCTATAGGATGCTAACGTGTGATAGAAACTTCACAATTGCCTGCTTCCCAGTTTTCACTAGAAAGTAAGGTTACTAATAGTTAAAGTTTATCATCAATATGTAAAAATCAAACTACTAGAAAAAATATGAGCAAAAGGAGAGAACTTTTTGTATGAAGTATGGGGAAAAATGGTATGTGTTTTTTATATGAAGAGTATGTAAAAATGTGTTTTGATTTTTTTTATTTTTTAAATGTGTTTTTATTAAAGAAAAAAGTAATTTTGTTCTAAAATAAGATGACTGTTCAATACCAAGGAAATACAAATGATTTTAAAAATGTATTATGAGCACCTATATGCCAATAACTTAGGCAATCTAGAAGAAATGGATGCATTTCTGCAAAACCACAAATTACCAAAACTAGAACAGAAAGGAATAGAAAGCCTTAAAAGGCCAATAACCAGCAAGGAAATTGAAGCAGTCATCAAAAACCTCTCAAGACACAAAACTCCAGGGCCAGATGGCTTCCTAGGGGAATTCTATCAAACTTTAAAGAATAAATAATACCTATTCTACTAAAACTGTTCCAAAAGATAGAAAGGGAAGGAATACTTCCAAACTCATTTTATGAGGCCAGCATCACCTTAATGCCAAAACCGGATGAAGACCCCGCCAAAAAGGAGAATTATAGACCAAGATCCGTGATGAACACAGATGCAAAAATTCTCAAAAAGATACTAGCCAATAGGATCCAATAATACATTAAGAGGATTATTCACCATGACCAAGTAGGATTTATCCCTGGGATACAAGGTTGGTTCAACACTCGTAAAACAATCAACGTGATAGATCATATCAACAAGAAAAAAAAAACAAGAGCCATATTATCCTCTCAATAGATTCAGAGAAAGCATTTGACAAAATACAGCATCCATTCCTGATCAAAACTCTTCAGAGTATAGGGATAGAGGGAACATTCCTCAATACCTTAAAAGCCATCTACGAAAAGCTCACAGCAAATATCATTCTCAATGGGGAAACACTGGGAGCCTTTCCCCTAAGATCAGGAACAAGACAGGGACGTCCACTCTCACCACTGCTATTCAACATAGTACTGGAAGTCCTAGCCTCAGCAATCAGACAACAAAAAGAAATAAAAGGCATTCAAATTGGAAAAGAAGTCAAACTCTCCCTCTTCGCCGATGACATGATACTCTATAATGAAAACCCAAAAGCCTCCACCCCAAGATTGCTAGAACTCATACAGCAATTTGGTACCGTGGCAGGATACAAAATCAATGCCCAGAAATCAATGGCATTCCTATACACTAACAATGAGACTGAAGAAAGAAATTAAGGAGTCAATGCCATTTACAATTGCACCCAAAAGCATAAGATACCTAGGAATAAACCTAACCAAAGAAGTAAAAGATCTATACCCTAAAAACTACAGAACACTTCTGCAAGAAATTGAGGAAGACACAAAAAGATGCAAAAATAGTCCATGCTCATGGATTGGAAGAATTAATATTATGGAAATATTTATGCTACCCAGGACAATTTACACATTTAATGCAATCCCTATCAAAATACCATGGGCTTTCTTCAAAGAGTTGGAACAAATCATCTTAAGACTTGTGTGGAATCAGAAAAGACCCTGAATAGCTAGGGGAATTTTGAAAAAGAAAACCAGAGCTGGGGGCATCACAATGCCGGATTTCAAGTTGTACTACAAAGCTGTGATCATCAAGACAGTATGGTACTGGCACAAAAACAGACACATAGATCAGTGGAACAGAATAGAGAACCCAGAAATGGGCCCTCAACTCTATGGTCAACTAATATTCGACAAAGCAGGAAAGACTATCCACTGGAAAAAGGACAGTCTCTTCAATAAATGGTGCTGGGAAAATTGGACAGTCACGTTCAGAAGAATGAAACTAGACCATTCTCTTACACCATACACAAAGATAAACTCAAAATGGACGAAAGACCTGAATGTGTGACAAGAATCCATCAAAATCCTAGAGAAGAACACAGGCAACGCTCTTTTTGAGCTTGGCCACAACAACTTCTTGCAAGATACATCTATGAAGGCAAGGAAAACAAAAGCAAAAAATGAACTATTGAAACTTAATCAAGACAAAAAGCTTACGCACAGCAAAAGAAACAGTCAACAAAACTAAAAGACAACCTACAGAATGGGAGAAGATATTTGCAAATGACCTATCAGATAAAGGGCTAGTATCCAAGATCTATAAAGAACTTATTAAACTCAACAGCAAAGAAACAAACAATCCAATCATGAAATGGGCAAAAAACATGAACAGAGATTTCACCAAAGAAAACATAGACATGGCCAACAAGCACATGAGATAATGCTCCGCATCACTTGCCATCAGGGAAATACAAATCAAAACCACAATGGGATACCACCTCACACCAGTGAGAAATGGGGAAAATTAACAAGGCAGGAAACCACAAATGTTGGAGTGGATGTGGAGGAAGGAGAATCCTCTTGCATTGTTGGTGGGAATGTGAACGGGTACAGCCACTCTGGAAAGCTGTGTGAAGGTTCCTCAAAGAAGTAAAATAGAGCTATCCTATGACCCAATAATTGTGCTACTGGGTACTTACCCCAAAGGTACAGATGCAGTGAAAAGCTGAGACACCTGCAATGTTTATAGCAGTAATGTTCACAATAGCCAAACTGTGGAAGGAGTCTCGGTGTCCATTGAAAGATGAATGGATAAAGAATATGTGGTCTATATATGCAATAGATTATTACTCAGCCATTAGAAACTACGAACACCTACCATTTGCTTTGACGTGGATGGAACTGGAGGGTTATTGTGGTGAGTGAAGTAAGCCAGTTAGAGAAGGATAATCATTATATGGTTTCACTCATATGGAGAATATAAAAAATAGTGAAAGGGATTAAAGGGGAAAGGGAGAAAATGAGTGGGAAAAATTAGAGAGGGTGACAAAACATGAGAGACTCCTAACTCTGGGACACAAATAAGGGGTAGTCAAAGGGGAGGTGGGTGGGGGGATGGAGTGACTGGGTGATGGGCACTGGACGGGATGAACACTGGGTGTTACACTATATGTTGGCAAATCAAACACCAATAAAAAAAATACAAAAAAAAAGATGAGTGGTTGTTTCAGAATATGAAAGGGAGGGGGACAAAACCTAAATGAGTATACAAAGTCATGGGAGGTTTGTGGAAAATCAAATTTATATTGCAAAGTCAAAGCTGGCTAAAATTGAATATATTTACTTATAAGGATTTTAAATGAGCTCAAAAAATGTATTGATGAAGAGTTAAGTTTTAATTTCCTCTGTGTTAAAATCACAAAATTTCTCAGATTATTGGTCTGCTCTTAAAAATTGTGAAAAGTTTTTCTTAACCTTTACTGTAATCTGCCTAAGAAACAAAGATTTTGTGTCATAAGAAATATTTCTGCATTTCATCTTGTCTTTATCAGGTCTTTGATTACTTAGAAAAACTAAGTATTTTCAGTATTAGAAGAGCTATGTTTTTACAACTGTATAACTTTATTTGCTTTTTAAATCTTTTTAAGTCACTTTGGTTGAATGGATAACTAAAATTGTTTCACGTAACCTGTGGTCCTGTTTGACAAATGGCTTTAAATCTCTTGACATTTTTAACAAACATCTCTCTTATTAAAATTTTGATTGAAGTCTATTTGACCTCTAACTCTAGGATTGCCCAGAGATTCCCTATAAGATCTCAAAAGAAATGTTCTCACTCCTTATTAAAAGAGAAATAGTGATTTATTTAGGTTTATTTGATATGTTAAATTGCATGGGAAACATTACCAAATAAAAACTAATGTTTAACCTTCTTAGGCAATATTTAGATGGGCCTGTATGTATTAATACTAGTATGAGTGCTCCAGACATTACGTGAAATTCCTAAAATTCTAGCAGGTCTTAGTATAATATCAGTCATAATTCCAGTTGTTTTATAATACTGTATATCACAAAAATAACAATCTTCTTCTCAATTGCATCATTTTTTTTGTAAACTCTCATTGGATGTCTATTTTTAAATCTTTTGTCACTCACAGGCAGTAAGTGACAAACCCTCTTTAAAATTTCAGGGAGACTGAAAACATTTATAATGAATTAGAGGCAAAAATGCTTTTTTTTATCAAAGATATTCACAGAAAAGACCCCAACAAGAACTAAACTCTAGAATACAGTTTTCCGAAAACTTTAAGATAATAACACTAGGGGCACCTGAGTTGCTTAGTCAGTTAGGCTTCTGCCTTTGGCTCAGGTCATGATCCCAGAGTCCTGGGATGGAGCCCTGCATCAGGCTCCCTGCTCAGTGGGGAGTCTGCTTCTCCCTGTCCCTCTGGTGGCTGTTCCCCTTACTTGTGCTCTCTCTCTCTTTCTCAATCTGTCAAATAAATAAATAAATAAAATCTTTAAAAAAAGATAACACTAAACTGGATAAGAATTTCTAAAACTCTAATGGAAAATGAATTAATTCATAAAATTCCAAACCCAAGATGAAGCAAAGAGGTATTAATTACAGGAGACTGAATAAGATAATTATTATTTTTTTAACTTTTATTTTAAAGATTTATTTATTTATTTATTTATTTATTTATTTATTTATGAGAGCTAGAGAGAGACCTAGCGGGGGGAGGGACAGAGGAGAGAGAGAAGAAAAGAAGCAGACTCCTGCTGAGCACAGAGCTTGACTTGGGGCTGCATCTCAGTACCCTGGGATCATGACCTGAGCCAAAATCAAGAGTTGGAGGTTTAACTGACTGAGACATCCAGGAACCCTGAAGAGTATTATAATTTTTATGACTTGTTCTATTGTTAATCCGTGACTGATCCTACACCTTATATTCAATTTTTTTGTATTTGTTTTAATCTGCATTTAAATTTTTCTATAAATATTATTGATATTTTATTTAAAATACAGTATTAATTTCAGAACAATTTGATCATTTACAGATTTTGTTTTATGCTTTGTTCAGTAAGATCAGGGCACACTTTAGTTCAAGACTAATTTTGCCTCCCTACTAAGGCAATATCATTTAATGTACTCCGCCAAATACCCTACTGAATTAAGAAATTTTCCATCCTGGCTGATAGGAATGTAAACAGTTCATGGCCTTCTTAGATACTTGAGTATTATTTCCAATGATATCTCCTCTCTCTCTCTCTCTCTCTCTCTGTCTCTCTCTCCCCCTCTTTCTCTCTCTCTAGTTCATCCCATAACTTCAAGCAGTTTCTTGACACATATGTGTTCATAAGTAGTCAGCTGAAGATTTGAAGGGAACCCTCTGATTACTCTAAGGTTCTTTCTGTGTAGCTCTCTCCTCTCTGATACCCTGCCCTGTGACCTTAAGATACCTGAGTTGTCTTGTCTTCCATCTTTATCTCCTCAAAACAGGGAGTCCACTAGTCTCTGACTGGGCTCACCCTCCCTTGGATTTGGTTCATCCTTGGTTCACTCTTTCAAGGCAGTGAGCCAGGGCAATTTTAGGGCTCACCTCTTTTCAGGAATTGTGTTATTGTCTAATGCATAATCACCTGAAACCATGCTTTATACATCATGTCCATTTTGTTTGTTTCTGTGTCAAAAGTAAGGGTAAATCTTAACAATGCCAATCCATCTTGGCTGGAAACTTTGATCATTTATTTTTATAGGTGTGTATCAGAATCCTGGCAGTAAGGAAGGTAGTTAAGGACACTTAGGTATAAATATATCAGTAAAGATGAATTTCATATTTGGGAAGACACTCACTTATATACACTTAGAAAAAGAGAAAGGGATGTATTTTGAAACATAAGATCAGTTTCAGCTGAGGCTTGGTAACAATTGACACTATATTCCAATTAAGACCACTGTGCTGGAATTGCAAAAAGTTAATGACAGAAAACCTGTCAACCGACTTCTACGCTTGAAGTTTGTGAAAGGAAGCTGTCCTCCAGCAGCAATCAACCATAACTCAAAAGAGTTTGAAAAGTCTGAGAAAAGAAGCATGGCAAAAAGTACATTATTTTTTTGTTGAGCTGTGAGCCTCACTATTTTAAAGAGGGTTATGGATTGTTGTTCCTGCTCTTCATAATAAGCCCAATAAAAAGTACTTGAATAGAATCACTAATAGAGCTTGAATTTTGTTCCTAAAAGGAGACTCTGTCTATCCTTCAACTTTCAAATCCAAAATCAAGTGAGCTTCATGTCTAGCTGAGGAATTAACCAAATTTGGATGGCTGGATTCATCATCCTGCACTTTCATATTTATTAAGGCAGATGATACGTTTACATTGCCTATGAATCCGGCATGAGTCACAAGTGATATCAGCATGAGGCTATCTAGGATTTTCTCTAAGAGCAAATCTGAACAGACCTCACCAGAAAGCAGCAGCTAGAGGTATTATTAGATACACAGGGGCAAATACATTAGAAAAGAATGAACCATGGAGAAACCATAGGAAATTGAAAGTGAGAGGTTCCCAACTGGTATTTGGTTTTCTGAGAACAAATGATAATAGTCATATCAGCACATGGGGTTATATAGTTCCCCAGGTCATAGAATAGGATACCTGTTCACACTCTCTGTTAGCTGTGCACTTTCTCCCTACTTGTCTCTTCACTGTTTCTATGCTCCAGCTCCAAAGGTTCAGAGCCAGATCCAGAGGAGGATAAATCTAAAGGCAGGAAATCAAAGGAGAAGAAGTATCTAATACTCCTTTCCTATATGAGGCTTCATAGCTTACTCACATGTAAACAAGGGTTGGGGTAGTTTAGGGAAGGTAGAGAAGAAACCATGACATGAAACCATCCAAAATATGTACTAGTATATTGGTCTAGCCATTTTAATTCCTGACTAGAGGGGCCTGTATTATCTTAGAACTATAAAAAAATATATATATGAAAACTGACAATGTTCTCTTCCTCATACAAAGGAACAATACTAACCCAGCTGAATTTAAAAGCAAAAAAATTAAAATAAAAAAAAAACAAAACACACTTTATAATTACATTCTGCCAGTTATCTTTTTTTCAATGAAATATTTTTTTACACTAATACCAACACACACACAAAGATAAGGACACATAGTGTTTGGTGTCCTGAATTATGGACTATATTACACATGACATTGTCTACTTAACTCACTAAATAGTAATGCAAACTGATAAAACACGATTTTGACCCCTTACTATTGTTTTATGTCTGGGCTTCTTTTTTGTCCCAAAGATATTTTCTTATCTGGGTTCTAATTATGCCCATGTGTGTGAGCAGTGTTTTCCTCATTGGGAAGGCAACAGGGAGGAGACCAGTGGTAAACAATGAACATGGTTCTGGTGATGGCCAAAGTTGTGTCAGTATCTCAGGACTCGTGCTTAATAGGAAGCCAAACTTGCCACCAAGTTTAGTATAGACCAGGTACTCTCTGGTCTATAGCAACTAGCAGCAAATTCAAGAAGCATTAATTATTTAAGGATGTCAGTAGAGGCTACTTTCCAACAAGGTTTAATGTGGATGATTAATTACCCTTAGTATCCCAAAGCTGTAGGACTAAATATGTAGATCAGGGTAAGATCACAAATGTCTCAGACACTTCATCAATTTCCTTGCCTTAGTCTTGACTTGGCCTATGACTACATCTACTAATGAGTTCTAAATGTCACAGGCCCATCTCTACTTTCCAAGCCAATCATCAAGGGACAGATGCCATCTTAGAAGGGCTTGTGAAGCCTTTCTTGTATCCTCATCTTAGCTGATTATGTCTCAGTGATACAGAAACTCCACATTTTATCTGAAGTTCTAATATTCTGCCAAATTCTTGCCAGATCCATCCTCTAAACAACCATTTATTGAATGTTACCATGTTCTAAGTTACCATGTTCTAAATATCATGTGACTTACTGGAAATATAAAAGCAAATATGGCAAAGGAGTAACTCAATTATTTTGAAGTCTAACCCCAGTGTTAAAACTTGTCTATGTAAGCAGATAAACTTTTTTGTTGGATTTTTGTTGTTGTTGTTGTATTAATTAAGACGTTTATTAATGCAGTGTTAGCAACCCAATCTCAACGAAGCCTCATAAGTAATGATCTCATTAGGTCCAGTTAGAGATTTCAGAAGTCAGGCAAACTTTAGTATATGTTTGTTGATTCAATTGTTTTAGATGCCATCAAGCTTTTCCTCTCCATAATATTTTTTAAATAATGAAAATTTCAGTCAACTTGTATTGAAGTCACAGGCAGAAAAGTCCTCTTGCCAAAACCGCCCTTTTGTACTCTCATTTTTTAGATAGACACCTTTAAATGAAACTAGCCCCATTCATTTACAAACTTGCCAAAAGACACAAGAAAATTGTAAGCTCTTGCCAACATTCTGTAATTTTCCTACCATTTTCAGAAATATTGTAGTCGTGTTTGGCTCTTGGCCTGGAAATAATGTAGAATATGCAGGAGCCTAATCAACTTCACAACTAAGTTCTCAGACAGGAATTGTGAGGTCCTTATTGCCTATAGTTCTACTTTTCCCCATAATGAATTGCATATTTTAGAATCTGTTGCTTGTAGCCACCTCCCCCATGATGGTACCTTATTTTGAATCAGTTGAGATATAGTTTGCTTCAATTAAGAAAAAAAACTCAGAATAAAGATCTTAAATAATGAAAGACTAAATGACTCTAACAAGGAGGTTCAGATGTCAGGCAAACTTCATGGCCTGTTAAGAGAGAGGATCAATTATGTCTTCAGAGACTTAGGTTTCTAGCATCGACTTGCATTTCTGTGTATACTCTGAGCATTAAGTTTGGGTCTTTTTATGGACATTAAATTCTTGCTACCAGGAACTGAGACAATACGCCCACAATAATTGTGTATTTATAATATAATGTTTTTTAAATTGAGTTAGTGTTTGGGTTTCAAAAATATCCACCCTCTTCTCCTTATTTGCAAAATCATTTGTAACATAGGTGTATGTTTTTTGATTGTTTGTTTTGTTTTGTTTTGTTTTCTGCTAGTGCTGTAAAAGAACATGGCTCTCCACTGGTCAGTAGAGTTCCTCTGCATTGCTAATACCTTGGTTCCTCTAATTTACATCTTGGGACAATTCACATAAAAGAGATTTTGTGTCTGAAGAAGATTCAACTATAACTGGGAATATCTGCCCTATAGCACCTGGATCCTCAACAATGTGTAGCATTTGAAATTTGCCCACAGATTTGCCTCCAGTAAGCAAAATCCAGCTATGACTCTAGTATGCCTACTTTATAGAAGACAGGAGTACTAGTTGAATGTGCTAATCACGGGCCAGTATAGCTAGAAATGAGAAAATGTATGTATAGAACCTTTTTCCAGTCTCACCATCTTTAGTATTCATCCATAGGAAGCACTGTATATCAGGCTGAGAGAAAGACAGACACTACACTTTCCAGTATCACCAAATATGTCCAGAAGAATGTTCCAATTCATAGACAAAAATAAGAGAGAAGGGGACTGGTGCCTTTCTATACTCTCTTTTACCAGATTCTATCCAACATTTCCCTCCTCAGAATTCCAAGTTGCATTGGAATTAAATTATGTTCATATGTTCCTTAAGTAATGAAAGATTTTTGGCTATTAACTATACCTATCATGGAGCATTAGGAATGCTTTTGTTTCTTGAAATTGAGATCCTTAATCCTTAGTGAGTTACTCTTCTCTTTACTTGCTTTTCTATGATACAAATCCCCAAAAGACAATCAGAAAAATATATAAACTGGAAGGATTAATATGTAGCATGGTTATTACTGTTCTTTTTTTTTTCTAAAGATTTATTTATTTATTATTTTAAAGGAGGGAGGGGCAGAAGGAGAGGGAGAGAGAAAATCTCAAGTAGACTCTCCAGTGAGCTTGGAGCCTGACATAGGACTTAATCTTAAGACCCTGAGATCATTACATGAGCTGAAATCAAGAGTCAGATGCTTAACTGATTGAGCCACCTAGGCACTCCCTAGTTATTACAGCTCTTATTCTGACCCAAAAGACATTTAGTGGTCAGATTTAAGAACAAAAAATTTAAGGATTTCTGTACTTATTGACTTATTTGTAAGTCATTCATCAATGAACCAAGGGGTTATCATGGAAGGATGGAATAGTTAATATTGATGAGGATTGAAACTCCCACATAACATTTGCCTTTATAATCAAAGTGAACATAATATTAAACTGGATACTCTATAAAAATGCATTGAGTAGCATTTGCTTTTTAATCTACATGCTGAAAATATTAAAGCTGCAGAGCAAAAGGATCCCTGAGGTGTCTTTTCTTTATAGTTATTTAAAAAAAATAGGATATCAAGGTAACGAAAATATCAATTTTGGCTTTTAAGGTGTATCAGTATTTTTCAGTATGTTCAAAGTTATACAACTATCACCACTATCTAACTTTAGCATATTTTTATCACCACAACCCCCCCAAAAAACCCAATATGCATTAATAGTCACTCCTCATTCCTGCCTCCCCTTAGCACTTGGAAATCACTTAACCCATTTTCTGTCTCTGCGGATTTGCATATTCTGGATAATTCATATTTTGAAATATTTTATTTATTTATTAATGAGAGACACAGAGAGAGAGAGGCAGAGACATAGGCAGAGGGAGAAGCAGGCTCCATGCTGGGAGCCTGGTGTAGAACTCGATCCTGGGACTCCAGGATCACACCCTGAGCCAAAGGCAGATGCTCAAACACTGAGCCACCCAGGCATCCTTGGATAATTCATTTAAGTGGAACCATAATATATGTGACCTTTGGTGATTGGCTTTTTTCATTGTGTATAGTATACTCAAGGTTTTTCCATGTTGTGGCATCCATCAGTACTACTTTCCATTTCATTGCCAAATGATATTCCCGTCTATGAATTATTCACACTTTCCTTATTTATTCAAAAGTTAATAGATTCTTGTGTCTGTTTTTTTTTTTTTTTGCTGAGTCATATTACTTTGTATAGATTTCCATATTTGCATTTGTTTTCAATTCTCTTTGGTGTGTATCTAGGAGTGGAATTGCTAGGTCATATGGAAAATCTATGTTAACATTTTGAACTGTTAAACTATTTTCTAAAGTGACTGCATCATTTAGTCTTACAAGAATTGTATTAAGAGTTCAAAATTCTCCACATATTTTTTAGCACTTGTTTTTGTCTAACTTTTTAAATTCAGCTATTTTATTGGGGTTGAAGAAACATTTCATTGTGCTTTTCATATGCATATATCATTACTGACTAATGATGTTGAACATCTTATGTGCTTATTCACCTTTTTTGTACATTCTTAGGAGAAATATTCACTTCATCATTTGCCTACTTTTTAATTGGATTGTCTTCTATCATGATTTTAAGAGTACTTTTTATGTTCTGGATACCAGATACATGATTTGCAAATATTTTCTCCTTTTCTGTGAATTGTAACTTCACCTTTTTGATGGTATCTATTGAAGCAAAAATATTTTTAAAATTGTGATATGTAACATATTTTATCTTTTTTGTTTAATCCAAGGTCACATGGCTTGGATTTTTCTAAATTTTCCTAAACATTTTAGTTTTTCTCTCTGAAATTTACATCTATAATCCACTTTAAATTAATTTTGTGTATAATTTAAGATATCATTCTAACTTATTTTTTAAAAAGGTTTTATTTGTTTATTCATGACAGACACACAGAGAAAGAGAGAGAGAGAGGGAGAGAGAGAGAGGCAGAGACATAGGCAGAGGGAGAAGCAGGCTCCATACAGGAAGTCCAATGTGGGACTCGATCCTGGGACTGCAAGATCATGCCCTGAGCCAAAGGCAGATGCCCAACCGCTGAGCCACCCAGGCATCCCTCCAACTTCATTCTTTTGCAGGTGGATATTCAGTTGTATCCTTGTTTTTAAAAATTATTTTTTCTTCTATTGTCTTGACATCTTTGTTAAATATGAATTGGCTATAGATGTATAGATTATTTCTGAACGCTCAAATATATTCCATTGTTTTACAAATCATTTTGCCAGCACCACACTGTCATAATTATTGTAGCTTCAAAGCTTTGAAGAAATGTGAGTCTTCGTTTTTCAAAATTCAATTTTCAAATTTATTTTTCTTCTGTAATGTTGTTCTGACTATTCTGGATATCTTCTATATAGATGTTAGGATCAGCTTATAAATTTCTGAAAAGGCATTTGGCATTTAAGAATTTTAGATAACCTTGGAGAGTAGTGCCATCTTAATAATATTGTCTTCCAGGCTGTGAACATGGGACATATTTATTTATGGCTACTTTAATCTGTTTCAGTGGTGTTTTGTAGTTCTTTTTTTTTTTTTAAATGAAGTCTTTTTTTTAATTTTTTTTTTTTTATTGATTTATGATAGTCACACAGAGAGAGAGAGAGAGGCAGAGACATAGGCAGAGGGAGAAGCAGGCTCCATGCACCGGGAGCCTGATGTGGGATTCGATCCCAGGTCTCCAGGATCGCACCCTGGGCCAAAGGCAGGCGCCAAACTGCTGCGCCACCCAGGGATCCCATGTTTTGTAGTTCTTAATGTATAGTCTTGCTCTTTGTTTTCAGCCTTCTTTTCTTGTTAATGCTATTTTAAGCAAAATTATTTTCCTAATTTCATTTTAAATTTTTTTTCTAATGCATAGAAATACAATTGATTTTTCTGGGGCACCTTGGTGGCTCAATCCACCAAGCATCTGACTCTTGATTTCATCTCAGGTCATGATCTCAAGGTCACGAGATCAAGCCCTGAGTTGGGCTCCATGCTGTGTGGATTCTTCCTGCTTAAGATTCTCCCTCTCTTTCTGCCCTTCCCTGGAACCCCTCCCCCAAAAATTATTTATGAAAGGAAAAAAACGAAATACAATTGATTTTTCTGTATTGACTTTGTACTATAGTCCTGCTGAACTGTTTAAGTTCAAAAGCTTTCTGTGAATCCTTAGAAATTTCTATATGAAAGATCATGTCACTTGCAAATATAGTTTTATTTCCTCCTTTCCAATCAGCACACCTTTAATTCTTTTTATTTAGTAGTCTCTCTAACTAGAATGTCAAGATCAATGTATAATTAAGGGGATGATAATGGCACCTGAGTCGCTCAGTTGGTCAAGCATCTGCCTTTGGCCAAGGCATGATCCTGGAGTCTTAAGAGCCAGCCCTACGTAGGGCTCCCCAATCAATGGGGAGTCTGCTTCTCCCTCCCCATCTTACCGCCCCTTCATTCTCTCTCTCTATCAAATAAATAAATAAAGTCTTAATAAAAAGGGAGATGAGGTCAGATACAAAAGTATTTTTCCTGATCTTAGGGATAGAGTGTTAATTTCTCATTGTTAAATATAAGGTTGATGTATTTTTCTTTTTTGCTTTTCTTATTTCACCTCTTTACTACAAAAAGAGATAGAATAGTGACCCTTGCCTTTCTCACATTATATATTGGAGATCTTTCAGTACTAGTTCACAGATGTGTTTAGTATTTTTTTCATTTGGATTCATAGGTATTCGGTCTATAGTTTTATTAGGATGTCTGTCTGATTTTTGTACCAGGGTAACAATTGTCTCATAGAATGTTCTGGAAAGTTTTATCTCCTTTTCCACTTTTAGAAGTTTGTGAAGTTGTTAATATTTTCTTTTAAACATTTGGTAGAATTCATTAGCAAAGTTATTTAGGACTAGGTTTTCTTTTTGGGAAGTTTTTTTATTATTAATTTAAAATCTTTTATAGGTTTAGTCAGATTTTCTGTTTCTTCTTGTCAGTATTGGTAATTTTTGCCTTCAAAGAAATGTTTCAAATTCAGCTCCATTGTTTAATTTATTATACACAGTTGTTCATATTTTCTCATGATCCTTCTCATTTCCTAGAATTGGAAGTAATTTACTCTGTTTTATTTATTACTGATTTTAGTGATTTGAGTCTACTCTAAAAAAATAGTTAAGGTAAAGTTTGGTTAATTTTATTTATATTTTCAATAAACTAACTTTGTTTTTAATGTTTTTTTCTATTAAATCCAATATCTGGGCATCTCATAAACAGTTCTTAATTTTTTTTTATTTTATTTATGATAGTCACAGAGAGAGAGAGAGAGAGAGAGAGGCAGAGACACAGGCAGAGGGAGAAGCAGGCTTCATGCACCAGGAGCCCGACGTGGGATTCGATCCCGGGTCTCCAGGATCGCACCCTGGGCCAAAGGCAGGCGCCAAACCGCTGCGCCACCCAGGGATCCCTCATAAACAGTTCTTACTGACTTTTTTCTCTGTGTATGAACCATGCTTTCCTGTCATTTGCATGACTTTTATGTTTTTTTTTTTTGAGACCTAGACATTTTAAATAAAATCTAGCATCTCTTGAAATCACATTCTCCACTACTTTCTCCAAGATTTCTTTTTGTTGCAATTTGCTGTTTTCATGTCGCTGCTATGACAACTTTCCTACATTCTGTAAAGACTGCATGCCATTAAATTTCTGCTCAATTAGTTTAATTGTCTGCTAATGATTGAACATAGTTTTTCGTAAATTCGTTAAACCACTGTCTTCTAGTTTTTTCTAAGGGGCTCTATGTATGTTTGGATCCTATCTTCAAGATTCTTTTGGGTAGTTTCCATCTTTGCTTGTTGTTCACTTCCTGCTTATGCAAACCTTCAAGGTCAGCTAGAGATGAAAAGACAAGGATCTTCTCAGGTCATTCTCAGGCATGCCCAAACCCTACTATACAAAAAACCCTTCTAGATTTCCAGGAATTTATCTCTGATTTCAAAGTCCTGTATGGATATCTCTTTCTCGTGGTTTAATTTTTTTGATAGGCTTCTTGTTTATCTTGTTATTGCCTCCTCAGACATCCATAAAGTTAGGTAATTGCCAATGATTATTTTCAAGACATGCCCAGGGAAAAGACGATTCACGCTGAATAAAGTCTGAGTCAGATCAATTAAGATCTGTCGAGTAAATGGGATTTCTAAAGAATAGCCATAGAGTTCAAATACTGTTCAAATCTAGTAAATGGAATTTATTTTTTTTAAATATATATTTTTTAATTTATTCATGGGAGACAGAGAGAGAGAGGCAGAGACACAGGCAGAGCAAGAAGCAGGCTCCTCACAAGGAGCCCTATATGGGACTCAATCCCGCACCCCCCGGGATCACACCCTGAGTCCAAGGCAGGCGCTCAACTGCTCAGACACCCAGGCGTCCTGTAAGTGGGATTTCTAAAGAACAGCCACACAGACAGTTTGAGAGGACTGGGGCTTTTGTTGGAGCTCCAAACCTGTTCTTCATCCTCCGATGGTGCTTAGCTGCTGGTTTTCACAGATGCTATAATTGTCAGGTTCTTTTGAGTACTTATGTATGTATGCATGTATTTACATATGTATTTTTTGATACTGCCATGGTATTGGGTATGGGAGGATGGAAATAGGACAGCTTAAAATGCTGTGACATTCACTCTTCTTTTTGCAGCTGTTTTTCTTTAATAGAAGCTTCTCATGTTGTTACAAACTTTTGGTTAATTTCCAGAATACCAAAAGTAGATGTTGGCAGTTTTTGCCAGTATTACCATTGTTTTTAAAGAGGAGAGGATTTTCAGAAGTATTATTTACTGCCATTCTGGAAGTCCTTCCAGAGTTTAGTCCCAGTGACTAACTTTTTAAATACTCAAGAAATAAAAATATAATACCATAAGGGTGATTTTTTGCCTTTTTAAAATATCTTTATTACTAGTGACCACTACGTATATAGACACTTGATAAATACTTGTTGAATGAATCAACATATCATTTTTTGTTGTTGATACATTGAAAGTCAATATTTTAATCTCAAGAAAAGATTGAGTGTGCATATATATTAAAAGAGTATCTCCAAGATTTTTAGGCTGTGACTCTGTGCCAACAATAAGCTTACTGCTTGTTCCACACTACTTCATTTAATCTTCACAACAACCATTTGAAGTTTCCCTAAAGTTACAGATAGCCAGTAACCTTCTCAAGACAATACAGCTAGTAAGTGGTTCAATGAAGATTGCAAACAGGAAGCTGATCTGGAACCAACTTCTTAAACATAACGTTATATTGCCTCTTCCCCCAACTCCTTGGATTTAAGAACTTTAATTTCAAATGTCACAGAAAATAACAGTTAGGTGATAGTTTTGTTAAAAATACAGATACTGGTCGATAAACTCACAAGTATAAGTAGTGTGCTACATAAGGGGCGAATCTTTCACTAACACCACAAGGGTCTCTGGCCCAAATGAATACAATTTGATAGTAATTCTTGCTACAAATATAAAGGAAAAGAAGAAACAGATAAAATCAAGAGACTATTTTTTTCCTGACCTAAATCTTGTTAATTTTGAACTCAGTAATTTACTACAACTATACCATAGATCAGAATAAACTACCTTCTTTAGTCATCAAAGAGAGGAGTCTCATAATACCTCAGCTGTTTACCTGAAAAAAAAAATTATCTCCTAGGGAGTAGAAATCCTCTCCTTCTTTTGCCCTGCCCATGAGGTTCTGGGTTCCATATTTCTCTCCTTACCTCAGTTGCCACTATCAACACTCTTCTCTGTCCTCTTTCTTTCACTTTCATTACTTATGCCCCTAATACCTTCTGGCATATGATAAAATATGATGGCATAATATAATCTTTATTTAAGTAAAAACTTTACTATGTCCACTCCTTGTCTAAAAAAGTCCAATGACTTCCCATTACCTGAACAACAAATTCCAAACTACCTATATTCCATTATAGAAGATTCCAATACACACGCCTAATCAGAATTGTTTCTTCTTTTTTGCTACTCTCATCAAACATAGATTTACTATGTTTGAAGCTGTATGTTACTGAATTTAAAAGTAATGATTTTGAATTCTCATGTTTGTCTTCAAGTCTCCTTACTCTCCCTTTGTAGGTACATGAATATTATCTGGTAATATCACTTTTATGAGCCTCATTTTGCTCATCTGTAAGATGAGGGAGATCATATCACTTACACAAAGTTATTTATAAGACTCAATAAGGTAATGCATACACTTAGCAGAGTATCAGCTACATAAGTTCAGAGTATTTGGTAACTCTTACCTAGTAAGTACAATTATTGGTCTCTCAGAACTTTTTTTAAGTGTACTAGCTCTACTCCTCTTATTTTGTGTTAGAAAGAAGTCTTAGGATTGTGTGCCTCTCTCTCAATCTCACAATGTCAGACCTAGTGCTTGAGGAGCCTCTAGTTTATTTTTCCTCAGTCTATACCCTGAAGGGCTGAAGGTTGTGCTTCTTCTCCCAATCCAGCAAAGTCAAGCTGACTGCTTCTATGAACATCTCAAGCTGACATCCCATCTATGGAGGCTCATAGTCATGTGTTTATGGCAGGCTATACAGTACCTGCCATAGGGGAATCATGAAGTGTGCTGAGGACCTTCATCAACTGACTGCAAGGTCCCCAGGGGACGTAGTCTTATAAATTTTGTGCATGAGATTCTTGGTGGAATCCATAAGTCAGTTAATAGGATGTGCAGCTGTTTGTTGAGATCCACACGCTGTGTGTTGTGAAACTTGCTACTTTTCTCTCCTCTTCTCTGTCTCCAGACTACTCAACTGTGCTGATCCTTTTAGTGTCCTAAGTTGGGTAAAACAGAAGTGGGCTTTTTGAGCAACATCTCAAAGGGCTGGAGAAGCTGGGCAGGCACTTCACTCTCACTTTCCCTCCTGGGAGAAATCAGACCAAGAAGTAAAGTGAAACAAATTCTTACTCTCTTCAATGTATCTATTCTCAGAATTTTTTACCTACTGAGATACTGGAACCTCTGAGTTTCCATAAAGATATTCTTGTCCATAGGTTTTTGTTTAAATAGGTGTTTTACAAGAGAATATGAGGGCTGGGGCCTCCTATTCTACCACCTTGTTGATGTCACAACTTGTTCTTCTCTTTTTCTCACTAAGCCAGATATCTCATCTGGCTTTTTAACTTAGCATATCTTTACCATAGATGCATTTGTGTTTTTTGTGGCTATATCTTATCTTCCTAGAGGCTAGTGAAGTCCTAAATAATAAGCCCCAAGAAGGCTGACATTTAGCCTATCTTCTTCACTTCGCTTTACAATCTAGTCATTCAGTAAATTTTAGGTAAATGTTGGAAAAAGCAACACATTTATATATACATACATATAATTTTATTTATAATATACAATGTATTTTATAAGTAATATGTAACATATTTACTATAGTATAAAATTATATAAAATGTCTTGCTCTCTCTATATAAATTCTACATATATGTTATATATGTATATATATGTATGTGTATACTTACATACACATAAATATGTGTGTGTATATATATATATATACATATATAACATATATATATTGCATCTACTTTCTGCAACAATATTTCTAGATACCTGCTTTGCTTCCTTTGGCTTGGCTTCTTTAGTCTTTTCTTTTCTCTGATTTTTGTATTTCAGGCTTTTTCAGGAACTGTTTTGTTTGTATTGAGTAACCAAAAAAGGTTATACAAGGTGCAAACAAACAACATCACACCATGTAAATTTGGACTACTGCTGAGGCAGTTAATCTATGTATTTCAACTTGACTGGACTAAGAGATGCTCAGATAGTTGGTAAAACATTAATTCTGGATCTGTCTGATCTGTGAGGGAGTTTCCAGAAGAGATTAGAATTGATTCCATAGACTGAAGAAGGATCACCCTCACCAATACAAGTGGGAATCATCTAATCTGTTGAGGGTCTGCATAGATCAAAAAGGCAGACAGGGCAAATGTGCTCTCTACTTGAGCTAGAACTTCCATCTTCATCTGATTTTAGATATTGGTGCTCCTGGATTCAGTCCTTCAGACTTAGACTGGGACATATACCATTGGCTTCTCTGGTTCTCCAGCCTTTGGGTTTGGACTGGAACTATATCACTGGCTTTCTTGGGTTTCTAACTTGCAAAGAGCAGATTATGGGACTTCTCAGCCTCCTGAATCACACACACCAGTCCCTCATGGTAAAGTTTTATATTTTTGTTATCTCTCGTTCTATGTATGTATCTATCTATCTTTATGTGCAGCATCTGTATTATTGGTTCTGTTTTTCTGGAGAACCCTAATACAACTGGTAAATTCCATTTTCTTGACAATTAGAGTATGGTTTGTGGATGTACTATAGATACTACAGAAATTTTATGGGAACTCAAGAGGATTACTGTGTACACAGGTACACAAAGGGATACTTAATCAGATGACTCCATTATTCTTATTGATCTCCCTTACCTGTCTCTTTTTCTAACTATTTTTTGCCATATATTCTCCTCTTTCTCATCCTCATATGTCTCTTTTCCTCCACTAATCTAGTTCTCCATCCCAAATGGTAGCAAGGGGGTAGGACAATTTTATGTACTCTCTACAATTTTAAAAATGTTTCCTTGAAGGACACTTCCAAGCCTCCCTATAACATTCATTCTGTACCACTGAGGAAGACATAGTATTGGCTAAATAGACAATGATATCTATTCCACTGTCTCACCATTAAGTTCTTAGGGTTTGTTATAAACTAACTTGAAGGCACAAGCATCTCTGAGTAGCACTAATGATAATGTAAGAATTAAAGAAGTTAATAAAGAACTTCATAAACCATAGAATCAGCTTAGAGAAATTAGTAGAAAAATCACATTTCACAATAATCTTTGGATAATTACTATACAGGCAACATGAAAGCATAAATTGAACAATTTATCCTAGGATGGCGGGGGCTACTTAGAGGTTTAAGCAGTCAAATATGACATTCAGAATCTCAACATACATTTTTTACATTTTTAAAAGACTTTATTTATTCATAGAGACATACAGAGACAGAGAGAGAGAGAGAGAGAGAGAGAGAGAGAGGCAGAGACACAGGCAGAGGGAGAAGTAGGCTCCAAGCAGGGAGCCCGATGTGGGACTCGATCCCGGGTCTCCAGGATCACACCCTGGGCTGAAGGCGGCACTAAACTGCTGAGCCACTGGGGCTGCCCTCAACATACATTTTAAAAATAAATACCATCTGACTCCCACATTGTTTGCATAATTCCATTTTTTTCTATGTTGACATACCTGTTAAAATGTGTATCTTAAAATGAAGGTAACAAAAACAATTAAGTGGGAGGTTTGTCTTCAAATATAGAATTGGAACACATTTGTGTGAAACTCGGTGTCCCAAAATAAGTACTATATGGAAGAAATGTAAATTTGGGGAGAACCAAAACAACACTTTAAGACTGCTAATCATGTAAAAGCATCTGGAAGTTGAGAAGGCGACCTATTAAATCATTAGCACTGAAAAACTTCTACAAAACACCTGGTATATGCAGAGAGCAGAATGAGGACATTATAGGTAGGGGAAAACGTCTCTCGGAAACAAGTAATTGATTTTCATTTACTATTTAATCTTGTTCTTGTTGTATAATGGGTAAAACAATCTTTGGTGATTTGATTGTATTTGATGTTTGCTTCTACATTATGGCATTTTTGAGGAGAGAGTAATTTAACGTACCTCGTATATATTTTACTAGATTTGTCTTTATAGTTCTTTTTTTAGGGTTGCATGCTACAGACTTATTAACATAAAAATCAGGACTTGGAAGTGACTCATTTGCTTTAGATGCAGAAATATTCATAGCAAAAATAAAAAGAAATATCCATAGCAATCTTACATAAATATTTCTTGTCATTCCTCATGTATCCGAAACATTGAACCTCACAATTGTCCCAACTAGGCTCAAAAACAGGAGTCTTTAAGAGATAGGTGGTTACATTTTAAGACATTCAATAGCCTCAGTCATGAGAGTTTGCCAAGTACAGTGAGAAACAGAAACAAAACACAAAATTTAGACTAGCAGAAGGTAATTTAAAAAAATCAATAGTTAATTCAAATACTTCTGAAATATGTCGATATTTACCCTTCCTGTCCCCTCCCCTTTCCTCCTTTTTTTTCCCTTTCCTAGTGCAGTCTTTTAATTGTAACCATTTATCTGTGACCATCCTTTTAGAAAATATGTCCCCATGTGAATGTATAAGAAACTATAATATTTGCAGTTCTTTTCTTAGTTCGGAAAGATGTTCAGAACACTATCTTGCAACAGAAAAGAACCAAACTGATCAATATATCTCAAGTGCTTCCGAACTGTTTCAGGGGAAAAAAAATCTATTTTTGATAAATCTGTATTTTCCATCATTTTTTATTCTAAAATTGCAAGCTATTTTCTATCCACAGATGGATAAAGCAATGTATTGCACAATTTCTAATACTGCTATTTAGATACTTGATTCTTTCCATTGATCATTGAGAATGATTTCTTTCATTCTTCCTTAATAAAAATCATTGAAGAAGAGAAATGGCTTCAAAATAATTTTAGACTTGCACATATTTGAGCCCAGTATACACTGGTGTTCCTACTGGTGTATCTTGTGACTTAAAACTGGATATTTGATCAAACTTTTCCTCTCAGCTCTGATTCTTTTTTTTTTTCAGCTCTTATTCTTATCTCCATATGAGTATGTGAATTTTCCTTACTGTCCTCCAAAGACTCTTCTTTATTTTTAGAAAAGTTTAACAATTCTTAGCATTGACTATAAGATGCTTTATCATCAAGCCTCTGTTGACCCCTATACACACACACATAACACTTAATTCCTCAGCAAAATTTCTCCAACTCATAAGAGCCTTCTAAGTCAAATAGTAAATTACCACTCTGTTAATTTTCCTTTATGTTATGATCCTTGCTGTAGTTTGTTAATACTAAACTATAAACTGTGGAAGATGGGGCCACATTCATTCTGCTCACCAATATATCTCTAGTCCTCCCCATAATATAGCCGTTTCCAAAACAAGGATTTTTAAGTTAACAATTGGTTTGGGGGCAGCCCTGGTGGCTCAGGGGTTTAGTGCCGCCTTCAGCCCAGGGTGGGATCCTGGACACCCCGGATTGAGTCCCATGTCGGGCTCCCTGCGAGGAGCCTGCTTCTCCCTCTGCCTGTGTCTCTGCCTCTCTCTCTCTCTCTGTCTCTCATGCATAAATAAATAAAATCTTTAAAAACAAACGATTGGTTTGGTTTATATTTCAATTTTCCTTTCAAAATGAGGCCATTTCTTTCATATTTTTATTTTTAAACTTTTGATATTCCTAGCATGGATTATGTCTCCATACTTAGATATGAACCAGTATGTGCATAAATTTAAATTATTAAATTTAGTCCTGGCACTGTCAGGATTGATCCTTTCCTTTAAAATTCTACACCATTTTTTACTATTAGACTCTTGCAATTAAATCTAATGATTATGCCTATCTATTTTCACTTTGGGATTATAAATCTATCATCCTGAGATTGTTTGGGGCTGAATTGTCATGATTTGGCCTTATTTGACTCTGGCTGATGATGCTGTTTCCTTAGGCCCCAATGACTTTGCTCATCCACCCTACCTTCCTGAGCTCTGAAATTTCATTTCAGTACAATAAATCAGTTTTATCATTATATCATTTGGAATCTGTGGGTGATTTGTGAATTACTTCTTGCTCAGATATTTGATCTTCACACTTGCTTAGCCTATAAAATGGGTCCTGTTTGACCTGAATTCTAATATTCATTGCAGTGTTGATTTGGCCTTATCTAATTTTGCCTAAATCTCTGGTATTTTGTGTTTCTCTAAATTATATCATACATCTGGTTCCTAATCATCTGCTTAAGGTTTTCTGGTAAAGAAGGATCACCAATACTCTTAAATAGATTGCTTTTAATACTTGGTACCCCAATTCATATACAATGAAAATATATAAATAATAAACAAAAAATAATGAAATATAGTTCTTGACTATTAGTGAAGCATCAAAGATATACTGAAATATAACTCACTGCTATGTTGCCTGACTCTAATAAAGGGTTGCTGGAGATATCAAACAGAAATACAGTACACCCAGTTATGTCCCTATATTTACTTATACTAAAATATTATTCATTGTTTGCCTGAAATTTACATTTAACTGAAAACCCTGTATATTATATGGTAACTCTACCGATATATATTGTCTAATGTTAAAGAATTAATAGTTTTTATAATAATTAAACCAAAATTTGCAAGAATCAGAAGCTTTAGATGTGGCTCCTAAAAAAATTTTATTTAGCATCATTATTAACTATGAATATTATTCATAGTGAAGTATTCATTTTACATATTTACTTGAAAAATTATAGGTTTTCTGGGGGTTATTTGCCTTTAATTTACCTAAACCTGTTGTCTCTGAATCACCTCTGGAGGCAATATTTTCTTTTTTTCAGATGATTTTTAATATCATACCTTTTTTGCCTCTATTGTTATTACCTTTGTCATTTTAACCATTTTTAATTTCTTGTTAGAAGTATTTTCTATTGCTTAATCAACTTTATCTTAATGGATTTTTCTTAATTTAGTTTGAATTTCCAATTGCTTGCATAATTTACATTCTTACTGAAGACATCCCATAAATCAATGATACACATAAGTTAGACTAGTTTTTTACTGTTTGATGACCATAAGGAATATTTTAATGATGTCTCTGTAATGTATAAACTTGAACCACTGTATAGGACAAGTAAAATTTCAATGTAAAAATCGTGTGGCAGATTAGAGGCATTTCATTTCTTAAATCGAATTAATAATATGTATAAATAACAACTCTATTTGTTTTCAAAGGAGAGGGAATAACTTAAGAAAATACTCTTACATGTACATAGTCATGTGGGAAAATATGTAATTGATAGATTTCCAAAAAAAAGAGAAAAATAATAAAAATCTATTAATGTGAAATATTTTAAGAAATTTAGGGGTATTTTGGCATAAAAAATCAAGTTTTCCAGAATTTAAACATTTAAGGCAGGACGCCTGGGTGGCTCAGCAATTGAGCGTCTGCCTTTGGCCCAGGGCATGATCATGGAGTCCCTGGATTGAGTCTCAGGATTGAGTCCCGGGATCCAGTCTCGGAACAAGTCCCACATTGGGCTCCCTTCATGGAGCCTGCTTCTCTCTCTGCCTATATCTCTGCTTCTATCTTTCTGTCTCTCTCATGAATAAAGAAATAAAATCTTTAAAAAAATAAAAAAGCATTTAAGGCAAACATGGATAAAATTCTAGTGTAAGTCACTGATGTATCAAAGTTATAATTATAACAATGATATTATTACTTTGACTATTTTGTGAGTACTGAGTTACTCTGGACCAGAAATTGCACTTAGTATTTCACTTCATTTTCATGTCTTATTTTTACTATAATCTAATCCTATGAGATAAGCAATATCTCACCTGCTTTTCAGAAAAATAAATATTTACATTTTATTTTTTAATAGTTTTTAACTTAGGGAAATAGCTAAACTGTATTTTTTAAAAAAAATATGTAAATGTTTTTGAATAACAATCAATGTTTCAGGTAACAATTTTTGCCATCATCATTCCTTGTCTTTTCCTGAGACACCAATTCTCTTTTGTTCTTTTGTGGGGGAAATAGAATACTGTATTGAAGGGACCTGTCTATTCACACAGTTGGACCTAGATTTATTTTCTTTCTTTCTTTCTTTCTTTCTTTCTTTCTTTCTTTCTTTCTTTCTTTCTTTCTTTCTTTCTCTTTCTTTCTTTCTTTTTTTTAACTTATTTATTGAGAGATACACACACACACACAGAGGAAGAGACACAGGCAGAGGGAAAAGCAGGCTCCATGCTGGGAGACCGACATGGGACTCAATCCGGGGTCTCCAGGATCACACCCTGGGCTGAAGGCAGGTGATAAACCACTGAGCTACCCAAGGATCCCCTGGACCTAGATTTCAATCCTAAGTCTGTTAAATGCTAACAGTGATCTGAGACAAATTGCCTGCAGGCTTTATTTCTTCATATAAATTTGGATTAACAGTGCCTATATCACAGGGCTGTTGTAGAGCTTAATTAGATGATATGAAATGTGCTTAGTACCTGGCTTGTAGCAATTATTCAATAACTAGTGGTAATTATAATTATTTGCTTAATCTGTTGTGGGCCAAATTTTTGCAGGTCATGTTTTATCTCTCATGCCATAATCTTTTTCTTTATATTGAGTTGAAATTGTCTCTTGGTAGCTTTCCTCAGGTATAAGAGATCCACTTTGCCTTTCTGCATTCTTATTTTGTCTGTTTTTCATGCTTCTAATCAGCTAAATAAACAGACCGTTCTATTACCAAGGGATTTCTTTAATCCAACACTCATTTTTCTTTGTCACATTGCATAGGCAGGAAAACAAATGATCAGCTATGAAGCATGTGTTTAACAAGTATAAAAAACCTATGAGTGACTATATCTTCTGAATCTGAAAAGGAGAATTATCCAAGTTTATCCTTTTGAGAAGGGGTGGTGCGGTGTGGTATAGATAGCTTACTAAATTTCTCTTCTATATGCCTGGATTAATTGACATATGATATGTCATTATCTAGAAACCTTAGAAAAAAATATTTTTTTTTTTTTTTTTATAAATTAATTTTTATTGGTGTTCAATTTACCAACATACAGAATAACACCCAGTGCTCATCCCGTCAAGTGTCCCCCTCCGTGCCCGTCACCCATTCACCCCCACCCCCCGCCCTCCTCCCCTTCCACCACCCCTAGTTCATTTCCCAGAGTTAGAAGTCTTTATGTTCTGTGTCCCTTTCTGATATTTCCCACACATTTCTTCTCCCTTCCCTTATATTCCCCTTCACTATTATTCATATTCCCCAAATGAGTGAGAACATACACTGTTTGTCCTTCTCCGATTGACTTACTTCACTCAGCATAATACCCTCTAGTTCCATCCACGTTGAAGCAAATGGTGGGTATTTGTTGTTTCTAATGGCTGAGTAATATTCCATTGTATACAGAAACCACATCTTCTTTATCCATTCATCTTTCGATGGACACCGAGGCTCCTTCCACAGTTTGGCTATTGTGGACATGGCTGCTAGAAACATCGGGGTGCAGGTGCCCCGGCGTTTCATTGCATCTGAATCTTCGGGGTAAATCCCTAACAGTGCAATTGCTGGGTCGTAGGGCAGGTCTATTTTTAATTCTTTGAGGAACCTCCACACAGTTTTCCAGAGTGGCTGCACCAGTTCACATTCCCACCAACAGTGTAAGAGGGTTCCCTTTTCTCCGCATCCTCTCCAACATTTGTTGTTTCCTGCCTTATTAATTTTCCCCATTCTCACTGGTGTGAGGTGGTATCTCATTGTGGTTTTGATTTGTATTTCCCTGATGGCAAGTGATGCAGAGCATTTTCTCATGTGCATGTTGGCCATGTCTATGTCTTCCTCTGTGAGATTTCTCTTCATGTCTTTTGCCCATTTCATGATTGGATTGTTTGTTTCTTTGGTGTTGAGTTTAATAAGTTCTTAATTAGAGTTAAGAAAGTGTTAAATTAAGAAATGGTCTTTACACTAAGTCAAGAGAATCAGGTTCTGCCAAGACCCTTTATTCTAAAATAATCATGTAATAGGAATTCAGTTGCACTGTTATCATTTTTTTTAAACTTGAACTCATCTAATATGTCTCAATAAATTACATTTTCAGAATTTATCTAAAAATTTATACATAGATATGATGGAATAGTAGACATACATATAAAATATGTATATTGCACTGCATGTATTTATAAAATTGCCCACGGATAAGTACAAGAACTGAAAGAAAGAACATTAAAATGTTAACCACCATCTGTGGTAATTGATTTCTCTTTTTGATATGTATAATGTGTTGATAGTTTCTAAATTTTCTAAAACAAACACGTAGTCTTCAAATCATAAATAAGTAGCACAAAAGAGAAGAAGAAAATACAATGAAGCAAAAACAAATAGCATCAATTTCCAAAAAGATAGTTTCTAAAAATAATTTTAAAGGGATAAAAATGGTTTGAAAAGAGGAATTAACAGAAAAAAGTAGCATGAATACAATCAAATATGAAGCCTGCAAAAATTATAGCCAACTGTCTCAGTTTTTTGCTTGTATTTTTATTTTTTCAAAGACAAGCCTGGAGAATAGATGAAAAAAGATCCAACCTATTGAGTATTGCATACATTTTTTTTAAGGATTGATTAAGGTCTTATCTGTTTCCCCACATCCATTGTCTTCAATTGAGAGACCTTATTTCCACTAGCAGAGAAACGTATTATTTTTCTTTTCTGATTTTTTAAAAGGTGGGGGTTAGTAACAAAAAGGGGGGCATCAAAGGGTGTTATAAAATAAGCATGAGAAGTGATTAAATGGAAATCCATGTTAAATAGATGTTTTGGAGCACTGAAAGCATGGTCTAATCACAGGCTTTCTTGCAGACCTCTGATGCTGAAATCAGCAACTTGTAAACTTATTCTTTATTGTTTCACTCACACAAAATCTTAGAACGCAACTTGCCTCTGCAAATTTTGGTTCTCCTCAGACCTTCCTAGCAGCAGGCTCTGAGGTCTGTCACATCCTCCATTCAGCTTCCTAGCCCAGTGGTCCACCTGTTACTTTGGCTCTGTGGCCAACAAGTCCACCTGTAACTAGCCAAGAGGCACACTGGCTGGCTCTCAGCTCAACTTGGCCACCTCACCCTGAAAGTGAGAATACTTGCTAGTGTTTCTTTTTTCTCAGCTCCTGCTTGCTTATCCTCTCTTTCTGATAAAAACAACTTTGTCCCCTTCATTAGACTTCGACTTCTCTACTTTGACATGTAACAGTCTATATATAGGATTCCTAATTAGGGGAGTGTGTCACTGTCTTACCTTCATCCTAGCTAACACCTGCATCTCAATCTGAAACTCAAAAAAAGAGAAAAGTGAACACATCTAAACATTTGATTTACCTATATCTCTCTTCTCTCTACCATAAATTTCCTCAGGAAAAGGAAGTTTCCTCTCCTTACAATCTGAACATTTTTATTACATATAACTCCCCAGCCCAGTTTGCTAAGCCCACGTAGGAAGACAGAATTGTTTAAACATTGTTTCTCAAGAAAATAGTCTTGGAATTTTCTTAAAAGGATAAATTGGTTGAACCAGGGTAAAGGTCATGTATTCAAACGAGCAGTAGAAAAATGCACTTAAGTTTTTAAATTATAACCCATTGTACATGTTATAATAGGCATGCTGAATGAATCTATTAGAGGATACATCGTAATTTATTTTAAAATTGCCATAATTTCCAAATTTAATTTATTTTAGGTTTTTCTATATCATGGTTAAAAAACAATTTTTACTAAATTTGGTGCTGTCTCTTTCCAGAAGTCACTGTATTAATATGATTCTTAGAGAACCATTTATGTTGAGGTTGATATTATTAATATCTTTACTTTGTAGAATCAGTGTCTCCATTTTTAAAGAAATGTGAATATTCAGGTCAGTGATATTATCTATAAGAAAAATTCTAGAAGACATACAGAATCACTGTGCCTTTTAACTTACAGATTCCCTCCTCCCGCAAATAACTGCCTATTCCTTTGAAACTCTTTGTCTTCCTAGGTAAGAGAAATTATCTTCACTATCCTTAAAGTTGTATCTTATTTGTGCATTAATAAATATGCTAGTATTTTTTTTAATAAAAATTCACTCTGAAGATGCATTATCTTCTGGGATTTGTCATAGCTGCTAAATATTTTAAGGCCTTTCGTTTCCAATGTAAAAATCTTAGTACAATCATTTTCCCTTAAGTATAATCTCAGTTAAAAAAGTGTTTGGGGAATCAGTTGTTTCTATGGTAACTAGGAATTCAAATGGAATTATAACCTGCTGGAGCAAGATGCACTTGATCAATCCCATGAAAGAGATTAAGGGAAATGCAATCTAAAAAAGCAGTAAAGCTTTTTAGTATTCTTCAAGTAAATTCTTCAGAAAAAATATTATCACTCTTTGTATTTACTATGTTGTGTTCAACATTACAACCAAATCCTAATATATAGTTTAATTACAGGAATAGGACTTAGGAGTTTTTTAATGATAAAGAAAAGTACATAAAAACAATATTTGTATGGTTCAGGACAGAGGTCTGGAGCCCATATTTTATCATCACTCCAACATCCCTTGGGGTTCCAACTCTTGCCACTATACACAAAAGGACTGTTTATGGAATCAAGAACTTAATGTAATTTTAACAACTGAGTACAGTCTACTCAAATGCACAGCATTCTAAATATTTAGAGCAGGACACTTAAATTTAAGTGAGGTTTCTTTCTCTCCCTGAATGTAAAAGGCTGATCCCCAGAAATAATCTCACATTACTTGACCCCTGAGATTTAGGTTTGATGAGTAAGAAGCCTATAAGAAATGGAGAGAAGCCTTACTAGATGGTGATACAGGACTAAGAGGAGCACACAGAAGGTCCATCATGTGTCCTAGGTCTTGGGTATCCTATATACTGAACTGAAGATTTTTTTTTTTTAATGAAGATGAATGTAGAGTAAGCAAAGAAAGAAGTGTTGGAAGAGCACTGAAAGTTCTCTGTCCACTGTGGCTTTTTTAAAGTATTTAAATCTCTATTTATGTGCCTTCAAATATAAATTAAAGGATACCCCTAAATTTAGACATTTTTTACAAGAGCTACACTGATTCATCACATCTAATAGGTTCTTATTGATAAGATTAGATGTCTATTATGGAACTGTATCTTCAAACAGAATATTCTTTATTTTATTTTAATACTGGATAAAACCTAGATTTGAGAAAATTGCCATTCACTACCCAATTTCCTTCTTCCACGTGGAAAGAAATGTAAATCCAGCTTATTCATTAACCAATCAAACATAGCAATGTTACTAGTCTTAGAAAGATACTGTGAAAATTAGATTATGTTTATGAGAAATTCTTATAAACTCTAACGGGCAGAGAAATTTTAACTGACATTATTATCCCTAGTGATGTGGGAAAAAAATCTTTGTTTTGGAGAAATACAAATAGAAATCAAAGGCATTATACATATTTTCATAGTCAAATACAGCAGTAATGAATCTCACTCATGATACTCAGATTCAGGTATTCAAGAACTAAAGCCTTATTTTATTTTTTTAAAAGAATTTTATTTATTAGACAGAGAGAGAGAGAGAGAGAGGCAGAGACACAGGATGAGGAAGAAGCAGGCTCCACGCTGGGAGCCTGATGCGGGACTTGATTCCGGGTCTCCAGGATCATGCCGTGGGCCGAAGGCAGGCGGTAAACCGCTGACCACCCAGGGATCCCCTAAAGCCTTATTTTAAATAGCTTATAAGCTAATGCTCTCTTGCAATGAATTGGCAGATAAACTTGGCTGCACACCTATGATTCCATCTGTAAAATGGGATTGTGTCATAGAGAATTGAAAAGAGTAGGGCTGATATTTCTGCAAACCCATCTCTCATGGCTGTCTTGAGGTAACCATGAGTTCAGGATACTTACACAACTTCTAAGATATATATTTTTTTTTAAGATTTTGTTTATTTATTCATGGGACACAGAGGGGGTGGCAGAGAGAGGCAGAGGGACAAGCAGGCTCCATGCAGGGAGCCCGACGCAGGACTTGATCCCGGGTCTCCAGGATCACGCCCTGGGCTGAAGGCGGTGCTAAACCGCTGCGCCACCCGGGCTGCCCCCAAGATATGTTTTAAAAAACTAGTCATCTAATTTACCTAAAGCTACTATGCAACCAGCCTCCCTCACCTTGCTGTCTCCCTCTCTATTGACAATGTAGTGAACTCTTTGTTCTAGCCATTCAGAGAAATTCTTTTCTTTTTTTAAATTTTTGTCTTGAAGGGAAAGAAAGCTACATTCATAAATGCTACTCCAAGGTAGTATTTTTATGACTAAATTTCTGCCCCACTTTAACCTGTTTTACTAATTCTATGCTTTCTTAAGAGATAAAGCATTAGAATACAAAAAGCAGGGGTACCTGGTGGCTCAGGACGCTAAGCATTTGACTCCTGATTTCAGCTCAGGTCGTGATTTCAGGGTCTGGAGATAGAGCGCTGCCTCTGACTCTGGCTCCAGGCTGGGATTGGAGGCTCCTTAAAGTTCTCTCTCTTCCCTCTCCCTGTGCCCCTCCCCACTACTGCACACCCCACCACACACGTGCTTTCTCTCTAGCTCTCTCTCAAAAAAAAAAAAAAATACAAAAAGCGGAATGGTTTGACCCTACTTCTCATTTCTTCCCTACCACAAACTTTTCATACAACAACAGAGAATATAACTTTCTAACCACATGAAAGCAATAAGGGAAAGGTAAAATATACTGGGAGAAATGGTGTATGATATTAATTCAAATTATCATCTAGACCAAGTAGTTTAAATATGTAAGCACTTTGAGCAAATTCGCTTTGTATTTGTATCAGTCAGAATAGATTAGGTTATGCTGAGGTAGCAAATATTCCCCAAACTTTGTGGCTTCAAACCATAAACATTTTTGCTTTGTATTATTTCATTGTTTTTATTTATTTTATTGCAGTTATATCAGAGTGTCTTTTCTGTAGCTCCTGGCCTCATTCTGGGACCTGGGCTGCTGGAGCAGCTGCTATCTAGAAAGTGTTGGTTTTTGTAAAAGAGAGTAAAGAAAAGGTTTCGAATTGCCAATTATATATACTGCCCTAGAAATAAAACATCACTGAAGTCAAATAAATGATTTCATCCAAATCTAAGAACCTGCCTAGAAGGAAAATAAATATTTGCAAATAGTCTCCCCAAAATTACTGCAGTCCTAGTGGTGTTAAAAACATTTTTATGTTTATCCTTGTTTAAAAAGCATAATCAGAGGTACCTGGTTGGCTCAGTTGGTTGAATATCTGACTCTTGATTTTAGCTCAGGTCATTATGTCATGGGCGGTGAGATCCAGCCCTGCTTTGGTGTGCTCAGTGGGGAGTCTGCTTGGAGGTTCTCTCCCTCTGCTACTCCTCCTACTCACTCTCTCTCTCTCTTTCTCTCAAATAAATAAGTAAATTAAAAAAAAAAACATAATCATGGCGATTCCTGGGTGGCTCAGCAGTTTAACACCTGCCTTTGGCCCAGGGCGTGATCCTGGGGTTCTGGGATTGAGTCCTGCATCAGGCTCCCAGCATGGAGCCTGCATCTCCCTCTGCCTGTCTCTCTCTCTCTCTCTCTGTCTATCATAAATAAAAAAATAAATAAATAAATAAATAAATAAATAAATAAATAAATAAAAATAGTCATTTAATGAGGGTATTTAAAAATAAAGTGAATGATTTAGTGTTTTCGAATTCTACAAAAATTTTAGAAAAACTTAAAACAGGCAACTTAGTATATCAGTTTGAAAATGAAGGGAGGAGCTGCTCTTCCTTCTTCATATCCCTCAATACATTTTTCTAAAACATTCATTAAATGTTTGTTTGGAAACCACCATGAAAGGTGACTTGGATAACATCATGATAAAAAACACTAGCCTTAAAATACAAACAAATAAACAAAAAACAAGCAAACAAAATCCAAAACATTAACCTTGTCACCAAGAAACTTAAAATTTAATAAGGTAGAAAATGTAAATAATAACATTTACCCTACAATTCCAATAAAACCACCCTTATTAAAGTCACAAAAAACACTTGTTGTCATATCCAATGGTCAGATCCTAATTCTTTTTGTGTTAGAGGTAGCATTGTTATTCCTTCCCTCTTTAAGAACCTCCCACATCCCACCACCTATCACTTCTCTTCTACCTATCATTTCTCTTCTACTATATTCTTTTTGAGGAGGATGTTAATTTCTTTTTACTTGCACTCTTTCTCTTGACCTTTAGAATTTTATCAAGCATACATTCAACTGAAATCAACTAAAAAGATAATAGTTCAACATATTACAATTTCTTATGTCAATTTGTAGAATAACTGGCTTCTATTTTGCAATTTTGTACTAACTTTATAATGAATGTCTTTATATAGAAAAATGAGGTATTGAATGATGATTGTACACACCATGCTTAGAGTCGATCATTTAGCTTTTTATTAGTTCTTTATTAAATGCCTGCAATATAAAAGAAAGAAGACTAGGGATGAAGATGACAGATCTATGCCCTTAAAGACTGTATAAAGGCTCAACTATTTTTCATGTAAGAATGCTTTCATCATGCTCCTGTGTTTAAAATGTCTGTCTATTCTGAGAGAATCTCTTAGTTCTTTTAATTGTTATCTAACACCTCTAATGAAAATCTGCCAAAAATCTAACATGGATTTCAAGCTTTTCCCTATCTGATCATCTCTCACTAATTTCATAGAAAAAAACTACACTACCCTGAATGAAATAAAGTCTCTATCAGCAAATCCTTCCAAATGCATGTTCAAGCATGTGTTTTAATTAAGTCAATGCATGCTTTCTAAAATTTTGTGATAGAATTAATTTCATCATAAAATTGATAACTTTTAAATAGGTAACAATAACTTCACTTTTGCACAGTTTCTCTAGAAACCTACTGAAATCTACTAATTTTTATTTGTAAAGTATTATGTTAATTGGGTAACACCATACACTTGAAATAAACTAAAGAAAAATGATACTTCAATATATTTAAGTGAATAATTTTCCAACATATTGGTAAATTTAAGCCAGACAGATATCTCCATGCTTTTCTGAAATTAGATTTTAAAAAATGATTTGAAGTTCCATCATTCTGAGAATCATCTTTATATATGGTTATGTTTTGTAGTTCCAAGTGTCCATCATTTTGAGAATCATCTTTATATTTGGTTATGTTTTGTAGTTCCAAGTGTCAAGGAATTCTTGGTATTTTGGGGATGTACACTTCAAAAAAAATTGTGTCAACACTAAATTGTTTAAACTCTTCAAAGTTTTGGGGTGCTGGGGTGGCTCAGTTGGTTAAGAGTCTGCCTTCGGCTAGACCCCAATTGAGCTTGGGCTCCCTGCTCAGCGGGGAGCCTGCTTCTCCCTCTGCCCCCCACCCTACTCGTGCTCTCTCTCTCACTCTTTCTCACTTAATCTCTCTCTCAAATAAATGTAATCTCTCTCTCAAATAAATAAAATCTTTAAAAAAAAAACTCTTCAAAGTTTTATCTATGCTTTTCTTCCAGTGATCAGTCCCAGTACTGATGCTATATTAGATTACTTCATTTGAGTTACTTGTGCATTTTCCAATTGATTTATTTGGAGATAAATAGGCACTCCAGGCATGGGTTTTATGATGACTTCCATAAGGTTTAGAGGCTGACAGTTCTCTCCTGATATATAGCTTGTTTGTTCTTAAGCTCAGGAGAGCTATGATATTGTCATGGCAACTCTATAAATTTACATTTTGTCATAATATTAAGGAGAAGCCTAGGACTCATTTCCAGTTTTGATGACTCAAGCACACCTATTTTTGTCTACATGAGTTGTAAAAATCTCAAAAGAATTGCCCATGCAAAGATACTTTAAGTTTCTGATATTTTTTTTAAGAATTTAATGAAGTTTCAAAATATAAACAAGGGAGGAAAATAGAGGCAGTTAGCAAAATAAGTATATTTATTACATAATTAAACTAGTTAAATAATTACATTAATTATTGCATTATCATTATTATTATTATTATTATTATTATTATTATTACTTGCTAGGTGCCTGAAATGAAGCAAAAAAATAGTGAAACTTCATGTCTACAGTCTTACATTCACCAAGCAGAATTTTTTTCTTATACTTCACAAAACACATTGTTTGATTAAAGAAAATTGTGCCTTTGTTAACTGAAGAATCACCGTATATTTCAAAAATGGGAAGCAAATATTAATAGTTAATCGTTATAGTACAAAATGGAATATTTTTGCATTGATTTTTAACAAAACTTTCCTCATGGATGAACAATAAGTTTCATATTTGGTATTTCAACTTCAGATTTTTTGGATAATCTCAGCAATGCTTTTAGCTTTTTTTTAAATTCTAATAAAACATAACGGCAATATTATGGGGAAATAATGACTTCTCTTGGCCAAATAAAACCATTACAAAAAGTTAAGTCATTCTCATTCTTACAATGTGATTTAAAATTTTGTGTGTCGATTTCTACTTTTACAAATAAAAATACTAGATAGATTAAACTTATGAGCTTTCCAGTTGCAAAACAAAACAAGACAAAACCTCTGTCTGCCAAGAAGAAAATTCTGTTCATGGCTGTGAAATGTGTCTTATGGGAGAAAAGTACAGTGTAGTTTGCTTCCATTTTTAAAACATGCATTTCTAATATGCTGCTGAAGGGTAAAATATATCTCCCAGTGGAACATGACAGGATTCTCCTCAGTCTATTTTATGCTTCCAATCTTTCGCTCCATGGATTTTTCAGAATGGAACCATCTTTAAATTTATTATTTCAGTCACCTATAATTTGAATAAACTAGAAATGTGCTAAGACACATTAGAGCATGAATAAATATAAATACAGGAGAATCTCCATCAGCAATAAGAAACATAAGATAATGACTTAGTAATATTATGAGAAGGTATCAACAATTAAGGTTTTCATTTTTCAATAAAAGAAAATCAATGTCAAAATGTTGTTATTGGAACATTGCAGTTGATTTTCTTTAAACAAGAGGCTCATCCTGTAATAGACTGTCCACTAAAAGAGAGAGGGAGAGGAACAATTTTTAGGGAGAAGATATTAAGAAGCATAATGATGACTTCTAGTTTCAGATCCAACATGAAAAGATTTTGAATGTTATAACTTCCATTGTTATGATAATAACCTAAATGAACTAAATATTAAATACTTTCAATGGACTCCTCAGCAATTTGACATTGAAAGGCAAATTGATGCTTTATGAAAAGACAGATGAATCCAGAATCAATGACAGGCTCTACTAACCTGGAACAGAGGATGCTGGAAACATAAACTAAGAAATTCAATTTCCATAGCAAAAGAGAAATAAAGACTCAGGTTCTGAAACAAATAAAACAAGTTTGTTGGGAGGGGGATAACATAAATAAGAAATTCAAAGCTACATTTAACAACAAAAGAACACAGAAGGAATAAATAAAGATAAAATAATTTATTTTTCCTAATCTAAAAGATAATTATTAGGGGATCCTGGGTGGCTCAGCGATTTGGCGCCTGCCTTTGGTCCAGGGCGTGATCCTGGAGTCCCAGATCGAGTCCCGTGTCGGGCTCCCGGCATGGAGCCTGCTTCTTCCTCTGCCTGTGTCTCTGCCTCTCTTTCTCTCTCTCTCTCTCTCTCTCTCTCTCTTTCTATCATAAATAAATTAAAAAAAAATCTAAAAGATAATTGTTAACAATAGTAACAAAAATATTGTATGATTATAGCACAAATAGTAAAGTGAATGACAGCAATATCATAAATGACTAGAAAGGTGAATTGCGATATTTTGAGGCAAATTTACCACATGTGAGGGGGCATAGTGTTATTTGAAATTGAAGTTAGATTAATTTTAAGTGCATATTGGAAAATCTAAAAATATTGAAAGTCATAATTAATATGCCAGAGGATAAGATAAAAAAATCATAAAGATACCCAATTAACAGCAAAGGTAGAAAATGAGGGAGCAAAAAGAAAAAAAAAAAGAACAATTAGAAAATGGCTAAACACAAAGTGGTTATTATTCTAGCTGTACCAATAACCACTTTTTCCTTGAATTATATACATTTATAAGTTAAAATACAGAGATTGTAAGAGTACATTAAAAGAACAAACAAATATATATTGCCTAAAAGAAACAGTGACGGGCACTGAGGGGGGCACTTGATGGGATGAGCACTGGGTGTTATTCTGTATGTTGGCAAATTGAACACCAATAAAAAATAAATTTACTATTAAAAAAAAGTAACAGGTTAAAAGTAAAATGATGAAAAAAGATATGCTAATAGTAATCAAAAGAAACCTAGACAAGGTATATTAATTTCAAACAAAACAAACTTTACACAAAGGGAATTTATCAAGGATAGGTATGGGCATTACATGATAAAGGAGTCAATTCTCCAAGAAGACATAACAACCCTAAATTGTATACACCCAACAGAGCATTAAAAAATGCATGAATTAAAAACTGTTACAATGAGAAGTAATACACTTATTCACTACTGTATTTGGAGGCTTCAAAACCCCCCTGTGAGTAAATGATATATGGAACATATAGAAAATTAAGAGAGAGATCATTTAAATGACTAAACTATTAATCAACTTGATCTAACTTACATGTAAGGAATATACTATACCCCAACAGGAAAATATATGTCTTTCCTAAGCCCACATGGAACATTTGCCAAGATAGATCACACCTGGGGCCATAAAACATACTTTAACGGATTTAAAAAAAAAAAAGAATGCAAATATGCAAATTTGTCCTGCAACGACAATGGAATTAAACTAGAAATCAATAATAGAAAGATACCTGGAAAATTTCCAAATATTTGCAAACTTTAAAATAGTTTTCTAAATAACCCATGAGTCAAATAAGTCTCAAGAAAATATATCTTTAAAATATTTTAAACTAAATAAAAATTAAAATACATCTCAACAAGCATTGGGAAGATGCAGTGAAAGTATCATGAAGAGAAAAATTTATACCATTTAATACGTATATTAAAAAAGAAGGTTCAAAAATCAACAACATGCAATTCCACCTTACAGCAATTTAAGCATAACCTAAGTTAGAGAAAAGTTATAACAAAAATTCAAAAAAAATAAATAAAATTCAGCAAATATAAATGAATTAACAAACAAAAAACAATGGAGAAAATCAACAAAGTAAAATTTTAACTCTTTAAAAAGTTAATAAATTTGATAAGTCTCTGAGTAGGCTAACTATAAAAAAAAGAGTGAAGACACAAATTACCAATATCAATATGAAAAAAAGTCATCACTACTGATTACATGGATATTAAAGAGGATAATGAAGGAATACTACAAACAATTCTGGCAACAATTTTGATAACTTGCATGAAATGGCCTAAATCCTTGTAAGATAAAACTACCCAAACTCACACAAGGAGAAATGGATAATCTAAACAGGCCAGTATCAATTAACAAAATTAAATCAATAATAATTTTTACGGCTAGATGAATTCATGGTGAATTCTACCAAACCTATAACAAAGTAACAATGACAATTCTCCAAAATCTTTCCAGAAAATAGAAACACAGGAACATTTTATAATGCATTTTATGAGGCCATTGTTACTCCAACACCAAATCCAGATAAAACCACTTCAACAACAGAAAAATTACAGATATGAATATAGATGAAAAATCTTCAACAAAACATTAGGAAATCTAATCCAACAATGCAAAAAAAAAGAATTATAAACCAAAATCAAACAGGATTAATTCCAGATGTGCAATATTGGCATAATATTTAAAACTCAATATAATTTCCACATCAGTAGGCTAATGAAGACATATCATATGATGATAAATATAGAAAACATTTTTTATTTAAATTCAAGGTAGTTAACATGTAGTGTATTATTAGTTTTAGGGGTAAAATTTAGCAATTCATTAGTTGCATATAACACTTATTGCTCATTACATCAAATGCCTTCATTAATGCCCAGCACCCAATTACTCCATTCCCCACCACCACCTTTCCATCAACCCTCAGTTTGTTCCCTATAGTTAAGAGTCTCTTATGGTTTGCCTTTCTCTCTGTTTTTATCTTGTTTTATGTTTCTTTCCTTCCCCCTATGCTGTGCTCTGCTTTTTCCCACAAAGGGCCACATGCTTGCAGGGTACACAGAATCTGGGGTGGAGATAGCAAAAAACAGTGACCAGGTTATGTACTCTCTGCTTGCACCTCTTTCTTTGCCTTGCCAATGAAAGGCTGTTTGCTGGCACCTGCACGGTATTTTGTTGTTGGACAGGCAATTATACACTCTTTGAAATGTACTCCAAGAAAGGGAATGATCTCTCCCAGTGAGCCAAGAGAATCCTACACCACCTTGTGCTCACTCCTGGGCCAGAGCCATACTTTTCTCCAGGAGCACAGGTTATAGCTCCGCTCCAGTGAAAATTATGCACTTCCAAAAGCTCAGAGTTTGAGCAACACTCACTGTTTGCAAAAACCTATGCCACTCAGATCTCCCAGCTCCCTAGTCTGTGGTCTGAGAGGTTTTCATGTGTGAAGGGACACCTCACCCTCTCTACCACTCTACTTCTCTCCTTATTCTCTCCCACTATAAAGGATTCCCTATTCTCTGAAGCATTGTAGCTTTTCTCTCCCTATATTTCACTTCCACACACCTCATACCTGCCATGCTGTCTCCTTCCAATGGTGGATGTCCTTCTTCCAATCCTCAGATCGATTTCCTAGGTGTTCCAAATGATCTGACTTCAACATGCTATGTTCAAGTGACAAGAAATGCCCTGGGCTCCCCTATTTCTCTGCCATGTTGAGTCTGCCTCCTGAAACCCAATTTTTAAAAATTGTTCCCAGGAACAACTCCCAAGGCGGTAGAGGAATAGAATCCAGAAGGAGAGGAGGCTAAGTTGCAGTTCAAGCTAACTCCACTATTGTAAAACCAGAGGTAGTCTTGCTGTTCTCTCTTCAGAAAAAAAAAAAAAAAAAAAAAAAACGTTTTAAATAATCCAACACTATTCATGACTAAAAAGTCTCATCAAAGGAATAGACAAGAACTTCTTCAACTTAATAAAGGACATCTATTTAAAAAGTCTATAGTGGGATGTCTAATGAAGGGTGTCTGGATGATCCTTTCTAAGATTAGGAATAAGGCAAGCATATTTTCTTTCATCATTCTATTCAATATCATACTAAAACTCCTAACTACTATATTAGAAAGCAATGAAATGAATAGTACACAGATTGGAAGTGAAGGAATAAAACTGTCTTTTTCATAGATGATATAGTTGCTATGCAGAATATATTTTTAAAGATCAGCAACAGCAACAAAAAATTTCCAGGAACTAAAAAGCAAAGATAATAGCAAGGTCAAAGGATACAAGATTTAACATACAAAAGTCAAACACCTTACTGTATATTATAATGAATATTGGGAATTTGAAATAAAAAATAATACCATTTACAATAACACCAAACATTAAATATTCAAATATAAATCTAATAAGATTTATGGTATTAGATTATGGTAGATTTATATACAGAAGCTACAAAATTCTTATTAAAGAAACAAAAATGATACCAAAAATTGAGAAGATATTCTGTGTTCATAAATTGAAATACATAATATTGCTAAAACAATTTTATCTATGTGTTCAATGCAATTCCAAATAAATCTGAGCGAGTTATCTGATGAAGACTAATTGATTTTAAACTATACAGGAAAGGCAAAAGATCTAAAACATTTACTACAATGCTGGAGAAAAAAAATTGGAGGATCAATGCCATTCAATGTTAAGACTTATAATAAAGCTATGATAATCAAGACAGTATAGTACCGATGCAAGTATAGACATACAGACCAAAAGAACAAAATGCAGAGCCCAGAAATAAACCCACACAAATATCATTGACTAATTCTCAACAAAGGTGCAAAGGCAATTCAATACAGGAAGGATAATATTTCAACAAATGGTGTAAGAAGACTTAGACATCTACATGCAATAAAATGAAAGCAGACAAAGGCCTTATACCACAGACCAAGAGTAAATCAAAATGGTTTCTGGAGTTAAATGTAAAATGTGAAACTATAAAACATGTACAAGAAAATATGAGAGAAAATCTGTGTGACAATAAGTTCAGCGATAAGCTTTTAGATTCAATGCCAAAAGCGTGGTCCATAAAAGAAGAAAAAATGATAACTTGGAATTTATTAAAATGTATAACTTCTGCTGTGTGGAAGAAACTGCAAAGAAGAATCAAAAGACAGGCCATAAACCTGGAGAAGTGTTTGAAAAACATATATGTGATAAAGGTCTTATAACTCAAAACACACTATACATGTTTAAAACTCAATATAAGAAAACAAACAACCCAAATAAAAAATGTCCGTACGGTCTAACAGACATTTCACTAAAGAAGATGCACAGATGGCAAATGAGCATCAGAAAAGAAGTACATCATCATATGTTATTGTGAATTGCAAATTAAAATGAGATACTGCCATACACCTGTTAGAATGGTTAAAATCCAAAAAACTGACAACACCAAATGCTGGTGAGGATACAAAGCTACAGAAACTCTCATTCTTTGGTGATGGGAATGCCAAATGGTACAGTGACTTTGGAATATAGTGTGGTAGTTTCTTAAAAAGGTAAAAATGTCTTAATATATGATCCAGTGATCATGCTCTTAGGTATTTCCACAAATGAATTGTGATTGTTTATAACATTTTATTCATAATCATCAAGACTTGCAAATAATCAAGTCTACTTCAATAAGTGAATTGATATACTGTTGTACACCCATACAATGAGCTATTTAACGACAGAATGAAATAAGTATCAAGACACACATTAATGAATCTTAAATGCATATTGCTAAGTGAAATAAACTAGTCAGAAAATACTACTTGTTGTATGACTCAAATTATATGACATTGTAGAAAGGCAAAACCATGATAACAGAAAAAAGATAAGTGGTTTTCAGATGTTTAAGAAGGATTAAATAGGTGAAGCACTGGGGATTTGGGAGGGGCAGTAAAGCTGGGGATTTGGGAGGGGCAGTAAAGCTATTCTGCACCATATTGTATTGGTAGATGCATAATGCTCAATTGTCAAAATCCTTAGAATTTTACAGCACAAATATTAAACATAAATTTATGAAAATGTTTAAAAATAATTTAGGAGGTCATCAGATCCATAGAGAAAATAAGAAATGTAACAAAAACATTTGAATGTATTACAAATGTGTCAAACAAACTCACTGAACAGGGTAAGGGGAAAGATGCCAACATAAATAATTTTGGGAATCAGTAGATTATGTAAGACTAAAGGTTAAAGAAATTGTACACAAGCTTGTTGATAAAGTTGTTTACCAGTAAGAATTCTGTTACTTCTATATTTGTATATTAGAATTGAACAATTGAATAAATAGGTAGCAGATGTAGAAGTCAGATTTCCCAATGTTGGAATAAGAGGTTATTGATAAGCAGGATGGGAGTTAAAATTCTAGAGTACTGGGCAGCTTAGGTGGCTCAGCGGTTCAGCGCCTCTTTCGGCCCAGGGCGTGATCCTGGGGACCTGAAATCAAGTCCCAAATCAGGCTTCCTGCATGGATCCTGCTTCTCCCTCTGCCTGTGTCTCTGCCTCTCTCTCTCTCTTTGTCTCTTGTGAATAAATAAATAAAATCTTAAAAAAAAATTCTAGAGTACTCATGGAATAACGGATTAGAATCAGAAACATCAATACAATCATGTATTTAGCATAAAATAGACACAGATGGTTACACATAGAAATTTGTATATAGATATACATATATGTAGTATATGCATGGGTTAGTGTACACATATTTATTTCCTTGTTCTGTTAGCTGAAAGGACCTAGAAGCAACAGCACTCCAGCAATATCCCAAGCAAGAACAAACATACCTGGTGCTCAGATCTTAGTTTCTAAAACTAAGAAGGAACCAATACTCCCTTAGAGAAATGACTGATTCCTGTACTCAGGCAGAGAATAAAGGAGATAAGCCTGAAGCATTTTGTAGGGCCAGGAAGTGACAAAGGGATCAAAAGAAACACAAGCACAATAATTGGGAAATGCCGGGCACCTGGGTGGCTCAGTGGTTGCGCATCTGCCTTTGGCTCGGGTCATGATCCTGGGGTCCTGGGGTCCTGGGATAGAGTTCCGAATCAGGCTCTTTGATTGAAATAAAGCAGGGAGCCTACTTCTCCCTCTGCTTATTTTTCTGCCTCTTTCTGTGTCTCTCATGAATAAATAAATAAAATCTTTAAAAAAAATCACTGGGATATGCCAAAGAGGCACAGAAACTGACTGAAACGAAAAAAAAAAAAAAAAAAAAAAAGGAATAATCTAAACAATATAATAGAGTAGAATTTGATTATAACCCAAAGTATAAAATAACTATTTGTGAATCCATATTGATATAAAAAATTCGTAAATTAGGAAGAAGAAATCAATCTCCCATGCAGAAGAATGTCAATAACTTATGTAGATACTACTCCCTTAAGAAGGTGGAACATAACTCTCATTTTTTAAGTGTGGTCTGATCTTAGTGATTTCTTTACCAAAAATACAATATGGAAATGAGAAATTAAGGATAACTTTTCAGTAGACCAATTTTACAAAAACCATCTCAGCCAGGTGATAAAGATTAACATCCACAGTGAGAAATCATGTTGATAGTGTGTACCGCTGTGATGATGTAATGAGAATGGTGCTTTACTTCTGTGGGCTTCCTCACAAGAACATGATCCCAGTTTGATCAAACAGACAAACCCAGTTAAGAAACATCCTACCAAAGACCTGACCAATACTACTCAAAACTGTTAAGTTCATCTAAAGTAAAGTCTAAGAATCCGTCTCGGCCAATAGGAGCCTAGGCAACATAACAATTAAACATAATGTGCAATAGTAAATGGGATCCTAAAAGAGAGAAATGACATGAGGTAAAATCTAAAAAAAATCCTAATAAATTATGAACTTTAATTAACTATGGCTTATCACTGTTGGTTCATGTATTGTGACAAATTATGGTTAAAATATGAAAATGTAAATATTAGGGGAAACTGTGGAATGTATGGGAACTCTGTACTATCTTTATAATTTTTCTTTAACTAAACTACTCTAAAATCAGAAAGTATATTTAAGCAATATTTTTATCGACCTTACCCCTGAAATTATTTGTGCAAAAATCAAGAATAATGCTAGGTATAACATAAAATCCTACTCAATTCCAACCTAAAATATGCCTTGTTATAGTAATGGATTATTTATAGCACATAGTTAAGCCTTACTAAAATGTGGTGAGTTAAATTTTTCCTTTCTTTTGCAGAAAAGCTATAAACACAGAAATAGAGGAAATGGGTTATTTTATTTTTTTAAATACCCTACCATATTTAATAAGAAAATGTTAATACCAAAATGGCATTCCTTAGTTCTGTCATTAAGTTGATTTGGAACTAATATTTATATTGAATTCTTAGGACAGATTTTCAGGCTATCCTTTTTACAATGGAATTTTTATTATATTTGTGGTTGATGGTTGGAATTCATCTCATACTAATGGCCTGAAAAAACGAAACCTACTCCTCATAGGCAGTTCTGATAGCTTAGAAGCAAGATGGTAATTTAGTCATTACTCATAGCCCTAAGTTCACTAAGATAGTAGTATCCATCATAAACAGAAACATCTTTTTGTACTTATATTTAGATGGGAATATCATTTTGGAGGAATGCTTTCAAATGTAACTAAAAATAATGGAATGCAATCTAGTTTTCCATTTAGGATCTTATGTAACCCTATCTAGTCTGAAGAAAAACTTTCCCTCTTTTTATATCTCTTCCTAATAACACATAATTATGTAAAATATGAAAAATTTACCTTCCTCTCAAATTCTTAAACCTCCCTTAATTTATGGCATATACTAAGTATTTTAAGTTCAACGGATTCCTTTATATGGGAAATTATAGTAAAATAATAGAAGTCATTTGATCAAAAAATCAATGATACTGATTTTTAAGACTAAATCTATTCTGAAGGTGAAGATGTCATATATTTCTTAATTTAAAAAACCGCGTAAACTGGGTCGCTCAGCAGTTGGGCATCTGCCTTCAACTCAGGGTGTGATCCTGGAGTCCTCAGATCAAGTCCCACTTGAAGCTCCCTGCATGAAGCCTGCTTCTCTCTCTACCTGTGCCTCTGCCTCTCTCTCTGTGTGTGTCTCTCATGATTAAATAAATAAAATCTTAAAAAAAAAACAAAACTGAGTAGATCAGACAAAGTAAATTGAAATATCAATGTAAAGATATACAGAAATAGGAAAATGCCAAAATGTAATGAGTGTTCTGTATATTAACAGATATAAAGTATAATGATATTGAAAATACACACATACACATACATACTAGATTTGGGAACCAGATGCTACAGAGTGATTAGATATTCTCTGTTCATCCCAACTTTATGATTGCAGGGTTTTTTTTTCCTAAAATAAAAATATCCCTAAATTATTATTCTGTATGTGAAAGGTCATAGCATTTACTTTACTCAATTACCCAATTAATGGAATTGTAATATTTATATAAAAAGAGAGGGGGAAAAAAGAGGGGCGCCTGAGTAATTCAGTCAGTTAAGCACCTGACTTTTGAATTTGGCTCAGATCATGATCTTGTGGTCATGAAATCAAGTCTCATGTCTGGCTCTGTGCTTAGTGCAGAGTCTGCTTCAGATTCTCTCTCCCTCTCCCTCTGCCCCTTCCTCTCATGCTCTCTCCCTCTCTCTCTTTCTCTCAAGTAAAAAAAACTAATCTTAAAAAAATAAAAACTGGGCAGCCCTGGTGGCCAGCAGTTTAGCGCCACCTGCAGCCCAGGGTGTGATCCTGGAGACTCCGAATCCAGTCCGACACTGGGCTCCCTGCTTGGAGCCTGCTTCTCTGTCTGCCTGTGTCTCTGCCTCTCTCTCTCTCTCTGTCTCTCATGAATAAATAAATAAAATCTGTAAAAAAATAAAATAAATAAAAAAATATAAAGAGGATATGATTAAAAGATTGCACTAGGACAATTCATAGCAAGAATTCCAACTTCTTATTTTCTTCTCATACAAGTTCATTTCTCTCCTGAGATGGTAATATCAGACTTTGGAATACATATTATGCACTTATTTTTGGGAAATAGCCTCATAAAGTTTGGAAAGATACCAAAAAATAAAATCATATATAAACAGTTTTTGAAGATTCTGCATTTTGACATCACAAATTATTGATTATGTTGTATGTATAAGAAAACTATATGATATCAGGATACTTCTACTGGAGATTTTTAGATATGGGAGGAAAACAACTTGTTTTATTTATTTTATCTAAATGGCTAGGGATAAGAAACTTATTTTAGACTATAATGCAATAACTGATTTGGGTTTTGTCATATCTTTTCTTTAATAAAACATGTTAATCAAAATCTGAGTTAGTCACTATTTGCTCAATGGCTATGTTAACAATTATGGCATCAGCAGTGTTTTACCAAGCAAATAATTAAATTTCTGCTAAGAGAACTTGATAAAAAAAATATATTGATTGATTGATTGATTGAGTAGTAGAAAGTAAAGCAAGAGGACAAGTAAGAAAATATGGTGTCATGGAACCTAAGTGTATGAAGTGTTTTCAGGAAAACAAAAAAATGTTTTTTTCTGGGTACAGTTAATCAGTCAAGAAAAATAAAGTCACATAAACACTTCAGGAGTGCCTGGGTGGCTCAGCGGTTGAGCGTCTGCATTTGGCTTAGGTTGTGATCTCAGGGTCCTGGGATTGAGTATCACATCAGGCTCCCTGCGAGGAGGCTGCTTCTCTCTTTGCCTGTCTCTGCTTCTCCTTGTGTGTCTCTCATAAATAAATGAAATCTTAAAACAAAACAAAACAAAACAAAAAAAACTTTAGATTTGACCATTGGATTTCGGAGGTCATTTCTCTGGAACCATCTATAGAGCTGTGGTGGCAAAAGCCTATTGGAATGCACTAAAGAGAGAATGACATTGACTAATAGGAGACAAAAGTATATTCCACCTAACCAATTGAGAAGTGTTGCTGGAAGCTGAGGAGAAGAGAAATGGACCAGTTGCAAAAGGTAGAATTAGGGTCAGTGAGTGTAATAAGCTGATAATAATACAACATTTGTATGTGTCCATAAGAATAATCTAGAAAAGAAGGAAAATTTGATAATGTGGGTAGGAGATGGTAAAATTACTGCAGTGACAGCCTTTTAAGAGGATTAACAAGGATGAGGTTTAATGTAGTTTATTTAAAGAAACAAAGAAGAGGGAAAGCAAAACTGTGACCAAAGAGGATATCAGATATGGTGGTGGTAATTTGTGGAAGCTCTCTCCTGGTTATTTCAGTTCCTCAGCGGGGGGTGGGGGGGGTGGGGGGGTAGTAAGATTGCACTTGAAATGAACATTGAAGTGGAAATATAGGAATCTGAGGAAAAAGAGAAAGCACTTGAAGTCATTCTTTAGAAGAGAATGAAGGACCAGGCAACGTTAGCTTTTGTTGTTACCATTTAATTTAACTACTTTATGTGACTTTTTAAAAGGTTTTGATGGTATTTACAGGGATATATATTCTGTTAGTTTTCCACGAGTGAATTACTGCTGACCTAGCACAATAGAGTGGCAAAAGAAAAAAAAAATCTAAATTCTTGTAAAGTGCATTTTAAGATTTTTTCAGTAATACTGTATGTTTAATTTTAAGAAAGAAACATGTCTGAATTGAATTCTGAATCACTGACCTAGATTCTAGGTACTTTATTAGAATAAAGTAAGATCTCACTGGAATTTTATAGTTATAGCTGCATGTAGCTAATCCAGAAAATTCCACAGTAGAACTTACTTATATAGTAGGGCTGGTTTATAAACAATGCCTTTTAGAATTTCTGCATAAACTTTATAGATAATTTGAGAATGTTTTACTACAATTTTTTTCTCTGAAAAACTTAATAGGAAGTGCATACAAATGGGTTCTTAGAAAAGGAAAGCCATAAAATTTATATATACATCCTACCTGTTGCACAGATTAATTATGTCACACTAGAAAAAGTGTGTTGCATTTACATCCCCCTTAATATATATTCTTGAAGGCTCTTTACATTTTATATAATGACAGTGCTGGTCATGAACAGGGGGTATATTCTTTCCCCAATTACTTTATGCTTTAAATAGTATATTTTATTAGGCTCCCGGGGAGAAGATTAATATGAATATTTCTCTTGTAGCATGCATGTGTACTGAAATATTTAAGTAGTTTATTTTTTTCTCTTTACCTATTTACATTTTGGCCATTTTGTGGTGTTCAATTGCTTTTAGTAATAAGGATTCACAGCAGTATTTTTTGGATAATGGAAAATCAAGTTGAAATTATAGGCAGCCATGAGTTAAAACTGAGAAAGTCAGTAGCCCTCCTATGGAGATGAGTATTAAACTTCGTTTCTGTATTTCAAAATGTAATCATGCAATCTATCCTAAATTCATTCTTCTCTGAATAATTGAATCATTAAATTTTGTACTGAAAAAAAATGTAAACAATTTACCTATTTATCCTTATTTGGCAATGAAATAACTATTTTCATATTTTTTAAAGAACAAATTCACACGTTTTTAAAAATCATTCTTGTGGATGTTGACTCCTGCCTTCAGTACAAATCAAAGCAAAGCAATACAGACAGCTAAGTGGAATAAATCACACAGACACACAGAAGGGGAAACTGTTCGTAAACATGAGCAGCTTGTTTGATAGACTTCTTTGCTTCACACACTTCTTGTTTAACTACCATCCACAGAGAAAACTACACAAGAAGAGTCAGAAAACACTCTGTTAAAGCTCATTGGTAAACACACTATGTAACAGTGCAATATCCTGAATCTTTCTGACATATTGTATTAAGTTGTGTTGCCTGTTTTAACAAAGCATCACTTATTATTATAAACAATCTTCTGTTTTTTCCAGAATTTTCTTGGCCATATGGTTCTGGTTAAAATCTGATGATGACAGTGCTCTCAAGATATTTGGAAGGTGAAAAAGAAATGACAGGTGACTATTCTCTGGAAACAGCTGCAAGTGGATATGTGAACAAATGTGCAGTTTACTAGAGCTTCGAGCTAAGTCCTTTGCAACCATTTCAATTGTTGAAATGAATAAGGAAGAAAAAGGTATAGAAGCTGCCACCAATGTTTTTATTTGCAGGAATAGAATAGGTTTATCATTAACCTCAAGAACTGCTACAGAAAAAAAAAAAAAAAAAACAACTGCTACAGATTTACCAGGAAATTATCGACTTACATAGCACATGCAGGTCTCTGCACCAGAATTGTACACATCCTGCACCAAAAAAAGTTATAATGACAATTTGACTCACCCCCATTGACTGATTCCCTTTCTAGAGTGTGGAGTTACAAATACCACAAGGGAAACTATTATTTCCTCAATTTGGCATGTAAGGCAGCCAGAGTCATTGCCCTCTCTTGATCAGTAATAATTCTATTCTTGCAAACACTGTGAGATAGAGACTACTCAGACAACTCAACCTGAAATGAAGGGGGGCTGTCAGTAACTTTTTGTCCTCTCACATTTGATTTTCATAAAAATAATTTCCTGTAGAGCAGCCATCTTAATCTTGGATAGGGTTTGATGTGAGTAAAGACAGACCTACTAGAACTTCAATTATATCTTAACCTTTGTAAATTTGAACTTTGTCTCTGTCTTATAATTAACATAGTATCTTAGTTCTAATATTATATAACATATAATGCAATACAAATATGTATATATTATAAGTGTAACCAAGAAAATGTGGTTGGGGGCAGCCCGGTGGCTCAGCAGTTTAGTGCCACCTTAGGCCCAAGGCGTGATCCTGGAGACCCAGGGTCGAGTCCCATGTTGGGCTAGCTCCATGCAGCCTGCTTAGGCCTGTGTCTCTGCCTCTCTCTGTGTGTCTCTCATGAATAAATAAATAAAATATTAAAAAAAAAAGAAAAAGAAAATGTTGTTGGTATTGGTCCAAATCAACACTATTGGGAATTGACTTAAACCATGTATATGTTATGAACTGGTAAAAGAAAGCACTTGGATTAAAGTAGTTCTTAAACTTTTTTTTTTTTTTAATTTACCTTTTGTGGGAAGCCTACGTGGCTTAGCCATTGAGCGTCTGCCTTTGGCTCAGGGCGTGATCCTGGAGTCCCCAGATGTAGACCCATATCAGGCTTCCTGCATGGAGCCTGCTTCTCCCTTTTCCATGTGTCCCTGCCGCTCTCTTTCTGTGTCTCTCATGAATAAATAAATAAAATATTTAAAAATAAAATAAAAAATAATTTTACCTTTTGTGATTTACAAATATTATATTACTCCTTTACAATCAGAAAAAAAAATGTGGCAAAGTCACTTACTACTTAACACATGTATTTTCAACTGCTGTTATAGGTGGTACAATCTTCCAGGCTGAAGTATCTTGGACCTAGTGCACACTCCTCCAGCTCTTTGTCATGAATGAGACAGACTTTGCAAAGCTTTAGGAAAAGCAAAATTTACAGAAAATGAGATGTAAGACTTTATTTATTTTTTAAGACTTTATTTATTAAGGCACTGATATTTCAAAAATTCTTTGACATCACAATATAGCCATGTCCAAATTGACTAATACAAAATGAAATTAATAATTAAAATCATGGGAAATCATGAAAAATTATAAATATATTTCGGATCTTCAAGTCAAGAAAGACTCTTTAAGCATAACAGCTTTGAAATGAATTATGTCCCTACGAAAATTTTATGTTGAAGCTCTAACTCCCCATGTGATTGTATTTAAAGATAGAGTCTCTAAGGAAGTAATTAGAATTAAATAAAGTCATGAAGGTGGGGTCCTCATTCCATCAAACTGGTAGCTTATAAAAGGAAAAGCAGACACCGGAATTTGGGAAAAAAAAAAAAAAAGTCTACATGAGGACACAGAAAGAAAGCACACTGTCCGCAAACTGAGGAGCGTGATCTCACCAGAAATTAACTCTAATGGCACCTTGATTTTGAACTTACAGCCTCCTGGACTGTAAAGAAATAAATTTCTGTTGTTTAAGCCACCCAGCCTGTGGTATTTTGCTAACTATATGTTAAATACATGTTAAAGGCAATTCTGATGAAGGTTTAGGAAGAGGAGAGCTGTAGAGAAAGCGTTTATCATTTTAGAGATTATATATATCATCAAGAACAGAAAAAAAAGAACATAATGTTGGCAAAAATATAAACGTTTAAGATTTTGGTAAGATCTCAAAATTAAGAATATGGTTTGGAAACTGGAAGAAAGGCAATATTTGTTATAAAGTGCCAAGAAATTTGGCTGAATTTTGTCCTAGTGTTCTGGGCAAAGTAGACTGTAATGAACTTAGATAGTTAGTTGAGAATATTTCTATCCAAAAGGAACCCAAACTACAAGATTTGGAGATTCTTATTCCATCCATATTGCAAAAATTTGATAAAGCACGTGTCTGTACAATACTCCATAAAGGGATTATACATGATGTTAATTAGCCATCTTAAGAAAAGCCAGAAACAGAAATGTGATTATACCAGCAGAGAAACTACCAGTTTAGATCAAAGGAAATAGAGAAGGTATTACATGAAGGAAGGCTTTCAAGATGTGCTTAGATTCTACAGAATAGAACAGCTGTTGGCATGCATTTTCCTTCAAGAAAAGGGAAGAATGATCTTGAAGGTAATTCAGGTCATTAGGGCTGTCACTCCCACTACAGACCGAGAGTCTACTTCCTAGGAAAGAAAGGCTTTTTGTCTTTGGTTTCAGAGGGTTGGGACATCTGTTTGGCTTCAGTGGCCAGAGTTCCTTTGCACAGTGTCTTGGGAACAAGTGAAGAGGGCACCATGCAAAAAGCCCAGTGGTGAGAGAGCTTTGCCTAGAGCAAGAGGGCAGAGCTGCAATCTAGAGTATTAGTGTGGAACACCCACTGCAATGCACCTAGTGATTATAGCATGGAGTCAAGAAGATTATCCTCAAGCTTTAAGATCTAATGGCAATTTCCTTACTCTCTTTCATATTTCCTTAGAACTCATCATTCTTTTCTTCTTTCTGATTCCTCCTTTTTGGGATGGAAATGTTTATCCTATGCCTATCTCATCAAAATATTTTGGAATCAAACTGTGGAAGGAGCCTCGGTGCCCATCGAAAGATGAATGGATAAAGAAGATGTGGTTTATGTATACAATGGAATATTACTCAGCCATTAGAAACAACAAATACCCACCATTTGCTTCAACGTGGATGGAACTGGAGGGTATTATGCTGAGTGAAGTAAGTCAATCGGAGAAGGACAAACAGTGTATGTTCTCATTCATTTGGGGAATATAAATAATAGTGAAGGGGAATATAAGGGAAGGGAGAAGAAATGTGTGGGAGATATCAGAAAGGGACACAGAACATAAAGACTTCTAACTCTGGGAAATGAACTAGGGGTGGTGGAAGGGGAGGAGGGCGGGGGGTGGGGGTGAATGGGTGACGGGCACGGAGGGGGACACTTGACGGGATGAGCACTGGGTGTTATTCTGTATGTTGGTAAATTGAACACCAATAAAAATTAATTTATAAAAAAAAAAATATTTTGGAATCACATAACTTGTCTGGTTTCACAGGTTCACAGCTGGAGAGAATTTTGCCCCAAGATGAATTTTACCTTTAGTTTCACCCACACACGATTTAGATGACCCTTAGATGAGATTTTAGAACTGATAATGGAATTGGCTAAGACTTTTGAGGTTGTGGGAATGGGGCTAATGTAGGACAGGTCTTGGGGAGACAGAGGGCAGAATGTTATGGGCTCAATTGTGTGCACCTATAATTTACATGTTGAAGCCTTAACCCCCCAGTGTAACTGTATTTGAAAACAGGGACTTCAGAGAGGTAATTAAGGTTAAGTGAGGTCATAAGGATGGGTCCCTAATACAATAGAATGGTTGTCCTTACATAGGAAGAGACTTCAGAGCTCTCTGTGTATACACGCAGAGAAAAGGCTATGTGGGGACACAAGAAGAAAACACTGTCTGTAAGCTAAGAAGAAAGGTTTCACCAGAAGCCAACATGAAAGCAACTTGATCTTGGACTTTGAGGCTCCAGAACCATGAGAAAATAGATTTCTGTTTTTGAAACCACTCAGTTGGTGGTATTTTGATATGGCAGCCTAAGTAGATTCATACAATGATTAATGGAAAAGAAAACAAAAACAAAAATTTTTCAACTGTATAAATATTAAAGCCATCTTTACATCAAATGCCTGCAATAAATAAAAATTGAGTAAAATGACAAGTTGAGAAAAATATTTTAATATAAATGACATGCAACTGATTTAGTATGCAGAAAAATTTCAGAAATCAATGCATATTAAAATGACTAAAAAGGGTAAAACTATGAATGATAATTGTAATTAAAAAGGAAGATTTATTATATTTATATTGTTATAATGTATATTGTTTCATTATTGTAATAAATGTAAGTAGAAAATATTAAAATCTTTCATTTTGCCAATATTAAAGGAATGACATTTTAAATTATATTTTTATTATAAATTGGCCATGATCAGAATCTATCATCTATATATCTATTTTCATATATCCCTATAATTAAAACTAACAGGGATACAGTGTGGGAGGTACTTTATTAACCACAGTGGCCAGTTTATGCTGAGTAAATTTAGAAATTTACTTCTTGGTTATGTCCAATGCAGAATAGTACTTTTTCCTTGTCAGGGAGAGAGTAGAGAGAGGAAAAAACACAGGAGATTAAATGCCATAGCTTGGAAGTAATACAAATATATTTTACAATAACATATTAGCTAGACTAATAATACAGATTTGCTCAACAGCAAAAAAAAAAAAAAAAAAAAAAAAAGCAACAAAGTACCAGGTGCCAGGAAAACTAAATAGAGCTGAAGCTTAGAAGCCTCCACCACAGGCCTCAGATAATATAATGACACAGGTATAAATCTAAACTATTCTGAAGCATATTTTAAGATATGCTTTGGTGTCCTTAAAATATTTGTTTAAAAAAACAAATGTGCTTGCTTTGGGCCAGTATACTTCTTTCTTTAAATCTTGGAAGGTATAAGATATGACATTTTTAGTATTTATTATATGCTAGATGTTTGATTAATTTCATGGTCAATCTCATTTAGTACTTACAAAAAAGCATGAAGTAGTTATTATCACCATCTTTATTGAAGTTGATAAAGAGACACAGAGAAGCTTAAAAAATTCCCTAATGTCACTTGGCTAATAAATTTCAGAGCTATAACTTTAATCCAGGTGATATTAATCTAAAGCAAATTATCTTAATCCTTACATATTATCAAATGATACCCTAAAAGTATGCTCAAGGATGTCAATCAAAACAGTTTTGCCAATAGGGAACCTGGGTGGCTCAGTCAGTTAAGCATCTGCTGTCAGTTCAGTTCATGATCCCACGGTCCTGGGATCAAGCCCTACATTGGACTCTCTGCTCATCAGGGAGTCTGCTTCTCCCTCTCCCCATCTGCCTGCCACTCCCCCTGCTTGTGCTCTCTCTTTCTCTGTCAAATAAACAAATAAACTCTTTAAAAAAAAAACAGTTTTGCCTATGTTGAGTGATATTTTGAAAATAAGTTTAGCAATAAAACAATGGTAAACTAAACTGAGATGTAGTCATAATGATGAAGCAAAGTAGCAATAAATAAAATTGTGTTTGAAGTACATCTAATGATCTCAAAAATACTTAAAAAGAGAAAAAAAAAACAAATACAGTGTACAAAAACCAATATACTCTTTCTCATTTGAGTCAATCAATTTACTCATTGAACAAATATTAGTTGTGCAAATATTATTTGGTAGACACTTTACCTTGGTATTAAGGATTGTAGAGAAAGAAGAAAGAGGTTGGAGAAAGAGAGAGACACAGAGGGAGAGAGAAGGGGAAGGAAGGAAAGGGAATGGAATAGAATAGAAGGGAAAAGAAAGGAATATGATTTCATTAGAAGCTCAGCTGAGCTAGAGGGAAATGAGCTGCCAGGTATCAAAGTAGCTGATGAAGACAGCAAACCAAAATGAAAGTAGCAGTCAAAACTTAATCACTCCCAGTAATAGTATAAACAAGGTGCTAAACTGGCAAAGTGCCACCTCCCCAATTCCATTTCCTCCACTGGCACTGCACGCAGTAGAAAGTCAGATGTATCAGCACAGATGCGAGTGTGTCTCACTGCTAAAGGGCCTTAAACAAAAGGATTCTACTGTTTAAAAGATTTGGGAACTGGCAAGATGGAGAGAGTGATGGCCTAACATGGGAAAGTCCTGAGTAGTAAGAGTGGAAAAAGATGTCTTCAAGGTGCTCCCCATTCTACTTAAAATGAAGTTAAGGCAAAGGCACCTAAAGAAAGTCTCGACTGACGGCCCTCAATCAAGTGGCCTCTGAATGAGGTCCTCTGAGCTAAGAATGCAGATACATATGCACAAGACTATTGCCTTCAGGTAGGCCTGAGTCATTGACTGTAACTCCCTGGGCCTGTAATGCAGTGGCTGTTTACCAAGTCTAGTGTCGGGAATGCAGTTGTTCTGCTGGGTAAAACAACTGTAATTGCCTATAGTTAGGTTAGAAAAGTCACAGAGGTTTTAAACTCAAGCAGGTGTCTAAGATCTGGACTCTTTATATTTATGTTCTTAAAACATGATATAGGAGAAACATTATGTGTTATTCATTAATATTTTCACATAAAAATAATAAGTATATAAAGTATTAATAATGGCCATCTTTAATCAATGAGATTATGTCTTTGTTATTGTTAATATATATTAAACTGAGACTATAAATTTTTTACACATAGGAAAAAATGGTTTCCCGAAAAGTTGTGTTATGTGTAATAAAGAACACAGCCTAGAGGCATGAAGTGAAGCTAGTGGGAAAAAAGTAAGATTTGAGTTTGGCCTTGGACCATAAAAGGAAGTCCTCGGTGCTAGAAAAGGGCACAATTTCTGATGAAACAGAATAATAAAGTAAAACTATAATAGTGAAAATTCCTGGATGTGTTTGAAGAAAATCTAACAGTTTTATTTGATTCAAAGAGAAAAAAATATATGTATATAACATAATGTTGAAGGGTAAAAGTGATAGGCCTCATTGTTTATATGTGATGTTCTAACTAATGGAGAGTTATTGAATTTATCAGAAAGGAAGTGACTTGACTAAACCTATGCAAACTGGTAAGGGTTTATATCGAGTTGTAAGAACAACTTCAACTCATTACATAAATTCAAAGTTCTGGGGTCAAAGTTATTCCAGAAGTAAATAATAGAACTTATTAACACAATTCCTTATGTCTTCAAACAAGAGCACCTTAGTCATGACCAGTATTTTGGTCTTTGATGTTTTAACTTTCTCCTACTTTCTATGCAATTTCTGTATACTTCTGAGTACTTGTCTGATTTTTTATGTTATAAATGAGGAAATAATTCATGTTTGAAGATGTGAATTTAGATGAAGTTACTAAGAGTTCAGAAGGCAAAGACTGGTGGTCACCTCCTAACCAAAAAGATACTGTTAGTATGAACTTCCCAGGGCAGGTTACTTCTGTTTGCAAACAATATCCCTTCTTACCTCTGTTATACTGTGGTATGCAATAATAATTAGCATGTGTCTGTATTAGAAAGAGCTAAAACTGTGAGAAATCATTACTTGCACCTATGCATGAAAGTAGCATTTTGTTTTCCTATGTATTAATAATCCTTCTTCAGAAAATAAAACTGAGGGCAAAGTGGAGACATACATTCCCAAAGTGGAAACATCAAGAGTAACTACTCTAATTCAGCAAGCCAAATTGACCTTAGTTATCAAAAATATATTATCCCAACTACATAAGGGCTATGCCAAATAAAAAGAGGCAATGACACTATTGATGATCTGTATAATAAATTGGAATAAAAAAACTGGAGGCAAGGCAATAAGCTTGGTTGGGAAAGAGTTAATGCAGATCAGCACTATATGATAGAATTGGAAATCAAAGGGAAAGAACAGATGGGAAAGAGTTTACAGAATGAAAATCTGTGGGATTTAGGAATTAATTGGTTGTGGAGAAGAGGGAGTGGTAAACAATTACTCTGAGGTTTCGAATCTAGTTGACTTAGCAAATTGTGGTGTTATCTCTATATAAAGTGCTTAGCCATGTTTCTCTGAGATTCAGCTGATCACGGTTTTTATTATGTTTCCCCAGATTCAGCTGAGTTGGGTTTTCACTCAATCAATCCAATCAATAAACATATAGCAACCAGTGATGACATGGAAGCAATATAAATCTGAACCTTGGAAAGATATATCTGAATATTCTACATATGAGTAACCTATGTGTGTGTGTGTGTACGTGTGTGTGCAAGAGAGAGAGAGAAAGAGTGCAAAAGTGTGCAGGCATACACTAATAATTAGCACATGTCCAGCCGTTAACCTATGCTAAGCATTGTTCTTAATGTGGCTTTTTATGCATAAACTCATTTAAACCTCAGTCAAAAATCATGATTAGATACTATTATTATCTTGAAACTGAGGCTTAGAGAGATCATTTTCCCTAGGGCCAGAGAGATAGATAGTATGTGGAAACACAAAGACTCATTTCAGGTAATTCTGATTCTACAAAAAGTCCTCATATATCCATCATTCACTATTCTAACCCAGAGTAGTTGGGGAGAATGGCTGTGTAGACCATCATACCTGGGGTCCTTTGGCAACACGGACATAGTGGAGGTTAGAAGCAAGGAGAAGATCACTTTGGGAAAAGCCCTGACACTCAAGAGTTCCTGAAGCATAGAATGAAAATTACTAGTACTGGGAGAGGCAGAGCAGGTTTAATCCACGATCCATGGCTGGAACAATTCAACACTCTATTAAAGCCTGGATACAGAACTAGATTGGGTGGGGTTAGGAGGTTTAATTACTAAAAAGACTTAATTCCCTAAATATAAGGACAATGCTAGGTTATGGAGCCTGTGTTCTAAAAGGATTCTAAGATATTTCTTTCACCTTTAAACCTCCCTCAGGATCAACTCATAAAACTTCATCTATGTTCAAGAATATATGAGAACAGTATAAATTATAGGAGTGCAATGTATAGCATGGTGACTATAATTAATAATACTATATTGCATACTTGCAAGCTGCTAAGAGGATAGATCTTAAGAAAAAAATTTATTTTTTTAAAATTTTTTATTTATTTATTTATGATAGTCACACACACAGAGAGAGAGAGAGGCAGAGACATAGGCAGAGGGAGAAGCAGGCTCCATGCACCGGGAGCCGGACGTGGGATTCGATCCCCGGTCTCCAGGATCGCGCCCTGGGCTAAAGTCAGGCGCTAAACTGCTGCGCCACCCAGGGATCCCAAGAAAAAAATTTATATGTATGGTGACATGCTAACTAGACTTATTGTGGTAACCATTTTGCAATATATACAAATATCAAACCATTACATTGTACACTAAAACTAATATAATGCTACATGTCAATCATATGTCAGTAAATAAAAATATAATGGGGCTCCCTGAGTGGCTCAGGGGTTTAGAGCCTGCCTTCAGCCCAGGGTGTGATCATGGGTCCTGGGATTGAGTCCCACATTGGGCTCCCTGCTTGGAGCCTGCTTCTCCCTCTGCCTATGTCTCTGCCTCTCTCTCTCTCTCTCTCTCTCTCTCTCTCTCTGTGTGTTTCTCATGAATAAACAAATAAAATATTATATATATATAATATCTTTTAAATATTTTATATATGTAAAATGGGAAAAAATACAGGCCCAGATAGACCAAGCAATCTAGACATAATAATGAACTCTATAGACCCACCTTTCTACAGATTGTCATGCTTCAAATACAGATCACTGCAGACCTTTTGAAAACCATAACAAATAGACTGGCATGAATATTATTTTACTAACTATTATTCTTTATCCTCTTCTTCCTCAGGAATCTATCGGCATATTCTATTGAGACAACCCGTGTAATTCAAGGGAAAATGACTTCATCCAAACTCCGAGTCACCCCTGATAAAGTACAATAATCAGAGCAATTCTACCCACTTTCATGGTGACAAATTAAGAATGGACTCACATCCTAATAGGCTGAATGAGACAAAAGATTTTCTGGACATTTTGGGAAAGATTCATAATATTTTTTTTCCTATAAGTAATTCATCCCCACTTTCTGTAAATGAGGAGGTCTTACCCCAATTGCTCCTGGCAGTCATTTTACGATCACAAGGCAATCAGCCATAGAAAGAAGGTAATATTCAAGATAATAGTTTGGAGAGACAAAGAACAAAAACTTCTAGAATAATTTGAATGGCTAGATCCACTGATCCTGATATTTGTCCTAACTTTGGGTACACATTTACATGAAATAATTGTTCTTAATTAGTTAAGCTGGTGTGAACCACAGTATCCATTTTTTTGCGGTATCCATTTCTTTATTTTATTTTATTATTTTTTAATAAATTTATTTTTTATTGGTGTTCAGTTTGCCAACATATAGAATAACACCCAGTGCTCATCCCATCAAGTGCCCCACTCAGTGCCCTTCACCCAGTCACCCCCACCCCCCGCCCACCTCCCCTTCCACCACCCCTAGTTAATTTCCCAGAGTCAGGAGTCTCTCATGTTCTGTCTCCCTTTCTGATATTTCCCACTCATTTTTTCTCCTTTCCCCTTTATTCCCTTTCACTATTTTTTATATTCCTCAAATGAATGAGACCATATAATGTTTGTCCTTCTCCAATTGACTTATTTCACCCAGCATAATACCCTCCAGTTCCATCCACTTTGAAGCAAATGGTGGGTATTTGTCGTTTACTAATGGCTGAGTAATATTCCATTGTATACATAAACCACATCTTCTTTATCCATTCATCTTTCAATGGATTCTATTGATATGTTGACAGTCTGATTAAACTGAGCAGTTCAGATATATGCCTGTTTGGTTTTATAGGTCATTTGAGATCTTGATCTCTCTAGAAAGAATAATACTCTGAATATAATGACTGCTGTATCTGGACCCACCAACACAGATACACTGATTATCTTAGTCACACTAATAATGATAGTCACACAGGTCCAGAGTACCTAAAAGTCCCTGTGCATTTGCCCAGCTTACGCCTCAGGGAATCTTTCAGTCATGTGCAAACAGGAAAGTACATATCCTTCCTAGACTCTCTTATGAAGCTGCATTTAGCTAGGAGGTGGGCTGGAGACCTGGCAGCTAGGACAGCTAGACCGTCTCTTTCCAAGTGATCTCTTCATTTCAAGTATTTTCATGTTGCTGTGGCCGTCAACAGGAAATCACCTAATAGTGTTAACATAGCAGTTGCAATATTGCTTAAGGCCTACCTTTCCTAATCTCATGATGTCACTTCTACTACATTCTGTTGGTCAAGCAAATCACAGGCCAGTCCAAATTCAAGAAGAGTAGAAATAAATCTATATTTATTTCCGTCTGAAAAAATTAAGCTATAACTACCTAGCAGAAACTCTGACAATGAATACTTGAATAAAAGAAATCCTTCACCTGAGTTGACACATGAAGTTATCACATACCTGATAGACAAGTTTAGAGATGCTATTTAAGAACAACAATTTAGGTACAGTACTTTAAATAAGGTTTTCTAATGACTTTAAAATCGTTTTTCAGAAGTCGATGGGAGAGGACAAATGGGGACATGCAGATGAAAGAAGCAAATCCTCAGTTCCCACTCAACCCTTTCGCTTCCTACTTCAACCATAGTAGCCCAGCTTTATCTGTCTTACATATTGAGCTTCTGGACAATGTTTTATCAGGAAAATAATTCATGTACTAAAAATATTTTAATGAACTTTATACATTTTTATATTATTTTATATAGTTTATCACATTTTACCAATTTTGGATCTATAATCTTACATTTAAAAAAAGCAATCCTGCTGTTCAAACTTCTGATATTCAAATTTAGCTTGTTTCAGGATGGTGATTTGTATAAAGGTATGAGTCTGACTATACTCAGAAAAATTGAGGATTATTAAATCGTCTACTATAACAGAATCAGATTATAGTCCCATTGCACATCTAGTACCAGCATTACAATTTGACATTGTTCTTGAGTTTGAGTAAGAGTAAAAATATTTTGGGGTGCCTGGGTGGCTCAGCAGTTGAGCATCTGTTTTAGGCTGAAGGCATGATCCCGTAGTCCTGAGATTGAACCTGACATCCAGCTCCTTGCATGGAGCCTGCTTCTCCCTCTGCCAATGTCTCTGCTTCTCTCTCTCTCTCTCTCTGTCTCATGAATAAACAAACAAATAAATAAATAAATAAATAAATAAATAAATAAATAAAATCTTTTTTTAAGAGTAATAATATTTTTGATACAATAAAGAAATTTTAAATTTGCTGTTTTAAAATATTGAGTTTCTCCATTTATAAGTTAAAACTAAAATTATTTTGTTCAACACATTATATGATAAGATGCTATTCCTTTTTTTAAAAAAAAATATTTAGTACTTATTTTAGGGAATTCTATGACTTCTATACGTTCTCCCAAGATGATCAAAACAAAACACAATTTGGTTTATTAAAAGCAGAATTAATGTGTTAGTAAGACAGTTATTTTTTTTGTTTGTTTTAACTCAGCTGTGAAACATATAGAAAAAGAAAAACAGACATAGTTGGAGGTCTCATATATGACAAGACTGAAGGAATTATACTCCTTCACTAGAATAGTCCTCTTCTTTGTATAATGCACTTCTCTATTCTGTAAAAGAAATTTCCACTGAAAGTAGAAAAAGAATAACCCCTGCCTTTCCTTTTGACCCATCATATACATTTTGAGTAGACAGATGAGGTGAAATTTCTACTTTTCTCTCTTATTGTAATAAGTCAACTTTAAGATCACCTATATTCTTAGACAAAGGTTTAGTAATTTCCACTGCTGAAACCTTAATCATTCATGGTGCCTGTAACAAAAAGATAGAACTTATTTCAAAAATAGCAATCTTGTCAGTTGGACTGAAGAAAGAAATCCACAATGTTAATAGATCACAGTGACAGTTTTCGTGGTCAGAAATAGGACAGAGGCAAAAAGATAAAGTACTGTTTCCATTTATCTTTCTTAGTTGTATGGACAGGTAGAGGGAGAGAGAATTTGAACATGCAGATATTTCACTCTGGTTTAAGAGCAAAACAAAAGAGAGTTCGATTTCATCCAGTAGTTTAAACTTTATATTGACAGATAATGGAACTATTTTTTTGTCAGCTCTGAAGAAGATATATTCACTCTAATCATTTTATCATTTGCTTATTTATTCTTCAATAAGTATTTATTGAACACTTGTATTACTTCAGATACTGTGCTAGTCAATGTTGTTCTAAGAATGAAAAGATGACACTATCAAAATAAAATACACAAACTATATCAACAAACAAAACATCAAATATAAAATTCAAGAATGAATTTTAGCCCAAATTCATCTAAATATGTGGTGATCATTGCTGACAAAGTCCACACATGTATTCTGCAAAACTGAGATTTTTACATATTTTATTGAATTAAACATTAGACTATTGAAATCTTCTATAGGGAAACAAATACAAAATAAAATTCATTAAGAAATAAGGAAAATACTCAAACTAAAATAGTGTTTTATTAAAGACTATTAAATATAATGAAATATTTCATAACTACTTGTTACTACCATGCTATCTTACAAGGGATAAAATATATGATATTATATTTTAAGAAACCTCAGTGAATTTCCCTTATGCTATTAAATGTTGAAAACACTTTAAATTTTAGAAAATGTTATGCAGCCACAATCTATAAGATTGTCTATCATTAAGTGAGCCTATTAAACCAACACTTATTGTGAACTTTACATAAAAGTATACCAGATCTTATTCATATATACATTAATCTTTCATACTATTATCAATCTAAATAAATGGATTGGGGTTATCTCAAACCTCATTTTAAAAATTAAAAAAGAAAATGAAGCTTTTCCCCTTGAGATGTAAAGATATGCTTTTTTAGGAATGGTGTTTCTCCAAGGCAGCAATAATAAGGTTTACATAAATCCTCAAAGTTCTTGAAAGATGAAGATAGAAGAAAAAAATCCAGCTTAAGATTTATGGAATATTCACTTTTTGACATGCACTATGCTAATAAGGGAAGTGAGTTTTGTTTTCACTTTTATAGATGAAAAATTGAATTTTTGAGGATTTCAAGAAGGTGGTGAGGGGCAAAGGGACAAAAACATAAGCAGACTCTGCTCTGAGTGCAGAGCCTAATGAGGGACTCCATCTCAGACTCTGAGATCATCACCTGAGCTAAAACCAAGAGTTGGTCCCTTAACTGACTGCACCACCCATTTGTCTCATAAAGCTTTTCTTAATAGGACAAATATTTTTTTAAGAAAATTTTATTTATTTATGATAGTCACACACGGAGAGAGAGAGAGAGAGAGAGAGAGAGAGAGAGAGAGAGAGAGAAGCAGGCTCCATGCACCGGGAGCCCGACATGGGATTTGATCCCGGGTCTCCAGGATCGTGCCCTGGGCCAAAGGCAGGCGCCAAACCACTGCGCCACCCAGGGATTCCAATAGAACAAATATTAAAGCATTTATACCAAATAATTATTTTAAAAGTTGTTAACTTTATTTTTAATTAAATATTTTATTTATTTGAGAGAGAGAAAGAGAGCACAAGTCAGGGAAGAGGCAGAGGAAGAGAGAGAAGCAGACTCCCCATTGAGCAGGGAACCCAATGCAGGGCTCAATCCCAGGATCCTAGAATCAAGACCTGAGCTTAAGGTAGACCTGTAAGTAACTGAGCCACCCAGGCACCCCAAGAAAAGTTGTTAATAACTTTCTTAAAAGTACTATCTTGAAGAAAAACACATATTTCCATATATTGTGGTGAGACTCAGATTCTATATACATTATTTTATTAGTTTGGAAAATTTAAGATATTTACATAAGAAACTTAAGAAGAACTTAATTCTAGTTTACTGAATTAGTCTTTAAATACCTCTCTAGTCAGTAAGAGAAGATTCACATGTAGCTCAGGAAGGTAAAGCTATTAAGCAGATTCTCACAGAATCTATTTCAGGATGACTGGCTCACGTAGCATCTACTCTTCATTATATCTATTGATAATTACAATAGTGGATGGAGAGAGAAGTGGAGAAGATTAAAGAAAATGGGCCCCTAGTATAAAACATTACAAAGATTAAACTACCAAGCTTTTCTCTCTGGCACCTTAGGATGTGTGAACATCACTTTATTTTTTGCCAAAAAGATGTACACAGCATGCTCAAAGATTTATAAAGCATTATTATAGGAATATTTCATATCCTATATTTGGGAATAACATATAAATTTGATGTAAAAATATCAGTTGTCTAAAACAACTTCTGCAAAAACAATATATGTTCACATACATTTGTTTATTAAAATGATTTATTTCTAAATCGTTTAACTTATTTATCTTCCTAAAATTCTCATTTATTAAGGAATATAATTCTTCTAACATGATAATCATCATTACTGAGAGGTTTCTAAAACAGTAAAGTTCTGTTATAAAAAGATATTCCCGCGTTGCTGGCATAGGGGTTAGCATAGCTGCCTTCCAAAAAGATATTCCCAATGGTAGAATGAGTTATATAGGGAAATCACTATGAAATCAACCTCACCATTGGTGGTACTTTCAATGGATGCCTTCTGTTTTTTTTCCATTTTTTTTTCAATGAATGCCTTTTGTTGATTAATCTGCAGAATGAAAATAAACTATTAATTTTAATGTCCACACGGATTTAGAATTCTCTCTTACAGAAAATATATTTTCATTAAACTGGGTTCTGTTTAATTTTGATTCTTATTCTATATTTTGTTGAAATATATTTTTTCAAATAATATGTGGATTTTCATTAATGTTTGTATGAACTATATGCAGAGATACAGTGGTTATCATGGCACAAATTCCACAGGTAAGCAATGTCAAAGCATTATATGCTATTGAAAAAGACAAAGTATCTGTCAACTATCATACTACCTATAGAAAGTAGTTATTAACCTTTTTCAAATCTTGAAATTGCTTGCAAATCTGAAGAACGACATACCTGCCACCACCACCCTCAAAATTTTGTATGCTAAATCTTTCATACAATGTTAAGGAAACTGTAAACATTTTAGAGTCTAATTTGTTTTTGTTTTGTTTCGTTTTGTTTTTGTTTTTGATTTTTAGTAAATTAATTTTTTATTGGTGTTCAATTTACCAACATACAGAATAACACCCAGTGCTCATCCTGTCAAGTGTCCCCCTCAGTGCCCGTCACCCATTCACCCCCACCGCCCACCCACCTCCCCTTCCACCACCCCTAGTTCCTTTCCCTGAGTTAGGAGTCTTTATGTTCTGTCTCCCTTTCTGATATTTCCCACACATTTCTTCTCCCTTCCCTTATATTCCTTTTCACTATTATTTATATTCCCCAAATGAATGAGAACATACACTGTTTGTCCTTCTCCGATTGACTTACTTCACTCAGCATAATACCCTCCAGTTCCATCCACGTTGAAGCAAATGGTGGGTATTTGTCGTTTCTAATGGCTGAGTAATATTCCATTTTATACATAAACCACATCTTCTTTACCCATTCATCTTTCGATGGGCACCGAGGCTCCTTCCACAGTTTGGCTATTGTGGACATGGCTGCTAGAAACATCGGGGTGCAGGTGTCCCGGCATTTCATTGCATCTGAATCTTTGGGGTAAATCCCCAGCAGTGCAATTGCTGGGTCCTAAGGCAGGTCTATTTTTAACTTTTGAGGAACCTCCAACAGTTTTCCAGAGTGGCTGCACCATTTCACATTCCCACCAACAGTGTAAGAGGGTCCCCTTTTCTCTGCATCCTCTCCAACATTTGTTGTTTCCTGCCTTGTTAATTTTCCCCATTCTCACTGGTGTGAGGTGGTATCTCATTGTGGTTTTGATTTGTATTTCCCCGATGGCAAGTGATGCAGAGCATTTCCTCATGTGCTTGTTGGCCATGTCTATGTCTTCCTCTGTGAAATTTCTGTTCATGTCTTTTGCCCATTTCATGATTGGATTGGTTGTTTCTTTGGTGTTGAGTTTAATAAGTTCTTTATAGATCTTGGAAACTAGCCCTTAGGCAATCTAGAAGAAATGGACGCATTCCTGGAAAGCCACAAACTACCAAAACTGGAATAGGAAGAAATAGAAACCCTGAACAGGCCAATAACCAGGGAGGAAATTGAAGCAGTCACCAAAAACCTCCCAAGACACAAGAGTCCAGGGCCAGATGGCTTCCCAGGGGAATTCTATCAAACGTTTAAAGAAGAAATCATACCTATTCTACTAAAGCTGTTTGGAAAGATAGAAAGAGATGGAGTATTTCCAAATTCGTTCTATGAGGCCAGCATCACCTTAATTCCAAAACCAGACAAAGACCCCACCAAAAAGGAGAATTACAGACCAATATCCCTGATGAACATGGATGCAAAAATTCTCAACAAGATACTAGCCAATAGGATCCAACAGTACATTAAGAAAATTATTCACCATGACCAAGTAGGATTTATCCCCGGGACACAAGGCTGGTTCAACACTCGTAAAACAGTCAATGTGATTCATCATATCAGCAAGAGAAAAACCAAGAACCATATGATCCTCTCATTAGATGCAGAGAAAGCATTTGACAAAATACAGCATCCATTCCTGATCAAAACTCTTCAGAGTGTAGGGATAGAGGGAACATTCCTCAACATCTTAAAAGCCATCTACGAAAAGCCCATAGCAAATATCATTCTCAGTGGGGAAGCACTGGGAGCCTTTCCCCTAAGATCAGGAACAAGACAGGGATGTCCACTCTCACCACTGCTGTTCGACATAGTATTGGAAGTCCTAGCCTCAGCAATCAGACAACAAAAAGACATTAAAGGCATTCAAATTGGCAAAGAAGAAGTCAAACTCTTCCTCTTCACCGATGACATGATACTCTACATAGAAAACCCAAAAGCCTCCACCCCAAGATTGCTAGGACTCATACAGCAATTTGGTAGTGTGGCAGGATACAAAATCAATGCCCAGAAATCAATGGCATTTCTATACACTAACAATGAGACTGAAGAAAGAGAAATTAAGGAGTCAATCCTATTTACAATTGCACCCAAAATCATAAGATACCTAGGAATAAACCTAACCAAAGAGGTAAAGGATCTATATCCTAAAAACTGTAGAACACTTCTGAAAGAAATTGAGGAAGACACGAAGAGATGGAAAAATATTCCATGCTCATGGATTGGCAGAATTAATATTGTGAAAATGTCAATGTTACCCAGGGCAATTTACACGTTTAATGCAATCCCTATCAAAATACCATGGACTTTCTTCAGAGAGTTAGAACAAATCATTTTAAGATTTGTGTGGAATCAGAAAAGACCCCGAATAGCCAGGGGAATTTTAAAAAAGAAAACCATATCTGGGGGCATCACAATGCCAGATTTCAGGTTGTACTACAAAGCTGTGGTCATCAAGACAGTGTGGTACTGGCACAAAAACAGACACATAGATCAATGGAACAGAATAGAGAACCCAGAAGTGGACCCTGAACTTTATGGTCAACTAATATTCGATAAAGTAGGAAAGAGTATCCATTGGAAGAAAGACAGTCTCTTCAGTAAATGGTGCTGGGAAAATTGGACATCCACATGCAGAGGAATGAAACTAGACCACTCTCTTTCACCAGACACAAAGATAAACACAAAATGGATGAAAGATCTAAGTGTGAGACAATATTCCATAAAAATCCTAGAGGAGAACACAGACAACACCCTTTTTTGAACTTGGCCACAGTAACTTCTTGCAAGATACATCCACGAAGGCAGAAGAAACAAAAGCAAAAATGAACTATTGGGACTTCATCAAGATAAGAATCTTTTGCACAGCAAAGGATACAGTCAACAAAACTAAAAGACAACCTACAGAATGGGAGAAGATATTTGCAAATGACGTATCAGATATAGAGTCTACTTTGGCATAGACCACTGTAATTTATAGTCAGTAAAAACTAATATCCATTATAGATTAATTGATTATTCAATAAGCTTTGATCAGAAATTGAACTATATGTAGAAAAAATGAGAAATAGTGTCTTAATACCGAACCTTAAATTAAATAAAATTCCATGGATTAAAGACTTGAATAGTATTTTCAAAATAGAATGCATGCTATGTTTATGGGACTTCTAGCTGTTAAAAGATTATTTTTCATCTTGTAAAAATTAAGTTTATTGAAGTACAATTTGCAATGCATCAAAACACTTGTAAATGGATTAGTTTTGCCAGATCTACAGGTCTGTGTGACCAGCAGTATAACCACGATACAGAACATTTCTATCACCCAACACCCCTCATGGCATTTATAGTCAATATCCCCTGTTCTCATCCCCAGATCCAGTAGCCACTAATCAGCTTTTGGTCACTGTAGACTAGCATTTCCTTTTCTATAATTTCAGGTAAATGGATGCTTTGTACTCTTTTGTGCCTGCCTTCTTTTAGTCAGCATGTTTTTGAGGTGTGCTCATATTATTTATATATTAATAATATATACTCTTTCTAACCATAAAATTATTTTTTTAAATAGCATAAGAACAATAGATTTAACCAGATATACAGTAAATCTGCTGTTATGTCAGAAGGAATTAATATAAATTAAAAGAAACAGGGAAAAAAATAAAAGAAACAGGGAAAAGTAGATATATATGTTCTGTAAGTGAAACAAAATATTGTATCTTTGGCATATATAAATTAGGGAATATTTATCATTGCATTAATAAAATATAAAGGAAATCAATATAAAACTAGCTAAGAATAAAAATAAACTGATATAAAATATCTAAGCTCATTAATCAAAGGTGTGTTAACAAAATAAGAAGATATTTATTTTTCTCAGTGTAAAATCATTACGAAAAATAAAATATGATCATAATACATATCCTCAGAATGTAGTTACGTAGACATCTTTATATACTATGTGTAGCAATTTCTACAAATTTGTAATTGAAAGACTCCTAAAAAAGAAATTTCTAAGCCCAGAGAATTTCACTGAAGAGTGCTACTAATTATTTAGTGAATAGTTCTACATACTCTTTTCTCAAAAGTAGAAAAGGAGATAACACTCCTAACATATTTTATGAAGATCCTATTACCTAATACCAAGACTGAAGAAAGTATAAATGAAGAATAAAATGGATGAGTACATCTCATTAATATAAATGAAAAAGTCATTGACAAAATATTATCATTAATAAAACCTAGTAAAAACAAAATAATTATGTATCATGACCAAGTTTATTATCAGGGAAGCAAGTATGGTCCATTATTTACAAGTCTATAAATGCAGTCCACACTATTAACACACTAAAAAAGAAAAGTCACAAAATAATTCCAACTAATTTATGAAAAATATTTGACAGAATTCAACACCTATATAAAAATTAACACAAAATGGATCACAATTTAAGTGTTAAATGTAAAATTAAAAAACTTGTGGAAAAAACACTGGAGTGAATGCTTGGTACCTAAATCTAGGCAAATAATGCCCAGCATTGCTACAAAAAACAGGATCCAGGAAGGGAAAATTGATAAAGTACTTCATCAAAATTTTTAAAAAGCAGCAGTTTGTGTGTGTGTGTGTGTGTGTGTGTGTGTGTGTGTATTTTGGTTTGTGAAGTTAACCAGAACAAGATAAAAAGACAAGCTACAGGCTCACCTGGCTGGCTCAGTCAGTAGAGCATGAGACTCTTGAACCCAGAGTCATGAGTTCGAGCCCCACTTAGGGGGCAGAGTTTACGTAATTAAAAAAATTAAATAAAAATAAAAAGCTACAAGCTGAAAAAAATTTGTAATATTGATTCTATTTATACACTCTTCTTGAAATCACACAATTGTAGAAATGGAGAATGGAGTAGTATCTGCTATGGGATAAGGAGGAAGTAGGGCTGAAAGAAGGTGGCTGTGGCTATTAAAGTGCCACATGAGGAATTCTTGTGGTGATGGGAATTTTCTGTTCTTGACTATACTAATTCCAATATTCTGGCTATGACATTGTACTACACTGCAGCAGGGCATTATCATTGGTGGAAAGTAGTTAAAATGTACTTGAGATCTCTGTATTATTTCTTATAACAGCATGTGAATAAAAACAGTAAGTTTAATTAAAAAATAAAAGGCAGTGTGAAAATTTAAAAATAAGAAAAAGCAAGAAACAATCTAGAGAATATGTGTGTTTTGAATTTAAAACACATGGGAGACATTTTAAAAGTTTAAATGTTATCTTAAGGTAACTAAAATTACAGATTCTTCCCAGTGATTAAAAAATTTACATTATTTTTCCAGATCTGAAATAAGTGAAATTTCCTTAAATAATTTTCTATATAAAATCATATATAAAGACAGCCCATTAAAGCATATGGATAAAATATTTTCCAGAAAATTAATGACAAAGATTTGTGTATATTATACATCTTCTGCATGAATAGCTTATATTTATAAATTTGAAAACTGTAGACTCATCCACTTATTCATTTGTGTTACAATCCAATTTAAATTTATTTTATGCCTTCTTTCAAAGAGGTCTTTCAATATAGGTAAAATTACTTTCAATTATTCATTTAATGAATGTTTCCTTTGCATTTTTAGAATTATATTTAAAACAAATAATATAAATACACAATATATCTTATTACTTATCAAATTAGAAAGTCAAGCAAGGTCTCACTTTTAAGCAGTAGTACTTGGACGGGTTACTTCATGATCAAACATACTAAGTTACATTTAAGCCTCTAAAAGGATACAGAAGTCCTAACTTCTATATTCTAATGCTTCAACCTGAACTTGTTCAAGAAAAATAATTTTGCTAGAGAAATTGCGTAATGATTCCTGCTCTCAACAAACTGCCTATTATTTGCTAACCTGTATGACAGATGACAAAAGCAAAACAATGAGAGGATGTGGCCTTCTGTAAGTTGTTTACAGTAATTTTTCAGTTTGGGTTTTATTTTGTTATTCTGAGTCAGCGATTTTAAAATATCACCTCACATTAAAAAACCCTCTGGGAACCTTGTTAAAAACACAGGTGGTTAAAATGAGAACCAGTTTATAGAAACATAATTTGTTGTGATTCTTCATTCTAAACAGATATTCATTTACGACATGATTTTATGTTAGGGATTCTGTAATCTTTTCTGTTCAAGGGTTTCCAAAATTATGTAAGCCTCAAGCCCCCCAAAAAAGGGGGTCAATGCCTGCCTCATGCAATCATTGTTAGATGGTAAGGGTCTTTTCCACTGTCCTGGCATAACTCTGGCTGTTGCATGGTTTCCTTTGCAGGGTATTCAGATCATCCAGTGGCATCTTTGATGGGATTGCCTTCATGTGAGCCACATGCTTCTACCATCTGGCTAATTGAGATGTTACCCTGTTTCCTCGCCTTTCTTTTGGGATTTTATTCGCTTTGAGATGACCTTTCCTATGAATTCTTATCTAATATTCAGCAATACCTGTCTTGGCCATACCATCAGTGGAAGCACAGACGGTTCTGAATGCAGTCCTATCTCTGCTCTGACCATGTCAGTCCATACCCAGCTATACCTGAGACATCTCAGATGGGTATAATTCATTTATTCACGTTTGAGGGAACAAATCTGTAAGTAGTTCCATGAGAGCACCCTCGCTTAATCGATGGAGAAGAAAAGATTGTTTGTCTTTCCCTGTGCGGAGAGGGACTGCACTTTCTGAGGAAGTCATCTCCAGAGTTTTTGGCTCTCTGTTCTTACAGATCCCAACTGTATAGAATAAAATGGTCCCCGCTAACCTATTCCTTCATCTCACTGTGTCTGCGTGCTATATGATGTGCTCTAGTAGCTTGAGTGCTTAGAAAGTACTAAGTCAGCATATGGGGACTCAGATGAAATCTAGACAAAAAGACTCCTATTTTAATCACCCCTTATGAGCTTTTAACAAGATATTTCCAGGGTATTTTTATATACATTGTAATTTTTAAATAACTCAAAATTGCAAAATATATCATAAACTGAAAATGACTCCTCTTCAAACTCTTTCTAAAGAGCATATCCTTTTAAATTTTTTCTTTTCATCTTCAGTTACAGGGCGTAGTATACATTATAAAAGTAATAAATACTATTTTTATTATTAAGTCTTTTATAATCAGTTCTTGTTTTTTTTATGATTAAGTTGCACACATTTGAGTGTAGAAGTTAGAACTTCAGTGTATCTTAGTGAATGGTTTTGCCTTTATTGTTGTTTTTCATTTTATCAGTGGCCTAAAGACATCAGCAAAGTGGTCAGACCTACCTGCTACTTCATGTAGTGGCAAAGAGGGAAAACCCTTACAGAACAGGTTCAGAGGTAATGGGGAAAATGAACAATGTTATTTTCAGCTAATCACTAACTTCCCCAACTCTGGCTTACAGAAATGATTACATTAGCAATTCTGTCAGGAGGTTCTGTGTGCAGGAGCATTGCTGGATCATCTTTGAAATCATGTTCTATATCTGAGAATACTTTAAGTTTTAAAATAAAATATACATGGACCTCAGATTTTATAAAGTGCTATTGATCTGTCTGAAAGTAACATTTATGACTCCTCTCCTTCATATTTTGCAAGAAAACATTAGTCCTCTATATATGCCCTTAGTGTAAAAATACAGTTCAATAAGAGAAAAAAAATAAGTAAAAAAATAATAAGTTTTTTTCAGAAACCTGAGCTAAATCCATGCTATTTTTGTTATGAAACTAAGTACTACATATTAGTAACTCATAATTATTTAATACAGTAATTTACGGGTAAATTCAAGAAAATGATTCTTTTCTAAATATGACAATTAATAAAGAAGCTGGATTACAAGAATAGATATCATTGAAGCAGATTTCTCCAAGACATGCACTCCAACTTCTACTAATTATTTCATTTTCTCTGAGACCTCATTAACTTGAAGCGTCAAAATTCTCCTCTGCAAAATAGAATAACAATAGGACCTCTTTCTTCTGTTTATTGTTTAGATAAGATAATGTATGTCAAGACTGAGGGAAGTTACCATTAAAAGTGTCCAATAAAATAGAGATGGTAAAATAACAATAATGATTATTGATGATAATTGCTTCAGGGTTTTTAGGTCAATCTTGAATTTATACTAAAAATGAAATGATGAGTTACCATTGATAAGCAGAAATGTACTTCCTTTGCCTGAAAGAAATGCTATATGGAGCAAACAATTTCATTCCACACAATGACACATTATTTTTGCATGTGTCATTTCAATTTTGTTGTGTTGTAAATTAAAACTAAATTATTGCTATTTAAAATTAAAACTGTTATTGTTGATTCAAAATATTTTGAGTTTTTAAGGGACTTAAGTGGACCACTGGATTGAATATAGACTATACGATACGGAGCAATTCCTCACTAAAGGCCGTATTTTACTATCTATCCAATAAAACAAATCAAAAAATAATATTGTATCTAGAATATTGGAAGATTGAATATTTCAACTTGAGGATAGTACTGAATGAATTCTGAAACTACTCTTTATATTATGTTTCGTACAAGGAAGTATTCATTCCTTCATGTTCTGTTAAGGCATTTGAATACGTTTTAAAATATGCTGATAATGTAGCTTTACTTATTTTTTGGAAATAAAAAAATTTTCAAGAGTTAGAAAACAATATTAGAAGTCAAGGATTTATTGTTATGGAACAATGTTTTTATGCAAGAAACAAGATGAATTGACAAGATTACCCAGAAAGATGATCTGAAATTGCAAAATTATGATTTATTACTTTGTGACATCATAAAAACAAAAAGCATATTTTACAATTTAATATCTCAACTCAAAAACTCACAAGACCACATTTACTCCTTCCTAAAAGCATTCAGCAATGATAGAAGGCATGTTGTTTTTCACTGGAGAGTTTTCTTTAGAGTCTATGGGAAAGATAAACCGAATAAAATAAATGGGTAATAGGTAGTATTCCATATCATTTAATCTAAAGTCAGAATTACCCCCTCAGTTCTTTTTTGTGAAATAATACTGGATGGTTTGGCATGGGAAATAATTTATTTCATTCACATAGCAACACCCTTTCTTTCATATATGTGAGTGATACTTCCTTGATATTACCCAATGAAACTTTTCAGTCTATGTCCCAAGACTCAATGTAATGATAGCCTAAAATAAATTAAGTCATTTTTAGCGTGAATTTTCTGTGCAAAAGGGAACAAAAAAGTGTGAGGTTAACAGTCATATATTTGACACACATATTTTGTGCTTTTATTAATCTACTTTATAGATCAGCGGTTCCATTGATATAATTAGCACTGACAATAATACTACTGGATTAAGTAATTTCCTGTTCCATATGTCTCATCTGATTTCTCTAAGCACAATAACTCTCCTGGATATTTCAAGTGGTTTTATAAATTCTTTGTGATACAATCACACATTTGACCAAATTTGCCAATAGAGTTATAGGCATAGGGGTAAACAAATTGCCATTTCAAATAAGATCTAGTTTTCAGATATACATCATTTTATAAATATTTTTCTTTTTTATCTACTACTGAAAAATCATCATGCTTATAAATTGATTTTCTAGGTAGATACAAGTTCACAATTCTTTATTCAAACACAAGTTATTTTATTGCTCTTTGATATTTTATTTGGAATTGAAATACTTATATTAATTTTTAGTTTTAGGTACAGCTGTGAAACACTATTCTAATTTTTTTAAGTGAAAATGTAACCATGAGCCAATATCTCACAAAACCCCCACAAAACCCAAAAATCACATCATCTAAAAATATGTTAATAACATACTGTTACATAATGTTAAGATTAATTTATAAATATACTATTTTAATAGATAGCTACTAAATTTAAGAAGTCACAAATATTCCTGACAGAAATTTCAAAAACATAAACAAATATATATGCAAATATGTGTAGTATCACTAATAAAATTAACTGCAAATCAGGAATAGAAAACCTGGGATGCCTGGGTGGATCAGCCATTGAGCACCTGCCTTCGGCTCAGGGCATGATCTTGGGATTCAGGATCAAGTCCCATATTGGGCTCATGTGGGAGGCCTGCTTCTCCCTCTGCCTGTGTCTCTACCTCTCTCTCTCTTTCTGTCTCTCTCTGTCTCATGAATAAATAAATAATATCTTAAAAAATTTTAAAAAATAAAATAAAATAGAAAACCAAATCACAAATGATCACTATAGCTTATTGTTAAAAGTGTGAAATAGTACAATCATTTTGAAGGGCTATTTGGTTGTGTTATCAAAAGCCATATAGCTCTGCTAGCCTTTTCTGGGAAATATCCTTCTAGGAATTTATCTAAAAATATATAAATCAAAAATAGGAACAAAGATTTAGATAAAATAATCCTGGTAACATATGCTATGGAACAAGCAATGTCCAAATTAGAGTGCTTTAAAAATAATGTATAACACAATCAATAGATATTAGCATATAAATTAAAAAATCTTAAAAAATAATATTGAAATTATGTTTATAATGTCAGATTCAAAATGTGTAAAAAGTATTATTAAAATAGAGTTATAGATGACCAAAATTTAGAGCTAAAGAAATCTATTTTTTGTATTTTTACCTCACATGATCACTTTATGTAACATATTTATGTTAAATAAATATATAATAAAATGCTTACAATAGTAATTTCTGGATGGAGTATCATCAAGAGAGTGTGTACACATGTATGGTGTTTTCTAATATGCTTTTACTTAACTGGTACATTTCCAAATAAAATAAATAGTAAGAAACATTTCTTTTGTCTTTATTATGATTACACATATATATATATATATACACACATAGTATATTACTATCCATTTTCTTTTAGTAAATAGCAAGGAAAATGTGTCAGAATGATGAAAAAAAAAAAAGCAAACGTTGATTCAGCTGATTTCAGAAGCCACCATAATATATGCCAGAAAAGGGATGCCTGGGTGGCTCAGCTGGCTCTGCCTTTGGCTCAGGGTGTGATCCTGGAGTCCCGGGATCAAGTGCTGCGTCTGGCTCCCTGCATGGAGCCTGCTTCTCCCTCTGCCTGTGTCTCTGCCTCTCTCTCTCTCTCTCTCTCTGTCTCTCTCTCTGTCTCTCTGTGTCTCTCATGAATAAATAAATGAAATCTTAAAAAAAATACATGCTAGAAAAATTGTATCCCTTCCGGGTGACTAAACATTTGACCATTTCTCATATCAATTATCAATAAACTTTACACTTAGAAGAGCAAATGAACTTGACTATTGCAAATATCATCACATTAAAAACCTGTACTTCAATCTGTCCAACTAAAATGAAATCAGCAATTACCTTAGTAATAGAAAATATATGCAATTTTTATTTTATGTTAAATATTTGAGTGTAGAACCTCTTTTAGATATTTATGATTATACTGATTACTCTTAAAAATATTTCTGGTTAGGAGCCTTTTGCTTATTCAGAACTTAACCAGGTTGAGGATGAATAATTTGAGGTAGGCTAAATTGGTAGTGCAAAGAGTTAGGATAAATACTAGGAAAAGGATGATTCTCTAATATTATTTTGTGCAGCTGCTTCATTAATGGCATCCTTTTAACATAAAGGTAATGAGATATGTTAACCGTCTCATTCTTTGTGTAACTGAAACCAATGGGGAAACTGGTCAAAAGGCAGTAAGTGTATAGTATACAAGCATACTAAATGTTTGCCTTTAAGCTGATTGAAGAACACTGTTTTAGAATGAAGAACACTGTTTAGAATTTTCTGATTGGCTTTGATAAGCTAATTGGTCTGTGATCTTCAATCTCCTTATGTATTAAAATATAAACATTGACCAATGAACAGCAATAATTTTAACAATTTATTCTTTTCATGTCATCATCTGTAAAGGCCACAATCCTCCATAATAAATCTCTTCTGAAAGATGGTTTCTCAAGTAAAATACATAAACTTGACAGATTGCTTAGGTAAGCAAAATGAAGTTTCATTTTACTAACAGTATAGCCGATTTGTAAAAATGCAGTCAGGCAAGGGTGCTTATAATATAATATTTTGGAAAGCAGTTCACTGAAGGGAAAATGGATGACTTCCCTGGGAGGGGGAAAAAAAATCTGTCAACAGTAGACCTGCTCCCAAAAAATACTAGAAAAACTTGTTGGACACCTAAAGATAAGTTCATTAAACTTAACTGCAACAGGGAAAAATAAAATCTTGTCAGTCTTAACAGTATCTGAAAGACAGGAAGTTAAGAGTAGGCATTTATAGAAAGTTTGATCTGATCTGGGTTCAGATAGCTTATGATAAATCTTTGAGAGTGGAAAGTAGGAGAGAATGGGAAAAAACTCTGATGTAATAGTTTATGACTGGCGGCAAGGTTAGAAAACTGATAAGCCAGTGTGGATCATCCAGTCCAACAAGCTGCTGCCTTGATAGGAGGACTGTTTGCCAAAGTAGGCAAACTATTTTCCCAGTTTAATTGGTTTAACATAATTTTTGGAAAGAGTAGGACAACATGCTATTTATTGGTTAATAATCTTATCCACCTTAGAATTTCATGGAACAGTTAAATCTTGATCTCAGGCACAAAAGTGAGTTATGTTAACATAGGTCATCTCAATTTTCAGAACATTAGTTTCAAGTATGGGTAAACACTCTCCTCCAAATGATGCCAACATTTATTTTAGTACAGATTTTGAAATAGGATAGAAAACTTAGTCTTTGATATAGAATTACAGGAGAGACCTAGAAGTTATATAGTATTTGCAAATTATTTTCTTCACTGATCTTCCACTTCTGGAGAAGGGAGACACCACCCTTTGCACTGCATTCATGCTTCAATTTGGAAAATCCTAAATGGGGATAGTACTCCTAATTTGATGACTACCCTTTCATTTATTCCCACTCATGGGAAAGGAAAAATAACTGGTCAATTTTCTTTAAAAACCTTTTTTTCTGAATTTAAAACTTTTTTGGAAAAGCATCCGTGAATTTGTTTTAATTAGATAAAAACTTTGATCTATAAAGATAGACAAGAATGTTACAAATAAAATATTCTCCAAAACTTAATCCAACATCAGTGATGTTTCATTGATTTTAAATTTGTAGTCCTTCGTTAGTCAATTGCCTTTCATTTTTCTCCTTTAAAAGCTTGATCTGAATTCTCCAATTGTCAAAAAAGTATTATTGATTCATATATTTTCAAATCTTTGTGATTTAATATCACTCAATATTTTCAGTTTCTCAAGATGACATATTTTAGTCTGTTTTTTTGTACATGCATGGCCAAAGATGATGTCAAGTTAAGCTGAATGTCTCTCTGTATACATACTTGGCATTAAAACACAAGAAACAACAACAATGAAGAAAAAAAAAAAAACAACAGAAAACAAAAACCCACCAACCCCAAAAAACAAAACAAGCAAAACTCCACATAGCCAAAACTGGCTTATGATATAATTTGTCTTAAAATTTGCATATAGTTATTAGAACTTTATCTTTAACAGTAGGTATAAAATGATCTGGGTATAACATAGAAAAGGTACGGTGCAGCTCACAACAGATACAGTGTGCCACCTTTTGAAAAACATTTGAATTCCAAAATTTGAAAGGATGGGTTGGACGTAATTATAATGAAAATGTTGACCATCTGAGAAATTGTTCATTGTTGTACACATGGATTCAAGTGTGAAAGACATATTTTTAGTTTTTTGGTTACTTGGAATTTAAAATTAACTGTATATATGCATTTATACACATAATTAAATTTTAACATAATTACTTTCTGGCTCATTCAGAACAGTATTTAGAAAATATATTTTTTTTCTCATGAGTATTCAATCTACATTTTAAAAGATTTTGTCACTTTCAAAAGATTTATACTTTGCTCATGTCATATTCCTGTATACTAAAACAGGCTGGGTAAGTTTCTCTTTTACATGAGTAAATAGAGGCTCAGCAGGATTGAATGATACCCTGCTGAAAAGTAACACAGCTCTTATGTTCCAGACATGAGACTCAATCTAAGGCTTTGGTGTGAATCCAGTGGTTTTCATTGTTTTCAATATACCTCCCTGCCTCTTATATAAACTTTATCTAATAAATGCTTTTTTAAAATTTGCCTTAATTTATTAGACACCAAGCTTTAGTCCCACCAGAAATACTTCTCCTCAGAATTTAGAAGGACATATGAAAGCAACAAAAGTGAAGGCTGAATGTGTGCTGATCTGTGGACATAAACTGGAAATAGGATCTATTTATTTTATTCTTGTTTCAGTCATTTAACCTTCTCTATTAAAAGTTGTATTAAAAATGTTTATTGCTGCCCTTGTTTCTCTTTAATTTTTAATTTACTTGTATCAATAGGGCTGTCATTTACAAATGGCTGTTCATTAGAGTTTATAAAGATTTCAAAGTAAATGTTAAAAATGTTACTACATTATATGATTGACTCTGCAATGATCTTTACTCCTTTCTGAACAAAGGAAGAATTATTCTAACAGCTACAAGATAAGTACCTTCTTAATTTCAGTTGTTAAAATATACTTTACATTATTGTTAAGAAAGTCTGAATGCGTAGGACGCCTTGGTGGCTCAATGGTTGTTTGCCTTTTGTTCAGGTCGTGATCCCCAGGTCCTGGGATACAGTCCTGCATCAGGCTCCCCACAGGGGGCCTGCTTCTCCCTCTGCCTCTTCCTGTGTCTCTCATAAATAAATAAATAAATAAATAAATAAATAAATAAATAAATAAATAAATCTTAAAGCTTTGAATGTGAAAACAATAGTGAATCTTTTAATCTTATCAACATTAAGGCACTGAGAGCATTCTTTTCAAGAACAATACTTTTTTACATAGAAAACTTTTTCCTTCTAACACTTTCAATATACCGTTTCTCCCTAAAATGTCCAAAAATATGAAAATATATGTAAGTTTCTCAATTCACATTTTCCTAAAAGTTATGTGATGATTGTTCATAGTTTCACACTATAAATTAATCTCCACTGGAGTGTTATCCTTTACTTGTTGAGTACATTTTATAGAGGCTTGGAGCACTTGAAAATGATTCATGGAATTTTAAAAAAAATTTTTGTTTCCAGATGGATTGTATGGTGCTATATTCATATCATAAATCAGAAATCTCATATGTGTTAACGTATCCAAGACTTCTTCTTAGAGTTTAAACAACACCGTTCTTACAACTAATTGCTGATTAGCTTTACAGAGTAATTTTTAATAAAATAAGAAAGACAAAGAAGGTCTATCTAAATGGTATTTCAAATAGATTTAAAAATACCTAAACTTGGGATGCCTGGGTGGCTCAGCGGTTGAGCGTCTGCCTTTGGCTCAGGTCCTGATCCTGGAGTCCCAGGATTGAGTCCTGCATTGGGCTTCCTGCATGGAGACTGCTTCTCCCTCTGCCTATGTCTCTACCTCTCTCTCTGTGTGTCTCTCATGAATAAATAAATAAAAATCTTAAAACAAATAAATAAAAAATAAAAATACCTAAACTTGTACTCAGGTTATTTACCAGCTAATTGCAAAACTCAGTCTCAACTGTCTTAATGTTTATTATAAGCCCCTCTTTTACAATACCAACATTATACACATTAGAACTCTCTCATTTGCTTATAAACAGTAGAAATAGCAGATGAACCTGCAGATGTCAGTGTCTACTATTCAGTAGCTGTACTAGGTGGGCTTAGAGTTTAAAGAATCACAGGTATAAATCCTGAGTTAACCATTTAGTAGCTGAATGAATTTTGAGCAAAATACTTAGTGAATGTGTTTCCCCATCTGAAAGAATTTCTGACTTTTGGAATAATCGTGAAAAATAGAAATTGTATTTGAAATATTCAATATAATTCATACAGAATACTGCCAAATATTCAATATAATTCATACAGAATACTGCCAAACCACACAACAGGAGCTCAATAAATAGTAGCTATATTGATGTCTCTTCAAGCCCATTTTTTTAATGGCAGTGATTTCATTTTATTTTGGAACTCAAGAGTTATAGTTGTTATTTTTCTTAAATATCATTTCAAGAATATCCTATCAACTATCCTACATTGTAGTACAAACTATGGTGTCATTGATTTTCTCCAAAGCTTGAAGCAAAAACTTGTTAATATTGTGGTGAATAGGGGTTGGGCATTTTGTCTTATAGATCTGTCTAAATTCAAATAAAAATCTTAAAATGCAGCCTTTGTATAGCAACATTGTTCCTGCTTTAATTTTCTTACTCATTTAAAATATATCTCCTGTTTCTGTGTCTTATGCCTATTTTAAGGCTGTTTAAATCTTTGTTGAAATGTCACCTTTCTTGACTGAAACCAAACTGTTAACATATTCTAATTTGAATCAGAAGATATCCTAGTTAGTATTAGTTGGTGTTTAGTTTCTTTGTTTGGTTGGCTTTTTAGAAAGAGAGGGAGTAAGGAGGTGAAGAGGGAAAGTGGAAGAGGAGAGGGAGGGAGAGAGAGAGAATCTCAGGCAGACTCCCCACTAAGTGCAGGGCTCAAGGCTCCAGTTCAGGACTCTGAGATCATGGCTAAGTCAAAAACAAAAACAGAAACAAAAACAAAAACAAAACAAAACAAAAAACACTTAACTGACTGAGCCACCTAGGTGTCCTCTAGTTAGTATTAGTTTTAAAATACATCTAACAAATTTTCCCTAACATAAAGGAATTATGTGGAAGGTAGAATTTTAACTAAATAATGTAATGATCCTCAAAATTCATGTTTTTGGTGTACACACCTTATAAAATCCCTCTATCTAAGTGTGAGCCAAATCTGTGAATGGGATAGGCATTTACTTGATTAGTTCAACTTGTTTGACAAAAGTGTATGGTTAACTTCCATAATTATGTTACAGCAGATTAGCTGTACATAATGTGCTTCAGCAGATTAGCAGAATGGAGAGATTCTCCTCTGACCTTGAAGAAATAAGCTGCAATTCTGAAGGAGGTCACGTGGCAAAAACCTAAGAGCAAATTGAGAGTGGTCTCTGGCCAATACCTAGTGAGAAAATGGAGACTTCGATCATACACTGTGAGGAAATTAATTCTGCCATCATGAAAGTGGAAGAAGATCTGAGCCTTACATGGGATCAAAGCCTCAGACACTGCTTGATTTCAGCCTAGTAAGACTCTGAGAAAGGACCCAGCTACCTGTCCCCTGATCCATGGAAATTATGAGATAACAAAATTTTATTGTTTCAGACAACAGAATATATGGTTCTTTGCAGCAATAATACACTAATACACATTAGGTAAGCCATAATGTTAAAAGGGTTGCCATCTGTGTACAAATATCACTCAGACTGGTCAGAGAGCTAGAGCTAAGGGAGACGTGAAGCCCTTAAGACTTCCTTAGGAAAACTGTTCCAGGGTATGCAGAAACAGACTAAGATCTTGACCTAACAAAAAAGCCTTAATCTTAAGAGGAAGGGGGAAAGTTTGAATACAATATGATATCTACCATTAAATTATTTTTCCAACTTATTTGTCTTTATACTTAAAGTTAAGTCTTTTTTAAATTTTTATTTATTTATGATAGAGAGAGAGAGAGAGAGAGAGAGAGAGAGAGAGAGAGGCAGAGACACAGGCAGAGGGAGAAGCCAGGGATCCCTTAAAGTTGAGTCTTATATAGAAAACATGAATCATTATAAATAGGTGTCTATAGTTACAAGTAGTCTGTTTTATAAATACATGCACTCTCCAAAATTATTATGGTTTCAGAATAAACCATGAAACTTTGAGAATAAGCTATGAAGAATTGAAATTTTTCTGTATTTAATAGAAAGAGGGGGATGTGAAGGCGAGTCTTTCCCCAACAACTTCCCTCCAGTGGCAGATTTATTACCACAGACTTTTGGGTAAACTTTATAGGTACTTTAAAATTTTATATGATGAGACCATAGCCAGGGTACTCCTCCAAAGTTTTATCATTATTATGATGATGATGATGATGAAGAAGATGATGATGATGATGATTATACCATTTAAGCAAATGGAGAAAATAATTTAGAATAGCTAAAATTAGCACTCTAATTATAGGAAATTGTCAGAAATGGTAGGAAAGGTTATGGACATTTGTCACATACACTATAAAGTGTACATAATATCATCCTAATAGGATATAATTTAGAGAGCTAACAGAAATGTCACAGATTTATATGGCTGGTGGAGATTACTAAATGTCATCTGGCTCATATTCTCCTTCCTTTAAGAAAACTTTTACCTAAATCTTCCCATATGAATCTTATTTCTGAAAACACTCTGACATTCAGTGGCCTCAGTATAAATATATATGCAGGTTCCCCCTCTGTGAGAGATGTCTCCTTCATATTTACTGTAAATCACCACACATCTATTTAAACTTATTAAGACCTTCACATGAACCAGAAATAAATTAATCATATGTTTATGTTGAAGAATAATGCTGTGTTCTGATTCATATTTAAATCACATATAGATAAAATTCTATTTGCAGTAAATAATTTTATATTTTTGGTGTCAGTAAAATGGTGGGGGAACTGCTATAATAATAATAAACACTAGCTACATATTTGCCAATATTCCTCTTGCTTTGGTTACAAATCTCAGCCTCTTTTGCACTTGGATTTGGACTATGTAACTAGACATTTCACTCTTGCTAAAAGTTAAAAAAAAAAGCAGAGAAGCTATAAAACAAATTTGGCAGTATCACCAAATTCAATTTTTCATAAATGAGGAAACTGAGGATCAGAGAGTTTAGGTGTATAACTTTAACCACACACTTTATAATTTGCAAAGCAAGTAGCTAGAACTAGATCATAGGTTTCCTGATAATGCTATATTTTTACTAGCATTCCACAGTTTTTGTATGTGTTATCAGCTACATTTTAGATTAAGCTTAAAAACAAGTTTCAGGAAAAGTATTGCAAAAACAACTTGAACACAAGAGAACATCAATAAAAGAGAAGTATGAAAGAATAGAATCTTTTGAGAAAAATAAAAACTGTGTAACAAATAAATTCTTTACAAAAAGGGTTATGCGCTGAAACAGACCGGGTCCATCATAACCTGGCAAGTGTTCAAAATGAACAAAAAACTTAATTTTTAAATACTTGAATAGGCAGAAAATTTTCAATGGCTTCAAAACTAAAGGAAATCTCAAAACAAGAAATATTTATGGATTGTCTCTGAAAGTACCTTGTTTATATGCTGAATAAATCATAAGCCTGTATATAAACTGTTTATATAGGAGATCAATGAAAGCACAGTAGATACAGTTTCCTTTTGGCATGAGATGCCTTTGAAGTTAACCATAGTCCAACATGCTGAGTGTGAAATAAACATCAGGGTAATGCAGTCTCGTTACAGAAACATAATCTGAAAATGAGTTTACAAAAAAAAATGGTGGGAAAAAGCATTTTCCTGAATATCTGAGTGTATGAGAAACACTGGAAAATACTGATGTCTGCAGACTGCCTAGGCATGTCCCAAAGATCACACAAATATTCTGAATTAGGGAACTCTGACTTTCTAAAACTACAGTTTGCTCCAAAGCTAAGCTTTGGAATAACTTCTCATTTTATTATTTACTTTTTCCTTTCTTATTTCTAATCAGTGTCATGGATTTTCATGCTATCTATTCACCAACAAACTTTCAAAAGTATGCATAAACCTAGAAATCTCCAAGCTCAAATGACCAAGTACTTTCTCAACATTACCATATGGGTGCCTCATAGGTGTCTCAAACTTACTGTATGAAAAATAAACTTTTGTTTTTCCTCTTCACTCTTAATTTCATCTCAGGAAAAAAAAAAGATTTTTCACTTCCTTGGATTAAATGGACTTGTGTCATTCCTGACACCTCTCTCATACCTCATGTTCACTGTGTCAGAAATAACTGTTGCCTCAGCTTTCAAAATGTAGTTCAAATTTAATGCTTCTTAACCAGCTCTACTGCTAGCATCCTGGTTCAATCATAATAATTTCTTTACTGGGTTATTTCAGTAGCTTCTCAGACTGGTTTTACTATTTCCATAATTGCTCTCATTTAATTTATTTTCAAAGACGAAGCTATAATAATCCAGTTATTAATTCATATCCTGCCACTCATGTGGTCAAAATCCTTCTGTGGCTTCCCTTTTTGATGCAGAACAAAAGCCAAATTATTTTCTTTACTTATATTGCCTCCCTGTATGGGAAGGCATGATGGGCCCCTCCTACCTCTCTTAATGTAATGCTTACTGTTTCTCCCCTCACTTTGACCACATGAAACTTTTTGCTATTGGTTGACCACAGAAGATACACTACAGCATTTCAGTCTTTGTTCTTGATAGTCTTCCAGTTTAGAACACTATGTTAGATATATACATATGTAAGTCGGGAGCTCAATAGAAAACTGAAGACACAAAAATGAAGATAAAGTGAGGAAGGTTTCTTTAAAATGGGAATGATTGGGATGCCCGGGTGGCTCAGTGGTTAAGTGTCTTCAGCTCAGGTCTTGATCCTGAAGTCCCCGGATCAAGTACCACATCGGGATCCCTGCATGGAGCCTGTTTCTCCCTCTGCCTATGTCTCTCTCTCTCTGTGTGTGTGTCTCTTATGAATAAATAAATAAAATATTAAAAAAATAAAATGGGAATAATTGGTAAGGTTTCAGGAGGTACAGGGAAACATTTCAGCAGAAGGGAGGAAATACTTCAGATTTTCTTTCTTTACTAAGAGATTGAATTATTTTATTTATCTATTACATCAATCTCCCAGAAAACAAAAACAAACAACAACAAAAAGTGAACCAAATCAGGGACAACAGTAACTGATTTTCTTCTTTGTCTACATTCCTACCCTGGGATTAGTACAATGTGAATTTTATGGTAAACAATAAATACAGACTGAATGGGAAGGAAAAAAGTAGCAACAGCAGTAGGAGAAATAGTAGTAGTTGTTGTTGTAGCAGTCCTGGTATTAATAGTAACTGTAAAAATAATGTTTTAAAATGTACCAAGCATTGCTATATCAAGTGCTCTAATTGCATTATTTTACTTAATCTTTATTACAACCTATGAAATAGAGACATTTATTTTCCTCACTTTAGAGATTAGGTAGCTGAGGTTCAGAGAAGTAAGCAGTTGGTGAGGTCAGGATGACAATTAAAAAACCTGACTACTGCCAAGTCTGTGCTTCTCTTGATGTACTTGAATGCTTCTTGGTTGACATTAAGTTAACTTTTCTTTCCCTCTGCAGAGTAAAGGGGATTGTGGGATCATTGTTAGCCAGTGATCTTGCTAACATACCAGATTCCTGCAAACTCTCTGCATTAGTTTCCCAGGGCTGCCATAACAAATTGCCATAAACATGGTAGATTAAGAGAATAGAATTATATTCTCTCACAGTACAGTTTTAGATGACAGAAGGACAAAACCAAGATGTGAATAGGGCCATACTCTCTCAAAGACTGAGGGAGCATCTTTCCTTGTTTCTTCCAGCTTCTGGTGGCTTCAGCTCTTCTTGGCTTGTGGCAGAATAATGGAAATCTTGGCCTTTATCTTCAGATGAGCTTTTTCTCTGTATCTCTGAGGGTCCTTTTCTTTTCTCTTATAAGAGTACACCCATTGGATTTAGGGTCCACCCTAAAACAATGTGATTTCATCTTGATCCTTACCTTAATTGCATTGAAAAGACCCTATTTCCTAGTAATAGCACATTCTGAAGTTCTGGGTATACATGAATGTTTGGGGAACATTGTTCAACCCAATAAATCCTTTCTTTTAACCCTTGTAACCCTTACCTGTCAGTAAGGCTTGAATTCTTTGAGAAGACAGCCAAAAGCTCATCAGCTCTGAATTATTACACAATCACCTAAATTTCCATGCTATCATGTGCCACCTATATTAAGATGTCCGTTTTTATTGATTCTGTGATTAAGATTGATTGACACTTTTCTAAGAAGTAAAGCACCCTGCCAAGGTCCTGAATGAGAATCCATTTTTAATAATACAAGTAGTTCCTTACTTATGTAGGTTCAATTTATGATTGTTTTGACTTTATAATAGTGGGAAAGCAATACATATTCAGTAGAAACCACACTTTGAATTTGATCTTTTCCTGGGCTAGTAATATATGATATGATACTCTCTCATGATGTTGGGTGGTAGCTGCTAGCCGCAGCTCCCAGTCAGCCACCAACAGAAGGATAAACACTGGATACAACCAGTACACTCATAACCATCCTTTATGCATACAACATTCTGCTTTTAACATTCAGTAGAGAATTCAATAAATTATATGAGGATATTCAATACTTTATTATAAAATAGGCTTTGTTCCTCTTAATTTTCCCTAACTTAGGCTAATGTAAGTATTCTGAGTGCATTTAAGGTAGGTTAGGTTAAGCTATCATGTCTGGTGTGTTAGGTATATTATATGCATTTTCACCTTAGGATATTTTCAGTTTATGATGGGTTTATTGGGACATAATCCCATCATAAGTCAAGGAAGGTTTGTATTGAGCTCATATTGGGCCCTTCCATTTTTTAGCAACAATACAGTTCTATGTCTTAAAAAATATCCTTCAGCTATAAGGTCTTTTAAGTGTTAGATTTTTTTTTAACTTATAGCTTATTTGGTATAAGGAAGGAAAATTCTCAAAGGCCAAAAACAAAACTGAATAATAAATCCTAAAAAGTAAGTAAACTCGAACAAGGCATGCTCTGAGTTCGTGTTGATCCTAGACAAAGCAGAAATTTTGTTTTAATTACTGAAGAAAATACAAGAAAGCCAAGGCCCTTGAAAATGAGAAGGAAGTCTAGCAACCCTTGTGGAAAATTGGACTCCCAAATCCTATACTTCTCAGCTAATGAATGAAATAATATTCTATGCCACAAAGGATAATGGAGAGAAAAAAAAAGTTCTGGAAAGTTATAATATAATCTACCCTACAGATATAGCAAATTTTCAGATTGAAAGTAACCAATTTCAATACATTTCTTGGGTATTTAATTTATGAGAAACTACCAAAGTATCTAAGGGCACTGAAAATATCAATTAATATTGGTACAAAATGTTTACTGAAGTAAAGAAAATACTTAAATCAAAACTGAACAAATATATACTATTTTGCTAGCATAAATAAAGCTAGTTTCAGAATAATGTATGCAATATGATTACATTAAGTAGATGTCTTAATTTGTATTTCTTTCAAAATGAACTCAGAGACAAAGAATAGAGTTCAGCTAGTTTATCTGAGAGGTGATTCTTGGAAACACAAAGACAGGGAAAGTGAGACAGAGAAGGAAGTGAGAAGGAAGCTATTTACTAATAGCATGGTATGTTAGTGATTCTGTTATAGAGACAACTAGGCCTCTGAAATTGAAGTATGCCTCATAAGGTCCCACTGGAAAACAAAGAGGGAGAGGTATTTATTCATAGATTCTTCCCCCCCCCCATAGTGTGTGAATCCTCATACCTATACACACCCAGTGATTTTCAACATATCTTGATTTCACAGGCATCCATAGTACCAACACAAGCCCATAAGCCCAAAAGAAGAGAAACTCAAGTAGTTAAAATCAACAGCTCTCAGTATGATGAACTAAATACTAACAGCAGCTTCCCTTGAATGCAGGTTACCTATGGATTCTGAAGACCGTGGGACATCAAACGAATCTGCTGTGGTGAGGGGTGGAAGGATAAAAATACCTACCCATGAGCATGGAGAATGATATGGAAAGATACCTTATTTTTTTATCTGGTCAGTTGGAAAAGAGTTTAGATAGCTTGAAAAGTTTTTCTTTATATACCTTTACATTGTTTGACTTGTTACTATAAGCATATATTACTTTTTATATTAAATATAACAGCTATCCTTGGGCAGCCCGGGTGACTCAGCGGTTTAGCACCGACTTAGTGCAGCGCATGATTCTGGTGACCCGGCCTGGAGTCCCACATCTGGCTCCCAACATGGAGCCTGCTTCTCTCTCTGCCTGTATCTCTGCCTCTCTCTCTCTGTGTGTCTCTCATGAGTAAATAAATAAAATCATAAATAAATAAATAAATAAATAAATAAATAAATAAATAAATAAATATAACAGCTATCCATTTTAGGAAAATATATTTACTACTTTGGTAGTCCATCCATAAATAAATAACAAATTTAATAGATATGTATTGATGTCTGAAATTCACTGAGTTAATTAGGCAATATTATTCCATAGGGATAAGAGAAGCTTTAATAAAGAAATTCAATGAAGCATTCTTCGGCAGATGATTCTATTACAGAGATATATGGAGGATGAATAACCAACATCTTATTTTCATTATTTGGAAGATTTTCTGGTTACTTAATTCTTGCTCATATTTTCAGTTTTTATTTTTAAATTATTTTTAATTTTTAAAGATTTTATTTAAATTCCACTAATTAACATATAATGTATTATTAGTTTCAGAGGTAGAAGTCAGTGATTCATCAGTCTTATATAATACCCAGCCCTCATTACATCAAGGACCCTCCTAATGTCCATCACCCGGTTACCACATCCCCCCACTCTTCTCCAGCTACCCTCAGTTTGTTTCCTATGATTAAGAGTCTCTTATGGTTTGTCACCCTCTCTGATTTCATCTTATTTTTTCCTCTTTCCCTATGATCCTGTTTTGTTTCTTAAATTCCATATAAGATTGAGATCATGTGATAATTGTCTTTCTCTGATTGACTTATTTCACTTAGCATAATATCCTCTAGTTCCATCCATGTCATTGCAAGTGGCAAAATTTTTTTTTGATGGTTGAATAATTTTCCATTGTGTGTATATATCACATCTTCTTTCTATATTTATCTGTCGATGGACATCTGGGCTCTTTCCATAGTTTGGCTATTGTGGACATTGCTGCTATAAACATTGGGATGCATGGGCCCCTTCAGATCACTACCTTTGCATCTTTGGGAAAAATTTTTGGAATGCAATTGCTGGATCATAAGTTAGCTCTATTTTCACCTTTGTGAGGAACCTCCATACTGTTTTCCAGTGTGTGTACACCAGCTTGCATTCCCACCAACAGTGTAAGAAGGTTCCCCTTTCTCCCCATCCTTGCCAACCTCTATAGTTTCCTGACTTGTTAAATTTTAGCCACTCTGGTGTGAGGTGTTATCTCATCATGGTTTTGATTTGTATTTTCCTGATGCAATGTGATGTGGAACATTTTTTCAGGTATCTGTTGGCCATTTTTATATCTTCCTTGAAGAAACGTCTGTTCATGTCTTCTGCCCATTTCTTGACTGGATTATTTGTTCTTTGTGTGTTGAGTTTGATAAGTCCTTTACAGACTTTAGATACTAGCCCTTTGTCTGATAAGACACTTGCAAATATCTTCTCCCATTCTGTAAATTGTTTTTTGGTTTTGTTGACTGTTCCCATTGCTGTGCAAAAACATGTGTCTTAATAAAGTCCCAGTAGTTCATTTTTGCTTCTGTTTCTCTTATCTTTGGAGACTTCTCTAATAATTAGTTGCTGTGGCTGAAGTCACAAAGGTTGTTGCCTGCATTCTCCTCTATGATTTTGATGGATTCCTGTCTCACATTCAAGTCTTTCATCCATTTGAGTCTATTCTTTGTGTATGGTGTGAGAAAATGGTCCAGTTTCATTTTTCTGCATGTGGCTGTCCAATTTTCCCAACATCATTTGTTGAAGAGACTTTTTTTTATCCCCCACTGGATATTCTTTCCTTCTTTGTTGAAGATTAGTTGATTATAGAGTTGAGGGTCCATTTTTAAGTAATATTGTTTTAAAAATCCTAACTTTTGTGACTGGGACAAATGAAAAGCAATCCAGGGGATATGATTACATAGTTTTTACCTGCACTCAAAACCAGAATTGAGCTTACCAAGTATAAGACTTTGCATATGAGAGAAAAATCAACAGTGTCTTTGATAAATGATGCCTGCATGATTAACATTTGGTTAACTGAATGAAGGAAGGAGTGATTCAGTCAATTTTACAGATGCCAACACCTGGAAATCTGGAAATAACTATGTTTCATGATGAACTTTCAAATGCATAAACCATTCATTTTTAACATAATGAAAATCTACATTATCTGGATAGGGTAAATCTGTTTAAACTCCAAATCTCAATGGCCTACCACAAAGAGTTTCCTTTGTTCACATCACATATCAATAAAAATCAGGCATTCTTCCTTGGCACATTCCCACAGTTACTGATTTAGGATTTGGATTCTTTCCATGGTGTTGCTTCACTGTTTTGAAATCTTTTGTTTTCAGCCAAATTAAAAAGGAGAAAGAAAAAATGGAAGATATGCCAGATATTATTTGTGGGGGGAGGATGTCAAACTGTGAAGTTACTTTTATCACTTCTGCACCATTTCATTAGCTAAGATCTTGTTATATAGTCCCAATTTAAGCGCAACAGAGGCTGAGAATTGTAACCAAAACAAAAGGAATAAGGATTGTGTGTTTATTATTATTATAGCAGTCCCCCTACCATTTTACTGACACCAAAAATATGAAATTATTTACTGCAGATAGAATTTTATCTATATGTGATTTAAATATGAGTCAGAACACAGCATTATTCTTCAACATAAACATATGATTAATTTATTTCTGGTTCATGTGAAGGTCTTAATAAGTTTAAATAGATGTGTGGTAATTTACAGTAAATATGAAGGAGACATCTCTCACAGAGGGGGAACCTGCATATATATTTATACTGAGGCCACTGAATGCCAGAGTGTTTTCAGAAGTAAGAGTCATATGGGAAGATTTAGGTAAAAGTTTTCTTAAAGGAAGGAGAATATGAGCCAGATGACATTTAGTAATCTCCACCAACCATATAAATCTGTGACATTTTTGTTAGCTCTCTGTATTATGCCCTATTAGGATGATATCACAATCAAAGAGTACTAATTTTAGCTATATGAAGTTGCTTTTGCTGGTTGCTTAAATGGCATAACAACAACAACCATGGAATATTATTCCTGCCTTTTTTGTAAACTCTAAAGCACTCAGAATGAATGCCTTGAAGTATGTGGTAATAAATCTGACACTGGGTTGGAGGCATGAAGAGTAATTGGGGAGAAATTAGTCTTCACACCACCATCTTCTTGTTAAATTAAGAAAAATTGCAATGTATTGTAACTTAGTCTCAAAGTTTCAGAACGTAGATAAACCATAATAATTTTGGGTTTGTACATTTATTTTGTATTATTTTATTTTTATTTTTGCTTGCTTTTATGGCCACTTTCTACAGTGATTCCTGTTTTCTGTATAAAACCCAACTTTAAGTATAAAGATAAATAAGTAGGCAGCCTGGATGGCTCAGTGGTTTAGCACTGCCTTCAGCCCAGGGCCTGATCCTGGAGACCCAGGATCAAGTCCCACGTGAGGCTCCCTGCATGGAGTCTGCTTCTCCCTCTGCTTGTGTCTCTGCCTCTCTCTCTCTCTCTCTCTCTCTCTCTGTGTGTGTGTCTCTCATGAATAAATAAATAAATCTTAAAAAAAAGATAAATAAATCCAAATACACCTGTAGGCATCATTTTATACTCAGAATTACCAATTCCCTCTTACAATGATTTTTTTGTTACATCAAGATCTTAGTCTATTTCTTCATCCCATGGACAGCTTAAACTCTTTCCAATAATATATGAAAATGCCAGTTGCTCTACATCCTTGCAATCATTTTCATTTCCCATCTTTTAATTGTAGTCATTCTGTTGGATTTGTAGTAATTTATTAACCTTGTTTTGAATTTTCATTTTCCTAGGTGAATAAAATTTGCATACCTTTTTAATGTATTTATTGGCTATTTGGAGACCCTTTTTATTTTTTTTATTTGTGTTCAAATATTTTATTCACTTCAAAAGTGTGTGTTCTCTTTAATGACTTTAAGGAAGGAGGTCATTTTTAAACAATTACTTAGTACTATGAGTCATCACTTGATAGATGTCAGGTCAAGATTACTAGAAAAACCTAAAATAAAGATAAGGTGGGTGTTCTAAGCATTGAGAACATGGAAATAGATAGGTATCATAAAGATAATATAGAATATTAGAACAAAAACAGCACTGAGGAGCAACTAGGACCAGAGAAAAGAAAATAGGGAAATAGCCCACTAAATCAAATAAGAATTGCCAAGTAGGGGAGACAAAAGAGTCTGAGCCAACTGCTGCTTCACTAGTCCTGACATTGCTAATAGAATGATTGAACTGAAGATCCATGAAAGCCCTCCTGTTCAAATACAAAGCTGACCCACTATTGATCTCTACATAGGTTTCAACAAACTCTCAGGGGAGTGCATCCAACTCTATGTACTTCTGGTAAAACTCTTTCCTTTATCTCTGCTACTCACAAGTTCAAAATTGTAATTGTATTAGGCACAAATGACACTAATCCCATCAATTCTATGGTTGAATCTTTGATTTCTCTTTGGAGATCTCATGTCCTGTGATTTTAAATACCATATTCTGGATATAATTTTAACTATACCAAGACATATCTCTAGCCATTATCCTATTAACAACTTCACATATTAAAGAATCAGCAAGATACTTCTTAGGACATCATCATGTAAGGTTTCTTTTCCCACCAAAAACAATGCAGATTGAGAGAATCCAAAGATAACTGCCTCTTCCTCATACATCTATCTTCATTATACATAACATCCACAGTGATCATATTATTATGTAATTTAGTTCATGTCCCTGAAACATGCTGAAATGCTGAAATCCCTATTACAGCTCCCCAACTCACCCAAATTAAAGCCGCCAACTCTTACTACCATCTTCAATATTTTGATGAATACCTTCCCTGTCTTGTCTTCTCTGACTCCATTTCCTACTGTTCTTCCTGTTCACCCTGTTTTAGACACAGTGGCCTCCTCAATTTCCTTCTAAACATTTTATCCCATGCTGGCTTGTCATGAGAGAGAAACTAACAAGCTTAAAATACAAAAACAATTTACCCACGTAGAGTCCTTGAATTTCTATACATCATTGATTCGTTAGCTCCCAAACATTAGGCAAGAGATTCCCAGACAGGAATTATAGCCTGTAGTGCAAAAGACTGTTACAAATCATATTTTGTTAGTTCCCCACCCCTTATCAGGTAAATATCACTGGTAATACTAGAATAATTGTGCATCCCAATATTTCTTTTTCTAATCATTTGGAGTAATATTGAAGGCATTTTGTGCAGACAATGGAGGTTTAACTTTTCCTTTTTCTAAAGTACTTAAAAGTAAATGCTCATTCTCATAACTAGCACATCTGACTTATACTATGGTTTACGCATATAAAAGCTTTGAGAAATACTCAGCTAAAGAATACTTTATTCCAAAATTAGAGCTTACGTGTTTTACATTTTTGAATTAAAATATTTGATCCTAGGGAGACCCAAATCTATTCTGAAGGTGAACATGTCATATATTTCTTGATTTAAAAAACTGAGTAGAGGGATGCCTGAGGGGCCCAGGGGTTGAGCATCTGCCTTCAGCTCAGGGAGTGATCCTGCAGTCCTGGGATTGAGTCCCACATTGGGCTTTCTGTATGAAGCCTGCTTCCCCCTCTGCCTGTGTCCCTGCCTCTCTTTGTGTCTCTCATGAATAAATAAATTAAATCTTAAAAAAAAGACATTACGGAAACTATTCAACAGTACTCTCTGACATAATCTGATGACCTAAACGATAAATTAACAACAGACCATAAAACAAGATTGTTACCAACTTATTAAGGTAATTGAAATAGACATTGTTTTTCACACATTTTATAAAAATCATAGGAATTTTGAGTTTATATAATAAAGTAGCTTTATATAAAATAAACAGTAATCACATAAAATTAATAATAGAACTAGTAGTTAAAGGCAATTGGTTGATAGCTAATTAGATAATAGCAAAAGAGCTAATAGCTATGGGTATATAGAAAGTGAATATAGTATAATGCTACTGATACCTGTATATATATTTTGGCACTTTTGCTGTTCTGTACAACAACCTTTTTGCTTGTTGTCATTTTAGTCTTTATAAACTCAGCTTTGCCTAGTAATCCTCTTAATCCTCTTATTTTCTCCTTCATACTTGTCATATGTCTTCTTTCCTTTAGTGATAACTTTTTAAAAATCATTTTCTAACTTAGCCATGTTATTCTTATTTCTGTTCTTAAATTTACTTTAGAGGGGACTCAGTGTCTGCTTACAGAAGATTCTCCTTATTACTCAGTGAACTAAGATATGCATTAAAAAGCATGGCTCAACACCAAGGGCAATGAAGTTTTTAGCTACAATGGCAGTGCTTTAACAGGAAGATCATGCTTTCTTTCAAAAATATCCTCTGTCTAATATCTAACAATTAAGCCTGTGCAAAAAAGAAATGAGGTAACTTTAGGAAGTTGTGATTAATTATAAAATTAATCACATAATTATAAAATTATAATAATTATAATTATAAAATTATAAAATTCCCTGAGTGAAAATATCAGTGAGGTTGACAAAACATGAGAGACACCTAACTTTGGGAAATGAACAAGGGGTAGTGGAAGAGGAGTTGGGCAGGGGGTTGGGGTGACTGAGTGATGGGCACTGGGGGGGGCATTTGGTGGGATGAGCACTGGGTGTTATGCTATATGTTGGCAAATTGAACTCCAATAAAAAAAAATTAAAAGAAAATTCCCTGAAACATTGCCCATAAATTACTTGCCACAGTTCTGAATGTATGAATGGTTTTATATATATATATATATATTATATATATATATATATATATATATTTAACCTTAATGAAGGATTCAAGTAGATGACATTAAAGTTTGTTATAATCCTAACATTCTACCATACTTTATCTACCTTCACTTGATAGCTTTTAGAAATAAAATATATGAAATTCACATTTTTACTTTATTATATGCAAAATTTATCATTCTTTAAAGTCTATGATTTACTACTTCTTGCTAGACACATCTCCAGAGGTAAGGATAACAAAAGCAAAAATGAATTATTGAGACTTCATCAGGACACAAAATATTTTTTTTATTCTTTTATTATACATTTATTTTGTAAATTACATATTTGGATATTTGGTCAAAACTGAAACTATGTAATTTCTGTACATTACATATGTTTCTTAATCTTATCAAAATTCACTATAGCCTTAGAATACATTACACTTAACATCACTGTTATTTAGTATGAATTATATCAGATATAATTCCATTCAAAGGCTTGATGTTATTGGTGAAAATCATAACAGTTAGCATGGTGAATCTAGAAGTTGATGACACTGATGACCAATCAACAAACTGTTAAAAATCATGCTCCTTAAGACAGAGCATGGCTTCTCTGTACATTTTCTTTCTCAACTAGAAAATGAAAAGAGCAGCTATCTCATATGTTGTGAATTATAGAAGGTATGAAAAGAGCAGCTATCTCATATGTTGTGAATTATAGAAGGTAATTTTCTAAACAACACATAACACACAATAAATAAACCATTATTAGCTAATTTCAGAATGTTTTAAATTATATCCCATGAAAGGCACTGAGAGTCACAATTTTTTTAATGACATGAGAAAGATAGAAAGATAGAAAAGATAAACATTTTGTAAGGTACCATATCCTCCACAAAATTATAAACTTTTGATAAATTTTTTAAAATCCTTGAACTAATACTTCATAATCTGGATGAATGAAACATAATTTATCACACCATTATCACTTGCAACCATTTTTTTTTCTTTCTGCAACAACATTGCACATGAAAAACAAATCCCTTAGCATCATATTTCATAATAGAGAATCTAAATTAGAGTCATATTGTTAGAATATAAACTGCAGAGTTAGAGTGAGAAGCTTGTATAATTTTAATAAATTACCAAGAGATCTTAATTACTTTTATAAGAAATAATATTCCATTAAATTTGAGAATAACCATCATGACACCATTGAAAATGTATGCATATATAGTAAACTTTGATAAGTTTGTTTTTTATCTAGTTTCCTGGAGTGATCCGTTTTCCCTACTCAGTGGCCCCTGGACAAGAGCAAATATCACCTTTCCCTTAAAAATCTGAAAATTCTGTAGAAATCACGCAATAGACATTTTAGCTTGTTCCACTGGTAGTATTTAGTTCATTCTACTGTATGTTACTTGTTAGACTGTACAATAATTATTTGTGTTTCTAGTTACCAAATAAAACACAAGGCCATCAAAGTCAGGTTAATCTTTGTTTCAGGACATTGCCTAGAGCCTGATGCATAGTAGGCACTCAAATGTAGAAGTACAATTGTACAATCTTTATTGCATTGGTTAAAATTCTAGTCTCCATTTCATATATTAAGCCTCAGATATGCTTTTCCACAAAAATAGATAAAAAAAATTCTGAATAGACATCCTTTTTTTAAGATTTATTTATTTATTTTGGGGGGAGAGAGAATGTGAGCAGAAGGGATAGAGGGAAAGGGAGAGAGAATCCCAAGAAGACTCTGTACTGAGCCCAGATCCCCACACAGGGCTAGATTTCATGACCGTTAAATCACGACCTGACCTGAAACCAAAGGTTGGCTGCTTAACCTACTGTGTCACTGATGCACCTCAGGCCTTCTTTTAATAGTGGTTCTTCTGAATGAAATTATGTATGAATAAGACAGAGGAATAAATTAATGTTAATACAAAGCAAAGCTAAATTCTAAATAATTTCAATCTTGATAAAATGTAAGATTATAAATAAAAACATTTACAGGAATTTCTTTCCTATATTCTTGCCCTATGCAGGGACTTAAGAATACATTTATAACCTACAGCCAACTTTTTATGTTCTCTATTACCATTATATATAAACTTTCACAGTGCATTTATCATAAAGAAATCTCTCAAGACTTCGGAAATGATGCTTATTGTCTGTGTAATAAAATATTTAGCCTCTGAAGCCCTAATTTAAATATTTGAAGTGGTTGTCCTGAATTTCATGATAATGAAATTGTCATCTATTTATTTTGAAGATTTACATTTTGTTTTTGCTTTTGCTTTCATTTTGTCGTTGTTGTTATCCAGAGTGTTTCGGAATTTATGTAAAATGAGCTGATAACTTCAATATAAATTTTCCCTTTAAAAATGTATATGAGTGATTTTTTTAAAAATCATGTCACAATTGATATATTAATGTAGAAAATGTTTATGTGCAAAACAACAGTTTTATTTAAGATCCAAAACACTATAAAAATAAAATTTATTGACATATATAATTTAGTATAAGGATTAAAAAGTGTAGTGATAGAATATCCTGGTTATTTTCTTCTGTGACCATGTATCATTTTTTCCCTTATAATTAATGCCCTTTTAATTTCCAGGTATCTGCTTACCCTCTATCCTCTACCTAACTAACCATCTCTCTATCCATTGTTCTTTCCACATGCTCCAGTTTTACCTGAAATCTGGAAAGTTTGAATTGTAAGTCATTTACTTATTTATCTATCATCTATCTATTTTTAAACTTGCATAGATTAAAGGAACTTTGCTATTCAAAGATTATCCATCTCATCATGATGGTAATCTTAAATAAACAGACCTTTTTAGTTTAAACCTCTTTTTAAATTAGAATTGAGAATAGCCTGTTTAATATTTACATAAGAATATAGAGAAAACAATTTGATGTTTATTTTTCATGAAAAGAAGTGATTCATTACATATATTTACACATAAGGGGTTCCTGTGTGGCTCAGTCAGTTAAGTGTCTGCCTTTGGCTCAGATCATGATTCCAGGGTCCTAGAATCAGCCCCACATGGGTGTCGTCACTCAGTGAGGAGCCTGCTTCTCCTTTTCTTCTGTCCTTCCTTCAACTCATGCTCTCTCTCTCTCTGTTTTTTTTTTTTCTTTCACTCTGATAAATAAAATCTTTTGGAAAAAAGACCCAAGACAACAACAACTAAAAACCAACCATAGGATTTTCTGAATCTGTATATAAGGACCTTGGAAGTCGCCATACCATCATAAAAATCTGAACAGGGTAAATAATTTACAACTGTTCTTGGATTCAGAACATAAAAAAGGGGAGGATACAAGGCAAACTACTTCCTCCAAGATTGGAAAGATAGATGGGTAAAAACACAGGGAAGAAGGACTTCTGAGCAGAAACTTCCTGGATACAAGTACCAGGGTAGGAAAATCTGGAACTATAATTGATGAATTATGGGAGATTCAGTGGGGATGCACCTGGAAGTTAAAAACTCCAGATGGACCTTGCCTTGGTTGGTGGGGAGAAATATTACAAAAATATCCCATTAGGAACTTTACTAGGTTCTCACAGTAAATATCAGAGAAATAGTCCCTGATGCTTCTGGGGGTGTGAAGGAGAGGAAGCATTTTGAAATACTTCAGAGTGTTTTTATTTAAAAGGCCTGTTCTGAGAGGAACTAGTTAATCAAAGCCTAACCTGCTATGAGTATATTCAGAGCTAACTATGGGAAAATGAAAATACCCAACTTCAACACACCCTAGCCATTCTGTCAAACTCAAAGGGAAGAATTTAATTAAGAAACTCTGTGAAGTTCATAATCCAAAAGCATGGGCTCACTAAAAAGCCCCCACATCTCACTATTCTATTACTAAAAGCCTATTTATAGCAATTATTTTTACCCAATATGTCATGTCTATCAAAAAAAAATACAAGACATACCAAATAGCAAAACACACACACATAAACAAACAAAACCCCTCACAATTTGAAAAGACAGAGGAAGCATCAGAACCCCACCACACAGAAATGTTGGCATGATCAGACCAAGGACATATATATCTATATCTATATATTTGCCTCTATATATGATATGCTAAGGGCTCTAATGGATAATGTAGACAACATATAAGAACAGATGGATAATGTAGGCAGAGATTGAAATCCTAATAAAGAATCAAAATACTAAAGATCTGAAATCTGTAACTGAAATAAAAAATGCCTTTGAAGAACTTAGTAAACCATACACGGCTGAAGGAAGAATTCTGAGTTAGAAGATACATCATTAGAATCCTCAAAAATCAAAAAAGCAAAGAGAACAAAAACTTCAGCAACAATAATGGACAACCACAAAAGGTATAACATGTACTTAATGGGAATAGTGGAAGGGTCAAAAAGAGAAAAAGAAACCAAAGAAATATTTTAAATAATAATGACTGACAGTTTCCCCAAATCAATATCAAATGCGCACTACAGATCCAGCAAGCTCAGACAACATCATGCAGAATAAATGCCAAAACAACAAACAAACAAAGCAAAACAAATAAATAGAAAACAACTATTCCTGATCATGTAATTTCCAAACTATGGAATATAAATAATAAAGAAAAAAATCATGAAAAAAAGCCAGAAAAGATATAATAAAACACCTTAACTACAGAGAAATGAAGATAAGAATTAATAATATCTGGCTTTTCAAAAAATCATGCAAGAAAGAAGAGTGAAATATTTAAAATGATGAGAGAAAACAAAACAATACAAAAACACATCAACTTTAAATTATGTGCCCTATGAAATTACCTTTCAAAAATGAAAGAGCAAGAGATTTTCTTAGGCAAACAAAAATTAAGAGAACTTGTTGCCTGTAGATTTGTTTTGCAGGAAATGATAATAGAAATTCTTTAGAAAGAAGGAAAGTCATGGTCAGAATCTCAGTTCTTTTTTTTTTTTTTTTTTTTTAGATTTTATTTATTTATTTGAGAGACAGAGAGCATGAGCTGGAGGTAGTCAGGAGCAGAGGAAAGAGGGAGATGCAGACTTCCTGCTGAGCAAGGAGCCCAACAGGCCTCAATCCCAATACCTGGAGATCATGACCTGAGCCAAAGGCAGATGCTTAATCGACTGAGCCACTCAGACACCCCAGAGAAACTAGTTCTATATAAATTAAGGAATACCATCAAAGAAGGAATAGCTAAAAGTAAAATAAAGACTTTTATTTTTAAATTATTAACTGATCTAACAGGTAAGTTTTTACTTAAAATAGTACCAACAAAGTTTTAATTACTTATGCTTATGCATGCCTGTAATGTACATAAGCATACATACAAATATATACATAAGCATACATATATGCTTATATATAAGTAGAATTATGACAGCAACAATATAAGAAATAGGAAGGATAAAATAGGATTATTTTGTCATAAGATACATTACATAGTGGTATATGTTATTTGAAAGTAGATTCAGATTAGCTGTAAATGTATATTGCAAACTCTGGAACAATCACTAATTTTTTTTTAATTTTTGAAAATTTATAAAAAAGCTTAGTAGATATGCTTTTTAAAAATGGAGAGAGAGCAGCCTGGGTGTCTCAGCGGTTTAGTGCTGCCTTCAGCCCGGGGGTGATCCTGGAGACCTGGGATAGAGTCCCACATCAGGCTCCCTGCATGGAGCCTGCTTCTCCCTCTGCCTGTGTCTCTGCCTCTCTCTGTGTGTTTCTCATGAATAAATAAATAAAATCTTTAAAAAATAAAAATAAAAATGAGGAGAAAAAGAATTATATAAAATGCTCAACTAAAATCACAAAGGGCAGAAAATGAGTGAAAAGCTAAATAAGGAACAAAGAACAAGAACAACTGGTAGAAAACTGTAACAGATATGGTAGATATTAGTCCAACTGTCTCAAAAATAACTCTCAATAGGAATGGTCTAAATGCACCCAGTAAAAACAGATTTTCTGGGGATCCCTGGGTGGCTCAGCAGTTTGGTGCCTGCCTTCTGCCCAGGGCATGGTCCTAGAGTCCTGGGATCAAGTGCCACATCAGGCTCCCTGCATGGAGCCTGTTTCTTCCTCTCTCTCTCTCTCTCTCTCTCTCTCTGTCTCTCATGAATAAATAAATAAAATATTAAAAAACAAAACAAAACAGATTTTCTTAGTGGATCACAAAGCAATACCCAATCATGTATTGTCTACAAGAAATCCACTTTAGGGGCACATGGGTGGCTCAGTCACTTATGTGTCTGCCTTCAGCTCAGGTCATGATCACAGAGTCCTAGGATGGAGCCCAATGCTACATCAGGCTTCCGGCTTAGCCAAGAGTCTGCTTCCCCCTCTGCCACTGCTCTTCCCCTTTCTCTCTCTCTCTCTCTCTCTCTCTCTCTCTCTTTCTCTCTCAAATAAATAAATAAAATATTTAAATTAAAAAAAAGATGAGCACTATATAAGGATAATGAAGCCAATCCTCTAAGTAGACCTAATAGCCCTTAAAGTGTACACACCTAACAGGAGAGCATCAAACTGTGTGAGACATAAGCAAATAGAATTGTAAGGAGAAAACGATGAATCAATTATTATAGTTGGAAACTTTAACAGTTCTCTACAGAAATAGTTCCATTAAACAGAAAATCAGAACAAAATATAGTTGAAAAAAATATAGTTGAACTCAATAACATTACCAATCAACTGGATATAATAGACATCTATAGACTATGTCATCCAACAACTGCGGAATACACATTATTTTCAAGTTCACCAGAGCTTTACTCAAAATAAGAGTATTCTGGGACATAAAACTAACCTTAACACATTTAGAAGAATGGAAATCATGCAATGCTTGTTCTCAGACAACAATAGAATTACTAGAAATCAGTAACAAAGAATTAACTGAAAAATTCCAAATAACATAACTAGCAGCATACATCTAAATAACGCGTGGGTCAAATAAATTTTACAAGTAATTTTTAAAAATATATTGGACTAAATGAAAATGAAAAACACAACTTAACAAAATTTGTGAAGAAAAAGTAGGCTTAGAGATAAAACTATAGCAGTGAAAGGTATATTAGAAATAAAGATCTAAAATGAATCATCTCAGCTTCTATCACAAGAAACAAGTAGAGAAAATTAAATCCAAAGTGGGCAAAAAATATATATATACTGAAAATTAGATCAGAAACCAATGAAATTGAAGATAGGAAATCAAAATTAGAATATTAACAAAATCAGAACTAGTTATTTGAAAAGATCAATACAATTTATTAGCCTCTGGTCGGGCTATTAAAAAAACAACAGAAAGAACAAAAATTACTAATATCAGAAATGAAAGAGGGGAACATCACTACAGATCTTTGGAACTAAAGAGATAATAAAGAAATGGTATGAACAACTCTTGTTGCAGTTTGATAATCTAGATTAAATGGGCCAATTCTTTGAAAGACATAATTTGCCAAAATTCACACAAGAAGAAATAATCTGAACAGGTATGTGTCAAATATAGAAATTGAATAATTAGCTTCTTCAAGTTGATAAAGAATATATATAAAAACCTATAGCTAATGTCATACTTAAAAGTGAGAAACTTGAAGCTTTCTCATTAAGATCAGGAATAAAGCAAGGATATTCCCTCCTAGAATTTGTTTTAGCATAATACTTGGAATTTACCGCTAATTCAAAAAAGCAAGAAAAGGAAATAAAGGACATACAGATTGGGAAAAAAGACGTAAAAAATGTCTTTGGTCACAGATGACATGATTACATAGAAAATCTGAAATAATCAGCAAAAATCTCATGAAGCTAATAAGTAATTACAGCAAGGTTCCATAATACGAGGCCAATATATATCCTTCGATTGCTTTCCTATATACCCAGCAATAAACAATGAACAATGAAGTGGAATTTGAAGTTAAAAACAAACACAATAGCATTTACATTACCATCATTGCCTCTCAAATAAGATAGTTCTAACAAAATATACGCAAGATCTATATGAAGAATAATACACATTATATTGATAAATTAAATTTAAAAATTGAGCAGCCCAGGTGGCTCAGGTGTTTAGCGCCACTTTCAGCCCAGGGCCTGATCCTGGGGACCCAGAATCGAGTCCCACGTCGGGCTCCCTGCATGATGCCTTCTTCTCCCTCTACCTGTGTCTCTGCCTCTCTCTCTCTCTCTCTCTCTGTATTCTCATGAATAAATAAATAAAATCTTTTAAAAAATAAATTTAAAAATACACTGATTAATTAAATAAAAATAATTAAAATATGCTGATAAAGTAAAAAATAAAATATACTGATTAATAAAAAGTAATAATAACTACATAAGTGCAGAAATATTCCATATCCATTATTAGAAAGGAAATACTCAATATTGTCAAGATATCAGTTCTTTCCAAATTATCTCTAGATTCAATGCAATTCCAATCAAAATCCCAGCAAAACCCAGTCTGTTGTTCTGGATACAACAAACTGATGCTAAAGTTTATATAGAGAGGCAAAATACCCAGAATAGCCAAACAGAATAGAAGGAGAAAAACAATGTGGAGGACTTACAGTACTTAATAAAACTACAGTAACCAAGAGAGTGTTGTATGGGCAAAATAACAGAAAAATCAATTAAATGCAACAGATATCCCAGAAGTAGACTCACATAAATATAGTTAACTGATATTTGACAAAGAATCAAAGGCAATAACATAGAGTAGATAATTTTTGCAACAAATAGTGCTGGAACAATTGGACATTCACATCCAAAAAAAAAAAAAGAATCTAGACACAAATCTGATAACTTCCACAAAGCTAATTCAAAATGGATCATTTTATTTAGAACTAAGAATGAAATGCAAACCTATAAAAGCCTTAGAAGATACCATAGGAGGAAAAACATCTAAATGAGCATGCATTTGGCGATGCCTTTTTAGATACAACACCAAAAACAAGATCCATAAAAAAATAAATAAAATAATGGATAAGCTGAACTTCATCAAAATTAAAAACTGGGGAACTATCTGCCTGGGGAAGATAACATCAACAGAATGAGAAGACAAGCCACAGACTGTGAAAAAAAATGTTTTCAAAAGATATATTTGATAATGGACCTATCCACAATATACAAAGAACTCTTAAAACTCAAAAACAGGAAAACTCAATTGAAAAAAAATGAGTCAAAAACTGGAAGAGATATTCACAAAAGAAGATATACAGGAGTCAAATAAGCATATAAAAACATATTCTGCATCCTATGCCATCCAAGAAATGCAAATTAAACAATTAAATAGCAATATATATTTACTAGAATGGCCCAAACCTGGAATAATGACAACACTAAATGGAGTGAGAATGTGGAGGAATATAAACTCTCATCCATTGTTGGTAGAAATGTAAAATGGCACAGATACTTTGGAAGGCACTTTAGAGGTTTCTTACATAAGTAAATATGCCATAAAATCCAGTAAAATAGGAACACCTGGCTACACGTGGCTCAGGGGTTGAGCACTTCCCTTCCACCCAGGGCGTGATCCTGGGGTCTTGGTATTGAGTCCCACATCAGGCTCCCTGCATAGAGTCTGCTTCTCCCTCTGCCAGTATCTCTGCCTCTCTCCCTTACGAATGAATAAATAAAAAAAGATCTTTTTAAAAAAATCCAGTAATATAGCTCCTAGATATTTACCCAAAGGCAGTAAACACTTATGTTCACATAAAAACCTGGACACAAATGCAACTTTATATATAATTGCCAAAATTTGGAAGTAAACAAAATGTCTTTCAGAACATTAATGGATAAACTGTGGTAATCCAGAAAAACAGATTATTATTGGGTGCTAAAAGGTATAAGCTATCAATACACGAACAACATTAACAACAACAAACAGGATAGAAATTTCAATGCCTATTATTAAGTAAAAAAGCCAATTTAAAATGGCTGCATATTGCATGATTCCAACTATATGACATTCTGGAAAAGGCAAAACTATGGAGGCATTACAAAATAAGTGGTTTCTAGGGGTTGCAGTGGTGGTGGGGAGGATGAATAAGCGAAGCACAGAGGATTTATAGGACAATGAAAATATTTCATATGATACTTTAAGGTGGATGTGTATCATTACATATTTATCCCAATTCATAGAATGCCAAATACCAAGAATGAATCCTCTGGTAAACGGACTAAGAGTGAATATGATGTGTAAGTTTGCTAATTGAAGCAAATACACCCCTATGGTGGAGGATGTTTATAGTGGAGGAGGCTATGCAAGTGTAGGGATAGGTAAGAGGTATATGGGAACTTTTTCTTCCCCACAATTTTTCTGTGTTCTTTTAACTGCTCTTATATGATATAATAAAGGCTTAATTTAAAAACACCTAATATTTCTGGAAGCAGAGTCTCTCATGCTTTATTTACAAAGGTAATATCTCTAATTATGAAATTCTGCAAAATGGATAGTGTATGAAATATTGCAAGGGAATGAGTGTCTGAACCCCCTGGTTTACATACCTGAAACCATACATTTTATCTAACTGCTTTCTTATAGAGTAGATAATATTTTTGATATTAGAAATTAGAATAACTAACATGTAGCAATCATAATTGTTGTTACCCTCCAAAATCTCAGTTGAGAATTGTAAGGTTGCTTGCAGTTTAGATATCTCCTAAGGAGTAAAGAAAATACAGCTGATCTCTAGCAGAATTAACTAACGATTAGCCTAGGCCTAATTTTTATTATAAAGAAAAAGATCTATGTCCTAGTTAAATGAACACACTACTTGCTTCACACCCTAGGTTTTGTGCTTAATTCCCAGTCTTAATGTATCCTTTTATCAAAAAAAAATAACTATATGAAAATAGCGAATTTGTTTCTCATCTAAGCAATTATTTAAAAATTACCTGGAAAGCAAATATGAGCCTTTTTTAAACAAGAAAATTAAACTCAGTGGAAGACTTTGGGCAGCTATTCAGGGATTTCTCAGTCCATTGATATTTTAGAAGTGATAAAAAAAGGGAAGTGTTAAATATGTTATTTGGTGCAAATTATATTAATGAGACATAAGAATGCTAGGATATGCCAAACATAATATGTATCCACATGCAACTTAAAGAGATCATGTGTCAACAATTATTTTTGTTTCTTGATGGAGAGCTATATATATTTAATAAAGATTCATTCATTCATTCATTCATTCATTCATTCATTCATTCATTTATAAAAGAGAGAGAGAAAGCCCAAGCAGGGAGAGTGGCAGAGGGAGCAAGAGAAGCAGACTCCCTGTAGAGCAGCAAGCCCAATGTGGTGCTCCATCCCAGGACCCTGGGATCATGACCTGAGCCTAAGATGCTTAACCAAGTCACCCAGATGCCCCAAGAGCTATATATTTTTAATCTAAATTAAGTAATGGTCTCCTTTCTACATTTCTAGCTATACATCTCAATTGTGTTTTTGATACATTAATTGTACTTTCACTTTTTTTTATCTTTTGGATAATTGACAAATAACATTGTGCAAGTTTCAGGTGTGCAGCATGTTGATTTGATACACTTATATACTGCAATATAATTACTACTGTAGTGTTAGCTAATAACTTTCATCACTTCACTTAATTATTTTTTCTTTCTTTTTCTTTTCTTTTTTTTTTTTTTAGAACATTAAACATCTACTATGTTCATAGGACACCTGGGTGGCTCAGTCGCTTGCATTTTCAACTCTTGATTTCAGCTCTGGTCTTGATCTTGGGGTTATGAGATGAAGCCCCACGTTGGACTCCAATAGGCCCAATGTGGACTCTACTTAAAAAAATTTTTTTTAATAAAAAATAAATTAAAAAGAAATGACCTAGTATCTTCACAACTGTTAAGTACTTAGTAGAGTTTTGGCAAATATAATCACATTGTTGTATATTAGATTCCTAGAGCTTATTTATTTTCTAATTGCAAGTTTATATCCTTTGAACAATATCGTCCCAATTTCCCTACCTTCTAGTTTCTAATGACTACCATTCAACCCTGTATCTATAAGTTCAGCTTTTTTTAGATTCCACATGTAAGTGATACAGTACTGTTTGGGCTTTCTCTGTCTGAATTATTTCACTTAGCATAATGCCATCAAGGCCTATTCATGTAGTAACAAATGTCAGGGTTTCCTTCTTTCTCTTTTCTGAATATTTCTGACTCTGTGTGTGTGTGTCTATGTATGTGTATCTCACATCCTCTTCATCCATTCATCTGTGATGGCGATTTAGGTTGTTTCCATATCTTTACTATTGTGAAGAATGCTGAAATGAACATTGACTACAGCTCATTCTTTGATATTCTGTTTTTATTTCCTTTGGATATAAACCCAGAAGTGGGATTGCAGTAGTTCTATTTTTAATGTTTTGAGGAACTTTCATACTATTTTCAAATGATTTCCGTATATGGATTTAATATCCTGCAATTTTACTGAATTTGTTAATTATAGTTTTTGTTTGTTTGTTTCTGATTTGGATGCCTTTTATTTCTTTAATTGCCTTATTATTTCATCTAGGACTTCTAGTTTTATCTATAGATACCCCAGATCTCTTTTGGCCTCCATTTTCATAAAATATATTTTTCCATCCCTCCACTTTGAGTTGATGTGTGCTTTTAAATCTGAAGTCTTTTGTAGGTAGCATGTTGTTGTCTTTTTTAATCCACCTAGCCATTCTTTCCCTTTGGATTAGAAAATGCAACTCACTTACATTTAGTGTAATTATTGATATGTAATGACTTACTAATGTCATCTTATTAATTATTTTCTGTTTTGTAGTTCCATTGTTCTTTTCTTTCTTTCTTACTGACTACCTTTAGGAACAGTAATTTTTTATAGTATTATGCTCTGATTGCCTTCTTTCTATTTCTGTGAATTTGCTATAAGTTTTGCTTTGTGTTTACCATGAGGCTTACATAAACATCTTACATAAAACAATCTTTTGAAAGTTGATAGCAACTTAAATTCTATCACATATAAAAATTCTGCCTTTTTACTCCTCCTCCCTTTTTTATTAAGATCTACTTATTTGAGAGAGAGCATTGTGTGTGTGAGAGAGTCGGGGAAGAAGCAGAGGGAGAGAATCTTCCAGCAGACTCCCCACTGAGCATGGAGCCTGACTGAGGGCTTGATAATGACTTGAGTTGTAACCAAGAGTTGGATGCTTAACTGACTGAGCTACCCAGACATTTCCTGTTTGTGTTTTTATTTTATTTTTATTTTTAAGATTTTATTTATTTATTCATGAGAGACACAGAGAGGGAGAGACAGAGACAGAGACAGAGACACAGGCAGAGGGAGAAGCAGGTTCCATGCAGGGAGCCCAAGGTGGGACTCGACTCCAGGTCTCCAGGATCACCCCTGGGCTGAAGGCAGTGTTAAATCACTGAGCTACCCGGGCTGCCTGAGCTGCCCCCATTTGTGTTTAAAATGTCACAATTTACCTCTTTATATTCTGTATTCATTAACAAATTATGGTAGCAATGGTTATTTTTAATACTCTTTTAATATTTATACTATAGGTGAGAGGTGAACACAGCAGCATATTAGAGAATTAGTATTTTCTGAATTGAACTGCACATTTACCTTTAAAATTGTGTTGTATAGTTTGTATATTTTCATTTTACTAATTAGCAACTTTTCAGGTTGAAGAACTTTCATCATTTCTTATAATGTGGTTCTAGTTATGATGAACACCATCAGCTTTTGTTTGGGTAAGTTTTTATTTCTCCTAAATTTCTGAAGGATAATTTTGCTGAATAGAGTATTATTGACTGGCAGTTTTTTCTTCTTTTAGTGCTTCCAGTGTATGTCACTCTCTCAATCTATGTGGTTTCTGTTGAGAAATCTGCTTATCATCTAATGGAGGTTCCTCTGTAGGTTACAATCTTTCTTTCTCTTGCTGCTTTTAGGATTCTTTGTCCTTGATCTTGACAATTTCATTATAACATGCCTTGGAGACAATAATTTTGGATTGAAATAATGAGTCAATATATTATTTTAATGAAGTTGAATGTCCAATCTTCCCCAGGTTTGTGAAATTCTCATTCCTTTTTAAGTGATTTTTCTCTTTCTTTTCTCCTTCTGGAACTCAAATGATTCTTATACTGGTTCCTTTGATGATTTCCACAGATTATGGAAGTTTTCCCATCATCTCTTCTTTGTTTTCCTTTGACCAGGTTATTTCAAAATTCCAGTCTTCTAATTCACTTATTCTTCTAGCCATCTGTTCTAATGTTGATGATATTTACTGCATTCTTCATTTCATTCATTGAATATTTCAGCTGCAGAATTTTTGATACTTTTGCATGATTTTTCTTTGTTAAATTTCTCACATTTTTTCATGTATTAGTTTCCTGATTTCATTGAAATGTCTTTGTGTGTTCTCTTGCAGCTTATTGAATTTCCTAAAAAAATATCTATTTTGAATTCTTTATTGCTTAAATTACCAAAGTCTATCTCATTGAGTTTTGTTTCCTTGGTTCTTTATGTTCCTTGTAGGTTTTCATTACTGCTTTTGCATTAGATAGCAGTCAACTCCTTCAATCTTTTTTTAAAGATTTTATTTATTTATTCATGACAGACACACACACACACACACACACAGAGGCAGAAATACAGGCAGAGGGAGAAGGAGACTTCATGCAAGTAGCCTGACATGGGACTCAATCCTTGGTCTCCAGGATCACATCCCGGGATGGAGGTGGTGCTAAACCACTGGGCCACTGGGGCTGCCCAACTCCTTCAATCTTTAGGTAAGAGATATTTTCATTGGTCCATATACTTTCTCCCACCTTCTATGGACACATGTGCTCCACAATTCTTGCTCCCTTGTGTGGAGAAATTCTTACACTTTTATGTCTTCTTTCTATCTTACAGCATGCCCAGCCATCTGATGGAAAATTCTCTTTTGCTTTCCCAATGATGGCATTACAGCTAAAGATTATTTCTCCCTTGCTCACAGACCCTGGTCTGTTTTCTGTGCATACTTCTTGTCTGCCTGAGCTCATTCTCACTCCTACACTTAGAAGCACACAAGAGATAGCCACAGAGTGGAGAAAAGGTGTGATTTTTGGCACTCAGGGTGTTGGGAGTGTCTGTGGGTCAGCTAAGGGAATTCTTGGGTATGTTTTCCCAGTACTTCATGGCAGGCTGGAGTCCAGAAAAGAGTCAGCAGAAACCATATCCCTTTAATGCCCTCTGATTACTATTTTCCTCTTTCCTGATCTCTCTCCTCCAGGTCATGAAACTTCCATTTTAATATTCTAGGTGATGTAGAGGAGAAATGGGATTCTTTGGTAGTGTCCTGCACAGCTGGGGAAGCTGGATCCTCTCCCACCACTCTCTATTTCCCCCATGGGGAGATCCATGGCCTTCTTTTTCTCTAGGTTGTGCCACTTTTTGAAGAGGAGTGATGCTAGCAAAGTTCTTAATCCACACTCTCATGCATCTAAACTTTTTTTCTCCTCTCTGGAAATCTGGGCTTTTATTGATGTTGTTTTATTGATGTTGTTTTTTATGATATTATTTATTTATTTGACAGAGAGAGAGAGAGAGAGAGAGAGAGCATAAGCAGGGGAAGTAGCAGGCAGAGGGAGGAGCAGATTTCCCACTGAGCAGGGAGCCCGATGTGGGGCTTGATCCTAGGCCACTAGGATCATGACCTGAGCCAAAGGCAGATGTCTAACTGACTGAGATACCCAGGCGCCCCTGGAAATTTGGACTTCTACAAAGGCTGTCTCAACCACGGGGTTCTGTACAAGTTCACACTCTCTAGATCCTGCCATACTGTGGCCAAAAGCAGCTGAAGCTGGTCCATAGGCTTCTGGCTGTTCCACAGCTCATTTTATAGTCTATCTGCTTATTACCTGATGCACAGTTAGGTGAAACTTCTTGGCATATTATGTTAAATGTCATGACTCCCATAGAGATAATGGATGCCAGATTTTAATTGTTAAAGAGGGGAACAAAACAAGAGACATCTTCTGTTGCCATGATGCTGACACCACTTGTCTTCTTATTTTTTAAGCTTTGATTTTAACTGACATTTATATTAGCCAGATCCAAAAGGAAAAGAGAAACTATCTTTCTCATATCAGGAAAATACTATTTGGACAGCTAAAATTCCATTCAGTTATTTAAGTGTTTGCTATTCAGATACTCTATCATGCCATAAGCCCAACTGGTAATTCTTTTTTATTAAATATATTATCTGTTTTGTCTCTGAAACTTCTATTTATACACACACACACACACACACACACACACACACACACAGAAAATGCAGCTTGACACTATTCATTGAGACATTCCATATATTTTTCATTAGTGCCAAATACAAGTATTTCACCCTTTACTGACTTAACAATGCAAAATCATATATAACATTATTCATTTCCAGAATGTTGGAATTAATTAGAGGTCATAAGTCAAATATACTGACTGCGAATCTAATCACCTTAGGATGTGAATTGGATGGGAAAAATGAATAATATCTTGATAAGTAGACACGAATAGGACAGAAAGTCCCAAGTTAGAAGGGAATATGTTTTTTTAAAGATTTGATTTATTTAATCATGAGAGACACAGAAAGAGAGACAGAGACACAGAGAGAGGGAGGAGGAGCAGGCTCCATGCAAGGAACCCAATGTGGGACTTGATCCCAGGAATCCGGGATCAGGCCCTGAGCCAAAGGCAGATGGTTAACCGCTGAGCCACCCAGGCATCCCTAGAAGGGAATATTTTAGAAGATATAGTAGTAGGCAAATATAAACTGACTATGAGATACAGGAACACACCAATTTGTCTGGGGTCAGCTATATGTGTAAAGACAGCAGGATAAAGGTGGAAATGTTAAGTTTGCATCAGAAAACCATAAGGAGTCTGATAATTATTTAGCACACCTGAAGACTTTAGAGCAGGAGAATAACATTTCTTTTCTTTGAAATGTCCTGATTGACCTTAGAAAACTTTAAAAAGCTTGTTTCAATGAAATGTCTTAGACTAGCTGTTACAAACAAGGTTATGATGAAGAGAAGTGATATGAAGAGAAGTGAAAATAACACAATAATTAACAAAGCGATTCCTGTCTAGCATAATCAAAGGATACAATACTAGATACTTTTCAGTAGGCTTCCTAATATTATAATTACTGAAACAGCAAAGAAATGCCTGGGAAATTCTTCTGTTGAAAATAAGCAAAATCAAAAAATAAGAACTCAATAGTCTGAGGTAATATTGCTCAGATGTATAATTGGTGTAAAAATCTACAACTTAATACTTTTAGGAAGAAACTATAATAATTATCAGCACACATCACAATAAAAATAACATTAGTTTAGTTTAGATAAGTATAAAATAAAAACAAGAAAGAGATGCCATTAGAGTGATTCAAATATATATATATATATATATATATATATATATATCACATAAAATATGTTAATTTTGGCCCAAATATTATATATAAATACAAAACACAGGGGAAAATATAAGAAAAATTTAAGAAAGCTGGGTATTTATCAAACTTTCTCTGCATTCAATTGTATTAGATTTTCATTTGTCCTATACAACATTCAGCATAGATATCATAATCACAACGAAGCTCATGAATTCTATGATGTCACATCTTACACCTGATGTACTAGAAAAGGGTGAGAATATCTGCTTTATCTTGTTCTACAGTCAAGTCCACTACATCATGATAATGTGTTATATTATAATTTTAAACCGATATAAATTGCTAACTTTATCAGATAATTATAATCACTACTTTATTTCCAGTACTTAGAATTTATAAAGTATTTTAGAAATCATATTTAATCCTTTAAACAGTGAGGAAATGTTGGGAAATGTGATATAATCAGAGGACAAATAACCAAAGTCATGTTGAATGATAGTTATTAAAAATATATGTATTATGTCCAGGTAGTAATTACCAATACTTTTAGAGGACACTAATTCTTGCAGGGTCACACAATGCATATGGATCGTAGTACATTAAACTATTCACCCAAAGCCATAAATAGCTAATATACCTTTTTGTCTACTAAAATCTAATGACTGTAACTATTCCTTAATTGCTTAAACATGCTTTAAAACCAATGTATTCCACCAATTAATTTTAAAGATTTGCCTTCCTAATTATCTTATAAAGAGAGATTTTTCCTCATTTCTAATTTCAGTATCTAGTTAGACAATAGAATTTAAAGCAAGGTGGTAGAGAGGTGGGAAGAGATGAGGGGCTATATCCCATTGCTTGATCTCTGTGGCAGATTTTCTTTGTGTTACTTTGAAATCCCAGATAGGAGATATATATATATATATATATTAATTCTTTTTCTCAGAATATGAATTCCTTCAACTTTTAAATTACAAAGTCACTTCAGGTCCCTACTTTTATTTATTCCATCTTTGATATGATTATCTTTACCTTTTCCAATTGGCTGAGGCCATGTCTTGTGAATTATTGAACCCCTAATGCCTAGCAGAATATCTCATATATAGCAATAACTCAACAACTATGTGTTATGTAAAGGAATGAATGAGCAACTGACAGATTCAAGAAATGAACCATCTTGTTTCATCTTCACATACCAGTATGTGTGTGTGTGTGTGTATATATATATATATATATATAATATGAAAATTTTACACAGACACATATAACATCACTTAATACACTAACACTGAAATATATATATTAGCATTCCAACTTTCCAGAGAATACTGATGCTGAGAAGAATTAAAAGTATTGCTCATTGCCACACAGCCAATTAATAGCAAAGTCTGGAATAGACTATGTGTCCTCTAATGTTCATATTTGCAGATTAGTAATGTCGAGATAAGGTATCATAAAATTAGTGAATAATGCTTTGCTGTTTTTGTTAATTATAATTAACATATCATATATTAGGTTAACAGAATCTTACAGTAAAATTAAGTAGGCCTCACCATCATCATTTTAATATCTGTTTGGTTTCTGTGTTATGAAGAATAAATACAGAATCATAGTACATAGGCAAGTAATTGCTGAGTAAAAACTCAAAAGAGTTCAGAAGTATAATTTAATACACATTTTCTATTTAAATGAGACTAGAAATATTTTAGAGCTAATGAATCACATTACAGAATATTATTGATTAATAAAAATAGGTTACTAGCAATACTTCCAGAAAATATGGTAAAGAAATTTATACTTGTAGTGATACTTTTTTTAACTGGACCAGATTCAGTAGAATAAATTTTATATATTACTGTTTATGTTGAGAAGTTTTGACTTTAAGGAACATACTAATAAAATTATAGTTAATAAAATTGTACCTATATCATTTGCCAATCATTCAAAACCATAATGAACACAAAGGGAAACTGGAGGAAGGAGTACTTCCTACTGTCTACATGAAATATAAAAGTGACTTACAATTTAGTTTTTTTAAATTTATTTTTTATTGCTGTTCAATTTGCCAAGATATAGAATAACACCCAGTGCTCATCCCATCAAGTGCCCCCTTCAGTGTCCATCACCCAGTCACCCCCACCCCCCGCCCACCTCCCCTTACACCACCCCTAGTTCGTTTCCCAGATTTGAGTCTCTCATGTTCTGTCTCCCTTTCTGATATTTCCCACACATTTCTTCTCCTTTCCCCTTTATTCCTTTTCACTATTTTTTGTATTCCCAAATGAATGAGACCATATAATGTTTGTCCTTCTCCGATTAACTTATTTCACTCAGCATAATACCCTCCAGTTCCATCCACGTTGAAGCAAATGGTGGGTATTTGTCGTTTCTAATGGCTGAATAATATTCCATTGTATACATAGACCACATCTTCTTTATCCATTCATCTTTCGATGGACACCGAGGCTCCTTCCACAGTTTGGCTATTGTGGACATTGCTGCTAGAAAAATCGGGGTGCAGGTGTCCCGGCGTCTCATTGCATCTGAATCTTTGGGGTAAATCCCCAGCAGTGCAATTGCTGGGTCCTAAGGCAGGTCTATTTTTAACTTTTGAGGAACCTCCACACAGTTTTCCAGAGTGGCTGCACGAGTTCACATTCCCACCAACAGTACAAGTGGGTTCCCCTTTCTCCACATCCTCTCCAACATTTGTGGTTTCCTGCCTTGTTAATTTTCCCCATTCTCACTGGTGTGAGGTGGTATCTCATTGTGGTTTTGATTTGTATTTCCCCGATGGCAAGTGATGCAGAGCATTTCCTCATGTGCTTGTTGCCCATGTCTATGTCTTCCTCTGTGAAATTTCTGTTCATGTCTTTTGCCCATTTCATGATTGGATTGTTTCTTTGCTGTTGAGTTTAATATGTTCTTTATAGATCTTGGAAACTAGCCCTTTATCTGAGACGTCATTTGCAAATATCTTCTCCCATTCTGTAGGTTGTCTTTTAGTTTTGTTGACTGTATCCTTTGCTGTGCAAAAGCTTCTTATCTTGATGAAGTCCCAATAGTTCATTTTTGCGTTTGTTTCTTCTGCCTTTGTGGATGTATCTTGCAAGAAGTTACTGTGGTTGAGTTCAAAAAGGGTGTTGTCTGTGTTCTCCTCTAGGATTTTGATGGAATCTTGTCTCACATTTAGATCTTTCATCCATTTTGAGTTTATCTTTGTGTATGGTGCAAGAGAGTGGTCTAGTTTCATTCTTCTGTATGTGGTTGTCCAATTTTCCCAGCACCATTTATTGAAGAGACTGTCTTTTTTCCAGTGGATAGTCTTTCCTCCTTTGTCGAATATTAGTTGACCATAAAGTTGAGGGTCCACTTCTGGATTCTGTATTCTGTTCCATTGTTGTATGTGTCTTTTTTTGGGGGGGCAATACCACACTGTCTTGATGACTACAGCTTGGTAGCACAACCTGAAATCTGGCATTGTGATGCCCCCAGCTATGGTTTTCTTTTTTAAAATTCCCCTGGCTATTCGGGGTCTTTTCTGATTCCACACAAATCTTAAAATGATTTGTTCTAACTCTCTGAAGAAAGTCCATGGTATTTTGATAGGGATTGCATTAAACGTGTAAATGCCGTGGGGAACATTGACATTTTCACAATATTAATTCTTCCAATCCATGAGCATGTAATATTTTTCCAACTCTTTGTGTCTTCCTCAATTTCTTTCAGAAGTGTTCTATAGTTTTTAGGGTATAGATCCTTTACCTCTTTGGTTAGGTTTATTCCTTGGTATCTTATGCTTTTGGGTGGAATTGTAAATGGGATTGACTCCTTAATTTCTCTTTCTTCAGTCTCATTGTTAGTGTATAGAAATGCCATTGATTTCTGGGCATTGATTTTGTATCCTGCCACGCTACCAAATTGCTGTATGAGTTCTAGCAATCTTGGGGTGGAGGCTTTTGGGTTTTCTATGTAGAGTATCATGTCATCGGTGAAGAGGGAGAGTTTGACTTCTTCTTTGCCAATTTGAAGGCCTTTAATGTCTTTTTGTTGTCTGATTGCTGAGGCTAGGACTTCCTTTGGAAGGACTTCCTGTTGAACAGCAGTGGTGAGAGTGGACATCCCTGTCTTGTTCCTGATCTTAGGGGAAAGGCTCCCAGTGCTTCCCCATTGAGAATGATATTTGCTTTGGGCTTTTCGTAGATGGCTTTTAAGATGTCAAGGAAAGTTCCCTCTATCCCTACACTCTGAAGAGTTTTGATCAGGAATGGATGCTGTATTTTGTCAAATGCTTTCTCTGCATCTAATGAGAGGATCATATGGTTCTTGTTTCTTCTCTTGCTGATATGATGAAACACATTGATTGTTTTACGAGTGTTGAACCAGCCTTGTGTCCCGGGGATAAATCCTACTTGGTCATGATGAATAATTTTCTTAATGTACTGTTGGATCCTATTGGCTAGTATCTTGTTGAGAATTTTTGCATCCATGTTCATCAGGGATATTGGTCTGTAATTCTCCTTTTTGGTGGGGTCTTTGTCTGGTTTTGGAATTAAGGTGATGCTGGCCTCATAGAACGAATTTGGAAGTACTCCATCTCTTTCTATGTTTCCAAACAGCTTTAGTAGAATAGGTATGGTTTCTTCTTTAAACCTGGGAAGTCATCTGGCCCTGGACTCTTGTGTCTTGGGAGGTTTTTGATGTCTGCTTCAATTTCCTCCCTGGTTATTGGCCTGTTCAGGTTTTCTATTTCTTCCTGCTCTAGTTTTGGTAGTTTGTGGCTTTCCAGGAATGCGTCCATTTCTTCTAGATTGCCTAATTTATTGGCGTAGAGCTGTTCATAATATGTTTTTAAAATCGTTTGTATTTCCTTGGTGTTAGTACTGATCTCTCCTTTCTCATTCATGATTTTATTAATTTGAGTCTTCTCTCTCTTCTTTTTAATAAGGCTGGCTAATGGTTTATCTACTTATTAATTCTTTCAAAGAACCACCTCCTGGTTCTGTTGATCTGTTCCACAGTTCTTCTGGTCTCGATTTCGTTGAGTTCTGCTCGAATCTTAATTAACTCTCTTCTTCTGCTGGGTGTAGGATCTATTTGCTGTTTTTTCTCTACCTCCTTTATGTGTAAGGTTAGCTTTTGTATTTGAGTTCTTTCTAGTTTTTGGATGGCTGCTTGTATTGCGATGTATTCCCCCCTCAGGACTGCTTTTGCTGCATCCCAAAGATTTTGAATGGTTGTATCTTCACTCTCATTAGTTTCCATGAAACTTTTTAATTCTTCCTTAATTTCCTGGTTGACCCTTTCATCTTTTAGCAGGATGGTCCTTAACCTCCAAGTGTTTGAAATCCTTCCAAACTTCTTGTGATTTAGTTCTAATTTCAAAGCATTTTGGTCTGAGAATATACGGGGGATGATCCCAATCTTTTGGTATCAGTTAAGACCTGATTTATGACCCAGTATGTGGTCTATTCTGGAGAAAGTTCCATGTGCACTTGAGAAGAATGTGTATTCAGTTGCATTTGGATGTAAAGTTCTGTAGATATCTGTGAAATCCATCTGGCCCAGTGTATAATTTAAAGCTCTTGTTTCTTTGGAGATGTTGCGCTTAGAAAACCTATCGATTGTAGAAAGTGCTACATTGAAGTCACCAAGTATAAGTGTATTATTATCTAAGTATGTCTTAACGTTGGTTATTATTTGATTGATATATTTGGCAGTTCCCACATTCGGGGCATAAATATTGATGATTGCTAAGTCCTCTTCTTGGATGGATCCTTTAAGTATGATATAGTGTCCCTCTTCATCTCTCACTACAGTCTTCAGGATAAACTTTAGTTTATCTGATATAAGGATGGCTACCCCTGCTTTCTTTTGAGGATCATTTGACTGGTACATGGTTCTCCAACCTTTTATTTTCAGGCTGTATGTGTCCTTATGTCTAAAATGAGTCTCTTGTAGACAGCAAATAGATGGGTCCTGCTTTTTTATCCAGTCTGAAACCCTGTGCCTTTTGATGGGGTCATTAAGCCCATTCACATTCAGAGTTACTATTGAAAGATATGAGTTTAGTGTTATCATGATACGTATTCAGTCCCTGTTTTTGTGGCCAATTTAGTATTAAACAGACAACATTCATTTAGAGTATCATTTTTTAAGCACATGCAATAATATAATGCATAAACTGAAGAAAACTCTATAGTATTTTTATTTGGAAATATAAATTAAGAAATAAATATATCCTGTCAGGTAATAAATGTTATCCAGAGGCTACAGAATTTAGTTAAGTAATCTAATTTTTTTAAAACTGACCACTCTACTCCAAATCTTTGAACAACTAACTAGCCCAAGAGATATTTTGAGGGATACTGAACTAAATAAATAAATAAATAAATAACACACATCTCTGGTATGGACCTTCAGCTTATTTCTACAGAATTCACAATACATTATAGATTTTTACTTTCATATAACCCATTGCAAAAGGTTTCTAGGCAATAAAGTTGCAAAATATATTGTTTTCATGGCTTCTTCAACCAGAGACAATATGGTTTCAGTCATTTCAGTAGGATTCTGAATCACAAGGTAAGTTTGAAAATATTGCATCAATGCACTGTGAAGAAATGGAGCATTGCATAGAATTTAAAATATAGCCAATTATTGATATTTCACATTTAAGCACATATTACTTTAAATAAGACTGGTGTCTTTGATAAGGACTTTAACCTTGGTGGAATTTTCAGTATCAAAAAATATATAACTTTGTAAAAATATAATTATTTTCCCTTTGTTCATTTGTTTATCAAATTCTGTATATAAGTGAAATCATATGGTATTTTTCTTTCCCTGACTGACTTATATTGCTTAGCATAATACTTTCTAGCTCCATCTATGTTATTGAAAATGGCAAGATTTCACTCTTTTTATGGCTGAGTAATATTCCTATGTATAAATATATCACATGTTTATCCATTCATCAGTCAATGCACATTTGAGCTCTTTCCCTAATTTATTTATTGTATATAACACTGCTATGAGCATCAGAGTGCATGTATCACTTTGAATTAGTATTTTTGTATTCTTTGGGTAAATCCCTAGTAGTTCAAACACTGGGTTGTAGGGTATTTTTATGTTTAACTTTTTAGGAAACTTCACACTATTTTCCAGAGTATATGAAAAGTATCTCAGTTTTTATTCTCACCAACAGTGCAAGAGGGTTACCCTTTCTTTATACTATAGCCAATACCTGTTGTTTCTCCTGTTGTTAATTTTAGCCATTCTGAAAGGTATGAAGTGATATCGTAGTTTTGATTTGCATTTCTCTGAGGATGAATAATTGAGCATCTTCTGATGTCTTTTTGATAGAAAAATGTCTATTCACATCTTCTGCCCATTATTTTACTTGGGTTGATTACGTGCTTTTGGGGCGTTGAGTTCTATAAGTTCTCTATATATTTTAGATACTAGTCCTTTATTAGATATATCATTTGCAAAGCTTGAAAGATAGAGAAACCAATAAACAAACTCAACTATAAAAACAAACCAATGGTTATCAGAAGGGAGTTGGGTGCAGAAGTGCATTAAATAAGTGATAGGGATTATAGAGTGTACTTGTTGTGATGAGCACTGTATGTTGCTTGGAAATGTTGAATCACTATATTGTACAATTGAAACTAATATCACACTGTATGCTAACTGGAATTAAAATAAAACTTACAGTTTTATCTAACAAATCAAAATGGAAACCAGTCACAGTGACACTGAAGAAATAAAAGTGTTTTTTTTTTTATGCAGATATGGTGGGCATATCGGTCAATTTAAAATGTGTGATTAAAATCCATTTCTTTATTTTTGTATAAAGGTTTTAGAAGGAATCCTAAGTAGACTTGACAGTGCATTGAAGTATTGTATGGGATGGTAGAAATCTATTATTGTCAGTATGAATATAAAGACTTGTCAAGAAGAGTTCATCAAGAACAGTTTCTGTTAACAATGTATTGATCTTGGTAAATAAACCTACCTTTTCAATAGTTGGTTTTCAAGGTCTCCATATCCTATGAGCATTCTTCTATACAATAACAACAAATCAGTTCCCAACTTTTTTGTATATGTGCACCAGATAAAGAGATGTAATAGATAAATCTCCTCTATTAATAAACATTCCTCATGATGCCTGGGTGGCTCAACGGTTGAGCTTCTGCCTTTGGCTTAGGGCATGATCCTGGAGGCCCAGGATCGAGTCACACATTGGGATCCCTGTGGGGAGCCTGCTTCTACCTCTGCCTATGTCTCTGCTTCTGTGTGTGTGTGTGTCTCTTATGAATAAATAAATAAAATCTTAAAAAAAATAAACAATTCCATTAAAGAAATTATGCTGCTAACAATAAAGGAGGACATAAGTGGCTTCCTTTTGATAACTATAAGAAAAAATAAGTAACAAAAATATATAATAAATGGGTAAATTCATTATCACTAAGAATTCGAGATGAAATATATTTAAGTTAGAGAGTATACTTATAATCATTGTAGACATTAGTCAAGACCATAGTGAAAATAAGATCATATTGAAGAGGGGCACCTAGGTGGCTCAGTGGTTGAATGTCTGACTTTGGCTCAGGTCATGATCCCAGGGTAAAGAGATTAAGTCCCACATCAGGCCCCCTACAGGTAGCCTGCTTCTCCTTTTGCCTATGTCTCTGCCTCTCTGTGTCTCTCATGAATAAATAAATATGATCTTAAAAAAAACTCTTACAAAAAAATGATCATAGTGAAGAATAGGGGAATGAGCTTTAGATGTTAATTAGCTGCAAAGTTTTTATATGGAAGTTTTCTTCTACCATAGATCTAGCTTTTGGAAATTGAAGAATGTTATTAATAATTTCCAGTCTGTTTCAAGTAGTAAATGACAAAAGAGATTTTAGACTAAAAAACAAAGTTGCTAATTTCTTTATTGTGTCAGAGAACACACATGCTGCAAAAATGCAAAAATATATGAAAGTACTATTTAATAACTAATTATAAAGCAACCCCAACAATGACAGAGAAAGTTGCCAGGACCTAGACTCCCCTGCTGCACCTTTACCTAGTCATAGCTTCTACTCATTTCTAGAACTGGCCATTATCTCATTTTACAGTAATAACTTCTTTACTTTTCTTTATTATTGTACTTCATGTATGCATTCCTAAGCAATATCATTAAGTATTGTTTGCTTTTGATTTATATATATATATACATATATATCTTCATGTCTTACTTCAACTCTTGTTTTTTGTTTATAGCTATTGTTCATTAATTCTAATTATTATATACTAATAATTATTTATTCATTTTACTTTGATACCTATTTGATGTTACCAGATTTGGGTTATTAAAAGTAATGATGCCATTATTATCCTTTATCCATTTCCTGGTGCACATGTGCATAAGATTCTCCAGGGAATATACCTATGAATGGAATTTCTGAGTTATATATTTTATTTCCCGTCTCTTCACCTAGAAACACTGGAAATGCTCTTGCTTTCTTTAACAAGCTATCTCAGATTCATCCTTATTTTTACATGGAACAGGTAATGAAATCAGACACCCTACCAAGGATCCTCTTTTAGATTATAGGAGTATAAGAGAACAAAATTAGTAGTAAAAGCTACACATTACTTTGTCCCACATGATGACTAGAGACTAACAGGGTGATGAGAGGTGAGGAGTTTTTAATTATTGCAGGGACAGAGAGAAATTATCATTTTCTAAAAATAAAGATCATGGGTTTATATTGACATTTCTAGCAAACCTCAAGTTTCTCTTGCCTTGCTGTAATAGCAGTTTCTAGTCTGCCATCTCAGAGCATGAATTATAGAGCTTGACTCCCTGGGTTCAAATCCAGGCTTCACTACAGGAATGCATTATTATTTTTTAGTATAGATTAACATATTTTATGTGTCCTCATTGCAAAATAGGAAAAAGTATAGTCTCTCAACTTCTAAAAATATGAAATGCAAATAAATTTCAATTTTGATAATATTTTAATTGACAAATAATTTAAATAAGAGGGAAATGATACTGAATTGTTGTTAACTCTTGGACTCTCTTGAAACAAAGTTCTAAAAGGCAAGATTCTAAAATGAATAACAATAAATCCAGGGCACAATCAAAGGCAAGTTGGAAAAGAATCTATTTTTGTACTTAATTCATTTCTGAACACTAAATCACACGAGCTTCAATTATTAAGTACTACATGGGTTAATGTTTTGAAATGAAAGATTTGCCTCTTAATGTGAAATCTACAGTTCATTATATAAAGTGAAGAAAGTAATGTCTTTAGCTTAGTTATTCTACAGAGAAACTATTTTCTCTTTGCTGTATTGCAGCACATACTAAAGAGAGATTGGGAGGAGAGGGGGAAGTAGTTCCTGGATGAAAACACAGCAGATGATCAATGGGTTGAAGTAGTGCAGCTTCTCATAAAGCACTGAATGTTCTACACTAATCATTTTGCTGGAAATTCAAATTTTTTTGTGTGGAATCTCTTAGGTTTATTAAGTTTCACTATAAATTAGAAATGTATTATTAAAATAAAAGTTACCTGAACATAATTGAAGTAACCAACAATAAAATACTCAAAAATATAATCATAAACATAAATTAGAAAAATAAAACATTAAATCTAAAAAATCTAAGAAACTTTAAAATTCTACCATAAGGTAGTAAGACAAATATGGAAAGATCAAAGCAAAATTTTATCTTAATTTTTACTAAAACCTTTGGATTCTTTAAACTATTAGTATTTATGACTATTTTATTAAAGAAAATGATTTTTGCATATCTAATATGCTATTTTCCTTTAAAAATAATTTTATTAGTTATATTTTATTAAATGAGATATGAGAAATATTTTATTAATTTTGGTATTTTTAAGTTATTTCTATATTAAAATTCTTTCATTTTTTCCTGCTTTTGTCCATGTAGCCTTTATGTCCTCTTATTTCTATGTTTTTTTTGTTTTTTAAAAAAGATTTATTTATTTATGATAGACACAGAGAGAGAGAGAGAGAGGGGCAGAGACACAGGCAGAGGGAGTAGCAGCCTCCATGCCGGGAGCCCGATGTGGGACTCAATCCCGTGTCTCCAGGATTGCGCCCTGGGCCAAAGGCAGGCACCAAACCACTGAGCCACACAGGGATCCCTATGTTCATTTTTTTTTTTTTTAGATTTTATTTTTAAGTAATCTCTACACCCAATGTGTAACTCAACTTACAACCCTGAGATCAAGTGCTACATGCCCTATCAACTGAACCAGCTTGGCACTCCGTATCTAGCCTCTTTTTGAGAACCTGGTAACAAAGGAATTTTACTATCCCATTCTGAAGCCATATTCTGTGCCTAAGCTTGTAGTTGTAACATGTGTTTCTTGACTTTTTGGCTCAACTAGTGCCTGGAAAAACCTAAATCAGAGGTGAAAAAATGGTTAAAATAAGAAAAAAAAAAAAGAAAAAAAAAGGCAGTAATATAATGTAAGGTGCATTCTGTAAAGCTCATTATGGTGGGGTAAATGGACAAACATTTAGAGGAACAAAAGAGAAAGAAGAGGAAAGTATGGAGTACAATAATGTTATATATTTGATAGAAAAAGAAAGAGTAGCATCAGAGGAAGACAAGTGGTCTTTAAATGATTGAATAGCTTCAGATAAGGTATATTAAGGTTGTTGAAGGGTCTGCTTGACATTTAAGTAGGAGAACTGTTTTCTGGCTTCTTCATGTCAAGTAAAGAAAGCAGACCATTATCTAGAGGGGATTCTGGGTCCCTGAAATTCAAGAGCTCTTCAAAGGTAGACAACTTGTGCGGGTGGCAAGAGCCCAAAAGTTGTTGTAATTCTAAATTATCTTGGTAAATTTTTGCCATTTTGAAAGTATAGAAAATAATTAGTCTGCTGGAGGGTGGACGGTGCCCAGTAATTGAAGTAGCCTAGGAAAGAGCAGGATCAAATAGAAAAACGAATCAGGAAAAAGCAGTGCCATGAACAATCTGAGTCTCTAGTGCAGTCCTCATTGAGAAGCTGAAAGACTTGCTCTAAGCAATCCTTGGATGAGAAGTAAGGAAAAATGAAAGGACTCACAAAAGAGCGGGGTATTCCCACTTCAGAGTCAGGGAGCAAATCTTTACTTGGAAGAACCAAGAACATTCTCATCCAAGAAGTTGTCTTTTGATCAGAAAAGAGCCAGAAAGAGTCCTGCTTAACGGAAGAGGGCAGGGATTAAATCTCCCTCAAAAGAACCAAGAATAATTCCATTCCAGAAGAGTCTCAGTCAACATAAAAGAACAAGGAAAAGTCCTACATAAATAGAAAAGAACCAGAAAAGTCCTGATCAGTCAGAAAAGTATCAACAAAAATAGCCCCATTTAGTAGAATTAAACTAACCCCTCTTATGCTAATACACACAAATGTCCAGAGCACTGGATTGTTACTTACCACCATGGATCTCAATTTCTACAGCCAGGCCAGGAAAGATAAAAACGGCCCAAGAAACTGTCGTAAATACTTGGGTGAAAACATCAGAGTCTGAGGACATCACCACTCTGCTCACATCACAGCACTAGACACTGTCAATAAGTAAATAAATAAATAAATAAATAAATAAATAACTCTGTACTTAGATTAAGAGAGGGTTTACTCAGAAGAGGAATGTACTCCAATCTCAGATGTTCATAGGCATCTGAAAATCAAACAGAAAATGTTTGTTTGTTTGTTTGTTTGTTTAACAGGGTAGAGAAGGGTAAGTACAGATAAGCAAAATCTTCTCTGGGGAAGCTAGACAAGCAAGAGGAAATGATCACTAGGTGAGAGAGAAAATATAAGATCTCACTTTGTTAAGCCAATTCCCAGGACAAGTTAATAAAGGGGTCACATTCTACTTTTTTAGAGTTTGCTCAGCCTTAAGGGAACACAGATTGCAGGGGACTGTAGGAAAGAGAGAAGCCAGACTAAAGTGTAGTCAAGACAAAACAGAAGATAAGAAGGAAACAACTGTGAACATTTAGTCTCTATTTTTGTTCTTTCTCTCCAGTTTAGGCAAAAGAGCCACACCGCCCATAATTTGTGTTACTTACATGGCTGTCACAGTAAGAAGTTGTGGTGAGTTGATCTCCCTCTAACTTTAACTCCCTAAAAAAAAAAAATACCAGTCCTTCAGCACAGTGTATCAAGGGTGATCAATGTATGAAATGTTAGGATCCTATTTACCACAATCAACGAGGTCATTTATGTGTCATCAACTACATGACAATCTAATCTCAAAATCCCACCTTCAGGGTATATTTCCTGGAGCACACTCAGGTACCAATGACTTTCTCAATTAGGGTATGGGCAGAAAACAGGAAACACACTCTAGAATATTATTTTTGTTATTCTAATAAAGGGCTATTTCTAGAAGTGTGAGGAAATTTCAGGGTAAGATACAATAACGAAGCACACGGTGTTTTACAACATTTAAAAACTATTACCATCCTGGGACACCTGGGTGGCTTAGCGGTCGAGTGCCTGCCTTCAGCTCAGGGCATGATCCTGGAGTCCCAGAACCGAGTCCCACATCGGGCTCTCTACATGGAGCCTGTTTCTCCCTCTGCCTGGGTCTCTGCCTCTCTCTTTCTCTGTGTCTCTCATGAATAAGTAAATAAAATCTTAAAAAAAACAAAACAAAAAAACAAAAAAAACCAAAAACTATTACCATCCCTAAACATGAAGTCCAAAGAGAGTGAGAATATAATTATGAAAATGTAAGCCACAGACTGAAAGTTAACAGAGATTATCAGATTATTTTACTATTCTCTGCATTTCAAAGTATATTGAAAATATCAGTGCATTTCAACAATAAATAACATGTTTAACTAACATTAAACAGTATCATTAACAAGAATTTAGTACTTTAAGGAAATGCAATTCAACCCAAACAATTCTACTGTTATTTAAAACCTATACATTCACGTGCTAACAATAAATTTGAAATGCAATAATTAATATTTCTGCAGCTACACATTTTCTAATGTCACCCATTATTTCTCTAATCTTTCCAATGTACACATATGTGCACACACAAAGGTATTTCATGTCATTATCAAATTATTGTCTTTCTCAGTTTTTTAAGATTTTTTTACTACATGTAATAAAGTAGTGCTGTTTAAACTTAACTATAATGTCATTGTGAAGTTATTAATTAAGTAATAACAAGTAAATGATTAGCAGAGATAATTGGAGAATGTGGCCCCTAATCCAGATAATTCATATTATAAAAATTTTGCTTTCATGTGTATGTCCATGAAATTAGGGGGAAAAACCCCACAATGTTTCCATTATCTAGATCATAGTCTAATTATTCATCATAATTTGAATGTACAAACAGCTTATGAGTTAAGCATCAAAATAATGTGGAAAAAACAAAATATCTTTTAAGATATTAAATAGAAAACATATATATTCCCTTTTTACTCTTTGGAATTATGGGGAAAAAGTAATTAGACTTTTCCAGTTCTCCAGAGACTAAAACTATATGTTCTCAAAGGCATATGGTTGAAGTAATTTTTATGCTGAATTTGGAAGCAACACAAATCTCTAAAAACACCAGACGAAGAAAATTGGATATGGCCTAATAAGCAAAGGGGACCCAAAGGTATCATTTATAGCATTTCTTAATATATGAACTTTTCAAGCATTTGGCAATGATTGAATATATTTGAAATGGGTTTTTCCTGTTTAAAAGAGTAAACAACTACTTAAGCAAATCCGCTCTCAAATATTTTATCTGTACAAAGATAAGCATCCTCACAGAATTTTAAAGAAAGTCTTTAACTCTTTTGAAATATATTTGTAATTTCATCCCAACAGTGTTTATGTATGGTTTTATCAAGTTTTGGAAGGTAAAAATGTTATCTAAGTTGAATTTCCTTTTTAACTCTATATACTAAAACTATTTAATAGAGATTTTTCTGAAATTATTATGTCCTCCTCAATGCCATCCAGTATTTTTCTCAATTAGTTATAAACCAAGAATCTACAGTGCACATACAACCTTAGCTATCTATACCTAACCATCCATATAGCATTTAAGTCTCTATTGTCTGAAACAAAGCAAATAAATCCATTACATTTTTCTGTGTGTGTGTGTGAATTGCAACATATTATAATATGCAACTACATATTGAAATAAATGGAAATTATATTTGTCTAATTTGAATGCTCACTATATCTCACATCAAGTCATTAGTGTAAAATCAATAGATGCTTTAAATTGCTAAATGTTCCATTTATAATACAATATTTTAGCCAATAGAAAAATTTTCAATATACTTTTGTTGAAAAACTAATCGCATTTTTATAATATATTGTCTTTTTCTGAAATAGATTAAATGATTAAAGCTTTTACTTTAAATTGTAAAATATTAATTAGAATATCAAAATTACATGAAGGTGAATTTATTATCAATAAGCAATCTAATCAAGTTGTATTTTTATCAGTTTGTTGTTATTATTGAATGTTGGAGTGGACAGCGATTCAAAATATCAGGTTCCTAAAATTCCAATCTTTATTTTATTTTTAAAGATTTTATTTATTTATTCATGAGAGACAGAGAGAGAGAGAGAGAGAGAGAGAGAGAGAGAGAGAGGCAGAGACACAGGCAGAGGGAGAAGCAGGCTCCCTGCAGGGAGTCTGATGTGGGACTCGATCCCTGGTCTCCAGGATCACACCTGAAGACTGTGCTAACCTGCTGAGCCACCCACGCTGCCCTAAAATTCCAATCTTTAAATTATCCATAAATATATTTGCTTTCTATCTTGGACAGAGATGGTTCAAGCATATGGAAAATTTTATCAACAGTTTAGGGGGAAAATATAATTGAGAAAAAAATTAAAAATCCACCTGAGATCCACATACAAGTCAAACACAATTTCTAAAATATGGCTCTGTTTCATGACACCATTCCTAAGACAGAGTGTTTAAGGCAAAAGCCATGGAATTTTCCTTCCCCCTGCCTTAGGAAACATTTCTTCTGCAAAGTGGCCAACAATGTTTATTTAAACTACATTCTTCTAAGTAGAGATAATCTAGACAAGAATAGTTAACAGGAGACAGAGTGATTATTCTCTGACATTGAAGTTACCAGGAGATATTGCTACTATTAAGGTCTCTACATTTCACGGACAGCTTCGACATTTAGTGGACTTACGTGTAAACTGAAAATTTCACAGAAAGATTGCAAAAGAAATTTATATTCTATAGGTAAAAGGTTCCTGAAGTACTTTGGGGGTATTTAACATGTTTTATATTGTAATTCTTTAAAATATACTTATAACCCACTTTCTTGCTTTGCTGTGCTCTATAACATGCATCATCTAATATACTATATGATTTATATTTATTTTGAATATTATTGCCCACCAACTAGAATTTAAGCTTCTTGAGGTAAAACATGTTTGTGTCTTTTTTTGTTAATTATTGTATTGTCCAAGCCTAGAATAGGATCTAACACAAGATAGGCACTTCCCAATATGTATCAAATGAGGAGAGAGTGAATAAAGAAAAGAATATAAATATGAAGAAAAGAACTTGTTCACAATTCTATCATATCAGCAGTGTGGAAGAGTCTATGACTACAAACTAGTTTTTCTGTAGGGGTTGCTGGTCAGAAATGAAGTCTGATTTGGAGAATTTTCAAAATGCACTGAGGTTAATTTTCAAAATTCCTAATGTCTCCTGAACTTGTTCTTGATTGGTGGCTAGTTACACATATAATGTACTAAAGAGTCTTATTGCCTGCAAATTAACCACAATGCCTGTGTACAGTGCTCTGTGTTTTTAAAGGACTGTGGTCATTTTCTGTGAAAACATTTAATGGCATGACACAGTACTGACACTATCAAAGTTACCCCAGGCAGATCTGAATCTTAGCTGGATCTAGCCCATTCAATAAAGCCCATTCTTTACACTGTAGACACTGCTCTGTGTGGCTAGTAAGTCCTGGACAAGACAATGTTCATGTTCCTTTCACTGCTTTTAAATAATCAGATGGGGTTAGGCCTCAGGTCGTTCTCAAAATCTACAATCAAGGAGCTCATTTAATGAAGGGTAAGTGGGATTGTCAATTTCTGCTGCAAGACTATTTTCAAGCTGTTTTAAGATTTTATTTTCCTCAGCTGTGTCTTCTGGGTATATTTGCACAATGCACCTACTCAATCATAGATAATATTTATATATCTCCAAGGTAGCCTTGATAGCTGCTATCTCTGCTTACCTAGTATAATTTATTTTAGCCAAGCTAATTTTCTTGATGAATAGGTCCAGGAAGAACATCCAGGAAGGACCCTGGATTCCCTTAAGACTGGAGTGGTCAGGGATCCCTGGGTGGCTCAGTGGTTTAGCACCTGCCTTCGGCCCAGGGTGGGATCCTGGAGTCCCAGGATCGAGTCCCATGTCAGGCTCCCTGCATGGAGTCTGTTTCTCTCTCTGTCTGTGTCTCTGCCTCTTTCTCTCTTTCTGCGTCTCTCAAGAATAAATAAAATCTTAAAAAAAAAAAAAAGACTGGAGTGGTCAGATGGACATTTGAAAAACCTCAGCTTCATTGTGTGCCAAGTCCAATTTATAATGGGCCAGGATCACACACACACACACACACACACACACACACACACAAATGGGTATATTTGACTACTAGAAGATTTCTGTCAAAGCAAAGGAGCAAAAACTCTCCCATTCTTGATAACATCAGTAATTATGGTGGATAAGAAGAGAAGCAGGCCAATAAAGTATCCTATAAACTGTCAGAAAGCTTCCCTGATTTTCCTCAAAGCCTCCAGTCTGCTATTCAGTTAAAAAATATATGTATATAAATTTTTATGAATACACACATATATACATACATATATTTATCATATATACATATATATGAAAAGGTGTATAAAACCATGTCCTCAGAATCTTGCCAGGTTCCCTCAGGCCTTCCATCAGAAGAACTTGGCCCTATCTTGAGAGATTCTGAAGGAGGAATAAGATATGGTAAAGCCCCATTTCTTCTAAACTCTTTTGCTAGGTTCATTTACAATAACCTTGTTAGCTTGGAAATGTGTCCAGATTTCTGCTTCTTGCCTAAATTGATCTATTTGATTTGCTCCTTCTTTTTTATTGGGCTTGCTTTTCCCACCCACTAATCTCTGTATCAGTAGCCTCAACGGAGGTATGAATACACCTTGAGGTAACTCCAAGAGACATACTGGAAAACATAACTTTAAGAAAAACAAAACAAAACAAAAGCTCCTTAGTTTTCATTTGTAGTTTCTCCTGAGCTTAAACTGCATCAGAATTCTCCTGTTGTCAGGGCATCATGCAGATTCTTTTTTCCCATTCCCTTTTATAATAATGCTTCTCATACTCTATAAAAGAAAGCATACCTTTCCTTCATCCTAAGTCTTATTATTGTGCATTGCCGTGGGTTATTAATAAAACCCCAGGGTGCTAAACAAAGGCAGAGTTCAAAATGGAGACATTCTATTGGTGAGCTTCATTAATCAAGGCAGCTGAACTTATTCTAGGGCTTCTTGTCTTTTCCTATTTCATACATTTTTATGTTAGGGTGAAATATGACATTAAAAACTAGCTACTTCTACTTGTTTCTGGATATTTGGATTTCAGATATATTGGAATGTGATGCAGCAGGAGTAAAGACAAACTTTTCTACTTACCAACTATTATTAAATAATAAAACACTTGTAGGAGAGTCCCATGATAGCGCTGCACACAACACTGCAAATAAATATTGAAGAGGGTGACAGCCTCTGTGCCTCATCTGTTACAATAGGAATATTTGAGATTTGTTTTTTTTAAGCTAAAAAACAGTATTTCCCTCAAATAAGTGCACCCTTATTCATTCTTCTTTTTTACCATTCTATATGATAAAGCAGAACGTCGCATAGGTTTCATTTGCCCATGTCTTTTTCTGGGTCTCATTTGCATATTTTCCTGATTTGAGGGTTGAGAAATTGAAAGTTTCACATATACTTTTCAGCAGACCATCATTACAATTTCACACACGCTATATATAGATTCCTCTGAGTTCTAGGAAGAAACATTCTCATTTATATCTCCAGCGTCCCTAAACTCCGGAACCTCACCCATCCATAATATCCTCTTTGTGCTTATTCCTGTTCTATTTGTATAGAGACAATCAGTACAGAAACTAACAAAGCTATGCAATAGAAAAGGCTACTAATGCACCATTTAGTCACAGACTGTTTAAAAATATATTCAAGGGTTTACCAGAAAGATCTTGAAAAACTCTGTTTTGCTCCATGACCAGTACTTCCTGGTCACAGATGGATTCTAAGTAACTTTTTGCTTAATGCTTGGTGTTTCAGGTGGTGATCTTTCCTCTCTGACACGTTACGCTTGACCTTGGCTGTAACTGGAGATGAATCTGGGTTCAGCAAAGGACTTGAATGAGACTTCTTCAATCCTACAGCCTCACTTTTATTGTTATTCAGGAGCTCCTTGCCTCCTTCTTTTAGAATGCTGACATAAATTTCTATGTATGTATCAGCTTGGCTTGGCATAGTATCCAGATATTCAAACAAAAACTAATCTAGGTGTCACTGTAAAGAACTTTGTACATGTGATTAACAGCTACAATTACAATTAGTTGACTTTAAGTAAAGGAGATTATCCTCTATAATCTGTCAGGCCTGATCGAATCAGTTGAAAGGCGTTAAGAGCAGAGATGAAGTGTTCCTGACAAAGATTTTTTGCTTGGACCGTAGTATCAGTTTATGTGCCAAAATTTCCAGCCTGCCCTTCCTGAGGGCCCTCCCTATAAATTTCAGGGTTGTCTAGTTATTTTACAAGTCACACAAACCAATAAAATCTGTATCATTTTTCTAGAATGCCTTAATAAATTATTACAAACGGTAGTTTACAACAGAAAATCAAGATGTCAACAGGGCCACACTCTCTCTAGAGGCTCAGAGGCTCTGAGGAAGAGCATGAGGCTCTTTTTTTTTTCTTTTCTGAATGTGTTGAAAATTTTATTAACATTTAGTTTAAAAGGCTTTACACCAGTGCCATGCCAATTCATAGAAGGTTCTCAGAGAAGTTACCCATTTGGGCTTGGTCCTTTATTTAGAAGTCGTAGGGCCTTGGTATTTTTTTGTTAAGTGGTTTAAGAATTCATTATCTTGGTCCATGGTTGGTAATATTGCACCCCTTTTTCTCCCTCACAAAAATGGTTCTCGATAATGTTCAAAGCAGTCAGGGCAACCTGAGGATTCTTATGAAGTTGCAAAGCCTCAATTTTATCAATGCCACCAATTTCTTCTATCAGAAGACACAGATTTTCCTCCTCTGAAAGCTTCTCTGCTGCCTGGAGGATAAAAGAGATAATGTCAAGGATGATGATAACAATTTTGGCATCTTAGATGGTAAGCAGATTCACCAGTGGCTCCAGGACTCCAGAGTGGACAAGATGGACCAACTGGTCTATGGTGCCTCCAGTTGTGAAGTTAGCCACGGTCCAAACAGCCTCTTTCTGGACTTTAAATTCTCCATTTTTTAGCAGAACCACCAAGGGAGGCAGCATGCCACAAGCGATCAGCCGCTGAGGAGAATCTGTTTCTGTTTTCTTCTACTGTCTGGTGACTTCAGGTATTCCTTGGCTTGCGGCTCTATCACTCAATATCTGTCTCCACTGTACCATTGCCTCCTCTTCTTCCCTATCTTCTCCTCTATGTGTGGGTTTCAAAACTCCCTCTGCTTTTCCATTATAGGAATACATTTCACTGAATATAGGGTACAAGGGGATAATTCAGGATAAGCTCTTCCTCTTAAATATCCCTTATGAAATCACACCTTTTGCCATACAAGTTAATATTCATTATTGCCATATAAGGTAGTATTCAAAATTTCTGGAAATTAGAATGTGAAATGTCTTCTGGAAGGCCATTTTTTGGCCTATTGCAGGCCTCCTTTTACTCCCCAAGATTAGTGTCTATCCCACAAAATGTACTCACCTGATCCCAACATGCCCATAAGGCTCTAATCATTATAGCATCAGTTCAAATTTCAAATCTCACCTAGATGCCATCAGTCTAAAAGTCCCAAATCTCATCATCTAAATAATCTAAATTAGCTATGAATGAGACTCCATCTCAGGGCAATATTCTCCATCTCAGGACAAAATTTCTCTCCGTTTTCGATCTATGAAACTAGAAAATAAATTATATGGTCTAAAATTCAACGGTAGACAGACCTAGTATAACAGTTATACACTTTCCCATTCCCAAAGAGATAATGGAAGGCAGAAAGAAATTCATAGTTTCAACCAATTTAGAAATCCAGAAGAACAAAATTAGTTAGGTTTCAAGTCCTGAGTATACTCCTCTGTGACGTGAAGTTCTGCCCTGTTGTCCCACACCTCACTTCTCTTGGTCTGCAGTTCATTCCTCTAGACTTAATGTTCTGCCCTTGGAGTTGTTCTTACTGTTTCTTCAGGAGTAGCACATTGTCACATGTGAGTAGTTTTATCAGCTTGTTCCACGCGTGAAGAATTCTAGGAGTGAGGAAATGTCTTGCTTGGCATTTCCTACCTCAGTTCATCCCTTTCTTCCATTTTACTATAAGCAGCAATAACAAACCAGCCTGTATCTTAAACACTGCCTGGAAGTCTCCTCCATTAAATACCCAAGTCCTTCACTTAGAAATTCTGCTTTCCATACAACTATAGGACATAATTTAGCCAACTTTTCTGCCTATATAGGAAAAGGATCACATTTCTTCCTCCAGTTTCCAATTACATGTTCCTCCTGACTTCCTTCTGAGTTCCCACCAAAAGACACTTTCTGTTCATATTTTTATCAACATTCTACTTATGTCCATATATGTATTCTCTAAGGTAATAGTCTTATCTCATAGACTCTTCATGTCTTTCTAAGTTCTAACCTATTACATAATTCCAAAGATACTTTCACATTTTTAGGTACTTGTTTTATAGAAACAATTTGCTTTTAATACCAAAATCAGTTTCCCAAGGCCACCATGAAAACTTACTGCAATTGAATGACCTAACATAACAGAAATTTTCTCTCTTGTAGTTCTGAAGGCCAGAAATACAAAATCAAGGTGTCAATAGGACTACACCTCCTCCAGATACTCTAAGGAAAATTCCACCCCTTATTCCTTCTAGGTGACTACAGATGTTCTTTGGTTTGTGGCCATATCATTGCAATCTGTGTTTCCCTGGTCACTTTGCCACCTCCTGCTCTATGTGTCTTCTCTTCTATGTACCTATTTCATAACTCCCTGCTCCTTTTCCCTAAAAAGATACTTGTGAATACATTGAGAGAGTCTACCTGGATAATAAATGACAACCTCCTCCTATATAAATCCCTGACCTTATCACATCCTTTACTCATATAAGGTAATATTCATTTAAAAAATGAACTTTCAATTAAATGAATAATTTATCAGAAAAATTTTATTCACTAATTGTTCTGTTTCAAAAGGAACATTTGTGTTTTCACTAATTCTCTTGAACTGTCCTTTCAACCATTGAAACGATCAGTTTCTTGGGACACCTGGGTGGCTCAGTGGTTGAATGTCTGCCTTTGACTCAGGGCATGAATATGGGGTCCTGGGATCAGGTCCCATCAGACTCCCTATGGGGTGCCTGCTTCTCCCTCTGCCTATGTCTCTGCCTCTCTCTGCCTCTCATGAATTAATAAATAAAATCTTTTTTTTTAAAGAAGAAAGTACCAGTGTCTCAAAGAAAAAACAAACTTGGCAATGACTCTTTAAATTTTTATGTTCCAAATCCTATTTCCACTTGGAAGAAAAAGAAAAATGAAACAAGATTTTAGGGACATTATATGTTAATTTCTCTTTTACCAAGATTGGGGCTTATCATCCCATGACTCAATCATGTATCACTTCTAGATCAATTAAATCTTGTGTTCAACCACATATATGCACTCTACATCATGATGTTTTATAATTATTTTAATGAGGCTGATCTAAATTACTTCTTCACAGCAAGGAATAAGCACATATTTATTGTTTTTATTGAAAGGATATTTGTATTTTTTCTTCTTGGGAATATTTCAAGCTACAATTGATTGAATACAACATTTTTAGCAGAAGAACACAATAGAATCTCCATAGATTACTGCAAAATACTTAACTAGAATGTTGAAAGTAAGGTGAAACAAGGATTAAAATACCATACCAATTATATGTCCAAAAATAATTCTAACTAGTTTGCTTGCAAGTTACAAATCCTCATAAATTTTGTTTTTAAATTCTTAAATTCTACTTTATGCCAACATTACTTGTCTTAAGCAATTGCTCATATATAGGGAGATAAGACTATGAAACCAAAGATATCTGATTTTTGTTATGCTTCTTACCTCTGTTTCTCGCGAAGTCTTATTAAGTAATTGAAAATTTTTCCTCCTGCTGTCTGAATGATTTAAGTAATTTAGTTAACATAGTTTTTTTTCCAGAGTCACATCAGTAATTTCATTTGCTTAGACACGATCTAAAGTGACCCTGGACAATATAAAATGCATAAATATATATATATATATATATATATATATATATATATATATATATATATATATATATAAAATGTAGAACATGTGGTATAAAATTCTAAATCAGCTTTATATGTTTTCAGTGATCTTCAAAATATGATTTGAATCACATTTGTATGCTTGATAATAACCTGAAATCATACTCATTTCTGACACAGCAGGTTTTTGATAGCTCTGTAAAAAACAGAACATCATTACTTCAGGCAAGGTGACAAGGATAATCACTTTCTATAATTCATGTTTAATACCTGAACGCCAGAAAAGAATCATTATGTCCTTGGTCCAAAATTTTTAGCCATAGTACATCATCTGCCTTCCAAAAAATATTTGTGAGAATTACTAGAGTAACTCCAGTTCAAAGAGACTGCATTAGATTTTTGTCAGCTTTTGAAAATGTTGTAATTCAAAGTAATACTTGAACTGCTAACATGCAATACAGACTTTATAGCTTCCTCACAGTAGTAACTCTCTTCGGAAGTCTAGAAGTCTGATGAAATCTTTTTATCTGTACCTTTTGTCAAATAAAATGGAATCTCATGAAAAAGAAGTTGGAGTCATTTAGAATATAAAATACAGCTATGTTTTGCTAAAAAGCTGGATTTGAAAAATATGTTTGTTTCCCTTAAAGTCCAAGTGTTCCTTTTATACCTAGTGATATTTTATCTCAAATTAAATAATTTAAATTGATGTGCTCTATTAATAAAGTTAAAAATGAGAAGGCTTCCATGCAGAATATGATCTTGGGTTTGCTTCTTTAAGGTATAAATACAATTGATGTTGTCTATGCCTGTAGTTGCTAATATAACTTGCTGCGTAAATGTAAATACTGCTCTTACCATGTATAGTCTTTTTCCTGCATTTACCATGTGAAGGTGTTCAAGTATGTGAAATATATGTTTTATACATCACATTTCCATTCTTCTTTTCCTAATATTTTCAAGGACAGGAAACCATTAGATCTTTATGTATGTATTGAGAATTTCTTTTCATTTAAAAAAAAATGCTGCAGGGGAACCTGGGTGGCTCAGTGGTTGAGCGTCTGCCTTTGGCTCAGGTCGTGAACCCTAGGTCTTGGGATTGAGTCCTACATCAGGCTCCCAGGAGGGAGCCTGCTTCTCCCTTTTTCTATGTCTCTGCTTCTCTCTCTGTGTGTGTCCTTCATGAATAAATAATAGATCTTTAAAAAAAAAAAAGAATTGGTAAGTGCAGGGGAAAACAAAACAGAAAAAAAAAAAAAAAACGGAACAAAAACAGTAAAGCCAGACTCTTGATGGAAAGAGGTTATATTAAAATTGGTTGTGTTCAGGGTAAGCCTTACTGAAAAACTAAGAGGTGACATTTGAGTCAAGACTATGGTGATAGAAAGATAAAACATGCATATGTCTGGATAAACAACATTCCATACAGAAGAAAGAGCCAACACAAAGCCTTGAAATAGTAGTGAACCTGCCGTCTTAGGAGCAACTGGCAGGCCAGTGTGATTGTCGTAGAATGAGCAGGGTGAGGCAGGCGAGAAATCAGTAGCAGATGATGTCAAAGAATAATCTGTGAGCCAAGTCACGTAGGGCTTTATAGGATGATATAAGGAGATAGATCATCATAGAGCTATGTTTCCCATAGGTTTTGAGACATTTGATTCAGTGTAGCTCACTGAAAATATACATTTACCTCATTTCTTTACACTAGGATAAAAGAAGGAACATATAAATTACAAAAACCTCGGGGTGCCTGATTGGCTCAGTAGGTGGAGAATCTGACTTTGGGTTTGGACTCAGGTCATGATCTCAGGGTTGTGAGGTGCAGCCCGGCATCCAGCTCTGAGCTGAGTGGGAAGTCTGCTTGAGATTGTCTTTCTCTTCTTCTCTCTCTGCCCCTCCCAGCACTCTTGCAAGTGTGTGTGCGCTCTCTCTCTCTCTCTCTCTCTCTAAAATAAATAAATAAATCTTACAGAAAGAAAAACACTAAAGAAGGACTAGAAAAAATTAAAAGGACACTTTTAGTTATACAGAAATTTTGGAAGATATATAGTAAATGAGATCAACTTGGCTGTGAAAACCATCAGTAATAAGAGATTCACAAGCCCTTGGAGGCAAAAGAGATCTCAGAAAAGACAAGGATATTTTTGTTGTTTTGCTTCTTTTGGCTAAGGGTAGGATGGAAGAATGGTTCTGGGAAGTTATCAGAATTTATAAATAATTGCCAGTGAAGCTTTTTTTAAGAGAGGTGATAGGTGCATATACCTTCACAGTAAAGCCAGAAATCTGACTCACAGCATTGAGGGAATGCCTAGGGTGTGTGGCTCAGACTTTACATCACCTAGGTGCCCAGTATCCAGTTTAGCTGCTCAGGGGACAGAAGTTAGGCAGAATAACAATATTAGCGACTGAAAAACTGTGTGTCTTATTTAAGTCTATTAAAGCAAAATCAATAAATAATATCACATGAAACCTATATAATGGCATACAATAGCAAAAGTCAATATGGCATTTTTGATATCATAATTACTCCAGATGAATATACGCATATGTAGGCACAATATAAGCCTGGCCAAAAAATAGATAGATAGATAGATAGATAGATAGATAGATAGATAGATAGATAGATGATAGATAGATGATAGATAGATAGATAGATAGATATTGATTGATAACCTTGTTATCAACACAAAGTGTACATGCTTTTCAAGTAATATTTAACAATTGTCTCTATAATAGAGCATAAGGAAGAACCCAATTCAATACAAAAAGTCTTTTGACAATAATAAAATAATTATATAACATATAAGTATTGTATGTATCCTTAAACTTCATAAAAATATAATATGTAATGAAATAAATACTAAATGGTACTCAATCCAAAATCTCTTATCATAGAAATTTTAGAAATTCAATTCAGAAATAAACAGTGATCGTGTTAGATTAGAAAAAAAAAATCTATGGACTATATATATATATATATATATACACACACACACACACATATATATATATACACACACACAATATTTTTAAAGTTTTTATATGTATTGTATATTCTAGTAGAATATAAAACAGGACAATCTTAGATGAATAATCTAATCTTTCAGCACTAGAAGATAGAAAATACAATATATAGTAGTGAAATAAAATATTTAACAAACCTGAGTAATTATTATTTATAATAAAAATTACAAATGGAGATAAAAGTTGAAAATAAATAGCATTAAGGAGTGCAGTGATTTTAGATATGATGTTTGAGTGTTCCAACAAGACAGATGTGGAGTATAAATTTTTACTTATTACTATATTTTTTGCCCTAAATTTAATTAACAGTAATTTTTTTTAAATGAAAACTTTTAGGCCCTTGGGTGGTGCAGCTAGTTAAGTGTCCAAGTTTTGGTTTCTACTCAGGTCCTGATCTCAGATTCTTAACATCAACCCTGAGCTCAGCAAGTTGTCTGCTGAAATTTCTTTCTCCCCTGCCCCTCCTCACTCTCTCTCTCAAATAAATAAATCTTTAAAAAAATAAAATAAAATATTAACTTTTCCCACAGATACATTAAATATATATTTTCATAACCATATACACACACTCTAATACATAAGTAAAGTGATAAAAATATATATATGAATAATCAACCCAAAAGAAAATGATGTAGCCTGCCCTCAGTACTGAAAAATTTTGTTTTCTTGCAAAGTTTTTATTCATCAGGTAAAAACTCATTCTTTAAAAAACTTAATTTGCAAATTAAAGTAATTTGCAAGATGAAGCAAATCTGTTTTTGTAAAAAAAGTCAAAATATAGGTCATGTTCAATGTTAAATCCACTTTGGATATATTTTTAGGCAAATTAAATATCATTTATGTTTGAAATGATATAAACTATACCTGGATATATTCTATTTACCAGCTCTAAAATTTATGCTCAGAGCCCATCATGAGTCACATAGCACTTGTGTTAGTTACTGTACTAAGACTTTGGCATATACAGTGGTGAAAAAGACACAAAAAAAAAAAAAGAAAAGAAAGAAAGAAGAAAGAAAGAAAAGAAAGAAAAAGCTTCTTGCCTTCAAAGTCTTACATTCTATTAAAGCCTGACAAAAATGCTCAAGATAATCTAGGACTAACAATTGCCCAGTTGGTTATAAAGAGGAGTAGGATGAGGGATAGCTAGTTAAGACATGGTGGTCTGTCAGTCCTTACTGAGGAGGTAATATTTTAGGAGATGTGATATGAATATGGCATATAGTGAAAGAATGTAGCAAGCAATTGGAACAGTGGTCCAAGTATTCAGAGGCAGAAACCTGTGTGGGCTAGATAGGGGAGGAACATAAAGAATAAAGTGGTTTGAATGTGTGAATGGTGGTGTGGGAGTAATAATGAGAGGAGAAGGAGAGAAAGAGGCAGAGGAAGTTATATGGGTTTTACAGAGAATTTACATCTCTTTCTGAATATGAATGTTTAGAGAGCTATTGAAGGGGGTGAGTTTTAAGCAGAGAAATTGTATGATCTCATGTACACTTTAAAATATTATCCTGGAAACAAATTACAAAGAAAGAAAAACAGAAGCAGGGCATTATACTAAGTGAAATAAGTCAGACAGAGAAAGACAAATACTACATGATCTCTCTTAATTGTGGAATCTAAATAGAGATAGAGATAGCAAAATAGAAAGATAGATGATAGAGATAGATAGACAATACAGATACACAAATAAATAAAATACATACATAAATAAGTACGTACATAAATACATACATACATGGAGGGGCCCTCCCTTGATGTGAGTCTAGATCTAGACATTTCCATGGTGGCCCTTGCCCTGAATGGCAGCATTGTTTCTAGAGGTAGGCAGTGGATGAGTCCCCCAGGTCCCCACCTCTCAGACTCATTCTACGAGGCCACATTTTGATAACAGCTTTGTTATTCTTTTGTACTTTGAGAATTTTTTATGAGCGAGTAAATCTCCAGAAAGGAAAAAAAAAAAAACTAAACATACATACATACCAAGCTCATAAATATAAAGAACGGATGGGCAGTTGCCAAAGGCAGGGGGTAAAGTGTAACAGAAATGGGTAAATTGTTTTTGTTTAAATAAATTGCAATTTAAAAAAAAAAGAAGAAGAAAAATAAGAAAAATAGAAGCAGGGAAAGCAGGCAGAGGATTACGTCAGATTCTGCAAGATGGCATGGTGGATGGAGACAGTGACTTGGATTAGAGTGGTGACAGTAGAAACAGAAGTGGAAAGTCAGGATATTTTTGGTGTTAAAAATCAGCAGAACCTGCTGATGACTTGATCATGTGTGGGATGGAGGAAAAAAGTTACTAAGGATGATTCCTAGGTGTTTGGCTTGAGCAGCTTGGTTGGTTGCAGTGAATTGATGCCTGGACAGAAAGAAGAGTTTCATTTAAATTAAATATGGGATGCTAACCTGATATCAAATCCTCGTGATATTAACACAAATTATATAATCAAATGAACATCATCTATGGTTTTAATTAAGAAATAAATTATAACCTATTTTATCTATTTATATTATTGATTAGAGTACTTTTTGGGGAATCCTATTAAAATCTGTTTAAATTTCTTGTCAAGTGATGCTGTCTTATTCCCTTTTTGAAGAAGTTAATTACTTAAAACACTACAAAGACCTGTTTCTGGGTTTGAACATAAAACAGTCTTAGAAAGTAGTATTATACTGAGATACAAGTTAATTCTCTTGGTAATTCTTATGAAATCTATTCAGAGAAAAATATTTTGAAGTACTTCTGTAGCCATGCTCTGTTATTACACTCTTTTCAGGTATATCACGATTATTGTATTTTATGATCTTGTACCCCTTTTGTATATATTTAAATGTCTCTTAGAAGACAATGATGGATTTTTTAAAAAAGCAAAAAAAGATGACTATGGAGATCACCAAACAGTGCAGCATGAAAGTCATACATTTTGTATTTTATGAACCAGAATAGATGCAACAGAATATCCCTACATTCTAAGATTAAAAATATTGCCCTGAATTGTTGTACAGAATCTGAGTTGGTATTTGTGAGTTTCCCGGGGTCCTTAAACGAAAACTATTATCATTAAAAAAAGCTATTTAGTAATAAAGAAAATTTAGTTTTAAATTGAAATTCACTACCACTTGTATACATTTAGGGAAGGCATAAATCACTTGATAGTGTATATGAAATAGAAAATTGAAAAAGAGGTCACAATACTTAAAAGTAGAATAGGTTACTGAGAATGTGAATTACATTATAAAGCTGCCAATAAGTTTATGAAATCTTATATTTTTACTTTATATTTTTAAGATAAACTCAATATATCCTTTTAAGGAGACTCTTAAACATACAGGTGCATCCTATATTACCATATTTGATGTAAAATGCAAATCTATTCAAATAACTTTATTTCTATTTGAAATCTTATTTATGATAAAGATGATATCTTTCTGCACATGCATTTAGAAAAATATAAAATAAGCTAATATGAAACTTTTTACAGCTCCAAAGTACTCATATGTATTTTTTATAATAAAACATAACTTGGGATCCCTGGGTGGCTCAGCAGTTGAACATCTGCCTTCGGCTCAGGGGTGGAATCCTGCATTGGGCTCCCCACGGGGAGCCGCTTCTCCCTCTGCCTATGTCTCTGCTTCTCTCTCTGTGTCTCTCATGAATAAATGAATAAAGTCTTTAAATATATATATATATATAATAAAACATAACTTTTTAATAATAGCTTTATTTTTTCTGTTATCTGCAATGCAGACTAGAAAATTTTGGTTGTAAAAAAGTCTAAAAAATTAAGAAAAAAGCCAACCAAGAAAACTTTTTACCAGATAATATCACTGCTATATAATTACATATATATGTATATATTACATATGTAAATACAGACTTTGTTTACACATACAGATTTTTTATTACTATAAAATCAAATCATAAAATATTTGCTCTTTTATAAGGTGTTCTTTATTCAATATGTATATCTTTGTGGGCCAATACATGTCTGCATCATTTTTTTTTGATAAGTCAGAAAGGACTTATATATTAATTATGTGCCATAACTTATCGGTGTTTTTATTTATGTATTTTACCATTTATTGTCTCTCTTTTAGGGCAAGAGCAAGTTAAAATTCAAACTGCTTTAAAATGTATGTCAGTTTTTGGACAAAAGAAATTTGTTAAAGATGTAACTATTATAATTTTAATCATCTTTTTAAATAATGATTGCTTATTGAATACCTACCTAATGCTCACTTTCTTCTTAAATAAACTTATATGATTTATGTTATAATTATTAATCCCTTTTTAATGATAAATTGACACACAGAAAGTTTCAGTAACTTTCCCCATGGCCTGTCAACTAGGATCCAAATAAGATTCTGACCTAAAAGCTCTAAGCTACTGTATTATTTATTATACCATGTTTGGGAGATGTGTGATTGCCTATTATTGCTTTGAGTCTCATGCATAATGTTGTTATTTTTCCAATATCAAAAATTATATTTTTTTTTGCTGTGCCCCCCGCCACCCCAAACAGCAATATATTAGGAGAAATAATACTTAGCTTAAGTCAAGACCCTGTTTTTGGCTGGGATTCAAGCATGGTTATTCCTGTTTGGTACTCTGGTGGGAAGTTCTGGAAACTAGTTGATTTGTACAAGACTTCTCTGTAAAACAGTTAAATGGCCACATCCTTTAAAGAGTGAATTGAGAGTACTGGAATTCGTCTATATAATGGGTCCCCGACCCACCCCCAGGCACTTGTGTCCACGCCCTTTGGGAGAAAGTTGTTATAAAGATTAACTGAACATTTTGTTTGCATTAAAATATTGCATCCTTGGAAGCACAAACATTGCTTTTAGGTCCAGACAACAAACTAGAACCCAAGTGGATGCACAGAGGCCTATTACTTTTCTTTTTAACAATACTACATGACTGTCATTCAGAATCTCAAAACTATAAAGCCATTTTGATTGATCAAGAACTTCAACGCATGTTGATTGCTCTCAAGGCCTGAATGCAATGTGCGGTAGAATGGAATAGCCCAGCTGGTACCCTTTGGTAGAATGAGATTTTTCAGAACCCATATCCCGAGTCCCCAAGAACTTTAGATAATGGTTGAGAGGAGAACATTACAAGAGTTTAAAGAACTCTTTTGTTGAATTGATCAACAAAACATGTGTGATTAATATTAACATGAGTCAACATTAACACATTAACAAATGTCTATTTTCAAAACCTGAGGTACATTGGAATAATTACCAGAGTGTCCCTAAACAACCATGAGTAGTGTTGATTTTTGGTGGAAAGAATTAGGCCACATAAGAAATCCACTGTCTTGGGGATCCCTGGGTGGCTCAGTGGTTTAGTGACGGCCTTCAGCACAGGGAATGATCCTGGAGTCCTGGGATCGAGTCTCGTATCAGGCTCCCTGCGTGAAGCCTGCTTCTCCCTCTGCCTCTCTCTCTCTCTCTGTCTTTCATGAATAAAAAAATAAAATCTTAAAAAAAAAAAGAAACCCATTGCCTTTTAAAATCTCAGCAAATTTTTTCTCAATAAAAATGTCCTGTTTACTTGGATATGTTCTAAGACCCCCAGTGGATACTTGAAACTGCAGACAGGATTGAACCCTATAATATATAGTGTTGTTTCCTATACATATCTAACTATGATAAAGTTTAATTTGTAAATTAGCACAGTAAGGGATAAACAATAACTAATAATAAAACAATTATGACAACACTGTAATAAAAGTCATGTGAATGTGGATTGTCTCTCAAAATATCTCATTGTACTGTATTGATGTAATGATGTAAAATGATAAAGGCCTACATGGGAAGGTGAAGTGAGGTGAATCCTGTAGGCATCAGGACACAGCGTTAGGCCACTATTGACCTAATGATTCCTTAGAAGGAGGATCATCTGCTTCCAGACTGCAGTTGACTAGGGATAACTGAGACAAGAGAAAGCAGAAGTGCAGATAAGGGGGACTTGTGCAATTTGGAGGACGGATTGTTCTTAAATGAATAGTGATTTATGAGACTGAAAAAGGCTCTCATAGAAAACTTGGTGAAAGCTAAAACTGACTTTAACATTATATTAAGAACCACTATGTATCTTATACCTAATGTACATTGTAATGATAATCATACACACTGAATTCATCAGTCATGAAGATTAAACAATGCATGTAACTCACACTAACAATCATGGAGCACTTAAAACATTCAAGACACTCTTTTTAGCACTCCATGTATAAATTCATTTAATCTCCACTAAATATCTACCAAATATGAAAAATAATTATACCTGGAGTAGTAATAATTATAATAGCAGATCTCATAGAACATTTACATATAAGGCCATTGTTTTAGGTAATTAGCTACACTTTTTTTTTTTCATTCAGAGAGAGAGAGTGAGAGAGGCAGAGAGAAAAGCAGAGGGAGAAGCAGGCTCCATGCAGGGAGCCCGATGTGGGACTCGATCCCGGGTCTCCAGGATTACACCCCAGGCTGCAGGCCGCGCTAAACTGCTGCACCACCTGAGCTGCCCAATTAGCTACACTTTTAGGGAGAGAATCTGAAGCACAAAAAAGTGAAGCAGATTTTTGGATGTCTCCCAGGTGTTCATGGAAGAATCAGGCTCCTGCTGCCCTATTCCATAGCACGTTAGGAAAAGTGTTCCAAACATGTTGATGATGATGATGATTACCATGTGTCACAAACATTTCCTACATTATTGATAATCTTCTTGCACACGCAAAAAGGCCCAATAGGTCATCCATATGACAACACAAGTGTTAGAACTGAAAACTATTTCACTAGCACCAAAGTCCATGTATTTCTCTACGTGTGGGACTGTCTTCCCACTAAAGGAAACACTGTTGTAACAGGAATCCATTATAGGAAATGTTGGATGGTGGGAAGTGCGGAAAGACTGAAATGATGCAGCATCTAGTCATTCCTGCTGCAACTAGAACTAATTTGTTCTATGTGTTTAATATATTTACATATTGTTCTTCAGAAGATTGCATTTGGAAAAAGAAAAATTCCTCAAAAAAAAATGAGGGGGATTGAGAGCCTTTTTTCTTAAGGGGAGAACACATTACTTCCCACACAATTCATGTCATCAATTTAATCATCTAACCTAATTTTCCTCATCAAAACATAATACCTAAGTTTAACCGAAATCTTCATATTTAGCTTTGATTTCTATTCTGAAGGTTAAAATTTTCCAGATCCATTTAGCAGGACTCTACTAATTGGTTCAGTTAATCCTCTCCTTCTGAGCTGATTGTATCAGTTATAAATATTATGGTCAGTGTTCAGAAAAGGCAAAGTATCAGAGAGATGACAGTTAGATAGAAAATAGGTAAGATAAATTTGCTTCACATACTTCTAATTTTGGAGATTCACAGTATAAAAATATCTTACATAAAGGCACACTATTAACCTTACATTAATAACACTAATTTGTTGATAAATATCAATTCTCCCTCATACCAAGAATGACTCTCAATGTCTAACTCCAAAAAAAAAAGAATAAGATAATATATTTATAATTTAAAAAATCAGCTAGAACCAAGTCTATTTGCAGTGCTTCAGTATTTCTATTAGCCATTGAGTTGCCTAAAAGTACTTATCTCTCATAAAACTTTTCACCTATTTCTGGTAAATCACCTCAAAGGAAAACACAAAATATAGCTTTACCAAGTAAGGCAGCATTTCTATTGCAAAACTTAGGTGATAGCCTGGAATCCTCTCACTCATCTTCAATAGATGGTCATCACTGAGATCTTCATTAATTTCCAAAGACTGAGCCTCTTCAAAGAGAATTCCTTAAGCTTGTTTGAGTTGACAGTGGTCTATTAGATACAGTTGGCTATTAGTAAGGAGAGGAAATATCTTTCAGATGTGAGACATCTTACCTACCAGGCTTATACAGTATGTAGTTAATATTGGCTTTATGTTTATTTACTTTTGTTATGTTTCCTTCAACTTTCCTCCTTTCCTGGCCAATATATCCAGTTCTGTTAAGATGATCATCCAACCACATAAAATTATATCCCTTCAATCAAATACTAGTGATCTACCTTCTCTACAAGGCTTCAGCATATTACTGTGTGTATGTGTTAAGATTAGAAGACTCCTTGAATGTGATTTATGTAAATGGATTCAATATTAAGTTTCAGGTGTTTCTATGTTTGGATCACTTCTCATAATATTCTGAATAACTTACAATGTAACATTCTGAGTCATAGAGTTGGCACTGTTTCATTAGCTAGAGTTAGATTCCCTGGCATACTGCTCACCACCTTTCCTATCACTCATCTATTAAATTAAAAAGCATTATCCTTCAAAGACCTTTCTATAACTGTATTTTCACATTTATTATGCAGAACACTTTCCTAAAGCCCTTGATATTGTCAATAAGAAACTCTTAGAACTACTAGATAAAGGCTATTTGAAATATATATCAACCTAGTCCTGTCTGTGTGTTACTCTAGAGATTCTTATTTGAGAGAGTAGTATGAATGCAAGTCCTTTAGTGATATTGTCCTTGTTAAATCAATTGTAGTTGACAGGTCGCACTCTTTGAGCCATTTGTCCTCAGGATCCCATGTAAAGAATAAAAACAGTAAGCATTTTTGTGATAGAATCATCGCTTTCTGATGCGACATAATCAACAGCTCTAGGCCATATCTTCATACCTCTCAAAATGCAATGTACTCATCATGTAACTAAAATTTCTTTGCCTAGAAAATAGAGTTGTTTTTCCCATGGCTATCATTATTTTTATGTTTCAGGCTAATACTTATATTGTTAGCTGGCACAGTGGCAGATCATGAAATAAATTATCTGGACAAAAGAGTAGAATTGTATTTCAGTATATTTTACTTCTTAGTAATTAAGTTTTTAGGTTATGGTTCAAAATTCTGTGCAAATTATTAATTTTTCATCGTTGTAAGTCTGTGATTTTGTTGGATACAAAATTTTAAGTGAGCACTATGTTGACAAACATGATTATTCCCTTCCAAATGTACTTATATATTACTAGAGATTAAAGACTTGTCGCAATGTTAGTGATTTTTACATCCTGTAAAAATGTATCTCCACTTAGTGCTAATCTATTTTGATTTATACAATTGAATTTGAATTATACAATTCCTATAACTATAAACAATATTTTAATAACTAGAAATTTCTTTATATTAAAAAATATAGAAAATAAAACAAAGCAAAACAAAAAACCTAAATATATATGTATATAACATACATATATATTTTTTCTATACCAGAATGCTAAAGTCTGCTTTATCATCAAAAATATTCTAAATGTGAAATTGAATAATTTAATCATATTTATATCAATAGTACATATTTATATTTCAACTATATATTCTATCCATTTTAACTTACTCCATTTAATATAATAGAAACAAAGCAAAAGATATTTTAAAAAATAAGCAGGTTTTCAGAGGACAACCCAGATCTGAGCATCTTCCATGAAAATACATAAATACTTACAATTCAACACTTGCATGAAAAAATATCTCAAGGGATGCCTGGGTGGCTTAGGGGTTGAGCGTCTGCCTTCAGCTCAGGGCATAGTCCTGGAGTATAGATATGGAGTCTCACATGGGGCTCTCCTCCAGGAGTCTGCTTCTCCCTCTGCCTACATCTCTGCCTCCCTCTCTGTGTCTCTCATAAATAAATAAATAAATAAATAAATAAATAAATAAATAAATAAATAAAATCTTAAAAAAATTCAAAGCAAGTAAGCACTTCCTAAGAAAGAGATTAAACTGTATCTCTGTAATCATATATGATCATTTTATTTTTATAATTTATTTATTATAATTGGAAAAACTAATCATTAGAAGTACTACCTCAATTCAGCACTAATACTTAGGCTGATTCCAAAATTATGCAATAGAACTAGATGTTGCCATATTTATATATAATACATATTATAAATTATATATTTATTATTATTCTCCCCCCTTTTTTTGGAGATCTTTGCTCTGACTTATTACAAAACTCAGTTTGTCATCTCTAAGAGGGCCCTTGACTCAATAGGATGGTTCCTTTAATTTCTAACCTAGTTTTTCCACCAGAAAATATTATCAGACTCATTATTCCTATAATAAAAATACCAGACAGCTAAGAAACTACAAAACAAACAGTCTCTTTGTCTTTATTCTCTATAGATTTCATTAAGGCATCCATGTGCCTCATCTGATGCAGAGCCACTGTAGCATTCCAAAGTCTTTTCTGATGGATTATTATAATGACACATGGTAGAAATTTACTATTTTAGATATTACTCTTACAGAATTAAATTTACTTAACTGATGAGAAAATAAAAAAAATCACAGACAAGGCATCTTGATTGAAGTGATCCAGGTCATATATTAAGTTAATAACATTGATTACTTCCCTTCTAACTTTCAATCTAGCTTTTTATTTTATCACATCCATTTTAAAAAACATTCAATAATTTCAATGAGGCAACCAATGTCAAATATAATCCCTGTAACATATTTTACAGAAAATATACACATATTCATCTATAAAAAGGTAAAAATAGTACCTATCTCAAGAGTTATTGGGAGACGTAAATAGGAAATTACGAGTACTAGGTATTATACTATATGTTGACAAATTGAATTTAAATAAAAAATAAATAAATTTACCATCTTAACTTAAAAAAAGAGAAAAAAGAAAGTATACACATATATTCTAATAAATGTTTACTCATTTGATATTAATCATCATGGCAATTATATAAAAATAATTTCAGTATACCAGTTGGTTATATGTATTTGTCAGCTTTGACACATTTTAAGATGAATTTTGAAGTAATATTCTTTCCCTTTAAGTATACTTCTGATCATAAAGCTCTTGGCCTTGCACCATTCAATCTTACAAGTTCAAATGTATATTGTATTAAGCATAAACCAAATCCATGGTCTTTTCAAGTTTTCATAGTTATGTCTCCCTTACTGCTTATTATATGATTATGTGGCAAAAAAAAACATTTACCATAATGCACATAACTAGGGAATTGGTTTTCGGAAATACTTTCAATATATCAAATTTGGAGTCTTCCAGTGGCCACCAATTATTGTTTGATAAATTGGATTTAATGATTTGGGGGCACTTGATACTTGCCTATTAGAAAGTGAAGTTTCAAGAATGAAAATTTAGTTGCACCATATTAAGCCACAAGTGGTTTACCAAATTTTTAGCCAGTGTTAATACATTTTGGATCTTTCTGGCTTAAGTTCTTTTAAGTACCAAACCTGTGGGCAAATGCATATGTTAATTGTTTTGGGTGATTTTATAAAAATCCATGTTAATCATGTGTATGTATATATGCATACATATAAGTGTGCAAATACACACACATACAAGGTGCAGTGTGCTGACGAGATATATTTTAATGAGGTAAAATGTCCAAGGGAGTATAACTTAAAGTAACAGCCTACAACTAGAAAAAAGCTTCAGATTACAAATGAGAAAAGGATATTATAAATTGATTTAAAGAAACTCCTTACTCTTAGGCATTAATGAATCTTAACTAAACATAGATGACTTGTGGTAAAATAACTAAATTTAGTTCTTCCCATATATCACTATTATCAGTTAAATAGCATAAACATTAGAATGAATTTATAAAACCAACATTTTCAATTGGACAATCTGATGTTCAGTAAAGCCTTCTTAACTTGATGTGCTTTCCTAAAAATGCAATGTTATGCCCTTAAATTTTAGTTTATTTTGCCTTTTTAATGGGTTGCTCTTTGATTAAAACTTAGAGACTTAGTTCAAAATCAAGGAAAACATGAGCTTATTTTTCTTCAATAAATATACCAAATCCTACCTCTAAGAAATGAGTCAGACAAAAATAGTGTTACATGACCTGCTTGCCAAGAACACTTATTCTAAAATTAATATTTTAGAAGCAAATACCTCATTTTGTTAGGCATTTTTATTTGACTTGTACTCTTGCTTATGGAGGGACTGGACTTTTTAATGAGCCAGGCCATTATGTACATGATAATACAGAGAAATAAATATACTGATATAGATATAAATAATTTGTAAGATGTTTTCATGAGAAAAGTGACGAGTTTCAGCAGCTGCTTTTGGCTCAGGTCATTATCCCAGGCCCTCCTCAGCAGGAAGCCTGTTTCTCCGTCTCCCTCTGCTCTTCCCCATAAGTCATGCTCTCTCTCACATGCTCTTATCAAATAAATAAATAAAAATTTTTAAAAGAAACAACTTATTGGGTGATAGTAGAAGGATTTCTAGCAATTTTCTGGGTGCAGTTTTGTGGATATTAAATGGCATATTGTCAGGGCACCTGGGCAGCTCCATCAGTTAAAGGACAACACATGATTTCAGCCCAGGTCTTTATTTCAGGGTAGTGAGATTGAGCCCTGTGTTGGGCTCCATGCTGAGCAAGAAGCCTCCTTAGGATTCTCCCTCTTCCTCTTCCCCATCCCCTTCTCTCTCTCTCTCTCCCTTTCAAATAAATAAATAGTAAATAAATGACAAATTATCAGTTTCATTTTATTTCCTCTAGCAATTTCATCTTATGTAATTCAGATTGTGCAAAGGTGGACAGAGAATTAAACTGGAAAATTAATATTTATTCAAGCCCATATGATAGAGGGATGGAGAAAATAGGTGGTTGAGGGTATTTGCTAGAAAATGACTAATAATGATAGATATTTGATTCTAATCTATATAAGAATGGAACTGAAAACTGAAGAAAGGCTGATATCTTAAAAAAAATGGTGAGGTCATTGGATTAGAATTTCTTAATTCTAGTTTAGCTCAAATGCTTGGCACACAGTGAGTTAATTAATGATTTTGTATAAATCTCACTTCAAAGTCATTGTTGAAGTTGTCCCTTCCCTACTGCCACCATATAATCTGGGAAACTCATTGACCAAACAAAGCGAACTTTAATGAGCAAGAGAGAACATCAACTTGACTATTACTAGTGTCTCTAAAGGGAATGGTTAGAGGTTCTTACAGAATTCTTTCTGAAGGCTGCTTCTAGTCCTCATTTCACATAGATGTTAATATATTTGATATGGACAGGGTTTGGTCTGAAATTTTAAATTATGTTTTGGAAGAGTCAATGTTCTTATCTATGCAAGATATGAGTCTATGTGAAGGTATAACACTATAATCTTGTCTTAGGAGATATGTACCTGAAAAAACTAGTGTTAAAATAGCTTGAGCTTAGACATTTGTGTTATATACACATCATTATGTGGCAAAAGATAAATCAATGCCTCTTATAGGTATTCACGCAACTTTTCAAACTGTGTTTGCTTTCACATTTCTATTATGCATAGTCATCACTCACTCTACTAGTGTCAAATTGTTAGAGAAGATATTGTTTAGGAAGGAAGATTGTGTAAGCACCCAGGATCAGTTATATAAATCAGAACTAGCTAAAGAAAGAGAAGGAAAAGCTATTCTCTAGAAGTTACCATAATTGTGTCATGACCTGGGTAGTTGTTCAATCTTAAGACAAAGTAGGATAGCAATTCAGTGATAATGACAATAATTACATTGACCACAAAATTCTTTGCACATTTAAAAAAATATTTATTTATTTATTTAATCTCTATATCTAATGTGGGGCTCAAACCCATGACCCTGAGATCAAGAGTCACATAAATTTTCTGACTTAGCTAGCCAGGCACCCGTCTTTTCCATTTTAAATGGTTTAGACTGACTTTAAACAGTAGAGTCATGAAGTATATAGTATGGCATCACTTTAAAGGATTTGTGCATAAATGGTTCTGTGTTTTAATATCACAGTTATGGAAAAGGATAATCAGACATATACATAATGTCAACAATTTTAGGAAGATCATTAAAGTAACATGACAACTAAAATTTTATTTTATTTTATTTTTTAAGATTATTTTTATTTATTCATGAGAGACACAGAGAGAGAGAGAGAGAGACAGAGACAGAGACATAGGCAGAAAGAGAAGCAAGTTCCATGCAGGGAGTCCAATGTGGGACTCAATCCTGGGGCTCCAGGATCATGCCCTGGGCCAAAGGCAGACACTCAACCACTGAGCCACCCAGGCATCCCAGCAACTAAAATTTTAAAGTCAACTTTACCAGCAGTAAATCAATGGGCATAATCAATCTAGATATTTAGATTTGACCTATATTCTAATTCTGACAAGAGATAATTTAATTCAGACTGTTTTTTGAAATTTGTTTGTTTATTTATTTATTTATTTATTTATGTTTTGTTTTTGTTTTTTGAAATTTAGACCAATAATTAAAAAGCTAACATAGGGTAAAAATTGCTAACTATATACTTGTAGTAAAAGTGCTGCTACTCTGAGATTGCTAAGAAACACCTACTTCATCATATGATCTTATATATCACTAATTTTTATAAACATCAATATATTTTGTTTTGGTGGTATATCACTAGAAGTTATCTTTTTAAGAGATGCCTATGTGGCTTAGTTGGTTAGGCATATGCCTTCGGGCTCAGGTCATGATCTCAGGGTCCTGGGAAGGTCATGATCTCAGGGTCCTAGGATTGAGCCTGCATTTCATGCTCCCCTATGAAAGAAGGCCTGCTTCTTTCTTTGTCATTCTCTGACTTGTGCTCTCTGACTCTCTCTGTCAAATATATAAGTAAAACCTTTAAAAAAAGAAGTTATTTAAAAAAAATAATCACAAACCTAATGACAGAACTTTTTAATGGCTCAGTGAAAACATGTGAGCAAAGTCACAGAGAGACATGAAAAGAAGGGAAAATAACAGAAAAGAAAGGTAAAGAAAAACAAAAAGGAAAGAAAAGGGGAAAGGAAAGGAAAGAAAAGGAAAGAAAGGAAAGGAAAGAAAGGAAAGAGGAAAGGAAAGGAAAGGAAAGGAAAGGAAAGGAGAGGAGAGGAGAGGAGAGGAGAGGAGAGGAGAGGAGAGGAGAGGAGAGGAGAGGAGAGGAAAGGAAAGGAAAGGAAAGGAAAGGAAAGGAAAGGAAAGGAAAGGAAAGGAAAGGAAAGGAAAGGAAAGGAAAGGATTTTCCCTTCCAGCCCCTTGAAGGCTTTAGGTAGATGAGTAAGCCTCAATGGTCCTGGAAATAATTATAATAAATATTTAGGAAATATTATAAAATATTGAAGTGGCATATTTTATTCTGACATGAATAATGTCAATATTAGTGACAACTGTATAAATGTTTCCGTAAACTCTTGAGAATTCTTTTAAAACAAAGGACAAACTGGTTCATGTAGCTATACTTGAAAGCTCAGACAATAATCCGAAATTAAACCAACAATTAACAAATTCAGTTTGGATTAATTTAGTTATACTTTGTGTAACAATTATAAGACTAGCAGTTTATGCTGATGATATAAAAATCAGCTATTTTTAAGTATGAGCAAAAATAATTTACATATAAATAAACATTGTGACCTTTCATGTACTACTTACAATATATGTGAAGAAATGTTACTATCTTCTAGTATGATAACCTGAGTGCTTTTCTTAGTAACGTTGGATAACTATGTAGTTAGTAGTTTTCAACTATGTAGTTAGTTTTCAACTTCCTTTTTTTTTTTTGTGATTTTTGGAAGTTAAGCTATACAAACCGAAGATGGGCCCTGAGTTTTTCTTGCTCATATCTGTATTCTCAGTGCTGAGGAAATACCTAGACTATAATACAGATTCAATAAATAATCATTGAATGAATGTATAAATAAATGAAATAATCTATCAATCCATGAGAAGAGTTGCAAGGTTATAGTCTAGACACAATACCAATTTATAACCCCTGCCTACTTTAACCTCATTTCCTACTAAATTGTGGTACACATCCTGTATACCAGCCACACATCTTTACTAGTCTTACTTAACATCCAACTCCTTGGATGAATTGTGTCTCATTGCTTACCTAGTATAACTGAAAACCTGAGCAAATCATTTTTAACAACCCTCTCCTCTCCTCTATATGAAAAAAAAATGTTAATAAAAATCATGTAGAGGGGGAACCAAGGGGTTTCAGTGGTTGAGCATCTGTCTTGGGCTCAGAACGTGATCTCGAGGTCCTGGAATCAAGTTTTGCATCAGGTTCCCTGCAGAGAGCCTGCTTCTCCCTCTGCCTATGTCTCTGCCTCTCTCTGTGTGTCTCTCATAAATAAATAAATAAATAAATAAATAAATAAATAAATAAATAAAATGTTTTTAAAAATCATGTAGTAATTATGAACAATTATTATTCTCTTGCTGTGTTTTTTTTGTTTTAAAACAATTAGCATTTGAAAAAAAATCAATGTATAGATGTTGTTCAAATGCAACAGAATGTTTCTCGTGTGAACTGAATTTGCCTTTCAAAAAACTACAAATCACACTTTGTGTTAGTTTTCATTACTCTAGTTTGTCAACATATTTAAAATCTTCAAATGCTCACATAGAATGAGAGAATGGAATTATCTTGAGTTTAGTTTCTTCATTTTCACATAATGAACTATTATTTATTCTGAATCAGTTATTTAATAAAGGTATATGTAGCACACAAGTTGAATGCACAAACTATACCAGAAATTGGCTAAAACAATCCTGATACATAATTAACTAATGCTTTAAAATCTAAGTGAGCAAGTATAGGTAAATGTATGTGTCGGAAAGCCAACTACCTACAACCGTCTATGAGCATTATCCAAATAAGGTTCCACATAAAATGAAAACATAACTGAAAGCATAATTAATAAAACATGCTAATTTGAAGTTACTATACATATTTTAAAAACTTCAAAAGTAATTGCAACAACTGTTGGGAATTAAACTAATGAACTATTTTTTCAGGGAGGAGTATTTTATAATGGACCTCATTTAGAATATCCTGAACATGGTATTAATTAAAATAAAGCTATGGTTTTTCATTGTTTTTTATGTTTCTACAAAAAATGAACTCCTTATTACCTGCATCCAGGGTAAACGAATGTTGTCTTCTTCTTGTGCACTGGTGATATGCTATCTTTTAAAATTAACCTAAAAGCTAATTCCCTTATGAAGTCTTTCTTCACCATTACCAAGCAAAAACTAAGATGTTTTCTCACTGTTCTTACAGTAAAAACACTTGTACAATGAATTTTTCATTTCACTTTTGTACTATTCTTTTTTGCTACTAGCCACCCCACATAGCCCAGATTGGGACATGGTAGATGCTGTGTATTCATTGGAGTAAAGAGGACCACAGCAGAATTATGTCATTCAGGGAACTATATTCTAGCCAACTGAAATAACCAGTTACACAATATTTATCATATTATAATAATACCTCAAAAATTCTTAAATAAATTACACAGATGGGGGTGACTGGGTGATGGGCCTTGAGGGGGGCACTTGATGGGATGAGCACAGGGTGTTATTCTATATGTTGGCAAGTTGAACACCAATAAAAAATAAATTTATAAAAAAAAGAGAATGAACACAGGAAAAAAAAAAGAAATTACCCAGAATTTTTTCATCATTCTATAACTATTGTAAAATATAAAATTCCATGTCTCACATGGCCCCTTTGAATTTCTGTTATGTGTTATTTCTACCACAGATTGCTCCTAGAAGAAGTAAATGAGCAAAGAAGAAACATTTCAAATATATCCTTCATTCATTAATTTCAGGTTCTTAACAAAGTATAAAAGAAGACAAGTGAGAATTTACTAGCAAAAGTAAAGTGTACTAGGCTTCATTAACCTCGTGGGAAGCAACAGTGCTTTTCCAATCTTCGATTTTCAAGATTCTAAGAAATCATGTCCAATTTAATTGTGGGAAAGAGAGAAAAGCCATTAAGGTTGGAAGTTGAATGGAAGGGAATATTCATTTAAAAAAAAAAACCCAGATTAATGTCAAAATAATTCACCAATTCAATTACCTGAGAAAATGAAGATGGGAGTCTCTAGTGTTATTGATGACAATAAAGGAAAGGAGAAAGGGGACAAAGAGTTTAATTGAGTGTATGTGAGGAGACAAAGCTAGCTTAAATGAAAGCAAAGGTCAGGCCAGGTCTTCTCCAGAGACACAGAGATTTTTGGAAGTATTTTTGAAAGAGAAATTAAATCTAGATGGATAAACTAGTATCCTTCAAGAAAAAGGAGCATCTATTAATCCAAAGGTATGCAGCCCTTTACAATACATTGTAATAGTTCAAAAAGCAGTAAATTTTGCTTGTGATTTGTAAGTTAATAAACTATAACAAGCTTCTTTTCAGTAAATCTTGTTGTCATTTATCATGCTACTGTTTTACTCAGGGGACTATCTATAGTTAGCGACATGTACTATTTCAGGGTAGGTTTACTCTTGAAGTGAGAATTAATTGCAGCAACAAATGCTAACAAAGCATTTCATGAGTATTTCTGTTTAAAAAGAAGCAATGATTTATAGCTTATATTTCTAAAAGTCCATTCTATGAAAATATATTCACCAGATTTTGAAAGTATAACCCATTTTTTTCCAGAAGTACTATATGTTTATTTGGAAAAATTTTATCTTTAAACATATAATTATCTTATATCTTTCTATACATCTTTAAATGTGTATATATCTATCTTATCTTTAAATGTATAATAGGATATATATGACAATTATCTATATCTATATATGTATGTGACAATGACCTAATCAAACCATAGAAGGAAAATCATTGCACATATTTTAATGCTTTTCTTCTGGTCTATCATCTAAGGATATATAAGTACTTGAAAGTGTTATATCATGCACTACATACTATCTTACAATACATGCTTTAATATGTACACATAGTATTATGTGCATACTATTTATGACATATATTTTTATTTGTATATGCCACAAATATATTCTAAGTTATAATAAAATGTCATTAAGTTAATTTTGTAGCTTCATGTAAGACTATTGTATTTGATCAAAATTTATTAAAGCATTCTTCCGTATGGATTCAGCTTTTTATTTATTTTATTTATTTTTTTATTAATTTTTATTGGTGTTCAATTTACCAACATACAGAATAACACCCAGTGCTCATCCCGTCAAGTGTACCCCTCAGTGCCCGTCACCCATTCACCCCCACCCCCCACCCTCCTCCCCCTCCACCACCCCTAGTTCATTTCCCAGAGTTAGAAGTCTTTATGTTCTGTCTCCCTTTCTGATATTTCTCACACATTTCTTCTCCCTTCCCTTATATTCCCTTTCGCTATTATTCATATTCCCCAAATGAATGAGAACATACACTGTTTGTCCTTCTCCGGTTACTGTGGCCAAGTTCAAAAAGGGTGTTGCCTGAGTTCTTCTCTGGAATTTTGATGGAATCTTGTCTCACATTTAGATCTTTCATCCATTTTGAGTTTATCTTTGTGTATGGTGCATGAGAGTGGTCCAGTTTCATTCTTCTGCATGTGGATGTCCAATTTTCCCAGCACCATTTATTGGAGAGACTGTCTTTCTTCTAGTGGATCATCTTTCCTCCTTTATTGTATATTAGTTGAGCATAAAGTTCAGGGTCCACTTCTGGGTTCTCTGTTCTGTTCCATTGATCTATATGTCTGTTTTTGTGCCAGTACCACACTGTCTTGATGAACACAGCTTTGTAGTACAACCTGAAATCTGGCATTGTGATGCCCCCAGATATGGTTTTCTTTTTTTAAAATTCCCCTGGCTGTTTGGGGTCTTTTCTGATTCCACACAAATCTTAAAATAATTTGTTCTAAGTCTCTGAAGAAAGTCCATGGTATTTTGATAGGGATTGCATTAAACGTGTAAATTGCCCTGGGTAACATTGACATTTTCACAATATTAATTCTGCCAATCCATGAGCATGGAATATTTTTCCATCTCTTTGTGTCTTCCTCAATTTCTTTCAGAAGTGTTCTGTAGTTTTTAGGGTATATTTTGAGAACCATTTGAATGGTAAATGGTTCTCCAACCTTTTATTTTCAGGTTGTAGGTGTCCTTCTGTCTAAAATGAGTCTCTTGTAGACAGCAAATAGATGGGTCCTGTTTTTTTATCCAGTCTGAAACTCTGCGCCTTTTGATGGGGTCATTAAGCCCATTCACGTTCAGAGTTACTTGAACTTCTTCTTAAAGGGGAGTTTTAAGAGTCCCCTTAAAATTTCTTGCAGAGCTGGTTTGGAGGTCACATATTCTTTCAGTTCCTGCCTGTCTTGGAAGCTCTTTATCTCTCCTTCCATTTTGAATGAGAGCCTTGCTGGATAAAGTATTCTTGGTTGCATGTTCTTCTCATTTAGGACCCTGAATATATCCTGCCAGCCCTTTCTGGCCTGCCAGGTCTCTGTGGAGAGGTCTGCTGTTACCCTAATATTCCTCCCCATGAAAGTCAGGGACTTCTTGTCTCTTGCTGCTTTAAGGATCTTCTCTTTATCTTTGGAATTTGCAAGCTTCACTATTAGATGTCGAGGTGTTGAACGGTTTTTATTGATTTTAGGGGGGGATCTCTCTATTTCCTGGATCTGAATGCCTGTTTCCCTTCCCAGATTGGGAAAGTTTTCAGCTAGGATTTGTTCAAATACATATTCTGGCCCTCTGTCCCTTTCGGCGCCCTCGGGAACCCCAATTAAACGTAGGTTTTTCTTCCTCAGACTGTCATTTATTTGCCTTAATCTGTCTTCATGGTCCCTTAATTGTCTGTCTCTTTTTTCCTCAGTTTCCCTCTTTGCCATCAACTTGTCTTCTATGTCACTCACTCGTTCTTCCACCTCGTTAACCCTCGTCGTTAGGATTTCTAGTTTGGATTGCATCTCATTCAATTGATTTTTAATTTCTGCCTGATTGGATCTAAATTCTGCAGTCATGAAGTCTCGTGAGGCCTTAATGCTTTTTTCTAGAGCCACCAGTAGCTGTATAATGGTGCCTCTGAATTGGCTTTCTGACATTGAAGTGTAATCCAGATTTTGTAACTCTGTGGGAAAGAGAGGGCTGTTTCTGATTCTTTCTTTTGAAGTGAGGTTTTCCTTCTAGTCATTTTGCTCAGTGCAGAGTGGCCAAAAACAAGTTGTACTGGAACACGGGGGAGTATCACTGGTCCGTCCAGCTGGTCTTCTGGGGGAGGGGCCTGCTGTGCTGATTTTCAGGTGTTAGCACTTGGGGGAGCTGCTCTGCCCCTGCCTGCTGCAGGGCTCAGCGGGGGTTGTTTACCCCGTGGGACCCAGGGAGGAACAGCAGCAGTTGCTACGGCAACTCTGGAAGCCTGGATTCAGCCTCCGCAGGAACTACGGGGCTCGGGGCTCGGCTCTCCGTCCGCAGGGCCTGGAGGCTCCGGGGCGGGGCCGCTGATCTGCTCAGCTCGGGGCAGGAGCGTCCTTGCTGTCCTGGGCCCTCCCGGCCTCTGCCTGTCCCAGGGGGAGGCCGGATCCTGGGCTGTGTCCCGGCGCCCTGTGCTCCGGGGCCTGCGCTGTGGGATTCGCGCTCCCGCCCCGCAGCCCCCTCCCTGGAGCCGCTCCCGAGCCCCTCCGAGCTGCTCCGGTCCCGCTGTGCGCGCTGCAGCCCTTAGGGAGCTCGGCGCACTCTCCTGCGCTCGCAGGTGTCTGTTAGTGTCCCCGGGAGCCCGAGGGCATCCCCGCCCTCCTGGGTCCTGCTCCAACTCCCTGCGAGCCCCTTTCCGCCCGCCCGGGAAGGTTGGTGCAGCTCCTGCTCCTCCGGGACGGGGCTCTCCTGTCCTGGGGACACTCGCCCCGGCCTCAGCCCGGCTCCTCCGGGGCCCCTCCCCCTCGGAGGCCTTTTGTTCCTTTATTTCTTTCTCCCCGTCTTCCTACCTGATAGAAGCGCGAACTCTTCTCACTGTAGCATTCCAGCTGGTCTCTCTTTACATCTCAGGCCGAATTCGTAAATTTTCAGGATGGTTTGAGGGTTATCTAGGTAATTTGGTGGGGACAGGTGATTTTGGGGACCCTGCTCTTCCGCCATCTTGCCCCTCCCTCCAGGATTCAGCTTTTTAAAATCATATGTGCATATAGTGCAATATGATAAATATTTGAAAACATATTTCAGTGCATAATTCAAAGTATTTCTTCATCATTAACTTCTGAAAGTGGACAGACTGAATTAAAATGTATAAACATTTTTATTAAAAGTAAAAGAATATAATATCCTCTAACACCTTTTTTTAAAGATTTTATTTCTTTATTCAGAGAGACACAGAGAGAGAGAGGCAGAGACACAGGCAGAGCGAGAAGCAGACTCCATGGAAGGAGCCTGACATGGGACTCAATCCCTGGACTCCAGGATCACGCAGGTGCTCAGCCACTGAGCCCCCCAGGTGTCCCTCTAACACTTTTTAAAACTTATCTGCCAAACCAGTACTTCCTATAGATGTTTCTACAATGGTGAAAACATTCTAGATCTTCTCTATTCGATATATGATGACATGTGACTACTGAATATTTGAAATGTGGCTAGTGTGACAGAGAAATTGAATTTTTAATTTCACAGTAATTAATTTTAATTTTAATTTAAATAGTGACATGTCACTAATAGTGGTATATTAGCACAGAAATAGATTCAATAGGAATTTGTTTTATAATCTGCATTTTTGAATACTGTAAAGCTTGATTTTCTAAAATAAATTAATCAAATGTATTTTTGATGTGAATTGCTTATTTATGACTTTAATCCAATCTCCTCTTGGAGTGCTCCAGATCAAAATTAAAAAAAAAAAGAAATGAAAAAAGGAAGGAAGGAAGGAAGGAAGGGAGGGAGGGAGGGAGGGAGGGAGGAAGGAAGGAAGGAAGGAAGGAAGGAAGGAAGGAAGGAAGGAAGGAAGGAAGGAAGGAAGAAGAAAAGAAGGAAGAAAGGAAGATATCTGAATTGTACAACTTAGGAACCTGGATACATCAGAAGACAAATCACATAAGTTAAACAGGAAAAATTTAGTAACATAAAGAATTATTAACGATAATAAAAAAGCAACCATAAGATATAAGGAATCTCTAAATAGTACCCTAGGGCTGAGGGAGAGTACCAAGGAAGGACACATTTGGAAGAGGTTCAGGTCTTGTTAGAGATTTGGTTTGATACACAGAATAGCAGAAGAATTGCTTGATTTGGTCAGGCTGGAGTTTTGCTGTTAGCGGCAAGCAGTAGGCCACACTCTAGAATACAGATTGGGTTACAGGCCCTCAACAACCAGTAATGTATATATAGTGGGAGTCCAAGTGCCAGTGGGGTAAGAGGACTTAGGAGCATCCAGGTTGGTGGAGTCTTGCTGAAGGAGCATAGGTGGGGCAGTTGATAGCAGCCTATGCAATGCTCCAGTTTTCTAGAAACTGCAGAAAAGTTATCACCAATCCAAGTCTGCAAGGTTACAGAGGGACCACATTATGCACCCTTTGACTACCTTTGCTATGTTTGTAAAATCTCTGTATTTATGAATCCCTGCTCCTCAAAGGGGAAGCCACAGAGTGCTGGAGATCTTTCTAGTTCCAGCTGCAGCTAATTTGCACTCATGTAAGCTAGGCAGCTTCAATCACAATCACTTGCTCAAAGTCTTAAATTCAGAAGAATGCAATTTATGAAGGAGATGCAATTTATGAAGGAGATTCCTTATGGATTACATTTTGCTGCTGTTGTGGCAGAGAATGTCCAAATTTGAGGATATTAATGGTTGAGTTTTAGGAATAGAAGAGACATTTTTGTTTGTAGAAGCAGTAAATCCAATCCCTAACAACAAATCGGAGTCCTAACAACTGTAGCATATTGAGTTCCTCAAGCCAGTTGTATAAAGTTACATTTATAGCCATTTTTTTTTCTGGCAGCTTAGTCCTGACCTGGATCACCAGCTCGAAAAATGTCTATATCTTGCTCATTATTTTATATAACCTGCTTAATCAGCTAGGGTCAGTTCTTTTGCATATAACAAAAAACTCTCACCAAGACAGATTTTTTTTCTAAAATAGGCTGTCCATCAAAAACCTTCTCCGAAACTAAAAGATTCTAAAGCTGGCTATGTGGCCTAGTTGAGGATGAGGGATATGAAATCTTAGATATTAATAATAGGCAGGACTTTTGTTAACTCATGACATGTAATAAAAGGGATGATTAAATTTTCTTGTGTGATTCAAAAAGTAGTGACTAAGTCTATAAGAAACCAAGGGACTTTTGACATAGTGAATAGCATGAGGTCATCAGGATTTTGAGATAAATTTTCACTGCATTGGGCAGGAAAGAAAAAAAAAATAACAAAGCATATAAACCACTACAATAACAAATATCCTCAAAACTAATTTCTTAGATAAAGGCAAAGAAAGATTAATATATATATATATATATAGATAGATAGATAGATATAGATATAGATATTTACAAACATGTTTAAAGAGCATTACATGCAATAATGGCAATAGAAAAGAAGCACCAAACAAGGGATGCCTAGGTGGCTCAGTGGTTTAGTGTCTGCCTTTGGCTCAGGGTGTGATCCTGGTTGATTCCTGCATCTGGCTCCCTGCAAGGAGCCTGCTTCTCCCTCTGCCTATGTCTCTGCTTCTCTCTCTGTCTCTCGTGAATAAATAAATAAAATCTTTTAAAAAGGAAAAAAGATAAAGCATCAAACTAAAAATCTGATTTTATTGGTTCCAGCACTTAAAATACAGTAGTGTCTTGATTGAGTCAATTTCCTTGCAAGATATTGCCAGTTTTCACCTCCTCCGCATAACTGAAAGTCTCCAGATATAAAACTGAATATGTTTCCATTACATCCTAGAATTCCATTCCCTACCACATGAACTAAAATAGACTGCTCATTTATAATAGATGTTAAACCAAGAAAGTAGAAACATATTTTAGATGGACTAAATTTCTTAATAGAGTTCATCTACAAATTCTGGATTGCCTATGCAAATTTTGTTGTTGTTCAGTGATATTTCCTAACAATCTAAAAGAGTAGTTGATACTTAACTGCCCTCAATAGATAGCTTTTTATAAGAGTACTAGTTCTAGCAAATATGAAGTAAATGTAATTACTGACCATGTGAATTTGTGCAAAGGATACTGCGGTGTCTCACCCTAAATAACTTTAGTTAGATGCACATGAAAGTCACTTGAAGTGCTATATAAAAATTACTGATGCCCAGTTTCTACATCCCAAAATTTTATTTAAATTGTATGGTAAGACATCAGTTTTATCATTTTGAAAAAGTTTCTCAGGTGATATAGAATAAGGAATCCTAAGAATTATGAAGAAATTAACTTTGCAGCAGATGTATTATATGTATCAGCTTGTCTTTTTTTTTTTTTTTTATAAATTAATTTTTATTGGTGTTCAATTTACCAACATACAGAATAACACCCAGTGCTCATCCCGTCAAGTGTCCCCCTCCGTGCCCGTCACCCATTCACCCCCACCCCCCGCCCTCCTCCCCTTCCACCACCCCTAGTTCGTTTCCCAGAGTTAGGAGTCTTTATGTTCTGTGTCCCTTTCTGATATCTCCCACACATTTCTTATCCCTTCCCTTATATTCCCCTTCACTATTATTCATATTCCCCAAATGAGTGAGAACATACACTGTTTGTCCTTCTCCGATTGACTTACTTCACTCAGCATAATACCCTCCAGTTCCATCCACGTTGAAGCAAATGGTGGGTATTTGTTGTTTCTAATGGCTGAGTAATATTCCATTGTATACATAAACCACATCTTCTTTATCCATTCATCTTTCGATGGACACCGAGGCTCCTTCCACAGTTTGGCTATTGTGGACATGGCTGCTAGAAACCCCAAGAGTTCCCAGATTATATTCATTTCTTCAAAATACTGGGAACCGTTAATAAGGAAAATATGGACATCATAGAAAGTCTGGTTTCTAATATCTATGGGCCAAAGAGATCCAGAACAGGTGTTGCTGCAATATGAATTATTTTTTTTCTTTTTCAATGTAAATGATGGAAGCAAAAGGCAAGGAGAGCCTAAGCTACCTTAATAGGAAACAAGACCAGAGTGGTAATCAGAATGGTGCAACCCAGAGGAATCCCTGATGGTGGCTAATTTATCTTGGGGTTGCTCAGACCAAATGAGATGATCAACTGACCAAATTCATACTTGATTTATAAAACTGAAAAATGTCCAAGGCTGGTGAACAGAGGTCTAACTGCATCAAGTCAACAGAGCTAATACCCATTCATAGATAGAAATCTCCTTAAAAAAAGTAAAGGTTGGGAACACTTGATAATGTCACAACTATGGAACATACCTCTGTTCTTGACTTCTTGCCTAGAACATGGGCCTTATGCTTTGGTGTACAAAGTCTTGCATGATGGTGTCACCACCATGAAAAAAATAAAGTCATGTGAGAAAAATTATGCTGTGCAAGGATGGTGGTAATCTGTAGCCTTGATAACATTGTTAATAAATGTATAGATACACTGTAGCTATCAAGAGCATAGGTTCTAGCACAGGGATGCTTAAGCTCAAATCTAAACTCCAGTACTTACTAGCTGTGTGACTTAAGCAAAATACTTTCTCTTTGGACTTTAAAATTGAATTTGTTATTGCATAAGATACATGATCAACTCTGTGTAAGTGATTGAGAAATGTTTTAACTGATGAAATTTAATCCTGAATAGTAATATTAAAAATGATATAGTGATTACCAAAGAAGAGAACTAAAATGTACATTATATGTGCAGATATACAGTTTTTTGGATTGTCTGAAACAGGCCTAGTTGCAAGGAGTTAATTTTTAAAATATTTTTATAAATACAACAATAAAAACCAGGTAGTGTTTTGAAAACACTACCTTTGAACTTTGTAATATTTTGTGCAAATTGACAAAAGCATCTATAAAAAAATCAAATTGAAATTTTGTTTAAAGGAATTATATGATTCCTTAAATTACAAAGAAAATACAGTAAAATATACTTAATATTTGAGATTTAGCTCAGGGAAAAAAACATCGAGCAAATTTCAGGAAATTTGAAAATGACATGAGGAAACTTATAGAGCTGCTTAAAATCAAGGATCTTGGATTTTGAATAAGAAATATGTATTGAATATATTCTTTGTCCAAAATGGGAATGAGTCTAGTTTTCTTATGAATAGTCAATGCAAAGGATAAAAAATAAAGCCCCACATAAAAGAGTAAAATGATGATGATGATGATGATGATGATGATGATGATAAATTGAACTATTTAGTATTAAAGTAAGGAAAATTTTCTGGAAAAAAATCTGAATTGTAATTGCATCTTCCCTAGTAAAATAAGCTTCTTAGCCCCATATATCTAATTGTAGAGAAATATCAGGACCACCAAGTGACTGCTACTGATGTTTGAAAAGGCACAATTTTTCCTAACAATCTTATTTAGTGTCTGAAGAACAAATTTAGTTAGATAAAAATAGTAATTTAGAAGCTGTTTGGGGATGGTATGACAAAATTTAAATTATACCCTGGGGGTGGATATATCTCATTATCCTTATCTATATCCATATCTATATAATGCTATTGACAATTTGATAATAGATGGCATATTTATAAAACATATTTGAAGAATTGAGTATATTTAACCCACTTTTAGATCTTTCATGTAAGTCAATGCAGGTAGACTCAGCAAATGATCATTTTATGCCTCTCTCTTTTTTTTTAAATTGGATTTGTTTGTTTTATTGTTGAGTTTCACAAATCTTTTTTTTTTTTTAATTTAATTCAGTTTGCCAACATATAGTACATCATTAGTTTCAGGTGTAGTTTTCAAAAATTCATCAGTTGCTTATAACACCCAGTGTTCATCACATCATGTGCCTTTCTTAATGCCTGTCACCCATCCTCCCACCTCCCCTTCAGCAACCCTCAGGCTGTTTCCCAGAGTTAGGAGTCTCTCATGGTTTGTCTTCCTCTCTGATTTTTTCCCATTCAGTTTCCCCTCCCACCCTTACGATCTCTTGAACTATTTTTCATATTCTGCATATGTGAAACCATATGATGATTGTCTTATGTTACTCATGTATTCCACATTGTAATATAATATGGCATTTGTCTTCTCAGTTATAATTGGAGTCTTTAAAGTTATTAAATAATGTTTTCCCCTCTGGTATATCTTAATATATAGCAGAACTAATTTAGCATAACACTATGTTTAAAATAGCATCTTGACCTGCTAGCTAGTAAAATTTTATAACATAATCCAGAAACTACCATGATAGCTAAGTCAACCAGGATTGTCATTGTAAGATTCCAACCATAATCAGTTTTTCTCAGGCATTTCATTTCTAATTTTTTCCATAAGGAAATCTAAAGAAGGAGTGTGTGTTTATTTAGATAGATGAATTCATCTATCTGTAGGTTGCAAATCTTTTTCAGCACTTGCCTAAACACTGTCCATGTGGGCCCTATATTACATGGAACTTGGTTAATTTCTGCCTCATGTGATGAGGGGTAAGTAAGAAATGATAAGGTCACCCCATAGAATTGCTTGGATTTCAATTATTATGTAAATTGAATTATGATTTGAACACTGGACTCAATCTCAAATTCTTTCATTTTTATAAAATAAAGTGCCAAATATAAAACCTGCTTTCTCTATCATCTTTTTTTAACTGAATTATTACAGTTGTAGGGTAAATTGTCAAAGAAAGTTAAAACATAAAAATTATCCTGGCTATCCCACAATACACATATTATTTTTTTGGGGGGGGGTCAAGTTGTTATTCTTTAAAAAGTTAGAATCCTAAATAGAGGTAATATTACTTCAAGGTAAGGCCTAAGCACACAGGGGAAAACCTGCCTCATTTCATTCCCCTCATAATTTATTAATATCTTTAAAAGCTAACTCTTTGTGCCTCTTTGCTAAAATTACCTGTATGATATAGCTTCATATTGACATTATCATTCAAACTTATTTATTCTCAGCAGTTCATATGGTGAAGAAATATAAGATAGAGAAATTAAGATTCTTTTAAGAAATTAAAATTTGAAAATAAGAAATTAAAATTCGTACAAAAATACTAATATTCATTTAATTTAATAATTATTTCAGTATATTCTTTATTTTGGTCTACTATATGGATGCAGAAAATACCTCAGTGTTGTCTAAAGAAATATGTTTTATTAAACATTTTTTTCTTAAGTAGAGAGAATAGGAAGTATTTTTGCTATATGATACATTTAAATGTATAAGGGAAAAATTAGGACCTTAGTCACAGAACATCCTAGAAAATACATAGAGAAGTCAAATACAAGACGTTCATGTTTCTATTTTGTTTCCAGTTTTGTTTTAAAATTATTTATTTATTCGAGAGAGAGAGAGAGAGAGAGGCAGAGACACAGGCAGAGGGAGAAGTAGGCTCCATGCAGAGACCCTGATGTGGGACTCAAATCTCGGGACTCCAGGATCACGCCCTGGGCCAAAGGCAGGTGCTAAATCTCTGAGCCACCCAGGGATTTACAGTTTTCTAAGATCAGGCATAATTATGGCAAACATTTATAGGTAGACATTGTCAAGTTATTGTTTTGGGGGATAAATGTAATTTTTTAATCTGATTGACAAAGAATATGAATAGCAAAAACTGCTCCATCAGCAGTTGTTCAACATGAACAATTAAATCTACATAGATAGGTAGAACAGACAGTCTACTAAGATGTTGTTGACAATAAATAGTCTGATCTTAACTTCATGCTTTTAATTAGAGGCAGATCATCAACCTAAATAAGAATAGTGTCAGATGCTTGAGATAGAAAGTACACCCAATAGGAAGACTTCTGCATAAGTAACAGGATACCTGTGTATCAAAGCATATTCAATTAAAAATTTATTTATTTAAAAAAAACAAGAAAACATTAGTGTTTTAGAAGAAGATAGCATAGCATTTCAGTAGATAAAGCAGTGTGTGTTGCAGAAGAGAAAGAAATCTATAAAGTATTAAATGTTGAAGAGTGTAAAAATCTAGATTGGTGATTATAGTTATAAAAAAGGATTGTCAACATTTTCTGGAGTTTATTTCATTGTGATACTAAATCTAATACACAATTTAATAAGTTATTTATTTTACCTGGGAATGTGGAGAAGATATGCCTAGTTTATAGAACAGGTATTTAACTCTCTCTCTCTCTCTCAGCCAAATAAATAAAATATTAAAAAAAAAAAAAGAACAAAAAAAGAACAGGTATTTAACACCTAGTGGAGGGAGCCTGCATGGCTCAGTGGTTGGGCGCGTCTGCTTTTGGCTCACGTTGTGATCCTGGAGTGCCAGGATCGAGTCCCACATCAGGCTCCCTGCATGGAGCCTACTTCTTCTTCTGCCTATGTCTCTGCCTCTCTCTTTCTGTGTCTCTCATGAATAAATAAATAAAATCTTAAAAAAAAAACTAGTGGAAAAATCCCTCAGAAGAATCTGACCTTTCTCCTGGCAGGACATATACCTACCTATCCATCATCCTATCATGCCCTACTTACATATTTTATATCAAGAATGTCTGGACTGCTGGACTGTTTTCACCAATAGTCCACTCTCTTGAGGGGTTTCATAAAGCTCATTTACTGGTTTGGGAAGGGAGAGTTTACATGCCAAGTAGTTCCAAAGCTGTATCCCAGACTAAGGAAACACTTGCTACCTTTCCCAGTCAACCTACTTTTGTCTGGCCCATAATCCAGGATAGAGGCCAAATTTGATACCTGCTCCCGTAGCATTATTTAACTATATGTAATTATGTATAATTCTCTTTGAGAGAATCTTTAATGTGATAACCAAAGTAGGAAGCAAAAATCTACTATCTAACTTTATGTTATCAACCCTCATTATTATAATGTGTATACTTCTTGCCACTGGTCTATCAGTACAGAGAATAAAGAAGACAGCAATACCTATAAAATAATGTATTAATATTGTACAATAATATAATAATGATGATCTTTTTATTTGTTGCTCTCATTCTCATGATTAGAACATGTAAAACACTGAATTATTAACCCTGCCTCTGCATCTTCCATCCAGAATTCTCTTTTTTTCCCATAAATGTAGAAAGTACTTTCTTATCATTTGAAATTACGTTCATCCATGAAATCTATTTTGATGTAAGGAATGCTTACAGAAACTAAGATTGTACCAATTCCAAGCCTAGGACTTAGAAAAAAATGTGTATATTTCCACTTCCTCTTTTATGCCCTGCCATTGTCATGAAAAGAATATGTCCCAGCTAGTCCACTGAACAAATGAACATAAAGGCCTCATGGTGCATATTTGCACCCCAGCTAAATCTTGGAACAAAGACCGTTGAGCTGAGCCAAGGCAACCTAAATCTGCTAACACCTACTGATCTGCAGATCTATGAGCAAGATGGTTGCTACTTTAAATCAGTGAGTTTGGGAGGTAATTTGTTAAACAACAATAGCTCACTTGTTCTCTCCTTCTTTCTCTCTCTCTCTCTCTCTCTCTTTTTAAAGACTGTATTTATTTATTCCTGAGAGACACACAGAGAGGGAGGCAGAGACACAGGCAGAAGGAGAAGCAGGCACCATGCGGGGAGCCCAATGCAGGACTTGATCCCAGGGCCCCGGGATCATGACCTGCCCTAAAGGCATATGCTCAACCATTGAGCCACCCAGGTGCCCCTCATCTGTCTTTTCATTCAAAAATCAATTTCAAAATAATTTTATGTTATGCCAATTCTCCTAGTATTTATGATGCTTTGGATTCTGATAATCAAGTTCTACCAACAGATGGGAGGCAGAATAGAATCTTGTAGTTAAAAGAAAAATCTTCCCTTTTCCACAAATGATGTGATGACTTTCACAGATATTTTAGCAATTTTACTATCTGACATTGATGATTTGCAAAGAAAGTCCCTAAAACTTCTATGTATGACCAAAGGGAAAGATTTAAGGTATATTAAGAGAAAACACACTTTGCTGTGTGTGCATTGAGAATATTATTGAATTTTGAATAGGCTCATCTCATTAATTTTTCAAATATTTTTCACTATGGAAAGAAAGCAAATCCTTGGATTTCCTAAAGCTCAAATCTTTAATATTTTACATGGCACTTTTATGAGACAGTCAAGAAGCTTTAGATAACTAGTCTATTCTTATTTTATTGACCAAGAAAGGTAAGCATAAAAATGTTATACAATTTTCCCCAAACAAAGGAATCATCCAGGAATTACAATGCCTTCAAAATTTCAGTTTCAATTCAATGTCCACTATGTACAATTTCTGGTGAAGTTGAATAGTAATACTCTCTATGAGAACATTCAAACCATTTTATAGTCCTTTATAAATCCTTTTACTCCCTATGAGATTGGAAAATCAAAATGTTTTATAGATAGCACAATGAATCATAGTGATTTGTACTATATTTACAAAATGCTTACACATCAAAATCATCCCCTATGAATTTCCCCAGCAATGCAAAACAAGGATTTCTAGTTTAAAAGATTTGAGGATTGTAGCAGTCAGCATTCAAATTCAACTATGTATATATAGATTTACTTCTCTTTGAGACTGCTATACACTTTTTTAAATTAGACTACTATAAATTTCTTTATAGCTTTATTAAGTTCTATAATTTTGGAACCAAGTCAATGTAAATTTTTGAATGACCATCTTTAAGCACCAATAAAGGTGTTAAATGGTCTATAGATATTTATATTCAGTTTTGCAAAGGAATGCTGAGGTAACTTTAGGGTGAGTATCACAAAAAAAAAGAATAAAAAATAAATATTTTGAACAAAATCAGTTCAACTCACAATTCTTAATAATAAAAATGCCAGTCTATTCCTAGTGGCTATTTCTCTTAAAATATTGAAAAGTATCAAATTCTGGTCTTGTGAAGTATCTTCTAAACCATAATAGTCTGTATTTACCATTGTTTTTTCAGCAAAATTTGGTAAAATGTTAAATTTTTAAGTATTTAGGATAGTCATAATTAATGTGCAAAAGGAACCTAAGGGCCACTTGTAAATTTTACTCTAGTTTTTTAATAATTTTCTTTGGATGTTGATGATCTTATAACATACCCTATTAGACCTTTTCACAGGAAAAGGCAACAAATACCAGAGATTTGAGGAAAGTGGCAAATCCCCAAATATTCTACCATGGAGAATGGGCAAAAAAGCAAACTTAGGTCACACAGCATGGTTCTGAAGAACCTACAAAATATAGGAAGGGATAAATTTACATTGGTCTAAATCATGAGTAAGCAAGTGATTTTATACTCCCAGGTTAAAAACCTGGATGTAGTATTGAATCAATCTAGGGTAAGCCTTCATTTAATGAGTTACCTGGAAAACAAGAGGGTTGAAAGTTATGTAAAGAGAGTTGAAGCAAGATCTTGTTGGAAAATAATAGTAGTATGGAGCTAGTAGAGTTATGGAAAAGAAAGTCTGGAAATAATTCTAGAAGACTGTGAAGTGAAGAAACAGTGAGAAAGGAGTAAGAGATAGAAAATTGATTTTACTTGGAAGATAGGAGTTAATATTTCATAGAGATATTTTGTGAAGTTAGATGAATATTAAATTGAAAAAATAGTATGAATATTCACATTAAGATTCAAAAATCACATTTTTTGGTAGATTACAGTACTCATCTTTTGGAATCTTGCTCAAAACATATTTACCTTAGAATACAGTATACAAATTAAATCATTCATAGCATATTAAACATTGTTCTTGGATTTTCTTTATTATTAGTTGAAATGTATTGTAAAAATGCAATTAAGCAAGTTATCTTTCCTAAAATAGAAATGTTTCGTGACCTGAATAACTATATCACTATTACTTACTTTCTTTTTCTTTTTTTTTTCCTTTTTTTTTTTACAAATTAATTGGAGATTATTATTTTGGAATGTGAATCGAAAGTGGATATATTTAGTTCTTTATATTTAGGTGTACAAGACTTCAGAAATACAGGAGTGTACTTAGTACCTTAAAGTAAGTTCATGAAAATTTAGGGACAAAAAAAAAAAAAAACATGTTCTTACACGAGCCGTCATTTCAGGGTTCATGAAGTCAAACATACATATTTGAAATGATGTAGCTTTCTTCTTTTTTTTTCTTTATAAATGTATTTTTTATTAGTGTTCAATTTGCTTTCTTTTCTTCCATTCCTGTTCTTTCTCTTTTCTTTTTCTTACAAACATTATTCACATGTAGTTCTCTATCACCACCAAACTTTTCCCAAGCTTTTCCACATTTGGAGGACTGTTGGCATCCTAAGATCTTCTATGGATAATGAATTACTACAGTGAAATTCACACAGTGAGCATATTTACCTTTATAAAGTTAATTTAAGCTAAAAAAAATAGTTACTGGTTATTTATTAAGGTAGGATTAGGTGTTTTGAATGGGAGAGAGAGAATTAAAAAGTAGAAAAACTAGTCATGAATATCAGAATTGGAAACAAGATGTGTAATGGAACAACTATGTAGGATACACAACCATCCATTATTACTTCCAGCTACTATACACAAAAAATACTGCATTAATTAAGGAATAAATCTTTTATTCAGCATCTTTTCAAAGTCCAACATTGCCTGTATTTTGAGGAGTAAAAAAGTAAGCAAGTTCTTGATCTTTTACTCAATATAGTCTAATCTTGTATGAGAAATTCACAAATGATTTTACTATTAAATATTATTAAAGTGTTAAAGGTTACAATGGTGTTTTAGTATTTTGTGTGAATACTATGGTAACACATAGGGGAAAAAATCCTTTAATAATGATTGAGGTGCTAGAAATCTCAACATAGAGAAATATTTGTTTAAGTGATCTCTGAGGGATCCCTGGGTGGCACAGCGGTTTAGTGCCTGCCTTTGGCCCAGGGCGCGATCCTGGAGACCCAGGATCGAATCCCACGTCGGGCTCCCGGTGCATGGAGCCTGCTTCTCCCTCTGCCTGTGTCTCTGCCTCTCTCTTTCTCTCTGTGTGACTATCATAAATAAATAAAAAATTTAAAAAAATATTTAAGTGATCTCTGAAAGATTCAGATTAGATCCTTTCAGGGCAGGCAGAGAAAAACAACCTAGAGTAAATGAATAGCAACCTCCTTATTTACATCATAGAAAGCCAAATTTAAATACTGAATGATGGCTGGATAAAGTGAATTCTCAAAATAATATGTATTATGTCTATTTGATTTGTGCTAAGCTATAATTGCAGAGAATCTTTGTTAGATATTTTGTGTTATGTGAATTACAATGTATTGTTTTATATGAACTGATACTGTACACTACATCAATTGATACTGCATATTACATTTATTATATTTATTTTGTGTAACATATTTTATTTTATAACAGAATATACTTATATATTTTATATTTTTATCATTCATATTATACTTATTATATGACCTAAAGTAATTATATAAAATGTATATAATATACATCTTATGTGTATTATTGTTTTCATTCATAATGCATTCTAAATTATGTTTTATAAAAAAATAAAAAAATAAATTATGTTTTATATTAGTATATATCATTTAACATTTAAAATACTGTGAAATATAAAAGTAGAAATTTCATAAATTTAACATATATGATTGCCAATGATTATATATATGAATCACATATAAAATATATAATCAATATAACACCAAAGACACAATTCATGAAAGAAATAATGGATAATCAGGATTTCAGTACAATTAGAAACTTCTCCTCTGTAAAAGACACTGTCAAGGGAATGAAAAGATAAGCCACAGACTGAGAGAAAATATTTGCAAAAGATTTATCTGATAAAGGCTTGTTATCCAAAGTATACAAAGAAAGCTTAAAGCTCAACAGTAAGAAAATAAACAACCTCATTAAATAGGCCCCAAATTTGAACAAATATCTCACACAAAAAAAATACATAAGGCAGATAAGCATAAGGAAATATGCTTTACATCCAATGCCATCAGGAAATGCAAGTTAAAACAATGAATTACCACTCCACACCTATTAGAATGGCCAAATCCTGGAATACTTGTCAACAACAAATGCTGGTGAGGATGAAGAGCAACAGGAACTCTCATATATTTCTGATGGAATGCAAAATGACAGTCACTTTGGAAGACAAAACTAAACGTATAATCCAGCAATTTTGCTCTTTGGTATTTACCCAAAGGCATTGAAAACTTACGTCCACACAAAAACCTTCACACAGCTTTATACATAATTGTCAAAACCTGAAAGTAACCAATATGTCTTTCAGGAGATAGATGGATAAATAAGCAATGGTACTTCCAGACAGCAGAATATTATTCAATGCTAAAAAGAACAGAGCTTTTAAGCCATGAAAAAACTTGGAGGAAACTTAAGTGCCTATACTAAGTTAAAGAAGCCAACTTCAAAAGGTTATCTACTGTATGATTCAAAATAAATGGCATTTTGGAATAGGCAAAATTATAGAGATAGTAAAAGTGAGTTAGAGACAAATGGGGCTAGGCAGGACTAGGTAGGGGGCCACAGAAGCAGGGTCACAAAAATCCCAAAAAATGCTGAGGTGTAAGGAAATCAGACATAAAGGAACAAGCCAGACCACCCTGCCCTAGGTGTAGGTGGGGAGGGTGTCTTTTTATGACAGTCATCTGTGACTAACAAAGAATAACCAGACCCCAAAGAAGAAGTAAGCCATTAAAGATGTTATCATTAGTCCTTACTCGATGGTGACATCAGTAGATAATGTTAAATGATTTAGGTTACCTGGTTGGCTTCCAATTAAAGACCAACCCTACAAGCATTGCCTCTCTTCTGAGAGCTTTCCCTGTATCCTCACTTAAACTTCTATCCCTTTACTCACTCTCCTTAGTCTGTGAGATTCATTCTTAGACTCCATGAAACAAGAACCAACCTTTCCCATATCAAAATGATCAGTATTTGTCAGAGGCTGTGGAGAAGAAGAGATATAGAAGTAAAGCACAGAGGATTTTTAGTGTGGTGAATCTACTGTGTATAATACTGTAATAGTGGATACTTGTCATTAAACATTTATACATTTATCAAAACCCACAGAATGGACAACACCAATAGTGAAAACAAAGATAAATTGGGCTTTGTTTTTTTTTTATTTTTTTTTATTTTTTTTATTTATTTATGATAGTCACAGAGAGAAAGAGAGAGAGGCAGAGACACAGGCAGAGGGAGAAGCAGGCTCCATGCACCGGGAGCCCGATGTGGGATTCGATCCTGGGTCTCCAGGATCGCGCCCTGGGCCAAAAGCAGGCGCCAAACCGCTGCGCCACCCAGGGATGCCAAGTTGGACTTTGGATAATAATGATCTATCAATATAGGCCTATTGAGTATAACAAATAAACCACTCTGGTGCAGTGTTTTGATAGTGGGGAGGCTGTGCATATATATATATATATATATATATATATATATATATATATATACATGCACATATATATATATGGAGAGGGAAATTTCTGCACTGTTCCTTCAATTTTGTTGTGAACTTAAAATTGCTCTAAAAGATAAATTCATTTAAAAATATAGTTTCAAATTTTATCAGAGTTCTCCTTTTGTATTAAAATATGTTTTAATATTATATCATCAAAACTTGATCTGATAAATCATAAATTGAAATTTGTGTTAGTTTTACTTCAAATATACATGTGACTTATATTACATTTATTCCATTGATGTCTAATCTACTTGCAGGAGGAAAATATTCTTTCCACACTCTCAGGAAACTAATCAGATATTCCAAAATTAGAGGCTTTGTAATTGAAACTAGGGATTTGTTTCTGTTGAAGTCAAATGGTTACTATGAACCTTGTCTGATTTTTTTTAAATTTTCCTTTTTAGTGTATTTTCCACTTTCTGCATTATTTCTGAATTCGACTTAAAAATATAAAAACTAAACTGTAGAATAACTATTAAGCTTTCCTAGATTCAGTTAAAAGGCTCAGATTGAATCTAAAGTGTCAGATTTGGTTGGTACCATATTACAAAATAGGATTTGAACATAAATAAAAACAATTACTGATTAAAAGTCCATGTTATAGATAAAAAACAAAATGGCAACTCTTTTTTTTCTTTTTTCTTTTTTTTTTTTTAAGTAGGCTCCATATCTAGAATGGAGCCCAATGATAGTTAACTGACTGAGCCAGCCAGGCACTCCCAAAATGGCAACTATTAGTCATCAGTTATTTAATTGTGGAACAACTTTCAGTAATGTAAAAGAAAAAGTGTATTTAATTTTTAAAAGGCTATTGTCACTAGAAAGTTATCTCTTCAAAGCTACATCTCCTATCCTTATTTATACCTTCCACAATCAAAATAGTACATCATTTATCTTTATTTAAATTGCCATAAATAAGCAATGGATCAAGTCAGATTATGGATAAAGCTTATAACAGATAATCTTGTTCAGTCTCCAGGTTTTACTCATTCCAGTTTTGTAGTAACACCATATAGTTGTCTATTAATCATAACAATGTAATCATAGAATGACTATTTTATTTATTTTATTTTTTTTAAGATTTTATTTATTTATTCATAGAGACACAGAGAGAGAGAGAGCCAGAGACACAAGCAGAGGGACAAGCAGGCTCCATGCAGAGAGCCTGACGTGGGACTTGATCCAGGGTCTCCAGGATCACGCCCTGGGCTGCAGGCGGCACTAAACCGCTGCGCCACCAGGGCTGCCCTAGAATGACTATTTTAATAGGCTATTCCTAATATTTCTCTACTCTCAGTTCAGTATAACCTTAAAGACAACTACTGAACACCCGACTCTCTACCAGGCACTTTGAGAAGCACTGGTATGCAAAATGAGCTATAGAAGTGAAACCTAGATTATACTGGAACCTAATAATGTCCCTCTTTTTTTTTTTTTCTATGTGATATTTACTTTGGGAGTACTTAAAACTAAAAAAGAAAAAAAAAAACCAAAATATTGGTTTTCCTTTCAAATTGTACTTATTATTCCCCAATTTCCTACAATAAAAAAAAAAAGCAAACCCTCAGAGAGGTAGGTGCTGTAAACAGGATATTACATATAGTTTTTATTGATTTGCTTTCTCAGACAACTTCTAATTACTTTCACAAGACACTGATTGAAAATGCAATTTTTTTTCCTTCAGCATAAGATTTGCTTTTGCTGTTTTCATATTTTTCTAAGGATAACAGATGATCATGTTCTTTTAAACTTCCCTGTACCATCCAGCCAAGGACATTTAAAGAAGAAACAATTTTTATTTGTGTCAATTACCAATGCCAATCATTTTGGAATAAATGAGACACCCTGTTCTTAATAAGTAGAGTATATTACTGTTGGTATTTTTAAGCTATGGTATATGTGAATTATAAGAATGTCAAGAAATCATTTCTCAGTGGTTTAGCACCTGCCTTCTGCCCAGGGCATGATCCTAGAGTCCCTGGATTGAGTCCCATGTCGGGCTCCTTGCATGGAGCCTGCTTCTCCCTCTGCCTGTGTCTCTGCCTCTCTCTCTGTGTGTCTCTCATGAAAAAATAAATAAAATATTTAAATAAAAAAAGAAAAAAAAAAAAGAATTTCTCAAGATGGGTATAATTTTACTGAAGGACAGAACCATTAATATAAATAAAGGTGAAGATATGTTGCCTGCAGCTATTATCATGCCATTTTAGAGTACACTATTCTTGATGATAATAAAAAAATATAAAGAATATTAGAATTTTTAACTAATTTTTTAAAAAAAATTTAACACCTAGTATTTAGTATTGATGTCCTTTCAATATTATTATCTTTTTATGATGTGATTTGATGTGAGGTCAAGAAAGAATTCTTGAGACATCTTTGGTTCCAAAAAAAAGATAGTTTTATTAAAACAGAGAGACAGGAAAATCTTGACTGAAAGAGCTGCACTGGGATTGTGAGGCAGGATTGATTCTATACTTTTATGTTGGGAGGGGTAGAGACAAAGGAAATTTCCAAAGGACTTTCATATGTTAAAGAAGACTTACAAGATCCTGAAGGCCTGGCTATCATGAATATATATATATATATATTTTTTTTTTTTTTTCCTTTAGCAAAGCATTAACATTAAGACAGTTGGGAGTCCTGGAGAACTGTCATACTTTACCTGTCTCAAGTATTTGTCAATGGGCTGCAAGTTGTTAATATTTGATTTTATTTACATTTCCTTTTGCTTTTGTTCTCCACATGATTTATAGTATAGAAGGGTAAAAGAACATCCTTTCTACTCCCAGAGGAGCTCATATAGCCAAGAAAAAGTTGTTTAAAGAATAGTGTACTAAATAACTCAAAAATGTTATAAAACAGCACCTACTTGAAACTTGTCCTTTGAATTAAGGAGATGCCTAGTGAACCTAGATGAAGTCTCTCTCCTCATGGTTGTGTCCTTTCTTCTTTAATCATATCTTTGGATATCATATAATATTCATATCATATGATATTCATATCTTTGAATATCATTTCTAGTGTGTATCATCAGCCCCAATACAAAAACATTTAAACTATTTACAGTCTGATTTTACTTATTTATTTTTATTTTTTTTAAGATTTTATTCATTCATTTATTCATGGGAGACACAAAGAGAGAGGTGGAGAGAGAAGCGGGCTCCATGCAGGGAGCCCAACATGGGACTTGATCCCGGGTCTCCAGGATCACGCCCTGGATTGAAGGCGGCGCTAACCCACTGAGCTACCGGGGCTGCCCTAGAGTCTGATTTTAAACACCAATAGCTTAATATGAGTTTTTTTCTCATTAATTTTGTAATACATTGAAGGATATAATCTGTAGGTTTTACCTACCTCAATAAGATGAACAGTGTTTGTACAACATGGAAACAACATACAGAATGCAGAATAAATTCTCATTGGCTATGAAGGATGCAGGGTAAGATGCCCCAAACTAATGCCACTTTGGCATAAGGATTATTTCAACTTAAAAGTAATAAAACCCAGGGTGCATAGGTGGCTCAGTTGGTGAAGCATTTGACTCTTGATATCAGTTCAGGTCATGATCTCATGGGTCATGCCATGGAGCTCTGTGTTGGGCTACATGCTCAGCCAGGAGTCTACTTGAAGATTCTCTCTCTGCCCCTCCTCCTACTCATGCATGCACATGGACTCTTTCTTATAAATAAATCAACCTTTAAAAAAAGCAATAGAAACCCAGAAGATAAAAGCAACACTCTCTGCTTCCCCCATAACTGCCTAAATTTACATTGGAAAGGATAGCCTACAACAGGAAGAGAGAGTTAACAGAGGCTCCTCTTTACCAAGGATTTATCTGCCTAATAGAGTGCCTGATTTTCCCCCAAATACCCTTTATCTTCCTTCTAACGAGTTTTCTCCCCTTTGTGTCCTCAGCCCCTAATCCTTCTCCTTAGCTCAAATAGGCTTCATGTTGCCTCCTCATCTTTGGAATTTCAAGTCTGTGTGGATTCCTGGTACTTTGCCTATTAAATTTGATTTTCCTTTTATTAATCTATCTTATGTCAGTTGCACATTCCTATCCCTAGGTGGGATATGTGTGACTGCCCTATAGCTAAGGAAAAGGAAAAATAGTTAATTTATACAGATTATTATATGGGACAATTTGGTTCTTGTCTCACAGAATCGAAGAGTGACTCTTGCGGACACAGAAGAGTGAGTAAAGGGACAGAAGTTTATTAAGTAAAGATACAGAGAAAGCTCTCAGAAGTGAGATGGGTCCAGACATGGTTGCCACTCAGGGCTTGTAGGATTGGTCTTTTATTGGAAGCCTAATCAGGGAACCTAAATCCTTTTAACATTATCTATTGACATCACCACTGAGAAAAGACTATTGATAACATCTTTAATGGCTTACTTCTTTGGAGTCTGGTTATTCTTTGTTGGTCACAGAGTAGCTGTTAAAATAAGACACCCTCCCCACACACACATACCTTGGGGCAGGGCAGTCTGGCTTGTTTCTTCATCTCTGATTTCCTTCTACCTCAGCATTTTTGGGATTTTTTGTGAGCCTAGTCCCCTGTCCCCCTACCTAGCTAGCCCTGCCTAGTCCTGTTTGTCCCTAACTCATTATCACATATCATGATTCAGAAAAATAAGTAATTTCATATTGGTTGTCATGTTCAATGAATGAAAATATTTTAGAAATTTGCCAGGACTCCTCAATATTAGTCATTTTAACTTCTGGTTTTTTATATATGTTGCAACTAGAATTTTTAATAATTTTATTTATTTTTTACTATGTTTTTAAAGATTTTATTTATTCATGAGAGACGCAGAGAGAGAAGCAGAGACATAGACAGAGGTAGAAGCAGGTTCAATGAGGGACTAGATCCCTGGACCCCAGAAGAATGTCCTGAGCAGAAGGTGTGAGTGGGAGGGTGTCTTGTTATATAACAGTTAATTGTGACCAACAAAGAATAACCAGACCCCAAAGAAGAAGTAAGCCATTAAAAATGTTATCAATAGTCTTTTCTCAATGGTGATGTCAATAGATAACGTTAAAAGGATTTAGGTTCCCTGATTAGGCTTCCAAAAAAAAGACCAACTCTACAAGCCCTCAGTGGCAACCCTGTCTTGACCCCTCTCACTTTTGAGAGCTTTCTCTGTATCTTTACTTAATAAACTTCTGTCCTTTTACTCACTCTCCTGTGTTCAGGAGAATCATTCTTAGACTCTGTGAGATAAGAATCAAGCTCTCTCATATCAATAATATCCTATTAGGATTTTAAATTTGATATAAAGCATATTTAGGGTTTAAAAATTGTATTACTCTTTCTCTCTGAAGACTAAGTGAAATGATTAATATGGACTTATTTTGCAAGCTATTGTAATTATTATATCTGACCAATTTGTAATCAGCATTTATAAATAATATCGATAAACACAGATGACCTATTTTGTGTTATGCACATCTTTGTACCATACTTCTAATTTTAATTAGGTCACAATTTTATACAGTTTTCAACTTTCCTAAAATATTCCTCTAGCATAGTATGTTTTGCCTTTCCATGCTACTTAAATTTACTTTTTAATTTCCATCATGTCGTTAGTTCACATTCATTCCAACCTGGAAATGTAAAGCTTGACTACTTCTTGTTAGGTCTTAATACAATCTTCATCAATAGATGGGCCACTGCTATGTAATTGGTTTTTATGCATAACTCTAGCATGATTATGAGATTGTACTTTATCTTGCATGACAGTGAGTGAAAGATTGCATAACTCTTATTTGCTTTAAGAATCCTGGCTAGCTGACACAGCTCTTATGATAATGGTCATTTGGTGCTGAATGAGAAAGGAGCTATCCAGGGAGAAAATTTCCATAACTATAGCATCTAATATCAGATGTAAGAAGTAATTTTCTCCCATAAACTGCATCCAAATATTTTGTGAGTTCAGGGGCAAGAATAATATGGCAATCTATATTTTTAAATATATATACTGACCATTAGTTTCTACAATTCTTTTGTTCACCTAGTAGATCTTCTTGACATATTTTAGTTACAGTAAATTGGAGAAATACATAGAAATGTAAATCCAGACATTTCTAATCCCATCCAATACAAACCATTTACATATACACACAAACACACACACACACACACACACACACACACTACTATAGATAATCCAAAAGTCCATGTAAGCAAGAATTAACTTTCCATAGACATAGGCAATAAACATTTATGGAAAAATGCTGTAAGACTCTAAAGATTAGATGGTTATCCCCTGGCCAGTTTTTTTTTTCCTTGAAAGAGCATAGATATACTTCACATAAATAGTTATCACTTTTAAAAAGAACATGTTAGAGGAGTGTAAATCAGGTATTGAATTGACTATTGTGGAGAGTGTTTGTAAGCTCCTTAGAATCTGGGACTGTATAGATATATTCTCTTTTCTCTTTTTTAAAATTACTTATGCAGTGAAAATGTAGACATATACTAATGAGCTAGTAAAAGAAAAAATAAAAAAACAGATTAATAAAAGAAAAAAGGTCAATGAAGAGAAAATAAACAAAAAACAAGAGTAAGCTGGTATTATTAAACCCATATATAATAGTAAATATTCAATGTACATAAAACAATATTCCAATTATAATTAAGAGAATATCAGAATTGACTTTTAAAAACTATATGCTGCTCACAAGAAACACTGACTCCATAGCCAAATGTGTTGCTAAGAAAAAGGATAGAAATAGAATTCTAAGAAAAAAAAAAGAATTCTAGTCAAATTCTAACTAAAAGAATCACTGATGTTATATAAATTCTATATTTAAGATAAGAAATATGAGTAGAAATAAGAAGGGGAATTTTGTAACTATAAAACAACCAACTTAACAGGAAATACAGCCATCATAAAACTAACTACTTAGTAACATTGTCTACATATTTCTGGAACAAAATGTTAATAAAACTAACATAAGATACAGAAAAAATTCAACTATAGTTAGTGATTTTAAAGTATTTTAAAAATATTTTAAAAATATCTTTTTACACAGAAGTTACCTTTTTAAGCAACTGCAGACACACACACACACACACAAACTCAAATGCAAAATTAGTAAGTGTGTAAACATTTTGAACAATACAATTAAAACTTAATCACATTTCAACCCAAACTGCAACATATATTTATTTTAAACAGCTAATTTTACCAAAAGTCACCAAATACTTTAAGCAAGAATTAGATTGATAAATCCTTCCAGCTGCAAACATAAAACATAGTTTACAGAAAAGAAGTATCGATGACTCAGATGATGACCTAAGAACAAAAAGAGGATGGACAACTCCAGGTTGCCAAACCAGGTACTAGTAAGACCTATTCTACATTATTTGAGCTCTGGAGAAATATGTCTGGCAAAATTTCAAAATTGTTAAGGAATAGTGACTACTATATGCCTTATTCTTCTTCTTATTGAATGAAAATGGCTCTTGTTATTTATTTTCTTGTCCCTGCCTCATTCTTGTGATTTTGGAGTGTAGTATTTGTATTTTATAGGCCTCCAAGTTATGAGGCTTACTGAGAAACTGCAAATCTTGAACAGAACTTGAGTTGTCTCAACCACTTTTGGAAGTGTTTTAGATAACAAGATACTGAACCCAAATCATGTTTCATGTAGTATTGTGATAAAATTTTGGAGAAAATTTTATAATATAAACAATAGTATAAACAATTGCATCCAGGGTGTAGACTTCTTTAGACTGGAAACCATGGCCACGATATTCTCTAACAACTCTTATCGAGGAGTCTATTTTTCTACCTTTTGAATGTGATATTGTCCTGTGACTAATTTTGTGTGCACTAATAAACAAATATAAAGAATAACGTTAGTCAAAGGATAACAGAAGATAGAGGATGATAGAATTAGATGTTTAAATACTGAGAGGAAAACAACAACCACCTATTAGTCTATTGCTAATAAAATGCCCTTCAGTAATAAATAAAATAAATGAATCATAAATTAAGGTCAGTGAATTTGTCACCAATGGATTCATATTGCAAAAATAGCTTTAAAATCTTTTTTTATGCTAAAAACAAAAAAACACATGTCAACTTTATCTAGGAAGGAATAAAGAACATTATAAAATGATGAATTGTGGATAAGTGTAAAAAAATTATTTACAATTTTTTTCAATTTATTTAACCAATAATTAGCATGAAAAGCAAAAAATAACAATATCTTTTGGAACTGAGAACTCATTTGAAGGGAAATGAACAATGTTCCATAAAGAACAAAAAGGGTAAATGGGAGCATACTGTTGCAATGTTCTTACATTATAAATGAAATATTAAGTCACAGATATTTGTTGTAATTTAAATGTATATTATATTCTTATCATAACAGTTAAAAACTTAAACATAGATATATAGTTAAAAAATATTAGTGATGATAAAATAAAATTTAAAAAGGAAAAAATAAATAACAAAGAAAGGACACTTTAATACTGAAAAGGCAGAAAAGTAAGACAAAACAAGTAATGGAACAATTATAAAACAAATATTGAGGACATTAAATCCACTACTTTTAATAATTAATGAAGAATGAATTGCTTAAATTCACTAGGAAAAAAAGGAAGAGACTGTAAGATTGGATAAAAAATATAAGACTTCAAAATTTGCTGTTTAAAACAGTTACATGTTAAAATCAAAGATATGGGAGTGCCTAGGTGGTTCAATCAATTGAGCATCTGACTCTTGGTTTTGGCTTAGGTAATGATATTGTGGGGCTAGGATCTAGCCCCAAGTCATACTCTGCACTTAGCATACAGTCTGCTTCAGATTCTCTCTTTCCCTCTCCTTCCTGCTCTTTCTCTCTCATAAATAAATAAAATATTTAAAAATAATTTAAAAATAAACTCATAGATATGTTAAAAGTTAAAAACAAAACAGAAAAGATATTTTAAGAAAACACTAATATAAGGAAACATGAAGTGATGTGTTAATTTTTTTTTTCAAGACTTTATTTATTTATTCATGAAAGACACAGAGAAAGGGGCAGAGACTTAGGCAGAGGAGGAAGCAAGCCTCCCAGGGTGAGCCCAATGTGGGACTTGATCCCAGGACTCCAGGACCACAGCCTGAGTCAAAGGCAAACACTCAACCACTAAGCTATCCAGGAACCCCAAAGTGGTGTATTCAAATAAAAAGTAGGCCTGAAGAAAAAAGATATTCTCTGAATACCAGAATACTGGAGACTTTATATATAAAAAAAATTTTGATTCATCAAGAAGATGTAAAAATCCTAAAAATACATGCAACATATAATACAGGTTAGAAACTGACAGAAGTGGGGAAAGAAATAATAAATCTGTAATTATAATTAGAAATTTTAACATTTTTCTGTCCATAATTGATAAAGGAATTAGAAACTTGCTAAAGATTTGAAAGATTGAAGGAATATTTCCAATCTACTGAATTGACATTTGTAAAATACTTTAACAAGAATAGAATAAAAAAATTATAATTGAACAAGAAACAAAAGACTTGGAAACTGCACAGAAAATATTGGGAAAACTATGATCATATGTAAAAATAAGCAAAATACCTTCACTCTTCGGAAAAAATGCAAATTAAACACTACCATACATCCATTACAATTGTTAAAATTATTAAAAGGAAGTATTTGTGCAGCTGCAGAGTAACTGGAATTGTCATGCCTTGCTGGCAAACGTGTATAAAGTTACAATTGTTTTGAATAATTGTTTGATAGATTTTTATAAAATTAAACATACATCTATACTATAATGAACAATTCCACTCCACTCCTAGGTATTTACCAAATTAACAACAACAATAACACACTCATATCCACAAAATACTAGCTCAAGAAGTTCACAGAAACTTTATTCATAATAGCACCAAACTGAAAACAACTCAAATATCTATGAATTTCAACCCTAGGTTCCTCCTCCCTGGCTTACACTCCCACCCCCGCCAACACCCATATGCAAAAGCACCAATAACCATTAAGAGTAGAATGGATAAACAAATTGTTCATACATATACATTCATACTGTGGAATACTACTCAGCAACAAAAAAGGAGCAGAATACTGACACATGCACCTATCAAGCTTTGATTACACAGACATTATGTTGAAAGCAAGAAAAAAGTTGCAAAGAGGATGTTTGTCATGGTTCTACTTCTAAGAAAAGGCAGTAATAATCTATCTAGGATATTAAAATAAAATAAAGTTCCCTAGTAATGGCTGGGGCAGGGGAGGTAGTACATTGCCTAGAAAAAGAAAAAGACTTAAAGTAAGTTTTTGGGTAATGAGATATATATATATATATATACCTTGATTTACGTGGTAATTTTATGGGTATGTTCAAGAGTCAAAACTACTCATTGGGGGATCCCTGGGTGGCGCAGCGGTTTGGCGCCTGCCTTTGGCCCGGGGCGCGATCCTGGAGACCCGGGATCGAGTCCCACGTCGGGCTCCCGGTGCATGGAGCCTGCTTCTCCCTCTGCCTGTGTCTCTGCCTCTCTCTTTCTGTGTGTGACTATCATAAATAAATAAAAATTTATAAAAAAAAAACAAAACTACTCATTGGAATCAATACTTTAGATTTTGGAGATTGACATTATATAATTTCTACCTCAAATACTAATGTAAGAAAAAACAATATCCATTCACCTCTTTTACATTCTTCCCACTTAATAGGACAGATTATTGAAATATATTATGATTATGAACACTAACAAAAATGATATGATACTCTATGTTATGCTTATAGCAAATAAAAGAAAAATAAATACAATCTGCATAAATATAATAGAATCCAATCTCCATCTTTCCTCAGGAATGATTTCTAAGAAGTTATAATATAATGATAAGTATATTGTCAATTAACTTTTCCAAAAAAAAAAGCAGGTAGGAAACCCACACCTCTGCCTTTAAGCAACAAATAAAATCATGGAAATTCACATTATTAAGGACAAATGGTCTATCTGCATGAATATTTCTCTAATAGGACAGCTAGTGATAATTTATTTTTACACAAAAGTGATTTACGAGGCCCGTAATATAGCCCCTTAAATTCAGTTGAATATTCTCCCAATTCAACTTCTAGCTGGATCACAAAAATTTCCATGCACACTCCAATTAGAATTTGCACACTTTTACCATTTCACAGGGATTGGGGTAGATTAGAATAAAAGTTGATTCAAGAACACACTTAGGAGAATACTTTTGTTTTGGAGATAGAGTAGTGAATTCACAGATTGAAGCCCTAAAGTCAGTCACAGTTTAGAAATATTTCATAAAGGCATTTATATCATATTTTCATATGATTTCTCATCAATTATCTTGACACCAGAACAATTGAAAAAGAGAATTGTACCAGCAGAGGGATTCATGTGGTGGTTTGGTGCAATTTCACTACATATAAGGATTCGTACAAATTTATGGGAACTTTTCTTTCCTATGTAGTAACCAGAAATTCTCATTCACAGAGACATGTCAAGCTAAGTAAACTAAAGTGGAAAATTATTGAGGAAATTTTGGAATTATTTTATTAAATATTTTAAACATTTTTTAGATCTTCAAGGAAAACAAACATTCAAAAATCATCATGTAATGAAGCTAGCATATGACAAATATAAATGTGTTTCTGCTTTTAATTTTCATATAAGGGAACTAAGGATTACATAGTATTGATGGATGTGTACATGTCATGTTTGGGATTCATTAACATATTTTAATGCAACAATATAACAATATATCAGAAAGTTAGAAAAGAAGAAGGAGGAAGGAGAAAAGAGGAGGAAAGCAGGCAGACAGGCAGGTAAGCAGGAAGGAAGGTAGGAAGGAAGGAACTGATCAATCTATAATTCTATAAACCTTGTCAGTGAGCCCACTTGCTAAACCATAGACTGCAACATCAAAACCAGAAATAGAGACCACTTAACTCACACTGCAGCTAAAACCCGTTGTACTTATTTCTTGGTACATTTTCTTGATGAAGATGTTTTGCAGTGATTAGAATATCCCAACTACTAGATCAGAAAAACCCTGGTAGTGATGGAATACCTAGAAGACCACACTTCACACATACCCTTCACTGCCCATGATCATGGGCTGACGAGATACTGTACCCCAGTCATGATCATGTGCTCTCTGACTCCTCTCTTGCATGTACCCCTCCCCTCAATGTGTCCATCTTGTCAGTGAAAAGGTAGGTTTTTAAGTCTTGAGTCTGCCACCTTCTCCAGGTGCTGGTACCCAAAATAAATTTCTCCCTTTCTGTTTTCCAAACCCTCAACTCTTGAGTTACTGGCTTCTCTCCCAATGAGTTTATCCAAGTTTGGTCCACAATAGCATTGGCAGACTCAGCTAAGAACTGTGCTTTTGATTTGTCCATCCTCCTCAGGATTCCTGGGATGGAGAAGCTGGCTGCAGCAGTGCTAGGGTTTACTCCTTCATTTCCCAAGTTAGCAGCAATGATAGATTGATCATAACACACACAAATACTAATATTATGGGTTTGTGTATACATCTGTATACATTTTCTTTCAGTTGTTTTCCATGAATATCAAGTGCTTACTCAAAATTAACAAAAAAATGGACATCCATATTTCCACTTAGCTTTATAATATTTTCTAATGCACTTAAAATACTCCATCTCCCTCTCTGATTTTGACTTGTTTTATTTTTTCCTCTCTTCCCCTGTGATCCTCTCTTTATTTCTTACATTCCACATATGAGTAACATAGTTATTTGTCTCTTCTTTCACTTAGCATAATATCCTCTAGTTCCATTCACGTCATTGCAAATGGCAAGATTTCATTTTTTGATGGCTGAGTAGTATTCTGTCTTCTTTATCTATGTATCTGTTGTTGGACATCTGGGCTCTTTCCACAGTCTGGGATCGTGGACATTGCTGCTATAAACATTGAGGTGCAGGTGCCCCCTTGAAATAAGAGAGGGAGACAAACCATAAGAGACTCTTAAATCATAGGAAACAAACTAAGGGTTACTGGAGGAGAGGGAACAGGGAGATGGGGTGGCTGGAGAAGAGGGAGTGGAGGGATGTGGTAACTGGGTGTTGGACATTAAGGAGGGCACATGATGTAATGAGCACTGGTATTATATAAGATTGACAAACCACTGACCTCTACCTCTGAAACCAATAATACATTATATGTTAATTAATTTAATTTAAATAAAACAAAATAAAATAATTTAAAAATATTCTTGTTTGAAATACAATTTAATTGGCAATCATTAGCTTTTGTTATCTTTTTTTTTAAGACTATTTATTTATGAGACAGAGAAGAGAGAGAGGCAGAGACACAGGCAGAGGGAGAAGCAGGCTCCATGCAGGGAGCCCAACGCAGGACTCGATCCCAGGTCTCCAGGATCAGGCCATGGGCTGAAGGCAGCACTAAACCACTGAGCCACCTGGGCTGCCCTAGTTATTGGGATCTTAATTGGCATATTGACTACTAGAAAGGGGCACAAAGGAAGTTTCTGGGTAAAAGATATGTTGTATACTCTGATTTATATAAAGATTTTTTGCAGAGTTTAAGTATTTGATATACTAAATGCACTGAAAATATATCCCTCTATTGTTTGTCTTTTAAGATATTTTATATAATTTTAAAATTTTAATAATATATTAATATTTTTGTTTGACATTATTTTCTTTCCAGCACAGCCTTGATGTTTATCACTCCCAAATGACTTATGGAAGCTGATGCAGCACACATTTTCAGGTTAAGTTCTTTACATACCTAGATTCATCCCTCCAGTCCTTTTACTCCTACTGTTTCCTGGCTTATATATAGATGCATGTTCATTTCAGATATATGATAATATCAACCTCTATTTTCTTCTAAGTATGTCTTCAACTTTTTTAACATAATTAACTTTAGTCTCTCTAGGTTTTTGCTTGTTGTATATGAAGAATAGTTCTGAACGAATTTTTTCTTAACAGTCTACCAAAGATTTTAATTCTATATTATGAATAATTATATTTCCATTGATAGATAATGCCTTTTTTTGCTTTAAATCAAATCTTTACTTTTGAAATCAATGGTGGAGACTAATTTTGATTTATTTATCATATTAAATTTCTTCTATTTCAAGTTTGAGATAATCATCCTATGCTATTTTTTATCTTTTCATAAATTATTTTAATATTTGCTTTTGTTCTCCATCAGAATTCTGTATTTCAAAAAATGTAGTTTATTTGAAGGTTTGTATTTGCAAGGAACTTTTTCCTTCCAGAGAAATTCATGCTCTTTAATAAAATAAAAACTTTATTATATTTTTTATTGGAATGTGTATCGTTCTGTATGCTTCTGGAAGAAAATATAAGTCTCAATTGAACTGGCATAAACACAGTTATGGAGACAAATATTATTTCCCTTAGAAAGAATCCTTGATTCCAGGATATATCTAAACTGATAAATCCAGCCACTCAATAGCATTATAGTACCCCTGATTCTTTTTATCTTCCCAATCTTCCCTCAGTGTGTGAATTTTATCCTCAGCTCTCTCCCCAGAAAGTTGCCCTCTTCTAAGAGTCACAATGCAAGTATAATGTTGGCAAAAATAAAAGAGGCATTGCCCAATGTGTGTATCATTTTATAAGCAAAATTACAAGCAAACCAATAAACAAACAAAAACATTTTCCAAAGTCTCTGAGTGAACTTGTAAACTTCCATGACCTCCCTCCCCTCTGAGAAATTTATGTCAAGAAACTATGTCATTCACTGACAAGAGAAATAGAATTAAAAGGACTATATTAGAGTAAATTTATAGGGATTTAACCTTCAGATTGGGATAATGTCAATATTTAGAGAATCCTGTGGTTAGGGTGAATACCTATCCAAATTCAGAGATTAGCTAAAAGGAAAGAAAATGTGGACTATCAGGAATAGGAACCCAAAAATGCCAGCTAACGAGGTTATCAAAACACATTATAGTATTTCATTTTTGTCACAGAATTTTTTTTGAAAAATTTAAGCATGTCATATGCATACATGTATTTATGTGTTCATGAAATAGAAAAAGGACTCAGTATTGTTTAATCATTATGTCTCTCATTTTCCTGTCACAGTGCTGGCATACAGAAGGTACTCAATAAGCAGATTGAAAGCATAAATAATGTTATCATTCACACAGTGGCAAAGAAGAACTATAAAACCATGTTGAAGAAACTGACTTTAACTGACTTTAAAGAAACAAAGATTACTGGATTCAGGTAAGGTCCTGCTCCACTTACTCTCTACTAATGAACAATTTTCTAATTGATGTGATAAATAGTTGGTTTTGTTCATAACTCAGGTTGAACTAAGTTCTACGAAAATTTGGACTTGAGTGATTGATTGATTGATTGATTGATCCATGAACTCCTATAGGGTCTTAATGATAGGAACATTTACTAAGAATTATTTATGTGTTCAGGATGAATACTTGTGTCAGTTTTTGTTGCAAATATCTTCATGCACACTGTGGCTTTACTTTTTACTTTCTTAATAGTGTCTGAGAAAAAGGAGTACTCCTGAGCACATAAGAGTACAATTTATTAAACATTTACTTTAAGCTAGGAATATTTGTTCCTATTGAACATTTTTCTAAAAAAAATTGTGATAATTTTCCCCTACGTTATTGTTATACTTTTCACATTTAGATCTGAAATTCCCTGGAACTGATTCTTGTGTTTGATGTGAACTACAAGTCAAGTTTCATTGTTTTTCATATAGATAATTGATATAACATCACCTCTTACAAAGTAATGTTTTGAGGATTTTTTGCATCTATATTTAAAAATGATAGTTTTATATATACTTCATGGACATATGTATGTATGTGAGTGTTTATTTTTTTATAATGTCTGTCTAGTTTTGGTGTCAGGTTAAGCCTATTATAAGTCGAGTTAAGAAATTTTCCCTCATCTTCCATTTTTTTGGAAGAGCTTATGAAGGATCATAATTTTTCTTTAAATTTTTGGTAACATTCACCAATGAAGCCATCTAATGTTTGATATACTTGGAGAATTGATGATGATGATGATGATGATGATGATTATAATGATGATTACTTCCTATGGGTCTATTTAGCTTTATTACACATTCCTGAATCTTGAGGCTTGAAAGCATGTGACTTTCTATAAATCTGTCAATTTTGTCTAGGTTATTTAGTTTATTAGCATATCACTGTTTATAGTATATTTATATTCCTTTATTTCACCTTTAATTTCAGAACTGATTTTGTCTATTTAATTCCTTATTTATGTCAGGTGGGTGTTAGTTTAGTCTTAACTTATTCATAGTGATGTTATCAGCTAAAAATGCCTGAGGCACTCCCTCGGGGTCATAATACTTGTAGGACTCCCCACAGACATTTCCCTTACCACAACCAATGTTGTGATTGGACTGGCACTTGTGGGGTTTTTTGTTTGTTTGTTTTTATTGCAAGACACGCTTCAGCAACAATAATCATAGAACTCTGAAAGAAAAAGTTTTATTACTCACAACTCCTGGAGGGTACAGGACAAGTCAGAGAGGCCTGCAGAGAGAAGGAGGGAGTGTCAACCCAAATAATGGTAGAGAGTGGGGTCCCCAGGGTTTCCTTGATACACTCTTATTGGTGAATTTAAAACATAAAAGCAGGAATTAAGGCCAGGAAGAAAAAAGCAAGGTTACTGTAAGGGTCACTTATTAAGCCTATCCAGGGCACTCTAAAAGAGGACTTTTCTGGGTGGAGGTAGTCAGTTTTTTTACCTAGTTGTGTTACTAGTAGCTGTGCCATATGACCTGTGATATGTTTATATGAGATGGATGTCTTTGAAATGTATACCTTGGTAATCAAAACTTAGTGTCAGGCACTTAAATTACAATGAGTACCCCTCCATCCTGTTTTTATCAGTCTAGATAAAGGTTTGTTAGTTTTGCTGATTTTCAAAGAATTAACTTTTGGGTTAGCTGATTTCTCCATTATTTTATTATTATCTATTTCATGTATTTCCAATTCATCTCTAAAATGTCCTTTCTTCTGCTTATTCTGGAAACTAAACAGTTTGCTCTTTTCATTTTTCCATTTTCTGAAGGTATAAAACAATATTATTAGTTTGACATCTTTTTTTATTTTTTAGTGTAAGCCTTTAAGGTTATAAATTTCTCTCAAAGCACTGCTTTTGCAGTATCTTTATATTTTGGTATGTTTTCATTCATCTCAAAGTATTTTCTCTTTTCTCTTGTGATTTCTTCACAAATGCATTTAGCAGTGTGTTGTTTAGTTACTGCAAGCATTTTGGTGCTCTACTTTATTTCTGTCTCTAATATACTCCTATTAGAGATTTGATATTTGAAATAAGGCTCTGTTTATCTTTATCAGTTTATTTCTCACTTCCTAAGTGAGTAAATAATTTTTATTTGTAAAATCTCAGTATTTATCTAATTTTATCTATCTAAGTTCATTGATGCCTCTGTCATTTCCATTCTGCTATTCAGTGGTTTCTTTAACTAAATGTTTTAATTTTCTGGGGATCCCTGGGTGGCTCAGTGGTTTAGCGCCTGCCTTTGGCCCAGAGTGCGATCCTGGAGTCCTGGGATCGAGTCCTGTGTCAGGCTCCCGGGATGCAGCCTGCTTCTCCCTCTGCCTGTGTCTATCATGAATAAATAAATAAAATCTTTAAAAATAAATAAATCAATTTTTAAATTTTCTAATACTTATTTAGTTCTATTTCACCACTTCTACTTTTCTGCTAACATCGTATCTTCCCATTAATGTTTTTATTTTATCTCACAGAAAATAGTTGCAGTAGGTATCTAAAATCTTTGTTTGATAATTCCTTTATCAGTGTGATTTAGAGGTGTGTAACTATTATCTTTTCTTTAATGACTTGGTCATATTGTCCTATTATTTGTATATTGAGTAATTTTTCATTGCATCCTGTACATTTGAATATTGTTATTTAGATCCTGAGTTTGTATAAAATCCTCTGAAGAATGTTGATGTTTTTGTTTTAGCAGTCAAACAATACAGCCAGATTGAGACCGTAAGTTCTAACTTGTTATTTTTTGATGTTTCATTTTTTCTTTTCTTTTTTTTCTCTTCTTTTCTTTTCTTTTCTTTTCTTTTTTTTTCTTTTCTTTTCTTTTCTTTTCTTTTCTTTCTTTTCTTTTCCTTTCCTTTCCTTTCCTTTCCTTTCCTTTCCTTTCCTTTCCTTTCTTTTCTTTTTTTCTTTTTCTTTCTTTCTTTCTTTCTTTCTTTCTTTCTTTCTTCTTTCTTTCTTTCTCTTCAATGAACCCAAAAAGCCAAAGTAATCTTGAAAAAGCAAAGGAAAGCTGGACACATGACATTCCAGACTTCTAGCTGTACTACTACACTGTAGTTATCAAGATGGTATGGTACCAGCAAATAGAAAATTAAAAAAAAAAAAAAAGCAGAAATAATAGGTCAATGGAAAAGAATATAAACCCAGAAATTGTTCTATGGTCAACTAATCTTTGACAAAACAGAAAAGAATATCCAATAGTAAAAAAGACAGTGTCTTCAACAAATGATATTGGGAAAACTGGACAGCAACATGCAAAAGAATGAAACTGGACCACTTTCTTACACCATACATAAAAATACATTCAAAATAGATGGAAGAGGGGCACCTGGATGACTCAAGCAGTTAAGCATCTGCCTTTGGCTCAGATCATGATCCTGGGGTCTTGGGATCTAGCCCCACATAGGCTCCTTGTTCGGCCAGGAGCCTGCTTCTTCCTCTCTCCTCTGCTTATCTCTCTCTCTCTCTCTTTCAAATAAATAAATAAAAATAAAATCTTAAAAAAAATAAAATGCATGGGAGACCTAAACATGCCATAAGAAACCATCAAAATCCTAGAGAATACAGGCATCTCTTTGACCTAGCCATAGCAACACATCCAGAGGCAAGGGAAATAAAAGCTAAAATGAACTATTAAGTCTTTATCAAGATAAAAAGCTTCTGCACAGGGATCCCTGGGTGGCGCAGCGGTTTGGCGCCTGCCTTTGGCCTAGGGTGCGATCCTGGAGACCTGGGATCGAATCCCACGTCGGGCTCCTGGTGCATGGAGCCTGATTCTCCCTATGTCTCTGCCTCTCTCTCTCTCTCTCTCTCTCTGACTATCATAAATAAATAAATAATTTAGAAAAAAAAAGAAAAAGAAAAAAAAAGCTTCTGCACAGCTAATGAAACACCAATAAAAGTAAAAGACAACATACAGGATGGGAGAAGATATTTGTAAATCTCACATCTGATAAAGGATTAGTATCCAAAATCTATAAAGAACTTATCAAATTCTTTTGGTGTTTCTAATATCAACTCTGTTTTCAATGTCTTTGTTATACTGCTTTGGATATGTCCTATTCCTATGCCACTTAAATGTCAGTCTGAAATTTGTACAGTGATTTATATTTTAGCTTTTGAAAGCTTCTGCTATGCTGCTGTGGATCTCCATAGTTCCTATGCCACTCCTGGATTGGTTCTCAAATTCTGTTTTCTCTCCAAAAATGCTGGCTTTGATTTACTTTCAGAATCTACATGTAGTTGCTTTTTGTATTTTGTTTAGAGTTGTAGTTTTAAGCTGGGAAAATATTGTATCTTGATTGACATCAGAGGTTAAGAATCTGCCTTTGCCTCAGGGCATGATCCTGGAGTCCCAGGATAGAGTCCCACATTAGGCTCCCTGCATGGAAGCTGCTTCTACCTGTGCTTATGTCTCTGCCTCTCTCTCTCTCTGTCTCTTTGCTTCTCATGAATAGATAAATAAAATATTTTTTAAATAAATAAATAATAAAAATAAAAAGTTTCAAAAGGATAGAGAGTATAAAATAGCATACAATAGTACTGATGTTACAACTCCCACTGCTTGTAATAAGGCAGAAAACTTCTGATTCCTTTAATCTGCTGAATTCCATATTCTCCTTAAAAAAAAAAAAAGTCAATTTGATCATAGGCAGTCAGGTTGATGATAGTCTTTGGATCATTCACATGGATTTTGCTGGCTCATGACAGTCCATTTTGCTTGAGGGGGTAGTTTTGGATCCTCTCAGGGAATGCTTTGCTCAAAGAATTTTTTGTCTGAGTTAAGAGATACACTGGAAAGACCTTAATCAATTAGAAGTACAGACAGGTAAAAATGGAGGTTTTTGAAGTCCTTGTTCACTATACGATGTCTAATTATTGGAAAATTTAATCTAAAGTGATAGAAATCAGGAGAAACTGTATTTTACTTATTATATTAATAGATTAAAAGGAAAAGAAAAATCCTATGACCAGCTCAATAGAGGTAAATGTATCACACACTCACATACCCCAATAACAACAACAAACATTTTTAAATAAATAAATTCATGACAAAAGAAATCAGCAATCAACACACAAAAGGGAACTACTTGAATCTGATGAAGACTATCTTAAATGTTCTATAACTACCATCATTCTGAATCATAAGATACTAAATCTTCCCTCAAAGTTTAGCAACAAATGAGTTTCTACTGTCATCAGTTCTATTTACTGTTTTACTATAGGCCCTAAGTACTGCAATAAGGTAATGAAAATAAAAGGGGAGAGACCAGGGCAAGATGGCAAAAGAGTTGGGGTCCTCAACTCATCCGGTCCCACAAACTTATCTAAATAACTTTCAAAACATCCTGAACACCTAAGAATTCAACCTGAGATGTAAAGAGAGAACAACTGGAATGCTACAGAGAGAAAAGTTTTTGCTTCCAACAAGATAAGAAGGTGAAAAAAAATAAAAAGAGAAATAAAGTGGGGGAGGGGAACGACAACAAGCAGGCCTAAGCAGAGTAGCAAAAGCCTCCAGGACACGAAAGCCCAGCCCTGGAGAAGCAGAAAATTTAAAAATCCATGCTGGACCCGGAGGGGCAAGATGGCGGAAGAGCAGGGTCCCCAAATCACCTGTCCCCACCAAATTACCTAGATAACCTTCAAACCATCCTGAAAATTTACGAATTCGGCCTGAGATGTAAAGAGAGACCAGCTGGAACGCTACAGTGAGAGGAGTTCGCGCTTCTATCAAGGTAGGAAGACGGGGAAAAAGAAATAAAGGAACAAAAGGCCTCCGAGGGGGAGGGGCCCCGCGAGGAGCCGGGCTGAGGCCGGGGCGAGTGTCCCCAGGACAGGAGAGCCCCGTCCCGGAGGAGCAGGAGCTGCACCAACCTTCCCGGGGGAAAGGGGCCCGCAGGGAGGTGGAGCAGGACCCGGGAGAGCGGGGATGCCCTCGGGCTCCCGGGGACACTAACAGACACCTGCGCCCCGGGAGAGTGCGCCGAGCTCCCTAAGGGCTGCAGCGCGCACGGAGGGACCAACCGGAGCAGCTCGGAGGGGCTCGGGAGCGGCTCCAGGGAGGGAGCTGCGGGGCGGGAGCGCAAATCCAACAACACAGGCCCCGGAGCACAGGGCGCCGGGACACAGCCCAGGATCCGGCCTCCCCCCGGGACAGGCAGAGGCCGGGAGGGCCCAGGACAGCAAGGACGCTCCTGCCCCGAGCTGAGCAGATCAGCGGCCCCGCCCCGGAGCCTCCAGGCCCTGCGGACGGAGAGCCGAGAGCCCCGAGCCCCGTAGTTCCTGCGGAGGCTGAATCCAGGCTTCCAGAGTTGCCATAGCAACTGCAACTGTTCCTCCTGAGACCTCACGGGGTAAACAACCCCCGCTGAGCCCTGCAGCAGGCAGGGGCAGAGCAGCTCCCCCAAGTGCTAACACCTGAAAATCAGCACAGCAGGCCCCTCCCCCAGAAGACCAGCTGGACGGACCAGTGATACTCCCCCGTGTTCCAATACAACTTGTTTTTGGCCACTCTGCACTGAGCAAAATGACTAGAAGGAAAACCTCACTTCAAAAGAAAGAATCAGAAACAGCCCTCTCTCCCACAGAGTTACAAAATCTGGATTACACTTCAATGTCAGAAAGCCAATTCAGAAGCACTATTCTACAGCTACTGGTGGCTCTAGAAAAAAGCATTAAGGCCTCACGAGACTTCATGACTGCAGAATTTAGATCCAATCAGGCAGAAATTAAAAATCAATTGAATGAGATGCAATCCAAACTAGAAGTCCTAACGACGAGGGTTAACGAGGTGGAAGAACGAGTGAGTGACATAGAAGACAAGTTAATGGCAAAGAGGGAAACTGAGGAAAAAAGAGATAAACAATTAAAGAACCATGAAGACAGATTAAGGCAAATAAATGACACTCTAAGGAAGAAAAACCTACGTTTAATTGGGGTTCCCGAGGGCGCCGAAAGGGACAGAGGGCCAGAATATGTATTTGAACAAATCCTAGCTGAAAACTTTCCCAATCTGGGAAGGGAAACAGGCATTCAGATCCAGGAAATAGAGAGATCCCCCCCTAAAATCAATAAAAACCGTTCAACACCTCGACATCTAATAGTGAAGCTTGCAAATTCCAAAGATAAAGAGAAGATCCTTAAAGCAGCAAGAGACAAGAAGTCCCTGACTTTCATGGGGAGGAATATTAGGGTAACAGCAGACCTCTCCACAGAGACGTGGCAGGCCAGAAAGGGCTGGCAGGATATATTCAGGGTCCTAAATGAGAAGAACATGCAACCAAGAATACTTTATCCAGCAAGGCTCTCATTCAAAATGGAAGACGAGATAAAGAGCTTCCAAGACAGGCAGGAACTGAAAGAATATGTGACCTCCAAACCAGCTCTGCAAGAAATTTTAAGGGGGACTCTTAAAACTCCCCTTTAAGAAGAAGTTCAAGTAACTCTGAACATGAATGGGCTTAATGACCCCATCAAAAGGCGCAGAGTTTCAGACTGGATAAAAAAACAGGACCCATCTATTTGCTGTCTACAAGAGACTCATTTTAGACAGAAGGACACCTACAACCTGAAAATAAAAGGTTGGAGAACCATTTACCATTCAAATGGTTCTCAAAATATACCCTAAAAACTACAGAACACTTCTGAAAGAAATTGAGGAAGACACAAAGAGTTGGAAAAATATTCCATGCTCATGGATTGGCAGAATTAATATTGTGAAAATGTCAATGTTACCCAGGGCAATTTACACGTATAATGCAATCCCTATCAAAATACCATGGACTTCCTTCAGAGACTTAGAACAAATTATTTTAAGATTTGTGTGGAATCAGAAAAGACCCCAAACAGCCAGGGGAATTTTAAAAAAAGAAAACCATATCTGGGGGCATCACAATGCCAGATTTCAGGTTGTACTACAAAGCTGTGTTCATCAAGACAGTGTGGTACTGGCACAAAAACAGACATATAGATCAATGGAACAGAACAGAGAACCCAGAAGTGGACCCTGAACTTTATGCTCAACTAATATACGATAAAGGAGGAAAGACGATCCACTAGAAGAAAGACAGTCTCTTCAATAAATGGTGCTGGGAAAATTGGACATCCACATGCAGAAGAATGAAACTGGACCACTCTCTTGCACCATACACAAAGATAAACTCAAAATAGATGAAAGATCTAAATGTGAGACAAGATTCCATCAAAATCCCAGAGAAGAACTCAGGCAACACCCTTTTTTAACTTGGCCACAGTAACCGGAGAAGGACAAACAGTGTATGTTCTCATTCATTTGGGGAATATGAATAATAGCGAAAGGGAATATAAGGGAAGGGAGAAGAAATGTGTGAGAAATATCAGAAAGGGAGACAGAACATAGAGACTCCTAACTCTGGGAAATGAACTGGGGGTGGTGGAGGGGGAGGAGGGTGGGGGGTGGGGGTGAATGGGTGACGGGCACTGAGGGGTACACTTGACGGGATGAGCACTGGGTGTTATTCTGTATGTTGGTAAATTGAACACCAATAAAAATTAATTTATAAAAAAAAAAAATCCATGCTGGAGTTTTCTCAGAAAGAAAAATGCTTAGCAGGGAAATTGGGCAGAATCACAGGAGGGGCAGCAAAGCCTCAAGATTCCCAGAGTCACTATAAGAGGAGGGGCATCTGGGGCAAAACTCACCTCAAACCTCAGTCAGATCTTGGTAAAGGGCTACAGTGCCATAGCCCTCCGGGGCGTTTGGGAGAAACCCCTCAGTTGCGCTGGCCAGCTTTGGAGCTGCCTTTACCCTACAGCCCGGGAACAGATGGAGGTGGCTGTCCTCCATTCCCTTCAGGAGAGGCGATCCCCAGGAGCACAGGTCCAGCAGCACAGGGCCCTGGATCTGAGGGCACTGAAGTGGACAAAGCCAGCTATCCTCCATTCCCCCTGGGACAGGTGGAATCAGGGAGGGTGCAAGAAAGCAAGAACTCTCCTGCCACTGGGCAACTGGCAAGCTGTGATCAGTGCACCCACTCTTGCCCCCAGGAGCATCTAGGCCAGTGTGGACTGGAAGACTGAGGATACTTCTTCTCAGGGAGCTCAACTCCAGAGCTGGAAATCTGGCCATTACCATTTTTTTCCTCTTTTGTTTCACCTTGTGCTTGGGAGAGGCAGGGCCACTAGAGAACAAAGGCCTCAAAGGATAAACAGCTCATACTGAACCCAGCACCTGGCAGGGGACGGGGCATCTCTGCCCAGGCATAGATACCAGAGAATCAGCACAACAGGACACCCACCCCTGCCCCCGCCCCAGAAGAATTACTGAAGAACAAGGAATGAGCAAGTTTACTGAACAAGCAGCAGTGGAAAGCCTCAGGACTGAGGGAAAATAGTATATAGAACTAGAGGGTCCTTTTTTCTTTTTCTTTTTTTTTTTTTCATTATGACTCATTTTTATATCAGACTAAAATTTTCCAATATTTCTTCTCTTTTCCCACCTTAACTACAATATTGTACCAACTCTTCATTTTTAAGTTGCTTCCTTTTTGACTTTCATATTTCTACAAATATATGTCTTAGATATATTTTTCACTTCTGGATTCCCTTCAACATATTCAATTTAATTTTGGTAGATATATGAGATATGGGTTTTTATGTTTTGTTTTTTGTTTTTCCTGTCTCATTTTGTTTTACAATAGTAGGAGTCAGTTTCTTCTGAGACACAACAAAATACACCCAGAACCAAGTAGAAGATCATGTTGGTTCATTCTGTGAGATTATATTACCTCTTCCTTCCCATTCTGTGCCCCCCCCCTCTTTTATCTTGTTTGTTTTTGTGGTCAACGTTGGGTCTTTATACAAGTATTGCTGGTTTATATAAATGTATATAAATGCTGGAATTGAGCATCTTCTAACACACAGAACAAAATATACTTAGAACCAAGAGGATCATCTTCTAGGACCCCTAAGGTAAACTACATTCTCTCTTCACTGCCACTTCCTCACCACCACCATATCCTCCTTTTTTTCCCTCTTTTATTTATTTTTATTCTTCTTTATTTTTGGTTTTGGTTTTTTATCTTTACTACTTTGTTTTAAAACTTATTTTTCATTTTAGTGGTCCTTTTGTTTAATTTTGTCCTGTTCTTTTTCTTTTATTTTCTGAGCTCTTTGGAATCACCTAAGGTGTATTTTACTTAGGTTGTGGTTGATATTTTTGACTCAGCTCACTCATACAGCCACTCTACACTGGAAAAAATGACTAGAAGGAAAAATTCATTACAAAAGTAAGAAATGGAAGCAATACTCTGCCACAGAGTTACAGAATTTGGATTTAAATACAAGGTCATAAAATCAATTCAGAAGTACAATTTATAAAGCTGCTGGTGGCTCTGGGAAAAAGCATAAAGGACTCTAGAGACTTCGTTACTGCATAATTGAGATCTAATCAGGCCGAAATTAAAAATAGTTTAAATGATATGCAATCCAAACTGGATGCTCTGCTAAGGTTAATGAGGTGGAAGAGAGAGTGAGTGACATAGAAGAAAAGTTGATGGAAAGGAAGGAAGCTGAGGAAAAAAGAGAAAAAACAATTAAGACCCCATGAGAAAGGCACAAGGAAATAAATGATAGCTTGAGAAGGAAAAATATACGTCTAATAGGGATTCCAGAAGAGATTGAGAGAGAGAGGGCCACAAAGTATAGTTGAACAAATCATAGCTGAGAAATTCCCTAATATGGGGAAGAAAACAGGCATTCGGATCCAAAAGATAGAGAGACCCCCCCAAATCAATAAAAACCGTTCAAAACCTCAATATTTAATAGTGAAATTTGCAAATTTCAAAGATAAAGATAAAATTTTTAAAGCAGCTTGAGACAAGAGATTCTTTACTTACATGGGGAGAAATATCAGATTAATAGCAGACCTCTCCACAGAGACCTGGCAGGTCAGAAAGGGCTGGCAGGATATATTCAGGGTACTAAATGAGAAGAACATGCATCCAAGAATACTTTATCTGGCAAGGCTGTCATTCAGAATAGGAGAGATAAAGAGCTTCCAGGAGAGGAAGAAAATGAAAGAATATGTGACCCCCAAATCAGATATGCAAGATATATTAAGGGAGACCTTGTAAAAGCAGGAGGGTGCCCAAAGAAACAATCCACAAAAACAGGGACTAAATAGGTAATACGATGACACTAAATTCATATCTTTCAATAGTTACTCTGAACATGAATGGACTAAATGATCCCATCAAAAGACCCTGAGTATTAGACTGGATAAAAAAGCAAGACCCATCTATACGCTGTCTACAAGAGACCCATTTTAGACCTAAGGATACCTCCAGCTTGAAAATGAAGGGATGGAGAACCATTTATACCCCTAATGTGAGAACCGTCAAGTATATCAATCAATTAATAACTAAAGTAAAGAGATACTTAGATAATACACTAATAGTAGGAGACTTCAACATGGCACTTTCAGCAAATGAAAGATTTTCTAACCAGAACATCACCAAAGAAACAGGGGCCTTAAATCATACACTGGACCAAATAGATTCACAGATACATACAGAATTTTCCATCTGAATGCAAATGAATACACATTCTTCTCAAGTGCACATGGAACTTTCTCCAGAATAGACCATATACCGGAACCCCAATCAGGTCTCAATCGATACCAAAAGATTGGGACTGTTCCCTGCATATTTCCAGACCACAATACTTTAAAACTAGAACTCAATCACAAGAAGAAATTTGGAAGAAACAAACACATGGAGATTAAAGAACATTGTACTAAAAGATGAATGGGTCAACCAGGAAATTAGAGAATAATTAAAAAGAATCATGGAAACTAATGAGAATGAAGATATAACCATTCAAAATCTTTGGGATACAGCAAAAGCAGTCCTAAGAGGGAAATACATTACAATACAAGCCTTTCTCAAAAAATTGAAAAAAAAAAAAAACAAAACAAAATAAACAAGCTAATCTCTCATCTAAAGAAATTGGAGAAAGAACAGGAAATAAAGCCTACACCAAGCAGAAGAAAAGAGATAATAAAGATTAGAGCTGAACTCAATGAAACAGAGACCAGAAGAACTGTAGAACAGATCAACAAAACCAGGAGTTTGTTCTTTGAAAGAATTAGTAAGATAAATAAACCCATAGCCAGCCTTATTAAAAATAAAAGAGAAAAGACTCAAATTATTAAAATCGCAAATGCAAAAGGAAAGATCACCACCAATACCAAGGAAAAACATACTATTTTAAAATGTATTATGAGCAATTATATGCCAACAAATTAGACCATCTAAAAGAAATAGATGCATTTCTGAAAACCCACATATTACCAAAACTGGAACAGGAAGAAATAGAAAACCTGAACAGGCCAATAACCAGCAAGGAAATTGAAGCAGTCATCAAAAACTTCCCAAGATGCAAAAGTCCAGGGCATGATGGCTTCTCAGGGGAATTCTACCAAATGTTTAAAGAAGAAATAATACTCATTCTACTAAAGTTCTTTCAAAAGATAGAAAGAGAGGGAATATTTCCAAACTTGTTTTATGAGGCCAGCTTTCCCTTGATTCCAAAACTAGACAAAGACCCCACCAAAACGTAGAATTATAGACCAGTATCCCTGATGAACATGGATGCAAAAATTCTCACTGAGATATTAGCCAATAAGATCCAACAGTACATTAAGAGGACTTCACCAAGGTCAAGTGGGATTTATCCACGGGATGCAAGCATCGTTTAACAGTTGTAAAACAATGTAATATATCACATCAATAAGAGAAAAAGTAAGACCTATATTATCCTCTCAATAGACTCAGAGAAAGCATTTGACAAAATACAGCATCCATTCCTGATTAAAACTCCTCAAAGGGTAGGGATAGAGGGAATATTCCTCAATATCTTAAGCCATTTATGAAAAGCCCACAGTGAATATCATTCTCAGTGCTGAAACACTGGGAGCCTCTACCCCAAGATCAGGAACAGGAGAGGGATGTCCACTCTCACCACTGCTATTCAACATAGTACTAGAAGTCCTAGCCTCAGCAATCAGACAACACAAAGAAATAAAAGACATTCGAATTGCAAAGAAGAAGTCAAACTCTCCCTCTTCGCAGATGGCATGATACTGTATATAGAAAACCCAAAAGACTCCACCCAAGACTGCTAGAACTCATACAGCAATTCTGCAATGTGGCAGGATACAAAGTCAATGCACAGAAATCAGTGGCATTTCTATACACTAACAATGAGACTGAAGAAAAAGAAATTATGAAATCAATCTCATTTGCAATTACACCCAAAAGCATAAGATACCTAGGAATAAACCTAACTAAAGAGGTAAAGGATCTACACCCTAAAAACTACAGAACACTTCTGAAAGAAATTGAGGAAGACCCAAAGAGACGGAAAAACATTTCATGCTCATGGATTGGAAGAATAAATATTGTGAAAATGTCTATGCTACCCAGGGCTATTTACACATTCACTGCAACCCCTATCAAAATACCATGGACTTTCTTCAGAGAGGTGGAATAAATCATCTTAAGATTTGTGTGGAATCAGAAAAGACCACAAATAGCCAGAGGTATATTGAAAAAGAAAACCAATGCAGGGGGCATCACAATGCCGGATTTCAAGCTGTACTAAAAAGCTGTGATCATCAAACAGTGTGGTACTGGTACAAAAACAGACTCATAGATAAATGGAACAGAATAAAGAACCCAAAAATGGGCACTAACCCTATGGTCAACTAATATTTGACAAAGCAGGAAAGACAATCCACTGGAAAAAGGACAGTCTCTTTCTAAATGGTGCTGGAAAATTGGACAGCCATGTGCAGAAGAATGAAACTAGACCACTCTCTTGCACCATACACAAAGATAAACTAAAAATGGTTGAAAGATCTAAATGTGAGACAGAATCCATCAAAATCCTAGAGGAGAACACAGGCAACTATCTTTTTTAACTTGGCCACAGGAACTTTTTGCAAGATGTATCTATGAAGTCAAGGGAACAAAAGCAATAATAAACTATTGGGACTTAATCAAGATAAAAGTGCGTGTGTTTTGCTTACACACAGCAAAAGAAAGAGTCAAAAAAACTAAAAGACAATCTACAAAATGGGAGAAGGTATTTGCAAATGACATATCAGATAAATCGCTAGTATCCAAGATCTATAAAGAACTTATCCAACTCAACACCCACTAAACAAAACAATCCAATCATGAAATGGGCAGAAGACATGAAGAGAAATTTCTCCAAAGAAGACATACACATGGCCAATAAGCACATGAGAAAATGCTGTGCATCACTTGCCATCAGGGAAATACAAATCAAAGCCACAATGAGATACCACCTCACACCAATGAGAATGGCAAAAAATAACAAGACAGAAACAACAGATGTTGGCAAGGATATGGAGAAAGGAAAACCCTCATGCACTGTTGGTGGGAATTGAAACTGGTACAGCCACTCTGGAAAATGTGTGGAGGTTCCTCAAGAAGTTAAAAATAGAGCTATCCTATGACCCAGCAAGTGCACTACTGGTACTGATACTGATGTAGTGAAATGCTGGGACAGCCCAGCATTTCATAGCACCTCAATGTTCATAGCAGCAATGTCCACAATAGACAAACTGTGGAAGGAGCCACAATGTCTTTCAACAGATGAATGGACAGAGAGGATGTGGTGTATACATACAATGGAATATTACTCAGCCATCAAAAGAGAAAAATGCCCACCATTTGCCTTGCCATGGATGGAACTGGAGGGTATTATGCTGACTGACATAAGTCAATCAGAGAAGGACATTTATCATATGGCTTCACTCATATGTGGAACATAAGAAATAGTGAAAAGGATTATAAGGGAATGGAGGGGAACTGAGTGGGAAAAATTAGAGAGGGAGACAAACCATGAGAGACTCCTAACTCTGGGAAACAAAGGGTTGTGGAAGGGGAGGTGTATGGGAGATGGGGTAACTGGTTGATGAGCACTGAGGAGGGCACTTGATGGGATAAGGACTTGATGGGATGAGCATTGGGTGTTATACTCTATGTTAGGAAATTGAATTTAAATTAAAAAATGTAAAAAAACTAATTAAAAAAAGATAATAAAAGGGCTACAGATTGGGGATAAACAGATTCTAATCAAAATACCAAAAAGTTCTATTGTGGAAACTGACGAGCTGTTCATAAAAATCTATACATAAATGTAAAATAAATAAAATCAAGAATTTGAAATTAATTTTAAATAAATAACTGTGATCTAAAATCAGAAATGTCCCTCCATTGGTGTGAAATTTCTTTGACAGAAAATAGTGGTTTAAATAAAATGAAAGTCATTGAACCAAAGATTTACAGTAATGATATTTCATATTTTACTGAAAAACAGCTGTGGAAAACCTAATCAAATGCTGAAGAAAAGCTTAAGCTAACTTTATTTAATAGCAACTACTGACTTGAATAAATTGCCAAGGTTATGAAGCTACAATCATTTCATGTATTTTATAGAAATAGCCACCAATTACTCCAGATAGTTATATTTAAATAAGCACCGATAGAGTGCTACAAGCACAAGAATATGCATGCTTAGTGTAATATCTTAATTTACCTTGGCAAAAAATTATTAGATATTTTATTTTTAAATTACCTTTTAATGTTATAAAGTATGATTTTTGCTTTAACTATGGATCACTATATCAAAACCTTGACTGAGCTTGTTCTTAGTGAGAAATGTAAGTAAAAACAAAAAGTCAGAACATAAAATTTCAATATGCTTAGGAAATGAGAGAATACCTTCATTTAATAATGGTCAATTATAACCAATAACTCTTAGGTAAGGATACATATGATTATTTTTAAAGTGCAAAATGCAGAATACTTCATGATTCTCTTACTTGATTTCAATGTTATGGATAGCAGATCATAATTTAATACCTGCTTATGCCCTATCATGTTAAACAAAAGTATTCTAATGATTTCCTTGATATGCTAAGTAATCATAAATGTATGTTGGATTAACCAGAAAAGTTTATCAGGTATACACTAGTTAAACATTTTTCTTTCTTATTTTTTTCCTGAGATAACTTAAATACATGAAGTCACTGCTCAATTATCTGATGATCAAGTAACCTAAAATAATGCCTTTATTGTATAGAGATATATCTATATATATGTATGTATACACATATATACATAATATTTCTCTTTTCCAAGCAAGACTCCTTTCTTGGTGTGCTATCTTGAAGGTCAGACATCATCTGCCAATACCATAATCATAAATTTCAAGGCTTCCCTTTGATAAATTTCACATATTTTCTGAGTTTAAGTTTCTAAAACAACAACAATAAAATTCATGTGAAAGTCTTTCTCTATACTTGTAGTGCTAAAATTCAATATAATTAGCATATTATTTCGTATGCACAATATATCAATTGTGTTTATACTTTCTTGTCTCAAAACCCATCCTGCTTTCTGCTCAAGTTCTATGGATTTATTTCTTTTAATTCTGTCTTCACATCATCCTTATTTTTTTTTTATTTTCTAATGAGGGAAACTTCATTTAAAATCCACAAGCTCTCTCTCCAGAGAGTAGCATATTTTGGCAGAGGGGCAAAGCAATGTTCTAAAGAAAAGTGATGGAGATCCAGACACTCCCCTTTTGAGGTTAACATGAACCATAAAGTGATCATATGATTTTTTATTTTTAGACTGCTGATGTGATAGATTACAGTAATTGATTTTTGAATGTTGAACAAGCCTTTAATGAGATGAATAGTAAATCTTTAAAGTGAATAAATACTTATAAAAACCAGGCTACATAAAGAAAATGTAATATTAATTGAAAGAAATGTCCACTTAAAAAAATAAATTATTCTAAAAGTTGAATACTGATAACATCATCTCAGTTCATTAGATAAAAATGTATATTTTTTCATGACTATATATATGTATGCACTCAACTTAGATTGAAAATCTTATTAATTTATTTTATTATCTCTCAGTTTCTTTTCTCTCTCTCATTTTTTACTTTCACGAAATGTTTTCTTCAAATTAGCGTTTCAACTTTTTTTTTTTTCTGGAATGAAAGTTTCATCTCCATCAGGCTCTTCCAAAATCTATTTTATAAGATTGATATTATTCAAACTTTGTAAAACTTCTTTAATATATAATGTCATTGCTTAAAAACATTCATTGGCTTTCCAGGATACTGAAAAATACTTAAATCTTAGGTTTTAATATGTCCGAGGTTTTTTTTAATACTTTAGCTCCAAGAAGTATTCCTAATATTATGACCATTTTCTCTTATTAAACTTCATTCTAATCAAGCTACTATACCTTTAATTCATGGGTCCTGAATTACTCAGCAATTAACCCAAGTTTTGTACTTTACTCCTGCTGTAATAAAGTATACTTAGCATTTATAGTTCTACTTCTTAACAATGTGATCTCGATCAAGATATTTAACAAAAATTCAAAACTATCAAGCAGTTAACTCTTAATAGAGATAATGAAGGTATATTCCTTACAGGATTTTGTAAAGATTAAATATAGGAATAATACCTAATATAAATTTTTTTAAAGATTTTATTTATTTGAGAGAGAGAGTGAACGAGGGTGGGGATGGGCAGTGGGAGAGGGAGAAGCAGATTCCTTGCTGAGGAGGGAGCCCAAAGCAGTTCTGAGGACCCTGAGATCATGACCTGAGCCCAAGGCAGATGCTTAACCAGCTGAGCCACCCAGGCACCTCCCTAATATAAATTATCTAATTAAGAAAGCAACATGACGATATATCCCCATTTCACAGAAAGCAAAACTGAGATATAAAGTTGTTGTTGTTTAAATTGTGCCCAAGCCATTTAAATAATAACTAGTCAGATCAAATGGGTCCAGGATCTGAGCTGTATTATTTGTACTGTCTCTCATTCTTCTATCTTTGCTTTTAGTTAAGTGCCCAATACTTTGCAGCTGCTCACAATGTATCTGACATATATGATGAGATAATAATGATGATGATGACAGTGGTGATGATGATGATATGTGGAATGACTGAGGGAATGAATCCAATAATATGAATAGATTTCAAATGTCTCAAGTGATTTTACAAAGTTGGAAAACATTTACATTAATCAAACAATTTTTAAAACACTTTACCATTTTTTCAAGGAATGCATAACTGTTTCTTAAGTTATTTTTAAGAATGGAAACACTGAGGAGGGGCAAGATGGCAGAAGAGTGGGGTCCCCAAATCACCTGTCCCCACCAAATTACCTAGAAAACTTTCCAATCATCCTGAAAATCTACGAATTCGGCCTGAGATTTAAAGAGAGACCAGCTGGAATGCTACAGTGAGAAGAGTCCGCGCTTCTATCAAGGCAGGAAGACGGGGAAAAAGAAATAAAGAAACAAAAGGCCTCCGAGGGGGAGGGGCCCCGCGAGGAGCCGGGCTAGGGCCGGGGCGAGTGTCCCCAGGACAGGAGAGCCCCGTCCCGGAGGAGCAGGAGCTGCACCAACCTTCCCGGGGGAAAGGGGCCCGCAGGGAGTTGGAGCAGGACCCGGGAGGGCGGGGCTCCCGGGGACACTAACAGACACCTGCGCCCCGGGAGAGTGCTCCGAGCTCCCTAAGGGCTGCAGCGCGCACGGCGGGGCCGGAGCAGCTCGGAGGGGCTCGGGCGGCGGCTCCGCGGAGGGGGCTGCGGGGCGGGAGCGCGAATCCAACAGCGCAGGCCCCGGGGCACAGGGCGCCGGGACACAGCCCAGGATCCGGCCTCCCCCGGGACAGGCAGAGGCCGGGAGGGCTCAGGACAGCAAGGACGCTCCTGCCCCGAGCTGAGCAGATCAGCGGATCAGCGGCCCCGCCCCGGAGCCTCCAGGCCCTGCGGACGGAGAGCTCAGGAGCTGACTCCAGGGCTGCAGAGCTGGCCCCGCCACTGGGGTTGTTCCTCCTGGGGCCTCACGGGGTAAACAACCCCACTGAGCCCTGCAGCAGGCAGGGGCAGAGCAGCTCCCCCAAGTGCTAACACCTGAAAATCAGCACAGCAGGCCCCTCCCCCAGAAGACCAGCTGGACGGACCAGTTCCAGGGGAAGTCAAGGGACTTAAAGTCTACAGAATCAGAAGATACCCCCCGTGTTTTTTTTTGTTTGTTTGTTTTGTTTTGTTTTGTTTTTGCTTTTTGATTTCTGTTTGCTTCCCCCACCCTTTTTTTCCCTTTCTTTCTTTTTCTTCTTTTTTTTCTTTTTTTCTTCCTTTTTTCTTTTTTCTCTCCTCTCTTTTTCTCCTTTTCCCAATACAACTTCTTTTTGGCCACTCTGCACTGAGCAAAATGACTAGAAGGAAAACCTCACCTCAAAAGAAAGAATCAGAAACAGTCCTCTCTCCCACAGAGCTACAAAATCTGGATTACGATTCAATGTCAGAAAGCCAATTCAGAAGCACTATTATACAGCTACTGGTGGCTCTAGAAAAAAGCATAAAGGACTCAAGAGACTTCATGACTGCAGAATTTAGATCTAATCAGGCAGAAATTAAAAATCAATTGAATGAGATGCAATCCAAACTAGAAGTCCTAACGACGAGGGTTAACGAGGTGGAAGAACGAGTGAGTGACATAGAAGACAAGTTGATGGCAAAGAGGGAAACTGAGGAAAAAAGAGACAAACAATTAAAAGACCATGAAGATAGATTAAGGGAAATAAACGACAGCCTGAGGAAGAAAAACCTACGTTTAATTGGGGTTCCCGAGGGCGCCAAAAGGGCCAGAGGGCCAGAATATGTATTTGAACAAATCATAGCTGAAAACTTTCCCAATCTGGGAAGGAAAACAGGCATTCAGATCCAGGAAATAGAGAGATCCCCCCCTAAAATCAATAAAAACCGTTCAACACCTCGACATTTAATAGTGAAGCTTGCAAATTCCAAAGATAAAGAGAAGATCCTTAAAACAGCAAGAGACAAGAAATCCCTGACCTTTATGGGGAGGAGTATTAGGGTAACAGCAGACCTCTCCACAGAGACCTGGCAGGCCAGAAAGGGCTGGCAGGATATATTCAGGGTCCTAAATGAGAAGAACATGCAACCAAGAATACTTTATCCGCAAGGCTCTCATTCAAAATGAAAGGAGAGATAAAGAGCTTCCAAGACAGGCAGGAACTGAAAGAATATGTGACCTCCAAACCAGCTCTGCAAGAAGTTTTAAGGGGGACTCTTAAAATTCCCCTTTAAGAAGAATTCAGTGGAACAATTCATAAAAACAAGGACTGAATAGATATCATGATGACAGTAAACTCATATCTGTCAATAGTAACTCTGAACGTGAACGGGCTTAATGACCCTATCAAAAGGTGCAAGGTTTCAGACTGGATAAAAAAGCAGGACTCATCTACTTGCTGTCTACAAGAGACTCATTTTAGACAGAAGGACACCTACAGCCTGAAAATAAAAGGTTGGAGAACCATTTACCATTTGAATGGTCCTCAAAAGAAAGCAGGGGTAGCCATCCTTATATCAGATAAACTAGAATTTACCCTGAAGACTGTAGTGAGAGATGAAGAGGGACACTATGTCATACTTAAAGGATCTATCCAACAAGAGGACTTAACAATCCTCAATATATATGCCCTGAATGTGGGAGCTGCCAAATATATCAATCAATTAATAACCAAAGTGAAGAAATACTTAGATAATAATACACTTATACTTGGTGACTTCAATCTAGCTCTTTCTATACTCGATAGGTCTTCTAAACACAACATCTCCAAAGAAACGAGAGCTTTAAATGATACACTGGACCAGATAGATTTCACAGATATCTACAGAACTTTACATCCAAATTCAACTGAATACACATTCTTCTCAAGTGCACATGGAACTTTCTCCAGAATAGACTATATACTGGGTCACAAATTGGGTCTGAACCGATACCAAAAGATTGGGATCGTCCCCTGCATATTCTCAGACCATAATGCCTTGAAATTAGAACTAAATCACAACAAGAAGTTTGGAAGGACCTCAAACATGTGGAGGTTAAGGTCCATCCTGCTAAAAGATGAAAGGGTCAACCAGGAAATTAAGGAAGAATTAAAAAGATTCATGGAAACTAATGAGAATGAAGATACAACCATTCAAAATCTTTGGGATGCAGCAAAAGCAGTCCTAAGGGGGAAATACATCGCAATACAAGCATCCCTCAAAAACTGGAAAGAACTCAAATACAAAAGCTAACCCTACACATAAAGGAGCTAGAGAAAAAAAAGCAAATAGATCCTACACCCAGGAGAAGAAGAGAGTTAATAAATATTCGAGCAGAACTCAACGAAATTGAGACCAGAAGAACTGTGGAACAGATCAACAGAACCAGGAGTTGGTTCTTTGAAAGAATTAATAAGTAGATAAACCATTAGCCAGCTTTATTAAAAAGAAGAGAGAGAAGACTCAAATTAATAAAATGATTAATGAGAAAGGAGAGATCACTACCAACACCAAGGAAATACAAACGATTTTAAAAACATATTATGAACAGCTATACGCCAATAAATTAGGCAATCTAGAAGAAATGGACGCATTCCTGGAAAGCCACAAACTACCAAAACTGGAACAGGAAGAAATAGAAAATCTGAACAGGCCAATAACCAGGGAGGAAATTGAAGCAGTCATCAAAACCCTCCCAAGACACAAAAGTCCAGGGCCAGATGGCTTCCCAGGGGAATTCTATCAAACATTTAAAGAAGAAACCATACCTATTCTCCTAAAGCTATTTGGAAAGATAGAAAGAGATGGAGTACTTCCAATTCATTCTATGAGGCCAGCATCACCTTAATTTCAAAACCAGACAAAGACCCCACCAAAAAGGAGAATTATAGACCAATATCCCTGGTGAACATGGATGCAAAAATTCTCAACAAGATACTAGCCAATAGGATCCAACAGTACATTAAGCAAATTATTCACCATGACCAAGTAGGATTTATCCCCGGGATACAAGGCTGGTTCAACACTCGTAAAACAATCAATGTGATTCATCATATCAGCAAGAGAAAAACCAAGAACCATATGATCCTCTCATTAGATGCAGAGAAAGCATTTGACAAAATACAGCATCCATTCCTGATCAAAACTCTTCAGAGTGTAGGGATAGAGGGAACATTCCTCAACATCTTAAAAGCCATCTACGAAAAGCCCACAGCAAATATCATTCTCAATGGGGAAGCACTGGGAGCCTTTCCCCTAAGATCAGGAACAAGACAGGGATGTCCACTCTCACCACTGCTGTTCAACATAGTACTGGAAGTCCTAGCCTCAGCAATCAGACAACAAAAAGACATTAAAGGCATTCAAATTGGCAAAGAAGAAGTCAAACTCTCCCTCTTTGTCAATGACATGATACTCTACATAGAAAACCCAAAAGCCTCCACCCCAAGATTGCTAGAACTCGTACAGCAATTTGGTAGCGTGGCAGGATACAAAATCAATGCCCAGAAATCAGTGGCATTTCTATACACTAACAATGAGACTGAAGAAAGAGAAATTAAGGAGTCAATCCCATTTACAATTGCACCCAAAAGCATAAGATACCTAGGAATAAACCTAACCAAAGAGGTAAAGGATCTATATCCTAAAAACTATAGAACACTTCTGAAAGAAATTGAGGAAGACACAAAGAGATGGAAAAATATTCCATGCTCATGGATTGGCAGAATTAATATTGTGAAAATGTCAATGTTCCCCAGGGCAATTTACACGTTTAATGCAATCCCTATCAAAATACTATGACTTTCTTCAGAGAGTTAGAACAAATTATTTTAAGATTTGTGTGGAATCAGAAAACACCCCGAATAGCCAGGGGAATTTTAAAAAAGAAAACCAGAGCTGGGAGCATCACAATGCCAGATTTCAGGTTGTACTACAAAGCTGTGGTCATCAAGACAGTGTGGTACTGGCACAAAAACAGACACATAGATCAATGGAACAGAATAGAGAACCCAGAAGTGGACCCTGAACTTTATGGTCAACTAATATTCGATAAAGGAGGAAAGACTATCCACTGGAAGAAAGACAGTCTCTTCAATCAATGGTGCTGGGAAAATTGGACATCCACATGCAGAAGAATGAAACTAGACCACTCTCTTGCACCATACACAAAGATAAACTCAAAATGGATGAAAGATCTAAATGTGAGACAAGATTCCATCAAAATCCTAGAGGAGAACACAGACAACACCCTTTTGAACTTGGCCACAGTAACTTCTTGCAAGATACATCCACGAAGGCAAAAGAAACAAAAGCAAAAATGAACTATTGGGACTTCATCAAGATAAGAAGCTTTTGCACAGCAAAGGATACAGTCAACAAAACTAAAAGACAACCTATAGAATGGGAGAAGATATTTGCAAATGACCTATCAGAGAAAGGGCTAGTTTCCAAGATCTATAAAGAACTTATTAAACTCAACAACAAAGAAAAAACGAATTCAATTTTGAAATGGCCAAAAGACATGAAGAGAAATCTCACAGAGGAAGACATAGACATGGCCAACAAGCACATGAGAAAATGCTCCGCATCACTTGCCATCAGGGAAATACTAATCAAAACCACAATGAGATACCACCTCACACCAGTGAGAATGGGGAAAATTAACAAGGTAGGAAACCACAAATGTTGGAGAGGATGCAGAGAAAAGGGAACCCTCTTACACTGTTGGTGGGAATGTGAACTGGTGCAGCCACTCTGGAAAACGGTGTGGAGGTTCCTCAAAGAGTTAAAAATGGAGCTGCCCTACGACCCAGCAATTGCATTGCTGGGGATTTACCCCAAAGATACAGATGCAATGAAATGCCGGGACACCTGCACCCCGATGTTTATAGCAGCAATGTCCACAATAGCCAAACTGTGGAAGGAGCCTCGGTGCCCATCGAAAGATGAATGGATAAAGAAGATGTGGTTTATGTATACAATGGAATATTCCTCAGCCATTAGCAATGACAAATACCCACCATTTGCTTCAACGTGGATGGAACTGGAGGGTATTATGCTGAGTGAAGTCAATCAGAGAAGGACAAACATTATATGTTCTCATTCATTAGGGGAATATAAATAATAGTGAAAGGGAATATAAGGGAAGGGAGAAGAAATGTGTGGGAAATATCAGAAAGGGAGACAGAACATAAAGTCTCCTAACTCTGGGAAACGAACTAGGGGTGGTAGAAGGGGAGGAGGGCGGGGGGGTGGGAGTGAATGGGTGACGGGCACTGGGGGTTATTCTGTATGTTGGTAAATTGAACACCAATCAAAAATAAATTTAAAAAATAATAATAAATAAACAATAAAAACAAACAAACAAAAAATGTTAGCCCGTGATCAAGCCAAGACTTAAAAAAAAAAAAAAAAAAAAAAAAGAATGGTAACACTGCTCAGCTCTCTCAAAGCCCAAATAAACTTTTTGGATATTAAATTTGTAATTAGATCATTTTCAGTTATATCTATTGAAAAAATTATCTACTATTTGTAATTATTGGTAAACTCATAGGGAATGCATCAGATGTTTATAAATATATTAGGAATATTTTATTAATTTGTGTAATGGTTTTTAAATATTTTCATGAAATATTAAATAGTAATTACTTTAATAAAATTTAATATTTTAAAAATATTTTTCCTATACAAAAATGCATTGTAATAAAAAATAAGATTTCAGGTAAATATGCAAGATCTGACAAAATATACAAATAGACAATTGCCGGATGATATATAAAAATAAAATACAACTTGCAGCAACCAGCCCAGGAAGCCAACATCTCAGGAAGCTAACCTACTGTCTATAGTAACCAATCCAAGAAATCAGACTATTATCCTAAGAAACCATCCAGGAAGACAAACAATAACCACAACTACCATCAGATCAAAACAACCAGGGCTTAACTAATAAGTGTCAGCCCCCCTAATTTTTATCTCCAGTTCAACTTCAGATCAACTAGAAAAAAACAATCATGTATAATGCGCCACTTCCAGTTGGTATGACTAAAACTTGTCCATGTCAACAACCTCGAGTCAAGGCATAGCTGAAAGCTTCCCCCTTTTTCTACTACAAAGTTTTCTTGCACTTCTGCCTTACTTTTGAGTCTACCAAACTCAAGTGATGGTGACTATCACCCTTGCTATAGCAAGTTCTGAATAAATAGCTTTTGTTTGTTTTTATTTTACTGGTCTTCATTTATTTTTATAGATCTTTAGATTACAGTCTTTCTATTATAAAACTTTCAGATAACTTACTTAACAACATAGTCATTCACTGATTGTGTTATGATTGATATACATTCAGAATAAAACATATTCTTTAGATATTCTTTAAATATACTTTCTTATGGTTTTAGTCAAATACTTACCACCACCAACAACAAATAACTAATCTTACCTGACTTTTGGAAAGGACTCTAAAATTTATAGCATAAATAAAATTTATTTTTATTTATTTATGTGGTTTATCACATAAATAAGTGACTGAAGGGGTGTCTGGTGGCTTAGTGAAGTACCTGACTCTTGATTTCAGCTCATATCATTATCTCAGTTTCCAGAGATTGAGCCCCCCATGGGCTCTGCACTGGGCATGAGTCTGCCTGAGATTCTGTCGCTCTTCCTCCTCTTCCACCTCCCCTACCACATTGTTCCTACTAATTGTTAAAAAATGATCCCTTGTATATTCCACATTTTTGAAATAAGGTCAAAATTTATAGATTAAAAAAAAAGGAATCAAATATCAATGATTGACTTCAAGGCCCTTATAGGAAATTACCATAAAAACTACTATAGAAACTTACACAAATTGTGCTATGTATGTTGCTATATTAATAGTGATCATCTTTAACACCAGGTCAACAATGTGATATTGGAGCTTAAAAGATATGGACACATGTTTGTACCCAGAGTCAGTTTTTGTGCTATTGCCTATTTTCCACAGAGTAGATAATAGCCTATATTTAACTAAATCTAAAGTTTTTTCAGCCAACAGATTTTGATTTGCTCCAAGTCCCAAGGATACTAAAAGCCACAGATACTGCAGGGATAGGTCCTTGTAACTTAGGTAAAAATGTAAATTATTGATAGTACATGCAGTCCATGGTGACAATGAATTACTTATAACAACAACAAAATTGCATGTGAGATCATTATCCAATAGTATTTTAGAGACAGTGTGTTATTATGGACTAAAATTTATGGATGATTATAACATAGTCTCTCTTTCTGATTTATGCAGTAAGTGAAGTAGAAACTCAGTTCAACAAACTGAGCTTTAGAAAATTTAACTTTAGTCAAAACCACGTTTTCAAAATTACAAATGGCCTTGCCTATCTAGGTACACAACTCAATTTAATTAGGCTTATTAAGAATCTACAATAAAATACATTGTTGGTAACATGCTAAAACGTTCATTATTCAGGAATTTATATATAAATATAATTAAACTGTACATTTATTAGGGAATCCAGCCACACATAAAAACAGCAGTAAGCAGTGATAAGCAGTGACTAAGCTCATTTTGTTCAATTCTTAGAAATCAATGACAAACTTAAAAGCATACATATACTTTAGACTTTCACCTAATTTTCCATGTACTCTAAAATATTTAAATATAATTTTCTTAGTTTTAATTTTAATATTATAAAATAATTGTTCTTTTCTTTCTCAGGAGTAATCAAATCATAGGAAGAATATACTTTTTAGACTGTGAGATACAGCTATAAATTGAGACAGGTTGTGTCCCACGTATGGATTTTTAAAAAAATGTTTGCTTCAGGCTTGTAATCTACTGAATGATGGGTTATGGGTTTACAGGATGAGATTAAATTGATATCATGTCAACATGTTATGCTTCATCTTATATTTGCTGAAGAAGTAAGACCTATTGGTCCTTGAAAAATATGTGACACATTTACTGGGAGACATTTATATTGGCCAAAAATATCAATTCAGTTTTAAAACATGAGCTTTCTGACCATCATACGACATATAGAGAGATTAGTAACTTGTCTGAGACTGGTTTACATTATTTTGACTGATCCACTGAACACAGAAATCCCCTGTGTTTATACTCCAGTCAGGTAAGATCCATATCAATATTTTCAATTTTCAAAATTTAATTAAAACAATATGAATGATTCTGTGCATATGTAAAATATGAGCTACACATGCTATTTAGATTTGGAAAAAGCCATCTAGGTACTTCTCTGTCTTTTGGTAAAAATCCCTTAAATCAGAACTTAAATAGAAATAGAGTAAGTAGTATAAGATAGTTTCTTCAGATTTTCAAAGTCAATTGCTTCAATCTTTGCCCTTACCAAGTTTGAAGGATGCAACAAGCAGAACAGACACTGCTCCTTACCACTGTTCCAACTTAAGAGAACCCCAGCTTATGCTTTGGAGATGGTCACAGATATGGTTTCAGAAGAAAAAAATACCTGAATGCTTAAAAGCAAACTTGAGAAATAACTCATGAAATCATATAGCTTAGCCTAAAGGCCAAAAAAAAAAAAAAAAAGAGTAGGGATACCTGGGTGGCTTAGTGGTTGAGCATCTGCCTTTGGCCCAGGGCGTGATCCTGGAGTCCCGGGATCAAATCCCACATTGGGCTCCCTGCATGGAGCCTGCTTCACTTTCTGCCTATGTCTTTGCCTCTCTCTCTTTGTCTTTCATGAATAAATAAACAAAATCTTTTAAAAAAAGAGTATAAGATGAAAAATGAGATAACCAATATTATCAGTTTTGTTAGGGTTAGAGCTATGAGAAAAATCAAATTTCTCTTATTCCTGATATTCAATCCAGCTGCCTTACACATTCTCATTACTTACATTTGCCTTTTTAAAATTTTAAAAATAAGGGTGGCCCTGGTGGCACAGTGGCTTAGCGCTGCCTGCAGCCTAAGGTGTGATCCTGGAGACCCGGGATCAAGTCCCACATTGGGCTCCCTGCATGGAGCCTGCTTCTCCCTCTCCCTGTGTCTCTGCCTCTCTTTCTCTCTGTGTCTCTCATGAATAAATAAATAAAATCTTTTAAAAAATGCAAAAATAAGTTTCCATAAAGAAATATTATCATACTTAGATTTATTTTCTCCAAAAATTATAGCAAGACCAGAAAAAAATATTCTTTTTTTTTTTTTTTTAATTTCTGGGGTAGGTCCCAGGCCACCCTATTTTTTTTTAATTTATTTATGATAGTCACACAGAGAGAGAGAGAGGGGGGGGGGCAGAGACACAGGCAGAGGGAGAAGCAGGCTCCATGCACCGGGAGCCCGACGTGGGATTTGATCCCAGGTCTCCAGGATGGCGCCCTGGGCCAAAGGCAGGCGCCAAACCGCTGTGCCACCCAGGGATCCCCCAGAAAAAAAATATTCTTAAAGAGTTTGTCTATTTAACTAAGTTAATAAAGACTACCTTTTCTTATTAATTGAATGGTTAATTACTACATATCTATTGATAACTATGCAATTTGCTTTGTCATAGAATAAAATGATGAATTGAAGATTTGTGCATCTCTGAAAATGGAGACAGGCTAAAAACATGTACAGAAACATACAAACATAAAGTATGAAAAAAATGAAATTAAAAAGGTTATAGAGTAAATGATGAGCAGCAAATATTTTAATGTAGATTTGGGCAGGAACCAAAGAGATGAGAGACAACTAGTATGTTCTTAATGAAGCACCTCCTTTCCAGAGGGAAATACAAAAGTGATATGAGCTTGGTAGGTTTGAAGAGCAGCCTAGTTAAAGAATTGAAAGTGAGACAAGAGTTTCATGTATACAGAAGATGGTGCTGGGGATGTAGGCAAGTGTAGTAATATGCAGGACATAGTGCCTAGATTTTATTCTAAATTTGATGAAAATCTATCAAATTACTTTTTTACAAAGTGCTTGCTATGATCTGTTGTAGATTTAAAAAAAATTAATAACTATAAGCTGAAAGGTGGTTCCAGCAACCATTCAGTAAGAATTGATGGTAGTTTGGAATGAAGGTGTACATAAAAATGTAAACAAAATTAAGGTGTTTTTTGAGGTAACATAAATAAGAACTCTTGATGAATTTTTGTAACATGTGTGGCACTTTAAATACACACACTGCATATGTTAAACCTATATCTCATTTTACTAATTAGGATGTACTATTTTTTTTAAGATTTTATTTATTTATTCATAACAGACACACACACACACACACACACACACACAGAGGCAGAGACACAGGCAGAGGGAGAAGCAGGATCCATGCAGGGAGCCCCACGTGGGACTCAATACCGGGTCTCCAGGATCACACCCGGGCTGAAGGCGGTCCTAAACCGCTGGGCCACCTGGGCTGCCCAATTAGGATGTATTATTAACTTCTAGTCCAAGGCTTGGAAATATTTGAGACTATTGAGCTAAATTTATCTTGTTTATCTCTTTCAGTTTTTTTTTTTTTAAAGATTTTATTTATTTATGCAGGAGACACACAGAGAGAGACAGAGACATAGGTAGGGGGAGAGACTCCCCACTGGGACCCTGCTGTAGGACTTGACCCCAGGATCCTGGATCATGACCTAAGCCAAAGGCAGACAACCACTGAGCCAGCCAGGTGTCCCTCTCTTTCAGTTTTCAATTTAATTACATTATTTCACTTTACAGATCATCTCGTTTTAAAATTGAAGCCACTGAATAGTTTTGAATGTCTGACAAAATTTATTAAATTGGGGCAGCCCCAGTCGCCGATTGGTTTAGCTCCACCTTCAGCCCAGGGTGTGATCCTGGAGACCCGAGATCAACTCCCACTTCAGGCTCCCTGTGTGTGGAGCCTGCTTCTCCCTTTGCCTGTGTCTCTGCCTCTTTCTGTGTCTGTCATGAATAAGTTAATAAAATCTTTAAAAAAAAATTTATTAGGGCAGCCCGGGTGGCTCAGCGATTTAGTGCCGCCTTCAGCTCGGTCTGATCCTGGAGACCCGAGATACAGTCCCACGGTGGGCTCCCTGCATGGAGCCTACTTCTCCCTCTGCCTGTCTCTCTCTCTCTCTCTCATGAATAAATATATAAATATCTTTAAAAATGTATTAAATTGGAGAAATTTAAATAGCTTAAAGTTTAATTACAGTTACAATTTTTTTTTGACCACTGAGCTGCCAGAGATTTCTGTAGACCAAATCACATATTGTTTCTTTGTCCATCTCAAAATCTTTTTTTTTAAGTAGGTCCCATGCCTAACATGGGGCTTAAACTCAGGCCCTGAAATTTAGTCACATGCTCAACAGATTGAGCCATCCAGGTCCCCCCATCTCTAAATCTTACTGAAACTTTTTCTTCCTCTTTCTTATTCCCCACCCATTGTCCAAGTGCAATTACCCAGGGAACTACTAAGTTTTGTACTTTTATTATACATATCCATTTACTTCCTTCTAATTACTCCTTCTGAATTCAGTTCCCGAACCACTTCACATATTCAAAACTTAGGGGAGAATGGATTTATTTTTAACAAAATGGTCATCTAGTCCACATCCTTCATGAAGAATAGGCAGACAACCTGAGGGTTTGTTTGGGTTGGACTCTCCACTTGGATTTTAGCAGTTAAATATAAAATCCTTGGAAGCCCCGGTGGCTCAGCGGTTTAACGCCATCTTCAGCCCAGGGCCTAATCCTGGAGACCCAGGATCGAGTCCCATGTCGGGCTCCCTGCATGGAGCCTGCTTCTCCCTCTGCCTGTGTCTCTGCCTCTCTCTCTGTCTCTCTGTCTCTGTCTCTCTCTCTCTCTCTGTGTCTTTCATGAATAAATAAATAAAATCTTTAAAAAATAAAAAATAAAATAAAAATAAAATCCTCAGAAATGGAAATCTAAGACAAAATTAATTTTGAAAAAAAATTGGTTTGTGTTGTTTCTCTAAACTTAATGTATAAATTAATTACTTATAATTTAAAATATAAAATGTTCATAAATACAAAGTCTGTGTGTATGTGGTAGTCCTTTATTCCAAAGACAAAATTTTATGGGATTCTGGAAAGTATAAAATGGACTGCCCCACCATTTCATTTAAAGGATATATTCATTGTACAAGAAACAAATTACTTCAGTAGGACCTCCCCTTTCAGATGTTTCACAATTTAAGAACCAAGAATGTTTGGCAGAAGCCCTGAGTCCTCTCTATGGGTCCTATTGTTACATTTTCAGTTTTCATGCAAAAACAAAACAAAATAAAACAAAAGCTCTGCCTTGCCTTTCACTTTTAATAACAATGCATGAAATCTCTGCATTTTGCTGTAATGCAGAATATTTAGCTGTACACCAATAATTCATTGGCACGATATTGAAAACTATTGTTAATATATTTCAAATGCCAGCTGAGAAAAATATGGAGGGTTTTTTTTTAACATATTCTAAAATATCCTTCTAGAATAAATCAGAGAAATGTGTACAAGGAAAATCAGTGCTTTATTGGTCAGCTGTTGGATAGTCTTTACCAAACTGTGTTTTGGATAATCATCCCTACATATGATAGAAAAGAGCAACTTTCACCTCCTTACCTTGGACTATATAGATCTAGGAATAGAGCTAATATAGTATAGAAATTATAGCAGTAGGAATTATTAATTTTGGCAGGAGGAAATTCCATTTCTCTAATATATAATTTCACAATGAAAGTGATACTGTCTCCAAAAGGGTGAAAATTTGTTCTAGGGGAAGAGAGGCCCCTCAAAAAAATCTTACTATTTTATGTATAAATCAGAGGTATACATATAGTACATAAAGAGATATACAGCACATCTGTGTAATTAAAGCTTTCAGTGGGGGCAATAATGCAAATGAAAGAAGGGGGGACACTATTCTAAGGAATGTTAACCCTGAACAATCTAAAAACTAAACTCTTGAGTAGTATAGGGAATCATAACTTAAAGAATGCACTTGCTCTCATCACTGAGTATGATTCTAATTATTAAACTGTTCACTCACTCTGACAGATACAGTGGGACAAGCCATTTATTTCGCAACAAGAAATAGCCTTATAAACCCTATTGCTATTTTTACTGGATGAGTTATTTTGAGGGAATCCATTCATTAAATTATATAGTACTTTAATGTCTAGGGCTTTTTATTTTATTTTATTTTTCAGTAATCTCTACACCCAACATGGGACTCAATCTCACAACGCTGAGATCAAGAATCACATGTTCCTCTGAGTGAGCCAGCCAGACATTGCTCATGTTTAGGACCTTTGAAAGAAACATAGCCAGGGCCTCAATCCTGAAAATAATTATTTTCTCGAGCATATCTCTGTTTGTCTTATAAACCTTATGGAATCTATAACTGACTTCATTTTCCTCTTCACATTGACTAATCAAACATAATCAAAATTTGTCCCCAAATATAGAAAGTATAAAAGACCTGAAAACATCTATTCATATTAACCTAATTTTGATAGGTATTTATTGTTTTCTGGAATGTTTTCCTTTGTCTCATTTTTTAAACTATTTTTTAAGTTTATTTAATCTTAAATGAATCTTTTAGTGGTTTGAGCTACCTGCCACCATTTTTGTAATATGAGAGCTATAAATGTAAAAATAGTTTTGTTTTGTTTTGTTTTTTAATTTCAGATTAAACTTACCAGGTACCTTTCAGAATTAAAATTCCAAGTGAGTAAACTCAGAATTAAATTTGTCATTTAATAAGAATACTTTTATTCAAATGTAAACATCATCTTTTATGATTTTGAGAATGCACTCTGTGTGTGGTGAATGTGTTTGTGTGCATACTCTAAGCTAGTCCATTCAATTTTTAAAAGAAATTTAATGAAGAAGTTGTATATTCCTCACCCCTTTTTTGTTACAGAACAGACTAACAGGAAAAAAAAAAAAGTAGTCCCATATAATGCACACTCACACTGTAATGGAGAACTGTGATTTCAACCATATTAGCATAAACTCACTGAAGGGCGAGTGGACAAAGACTGAGAGTATAAATACACTTATCAAGAGAAATACTTCTGTGTAAAGAGATTTCTATTTCTCAGCTATAAAGTTAAAATGACCTAGATTTAGAATATCATCTTAAATTAAACCTTGGAGGCTACAGCACATGGTTACTCTTGCTTGTGCAATAAAGTGACTATCTTTGGACCAAATAATGTAATTTAAAGAGTCATTATTGTAACAAGGCCCTAACTTCTTAATACATTATCTTGAGAACTGGAGGGCTATGAGTGTTATTAAAAGGGGGCATAAGTTGTATAGAAATTGGAAATATTAAATGAAAATTTAGAGTCCTCAGTGTCCTAATCATTAGACTCAAGTGAGACTTACAAAAGATATAAGGCTGGTGCTGTAGCACCTATGCCCCTTGCCCCCAATCAAACTGATGTTTGGCTTTATGTTTTTATAAACTATAAATTCAGTTGATTCTGTTAGGGTTTTATTTAGTTTGCTTGAGTAGTTGTCCCTTATATTGAAAAAAAATTCTTTACGATTCTTTAAAATTATCTTTTAAATTCTCTTAACAAAAGAAAAATTCTCAAAGGAATCAAAATTTCTCAGAATTGAGTTGCTAAATTATATAGATATTTTTAGATCACACAATAATCAACAATAGCATTTTTTGTAGTGATGAATCAAGTGCTCAAACTTAGGCTACATGGTTCTTACCTTCTAGGAGGGGTTCTAAAGAACCATGTTTCATAATTTGAATTCATATTAGGTGCTTAATCACAAGAATCTTAAAAATCCTCTATTAAAGCAGAAAATGATAGCCATATGTAAGGAAAGGATACACCACAGTTTAGCTCAAATTGTATAATATGTAGAATATATGTGAGGTTTTTTTTTTTTTTCTTAAGTCCAATTTAAGGGGTTCCTGGGCAGCTCAGTCAGTTAAGTGTCTGCCTTCTGCTCTGGTCATGATCCCAGACTACTGGGATCCAGTCCTGTGTTGAACAGAGACTGCTTCTCCCTCTCCCTCTAGGCTCCCTTGCTGCTCCCCTACGACTTATGCTCTCCCTCTCTCACTCACTCTCTCTCTCTCATAAATAAATAAATAAATAAATAAATAAATAAATAAATAAATAAATAAATAATAAAGTCTAAATCTAATTTAAATATCAGCATTACATTTTAGTTGTAGTTCTGCAATTCAATGTGGTAATCATGTTGATGTCACCTTTGAATAGATTTTTAATGTAAACTGCCATTTCAAGCTAGTCAATGAATCCTAATGCAAATTGCCTCAGGGGAAAAAACAAAAACCTTTGTGTTTCTTTTTCCATTTAGTAATTGATAACTTTTACCTCTATTTTTCTAGTGAAATGCTGTGACTTCTAAACTTTGAAAATATCATTCTAATAATTCTCCACTATTTTAGCGTTTGAAGAAAAACTAAAGTTTTATTCATGGAATAGAGCTTTTATGTCATGCAACGGTATAAAATGTTTTGATAGCACCTGTTCTTATTTTATAACTCTACTTTGTTATAAAACCACCTAAAATGTTACCTGGATAATAATTTTACCTCTAAATATCACAACCATGAAAAACCTGATGATTTTACATTTATAATTTATATCATATAGAAAAGAAGTAATTAAAATATTTGATGTCTAAGGATAATTTCTTTGAAGGAAGACATTTTTAGGTATTTCTGTTTAAGGAACTTGTAAATAGTAGTGTTTGAGAAACATAGCTTCATATAAAAGCAGAAGGGCTTGACAAGATGTTTCTAAAATTTTTCATATACATATAATTTTCTCCAGTTTTAATGTATATGTTTACATATATAGATATATATTTAGATAACTAGAATATGAATTTATTAATATATAGTAGAATATTCTCAACATGGTTTCATTTTAATTTTAGTTTATGTAGAACAGCATATCACAGAATAAGGGTAAAGTTTCAAGACAAGATAGCCTAAGATCTAACCCATATCCATTGTTAAGCCTCAGTATCCAACTACATCTTATTACAGAGCTATTGTATATATTAAATAGGATAACTGTGTCTCTGACAATATCTGTTTATTAATGCTAATTTTTCCTCCCTTTCTGTATTAACATTCATTTACTCTAGAAGTATCTTTTGGAATTCTAGTCTGTAATTTGCCCTCTAATAGAACTGGTGCATAGAATTTTCCTTTAGTTCTGAAAATAAACAGTTCCTAATATCTCATTAAACTATTTTAGTTATTTATTCAACTGAAAATTTTATTCAGAAGTAAAAAAAAATTATTTAGAAGAGACAAATTTGTATTTTTTTTATGTTAGTGAAGCAAATTAACAAAAAATATTTTATTTGTTATATATGCCACTTGGTAAAAATCTGAGGGCAAACAGAAGTTATTCATATTGATAAAAATTTTAATTACATTTTTTTAGTGTGGATACCTTTGGACCAGATTCTAAATCAAGGATTCAGTTCAGGCAATTTATGGGAGGTGCCAGAGTAGGAGAAAAACCAAAAGCAGGTAAGGAAAGGCAATGATAATGACTGGTTACATAGTGGAATATGAAGAATACTCCCACAAATATAATCCTCAGTATTACTAATGAAGAGGTATGGAAGCCGGTGCATTTATATACATTCACTGACCACTCAGTGATTAAGGATTTCCCACATTGGGAACATCTCAAAACACATCCTGAGGACAGATCAATGCAAAAGGTATAGATGCTGGCTCTTGGAAGTCAGGCTGACATACATGGAAGTGGTTAGATGCTACTTCTGCTACACTGACTGAATCTACTATAAATGCTACTAAAAAAAAAAAAATTATCCAAGTACTTTAAAATATAAATCTAGGTACTAGGCATTCAAAATAATTTAAATTTAATATTACATGTTTTAAAAACTGAGTTAGATAAAAAGTTTTTTACTCAAAAAACTTTAAGATCATATATATTTCATTTATTTATTTGTTTTAGAGATAGAGAGAGAGAGAGAGCATGTGTGAGTTGTGGGGGCATGAAGGACAGAGGAAGAGGGAGAGAGAGAATTTTAGGCAGGCTCCATGCCCAGCACAAAGCCTACCATGGGAGAGGATCTCATGACACTTGAGATCATGATCTAAGCTGAAATCAAAAGTTGGATGTTTAACCAACTGAGCCACCCAGCATCCCAAGATTATATATATTTTATTAAAATAACAGAATAATAATTGTGTTTTTTTATAAAGACTAGAAAATATAGATAAGGAAAGTCAGAAAAGTGTGGACATAATACTACGAAGAGATAACCACTGTTAACTTTTTGGATATATCAATATTTTTTCTAGTACATATCTATATTGCTAACTATAATAGGTATTTAAATTTATTTTTATTCAAGTGTAATTAATATACAGTTATATTAGTTTCAGGTAAATAATATAATGATTCAGCACATAATATATAATCCATGCTCTCTACTTGGTAGTATCAAAGTTCCAAAAAAGACAAGAGAGAAAGTCCTAGTTCATAAAGACTTTTCAAGCTTTAGCTTACGTCATAATTGCTAATGTTCTATAGAATAAAAGTCACAAAAGCAGCCCAACATTAATGTGAGATGGTACAATTAAAGAGGATGAATAGCAAGAAGGTAATAAAATATTTTAAAATACTATCCTATATAATTCAATAAAAAACCTATTCTTAAGAAACTCACAGTTTAGTGGAAAGGAGAGAGATAGGGATGACTGGATGGCACAGTGGTTGAGCGTCTGCCTTCAGCTCAGGACATGGTCCTGGAGTTTTGGGATCCAGTCCCATATCGGGCTCCCCTCAAGGAGCCTGCTTCTCCCTGACTATATCTCTTCCTCTCTCTGTGTCCCTCATGAATAAATAAATCTTAAAAAAAAATTTAAAAAAGGAAAGGCAAGAAACAAAAACATAGCGTAACTTTAAAAAGTTATCATACTAAAGTTATTGAAACTGACCAAGATGGCCATATCATTCTCTTTAGCTTGACTAAACTTTACACAGCTTTCTTTCTGACTATAGGCTCCTGAACTCCCTTTCCTTAGAGCATTTACTTTAGAAAAATTTGCAGTTGTAAATTCTTTCTCTGATCCTTTTAGATATCAATCTTCTCTCAGTCTCTTGCCAGTTTTACAACACAGGAATGTCTTTCTCAAGGACATCCCTTTGAAATGTAATCATCAAAAACCAAACAAAAACCAACAACAACAACAAAAAAACCCCTGATCTCCGTGGAAGAATAGGAGCCTAAATTCCATAAGCATCAATTAGCATAACACAGATGATCTAATGACATTAACCAATCTTCCCCTTAACTTCCTTCAGTACTTTTTCACTGCTCTCTTCAGCACTAAAAAATTCCTTCTTTTGTTTCAGTAGAGCTCAGTATATCTCCCTGATTGCAATTGCAATAGTCTTCCTTTCTTAACTTGTCCAGTACATTTTTCTTGGCAGAACCAAGAAGGAAACTTTAATCTGTCACATACAGAGGAGTCAACTAGGAATCAGGAAAGATTTCTGGTGTAGGTATTGCCTGAGTTCATTGCTTATACTTTGGACTACCTTGGAAACAAGATATGATCTTTCCCTTGAGAGAATCTATTGAATAATGTCTGGGTTTCTTAATTTTCCACAAAAAAAGAAGCAATGGAGTTTAAAGAAGATATTGCATAATTCTATCTTAATACTTTCACTCAAATCTTATGAATTAAAAAAAAATCTTGTGAATTACTTTGCATTTTCATAGGTATCTTGATACTAGTAATGGTATATCTTCACCAGGGAACATGCATTTAATTTCCTTAATATTTATTATAAAATTGGAAATTGATACTCTAGCATTCTAATCATACTACTATGAATTTTGATAATAAAAGAGGTTAGAATGATGCTTCAACAATTTTGTAAGAGCAGATTTTCTAAGAGGGCTACAAACTTTCTCAAAACTAATCCATTCTTTAATATGAGGTTGAATTTTTTCCCCTGATGCTAATTAATTTTGATGTTGAGAAATTCCATATTCCATGTGGCTATGGTCTGTATTTTTGCATCCCTGCAAAAGTCATATGTTGAAATCCTGATACCCAAGGTAATAATATTAGGAGGAGGGGACTTTAAAAGGTGGTTAGCTTATGATGGTAGAACTGTTATGAATGGGACTAGTACCCTTATAAAAGAGACCTTATGGAGCTCCCTAGTCCCTTCCACCATGTGAGTACCCACTGAAAAGGTGCCATCTAGGAAATGGGCCATACCAAACATTGAATCTTCTGGCACCAGGATCTTGGACTTTCCAGTTCCTAGAACTGTGGAGAAATAAATTTCTGTTGTTTATAAACAACCTAGTGTACAGTATTTTGTTATGACAGTTCAAAGGGACTAAAATAAAATATTTTAAGAATATTAATAGCCTTAAAGACAGATACAGATGTTGTGTTTTATCTACCATCTTTTTTGTTTATTTTTTTTTTGTTTGTTGTTGTTGTTTCATGTGTAGGATTTGGTGATTCATCACTTATTTACAATACCTAGTGTTAATCACAACAAATACCCTCCTAATATCCATCCCCCGTTTAGTCCATCCCCCCAAGCAAACCTCAGGTTGTACTCTATAGTTAAGAGTCTGTTTTATTGTTTGCCTCTCTCTCTTTTGTTTTTTTTCCCCCTGTATGCCTCCGTTTTATTTCTTAAATTTCATATGTGAGTACCATCTTTTAAACACATACTGAATTGTTTATACTGATTTCTGCTTGACACATTCATGTCATTTCTTAGTCTTGTCATATTCCTGTGTTCTTGAATTAAACCTTACTCTTCTAAGATTGATTGCAACACAGTATTTCTAGATTATATTTCCTACTGTTAAACCTAAGAAACTTTATATATATATATATATATGTCATTGGTTTATACATTTTTTCTATTAAATTTTTTAATCTTTAAGTTTCAGTGTTAAGCCAAAAGTACAAAATGCATGGAGAATATTTCCACCACTATCAATGATGGATAATAAACTTCAGTAATTTTTTTTTTAGAATTTCAGAATAACAAAAATTCATCTAAATATGGACACAACATATTAGTTTTTTTTAAAAAACATTTACTCTAATTTCTCCCATAATTATTTTCCTATTAGGTTTATTTTCTTAACTTCATTGAATCAATTCTGTTAATGTATTTTTTGAGAAAACAATATAGAATTATATAATGAATTCTTTTTGTCTAAATCTCAGTTACTGCACACATCCTACAAATATCATACATATTATAAAGGAGAGTAAGTGAACCACCATTGACCATATCTACAAATTAAAGAGAGGATTGAAATCACTATTGCCTTCAGTTCATAGGTAATGAAAAACTAGAAACAAGGCAGAGTCATTCAAGGGCATTACTGGTGCAGAGAATCTGGTATAGATTTCATAAAAAAGAGGAGAGGACAGGAGGATCAATAATGCAGAAAACGCATGAAAATAACTCCAAAATTTCCCTAAGTGGAAAAATGTTAAAAACAAGTCTGAGATATGGTGGTTAAAACACCAAATTCTGTAAGAATGAATAGTGATTTTAAGAAATATTATCTTCTGGATAAAAAGGAGATGACTGGGGAGGAGTTGGCATCGTTTGGAAGCTTGCTGGTAATGCATGAAAAGAAGAAACAAATGAGAATTAGGGATCTTGGGGATTCTTTGGTGGCTCAGTGATTTGGTGTCCGCCTTTGGCCCAGGGCATGATCATGGAGTCCCGGGATGGAGTCCGGGATGGAGTCCCACATCAGGCTCCCTGCATGGAGCCTGCTTCTCACTCTGTGTCTCTACCTCTCTCTCTCTCTCATTCTCTCTCTCAAATGCTTATGTCTCTACCTCCCCCCACCCCCGTGTCTCTCATGAATAAATAAATAAAATCTTTAAAAAGAAAAAATAAAATTAAGGATCTCAAAGTAATCAAAGAAAATCAGAAAACACTAATCCTTTCTTCTCCAAAATTACTAGTTTATTTGTTGAGATGTTCATCCTTATACATGCCAATACCGACTATTGATGATCAAAGAAAATATATGACATTTCATAACAAAGAGAATATATTAGGCAATGTCTATAAGAAGATATTAAATGAAGAAAGTCAGATCAAACATTTCAGCTGACAAAAATACTCGGGAAAGCAATCACTGGGGATGATGCATGGTTCAGTTCGTTGAGCGTCAGACTCTTGACTTTGGCTCAGGTCATGATCTCAGGGTCATGAGATCAGGCTCCATGCTCAGCAGGACGTCTGCTTGAGATAATCTCTTTCCCTCTCTCTCTGCCCCTCCCCCTATCTTTCTTTCTCTCTCTAAAATAATTAAATAAATCTTAAAAAAAAAAAAAAAAAAAAAAGAAGAGCGGGCAGCCTAGATGGCTCAGCAGTTTAGTGCCTGCCTTCAGCCCAGGGTGTGATCCTGGAGTTCCAGGATCGAGTCCCACATCAGACTCCCTGTATGGAGCCTACTTCTCCTTCTGCCTGTTTCTGCCTGTGTCTCTGTCTTTGTCTTTCTCTCTCTCTCTGTGTCATGAGTAAATAAATAAAATCTTAAAAAAAAAAAAAGAAGAGCAATGTGAAACACAGTACTTAATTTGCAGAATGAAAAAGACTCAAAATCAAGACAGGAATAGACAAAATACAGGAATACATGAAACAAGAGTTGACAAAAGTCATGAAAGCAATTGGGGCATGAAAAGCAGAAGAAACTCCTTGCAGAAACAAAATTAAATTCAAAGTGCATGAGGGAAAGTGGTTCCCACTGAAAATGCAACAAAGGGTATTGAAAGAAAACAGCCAAAAACCAAAAGAAGAAAATGTCAGAAATGTTGGAATAAAGAAGTATAAGAAATTAGAGAATTACTGTCAGATTTAAATGATTGACAAAGAAATTCCTACATACATATAGTTAACATCTCTGAAAAAGAAAAAAAAAACAATAATAAAACAGAAATAGTATTTAAAATGTAACATGATAAATTTTCAGAAATACATTATAACATTGGAATCTACCAATAAACAGACTCATCGTGCAACTGAAAATCCTGATCCCAAATACTAAGACATATTCTTACAGAATTTCTTGGATCTGGGCAAAAAGATCAAGAAATTGAAATGGAAGGAAAACTACGGTGGTCCCAAATGCTCAAAAAAAGCAGACAAATGAGACAATAGAACAATTTGAGATTTAAAAAATCTCAAGGAAATAAATTTTGAGCCAAGAGTTTTATATCAAGTAAACTATCCTAAGATGCCAAAACTATTGTACTAGACTTATAAAAATGCAAGAATTCAGGTAATATCATATACACAGATTTTCCAGAAAAATCTACTAGAAAACTTCACCCAAATTATATTGATGAGACTTTTGCAGGTCTCATAATGAGGATTGGATATATTTAATTATACAGCTAAAACTAAAGTAAAAGTAAAAATAAGTGCAAGAATAGTATGTTAACATTTTTTTGATCTACCAAGGTAGAAATAACACATATAAATTGGAGAAGGGAAAATAGATAAAGCTGAAGAAGCTTGTTGATAAAGTGCTAAGAAAATAAGTGGAAGAAGGAATAAATTGCTAGCATTTAAATTTAATAAAAAGAAGCCCGAGAAAATAAATAATTTACTATAAAAATCATAAAAAATATAAATATTAAGGAAATCACTAGAAAATTAGAATGGAAAATAATGATAAAAGCAATATAAAAATAATTTAAAAAGTCAACAAACTATAGTCATACTGATACAATAATCTATATAGCAAATACAACCTAAAAGAGTATCACAGAACTGAGCCCAAACATAGCAGTCATATCAATCAATGTAAACAGATATAATACTCACTAAAATAATTAAAAAAAAAAAAACAAAGCCAATATCAACTCCAAGCTATATACAAGATATACAAACAAATCAAAACAAAGTTATTGAGAAAGGCTAAAAACAAAGGGATTGGCAAAAGTATATCAGCAAATACAAATATAAAAAGAGCAAGGTTGTCAAGAAATATGAAGAATTCAATTTTACTCTACTTCAAAGTTAACAGATTATTTTGCCAGTCCCATGCATGCTGGAGGAAGATGTGATACTCCTGGGTCACAAAGGACTTTATTATTCACAAGTTAGAAGGCGGCACAAACTTAACTTTACATTGATTCTCCTGGACTCTCAAGCTCCACAGAGGTTTGGTAAAACAACTTAGGTGGATGCTACATAAGCAGTGTCTGTGTATTACAGCAAATAAACCCTGAATTTAGGAAGCTGAGGCTTTTATCATGAACTGCAACTAAGCCTATCTGCCCTTTGCCTTATAAGAGACATAGTCATTATACTAGACAGTAATGGGACCGGTCTTTTGTTTGAGGAACAGACATATTATCATTCAAAGTTTAGTATACAAACATATTATTTTAATCACTCCTTTGATAAAGGAGGGATTCCTGATCTAGGGATATGGGGATGGTCGGATACGCTTATAATACATGAGCATATAAGACCAACAGCAGTTTATTTAGCACATTTACTACCAGCTTATAGAAGAACAAAGCATGACACTCAGGGCCCTGTGGGCCTGCAGCCAGAACAGAGGACAAACAGAGGCTGTGGAAGGCTGACTCTGACACCTCACCAAAGAAGATACCTAAGTGGCAAATAAGCATATGAAAACATGCTCCATAACTTCTGTCATCAGGGAAATGCAAATTACAGTAAGATAACACTACACACCTATTAGTATGGCCAATATCTAAAACAGTGACAAACCAAACACTGGCAAGGATATGGAGCAACAGGGAATCTCATACATTGCTGGTGGGAATGTAAAATAGTACAGTCATTTTGGAAGACAGTTTCTTCTGTCTAGTGGTTTCTTCTAAAACTAAAAATACTCTTACTATATGATCCAACTATTTTGCTTCTTTGTTTTTACCCAAAGTTGAAAACTTATGTCCGCATAAAAACTTACACATGGATATTATAGCAGCTTTATCAAGATTACTAGAAATTGGAAGCAACACATGTCCTGCAGTAGGTGAGTGGTTAAATAAATGCTGGTGTATCCAGACAAAGGGATATTATTCAGCATTACAAAGGAATGAGTTACCAAGTTATGAAAAGGCATAAAAGATCCTTAAATGTGTATTACTAAATGAGAAAAGGTAATTTGAAAAGGCCATATACTGTATGATTCCAAATATACGACATTTAGAAAAGCAAAAACTATGGAGACATTAAAAAAAAATCAGTGGTTGCCAGAGGTATATTTGGGGTGGTGGGATGTGGGAAGACAGATGAATAGGTAAAGCACAAAGGAATTTTAGGACAGTGAAAAATACTCTGTATGATACTATAATGATGGATATATGTCATTATACATTTGTCCAAATATATAGAATATACAATACCAAGAGTGAACTCTAATATAAACTATGGATTTTGGGTGATTATGGATATGTCAATGCAGGTCCATTCCTGTAAGAAGTCTCATTCTGATAGTGATGTTGATAATGGAAGAAGTAGTGGGAGTATATAGGAAATCTGTACTTTTCCTCAATTTTATTGTAAACCTAAAAATGATTTAAGATAAAAGCTTACTTAACAAATTAGGTTCCTAAAGATTAAAATTCATAGGGGAACTGTAACATTTATGATACTTCATGGTTAACTACACAGCCACCATCTTCATCTAGATGTAAGGTGAACTAGAAGGAACACAGAAGGAATGAGATTACACATATCACTTTATGGCCTAAAAAGATTAATTAAAGAAAAAGTAAGGAGAATGAATATCAAAACCAAAAATCTATACTTCTTGCCATATGTTTCAAAAATTAAAACTGTAATAATGGGCAAGAAACCTTCAAATGTGAATAGAACATTCAAGAAAATTGACCACAGACAGGTCACATGTGCATGTGTGTATGTGCGTATACGCACACACAAACACACACACGCACACGCATTTCCTAAAAAAAGAAATAGTACAAAATTGTCCTGTAATAAAGTAGTAACACTAGAAATTGTTAACAAAAGCAAGCAAACATAGGGTGCCTGGCTGGCTCAGTCAGTAGAACATGGAACTCTTGATTTCTGGAGTGTGAGTTCTAGCCCATACTGGGTGTTGAGACTACCTAAAAATAAAATCTTAAAAAAAAAAAAAAAAAAAAAAAGAAAGAAAAGAAAAGAAAAAAAAGCAAACAAAAAACAGGAAAATTTCCTCACCTAGAAATTGAAAAGCCTTTATTTAAAACTATTGGTTGACAAAAACAAAAAAACAAAAAAAAAAAACAAAGAAAATCATTCATTACATCAAAGTTTTAGATCTTTTAAGGAGTATTGAGTTGTACCATATTCTCTTAAAATTTTTATTTTCTGATATGCAAATCTAATAGAGCTTTCTATACTTCAGATTTTAAGATTCATGTGTTGTCTTTGTGATCCTGTAGAAACAATGGCAAAAATTAATCTCTTTTTTAAGGAATGAGTTGGCTAAATTTATCATTTTAGAATTCCTATATTTTCTAACTCACTATGATTTAGCTATATATATTTTTATTTCAGCTTCTATCAAAGGAAATAAAAACTATAATTATAAAGTATTTTGGAATGATGTAATCAAAGGAAATGTATGCAATACATTTTTCCATTATTAAATAGTTACATATAATTTATAAGAAAAAATATCTCAAACACAAGGAAATAAAAATGGGGAGAATAAAAATAATAGATTATGGTGTATAAATAATAAACATAAGAACATGATACATTAATATCAGGCATAGTAGATATTAAGCAAAACAAATGATTTAGGATAAAATTTTCACTATATAATGTAAGCAAGTAGATACAGAAATTAAAATTACCTGATATGCTTCAAGAAATCATAAAGCCAAAATCATAGTGGGAGAATATGACATATTTTTCTAAGTATATGCTAGAATAATCAGACAAAGTAATCTTGATACCTCTAAAATAGTAATATCCATCAAGACCTGAACATGAAGCATTTGGTGCCTCAAAATTAACACATCAGAATTTTTAAGTCCCTCTTCTATTATTTCCTGGACTGGCACCAACTTTATTTTATCACCATTATTTACATATTTGTGAGAGTTTTTTCCACTCATTTTATTTTATTTATTTTTTAAAAAGTTATTTATTTATTTGACAGAGAGAGAGAGAGAGAGAGAGAGAGAGAGAGAGAGAGAGCACAAGCTAGGGAAGTAGCAGAGGGACAGGGAAAAGCAGGCTCCCCACTGAGCAGAGAGCCCAACATGGAGCTCCATCCCAGGACCCTGGGATTATGACCTGAGCCGAAGGCAGACACTTAGCCAATTGAGCCACTCAGGTAGCCCCCTCATATTTTAATATTAGGAAATATTTAAATATTTTAAATATTATGAAGATATATTTTAAATATTTGAGGATATATTTTAAATATCTTGAAACATTTAAAAGGGCCTTTCTAAGAATGATTCTCTTTATGTTAATTTTACCTGGAACACATACATGCAAGTATTAATTTAATACATGAGTAAAGTTTTCCCCATTTAAATTTGCTTGATATAATACATTTTTCCAACTGAAACCTCTTTTATGCAAATATATTTTTACTCTTCATTTAGTATCATTTTTTCAGACACATATTTATTTTTTGAATTTATAATTTGCATTTTTAGAAATGGGAATACTGTTCTTTTGATTTCACCACCTTAATTTATTTCATTTCAAATCTTTCCTTCTTCCAATTTTAGTGGATTTGTATCTTTTTTCCTTACCTGAACAATCTTCTACTTTACAACTTTCTTTTTTTTTCTTTTAAAGATTTTATTTATTTATTCATGAGAGACAGAGAAAGAGAGAGAGAGAGAGAGAGGCAGAGGGAGAAGCAGGTTCCATGCAGGGAGCCTGATGTGGTACTTGATCCTGAGACTCCAGGATCACGCCCTGGGCGGAAGGCAGTTGCTAAACCACTGAGCCACCCAGGGATCCCCTACAACTTTCATCTTGGATACTCCCTCTCCTACCACCATTTTTTTCCGAATAAAAAGTAATTTTCATCCTGGCATAAAAATTATCTTTTGTTTTCTTTACTAAATTATGCTTAAGAGTATGTTTGTGTTCACATTTTGTGAAGTAAAAGAAGCCAGTCACAATAGGCCACATACAGTATGATTCTATTTATACAGAATGCCCAGAATAGGCAATTTCACAGTCACAGAAAGTAGATTAGTGATTGCCATGCAATGAGAGAAGGAAGAGAGGAAAAGAAAGTGCTAATGGGTATAAGGTTTCTTTTGAGGATGATAAAAATGTTATGAAACTAGGTACTGGTGGGCAGCCCCAGTGGCTCAGCATTTTAACGCTGCTTTCAGCCCATGATGTGAACCTGGAGACCTAGGATCGAGTCCCATGTTAGGCTCCCTGCATGGAACCTGCTTTTCCCTCTGCCTTGTGTCTCTGCCTTTCTCTTTCTGTATCTCTCATGAATAATACATTTTATTAAATTTTATTTATTTATTTATTAAATAAAATACATTTTATTTATTTAATAAAATTAAAAAGAAAAATTAGGTACAGGTGATGATCATCAAGTTTGTGACTATACTAACAACCAGTGAATTTCATACATTAAAAGGGAGAATTTTCTGTAAAGGTATATCTTAATAACATTGTGTGTCTATGTACATGTGCATATACATTTTATAGAATTTTGATAGGTAGAACAGCCAATTAAGAATATAAAATCTTAGTTCAGTTTTGCTATCTGAAATGACTCTTCCTCAGAGTTTCTATATCTAAGGACTTTGAAGACCCAACAGAGTCCATTCATTTGAAATGGAGGCTAGATCTCTTTGGTGGATACTGCAAAACCATCTCAAATAAATACAATAGATACTTACCTAATTGTCAAAAGAACACAAACACTTGCCATCACCAAAGTAACTATAAACTGGAGAAAAGACAATATAAAGATGTTTTGAAATCTGTTACAGTATACCCAATATTCCCACATGTTCCTCTATTTTAGAGTATAAGATTGAGGAGGCCAAATTCTGACCCCCCAGTCTATTGTACAGTGCATCCACTAAGTCTATGGTCCCACCCTTTGTTATTTCCCTGAACCTCAACTGAAATGAAATACTTAGCAGCTTGGACAGAGCCAACACGATGGCGTTTTGACTGAAGGATAATTTACATAGAGAAGGCCAAGTAGAAATCCCTGTAACTACCTTTCTCTCCCTAGACCAGATTTTAAATTAGAACACAGTATTATGTTCCTGCTGGAATTACATAGATTAGCACTTTCTTCAAAGACAAAGGACCCAGGAGAGATGATTCCAACATTTCCACAATTAATTCACATGTGTAGTCCCTATACAAATACAATAAATCATGGTGGATGAGGTGTACTCCTTAAACTTGTGCCCATATACAAGTAAGACAGATCAACAAGCCTTCTGGCAATTAGTATATAGCTACCAAACCAGAAAACATGTTCTCTTAATCTTCATCATTAAAGAAGATAAAAAATAATTCACTTAAAATATTTATTTATTTATTTATTTATTTATTTGACAGAGAGAGAGAGAGAGAGAGAGAGAGAGAGAGAATGAGCACAAAAAAAGGGGAATGCCAGGTGGAGGGAGAAGCAGGCTCCCAGCTGAGCAGTGAGCCCATTTGGGGATCTTGATTCTAGGACCCTGGGATCATTACCTGAACTGAAGTCATATGCTTAGAGCCACCCAGGTGCCCCCGCCAAATAATTCACTTTTATGTGGAAAAATCTGCAGTATATTTTTATCACCTTTGCTTCAGAATCATCGTGACTCCTTTATTTTTGGACATAATACAATCCCAGGGGTGTTTGATCATGTTACTATTCCTTACCCTTTCACATTGGTCTTATATTATTTATATAATGCTATCCAGTACTGGAGAATAGAAAATGGAATAGTATACTCTATGTTCTCTGAAGTATGTACCTCTGCAGCATTGAAGATAAACCTCAATGCCAAACCACTGAAGATAACCCCCTTGAACCAACAACCCTGCTACCTGGTTATTCTTCCTGTCAGAAGTATAGCCATCCAGTGTGCCAGAAAATACCATAATGGAGAATGTATTCGATGCTGATTGTGATGAAGAAATAGGGTTTATGCAACAGAATAGAGGAAAAGAATAGTGTATATCTTAAATTCAGAAGATTCACCATGGCATCCCTTGCTTCATGACCTATGATAATCCTAAATGGGTATCTGTAGCAACAATGACAAGCACCAGAGACAATGCAATGAAAGGCTCAGATCTCTCAGAGATGATTCACCCCTTCTGGTCAGCATCCTAGATCAGCTGAAGTATTGGTTGACGGTGAAGGGAAGCTAGTAAACGTAGTAAAGGAATGAAAGAAGGTAACTTCATCAGAGAATACTGTAATTTGTTTCAATAACCCTTCTGAGTAAATGTTTTACACATATAGTGCCTGACCAGTGTTTCAAAATTTCCTACAGAGTAGATTTAATTTGAAGCTCAAAAAAAATCTGAGTTATAAATGGGATGGTTTATGGTTAATGTTTCTAACTACCCAGAACTGCATTCTTTTGACTACCAATAATTCTGGCCTTTAAAATATTAGACAGTTCCATGAGAGCATGAACTAACATAGTGTCTTAGCTCAACTGTTCTTCACAGATTTCAGACTTCCCCACAGGACTTTGCAGCAGTGTGGGCTCAAAAAGATCTCCTTCCAACCATATTATTTTAATCTAAGTTCCATTCTAACTTTTTTCTTAAGCTTTGTTAACCTTCAAACTAAAAACTGGTAATATTGTATCATTATTAATGTTATTATATATTTATATTTTTATACATTTTCCTGACACTGAGTTTTATTTCATAATTTTAAAAAGTTTATCTTTATTATACTATATTAGGAATTCCCTTTCAAACTTAATAAATGTAATAGCATGATTGATTTGTATTTTTTATTGGTATTTTAAAATGTAATATGTAGTTGGAATCTGAAAAATAAGTGAAAAAAAGGGTAAAATACAGGAGACCAATGAGTGTTATTAAAAGAATCACAATGAGAGATGAAGATGATGTGCATATGCACATAAGACGGAAAGAGAAGGGTAGATGATTTCCAATAGATTTCAGAGTTAGAACTTTTAATATTTAGTGAAGAATTAAATGTTACCTATAAGTAAAATAGGAAGCTTTTAGAAATTATCCTAAATACCCACATTTCATCCAAAACATTCACTAAAATTTAGCACAAATATTCATAAGAAGATGAAAAATTTCAAAAAATAGAGATAAATCAATCCTGTAATAAAACCAAACAAACTTTTTTTGGGGGAGGGATGACAATTAGGAATTGAAATAAAAGAGAAAAATGGTAAACTCATGACCTTTGATTTTTTTAGAGCAAGGGAAGAATGGTATCCAGAAACAAGACCTTGTTTTTCCAAGCAAAGGAAAATCTTAGACTACATATAAAATGCAATAAAATAGGGATCTCTGGGTGGCGCAGCAGTTTGGCGCCTGCCTTTGGCCCAGAGCGCGATCCTGGAGACCCGGGATCGAATCCCACGTCAGGCTCCCGGTGCATGGAGCCTGCTTCTCCCTCTGCCTATGTCTCTGCCTCTCTCTCTCTCTCTGTATGACTATCATAAATAAATTAAAAAAAAATTAAAAAAAAATAAAATGCAATAAAATAAAAAATAAAGAATCAATAAATGAATACAAGGAAAAAAGCAAGTTTCTTAAGCATTAAAATCAGTTCAAAGTTGTCAAATATGGTAAAAATCCACATTTGAAAATTTCAACACATAAGATATTTTCTGAAAGAGAATACATTTTTTTGTGAATTTAGAATATTGGATTAACTTAAGAAACTCTACCTAATTAATTTTAGTTAATATAATGATTTCTGTATGCCAAAACATAGTAACTGAACAATAACTTACAGAAAATAATAAATATAATAATACTGGAAGTTAATTAATACTAATTGAGTCTTACTATATGTTAAGTCTTTTCTCATAATGCAGTAGGTTTTAACTTAATTTCCACCCAAACTATCCTAATGAAATAGACATTAAGACTTTTATTTTATAAATGAGAAAACAAAAATAGAGAAGGATTAAATAAAAGAGGGCTATAAAAGAAAAAATGGTAAAAGTAAATATTAATGAAAAAAAATACCCTCAGAGTTCAAATTCTTAGAGTCAAACAAACAACTGTCTTGCTGGTAACTCAAATTTTAAAAATCATATCATAATTGTTGCAGAAAATTATTTTTTTTCTTCAAGTATCATATTCTCATTTGCTCACATTTTAATACCTAAAATTGACTATATATTAAAATGGACGTATATATAAAAGGTACCTTTTATTTTCTTGAAGAGCTTAAATGTATGGTACTTTTTAGAAGAGATGTTATTTTACAATCAAGAACATATGAAACCTATATCTGTTTAATAACAATTGGAACTTGCCATGACTATACTGAAAATATATTCCAGATAATTTTAATACAAACTTTAATTTTAATACCCACTTTAAAACCAAAAATAAATTACTCCATATAAAAAACTCATAAATTGAAAAATATTTTTATACATATTTTTTATTTTCTTTTCTTTTGGTGACTTGTTTGTGTATCTATTCCTGATATTAAAAGACATATCAAGGATGCCTGAATGGCTTAGCGGTTGAGCATTTGCCTTTGGCTCAGGGCGTGATCCCGGGATCTGGGATAAGGTCTCCTTGCAACAATGGGCTCCTTGCAGGGAGCCTGCTTCTCCCTCTGCCTGTGTCTCAGCCCCCCGCTCCCCCCGCCCCCCGTCTCTCATGAATAAATAAATAAAATCTTTTCAAAAAAAGACATATCATCTTAACTTAAAATTCTGGTCACAACTGTAGATCACTTTGTTAACCAATATCTCTATATTCTTTCTCCTCTAATTCATTTCATAAGACTGGCAAAAGATCCAGGTTGAGTTCAGTGACTAAAGAACTGATAACATTAAATGTTGCCATTAAAATAAATAATGAATAATAAATAATAAACAATAAATATGTTACCATCAAAATAAAGCAACTCATGCTTTATCAATCTATTTCAAAACCTTTCTCTATCTGTATATCCACCCAAAGGAAATCTGGGTAGATTCTCATGAATTATCTACTTCTGGCTCAGTTCCTGATCAAATGACTTATAAAATTTACCTGGAATATTAACATAATCAAAATTCTACTGAGGTTCCTAAATTTAAGAAATACAAAAATAATTGCTTGGGATAGGTGAGAATAGCTTTTTAAAGAATAATCTAACTATAGATTTTAAAAATACTGTCAGCATAGGAGTCTAAAGTGTCAATGCTAATATGCTGGCTCTGCCTCCTGAATTTCATCTGAAAAATGAGAATGGCAATAACTCTTTTGTTTACTTTGTGTTCTTATGAGAATAAATACACATCATAAATAATTTTAATAAAACTTAGAAATCAGTAAATACTATAAATTTGGTGTATACTATGGAAATCTAAGGTAGTATCACTCTGAATCTCATCCTTTAGCAATCATTATTTTATATTATATTTACTCACTTTAATGTAAATTATTATTTGCTGATATGCTTTAACTGTGTGGATTTTATTTTAATTTAGAATTGATCTAAATTTAATATTTCTCTACCCAGGGAGGAGGGGAAAAAAGCAGAAAAGCAAGGACATTGAGAATTGCTTCTTTGATTACATGTCCTCCTCTGCATCATTATTTTAAGTTGTTGGATGCATTCAATATTTAGTTATTATGCTAAATTACTAGAATTGTCCTGATTCTGACTATAAATTCTTATAAGGTCACTCATTCACTCTTGTTTTTATACATTGTCTAATACCTTTGCATTTCTCTTCAGCAATATTATGTTATATGCTTTTCACTCCATTGCTTCTACTCCTGATCACAATGAACTCACTCATACTACATCACCTTTAATTTTCCTGACCCTTCGCTGGGTCCCAATTGGGTCCTAAAACAATAGATAGCACATTCACTTCCTGCTAGGAAACTCGAGATTTCCTGGTGTCTCTACCAGGCTGTAACAATATAGATTCCTAACTTCAGGGTTGTAACTGCCCATCTATTATCTCTGCATAACCAAACCTCTTGCATGATGAGGAATTAGGTAACCATGTACCTGAAACTTCACTAATGTACATGCATGTTCCTGGTTTCCTGGAAAAGTACTACTGGAAAGATTATTCCCTCTTTCACCTTCCTTACCCCAAGAACACACCAAACAAACGGTTACTTTACTCTACTTATTTTCCTCACTTTAAGTTTCTTCTTTCTGTAGCCAGAACTGAGGGAGATATGTTTATTTCCACCCAGGGAATCGCACATAAGCTTTGATAGCTCCTGGCTCAGCCACAGGGACCACAGAATAAACAAACTAAAAAGTAGGACCAGGGAGAAAGATTAGCACTGAAGGGAGAAGTTAAAACAAAACAAAACAAAATGAAACAAAACAAAAAATCCTAAAGGAAAGAGCATATCCAAGAATCTGAATAATCTGCCATTTGTGCACTTATAATGAAAAAAATAGAAAAAAATCTTTAAGGTCTCTGACTACTGCTTTGACAAAAAATAATCTATGGAATTTCACATTAAGTTTTCCATGGAATGGTCTCACATTATTTTACCAATTCTCTTGCTATAGATAGTTACTTTTATCTCATGCTTCTGCCCAAAATGAATTGTTTACAATATGTTTACCCTATACTTACTGTTTGTCTTTGCTCATCTCTTCTTACTGAAGAAAATTCTCATGTCTTCCTATGATCTCTGCATATTCAAATCCTATCTACTTCTCAGGGCATCTTTAATGTTATGTCTTGCACAGAGCCTTTCCTGATCCTAGGGATGGAAATGAGTTCTCTTTCCTCCCATTTTCCAATGTACTTCATGTTTCAGTTTTGAGCTTATATTTTTCATGGTATTATGGGTAAACTTAGATAATAACTGGCCTTATGTATTTACTCCTATTTGTTTTTATTTCCAATAGCACCTAACCTGGTGCTTTACACAGAATATTTGGGAAAAAATGACTATTGACATGACTATGGACATATAAAACCATGATTAAATTTAAGCCACTATAAAATGCCATATGTTCAACAGTAACATCTATTAAATATGATTTGATGGTTATGGCCAAAATGTTTAAGGTCAGCAATTCAAGTAAAATATCCATTCCTAAACTATAAATACTACTTCCTAATCTTAATAGTTGACTTCTCACAACAGGAATAAATATTCTTCACACCATATAGTGTAGCATGAATTTCTCAAATTGCTATGGTTTTCAAGAAAACGCTGCTCTTTTTGCCCATTAATTTTTTTCAAACACTGAGTATCTGTACTACATTATCTTTAAGTATGTTCAATAAACATCAGAATAATAATTCAAACACATTAAAATTTTGTTGATCCCTTTGATGTGCTATTTTAAAATTTATATAATATGAAAATGAATATAATATGAAATTTAAATATGAAAGAAACTCATTTTATACACATTGAACCTGAGTGTTCAGGCTCAAATACAGAGCAAATTCAGATGCAGCAATGCATGGATAAGGAAGGAAACCATGATAAGGGAACTCCTGTTTTAGAAATGCTGAAGTTAGGTATATACACTGGAGGAAAGGGTAACCAGCAGATTCAATGTTGATGTTCAAAAACAACTTTCATGTTCAATAGACAGGATATTCAAAAAGCAATTTCCAGACAATGGCAGGTCTTCAGTTCAGACAGATCACCATGTATTGTTTGTACGATGCTTATCCATGTAGAACAGAGCCAAAGTCAGTGAAGTGGGGATTGTAAAGATTTAGTCTGTGTATTAGCATTGTAATAAAAGGAGCTCTGATTTAGAACTAACTCTGCTATGATTCAGATCTGAAATTCAATTAGATTACTGAGGTGGAAGCCCAGTTGTATTAATCAGTCAAACACAACTAACTTCAGAAAATAACACAATTTAGGAAACACAGAAGTATCTTGTCCTTTCTTAGGAAAATAAATTCTGAAAAAATATAATCGAACAAGATATAAAGCCTGTTCCATCCTGTGTATTTTCTCAATGTACGATAAACATAGACACATGAAGAAAAGCCATTAAAACTAATAAACAAATACAGTAAAGTTATATGATACAATATCAAAATATAAAAATCTATTATATTTCTATACACTAACAACTCTCTGAGAAGGAAATTAGGAAAACAAACAATCCCATTTACAATAGAATCATAAAGAATAAAATACTTAACAATATATTTAACCATGGAGATGGAATACTTGCACACTGATAACAACAGATCACTGATGAAAGAAAGTAAAGATAAAAATAATTGAAAAGACATTGTATATTCATGGACTGGAAGACTTAATTTTGTTAAAATGTCTATAGTACCCAAATCAATCCACAGAGTCAATGCAATCCCTATTAAATTCCAAAGACATTTTTTATTAAAATAAAAAAAACTAAAATTAATATGAAATCACAAAAGACCCCAAATAGCCAAGACAATTTTGAAAAGAAAAACAAAGCTGGTGAATCACATTTCCTGATTTCAAAATATAATGCAAAGCCATTGTAAGTAAAACAGTATGGTAGTGGCATAAAAACAGATATATAGACCAACAGGGCAGAATAGAGAGCCTAAAAATAAACTCAAATGATTTTTGAAAAAGGAACCAAGAAGACACCTCTTTAACAAGTGGTAGGAAAATTAAATATCTGCATACAAAAGAAATGAGAAACATTTTTTACATCATACACAAAAGTCAACTTAAAAATGAATTAAATATTTAAATTCAAGACTGGGAACTGTGAAACTCTTTTTTTAATTTTTTTAAATATTTTATTTATTTATTTATGAGAGACACACACACACACAGAGAGAGAGAGAGAGAGAGAGAGAGAGAGAGAGAGAGAGAGAGGCAGAGACACCGGCAGAGGGAGAAGCAGGCTCCACACAGGGATCCTGATGCAGGACTTGATCCAGGTCTCCAGGATCGCACCCTGGGCTGAAGGCGATGCTAAACCACTGAGCCACGTGGGCTGCCCAGAACTGTGAAACTCTTACAGGAACATACAGGTGACAAGATTCATGACATTGGACTTGGCAATGATTTCTTGGATGAGACACCAAAAGCACAGGCAACAAAAGAAATATTAGACAAGCAGTACTCCATTAAACTAAAAAGTTTCAGGATCCCTGGGTGGCTCAACAGTGTAGTACCTGCATGCATTCATCCCAGGGCATGATCCTGGAGACCTGGGATCGAGTCCTGCCTTGGGCTCCCTGCATGGAGCCTGCTTCTTCCTCTGCCTGTGTCTCTGCCTCTCTCTCTCTCTCTCTCTCTCTCTCTGTGTGTCTCTCATGTCTGAAAAAAAAATAAACTAAAAAGTTTCTGCACAGCAAAGAATATAATCAACAGAGTGAAAAAAGAGACCTACAGAGTGAGAAAAAATATTTGAAAACCATATATCTGGTAAGGGATTTGTTATAAACTGAATATATCTCTACAAAATTTATATTTTGAAAAACTATCCCTGATATGATGGTATTAGGAGGTGGGGCCTTTGAGAGGTAGTTAGAATTAGATGAGTTCATGAGGGGTAGCCCTTATTAATGTATTTGATACTTAATGATTCCAGAGAGAGCCTGCTACTCTCTGCAGTCTGCCATTGGAAGCTACAATGAGAAGTGGGCTCTATACAAGCCATAGTTCACCAGAGTCAGATCATCCTATCAATTGGATACTGGATTTCTAGCCTTCAGAACTGTGAGAAATTAATTTCTGTTGTTTATAAATCACCCAATCTATGCTATTCTGTTATAGTAGCCCAAATTAAGACCAAATTAATATCTAAAATACACAAAAAACATCTAAACCCAATAGCAAAGAAACACATAACCCAATTTAAAAAATGGGCAAAAAACTTGAATAGGTATTCTGCAAAAAAAAAAAAAATGGCAAAGATGCTCAATATTAATGTAAATCAAACCACAATGAAATGTCACCTTACATCTGTTAAGATGACTGTTAAGAAAATATAAGATAAGAAGAAAGAAGAAAGAAAGAAAGAAAGAAAGAAAGAAGAAAGAAGAAAACAAAAGAAAGAAAGAAAGAAAGAAAGAGAAAGAAAGAAAGAAAGAAGAAAGAAAGAAAGAAAGAAAGAAAGAAAGAAAGAAAGAAAGAAAGAAAAAGATAATACATGTTGGAAAGAAGTAGAGAAACTGGAATCCTTGACACTGTTGGTAAAATAGTGCAAGCATAAGTATAGAAGTATTTTGTTCTTTTGCAAGATGAACATGGCAGGTAAATAATGTCATTAGCTACATTTTGTGCCTGAGTTCCTTATTGATAAAATCTAAACCTTTACCATACTTTAACTTGAATTTTTCAGATTTCTTTAAATATTTGGAATTTTGATTTATGTACATTATGGTCTTGAAATAGTTTCTCAAAATATATTACTGTTTTTTTTTTCAAGGATTTATTTATTTATTTGAGAGAGAGGGAGAACACGTGAGAGTAGGGGTGACGAGCAGAGGAACAGGGAGAGAGAGTCTCAAGCAGACTCCCCACTGAACATAGAGCCTGACTTGGGGCTCTATCTCAGAATCCTGAGATCAGGACCTGCGGTGAAATCAGGAGTGGACCGCTGAAATGACTGAGCCAGCCAGGCACTCCTAAATGCTCATATTACTTTTGATTTTAAATAAATTTATAATTTTATTCAATTTGTAAAATTTATCCAACTTTAATGTCAGAATTGCTATAATCAGTAACACAAGAAACAAAAACTGTTGATGAGGATGTGGAGAAAGTGGACTGTTGGTGGAATGCAAACCCATGTAGCCACTGTGGAAAACAGTATTGAGGTTCCGCAAAAAGTTGAAATAGAAAAACAATTGTACTACTAAGTATTTACCAAAATGATACAAACACACTAATTCAAAGGAATACTTACAGCCTGATTTAATAGCATTATCTACAATAGTCAAATTATGGAGACAGCCCAGGTGTCCACTGACTGATGAATAGATAAAGATGTGGTATATATACAATGGAATATTATTACTAAGCCATCAAAAAGAATTAAATCTTGCCATTTGCAATGACATGGATGGAGCTAAAGAGTATTATGCTAAGTGAAATAAGTCAGTCAGAGAAAGACAAATACCATCTGATTTCAGTCATATGTGATACAATTTAAGAAACAAAGCAAATGAGCAAAGGTTAAAAAAAATAAAAAGAGATGCTAACCAAGAAACCGATTCTTAACTATGGAAAATAAATTAATGGTTAGCAGCAGAGAAGTAGGTGGAGGGAAGCTTTAAAGATGAAAGGGTGGGAGGTGCCTGGTTGGTTAAGTGTCCAACTCTAGATTTCAGCCTAGGTCATGATCACAGGGTTGTGAGATGGAGCCCAATGTTAGGCTCTGCACTCAGCCTGGAGTCTGCTTTTGCCTCTCTCTCTGCTCCTCCCTGTGCTCACTCTACTCTCAAATAAATAAATATGATAGAATCTTTAAAAAAAATACATAGGTGATGAAGATAAGGAGTGTAGTTGTTATGATGAGCACTTGGTGATAGATGAAAGTGCTGAATCCCCGTATTGTACACTAGAAACTGATATTACACTGTATATTAACTACCTGGAATTTGAATAAAAATTTAAAAATATTGTATATATTTAATGTATCATATCCAAGCCCAGCTAAGGAATTTACATCTTCTAAGTTCTCAATATTTAACATTGATAATATATAGTGTATATTAGATAAATATAATGTATTAATATATCATTCAATAATAATTTAATTAATATGTACTATCATAAAATATAATTTTGTCCTTCACTGGTCCTTTTTATTTGTAAACTTTTTTGTTTATAAATTGTTTTTATATATATTTTATATAGAAGCAATCGCTGTTGCATCTCCCAAAAGACACCTAGTCAATGATGAATTTTTATTGCTTTTGAATTTTAGTTTTTTCATGCTCAAACATTAAAATGGGGTTGACATAGAGCATTAACTAGATAAGGGGAAAGCTAAAATGCTTGAGAAGGTATGAAGGTGAAACTGAAAGCAGAGATATCCTCACAGTTCCTTCAATTTCATCCTATCAATCCAGTCTCCAATGAGAAGCAAGAGCAAGGAATTGTGGTCACTATGAGTGGTACAGAGCAGAGAGCAAACCAAAGTTCGGCAATATTAAGTAATTTGTCCAAGATCACACAACGATTCGAGAACTAATGAAAGACTAAAAATTAGACCTTAAGGCTTTTCCTTTTTTTTTTAAGATTTATTTATTTATTTTAGGGAGAGGGAGAGCACAAGTGAGCAAGCGCAGATGGGGAGGTGGAGAGGGAGAGGAAGAGAGAGAATCTTAAGCAGGCTCCATGCCCAGCACAGAGCCCAAGGTGGAGCTGGATTCCATGACCCTGAGATCATGACCTGAGCCAAAATCAAGAATCAGACACTTAATCAACAGAGCCAACCTGGTACCCCTGGGCCTTAAAGCTTTTCTCTGGACAGTGTAGTCAGACAAGATGTGTGGTCAAAATTTCACTAAGTAGATTGTGGCATGGACTAGGGGAAGTCAAATTGATTAGGAGGATAATGATGTCATTGACAAAGATAAAAATCTCATAAAGAAATGAAAACACTAAATTTAATTTTGACCTATTACATATGTTTAGAACTCCAAGTAGTATTAGATATCAATACTATTTACCTGCAACAGGATGCAGTAAAAAGTAATTTGATACTGGATTAAGAAAAACAGTTTAAATACAAGGTCTTCTTTGAATTAGTAAATTATTCATTTTTTATGAGTATTATTTTCGTGTTCTATACCCTGTAAATAATGCATTCTTGAAGGTGGTTGGGACAATTTCATGACTTATTATACACAAAGTAAGTGCCTCTGTGCTAATTCCACACACACACAAAAAGACAATAAAATATTTGATAGTGACCATGACGATGAAGATGTTGATGATTAAAAATGATGATGACAAAAACAGGAATGACAACAATTAATACAAAATAGATAAGACAGTCTTAAACATGAGAGAAGGCTTATCTAAGTTAACATGATTAGCTACTTTTTAACAATTAAACTTGAACCTCTATTTCAAATTTTATTTATTATTATGGTTAGTATGTTATTAAAATGACCGTTTCTTTCTGGTTCAGTCTTATTGATTACATTTGAACATAAAGACTTCAGTTGGCTTAATCAACCCTCATTTATAACCTGATGTTAACAGACATTTAAAAATCCAATGCTATGCGGTCTAAAGGGGTAATAAATATATATAGGTCAATATGTGGGACAGCTTATTAAGGCTCTGTAAGGAAACAATTACATCCTTGGATACGGTAGAGATAGTGCCATGATAATTTCCGTTTCAATTAGTGAAATTATGTAACAAAAGTTAGATTTAGGAACCAGGATTCATATTGTTATATACAAAATTATCAAGTAACTTATTCCTATTTATTAAAGTATTCTGTTTTAGTCATATGACTATTGACATACCAGAGATTGAGCCTTAATACTAAATATAATAGATATGTATAGGTTATAGGATATTCTATAGAACAGAAATAACTATTTTTTAACTTACCATATATGTTTTTCTCTCTCTTTTCTAAAGACCAGAAAATAGCATCATAGTTCCTGGATAAAACTGACAAAGTAGGCATCTCAGAATGGAGTTTATGTCTTCAACTACATAGTTAACAAATGCTGGCACTTTGATATCCCTGAAGATGTAATTAACAGCACAAACACTGTTATGTGGATCCTGATTTACTAATAGTTTTCTAAAAATCCATAAGGTATATCACTACCCATAACAATCAGAACAGCTACCAACAAAAGTTGCTAAACCTCTCAATGATCAGTGGGTAAAACTTGCTCAAATGCTCACGTGTGATCATCACATTTACCTCAAAAGCTCATATGGTTACTGTCATAGAGAACAAGCTCCCATTAATCTAACATCACCTAAAAATAGACAGAAATCCATTCTAGTTAAAAACAACATACTCCCATCTATTTCCCCAGGCAACCAATTTGGCATCAGAAAATATCCATCAAAATATAAAACCTTTGTTCTTTTTTTTCCCCTCTCACAATCAAAATAGAAAAAAGAGTCCAGGTCACTGTTCAAATAATTTATGGGAAAGTCTTTACCGATCAAAGCTTTGGTTTTAGTGATTAAATGATTCTAAATAAACTAGGCATTATTTCACAAGGCAATTATTTTAAATTTCCTTCACTTTGTTTTTTAATTCACACTGGAAAACTAAATACATTCACTTATACAATATATTTCTGTTGTCTATAGTTTTATTGTGATTTATCTAATATTCTTTTTCTTTTTTTAAGATTCTATTTATTTACTCATGAGAGACACACACACAGAGAGAGAGAGAGAGAGAGAGAGAGAGAGGCAGAGACACAGGCAGAGGGAGAAGCAGGCCACCCGCAGGGAGCCCGATGTGAGACTCGATCCGATCCGGAGTCTCCAGGATTGCACCCTGAGCTGAAGGCAGATGCTAAACCGCTTAGCCACCCAGGCTGCCCTAACTAACTAATATTCTAAGGTTTCTTTTACATATAAACTCTGATGCTTCTTTCACCTTGGAGTTTACCAGTTACATAAGAAAGTTAATTTTATGCAAGTTTCATGTATCAGTTTTATTTATTTATTTTTTTACTTTATTTATTTATTTTAGAGGGGGGAGGCACAGAAGGAGAGGGAAAGAAGCTCAAGCAGAAAATTGTCTTAGATGTCTATCCTCCAGAACTGTGACAAAATAATTTCTGTTGTGTAAACCTTGGTTTGTGGTATTTTTTTTAAGATTTTATTTATTTATTCATGACAGACACAGAGAGATCCAGGCAGAGACACAGGCAGAGGGAGAAGCAGGCTCCATGCAGGAAGCCAGACATGGGACTAGGTCCCAAGACCCCAGGATCACATCCCAGGCTGAAGGAAGCTCTAAACCTCTGGGCCACCGGGGCTGTCCAGCCTGTGGTATTTTTATACAGAAGTTCAAATAGACTAATACAAAAACTTTTTGCAATTGTGAAAATGCAATATTAAAAGTTATGTAAGATATATACATTTAAAAAAATAAAAAATATATATATATATACTTTACCTGTTTATAAAAACAGAGAAGTTCATAGAGTGAAGAAATTAGGTAAGTTTGTGGTTAAAATGGTAGAACACACCAATTAAAATATTATAGATTAAATTAAGACTTACTGGATAAGAAAACCCAGGATTTTCAGAGTCCTTACTGTAGATTTAACTATTCAGTAGGAATCAAAACATGTTGTTGATGCCATTTGATGGTTACTGATTTTTTTTATCAAAATGGATTTCTATAAAACAGTATTGAATTTGACCACCATTGAAAATTAATCTGTGTTTTTATATAAAGTGAATGAGGGAAAATTTTAATTTATATTTTTATTACTAATTTGACAATTTTTCTAAAAAGCTATGGACAAACTCTTCTCTTACTGCAAGTTAAATTAAAACTAAAATTACACATTGTAGGTTTCTTATTTAAACTGAGTTTAAAAGGCAAAAACTGAAGCTATGTAATTTTTAATCTTTCCCTACTCAGTAAGACTCCATTAAAGGCCAGAGATTTACTACATGCCTTTCATTTGCTCTCCGTGTTAATACTTTCAGTTTGTTTGCTTCTTAAAACGTATAAACCATTCTTTTCCTGGTTGTTAAATGCCAGCTGGTACTGTCAGCTACCATTGTTTCCCAGCTGTCTGCCCTGATATCCCATTGCTTCAGGCTGGCTGACACAGTGTCCTTGAAGCATTTTATTTGACCTCCTATTCCATTTCCTCAATCAGTTTATCAAAGGTACTTAGCATATTTGGTTGTTGAAAGCATCCCACTTTTTCACTATAAAGGAGTTAATACACTTACAGGGATTTGACTCCTAAAAGAATTGGGGTTACATTTTAGTCCTGTAATCACCAAAGTTTTTGGTTATTTACCCCTATCAAGAAGTTCACTTTCTAAAAAGAAACCAGATATATGTTTATTTATGTAATTTTATAAAGTATACATAGATGTACACAAACATTATACATTGTACAACATGCATAAAAACTGAAGAGAATATACAAATCATAAATGCATTTTCAAAATACTCTTATTTTATAGTTCAAGATTCCTCTCTTTGCTTGTGCTAGAATATATTTGTAGATGGAATAATAATTATAGTGAGAACAATAATGTCTTCATTTGGTTTAAATACGTGGTTTCAATAGATGCCATGGTTGAGAAGGGTAGATAGGCCATATGAAAGAAATGCCCTGTTAGCTATAAATGTCATAATAGACATTTACAATTATAGCTATCAATAACATCTACCAGTATGGAAGAATTTAGTAGCAAACTTCCAATCATTTAAAAATCAATCAGGGATCCCTGGGTGGCGCAGCAGTTTAGCGCCTGCCTTTGGCCCAGGGCGCGATCCTGGAGACCCGGAATCGAATCCCACGTCGGGCTCCCTGCATGGAGCCTGCTTCTCCCTCTGCCTGTGTCTCTGCCTCTCTCTCTTTCTTTCTCTCTCTCTCTCTCTCTCTCTCTCTCTCTCTGACTATCATAAAGAAATAAAAATTAAAAAAATAAAAAATAAATCAATCAGCTATTGTTGAAAAACAGAAGATACAGCATGTTTATGTTTTTAACGAATGGTTCAAATACACACCAAAAGAATCATCAATCAACAGCATCAATCTATCAGAATATTTTTTTAAAGAGTAAAAACTTCTGACTCCAATTGTGTTTTTTATATATGAAAAAAGTGAGTTTTTCCAAAATCATTTAAAATAGAGACGTTGCTCAAGTACCTCTTTTTAACAGCTTTTTTAAAGCCAGAGGTTTCCTTTGAACAACTATGACTTTTACATTCATTATTAAAATGTCCACTTTACCTTGAAGAGAAATGCTGAGGATGATTTTTAATTTTTTAAAAAAGATTTTATTTATTTATTCATGAGAGACACAGAGAGGGGGAGAGAGGCAGAGACAGAAGCAGAGAGAGAAGCAGGCTCCATGCAGGGAGCCCCATGTGGGACTCAATCCCCAGACTAAAGGATCATGCCCTGGGTCAAAGGCAGGTGCTCAACTACTGAGCCACCCAGGTGTCCCATGATTTTTTAAAATATATCACTGGGAACTCAACAAATATTTCTGAAAGAAAAATGAAATCAATGAAATGATTTTTCTGTTTTGCTAAATTATGTTTTGTTTTGCCTTTTTTTCCATTCATTCATCCATCATTAAACATGTTTCAGGCTCTACTTGACCTAATGTTTTTTCCTATGTCTTTTATCAAAGTATATATTAGTATACTCAGTAATAATTCTTATAAAAAAACATCTTGTGAAATATCTTTTTTAGGTGACCCAGAATCATATATGAATTAAATTATGTACATTTACTTCTCCAAAATGGAATGTAAATATAAAATTTTATTAATGTATTAATTGGAAATTTATAAAGTTGTCCCATGTATATGGATTATATACATGAATGTATAAAACTATAAATACTATAAGAATCATTTAGCTATTTTCTTCCAGATTTTACTAGAAAATTGCAGATAACCTTGCCTAAAGAATTTTTAAGAGGAGGGATCCCTGGGTGGCGCAGCGGTTTGGCGCCTGCCTTTAGCCCAGGGCGCGATCCTGGAGACCCGGGATCGAATCCGACATCGGGCTCCTGGTGCATGGAGCCTGCTTCTCCCTCTGCCTGTGTCTCTGCCTCTCTCTCTCTCTCTCTCTCTCTCTCTCTCTCTCTCTCTCTATCATAAATAAATAACAAATAAAAAGAATTTTTAAGAGGAAACATAATGATTCTAAACCTCATTATCTTTCCTTGATATTCTCCATATTTTTCCACGTTTCGTGTAGGCTGCAATAAAATGGGTTTATTGGGTTGCTTTTTGGAACCTGTAATTTCATATCTATTGAATAAATTTTTTAGTCTATGCAACTCTTATTCTCAATTTATGAATACAGAGATCTATCTAAATCTGAAACATCAGTGGGGTACCTGGGTGGCTACTATCTTCAGCTGGGGTCATGATCCTAGGATCCTGAGATCCAACCCCAAGTCAGTCTCTCTGCTCAGTGGAGAAATCTACTTCCCTCTTTCCCTCAGTCCCTCCCTCAGCTGTGTTCTCAAAGTAACAGAATCTTAAAAAAAAATAAATAAATCTGAAGCATAAGTATTTTCGTTCCCTTATTGTTTTTGCAGATATGTTGGAAATAAATTCACTCTATCCATAGTGACTCCTATTCCTTGGCGCTCTGCCCATGTGACTCAGGAATTCCATCTTTCTGCTTGTGACCCGTGGTATTCTTCTGTGGAGAAGGGGTTTTACATATGCTTCTCTGCCATTTTGTTAGAGAGAGAAGTAGCCATCTGTACAGAAGTCACTGAACTTAGTTTATTTTCTCTTTTGTGTTAGTAAATGTCACTCCTTGTGCCATTAGCTTCCAACATTCTAACAACCAGAGCTTCCTATATATTCTTCATACAGGGCAACTAGATTTAGGACATATATTAAATTCCATTGAGGATTACAAGGTAAGTTGGATATTCTCTAAATATGATGTTAAGCAACTTATCATTTAGTGAAGTTTAGAAAATTAATGATTAAAAACAACTACAAAAACAGTAAATGCAGTAGTTAGATAAAATGGCCCAATGCAATAAATATGCATGTTTCCCCCCATTTCCATAGAAAAAGGGAAAGATCTAAAATATTACTTGTCAAGAAATCTTTGATGGTTCTGTGTAGTTAATGGTAGATGGCTGATGATATGTGTATCATATGTTGATTGATTTTCAGTTTATGTATCTATGCAAAGTTTCTTTTGCTTTGTTTTTAGGTACATTCTAATGCTGTTATGTGTGATGTGTTGGATTATTTAAAATGTTAGTTAATTCACGGAAGTTTGTCTTTCCATTAAGTTCTTTCAATCAAATGATATAAAAAAATATATGTGGTTGGCAAAACATATTTTGTACTTTACAGGTTTCCATATTCAAAGATAGTGAGAAGAATGTCTTGTGGTAAGTGGAGAGTGGATAACACTGAGCTTTCCTCTTAGAACTCAAAGGGAAGAACATCTTTGTTGTTGCTGTTTCCCCAAGTTCCTAATGGGTGGGAAAAAAAGAGAGAGGCTGCCAAGAGTATTAGAAGAAAAAGAAAAATCAATGTCTCTTTTTTGCTTCAACTAAAGAAATAAAAAAAATTCTAAAAAATTTATTTAAACCAAGCTGGTTTATTTAGTAACAGGATAATATCAAATCCCTGAGGGACGGGGGAGGATGTAGAAAAGTATTTTACCATAATATTATACACTGATAGTCTGACAACAGAAAAATAAATGGATAAATACTCAAAGGTAAAAATAAAGTCAGGACAGACACCATACATTTCTTTTTTTAACTAACATTTACATTTATTTCTTTTATCATTTAAAAAGAAATGTTTATTGGAGTTCAATTTGCCAACATAAAGCATAACATTCAGTGCTCATCTCGTCAAGTGCCCCCTTCAGTGCCCCTCACCCAGTAACAGCAACCCCCCACCCACCTCCCCTTCCACTACCCCTTGTTCGTTTCCCAGAGTTAGGAGTCTCTCATGTTCTGTCACCCTCTCTGATATTTCCCACTCATTTTCTCTCCTTTCACCTTTATTCACTGTCACTATTTTTCATATTCCCCCAATGAATGAGACCAAATAATGTTTGTCCTTCTCCAATTGACATACTTCACTCAGCCTGAAATACCTTCCAGTTCCATCCACTTTGAAGCAAATGGTGGGTATTTTGGGTGCAATTGTAAATGGGATTAACTCCTTAATTTCTCTTTCTTCAGTCTCATTGTTAGTGTATAGAAATGCCACTGATTACTGAGCATTGATTTTGTATCCTGCCACACTGCCGAATTGCTGTATGAGTTCTAGCAATCTTGGGGTGGAGTCTTTGAAGTTTTCTCTGTACAGTATCATGTCATCTGCGAAGAGGGAGAGTTTGACTTCTTCTTTGCCAATTTGAATGCCTTTAATGTCTTTTTTGTTGTCTGATTGCTGAGGCTAGGACTTCCAGTACTATGTTGAACAGCAGTGGTGAGAGTGGACATCCCTGTCTTGTTCCTGATCTTAGGGGAAAGGCTCCCAGTGCTTCCCCATTGAGAATGATATTTGCTGTGGGCTTTTCGTAGATGGCTTTTAAGATATCGAGGAATGTTCCCTCTATCCCTACACTCTGAAGAGTTTTGATCAGGAATGGATGCTGTATTTTGTCAAATGCTTTCTCTGCATCTAATGAGAGGATCATATGGTTCTTGTTTTTTCTCTTGTTGATATGATCTATCATGCTGATTGCTTATCAGTGTTGAACCAGCCTTGCATCCTGGGGATAAATCCCACTTGGTCATGGTGAATAATGTTCTTAATATACCGTTGGGTCCTATTGGCTAGTACCTTGTTGAGAATTTTGCAACTGTGTTCATCAGGGATATTGGTGTATAATTCTCCTTTTTGGTGAGGTCTTTGCCTCGTTTTGGAATTAAGGTAAATGCTGGCCTCATAGAACAAGTCTGGAAGTATCCCATCCCTTCCTATCTTTTGGAACAGCTTTAGCAGAATAGGTATTGTTTCTTCTTTAAACGTTTGATAGAATTCCCCTGGGAAGCCATCTGGCCCTGGACTTTCGTGTCTTGGGAGGTTTTTGATGACTGCTTCAATTTCTTCCCTGCTTATCGGCCTGTTCAGGTTTTTTATTGCTTCTTGTTCCAGTTTTGGTAGTTTGTGGTTTTCAAGAAATGTGTCCATTTCTTCTAGTTTGCCTAATTTATTAGTGTATAGCTGCTCATAAAATGTTTTTAAAATTGTTTGTATTTCCTTGTATTGGTGTTGATCTCTCCTTTTGCATTTGTGATTTTATTAATTAGAGTCTTTACTCTTTTTTTAAAAAAATAAGGCTGGCTAATGGTTTATCTATCTTATTAATTCTTTCAAAGAACCAAGTCCTGGTTTTATTGATCTATGCCACAGTTCTTCTGGTTCTATTTCACTGAGTTCTCTCTTCTGCTGGATGTAGTTTTTTTTTTTTTTTTTTTTTTAAGATCTTATTTATTTATTTATTTATTTATTTATTTATTTATTTATTTATTTAAGGATCTTCTCTTTCTCTTTAGAATTTGCAAGTTTCACTATTAGATGTCAGGTGTTGAATGGTTTTTATTGATTTTAGGGGGAACCTCTCTATATCCTGGATCTGAAGGCCTGTTTCCCTCCCCAAGTTAGGGAAGTTCTCAGCTATGATTTGTTCAAATACAGTTTCTGGACCTCTGTCCCTTTCGGCGCCCTCTGGAACCCCAATTAAAGGTAGATTTTCCCTTCTGAGGCTGTCATTTATTTCCCTTAACCTTTCCTCATAGCCTTTTAATTGTTTTTCTCTCTTTCTCCTCAGCTTCCTCCCTTGCCATCAACTTGTCTTCTGCGTCAGTCACTCTTTCTTCTACCTTATTAACCTTCATTGTTAGGACCTCCAGTTTGGATTGCATCTCATTTAATTGATTTATAATTTCGGCCTGACTAGATCTAAATTCTGCAGTCATGAAGTCTCTTGAATCCTTTATGCTTTTTTCCAGAGCCACCAGTTGCTTTATAACTGTGCTTCTGAATTGGCTTTCTGACATCGAATTGTAATCCAAATTCTGTAACTCTGTGGCAGAGAATACTGTTTCCGATTCTTTCTTTTGTGGTGAGTTCTTCTTTCTAGTCATTTTGCTCAGTGCAGATTGGCTAAAAACAAGTTTTACTGGAAAAAGGAAGAAAAAAAGAGGAAAAAAAAGAAAAAGAAAAAACAAACAAACAAACAAACAAAAAAAAAGAACAAGGAGGGGTATCTTCTGATTCTATATACTGTAAATCCCTGGACCTTCCCTGGAGCTTTCCAGGGCTGCTTGGTCAAGAACTTGCTCTTCCCCTGTTCTTCCAGCTGTTCTTCTGGGGGAGGGGCTGCTGTGCTGAATCTCAGGTGTGTGCACCTGGGGGAGCTGCCCCGCCCTGCCCCCTGCCAGGTGCATGGCTCAGTGGAGCTGTTTATCCTGTGAAGCCCCTGTTCCCTGGCAGCCCCACTCTGTCCTAGACACAGGGTGACACCAGGAGGAACAACAGTGGCAGGGCCAGGTCCCCAGCCCTGAAGTTAGCTCCGGCAGTAAATACCGCAGTCTCCCAGTCCGCATGGCCTGGGTGCTCCGGGGCAGGGGGCGCTGACCTGCACAGCTCGGGGCCACCCAAAGGCTGGAGCGTCCTCACTGTGCTGTGCCCTCCCTGCCTCTGCCTGTCCCGAGGGGAGTGAAGGATCCTGGTCCGTGTCTCCCGGCGCCTGGGGATCTGGGGCCTGCCCCGCCTGAGCTGCTCCTGGGCCGCGCGGCCCCCTCCACCCGGAGCCGCCACCTGAGCTGCTCCCGAGGCCCCGCTGGGCGCGCTCCAGCCCTTTGCCGAGCTCGACCTGCGGGGTGTGGCGCGCTCTCCCCCCGGGCGCACCTCCTCTGTTAGTGACCCGGGGAACCTAGGGTTCCACTGCCCCTCCTGGGTTCTACTGCCCCTCCTGGGACCCTGCCCCAGTTCCCTGCGAGCGCCTATCCCTCCGTGAAGAATCTGGTGTGGATTTTTAAAAACTCCTGCTTCTCTGGGCCGGGCTCTCCTATCCCGGGGGCTTCCGACGTGGCCTTAACCCAGCTCCTCGCAGGGCCGCTCCCCCACTGGACTCTTATTTATTTATTTATTTATTTATTTATTTATTTATTTATTTAAAAAAATTTTTTTTTGCCCCATCTTCCTACCTCGTTAGGAATGCAAACTCTTCTCTCTGTAGCTTTCTAGCTTTTCTCTCTTTATATCTCAGGCCAAATTCATAGGTTTTCAGGATGACTTGAAAGTTATCTAGGTAAGTTGGTGGGGACAGGTGACTTGGGGACCCTACTCTTCCATCATCTTGCCCCGCCCCTCTTTTATCACTTTAAAAATATTTGTGTGCATACTCTATACAATCCATTTAAGTTTGAAAGTGTTTGAATAATGTCAAATACTATTTTCATACCAAATTGTAAATATCTTTTTGAAAAGTACTGTTTCTTATGCCTGAAGTCCCAAAAGTCCCCTTGGGTGGTATAAAAAATATATTTATTTGTCTGTTTCAGCTCTCTTTCTAGTCCTCAGATACTAAAAGTTAAAAATCCTCATTGTAATATAGCACATTATCACTATCATTTTGTTGTGGTTCTTCCTGCTGCCCTTCCCCTCTCACTTCAGCACCAATCCACTTTCAATCCTATTCTTGTCCATTAGGGACTCACTTTCTTTATTTGTAAGATAAATTAATGGGGCTTAGTAGATGGACATTAGATAGAGCTGATGGAAGAAAAAGTAGAATAAATACAGGGGATGGCAGTTTATATATACATTTTTTGAGTGGTTTCAAAACTATAATGCATATTCTTTGCCTAATTCTATGTATTATTTTGGAAATATTTTTATTGATTTTGTGTAATTGTGCTGGTACATTACTAATTTAATGGTTACATATCACCAAGCTTCTGAGAACTTGGGATCCAACACAAAAATTTCCTATGACTAAATTTTAAAAAATAAGTTATCACTAGCAAAAAAAAAAAAAAAAAGAAAATGAAAACAAAACAAAATAATACCTACTTTGTTGACAGCTTTCATCATGAATGGATGTACTTTGTCAAATGGTTTTTCTGTGTCTATTGAAATGATCACATGGTTTTTATCCTTTCTCTTATTGGTGTGATGTATCACATTGATTGATTTGTGAATATTGAACCATGTTTACATCCTTGGAATAAGTTCCACTTGATTGTGATGAGTGATTTTTTAAATGTATTGTTAAATTCAGCTTGCTAGTATTTTGTTAATGATTTTTACATACGTGTTCATCTGAACATATATAGTTTGTCTGTGTGTGTGTTGTTTTTACCTAGTTTTGGTGTCAGGGTGATACTTGCCTCATAGAATGAATGTGGAAATTTTCCTTTCTCTCTCTCTCTCTCTCTCTCTCTCTCTCTCTCTCTCTTTGCAAAAGTTTGAGAAGAATAGGTAAGAATAGGTATTAACTTCTTGCAATGTTTGGTAAAATTCACCTGTGAAGGCATTTGGTTCTGGACTTTTGTTTGTTGGGAGTTTTTGATTACTGATTCAATCTCCTTGCTGGTAATTGATCTGTTCAAATTTTCTCTTACACCATATATAAAAATAAACTCAAAATGGATTAAAGACCTAAAGACTTGAAACCTTTAAAAATCCTAGAGGAGAGCACAGGCAGTATTGTCTCTGACTCAGCCATAACAACATTTTCCTAGATATAGTTCCTGAAGCAAGGGAAATAAAAGCAAAAATAAACTATTGGAACTACATCAAAATAAAAAGCTTCTGCACAATATGGACAGTCAGTCTAGAGGGTATAATGCTAAGTGAAGTAAGTCAGAGAAAGACAAATACCATATGATTTCATTCATATATAAAATTTAAGAAATAAAACAAGCAAGGGAGGAGGGAGAGAGAGAGAGCCAAACCAAGAAACAGACCTCCAACTTTACAGAACAAATTCATGTTTACCAGAGGGGAGATGGGTGAAGGGATGGGTTAAATAGGTGATGGGATTAAGGAGTGTACTTGTTGAATAAGCACTGGGTAATATATGAAATTGTTGGATCACTGTCACTATAGTGTACACCTGAAAATAACATAATACATAATAATGTATGTTAACTACATTGGAAATAAAATTTAAAAAGTTTCAGCCAAAAAAAATCTCTAAAGAGATTTTTCTCTAAAGAGATAAAACTAAAAGAAAAAACAGAACTGGAAAGGAACACATTCAAATAGAGGGTGAAGCCACGGAGAGAATAAGTTTTTATTTTTATTTATTTATTTATTTTTTTAAAAGATTTTATTTATTTATTTATTTATGAGAGAGAGACACACACATAAACACACACACAGAAAGAGAGAAAGAGAGAGAGAGAGAGAGAGAGAGAGAGAGAGAGAGAGGAAGAGACACAGGCAGAGGGAGAAGCAGGCTCCATGCAGGGAGCCTGATGTGTGGGACTCAATCCCGGGACTCCAGGATCATGTCCTGGGCTGAAGGCAGGCACTAAACCGCTGAGCCACCCAGGGATCCCTAGAGAAGTTTTTAAAATCTTTAATAGCCAATGTCTATACTTGTTTTTCAGTATTGTACTTTTTAGTGTATTGGTTTCTATATGGTATAACAGGTGTGTTCTGTAATATAATGTCTACTGCTCTCTTAGAAGTTTGTTTTCTTTACAACAGTTTACTTATCAGTAAGGATTTAGTTGTTACAAATCATTTTAGCTATTTTATTAAAGTGAGAAGCTTGAAGGAGTAGGCTTTGGGCTGGATTTTGAGTCCCAATCATACCACAATCACAAAGGCAGGAAAATAGAAGTTAACCCTGGGAATTGTTGACTTCAAGAAAAATCCAGGATTTAGAAAGCTACTAATACTACCACAATACCATCTTGATCTCCACAGAGATGAAACTGGAACATAAGGATATTCCTTCATGGGGAAAAGGGTTGTGAATGTCAGGAGTAGAAAAAGCCACAGCAACCTCACTTTTGTTCCTCAAATCTAAGAAATGTTTTAGCTCTTTTAAAAGAAATATTTTAATTTTGCAGTTTCACAGTATCTGATCTGATATAGTATCTAACACAGTTTCTGATACTGTTCTACAGTATCTGAATTTTTAAAATGAATGTGTATGTATATGGTAGTGTATCTGTGTACATCTTTGTACATGTGTGTATGTATATAATTTCTGTGAGTGAATGACAGAAGTACAGAAAAAATGTGAAAAAAATACCACAGTTGATGTGTGGTGATAGATATTAACTAGACTTATTTTGGCGATAATTTTGCAATATATACAATTATGGAATCATTATATTGAACTAAAACATTGTTATACTTCCATAAAATGTAATACCATAGTTAGCTTCTATTTATACAAATACACAAAGTCAGAAAATTATAGTAAAATATGAGAGAATATTGGATGTGTGGTTGATGGTTATCCTTAATTTAACTGAACTGTGGTACTTTTTACAGCTTCTGTTTTGCAGACTTCTATGGCAACTAGTATGAAAAACATTGAGACCATGATTCATGGCACTGTCATGCTCCAAAGAGATGCATAATATAGCATAGTCCTTCAACATATGTGTACCATACTTCTGAAATTTCAGATAAAGAGAAATTCTAGTAGCTCCTAGTAGAAAGAATATAGGAGGTATGCTATATGTGAAATTAAAAAGGAGGTTAGAATTTATTACCAGTGTAGTACAGAAGTATAGAAAAACAAATGAATTATAAAATAAACTTGCAGAGGGATGTTTCTGTTCTTAGATCTTTAATACATCCTTTTGCTAATTTTTCTTATCAGAACTCTTTCTGAGATAATTTGGATTTAAGGAAACAATAAAAAAAATTTCCTCCAATTCCTCAAGAAAATTGACAAAGAGGTAAAATTTAGAGGTAAAATTTAGATAGTGGCACAATAATAAATATACATTGTGACTACCCATATCTTCCTTCAAGAAAGAACTTGTGCCCAATTTCAAGCAGTATAATTAGTGGTTTCTAGTTGTCAGCTCTTTTAGAGTCTTCTTTAGAGCATGTATATGCTTGTCCAAGGTCATATCATGCTTTCCTAGAGCAGTGTGCAGAATGTGCCAGAATGAGGTGAGGATACACGAGTCCAGTTTGTTTGCCATGATGTGGGACAACTCTGATAGGCAATATTTGCTTCAAAGTTTCAAATTGAGTTGAGCAATTTTTGATGTGCCTATACTGCAGATTACTTCTCTTTCCACCTAATCTTTCCTCTCCCACTTTCTTTCGGAAGTGTTGATCTCTAAAGAATAATTTGCATCTCAAATCCCATCTCAATATCTGCATCCAGAGCACTATACCTGTCAGGGACATTAGTAGGGATCATAACTGAAGTCTACTGAAATATATCAAATCTACATAAGTAAGTTCATAATATTTTTTTATTAAAATCTAGGGTGCTTGGGTAAATCAGTTGGTTAAGCATCTGACTTTTGGCTTTGGCTCAGGTCATGACCTCATGGGTCCTGGGATCAAGCTCCATGCTCAGCAGGGAATCTGCTTGAAGATTCCATCTGCCCCTCCCCATCCCCTTCACAGTCTCCCAAAATGAATAAACCTTTAAAAAAATTAAAATCTATTTTAACTATTTAAAAATATGCCAGTGAACCAACATTTTAAGAAAAAGTAAATAAAGGAAAATAATCAAGTATATATCCTGTGTTTCCTATAAAGTCTGTATCACAGGATAAGCAAATATTTAATGAGAGGAAGGAAGTTTTTTATGTATAGAAAAATCTTATCCAATAAATTAATAAGGAGTAATAGAATTTGAATGCCACTATTTTGCAGCCTGAAATGAGTTAATGGATCCAGTCATTGAACATAAAGGGCTGATATCACAACACAGATATCAAAATCATAATTTGCTTTTGGATGGAAGAAATCAACACCTATAAAGTAATTTTACCCCCTTTTTCCTCTAAAAAAGAATCTAATTTTAATTAGTTCTTTGCCTATAAGTACTAATTTATAATAAATACAGAAGAATAAGGAACAAGAGAACTGCACCTTGGGGATACATTTTCCAAATCCAGGCTTTGGTAAACTCCATAGAGAAAATAACAAAGCTTCATTAATAGATTCATCACAAAGAGTAAAAAAAAAAAAAGAAAAAAAAGAAAAGAAAAATAGATAAAAGAAACATAAATTTAGAGAAATTTAAGAATGTTTATCAACTAATTATAATATACAGACCTTATTTGGATCATGATTAAAAAATAAACTCATCAATGTAACATTGACCAATACTTATAATGTTTACTGGATATTTGATACTACTAATAAATGATTATCTTTTATAATTGACAATGGGATTATGGTTAAGTTGCAATAAATACGTCCTTTTTAAGTACAAGCTGAAATGGAATGAAATTATTTATAGGATTTGCTTCAAGATATGCAGAGAAAAGAAGGATATGAATTATGATTCAAAGATTGGTCTGAGTTGATAATTGTTAAAACTGGATGAGGACATGGGGATTAATTAATCTCTGCTGTCTGGTTTTAGTTTTGTTAATAATGGGTTGAAAGATGTGTGCCAGGGTTGGCAAAAGGTGTACATCTATTTTATAAGTTACAGCCAGCACTGTGGTCAACATCACTCATTGCCCAGAGCAATGCTGTTGCTATTGACTCTGGACTTAACCTCAGATGTCTCCAACACAGACTTCTCATGGCTTCTGTGAATTCATTTGTTACTATGTAAAATGAAGTATAATGTGCAAGTATTAATATTTAATGAACTTCTTGTCTTAGATCAACAGGATAAAACACAATAATATGACTTGGTTTTCAGTTGTCATTTGGGAACATTGTTACTAGAAAATAAAATTTTAATAAGGAAACTCTAGTATATCAAATAATTAATATTTCGGATCATTGTTAGAGGCCAAACTACATTACACCAAGTGGTAGTTAAATTTTGCCATGGATTCCTTCAAACTAAAATGTAAACTTAATAAACTTACTCATTGTCTCCAATGCAAGAGATGATACACATTTATTAAAGTATTTTAAGTATAAATTAATGTGCAGGATATTAGTCCAGAATTTATTAACATGGGATAGCTAAAATAATATATCTTATGTGATGACATGTTGGAAACATTTTTCAGACATCTTTATTCAGATTTAAAGTCAATAATAATAACAATATATCCCAAATATTTGTTTACTTCTGTCTATCCCTTTTATTGGTATGAAAGGTTATGTTAAAGATAAAAGTAAACATTTTCAGTTGACTTATTATTCCAGGTGACTATTATTCCTATCTAGAATTAGTCATTTCTTATTAATATGGAAGGCACAAGTTTTATTGAAAGGAATGTGTTACTTTGCTATAGTATAGATTTCCCAGTAGGCTCCTCCTCCTCCTCCTCCTCTCCTTCCGCCTCTTCTTCTTCTTCTTCTTCTTCTTCTTCTTCTTCTTCTTCTTCTTCTTCTTTTCTTCTTCTTCTTCTTCTTTTCTTCTTCTTCTTCTTCTTCTTCTTCTTCTTCTTCTTCTTCTTCTTCATTTATTTATTTAATTTATTTATTTGAGACACAGAGAGGAGAACATGAGCAGGAGGAGCAGAAGAAGAGGGAGAGAGTATCTTAAGCAACCTCCTCTGAGCTGGTAGCCCAATGCAGGGTGTAATCTCACAACCCTTAGATCATGGCCTGAGCAAAACTAAGTCAGATGCATAATGAACTAAGCCACCCAGGCGTCTCTTCCAGTAGACTTCTTAGGGCCCTAATGATGTCTTAGTCTTCACCAGTACAGAGTACAATATATAAAATGTGGTAGAGACTTAATAAATGTTTTTGAAGTTAATAAATTAGTAAGTACATAAAGATTAGGCATATTCACTTGATTTGTATTGTTATCTAATTTAGAAAAAATATGTATAAATTTTCCTTAGATATTTTATCACAAACTTTTAAAATCACTTAATAAGAGCTAAAGATATTATATTTTATTATATGGACAAAAGAAAATTCTGTGTTGTTTTCAATATACTTAAAATAATTAATAGCATATTTTGAACTTGAAATTTGCCAGCCTGGATAGTAAAAAGCTTTAATATATTATTTTACTTAAATACAGTGAAATAAGTTGTGTTATTGAGTTCAATCATTCAAAAGGGGGATTGTAAATTATACAGGTTATTTTTTTTTATACAGGTTAATTTGCCCAAGATCATACACTTAGAAATTGATGGAGTCTGGATCTGCACCTCTACTTAAAAAGAAAAAAAAAATTCCATTAAAGCTTGTACTTTTCCAATAAAACTTGAAAAATACTGAAACACTTACTCAAATGTAGAATTGCAGGCATTTTGCACTATCAGATAAATTTGTGTTAGAAAAATTAGATAAATCGATGATCAATACTTTCTAATAAATTTGTTTATGTCCTTTAGTCAGCAACAAGATTAGCAAATACAAAAACTAATATTGTGATGTGTAATCTATAATGGATACAGATCATTAATGTGCACTCCACAAAATAGCAATTGGACAGGAGGGTGAGGAAGAGATGAATGGATTGAGTACACTAATTAGTAAACTGAAGTGTAGGAGTAATAATGTGGCTGGGCAGAGGCTGCAATCAATAAAGAATAAATAACGATGACTGCAAAACTGTAATAAAAATAACAAGTATGCTGGGAGACAAGAGCTGCTATAATGTGATTCAAGTAAATGTTTTTGATTATTACAAGATTTACTTGTGAAAGTGCAAATCAATTAATAGAATGAAAATTAAAATTTGACTCATAAAATGTAAACCATTTATGACAAATAAATTGTTGTGGTTCACTTGTATTATTTTCAGCAGTGTTTTTCCTAATGTAAAAAAAAATCAATTTTTAATATCACCAATAAAAGATAATGATGTTATAATCTTACAGTAAAGACCAGATTTAGAAACTAGTTGTTTTTGAAAAACTGTAGTAAAACAAATAAGCAAATAAGTAATTTTGTATAATTTTGATATAAATTTGTATTTAATATCTATTCATATCTATGTATGAATATGTATTTTACATATATAATTATGGCAGATTGAATTTGTATCTAAGGAATTATTTTGACTTAGATAAATTAGAATTCCACATTATTCAAATTTCAACTTTTTTTCCTTTTTTTAAGACATTTTAAATTAAATTAATGCTTATAGAAAAATATAAGCAAAGATAAAGGACTAGAGTAAAAAGATTATCAATATATATTTTGTCAACAGGTGATATGTTTATAAAGTAATTAAAGATAATTTGTGTGTCTGATGCTCAATAATAAATATTTGGAACTATAATTTTGGTGACATCTTAATAATCTGTCCAAGTATTTATCAGCAACTAAAAAATCAACTGAATGAGGTATAACACAAACACAGAAGAAAAATAGAGTTTAAAGTTAAGCAATATTTACGTGGATCATAATAAAATAAACTCACTTCATAAAGGATGCATATTCATTGATACAAATTGCTAAATCCCGTAAGTCTCAAAGAAGTTATTTATAAAGAGAATCACATGAAATACATGAATAAGTTTACCTCTTAGAAGTTTACTCAGCTATAAAATGAGCAGCAGATTTCAATTTCCTCCCCTGTCATCCCATGAAAAATGAGGTTTATTATGAATAGTGTTGTAAACCTTAGCTTACCATTTCAAAATACATGTTTATTTGGCATCCTAAAAATATAGTTTCTATACTTCGAAATATTCATTTTAAAAATGAGAACGCTTAAAAAAATAAAAAATAGATAAAAATGAGAACACTTAGTGTAACCAGATCCATTCCTGGGTTCAACAAATATTAACTCAATCTACAGTTTTTCAGTTTCCCAAATTCCCACTGTGCTAGTTTCTGATAATAAAATTGAATTAGTTTCAAAGAATATTTCAAGCTTTATGTCTATATGTCCATTTATACATAAAATATTTAAAAACTATTAAAATGCACAATAAGAGAATTTGCAATTTTATCTTAACTTTGAATACTTTGTAATGAAAAAATATTTTAAGTTTATAAATGTGTGAATTACATGTGAATATGTAAACTTATGTCCGAAAGTTATCTTTTTTTGTATATTTTTTATTGGAATTCGATTTGCCAACTTATAGCCATAACACCCAGTGCTGATCCTGTCTCCCCTCAGTGCCCGTCACCCAGTCACCCCACCCCCCCACCTCCCCTTCCAGTACCCCTTGTTCGTTTCCCAGAGTTAAGAGTCTCATGTTCTGTCACCCTCATTGATATTTCCCATTCATTTTCTCTCCTTTCCCCTTTACTCCCTTTCACTATTTTTTATATTCCCCAAATGAATGAGATCATATAATGTTTGTCCTTCTCCGATTGATTTATTTCACTCAGCATAATACCCTCCAGTTCCATCCACTTTGAAGCAAGTGGTATTTGTCGTTTCTAATGGCTGAGTAATATTCCATTGTATACATAGACCACATCTTTATCCGTTTATCTTTCAATGGACACTGAGGCTCCTTCCACAGTTCGGCTATTGTGGACATTGCTGCTAGAAACATCGGGGTGCAGGTGTGCTGCCATTTCACTGCATCTATATCTTTGAATCCCCAGCAGTACAATTGCTGGGTCGTAGGGCAGATCTATTTTTAACTCTTGGAGGAACCTCCACACAGATTTCCAGAGTGGCTGCACCAGTTCACATCCCCACCAACAGTGCAAGAGGGTTCCCCTTTAACCACATCCTCTCCAACATTTGTGGTTTCCTGTCTTATTATTTTCACCATTCTCACTAGTGTGAGGTGGTATCTCATTGTGGTTTTGATTTGTATTTCCCCGATGGCAAGTGATGTGGAGCATTTTCTCATGTGCTTGTTGGCCATGTCTATGTCTTCCTCTGTGCAATTTCTGTTCATGTCTATTGCCCATTTCATGATTGGATTGTTTGTTTCTTTGCTGTTGAGTTTAATAAGTTCTTTACATATCTTGGATACTAGCTCTTTATCTGATATGTCATTTGCAAATATCTTCTCCCATTCTGTAGGTTGTCTTTAGTTTTGTTGACTGTTTCTTTTGCTGTGCAGAAACTTTTTTTTATCTTGATTAGGTCCCAATAATTCACTTTTGCTTTTGTTTCCTTTGCCTTCATAGATGTATCTTGCAAGAAGTTGCTGTGGCCAAGTTCAGGAAAGGTGCTGCCTGTGTTCTCCTCTAGGATTTTGATGGATTCTTGTCTCACATTTAGATCTTTCATCCATTTTGATTTTATCTGTATGGTATAAGAGAATGGTCTAGTTTCACTCTTCTGCATGTGGCTGTCCAATTTTCCCAGCACCATTTATTGAAGAGACTGTCCTTTTTCCAGTGGATCGTCTTTCCTGCTTTGTTGAATATTACTTGACCATAGAGTTGAGGGCCCATTAATTTCTGGATTCTCTATCCTGTTCCATTGATCTATGTGTCTGTGCCAGTACCACACTGTCTTGAAGATCACAGCTTTGTAGTACAACCTGAAATCTGGCATTGTGATACTCCTGGCTTTGGTTTCCTTTTTCAATATCTCCCTAGCTATTTGAGATTTTTTTCTGATTCCACACAAGTCTGAAGATTATGTGTTCCAACTCTCTGAAGAAAAGCCCATGGTATTTTGATAGGGGTTGCATTAAATGTGTAAATTGCCCTGGGTAACATTGACATTTTCACAATATTAATTCTTTCAATCTATGAGCATGGAATATTTTTTCCATCTCTTTGGGTCTTTCTCAATTTCTTTCAGAAGTGTTCTGTAGTTTTTAAAGTATAGATCCTTTACCTCCTTGGTTAGGTTTATCCCTAGGTATCTTATGCTTTTGGGCACAATTGTAAATGTGACTGACTTCTTAATTTCTGTTTCTTCAGTCTTATTGTTAGTGTACAGAAATGCCACTGATTTCTGGGCATTGATTATGTACATAATCATGCCACACTGCCGAATTGCTGTATGAGTTCTAACAATCTTGGAGTGGAGTCTTTTGGGTTTTCTATGTAGAGTATCATGTCATCGGCGAAGAGGGAGAGTTTGACTTCTTCTTTGCCAATTTGAATGCCTTTTATTTCTTTTTGTTGCCTGATTGCTGAGGCTAGGGCTTTGACTACTATGTTGAATAGCAGTGTGAGAATGGAATCCCTGTCCACTGTGTTCCCGATTTTAGGGGAAAGGCTTTCAGTGTTTCCCCATTGAGAATGATATTTGCTGTGGGCTTTTCATAGATGGCTATTAAGATATTGAGGAATGTTCCCTCTATCCCTACACTCTGAAGAGTTTTGATCAGGAATGGATGCTGTATTTTGCCAAATGCTTTCTCTGCATCTATTGAGAGGATCATATGGTTCCTGTTTTTTTCTTGTTGATGTGATCTATCACATTGATTACTTTACGAGTGTCGAACCAGCCTTGCATCCTGGGGGTAAATCCCACTTGGTCATGGTGAATAATCTTTTTAATATACCGTTGGGTCCTATTGGCTAGTACCTTGTTGAGAATTTTTGCAACTGTGTTCATCAGGAATATTGGTGTATAATTCTCCTTTTTGGTGGGGTCTTTGCCTGATTTTGGAATTAAGGTAATGCTGGCCTCATAGAACAAGTCTGGAAGTATCCCATCCCTTCCTATCTTTCAGAACAGCTTTAGCAGAATAGGTATGGTTTCTTCTTTAAACTTTGATAGAATTCCCCTGGGAAGCCATCTGGCCCTGGACTTTTGTGTCTTGGGAGGTTTTTGATGACTGCTTCAATTTCTTCCCTGCTTATTGGCCTGCTCAGGTTTTCTAGTTCTTCTTGTCCCAGTTTTGGTAGTTTGTGGTTTTCCAGAAATGCGTCTGTTTCTTCTAGATTGCCTACTTATTGTACTTATTGGCATATAGCTGCTCATAAAAAGTTTTTAAAATTGTTTGTATTTCCTGGGTATTGGTGGTGATCTCTCCTTTTGCATTCATGATTTTTATTAATTAGAGTCTTTACTCTTTTTTTTTTAATAAGCCTGGCTAATGGTTTATCTATCTTATTAATTCTTTCAAAGAACCAACTCCTGGTTTTATTGATCTGTTCCACAGTTCTTCTGGTCTCTATTTCATTGAGTTCTCTCTCTTCTGCTGGATGTAGGTTTCTTTTTTTTTTCTTTTTTAAGATTTTATTTATTTATTCACAACAGACAGAGAGAAAGAGAGTGGCAGAGACAGAGGCAGAGGGAGAAGCAGGTTCCATGCAGGGAGCCCGACATGGGACTTGATCCTAGGTCTCCAGGATCACAGCCCTGGATGAAGGCGGTGCTAAACCGCTGGGCCTGCAAGGCTGCCCTGGGTGTAGGTTTTATTTGCTGTTCTTTCTCCTATTCCTTTAGGTGCAAGGTTAGCTTTTGTATTTGAGTTTTTTTCCAGTTTTTTGAAGGATGCTTGTATTGCAATGTATTTCCCTCTCAGGACTGCTTTTGCTGTCTCCCAAAGATTTTGAACAGTTGTGTCTTCATTCTCATTAGTTTCCATGAATCTTTTTAATTCATTTGTAATTTCCTGGTTGACCCTTTCATCTTTTAAATATTTTATTTATTTATTCATGACAGACAGAGAGAGAAAGAAAGAGACAGGCAGAGGGAGAAGCAGGCTCCATGCAGGGAGCCCAACGTGGGACTCGATCCCAGGTCTCCAGGATCACACCCCAGGCTGAAGGTGGCACTAAACCGCTGGGCCACCAGGGTTGCCCGACCCTTTCATCTTTTAGCAGGATGCTCTTTAACCTCCATGAGGTTGAGTTTCTTCCAAATTTATTCTTATTATTGAGTTCAAGTTTCAAAGCATTATGTCCTGAAAATATGCAGGGGACAATCCCAATATTTTGGTATCAGTTAAGACCTGATTTGTGACCCAGTATGTGGTCTATTCTGGAGAATGTTCCATGTGCACTTGAGAAGAATGTATATTCAATCGTATTTGGATGTAAAGTTCTGTAAATATCTGTGAAATCCATCTGGTCCAGAGTATCATTTAAAGCTCTTGTTTCTTTGGAGATGTTGTGCTTAGAAGACCTATCGATTGTAGAAAGAGCTACATTGAAGTCACCAAGTATAAGTGTATTATTATCTAAGTATGTCTTAACTTTGGTTATTAATTGACTGATAAACTTGGCAGCTCCCACATTCGGGGCATAAATATTCATGATTGTTAGGCCCTTTTGTTGGATAGATCCTTTAAGTATCAATAGTGTCTCTCTTCATCTCTTACTACAGTCTATATGAGGATTTATATTTATCCTCTACAATTTATCTATATGAGGATGGCTACCCCTGCTTTCTTTTGAGGATCATTTAAATGGTAAATGATTCTCCAACCTTTTATTTTAAGGCTGTAGATGTTCTTAGGTATAAAATGAGTCTCTTGTAATAGCAATAGATGGGTCTTGCTTTTTAACCAGTCTGAAGCCCTGCATCTTTTGATGGGATCATTTAGCCCATTCACGTTCAGAGTAACTATTGAAAGATATGAATTTAGTGTCATCATAATACCTATTCAGTACCTGTTTTTGTGGGTTATTTCTGTGGGCCTTCTCTTTCTTTTACAGAGTCCTCCTTAATATTTCTTGCAGAGCTGGTTTGGTGGTCACATATTCTTTCAGTTTCTTCTTATCTTGGAAGATCTTTATCTCTCCTTCTATTCTGAATGAGAGTCTTGCTGGATAGAGTATTCTTGGCTGCATGTTCTTCTCATTTAGGACCCTGAATATATCCTGCCAGCCCTTTCTGGCCTGCCAGGTCTTGTGGAGAGGTCTGCTGTTACTCTAATATTTCTCCCCATATAAGTTAGGTATCTCTTGTCTATTGCTGCTTTAAGGATCTTCTCTTTCTTTTTGGAATTTGCAAGTTTCACTATTAGATGTCAGGTGTTGAATGGTTTTTATTGATTTTAGGGGGAACCTCTCTATATCCTGGATCTGAAGGCCTGTTTCCCTCCCCAAGTTAGGGAAGTTCTCAGCTATGATTTGTTCAAATACAGTTTCTGGACCTCTGTCCCTTTTGGCGCCCTCTGGAACCCCAATTAAAGGTAGATTTTCCCTTCTGAGGCTGTCATTTATTTCCCTTAACCTTTCCTCATAGCCTTTTAATTGTTTTTCTCTCTTTCTCCTCAGCTTCCTCCCTTGCCATCAACTTGTCTTCTGCGTCAGTCACTCTTTCTTCTACCTTATTAACCTTCATTGTTAGGACCTCCAGTTTGGATTGCATCTCATTTAATTGATTTATAATTTCGGCCTGACTAGATCTAAATTCTGCAGTCATGAAGTCTCTTGAATCCTTTATGCTTTTTTCCAGAGCCACCAGTTGCTTTATAACTGTGCTTCTGAATTGGCTTTCTGACATCGAATTGTAATCCAAATTCTGTAACTCTGTGGCAGAGAATACTGTTTCCGATTCTTTCTTTTGTGGTGAGTTCTTCTTTCTAGTCATTTTGCTCAGTGCAGATTGGCTAAAAACAAGTTTTACTGGAAAAAGGAAGAAAAAAAAAAGAAAGGAAAAAAAAGAAAAAGAAAAAACAAAACAAAACAAAACAAAACAAAAAAAAAGAAAGAAAGAACAAGGAGGGGTATCCTCTGGTTCTATATACTGTAAATCCCTGGACCTTCCCTGGAGCTTTCCGGGGCTGCTTGGTCAAGAACTTGCTCTTCCCCTGTTCTTCCAGCTGTTCTTCTGGGGGAGGGGCTGCTGTGCTGAATCTCAGGTGTGTGCACCTGGGGGAGCTGCCCGCCCCACCCCCTGCCAGGTGCATGGCTCATTGGAGCTGTTTATCCTGTGAAGCCCCTGTTCCCTGGAAGCCCAACTCTGTCCAGCAGGAACAACAACAGTGGCAGGGCCAGGTCCCCAGCCCTGGAGTCAGCTCCCGCAGTAACTACCGCAGTCTCCAAGTCCGCACTGACCTGGTGCTCCAGGGGCAGAGGGCACTGATCTGCACAGATCGGGGCCACCCAGAGGCTGGAGCATCCTCACTATCCTGTGCCCTCCCTGCTTCCTACTGTCCTGGGGGGAGTGAAGGATCTTGGGCCGTGACCCCTGGCACCTTCTGATCCAGGGCCTGTGCCCCTGGAATCCTGCTTCTGGCCGCACAGCCCCCTCCACCCAGACGCTACCTGAGCTGCCCTCAAGGCCAGGACAGGCACGCTCCAGCCCTTTACCCTACTCGGCCTGCAGTGTGTGGCACACTCTCTCCTGTTGCACCTCCTCTGTTAGTGACCCCAGGAACCTGGAGGCCCCACCGCCCCTCTTGCGGTTCTGCCTGGTTTCCCTGCTGAGCTTTCCATCTGGAAAGAATCTGGGGCAGATTTAAAGTTCCTGCTTCTCTGGGGCTGGCTTTCCTGTTCTTTTTTTTTTTTTTAAGATTTATTTATTTATTTATGATAGACATAGAGAGAAAGAGAGGCAGTGACACAGAAGGAGGGAGAAGCAGGCTCCATGCCGGGAGCCCCACGCGGGACTCGATCCCGGGTCTCCAGGATCGTGCCCTGGGCCAAAGGCAGGCACCAAACCGCTGAGCCACCCAGGGATCCCCGGCTTTCCTGTTCTAGAGGCTCTCTCCACCCCCCTTAGCCAGCTCCTCGTGGGGGGCCCTCCCCCACTGGATTCTTTTTTATATTTTTTCCCAACTTCTAACCTTGTTAGAAGTGCAAACTCCTCTCTGTAGTGTTCCAACTGTTCTCTCTTTAAATCTCAGGTCAACTTAGTAGGTTTTCAGGATGATTTGAAAATTATCTAGGTAAGTTGGTGGGGACAGGTGATTTGGGGACCCTATCCTCCGCCATCTTGCCCTGTGCCTCATAAATTATCTTATATTAATACCTGTAGATCTAGAGAGCTATATAATCACTCATACCTTAGTATTTGTAATAGAAATAGAAAATATTTGGAATTTTATATTTTATTAGCAAAGGAAAGAGGTGCTTCATATGGAATATACTAATTCTGTTAATAAAAAGTGTCCTTTCATATATTGATAGAAGCTATGAAAAATATTGCTTTCATAGATATTTAAAGGTATCTTTACATAATTTATATTTTTCCATTGTTTCTATAATAATATTATACATATACTATTTTATTTTATACTTGCCAAAACGTTTTATGTAGAGAGCATTTTAACATTAGTCTTTTCATTTGATGTTTAAAATAGATCTATAATTTGGACAATACTGATACAATTATCCCAGCTTTCAACCAGTGAAGTTAACTTGGACAGGTCATTTAACTACTAAGTGTCAAGTAGTTGAAATTTCTGGTAGGTAGTGGGGCCACAGCTAAGGTTCATAGTTCTCTAATTTCTAGTGGAGCACTCTACCATGTCAACATAATGCATGTATTGAGTCTTGCCAGTGTATTGGGACAAAAAAAAATACAATCTCTATATCCTTTTGAAAGGTTAAACAAAATAAATTTATTTTTAAGTGATACATAATAGTTTTATGGTTTTAGGTTTTTTGTTTTACCAAGAATTAAACACTTAAAACTTTATGAAAAGAGCCATAGTTTTAGTTGTCATATTTCCCCAGTATTTGATCAATCCAATATACAGAAATTGAAGCAAAGTCAAGAACAGCATATGCTTGTACTCTCTCTGTTTCTACATTACTAAAGAGGTTTAGAAGTTGGAAATCAGATTATCTTTTTACTAAACCATTTTTTTTATTTTCCAAACTTATTTTAGGTAGCAATATATTAAAGAATGGAGCCATGAATGGAGCCATGGTTTTCAAGCTTCTTGGTCTTAAGAACCCAAAAATATTTTGATCATGTGGGTTTTTTCCAGTGATACAACAAATATTTAATAATGGACTTTTAGGGATGGGAGGCAGATGGTGCGACCAAACCCTGGTCTGTCACATTTGCTGATTTCCATGATGTTAATATTTCTACTATGTTCAATTTCAAGCTACTGAAGTGATATCACTGAACACACAAATGGAAAGAATGTGCACAATCAACTTTCACAAGCCTGTGCAAACTAGTTCCAGAACACATCTGTTTGTATATCTAGATCTACATCTAGAAATGGTATTTCCCATAGTAGAAATTAAAACAATTTTTAAAAATATTCATAAATTAAAGAAACAATCCATTATCTGTTCACATAAATAGCATAATATTTGTGAAAAATAACTCTATTTTCCAGACAAACAGGGATAGTAAAATTGTTTTTACATTTTCTCATTGTTTTATATTTTCTCAGATTTCTAGTGGTGGCTTAATAGAAGAAAACTGGATTTTCATATCTGATAAAGCATACGATCTGCTGTAACATCACACCTTATATATTCAGTGAAAGATTAGAGAAAAAAAAAAACAATTACAATTGATCCTTGAATAACATGGGTCTGAACTGCCCTTATCCACTTATACACAGATTTTTTTTTCAATAGATACAGCACATTACTGTAAATTAATTTTTCTCCTTTATGACTTTCTTAATATTTTCCTTTCTCTAGCTTATTCTATTGTAAGAATACAATATACACTACATATAACATGCACAATCTGTGTTAATTGACTATATTATCAGGAAGAATTCTGGTCAACAGTAGGCTATTAGTAAAGTTCTTGGGTAGATTTTCAGCTGCAAAAGGGTCAGTGCCCTTAACCTTTGTATTGTTCAATAGGCAACTGTGAACACAAAATATAGTTTGATCTTAGAGACCTACAGAAAGAGTTTTGAGAACTTCAGGATCTTTGGATCACATTTTGAACTACTGCTATAGAGAAACAGGTTGGACAAAAAACAAACAAAAAACAACAACAACAACAACAAACAGCAACAACAACAAAAAAAAAACAGCCTATGTGGAAATTATCTAAATAAAAGGAAAACGGAGCACCATGAGTATATGTCTTCTCTGGAAAATGAGAAGGACCCATGAGATATGCTTATTAAAGGAGTACAGATCTTTCTCAACTTACAATGGGGTTACATTCTCATCAACCAATTGTAAATTGAAAATTTACTTTGAGTCAAATATTCATTTAATACACCTAACCTATTAAACATCATAGCTTAATATAGCCTACCTTAAATGTGGTCAAAACACATTAGCCTATAGTTAGGCAAAATCACCTAATACGAAGTTTATTTTATAATAAAATGTTGACTGTCTCACGTAATTTATTGAATAGTATACTAAAAGTGAAACATAGAATGATTGTATGGATACAAAATGGTTGTAAGTATCTCAATTGTTTACCCTTATCACATGATTGGCTGGGAACTATCACACACTAGGTGCCCAGCATCAAAAGAGAATATCCTCCCATATATCATTACCCCAGGAAAAGAACAAAACTCAACATTTGAAGTACAGTTTCTACTGAATGTGTATCAATTATGCACCATGGTAAGACCAGAAAAAAATAAAAAATAAAACCATCTTAAATTGGGGACTGTTTCTTGTTAAAAGTTCATTAAACTTATCATGCAATCTGTGATCTTCTAAGCAAGGGTGGGAGCCATGAAAACCTAAAACAAAAAGTAGAAATTTAAATTATATGTAGGAATTTAACTGTAGGAACAGTATCCCTCTCTTCTATCCCTCCAAGGTTTTTAGGAAACTTACTGATATACAACAGGAAGTTACAAAATTTTTAGTACAGGCAACTTCAGTTAAGTGATGATAACAAAATTTATCTTTAAAAAATATTTTAATAAATCTAAAATTTTCCAAGAAAAGAAAGAAATAGCCGTTGTCAAGGGAATCAGTGCATCTATTAGGTGATACAAAGTTAAAAAAGAAAGAAAAAAGAATATGACACCTGTGAAAATTGATGATCTCTTCCAAAGAAGTTAAATTAATCTATATAAAGTATTTCAGCATAGAACCAATATTTGTATTGCTAATAGGTCTATATGATACTAAACACATTGTGAAGCTGAGATTCTTGGATATTATCCATGAAAATAGTCATAATTGACTGAACATTAAACTAGTCAATCAGATCAATAATTGTTCAAATGAAAATTATGAATATACAGCTAACAAAAAGTACATTAGCATAAGTATTTATTATTTCTGATTGATTCTAAAGGTATAAATCAAATTTTCGGTGGAAACTGGATTTTTTCTTTATAATCACTTATTATCGGACTCTAAATTTTATTGAAAAGACAAAACATGCCAATTTGAGGACAGAAATATTTTAAAAATTAAATATAATTTCCCACTAATAATTTATCAACATAATAAAGCATTACAATTAATTGCAATTAATATTAGTAGACATAATAATATATTTTAGATTATGTCCTTACAAAAGGAAATTGAATATACAATTTTGCTGTAGAAGCAGAAATCCTCAGAAATCATTGCTGTAGAAAAAAATACTTCAACACAGTGCTGTTTGATTTTCAGAAAATAAAATTATATTAAAAATCATAGTGTTTCTAGTCACTAAACAAAACAGTACTGATGATGTGTACAAAAAGTCAGTTCTAATCCTGAACTGAAAATATTTAAAATATTCTTAAAATATTACAACTGTTCTATATATTCTATAAAGCTAGAAGATTGAACCTAAGTAGACTGTAAAATTCTGTAAATACAGAATCGGACTGAAATTGAACTTCTAGAGATTAAAACTATAATACGTAAGATTTAAAAAATATACTGGATGTGATTAACAGATTAGACATGGCAAAAGGAAAGACTAATGATGGAAAATATACAAAATCAAATACAGATAAAGACTGGAGAAAGTCAAAGTATCAATGATATAAGGAAACTTCAAAGATTCTTATTTGCACGCAGGCAAGTGGGGTCAGCAAAACAGAAGAGGAATGAGGAGGTTAGGAAATTATCTGAAGAATGTCTGCAGTTTTGAAACTTTGATAAAAAGTACAAACCCACAAATCCGAGAATCTTATTGAATTCCAAACACAACAAACATGACAAAATTACATCATGGCATGTAACTGTCAAATTGCTTAAAACCAGTGATAGGGCAGCCCGGGTGGCTCAGCGATTTAGGGCCGCTTTCAGTCCAGGGCGTGATCCTGGAGACCCGGGATCGAGTCCGACGTCAGGCTTCCTGCATGGAGCCTGCTTCTCCCTCTGCCTGTGTCTCTGCCTCTCTCTCTCTCTCTCTCTCTCTCTCTCTCTCTCTCACTCACTCTGTCTCTCATGAATAGATAAACTCTTAAAAAAAAAACAGTGCTAAAAGAAAAAAACTCAAAGTAGACAGAATGGGTAAAATCCATTAGATACAGAAAAACAAAAATGACAGCAGATTTCTCATTAGAAACAATTTAAGTCAGACCATAATGAAATATTTTAAAGTACTGAACTAAGCAGAAGAGAAAAAGATGAGAGTAGAAATCAAACAAATAGAAAAGAAAAATAACAATTTAATTAAAAATGAGCAGAAGATCTGAATAAACATTTTTGCAAAGAAGACATACAGGTGGCCAAAAGGTACATGAAAAGATGCTCTATATCATTAATCATCAGAGAAATGTAAATCAAAACCACAGGTATATATCATCCCACACCTGTCAGAATGGCTGTTATAATTGAAACAAAAACATAGTTTTTAAAGAACAGTAAAATCGACAAACCTCTGGCTAGAGTGATCAAGAAAAGATACAGAACACACAGATTACCAAGTGTAGGAATAAGAGAATTGACTTCATTAAATATTCTAATAGTTAAAGGATATTAAAAGAATATTATATACAGGTTTATGCCAATAAATCCAACAACTTAAAAGGAATAAACCAATCTCTTAAAAGATAAAAACTACCAAAGCTAAATAACAAAACCGGGGTTAGATGGCCTCATGAGTAAATACATTAAAATATTTAAAGATAAAATAATGCAAATTCTTCACAAAGACTTCCAGAAATCTAAAGAGGAGAAAATACTTCCCCATTCATTCTCTAAGACCAGAGTTACCTGTATTAATACCAAAATAAAATAATTGCATTACAAAAAAAGCAAACTACAGTTCATTATCCATTATGAACATAGATGTAAATTTTTCAACAAATTCTAGTAAATTGAATCTAGCCGTATATAAAAGGGATAATAAGTTGCAAACAAGTGGAGGTCACTGCTAAAAAGAAAAAAAGGTTTTAGCATTTGAAATAAAAAATGCATATTTCACTATATAAACAGATTGAAAACAAAAAAACATACTATCAAAAAGTGTAAAAATACTTGATGAACTCTAATAACTGTTTCTATTAACAATCACAGCAAATTAGAAATAGAATGTAACTTCCTTTCATAAACATACATTTATGTAAAATGAATAATTAATAAGATGCATAATGGTGAAAGATTTGATGTTTCTAATATTAGGTGCAAGGCAAGAACATCCCCTTTCACTGCTTCTATTCAACATTGTACTAGAGGTTCTGCTAGTTAACAGATCAAAGAAAAAAAGTAAAAGCATCTAGGCTTGAAGGAAGAATTAAAACTGTCTCCCTGGAGATAATATATCTTACAGAATCTACTAATAAACTAATAAATTCACATTTAGCAAATTTAGCAAAATTGTAGTCAACTAGGTCAATATAAGAATTCAACTGTATTTCTATGTGCTAACATTAGAAGATAATCAGAAATTAAAATATTTAGAAAGCATCAAAAATATTAAACACTATAGGATACACCTTACAACATGTATATACTATCTGTGTCTTGAAATATACAGACTAATGCTAGATGAATTTTAAAAAGATCTAAATAAATGGAGAGATACTGTATTCATTGGTTAGCAGATTCAATATTGTTAAAAATTCAGTTCTCTGAGTTGCTCTACTGAGACAACACAATTTCAATCAAAATGGAATTAGGTTTTTCTTGTAGAAAATGACAAGCTGATTCAAATATCCATACTGAAATGCAAAATATTTAGAATACCAAAACAATTGTTTTAAAAAAAAAGAGAACAAAGTCAGATGCCTTACACTTTCTGATTTTAAGAAAAAAAAATAGTTTTTTATACTATATTATGTGGGGCAGTGTGATATTTGTGTAAAGATTAGATTAATGTGGGGCAGCCCAGGTGGCCCAGCGGTTTAGCGCCACCTTCGGCCTAGGGCGTAATCCTGGAGATCCAGGATCGAGTCCCACGTCGGGCTCGCTGCATGGAGCCTGCTTCTCCCTCTGCCTGTGTCTCTGCCTCTCTCTCTCTCTCTCTGTATCTCTCATGAATAAATAAATAAAATCTTTAAAGAAAAAAAAAGATTAGATTAATGTTAGCCAGTGCAAAATAGAATCCCAAAATTGACCCCTACGTATATGGCCAATTGCTTCTATGGGATACACTATAATAGTACCCCTGAGCTGGATTTTTAAAAACCTGATCATGATTATCAAGCCATACCACAAAACTCACTCTGTGATGGCTGAAGTAAATTATACTGTGAATAGGCCATTCAATGTCATTTGTCTTCTCCCTACTTCTTTTGGAACACTCTGTTTTGAAATACTAAATCTCTGTAATAGGCTTGAACAAGCCATATGTAGGGGCTTCAGTAGATAGTTCCAGCTGAACTTATAACTGAAAACCATTGTAAATGGCAAGAGTGAGAGCCATCTTGAATGTCCAAATCTGCTGGGCTTTTTATCACAGCCAACATCTGGCTTTATTGCATAAGAGACTCTAAGTGAGAACTTCCAGTCAAACCCTCCCTAAATCCATATCCCACAAAATGGTGAACTAACTGAAATGATTACTTTAAACTTTTAAGCCTAGGGAAATTTTTTATGTTTCAGAAGATAGCTGGAATATAGCCTGTATTTAATAACTTGCTCTAGAATTATCCTAAGATTTAGTTATCATCCTTTTTCCATTTTACTTTTCTCCCTTTTAAAGTATGAATTTCTATAGCTCTATTTATTGTCTAACTTTCTATGTTCTATCTTGTCTATTATCTTTCTTTTTTCTGTTTCCTCCAAATGATTTATATATGTATATATACATATGTTATATATATATATATATATATATATAATATATGTATCCATTCATATACCAGGCTGCTATGAGACAAATCTTAATTAACATTCTTGAAAGCTCTTTTATCTAGCTTATAAGGTCTACAACTTACCCCCTTATATCTTTTGAAGATGCTTGAAGAAGGACTTAGAGCCATTCTCTTAATTTGATCTTTGTCTCATGATTCCTTACTTTAAGAATATTTTGCTTTCAAAAGAATGAATATGTAAAGGATTTTACTCTCCAAGCAGGTAAATTCTGGTTCCACTATATTTTCTCTAAAGACAGCTTGCAGACTGTATTCTTTAGTTCATTTCTCTCTTCTTATACCTTCTCATGAATATCAAACAGAAGACAATTGAATATTTCAATTTGATTACCTAGAAATAGTCACAGCCAAATCTGTAAATCCATTAGATATAATTTTCAATCTTCTATGTTAAGAGATTATTTTCTAATTTTTTCACCATTACACAATATGAGACATTACTTTTAGTGTGCTATAGTAGTTTCCTAACTTTCCACCAACTACTGATAGATTTTGTATGATTTTCCAGCTTTTTAATGTTTCCTCATTGTTTTTCAAGCTTCAACCAGTTTTCCTTTTCCCATTTTTAAATGAATTTTTTATTATGAAATACCCTACTTCTAACTTTTTATCAGTCAACATATGCTACATAAAAAATATAATACCCTAACACCAAGAAAGTTAAAAAACAAACATGTATTATTTTCTCATGATCTATAGTTTGTGCTGGTTTTTCAACCCTGATCCAAGTTAGCTGTGGCTTCTTGGTTAGGGTACTCCAATCACATCTGTGTGATTTGGGGGCTTGAATATCTGTGAAGACTTAAGATCTCTGTCTCTCTCCCTGGTTCAGACTTGAGATTCCATCATCGAGGAAAGGCACATACCAGTGCAAAACAATATTTCCAAGTCCTGGTGTGTATCTCATTTGCTATTTGCAGATGGAAAAATCAAATCAAAAGCCAATTCCTATTCAAGAGGTGGAGAATCAGACTCCATCTTTTAATGAAAAGAGAGTCAAAATCATGTTGTATAGTGATATGGATATAAAAAGGCAGGGACAAATTGGTAGTTATTACTGAAATAATATAACAGAGTTGAAATAGTTGGAACATGTTAAACTGAGTTCTCTTTGGACTTCATACACATGAAAAGAGACTTATTTGCTGAGCAGCTAATAACTCAAATGTAGTAGGTTTCTTTTAGAGAATTTGCATGAACTATATACTTCTTTGCAGGCCAGTGCAGTCCACTTTTAGACTAACAATCAATCTTGAAACAATGCAGTGTACCCAAAATTTGAAGATGCTAACTTTTCTCTTCTCTCTCTCTCCTCTTTCTCAGGTTTATGTTTATTTTATGATTTTTAGACCATTTTATGTACTCACTGGCTTTAATAAGACACTAACTTGTATTACAAAAAAAAATAATTCCCCTTTGCTATGACACTAGAAACTACTTCTGCATTACATCCATCTAACTACAAGTAAATAGATAAATGTACATATGAGTAGAATCAAATATGCTCTCTTCTTCAACAATTTGAGAGATACTGAAAGGAGTAAGACCTAAGTTAGATCAACGTCAGGTAGATAAATGAAGGTTCACAAATTCCATCTGCTTCATTTCTTGAATCTTTACTGATCAATGTTTTCTATTTCTTTGACATACTCCAATGTCCTTTCCATAAATTTGTCCTAAATGTATATATGCTTGCTTATTTGCATGATGAGACTGGTATTTGCAATACCATTCAGAAGCTTACAACTAAGAATTTTGTTTAAGGAAGTGACTTGAGTTAGTATTCATAAACAGGTATATCTGATTCCCATGCTTGGGCTCTTGCCACTGAATCATGCTGCTTTATCACACTAATCAGATAAAGGGTTATTACTCTCCTCTCCTCTGCATTTCTCCTAGGCTTTGCTCCTGAGAAGGAGAGATGAAAACAGGATTACAGAAGACTGCTGTGGTGGAGAAATTGATCATAATATATGATAAGGAAATGATGAATCAGAATTTATGATCTTGCTCTTATAAGATTTTTTTTCTACCTAATCTTTTTGTTTGTTTTCAATGCCATACTCTTTACTTTGGCTCTTTCTGTATGGAGATTCTTCATCACATTTATTAACAATTTTTATTCGTATTCTTATGTTTTAAAGTCACATATATTTTCTTTTTTCTTTCTCTTTAGGTTGCTACATTCTATGAATATCTAAGCAGAAAATAATTGGGGAAGCTTACTAAGGGAATGATGTGTTAAATTCCATGATCATAACATCTGGGAAGTTTACTGGATACACTTTATAAGGATATATGACCAAGAACCTGTTCCCAAAGTTACCAAAAAAACTCTCACTATCTTCAGAAAATGTATCATTATATTAACCCTGGGCAGAGTGTTAACATTATAGTTTTACTAAGTCACTAGTATTTCAAATAAAATAAAAGATCTTTCCCAACCTATTGATAAAATATGCAAAAGTTCTTATGCAGTTCCTCACACAAAATAGATACTTAACATTTTCTTTCATTAAGTAGAAAGTAAAATCCTAAAAATAGTAAGATAGTGACTAGTTCTGTTAATGAAGAAGCTTAAGTTCGTAACATTCTCCTGTTTTTATAATCTTTGGGGTCTTTGTCATAAAGATAATTCTCTCCAGCATGCAGATATAATTTCATGAATATCCCTGCCATTGGATGATATAAGTCAATTATAACTCATTTCTGCAGCATTAACATACCAGCATTCGGATTTGTATCATTCATCAAAAATCACTTTTTAACAGTCTTACCTTAGATTTGCTACAATTAGCATAATAAAAATGCCATAAAATCAATAAGTAAATTTAAGTAAATTTAAACCTTAATTATAAGGTTTTTTTTCCCTCTGTACAATAGTCACTAAATCAATAGTTCTATAACAAGTACTGAATACATACTTCACGTAGACAGAGAACATCAACATTATCTAGGGTAGAAATTATTGTCCAAAATGGGGTATTGGGCAAAGTGCACATGTTATATCATGTTCTTCCAAACCATCAGCATCAGCATCATCGCCAATCTTATAACATGTTTCAGAATTACTGGGAAATTAGATTCACTTTCCTTCTAATAAATTATCTTCTCCATATTTCCCACAAATTAAAACAAAACATTTCCTTTCAATAAATTTGATTCTTTACATTACATAGAAGTTTATTTCTTTTACAAATAAACAAGCTATATACTCTAAATAATGTATCTAAATAGAACAGCTTAATACTTGAGGGAAGTATAGTTCCCAAACATAGAAAAATCTGAAAGAAATGGTGGGGAAATTATTTGCACTTAAAAACATGCAAATTAAGTCTCCAGAGAGAAAAGATAAAAATGAAGTTTATCATTTAATATTTGTAAAACCAAACATTAATATTTTTGTTTAATTATATATATTTTTATGAATACTACTAGAATCTATGAGTAATTTCTCTATTTCCTGAGATTCCCTGTAAGGCAACAATGAGTCCATTGTTAAACAATTTCATTCACTCAAAGTAATGAACCTGCATTTCTCAGGATAATTGGTATACTGTCATGTGGTTTATTTAAAAATAATTGTAATAGTACTCAGTAGGTTTAGAAATAATTAAAATGGCTGTATTATTTCCACGTTATAATATAATGAGTTGTTAGAAGTGCCTAGAGGATTAGGGATTTATATTGAAAGACTTTGATTAGTTTTTCTGGAATTGAGGAAAAAAGATACTTGTATAAAAGTTTATTATGCTCTTGAAACAGTAAGTTTAAGACGTAAATTTTTTAAAAGATTTTATTTGTTTGTTTATTTATTTATTTATTTATTTATTTATTTACTTATCTATGAGAGACACAGAGATATAGGCAGAGGGATAAGCAGGCTTCCTGTAAGGAGTGTGATGTGTGACTTGATCTCAGATTCCGGGATCATGCCCTGAGCTGCAGGTATATGCTCAACCGCTGAGCCACCAGACGTCCCAAGATGCAAAATTTTAAAATATAGAACATATTATATACATCTTCAATAAAATTAGAGATTGTGAAAACCAAAAATCTTACTTCAGTGAAATACAAGGAAAAACTTTCTTATTTTGTATACGAAATAATGTATGGAAAATTAATTCAAGTAAATTAGGAATCTAATGGAGTCATTTGATTTTGATATAGTTATTTCATACACTAGAATCAAATAAAACAGATTAATATTGAATATAACATAAAGCGCAATAAACCTAATATGAACTCTTTTTAAATACTTAACAATGGATTTCAGATAGCAGATATATAAATTCATTATATATTGGATGCCTTCAGGATTCAGGAATTGCCCAACATATTGTATACCACTTTGAAGAAAACATAACAGATAATTATTATAAACATAATGGGAGAAAGAAGATAGGATATAGTAACATATATCAAGAGTATCTTTCCTGGGTGTGAGGTGAGATAAGAGTATCAATGAAGTATTAGAGGTTATTTCACATTTAATATAACACTAATTCTGAATAGTATTTATTTTAAAATAATGTTAATATTCCAGAAGACTAGCAAAGGTATCACAAAGCTTCAAATATGCTTCACTGAGTCTCCCCTAGTTCTAAAATGTTACATAATTATGTTATAATAAGAAAAATAAATAAATATTGGCACAATATTATCAACCAAACTACAGACTTTATTAAGATTTTGTGATTTTTTTAGTAGAACACTTTTTTGAAATATGATTGACACTGAAATTATGAATTTGGGGGAAAATGCCAGTGAGGTGATACACCTTTCTCAGACATCATATCTGGGGATACATAATACAAATATGTCTCATTACAGGTGATGTTCATCTTGATCACATAATTAAGATAGTGTCCAACAAGCTACTTCAGTGGATATTTACCACATTTTCCTTTCCATATACCAATTATTAGGGCAAATTATTGCATCTAAACCACACTCAATCTCTCTCTGCCTATGTCTCTGCCTCTTTCTCTGTCTCTCATCAATAAATAAATAAAATCTTAAAAAAAAATGCCTGGTTGGCTCAGTGATTGAGTGCCTCCCTTCAGCCCATGGTGTGATCCTGCAGTCCCGAGATCAAGTCCCACATCGGGCTCCCTGCATGGAGCCTGCTTCTCTCTCTGCCTCTTCCTCTGTGTCTCTAATTAATAAATAAATAAAATCTTTAAAAAATAATTAAAAATAAACCACATTCAAAAATAAGAGAATTCAGTTTAGCCTCATGGAGCAATGAAAATAAATGAATATTTGGACATATGTTAAAACCACCATAGCAATTTCCTAAATATTTGGTGGAACACTTCAGGTTATGGAAGTATCATCTCTAAACTATTACCCACTAACTAACATTCACCAGAGGATATTGCCTATAATAATTATTGTATTACTTTTATAATATTGATCTTTCTATTTCTCTCCTTACTTGGACAATTCTTTATCAGAAATTTTCTGTAAGGAAAAGTTATCCTTTCCACATGATTTATCTATAACTTTAATCATTCTTAAGGAGAATCAATATGAAAAAAAAAGGAGAATCAATATGGACTCATGGCTGTTTTTTCTACTTAGAATGTTATAATGACTAGTATTCTTTGAATATCTTTTTACATATTTTTTTATCATTTCATTTCTATTATCCATTTGGCAACAAGAATTGGTTACAATCTGCTAGTACTTTTGAAGGTACTTTGTCTATATACTTTATACTAACTTATTTCTGCTATTATCTAGTTATAATAGATATTGAAACAAAATTGTAGTTAATTTTTTCAGATCTACCATGAATATATAATTTCCAGTGTTTATTACATTAATTATGGTTGATACATATAATAAAATATTTATAAAACATCCTTAATGAAATAATCAAATATGTCATGTTATTTCACCAAAAATCTTTAGTTTCTTTTTTTCAAAATTTCAATAACAGAAATTTATTTTTTTAACATTTTATTTATTTATTCATGAGAGAGGCAGACAGAGGCAGAGGCATAGGCAGAGGGAGAAGCAGGCTCTTCACAGGGAGACCAATGTGGGACTCGATCCCAGGCCCTGGGATCACGCCCTGAGCCAAAGGCAGGCGCTCAACCGCTGAGCCACCCAGGTGTCCCAATAACGTAATTTTAAATTAAGTGATATAGGGGATCCCTGGGTGGCTCATCGGTTGAGCACCTGCTTTGGCGCAGGGCGCGATCCTGGAGTCCCTGGATTGCGTCCCACGTCGGGCTCCCGGTGCATGGAGCCTGCTTCTCCCTCCTCCTGTGTCTCTGCCTCTCTTTCTCTGTCTTTGTCTATCGTAAATAAATAAATCTTTTAAAAAAAATAAAGGCCTCCTTCTTAAAAATTAATTGATATAATAGTCTTGATTACTTACTTATCTAATTAAATGGAAAATTCTTCTACCTCCTGTAAAAAAAAAGAAGAAAAGAAAAGAAAAAAAAATTCTTCTACCTAAAATAAATTCTGATATTTGTTGATTTACACTGTAGTTCTATTTTTTACTTGCTGTTTTGTCGAATACATCAAGTTCTGTATTATAGCAAAAGCTATATAACCATCCAAAAATAAGAAGAATGTGCAGGATGACATCTACTTTCAGAGCATTGTCTCCTCCAGTTGCTCCTAGAATTCTTTCTTTCTTTCTTTCTTTCTTTCTTTCTTTCTTTCTTTCTTTCTTTCTTTCTTTTCTTTCTTTCTTCTTTCTTTCTTTCTTTCTTCTTTCTTTCTTTCTTTTTTCTTTCTTTCTTTCTTTCTTTCTTTCTTCTTTCTTTTTTCTTTCTTTTCTTTTTTCTTTCTTTTCTTTTTTCTTTCTTCTTTTCTTTCTTTCTTTATTTCTTTTTTTCTTTCTTTCTTTCTTCTTTCTTTCTTTCTTTCTTCATTATTGGTATTCAATTTGCCAACATATAGCATAACATCCAGCGCTCCTAGAATTCTTTAGTGTCTATTCCCCTATTACAGGTGGTGATAGGCAAGCCAAAAGTGAAAAAAATGACTATTATCCTTTTCCATAATTCTACAAAATATCATATCTAGCAATTAAAAATATAAGATTTGGAACATATCATAAGGAGTAGAAGATGTTTGCATTTCAAAATTACCTATCAAATATATATTTCCTTTATAGGCATGATAATATCTTTATATTTATAGACTAACTTCTGACAGAGAAACTCGCAGAAGACATTTTATACTTTTTGTACTATCAAGCACAGTGAGAATTTGAAATGAATGTGTGCATTGTTTATATATAATTGTTCAGGCCTATAATAGTTATTTGAATTATTATAAAAATTACAAACAATGAACAGCATTTTGTCTTCACTTCAGACAGGTCATTTATTGAAAAGTCCTTCTAAAGCTTAGAACACTTGGGTCCTAGAGTTTTTATATTCCATTTTTTTTTTGTCTTGGATTCTGTGTTGTGGTTGTCATTCTGTATGAAAGGTAAACATCTATTCTAAATCCAGTCTGCACAGAAAAGACCACTGTTCTCCAAAGTTGGAGAGACCTCACCCTGTAGGTGCTTTAAGTTTATCAGTTTTACTGTCAATTAAGTTAAAGAGGAAAATATAAATGCCTTTTATAAATCAAGATGTACTTGATTTTAGAGTAATCTGTTCTCATACAAACATGTAGAGATAAAGTATTCTCCCTTGGCCATAATTTGTCCAAAATACTGACCATTCTATTATTTTTTTGCTATAAGTTTACATGAATAACCCAAGAATATTTAAATGAAATACAAAATCCAAAAATATAAATAAAAAATATAAAACAGATACTTTACATGAACAATCAACCAAATTTAAGATGTCATTGGAAATTTAGTCATGGATCATATTTACTTGATAAACATTTGTGTCTTAAGAAGTAGAAAGTTATGTGTTAAGAATATTTGCATTACTATGACAAAGGAAGGAAGGAAAGAAGGAAAGGAAGGGAAGGGAAGGGAAGGAAAGGAAAGGAAAGGAAAGGAAAGGAAAGGAAAGGAAAGGAAAGGAAAGGAAAGGAAAGGGAAAGAAGGAAAGGAAAGGAAAGGAAAGGAAAGGAAAGGAAAGGAAAGGAAAGGAAAGGAAAGGAAAGGAAAGAAGGAAAGGAAAGGAAAGGAAAGGAAAGGAAAGGAAAGGAAAGGAAAGGAAAGGAAAGGAAAGGAAAGGAAAGGAAAGGAATCTCCTCGAAAACGGGAAAATATGAAAAGCACACTTTTCCACCAAATTTTAGATGGTATAGCTTGTATGCCAAATGGTAAATAATTTAAATATGTGTGAGATTTTTAAAAAAATATTTTTAACGATTTTTTTTTTTTAATCCATGAGAGACACAGAGCAAGAGAGGCAGAGGCAGAGGCAGAGGGAGAAGCAGGCTCCATGAAAGGAGCCTGACATGGGACTCGATCCTGGGACTCCAGGATCATGCTCTGGGCCAAAGGCAGATGCTCCACTGCTAAGCCATCCAGGTGTCCCTGAAATAATTTTAATATGTAGCTTTTTAAACTGTTTTCCAATCATAAATTCCTTAAAAAATAATAAAAGCTATGGGTTCCTTCCCCAAAGGGAAAAAAATTCTTACCCATGTACACATGCACAAAAATATGTGTAAAATTTTAGACATCAGTGCACCCTTTGAAGCCCAAACATGGATCCACAGATTTTGTCTTCTACATTATGCTATTTTGTTGTACGAGAAAAGACAACAAAACAGACAAAGTGAAGATATATAAATAGAAAAAAAACTGTTTTGACACTGCTGTTTGAATTATCACATTTACAAAGAATAACAGTTGGCTAAGGTTTTTAAACCAATAAAATCCTCCCTTTAATAAAATTTATACTAAATATTATTCCCTGGGAAGAATATTGAAAGAAATCAACAGCCTACTATTTTAGGAAGAGTGTCACATTCCCTGGATACTTCATTGATACAATAATGTGATGAGGTCAAACTAAAGTCTTAAGATCATAAGGGAATCATTTATGTAAGGAAATGATGTGGAGAAAGGGGAACTCTCTTACACTATTGTGGGGGTTGGGGGATACAAGCTGGGGCAATCGCTCTGGAAAACAATATGGAGGTTGCCCCAAAAAGTTAAAAATAGAACTGTAGCAATTATATTACTAGGTATCTACACAGAGGATACAAAAATACTGATTCAAAAGGATACCTACATGTGCCCCATGTTTATAGCACTATTATCAACAATAGCCAAATTATGGAAAGAGCCCACATGTCCACTGAATGATGAATGAAGAAGTCTTGATATATATTTTTATATATATAACTCAACCTTCAAAAAAGAATGAAATCTTGCCATTGGCAATGATGTGGATGCAGCTAGAGTACATTAAGCTAAGAAAAATAAGTCAGGGAAAGACATATTGTATGATTTTACTCATATATGGAATTTGAGAAATAAAATAGGTGAACATAGAGGGAGAGAGAAAGTCAAACCATAAAACAGACTCTTAATGAAAAGAGAGAAAAAGCTGAGGGTTGCTGAAGGGGAGATGAGCAGAAGAATGGGTTAAATATGTGATGGTATTAGGGAGGGTACTTGTGATGAGCACTGTATGTTCTTTTTTTTTTGGCACTGTATGTTATATGTAAGTGATGAATCACTAAATTCTACCCTTGAAACTAATATTATGCTGTATGTTAACTAACTGGAATTGAAATAAAAACTTGAAGAAGAAAAAGGAAATGATGAAACTTACTGAAAAATTCTCACTAAAAACTGAGAAAATAGTAAACACTAGTCACAAAAAGGCATGGCGATAGATAAAAACCTTAATTAGTCACTGAATTGACTTATTATCAATGTTATTCATGCTGTATATATCTTTTGATGATCTCAGTTTTTGTGTCAGTAAAGCTATTTGATCAATGCATATATTATGTTTGATATTTTCACATTAAAAAAACAAACATAAAATATACAAGCAAAATTTGAATTTTATCAGTCCTGTATTAAATCTTACTGTTCAGGGATCCCTGGGTGGCGCAGCGGTTTGGCGCCTGCCTTTGGCCCAGGGCGCGATCCTGGAGACCCGGCATGGAGCCTGCTTCTCCCTCTGCCTATGTCTCTGCCTCTCTCTCTCTCTCTCTCTGACTATCATAAGTAAATAAACATTTAAAAAAAATCTTACTGTTCAAAAAATAAGGGAACAGTAATTAATATAGAAAAGAATTAAATACGGCTAGGAATAAAATTACAGTGTATACAGAGAAATAAGAAACAAAAATAGAAACACAAAATATCACCAACATTAAAATGGTAAATAATAATAATAACATTAAGAAAATTCTCATGTAAAAAAAAAAAGAAAATTCTCATGTATAAGAATTCAACTTGAGATGTCTCCAATATGCATTTTAGTTTGATTCTCAGAATTATATTGATGTATAAAGATAAACATGAAAATAATTTACTGTTTCCTTTTTCAGAGAATAATAAAACAAAATATTCGGCTTTATAATTTAAACAATTCTAGCAATGTATTTCTTATTTTAATCTTCCTACAAATTTAAAAATATACTTTTGCATAGATGGACAGCCTGGGTGGCTCAGCAGTTTAGTGTTGCCTTCTGCCCAGGGCGTGATCCTGGAGACCCAGGATCGAGTCCCACATTAGGCTCCCTGCATGGAGCCTGCTTCTCTCTCTGCCTGTGTCTCTGCCTCTCTCTGTGTGTCTCTCATGAGTAAATAAATGAAACCTTTTTTTTCTTTTTAAGGAATTTTTCTTTAAGGGTGCTTATCTAGGCCATTTACTGATCTGTCCAGGCCTACCCTTACCTACTATGCTCAAACTTAAGCTGATTTTTAAAAAGTAATAGCTTTTTGAGAAGCCTCTTAATATTTATTTCTGTTTTATTCCCTCCTCATAATTTGTAATAAACTTCACTTTGTATACTCTTTCACCACAAACAGAACCAACCTAACACTGTCTAGAGGCCACCAAAGCTAAATCCTGACTAAACACCCTGATTTTTTTTCTAGTATTGGCTAATTGGCAAAAAATCACCAAATGACCAATTTACTCAAAGCAAATTTGTCAAAGGAAAGTTTGCTAAATGATTCACCAAATGAACTTTCACCAAATTATTGGATACCTCCCCCCAAATTAAAATCACCATAGCTGCAGCTGCTCTGCAATAGCTTTTGCAAGGATCACATATCACATTTTTTGTCCCCTCAACTGCTAATGGACACTTGGTTGTTTCCATGTCTTACCTAATGTCACTAATTCTGTAGAGATGGGAATGAAGATACCTCTTCTAGATCCTGATTTCATTTCCTTTGGCTATATATCTAGAAGTGGAATTACTAGATCATATGGTAGTTCCATATTGAATTGTTTAAGGAAACTCTAAGCTGTTTTCTCTAGAGATGATAACAATTTACATTCCTACCAACAATGTACAAGTATTCTTTTTTCTCCACATCATCACCAGAATTTTTTTCTTGCCTTTTTTGATAATATCCATTCTAATGGATGTGAGGTGATATATCAGCAACTTAAGAGTCATTCTGCATCACTCTGTGGAAACTGGGGTTAGTAAAACTAAGGCAAAACATGAAACACATGCTCCTTGCTGTTGTGATTGGTAAGTCATTTATCTCTGACCCAGAAGTCTCATGTCTTCTGCCAGCATTCATGAAACTGCAGCAGCCTAACTTGTTAGCTTTCTAACAGAGTAACATCTCAGATTCTTCAAGGTTCTTTTTTTTTTTAATTTTTTTTTTTATTTATTTAAGATAGTCACACAGAGAGAGAGCTAGAGAGAGATGCAGAGACATAGGCAGAGGGAGAAGCAGGCTCCATGCACCGGGAGCCCGACATGGGATTCGATCCCGGGTCTCCAGGATCACGCCCTGGGCCAAAGGCAGGCGCCAAACCGCTGCGCCACCCAGGGATCCCCTCTTCAAGGTTCTTGACATCAGTAAGCACCATGTGTAGTAAATCATGAAGAATATGAATGACAAAGAAACTTCTTTGATTCATGGGAATGCTGCAATATGAATATCTATTTTCAAAGTTAGAGACATTTGGAATTTCAGCTGAAGAGAAGATGTATGTTTATTTATTCAGGGATTTTTTTTTCTTTTTTTTAATAATGTAAGTCAAGCATTTTTCTAGGCTCTCAGGACACTATTACTCAGGATAGGTAACAATGAGCTGTGGTAAACAAATTAACCCTCAAAATTCAGTGACTAGCAAACAGAAGTAATATACCCCTCATTCTATACGTTTACATTGTAACTTAGATTAATGAATGTTCTGTTTCCTCAACATGTCTCCAACAGTAGTTGTTTCAGGCAGGGAAGGTGGAGAGTGTTTGTTGATCCAGTCCAGAAGTGAAAAATGTCACTTACCTCTCTTTGCCCAGAAATATTCACATGGCTGCATTTTACAACATAAGAGCTGTAATTTTTTTTGTGTGTCCAGGAAGAAAATATAGAGTAAGCTTCAGTGTACCCATAGCATTGTACCATATTTTGAATGGAAAGAAGATATTGCCTTCAATATTATAATAGTCTTAATGAGGAAGAAAGATTCAAAACATAAAAGAGGCCATTATAATATAGAATAATTAGTACTGTAATAGCTGTACTCACTAAAAGTGTGTAACTTTTAGTGTGTATGTGTGTTTGGGGATATCTTAAAAGAAGAGACATCTGAGGTAAAACACACAAGATTACCAGATATTAGTCAAGAGAAGCACAGAGTAGAAAATTAATCTACAATAGTAATTCATTTCATTGTTTTAGTATCTCATGCAATTGGCCAGGAATACTTGGCCTTGATATCCACTATTTCCATCCTCTAATAGAAAAGAAGACATATATATATATATATATATATATGTATATATCAAATAAAAATCCCAGGTTAAAAGTAGTTTTCATTTGTAATACACACACATACATACATACACGGAAACACATGAAAATCACAGAATGATTTGAGTATTTTCAAATTGGCTGGCATAGTTTTGGTCCACAACAGCTTATTTGTTATTATTCCCAATATACACTTTTCCCAAGCCTGAAGAACAATTTCCTTTCAGATTTTATGCTGATACTTATTAATAGCAAGCTTAATTGAACAGCTAAATCCAACATTTATAAAAGCAGACCATTATCTGTGTATAGATAGTGGTTGGGGCTTTTTTTAAAAAAAAAAATTCATTTCATTTTTTAAAAGATTTTTTTAAAAATTTCATTTCATTTTTTAAAAGATTTTATTTATTTATTCATGAGAAATACAGATAGAGAGGCTAAGACACAGGCACAGACATTGGTAGAAGGAGAAGCAGGCTCTTGATTCCAGGACCCCAGGATCACAACCTGAGCCAAAGATAGATGCTCAACCACTGAGCCACCCAGAGCCCCTGATAGTAGTGGGGGTTCTAACCATAGCTGTCTAGAGTGGGTGAAAGGGATTGTCTCTGAATATGAAGTTTCCAACATAGTCCTGAGACATCCCATTTCTGGAGGTCTGAAAAATGAAAACTAACAATAAAGTCCTACAGTTTAGCTCAGGACTCAATAACACTGGAACTTATCTTTTTCTTCTTTGAGTGGGTTTTAGCATAGAGTATCTGAGAATAAATTGCAACAAGAAGTATGATAATAAGTTAAAGTTTTTATCATTTAAAAAGTTAAACATAAGTCAAAACTTGATCTGAGGCTAGAGCCAATTTAAATATTAATGTTAAATCATTACCACAAAATTTTTATATGACCTTATTTAAGTGTTAAAGTCATTTGAAATGAAAATGCCATTTTTACAAAATAATTTAGAAAACAGTCAGCAGTTTTGTGTCAGTTTAAAGGAGAAATATATATATACTTTTATAAAAGAGAATTATGTTTAGAGGTAATTTTAAAATAATCTTCTTTTAGCCTGCCTATCCCAGTTTCCATGGTATCTACTGGGGCAAAGTGACATGCCAATTCAAAATTGACTTCTAAAGGGCTAAATAAAGAAATGTTCCAAATGAACAATGAAAATTGCTTAGTAAATTATAATTGCTAATGACATTGAACAAACAGGTTAATTGACGTTGGGAATTTGAGACATTTTGTGTGTCATTTTCTGATAAAGGTGATAATATTCCTCATTTTTTCCTTAACAGTATTCACTACTCTGCCATATGGGAGGCAATTTTCCTAGTCTGAATTTCTCCTTCTGTGCACTGAGCTCATTTTCATATCAGATCATTCTAAATGAAGAGAGAAGTCTGTGCCAGACAGTAATGAAACCAAGATCTACTGCTCCTGTAGGAGAGAAAAAAAGTAGGAACATTCTTCGCTGTTGGATTTGTTCCTAGTGTTAAGCACAGGCTGCATTTTGATACTAAAACACCCAAATTGATGACAACAGTTTCAAAAGTTAGTTATAATTTTTCTCCCTTTCCCCCAATCTCTCTCTCTTCCAGTCCTCCCTATTTTTAATAACAGCCCAATTCTTTGGGTAGAGTTCTTTCAGACAATTGGGTAATTGACCAAGCCACAAAGAGTCACTGTCATAGCCACTTAACTCTTTTTTTTTTAACTGTGTCAATCATCACTAGATCCTTTCAATTTTATCTACGAATATGTTTCAAATTTAGTTATCTTCACTCCCTGCACTCTAATATATCACTCAGATTATTGTCTTAAAATATATTAAATGGAGCTGGACTTTTCTTACCACTTGGAAGCTTAATTTTAATGCATATCTGTCAATATCAGCTGGCTTCCAAAATTCTTTTAGGGATTTCTTCTGCATTTAAAAAAACATAAATGATCTATAGCCTAATTTACAAGATCCAGGATCATTTGGTTTCAATCTGCATTTCTAAACTTGCCCCTTTGATTGGTTATTGAACACTCTTTTCCCCCTTATTTGCCTACTATTTATGAAACCAAAGGTAATTTCCTCAGATCCTCACTAGTTCTCTCCTTTATCATGATTTTCTCTTAGAAATGTAGTATTAATAACTGATAATTATGAATTTGATTCTATGTTTTTAATTAAATATATTTTCCCCACTAGTTTATATGGCATATGTGGTCAGAGACAATATTTAACGCCTTATATCTATAATATATTCCGGAAACAACAAAACCAATTTATCAACTAAATTAGCAATGATTTTTCAATGTTTTGTTTTGTGTTTGCATTATATAACTGCTTAAGATAAAGAAGGCTGTCAGTCCAATCAATGACTTTTCTAATCAGTGACTTTACACACAGGGTTTCTAAGTTCAATATCCTTATTACCTTAAAAAAACAGACTTCTGTGGGCACGTCAAAGACTTTCCTATGCGGGATCCCTGGGTGGCGCAGCGGTTTGGCGCCTGCCTTTGGCCCAGGGCGCGATCCTGGAGACCCGGGATCGAATCCCACGTCGGGCTCCCAGTGCATGGAGCCTGCTTCTCCCTCTGCCTGTGTCTCTGCCTCTCTCTATATATGTCTCTCATGCATAAATAAATAAAATATTAAAAAAAAAAGACTTTCCTATGCTTGTTTTACCAGAAACTATTAATTTTTAATGTGCTTTTGAATAGACAACACATTTAAATGGTTCCTAATGTTCTATTTGGTACATTGAATAGCCCCTCACTCATGCCAGGTACCTGGACACTTCAGGTTTCCTCTCAGCAGACAACTTACCTTATTGGTTTCTGGTAGTTGTATCATAGATATTCAATGCATTTACATGCAAATATTTTTATAATAGCTCTTCTTCCTTTTTATTAATGTTAGCACATATATCTTTATTTGGTACCTATTTATATAGGTGGTTCTAGCATATACATGTATATTTAATATTAACTTTTTATTTTGTTAAAGTACAAACATATACAGAGAAAAGGACAATGGGTTTGCAAGTAATCATTTCCCAGATCAACACGTATTCACATTATGCCTTTTATTACTGTTGTTTTATCTAACCCCCTTCACTTGTGTTATTTAGCAGAGTATTTTAAAGCAAATCCAGGCATCATAATATTTTACTTACCTTTATGTTTATAAATATTTTGGTTGGTATCTGCAAAAATAGGGACATTTAGGGTAACTTTTTAATATAATGCCAAATTTAAAGAGAAGTTTCAAGAATACTACAAAGTCTCTTTTACTTTTTAAAATAAGGAAACTAATAATAATTACTTATAGTAAATGAACACTTGCTATTTTCTAGGCAGGGTACTAAACGGTTTCCTTTTATTACGTTACTTAGCAATTAATGTAAATAATTCAGGAATCTGAGTGTGAAAACTATAGTTGTATTATTGACTCTTTCACTAGATATGCAATTGAATTTCTCTGCAACATAATGTCCTCATAAGTAAAATGGGAATAAAACTCTTATCCACATACTTGTCAAACTCATGTTACCCTCTTTTTTTAAAAAAAAAAAATTATTCATTTATATATGAGAGAGAGAGAGAGAGAGAGAGAGAGGCAGAGACACAGGCAGAGGGAGAAGCAGGCTCCATGCAGGGAGCCCAACGTGGGACCCTATCCCAGGTCTCCAGGATCAGGCCGTGGGCTGAAGGTGGCGCTAAACCGCTGAGGCACCGGGCTACCTCTCCTGTTGGGAGTGAGTAACCTTGGGTAGGAAATGCAAGGGGCACTTATAGAGATTAGCAATGATTCCTATAAAACAATGTAATGACTGACGGAAATCGCAAAATCCTCATGCGTAAATTTAGATTACACCATCTATCCTGGTCACCTCCTTGGAGGGTTCTGGAGTCTAAACAGAAAATACATAGGAATATATTTTATAACTTCAAGGTGAGATATTTAATTATGTCACTTTATAGCTTATCCCTGTGCATGCTGACCACAAGTCACTTTTGAGCCTAAAAAATTCGTGGAATGGAGTTATTTTATTCTGTGTAATTTTCCAAAGTTTGCACAGGGGATATATATATATATATATATATATATATATATATATATATATATATTACATTTACAAGAAAAAAATTTTCTTTAAAAATGCAGTATTTCAAAAATAATACAAGAAAGTATTAGGAGTAAATGGCAAAATAATCCAGAAGAATGAGAGAGAGGGAGAGAGAGAGAGAAAAAAAAAAAACTAAGTCTCTTGTTTATTCTTAGTTCTGTGAGAAATATGCTATGAAATCACATATTATTGATACTTAACCAGTTTGGGGATTCTAAGCAAAAACTTATTTAGGAATAAATCAAGGTAATGGAGGGAAAAGAAAGACATAACTGGTGAGAAGATGGTGGGAAGAGCTTGTACAAAGGACTGAAGGCAATTGGGAGTGTTAGAATTAGTGGGACCATAAACTGGGGCCTTGGAATAGTAAGATGGCGGCTTTTGTCACTTCATACTCAAGGTACCAAATATTACTCCCTATAGCTACATCAAATACTCTGTTCTGCAGTTTTAAACATGTCTTCCTACTATATTATCAGTGCTCTGATAAATAACTTTAGTATAGCCCCTGGGAAATTAAAACAAAGAAAAAGAAATGAGCTCGTATCATTAGATAAGGATTTAGACAGGTTAAAGATAGTTGTGGGTGATGGGGCAGCCTGGGAGGCTTAGCGGTTTAGCGCCGCCTTCAGCCCAGGGCATGATCCTGGAGACCGGGGATCAAGTCCTGCCTCAGGCTCCCTGCATGGAGCCTGCTTCTCCCTCTGCCTGTGTCTCTGCCTCTCTCTCTGTCTCTCTCTGTGTGTCTCTCCTGAATAAATAAATAAAATATATATATATTTTAAAGGATAGTTGTGAGAAAAGAATGAAGATGATAAAAGTTGGATATGTAAAAAGATTTGATGTAAGCTGAACAGGGCATAGAATATCAGGAAAATTTAAAGGTAAGATGACCTTGAGACTTTTACATATGAGCCTGTATGTGTTCATGTGTGTGTGTGTACATTATCAAGAAGTTAGAATACACTATATATATAAAGTATGTAGGTTAAAATTCAACTAATAAACATAATTTTAGTTAAAAATGAATCTTAAGAGTTTTTAGTAGAAACCTAGACATATATTATATTCCATGAGACTTCTTAAATTAACTAAATTATTTTTTAGAAATATATTTTTACTAATATCTAAGTGACTGGTTTGGGGTAAAATGTGAATCTTTAGACATTAATATAACCTTGGAATAAGAGCAGTTAGACAAAAGTAGAATGTTTTCTGGTGCAGTGACTGAGCTGGTACAGTGATTTAACTTGATTGAACAAATTCATCTCTTACAGATGGCAGAACTGAAACTGCTTGAAGTCATTTGGGCTGACAGTATTGAGATAGAAAAATCCTTGAATTTCTATTGTGGAAAATGTGCTATATACAGAAGTAGCTTTCAAAGCAGTTCAATGAAAAGAAGTTGCTCAGTCAAATTCAGGAAGAGTCCATTCTTTTCAAAGTGACTATACGAAATTAGGGTCATGATCTACAGAATCAGTCTATGTCCGAACTGATTTGAGCTAGCCAGACCTGCTCTAGATAAGTGTCTCGATTTGCTGATTTGAAAGACAGGAATGGGAGATGGCAGTTCCGGGACCTTTGTTTCCATTGGTGACTTTCATCCTCAGTAGAAGCTTCTTTCAGAGAATTTTGTAGTTGGAAGTGGCATAACATGGATCCTAATCAGTCTTCCAAAAGAAAAGGAGTTTCCTTAGGTAAGTTCTAGTTCACCTCCAAGCTGAAACAGCATTCCTAGGCCAAATCATCAAACTGCTATAAGATTAAAAGCTTCAGTCTTGGGGATCCCTGGGTGGCGCAGCGGTTTGGCGCCTGCCTTTGGCCCAGGGCACGATCCTGGAGACCCAGGATCGAATCCCATATCGGGATCCCGGTGCATGGAGCCTGCTTCTCCCTCTGCCTGTGTCTCTGCCTCTCTCTCTCTCTCTCTCTCTCTCACTCTCTCTCTGTGTGTATGACTATCATAAATAAATAAAAATTAAAAAAAAATAAAAGCTTCAGTCTTCAAATTCATAATCATGGTGTGTTTCATGTATAGTTGAAATTACCTTTTGATTATCTGTTTATATAAGTTTTTAATTTGTGTGTTTTTCTATATGCTAATATAGGTTTTGCTTACTCTGCAATACTAAAAAGAGTAGTCACTCTGAACCAAACTAAAAGTAACAGGGTTATTGAGAAAATTCAAACTTAGCTTAGGGAGTTCCCTTAGCCTAACAATGTTATCTGTTGACATCCCACTACACAATTGAAAAGGAGTTCTAATGCCATTTTTATGCATTACATTCAGCAATTTACAACCAAAACTTATATGGGAAAGTAGTATGCAAGTTATGTTATTATACAACATTAATTATTATTATTATACTGAGATATACTAAATCAGTACTCAATTACCATTTAAATTTTCATAATCTTTAATTGATTATTTCCAGTGCATCACACTCTGTAACCCGAATCCTAAATATCACATGTGTACAAGTGCAACAGAATATATTCAATTCTGAAAAAAAAATCAATTTATGAAACCACTCTCTAAATCTGACCTTCCTCCTGTATACCATACCCATTTTTTCAGTTGCCTAAAGAAGAGTAATTCCCTTGAATTTTTACTTTAATTTGCCACCATCAAAAACAAACACTAATTCCTTTTGATTCTACCTCTGACTTAGCTTTCATATTCATCTACTTTCTTCCTTCCACAATCTCATTATTTTGTTTTAGTACATCTTCCTTTTTCATATGAATTACTACAACAGTTTTGTTTTTGGTCTTTTCTATGCATCTCTTTCAAATCTTTTGCCAAATTAAGGAGTGATTTTTTATAAAATATCAAATTGCAATTCTGTCCTAATATAATATTTTGATATATATACACACACATATATACAGATATATATATATGTATACACACACACACACACACACATATTAGCTTATTTTGATTCTCCCCAAAGCAGAACCTGAAATGACAATTTACATGCAAGTAGCTTACTGGGTAGATTTTACAAAAACAAAACAAAACCCAAAAACAAATGTAGGGGATTGTAGAACAAAGAAAGGAAGGGAAGCAAACTGATAAAGATTAATTGAACATATCTGTTTTATTTATTCATTTCCATATTTTCCATTGTCCCTATGAATTAATTCTCCCTTGGAAGAGTGCATCTTCCTGAAATACATCCAAGCGTATATGATAATCTCTCAGTTTTGTCTTCTTCAAAATGTCCCTTCTGAAGTTCTGTCTCCTTGCTCCATTTTTCACTATGTTTTCTACCAGCCTCCTACAAAAATCTTATTCTCAGACTTTTCTTTAGTTTCAATCATCCCGAGAATTTCCTTTATCTATTTTATGAGTGAATCCACTATTTCATGGATCACAGATCTTCTTAGTAGATGTCTCTCAGTTTGGTGGAATATACCCCACAGGTGCCAGTCATGCAATGGAATTTACTTTCTCACAATCTGCATACCTGAAAATGTCCTTCTAATCTCACCCACGAATAATAGTTCGTCTTGGCATACTTTTATGTTTTATGTAGAAATAGTTTTATTTTGAATTTTGAAGCCATTTTCATGGTTGTCATCTGATTGTTGTTGAGAAAGCCTTTATGAGTCAATGCTTTACTCTTGGTTATTATGACTGGGTCAATTCATTATGAATAATGTTTTGGGTTTATTTCTTTTGTTTGTTTAATTTTTTTAAATAAGATTTTATTTATTTATTCATGACAGACACACACACACACACACACACACACACAGAGAGAGAGAGAGAGAGAGAGAGAGAGAGAGAGAGAGGCAGAGACACAAGCAGGCTCCATGCAGGGAGCCCGACTCGGGACTCGATTCCGGGTCTCCAGGATCACGCCCTGGGCTGAAGGCAGGCGCTAAACTGCTGAGCCACCAGGGCTGCCCCGTTTGTTTAAATTTTGTCAGTTTCCCAAAGAGGAAGCCATTAAATCTCTCATAGAATGTATAGATCCAGTTGATAATGTTCTCAGAGTCAACTAGGGGAAAGGATTAATAGTTTTACTGCTTTCTAAATAGACTTCAATTTAATCAATCCATCTTTTCTTTACTATAGTATTCATACTTTTTTTTCCTGGTAAGTCTAGTTTTCCTGAGTCTCAATCTTTTTTTTTTTTTTTTAAGATTTTATTTATTTATTCATGAGAGACACAGAGAGGGAGACAGAGAGAGAGGCAGAGACACAGGCAGACAGAGAGGCAGGCTCCATGCAGGGAGCCCGACATGGGACTCAATCCCTTGTCTCCAGGATCAGGCCCTGGAATGAAGGTGGTGCTAAACTGCTGAGCCACCCAGGGATCCCAATCTTATCTTGTTCTTTTGGGTTGGAGGAGGGAAAGCTTCCCAACTTTTCAGGCTATGGAGAGAATAAGAATGTCTAATTGCTTTATAGAGAGACTTTTAACCAAGTCTCCTATTTTCCACTTTAACTATACTACTTCTTTCACAGATTCCTATTACTTCTAATTCCTGTCATTTTGGACTTCTATTGTTCAAATTAGATATGCTAGAGAATTTCTCTCAATTTATGGCTGTATCTGAAAACTATCTTTTTTGGTTTTACAGTTTTTCAACATTTTTTTCACTGTATTCTCCTTTCACATTGGTTTATTTTAAACATCTTAGTAAAATGATATACAGATTAATTTTACATGCTTAATTAAAGCCATGCTATTTATTCTTAAATTATGCAGTAAGATGTATAGCATGATTCAGTAATATTTCTCTTATCCCCATGACGGAGTTAGGTGCCATCCTACACAATATCTTATCACACTCTATTCACCATTTGGTTACTTCTGTTTCCCCAGTTGATTGCAAGTCCTTGGAGACCAGACACAGTGGCTTTCTTCCTATTATAACTTCAAGTCCTGGCAAAATGTCTAGCATAACATAGGCACTCAATAAGCATTTGTTAATTGTTGAGTGATTATACTATGATGCAAACATTGACCCACCACAATCTTAATGTGCTCTTCAGTCTATTTATTAGGACCAGTGCTACTTTCATCTCAAACATCTTAAAATGCAATCAAAGCATTTCTTCTTTCATGCTGTTCCTTAATGAGTTACCATCATTTTCTGTTAGTTATTTAAATGTCAACAAACACATATTAATCAATCATAGCTTATTCAGTGATTATCTTTTAACTAACTACAGGAGGAGCTACCCTCTCAGAATTAAATTTTAATAAGAAAAATGAGGCAAACACATCAATAGTGACAATGCCATTCATTCATGCTTCCAATATTTCATTTATTTAACATAAATATTGAAGATATGCTCTGTGTCTAGCATTGCTTTAAGTGCTAGGGATACAGAGGCAGATAGATGATAGATGATTAGATAGATAGATAGATAGATAGATAGATAGATAGATAGAGATAGAATTTAAAATAACATACAAAATACCTTCATTCATACAATGTATATCAGAAAGAAATACAACATAAATAAATACATAACTCAAATGATGACAAACTCCAACAGAGAAATGTATAGCTGGTCAAGATATCAACATGCAGAGGTAATATCTTCCTATTTTATGTTGGTTGATCTACAAAGGTCTTACTGATGGGGAACACTGATTAGGAGTTTAAAGAATAAAGGGAATGAGTTGTGTGTATTTGAGAAGAACATGGTAGGTATTGAGAAAGCATGTGCAAAGGTGACCTGGGAACACATTTGGTTTGTTTAGGATGGAGGAAAAGACCTCTGGCTAGAGAAAAGGGGTTGGGATGACTAATAGATGACTTCAGAAATGTAATGCGGACTGACTGAATATAGAGGTACTAAAAGACAATTTAAAAATTTGACTTTTGGGGAGCACCTGAGTGGCTCAGTGGTTGAGCAGCTGTCTTCAGGTCAGGTCATGATCTTTGGGTTCCGGGGTCCTGGGATCGAGTCCAACCTAGACTCCCTGCTCAGTGGGGACCCTGCTTCTCCCTCTTGTCTATGTCTCTGCCTCTCTCTGTGTGTGTCCATAAATAAATAAGTAAAATCTTAAAAAAAAAATAAAATTTGACTTTTTCACTGATTTATTTATTTTTTTAAGATATATTTGAGATATGGGGATCCCTGGGTGGCTCAGCAGTTTAGTGCCTGCCTTCAGTCCAGGGCATGATCCTGGAGTCCCAGAATCAAGTCCCACATCAGGCTCCCTGCATGTAGCCTGTTTCTCCCTCTGCCTGTGTCTCTGCCTCTCTCTCTCTCTCTCTCTCTCTCTCTCTCTGTCTCTCATGAATAAATATATAAAATCTTTAAAAAAAGATTTATTTGAGAGAGAAAGACTTTGTGCATCTGAGTGGGGGGAGGGGCAGAGGGAGTCTTCAAACAGACTCCCTGCTGAGTGTGGAGCCTGACACTGGAGCTCTATCCTAGGACTCATGAGATCATGATCTGAGCTGAAACCAAGAGCCTGTGGTTCAACTGACTGAGCCACCTAGGCATCCCAACCTTTTCACTGATTTAAGTGAGAAAACTTTGGATGATTCTGAGTAAAGTCACAATAAGACTTAATTTATGTTTCGCAAGGATAACTCTAATGGTGCACTTGGAAAAGGGAGTGGCATAGCTATCATACTCATGACACAGAAAAAATTAGACTTCAAATATGAGCAAACTGGTTCATGCAGGTTTACCCTCTTTAAAATCCCATAATTATTCCTCCATAGAACTCATTTGTCTAAAATTTCCAGCTTTATTGAGGTCAGCTTCTTTTACTCATGGAAACCAGGAATAAGATTTGCTGATTCCCAAGATACAAAAAAGTTGGAGGTTTTGAGGATAGTGGCATAATATTGTGATAAGATTGTCTACTTTGCACATAAATATGGTATCTGAAGGTTTTAACATACTGATTCCAGGTTAGAAAAAAAAATTACCCAAAATGGTAGTTAAAATTCTCACAGCCCATTAAGTATAGAAAATATGTGAGAAAAATAATAGTTTCCATAGTTGAAATATGTTATTTAATCCTCCTTTTTCTTCCCCTGGCTAAGAAGCAGAAATTCTCCATGCCCTTCCCCCTATAAATTCTTACTCAAACTTTGAAACTTTTTGATTATATTTTTAATACTGCTCTTTAATCCATATTATTACATAAGCTAGAGTCCAGAGCTTAATTCTAGAGATGTTTTAGCAGGAATTATAAATGTGGGAGAATGATCCATTCAGTATTAAATTCTAGGACTTTGAAAACTTGAAGGACTGTGTGTCTGTGTGTGTGTGTGTGTGTGTGATTGTATTACACTTTTATCTTGCTGTATTTTATATACATCCATTATTTTGCTTATTATTTTTTACAGTGAACTTACAAAGTGAAAATACCTAACAATAGCAGGAACCAAACAATATTGTTCTAGTTCTCATGATGTTTTTTGAGAGATTGGGTCTTCTTTTAATTTCTTGTTTTCTTATATTAATCAGGCCACCTATTGTTAGAAATAGGCACGTACAAAGTGAGTGGTTAATTCTCTTTCACTTAATATGTGTAATTTGTGTAATTAACTGTGGTTTAAAACACATAATGATCATCTCATCATTTTCTTATTGTTATTGTCTCTGTGTGCACCCACTGATCTTAACAAGCCGCAAGAATCGCAGCATTATGCCCTCAGTACAGATCTACATTACCCTTCCCATTATAGACCTATTATCTCTGCAACATAAATAAATCTGTTCTTACACAGAAAAGGCCTCCCTAGAATACTAATAATTCCACACAGAAATATCTGATGTAAAACAGTGACACAGAGTAGTATGCATGTGTTTACTTTGAGTTCAGGAATGGATGAGACTCTAGTTCCAAATCAATTCCCTTATTTTATGACTTATCCACTGCAGCCAACTCTGTATCCAGGCTAATTTGCTCATCTGGTTTTAGCTTGGTTCAAATAAAGTGAATGGCATGTTTGATTTCCATATGGGCTACTTAGCTATGCCCAGAGAAAACCTCCAATACCCATAAGCTGTATTATAATAGCAGCCAACCATCTTATAGATACGTGCATATAGTCACAAGGAAATGAGATAAAATATAGGAACTACAACTAAAATATTATATTACTACTATGTGCCAAGCTCTGTTCTAACTGATTTACAGAAAGAAAAAAAAAAAAGCTCATGTACTCCTTACGGTAGCCATTGGAGACAGTGAAATAATTATTCTCATATATACACAGAAATGGAGAGTGGGGTGTATAGGTGGTTCAATCAGTTGAGCATCCCACTTTTAATTTCAGCTCAGGTTATGATCTCATGGTTGTGGGATTGAGGCCTGTGTCTGGCTCTGCACTCAGTGGGAAGTCGGCTTCAGATTTTCTCTCTCTTTTCTCCCTCTCCTTCTCAGCCTCCTCTCTCACTCTATTTCAAATAAGCAAATAAATAAATCTTTAAAAAATGGAGAATAAGAGAAGTTAAATAAACTTTCTCAGGCCATATTGCTAGTAAGTTGCACAATTGGGATCTTAACCCAGGCAATTTGGCTAAGACAGTGCAAAATATGTATTTTAGCATATTCCCTAGTAATGAAGCCCATGGACCTTCTATACAAAGACCAGTATATAAACAACTTTGAAAAACATGTATAACCACTTTCCACCCATTTGACATTTTAAGTAAATTAATTATGTAAAACAACAAAAAAGAAAGATATTTCTCAATTTTCTATTTGAAAAAATACATGAGGAATGCAATTTATTAAAACTATATAATCAATTGCAACTTCATGTATCTAAAAAGAGTTGACTATAATCTGAATTACTAGATATATAGGATTTGGGTTACTTAAAATGTGATAAAAGCAGTAAATAAAGCTTACATTTCACAATTACTAAGATTTTCCTAAAAAGTTTAGTATTAGGATATGTGATATAAAATATGAATCAAGAAGTTTTAAGAAACACTAGTAACAATTCACATAATAATCCAGTTGGATATTTTTAGAATGACAGAAAGATGTCCAATGATATGCTATAAGAAATGAATATAGGGAATATTACAAAGCTACACTAAAAAAACCTCAATACATATACTCAAGACACATACATAAATGTATATGTATGTATATATTAGTCAAGCCTAATTCATTTGAAAGTGTAAGGCAAATTGCTCCAGCTAGTTTATGTACAGAGGAGACTTTATTCTCTCATACCTTAAAGTCATGTAAAGTCCGGTATGAATCTGGTCTTTTGTTTCTGCATGTCTTGCAAAGTGAAGTACTAACTACTCTTTTTTTTTTTTTTTTTTTGGACAATCTTTTCAAGGATATTTGTATAATGAACTGCCTTGGGAGACAGAAATAATATCTTCCTCCAGAGCAAAGGCCAAGCATGTTTAGCATCATCTAAATTGATTGGTTATGAGTAGAACCCTTAACTCAGGGTTCTACTCATGTAACATGATCTATTTATAATCTGGCCTTCTTCAGTCACCATATGGGGTCTGGGATTCTGAGAAAGAGTGTAAAAATGATGATTCTCTGCCTATTGCTAAGGCTATGAGTAACAAATTGTCCTTTATCTCTGACTCAGGAGTCCTGTATCTTCAACCAGTATTCATAAAATCATAGGAGGCCACATAGCATTAGCTTACAAATAGGGTAAAATCTCAGACCTATCTTAATGTTGAATACTAAGGAAGATTGATTTACTTCATCCAGATTCAAATATCCAAAAAGTTTCTTGTCTTTCCGTCTCTTCAAAGTTTTGCTCATACTTCACCTTCTCAATAATGGCAGATACTCCCTTTAAATTCATAACTTTCTATTCATTTTCAAAATCCCTATCCTTATTTCCTGATTAATTTTTAATAACACATATATAGTGCTCCTAGTATAACAAAAACACATTCATATAGTTGAAACTCAAAAATAAAAAAGAAACTAAAAAATATTTATTGAATAATTGGGTACATTCTCGGGATCCCTGGGTGGTGCAGCGGTTTGGCGCCTGCCTTTGGCCCAGGGCGCGATCCTGGAAACCCGGGATCAAATCCCACGTCAGGCTCCCGGTGCATGGAGCCTGCTTCTCCCTCTGCCTGTGTCTCTGCCTCTCTCTCTCTCTCTCTCTCTCTCTCTCTCTCTCTCTGTGTGTGTGACTATCATAAATAAATAAAAAAATTTAAAAAAAATTTAAAAAAAAAATTGGGTACATTCTCTATATAAAATCCTGTAGTGTCACTGGACATATGTTATTCTAAGCCCAAAATTCATGCCCAGAGAATTAGAAAAATATGATTATCCCAGGCTAGGTTATTTATCTCTCCCTATCATTAGGATGAAGGCAAGTGCTATTACTGAAAGAAAAGGTGAAGTAAGTCCAAGGGATAAAATTCATAAAAACGAGTACGCAAGCAAGAAACAACAAACAAAAACATAACACCCCCCACCCCCAAAAATTAGTTCTCTAGTTGTCTCTTTGGAATTGGATTTCATAGTAGAATCCTTATACATCCCCCAAGAAAATCCCAACATCCTACATAAAATAACAGCCCCACATAGAATTGCAAGTAATGCCTTATCCTCCCTAAAAGGATTTACCTATGCGTAACTAATATGTATAGCTCTGAACAGAGAACCTCTAGATGAAGAGACTTCGATTCAATAAGATTAGGTAACAGTGCAAAGCTGACTTCTACTACAATGATAAGCAGAGTTACATAAACCTGGATTAGTTACTTCATATAGGCAGCAAAGCTCATTTTCTGGAAAAATCACAAGTAAGAACTAGTCCAATGCTCACCATTTGGTCTAGATATTATCAACCAATCAGCATCACTCAGAGACTTTGTTTCTAAATATGAAACAGAGATTGTTATCTTCTGCCTAAAAAAAAAAATTACTTTTCTATCCCTCGCTCTTTGCTTACATAGCCTAACCTGGATTTTCCTCTTAATAGTAAAACTTTTTCTCAGCATCCTATTTTTGGAACCACAATCTTGATTTCTTTAGACATGACAAACTACCCCAAAAAATGACAAAACTGTCCACCTCACAACCAAATGCAATCATAATCACAATAAAAATTCTATATATAAGATGGACAAAATAGGAAGCAATGCATAGTGGTCACCAGCAAGAAGCATATTTCATACACTGACAGAGATGTGACTAAGTGCACCAATTTTTTCAATCATGTTCCTGGAAGTGGAGAAAACACCTATGCTGATGATTCCAGTTTTCCCTGCTTTTAATAGCTATGGTGTTCTTTTATGCACTGTCCAAATGACAGTAAAGAGAATTGCAGATTCTTGGTTTTTTTTAAAGATTTTATGTATTAATGAGAGAGACAGAGAGAGAAAAAGATATATATATATATATATATATATATATATATATATATATATATATATGAGAGAGAGAGGCAGAGGGAGAAGTAGGCTCACTACAGGGAGCCTGATATGGGACTTGATCTCAGGACCCTAGGATCAAGCCCTGAGCCAAAGGCAGATGCTCAACCACTGAGCCACCCAGGCACCCCTAGAGTCTTATTTTGATAATGGTTCTATTTAGATGCATATTTCCTATTGGACTATTTATAAGCACCTAGGGGATGCTTTAAATGTTGAGAAATATTAGGCTCCTTTTTGCCAAAATTAGAGTTTCTCAATACCCTTAATATCCTTAGTGGGCATCTATTATTTTCAATTTGAAGACTTTTATTGGTTTACAACATCCTTAGGAGCTTCTGGGTGTAACCTGAAACCAGCCCCCCACCACACATAGACCTTTTCCATATATTAAAGGCAAGGAGAGACCAGAGAAAGAGGCAGACCACTCCAAATTGGTAGGTAGCAAGTTTAATAAGCAAGGGAATTTACTTATTAGGCTTCTTTTGGGCAGCCACAAGTTGAGGAGATTTCCATACCTGCCCACCAAATCTTAAAAGTATATAGAAGCCTTAACTGGGCTCAACGATGTATACTTCCAAATAGTGTCACCACCACCTTTCTATATGAAAGCTGTATCCTTGGGGCACCCTCAGGGGAAGCAGGGAGGGGAAGAGGAATGTACCTTCCAGTAGAAAGGGAGGGGATGAGGAGCCTCTGATTGGCTGGGTCCAGCTCAGGGGTCAACCAGCTGTCAGGTGCTCTCTAACTCCTTCAACAACTCCACTGCCTCACAGTCAGTATTAGACTTGTTAAGTGATATTTGAGTCTGCACACTGAACATGTGGTTTCCTTCTTTCCAGTCACCATCCACCCCTCAGAGGCTTCTGCCTTGGCCTCTCTACCTTAGACTAACATGGAAAAACATACTCCTTTAAGCAGCAGTGCTAATTGGCTTTCTGACCCCCAAAAACCTCTAACTTTCTTTATTGGAAGAGAAATTCACAAGAGGAAGGTTTAAAAATAAGTCTGTAAGAATAGTTTCCCTCCATCCCTCTGGCTCTCTCAAATATCACCATTTCTGGTCTGCCCACTTGTCAGCTGTCTAGAAGCATTAACCAGAGGCATAAAGAATCTTTATTAGAAAAAACTATATAACTCTCTTATTTTTGCTTTCAGATGCCCTCTTTGAGTTGAAGTCTGTTGCATTCCTATAGTACTTAACTGCAATTCACAAAAAATAGCAAATAAGATTCAATAACCAGATACTTTTCTACTAAATCTTCTAAATATCTTTAAAAAAAGATGTCATAATGACATAAATAAATCAGTAAAGTTCTACCAAAGTAAATAAAAGAGGAACTGAATAAATGGAGACAAAAACCATATTCCTGGGTGAGAAGATTTAATATTATAAGGCATTGTTTTTTCCCATATTAACTTATAAATTCAACCCAAAATGCATTTTAAGTAAATTGTCAAGCTGGGGATCCCTGGGTGGCACAGCGGTTTAGCGCCTGCCTTTGGCCCAGGGCGCGATCCTGGAGACCCGGGATGGAATCCCACGTCGGGCTCCCGGTGCATGGAGCCTGCTTCTCCCTCTGCCTATGTCTTTGCCTCTCTCTCTCTCTCTCTGTGTGTGACTATCATAAATAAATAAAAATTAAAAAAAAAGATTTTATTAAAAAAAATTGTCAAGCTGATTCTAAAATTCAGCTGAAAGATAAAATGTTAAGAATATTTAAAAATCATGAATAAGAAGAATGGTGGAGGGATAGTCATAATGGTATAAATATTTATATAAAATGTATAAACATAAATATCAATTTAAAATATACAGTAATTAAAATCAAATGGTACCAACTGAAGGAAGATTAAGAGATAAATCAGAAGATTGAAAAACAAAACAGACATAAGCCTATATGACACTTAACATATAACAAAGTTGACATTTCAAAGACAGGATAGACTAACATATGATGTTAGGACAATTGTCTACTATTAAAAGTAAAATTCTGGGATCCCTGGGTGGCGCAGCGGTTTGACGCCTGCCTTTGGCCCAGGGGGTGATTCTGGAGACCCGGGATCGAATCCCACATCGGGCTCCTGGTGCATGGAGCCTGCTTCTCCCTCTGCCTGTGTCTCTGCCTCTCTCTCTCTCTCTCTCTCTCTCTCTCTCTCTCTCTCTCTGTGACTATCATAAAATAAATAAAAATTTTAAAAAAATTAAAAAAAATAAAAGTAAAATTCTGTCATATATAAAAATATAATATGAATATGAATAAAACACAAATATAATTCTAGATGCTCTAAAGAGCTAGAAATAATGTATTATTAAAATAGTATAGGGATGCCTGGGTGGCTCAGTGGTTGAGTATCTGCCTTTGGCTCAGGGCGTGATCCTGGGACTCTGGGATTGAGTCCCACATCAGGCTTCCTGCATGAAGCCTGCTTCTCTCTCTGACTGTGTCTCTGTCTCTGTCTCTCTCTCATTAATAAATAAATAAAATATTTTAAATAAATAAATAAATAAATAAATAAATAAATAAATAAATAAATAAATAGTATAAAGGAAAGAGGCAAAAGTTAAGCCTGTGTAGTCCCTGCTTTGAGGACATTAGGAAAAAAAAACCAAAACCCTCCCAAAAACAGAACACTTGTGACTGCGTAGCAAGCAGTCTGTCTTCCTACTTCAGGATCTTGGCCTCCTCAGTGCCTCAACCCAACCAGTCTCACATTTTAAGTCTGTCTCTCACAATATTACTCAAGCTTTAACACCACTGAAATAAAAGAGTGGGATGTTGATGTTAAGAATAACGGACTCCAGGGACTGAAGCACTGTTAGAGCTCTTTTTTTTTTTTCCTTAGGTCTGCTTATCCTTTTGTGTCAACATTATTTTCTTTTACTGTAGGTCTCTTTTTTGAGACCTACAAACAAGAAAATGTACAGTTTGGGATATTATCCATATATTGTGGTGATCCTAGATGATAAAGGATTATTTTCCTATGTAGTAGAAGGATTCAGAATTGCCTAGTTCAGCTCTGTTGTTTACACCTTCATTTATTATTGAGACCTGGTAAATAGGAATATATATATATATATATATATATATATATATATATATATACTGTAGCTCAAATAATGCTGCATAAAATAAACCAAAAAACCCAATAAGATCTCAAAATAGACCTTCTTATTTAGCTTGCAAGTCTGAAGGCCGCTCATCAGGTCTGGTCAGATCCACTCTGCTCCATGTATCTCTCGTCATCTTAGCCTAAGCATGCTCTTTTTATGGTGATGGCCAAAGCACAAGATGGCAAGAGGACACATGCAAGCCTTCTTTGGACCTAGGTTTAGATTTAATAAACTATACCTTCTGTCATATTTTTATTGATCAAAGCAGTTCACACGGCTAAGCCCTAAGTTAAGAAATAAAGAAGTAGAAATCCCATACTTGGGCAGCCTGGGTGGCTCAGCGGTTTGGTGCTGCCTTCAGCTCAGGGTGTGATCCTGGAGACCCGGGATCGAGTCCCACGTCGGGCTCCCTCCATGGAGCCTGCTTCTCCCTCTGCCTGTGTCTCTGCCTCCCCCCACCCACCGTCTGTCTCTCATGAATAAATAAATAAATTCCTAAAAAAAAAACCATATTTTTTAAGGGTTCCTCTGTAGGACAGATCACATGGCAAAGAATACATATCAGAAAAAAGTAAAAACACTGAAGCCAGTAATGCCATCTACAGAAGGAACAGTAAATGTCTTCACTAATATCCATGCTCACCCCTGTAGGCTTGGGAGTAGAATCTATTGTCAGAAGACAGAAGCAAGAGGAACTTGTAGAGTTAATACTAATAGGACCACATACCAGGACAAAGATATAAACACACACACACACACACACACACACACACACACCTCTGTTAGTTTCACAGACAAATTTAAACACATTCATTTGAAATCTTTAAAGACAGGCACTTTCTCTGCTAATGTGTGCAACACTTCACAGCTGCCTCATTCTCAAGTTACCTGTACTTTCTTTTAGACCTTAGAGTATACTCTGTGGTATAAGAAATGAATAAATAGCAAATACACAACTCACTGCAGTCAGAGAGAATACTGGAAAACATTACCCAGAAAGTGCCATAATGCTAATATATTTATCCAGCTAACAAGTGGAAGTTTCCTTTTTCACTAAAAATGGAGTATAAACTCTCCACTACAGGGCTTGCAGAAAAATACACATGAACAAAAGAGAACAGATGGAAAGCTGTCTTCTCACAAAAATGGAGAAAAAAGTGTCATTCCTCAATCGCTATTAGTTTTAGACTTTCTTACTGTATAGAAGCTCTGACAATACAATAAAATGAATCTTAATCAACTGTTATCTCATTATTACTATGAATGACAAATAGTAGGCAGTCAGTGCATATTTTCTCAATAAAAGAAATGTAGAATGTATAAAGAAATGTAGAAAGATTATTCTTAAAATATTAATAAAGGCCTAACACAAAGAAATGAACCCCCAAATAGAACTGTAAGGGGACAGGATAATGTAGGATGAGGAAAGAGTATCAATATATTATCCTGGGAAAAATATAGGGTAATATGTACTATATTTCCTTAATGTAATGGACTCAGAGTTAATGTCAACCTTTGTTATACAATATTGCCTTGAAAACCAAACATACAAAAATATATATAAAATAATATCATAATTAAGCTTATAGTTCTCATTCATTTTAAATGTGTAAATATTTTGTTATATTTTGTGATATCTAAAGTGAAGGAACTCTTGTATTTATTGTTATTTATACATCTTTAGCCTGGTTCCAAACAAAAAAATATTAGTTAACAGTATAGATTCTGAGCCAGGCTATTTAGCTTTATTTTATTATACTGCTTACTATTTGTATTGAATCAGTTAAGTTACATAAGTTTTCTGTGATTTAGTTTCTCATTTGTAAAATGTATAGATAATGAGAGTATCTATCCATAGGATTTCTGTGAGAGCAAAACAAATAAGATGAATCTTAGAAGGTACTTGATGAATTATAAGAATTAAATGATACTCAAAATTAATAGCACCATTATTAACATTAATATAGAGATTTTGATATTGAGAGTGAATAAAGGAAGAAATGATCAAAGAAAGTTCACTTCTTGTAGAAATAGGTCTTAACAGTGTTTATTCTCAGAGAGATATACAATAAACTGGTAGGCTCTTAGTTATAATTTCCTACCACATATTTATGAATATCTATCTGCAGTGAATAGTCAAACTGACATACTCTGGATTCTTTCTCTTTTTCAAGGATCTCATATAATTTTAGCTATGCAAGTAGCTTGATATTTTATTAATGATACAAATTTAAAACAAAAATGGCAAAAACAGCCTCAATTCTTTGTGTAATTTTTCCTATTTAAAACAGAAATACAGCAATTCTTTTTTTTTTTTTTTGATTTGTAAAATACTTTATTTTTATTTTTTTTTTATAAATTAATTTTTATTGGTGTTCAATTTACCAACATACAGAATAACACCCAGTGCTCATCCCGTTAAGTGTACCCCTCAGTGCCCGTCACCCATTCACCCCCACCCCCCGCCCTCCTCCCCCTCCACCACCCCTAGTTCATTTCCCAGAGTTAGAAGTCTTTATGTTCTGTCTCCCTTTCTGATATTTCTCACACATTTCTTCTCCCTTCCCTTATATTCCCTTTCACTATTATTCATATTCCCCAAATGAATGAGAACATACACTGTTTGTCCTTCTCCGGTTACTGTGGCCAAGTTCAAAAAGGGTGTTGCCTGAGTTCTCCTCTGGGATTTTGATGGAATCTTGTCTCACATTTAGATCTTTCATCTATTTTGAGTTTATCTTTGTGTATGGTGCAAGAGAGTGGTCCAGTTTCATTCTTCTGCATGTGGATGTCCAATTTTCCCAGCACCATTTATTGAAGAGACTGTCTTTCTTCCAGTGGATCGTCTTTCCTCCTTTATCGTATATTAGTTGACCATAAAGTTCAGGGTCCACTTCTGGGTTCTCTGTTCTGTTCCATTGATCTATATGTCTGTTTTTGTGCCAGTACCACACTGTCTTGATGAACACAGCTTTGTAGTACAACCTGAAATCTGGCATTGTGATGCCCCCAGATATGGTTTTCTTTTTTAAAATTCCCCTGGCTGTTTGGGGTCTTTTCTGATTCCACACAAATCTTAAAATAATTTGTTCTAAGTCTCTGAAGAAAGTCCATGGTATTTTGATAGGGATTGCATTATACGTGTAAATTGCCCTGGGTAACATTGACATTTTCACAATATTAATTCTGCCAATCCATGAGCATGGAATATTTTTCCATCTCTTTGTGTCTTCCTCAATTTCTTTCAGAAGTGTTCTATAGTTTTTAGGGTATATTTTGAGAACCATTTGAATGGTAGATGGTTCTCCAACCTTTTATTTTCAGGTTGTAGGTGTCCTTCTGTCTAAAATGAGTCTCTTGTAGACAGCAAATAGATGGGTCCTGCTTTTTTATCCAGTCTGAAACCCTGCGCCTTTTGATGGGGTCATTAAGCCCGTTCACGTTCAGAGTTACTATTGACAGATATGAGTTTAGTGTCATCATGATATCTATTTAGTCCTTGTTTTTGTGGATTGTTCCACTGAACTTCTTCTTAAAGGGGAGTTTTAAGAGTCCCCCTTAAAATTTCTTGCAGAGCTGGTTTGGAGGTCACATATTCTTTCAGTTCCTGCCTGTTTTGGAAGCTCTTTATCTCTCCTTCCATTTTGAATGAGAGCCTTGCTGGATAAAGTATTCTTGGTTGCATGTTCTTCTCATTTAGGACCCTGAATATATCCTGCCAGCCCTTTCTGGCCTGCCACGTCTCTGTGGAGAGGTCTGCTATTACCCTAATATTCCTCCCCATGAAAGTCAGGGACTTCTTGTCTCTTGCTGCTTTAAGGATCTTCTCTTTATCTTTGGAATTTGCAAGCTGCACTATTAAATGTCGAGGTGTTGAACGGTTTTTATTGATTTTAGGGGGGGATCTCTCTATTTCCTGGATCTGAATGCCTGTTTCCCTTCCCAGATTGGGAAAGTTTTCAGCTAGGATTTGTTCAAATACATATTCTGGCCCTCTGGCCCTTTCGGCGCCCTCGGGAACCCCAATTAAACGTAGGTTTTTCTTCCTTAGACTAGAAATACAGCAATTCTTACAGAATGTTTGATGCATTATCCTTCTTCCTAGAGTTTTGTGTAAGATATAGAATACTTAACACACTGTAAATATCCATGACTTCTATATATGATGAACTATCATTACAAGGCTATAAATGATGTGCCCTACTTACATTTACAACATCTTCAAAAATCTGTTCCCTTCATTCATTAAACTGCATCCACATTAGGATTTTTTCTATTGTGCTCTAATATTTTGGATTTATGTATTCCATATATTTTTGCAATACTCCTGCTATATGGAATGTTCCTTCTGCTGATGTTTACATGGTTGTCTCCTTCCTGAATTTAGTATTTAAATTAAATATATGTTCTTCAGAGAGGATATCCTTCTATTAGTGTGCTAGATGTATTAGTTGGTACTAGCATGTGTGAGAGGCAAGTAACATTCACTTAAAATCAGACTGGCCTAAGTAATAAAGAAATGCACTTTACATAAAACCAAGTCTTCAGATACAGATGGGAAATGTACTTTACATAAAAGCAAATCTTCAGATACAGATAGGTTTCAGAATTGGCTGATTAAGTGGCTTAATGACATTCAGTCTTTCTGCTTCACCATCAACCAACCAGCTTTATTTATTTCTTTTTTTAAAGAATATTTATTTATTTATTTATTTATTTATTTATTTATTTATTCATTCATGAAGCAGAGGGAGAAGCAGGCTCCATGCAGGGAGCCCAATGTGGGACTCGAACCTGGGACTCCAGGATCATGCCCTGGGCCAAAGGCAGATGCTCAACCGCTGCGCCACCCAGGCATCCCAACCAACTAGCTTTATCCTGATTTGTTTCCTTGGTGATTATAGAATGGCTTTAAGGGAAATGTTTTCTTATTCACATCACTACCTGTAAGACAAAGAACCTTTTGATCTTTCAGCATCAATGAAATAAAGCCCATTCTTTCTACCTGATTGAAGAAATTTAGGTCATGTGGCCACTATGGGACGTCTACAATTAGCAAAGGTATGTATACTCTGACTAAGTATAGTTAAGTAAGTCTCATACTAGAGCTCTGAATGGAATTATGTTCCCTTAAGAGCAGTTTTTTGTATGGTGTTAGGAGATTGGATACATAATGACTGTGGTTATTGTGAGATGCAGTAAGAGAAGAATGGATGTTGCATGGACAACCAAAAATTATATCATTCAGTTTAGGAGTTAGACACTTTGTATTAAATTCCTTCATTTTAGGTTCTTCATACCACTTACTAACACTTTTATTCACTTACGCATTTTATCATTTATACCTCTTACTAATTGCAAGCCTCATGACGAGAAGGAAAATAATATGCTATGTTCCCTGCTATGTCCCTAGATATTAGTGTTGGCTCACAGTACACAATCAGTGAATATTTCTTAGATCAATTTATCTACCATTCAATCAGCTAATAAGCAAGGGACTTGTTCAAAAGAAAGAATAGAATAAATTAGAAGGCTGCTACTTATATTCTGATTATATCTGCCTGTCTGTGTGTATGTGCATTTATACATGTTTATGTATCCATTTAAATTAAAGGCCCACAGTTTCCTTCTCAACATTGCTTTTGTAGCTTTGTAAACTTGGCCTATGTCAGTAACTAATCATGATCTGCAAACATTAGTGTTGACTCAAAAATGATTCACTTCTCGCAGAAAGTAATTTACACATTAAGAGAACTGCCTACATTAAGAGATCATTTCAGGATTAATGTGAAACTGTCCCTGATCACACAGATGAATGAAGCCAGTTTGCCTACATTTGCATGGGTATACCAATATATTACTGTCTTTAATGCATTGAATGAAGAGGAAAGAGTTAATGTAGCTCCAAAAATGCACTATACATTCTGGTCCAAGATGTTAAGGATGCTTTAAATTCCACCAGGGAAAAATAATAAAACATAAATAGGAATAAATTATAGCATTATTTAATTAACTGGGAAGTTCAGTGTGCTCTAGAGACAATTTATTACAATAAATAGAGCATCTTATCCTTGCAATGTATTGTAATGAATATAAATCAAGGATTTTTTTCTTCCTCAAAGAAAAACATTCACCAATTCTTTATAAACTGTACCTCAGGGCCTCATTAGATTAATACTTTACTAGAATGCTTCATTATCTTGACAGACTTTATGTTATGGGACATCTCTGCCACATTTGACATCATTGATCACTAGCTGCATTTTGAAACACTCCTCCTTTTGGCTTGCATGAGATCTTTGCTCTTCTGTTTCTCCTCAAAACTTTCTGAACTTTCCTCCTCAGTCTTCCTTACGGCTTTTTCCTCAACCACCTCTTGACTACTGAGGGCCCCCATAATTTTCTCTTACCATAATACTCTCTAAGCATGGAATATTCAGAAAGTATCATTGTTTCTCCTAAAACTAAACTTTTAGTGATTGACCTCTTACTTGGTGGTAGGTCATTTCATTTGACATGCAAACTGCAATACTTCAGTTCACCTTTAACTCATCCTTCTTCCATTCTTGCCATTGAATACAAAATTCTGCCCTCTTTGTCTCCACAATTTATTTCAGTTCTGTGCTCCTCCTCCCAGTCTGACCACTGCTCTAGTGAAGACTTTCACTTATCTTGCCCATCTCCTTGGAGTTGCCTCCACAGCCTTCTAACCACTATTATTCTGTTCCCCACCCAACCAGTGGACTGAGAATCTCATTTAGAATTCAATTCTTAGGGACACCTGGGTGGCTCAGTGGTTGAGCATCTGCCTTTGATTCAGGGTGTGATCCCAGGGGACTGGGATCAAGTCCCACATCAGGCTCCCTGCGAGGATCCTGCTTCTCCCTCTGCCTATGTCTCTGCCTCTCTCTGTGTGTCTGTCATGAATAAATAAATAAATTCTTTTTAAAACATTTCATTTTTTATAAAAATAAAAGTTCAAAAGTAAAATAAAATAAACTTTTTATAGCTGTTTAAAAGTATCTAGAATAAGATGGAATAAAAAGTTATGAAGTTAATTAATTAACCATGCCATACTTGTTCTGGGTTTTTGCTAACAGCTGAATATTCTTAGGCTAGACTTCCAGGATATAAAAATACCAACTTCTAAATGGTAGATGTTCAAAAATAGTTATGCCATGTCTCTAGAGAATAACAATCAATAAGATAGGATTCACAACACAGAGAAACAGTATATGATGATTGCAAGGCTCAATTCTTCCTATGCAACTGAATCTTTCAATCCTCCTAAAACGATATGTTTCTTTATCATTATTTGACATTCACCAGTCAAATATTTTTAATTACTGTTTTTTACTTCTAATCTCATGTCTAAATGAGTTAATTATTCAAAACCCTGGAATTTTGCCCCAGTTCATTTTTAAGCCATATCCTCTACTACTGTCCACCATTTAATCAATGTCTTTTTTTTTTTTTTTTTGGAACCCTCCCCAAATATTTCTCTCACTTTTGACTTTGCATTTCTACTCTTTTAATCTCTTTTGCATGTCATGTTGCCACCATTCAATTTCATCCTTCAAATCCTGTATGTCTTTTCAAGGCTTAATTCAAGTCCTGTCACTTTCTATGAAATCATCTGAGAACTGTTCAGTGGCTTGAGCCATCTATTCTCACTGAACTCAGGGAATTATTACTAAAATTTTTATTTGTTAATTAATTGCATAATGGCTCAGATAGTCTTTTAATTTTTTGTTATTATATTTTACATATTTTGACTATGTCACTATATTGCTAACATTTGAATAAAGTGGTGGGTTAGGAATGCTAAACCCCATGCAGCTGAAAATCTTTATAATTTTTTACTTCTCCCAAACTTACTTACTAATTACCTACTGTTGACCAGAAGCCTTACTGATAGCATAAACAATCATAATTTTTTCATGTTATATGCATTATATACTATATTCTTACAATAAAGTAACCTAGAATAAAATTTTAAGAAAATCATAGATACATTATATTATTGTGTTTATTGAAAAAAATCCACATATAAATGGACCCACACAGTTCAAACTCATGTTGTTCAAAGGTCAATGTACTTCATTTCTGAGGGTAGATACAGTATCTCTTAATTTCTCTTAATTATGTATAACTTATTCATCACCTTCCATGGTCTTTAGAGGCCTTGAATTTGATTCTGAAGATAAAGATTTAACTCTATCATTACATTATTGAAGCCCTTGTCTTCCCATGTTTTATTTACATTCCAACAACACAAAAGACCAGTTTTTTAATATTTGTAAATTGTTTTCAAAAAGGCATATTTCAATAAGAATTATGGAGAAAGAGTTGTGCAGCATCTCCACGTATCTTGTATTTAAAATATATAAATAGCTTAGTGTGGAAGTACAGCATGATAAAATTCATATGATTTTTCATAACTAGGCTGAGTTTTAATTTTCTTAGTAAATAATTTAAAAAAATATTTACAAAATCCTATTAAAGTTATCTACCACCACTCTTGAAATAATCTAGTGTTCTTTTTGAGACAATGAAGCAAAATGCATCAACTTGCTGCATTAAAAACTACTTAAAACTCTTATTCTAGAGGCAAGACTAACTGATCTGTATATGACAATATGGCCAGTAAGTGAAATAGGAAAAGTGGAGTATCACAAATTCATCTTCCAACTATGCCAAAATATCAGCTAAAATGGCCTTCTCATAATTTAATAAAGCACTAAGGTAAGATGCTCACTAAAATGCAAAGCTTTAGAAATTTCTTTCACATAAATTTCTTTCTTCATTTTTAATAGTCTCAGATGGTTCAAGAATTGCAAGATGAAAATGGTAGGCAAAGAGCAGTAGAGTATTATTTTCCATTTTTATGGTTATCAATGAGTTGTAGGTCTATTGAGCTTATTAAATATCTCTGTACTTCCCTGGACACTTTCATCTGCAATAGAATGCTTGCACTTGTGCTATATATCTTTTGAAATTAGCAGAATACAAAACAGACCTGATATATAGTCTATCCTGTCAATGAGTTCTGTAGAGACTATTGTTTAAGTAAATTGGGGAACCTAGCTAAACAGGAGGCATTTAATGAAACTTTTTTAAGACATATGATCCTTTTCTATTAAAGAGACTCAGACATAACACTATGATAGTGTAATTCATAAATTTTTCATTTGTTAAAATTATTTTTCTAAATTATTTTCAGAACTATCAGACATTTCATTTTCAAAGCTATAAACATTAAAAATCAAGAAGTACCATATTTTTAAATTAATGGATCACTAAAAATTTTGAAACCCAAGTTTGACCATTCATAGAGTCTTTAAAATCTTAAAAATGTTTGAAGCCACTATTTTATGAAAAATTTTTGAATACATTTTCAAACAGTGACTCAGGCATTGTGAAAGAAAATATCATGCATTACTGGAAGTCTCCATAATAAAAGAACATCAAAACTGATGTAGGCAAGAAAAACAAAACAATTCCCTTGTATTTTCTGGGTTCTGTGACTGGCCTGAGTTAAACAAAGAAGATAGATTAGCAAGAGAAAAGCATACACATTTTATTTAAATAGATGAGAGTCACCACAGGAAACCAAAGACTGAAAGAAGTGACTAAGCCAAAGTGTATGCTATAACAAGTGGCAATTACGGAAAGGTAACTAAAATATATTGGGAGACCAAAGAAAGATAAGAGTTATTTTAATAAAGTCTCTATGTACAGATTTCTGTTGCCCTTGACTCCTCATCTCTGGTAATAGAAATGTTTCTTTCCTTTGGAAAAGAATATCTTTTACATGGAGGTTTCATCCTCTGCATTAAGGAAGAAAAGGAGAGGTTAGTAGGCCCTTCTTGCACTTTCTGTTTTTCAAGTGTTTTTGCTCAAGATAATCAATATGCCAAAGTGGTATATTTTTGGATAGTATGTCCTGAATTCTTTCACAGAGTAGAAACTAAAATGAAAGGTTTTCTTTATAAAGAAATTTCTTTACAAATAAATTCCCAAGTTGAGTCTTGGTCACCTAGAGCTAGCTATATTTGGGAAAGAATAGTCTTTTGAACTGAAAACAAAAATCATCTCCATATAAAGTTACATATTTTCAGGATGCATTAGCAGTTTGGATGTAAATAATTTCTTGGTCAAAATTGTCTAAAATCGCTAAATAATTGTATAAAATACCTCACTGCATAAAGTTGCCTATTTGTTCTATTCTTTCTTTTCCAAGTTCTTTACTAAAAATTCAATCCATAATCAGTCTTAAGCAAACCTATAAGGAAGGCATTTCCCTGGAAAGCTATCCATATATTTTCCACCAAAAACAAAGCTGAAAGAATTTTCTTTTACTAGACCAAAAATAAGATCAGAGAATATATTAGTGACATAGGAGATAACCAAAGAGATATCACTGCTAAAGAAAAAAGTAAGCAAGAAATTAATAAACATACATTTGTAGAATTGAAAGAGTGTTAACTTCAAATAAAATAGCTTCTGTCATGATCCTAGACTTTTATTCATTTCCTATATCAATCTTGTTATTTATGACTTTTCTAAAAAAAATATTTACCTATCCGATACTTTAATTAACCCACCATAGAAATTCTCAGATTTAAACTGTCCTGTTGGCTAAAGGAAAAAAAAGTAATTTAATTTGTAAGAATATTTAGAAAAATTTTTGATGTTACTTTCTTCTTTAAATTGTAATTTTACAAATTGTTCCTCTCATATAGTTTTCTTTGTGACTTTTAATAAAGGAAAACATATGCAATGCTTAGAATATAAGTTGTCATTTGTCAAAAAGATAAAATAATCATACTAGTCAAATCATTATACTGTTTTAGACATTTGCTAGTGATATTCAGCATTTTTCAGTAAGGGTATGATTGTATGTTTGCTTAATGTAGATAACCCAGAAGTGAAAATACGTTTTATTTATTAAGTAGCTAGATTTTCATTTATTGAGTAGTTAGGTCCGAACAACTTAATACATACTAATGTTCTAACAAATTAATAGCCATTATAAAAACCACACATATTGAAAAAAAGACTATTTAATTCTTAACCACAATTACTTACTATTCTGATATGTGTGCCTCTTGAGTACCATGCCCTTCTCAAATTTTATATTCAGATTGGACACTACCACATTCATTTCCTGTTCCACAGAGATTTTCAGAAGGTAATTGATTTTTTTTTTTTTAAGATTTATTTATCAGACACCTGGGTGGCTCAGTGGTTGAATGTCTGCCTTTGGCTCAGGTCATTATCCCAGATCCTGGGTTCAAGTCCCACATCAGGCTTCCTGCATGGAGCCTGCTTTTCCCTCTGCCTATGTCTCTGCCTCTCTGTGTCTCTCATGAATAAGTAAATAAATAAATCTTTTTTAAAAAGAGAGAGAAAGAAAGAGAGAAAGCATGTACACAGGAGTGTAAGAGAGGAGCAGAGATAGAAGGAGGGGGGAAAGAAGATTCCCTACTGAGCATAAAGCAGGACTCCAAGCTTCATCTCAGGACCCTAAGATCATGACCTGAGCTGAAATCAAGGTTGCATGCTTAACCAACTGAGCCACCCAAGCATCCCAGAAGGCATTTGATTCTTTTTTTTTTTTTTTTGGATTTTACTATATCATTTATTTAATTACCTAATTTTATCCTGACAAAAATGCTATGAGGTAAGTATTATTAGCCCATTACATAAATGAGAAAAATAAGACTGGTGAAGATTAAGCAACTTGCCCATGGTTTCCCAATTATATCAATAAAAATTTAACAGGAAGTAATTTATATTGAATACACACACACACATATTATACACAGGACAGAAAAACATGTTGTATTTTAAGTATACAATAAACAAAATCCAGTGTGGGAAACTTTAAAGGTCAAATCATCTAGCTTTTTCAATACATGTTTAATTGGAACAAGATCAGATAGTTCAAAGAATCTACAGAAAATCTGAGAAACTAGACTTGGCAAAAGAAAGCACTTAAGAAGATTCTAAAGTGATAGATAGTATATTGGGCATTCTAGCTTGGGAATTCTCAGGGCTGTGGCCACAGAATTCTTATTAATCATTTCAAAAATCTTTTAAAACTCATTTAATTTTAAATTAAAACACAGAGAACATGACATAAAACAAATGTATAGCTTAAGGAATTATGATAAGGTGACTACCTCACCATTACTCCTAGAAATCTGCGCCCCCGCCCCCCAGCATTCCTCTTTCCTTCTGTGTATCAATCCACTCACCCCCTCAAATGTCATCACTACTTCAATTTATATTAATCATTTCCATGCATTTAAAAAATTTCACCCAAATGTGCATCTCTAGACACTATAGTTTGGGTTTTCTCATTTTTAAAATACATACGTATGAGTTTCTATTTACAGGTTCCCTCTTCATCTCTATTTTACTTAAGATTTCTTTGTTGGAGAAGTGGATCCATTTGACCTGTAGAGTTTCCTCTGTCTGAATTTTACTTCTTGCATACTTTCAATGTAGTGCAACATGCTGTTGTTGGTGTTGTTGTTCTTTTTTTTTTTTTTATTTTTTATAAATTAATTTTTATTGGTGTTCAATTTACCAACATACAGAATAACACCCAGTGGCATTTGATTCTTAACACAACAGCTGCACAAATAATTTTTTTTAGAGGTATGATATCACTGAAAGGAATGCAATATATTCCCAAACTGAAATTGTGATCTCTCTTAAGCCAGTAGTACACAAGGTATCCAGCAGATTTAGAGAATCCTGGTGATCTTTTTTCAAAAATTATAAAATACAGCAAAGTACCTACTATGAGTTGCCTTGACTCACAATTTAGGAACCAAGTACTTCAAGGGTTGGTAGGATTAGATTATGTTATATGTGTATATTAAAGAGCATATGTATCATGTGCTATGAGCTCAGTGAAAGGAAGCTGCTGAAATACTATGATTATTAATATACATTATGAGTAAAATACCAGAATCATTATAAACTTCATGCTTATTCCCTTCCCCCATGCAAATTAATCTTTTATAATGAAAGGATTTGGATTTATTTTTGACAAGGGTAGTGTCTTAAATCAGATTTCATGGGAAACAGACTCTGAGATGCATATTGTTGTGTAGGACATGTATTAGGAATGGCTCTTGGGATCAATATTTATGAAGAAAATCTGGAAAAAGCAGAAGGTGAGGTGTGATGTAGTGGCAACAAATGCCTCAGCTAATCTAACTGGAATGCTAAGTTTTGAAAAGCCCATCAGAGATGCTCTGTCTCTGATGCAAGGAAACCAAAGTTTTAGACTTTACTGGATATAGCCTGAACTTAGGGAGAGCTTATGAGTTTGGGTGTAGCATCTCTCTTTGGCTGAGAGCAATTCCCAAAAACAAGCTCAGCTTTGAGCCATCAGCTGCCAATGATCTCAGCAGATGTGGCATGAGTGGTCTCAGTCCCGATGATGGGTCTAAGTGGTACATGACAGCAGCCATAAATATAAGATAAATTGGGGAGTTTGTATCCTGATCTGTAGCCCATCTTCATGGTAGCAGAACCTCAAGGAATCATGTGAATAATGCCACCTATCCAAGGAGTAAGGAACTTGAAGCCAGGGGAAGAAAAAAGAGAAAGAACTATTCTTTTTTTTTTTAATTTATTTATTTATGATAGTCAGAGAGAGAGAGAGAGAGAGAGAGAGAGGCAGAGACACAGGCAGAGGGAGAAGCAGGCTCCATGCACCGGGAGCCCGACATGGGATTCGATCCCGGGTCTCCAGGATCGCGCCCTGGGCCAAAGGCAGGCGCCAAACCGCTGCGCCACCCAGGGATCCCAGAAAGAACTATTTTTAGCCTGAGAAGTAACCTTTGGTTTGCCATGATAAAGACATTGGGGAGTTCTCCAATACCTCAACATGTAAAAATATGATCATAGGATTCTGATTCTCTCCAACTCTTACTAGGAATATTGGAATCCAGATATCTGGTACATTCAAACCCAGCCCCCATTCTTAGGTACATACAGCCTGATTCCATATACTTCACTGACTTTCTGTTTACCTGGACCCTCTGCCTTATGTGTCATATTATATAACTTTTAAGAGGTACCCCATTTTCTTTTACAGTTATTTATCTTTGAGGGAACTTAATTATGTCTGTTACTAAGATCTGCCCTTTCATGGTGTGTGTCTAGTTTCAAGTTCTCTGGCATATGCCTTAGCTCATTGCTTATTTGTTTATTTTTTCTCATGTTAAATGTAAGCTGAATTCTAAGTACTACTACTAAAGTACTACTTTAGTACTACTGAAGGTAATGCCATGGTAAAAAAAATGTATCAACATTTTGTAATAAGATTATTTTAGTTTGGTCTGACTTTTTATTGAATAATGAAAATTGCACTTAGTGGTCATTATTTTCTTTATAAAATTCACAAACTATCTTTTTAAGAATCAATTCTACAATATATTCAGGAATTAACTTCAGGTTCAAACTTTTATTTTGGTATTAATATTTCCCTATTTTAGTGATCAGTGTACTATATTCTATATCTAGATTTATAGCACTACATATAGCATTTGTCCATTTTCTATGATTCCAAAGAATTCTAAGATTAAATTCTGTTAATAACTTTGGAAATAACTACTAACTGCTCATCAAAATACATTATAGTTTACTTTTCTGGGACTGACTTCTAGCCAATGCAAAGTTAATAAAGATGTTATGTGACATATACAAAGTTAGCTCATAAAATCTTCCTAGATATTTCCTCATGTCTCATTCCCTTGTGAATGACTAGAATGATAATTGCCACTCCTCACTTTTCAGTGAGTTACTTTAGAAACATGCTTTTGAAAATGGAATAATCTCTATAAGCCCATGGATCTGAATTATAACATGAAGGATAACCATTTTGACAATATTTTCAATCATCTATTGTTGGTTTATGGACAAAGTAGTTTGAAAATATGATCACAGATAAATTACATGGTATTTTCCATATTTTCAGTTAGGAATCTAAAAATCAACAAGTTCTAAACCCTGGTGATTCATCCATCTTCTTATATCCCTATTATTTCAATATTTAGTTCAAAGCTTCATAACTTCATGTTTCAATTACTATAGCAATCTTTCAAACTAATTTTCCAAATACCTCCTCTCTCCCATATAATCCATTCACCAATGTAGTCACTATGGGCCATCCAGTGATCTTTTTGCACCCAAAACTCCTTTTGGTTTGTTGAATAATATTTTCTGTTTCAGTGCTATTTAGTAAGTAATCAGATACTCAGTAGTTACATTTATAAAGGAAAGAGATTATTAGGTAGAGATAGGAATATAAGTGAATAGAAGATTGAATTATAGTGAAGCTTTCTTATAAGATCTATAAAAGATAATGCTTCTATATATTTAACATCTCTTCCATGATATTCTTCATGATCTAGTACCATAAACATTTAATTACAAGCCTAGTTCCTATGTAAGATTCCTTTGGGGGGGGTGGGGACAGTAATCTCTCATTATAGATATAACATTATAGTATATTAGAGATTTCTGGCCTGTTGTGGATTTTATATTATAAAAGTTGTTAAGTGATTGAAGGCAATTACCCCACAAATCAAATGATCAATTGAAGTAGTATCAGAGGGAGCTAGATTCACCCAAAACAAAGTGAGAACAAACCCAAAAGTCATTTTGATTCCATACTTAAGCAAAATCAAAAGTTAGTTTAGTCAGGTATTATATTATTACCAAGAAGTGACTATGGATGCAAAGTACTAATGATAGGGACCATATGGGTATCATAGTTAATAGATACCTGTCCACAGACTAGGAACTTAGTCCAGCAAAAAGGAAATAAAATATATGGGAAAATAATAAATAAAGACATACATATTAAAGTATGATAGATTATTAACCTCTGAAGCATGGAAACAAAGGATATATCCAATGTTACTCCAAGGAATCTCCCTTTAGACAGGAAATATTTCCTCATAGGAGTTTCTTTCCTTTGTGTTCTAAATCGAAAAACCACCTTCAGGTCAAAAGATGCCTGAAGATGCTAGTTAATTTTCAAATTGCTCTTGGTTAAATTATGGCAGTTAGAGATATATATATGAATTAAAACAGATTAATTGTATTTTACTCAGCAGTTCAATGGGAACGATAAGTCCTTTAAAGAACTTCAATAGTTTGGAAAGAATGGTGCTTATGAAACCAAATGTCTCTATAATCTGGCCAAAGACTAACCACTACTAATTGTAGTGCAAAAAAACATCCAGTATTAGATAGAGCAACCAAATAAAACAATTCCCAGCTAATCACAAAAATAGAGTGTGGCCAGTAGGACATCATTTATTGATACTGAATCCGGACAAACAGAAAACTGACAAACAAGACATAGGGAAGTTCTCATGATGTTTTGAAAAGCTGGTCATGGGAAAATCTATCCTATATTAATACAGATATGATAAGACTTTCTGATCTTAGCAGCCCTTGGAATTACCTTGAAAAACAGACTTCTTGGACATATGCCCACTCTGTCTTATGAACTCCTTCTACAGGCTCAAAACAAAACAAAAATAATAAGAACGACTAGAAAAAAATATATATATACATACACACACACACTATGTATAGCTGTATACTGTGTATATATAACTGTATACTACAAACATACATAGACTATATATAACTGTACACTATATACAGATATGGCATCAATTCATGAGCACATAATTTAATGACTTATAAAAGAGGAGCCCCATTCTCAGGAGATAAACTTAGAATTTAGGATCTAGACAATAAATCAATAATCGTATTCTTTTTAAAAAGTAGATAGCAAATATTTTCAGCTATGGGGACCATATTGTCTCAGTCCCAGCTATACAGTATTGCTGTTGCAGCAGGGAAGAAGCCATAGACATAAATGAACAAATATAGCCTGCAGGCCATATCTTGACAATCTTTGATCAAGACAATCAGAAATCAGAACTCATACCAAGTGTAGGTTTTAATTTACTACTGTGGTCAGAGAGATTTTTAAGTGGGGTATAACGCCTTAGAAGAAGGCACTATTTCTAAGAAGAGTACAGTAAACTGTGCCAAATGAAGATACTGAAAGGCCTTTAGTGTGATCTTCAGAATTGACAATTATAGCCTCTCCCACAGACCAAAAATAAATAAATAAATAAATAAATAAATAAATAAATAAATAAATAAATAAATATTTTTATAAAAAGGGGGAAAAAAGCCTGTTGACTAAATCAGTCTAAGTTAACTAAACCTGCTGTTTAGTTACAACTTTTACAAAAGAGAATAGTACCTTGACATGGTCTTAGGAAAGTCTCAGAATAAATTAGTGAAGGATATATATAGGAGGATAAGTTGCAGCTCAAGTGCTTTTAAATTGGGTCTTTTGAGGTGGGAACCTTTTAGAATTAAAACTTTTTGTCCATTAGTTTACATAATAGCATAGGATAAGTAGACAAATTAGGGTGAGGATTTTGAGGTAAGTTTTGATAGAACTGTTATGATAAATGAGCTGTTTCTCCAAATATGAAAAATATTGTCTGACAGCTCTTTGCTTAGATAAGCAAACTGTTTTCTCAGATAACTTTTGCTGCAACAATCTCCTGAAGCAAACAGTAAAGTTATTTATTGGTTTGCAGTCTTAACTTCCTGGGCTAGGATTTCTTGGAACAAATATTTAAATTATATTGACACAGGCACTCCTATTTCTAAGGTAAAAGGATGCAGGAACACTTTTCAGAACAGAATGGTGCCAACCATATGATATAATAGATGCTCACCCTACAGTAATTATTGTTGCCTTACATCTCAATTCCCAACTTATCAGTGGACTCTGTGGAACCAAAAATGTGGATATTTTAAATTCCATATATGTAATAATTATGGCTATTAATTTTAAGGTATCTTTATTTGATAGAAAAAAAGATAAGTAAAATTAAACATGGTGGATACTGTATTATGCCACCCAAATCTCTGTTCTGAAATAACAATGTTATTCCTGTTAGGTCTGCGGGATCAAGGCGGATTGGGAGGCATCAACAAAATGGCAGCACAGGCTCCACCTTGTTGCCCCCACCTCAGAACTTTGCCATCACCAGCAGACCACCCAGAGACATGTCATCAGGGGGAGACAGGACCTATGCAGGAAACCCGAACCGTACTTACCCAGACCCCATATAAGGACATGGGCAGTTCTTGCCCAGGCTGATTCCACCAGTAATATGCCTAATACCCATCATCCTGTACAGACACACAACCTCTTACCCTCCCCCTTAAAAAGCCCGCCTGCCCTCCCCTGCACACAACTTCCCTGGCCCATGACTTCCCCGCTCTCTCCCTCCCCTGCGGCCACAGAACCTCGCCCGAGAGTACGTCCCATTAAAAGCCTGCTTCGACCAACTTTTGCCTGGCCTCTCTATTCCGTTTCACTACCTATCGATTGGATTAAACCTGACATTTGGTGCTGAAACCCAGGAGAGATCGAGGCCCCATGCTGGTGGGGAGCCTCTCTCTTCTCACCACCAGGCTCAATGACCCCCTGGGGGTACTTCTGACTAAACCTGACAATTCCTTCACCTACTGATAGTGTTGCCAATTGGCAAGTCTTAATTGTAAGATCCAACCAAAGAAAACTACTTTTTTCAACGTCACGTTCCTTCTGTGAAAATCTTCCTTCAGTGACCTATCACACAGAAGTATAAAACCCGTTTTCCAAACTCATGCCATCCTAATTCCAGAAGTTCCTGTGGAGGTCAGCTAAAGTCTCCCAAAGATGTTGATTCCAAGAGCACTCTCCCATAAATGCTCTTCATGGTTAGCTGTGGCTTGTATTCTGTTTCTTGTAGAACTGAATTTCAATGTGTGGGGACAGGAATAGTCAAAATAAACATTTAAGATGAAATTTTAGAGTTGTAACACTTGCTGCCTTGAAAACAACGAGAATCCTATTGGAGGTACATGAAGCATAGGCTTTACTTTATATTACCTAAATGGTAGGTATGTAATTTATAAAAATTTCATTAGTGGTAATCAATATAGTATCTTATGAAATGAATACCATAAATACAATACAAATTATGCAATGTTTAGATGAGAAGTATAATAAAGGAGAAATAGTGGCTATTAAGACATGGAATTGGATGGTTATTTCTATGCTCATATTGTTAATACAATCTAGAAAAGTAATAAAAAACTGAGAATAATTACTTACCAATTAAAAATTAAATATACTTTTACTCCTGGATATAAATAACTGAAAAGAGCATTTTTTTTTCAAAATCACTACATAGCTGAGGTTGCAGGACAATAAATGGGGCAAATACAAGGATAGATGGTTTCTGTTGGAAAGAGTAAGTGTGAGTACTTGCTCAACTGGGTAGATACAAGTGGGCATCAGTAAAAAGAGTTCCAATAGAATAGTTGGTAAATTAGTAAATGTTGAAAGTGACCTTTAAATACTTATAGGCAGTATAAATCTGAGACCTGCAACTACAAAAATTAGGAAATCTACATCCTTTTGAAGGTTATTTCTCCAAAAATTCTACTAAGCACTCACAGAAAAGATCAGAAAATGCTCTAAGAAGTACTCACTGGGGTACAAAACTGTGGTAGGGAAATAGTGGCTGTGCAGAAAATATGAGAGATGTCACCAGGATCTTTCTTTCCTACTTCTACTATGAAAAAAAGCTTTAATATTTGGGTTTAAAGACATAAAGTATTGCTGTCTTTAAGTAATCAGTGAAAACTCTGCATCTGGGGGAAGGAGAAAGGTAAAAAGAAAACTTTTCCTAAAGAAAGGACTAGAACACATTTGCCCATAACTGCAGTCATTAAAGGGTGAAGAAAAATAAGGCCACATTCTTGAGACACAGGAATATAGTGCATCCCTAAGGGTGTGGTTTAACTAAAACAACAGAGAATTAACTCCTTTAACTATCCTTCTAACTGTTAATATGTTAATGGTACTATTGGAAAAGGTACAAAATCAGATGGGAAATTTCAAAGAGGAAACAAAAACTGAAAGCAAAGTTAAATGGAAATGATACAAAAAAAATTTAAAGCTACAAAAAATATCTTTAACAGGCACTTCAATATATTTAACATATGCAAGGAAAGGATTAGTGAACTTACAGAGAAGTCATTAAAAACTATGTGTACTGAAACACCGTGAGAAAAAAGAAGAGGTAAAACTAGAAAAATACCTATGAACCAATCCCAATACCTATGAACAGTGTCAAATATTGTAATATACATGCAACTGAATCCTATAAAGAGAAGAAAAAATATGTCAAGATATAATGGATGAAAAATTTCCAAAATGAATAACAAAGAGAAAGCCACAGATTCAAGAATCTCAGAGAAAACTAAGCAGGATGAATGCTTCCCCAGCAAAATCACCTAGATAGATGACATTTAAATCCTTCAAGTAAAAGGATATTATCTGGAACAAAACCAGAGAAAAGGGACATTATACTTAGGGGGAAAACATAAGACATACAGAAAACTTCTAGTCTAAAATTATGAAAGATAGAAGACAATAGAATGATATCAATAAACTGATGGAAAGAGGGCTGTCAATCACAACTTGAAATTCTACCTCCAATCAAAACAACAATAGGCTGATAATGAAGGATAAAATAAAATACAGTGCACAAGAAGAATGCATGAAAGAGCTGAAAAGACTATCAAAATGAGTTTTTTTTAATATTTTATTTATTTATTCATGAGAGACACAGAAAGAGAGAGGCAGAGACACAGGCAGAGGGAGAAGCAGGCTCCATGCAGGGAGCCTGATGTGAGACTCGATCCCAGGATCCCAGGATCATGCCCTGGGCTGAAGGCAGGTGCTAAAATGCTAAGCCACCCAGGGATCCCCAAAAATGAGTTTTAAAACAAAATATGCTACTAGAGATAAAGAAATATATCATAATGATAAAAGTGCTTATTATTATGAAGATACAGTGTTTTTAGGATATATACATAAAGCTCATCTAGGAATCTAAGAAGCTTATATACAAATCTAAGAAGCAAACATTGAGAGAACTTAAGGGAGAAACAAGCAAATGAACAGTAATAGTTGGAAGCTTTAATACCCCACTCTTAATGATGTATAGATTTACTGGACCAAAAGTCAGCAACTACATGGAAGACATGGTAAACAAGAATAAATGGAAGAGTGAAGCAACCTCAGGCTACAAAGGGCATGGTAATCAATGTTTTAGAACCCTAGGGGATTAGGTTCCATGATACAAAATAAAGCATCAGGTCAGGGGAGTTAAGAATGCATAGTATTGGTGGAGATGTGGCTGTCTTGTCATGGTCCTGACATTAGCTGCAAATGCAAGACCTCATACTTATTCCACTAACCTTAATCTTCTAAGTATCTTAGGTAAAGAGGTTCCCTTGGGATCCATGAACAACTACTCTAAGAACTTATTTAAATAAGTGGACTGTAGTTGACATTATAATGCACTGCCCAGATTTCCCATCAAGAATGAACTCTGGTCCTTCACTGACACAATTGTGAGTGCTCACAAAAGACATTTTCATTTTTAAGCACAATTTGTGATTTCAGTGCTCAAGAAATCATGACATACATACACTATTGCTTCCAGTGGCAGCCTCACTCAATGACTGATCAACATGGGCATAAAATGGTCTGGTTATCTCTCCCAGCAGGGAGCAATTCTGATGAGCCATCACACCTCCAGAGTATCCAAGGGTTCCCTTGTTGTTGATGCGCAACTCATCTTCTCCCTTTGTCTAGTTCTTTATTTTGCTCCCTTCCACATGCATTAATCTCAAGAGAACCTCCCAATAAACATCCTGCAGGCTAACTTCTGTCTCAGAATCTGGTTCCTAGCACCTGGGAACCCAATCTACCACAGTGAGGTAGACAATTATTTCTTTCTCATTTTCAGTGTAGATCTGTACATCGTCTTCTCCCATCAATAGGCACAATTACTTTCCATTTCATCCTTTAGCCTTTAGAAAGGGGAGCATGTATTTTTTGGCCTTCTTTACTTTTCAAGTGTCAGTCTGTCTGAGGTTTACCTGCCTGAAAATGTTTGACGTTTTCATGTATATAAGCTTTTAGCATAATCAGCACCTTGAGCAATTACTCAGATTTCTGAAGTTTTTATTCTTTTCTTCCTCACTGATAGTGCCTCTTACTGTTTTATCAGAATTTCCTTAACACATTTTCCATTCATTTTAAGCTATGGTCACACCTAAAGGCTGTTGGAATTGTATGCTATATTTTCCATGACCTTTTTGAAATCTACTTTCCTAATATCTTTTGTTCAAGTCTAACAATTCTTCACATTACTTTCCTGTCTATTATGAACACTAAAATGAAGCAGCCTCTTCTTTTTAGGCTCTTTCCACATCATAAATTCATTTTTCATTTCTGGTCACATTGAAAGCAAAGTAGCAATATCTATTGTCAATTCTACTTTCAAAGAGATGAAAGCACCTTGATTTTTCTCTCTGCCAGTGGTTTATATCTATCTGATATAAAAATCAGAATACATGATATATTTACAATATTTAAAAAGCCATGTTATAAATAATTTCAAAGTTTATTATTTCATTTTTATTGTGGTCAATTTGCCACAATTATAATGCTTGCTGTCAATAATCATATATATTGCTTCATTTCTCTCTTTTAAGTTTATATATGACTATTTTTTAATAAATGTAAAACTGTCTTAAAATATATTAAAGGATTACTAATGAACAGAGTAAATTTACAGAAAAAAGTGATTAATATTTCATTTCTTTATTTTTTTATTTGCCCTTTATACAATTGCCTACTGTGTGCCAGCTGCTATTACAGGCATTGGGGATACCAAAGTGATAAAGAGAAAAAAAAAGGAATAAAGAAAATTTCTGCCTCCACAGAATGGATAATCTAGTGAAGTGATATAGATGAGAAACATAAGAAACAAGTTAATTATTTAGGGCCTAGACAAGCAGACATTTTTTTGTTTTTGGTAAAAAGCCAAATAATAAATGCTTTAGCTCTTGTTGTCCATACTGTCTTTCTCATAAGTACACAAATCTACCACTGTAGGGGCAAAGGGACAATGACAATACATAATTAGGCAAATTGTGTACCAATAAAATTTTATTTACAAAAAAGTGCTATGGAGAAAAAACTAGGTAGGGTAACGGTGATAGGGAGAGCGTGTGCAGTTTTAAATAAGGTAGTCAAATGATCTTCACTTTGAAGGTAATATTTGAGCAAATTTTAAAAAAGTAACAGAGTAAGTCCCCTGGATATCCAAAAGAATGGCCCAGAGGGCAAAAAGATGCACAAATAAACCTGTCAATTATTGAGCTGCAATGTGACATACTAGGGCCGATATTTTGTTTGTGGAATATGGATGTCCCCCCCCTTTTTTTTTAAGCTATTAGTATCTGTTCTGTGCCTGTTGCCTGTACTGTACAAGTTATTAAATAGTCAGACATTACCAAATTTACTACCAAATGAAAAACATGGAACTATAGGTCATCAGTGTGTAAATCTCAAAATTTTATATTTGATAACAAAATCTTTATTTCATAGTTATTTCCATTTACATATCACCTACTAATTCACAGACATAAAATTGTAACTATTTATAGGCTTTATTTTAAAAAATATTTACCAAATATGGCAGTTTGAAAAGAAAACATTTTTCTATTGATAATAGAATTTTCACAGAAAGTAAACTAAGATGATTATAAGAAAAATTTCATTGTCTGAAATGCAACAAAAAGCTAGAAAATTTCCTTTTCTGACATCATCTATATTTCATTATATCATTAATAATCCATATTGTAAAATATATTTATCATAAAAACAAATTAATTAAATATCTTTTAGGAGTTTTACCAGTTCTTTTTACTAGGAAATAATTTGAAAAAATATGGTATAATACATGCTAGTATATTTTTATTTCCACTCTCCATGAGAGAGGGATTTTATGTAATTTTTTTAGATTTTATCAAATTTTTTAATGATTCTACTTTATGAGATTGGTTTTTATATGATACTTCATTTAAGTGTTTGATATATTAAAATATGGAATAATGTGTTATTTAAAATGTCAGAATATTTTCACAATTTATTTATTTTTTTAAAAAGACTTTATTTAGGGATCCCTGGGTGGCGCAGCGGTTTGGCGCCTGCCTTTGGCCCAGGGCGCGATCCTGGAGACCCGGGATCGAATCCCACGTCGGGCTCCCGGTGCATGGAGCCTGCTTCTCCCTCTGCCTGTGTCTCTGCCTCTCTCTCTCTCTCTCTCTCTCTCTCTCTCTCTGTGACTATCATAAATAAATAAAAATTGAAAAAAAATTAAAAAAAATAAAAAATAAAAAGACTTTATTTATTCATGAGAAACAGAGAGAGAGAGGCAGAGACACAGGCAGAGGGAGAAGCAGGCTCCCTGCAAGGAGCCCGATATGAGACTCAATCCCAGATCCCGGGATCACGCCCTGAGCCGAAGGCAGATGCTCAACCACTGAGCCACCCAGGTGTCCCTCACAATTTAATATTATCTTTTCCTTCCCCATTTTGTGTCATGAGTCATTAGGGAAAGATTACTAATATCTACAGGATTTTATATACTTTCTAGTTAAAAACATACTGATATTTATAGCCGTTCCTCACAACTCATATGTCCCTTTATACTGATAGTACCGAAGTATGCTTGGTATGATATCTATTTTCAAAAAAACAATTAGATAGATTGATAGATAGATATCATACCAAGCATACTTTGGTACTATCAGTATGAAGGACATGTGAGTTATAAATATCTATGATTCTTCCACAATCATTATAAACATAAATTTAAATATAAGTAAGAGACAATGGCATATTCATATTTTTTTCTATATATAGTTGTCTGATATAACTAATCTAAAACTGAGAGATCTAATAATCTGACTCTTTGAGCCTCAAAATATAAATTCATAAATATATCAATATATAGTTAAACTTTATACATTTCAAAGAAATATCACTAACCCAGTATTTCATATAAAATGCACATTGTTCCATATGATTTTAATAGCATTAACATGTGGTTAAAGTTGAAGATATTGTTAACCATGCTTTACTGATAAATAAAAATTCTAAGAGGTTTGTAGAAAATTTAGGAATGGATCTAGACTAAAATTCCCTATTGTTTCCATTAGAGAGAGACCTCTAACTATTTCATTAATAAATACTTCCTAAAATTACGTTGATTGCAATTTTTCAACACTTTGTATGGGAATCAAGAGAAGAAGGAGGCATGGATGGACAAAATTTCATTAGGGAAAAGAAAAGGTTACCTGACTTCAACATTTTAAATCAATGGAGCTAGGGATTTAATTATGGAATAAGTGAAGTAAATAAAGGAATAAATGGAATTGGTTCTCAAGGCAAAATTGTCTCAGATTCCAGCTGATGCAGTGGTTTTCAACACGGAAGGGGAGGAAAGAAGAGGTGAGACAAGAGAATTAATATCTCTTCAGGACTCATTTTTTGACCCTTATATTGAATGGAGGTAGAATATTGTTCTAATGGGTGGAATCCAGAAATGTTAGGCTTTCTGCAATAAATAGGACAACTCCTAACTACAAGTTATTGCCCACTGAAAGTTCCGATAATTCCTCAAAACTGACGTTTCTTTTTTTCTAACAAATTTTAAGGAATGTGAATATTTTGTGGGTTAGGAATTTTATAGAAAATATTTTACTATTTTTATATATAAATATATATTTATGTATAAATATAAATAAATATAAAATGTATTTACTATATATGTGCCTATTTATTATGTTCTTCAAAACCTTTGTAGTTTTGCATCATTCACTAATACTTTTCACAATCAAGTAGGAAATATTTGGCTTAGAATTTAATCTCCTCTAAACTTTTGACAACTCAAACAACTGGCAATCCCTTCTTTCCTAATAACTCCCTAATACTTGAAAGAAATAAATATGTTTATAAACCAGAAAGTTCCCATTGGAAAATTGCAGGATTCTATGAAACCACTGACAGAATCATTTTTATCTAAGTTACCTCTCTCAGAGTGATGTATCAATGTGTTAGACTCTGAGTAACAGAAACTAGAAAATCATACTTAAAATAAGAGAAGAACTCATTTCTCTCAGTTCGCCTTTTCAGGCCACTTCAACGATATTATTGACTTTCTACTTGCTTCCACGTATGTGTTCTTGCCATCCTTGGGCTTCCATACCCAAAGTAACCTCATGCTTAAAAGATGATCACTAGGATTCTCACCATCCCATCTGGTTTACAATCAGTAAGAAAGAAGAAAGATAAAATAACATATGCCAGTTGACCTAACCTCCTTCTCCTCTTTTAAGTTCCTGATTTTCATGAACAAAAACTACTGCTAAAGCTGCTCACTGACCAGGTCTTAGTTACAAGCTAGCCCTATCTGTACAGGGCACCAGAAAATGCAGTATTCTTTGCCAGGCACATTCATTCCCAGAAAAATCAGCTTTTAGTTGGTGGGAAAGATGAGAATTGATAAAGAATAGGTAAACAGCAGTTTCTGTCACAAGGATTAAGGATAGTGATTAGATAATTCTGAGTAGATGATTTAAAAAAAAAAAAAGAACTGTGGAATGGTATAAGGGAGATTGGGTCACTTGGCATGCAGCTCAGGTCTCTGAATGCCAGGAGGAATACAGGCAGGCAATTGCCATGACTGGGCAGGTCTGCCAGTTTGTTGTTATGATCCAAACAAACAAGACATCTTGGCAACGGAAATATTGGCTCTAGAAAAGATCATGTCTGCTGTGCTAATTGAGTGTAGTTCAATTTGGAATGAAAAGAATCTGGTCATATAATCAAGTTGCCTGTACAGCTAGTATCTTATCAAATAGTCACAATTATATTTCTAACATTTTTTTAATTTATATTTTTCCTTCAGTGAAAATTACTTTAAAAACAGAGTTCATCTAAGAGTCAAATTAACAAATTTTCTATTAACTTTTTTTCCGCATTATGAGAAGAAAATGAGTTAAAAACATTTCCTCAAAAATTCTTTACCATCCATCTATATGTAACAATCTTAAATGATTTCAGAGCCAGAATTCAAATCCATTTCTGTCTCAGTTCAACTTTCAAGTATTCAACCACTGTGATCTTTCTAGGATTTTGCTTAAACTGCTACTTTAATGGATATAAAGTGCCTGGATGATGGACAGGGTTAAAACTGTACTATTCATGCATCAAAGCACATGGGAAACTACATTTATACCTGGGCAAAAATCACTATAACTGTCAATACCAAACTGTAAGGCAACTCAGATGGAAAAGGGATTTAAGCCACAAATACAGGGAAATACTAGAGAAAGGAGGTTTCTTGGTGAAGAGTATATAGGAGGACTACTTGTGGAAAAAGTGGTTAGAATGACCTGAGTTCATTCTAAAAGTCAGAATGAGGTTGCTGGTATCTACAGGTAAATTGACTTGACCCATAAAATCATCATAGATACTCTAGGGCATCAAGGATACTCTATGCCTAGGGTTACATAAACAATATGAAAGAAATATATTTGTTTGCTTGTTTATAGCAAGAATTCATGTGAAAGATTAGGTATTTGGGCTAGCCTCTTACATTTTTACCAGTTCAGATATTTTATCACTTCAATGAACTATCTAGTTGATTGGCATTTTGGGGGCTGTAGGGAGAATAGGAAGTTTGTTAAAGAGAACATTGCTTTCAAAGTATGATTATCATTCCAGTGTCATCAGACTTATGTGGGTGGTGATTAGGGAACCCTATCTTAAACCTACTAAATAATAACATCTGGAGTGGACACCTGATATTTTTTATGAGCTCACAAGATGATTCTTAGTACACAAATAATTGAAAAATGTTGGTATTAAGGACTGACATTCTTCTATTTCTTGTTCCTTGCTTTTATATGATGGCAAATGTGCAGCACTCTAGTCTTTTCTTCACTCTCCCATTCCAATTGACTCCTCACTCTCCCATTCCAGTTGCCTATATAACTAATTAAGAAGGCACCATCAACTACTGAACCCAGATTAAGCCTTAGCATCCTTCTCAACTCTATACTCGGCAAGATTTATCAACTGGCATGACACTTGATGCTAATTTTCAATAAATATTGATAGAATTTGGCTTAATAGACTTACTACTGCACTTACACACAGAATTCAAGTCTGAAACTCCTTAATAGTCTCCAAACTGAAGAAAATGGATAAAGGTCTAATTCATGTTTTCTTTCTTGGTCATAAGGAACATTTACCCCTTGCCTAAATTTTGAGCCTCAGCTAATTGAAACAGCCCTAGTCAGTTATCAACTAAATTCTCTTTACTTTTAATTGAAAACAAGACTCTGAGTCTGTGAATAGGCAGTGTTGGACATTGAAGGTTCAGAATTACAGAAATTTAAGAACAGGATAAGGTCTTTGAAATCCAGGATACGTGCAAAACAGTTACAGGCACCATATAATAAATGTATAGTGAGCAGAAACAAGTCTCTGTAGGGAAGTGGAAATACCAAAAAAAAAAAAAATGCAAATGTCAGTGACAAGCCACCAGTTTCAGTCATTCTATGACTTGATTATACTTCACATTGTATTTCATTTCTTGTTTGTAGTGCCATTTCTTGCATATGGGTGTTTTATTCATTGTTAAAATCATTTTTTCTATCAACTAATTTGAGTAGGTTTTCTTTTCCTTCCTACCAACATGTAATGAAAAAGATAAAATTTTATATTTGATGAAATGAACTAAATCCGTATAAAAGTAAAAGGTACTTATATTGCAACAGAGGTATGAAATTTCTTTGCCACTGAAATGTAAAAAATGTATATATTTAATAGGATACATTCGTTTTTCACACTTGGGGAAGATGTGACTTGAAAAAGTAAATCATGTGATTTTAGAACCTAGATATCAGTTATATTCCTTCAAAGAACTTTAAAAGCTTGGGATGGAATAATATAATTCTTCTTAACAGATTTTTAAGTATGAAAGCTTCACTTAACTTCCTTAAGCTGAGTCAAGGTCAACCACTCATGAATTTTGTGTACTACACTTAGAGTAGAAAGAAAAAACCTATTAGTCAATTTCTCTTTACACTAACTACATTCCAATTTAATAAGTAAAATTTAGGAAACTTTTATGACTTACATGCGCATTAATAAAAGTTCAGTCTACAAGACTTGTGGGTACTAATATCCATTTGTTTTTATATTTAATATGTTAAATATATGTTAAATGTTATAATATATATATGTTATATATGTTATAATATATGTTATATATATATGTAATATATATATGTTATAATATATGTTTAATTCCCTTACAGCAAAATGAAACATAACTATTTGATCCTGAAATCAATTGATATCCATATCAATTGGATAACAATTATTTGGTGGTGGTTTATTTTTCTACCACACCAGCATATTTTGGAACACTTTCTTTAGTTAATACGTCATAACTATCATTGCTTTAGTTTTAAAGTGATATATATTCATTCGGTGAAATATTTTAAAGGATGGAAAAAATATATATTAGAACTACCCAGGAATAATCCTTTCTTCTTCCTTACTTCTTAACCATGTCAGAAATATTACTATATACATGATTAACTTAAGGGGATATCAACATTGTTATAATGGAATGGTACTACATTTCAGCAATTAGAAGTTTAAAGTTTTCCAGAAAAAAAAAAAAACTACATCTCTAATATTCTACTGGAGAAACACTGATACCTCTGCCCCACTAGCATACCTTTCAAGTGGCATTCTTAAAAATAAATTTGTGGTAATGCCTACTTTCTCCCTGCTCCTGCTCACTCTTGACTCTAACCCTTATATCATGGCTAACAACAAAAATAATTTTTGGAGGGTTAGCACACCCTTGCTAAAATAGCAAACAAACCTTTTTTTTTTTCTTTTTCCTTTCCTTCTACTTCTTATAGTATTACTCAATGCAACAATCTAAGCCTCAATTTTTTTTTTCCTTTTCCTCAATCTCCATATCCAGGTCATCTTAACATTCTATCTGTAAAGCTTTTTCAAGCTATTTTTACAATTCCAATATAAGTCCTCAGCTGAGGAAATCATCATATATTACCTGAATTTTGAAAAGAAACACTTCCTGAAAGTCTACACCTTCCTATCCCCTCCAATTCGACTTTCACTTCCCTACTTATAATTCAATTACTTTCCATTTCATTCAAAAAATAACAATCCAAATGCATTTTCATTGTCTTTTAGGTCTTGCAAGTCTGAAGACTCCATATCTCTGTACATTCATCACATACCAAGTTCAAATCACTTAATTCATCCAGAACACCACAGCCTTAGCTGTCAGAAGATGGCTATACTTTTTTTTTTCTTTCTTTCTTCCTGGAATTTTTTATCTTTCTTTTCTCTGCAGGGCCATATTTTCCTCATTGTCCAGTACTCACCCTACATGACTGGCTCCCAGAACCAACCTGACCATTCTTTCTATAGTAGGTCTGTCCATACCCATTAATCTCCATCTTGCCCACTTTTCTGTTGCCTTTATAGCATTTATTTTGGTTACTAAATACTTATGTTATATGATTATTTTAACCTATCCCCCAAATTGAATGTAAGTTCCCTGAAGGCAAAGACTGCTTGCTTCTGTGTTTTCACTCATGCTTCACTAGAGTCCATCGCAGTATCTACTGTGTAACAAATTCTCACTAAACAGCTTTTGAACATATAGTAGAAAAAATGACACTTGCTGATACATTTGTGTGTTCATGCCAGCTTTTTCCTTGCTTATATATTAAATAGTTTTGTGTTCATCAATACTATATGTACATTTCTACATGTCAAATGCCTTTTTGAGATATGAAAATATAAATATAAAATACAATGTAAAATATTGGTTATACTACCAGGTTTGAGCAACATATTCTTAGTTTATTTTCTCATAGTGTTTTTCCTAACCATATTTTTTTTTTAATTTTCATTTTTAGATAATTTCAGAATTACAGAAGATTTGAAAAATAGTGTTCCCATACATTCCTACCCAGATTCTCCTAATGCTGATATCGTATATAACCACAGTGCAATTAAGAGTCATACAATAATGCTAATTAAACTATAACTTTATTCTAGTTTCACCAGTTTTTCCACAAATGTCCTTTTTTTCTATGTTTGTTCTATTAAGGATACTACATTACATTTGGTGGCTATGTCTCTTGGACTCCAATTTTTTTAACAGTCTTTGCCTTTCAAGACTTTAATATTTTTTTCAAAAATTTAGTCATATGTTGATTCTGTAGAACGTTCCTGAATTTGTGCTTGCTTAATGTTTCAAAAAATTAGATTGAAGTTTTAAATTGGAGGCGTAAATGCCATAGAGATGATGTGACTGAATGGGAGTTTAAAATATCAATGAGTCTTTCTTCTTCTTTTTTATTAAAAAAAACTTTTTAAAATGTTTTATTTATTTATTCATGATAGGCAGAGAGAGAGAGAGAGAGGCAGAGACACAGGTAGAGGGAGAAGCAGGCTCCCCGCAAGGAGCCTGATGTGGAACTTGATTCCCGGACTCCGCCATCACACCCCCAAGCTGAAAGCAGACGCTCAATCGGTGAGCTACCCAGGTGTCCCAATGAGACTTTTATCTTTTCTTTCTCCTTCCTCTTCTTTGATGAAAACATGGAAATTTTACTCTCTTGGCAGCTTTCAAATATGATCTACAATATTATTGACTATAGTCACCATACTGTACATTACATCCCCATGGCTTATATATTTTATGGCTAGAAAATAGTACCTCTTGTCCTCCTTCACTCCTTTCACTCACCTCTAAGTCCTATCCCTTCTGGCAAGTGCCATTCCATTCTCTATATCTATGAGTTGTGTTTGTTCATTTATTTTTGGTTTATCTTTGTTGTTTGTTTTTAGATTCCACATGAGTAAAATCATATAGCATTTGTCTTTCTCTGACTTATTTCACTTAGCACAATACTCATATGATCCATCTATTTTATTGCAAATGAAAAGATTTCATTCTTCTTTATGTCTGAGTAGTATTCACTTGTACATATCCACATTTTCTTTATGCATGCATCATCCATCAATGTAAACAGGTCATTTCCATATCTTGGCTATTATAAATAATGCCTCAATGAACACAGGTGTGTGTGTGTGTGTGTGTGTGTGTGTGTGTGTGTGTGTGTTTCTTTCAGTTAGGGTTTTTTCCCCCCATTTTTTTTTGAGATAATAACACAGAAGAAAAATTGGTAGATAATATGGTGGTTATTATTTTTGATTTTTGAGGAACTTCTCTTCTGTTTTCCTTAGTGGCTACACCAATCTACATTCTCATCAATAGTGCACAAGTATTCCCTTTTCTCCACATCCTCATCAACACTTGTTATTTCTTGTCTTTCTAATAATACTCTAACAGGTGTGAGGTAATATCTCATTGTGGTTTTGATTTTCATTTCCTTGATCATTAGTGATGTTGAGCATCTTTTCATACCTGTTAGCCATCTGTGTGTCTTTGGAAAAATATCTATTCAGATCTTCTACCCATTTTTTAATGGGATTCTTCTTCTTCTTTTTTTTTTTTTTGCTTTTGACTTCTATGAGTTTCTTATATATTTTTAATATTAACACCTTATCAGATATACAATTTACAAATATTTTTCCTATTCAGTAGTTTGCAGGGATCCCTGGGTGGTGCAGCGGTTTGATGCCTGCCTTTGGCCCAGGGCATGATCCTGGAGACCCGGGATCGAATCCCACATCGGGCTCCCGGTGCATGGAGCCTGCTTCTCTCTCTGCCTGTGTCTCTGCCTCTCTCTCTCTCTCTCTCTCTCTCTCTGTGACTATCATAAATAAATAAAAATTTTTAAAAAAATTAAAAAAAAGTAGTTTGCATTTTCATTATGTTAATGATTTCTTTGTAGTCCAGCAGCTTTTTAGTTTGATATAGTGCCACATGTTTATTTTTGCTTTTGTTGCCTTTAGTTTTGAAGTCAGATCCAAAAGATCATCAACAAAATTGATGTCAAGGATCTTACGGCCTATGTTTTCTTCTAATAGTTCTATAGTTTAAGGTCTTACATTCAAATCTTTCATACATTTTTGAGTTAATTTTTATTTTATAAGACAGTAGCTTAATTTTGTTCTTTGCATGTAGCTGCCCAGCTTTCCCAACACCATTTATGAAGAGGCTATCTTTTCCTCATGTTCTTGCCTCCTTTGTCATAAACAAATTGACCATTTATGTGTTGGTTTATTTTGGGGCTCTCTATTCTGTTCCATTGACCCACATGTCTATTTTTATGCCAATATCATAATGTTTAGATTACTATAGCTTTGTCATACAGTTTGAAATAAAAGAGTGTGATGCCTCCATCTCTATTATTATTTCTCAAGATTGTTTTGGCTATCTGGGGTCTTTTATGTTTCCATAAAATTTTAGAATTGTTTGTTCTATTTCTGTGAAAAAATGCCCTTGCTATTTGGATAAGGAGTGCATTGAATCTATAGATTGCTTTGGGTAAGATGAACATTTAATAATAATAATAATTCTTCCACTCTATGAACAAGGGCATCTTTCCATTTATCTGTGTATTCTTCATTTTCTTTCATCAATGTCTTATAGTGTTCAGTGTACAGGTCTTTCATCTAATTGCTTAAATTTATTACTAGGTATTTTATTATTTTTATGCAACTATAAATGGGATTGTTTCTTTAATTTCTTTCTGCTAGCTTGTTGTTAGTGTATAGAAACCCAACTGATTTTGTGTAATGATTTTTTACCTTGAAACTTTACTGAATGTATTATTTCTAAGACTTTTTTGGTGGAGTCTTTAGGATTTTCTATATGTAAGATCATGTCATCTGCAAATAGTGACCAGTATTACCTCTTCCTTTCTGTTTTTCATGTTTTTGCTTCATTTTCTTGCCTAATTGCTTGCCCTAATAGCTAGAACTTCCAAGACTGTATTGAATAATGTGAGGAAAGTGGTTATCCTTGTCTTGTTTCTGATCTTAGAAGAAAAACTTCCAGCTTTCACCAGCAATGAATTCCTTCAGCTTTTGCTTCTTTGGAAAACTCTTTATCTCCCCTTCAATTCTGAATGGTAACTTTGCTAGGTAGAGTATTCTTGGTTGGAAGTTTCTTCCTTTCAGTGCTTTTGATATATCATGCCACTTTCTTCTGGCTCACAACATTTTTTCTGAAAAATCTGCTGATAGACTTATGAAAGCCTTCTTTATGTAACATGTTGTTTTTCTCTTACTGTTTTCAATATTCTCTTTAACTTTTGGCATTTTAATTATATGTATTTTTGTGGATCTCTTTCTATTCATCTTATTTGGAACTTACCAACTTTTCTGAATCTGAGTGTCCCTTTCCTTCAACAGGTTAATTTAACTATCAGCTACTATCCTTCAAATAAATTGTCTACCCCTTTGACAATCTGGTCCTTATGGGACCCCCTATAATGTGAGTGTTATTTATTCTATTTTATATTGTCCTATAAGTCCCTTAAGCTCTTTTTACTTTTTAAATTACTTTTTGGTGTTGTTGTTATTCTGTTTGTGTATGTCTCACTGCCCCATTTTTTTGAGATCACTAATCCTCTTTACTTCATCAAGTCTGCAGTTGAAAATCTCTACTATATTTTTCATTTCAGTTATTATATTCTTCATCTCTATGACTTCTGTTTGGTACTTTCTCTGGGTAAGTTCTCTCTGTGTTTATCTATTCATCCAAGTTTGATGAGCCTCCTTATGACCATAACTATGAACTCATCATATCAATTACTTTTCTCTGTTTCATTAGGATTTATTTTTCCTGAGATTTTATCTTGTTCTTTAATTTGGGATATATTGTTCTCTTTCTTTATTTTTCTTGACTATATCTTTTCATCTATTAGGTGAAATAGCTTTCTATTTCAGCCTTTTAAGGATGGCCTTGTGGAGGAGATAACCATTATTGTTTAACATTGACCTAGCTCTTGGTTAATCTCTCAAACTTCTGTGATTGTCTAAGCAGCCTGACTTGTTCTTGATAAGTTTCAGTTGTTAAGGATGTGCCAGTCTTCCAAAGGTATGGATCTCAGTCAGCACATAGTTTCAGGATGACTTAAAGCCAGACCCTCAGGTAGGAGTTTTTAAAGTATGTAAACATATATAGTCCTGTGGGGCCTCAATCGTAAACTCTGCTGGCCTCCATATCAGGTGATCTGAAGGTGTTCCCTGAGTGACAGTTACAAAAATCAGGACTCCAGACAAGTACATAAGCTCCTTTCTGGTAAGTACTAGTGAGTTAGTGGGGCCAAAGTAGAGTTCAAAGATGATATTACTGGCCCTACCTTCCCTAAGACCACTTCTATGGCCTCTAAATGTATAGCAAACCTGAAGCCTGCTCTTCAGGCTAAAGCTCTAAGACAAGTAAATCTCCCTTTCTTCACAGAAGGACTAGAGATGTGTTTCAATCTGCTGCTTGTGCAGTGCTTCCTGGGAGTGGTAGCCTGACAAAAATTGTCTCTCTAATCATTACAGTCCCTTGGAATCTAGGAACATAAGTCTCCATGGACATCAGAGCCAGGTGATCATGGAGGGCCCCCTCTGTGGACTATGCATGCCTACTGGATTTAGTGAGTCGGAGGGAGAGCACAGAGCCAGGGCAAATCCTCTAGCTTTATTTAACAAGGCAGTGAGAGAGTACAAAACCAGGTTTTACTAGGGCAGTGGGAAAGTTCAGGGACCGTATGGACCCATTGACATTAACAAGGCAGAAGGAAAATGAAAATGGTGCCCACCAGCACCTTTATCCCTGGAGAGAGTTTCAATAAGTGACTGCCCTCTGTCAGACACTTTTTTTTAAGATTTTATTTATTTATTCATCACACACACACACACACACACACACACACACAGAGGCAGAGGGAGAAGCAGGCTCCCGGCAAGGAGCCTGGTGTGGGACTCTGATCCCAGACCCTAGATTCATGCCCTGAGCCAAAGGCAGACGCTCAACTGCTAAGCCACCCAGGCATCCCTGGCAGACACTTTAAATTGGCAAAATGATCCTCTTCACATATAGTCTAGGAACTTTTCAAACTGCTGCTTTTGCACTGGGCCCCTGTGGTGAGTCTGTGTGCAAGCGTTTTAAGAGTAGTATCTAAGTTCTGTACAAAGCCAGATGTTTGGGGAGTATGTCTCTGTAATAAGTCCGAAAGGTTGGAGTGCCTGATGTGGGGCACAGACTTTTCACTCCTCAGGGAGAAGCTTCTGATTTGTGACATCTTTCCTAATTGTGGGTTACTCTGCTAGGGATAGGGTTTTCGGTGAAACCAGATTTCTGCCTCTCCTACCCATCTTGATGTGGCCCTTTTATCATTTATTATAAAGAAGATTTTTCACCTAGTTTTCAGAAGGAATTGTTCCATGTGTAGCTATAGATACAGCATGTTGTGGGAAGAGGTATGTTCAAGATTTTCTTATGCTACCATCTTGGATCATCCTCTATCATAACTCTTATTGCTGGAAATCTTAATCTTGATCACTTGGATAAGGTTGTAATCCAAAAATAATTTATCATCATCATCATTCTTGTTTCTCTCCCTCTTCCTCCTCAAATGGTTCATTTGAAGTTTTGACTTAAATTTGCCCCTCTTTTTTTTTTTTTTTAAGAAACTGCACTTTCTGGTACCACAGATGTTCTAGAATTCATTTACTTATATATATACACACACACACACATACACACACACATATATTTATATATACACACACACACACAACATATATAGTGGTTGATACATATTTTTTTTCTTAATATTAAGAGGCATCAATATCAGACAAAAGAAAAAAATAAAACTTCATTATCCTTATAGCACAATCAGCAGTGAAAATAATACTATAGCACCAGTCTCTTCAAAAGCAACCCCAAAAAACCATCCAATGCAAGTGACAGTCTCACTCTGTAAGCAAGGGATAAAGATAAATTTCTTCTACCTAAAAAGGAGAAAAAGACCATATTTTACTCTTATTCACTCCTACCTCTCCTTTTTTGAGTTGCCTTAGAAACAGGTAGGAAAGAATCTTTAGGTTAAAACTTTGGCATATAATATATCTCACTAAGGGGAAGATAAGCCTTTTCACAATCTAAAGATGTCACTACTGTCCAGAATTCCATCCCTTTTGAAATATAAATACCTAGGAAGATAATACTCTAATCCAAATGCCCATCATAGAATGCAAGTATCTGGGTCTTTGGGAGATAAGAGGAAAGGGCTATTGGAAGGAATCAATTAGTTTCATTATTAAAACAAAACAAAGCGACAAACAAAACCAAAAAACAAATGGCTTCTCACCTATCCCTCATTTTATTGAAATATAAAAAATATTTTAAGGAAAGTGAAAGCAAATATTCTGTCTTTATAGTATAATATTTTCCATAGCTTAGGAGGCTAAGGCTTCTATTATAACACCAAGAAATCTGGGGAAGATTTGTTTTACATTTTTTCCTACACCGGGGCTGGAATTAAAGAGCTTTTCAAGGAGTGTTGGCAACTTTTATTGAATGATGGTAGTCAGAAACCAAGACTGGGCATCAAATATGCTCCTTGCTATCTGAATGCCACACTTCTAGTCTTCCTACTTAAGAGAGAGGTAAGAAATATGTGTATATATACAAATATATATGTATACTAACCCATGTATACACATCCATCTATATTTTATTTCCATGTGTAACTTCTTCCCTATTTCTATTCATCTATCATTTTGTTTTGTTTTGTTTTATTTTTTAATACATAGGTGCACATTAATCCCTCCCACCTGTTCCAACATCACAGGGTTTCTTTTAGTGTTCTTCCTTTGCTTATTTGCAATTTCATTCTCTGACAGTGAGTAACCTGGATTGTTTTTGTTTTGAACATTAACACTATTTTTGGCACAATAACTATTAGTATATCTACAAAACACTTATAATTCCTAAGTTAAAGAACTTAGAAAAAAATAACAAGAACCTACACTTACCAGTTTTCCTAATAGGAGAAAAATATTTCAGCAGTTGAATTATGCTGCTGAAGACCTAGATTATAGGAGATACTTATTTGGAACTCACTGTATGTCAGGCATCTACCTATGGGTGCATCTCCATGTCTCTAAGTAATATTATATCCAGTATCTTACAGAAGAAGAAATTGAGGAAGCAGAACACTAATCTGCCCCCCTACCCTCTCCCATGGTGGAGCAAGGGTTAGAACTCTGGATGGATAAATTCAGCTCCTGTCTCCTAGCTGCTAACCTTCCTAGGCACTGTATGCTGGAGGAAACAGTGGGACTGTTTGTAAGAAGGGAGTCCCCTCTTTTAGACTAGGAAACTTAAAGCTCCAGGACTTTATCATTGTGGATTTTTTCCTTTTTTAAAGATTTTATTTATTTATTTGACAGAGACAGAGAGAATGTGCACAAGCAGGGGGAGGGGCAGAGGGAGAAGCAGTCTCCCTGCTGAGCAGGGAGACCAATGAGGCACTTGATCCCAGGACCCTAGGATCATGACCAGAGCAGGAGGCAGATCCTTACTTAACTGAATGAGCCACCCAGGTACCCCTGTTGCAGACTTTTTCTTTCCCACATTGTGAGGAAAATCCAACAGGGCTACTTAGCAGTTCTCTTGATATTAGATTTGAGCTTTAAGTCACTAATAATTTCTTTTAGCTAGCAATTTTCTTGGCCCAAGCAAGAATTATGCATATTTATATATAAATACATATTATATAAATACACACACATAAATATATATACATATAGACTTTTAAAAATATATATACTCATCTGTTTCATTTATTTATTTGAGAGAGAGAGAGTGCCTGCACATAAATAAGCAAAAGGGAGAGGGAGAGAGAGAATCTTAAGCAGGCTGCATACCCAGTGCAGAGCCTGAAGCTGAACTTCATCTCACAGCTCTGAGATCATGACCTGAGCCAAAACCAAGAGTTGATGCTCAACCAACTGAGTTACCCAGGTACCCTAACTGGGAATATTTTTTTATTTTTAAGTTATATATTTAAAATTAGTATTTGCAAGATTATTTTTGCTTCCTACATTCATCCTCTGAAGCAGAAGTAAATGTTAGAAAACTGATCAGTTCTACTTCTCATACTAGAGGCACACACAGGGTTTTTTTCTGTTTGGTAACCATCATGGTTCTTGCTTTCTAGAACACTTGAGCCTGCATCAACATTGGGTGTCCAGCGGCATTCTCTGAATATAGGACAAAGAGCTCCATATTCCAGAACAAGATAGTCAATTTGAAGGACTTATGCTATAGAAAAGAAAGAAGTCTGCCTCCTTAGTTCTGCCTCCCCATCACCCAAAAGAAGTGCATGTGGTTGGGATCCCTGGGTGGCGCAGCGGTTTGGCGCCTGCCTTTGGCCCAGGGCACGATCCTGGAGACCCGGGATCGAATCCCATGTCGGGCTCCTGGTGCATGGAGCCTGCTTCTCCCTCTGCCTGTGTCTCTGCCTCTCTCTCTCTATCTGTGTGACTGTCATAAATAAATAAAAAAAAAAGAAGTGCATGTGGGAAATAGGGGCAAACTTTTGGTCACTAAATCATTAAGTCATCAAGTCACTGGAGAAGGCAGTAAGCAAACCTGTGTCCTTGTGAGAAACAAAATGCCTTCTCCAAAGTATAAACTTCCTATTTAGGATTAAAAATGGATGCCTTTGAAATGATTTATCTAAACAAGTGAAAGACAGGGACACCTGGGTGGCTCAGCGGTTTAGTTCCTGCATTCGGCCCAGGGCAATGATCCTCAGGTCCTGGGATCAAGTCCCACATCGGGCTTCTGGCATGGAGCCTGCTTCTCCCTCTGCCTGTGTCTCTGCCTTTCTCTCTTTCTCTCTATTTGTCTCTCGTGAATAAATAAATAAATAAATAAATAAATAAATAAATAAATAATCTTATAAAAATAAGTGAAAGAGAATTGGTCATTACATTTTATCCAGTTTAGTCTTTCTACTTGAGTATTCTCATAAAATCAAGCTTTAAAAATACAGTAAACTAGCCTGAAATGTGTAGATTTTAACATATTAGAAATTACAAAATGTGTATGCCACTTACTGACATAGCACTAGACCCAAAGACCATTGGTATAAATATCCCCTTTGTCTTTTAACAATAACAGAAAGATTAGAGCAAAGGAATGATCACAGTTTCTAACATGTTGTCTTTTTTTGTTACAAATCAATGATGAAAGGTCATTACTTCATCAGTTATGAGAACTCAGATGCAGATGATGACTTGTTTTTCCTTAAAGAGAAACTGGGCTACTTCTTTGGATGTACCACAAGCAAATTTAAGAAAATCATCACCTGCTGCTTTGTAAACCACAATGTAATGGGTCTCCATGTGATGTTTGAGCCTCTGCAGTGCTAGGTTTCTATGCTCCTCACTTATAATTCCAGCCAGGGCTTCTCTATTCCTATCACCTTGGGCATTCAGACAAAGTACTGTACTTCCAACAGCAATGTCAGGTCATTTGAAGAATCCTGCAATATCTTGATCTGGACTGCCATAGTAAACCTTAAGTTCTGACAACAGTGTTATCATCAGTAAGTTCCATCTTGCTGCAAGAGCCACTTTCAAATTTGGAACTTACTATCTCTGGATCTGAAAACCTGTGATTATAGGGCTCTGAAATCATTGCTAAAATTATATTCCCCACATCTAACTTGAGAGATTCCATACTGAGAGACTGAACTATTCTCAAAATTTAAATAATGTGTCATTGCTGCAACATCTAGTTTATCCATATCGTATGAACCAGGCTAACACTTCTTGAATTCTCTTCAAAGGTAGGAAAAGAAGAAAAAATATTCAGGCAATAATACATTCTTCTTGAAAGCCATGGGGTGTAGCCTCATGATTTGCCTGACATGAGGTGGCCTATCAATACAGAGACAAAAGGAGGTTCCTAGCTCAGTGTTTAGTTCATTGCTAAATGACTGGTTAAACTATCTCAGAGTTGGGTCCACTTGCTGCTGGGAGGATAGGTTTTTGGCATGGATCTTTACAATTCTCCATCAGTTCCAACTGATCCAGTCTAACTAGTACTTTGTGTTAATTACTTTGTGTATTTGTTGTTGACTAAAACCACAACTTTCCATAACAGTAGGATCACCTCCTTCTCTTTGGAGCCCAGCTTGACCCCTGTAAATGGTAGTGATCCCCAAAAAAACATTATCAAGTAACCCAGAGACTCTGTCATGAATATAGGTAGGGAGAGAATTGGCTCTGAGGTAGTGAAGTGGGATGGAAGTAAGGAGAAAATCTGTGCTAAAACTTCTTCTGTGAGAAAGAGTGTCCCCCACCCTCCACTCTGAGCTACTCCTGGTGCAAACATCAGTAGCTAACCACCCAAGTCCACAGAAGGCTGATACTTCACACCCTGGGCAGGAAGCATGCAGCTGCTAGGCTCCAAGGGCCGTGGAAGAGTTCTTAGGGTAAATGGTAGAGTTGCTGGAGCCACCAGTCTCAATGGGCTTTCTCAGGCTCAAGAGGCTCTGCTGCTACTGCTACATCTTCCCCTCAGGCCTTGGCGATGCCATCTTCTTCATCATCAATAGTTTCACAGTGCTGGTCAAAGGCAGCTCTAACCCCAATGAGTTTCTGGAAGCTGATGAGGCACCTGAAGCAGGTAGGAGATATCCTCGTGACTCATCTGAGCCTCTGTGACCTCAATAGTCCCCTAAAACAAAAGCTGGACTGGTATGATGAGGTGTCCATGGGTGAGGGCTCTAGGGAAGGCAGGCTGTTCCCCAGTTGCATTCCACTTGCCCTCCTCCTGGAAGGCCTAGTCCCCCCGCAAAACTCGGGATTCTTGCAGAGCACGTGGTGACCCCTCAGGTCTTAGCAGAGCCTCAGCAGGCTGAGAGCAAGGAAAAGAGTGGGCTCCCTGAGCAGCTTGAGAAAGAGCCCAATGATGGCACCTTCCAGGCCTTCCCAGGAGCATCCCGAAATGCCCTGAAAGACCCACCATAGCCAAGGCCCCTCACGGGACTGAGAAAGCAGGCAGGTCCCCCAGGAGGTCAATCTGGGGCAGAATTTATAGGAATTTATAGAACCATCCCTGGAAGTAAACAGGGCATCCGCCGCTGTAGTTGGTGTCAGGAAGGTGGATCGGATCCCCAGGCAGCCCTCAAGCCTAGCAGAGCACACAGCACATCCCGCACAAGTGTCCCAGAGAAAGCTCCCAGTAGCTCCCACCGGGGTTCCAGCTTCCAGTGTGGAAGGACCAGCCGGGCAATTTCCCAGTCCTCCCCGCAACACAAATGGTGGCCACGCCCAGCCTGCAGAGCAGCCTGCAGCTTGGGCAGAGGCCCTCGGGTCAGACAGCAATAATTTGGAGGAGAAAAAGCTGGAGCTGCTTTTGGTCCCCAGTGGCCCGTGCCCTCTCTTCTCTCGCCCCCCTGGAGCCTACCGGGCTGAGCCCACTGCAGCACCCGGTCGCCGCGGGCCTCTCACCCACGGTGACCCCGCCCCCGCCGCGGGAGGAGGTGGGCTCTCGGCTCCGCAACCGGGTGGAGTCCCCTTCTGCTCCTTTGAGCATGCGCTGCCCTCACCGCACCGCCGCGCTGCGGAGCTGAGGTGTGCGCACCTGGCCCGCGTGCGCCGCGCTCTACTTCCTTGCACCCCTGCGAGGAGAGAGCTGGAGCCCCGCAAGGCTGTATCCCCGGTACCGACACCTCTGTCCCCGGCAGCTCCAATGGCATGGGCGGCCAGGTGCTCCAGGGGCGAGGCCCAATCCACCGCCCCCTATCACGACGTGGACTCTGACTAGGGTAAGAAGGACTTTGGGGTTCCTCATCGATCCTCACTGCCAGAACCCTTCAGGTTTCTCTCACTGTTGCCGACCCTGCCCAGCATCTGGATGGTGGACCCTGATATGCTTTTCACCCTCCCGGCAGCAGGCCCGGCTGATAGGGGGCCTAAGGAATATGAAGTCCCTGACGCGCCCCAGTGCTGGTACTGCTTCTCTCAGAGCCACTCTGGAGCTGCCAATACCAGGGGGGTGGCCGTTGAAGGCCAGATCAGTCGGCAACTCAGCGCCCAGAGCGAAGCCAGTGACAAGGGGCCCCTGTTCAAAGTCCTTGGGTGGGGGGGAGGCACTTGAAGCCCATCCGGGTCAGCCTGCAGCCGACTCCCTCCCTTTTCCCTTGCCCTGCCCTTGGTCTACCTTAACCTGGCCTACCTGCACCACTTGGGGCACCATCCACCTGGTGAATGACGCCTTTTTTCGTGGGTGCGCATACCTTGCTATGTCATCAGCGTTGGAGACCAGCGCTAGGAAGAGGGTGAGTGGGCGGTCCTGGAAGGCTACTGTCCAGCAAATGAAAGTGAGGCCGTGACCTCCAGATGACCCCGATACTCAGATTGTGTGGCGATGTACAAGTAATACGAAGCCACACATGGTCTGCACCAGGTGCAGGGCATCATGGTACTGGGGGCAATAGCCTAACGTTCACACAGGTAAATGGCTTCCTCACCTGCAAGGTGGAGTGTAGCTTAGACTCTGACACCCACACCTTCATCCCCCCTGCCACTGTTGTGGCATTCACTTGTGTCAGAAATAAACAAGGTACTCCAAGCCCCCCCTCCCCCAGCTCCAACACACACCTCCACCCTGTGTCCACAGATCCTGTGAATCCCTACATGGCAAGAGGGACTTTGGAGGTGTAATTAGGGCTAAGGTTCTTGATATAGGGAGATTATCTTGTATTGTTAAAACGGGTTCAATATAATCAAAATGGGAGAAACACTCCGGGTGTTGTAAGTCAGACAGAAAAAAGTCTGTTACTGGCTTTGAAGGATTCTCCCTACAGCTTCTAGGAAGGAGGAGTGCAGCCCTCCCAACACCTTGATTTCAGCTCAGTGAGACCCATGCCATACTTCTGACATACAGAACTGGAAGATTATAAATTTTGGTTGTGTAAAATCACTAAATTTATAGTAACTTATTACACAAGCAAGAGATATAATTTAGCCATAGTCATGCAGGTCTGGAACACAATTGAATTTGATTTCTAATGCCTTGGATGTACTTGAGAAACTGAACTATACTTTATGTAGGAAAGTAAAAGTGTATGACTAACATTGCACTGAAAAGGAAAAGACATACATAGACTTTTTGGCCTTTCTTTCTTTCTTTCTTTCTTTCTTTCTTTCTTTCTTTCTTTCTTGTTGTTCTTTTACTAGAGCATCTGAATATTTCAGATAAATCCAAAAGAAGTTAGATATGGGGCCTGGCTTAAACACAAAATTAGGACAATATGTCTTTTCTCAGAATCATCATTTCGGAATGAATAGGAACCTATGAAGCCATAGGTAAGCAATGAAATGGTGAGTATTCTGGAATGTCTATATCCTGTGACATGGCAGCAAATTTGTAGTAGATGGAGTCATACTAAACAGATTCCTGGATTTGTGGTGTTTCTCTAATTTGTACTCCATTCCATTTCTACAGCTGGTTAACTAGATAGTATATACAATGAACCCTCTGATAGCTATATAATATTCTTAGTAGAAATTATAGAAATCATTTTATACTAATTAGTATATTTCCACCCTCCTTCAAACTAGAACCTTAAAATTCTTAGTCATCATCCTGCCCCCAAATACAGGAGTGGGCCTTAAATGGTTTATATCAACTACTACATCCCAGATATACCAAGGTGGTTGGTTTGTATATGGTTATATGATCCAATCTGGGTCTTTGAGAAGTGGGGCAGCTTTTTTAGAAGGCATCTGTTTTGCTTTGGGTATAAGTGCCTTTACTACCTAGTTCTATAACCCTCTGAAATGATTACATTAAAAATATATATATATCCATCATTCAAGATAAGAAATAGCATATCTATAACTTAATTTTGGAGTCAGAAAATCCTAGGTTCTGTACTGAGTGCTATAGATTAGCATATTGATTAGTACACAGGTATTATAACAAACTGAGCAAAACATTTGTGTATGTGTATGTGTATGTGCGTGTGTTCTAAATAGTGACAGATGCATTGGTAAAACTTAGCTGTAAGTAGGCATAGTCACTGAAGGGGATATTTGCCTTCAAACAGAATGAGAACAGAATGGATTATGTCTTAGCAGGCCAAGAATCCCTCTGTGGTAACTAGAAAATAAAAGCGTAAACTGCAAATAAATAAACAAATGAATGAATAACTGTGTTTTTAAATATATTAGAGACCAAGTGTAGCAACAAGGACCAGATGCATTAAAATTCCAGAGAAAAAGGCTTTGAAAATGATTTAATGATTGCCAGCTAGGAACTTGCCAGATCTTGGCACAGGTTGTGTTTCTCTTGGCCCTAGCAGACAAATTTTATAGGGATAAAAAGAAACAGCAGAAATTTTGACCATCTTATGGTGCTGGCATCACAGACTGGAAACTGGATGTTCTAGTTATATGTTTCTCTAGAAAAAAATCACTTCAAAATTTAGGCTTAAACTTTGACTTAGAACAATGATAATCTTTATTTTATCATAGTATTTATGGGACAAGAATTCCAGGAAATATCAGCTGGGTTACTTTGGCCTAGAGTCTCTCAAGTGATTGTATTCAGATGTAACTGGAGCTGGAACAGTAGGGGGATGGAATAGTTGAGGGCTAGATGGTTCTTTCTGTCTCTGTTTCTCTCTCCCTCTCTCTGTTCATGTGGTCCCAGAGCTTGTCTATGTAATCCCTGTGGAATAGTCTGGAATTCGTCAGTTTGGTGGCCTCAGGACAGTTGAATTGTTAACTTTGCCTTTGAAAGCTGTAAGAGTGAAGGAATCTAGCAAGGAAGGCAGAAGCCGAATCACATTTTATGAGCAAGAGCTCATGTTGTGTTGCTTCCATCATACTTTTTTTAAAATTTTATTTATTCATGAGAGGCACAGAGAAAGAGAGAGACAGAGAGACACACACACAGAGAGAGAGAGAGAGAGAGAGAGAGAGAGAGATTGGGAGGGAGAGACACAGGCAGAGGGAGAAGCAGGCTCCGTGCAGGGAGCTCCATGTGGGACTCAATCCCAGGTCTCCAGGATCACGCTCCAGGCTGAAGGCGGCGCTAAACCGCTGAGCCACCGGGGCTGCCCTCCATCATACTTTTGAAACAAAATCCTTCCCAGTTTTAAGGATAGAGAACATAGATTCCACCCCTCAATGGAAAGAATATCAAACTCACATTGCATAAAGAACAGGTAGCATGAGAGTTATTGTTGTGGTCATCTATGGCAAGTACAATCTACCACACTATATTATGCACCTGAACCAGACACAAGATGACTTTTCAATATGAGGCATTTTCTGAATTCTGGGTCAGTGGACTAGGCCAGAAAAGTGCAGTGAATTCCCCCATAGTCTCACAGAGCTCTGGATACAAGATCTAGCTAGAATGAAGGGGCCTACAACAAAGCCAAGGTTGATCTCCCCTTAACTCATTAAACAAATTGGTAATCTGCTTGGAATGGGGTGAAAAATTCAGCTCAAAATTTCTGGAGGCTAGAACTCTCAGGGTTGAGGAAAGGGAACCTTAGGCTTAATTAAAATTTTGAAAGGAGCCTGTGTTAGTCTGTTCAAGCTACTATGACAAAATACCACAGACTAGGTGGATTATAAACGTCAAACATTTGGGCAGCCTGGGTGACTCAGTGGTTGAGCACCGCCTTCTGCCCAGGGTGTGATCCGGAAGCCCGATGTGGGACTCTATCCTGGAGAGACCGGGGATCAAGTCCCACATCGGGCTCCCTGTATGGAGCCTGCTTCTCCCTCTTCCTGTCTATGTGTCTCTCATGAATGAATAAATAAAATCATTAAAAACAAACAAACAAACAAAAAAACATTTTTTTTCCCCCTCATAGTTCTGGAGTCTGGAAATCTAGGATGAACGTACCAGCATAGTCAGATTCTGGTGAAAACCCTCTTCCAGCTTTCAGACTGCTGGCTTCTGTATCCTCATACAGTGGAAGAGGGCAGCTAACTCTATGTGAGCTCTTTTATAAGTGCTCTAATTCTGTTCATGCAGGGTCTACCCTCATGACCTAATCACCTTCCAACTGCCCCACTTCCTAATACCATTACCGTGGGCATTAGATTTTTAACATATGAATGTGAGGGAGTCACAAACATTCAGACCATCGCAGAACTCATCTGTGGAACTGAGGTGAAGCAGAAGTACCCTGAGTCTAACTATATCTATAAGCCATCCCCAATGCAGCTCAATTCCCTATTTTGTTAAGATAATTGGCTCTTTACTTTATCTGCCTAAAAGAAGAAAATATGCTCATGGAAGATATTATTGTAACCTCTACTAGTTCTGCACAATTGTTGTCATTGCTTTTACACCTAAATATGTAGTTGGAATCAGTGTGTTAAATGCTTCTATTTTTTTCTTCTCATAACTACCAGGAAGTATTCCTCCCCCACTCCCATCCCACCCCGAAAAAAAGCCATGTATAGAAAAGTGCTGGGAACTTCATGATCCCACCATGCTTACTAATAATCCTTTTAAGTATGAGTCTTCATGACTGATGATATTGAAAAATGGAACCTCTGCAATGTGAAGCAGCCTTCTCCTTGGGGATTTGTACTCGTTATCTCTCTGAAATGGCTACCATGCCCATTTATTTTCAAAAGCAGCTATCTGCTTATTATTAAACTATTGTATAAACTGAGTACATGAACTATGAAGGTCTTATGATTCCCAAATCAAAATTCCTATCAAGGTGTACATCAACTCAGACTCAATAATTAACAAAGAAGATAGGGCCCAGAAATCTAGCTAGTCAAATGGAAAAGTTATATTCAAGAACACAGCTGACTTGGCCTGGCCCCAGTGGCTCTTTAGTTTTATATGAAAAGGTGGCAACTACCTCATTAGGGAAAACTCCATTTTTTACTCCTTTGAAGCAAAGCTACTGACTCAGTGGGGTCCTCAATTCATAGAGTTTCCCCTAAATACCTGACCAGGTTTACTGATAGTTTGGCTGAGGTGAAACCTGGTGGCATCCACTAGGACATGGCAGCTGTTCCATCTCAGTATCAGCTGTGCAGAACTGAAAATGACATGGTCTTTCTGTTTAGTGGGATGGACCCAAAGCTGTTGTCATTTATCTGATTAAACTTGTTATATTTTCACTGACTCTTGAGCTATTGCCATGAGGTTGGGTTCTTGTTTTGTCTTCCAACTTCAAAACTACAGACTGAAAAATTAGATACCACTCTTGGGGAATATACATGGTGGAAACAAATCATAGCTACTAATTAGACTCTGTGGATCATTCACATAAGATATACACAGTAAGGACCCTTTATCTGAAGAAAACAAATGAAGTCAATCTCTGATTAAGATATTTCAATATCCAGATTATCAGTGCTACTGCCTGTATTTGTAATTCTACCAGATGTGGCCCTGGGCACAAAGTAAATCTATGTTCTGATGCAGAGGCCAGAACCTTGTGCCAGATTTTGTGACTCTTGACAAAAGTTAGTCCATTTGTTGCATAATAGTTTGATGCAGATTATGGCCCCTGCTTACTCCTGACATACTGACTATACCAGAACTTTGGCCTCTCTGCCAAGACTATTTAGTGGGATGGCAAAAAAAAAAAAAAAAAAAAAAGGCACTTTTTCAAGTTATGGTACTGCTATTCCAGCGTGATCAGCTGATTTTAGCCATATAATTATGGCTCTTAGAACTAAATTGTGTTATGTTTTCAGCTTTCTGGACAATTTCCCATATGGTAACAATGCACCTTTTTCTCACAAAGCCGGTCAACAACGGCTGGTAATTAATGTTTTGATAGACTTTCCACACACCCTAATATTCATAAGCATTCGATATAATTTGGTATTTAAATATCTTCCTCAAAAATCCATTAGATAATTTATAATTCTATCATTCTATCTCCATTCCTCTCCTCCATCCTCACACCTTAGTATGGCAGCTAAATGATGGCAAACAATTTTGTTTCAGCTACCTGTATTCTCTTGATGGGTTGATGTGATAATAGATCATAAGGAATATGAACAGTTACTTATATACCGTGATTGCCAAGTTCCCCCTATACTGGTGCACAAAGTAAGGGACAAATAGATGTCTGTACATTTTATAACAATTCCATTTTTCCTTAGACACTCATGATTTCAGTTGTAAGAGCTGGTTTTTATTAAGTGCTGATTGAAAATAGGTAAAACTATGGCTACTGGAATGGGACATAGAGATTTGGCAGCAGTAGAAGAACAGCAGATCTGGTATCTGGGAAGGGAACACCTCTTGAAGATTTAGAAGAATGAGGGAGAATTAGTGATCTTTATCTTTTAGTCATCCCTGGAATCTTACCCAGTAAGGAAAATACCCTAGTGCAACTCTCCCAAACCAATATTAGATCCTTAAATGTAACTAACTATTGGGTCTGCCATCTACAAGCAGATAGGTCTGACCAGAATTGATCACTGTTTCCTTTAATCATTGGAAACAACAAGAGATGGCCTCAGATCCTGTACATCATATGTGAAATATTTGTCAACATCTCTAGTTGTATTCCTCACCCTTATTCCTACCATCAGCCCTGCAACATTCTTTAAAGAGAAGTACCATATTGCTGGTAATGGGGATAAACAGGACAGGTTGAAATGAAAGCTCTCAGGTAGTTATTCCATGAACAAGGACTAGACTCAGTCATTTTGTGTGAAACGGGAGCTGTGAGGTTTACCAGCTGACTGGAGAGACACATTGGAGGCATGATCAACTGCCCTGGTTGATATTAATTTCCCTCGGAGGACCCCCAAAATTGTCCGTGTTTTCTTCCCAATGGAATAATGTGCACTTTTGTTACTGTATTTTCTATGTGGAACCAGGTATTAACTTACTTTCTTCCCCAAAACATAATGCACCTTTGAGGTGGTCATAAGAGACTTAGATGTGTTTAAGAAAACACCATGCATTCCTGAGATGATTGTGGAGATCTCTCTGAAATGAAATGAAATGAAATGAAATGAAATGAAATGAAATGAAATGAAGCTACTCTTGGTTTCTCAGGGAGAGCCCTGGAAGAATGTGTGTGTGTGTGTGTGCGTGTGTGCGTGTGTGTGTGTAAACATCAATCTCTCCTTCCTACATCCTCCAAAATAAAATTATTAAAAATAGTCAATTGGAGTTCAAAATGCTTTTCTAATAGAGACAATGTTATTAAAATTAATAGCAAAATGCAAGACATGTATCTTGATTTAACTGTGTCCATGACTAATATCTGGCAACTCATCTTTGGCATTCAGAGCTTGGGCATAAAATGTAAGAAGACATGAGAAAATTCTGGAATCAAATATATAATTTATTGCAATTTTTATTAAAAATACATCAGATTGACAAATAATGCCAATGGGCTACACACTGGTTTCATAAATAAAGTCTATGGGCACCCTCCAAACTATATGCATGCGTGCATGCAGTTCTCATCTCTTGGCAACCAAGCTCTCTGAATATCAGCTTCTTATATTCTTCTAATATTCCTACTAGGCACAACTATTTAGGTGAAGGTTCCTGAGTAACAAACTTTTTGAAGATATGCACACCTATCTTAATATCTTGTTCTTTGGGTTTGGTAGTATATCAAAAGTACACATTTTAAGGCATTGCCAAAGAGAGATGGATGCCCATCAGGCACATGCAGTTGGGTGGGAGTACTTGTTTGGATTTAAATATATAGGGAAGTCAGCCCTTCCTTTGAATCTATACCTGGTTTAACATTCCAAATTAATTTTTCATTTTTTAAACATTTCCTGGCTGCTACTTCAGAACTCACATATTTTCTAAAAACTGGAGTTCTGTTTGAGTCATTGCTGTGTTTTCACATTTCTCATGACAAAGGCAATAGCAACATCTTTGACATGAAGAGTGAGGAAGACAGCATGTTATAAATCGTGGTTGGAGATGACTATTTGTAATTTAGGAATTTATTTAGGTAAGGCATATGTACAATACCTATTCCTACTGTGATCCAATGGAGCTGAAGGAGTGTGAATTATTGGATGGAAATCTACTTTGGTGTTACTTATGTAGACAACCTGGTGATTGCAGGTTTGCTATATAGCATTACCATTATGAAACTAACGTTTCCTCCGTGGATAATGGCACAGGCAGGAAATCTCATGAAATGCTGCTTGCTAAACAAAAATGAGAGGCCTAATATTTTTCTACTACTAAAGATTTGTTGCCTTCGATACTAAAAGAGTTACTGCATTAATATTAGTGAAATAATATCCTTATGAGCCCTTGTTTCTAAAACTGTGAGAGGCCCACACATTCTTATTCAGATTATTGCATTTATATTGGATTGTAAAATAACCATCCTGGAGACAAGTGGTAAAACAATTTTTAAAGTGCAGAGACTTATATTGCATGTCAAGTGATCATTTTCAGGGAGTAAAAATCAAATTCTCTCTGCTATGCAGCAGGATGATATTTTATGATAATAGAAGACACTTGCAAACAAGTCAATGTAGCTTTAAAAATTAGTTCTCTGCTTCTTAACATCACCTTTGGAAATGACTCATCAATGGCTGCTGCCAACATCCTTTCCCCACTTATCTCATTTTGCCCTTATCATTTTTTTTTAATTTTGGCAGTTTATATGCTTGTAAGAACTAGAGATGTTGCAGTTCTTAGAAGCTGACATATTTAGAGCACCAACTAGACTATTGCACATCTTAGAATTGTGTCATTTTGCCTGAGCTAATACAGTAGCCAAAATAATAATTCTCCATCCATCTTTGTAGCCTAGAAACCATAGATTGAACAAAAAAAAATTTCTAATTCTACAAAACAGAGTGATTCATGAAGAGAGAGAGGAGCCTCATTTGGGGAAGTAGAAGTTCTACATGTTTCCTGAAATTAGAAACTTGTACCAGACTAAATAAGACAATATTAAACAAGTATTTGTTGTTAGGAAATACAAAAGGAGAGAGATACCATATATTGCATTCAAACTATAAGATAAGATGAGGTACTGCCTGGGAAATGTATCCAAGTCTACCTGAGTTACTGTGGTAGTAGTTCACAGAAAAGTACATGTGTGTCTAATTCTAAAGAGAAAGAAGAAGAGTGAGAAACCATGATGTAGCCTCTTGAAGCAACACCAGACAGCCAGATTGGAACCAGCAGCATTAACCTCATTTAAGGAGCTGGAGTTGATGTAGCTATGACTCAATCTATCATGTCCCCTGCCCCCCGAGGAACAACATTTTCCCCTATTATCAGAATGCCCCTTAAACCCTTAAACTTATACTAGAGCTCTGGTGTGTGTGTGTGTTTATGGAGATGGATATGGACTCATAATTATATGGGCAGGGAAGAGGCCAGGAGTCTTTCCTAGCTCAGTTGGTTACAATGAAGAGGATATCACAAGGCTGTCAGTACTAGTGAGAATTCTGTCCTCTCCTATGGAAGAAAAGGTTAAGGCAAGAGTAGTGAGATGTGTGATTCTGACTCCATATAAGAAAATACCTCAGTAGACAAAGTATCCCAAGTATTCATTCAATGAGTAATTAATTATTGAGGATCTACTATGATGCAGGAATTTTTTTCTAGGTCTTAGGGATTTGACAAAGAGCAACGAAAACAACCAAGCAAAAATTCATGCCTGATGAGAACTTACATTATCATGTAGGAAAAACCATGTTTAGGAGATCTTTCATAGGTACAATTATTTGCATTGGAAACAAATTGCTTGAACTTTCTTTTAGAGTAGAAGATATATTGCAGATGTATCCAAGTATTGTGAACTGAGGGAGACAAGGAAAGAAAATAATAGATTTTGCTGAAAATTGTCTATTTGGTTCTCTCAATATTAAATGAAGTAAAAGATTCATGAAATGTTTCTGTATGCATAGGCTCATTGTCATGAAAACAATGACCAGACTAAGCTTTGGATCTGGGTTTCACACACTGCCCCCCCCACACACACAAATGCATACAAAATCTGAGACAACCCGTGAACACTGGAGTACACATGAACAAAACAAAAGAGGAAACACTCTATCTGTCCACATAGTAGTTATCAGTGCAGTGTCTTTCTGCACTTGATCTTAGCCAAAAGGCCCAGAAGCAATTACAGTGCCTTTCTGATGAGTTGTGCTGACTCAGCAATAAATCACCCTGTGGCCAGATTAAATGAACTCTCCTTCAGCCATCCTACCTGGAGACCCTGTGCCCCTATTCCACCATGTTCTTTGTTTAGTAATTCCTCAGATTAAAGTATTAAGAACAAAGTGTTTTTTTTTCTCTCACTGAGGTTAGACATTTAGGAACTTTTGATTTAAATCTCTACCACTTTTCAATTTGTGAAAATTGTATTCTCAAACACTGAGTTTTCCATATGTTCCAGCCTGTTTTTCCTTATACAAATGATAGAATCTTTAAAGTAGTTTCTGTTGACTAAATAGCACAGATAAGAATTTAATCTTCTGATAGAGGTGTGTGTGTGTGTGTGTGTGTTTGTGTGTGTGTGTATGAAACAAGGCAAAGTTTTTAGTTTTATACATAAGTTCATAGACCTTCAAAATAATTTAAAATTATTTTCTCACTTTGTAACTTTTTTATTTTACTGTTTTATTTTACTTTAGTTATTGTCCCTGTCAAGAGACTTGAATATGTCTTTATTTTTTTAAAAAGACTGTATTTATTTGAGAGAGAGAGAGAACACACAGGAGCAGAGGGAGGGGTGGAGGGAGAGAGAGAGAAGCAGACTCCCCTCCCCTCTGATCAGGGAGCTCTTGGGTGGGGGGTGGGGCTCCAGTAGGAGGGGCTAGATCCCAGGACCTGAGCTGAAGACAGATACTTACCTGACTGAGACACCCAGGTGCCCCTGTGTCTTTATTTTATTTTTTATTTTTTTATTTTTTTATTTTTTTTAAATGAGAATTATCTGACTTGATTTGGAGAATTCATATTCTGAAACCCTACAACTGGGTCTATCAACAGCCCCTCTTCCCCCAAGTAATTCTGATTTAGATAGTTTAAGTAACACATTTTATACTTAAATCAGAATGATTCACTTAAAGTCATATATGTTATAGTGACCTTTCTGCCAATTATGCAATAGTAGGTTCCCAAACTACTGAAATTGATAATCTTTCTGAAGACATTAAAAAGTGACTATTATTAAGCCAACATTTTCTTACAAAAGTTTGTAAATTAAAAATCACAAATAAGCAAATCTGAAGTGTTTTTACTTTTTAGCATAAATTTTTAAACAACAGTAACAAAATGAAATAATTTTGCTAGCAAAGCTATAAATGTTCTTTGGTGCTCCTCCATATGAAAGTTTAAAATCAGAAAACTTCAGTAGAACTGGATTTATATCTTCTTAATAAATTTAAAGCAAATGCTGTAACTGACTCTAAATAGTGCAGGGCTAATAAGCATATGTTTAGTGAAGGAAATATTTGACTTGTAGAGGTGGAAATAAATCTCAAATTTAATCTTATTCTTCTGGAAAATACAATGTGGTTAGACTATATGTCAAAAATGTTTAAATCATCACATAAAAATGGTAAATTACATAGAGAAAAAAGACATTATGCTGGTAGTCCTGAGATAAACCACCGTTTACTTTTTTTCTTTACATTTATTATGTATCAGTAGTTCTATAAATGATTTAGAAAAAAAAATAAAATTATTTAGAAAGATTTCTTCTGTTGCTGATTATGAGTATTAGAAATATCTCTTTAGCCCAAAATATAAACTCTACTTTCTCTCTTGGAGAAACATCAAAGCTTAGTTTTTATAATCTCAGGGTTAGAAAGGTCATTAGAGGATATTTGATCTAAAGTTCCTTTAGATGTTTAAATCCTCTTTCAGTATCTTTGCAGAAATATTGCCCAATCTCATGGATCCCAACCATAGCAGTTACTCCCTTGATAAGTAACTCAAATTTACTGAAGGAAACTAGTTTATCTTTTATTTTGCTAAATATTATTTCTTTAGGTTAATATTTACTAATATTGTGCCAAAATCTGTTTCTCTTCCAGTCTTTTCTTTGCAGTCTGGCATTATCCTTTGGAAAATACAGAAAACACCTTTTCTCTCTTCCTCTTGAAATGAGATAAAAGATTTTTGAAAAGAGAAATGATTGTCTACCTCTTCTCTCCAATTTCTCATTTCAAGTCTGTTTCTCTTTAGTTTTTGTAATATTTTATAAGATGGGTCCAGCTTCTCTGAATAGCTTTCAAATTGTCTATATCCTTGCTGAGACTCCACTTCTTTAATTCTAGCATCATCACTTGTTAAGACACAGTCAATTATAAATAATGATATTTTTCAGTAATATCTTACTATGAATTAGTCAATCATTCTTTCAAATATTACAATTACTGGAAGTGGATTTCAATACAAAAAAGGTTTCTAGAGAATTTACCACTGAACTGTGAAAAGGATCTTAAATAGATTCTGGTTCTATGTTTCAGGGCCACCACATTGCAAAGCTCTAGGGGACACTAATTTAATTGAACTAAGGGACAAGAGTGAGTGAAAGATTAAAAACATCAGAGAAAATAAGTAAAGCAAAAAAATAAAAACTGGTTCTTTAAAAAAAATTGAGAAAATTGATAAACTTGTAGCAAGACTTAAAACAGTATACTTTTACATTTATAGAAGCAATGGGCTTCTAAAATATTTTGCATTGCACTTATCAAATTCAGGTCTAGGACTGCAACTGACTCAGAACAAGAGCATACACACCTTCTTGGATTCTAAAGAAGAGCATTGGGTAAGTCTTCTAAAATATCTCTAAGGCAGAATCACCTAAAATAATTTCTGCTATTTAAATTATATGCTACCCACATTTGAAGTTGAATATAGTAAAATTTGTAGAAACTTATACTTGTTTCTGGAAGACATAAATGCAGTCTATGACCCCAAATATCAAACTACAAAATAAATTCAAAGGTACATGTGCTGAAATGTTCAAAAAATTCAGGACAATATTTTTTGGGGAGATATTTATGTGGTTAGCTTATCATTTATCTGCAATATCACATACACTTCAGTCTTTTAGAAGGAATTCTTACTATTTGCATGTTCCATTTAAATTTTAAAATATTCAAATCCCTTCACTATGACAATTACTCTAAGCAAATCATTTTGAAACAGTAAATTATTTGTCCTAGACCTTCCTTCATTATTTAATTCAATAGAAAGTTAAATTTTATTTTGTAATCTTAATGCACCTAATTCAACTAAATTTCGTAAATATCATTCTCTAGTAGAGTGTGTGTGTATCTATGTGTATTGTAGATAATCTAAAACAGCTAGACAAAACTATAAGAAAAAATATTGCTGCAAAAGTTCAAATTTTGAAACATTTAGAGTTGAGGAAAAGTGGCATTTGATTCTTCTGGGTAAATAAAAGTTATAGGCAACTACAAACCAAGTATAATATAATCATACAAGGTAAAGAAGACTGCGTTCTGAAATCTGAACAAGTTGCCCTCTAGCCACAAAGCTTCACTTTTTTTGAGCTGAAAAGGAAGAACAGCTTTTCAAGTTCTACAATTAGGAGACTCCAGTTGAAATGCTACATGGTCACATATCCTGGAGCTCTATTTTTCTCCTTCAGTTAACACACTATGAGAAAATAGCTGACAGATTTTCGAAGCCAAACTTGTAGTGTGTTATTTGTGCTTTCTCTCGTCTATGAATTGTATCATTTTCTGTTTCATATTTTTTCTGTACATGTTCTGCTGACTGATTTATAATTTATAGAAGCGACACATATCTCTACTAGTGTTTCATGCCATGCTCCATTGTCTGTTTTCTATAAGAAAAAATGCTATAGGGTGTATCTGCTATTCCTATAGTATTTTTAAAACTAGAGTTATAGTTGTATATTCTTTAATCCACATTTAATAATAGCTTGTTACAGTGATAAATGGCTGTTTCTGCACTTTTTTGGACTTGAAGTTGTAATATGACTTTTGTACTGCTTTGTGTAACTGAAAATGAAAACCTATTAGCTTTAATTGAAAGTGAAAATCAGACGCATCCTTAATATGATTAATGATTTCTGCATCACAGGTTAAAAATGAAAAGAAAGTCATGAAGATGATTCTGCTTTGGTCTTTGCATGGGTAATTATTTATCTGCTTACATATCTATTTACTTTCCTGACTATTGGAGTCATTATAGAATATCCACTTAATATTAAGATCCTAATAATAATAAGACATGTATAACATTAGGCTTGGGACAAGGATCATGATTTGTGTTTTATAGTTAAAATATTTTCTCTAGTTTTTTTCTAAATTTTGTAAATAAAATAGCAGTGTGAAAAAAAATTAACAACTTTCTGTTAAATGTTTTTGAACATCAGATCACCAAAGATAAGTTTTAGAAACATGATCTCAGTATAGGAAGAGGGAACTGGAGCTAGGGAGATATATATATATATATATATATATATATATATATATATATATATATATATATTCTGCATTTGCTCTCATTAACTAATTAATGTTTTCAATTCAATGCTGATTAGGTAAGAGTACTCTGGTCCCACTTTAAGACTCTTGCCTGATCAGTACATCCATCAATATTCCAAAATGTGTCTGAGACCAATCTGAAAGAGTTAATAGCTTGTTGAATGCTAGGTAAATAAACAGCATGTAAATCTTGGAAGACTTGAATATTTGGCACACAGTACAGAACTTGATGTTTATGTCTCAGAGGTTCCTTTTTATCCTACGAGACCCCAGGATGTATATGATTAGTGAAAGGGTATAGCCTTTCCCATGATACAGAGTTGTGTTGAGGAATTTGCCAAAATGGACTACATTTCCAAGCTTTGCATGTAGATGGGGCCATTTGACTAAAATTTGGCCAATAGCGATTGAGAAGAAAATACATGCACATGATGATCACCTTTAGTTTTGGGCTCATAGACGTCTCCCCAACTACCTTCTGTTTTCTCCCATCAAATACCTCCCTCCCTCTATTTTGATCTTGAACTTCAGCCTCCAACTGTGAGGAATACATTTCTGTAAGCCACCCACTTTACTGTACTTTGTTATAACAGTCTAAATAGGCTACGACAGTGAGTAAATGTTTTACAAAGATATGCAAACAGGTACTTACCAGCCCTGGATTTTCAGGTACTTCTATCACTCCGGGAGCACATCCTCTCAAGTTATTTTGAATTAAATTTTATAGCTACTTTCTAGTACAAACTGAGGCCCTCCTTTGCTCTAATTGACTATTCCCCTTATCACAAAGCCTGTTTACTTTTCTTAGGTCATTTAATTTGCCTCTACTATAGCAGCACTTTCATTGGAGTTTATTTGTAAAGCCAGATCCATGCAACTACATTTTTCAGGTGTATGTGTTCAGTATGATTAGTTTCCTATTGAAGACCTGCTCCCTCGACCCTATGGGACAAACCTGATGCTTTGTGGTGGATTATTATTGCACTAAACTTTGAGGGAGAGTAAATCCTTAGGAATAGAATTCTCTACTTCTTCTATTCAGGGTAACTCCCTACCAAAACCAAAATGTGACTCTCCAACTACAGTTATATGTAGTTTAATTTATTAAAATGGTAAAAGTTGTAGAAGGAAAAGTTTGATTATCATGAGTCTATTCTGGATTTATCAGTTTCTTGTCCCTATTGTAACAAATTACAAACTCAGTGGCTTAAAGCAATGAAAATGAGTTATATTGCAGTTCTGGAGGCCCCATGTTTTAAAATGAATGTTTCAGAAGGACTACATTCCTTCTGCAGTTTAGAAGAGAATCTATTTTTTGCTTTTTCTAGCTTTTAGAGGTCATCTGCATTCCTTGTTTCAGTGGTACCCCTCCAGCAAAAGCATCACTCTGATCTGTGCTTTACCATATCTCCATCTCTGACTTTATCTGGTTCCCTTTTATAAAGAGCCTTGTGATTACATTGGGTCCACCTGGATAATCTAGGATAATCTTTCCATATCAAGATCCTTATCTTAATCTCATCTGTAGAGTACCTTTTGCCAAATAAGGTGACATTTACAGGTTTTGTGGATTAGGATATAGACATCTTTGTTTTTTTTTTGTTTGTTTTGTTTTTAATTTTTTTAAATTTTTTATTTATTTATGAGAGAGAGAGAGAGAGAGAGAGACATAGGCAGAGGGAGAAGCAGGCTCCATGCAGTGGGAGCCCGACGCGGGATTCGATCCCGGGTCTCCAGGATCGCGCCCTGGGCCAAAGGCAGGCGCCAAACCGCTGCACCACCCAGGGATCCCATGGATATAGACATCTTTGGAAGCTGCTATAGTCTGAATGTTTGTATCTCTTCAAAATCCAGACACTGAAATCCTAATGCCCATGATGAAGGAGGTGGCCTTTGGTAGGTACTTTAGTCATGAGGATGGAGGCCTCAGGAATGGGATTAGCATCTTTATAAAAGAGGCCCCAGATAGCTTACTTATCCTTTCTACTATGTGAAGACAGAGTGAGAAAAGTAGGCAGTCTGCAACCTGGAAGAAAACCCATCCATGCTGGCACACTGATCTTGGGTATTCAGCCTCCAGAACTGTGAGAAGTTTTTGTTGTAATAAGGTGCTAGTCTGTGCTATTTTGTTAGAGCAACACGAGTAGATGGAGGATGAGGCCATTATTCTGTCTACAATACTAGGGAGTACTGATTTTGTAATATCTATTAGTCATTAGGACAGACATGTTGAAAGGCAGTTGGTAAAAACAAATAAAAACTGGGATTCATTAGTGAGGTAGAGATTGGAGTTATTAATATGAAAAGTAAAGGTATATAAATGATATTTAAAGTTATAGTGTTAAGATCTGATTATCTGATAGACATTGGAAAGTGGACTGGTTAAGAATGTTTTTACTTACCCAGATGGTCCTTGGGTTCAAATCCCAGCTCTGGCATTTGTTACCTATATAATTTTTTTTATGATTCACTTTCTGTATCTATAAAAGGAAATTAAAAATATCACCTATCTTGCAGTGATCTAATTTGAGTGAAAACAAAATATAAGTGCTAAATAGGAGTTTTTCTTATAAGGAAAAATTACAGCTAAATTTGGGATTTCCAAAATTTAGTTGGAAGACAGTAGAACATGTAGAATCTTTGTAGAGCAAAGAAGAATGAAGTAAGAGAGAAATTAGAACAGTGGTATCTTGGCAGAGTAGAGAGGAAAACGTTTCAACACTGAAAGAAGGGAAAATGGTGTCAAATGTTGTTTTGAGAGTTCATCTTTCTTTGCTGCATGGAGTTCCTTTTATAAGAAAGGTTCAATAGAAAGCTGGAAGCAAAAACTGATTGAAGCAAGGCTATAGGGAAAATAGGAGGTGGAAAAATGGAGACACAATATAGAACACTTTAATAAGGAATTTTGCTAAAGAAATAGAGAAGTTGCTATAGGAGATAGAGATAAATTAAGTTTGTTATTAAATATAGGATGCATTAATGAATGCTTGTATGCTCTAGAGATAGTCTGGTAACAGTCATATTACTTTACTAGTAATAAACTGATGATGTAGGAAGGAAGGTCCAAGAGAAAGTACAAAGTCCATGAGAAAGTAAGTGAATCTAGTGTTTGAGTAGAATCACTGGCCATAAAAACAGATATGTGGATTTCATTGTCACTGGAGGGAAGACAAAGTATGGGTTTCTAGACTCATGTAGTTTTGTAGAAACAGTAGTGACAGTGTGTAGAAGCTCTTGTCTTACAGCTTGCTCTTTCTTTCTTTCTTTCTTTCTTTCTTTCTTTCTTTCTTTCTCTTTTAATTTTTATTTAAATTCAATTAATTAACATATAATGGATTATTGGTTTTAGAGGTAGAGGTCATTGATTCATTAGTCTTATATGATACCCAGTGCTCATTACATCTTGTGCCCTCCTTAATGCCCATCACCCAGGTATCCCAACCACCAACCTCCCTCCCCTCCAGCAACCCTCAGTTTGTTTCCTGTGATTAAGAATCTGTTATGATTTGTTTTCCTCTCTGATTTCATCTTGTTTTATTTTTTCCTCTCTCTCTCCTCCTGTGATCCTCTGTTTTGTTTCTTAAATTCCACATATGATAATTGTCTTTCTCTAATTGACTTATTTCACTTAGCATAATATCCTCTAGTTCTATTCACGTTGTTGCAAATGGCAAGATTTCTTTCTTTCTTTTCTTTCTTTCTTTCTTTCTTTCTTTCTTTCTTTCTTTCTTTCTTTCTTTCTTTCTTTCTTTCTTTCTTCTTTCCCTCCCTCCCTTTCTTTCTTTCTTCTTTCTTTCTTTCTTTCTTTCTTTCTTTTTCTTTCTTTTCTTCTTTTTGGATGGCTGAGTAGTATTGCATTGTATATATTACCATATCTTCTTTATCCATTCATCTGTCGATGGACATCTAGGCTCTTTCCATAGTTTGGCTATTGGAGACATTGCAACTATAAACATTGGAGTGCAGGTGCCCCTTTGGATCACTATGTTTGTATCTTTGGGGTAAATACCCAGTAGTGCAATTGCTAGGTCATAGGGTAGCTCTATTTTCAACTTTTTGAGGAACCTTCATACTGTTTTCCAGAGTGGCTACACCAGCTAGCATTCCCACCAAGAGTATAAGATGGTTCCCCTCTCTCCATCCTTGCCAACTATCTGTTGTTTTCTGATTTAATTTTAGCCATTCTGACTGGTGTGAGGTGGCATCTCATTGTGGTTTTGATTTGTATTTCCCTGATACCAAGGGATGTTAAGCACTTTTTCATGTCTCTGTTGACCATTTATCTTATAGCTTTTATTTCAAAATTTTGCAAGAGGGATCCCTGGGTGGCGCAGTGGTTTAGCGCCTGCCTTTGGCCCAGGGCACGATCCTGGAGACCCGAGATCAAATCCCACGTCGGGCTCCCGGTGCATGGAGCCCGCTTCTCCCTCTGCCTGTGTCTCTGCCTCTCTCTCTCTCTCTCTCTATCATAAATAAATAAAAAAAAATTAAACAAGATTTTGCAAGAAAAGAGGGAAACGTATGAAACTTTTTTTTAGAGAACTAGAAAATAACTTATCTATGGATATATAATCCAATAATGAAACATAGCTGAAAATTTGAGGTCATCATCATAAATGTAAAGCTAAGCTAATTAGCAATGTTGACTGTTTTTATCAGACCAATTCAGTTTCACAGTTCAGGTATAAAGTAGCCAGAAAATGGATGTTTGCCATAATTGGGATACTTAATGTAATAAAAGTAAAAATGGAAAAAGAAGAGAAGAGGATTAAAAATGGTTGCAAGAGAGCAATTATAATGATGTGCACTAGATTATGAGATGAGTAAAGAAGGAAGTGATATGAGGTGAACAATGGGTGGTAAAAAAAAAGGTGGTAAGATCAAGGGTTTATATATGATTTGTGTTGAAAATTTGTTGAATAGACATTCTAGTCTTCAGTCTCTAAGAATATTAGTAGAACTCTCACTTGACTTACTACCTCACTGTTCCCTGATCCTGCTGGCCTTCTGATCACTATGATGCTGTTGACAATATCAGAGAGTCATCTCTATGTGTGATTTTGTGTAAAACTTACACATTGATGCTTCTCTAGATTTAGATCTTATGGTTATTTCATTGCTCCACAAACTTCCTCAAACACTAAACAAAAACCTGTTTAACAGACATGTTGCTGATATTCATATACATACATAAGTATGTATCTATGCGTTCTCTCGATCCATTTTGCTGTATTAAAATCTGGTATTTTATTCTTTTATTTTTAAACATTTTATTTGTTTATTTTAGAGAGGGTATGAGGATAAAGAGGAGAGGAGGGGGAGGGAGAGGCAGAGGAAGAAAGAATCTGAAGCAGACTCCACTCCAAGTATGGAGCCCCACATGGGACTTTGCTTGATCTTACAACAGAGAGATCATGACCTGAGCTGAAACCAAAAATTGGATACTTAATTTAAGGAGCTACCCAGGCACCCCTGATATTTTATTGTTGGTCACATCTCCCTATATGTTTGTCCTCTCTTCTTATTACCATATCATCTGTTCTACCCTCCTTAAGGAAACATCTTATTTTTTAATTTTTTATTTTTCTTCCAACTTTCTACCACCTAACATACAAATTTTACTATATTATTTTCTCCAATGTCATAGAACAAGATGGCTTTCCTTCTATTCAAGGGAAATCTTATTCCCTGTCCCTAAAAACTGCTTCCATCAGTCACTTCATCTCCTCTCTTCTCTACATGAACTTAGTTAGCTGTTCCATCAATAAATATGACAAAGTTTTTCTCATTTCCTTCTATGTAACAATTCCTTTACTCTTTCTTACTGTTTTTAGTGAAGTTTCATGAAAGATATCTATTTTTTATTATGACTTTACTCATCCATCCTCCGTCTCTCGACTTCTATTTATTTAGACATCAATCTAGTACATGTCTTCTACTTCTATCATCTACTAATGCTACTTCATCAATCCCATGAGTTCCCTTCTAGTTACAGACCTAATGAGTAATTTCTCATATTTCTGAATTTCTCTCATATTACTGAAATCCTTTGATTTACCTGAGAACGTTCATGTCTGGTTTAAATTAATTTTTTTCTTTTAGTCATTGATTCTCATTCACCAAGTTCTTCTTTTACCTTTCTGGCCATCTATTCTCATTGCCTTTATGGATATCATCTTTTTATTTTTGTGGTTGTTTTTTAGTGTTTTAATCCTTCATGTTTGATCTTGGTCCACTGCTTTTCTCTCTTCATACTCATCTTGGCAGTCCTTTGCACGGAACTTATTTTAACGCCCAAAGATTTAAAATATAACTCCAGTGCTCCTTCTTGATCTTGAGACATATATACACAAATGTTTTCTGCATAGATAATTTGAAGAGCTCAGAATCCATAATTTTCTTAATTTGTCATAATATATAGTTCTGTTGGTGGCCTATCTAATAACATAAACCAGAAATGTTAAGGATACCCATGAGATTTTTTTATACTTTTTCCCAAGTATCTGACACCTAATATATTCTGACAGAAATGTGTTCTATTTATTGGAATGTTTGATTTTTCATTTTATTCCTATTTTCACTGTTCTTGTTTGTATTTATAAAATCCCTTCCAGAACATTTAAATTATTATTTTACTATACTATTTCTATTTTACTAGAAATTCAACAAAGTTTCTATAAAGAGAGGAAAGCTAAGCTTAGTTCTTTAACAGGGAAGTCAATACTTCTAGCCCCTCCCTCTCTCTCTCTCTCTGCACATTTCTTATCATTTCTGCTCCAGTGATACTGAACTATATGCAATTCATTCACACACCATTTTTCATCACTATATATCTTTAGTCATGTTTCCCAGTTCCTAGAAGGATCTTCCTAAATTCTTTTTCTTGGCTTTCATTCTTCATTACCCAATTCAAGTAATACCCCCTTAGAAAGTTTTGCCCAAAAACCCAGATAATGATAAAGGCTCTACCAACTTCACATAAAATTTCTGTTTATGTATATCCCTCCTTTTCTAGTAGTTGTCATACCTTTCTGGCAAAATCATGTCATTTCTATCTTCATTATTAATGTGTATACAGTACCTGACATGTATGAACTAAAAATCACACTATTTCAGTTAAGTATGACTGTTCTAGAATATTTCTAACAGTAGAGCAATACACTATCATCAGGGAGTTATATATATATTTTTGGTTATGGTAATGGTTAATATTTCCTGAATATCTACTATGTGCCAGACACACAGTTATGTTTCTCACTTGGGTCATCCCTGAAAAGTGTTTGTTATTATTATCCTTATTAACCCTATTCTCTCAACTAAAAGAATTAGGGCACAGAGAAGTTTAAGAATTTAACCATCATTATAAAGTTAGTCAGTGGCAGAGGTTGATTTCAAAACCTGAGAATCACAAATCTCATTGATGTTTTAAACATATCCTATTCTTGTATGGTTGATTTTTACCTTCAATTTTCTGGAAAGAGATTAAAAGAGTATATATTACTTTTATTTACTTAGAGATCAAAGTCAGGTGAGTGATAGATCTAGGTATAGCTATATGTATCTCTATGTCTATAATGATATTGAAAAAATAGAGCTGTGTCTCTACATACAAATAGAATAATAGTAATCTTTAAACATCTGAATTTGAAATATGTAATGCCAAATAGTGAGTGTCCAAGAAGCAGCACTGTGGCTATAAATGGTTATTCAGAAACCATATCCCAGCAGAGTCAGCAATCCAATAATGCTCTTACATCTTATTGTTGTTTAATGCAATGTGTTATCTAGCATAAGCTGTTACAAGATCTGCATGAGCAGAAATCAGGACAATAGGATCCAAGAATGAAAGGTTCAATGACAAAGAAAGAGGAGGAAGGAAAAGCCTGTCCAGGGGAATTTAAAAGGGGATCTGAAAAAGCTCTTACATAGAAGGCCAAGCTTATATTATACATTGGCACATGTGGGAATACTCATTGCAATACCCTAAAATCCAGTATAATCTTTTCATTATGAAAGTTATTATGATTTTAAATCAATTTTATATGGGGATTCCTTTTGATTTTCCAGGAAATTTGGGCCATTCAAACTCAATTTCTTTAGGGGGAAAATTACTTTCCCTTCTTTGAACAGACATCTTCTACTACCTGATATACATACTTCAAATTCCTGGGGGCCAGAAAACAAGATATAGAGGTCAAATAATTCACATTCAGTTTAAAGTTTAATTTTTTTTTAAAGGTCAGACTCTAATATGTGTCAAGGAAACCTATGTTCATTCAAAGAGCATTTTATTACAGTTGCAGAGTCTAATACCATCCATGAATCCTTTTCCCTGAGCATAAGCCTGCAAAATTACCTGCTGATAGAGTCATAGAGCTCTAAAAACAGGGAGACTGAGCATGCTTTGGAGAGAGTTGAAAGGCCATTATCACTTCATATGTCAGCCTTCAAGCTAAAAATCCTTAGTGTAGTACACTTGGGGAAGTGATATTAGCATCATAACACAAAGTGCCATAGCCCATTCCATTCAGCTTCTGAGACTGTTTCTTCCATCTCCTCTACACAGTATAATGAAGATCAAAGAACAAGAAAAGTCCTTCTCAGTGATTTTTGGAACTTGGGTGTAAAGGAAGTCTTTGTTAGTTTATTCAGGCTGACTCTGGGAAATATGAAGGCTGTGAAGCCTGACTACTCATTTTTTTCATTTAAAAATGTGTAGAGAAAAAAAATGTGTAGAGATTCTTAAATTGTTCCTAATTCAAAATTTTCTTTATAAAAATACTGGATACAGTAGTACAATTATGTATACATGTATGTGTATGCATATGTGTATATATACATATGTAATTATATGTATGTGTAAACACAAATATATATATATAATATTTATTCATCTTAATGTGTAAACACAAATATATATATAATATTTATTTATTTATTTTAAATCTCCTGATTCATCTTCTTCCCAAACCTTAGTCTTGTTTTTACAGACCACCTGACATAAGTCCCTTCACTCTGAGTTCTGATGTCTCAAATTTGATGTGGAAGAAGTGCGCTTCCTGTTGGATCACTTCACCCTTCCTTATACTTTCATCATCCTTCCTAGCTTGTTTGCAAAGTGGAGGGGGCAGTTGGGCATGACTTGTCCATTGTAAAAATACAAGGTCTCTTCATTGGTGTGCCTTAGCTTTCTTTAAATTTATATTCATGGCCAACTGAAAAAAACAAACACTTGTGCACACACATGGAAAATGGTAACTGGTTCTGTTTGGTTTCCCTTTTTTGTCTGTTTTGCTCACAAGACATACTGGTCTGATTGTTGGGAGTATCATCTGACTCATATGTCTGGTTCAAACAAAGGTACCTGCTGACCAAATATATATATATATTTGGCTTCTTAGTACACATTTTAACTTATGAGTGTGGGAACATTAAAAGCCAGAAATGAACATCCTCAGCCATATTCAAATCCTTGTCCATTACTTCTCTATGGCAAGGGATAGGACAGAAAGGACTTCTGAATCTCTATTTAATTCTATTGTTGTGTTGCTTAGCACAGCATCCTTTGCATGCTTTTTTAATATTATAAATCATATGACAGATGTGTTAACAGAACTTTCCCTAAGTAGTCTATATGCTACAGCTTTTATTTATTTAGTCATTAAATGCTTATTGAATATCTTCTATGTAATATACTGTAATACTAGACGTTTTATGATGAGTGCTCCTCCAATTCAGCCAAATGTAGTTGTCCCTAGTCACCTTTTGGATCAAATAATAACACTGATAATAGCAATGGTGAGGAGCATAAAGTGGCACCAAATAACCAGTCAGTGCTTTGGTATGTAATTATATGTATTTCTATCAATATGAGGTATATATATAGTAATATTACCAATAAAAGCACACTGAATCTTGCAGGGGTTAAGTATCTTGCCAAAGTTACAAAGTCAGTTAGCCATAGAGTTAATATCTAAACTCAAGCTGCTTGACTCCAAAGCTAAACCTTTAACTTCTGTGAAACTACGTCTGTAAATTCAGACCACTTTCATGTCCTTTAAATGCATCTGTTTCACTTGATCCCATTATATTTATCTCACTTTTCTTCTGACCCAGCTCTAGTGACATGAATATATGTACTCATTTTTTTGAATTACAAAATATGTCATTTTCTATGCTTAGAATCATTCACTTCCTTCCTTTGTTTTTCCCCTCTCTTAAATCTTATCTCTTCCAGGAAGCTTTAAATTTTTCAAGCTCTGATTGTTCTCAAATTCCCAAACACTTAGCCTATGATTGTATAGCAAAATACTTTAAAAAAGGGGGGGAGGGATCCTTTAAATATGCCAATAAACTCAGAGGTAAGGAGCCAATCAGGAGAAAGGGATAAGAAAATGGGCTTCCAGCAGAGGGTGTACTAACTCCTGCCAGATGCTCCCTCTTCAGTGCTTCTCAGCTTTATTCCACTGGGAAACAAAGGCAAGAGGATAGATTTGCTTTCTGTCAATTAATTCCCCAGACTAAAAGAAGAAGGAAAACAAATGGATCTATAAAAGAACTATTGGGCTATATATAGTAAGATATTGTTTGGCTTGAACTATTTAACTGGTCAAGAAGGTTTTGGTAAAGGATTCCTATAGGGGTCCCTAGGTGGCTCAGTTGATTAAGCATCTGCCTTTGGTTCAGGTCATGATCCCAGGGTCCTGGGATCCAGCCCTGCATTGGGCTTCCTGCTCAGTAGGGAGTCTGCCTCTTCTTCCCCATATGCCTCTCCCCATACTCATGCTATGTCTCTCTCTCTCTCTCTCTCCCTTTGTCTCTCTCTTTCTCTCAAATAAATGAATAAAATATTTTTTTTTATGGTTTTCTGTAAGGTCTAGGGTACAAAAGGGATTAAAACCGCTGCTGTTTCACTGTCAAAGCAGGGAGGTGGGGAAGGATTGGAATGTTAAACAATAGACAAACTGGGTATAAGGCACACAACTACATGGTCAACTAGTTTTCAATAAAGCAGGAAAGAATATCCAATGGAGAAAACACAGTTTCTTCAACAAATGGTGTTGGAAAAGCTGGTTAGCAATATACAGAAGAATGAAACGAAACCACTTGCTTACATGATACACAAAAATAAATTTGAAATAGATGGACAACCTAAATGTAAGGCAGGAAACCATCAAAATTCTAGAGAAGAACAATCAACAGCTTCTTTGACCTTGTCCAGGGCAACTCACTAGACACATTGCTGGAGGCAAGGGAAACAGAAGTAAAAATGAACTATTGGGACTTCATTAAGATAAAAGGCTTCTGCACAGTGGAAGAAACAAAAGGAAACAAAAGGATTGTGTTAATCAACAAAATTGAAAGGCAGCCTATAGAATAGTAGCAGATATTTGCAAATGACATATCTGTTAAAGGGTTAGTACCCAAAATCTACAAAGAATTTATCTAACTCAACACCCAAAAACCAAATAATCCAGTTAAGAAATGGGCAGAAGACATGAATAGACATTTTTCCAAAGAAGATGTCTAGATGGATGGCTAATAGACACATAAAAAGATGCTCAGCATCACTCATTATCAGGGAAATACAAATGAAAACCATGATGATATAATACCTTACACCAGTCAGATAACTAAAATTAACAACAGAAGAAACAGCAAATGTTGATAAGAATGTGCAGCAAGGGAAACCTCTTACAATATAGGTGGGAATGTAAACAGAAAATGGTATAGAGGTTCCTTAAAAAGTTAAAATTAGAGCTACCTATGACCCAGCAATTGCACTACCTAAAGGATACAAAAATACTGACTCCAAGGGGCACATGCACCCTGATGTTTATAGCAGCATTATCAACAATAGCCAAACAATGGGAAGAACCCAAGTGTTCCATTGACTGATAGATGTATTAAAAAGATGTGGTGTGTGTGTGTGCGTGTGTGTGTGTATTTATTTATTTATTTGTTTATTCACACATATATTTATTTATACACACATACACATAAGTTTATGCATATATATGTGTATAAATAAACAAATAAAAATGTATATAATAGAATACTACTTGGCCACCAAAAAGAATGAAATCTTGCCATTTGCAACAATGTGAATGCAGCTAGAAGGTATTGTGCTAAGAAAAGTAAATTAGTCAGAGAAGGACAAATACCATATGATTTCACTCATGTGGGGAATTTGAGAAACAAAAATGATGAACATGTGGAAAGGGAAAACAAAAGAGAATGAGAGAGGGGAAGGCTGTCCCCTAGGACAGCAGTTCATGTACATGGTACAGACAACAATAGTGAATTAGTAGACTTAGTGAAAACAATAGCCCTGGAGAAGCATTTGCTTGGTGGCTGTGGTGTCTCAGAAATGTGGCATTCATCCTTGGTAATAGCAACATCAGAGGTAGGAGACCTCCAGCTATTTTGAAGCTGCTGTAATCCACTTAAATATCCTGGAAACTAAGAGACAAGGATGTGAAGGATCCTGAATTTGCCTCCTTTACCCCCTCTTTTTTGGAGGTAGAATTTGAACTAGACTGTGTCTAGCTAATACTATGGTAGAGTAGAAAAGTATTGCCATTTGCTAACTTAACTTTACCTTCAGCCTATTGTAGCCCAACAGAAAACAGAACAAAACTCATTACTGCTGCTGATTATGTCTATATGCATTTTGAACTTTTTTTTGTATTTTATTACACGTTTTATAAATTTTGTTGGAATCATTACCGTATTTCATTTATTTACGCAATAAACATTTACTGAAGTCCTATGCTAAAAACCAGGTACACAGTGGTAATATGTTCCCTGTCTTTATTGAGCTTAAAGTCTAGAGAAGAATCAATAAATAAACAAGTAAATATTAATTAAAAGTTGTGATAAGATAAAGGTAGGAAACAAATTTGAGAAGATGGAGCAGTGGTGATGGAGGAAGGTAAGAAGGTATATGAATAAGTATTAGGGAAGATGAGATCTGAATGATAAGGGCCCATAAACCATGTACGGGGAGAGAATGATGGTTGCAAGGGTAAGGATTAGGTTAAATTCAGGGTATAAGACAGGAAAGGGCTTAGTGTGTTTGAGGACAGTAAGGCATCTGGTGCTGCTAAAGCATACTAGACAGGGAGGAGAGCCAAGAGATGAAGATAGAAATTTAGGCAGGGTCTATATCATGGAGAGCCTCAGCCAAGATGAAGTTGCTGGGTTCACTTGGCATAGTAGTTAAGAGCACAGACTGAAACCAGACTTTGTGAATGGGATCTAGCTCTAAGCACTTAGTAGCTCCTGTGTGGCTTTGGGGAAGTTACTTAAGTTTTCTGTATTTTAGGGTTTTTTTTACCTATAAATACGGGGATAGTAATAGGAACTACTTCATAGTGTTGTTTGACGAATGTTAAGGAGTTAATAAATGTGAAGTAGTATGAGAGAGAGACTTTTAATCCGAGGAGTTGGTATGATCAGTATTTTAAAGATATAACAATACTGACTGTTGATGGAAGGTAAATAAGAAAATGAATAATTGAAATAGGATAAAAAATGTAATTGTAGGGTCTTAATAAAGTATTTTGACATTAAATACAATTCACTGATTCTGCAACATACTCTACTTTGCACTCTCCTTTTTTCTATTACTGTTCTCTCTTTGGGTATTTTGAACTTGCTTGAATATTTAGTATAAAGGTCATATGTCATAATAATAATGCAGTGGCAAAAATTATTTTGAATAGCTATATCATCTCTCAAAGGATTGGAAAGACTACTATCTATTTTATAAAACTAAAAAATTGGAAATAAAATTGTTCCTAATTAGTTCATTTGTTCAGCAGATGTTTATTGAACACTAATTATACTTCAAACATTCTTCTAGATGTTTAGAATGTAGAACAAAAGCCTTCCTTCTGAAATTTACATTGTTTTTGGTAAGACAAAGTAGTGACCTGACATAGTTGAGAATTTTATATCTGAGAGGCGCTCAAAAGTATAATACAAAATAAATATTAATAAATATTAAATATTCTAGTTACTGTATTAACATTTCTATCAACTTGACTAGACTTTAGATGGGTTTCTTCTTGACTCTAGGACCTGACCTTTCTTTTCTTAGAACATTTTCTTTAGAAAACTTGTCATTTTAAATTCTTTCTCTGCCCTTTTATGATGTAAATCTAAGTAAAAGTCTCTTGCCAGTTTATTGACCCAGGAATGTCTTTCTCAAGGACCTAGGAGTCATTCGTTTGAAATGTAATAATCAAGAAAGATTGTGTCTCCATTTCTCAGTCAGAATGGGAGGGTAGTAGCCTAGTTTCTAATGGGCACCGATTAGCAATTAGATGGCTTCATCACAGAGATAAAACATTTGCAAACTCAGTAATAACTCAATGTGCACCACATACCCCATTGACTAACCTCCTCTCTAATGTTCTCCAGTACTTTACCACTAGCTACCAGCACTTAAAACACTCTTGACTTTTGTTTCAGCAGAGTTGAGTTTAGATGGTTTTCTGGTCTCTCTTTTGTATTTCTGATATCTTAGTAAAGTTTTCCTAACCAGTTAAAATTTGATACAATTTTTCCTTTGATATAACTACAAAAATCTATATCACAATTTATAGATGATGAAGGAAATGTAATTTTGTTGAGGACTTTAATATAATTACCTAAAGAAGGAGAGAAGGTGAATGTATAGATGTGCATGGGCATGTAACTGTGTAAAACATTTTAAAAGCAATGTAATAGGAACAATACCTGAAATTAGTAAATATCTGAAATTTATGGAGAAAAAGTAAGAGTTCAGGAGCCTGCATTGTCTAAAATAAGGTGAGAAAATTTCCAAGAATGATTAAAAACTAAATATTGTTTGACAAAAAATAAAACCTCCCCTAAAAAAATTGATCTAAAAGAGAAGGATCTTTTTTTTTTTTTTTTTTTAATTTTTTTTTTAATTTATTTATTTATGATAGTCACAGAGAGAGAGAGAGAGGCAGAGACACAGGCAGAGGGAGAAGCAGGCTCCATGCACTGGGAGCCCGATATGGGATTCGATCCCAGGTCTCCAGGATCACGCCCTGAGCCAAAGGCAGGCGCCAAACCGCTGCGCCACCCAGGGATCCCTTTTTTTTTTTTTTTTAAGATTTTATTTATTTATTTGACAGAGAGAGAAAGGGAGAGAGCACACAAACAGGAGGAGTGGCAGGCAGAGGAAGAGGGAAACAGGCTCCCTGTTGAGCAGAAAGCCAGATTTGGGGCTTGATTCTAGTACCCTGGGATCATGACCTGAACTGAAAGGAGACACTTAACCAACTGAGCCACCCAGGTGCATCAAAGAGAAGGATCTTGACAGTTGACTGCATAGATGCAGTTTATGGGGCGGGGAGGTGGGGTGGGGAGGGGGACATATCTCTCTAGATGTTAATGTAGACCAAAGAATACTGGAAGTATGCTGTGTAAATTTTGCCTGTTTGGGAATAAAGTATCTCTAAGTGACAGGAATAATTTTAAATTAATCCATTTGTCCAATAAGTACCCAATGGGGAAATTTAATTGTGAAATTCATGCTTATTATCTTCACTTAAAATGAATTCTATCAACTAGTTTGAGCCAAATTACCATATATATTTGATCTTATTCACAAAATAGTCAAAAAGTATGTTAATTTGTGCTTTGAGAGAGACTTCCTAGGTCTAACTTTCTAAGCCCAGGGAAGAAAAACAATTGTACATCCATAACTCATTGCCCAAGTGATAAAGGGTAAGTAGACTTCAGTGTTTTACAAAAAATAATACAAGCCATGGAATAGTATCCATCATCTTGCACACCCAGGCAGTTGAGATTTAGTTGACATTAGCTAAAGAAATAAAAATACAGAGAGTCAGGAGCCAAAGTTTTATCCTTTTGACTTAAATGAGATGACTGAGCAGCTGACATCAGTGACTTAATATCTAACAGGTATTTGTGTAGTTGCAATGATTTATTTCATATATCATTGAAGAGTTGGAAAATAAATATACATTTTATCTGCATGACAGTGATAACCTTAATTCAATTTCTGCCTCTATGACAAGAGTAGAAAGACTTGGTGAAAACTAAAATTAGGCATTTATATAGGCTAATGTCCCTGCAAATATGGTGTGTTTAACTGGCTCTTTTCTGAGGACTTCCTTGAATTAAATTGTAAAGGAAAAACTTTGTTCAAATGTTTATACCTTAAGTAGGTTGTGCTATGGTATTTAAATAAAATTTAAACATACATCAAAATCAGGTTGGGTGCCTATTAAAGGGAAGAAAGTATTCAGGATATACTAAAGAAATCATCTAAGTAGATTAAAATTAAGTTTTAATGGATCTCTTGATCAGGCAAAACTAAATATAAAGATATGTATAGAAAGGAAAAATGGAACTTAGTGCTCTTCTATTGCCCCTATAAAATCTCTCAAAGTTGGTATGTTGTTAGATTTTGGCAATTTGTTGCATATTTAGTTTAAATTAAAATGCACTAGGAAGAAGGCCAATCATAAAGATCCCCCTTGTACATAGTCTATAGTATTTTTTAAAACTTTTGAAAATTCTCCTTGAAATATTGAGCTATAACCACAAAATTGACTCTATATTGTATTATTTTAAAATAATTAATTTTCTAGATTGAATTAGTTGTACACAAACCAAAGATAGATAATTTGAGACTTACATGTAAATTTTAATGCAGATAGGAAAGGATAGATTTAGAGTATGGAGAATTGCTGTGAATACCTGCCCCTGAGTAGGGGGCTGGTGTTAAGGAGTGACCTAAAGGTAAGAGATACTGGGACAGGAAGGGACAGTGGTTTGGGAAGATTGAAATGACTCAAAAAAAAAAAAAAAGGAAATGAAGGTGAGATTCACAGATTAAACTTGAGTAACTAGAAAAGCTTAGTCATTTTCCCAGATTATTATCTAGTTAATCGTTTTTAAATGTTTTGTTTATGTTAGTGTATTCTTCTTGGGAAATAATATGTAGTTTATCAAGCAGATTAAGAACAATAGGCTGTGTAAGTTATGCCTTCTTGATACAATGGAAAAATGTAAGTTCCATAATCATTAACACAAGACATATAAGTTGCTTCTGTTTTTGATAGAAGGAAGTGTTGGGAAAAAATGGTTCTCCCTAGGAGCTTGTAAATATTGTGATTGGTATTTACATGGCTGAAAAATCCCAGATGTGTGCATGCTAGATAGATTTCAAATGGGGAAAAATTATATATTACATACAGCTCCCATTTAAAATATATAATCTGTCTAATGAAAATAATTAGACAAGTAGCTCTACTTTCCTTGTATTTTGATAATAAGTAAATGGGCATTAAGGAGGGCAGGTGATGTGATGAGCACTGGATGTTATCAAACTGATGAACTGTTGAACTCTACATCTGAAACTAATGATGTTGGAAACTAATATGTTGGCTAAATGAATTTAAATAAAACAAAACATAAAAAGAAAGTTCAAAAGACAAATACAGTTGGAGAAATGAACACTCTTGTGGACAATTTATTATTTTTGTTTATATTTTTAAAGGTGGGCAACATGATGATTACCAAAATAAGTTAATTAAGATATCCATCACCTCACATGTATGTATCCTGTTTTTTAAATGTATGGTAAGAACAGTTAAGATCTACTCTTTTATTAAATTGCAAGTGTATAATACATTATTTATATTTGCCATGCTGTACATGAGATCCCATTAACTCAGTCATCTTAAAAGCAAAAGCATGTACCCTTTAACCAATATCATCCTATTTGTCCCACCCACCCCCATTCCCTGGAAGCCACTGTTCTACTCTGTTACTCTGAGTTCATATATAAGTGAGATGATGCAGTATCTTTCTTTCTCTGTCTACTCTATTGCAGTTAGCATAATGTCCAGATTTATCTATATTGTTGAAAATGGCTGGATTTCCTTTTATGGCTGAGTAATATTCCATTATATATATATACCTGACAGTTTCTTTATCCCTTATCCATTAATGGGCATCTAAAATGTTTCTGCATCTTGGCTATGATGAATAATTCTTCAGTGAATATGCGAATGCAGATAACTCTCAAGATAGTGATTTCATTTCCTTTGGTTTTATACCCAGAAGTGAGAATGCTAATCATGTGATAGCATAGTTCTATTTTTAAAAAAATATTTATTTTTTTATTTGAGAGAGAGAGGGAGAGAGAAAGAGAGAGCAGCAGGGAGGGGAGAGGGAGAGGGAGAGAGAGAATTTAGAAAGAGATTACATTGAATCTGTAGACCATTTTGTGTAGTATGGATATTTTAAGAGTTTTAATTCTGGTATTCCATGAACACAGATTATCTTTCCACTTATTTGCATCTTCTTCGGTTTCTTTCATCAATGTCTTACAGTTTTGACCATACAGATTTTTCACCTCCTTGGTTAATTTATTGTTAAGTGTTTCGTTCTGTTATGTTATTGTAAGTGGGATTGTTTTCTTATTTCTTTTTTGCATAGTATATAGAAACAACTGATTTTTATGTATTGATTTATATCTTGCAACTTTTACTGAATTGTTTTAATAGTTCTAACAACTTTTTGGTGAAGTCTTTAGAATTTTCAATATTTAGGATTATATTGTCTTCAGAGACAATTTAACTTCTTCCTTTCTGATTTGGATGCCATTTATTTGTTTTACTTACCTAATTCTTCTGGCTACAGTTTCCCATACTATGTTGAATAGAAATGATGAGAGTGGGCATCATCCTTATCTTACTTTTGAGCTTAGTGGGAAAGATGTCAGGTTTTCACTATTGAATTTGATGTTAGCTATGGTCTTGTCATACACAGTCTTTTTTATGTTGATGTACATTTTTTCTATACTTCATTTGTTGGATTTTTGAGTTTTTTTTTCTTTGCATCTTTTGAAATGATCATATGTTTTTTATTCTCCTATTAATATAGTCTATCATGTTTATTCAATGGATGTGTTGAAGCATTCTTGCATCACAAGGATAAATTCCATTCCATCTTGGTGTATATCCTCTTCATGTGCTTTTGAATTCTGTTTGCTAATATTTTGTTAAGAAGCTTTGCGTCTATGTTCATTGGGGATATTGGCCTACAGTTTTCTTATCTTGTAATGTCTTTGCCTTTTGTGTCGGGGTAATGCTGGCCTCATAAAATAAGTTTGGAAGTATTCCATCTTCTTTAGTTTTTTGGAAGAGTGGTAAATTTTCTTTAAATGTTTGGTAGAATTCACCTGTGAAGCCTTTTATGAACCCTAAATTACTGATTATTGTGAATATTATAATATCTGTGAGTATAGTATAATGTGACCCAATAAACCTTCATGCTATTCAATTATGTTTTTTAAATATAAGTTTTTTTTTCTTTTATGGAAGAATACAGTGTTCAGTTTATTTTTTCTTAAAATTTTTATAGAAATTCACTATTTTATATTTGAATACAGAGTATTCAATTTCTTTGTACATATTATCTTAGTATACTCTGTAGAATGCCATAAACTGTACTTTAAATTATTTCAATAAAGTTCATTTTATTAAATTTTATCTTATTTTCTGTTACCTGAATGAGAAAGCCTATGATGTATTCAGTTATCTCTGAACTTTTGAGAATCTGCATTAAGATCAAATATTTAATATCATTACCTTGAATGCTAACTTCAAAATATATACCGAGAAAAATTATTTCACTCATAGTGAAGTATATTTCATAAAGCTCATAAAGATTTCATCATTTAAATATACGAGGAAATACACTATTAAAGAAAAACACAACTCATATTATCTGGGAAAGTGAAGTAATTAGGCTATGGAATAAATAATTTAAAAAAATTAATTAACCAAAGGCTTGTTTGTCCATGAATTTAGAAGATATTAAGGACCTTATGCTAGATGAGATATAAAGTAAAAGATAATTATTTTTCATGGTAATACAAGAAGGATTTGGTATATATGGGCAACAGGGAAAAGATGGTGAAAGGACAGAGCAGGAAACATGGACAGTTACATCAGATGTGGGCTGTAGAGGAAGAAGTCAGCAAGAAATATTCCAAGGTGACAAATGGGTAGTACAATGTAGATTAAGAATAGCTAATATTCAGCTTTTAGTTGTTGCTTATGTAGTACTGTGCTATTAATTTTCATCATTTTCTTAAAATTCAGTAGTGTTGGTCCACAGCTTTGTTTTACGATATTTTGAAAAGTTAGGAATTGAAGTAACACCTACTGGTAATTGATGTAGTCTGAAAACCTAACCCAATAGGAATCAAAGACAGAGATGGAAAATTTTGTAGAGCAAAAAACTGGAGCTTGGAGCCACAGGGAAAAGCCATAAGAAACCACAGGCACTCCCACTCCCCATAATCCCAGACAAAATTAGAGAATGTACTTTTTTTTTCCAGTACATGAAGGTTTAATAAGTTGTAACAGACAATTAAAGAAGATGGTTAAAGAAATAAATTGAAGAAATTTAGCACCTACAGGTAGCTGACATCTTCATTATAACTATATGTGTGTATGCACACACACACATATACATATATATACACAATTCACCCTGCAGATTGTATATATATATATATATATATATATATATATATATATATATATATAGTTATATTAGGAATAATTAGTGGCTAACTGCTCAATATTTAGTTCTAAGAATAATAAAATCTTATGTTCATTGAAGTTTATTTTTTGTTTTTAAGATTTACTTATTTATTTATTCAGAGAAAGTGAGAGAGAGGCAGAGACACAGGCAGAGGGAGAAGCAGGCTCCACGCAGGAAGCCTGATGCGGGTCTCCATCCTGGGTCTCCAATCACACCCCGGGCTTCAGGCGGTGCTAAACCACTGCGCCACCAGGGCTGCCCTGTTCATTGAAGTTTAATCATTAACTTATGACTACTAGCTGTAGCAGTTTTCATGAATAGGTAGAGAGATATGGACAAACAAAAATCCTTACAGAGAAGAAATGATTTTCCAAATTAAAAAAGTCTAAAGTTATCTTAATTAGGGTCACCTGGGTGGCTCAGTGGTTGAACATCTGCTTTTGGCTCAGGTCATAATCCCGGGGTCCTGGGATCAAGTCTCACATCGGGCCCCCTAGAGGGAGCCTGCTTTTACATCTACTATGTCTCTGCTTCTCTCTGTATCTCTCATGAATAAATAAATACAATATTTTTAAAAATAATATACTTATCTTAATTTAAAAATATCGAAATAATTAAAATTTGAAATTGTTTCATATATTTATCCCAGTGAAATTTCAAAAGGATCTCTCAAATATCAATTATTTGTTAAAAAAAACTTTATCAAATTATTTCTCTTGAAATGTTCATCCATTTATCTGCAATATTCTTATGCCAATATCTGTATTAAATGCTGTGAGGAAATTTTGTAAACCTCTTTTTTCTATTTCCATAAATAAGCAATTGATTTACAATTTCAAATAAAAAATTCAAAACCCTTAATTTTGGCATTTGATTTTGAAATAAAAAGTACTTCAAAAGCTTAATTTGCATATTATAAGAATAGATGAATTCAGGTGTAAAAAATATTTATGATTTTATTATTCATATGTATAGATTGTTAAAATAGTACAGATTATTAAAAATAATGCAGATTGTTAAAAATTAGTTCTTAATACTTCAAGGGCCTAATACTTGTTTATTATATATAAACCAATACATTAATGCAATAATATTTAAATTAGTAATGCTCATTTTTGGTATGAGTCACCTTAAGCATAGGACATCATCTGTGTTCATAAATACAGATAACAACTGTATAGTTTGCCTAGCCATAATAAAAAATACTCTTATCTGTAGGACATGAATGTAATCAACCATCAACTTCTTTAGAAATATGATGTTTGAGGATCCCTGGGGGGCTCAGCAGTTCAGTGCCTGCCTTTGGCCCAGGGTGTGATCCTGGAGTCCTGGGATCGAGTCCCACATTGGGTTCCCGGCATGGAGCCTGCTTCTCCCTCTGCCTGTGTCTCTGCCTCTCTCTCTCTCTCTCTCTCTCTCTCTCTCATTCTCTCTATGTCTATCACGAAAAAATAAATAAAATCTTAAAAAAAAATAAAGAAAAAGAAATATGGTGTTGGGAATTGGGTGAAGAATTTTACAATGGAATACAGTAGTAACATAAAATTAGCGTGGCAATTTGTAATTGTTAAATCTTGATCAACTAATTCTATTAGAGTATGTTTGCTAATCCTTCAACTCTGGCTCAGTTCCAATTTATATAATTGCTCTCCTTATTTATATATATGTAATATATAACATGTACATATAAATACATATATGTGATATATACATATAGACACACATATATTAATATATATTGTGCATACTATCTGCATATATAAAATACTATATTTTTTTTTTACAATTTCTTTCTAATGAATTGATCTTTAAAGTCAGCCTTGGTATTTTTTTATTAGTATTATGTAGCTCTCTTTGAAATAAAACAGGTGCTTCACTTGGCAGCATGGAAGCTATAAGTTATATGTTTGTCATATATTTTTTCCTGACATTCACCTTCCATAGAGGGACACTTAAGTTATCAAAGCATCATAATATTTCTACTGAAAATGCAAAAAATACATAATTACTATCATAGACCGTAATTTCTCATATAAAATTAATTTTAGAAAACTGCATTCTCTAAAGATTACCTACTTATTTCATAGACAATTTCTGGCTGAATTATATTTGTTTCTAACCAACAAAGTGGAAGCTTAAGTGTTATTGATATTATTAATAATCCCTAAAAACAACTTGAATAGTGTATAAATGAATCTGATAAATGCAGGTCATAATAACTAGTCATTCTTAGTAAGTGTATATTAAAGTATATGAAATAATACCTGAGTGACTCTTAAATGTAACTTTAAACCTTTCCAAGTATTACTGCTATTGCCAACAAGAGAATTTAGCATGACCAATATTATAAAGATAGGCCATGATTATTTAAACAGTACTTATATTTTGAGCTATAGCTAATTATTTAGGGCCTATGTGTCTGATTATTTATGTAAATTTTATTACTAATACTGTATAACGCTGTTATGAGGATAGAATATATATTATATTATATATTATATTATATTTATTATATTATATTATATATATAATCTACAGGGTGAATTGGTATGTTGGAAACCAGGAGAGCTGAGGGTGTACTTCCATTCTGAATCCAAAGGCCTGAGAATCTGGAGAGGTAATGGTGTAGTTCCAGTCTGAAGACTGGCAGGCTAAAGACCCAGGAAGAGCCAAAATTTGAGTTTGAATCTAAAGGCAGGAAAATGCTAAAGTCCCAGTTCAGAGGAAATCAGGCAGGAGGAATTCTCTCTTTCTCAGGGGAAGGTAAGCCTTTTGTTTTATTCAGGTCAAGAACTGGTTGAACTAATCTGACCCATATTAAAGAGGCCAATCTGCTTTACTTAGTCTACTGGTTTAAATGTTAACCTCATCCAAAAACACTCACAATAATGTCTGACTAAATATCTGGGACCTGCAGTACAATCAAGTTGGCATATAAAAGAACTATCATAGTAACATTCATATTCATGACCCTTTATGTGAAACATCCTAACCCTTAATATTGGTGACACTGCACCTGTCAGACTTTGCTTTTATCATATTCAAACTAACTACATTTATTTCAATCCATCCATTTTATTGAAATGATCATAAGACAGTTACTGGTCTCATCAAGAAAGTTGTATCACTAGCATTGTGGAAGTATAGGGAGATTGCAAGACATTAAAAAGTGAGCAGATAGTGGGAAAATAGGGCACTAGTCTTTCAAGTTTTAAGAAAGGAGACAAAGATAAGTAACTCAAGGGATTAACTTGGGTCAAAGGGGGATATCTCCAGGTATAGAAGGAATTAAAATTGCTAGGAGGAAGGTTGCAGAGAATAGTTTCAAGAGCAATCAAACTTCTAACTCTTTCCAATGCATTTCTATAGCCGAGAATTGAACTATACATTATTTAAATGTTTTGAGAGCTTTTAATGAAGGGAGGTTTATTGTTTCAGTTCCTAATATTGTTATACTTATTTTTATTTCTTTTGAGAACATGAATTATTTTTGAGACCAAAAGTATCATTTATTTTAAAGAAAATTGTGTGAACGTTTAGGCAGTGGTATATCTTCGAATGATGAAGTTTGGAACAACAAAGTTTGAGATTTTTAAGCAAGATCCCTATTGTTGTGAAAGGCTAATTTTGTTGTAGGTGGAGTCACATTCCTGAATTTTCCCTGTGTTTCTGTTTGTAAATGTTTGTCCATGTTGTGAGTGCATATATTTGTGCACATCCAGACACACATACACACATGCACTTATGTAGGCCCTTGCCTTTGCTTTTGTTTAAGAAATAACTAGAAATATAGGAGCAAAGAGTAGATGAAGGAGAAAAATAAACATAGAGACATATCTTCATTTTATATTGTCAAGGAACCATAAAAGCATTTGACTTGGTAATATGTAAGCCCTAGACATAAATTTTGAACAATGTTAGTTAAAATGTATTGAATACTAGTCATATGTTAAATGCCTCTTCTTTGGTGTGTGTTTGTGTGTGTGTAACATGTACTGTTATTTAATTATCTTAACACCCTTCAAATCTAGGTATTACTTTGATATTAATTATATAGAAATAAAAATCTGTAGTTTGCCTACGGTCACAGAACTGGTAAATGGAAGAGCCAGGTTTGACTCTAGGTCTCACAACCCTAGCGGCTACCTAGGTTCTTAACTATTCTCCTCTATAGGCCTTTATAAAATATACACTGGGAAGGAAACTAATGATCTGATTATTATTGCCTAGGATAGCCATGGGGTAACGCAGTTTCCTATGAGTAAGAGATTTTCCAGATATGTGAGTGGGCTGTTCTGAATGATCAAGAAGGAGGGTAATATTGGGATGAAAAAATAGATTTTTGATCTCCTTTCCAAATGACAGATCTGTGGACCATATGACTATGGCAGTATAGTCTAATTTTCCCAGATATTATATTAACAAAATTTAATACTGTGACTTTCCCTATTCCTAATCTTTTTTACAAAATATGGAGGAGAGCAATCACAGGGGAAACTAAGTACTACATGGTATTGTTTTCTTTTCTTTTTCTCTTTCTTTCTTTGTTGTTATTTGTTCATTTGGTTTTGGTTTTTTAGTTCAAAGACTCATAATGTATGTAAATAGGGCAGTATTTGGAGAGGCATACTTGAGGAAGAATATTTTTCCTTTCCATTTGCTTTCAGGTTGAGAGTTGGGGAAGAAAATAGCTTCTTTCTAAATTTAGGGAGTGGAGAATAGAAAATGCCTGTCATCAAGAATATTGAGACATGTCTTCCTTATCACATAGACATGGGGGCATGAAGTAGGTAGCCCCACTGGCTGCCAGAAATAGAGCAGCCCTGAGGTAACCCACTGGGTTGTGCTTCCTTGGATTGTTGTGGCAGGATGTGATTGTCTATTTCCTTAGCTATGTATGAAATTAGAATAATTGAGGGAGCTTGTAGTCCAGTGTCTTCAATATCTGTCTGTAGTATATGTCACAAATTCTCACTTTCTCTTTCTTAAAATATTTCTTCATCTGCTTTCTGAGATTTCACTCTTTTGTTTTTACTCCATCCTTACTTATAGTCCCTTTGCATTTTAATTTGCTGATTCATCTTCATTTTCCAGCATCTCAAAATGTTGCAGTGACCCATAAATGAAAATCTCACCTAGTTCCATAGTTTTATGGATCATCCATGTGGTAATGACTCCTAAATTTATATCTATAGCTTGGGTTTCTTCTCTGACCTCCAAACATAGATATTTAACTGTTTCTACACTTCTTCACTTGCATGTTTAATAGTCCTCCCAAACTTAATACACCAGGAACCCTGTCCTAAACCAAATAGCTTTTTTTTTTCTGATTCTTTCCCCACCAATAAATAAAACTCAATTTGTCCACTATTTCAGGTCACAAAACTTTAAGTTATCATTCTTTCATGTACTTATTTAGTAGTAATTGGTTGAGCACCTAGTATCTGCAACCCCTTGTGCTATAAAATTGTACCACAGTGGAGAAAACAAATATTCCTGTTTTCTTAACGATTACAATCTGGATGGAGGATATAGACAATAAACAATAAACCATATACATACTAGTAAGCAGATAGTATAGGATCATAAAAGGTACTGGGGGAAAAAAGAAAAATGAAGCAACATGAGTCATATTGGGAAGAGGAGAATGAGTTGTAATACTAAATGAGAAGGTTAAGCTAAGCCTAACCGGAAAGGTGAGAATTAACTCAAATACCTGATGATGAGAAAATTTACCTGAGGAAATTGATATAACTGGGGGAAAAGTGTTCTGAGAAAGGGTCAACATGACCCTTGACGTATTTGAGAAATAGCGAGGAAATCATTGTGTCTGAAAAAGGATCAGCAAGAAAAGAAAATAAAAGAAGTAACAGAAAAATAGATTTTGAAAGCCCTTTTAGGGTCATTGTAACAACCATGACCTTTTACTCTAGGTGAGATAGGAAGCAAGAAGCAATGTAGGATTCGATTAAATGTTTGACATTATATATTTCAAGATTCAAAAGGATCGCTTGGGCTACTCTGCTGAAAATATAGGTGGGACAGGGGTGGTAGGCAAAAGGAGAAACATGGGCAAAAGGGCTTTCACATTAACCAATGATCAAAGGTCATGGTTCTGGCCAGAGTGATAGCAGTAGAAATGATGTGAAGTGATTAGATTTGGAATATAAGTCTTTCATGGCTCACAATATTTCTTTCAGCACATCTATCAATTCTATATTAAGATTGTATCCAGAATATGACTTTTTCTTTTCTTTTCTTTTCTTTTCTTTTCTTTTCTTTTCTTTTCTTTTCTTGTCTTGTCTTTTCTTCTTTTCTTTTTTCCTTTACTTTTTTTTCTTTTCTATTATTTACTATCATGATCTAAGTACACCTTAGATCTTGATCTAAGTACATCTAGGCACACTTACAGCTTGTGCCTAAATTAATACAATAGCCTCTTATTTGGCTTCATTTCTTTCCACTCCCACCCTCAACTGCAGTCCCTATACAACAATTAGAGTGATTCCTTAAAACATAAATGAAGTCATGTCTTTCTTCTCTTCAAAATTTTCTGGAGCTTCCCATCATATTCAAAAGCTTTTTCATATAAAAGCTGAAGTCCATAAAATGACCAATAGAGACATATATGATCTGACTTATCATTTACTGCATTAACTTCTCCCAATTTTCTGCTCTACTCTTCTGTAGCCCACTCTAGGGTATTTATACTTACTTTTTCTTCTACCTAGATATCTCTTCCACAGATGTCTGCAAAGTTGAATTACTCTCATATTTCCCTTTACCTTTGATAAAATGTCATTTAAATTATTTCCCCAATCACTTAAAGAAAGGAAGGGAGGGAGGGAGGGAGGGAGGGATGGAGGAAGGAAGGAAGGAAGGAAGGAAGGAAGGAAGGAAGGAAGGAAGGAAGGAAGGGAGAGAGAGAGAAAGGAAGATGGAAAATAGATGAGCCAAGGCATACCTCCTTATCAAAGGAATTTGAAATAATTTTCCACTAGTCTTATGAAAAACACGATATAACAGGTACATTTTTTCCCAGTTGTCAAAGGATATGTGCCTCATAATCTTATGTCTTATGTCTCAGGGTTTAGGAGACCTCCATATAGTCATGAGTGACTAATTTCCTTGTCCCAAGATTTTCTCTCATTGTATTGCAAAATTTTAATTCCATTTTAATTAATTAACATATGCAAATACAATAATATATAAGCTATATATATAATAAAGAATACAAATTATATAAAACTTATACATATAAATTTATTTGTTACAAATAAATAGGGACTTTTTGTCTATAGTGTAGTTTTACTATTTTAAAATAGTTTGTTTCATTAGATTAATGAAATATATTTTTCATGTACTAACTGCAAGATCAAGTATAATTACAGTTCAGTAATTCTTAAAAAATAAAGTAAGGCAAATATTCTACTAGAACTGCAGGATCACGATATACTAATCTTAATTAGTACAGAATCTTAATTTGACAAAAATCTAAAGTATATAGTAATTCCTGTTCTCTCAAAAAACTCACAGATGGAGGTGAGATTTCATTTATTCTGCCTTTCAGTGATATAAATTCCTTGAGACTTTCTTTATTATAGTTCCATAATTCTTCTTTAGAAAAAGACAGAGTCTGCATTACTTCTTTTATAAAGATCATCGTAGAATCAATAAGTAACATTCTAAATTCATTCTTTGTATCAGCAGGCTCTCTTTCTGTTCTCTTATCCTGACAGCCTTTTCTGTACAATACCATCTGAGGTTGTCACTAAACCTTCAGCATTAGGTTTCCCTAGCAACATAAGGCTTTTTTCTTTCTCCCACTGTCTGTATCTGAATTTTTTAAAAAATCAATTTGTAATAATTCCTGAAAACACAAGAAAAACATTCAGTCTGAGATGTATGAAGTTAACAATGAAAATGGTGAGTTACAAATGAAATTGGAAATGATTAAATTATAGAGAAGTATTTTGCTTATGGATTTACACAAAGCTCCAGATGGCTTTCTGTATTCATCTCCAGATTAGCTAAATAAAGGCCAAGCCTTATGCCAGCCTGCACATGGCTTTAATGAGTTTACCTTTATACTACGATAGGTTAGGGCTTTTAGCGCCTTGTTTCAGAAGCCACATATAAAAGAAGCCTTATTTGATTAGGGTTCTGAGAAACAAAGTGATACACATCAGGCATGTGCAGACATTAACAGTAATCACAAGCCTTCTAGAATTGCAAGCTTCTTTGGCTAATGGTTGAAAATCAGGGGTAAGTTGTACTTGATTCCACCTCAAAATTACTTTTCTATTACAAGATTACAAAACTACCTAGCTGAATTGAATACAAACACAAAGATCTCTATGAGTCATCATAAGTGTTTCTTTTAACCAAGTATGTTTACCTGTTCTCTACAAAATCTTTTTGCAAAATCTTCTTTGTCATATGTTTAAGGATATTTATTCTGTTTGAATCCAGAAAAATAAATGCTTTGTAATCTTGGATCTGAAAACAATATAATGCTTGTCTCCTCTGAGGAATAGAATCTAGGGAAACACCAGAGTCTTTATTTAATTATAAAGTACTTATGATTACTTGAGATTTTTAAAGTTTTCCCCCATTGTCCACTAGCATATATAGTGCTACAAAATGTCAATTGTAAAATAAATAATATAATGTTCATACTTACTTTTACAAAAGATGTTAACCATAAATCTGGAAATACTTAACCATGGTTTTTGGAAGTGCCTTTTATTTTCATGTTAATACTCCCTAATATGTTCCTTCTCAATGATACTCTAAAGGCAGCATTTCCTTTTGATATTGTTGTAAATTTAACTTTATATCTTTTCAGATATGATGATTTATTTTTAAATTTTTTTTTTAAATTTTATTTATTTATTTATTTATGATAGTCACAGAGAGAGAGAGAGAGACAGAGACACAGGCAGAAGGAGAAGCAGGCTCCATGCACCGGGAGCCCGATGTGGGACTCGATCCCGGGTCTCCAGGATCGCGCCCTGGGCCAAAGGCAGGCGCCAAACCGCTGCGCCACCCAGGGATCCCTGATGATTTATTTTTAAAAAGAAAAGATGCTTTAAATGTCTAACAGACTTACCTTATTAACATTCTATCACTCTTATTTTATTATTTAGATTATTTATGCCTCAATAGGATTCATCAGTACTATTCAAATATCAAGATTCTAATTATCTTAAGAATATTTGGTTAATTTTTGAAATATTCAGAAATTATGTGTTTTGAACCACTTATATTTACTTAGTATATGATTTCAAAATGACAGACTATTTATTAAACTAAGGGTTAACTTTATTTTAAAAATCAGAGTATTATGAAATATTTTCATGGGGACTAATGAGTATCTTTTATATCCTTCTACCTAAAATTTACCAAATGTTTAATTTCACAAAATACATATGTGTGCATATACGTTTTGTAATATATTGTTATGCTACATTGTTGTTGCTATCTCTAATGGATTTTTTAATTTAAAAGTTAATATTCAAGTAATAAGGATGTCAATTTATATTATTAAGAGGATTCAGGAAATATAATATTGCTAGTAGATTAAGTGTGTTTATATTCTCAACCAAAATTGCAGTTGTTAATAATTCAGATTTTTAAGAAATTATTAAGAAATTCTTTTAGTCTTTACCTTTTTGGAATATTGTTACAATTACAATTTTAATTGGCTTAAAATTACTTTTAAAGGAGCACCTGGGTGGTGTAGTTGGTTGAACATCCAACTCGCAGTTTTGAATCAGCTGTGATCTCTGGGTCCTGGAATCAAGTCTTACCTTGGGCTCTGTGCTCAGCATGAAGCGTTCTTGGGACTCTGTCTCCCTTTGTTTCTCCTGCTTGTGCTCTCTCTCTCTCTCTCTCTAAAATAAATGAATAAAAATATATATAAAACAGAATAAAAAGAAATAAAAAAAATAAATGAATAAATCTTTAAAAAGTTTGCTTTTAACAACTAAAAAGATATTTAGGGCACTTTATATAGAAATGAAAATGGTATGATCTTGATTTTATCTTGATTAAAAGTTTTATTTTATTTATTTATTTTTAAATATTTTATTTATTTATTTGAGAGAGAAAGAGCAGGAGCAGGAGAGGAGTAGGGCAGAGAGAGAGGAAGAAGCAGCCTCCTCACTGAGCAGGGAGCTGAGCATGGCTCAATCCTAGGACCCTGGGATCATGACCGGAGCCAAAATCAGATACACTTAAATGACTGGGACACCCAGGTGCCCCTAAAATAGTTTTATAATTAATTATAAATTTTACTCAGTATTTAAGAACTCAAATACATAAATGTGAAGAAACTTCCATGTTGTAGCAGACAGAAAACACATAAACACACACACAAAATGAAAGAGCAGATTTTGCATTTTCTTCCTTACAACTGGAGAATAGTTTTTGTGAGGACAAGGAAAAGCTGTAATTTCACTCTTTTCAACTAAATCCTTAAACTTAACAGCAGAACTATCATTTGGAGGCATTCAACAAATAGTGTTTAAAAACAACCAAACAAACAACCTGCATTGTGTAACTTGTCTCACTTTCCACTTCTACAATTGCCTCAAAACAATAGTAAGTTGCTTAGGGAAAAAGGAAAAGAGGAAAGAAATAAAGGAAGTAAAACATTTCTGATGGGGAATTGCCAAATAAGCCCTTGGCAATTCTAGCATAAATTATCATTTTATATGACCAAGATTCTTTGACAACCGCCAGACTCTTGCCCTAAAAGGCAACATCTAAATAAAGGAACTGGAGGGTATTATGCTGAGTGAAATAAGTCAATCGGAGAAGGACAAACATTATATGTTCTCATTCATTTGGGGAATATAAATAATAGTGAAAGGGAATATAAGGGAAGGGAGAAGAAATGTGTGGGAAATATCAGAAAGGGAGACAGAACATAAAGACTCCTAACTCTAGGAAACGAACTAGGGGTGGTGGAAGGGGAGGAGGGGGGGGAGTTGGGGTGAATGGGTGACGGGCACTGAGGGGGGGTCACTTGATGGGATGAGCACTGGGTGTTATTCTGTATGTTGGCAAATTGAACACCAATAAAAAATAAATTTATTATTAAAAAAAAGTTTTTAGTGTTTCCCATGAGTGCTTCAAGTTGTCAGGAGGCTAATAACATAATAATCTTAATAATAATTTTATGCTTGTTGAGGCCTACAGAAACTTCAGTGATGTCCACACATATTTGGAAGAGGCATTCTAAACAAATTTATATCTTTTTGCTACATTCTATCTCAACTGATATAAATAAATGCTTTGTTTTACATCTATTCCTGGAATGAGATCCCAAAAGTGAAAAGTTGGGAAGCCTGGGTGGCTCAGTGCTTGAGTGTTTGCCTTTGGCTCAGGGCATGATCTCGGATTCCCCAGATCAAGTCCCACATCGGGCTTCCTGCATGGAGCCTGCTTCTCCTCCATCTGCATGTGTCTCTGTCTCTCTTTCTGTGTCTCTCATGAATAAATAAATAAAATCTTTTTTTAAAAAGTGAAAAGTTAAAGTATGTCACTTCACAAAGACTGTGTTTCAGAAGATGTTTTCTTTTAAAAAATAATGAAGGTAACATTTCTGAAGGTCTTTCCTGAAAATAATGCAAAAGAAACAATCTTCATCTCTGAATAAACTAGAAGAAATGCAAATTACTAAATAATACCTCAGGCCATATATTGGCTTTTGCTTACAGAGAACTTAAAGTGAATCATTGTCTTAGGTTTAACAGACTCCTGATCTATTCGGAAAACTGATTGGAGAGCGTTGTTTTATGGTGTTTCCTACTTTCCAGGTCATACTCATTTTAACCAAGTTAATTTTCTAATTTAGATGATCAAAGCAGTGGTTACTAGATTTACGGTGCTAACATTTATGAAGAAACGTAAGGTGTCTCCCCTTTGGTTTTAAACTCTGTATTTTGGAAAGTTACTCAGAAATCAAATATAATTGAGGGCTAAATTATAAGGTTAGGCCAATTTGCTATTTTACAACAAGAAATAAAATAGCAGAATCTGGAGAGATACCATCTCCATCAAACACATGTTTTCCTTTGAAAAAGAATATGTAAACTGAAATTATAATTCTAACTGTATTTACTGAATTTATAATCTGAATAGGGAAATAGTATATTAGCATGGTAGGTGAGTATGGGCTCTGAAGTCAGACACATGTGACTGAAAACTCTTTGTCACTCATTAGCTTTGCAAATTTGAACAAATTAATTTTGATCATTCATGAAATTGAGGTAAAAGTACATATCTCATCTGGTTGAGTAGAGTATTAAATATAACATTGCATGTTAATACGCTTAGTGCAGTATCTATGAATTAAGAACTCAACTCAGGTTAGGGATTATGCGTTATTAGGTGATTTGCATGCTTTATAACACCCACAAAAAAATGACCAAAGCTTCCATGTGCACAATGAAAGTATATTTAACACTGGGATTTAACACTTTACCATTGGAGGTTTTATGTGAGAATTTGCTTCACCTTAGAATTTGATTGCCTCTATGGCTTCTTTTCAGCTTCCTTCTCAAGGACCCTCACTTCCAATTCACTCAGTCATTCTCCAGACATACTAATGGTGCTGTTATGAGATTACAGCCAGATCTGACAGCCTTAGCAGATATCTTTAAAGTGACTTTGTAGCTCCATGGCAATCTATTACATGATAGATTTATACTTAACGCTCAGAAGGCAATTTATTTCTCTCTTCTCAAACCTTGGGGAGAACCTTATTAGACTTTCCAAATATCAATAGCATACTCGTGATAATGGCTGTGTCTCACAACTTTAGATAAACATATTTATCAGAACTCAGCTTTCTTCCAAAGTAATAATTTGGCATTCATAGAATTATAAGTTAAATATAAATGAGGATAATGAATGGACAACTTTTATTTTTTATATATGAATAGAAACTCAATTTTTATATAAAGAAAGTAAATACTCATGGAACCAATACATTTTGCTTATTCAAATTTTTGAATAGTATATATTTTAAAAATATATGCTAAGAGTTTCAATATTATATCTATAATTAATTTACAGTTATTAAAACGGTTTCTTAAATGTATCATTCACATTTGAGGATATAAATTTAAAAGTCATCAACTAACATAATTGAATTTATAAAAATATTCCCTCAAATAAGCTAAATATTATATAAGTCTGTAAGGCAGTCTGGCAGGCTAGAGATGCATGGGATAACAAATGTGGCAGCTCTGTGTCTTCAGGCAGGCAAAATTCCTTCTTTCTTGGGGAATCTCAGTCTTTTCTCTTAAGGCTTTCAAATGATTGGATGAAGCTCACCCACATTATGGAGGGTAAATTGCTATAGTCAAAGTCTATTGGTTTAAATCTGCATACCTCAGAGATATTCCAGGTTCCAGGCCATGCAATAAAGCAATATCACAATAAAGCAAGTCAAATGAATATTTTAGCCCCAAGGCATAGAAAAGTTATGCTTACACTCTACTGTAGTCTATTAAGTATGCAGTAGCATTATATCTAACAACAACAACAACAAAACAATGTTCATATCTTAATTTAAAAATACTTTATTGTAGGCACCTGGGTGGCTCAGTCGGTTAGGTGTCTGACTCTTGATTTTGGCTCAGGTCATGGTCTTGGGTGGTGGGATTGAGCCCCACTTCAGGCTCTGTGCTAAGTGAGGAGTTTGCTTGAGCTCCTCTCTCTCTCTCCCTCTCCCTTTGCCCCTCCCTACCTCCATGTGCTTTGTCTCTCTCTAAAATAAATAAATATTTAAAAAATAAAAATACTTTATTGCTATTATTCAATATGCTACCTATCATTTGAGCTTTCAGCAACTCACAACCTTTTTCCTGGTAGAGAGTCTTGCCTCCATATTGATGGCTGCTGACTCCTGAAGTGTTGGTTGCTGAAAGTTGGGGTGGTTGTGATGATTTCTTAAAATAAAACAACAGTGAAGTTTGTTACATCAACTGATTCTTCCTGTCATGAATGATGTTTTTGTAGCATGCCATGCTACATGACTATTTGATAACGTTTTACCTATAGTGGAACATCTTACAAAATTGGAGTCAGTCTTCTCAAACCCTGCTGTTGCTTTAATCAACTAAATTTATGTAATATGCTGAATCCTTTGTTGTCATTTCAACAGTCTTCACAGCACCTTCACCAGGAATAGATTCCATCTCAAGAAATCACTGAATTTGCTTATATATAGGAAGCAACTCCTCATCTATTAATGAGATTACAGCAATGCAGTCACATCTTCAGGCTTCACTTCTAATTCTACTTCTCTTGCTATTTTCACATCTGTAGTTACTTACTCCACTTAACTCTTGAACCCCTCAAAGTCATCTATGAGGGATGGAATCAACTTCTCCCAAACTCCTGTTAATGTTGATATTTTGACCTTTTCCCATGAAAAATCAATGTTTTTAATAGTATCGAGAATTGCATCCTTTCCAGAAAGTTTTCAATTTACTTTGCCTAGACCTATAACAGGAATTACTATCTATGCCAGCTATAGCCTTAAAAATATAATTCTTAAAAAATAAGACTTGAAAGTTAAAATTACTTCTTGATCTATAGGCTTCAGAATAGATGTTGTGTTAGGAAGTATGAAAACAAGATTCATCTTATTGTACATCAGAATTCTTGGTTAGTCAAGTGCATTGTCAATAAACAGTAATTATGTTGACAGGAATCTTTTTTTATCTGAGTAGAAGTTCTCAACGATGGGCTTAAAATATTCATTAAACCATACTATAACCCATATGCTATCATCCAGGCTTTGTTGTTTCAGCACAGCCAAGGTATAGTTGGTATCAGTCTTATGGGCCCTAGGATTATCAGAATGGTAAGTACTGGCTTCAAATTAAACTCACCAGATGCATTGGCCCCTAACAAAAGAGTCAGCCAGGGGGATCCCTGGGTGGCACAGCAGTTTAGCGACTGCCTTCACCCCAGGGCATGATCCTGGAGTCCCGGGATCAAGTCCCACGTCAGGCGCCCTGCGCGGAGCCTGCTTCTCTCTCTGTCTGTGTCTCTGACTCTCTCTCTCTCTGTCTGTCTCTTATGAATAAATAAATAAAACATTTTTTAAAAAAGAATCAGCCTGTCTTTTGAAGCTTTGAAGCCAATGACTTTTCCTCTTAAACTATGAAAGTCCTAGATGGTATCTTCATCCAGTGGAAGGCTCTCTCATCTACATTGAAAATCTGTTGTTTAGTGTAGCTGCTCATTAATTATCTTAGCTAGATCTGGATAGCTTGATGAGATTCTGCATTAACACTTGCTGCTTCACCTTGTATTTTGATATTACAAAGGCAGCTTCTCTCCTTAAACCTCATTAACCAACCTCTGCTAGTTTCAGACTTTTCCTCTGTAGCTTCCTCGCCTTTCTCAGCCTTCATCGAATTAAAGAGAGTTAGGGCCTTGTTCTGGATTTGGTTTTAGCTTAAGGGAATATTGTGGCTGGTGTTGATACCAGAGAGCCAGATTCTTGTCTCATAGAGTTGAAGAATGAATCTCGCGGACAACAGAGAGTGAATAAAGTGTTAGAAGTTTATTAAGCAGAGATACAGAGAAAGCTCTCAGCAGTGAGAGGTGTCCTGACAGGGTTGCCACTTAGGGCTTTTAGTGGCAATCTTTTATTGAGAACCTAGCCAAGAAGCCCAAGCATTGAGATTTTTTGCAGTCTTGGTTTGAGCAGGGACTGTTGATAACATGTTAATGACGTTAATGACGCATTTCTTTGTGGTCTGGTGAATTTCTGTGATTACTTAGTAGCCATTAAAGGGAGATCTTAAAAAAGGGGAGGGGGTACTCTCTAACATTTTGGAGCTAGGGAGCCAGGTTTATTTTTTTCTCTGTTTTTTATTGTCTTATCTCTGTTTTTTGGGATGAGTAGGAGCCTAACTCTGGGCCTTTTGGTGTCCTTGGGGTTTATGGGACCCCACGGATCTATGGGAGCCTGACTTTGGGCCTTTCCCTTATCTTTCCCTCCCTAGTCCCATCTTCCCCTAACTCATTCTACATCAGCATGATCATCTGTCCAGATCACTAGGACTTTGTCCATATCAGCAATAAGGCTGTTTTGTTTCTTTATCATTTGTATGTTCCCTGGAATAGTACTTTTGATTTCCTTCAAGAACTTGTCCTTTGCATCCACAACATGGCTAACTGGCACAAAAAGCCTAGCTTTTGGCCTGTCTCAGCTTTTGACATCCTTTCCTCAGGAAGCTTAATAATTTCTAGCTTTTGATTTAGAGTGAGATATGTGCTGCTCTTCTTTTCACCTGAATACTGAGAGTCCATTATAGGATTCTTAATTGGCATAATTTCAGTATTGCTATTCTCAGAGAATAGGAAGACCTAAGGAGAGGAAAAGAGGTGGGGGAATGGATAGTCAGTGAAGCATCATAACATGCATAACACTGATTGATTGAATCTTCTATTTTAAATGAGCATGGTTTGTGATGCCCCAAAACAAATACAATAGTAACATCAAGGATCACTGATTAAAGATCACTGTAACAAATATAGTTATGATGAGAAATTTGGAATAGAGCAAGAATTACCAAAATGTGACACAGAGACGTGAAGTGAGTGAATGTTGTTGGGAAAATGGCACCAATAGACTTGTTTGAGACAAGATTGCCCCAAATCTTCAATTTGTAAAAAATGAAATATCTGCAAAACACAATAAAGTTAAGGTCAATAAAATGAATATACTTGTAATCCCATCCAAAAAATAATGTTTACTGCTACATCTACACTGGTGTTTCCCCAAAAATTAGGTAACATGGTCCAGACAAATTATTAATATACAATCACATACACACATATATGTATATATACATTGCCTTATATATGTGATGAACTAATCTGTTTCCTTCATTCTTGTAGACAATAATAAAGTCAACATTTCAAAGCAGATAAATACTCTCAGTAAGCTCATATTAGTGAAAATTTGTTTATAAATTACACTGTATTTTAAAACTATTTGAAAATTAAAATTAACTAGCTCCAGTAAATACAAATAAATGTAATGGGGAAAAATAAGATCCTTTGCCTTTTGGAGAAAAAGAATCAGAGACAAGATAGAGAAATACTCCATCCAAAACACAGAGTGAACAACTGAAAGCCAGTGTGGACATGGTGGGGGAGAAAACTGTTTCTAATCTTCTCACTAACCTGTGGAGATGATGATTTCTTAAACACATGTCAGTCATTAGCCTATAGGGCACAACATGTTGAGAATAGCTTGTTAAATCTGAATTTGGTCTCAGCTTGATATTTGGATGTTCAATATTGCCTTTGTGGACTAACAGTGCAGCCAGAAAAATGTTTAAGTATCAAAAGAATTCGACCAATACATTATAAAAAAAATTCCTAAACTGGATGAAATTACAAAGCTTTCTGCAAAAAGTCCAGATACGTATGCATTTTTGATTCATTTATTGATTAAGTCAGCAAATAGTTCCAAGTATCTGTTATATTTCTTGCACTGTTCTAGGTTTTGAGAAAATAACAATTAATTTGACAGTAAAGTTTCCTGATCTTGTTAAGCTTTTATTTCTGTGGAAGAGCAGAAAAATCAATATACAAATAAGAAAGAGAATAATGAATAATAAATTCCAAGGAGAGAATTCAGACTGAATGAAAAGTCATTTCTTGGGTCTGTACTTTAGAGTGGATAGTCAGGAGAGGACTCAAAAGTTGACATTTAAACTGACATCTTAATAACAAGGAGGTATATCACCTATCCAAATGGCAGAAAAGAGGAGCACTCCAGGCAAATGGCATAAACAGTGCAAATACCTTTAAGGAAGAGAGAGATTGGCATAATCAAAGGGGAATGCTGTGTAGCTGTAGCACAGTGTGCAAAAGAACAAGCAGTACTGGATGAATTTGTAGAGAAAACAGAAGTTGGAGCCTATGCTAAACCACTGTGGGGGATATGCAATGTGGTATATGCAAAGAAAATTTTAGAGATTTTTTAAAACTGAAGATATGTATTATTAGTCTCTTAAAAATCATTCTGGCAGTTGTGGGGTAAATGAATTGCAGAGAGTTAGACAGGAATGAAGGAGGATTGTAGGGGAGCTAGAAAAGTGGGCAGATCTTTCTTTTTTCTATGTTTTATCCCAGTGTTAGTATGACTTTATTTCTCCTTAATGTTTGAATTTTTATCAGTGTGGAATTTATTTTGGTATAAGAAGCAAAATAAAAACTCATCTTATTTTTTTTGCACATAGGTATCTTGTTACCTCATTGCTATTTGTTGAATAATAGAAGGATAATTTTAAATACCTGTATATCCATACTTGAAGAAGTTATTCAGTACTTTGAGGGAAAAATAAATTTAAAAGTATGGGCAGAGATTTGGGCAAATCTTGCAAAGATCCAAACAAGGATGGTGTATATGGCAACAGGGAGTTGGAAGCAACCTGTATATCCATCTCTAGAATAATGGGTAAATAAAATGTAGTAAATCACACTATGAAATGACATACAACAATAAGAAGCAATAAACCGGGTATGTGACATGGATTGGTCCCTAAACAGAGCTGGATGCGAAAACTAGGACAGAAATGGGATTTACAAAACCCTTAATGGAATTGAAGCATACAAAAAACACAACATATATTACACGGATACATCTGTGCTTAAGAATAAATCAAGCACATTATAAATGGTTTCTTTTGAGAGGAAGGCAATGGGATGGGGAATAAAAAAGAATGGACAAAGTAAAACATGAAATGGGCCTTGTGCTCAGTAGTGATAATGATATGTTAACCATAAAGAAAAATATAAGATGCATTCCAATGCCAGGCATGACAAATGTAGAAAAATGTGCCCTAGACTTGATAAAATATGGTAAATATTACAGCTCAACATTTTACACAGGAGGTTTAATTTAAAAGTGTGAAAGAAACAAGATAAGAAAGAGCATTTCAATCAATAGTACCATAAAATTAAATACATGTTTTAAAAGTTAAGATAATTAAATATGTGGCATGGAATATGTAGTATATATTTATCAATGGTTTCCCTATTTAACCTTAGGATATATCTGTTTTAACCTGGACCGTGTTTTCCAGTTGAAAGTTTTTGCAGACCATGTCTCCTATTAGAGATCACTAAAATATCTTCCCTCCTTTACCCATATCACTGGCACAGCCTTAGTACAAATTCTTATTGTCTCTTCTTTGGATCATAGCCATGATTTTCCTAATTGGTCTCTTAGGGGTCTGATCTTGTTGGCAGCTATAATGCTCTGTGATCTTTCCAAAAATGCAAATGTAATTATTACTCTATTTCTTAGATTAAATTAAATAATTTTAATTAAATAATTAAAATTATTGTGATGTTTATACCTTGCTTCAAGAGTAAAATCCAAACTCAGGTTGGTTTGTACATGACCTTCATTATCTGGTCTTTGATTACCATACTTTCTGCTATCTAACCATTTGTTTCCCAGGCTTCTTTTCTCCAGGCATTCCAACTGTCTTATAGTTTTTATCATTTTACTGAAGAATGCTAATATTTATTCTTCTAACCCTTCACTGCTTATCACCTAATCAAGTTAAAAAATTTCAATGTCTTAAGATGAATGGATATTTCAGATCAGGTTGTATAGCAGCTATTCTAAACATTTATGCCAGACACCCTGTATCTATTAATTTGGGTATCTTTCTACTGCTCACATCTGTTCACTCATTTGTTTCCCTAACTCATTCTAAACTCCTTTAAAGCAAAATCTGCATCTATTTTTTTCTTGCAATCACCAGTTCCTAATATTATGTAAAATATAAAGTAAAATTCAGTAAATATTCGGTAAAGGAAATTCATAATTATTTTCGATTAAAAGTAAATAAATTTTCAAAATGTAAAAGAAAATGACTTGTAAAATACCATTGTACAACTTTGGAGAATTTGAAAAAATATAAATTACTAGAGGAATAAAATTGTGAGGATCCAGCTTCATAATAAGTACAAATAAGCATCCAAAACAAAAAAAAAAAAACAAAAAAACATAGCAACCCACATTTATAACAGTAACAACAAAAATATAAACATGATGTCAAATGAATAAGCATGCAAGTGAAGTATAATAAAATTATTTTTACCTGACTTAAATCAAGTGCGATTGTTAATATTAAAGAAAAGCTAAGGAAAATTGGAAGAAAAAATTTTGTAAGAAGTAAATTCAATCCATAAATAAAATATAAGACCCTGGATTGATCAAAGATAAGAGCTCTGGATGATTTTGTTTTACCTACTTGACTAGTTTGAAAAGCTACATGTTATGTTGGTCTCAGTTTAGGAAATTACTTATAAAGAGTAATCTGTTTTGAGCACTACCAAGGAGACTTATTCCTTATGTTCCTTATGATTAAACAATCCATATTTAATGCTTTCTGTGGGAAAATTGAAAAACAGGGGGGGGAGGGGGGAGGAGAGATAGAAAGGCAAACCATAAAACAGACTTAGTCAAAGAGAAAAAATTGCTGATGGTTGCTGGAGGGGAGGTAGACAGGGGATGGGTGTGATGGGTGATGTATGTTAAGGAGGGTACTTGTGATGAGCACCAAGTATGTAAATGATGAGTTCTACTAAATTCTATTCCCAAAACCGATATTACACTATACCTTAACTAACTGGAATTTATTTGTTTGTTTGTTTGTTTATTTATAAAGATTTTATCCATTCATTCATGAGAGACACACACAGAGAGAGAGGCAGAGACACAGGCAGAGGCAGAAGCAGGGCCCATGCAGGAGCCCAACGTGGGACGATCCTTTGTCTCCAGGATCAGGTCCTGAACCGGAGGTGGCGCCAAACCGCTGAGCCACCGGGACTGCCCACTAACTGGAATTTAAATAAAAACTTGAAACTACAAAATAAAATTTACAAAAATTCTTTTGAAAAAATAGAAAAAAAAATCAAATTCTGGAATGAGCTAGTGAAAAATGTGCTGATGCAAAGGTCATAGAATTTCACTAAGGAAATGTATATGAGTGAATCAAAGAATAACATATACACCTGCAGCTTGGTAAATGTGTTAGCACTCCAGGTAATAGGAATTAGTAGGGGCAGTGAAATTTACAAAACAATAGTGCACACCACAGCGGTTGCGGTTTTAAGATTACCTTCAGAGGAAGATAGGAAACCAATGTCATGTGACTTAATGTTGTTTAGAAGGAATACAAATGATGAGTGCTTTCTTAAGTATTTTTGGAATATTAAAAATAATTATGGTTAGTTTTCATTAGTTTATATTTCCTTTTGATTTACAAAGAAATAGTTATTGAAAAAACCAAAATTTTAATTTATATTTGATTTTATTTATTTTTAAATCAAGTATTAATTATAAAAGCCCACAGATATTTTTGAGATAAGTACAAATCCATTCATTAGAAAATATTGGAGGGCAGCCCGGGTGGCTCAGCGGTTTAGCACCGCCTTCAGCCCAGGGTGTGATCCTGGAGACCCGGGATCGAATCCCACATCGGGCTCCCTGCATGGAGCCTGCTTCTCCCTCTGCCTGTGTCTCTGCATCTCTCTCTCCGTGTCTCCCATGAATAAATTAATAAAATATTTAAAAAAGAAGATATTGGAGCTATTTACTCCATATGACAAATATTTTCTTGTTTCTGCATGCTCATTGTGTATATTTAGAGATTGTACCTTCTTGTTGAAGCAATAAAAGAATTTAGAAATTTTAATGCAAATCACCTAAGATATAGAAGATGAGAATTTCTTTGCTTCACTGCTTAGGAAGACAACAACTTTTTATGTATAACTGAGGATGCTTTTGTATCCTTGTTACACAAATGGATATTATGTAGATACACTATTGAAATACTAGAGTCCTTCCCCAGACAATGGCTTACACACCATCTTCCTTCTCTGACACACACATATATTACACTGTTTGTTGGTACAAGAAGCTTATGTGATAAACAAGTCCTTTAGCAGCCCTTTATAAAATATAAGCCATGTGTTTCTTATATTTGCATTAGTTGTGCATTAGTTGTGGTAGTGCAGTATCTTTAAAATGTCACACGCTGGCTTGATTTGCAGATTCTGAAAATGTGTTATTTTGGCTAGAGATATGATTTATTAGGCATCTGGTATACTGATAAGTTGTGACTAAAATAGGTAAAGTGACATGATAATTTCAGGTCCTCATTGATACAGGCTTGTTATTGGCTTCATTCTTAATTACATTACTTTGCAAGCTGGGCTCTTGCACCATTTAGATTAGTTGTTTCTAAATTCAAATCCCTTAGACTTAATCATCTGGTAAGAACTCAAACGGAAGAACTCAATATATATATTACTGTCGTTCTTTACTTTTGTTTTTAAACTTGGAAGAGAATGAGTATGTTAAACAGAAATAAAATGCATAGCTGAGGTGTTTGTGGGCTTGCAAACATTTACTTATTTCGTTTACAATGAGTCTCATAAGATTAGCAAATCAAATTGACAGATGATCAATGTCAGGTCTATTGAGAAGCTGCCTGTGCAAACAGAATACCAGATCAGACCCCAGTGGGTCACTCAAGCCCTGATGATCATGTGTACATTGTAAAGCATGCCTGTGGTTAAAAAAAAAAAAAACTTACTGTAGAAGTCACCTTGGTGTGAAAATGGACTTAACATGAATTTCACATTAGCTTGTGAAAGATAGTTTTAGGAAATGTCTAAAGTACATGATAAAGCAGCTATTCATAATGACAAATATACTTAGAATATTGAATTTTTATGTATCATTTTCATTATTAGCAATTGTTAATCATAGTAATTTTAAAATGAGGAGGTTAAAGGTGCATTTTTATCCAAACTGCATTCACTGATGTAGATGTATAATACATTCTGGCTACTGTTAGCAGTTTTTGGCTATCCAGTAATTTCATGCTTTTGTGATCCTAACTAATACAAGCCATGGCAAGCTAACAAATTCAGTTTGGTCATTTTTATTACAAGCACTATATTAAAATAAATTGTAAATTTTATTAACAAAGTCTTTAAAAGGATCCTAGAATAATTTTTACTGTAAAACTTATTCATCTACTTTTATGATATGCAAGATTTATGTACCACTTTACACTTATCCATAAGGAAACTTATACCGTATTTCTATATATTTTCTAAATAATTAAAAATTTATAAAAACTTTTATATTCTTAGTTGTCCACATGCCTTCAATTAATTTTTATTCATTTAATTATTCAATTTATCAGAAACAGAGACAGTGAATTTCAATTCATAGTTGTCAATTGTGACAACTAAGAAAATGAAGACTATTAAAATACATTATACAAAATGCAGCATAAAAATGTGTCTTGTTTTTTTATCCATTCTGACACTCTATATCTTTTTATTAGAGCCTCTAGTCCATTTACATCCCAAGTACTTATTGATAGGTATTTCTTACTATTTTATTACTTGTTTTGTCATTTCTGGAGATTTTCTCTAATCTTTTTTTGTCTTTGTCATGGTTTCTCCTTTGTACTCTAAGAGTCCCCCTACAAGAAATAGTCTTGTAGGTCTGCTTTAGTGGTCACAAACTCCTTTAGCTTGTTTGTTTGGGAAATTCTTTATGTTTCCTTCTATTCTGAATGACAGCTTTGCTAGATAGAATATTCTTGGCTGCAGATTTTTTCCATTCAGTACTTTAACTATATCATGCCACTCTTCTATCTTGCTATGTTTGTGTTGAGAAATTTCCAGCTAGCCTTGTGCGTTTTTCCTTGTAAGTTAAGGACTTCTTTTGTCTTGTTGCTTTTAAGATTTTTCCTTTATCACTATAGTTTACAAATTTAATTACAATATACCTTGGTGTTGGCCTGCTTTTGTTGATTTTGATGGGAATTCTCTGTGCCTGCTAGATGTGAATGTCTGTTTTTCCCCCCAGATTAGGGAAGTGTTCTGCTGTTATTTCTTGAAATATATTTTCTATCCCCTGTTCTCTCTCTTCTTCTGGGACTCATAGCATGAAAGCTATTACATTTGATGGCATCAATGAGTTCCCTAAATCTATTCTCATGTTTTTCTTTCTCTCTTTTGTTCAGTTTCATATTTTACATTACTTTGTATTCTACGTCAATCATTCAGTCCTCTGCTCTGAGCCTGCTCCTCTTTGCATCTAGCTTATTTCCAATCTTATTTATTGCATTCTTCACCTCTGATTATTTGTTAACTCTTTTATCTCTGTGGCAAGGGTTTCAATGATGTATTCTACTCTTTTTTCAAGCCCAGTGAGTATCCTTATGGTTGTTGCTTAAAATTATTCATCAGACATATTACTTACTAACATATTCCTAACATCTCTGGCCATAGCCTTATCTTGTTCTTGCATTTGGGATAAATTCCTCTGTCCTGGCATTTCATCTAGGACTCTGCCTTCTTTGTGTTAGAAAAGCCAGTCATATCTACTTCTCTTGAAAGTAATGGCCTTATGAAGAAGAGGTCATGCAGTGACCAGGGCCTGTCTCTAGTGTGTGCTGCATGTACTTTGCTGTTGTGTTTTGGCTGTTCAATCCTTCAGGTTAGTCATGTGCAGAGGCTGTCTTTGACTGTCTTTGGTCCCTGGTCTGAATGTGATGAGTTTTAATGAAGTGTACTCTATTCTGCATGTGAAATGAAACTTGACACCAACTCCACCAGAATGGAGTTCCTGCAAAAGTCATTTTAGCCTTCAAGACATCTGCAGATTGAATGTGAAGGGACGGCGAAACACTTAACACTCAAATGGATGTCAAAACAAAGTCAGAGTAGCAATACTTCTAATAGACAAGCTAGATATTTTTGTTCTTGTATTATTTTTATCCTACTTTGGCATCAGGGTAGTAATGGCCTCATAGAATGATTTTTAATGTGTTTTCTCTATTCCATTGTTTGTAAGATTTTATAAATATTGTCACTAATTTCTCCTTCTGCCTATGTCTCTGCCTCTCTCTTTCTCTCATGAATAAATAAATAAAATCTTTAAAAAATTGTCATTATTTTTAAATATGTTTTGGTGGAATTTACCAGTGAAACCATGTCTTGTGCTTTTCTGTGCTGGGAAATTTTTGATTCCTAATTCAACTCTCATTCTTGATATAAAAAGATGTCCCATTTTCTTGTTTTCAAGATTAACAATGATTCAATCATGGTAACTTATGCAATTTTAGAAATTTTCTAAGTTATCTGATTTGTTAGTATATATTTGTTTATAGTAATCTGTTATCACATCATGCATTTCTGTGGTTACCTGTTATATTGTTTTCTCTTCCATTTTTTCATTTTGGTTTTTGAGTCTTCTCTCTCTTTCTCTCTTGTGGTTAATATAGCTAAAGCATTGCCAATTTTGTTTGTTTGTTTATTGGAAAAAAGATGGTCACTACTTTCAATGTTATGTTATTGCTTATTCTGGTCTCTATCTTATCTATTTCTGATTTTTCTTTGTTATTTCCTGCTACTAAATTTTAGCTTTCTTGTTTTTCTAGTTCCTTGTAATTTAACTTTAGGTTGTTTATTTGAACTTTTTTTCTTAATACAAGCATTTATAGCATAAATTTCACTCTAACATCTTCTTTAGCTGCACTTCATAGGTTTGGGGATAATATGTTTTTATTTTGTTTTGAGACATATTTTGATTTGTTTGATTTCCTACTTGCCCCATTGGTTGTGCAGTAGAGTGTTGTTTAATATTTACATAATAATGTTTAATACTTATACTGTAATTATCCAGTTTTGTTTTAATATTGATCTTTAGTTTTATACCATTGTGATTGGAAGATAGACTTGGTAAGATTTCGGTCTTCTTAAATTTGTAATATTTGTTGTCTTCTTTTATGTGATTTAACCAGGAGATTGTTCTATGTGTACTTGAAGAAAATACATATTCTATTTATCTTTTAGAACCCTGTATTCTGTATGCTTCAAGTAAAATATATTCTTGTTGAAAAAAATAATAACTTTCACTGAGGGTCCTTGTTTAAAATAAATTATATCAAAGGGCAGGTAGAGGGAATGGGTAAAATACATGAAAGGGATTTAGAGTACACAAATGATGAGTACTGAGTAATGGTATATAGAATTGTTGAATCACTATATTGCACACTTGAAGCTAACATAACACTGTATGTTAACTGTATTGGAATTAAAATTTTAAAAATTAATAAAAATAAAATATATTGTGCAAAATGCATAAATATGCAACTAGATTACTTTCAAAATAAATGATAGAAGTCAGATATAAATTTATCTGACCAACTTTAATGAAAATTTTCTAATAATCATATAGCATTTATGTAATATTCAGAAAACAGTGAATTATACTTTAGTATCAGTTTGCATTCTAAGCCAAATATGATAATAACTAGAGTTATACAGATAAGTAATATATTTTTTTTATTTTACCAGTGGCATGGCATATTTTAATACATCTCTGAGAATTTGAGCGTTTAATGAGATTAGGGATGTTGGCCACGCAACCAAGGTCAGACGTTTTTAATAAAATAGTAGAATCTTTAACTTTCATCTCAGTATTCAGTAGTGCGGGGAGAAAGATCCTGTTTTATAGGATCTGAGTTGGACAGAGATCTATTAGGTCATCTTTTAAAAATTTTCCTGTCCAAAAAGGATTGATAATTCCCTTCCAGTATAATCACCGTGCATTATAAAATAGACCTTTATATGACTAATCCCAGTGGAAATCTATGATTTTATGCAGGCTTAGAATAAATATTTAAACGAAACTTAAGAACAAAATGCCAAAATTGTAGTTAACCGGCCAGTTCTAAACATTTTGTATAAATACAGAGGTCTTTGTTGTGTGTGTGTGTGTGTGTTTGAATATGCACAGAACATAGCCAAAGTACCACTTTTTAATTAAATAATTATGTTTACATAGCTTATAGAGTAAAAGTAGTTCTCTGTAAAAATCAATAGAAAAATTGGGCAGCCTGGGAGGCTCAGTGGTTTAGCGCTACCTTCAGCCCGCAGGTGTGGTCCTGGAGACCTGGGATCGAGTCCTACATCAGTCTCCCTGCATGGAATGGAGCCTGATTCTCCCTCTGTCTGTGCCGCTCTGTGTGTGTGTGTGTCTCTCATGAATAAATAAATAAAATCTTTTTAAAAAATCAATAGAAAATCGATTTTCTGGTAGAGCCTTATCACCTGTTAAGATCTCTCCTTATAAAATGGACACTGTAGAAATAGTCAGACTTAAACATAATATTGCTATGATAGGAAGGTAAGGCTTGAAAAATAATAATTATTGAATACTTCATTTTTAATAGGTACAAATTAGATTATGTCAAACACCTAACTTCCTCTCCTTTTTTTTCCCTCACTAACTTCTATTGCCCCCCCCCCCCGTTTTCCTACTGAAAAGTCTATTATCACATGATATATGATACTATCAAATGAAGAAAGAAAAAAATGTTACTTTGGATCTGAGGTATATGTTAAATCAGAGTCCAGCAAATGAAGTAGAATTTCTTTGAGTCCCTGAATTGAGACTGACTATATGGAGCGATAAAATAAAGACCATTAGATCTTTTCAACATGGAATATAAAAACACAGAATTGGGGACGCTTGGGTGACTTAGCAGTTGAACATCTGCCTTTGGCTCAGGGCGTGTCCTGGGATCCGGGGTCGAGGACTGCATTGGGCTCCCCTTGGGGAGCCTGCTTCTCCCTCTGCCTAGTTTCTGTTTCTGTGTGTGTGTGTGTCTCTGATGAATGAATAAATAGATCTTTTATAAAAAAAAAAAAAAAACAACACCACAGATATGTGTTCTAACTCCGTTCCTTGCAAGCTATATACCTTTTGAGATTTTTTTTTGCTAATTAATATTACTCTAAGATGATTTGTTCATGTTATTACCACACAAATTAATAAATATCATGAATTTCTTCTAATTTTGCAATCAATACTTAATGTTACCATGAGGATATATTTATTTTTAAATATTTTATTTATTTATTCATAGAGGCAGAAAGAGAGAGAGAGGCAGAGACACAGGCAGAGGAAGAAGCAGGCTCCACGCAGGGAGTCCGACGTGGGACTGGATCCCAGGTCCCCAGGATCACACCCTGGGCCACAGGCGGCGCTAAACTGCTGTGCCACTGGGGCTGCCCAAGGATATTTTTTAAATTATGCACATAATTCCCTTAATGAAATTTCCAGTTCATGGTACCCAATCATCTAAGGACCAAAATAGACACTTCTAAGTACCTGGCCAACTTCTTTGCCCTTGAATATTGTATTCCAGATTACTGAAAAATATATAACTTCCATGTAAAACTTAGATTTTGTGCAAGTTATTGCCTCTTTGTCTCTCAATTCCAAGTTTTAAGGTCTTACCTCCAGTTCTCCCTCATTTTGAAATCTTTTCCAGCTTTACTAGATATTTCATCATTATGGCAAAATTATAGTCATGATAGTAAATTTTATACTTTATTATAATTTTTCCCATGTAACTATTACCTCCTGAGATTATAAACACTTTCAAAGTGAGAAATATACATTTTCTGCTTTGTATTTTCCATATAACATAATAGGAAAAATATTGATAAATAATGAATTACTAAGGGCTATAGAAAGTGTATTTTTAGATTAATTTCACAACAACCAAATGATTTATCTAGTTTGTAGTTAAAATCTCTCTGTACAAGGTCACCAATTTACAGAAGGCCAAATAAGCAGTCAGTATCAGAACTGGATTCTGAGTTAGATGAGCTTATTCCATATTATGAACTTTTAATGACATTTAGAGTTATCTTTACCTGCACTATACTGCTTCAATACTGCTGATTACCCAAGAGGTATCTCTGCCTAGAAACTAAGACCAGGAAGGGATACATTAGTTTATCTAAGTGCAAATATTTTTTTCTCCCTCTTTTTAAAACTACTGTATTGAGATATGACTAACATGCAAAAAGCTGTACATAGCTAATGTATACAACTTGATGAGTCAGTATATATGTATACACATGTCACCACCATCAATGTCATAAACATATCAATAACTCCAAAAGTTTTATTCTTCCCTTTTAGCAATTTTTAAAGTATACTATATGGTATTGTTGACAATAGGCACCATGGTCTATGGTAGATCTCTAGGACTTATTCATCTTGCATGACTGAAATTTTGTACCTTTTAATCAATATCTCCTTGTTTCTTCCCACCATGACCACCACCACCACCAGCAGTTCCTTGCAACTACCATTTTGGTTCCTGCTTCTTTCAAAACAATTCTCTTTTTAAAAATACATGAAAAGATCTCTTTTAATAATAACTGAAGAGATTAAATTTACATCATAACTTCAAAATAAATTGGGAAGAATCAAATAGCAGTGTAGTTAAAATCCATAAAGATTTACTACATTTAAAAACATTAAAAAAACATTTAAGCAGCATTATATGCAAAGTGCATATGTTTTATTGCACATGCTTTTTAAAATAATCCTTTTTAGCTGTAGAAAAGGTTTCAATCCTTGTATCAGTCTTAGATTACAATTTCCTTTTTCAGCCTCCCTAAAGGATTCCATGTTGATCAGGTTACCATGGCATGCAAATCAGGACATTCTTGGAAGTAATAAGCACTAAAGCAGTTAACACAAAGACAAATCTATAGGACAACCAACATAAACTGGTACTGCACTGGGCAAGCTGGGAGGAGTGGTCACCTTATGCATTGACTATTTTCTTAGTGTCCTGTGAGCCATTATTATACAAGAAGCATAGAGTCTCCTAGATCCTCTGCATTTTTTCAGTCCCCCTTTTATAAGTGTAAACGGGCTTTCCAACCTCAGATGCATTAAATCAAATCCTTAAAGCCTCTATTAGTCTTTCCTAATTTTATCTCTCATCATCTTTGAATTTAAAATTTCACAATTTTCCAAATACTAATATTTTTCTAATAGTAAGACTCTAAATCTCAAGACTTAAGATAAAAGAAAAAGGAGAAGGAGGAGGAGGAAGAAGTAGAAAGGAAGAAGGAAGGGAAGGAAAAAAAGGAAGGGAAGAAAGAAAGAAGACAGCAGGGTGTTCACTTTTGAAGGCTGTGCCTCAACCAGAGCTCTGAATTCCTTTTGTTCTTTATTTTCATAAGGTTATAGGGTTATATAAAAACTCAAAATTATGTGAACAACATATGTTCATTGTAGAATATATAAAGAAAAAAGGAAAGAAGAGGGAGGAGGGAGGGATAGAAAAGGAAAGGAAGACAGGAGGTGTAAGAAAGAAGACAGGAGAGAAAAAAGAAAAGCAAAAGGAAGGAGATGGAAGGAAAGGGAAGAAAAGGGAAGAAGGAAGTGTTGAGGGTTGAACTGGGGAGACCCTGAGCTAGAGGTCTCAACTGAGCCTGTCACCAGCATGTCACCAGAGGTTCTTGGTCTCCTCTCATGAGAGAAAATTCAAGGACTGACACAACAGCTGAGCAACACAAGTGGGAAAGTTTATTAAAGCAAAAGTACATAGGAGATGTGAGCTCCAGGGAACTCAAGAGAGAGAACTGCAAGTATGAGTTTCTATCTCTTATTGACAGTGGTTAATGAGGGGGTGGCATATTCATTACTTGGGGTGGAATTTCTTAGAAGCAATGTTCCCTGACTTTTCTTCCTTATTTGGTGAGATGTTTCCTTTGATGGTACCTGCCATTTTCAGTTTGTCTGCGTTAATCCAGCTTCTTCTGGCTTTATTTTGGAGTGTTGCCAGGATAGGCCTCTGAGTTTCTGATACCTGGCCTTGATCTCCTTTTTGCAGGCCTCCAGACATCTTGTTAGAACCTAACTAACTGCCTCTAACAGAAGTAAGTACTAATAAACAAAATTCAACCAAGTGAAATGTAAGGACCTTATTACTTTCACTGAACTATTCATGAATCAGTCAGCGTCCCTTCTAGCCAATAGAAAGAGCTCCAAGGAGCTGTAGAAAATGGAAAACTGGGATCCCTGGGTGGCGCAGCGGTTTGGCGCCTGCCTTTGGCCCAGGGCGCGATCCTGGAGACCCGGGATCGAATCCCACGTCAGGCTCCCGGTGCATGGAGCCTGCTTCTCCCTCTGCCTGTGTCTCTGCCTCTCTCTCTCTCTCTGTGACTATCATAAATAAATAAAAAAAAAAAAAAAGAAAATGGAAAACTTTTATAGGCTGAAACTAGGGAGAAAAAGGGAAGTCATATATAAAAGAAAGGGTTATTTCAGGCATGGTCACTCTCCTTTGAAAGTCTATCAGGTGGATTACCTCACTTGTGCTGGTCAAAAAATTCTAGACTTGTTGATTGAGATCATATACCTAGCATAGGTAGAAACTACACTTAGTTTAGGTATTAAGTCTTGGTTTGCTAACTAGGAACTTTTCACAAATAGCCCTTTGTTAACAGAAGGAAGGGACAGAGGAGTGGGGGACAAAAAAGAATTTTTTTTTCTGAAAGAAATTTGATTTCTTATTATTTGACTTTATCATTACCAATTTGATTTCTTGTTATTTTTGGAAAGTGAGGTCAAGCACTTTATATTCTCTTTTCCATGTACTGTTTATAGAAAATCATTTGACATGCTATATGTTCTGCTAATTTTTACCATCTCACTTTGTGTCTGTTATACTTAATAGATGGCTAAGAATCTGTCCATGAAAAGAGGGGGAAAAAACCACTGTAACGACATGATTATTATATCTAAAATCGAAAATGTAAAACATAAAGCTTCCCTATAATTGTAATTTAGCCTCGATTATATTTCTTTTAAACCCTCATTATTATGCAAAGCATTGAAAATAGTCCTGTTTATTTTTTAAAAGTTTGTGGCAGTTTGTACACATATTTTAAAGCATGGTTTTATGTATCCCCTGAACTGAATACTTCTACATGATTATAAATATTATAGGTTTTGTAAGCACCAAATAATCGTATTCAGTTCCTTTGTAGTTCTTTATGGAAAAATGAATTTATGCATAATTCATTGGAAATTCATACTTTTGTTTGCATATTTATCATTACATTGTCGTCTCACAACTACAATATGACAAAGAAGAATATATATCCACTTTTGCTTGATACTAGGTCACAAGTTTGTTAGGATCTTTCTTCTTTTAACAAAGTATCTCTAATTTAAATTTAATGTTTTCTATGATTTTTTTCAATTTATGCATATTTGATTTTTTAGAAATAAATTTTCTAAAGAAAGATCACTAACAGCTCATATGAAATTTGAAACAGGGTGAAATAATAAAATACTAATGTGATTACCGAAGATTTAAATACATATGTAAGTGTATGTATACACAGATATATATATCATAGCAAGCCAAAGTAAAATAGGATAAGTTTTCCTATTTTTAAATTCAACTTGATTTTTAAAAATTATATTTATTTCTCCCAGAAACAAATTTATTTAGTATTAGAAAAAAAATTGGTGATTTATTACAAAAAGTTAAAAAGCTGTGGTGTCTTGACCTTAATATTTACCTAAGTTATTCACATTTTTTCCACTGTGATTCACTTCAGCGTATATCATCAGCCTTAAGTTGGAAATTTTCAACTGGACTGTTATGTTATAGATCCTAAGATATAATCCTCAGTTATTTTTTTAAGATTTTATTTATTTATTCATGAGAATACACAGAGAGGAAAGAGAGAAAGAGGCAGAGACACAGGCAGAGGTTCGAGAAGCAGGCTCCATGTAAGGAGCCCGATGTGGGATTCGATTCCGGGTCTCTAGGATCACGCCCTGGGCTGAAGGCAGCGCTAAACCGCTGAGCCACTGGGGCTGCCCATCAGTTTATTTTTTACCTTGTATTCATAACCTTGCAATTTTTTTAGTAAGTTATTTTTTCAAATTCTGCTGTATACTTTTAAAGTAATCTCAGTGCTACTGCTTATATTCAGTTGCAATTTTTTATACTTTAAGATGTGTAAATTTAAATTTGAATATTCCTTAGTTTCAGCAGCATGAGAACAACAATAATGTAGTTAATGCATCATTTATCACTGGCCTGTGGTATCAGCCTAGGTATAAATGTGACTAAAGAATACATTAGCCATTTTTTCTCTATAAAATAATTATATTACTAATATTTCAAATTAAAATCATTCTATCACTGGGCTCTATTAAAATATATTTAAATAGTTTATGACATTAATGAAAGCTCTCTTTCAATTTTGTAATATTGTTACCAAGTCCCATCAATTCTAGCTTCAAAAGTTTTTAGTGAGTCCCTTGTAACATTTATCATGTCAATGTCCTACTTCAAATATTCACCATCTTTTGCCTCAGCTTACATAATAATCTCTAAATTGATCCTATTGATGCATGTACCACACTGCTGCACTACTTTTCTCCTAAAAAAAATTCAAATGTTACACTTTCTTGCTTTAAAAACATCACATTGGGATCCCTGGGTGGCGCAGCGGTTTGGCGCCTGCCTTTGGCCCAGGGCACGATCCTGGAGACCCGGGATCGAATCCCACGTCGGGCTACCGGTGCATGGAGCCTGCTTCTCCCTCTGCCTGTGTCTCTGCCTCCCTCTCTCTCTCTCTCTCTCTCTCTGTGACTATCATAAATAAATAAAAAAATAAAAAAATTAAAAAAAAATAAAAAAATAAAAAAAAATAAAAACATCACATTATCTAAAGGGTAAATCAGAAATGCTTAGTTTGACATTTTTAATTTTTTTTTATTTTTTATTTATGATAGTCACAGAGAGAGAGAGAGAGGCAGAGACACAGGCAGAGGGAGAAGCAGGCTCCATGCACCGGGAGCCCGACGTGGGATTTGATCCCGGGTCTCCAGGATCGCGCCCTGGGCCAAAGGCAGGCGCCAAACCGCTGCGCCACCCAGGGATCCCCTGCTTAGTTTGACATTTAAAAAAGTTTATAATATGGATCCAACCATTATTTAAGTTTCTCCTAAGTTTCTTTAACAAACACATAAATTCTACTACCCTTCCCGTACATGTGTGTGACATATCTATACAGTCTCATAATCACACTGAATTTACTGCATAGACTTCCTTATTAAGTGACCAAGGGGCCATAGGAAACCACAGAGATGATAAAAAGTATTCAATAAATGATGTTGTAATAAATGGTTGCTTATCATGGGGGAGGATCCAATTTAAGTAAGTTGGATACAAGAGGCTGAGGTGGATATTAGTATTAATTGAGGGCTCTTCAGATGTATATCTATGGAATTTCAGGGAAAGAAGTAGAATTGGGTGCCAGTGAAGATGGACTCTGATATCTCTAAATATTGACCACTAAAGATGCCCCAATCCTTAGATTGTTTCAAATACAAGAGAGGGGGCCAGGTTTTTTCCACCTATCATTAGATGCAAGCCATTGCCAAAAAGATCAACGCTTTTCCAATGCAGCACTCTTCAGCAGAAATAATTCCTGGATTTGAATAATAAAGACTATCTGTTGAAGCACTTCCAGGTGCTAGGAAATAAATTCTTTAATCCTGAGGGGATGAGAGAAAAGCATCATAGGTCACATATATTTATTTCACAGCAGTGACCAAAAATATTCAATATGAACTTAAAGGTTAAAATATTAAATGGTGAAATATAAAGAAAATGTATTGTAAACGTTATTGTTCCATTTACAATGTGAATGACTTCTATAATGTGAATAACTCAGTATATAAAAGATACAGAAGATATTACCAAGGAAATACGAAATTTCAATATATTATTTGCCACCTCTCACATGCATATTCTCCTGAAATAACCAAAATAAAGAGGTTAGAAAAAGGGCAAAAAGAAACTATTGAAGCAAATATGTAAGATGATTAATATTCTTGAAACTAGATTATTGAAATGGAGAAGGGGGTTGAAATCTATGGGATATGAAACTGCCTTTACTTTTTTCCAGACTCTACCTTCAATCAGACTTTATTAAATTCCCTTGGCTTAACTCTAAGTATATCCAATAGCTTTCCAATCAATTTCAGTTGTAAGAAAAATTTTATTAAAGCAACTCTGACATTTAGTTATTATTTTGTTCAACTAAACAAAACTTCAATGTGATATCATATTCACAGCTTCTCTCCCCCAGCACAGGCTTGACCCTTGTTTCTAGGCTTATGGACCTACAAAGAAGAGGAACAAAAGGATTAGAGAAGGCAGATTTGAGAGTATATATAATGGATGCTGTTGAAATGTGGCCATTGATGCCTCTATGTGGCCACCACCAAATGGATACTTTCCTTCATGGATGATGCTTACTGTTTTTTGGAGGTGTTAGAGGGACTTTGATTTTACGCTATTGCCTGATACAGGATATGTCCTCATCCAGTGATTTGTGCAAAAGCCCTACCTCCACGTTTTATTATCCCCACTCTGGCCCTCTCATGACAGGGACTTTGTGAAAGAATATTAGCCAAGCTGCCATCTGAACTGTTCCTATGGTCCATGAAAAAGTCATACATACTTATACTGCCAAATGATGTAGAAGCATTTAATTGCTGACCCCTGTCTCCTCACCTTGCCATGGAAAGCTTCTCCAGACTCTTGTCTTTTGACTTTTTTAGCAGAGAATAGTCTCAAGGTTCATATACATTCTCAAACCCCCTAAAGCATATATCAAGCTCTCTCAGGAACCTTCACATCATACTTCATTCCCATGAGGCATAGAACCTGTAAGTTTCTGCAGTTATGCAAGCATTTGGATGAGGAAAAAAGTGTGCTGCTTTGTATAACTGCAGAAACTTACAGGTCTATACTTCATTCTCTACAAGTGTTTTTTCTTTGAAGAGGAAGAGAAAGCCTCTCCTATCTCCCAGAAAAAAAAATGTCACAGCTTTCTCTAAGTCTATAAATTTCCTTCAAATAACCTATCCAAAAATTCCAGTATTACATAGTTTGGGGAGATAAGAATCAATAGGAGAAGGACAAACATTATATGTTCTCATTCATTTGGGGAATATAAATAATAGTGAAAGGGAATAGAAGGGAAGGGAGAAGAAATGGGTAGGAAATATAAGAAAGGGAGACGGAACATAAAGACTCCTAACTCTGGGAAACGAACTAGGGATGGTGGCAGGGGAGGGGGGTGTGTGTGGGTGAATGGGTGACAGGCACTGAGGGGGGCACTTGACGGGATGAGCACTGGGTGTCATTCTGTATGTTGGCAAATTGAACACCAATAAAAAATAAATTTATTATTAAAAAATAAAAATAAAAAAAGAAAATGAAGCCCTGAAAGGGTTAAACTGTTTCTATGATATATGGAAATTTCTTTAATGTCCCTCACAATAAATTCAATTACTTTGCAAAGAAAAAAAAAGAATCATTCAAGAGAATTTGCTATTTTTAAATAAATTCTGCATGAATATGTCTTGTACTATACCTTCAAATGGAAAGATGCTTGTTTCCTTCAGTGTCCTGTTATATCGCCACCAAATTCCTTGTATAAAGTTTGATTTGCCAATATCATGACTTCAATAAATTCAAAAGCAATGGACTTTTTCTTTTTTAAAATATTTTATTTTATGTATTTATTAATGAGAGACACACAGAGAGAGGCAGAGACACAGGAAGAGGGAGAAGGAAGCTCCATGCAGGGAGCCTGATGTGGGACTCAATCCTGGAACTGGGATCATGTCCTGAACCAAAGCAGATGGTCAACCACTGAGCCACCCAGGCATCCCCAAAAGCAATGAATTTTAATAGATAACTTACCAGTAAAGTATAAATACAACTTAAAAGCTAAACAACCCTCCCTCCCTTTTTTAATGCTGATAATACCCTTTGCCAACAATTATGCACTAAAATTGTCATTATTGCAAAGAAAAAGAGTTGAAAACTTTTTATAGTTGATTTTCACTAGTCTCATTTAACTTAACTGGTTCAAATGCCTGTGGTTGAGAGATAGTGGACCAATTTAAATAATATTGGGAATATCACTTATCATTCTACTGAATAAATAACCCAGACCCAGTGGATCATGAAACGAGAGTCTGTTGTTCCTTCAATCCTTGTTATTTCCAGTTGATGTCCTTCATAGTTTGAGCTTTCTCTGCACTGAATGTGCTGCTAGCTTCTAAACGCACAGTACTTATTTAAATAAAATATAGACCATAATACAAACCAATACTTCATCTGCTGTTTGAGGAATAGTAATCTATTTCAAGATTAAGGAAAAAAGAGAAAATAAGTTGTTTACATTTTGAAAGACAGAATGTGAATCTTCAAAATGACACTTTTTTCAGAAACTGATTAAGAATGATTTTGATGGTAGATTATTTTTCATTAAATGTGTTGACTTTAAGCTCTGATTAAGATATGCTTCTGTACAATCTTTTTGGGAAACAATTTGGCACCATATATCAAGAGTCATAAAAATACACCAAATATATTTGTGAAATGAATGTACTATATGAGTTTAGGGAAGCTTAAATGTTTACATCTCATAATTTTTTCAAGATTAAAATGGTTTTAATTTATATTCTTTTTAGAATATTGCCTATCTGTAATCCAGTTAATCTCACAGTCAAATAATCTTTCTGAAACCCAAATATGATTATGGTACTCCCCTGGTCAAAATGCTTAAATGGTACCCCATCATCTACAAGTAAAGCTCCGAATTCTTTATGGTGACCTACCTTTTCCTTCTTGATAGGACCTCATTTACTTTTCCAGGTAACTCTAGTCATTATCAGATTGTACTTACTATTCTCCCAGACACTCCACACTGAAAACATTATACCATTTTTTGTTTGTTTCCCTTTATTCTTCCCTATAGATATGCCCTTCCTCCCTCTTTGCCGGACAGACTCATCCTTATTCTTTGAAATTCTGGGTCTATCTGTCATTCTGTCTCTGACTTCTTTGAATAATTGCTACCACATTGCTACTACATTCTTCGAATGTGGTACACAATTAGCAAGTTAACTAGTTACTATATTGGAGTTCCTAAAGAACATGAACTTGCTGTACTTTAATCTTTTAACTCTTACTCAGTATATATAGCAGATTTTAGACAATGAAAAGGAAGAGTTTGTTGAATTCATGATTGAATAAATAACTGAATGATTGATTAATAAGTGGAAAAATGGACTTTTCATTAAACAATGGTACAGTTTAATACTTTCAAATGATTATACACAAAATGATTAACTCTTGGTTATGTACATCATATTATTGCTTAGATATAGAGTGATTTATTAGTTATATGTTGGGATAGCCAAAGCCTTGGAAGATAGAGATAGTATCTCCCTGTAGGATAGAGAAATTTATCTAGAATAATAAAGATAATGTTTCCATCTCACTTTGGAGAGCAAGTAATACAGATTGGCTAGCAATCCATTTATGAGATTAAGATTTCCTAGATTTGTGCTTCCTCAGAAATGGCACAGTCCCACTATTAGTATAAGCATTCACCTGGGCCTCTCATTGCTTCTAAGAAACCTAAGAGGTATAAAAAAATTGCACTGGATAGAATTAAACAGGCAAGGAAGACTATTCAAGACTGTTGTGGGTCATGACTTATAATCAAGAGAGACAAGATTGAACTCAATTCAACTGAAATAAAAGGCAGGAGAGTTTTTAAGCTTTGGTGTGAGCTAGTGGAAAGTAATGGTGAAAGTTAGTGGGCAAGATTGGCCATTGGGATTCCATCATCTTTGTTTGCTAACTCATGCTTATGAAAGTTAGGCTTCTACTCTCTTCACAGAGAGTGGAAGGTAAGAACGCAATCTTTCATTGTGTTTGTATTTCAAAAGGATGACTTCCAGGTCATTAAGTAGACATTCCTGGGTTATAAAAATGGCAAGAGACTGGGAGAAGATTTACATCTGAAAGGGGCAGAGAAATAATTTATAATTGCAAGTTTTCTAAAGTAAATGCTCTAAGAAAAGAGAGGTCAGGGCTTCTAGTCAGGAAGAATCATATCTAAAATTTTTTTAAGCTGAGGGTAATAAGGCCATCTTGATGAGAGGGCAAGGAGAATTGATGTTCTTGTAGCCTGTTGTGCTATGAAAAATAAAATCTTTGTCTATGACCCAGAAATCTCATGTCTTCTATCAGTACATTGTTCATGTCTAGTTTTGATAAAGGCTTGAAGTCTGCCATTGAAATTCTGCTACGTGGGATCCCTGGGTGGTGCAGCGGTTTGGCACCTGCCTTTGGCCCAGGGCTCGATTCTGGAGACCCCGGATCAAATCCCACGTCGGGCTCCCGGTGCATGGAGCCTGCTTCTCCCTCTGCCTGTGTCTCTGCCTCTCTTTCTCTTTCTCTCTCGGTGACTATCATAAAATAAATAAAAATTAAAAAAATTAAAAAAAGAAATTCTGCTACGTTATAGCATGAAAATCATAACATTAAAAATTATCCTCTTATTAAATTCCCTTCTTTATTCATGTTTTGCTGGAAATATTCATGTTGGTTTAATATGATTAATTTTTTCTTCAAAGACTATTCTTTTATGTGAAAAGAGTAGAAGCCTAATTAATGTATTTGGCATTGAAATAATATATTGTTAAACTAATGAATTTATTTTCATATTTCCTATTGTCAGTAAAATTAAACTTAGTACAATAAAAATATACTATAAAGAATGAAAAGTGAATTAGAATTTACAATTTGACGAGTATTTATTATTAGGTTATGTATAATATGACTGAAATTGAGTTTATTTTATGAACTTGAATCTATCAAAGAGCTGTCCTAAAAAAATTGTATTTTTCTTAGGATTTGGTCTCTAAACTATATTTACTCCTTTTAAGTCTATAATAAAGGGACCTCAATCTATTAGTTCAGCCATAGAAATAATCAATTTTCTTATATATTAGAAAACAGAGTGAGCCTGTTTATTACACTGCTATTAGAGATTTTCAAGCTTTTACATTCTTTTCAATACTATAGATGAATAAAATGATGATGATGTTTTTTTAAAAGTGTTCAAAACCAAAATTTTTGCTTCTTAAATTGATATTTTTTCTGAGCTGTAAAAGAAATAGATATGATCATCAAGATCATACTTAATGTTGGACTTGGAACTTTCAAATCTACTTTATAATATGACTGCCCTATAAGTAATTGTATTTCATTCCCTAGAGCTGAAGGTAGTATTGATTATTAAGTATGATTAGCAAGATTAGAAGAGTTCTGTAAAGACATATGACCCACTTTCTTAAATCAAAAATCCAAATCTAAAATATGGTATTAATTTCAATATATATAATTTTATCTAACATTTGCCTTTTTGTATGTGAAAATTGTAATTACAAACAATAAGTCCAAATACAAATTTTCATATGAAGCAATGATTTTCAAGGCTTTTTGTAAATTTCACTTCTGGAGACCATTTAAAATACAGATTCCTAGGAACCATTCACCAGGACTCTGGTTCAGTATATCTGGAGATATTCTTAGAAATTAAAAGTTTTTATTCTGGTAGAGGGTTAGTGTAGAGCATAGTTTGAGTGAAATTAGTAGAATAGCAAACCACTATAGTAAAACTTGAGATTAAATACAACATTTCAACATGTTCACAAATAAATCATGTATATTTTAGGATCCAGCTTGCTCTACTATTCTCACTTACTTCTTTTCAAATTGAAAAGGAACGTATATCAAAATCTCCTAAAAAGATTTTTCAAATCAATAATATTTTTTTCCCTACCCTTCTCCCTTTGCCCCCAAATCAGTCCAGAGATTGTTCTACGAACTGGAAGTGGATTTGGACTAGGAAAAATATGTATACTTTGGGAAAAAAACCTCCAAAAACAAAAAACTCATGGGATGCTTATAGTGACCTCTGACATTTACCCTCTACCACATAAAAAAAATATGGTGCAGCCACTAAATCCGTTTTGGAAAACGTTTAGTTATATGACTTCAAAACGATTACATTATAGTAAAAAAAGTAATTTAGAGGGAGCACAAAATTGTTGTTATGAGATACTTTTTGTGTTTTTTCCTATATCAGCTAACCCCAGGTAGTCAGGATGAACTTAATCTTGCATCATCCTCTCTACTATCTCCTGTCAACAGTGAAATTTCAAATATGGTTGTGGCTGATATAGAGTCATGTAGGTAGTGGAAGGTTTCACTTTTAAACCCAAGGTAAGAGTTGGCCCTCTGTTGATGCCATGGTACAAACAAAGAAGAAAATGACTTGTGAAAGCATCCAGTGGTATACGTAACAAAAGAATACTTAGGTATTTTTTACTCTTTAAATTATAATAATTATATGAAAACCATTGCTCAAATGCCATTGTTCATTTGTGTGATTTTCCTTTTTTGATATACTGTATTTTATAATTTAATATTTCATTATTAGGAGAGTGCTGTGAAATAGGACAGTTTATCCTCATCTAAAACCTAATTACTCCCAGGCTGCTGAAACTCGAATTAGAATTCAAGTCTCTTACTGCTCAGGTTCATGTTTTTGTTTTATTTTAAGTTTTGATTTACATTAGACTTTATTTTAATTCAAATATGTGTATAATGAAATATTTCAAGTTGATAGTGATTGGTTGCTTAATGTTTTATTAAATGGTTAACACAATAATCTCAAAATTATAGTAAGCACAGATTGAAAATTTCCTTGCTTCTAATTTAGTCACAAGGAACAATATTTGTTTTTATTGTGAAATTTTAAGTGTATAATATAGTATTGTTAACTATAGATGCTTTTTTTTTTTTTGTAGAGAAGATCTCTGGAGTATTTTCATCTTGCATGACTGAATCTGTAAACTCTGCACAACCTCCCATTTCCCCCTCCCTCACAGCTTGGCAAAAATGACTTCATTTTCTGCTTCTTGTGTTTAACTACTTTGAATATAAGTTAAGTCTTACAGAATTTATACTTCTGTTGTTGGCTGATCACACTTAATATGATGTCCTCAAATTTTGTCCATATTGTAGCATATGACAGGATTTTTTTCCCTTTTTAAGGCTGAGTAATTTTTTATTTTATGTCTACACATTTTTATTACCATTCATCAATGGTTAATGTCAATGGACATTTAGGATGTTTTCACCTCCTGGATATTGTGGATTGTAATGCTGCAGTAAACATGGGAGTGCAGATATCTCCCATGTTCTATACAGATAAATACCCAGATGTGGCATTGGTGAATCATATGGTAGCTTCATTTATAATTTTTTGGTTAGAATCCATACCATTTTTTATTGTGGTTACATCGTTTTTAACTCCCATTAGCAGTGTACAAAGGTTCTAATTTTTCCTAATCCATACCATCACTTGTTACTTACTGGGTTTCCTTTTTTTGTTGTTGTTTATTTGTTTTTGTTTTGTGGAGTTTTTTGATAGTGGCTATGCTAAGAGATGTGAAAGATTACATTGAATCCGTATATCACTTTGAGAGCAATTAATATTTTAACTATACCATTCTTACTATCCATGACCATGGGATGTCCTTCCATTTATTTGTGTCTTTAGTTCATTTTAACAATGCTTTATAGTTTTCAATGTATAAATCTTTCACTGCTTATGTTTACTCCTAAGTAATTTATTCTTTTTGTGCTATTGTAAATGAGACTCTCCTTAATTTCCTTTTCATATTGATCTCTATTAGTATATAGAAACACAGATTTCCTATTTAAGTACTCAAACTAAGACATCCAATGTTACTTGAAATACCATTGATGAAAGTTGGTATTCTTGTCTTGTTTATCTTAGCAGAAAAGTTTTGGATTTTCTCTATTGACTATGATGTTAGCTTTGGGCTTTTTACATATGTCCTTTATAAAGGTAAAGGTAATTTCCTTCTATTAGTGGTAAGTTTAATGTTTTTAATATAAAGGGGTGTTGAGTTTTGTCAGCTGCTTTTTCTACATCCATTGAGATGATCATGTGATTTTTATCTTTCTATTAATACAGTATGTCATAATGATGGATTTTTTTCTGGGTAAAGTGGTTATTGTATCTCATGAATAAATTCCACTTGGTCATAATTCATGATATTTTTAATGTGCTTTCTGATTTGGTTTGCTAGTATTTTGTTGAGGATTTTTCATCTGTTTTTATGAGGGCTATTGGGCTTTAGTTTTTTTTTTTTTCTTGCAGTGTCTTTGTCAGATTTTGTCATCACAATAACATTGATCTCATAGAATGAATTTGAAAGTGTTTCCTCTTCTTCAATTATTTGGCAAAGTTTGAGAAGGATTGCCATTATGTTTTCTTTAAATTATATCAGTAGAATTCTCTTCTGAAGACATCTGGTCCTGGGCTTTTGTTTAGAGATTTTTAATCACTGATTCAGTCTCCTTTCTAGTTATTGATCTGTTCAAATTTTCTATTATTTCCATGATTTGGTCTTGGCAAATTATGTGGTTCTAGGAATCCACTTTTCTAAGTTATGCATTTTATTGGTGCATAATTTTTCATAATAGTCTCTTAGGATTCTCTTTTATTTCTGTGGCAACAGTGTAATGTATCCTCTTTCATTTCTTTGTTTTTTATCTTTTCAAATAACCAACATTTTTCCCATTAGCTTTCTGTTTTCTATTTTGTCTACTTCTGCTCTAATATTTTGTTTCCTCCTCCTCCCTACTTTCAGTTTAGTCGTCATCTTCTTCTTCTTCTTCTTTTCCTTCTCCTTTTCCTTCTCCTACTCCTTTTTTTTCCCTTGAGATGTAAAGTTAAGTTGTTTACTTGAGAATTCTCTTTCTTTTTAAATTTTATTATTATGTTTTTTTGTTAAAGATTTTATTTATTCATGAGAGACACACACACACACACACACAGAGAGAGAGAGAGAGAGAGGCAGAGACACAGGCAGAGAGAGAAGCAGGCTCCCCAAGGGGATCCCGATCCAGGTCTCAGTCTTAGACCCCGGAATCATGCCCTGAGCCAAAGGCAGATGCTCAACCACTGGGCCACCAGTGATTCTCTTCTTTTTAAACTCAGTCATTTATCATTATAGACTTATTTACTACTGCTTTTGATTCATTTCATTAGTGTTGGTGTTGTATTTATATTTTCATTTGTCTCAGGAAATTAGAAAAAAAAACTTTATTTTTCTTTTGATTTCTTTTTTTGTCCCATTGGTTGTTCAGAAATGTTTTGTTTAATTTCACATGTGAGTTTTTCAGTTTTTATTCTGGTATTGATTCCTATTTTCATTTCATGTGATCAGAAAATATATATGACATGATTTTAACCATCATAATTTAAACTTGTTTTGTGACTATTCAGAATATATATCAGGGAAAATATGTGTGCTAGAGAAGAATGTGTGTTCTGCTGCTGTTGGGTGGAATTAGGTCCACTCAGTCTGTAGTGTTGTTCACATTTATGTTTTCTTAATTGATCATCTGTCTGGTAGTTATGTCAACAATTGAAAGTAGCATACTGAAATCTATTATTTTATTGTCATTTCTCCATTCAGTTCTGCCAGTGTTTGCTTTTTATGTTTGGGTCCTCTGAAAATGCCTGCATATCTACTTACAGTTATTTTATCCTTCTGGTAAATTTATCCTTTTATTATTATATAATGTCCATCTTTGTGTCTTCTGAGAGTTTTTGACTTAAAGTCTCTTTTGTCTGACATAAAAGTACAGTAAATCCACTTCCCTTTTGGTTAACATTTCCATGAAATATTTTTTGATCCTTTTTAAAATTTTATTTTTCAATTTTTCCCATCCTTTCTTTTTCAGCATTTGTGTATCTTTAACTCTAAATTGAGTTTTTTATTTTTTATTTATTTTATTTTTTTTAAAGTGAGTTTTTTAAAGTAATAGGTGGATCTTGTTTTTTCATCCATTCAGCCACTCTGTCTTTTGACTGAGGAGCTTAATACATTATATTTAAAGTAATCATTCATAGGGAAGGATTTACTATTGCCATTTTGTTGTTTCTATTTTTCAGAGTTTTTTTTTTGTTTTGTTTTGTTTTGCTTTCCTGCTATCTTCTTTTGTATTTCATCGATTTTTAAAAATAGTTACTTGCTTTAATTATTTTGATTACTTTTCATTTTCCTTTGTGTATCTTTCATAGGAATGTTTTTTGCGGTTACTGAGGCTTGCATTAGATTATATCTATAACAATTTAATTTTAAACATGTACAAAAACCTCTACTCTTATATTTCTTCCTTCACACACTTTTTGTTATTTTCATTAAAAAATGTATTTTATGTTGTGTATCCATTGACATATTTTATAGTTACAGTTATGTTTTATACTTGTCTTTTAAATTCTATACTACAAAAGTAATTTGTGCATTAATACAGTATTTTGTATTTGTGTATATATTTACCTTCACCAGTGAACATTATATTTTCATATATTTTTATATTGCTATCTAGTGAACTTTAACTTCAGTTTGAAAGACTCCCTTTAGCATTTCTTGTAAAGCAGATCTAGTGATGATAATCTACCTCAGCTTTTATTATCTGGGGGTAACTTTATTTTTACTTTTTTTTAATAACAATTTTTCTGGGTATAGTGTTCTTGGTTTGTAGAGTTTTTGTTTTGTTTTTATTTGCTTTGCTTTCAGCACTTGGGATGTGTCATTCTGACTCCATTCTGGTCTATAAGGTTTCTTTTGTTTTTTTCTAAAGATGTATTTCTTTATTTTAGAGAGAGAGATTGAGAGAGAAAGAGCAAGAGAGAGCATAAGCAGTGGCAGAGAAAGGGAGAAGCAGGCCCCCTGCTCAACAGGGCACATAACGTGGGGCTTAATCCCAGGACCCTGAGTTCATGACCTGAGCTAAAGACAGATACTTAACTGATTGAGTTAGCTAGGCACCCCTGGTCTTTAGGATTTCTGCTGATTTTGTTGATAAGCTATGGGAGCCCTCTTTATGTGGTGAATTTCTTTTTTCTTGCTGCTTTCAAAATTATCTGTTTGTCTTTAACTTTCAACAATTTTATTAACATGACTCAATGATTGAATGATTGATTGATTTTAGTTTAATTTATCCTAATTGGATCTATTGGAGTTCCTGAATCTGAATTTCCTTGCACAATTTGGGAAGTTTTCAGACACTATTTCTTCAAGTAAACTTTTTGCTCCATTTTCTCTCACTTTTTCTTATGCATTGTTACTTCATGTTAGGATCCACACATTTGATCAAGCAGGTCCCATCTCCTGGTTTTTATGGATGGGTTTCATAGAATGATCTCTAGCTAGAGTCATCCCAGCTAGAGATTCTGGGAGTCTCTCAAACCTTTTATGTTGAAGAGCTTTCCCAAGACTTGCATATGTGTATGAATTCTCAATTAGAGAGGTTTTGTTAATTTGTTTTTTTTCTAGGAAATTATAATACCTTGTTCCATGTGGCATTTTTCTGTAGTAGTGCAGGTTCTTTGGACTTCCATAAGCAGCCCAGTTCTTTTTTGTTCTCAGTGGTTTCCAGGCATCTGGACTATGCTCAGTTTCATCAACACTTCAAGATGGTGAGTTAGAAACTAGTCCATTAGGCAGAACACCAAAGAGATGGAACATTGGACATATGTTCCACTCTTCTTCCACACCCACATCCCTGGGAGAAGTACCAAACTATTGGCCTGTGTTTTTTATATTACAGTCCTCTGAAGCTCACTTTTTGTGGTTTCAGGCACCTAGGGTACACTAGTTTCTATTAGTGGTCTGAGCTGGGCAAGACTCTGTATTAGGCCAGGGGGAGGGCCAATGGCAAATGAGTTTCATGCTAATTCAAACCACTGCTTTTGTTGTCAGTGCCCTCAAAGTGATGCCCTTTTCTGTAGTATTTAGATCAGATAAGACAGAAACCAATGCATTAGCTAGCCCCTCAAAAAGTCTGAATATTCAACATCTAGTCCAGTCTTTTCTTTCTCTCCCAAGGGAGAACCTAATAGGTTGCAGTTTCCTCCTTATTGTACCTTGCTGAGCCTAGCAAGGGGGTTCTGGCAAGTGGGTACCACAAAGCATCCTACCTGCTTTGATGTGCCTGCTTTTGTGTACACTTGGGACACAGGAGCCACTTAACTGATTTCTGGATTTCTCATATTGGGGATTGGTCCATATATTATTGAGAATATAGTATTTTGTAGTACCTTTTCTGTTCAGAAGGTAGGTTGTTGGGGATCCTTGGGTGGCTCAGTGGTTGAGCGCCTGCCTTTGGCCCAGGGCGTGATCCTGGAGTCCTGGGATGGAGTCCCGTGTCGACCTCCCTCCATGGAGCCTGCTTCTCCCTCTGCCTATGTCTCTGCCTCTCTCTCTCTCTCTCTCTCTCTCTCTCTCTCTCTCTCTTTCTGTGTCTATCATGAGTAAATAAATAAAATCTTTAAAAAATAGAAGGTAGGTTACTATTTATGCATATTTTTGATACATTAATATGCAAAAGAAAAGCCAACCAAACCTAAGAACTATAAAAGGTGACTTTAGCTGAGAAAAGAAAATACTATAGTTTACAGATATAACCTGTTTTTAAGTAGCCAACTCTTTGTTCTTGTGTAGAAAGAAATACTAATCAGAATAGAAACATTTACAAATTTGATCATTCTGTTTCATGATTGAAAAAGAAATGAAATTGGCTTAAATTTAATGATCATATTGCCATCTGGCACTTGCAATTTTGTAATCTCCACAAATGCCATAGGATGTGGGAGGCAGGGACAAGAAAAACTGAAAGTAGATGCATAGAATTCAAATATAACATGCCATAGAATCTTAAGTATATAATTACTATAATAAGGACTATCCCACAATGTAACTATCAGACAAATTGACTTTTAATGTTTGAAAAGGTATGTTTCATAAGGTTTTATACTTCCTTTGTGCTTCAAAAGATGAGTTATTGAATGTATCTTACTGAAAAGAAATACAGGTGCTTTTTTTCTCTGTGGGACAGCTACAACTGTGACCAAGGAAACAAGGATAGTGATTCACTTGCTTCTTTTTTTTTACGTTAAATAAATATTGTTTCTAAATATGTAATGATGAAGAGTAAATATTCTAGTGTTGAGGTTAAAGTGGGGATTGGAAATGGTATTTATTTTGGAAAAAAATAGAAATTATTTCCTAAGCAGCAAGCTTTCTTTCCCTCCATGAAATACAGAAATACATAGAATATAGATTATATATTTCCTATTAGTCTTTAGTCACTATTCATTGCTGATTATTCAACATTCTTAGTATCTTGCATGCACTAATCCATCAATAGAATGATTGAATTGATGAGTTTGAATGATTAAAATATCTTAAAACCATTAACCTAGCACTCCTGCTGACTCCATGAAGCTCACAGGTATTGGTGTTAGTCATGACCTTGGCACAAAGCAGAACACACAAATGATTTTAATATTGACATTTCAGTGAAGGAGCTATTTACAGAAGTATGATCAGGGTAAGGGAATCTATACAGGTGGTGAAGCACCCAGTGATTAGCAATAGTGTAAAGCCCTTACTACTCCAGAAAGGTAAAGGGAACTAAAAATTGGGTTCATCCAAAAGGAGCTATACAACAGAAGTCTGTAGTTCTGTAATTTATTTTTTGATGAGAAAATGTTTATATCTTTCAGGACAGATACAGAAAAGATCAAGTAGTTGAGCAATGAATGGTATCCCATAGGAAGGCATAGACTAGGGGGTTGAGAAAGGTAGGCCTTAGATTGGAAGAAACATGATAAAAGGGGAGACAGAGGGATTGAAACAGGGTCAATCTTATTGAATTGGTTCTATTTTCTCAGGTGGAAGAGTAGCAAATAAATTAGATATTTGAAAAAGAAGAAGGAAGAGGAGGAGAGGAAAGGAGAGGAGCATCATGGTGACAATAATGTTTTTTTTCATTAGGGCTAACTATATACCAGGTGCCATTAATGCTATCACAAGTATATATTATAGGCTTATTATTATCATCATTTTGAAAAAAAGAAAACTGAGAGGTAAAGCATTTAACCCCTTTTCCTCAGATCACCTATGTTTCAAAGCCATAGTCAGCTCACATGTTTCCAACCATGCAGGTTATTGACAACTCTGTTTTGCTGCATAGTTTTCAAATAACTATAGCACTGAGGGAAAGAAGAATTTGACTGGAAAATGAAGCAAGACTGTCTTGCCACACATAAAAGACTGTTTGATAGTGATGACCATGAATTAAATGTGGTACTGACATGCCTAGCTCTGAAATTCATGTCCTTTGAATCATAACTGTCCATGTATAGGCAGAGAAAATGCCAGGAGGTTTAAAGAAGAGATCAGAATGACCAGTGAGGGATGGCTATTGACATTATGAAGGACAAAGCAATCTCTGGCAATTGGTATTACTTTTCTCTGATCCTAAGCCATAGCTAATATTTTTGAAGAGCTAAAGAGGCCAGAAACTATTATAGAGGGGAAAATTTTTCCATCTTTTATAATCCCCACCATAAAGAGAGCTTGAAGCCTTTAAACTAAAAAAAAAAAAAAAAAAAGACATTTTTATATGGATAAGTTTTATGCTTCTGGAAAAGGGCCTTAGTTCCCAATAAAATTAACTTTGACTATACCAGCCACTTTATTTCTATATGAGGATTCACCAATGAGTCTGCACTTTCATTGTCTACAGATACTGTTTGGAAACAGGGACCTCAAGAGCACCTCTCTACTTGGTGTGGGTTGTCAAAAACTATCGGTCTTTGCAAAATAAGAGCTTTTCCTATGGCCATGAATGACATGACAGGAAATTAATAATAAAAGTTTTTTTTATGAAAGCATCAAAAACTGTATATTTTTGTATAAATATCATTATCCTAAACTATTTTATAATCTTCAGTTTTTATTGTATATACACTCTGTCAACAGGCTGTAATGTTACAGCTGTGTGCAACAAACTGAAGACCTCTTTTTTTAGGTACAGAGTTATTTAGCAATGGCAGTAATCTCCCACCCCTTTAGAGAAACTAATCATTTCTTTGAAAGCTTAAAATAGCATAATCTACTGACTTATACTGTGTTTTATTGGCTTCCTGCTGAACAAGGTAACTTGTCAATAAACAGTTTTATTAAGAAGCTAGTCAAAATGAAGTAATGTCTATTTGCCAATCTCATCAATGTTTAAAGGCTAATAAGGGATCTTGAGAGGTAATCTTTACATTACATGGGGAAAGAAAGAGGTATGCGTCTATAAAGCAATAGCTTTATAGGACCATGCAAATCAGGACCGTGATTTGAAGCATGTATGGCTTCTAATCTCTACAAAGCAATGGTATAGAGAAGGAACAATGAAACTTTTTCTGTAAAGGAACACATGATGCATACTTTTAGCTTTGTAAGCTGTATAGTCCTCTGTAGCTATACTATCCTTATAGCATTAAAGCAGTTATAGATGATGCATAAACAAATGCGTGTGGTTGTGAGTCAATAAAAATTTTATTTGCAAAAAAAAACATATGACTTAACTGGATTGACTCCATAAGCCATAGCTTACCAAGCTCTGTTATCAAATAGAATATTGTTAAGTTACTGTGTATTAAGTAATGATACAGTACTTAAAAGACATTGTAAAAAACAAAATGAGGCTTTCATTTAAAAAAAAAATTATAGCACCATTTAATACACATATGTGAATAAGCCAGTTTGATTACATTGGAGTTATTTCCACTGATCCTTGATTCAAGCAAGATTAAAATTCATATTTTAAAGGCATTATTTAATTAAAAGACAGGATGGGATGATGGTAGCATAAAATGAAGCATGTTAAAGGAGATCCAGAGGAAGGGTCCAATGGAAGAATTAGACTATATACAATCTAGTGATGAATTGTTTTGGTTGTACTAATTACATTACTTCGATGGTGTATTTATTGATAGTTCTGCCCATACTTACTATCTTTAAATTACTTTCTTATACAATACATTACATTTTGTGAGGGATGAGACACTCTCCACCCTGCTTTTATTGCCATTGAGTATTGTTCCTTTAAATTTTTTTCAAATTTATTGATGAAATTCTGTAAAAAAAACTTCTCTTTTAATTTATCTCTGTCTCTCTTTTTTTAACCAGGTCATTTAACTAATATATGTTGTGTTACTGTCATTTAGGAAACAATGTTCTGCATGCTAGAAATACAACAGTTGAAAAGGCAACAAAATCCTTGTTCTCAACAGGTAGGAAAGCAAATAAGTAGGAATTTCAGAGAGGAATAAATGTTATGAGTGCAAGAGTGATATTGTGGACAGTGATTAAAGAAATTGGTGCTAGGCAAGGGGTTTAAACTACATGTGATTTGGTGGTTGTGGAATGCCTCTGAAAAGAGGCATAACTGAGTTAATATCTGAATTATAAAATATCACAGTGGTGCTGAACCCAGACCCAGAGCCTTCCAGGCAGAGGAAATGACAAGTACAAAGTGTCTTTTCTGGGAATTAACATGAATGTATTCCAAGAATAGAAAGAAAGTAAAGGGTGAAGCCTAAGGATTTAGGAAGAGAATGAGATGCATTCACATGAGAGTGTGAGTCAAAGAATAGGTCATGTAGGTTTTGTGAACCAGGATGAAGAACTTAGATCATAGTTTAAATGTAATGGAAGCACTGGAGGATTTTTTTTTTAAGATTTTATTTATTTATTCATGAGAGACACACACACACAGAGAGAGAGAGAGAGAGAGAGAGAGAGCAGAGACACAGGCAGAAGGAGAAGCAGGCTCCATGCAGGGAGCCCGATGTGGGGCTCTATCCCAGGTCTCCAGGATCAGACCCTGGGCCAAAGGTGGCACTAAACCACTGAGCCACCCGGGCTGCCCACTAGAGGATTTTTAATGGAACAATAGCAAATCTATTTCAGGTTTTACAAAAAGCACTCTTGCTACTATGGAGAGAGTAGAATATAGAAAGGCAAAAACAGAGGTAGGGCAGTGGATTAGAGGTAGTGGCTAAAGCCTAAATAAGAGATTGTATTAGCCTTTTTATAATCACTTTACCTTACCAGCAGTCTTAATGTTATTTTTTCCCCTGATAATTCTGTGTATTTTATTTTTTTAAGATTTTATTCATGTATTCATGTAGACACACACACAGAGAGAGAGGCAGAGACATAGGCAGAGGAAGAAGCACCCTCCCTGAGGAGCAGGGAGCCTGATGCAGACTTGATCCCAGGACCCCAGCAGCACAACTTGAACCAAAGACAGATGCCCAACCACTGAGCCACCCAGGTGCCCGAATTCTGTGTATTTTCAAGAGTATTTCTCCTAAATATTTCTTAGTTTAATGAAACAAACTAAAAAACAGTACACAAGGAACTTCCTGTATCTAGGATTCTAGAAGAAAATGACTATTGGATGCTGAGATTGCTTTATTTTCATGCATGATTCCTGCATTAGTATGAACCCATCAGTCCTTTCAGAACATTTTAATACTTCAGTGAGAATCAAAATTTTAGGTATTCCAATCTGCAATTTAATCGACATCCACAGAAGGCAATGAAGAACATATCAAAAATACTACTATTAATAACCTCAATTTATAGAGCATTTGCTATGTGGCAAGAATTTTGCTAGAAGCTTTAATTAAACTAACTCATTTAATTACTACACTATGTTAAGTATACATAACTATGTAAAGCATATATAACTATGTAAGGTATATATAATTAACACCATCTTAAAATTGAGAAAACCAAGACTGAAAGAAATTATGAGTCTTGCTGAATATACAACAAATAAGAATTAGAACTAGGAACTAGCAAATGTGTTTATAGATATTATGAAAATGATGTTTGATGGTCTTTTATATTGCTTCCAGTGGCTATGATTTCTCACTTTTTTCCTAAATGTGTGCACATAATTTATATTTCTTTTTTTTTTTTGCTTTGGCATACTAGAATATTAATTATATGAAAATGACATCAAAGACCTAGTTTTAAAGAAACACGAATCTATGCCACTGTCCACTCTAAAAAGGGGGTTTGGATTATTAAGTTAAAACACATCAAGAAATATCTTCAGAGAAGTGAAATTCTACAGACTGACAAATTAGATTTTCCTTTGGAAACTGAAAAAATATCACCATGTTTTAAATTGGGAAATATCAGGTACAAAAGATAATACCAACATTAACAACTAGGAATGTATATGATTGATGAAGAAATGGCCCACATTATAGTATGAGTGTTATTTGTATCTTGGGAATAGAAAGTCTGTAGAGGGGACACCTCGGTGGCTTATCTGCCTTTGGCTCAAGCTCAGCATCAGGGTCCCCGCAGGGGCTTGCTTCTCCCTCTACCTGTGTCTATGCATCTCTGTGTGTCTCTCATGAATCAATAAATACAATCTTTAAAAAAGAAAGAAAGTCTTTAGAGATCATCCATACTTATTTATTTGGAGATTTGTTCCATGTTTATATAATTTTATAACTTACAGTGGATAATTTAAAGAGCAGAGACTCCAGTTTTGTTTCATTCACTGAATCTTTTATACAAATAATGGAGGGAAGAATGAAACACAACAATAAATATCTAGAAATTTCTGACTAGAAGGCATTATCCATTTTTTTACTGTTTATTAAGAAATGGCATAAATACCCACAATTCCATGATATAATATCAGTGAGAGCTAAGTAGCATATATTGAATATTTAGTATGTCAGGCAATGTGCTAAAAACTCAACAGTTCTACTTCCTTTAATCTGCATGAAAACATTGTGCTACTTTTAAGGAAATAACCTTATTTTATTATTGAGGTAAGAGTAGTTTACCAAAGATAATTCACTATTTTTTGAGGGGTCACAGCTATTATGACCCTGAATCCTGAATTTGAAACTCAAGCTATTATCCCCAGGGTTTTCTAAGCAAATTTTGAAAGGTAAGTAACATGGATTTAAAGACCTGGGGAATTTAAGAATATTCCCCAGCACAAACAAGATTTCTTCCTTATCCTCCAGTTCTCACACCTTAGCTTCTTCCTATAGATTTTAGATACTTGGATTAAAGACATGATGACTTGTGTATCTAGTTATAATTGAAGGATAACCATAGAACTATTAGATTAAGTTATTATGTGTTATTAACTCCTCTTTGATGAAAAAAAAAAGTTGATGGCCGAGGTCACAATCCTGAAGGAGGAAATTGGATAGGTTTGATTACAGAAAAGAGTAGGATCTCATTTTTTGATGGACAGAATATAGAGAAAATAGTCATGGTGCACCTCGTCATAGACTTTGAACTACCTTTTGTGATAAAAAGAGCACTGAAAACTGAAGGGAGAACACAGCAAACACAAGCCTGCTTAATTTCAGTATTTTGCCTACTAAATAAAGTGACCAGGTATCCTAGTTTGTCTAAGTTATGTACCTGTTGTTACATAATAATTATTAATAGGTTCCCTGCTTACTCTTTCTGAAACATATCATTTGAACAACAAATTATTCTTCTACCTATTTACTCATGAGTAAATGAAGGGTAAATAATTTGCCTATGGTCAAATAACTTGTAAGTAGTGATGTTTCTGTAGGTGAACCAAGAAAATCTATCTCTGTTCCGGTTGCCTGGGTGGTTCAGTTAGTTAAGCATCGACTCTTGATTTTGACTCTGGTCATGATCTCAGGGTCATGAAATTGAGCTCCCCACCTGCTTAAGATTCTCTTTCTCTCTCCCTCTGCACCTGCCCTCCCACCTTGTCTCCCCTCACACAGTGTCTCTCTCTCTCAAAAAAATAAAAATAAAAAGAGAGAAATATCTATCTCTGCCCATTATCCTCTCTAGCATGTTTGTGGAATATTTTAGGTGTTTATTCAGGCTATTATCTTCTCCTTTTTTTCCTGTCAAAGTAATTTTCTTCCTTCCAAACTCCTCTCAGATGTTCTTCAGAAACTCTTTTCTTATACTTTTCAACACTGTTTGTTTTACTAATCTAGGATACTAAAATATTCACAGCTTGGAAAATACATTGTCTGAAATTGTCCTTGGCTTTTAAACCCAGGATTGATTTTCTTCTTTCTTACACTGCCTTCCTTTCCATAGCACTCCATGAATCCTTTGAAACTATTTCTATATCAGTCTAACCTTTTTCTTGTATACAAAGTATGCCTTCAGCCATAACATTTGGGACTGTTATGGTGAAGTCCATAACCATTGGTAACCATTCTCTGATTTGGTGAAGGTAACCATTCTCTGATTCTTATACTGTTATTAGTTTTATATACATTCTTTAGTTGAAATATGTAAGGAACAATGGCTTTATTTACTCATCATGTATCTACATGGGTTCAACTTTCTTTTGGACCAGGATCCAAATCATGGTACATACATTTAAAACATTTCTTTTTGTCTACTTTAATCAATCAGTGAGAATGGTATTCCTGATATGTCCCTAGGTGTGAGTGCCATAAAATGTGTTTTTGGTGGAATTTGCTATTAATTACTCCTTTCTTTTTTTTTTTTTTATCTTCTACTCCTACTCCTTGATTACTCTTAGTTTTTCTAACACTCTTCTTTTTTACTAAATAAAGGTAAAAAGAATGACATTCTATTTTTTTTTCCCTATGGTGTCTCCTAAGAGGTCATGCAAATCCATGGCTTTAGTGATCACTTCTAAGAGATGACTCCTGTATCTTATAGTCTTAAAATTGTTTTTTTCTCCTGAGCACCATATCCAAATTTCTGTCTTTTAGATACTGGGACAAAGACATACTCTAAAACAAAAAACAAAAACAAAAACAAAAAAAACATGGCATGAAACTTACAGGGACTCTAGAAACTAAAAATAATATGCTTTCCCAGCACGTAATTTCTAAACGATACTAAACTGTACAGCACACGTAAGGGAATAAGAAAAATTATGATTGTCCCCATATGGTGACTACTTTGCTGCTTCAAAGAGCTATTAAAAATACTTAACTGCTGATCCACTCAAAAATACTTCCAAAATATTATTTAAAAAATTTTTAAATATTTTGGTAGCCTTCTCTCACTAAACTCTAAACATAGACTGCCCATCATTATATTTCAGAAGGAATTTATTGTCTTCCTTTGCATCCAATTTTTGGTACTGTATTTTCATGGTCCTAGTTATCTAGAAGACAAATCTTGGTTCTGCTTATTTTTATCTTCTCAATTTCATAAAAAAAAAACACCTTGACCAACTGCCTATGTTTCTCCCATCTTTCCTCTTATTTCCTTTCTGTATACTGTTGAATATTCAAGATAATGCCACAGATATTAAATATAAACCCCCAAATCTTAGTGCTTAAAATAATAAAAAAAAATATCATCCACTAATTGAAATTCTAAAATGGATTCTGCTAATTGGTGACAGGAAGCAGAATATGTAGTCATTAATATACTCAGATTTTCAGCCATTCTGCCATTTATGATATAAACTTCCAAGGTCACCCTGGATATGAACTATAGAGCGAGAAGATAGAATATATGACAAAGGATCCATTTCTTAAAAATAAATTTTATTTATAAACCATTCTATAAATGATTAAAATAAGTGTTTAATTCCAACTTTATAAACATCTAACAATGAAAACTATATTTCCAGAATTCTTTATTTTTTAATTCTTTATCTATGTTCCCTTTGTTTTGAGGAGAAAGTATTGTATCACAAGGCTGATGTGGTTTTGAGTGAGAAAAAAATATTAATATCATCTTAATGTGACCAGGAATCATACTTTAGCTAGTGCAAGATCAAACATTGCCTTGGAGATGAGCGATTTCATAAAGCCACAGTGGACTTCTCTCTTTACCAAATCTGAATAGAAGATAAACCTTTTCCAAAAATTCACTGGTGAATTTGGGAGTGTTCAGAGTGTTGTCATATATACATATTTTTTCCTGTTGGTTTATCTGCATAATAAATTGCACAGTATATACGTGTCCCAGCAATTTTCTTGTTTCTTTCATTTTCTGAATTTTAATTTTAAGGGAGTTTCATGAATATGGTCCAACTTTGTGATCAGGAGAAAAGTGAAACAGGTTTGATGAACTGTAGCCACGTTTCTTCACTACTGCCTTACTTCTGGTACTTGCTAAGTTTTCCTTTTTAAGTAATGTCTTTTTTGCCTACCTTACCTTTTACTATGACTCTATTCACCATTACTACAGAGAGATCCCATATCCAACACCAGGGATTAAAAGAGTCTATAAGCTTGCCTAATATACTTAATTCACATTTTCTGAGTTTAGTTCCCACTTTTGTTTGTTTTGTATTCAAGTCTTTAACCAAACTATACTCTGCTATTTCTTGTGCATACACAAACTTTACCATCTTCCTTCCTTTTCTTGTATAGTGCTAGTATTTCCTGGAAGAAGTAGTACAAATGACATTTCTCTTATGACACCATCCTAGTTTGCCTTATCTTCCTTTATTCTCTGATAGAAACTTATTTGCATGTAAATTATAAAAATATAGTACATACTGTAATTCCTTTCTCTTCCACCAAAGTATAAGCTTCATTATGGCAAGGAGAAGAATACTTTATGAAAAATTGTATTATTATTATTAGAGCATAAGAGTGACTGCAGGGAGGTATTTATTATAGCAAGCTAAAGAAGAAAACATGGGGGCACCTTGGTGGCTCAATGGTTGAACATTTGCCTTTGGCACAGGTCGTAATCCCAGGTCCTGGGATCAAGTCACACATCGGGCTCCCTGCTCCTCAGGAAGGCCATTTCTCCCTCTGCCTATGTCTCTGCCTGTCTCTATGTCTCTCATGAATAAATAAATGAAATCTTAAAAAAAAAAAGTAAAATAAACAGGAAAACACATTGTAAATTGTAAAATGCTACAAAAATATTTTAACATCTTGTGTTAATTTACTTTTTTAAGGTTCATGTAACTTCTTTAAGCCACAGTTCTTTTATTGTGAGTATAATGATGACCATTATATCCAAGGAATGTAGTAGAAAATAAAACAAAAACACTTAAAAAACAAAAAAGTTTAAAAAATGTGTTTATATCTGAGAGAGAATGAGTGGCAGGGGGAAGGGTAAAGGGAAAGGGAGAGAGAAACTCAAGTAGACTCCATGCTAAGCACAGAGCCTGATGTGGGGCTGGTTCCCACAACCCTGAGACCACAACCTGAGCTGAAACCAAGAGCCGTACCCTCAACTGACTGTACCACCCAGGCAACCCTCCCCACCCCACCCGCCCCCCAAAAAATTTAAAGTGCTTTTGATAGAACCTGGGAAAAAGTCCTCAAAAGATGTCAATTGGTGTAATTATTTAGTATTTTAAACTCTATATGTGGTGGTTATATATAACCTAAATAAATGTAGCTCTTTAGAATAGAAATACATTTCTTAGGTCTGGAACAGGATATAATCATTTCTTTGCTAAGGCAGAAAATCTTTCCATTATAAGCCCTTTTAGAATACATTTTTAAAGGTATTTAGGGGCTTCAACCAAACATCAAATAAAAGACTACCCACTTACAGGATGTGAGTCCTTTTAAGTATTTAGCATTTATGCTCTGTGGACTATACTTCCTGTCAGCTTGTTTCAAGGTACAATTTCATGTTATTAAATATCTCTTCCTCCCTCATCATTATCATCGTAATTATCATCACACTAGTACTTGATAGTAGAGAATTAAAGCAATTAGATAAGAGCAGTGTGTTACATGCAAAGCAATAAATAGGGGCACTGTGAGTCCTTGATGTTCTTTCTAGCTAGTCCTTGAGTTCCAGAATTCAGTTAAAGGTTTACAAAGCTTTATATGCAGAAAAGAACTAATTATCAAGAAACCAAGGTACCTGCAATCAGGTACCCCCTGCCACTCATTTCAGGTATCAGAAAATCAGTATGTTGATTTTTCTATAGACATCGTTTATTTTTGTTATTTCATATTATATTCCAAAATAATAGGAAACTGGAAGTATATAATCATATATATACATGTATGTGGGTGTGTGTACCTACCTCAATATTAAAAGAAAACACCTTGGGAAGCCCTGGTGGCACAGGGGTTTAGCACCACCTTCGGCCCGGGATGTGATCCTGGGGACCTGGGATCGAGTTCTGCGTTGTGCTCTCTGCTTGGAGCCTGCTTCTCTCTCTGCCTGTGTCTCTGCCTCTTTCTCTCTCTCTCTGAATAAATAAATAAATAATCTTTAAAAAAATTAAAAAAAGAAAACACCTTTGTTTTTTCTAATTTGAAATTCAAGACCTGTGTATACCCAAATCATATATATATATATATATATATATATATATATATATATATATATATATATATAAATCTGTCTGTAGATGTTCAGTTGCTTGAAATCTTTCTATGAAGAAATTTCATAAAGATACAGAGAGTTTGGTAAATTAGAAATTTAAGTGGAGAAAAAAAGCCATGGAGGACTTTCCAGTTCCTCAGTTGTGATTATGTACTACCACTCTGAACTATGCTCTCTCCACATTTCATTCATTTAAGGCTTTGGAGGAAAAAAAGGAGAAAAAACAGAAAAGTTCAAAAGAAAGGATAATAGATGAGATATAAGAAAAAATAGCAAATAGTTTAAGTTTATGCATGAATATTTAAAACAGGAGATCAGAAAGATACCAAAAGAAGAAGAGTATTATTTCATAATTCTCGCTGTCCATGCATAGGGTCAGGTTCATGGGCCAGTGACCTGTGCAATTTTACAGGATTCCTAACTAAGAAAGTTCCCAATCTTAGTTTCATGCTTTCCTGGTATTGTTTTAAAAGTCTGAAAATATTTTTAACAAGGGGCTTTAGTAATAATTTTCATTTTGCAGCAGACCCTGCAAATTATGTAGACAATCCTATCCACAATTATGGGTGACACCTATTTGTGTGGTTGGCAATTCACAGAAATTCCTCAAAATTCAAACAGCTATCATACTCAGCGATGGACTCCTGAAAAACCCTTATCTCCTATAAAATTTGAGTTTTTTGGCTATAGTAATTTGATTAATAATAACCTGTGTGCACTATTTAATTAACTAAAAAGAAACAAAGAAACATGTATTTTTTGTCACATAGTAATGGACACAGAATAATGAATTAGCAAAGATGTTTATAAGAAAAATCTGGTGGACATTACATTAGTAATAAAAAAACTGAGAAGACGGTGAAATATTTTTCGTGGTATATGAATTCAAGGAAGTGAGCATTTCTAGTTCTCATCATGATCTTTTATCTCTAGCATCTCAGGTATTTCTAAAAATTTCTAAAAATCTCCAGGAACAGTACAGTCATACCAGTAATAAATTCTTCAACAACCTAGAAAGTTTTTTTGTTTTGTTTTGTTTTAATTTTAATGGAAATCCAAATTCACAACTCAGTCATTGAGATCACTACAGGCAAAGATTTAAAGTGGGATACTTGTTCTTTAATTTCAACACTTCCTTTTCTGGTATTTTATTATTTTTTACCTCACAGTGTGCTGAATGTCTGAATGTTACTCAGTTTGATTTCAGGAAGCTTCTGTTTACCAAATATCACTTCTTGCATGATAGATGCTGACTGTTGAAAGCAAAGTCTGCTTTTTTTAATACTCAAAAAAAAAAAAAAACAGAAAACTTAACTGAATATATGTTGGACGTGACAGAGGAAAAAATGTAGTTATCTGCCCGACTTCCTTCTTTAAAACACAAATCTAAAAGAATATTTTCAAGATTCTCAGCAAATTGATGATGTGAAGCAACAAATTAAGGAAGTCCAGACAGATTTAAATTAGTTACAAAATATTAGGATCTTGATGGACCAAGAGTGAAAGGAATTGCAGGCAGATTGGCTGGTGGAAAGAGAGAGAGAGAGAGCGGGCAGCAGGGAAAATATCTCCAGGGAGTGGAAATATTTAGTCCCTGATCTGTCAATTTGGACAAGCATATTTTAATTTGGACATATTGTATGTGTGGAAGTTTCCTTGACTTGTTCTTCTTATAATTTCTTTTCAAAACAAACAACCAAAGTGCAATTCTGTACACTTAATGAGTTGGTTCCTGGGACTAGTTTGTGTCTCTTAGTGCTATGGTCCTAAATTATTCCCTTTGGTGATCTTCTTTTGTCAGGAATGGCTTTAATTTTCTTTTCCTGTCATTGAGCATTTCTTGACTCAATTTAATGAACAGTATTTGCAAGAACAGAATTGGGTGGCCTTTCTAATGGACTCTCACCTGGTACAGAGATGTCACTATAACTTTTTGACACCTAGTTCTATGGAGCTCCGAATCCTTAACACTTTTGATACAATTTCTGATATCTTTCAGTTATGAGGAAAACTGAATTCAAGCCTACAGTGGCAAGTCTAAGAGCTGTAGTTTCCTCTCATAAAGGATGTCATATATAAAATCATATTTATTCTAAGTTATGAAATAACCTAATCACTGAAATCCAGATCTGTGTGTAACTATGATGGAAGGCAAAGAAAAAAATAAAAGAAATTCACACACATACCACCAGTTTATAGCCTTTTCTAGCTGAAAGAATTTTCATACTGCCTTTTTAATAGAAACTTCCACATTATAATGAAATTATTTTGAGGACCAATAAGTAATGAATGTGATAAAGTCAAATGGCTGTCCTGTCAATTTATGACTAACCTGTAAGTAATTTAGTGGAACAAAATAAATAGAAATATTTCTAATCATCTTGTGATTTTAATACCAGTGAAACTTTTTTTTTTTTAAGTTTGAGGAACTGCCGGATATCCCAGGTGGAAAATGAAGATGAGAACTCTCAGATTGTAGTGACTATACTGGCCTCAAAGGTGAAGGAGGAAGGTACAGTCCTGTCTTTGATCCTGGAAGTTATCTCCCTTGTCCTTAGAGATGAAGGAGGTGGGAATGCGGGTTCTTTAACTTCACCATAGCACTTAAGATACTAGTAGCTGGTTATTTCCTAGCAAGATGTTTAGAATAAGGGGTGAGGAAGTTTTAAATTCATTGTCTTCAGCTACGTCAAAAATCTGACTGTTCACCTGTCTCTGAGATACAGTGCTGAGCATGAACAGATCTTGGAATTGGAAGGATAATTCAACAAAGCAGTTCAATAACTGGGTTACTTAATATCTAGAAGATTCATACAATTAAGTTAAATTTAAAAGTTAGACTGCTCCAGAATCAGATTAAAAATTAGGGATGTAGTGATGCAATTGGGATCTGAGCTGAAGTGGGTTTTAAATGGTTCTCCAAATGTAATTTCCTTAGCAGCACTGGCATCCTAAGTGAGCTCTGGAATCAGTATATATCCCAACTACTGCGTGGAAAAATTGTTTGTTGGCAATTTGATCTCCACTGTTAATTCTACTTCTAGATTCGCTTCTTTTCTGGAAGCTATTTAGTGGCACTTTTCTCCTTATATATAAATTGTGTCATCCTGGCTGTGCTTGATCTGTTCTTTGGTCTTCCCCTACTCTGCTCTATGTAACAAGAGTGCTAACTTTATTTCCTGGGCAACCTAACCATCTGGTTCTGGTGGTTTGGAACAATGGAAGACACATATAAGGAAGAATGAAAGACATAGAAAATGTAAGATACCCACCCTCACACCTTCCTCTTTGTATTGAGCAGTGTCCAGGATCTTCAGCTCTTTCAGGATATGTTCACGTGATTGTAGATATATGTAGACACATGTTGACACTAACCCACGGCTTGAGTTAAACCTCCTTTTCATTTTATCTCTCCTGAGATTGATAGTGGATTTCTGTTGTTTAATTTTCAGCTTCTCTATCATCTGTGAAAACAAATTAAAAGTCCTCTTGTTGGAAATGCTTGAAGGGTTTTCTACTATTTTAGTAGTCTTGAATGATTTAAAATGTGGGGTTTTATCATGAGTACAGACTCATCATTTACTTAACTAGGCTCATGTTAATGTGTATAACTAATATCTCATCTGTGTCCTTCCTGCTCTAAAGATCTAGATGACATTGGCTCAACATTTTACTAAACTATTAAAGTTCAATATTCCTCCTAGGATGTCTTTAAATATCTGAGGTTCTCTTTGTGCAGGGACCTCTAGCTCAGAGCTCCACTTCCTGCTGTATTATTTAAGTTCATTAATTGTCTTTCAATTGAACAGGTGCTGTCTGTATTTGTACTAACTGCTCAAATGGAATCAGTCCATTCTGTGAATTGCACAAACATTTTTAAAAAACCTTCAAAATATTAGGAAAATGAGATTGATCAAACCATCCAATCTCACTGTCATTATGCTTCCCTAGGAAATTATCTCTTTCTCTTTTTCCAAGCTCCCATTCTTTATCCTCTCTAGCTTCAGCACATTTTCCCCCATATTGCTCAGTAAATGTGTAACTATTTTCCCAAGAAATATAGCTTTAAAGTCAACTACAAAACTACTTTTGCATCTACAACTCAATCTTGGTATTCAATGAACAATATATATGTATATATATTATAAATTATATATACAAATTATATATCATAATATATGTATTATAGTATATATTATGTGTTATGTAAATATATAAATATATATCTTTATTTAATTTCAGAGGATCTACACACAGAAGCAGAAAATATTGCAAATTTTTTTCTTCCATTTCACATGAATCAAATTTTTACAATGATTTCTCTTTCTTTTTCCTCAGATCATCCCAGTTTTCTTTAGTTTAAGTCAAAAAAAAATGTTCAATAGTTGTTTTAAATATATAGGTTTTGCTTTTGCTTCTTTGAATTCTATGTATATCAAGAGAGCAAGTTGTCTGTTTTGTCTTATTTCATCCAAATGAGATGGATGCTAGGGATTTAGTATAAAGTAGTTTTTTTTTTTTCCTCTCTAGGAGTTTTCAGTATGCAGTAATTACTTATTGCTGCATAACAAATTATCCCAAACCACAGTGACTATAACAATAAGATTTATTATTTTGTAGCTCTTTAGGTCAGGATTCCAGGTCTGGCTTAGCTGGATATCCTGTCTAAAGGTCTTTTACAAGATTGTAATCATGTCAAGGCTCAATTGGACAAGGATCTGTTTCAATTTTATTCATATTCTGGTTGGCAGGATTCAGTTCCTTATGGACCTTTAGATTGAAGCCTTAGCTTTTCACTGGTTGATGGCCAGAGGCTGCCCTCATTCATTTCCTTCACATGTTGGTTACTACAGAGGGCTTTCATAGAGTGAGCAAATGAAAGAGCCAAAGAGAGAGAGAGAGTACTACCAAAACAAAAGTCATGGCTCTTTATATCTTAATCTCTAAAGTGATTTGCCATCATTTTTACTGTACTCTGTGCATTAGAAGCAAGTCACCAGGTAAAGCCCACACTCAAAGAGAGCATAAGGAGTTTATAATAGGAAGCTGGGATCATTGGGAGCCATTTTAGAAGCTGGCTACCCCAGACAATTAGAAATAAACAGGAAATTATAAAACAATGTGATAATATGCCAAAATTTGATACCTATTTATGGAGAAAAACTGAGAGGAGTGGATCAAAGGAGGCTCTCACTATACATTTGATACATTTTTGTGGTTTGCATTATCACACATTTCAACATTTTATAAAATTTTGTGAGTACAGAGAATGTTTAGATGATGATATAATGAACTATGTTTTTCTTGTCTATAACTCTTATTAAAATAAAAATTATATCTTATTGTCCCAAAGCTACTCTTTACATAAAACACAGATGGTAGACCTTGGAGAACTAAGAGTGTATTTAAAGAGATTGGTTACCGGGCTGTAGTTTTATTCCCAATTGGATGTCAGTAGAGCCTGAGCTTTGGTAATTTTTACAAGAAAGAAGAAAAGTGGGTAGATTCAAAAGGAAGTTAGAAAGCAAAGACCTGATGAGAAAAGGAAAGAAAGAAAGACTTCCAAGTTTCAAACTTGTATCCTATAGTGGTTATCATAATTTACATTTATATCTGAAACAAATGAGTAGGCTTGAGACTGCAGAGTGGAATTCTATTTTTCAAAGTTTAAGTGTGAAATATCTATAGGAATACAAATGGAGATAGAATAAGATTAAATATAGATCTGGGACTCAGGAAATGTGATGCATGGAGATCATGGAAATTAGTGTCATATATGTATGCACAGAAACACTGGTATATAATCACTGTCTCCAAAGAAAATTAAGTTCTTTTATTCCGTAGAAATAATCCAGTCTTACTTACAAGCCTGAATTTTCTGACAGTAACGTTAAAGAAAAAAGCAAATATATTTTAGTCCATTTTGCCTTTTTTTAAACTGATACAATAATTTAAAAACAGTTCCTTTAGGTAAAAGCATGCAGAGCCTTTCCTTGGAAAATTATTGGCTTCTCCAATTTCCATCCTGTCAGGGTGGCTCTCTCCAATACAATTTGTAATTGCTAGCTTTAAAATATTGCTGAATTCTCAATAATTTTTTGCCATTATATATTTTAGTAGTCACTCAGACATATTACATGAAAAGGATTTTATTTAAATTTGTGGAGAACTCTGTTATAGTGCTGCCCAGCGTTCTCATTTTCAAAACATATCTGAAAGGAGTCCCATTTCCTTCTGGCTCAACTCTCTGAAGCAACTAATGTGATAAAATGATCCCTGCTAAGGTGTTAATGAATGATAATGAAATCACTGACACCCCATTTAGGCATTATATTTGCATTTTAAAGCATTATTGTAGAGATATAAGATCTTAAAAAAATAAATGAAACAATAAGTAAGAATGGCAGGCAAATATGAGATGACATGTGGAGCTCTCAGCATGCAGAGCTGTCTTTGCTCTATACCTAGCCTCAGCATGGACAATTAGATACTTGGTCTCCCAAGAAGAGGTACTATCCTCAAGCTCCTGTAAATTTGGACTTCAACAAAAATTGTCTAAAAATTCAAAAACAGAAGAGCAATAATTTCTCATTCATATTTGACTGTCAATGTCATTGGTGAAACAGAGGATCCTATTCACCTTTAACATAGTGACAGTAAAGCCACACAAACTACTCTGCAGTAATCCCTACAGTATTGCCAACTCACTTAGGATCTATATATATTTCAAATTTAGGATGAAAGTGAAATAAATATGTGACTCTTCTGCTATAAACCAGCTTGGCATACTAAATAGTGTTGATCTATTTAAGCCTAGATTTTAGTTTAGTTGTCATCCTGAACATTTGTTATGAATATAGACTTACATTCTTCAAGCACCAGAGACATCATTTGTGTGCTGAGTGGAAGAAACAGTATTTGAGCCCTTATTCATTTTATAAATTTATAACAAAAGGTTATATTTTCTATTCATATTATTATATCATATATATGTGTATGCATATATATATATGTGTATGAATATATACACACAGTAGGTGAATCTTTCCTCTGTATTTTGACTTTGATCATTCAGAGAAAGTTATACAGGCATGAGAATACTCAGATAATACTGAAAATAATCAGATAAAATATTGCTTTCTCCTCATTCAGAGAAACTTATGTAGGCCATTAAAATAAATAAAACACTGAAAATACAAACATACTATTCCTAGCAAATGGATCCACTTCTATATAGTTAATGCTAGTTGTAAATAATTCTTGAATTAGTACTATATAGTTAACTGATATTTTATGCAATTAATCTTCATTTTAGAATTAGTTTTAATGAGATTCCCCCCCCCATATTTTAAATCCTTTTGCCTTTCTCCATATTTCTATGTAAACTAATACATGTAACCAACACCTGTTGTAATCAACAGGATTTAAGTTCACTACTTTTGTCTTATTATCACTAATGATAGAAATTATATGGGGCTCAAATTCAACATTACATCAAAGTTATTAACAACTAGAATAAAAACAACCATTCCTTTATTCTGAATTCTTGGAATCTTACAAGGATAAACTAAATAGTTGCAATTAGGAGAAAGAGCAAAATTCATTAATAGTATAAACAAAATGAATGAGGTATTACTTTGAGGGAATCACAAATTTGCATGTATCAATTTTTTTATGAATCAAATAAGTATTTTCCAAATACTAGCAAATGATCCTTATATCTCTTGACATCAGTTTTAATGTATGAAATCATTTCTTTTTTATCACTTAGAATAAATATATGATGATAATTGTATGTTTGGTGAAAAGCACACAAACACATAAGTACATGTGTTTTTACATATATATGTGCATGTGTTTTAAGATTGGACACATTTTTCGGGACATACACTATGCTATAATCTTCAAAAAAAAACTTTTTAGAATAAAAGGAATTCTGTAGAAAATTTGGGTCTTGCAAGGGATGTCAATTTTTATAATCTAAGTTTTTCTTGAAGATATCTTCTGTAGACTCAGTGTTTCCCATAATGACAGGTCAGGTTATAAGGACCACCTTTTTACTGAAAATTTCTAAAATTATATTGAAAAAAATCTTGGGCAGCCCCGGTGGCACAGCGGTTTAGTGCCGCCTGCAGCCTGGGGTGTGATCTTGGAGACCCGGGATCGAGTCCCTCATTGGGCTTCCTGCATGGAGCCTGCTTCTCCCTCTGCCTGTGTCTCTGTCTGTCTGTCTGTCTCTCATTCTCTCTGTCTCTATGAATAAATAAAATATTTAAAAAAACATTAACAAAGAAAAATATCTTGAAAACACTGATGATCTATTGAGGAAAGAAGCAATTAGTAGGATATAATTAAGGGGAAACTGAAGCCCAGAGAGGTACTTGTGGTTTGAAGAAAATGTAAAGATTTATTTTTACAGATTAATGGGTATAGAATATAAAACAAAGCCCAGATTATATGAAGGAAGTTGTCTAACAGGAGAATGTCCCACAATAAGCTACGTTAAAGAATATACTTTTGGGGAAATGGTAAATAAGAAAAGAACTGACCTCCTTCCTGAGTTGGGATCTAGTTTTAAAAGCTTAAATCCTGCAGATAACCTGAAGCATTCACCAGTGTTTAATGTGACCGAGGACAGGTACTGTCCTTAATTATGCACTGAAACAAACACATATCAGGAAGGGACACAGAACATAAAGACTTCTAACTCTGGGAAATGAACTAGGGGTGGTGGAAGGGGAGGAGGGCGGGGGGTGGGGGTGAATGGGTGACGGGCACGGAGGGGGACACTTGACGGGATGAGCACTGGGTGTTATTCTGTATGTTGGTAAATTGAACACCAATAAAAATTAATTTATAAAAAAAAATAAAATAAAATAAAATATTTCTTTTAAGGCAGAGAAAAAAAAAAAGAAACAAACACAAATTCTCTTTAGAATAAGGTATTCTTTCATCATAGTCCTCATGTTATTCTGACACATAATTTTTATTTTTGTTTTTTTTGTTTTATATATACATATATTTTAATTGAAGTTCGATTTGCCAACATATAGTATTGCACCCAGTGCCCATGCCGTCAGGTGCCCTCCTCAGTGCCCATTGCCCAATCACCCCATCCCCCCGCTGGCCTCCCCTTCTACTACCCCCTTGATCATTTCCCAGAGTTAGGAGTCTCTCATGTTTTGTCACCCTCTCTAATTTTTCCCACTCATTTTCCCTCCTTTCCCCTCTAATCCCTTTCACTATTTCTAATATTCCCTGTAGGAATGAAACCATATATTTGTCCTTCTCTGATTGACTTACTTCACTCAGCATAATACCCTCCAGTTCCATCCACGTTGAAGCAAATGGTGGGTATTCGTCCTTTCTAATGGCTGAGTAATATTCCATGTATATATAGACCATATTTTCTTTATCTATTCATCTGTCGGTGGACATTGTGGCTCCTTCTGCAGTTTGACTATTGTGGATATTGCTGCTATAAACATTGGGGTGCAGGTGTCCCAGTGTTCCACTACATCTGTATTTTTGGGGTAAATACCCAGTAGTGCAATTGCTGAGTCATAGGGTAGCTCTATTTTTAATTCTTTGAGGAAACTCCACACAGTTTTCCAGAGTGGCTGTACCAGTTCACATTCCCACCAACAGTGTAAGAGGGTTCTCCTTTTTGCACATCCTCTCCAACATTTGTTATTTCCTGTCTTATTAATTTTCCCCATTCTCACTGGTGTGAGGTGATATCTTATTGTGGTTTTTATTTGTATTTCCCCAATGGCAAGTGATGTGGAGCATTTTCTTATGTGCTTCTTGGCCATGCCTATGTCTTCCTCTGTGAAATTTCTGTTCATGTCTTTTGCCCATTTCATGATTGGATTGTTTGTTTCGTGGGTGTTGAGTTTAATAAGTTCTTTATAGATCTGGATACTAGCCCTTTATCTGCTATGTCATTTGAAAATACCTTCTCCCATTCTGTAGGTTGCCTTTTAGTTTTGTGGACTGTTTCTTTTGCTGTGCAGAAGCTTTTTACCTTGATGAAGTCCCAATAGTTAATTTTTGCTTTTGTTTCCCTTGCTTTCATAGCTGTATCTTGCGAGAAGTTGCTGTGGCCAAGTTAAAAAAAAAAATGTCGCCTGTGTTCTCCTCTAGGATTTTGATGGAATCTTGTCTCACATTTAGATCTTTCATCTATTTTGAGTTTATCTTTGTGTATGGTGCAAGAGAGTGGTCCAGTTTCATTCTTCTGCATGTGGATGTCCAATTTTCCCAGCACCATTTATTGAAGAGACTGTCCTTTTTCCAGTGGATAGTCTTTCCTCCTTTGTTGAATATTAGTTGACCATAGAGTTGAAGGCCCATTTCTGGATTCTCTGTTCTGTTCCACTGATGTACATGTCTGTTTTTGTGCCAGTACCACACTGTCTTGAGGACCACAGCTTTGTAGTACAATCTGAAAGCTGGCATTATGAAGCCCCGGGCTCTCGTTTTCTTTTTCAATATTCCCTTGGCTATTCAGGGGCCTTTTCTTTTCTTTTTTTTAAAGATAGATTTATTTATTTATTTATTTATTTATTTATTTATTTATTTATTTATTCATAAGAGAGAGAGAGAGAGAGAGAGAGAGGCAGAGACACAGGCAGAGGGAGAGCAGGCTCCATGCCAGGAGCCCGATGCGGGACTCAATCCTGGGACTCCAGAATAGCGCCCTGGGCCAAAGGCAGGTGCTAAACCACTGAGCCACCCAGGGATCCCCTTTGGGATCTTTTCTGATTCCACACAAATCTTAAGATGATTTGTTCCAACTCTCTGAAGAAAGTCCATGGTATTTTGATAGGGATTGCATTGAACATGTAAGTTCCCTGGGTAGCATAGACATTTTCACAGTATTAGTTCTTCCAATCCATGAGCAGAGATATTTTTACAACTCTTTGTGTCTCCCTCAATTTCTTTCAGAAGTATTCTGTGGTTTTTAGGGTATAGATCTTTTACCTTTTTTGGTTAGGTTTATTTCTATGTATCTTATGCTTTTGGGTGCAATTGTAAATGGTATTGACTCCTTAATTTCTCTTTCTTCAGTGTATAGAAATGCCACTGATTTTTGTGCATTGATTTTGTGTCCTGCCACATTGTCGAATTATTGTATGAGTTCTAGCAATCTTGGGGTGGAGTCTTTTGGGTTTTCTATGTATAGTAGTATGCCATCTGTGAAGAGGAAGAGTTTGACTTCTTCTTTACCAATTTGAATGCCTTTTATTTTTGTTGTTGTTGTTGTTGTCTGATTGCTGAGGCTAGCACTTCTAGTACTATGTTGAATAGCATTGGTGAGAGTGGACATCCCTGTCATGTTCCTGATCTTAGGGGAAAGGCTCTCAGTTTTTCCCCATTGAGAATTGTAGTTGTTGTGGATTTTCATAGTTTTTTAAAGTGCAATGCTTAGCCCATATAGGTAGCCAGGTCCACAAAGCAAAAGTACATCAAAAGCATGAACCAACAGAAATTGAAGCAGCAAAAGAAACAGCCCCAGAAATACATTATATTGGAGTTATCAGATGCAGAGGACAAAAATAGCTCTATCCTTTCTGGGTCATTTATTTATTGAGTACCTACTAGATGGTCAAAGGTCTTCTAGGCACTACAACTTCAGTGGTAGATGAAATAAACAACACTATTTTCCTTAAGGGGTTTACATTTAGATGGGATAAGACAAGAACTTCTTTATTCTTTAGAAAATGTTCCAAAGTCTCAAGTGCACAGCTCTGGGCAGAGTTTGGATTCTAGCCCAGTTGTGTCAGACTATAAAGTCTGTGCTCTTTTCATGATGTTACTCTGTGTCTCTACACTTATACAGGACCCAAGTCAGACCAGAATCCAAGAGGTCAGGGCAGCAACAATTAAGTGTCTTTGGTTAAAGATTTAAATAAAAAACAAAAACTGAGTATATCAGTAAGAACAGGAAGATATAAAAAAGTGACATTGCTGATGTGAAAAGAGATGTAAACAACATATAGATCTCAAATATTTATAAAATAAAATGAAAAATAATGAATGGACTGTATAGCAAATTACATATAGCAGAAGGGAAAGTTAATGAACTTATAGAGAGGAAAGAAAAATAGTACTCAGGACAGTGAAGGTTCAGGTAGGGAAGCAGAACCACAATGAATAGTAGAGAATAGGAAATTTTTCATCACAGTAAAACTACAGAAGTATGGAACATCTTGGGTAAGAGTCAGACTGGGTAAGGTACAGGATTTAGAGAAACAACAACAGGGACGCCCAGGTGGCTCAGCAGTTAAGCATCTGTCTTCAGCTCAGGACATGATCCGGAACTTCCAGAATTGAGTCCCACATCGGGTTCCTGCATGGAGCCTGCTTCTCCTCCCTCTGCCTGTGTCTCTGCCTCTCATGAATAAATAAAATCTTAAAAAAAAAGAAATGAAAAACAACAACAACAACAACAACAGGAACAAAACAACATATTCCCTCTGAAACACTGGCACAGGTAGACACATCACAACTGGCTAGAGAATCTCCGAAACCAGCTCTGGCTGACTGCGAGAAATAGTCCGCAAAGGAGCTGGTGAAGTCTGTAGCAGGGTGCTGTTTATGCATCTGGGTAAGCCTGAGGTCACTGTTTGTCAACAGGGCCAAAAAGTCACAGAAGACAACTGTGAATGTAGAGTGGGGGAAAGTGTGGTCAGTGTTGTATCTGTTTCTCTGAGAGTTGCTTCTTTTGTTTCTCACAGTTTATAGCTACAACAACCAACAGAGATGATGGCTATTGTTTTCTTTCTGCCTTGTAAATCTTGTATGAATTTCCTCTTTCGGTCAGCTACAACTGGGAAGCATACGGGGAGGCGTGCATAGGAAGCATATTTCTAGACAAACCAACTTTACACTGTGAAAAACCACCACAAGCATGGCAAAGAAAAAAGATGGAAAGTATAAAAAAGGATAAAAAGTATAGAGGATAGAGTGATAAATTATAACATGATTTAAATTGAAGTCCCAGAAGGAGAGAAGAAAAAGAATGGATCAGAGATAGTATTTGAAAAGGTTATTTCTGATACTTTACAGAAATGTTCAGGGACACATCCATATAACCAAGGTTTATTAGTAATTTTAAGAAAAAGAAATTTAAATACATCCACAACTTGGATTATCATAATGAAACTGTAGCTCTTCAAACGCACAGTAAAAAAAAATCTTACTATCTCTTTAATAGCATAAAGAAAAACATTATATTGAAACATTATATTGACTTGTCAATAGCATCAATAATAACCAGAAAATAGAGAAATCATATTCTGAATATCCTGAAAGGAAAAAAATTTGATAAACAACAACAAAACAACAAAACTCTCAAATATTGAATTGCATATGTCTTGAAAACATCCCTTCGGAATGAGGATGCAGTAAAATGCTTCAGACAGAAAAGTAGATGGTCTTAACTTTCAATGTCTTTTGGAGCCATACACATAGTTGATAAGTATCCTGTGTTATAAAAATTTTTCTTAAAAATCATTAATCTTATGCAGGAATTCTTTTTTTATATATGTATAAATTTATTTTTTATTGGTGTTCAATTTGGCAACATATAGAATAACACCCAGTGCTCATCCCGTCAAGTGCCCACCTCAGTGCCCGTCACCCAGTCACCCCCACCTCCCGCCCACCTCCCTTTCCACCACCCCTAGTTCGTTTCCCAGAGTTAGGAGTCTTTCATGTTTCATCTCCCTTTCTGCTATTTCCACTCATTTTTTCTCCTTTCCTCTTTATTCCCTTTCACTATTTTTTATATTCCCCAAGTGAATGAGACCATATAATGTTTGTCCTTCTCTGATTGACTTATTTCACTCAGCATAATACCCTCCAGTTCCATCCACATCGAAGCAAATGGTGGGTATTTGTCATTTCTAATGGCTGAGTAATATTTCATTGTATACATAGACCACATCTTCTTTATGCAGGAATTCTTGAAATTCATTTAGGGATACTCATGAGAACTATCACCCTGAAAATACAAATATAACTTTAGGGTATTCTTGAGTGTTGAAGCCCTTTCCATTAATGCTTCGACTGGTGAGATTTCATTAATATTTCTTTCCAATATGATATTTAGGTTCACATATTTAAAATATAATGGAATGGAGAAAAGCATTATTCTATAAATAACAATGTATTATTTCACTATTTTGCTATTTGATCTTACACTTATTTTCACTTGTAGAATGTTTATATGTCAATCACTATTAAGATTTTTGCCTTGTTTTGTTTTCTTCTTTTTTTATGGAAGTCTTTGAAGAAGATTCTTAAAGTTATGGTGCCAATTTTGAAGATTTATTACTGCTCCATTTGTTATTTCTCTCATTTGTTACACAGACAAAAAATATAGAACTACAGGTAAGGGAAAAATACTTGGTAATTTGGAGGTAGGAGATCAGATTCTTCTACAAGATGTATTAATATGGTCAGATGATGAATGATAAGAAGAAACTTAGCAAGACAAAACAATTTTCATCAAACCTCCCTGGATTTAGCCTTTTGTCTCATTCTCAGCTATACTTAGGTACTCAAGTCTGAAAAGTCCACTTCATATCTGTTTAGCCAATAAAACATTGATCTCAAAAAGCAAAAGATCTTTATACATCACATGTGATAAGGTTAAGGGCCATGAGGAACTAAAACATATTCTGTGTTCTCAGAACCCTGCTTCATCCCCTGCATTCCAATGCAACTTTTGCTTCCTAGTTCAGAGTCTCTTGGTCCATTAGTGTTGTGCTCCAAAGAATCCCAAGTGTCATCATCTTTGCTCTCCTAAATGGTTACCACATCCTACATTCACTTTAGATCTTCTAAAAATGTATTGAAATGTCTCAATTGCTCTTGTCACAATTCTTTGGGTTTTCACATTATTGTTATTACTTTACCACTTTTATTGGGGCCTTGGGAGAAGAGAGAGATGCATCTAGTTAATCTATACTCACTAAATGGAAAACTTGAATGAATACTTTTTGAGTAATAAACAAACATACACAGGTTATTCTATCCTTTAGAAAGGGCCCTTTCATGAGACAAAACAAAAAAACAGAATCTTAACTATAGAGAACAAACTGATGATTACCAGAGGGGAAGGGAGTAGAGGGATGGGTTAAATAGGTGATAAAGAATAAGAGTGCACTTGTTATGACTACTGAGTAATGTGTGGGATTGTTGAATTATGATATTTTATACTTAAAACTAATGTAACACTATGGAATTAACAGGAATTAAAAACCTGAAATAGAGAAAGAATAAAGAAAAAGAAAGAAAGAAAAAGAAATACAGAAATACAGGAAGGAAGGAAGGAAGGAAGGAAGGAAGGAAGGAAGGAAGGAAGGAAGGAAGGAAGGAAAGAAGGAAAGAAGGAAAGAAGAGAAGGGAAGGGAAAAGGAAGACCCTTTCCTACTTCCCTGAATAACTTCTCTTATTTTTCCAAACTAGGAAATTCTACCTGCAACTTCCCTTAATAAGGCTGTTCTTTTTCCTTCTTTGTCTACTCCTCCTTCTACTGACAATTTATTTTAAATGTAGTATTTTCTCATAGCACCTTATCTTATTAACTGTAAGTTTTTAGCTTTTTTTGTTCTCAATGTATCTATCATGAGGTTATTTACTTTCCTCTTGTATTTGACAACTGGGATAACATTGCTCTAAAATAGTTTGCTATCTACTTGCTTCACTATCCTACCAATCTCCATTTCAATTTTGGTATATTGTCCATTGCTTGAAATATATTCTTTGTTGTCTGAATTATATTCACAGTCAGGAAGACAGTAGAGCATCATAATTAAGAGGCTCTCCTGTTAATCCACAGTTCTTAAATTGAAATCTTGTCAGAACTACTGACTAGCTGTATGATCTATAGAAAGTAATTTAAATATAATAAGATTTAGTTCATTTTTTTCAGTGAAGATAAATATTTAACTCGCCAGCATCTGAGAATTCAGTGAGAAAATGCACATTAAATACTTTTTTTGATAATAAATTTATTTTTTATTGGTGTTCAATTTACCAACATACAGAATATCACCCAGTGCTCATCCCGTCAAATGCCCCCCTCAGTGCCCGTCACCCATTCACCCTCACCCCCCGCCCTCCTCCCCTTCCACCACCCCTAGTTCATTTCCCAGAGTTAGGAGTCTTTATGTTCTGTCTCCCTTTCTGATATTTCCCACACATTTCTTCTCCCTTCCCTTATATTCCCTTTCACTATTATTTATATTCCCCAAATGAATGAGACCATATAATGTTTGTCCTTCTCCGATTGACTTACTTCACTCAGCATAATACCCTCCAGTTCCATCCACGTTGAAGAAAATGGTGGGTATTTGTCGTTTCTAATGGCTGAGGAATATTCCTTTGTATACATAGACCACGTCTTCTTTATCCATTCATCTTTCGATGGACACTGAGGCTCCTTCCACAGTTTGGCTATTGTGGACATGGCTGCTAGAAACATCGGGGTGCAGGTGTCCCGGCGTTTCATTGCATCTGTATCTTTGGGGTAAATCCCCAGCAGTGCAATTGCTGGGTCATAGGGCAGGTCTATTTCTAACTCTTTGAAGAACCTCCACACAGTTTTCCAGAGTGGCTGCACCAGTTCACATTCCCACCAACAGTGTAAGAGGGTTCCCTTTTCTCCGCATCCTCTCCAACATTTGTGGTTTCCTGCCTTGTTAATTTTCCCCATTCTCACTGGTGTGAGGTGGTATCTCATTGTGGTTTTGATTTGGATTTCCCTGATGGCAAGTGATGCGGAGCATTTTCTCATGTGCATGTTGGCCATGTCTATGTCTTCCTCTGTGAGATTTCTGTTCATGTCTTTTGCCCATTTCATGATTGGATTGTTTGTTTCTTTGCTGTTGAGTTTAATAAGTTCTTTATAGATCTTGGAAACTAGCCCTTTCTCTGATAGGTCATTTGCAAATATCTTCTCCCATTCTGTAGGTTGTCTTTGAGTTCGGTTGACTGTATCCTTTGCTGTGCAAAAGCATCTTATCTTGATGAAGTCCCAATAGTTCATTTTTGCTTTTGTTACTTTTGCGTTCGTGGATGTATCTTGCAAGAAGTTACTGTGGCCAAGTTCAAAAAGGGTGTTGGGTGTGTTCTCCTCTAGGATTTTGATGGAAATTTGTCTCACATTTAGACCTTTCATCCATTTTGAGTTTATCTTTGTGTATGGTGCAAGAGAGTGGTCTACTTTCATTCTTCTGCATGTGGATGTCCAATTTTCCCAGCACCATTGATTGAAGAGACTGTCTTTCTTCCAGTGGATAGTCTTTCCTCCTTTATCGAATATTAGTTGACCATAAAGTTCAGGGTCCACTTCTGGGTTCTCTATTCTGTTCCATTGATCTATGTGTCTGTTTTTGTGCCAGTACCACACTGTCTTAATGACCACAGCTCTGTAGTACAACCTGAAATCTGGTATTGTGATGCTCCCAGCTCTGGTTTTCTTTTTTAAAATCCCCCTGGCTATTCGGGGTGTTTTCTGATTCCACACAAATCTTAAAATAATTTGTTCTAACTCTCTGAAGAAAGTCCATGGTATTTTGATAGGGATTGCATTAAACGTGTAAATTGCCCTGGGTAACATTGACATTTTCACAATATTAATTCTGCCAATCCATGAGCATGGAATATTTTTCCATCTCTTTGTGTCTTCCTCCATTTCTTTCAGAAGTGTTCTGTAGTTCTTAGGGTATATATCTTTTACCTCTTTGGTTAGGTTTATTCCTAGGTATCTTATGCTTTTGGGTGCAATTTAAATGGGATTGACTCCTTAATTTCTCTTTCTTCAGTCTCGTTGTTAGTGTATAGAAATGCCACTGATTTCTGGGCATTGATTTTGTATCCTGCTACGCTACCAAATTGCTGTGAGTTCTAGCAATCTTGGGGGGGAGTCTTTTGGGTTTTCTATGTAGAGTATCATGTCATCGGCGAAGAGGGAGAGTTTGACTTCTTCTTTGCCAATTTGAATGCCTTTAATGTCTTTTTGTTGTCTGATTGCTGAGGCTAGGACTTCCAGTACTACGTTGACTAGCAGTGGTGAGAGTGGATATCCCTGTCTTGTTCCTGATCGAAGGGGAAAGGCTCCCAATGCTTCCCCATTGAGAATGATATTTGCTGTAGGCTTTTCATAGATGGCTTTTAAGATGTCGAGGAATGTTCCCTCTATACCTACACTCTGAAGAGTTTTGATCAGGAATGGATGCTGTATTTTGTCAAATGCTTTCTCTGCATCTAATGAGAGGATCATATGGTTCTTGGTTTTTCTCTTGCTGATATGATGAATCACATTGATTGTTTTACGAGTGTTGAACCAGCCTTGCATCCCGGGGATAAATCCTACTTGGTCATGGTGAATAATTTGCTTAATGTATTGTTGGATCCTATTGGCTAGTATCTTGTTGAGAATTTTTGCATCAATGTTCATCAGGGATATTGATCTGTAATTCTCCTTTCTGGTAGGGTCTTTGTCTGGTTTTGGAATTAATGTGATGCTGGCCTCATAGAACAAATTTGGAAGTATTCCATCTGTTTCTATCTTTCCAAACAGCTTTAAATAGCTTTAAAGTAGAATAGGTATGGTTTCTTCTTTAAACATTTGATAGAATTCCCCTGGGAAGCGATCTGGCCCTGGACTTTTGTGTCTTGGGAGGTTTTTGATGACTGCTTCAATCCTCCCTGGTTATTGGCCTGTTCAGGTTTTCTGTTTCTTCCTGTTCCAGTTTTGGTAGTTTGTGGCTTTCCAGGAATGCGTCCATTTCTTCTAGATTGCCTAATTTATTGGCATATAGCTGTTCATAATATTTTTTTAAATCATTTGTATTTCCTTGGTATTGGTAGTGATCTCTCCTTTCTCATTCATGATTTTATTAATTTGAGTCTTCTCTCTCTTCTTTTTAATAAGGCTGGCTAATGGTTTATCTATCTTATTAATTCTTTCAAAGAACCAACTCTTGGTTTTGTTGATCTGTTCTTCAGTTCTTCTGGTCTCTATTTCATTGAGTTCTGCTCGAATCTTTATTAACTCTCTTCTTGTGCTGGGTGCAGGATCTATTTGCTGTTTTTTTTTTTTCTCTAGGTCCTTTATGTGTAAAGTTAGCTTTTGTATTTGAGTTCTTTCCAGTTTTTGAATGGATGCTTGTATTGTGATGTATTTCCCCCTTAGGACTGCTTTTGCTGCATCCCAAAGATTTTGAACGGTTGTATCTTCATTCTCATTAGTTTCCATGAATCTTTTTAATTCTTCCTTAATTTCCTGGTTGATCCTTTCATCTTTTAGCAGGATGGTCCTTAACCTCCACATGTTTGAGGTCCTTCTAAACTTCTTGTTGTGATTTAGTTCTAATTTCAAGGCATTAGGGTCTGAGAATATGCAGGTGACGATCCCAATCTTTTGATATTGGTTCAGACCCGATTTGTGACCCAGTATGTGGTCTATTCTGGAGAAAGTTCCATGTGCACTTGGGAAGAATGTGTATTCAGTTGAGTTTGGATGTAAAGTTCTGTAGATATCTGTGAAATCTATCTGGTCCAGTGTATCATTTAAAGCTCTTGTTTCTTTAGAGATGTTGTGCTTAGAAGACCTATCGAGTATAGAAAGAGCTAGTTTGAAGTCACCAAGTATAAGTGTATTATTTAAATATTTATTTACTTTGGTTATTAATTGATTTATATATTTGGCAGTTCCCACATTCGGGGCATATATATTGAGGATTGTTAAGTCCTCTTGTTGGATAGATCCTTTAAGTATGATATAGTGTCCCTCTTCGTCTCTCACTACTGTCTTCGGAGTGAATTTTAGTTTATCTGATATAAGGATGGCTACCCCTGCTTTCTTTTGAGGACCATTTGAATGGTAAATGGTTCTCCAACCTTTTATTTTCAGGCTGTAGGTGTCCTTCTGTCTAAAATGAGTCTCTTGTAGACAGCAAATAGATGGGTCCTTCTTTTTTATCCAGTCTGAAACCCTGCACCTTTTGATGGGGTCATTAAGCCTGTTCACGTTTAGAGTTACTATTGAAAGATATGAGTTTAGTGTCATCATGATATCTATTCAGTCTTTGTTTTTGTGGATTGTTCCACTGAACTTCTTAAAGGGGAATTTTAAGAGTCCCCCTTAAAATTTCTTGCAGAGCTGGTTTGGAGGTCACATATTCTTTCACTTCCTGCCTGTCTTGGAAGCTCTTTATCTCTCCTTCCATTTTGAATGAGAACCTTGCTGGATATAGTGTTCTTGGTTGCATGTCTTCTCATTTAGGACCCTGAATATATCCTGCCAGCCCTTTCTGGCCTGCCCGGTCTCTGTGGAGAGGTCTGCTGTTACCATAATACTCCTCCCCATAAAAGTCAGGGACTTCTCGTCTCTTGCTGCTTTAAGGATCTTCTCTTTATCTTTGGAATTTGCAAGCTTAAATATTAAATGTGGAGGTGTTGAACAGTTTTTATTGATTTTGGTGGGGGGGGAATCTCTCTATCTCCTGGATCTGAATGCCTGATTCCCTTCCCAGATTAGGAAAGTTTTCGGCTAGGATTTGTTCAAATACATATTCCGGCCCTCTGGCCCTTTCGGCGCCCTCAGGAACCCCAATTGAACTTAGGTTTTTCTTCTTCAGGCTGTTGTTTATTTCCCTTAATCTATCTTCATGGTCTTTTAATAGTTTGTCTCTTTTTTTCCTCAGTTTCCCTCTTTGCCATCAACTTGTCTTCTATGTCACTCACTCTTTCTTCCACCTTGTTAACCCTCGTTGTTAGGACTTCTAGTTTGGATTGCATCTCATTCAATTGATTAATTTCTGCCTGATTGGATCTAAATTCTGCAGTCATGAAGTCTCTTGAGTCCTTTATGCTTTTTTCTAGAGCCACCAGTAGCTGTATAATAGTGCTTCTGAATTGGCTTTCTGACATTGAATTGTAATCCAGATTTTGTAAATCTGTGGGAGAGAGGACTGTTTCTGATTCTTTCTTTTGAGGTGATGTTTTCCTTCTAGTGATTTTGCTCGGTGCAGAGTGGCCAAAAACAAGTTGTATTGGGAAAAGGAGAAAAAGAGAGGAGAGAAAGAAGGAAAGAAAAGAGAAAAAGAAAAAAAAGGAAGAAAAAAAGAAAAAAAAAGAGAAGAAAAAGAGAAAGAAATGTAAAAAGAAGGGGGGGTGGGGGAAGCAATCAGAAATCAAAAAGAAAAAAAAAGAAAAAAAAATTGTAGACTTTAAGTCCCTTGACTTCCCCTGGAACTGGTCCATCTAGCTGGTCTTCTGGGGGAGGGGCCCGCTGTGCTGATTTTCAGGTGTTAGCACTTGGGGGAGCTGCTCTGCCCCTGCCTAGTGCAGGGCTCAGCGGGGGTTGTTTACCCCGTGAGGCCCCAGGAGGAACAACCCCAGTGGCGGGGCCGGCTCTGGAGCCCTGGAGTCAGCTCCCGCAGTAACTCCGGAGCTCTCGGTCTGCAGGGCCTGGAGGCTCCGGGGCGGGGCCGCTGATCTGCTCAGCTCGGGGCAGGAGCGTCCTCGCTGTCCTGGGCCCTCCTGGCCTCTGCCTGTCCCGGGGGGAGGCCGGATCCTGGGCTGTGTCCTGGCGCCCTGTGCCCCGGGGCCTGCGCTGTGGGATTCGCGCTCCCGCCCCGCAGCCCCCTCCCTGGAGCCGCCGCCCGAGCCCCTCCGAGCTGCTCCGGTCGGTCCCGCCGTGCGCGCTGCAGCCCTTAGGGAGCTCGGCGCACTCCCCCGGGGCGCAGGTGTCTGTTAGTGTCCCAAGGGAGCCCGAGGGCATCCCCGCTCTCCTGGGTCCTGCTCTAACTCCCTGCGAGCCCCTTTCCCCCGGGAAGGTTGGTGCAGCTCCTGCTCCTCCGGGACGGGGCTCTCCTGTCCTGGGGACACTCGCCCCGGCCTCAGCCCGGCTCCTCGCGGGGCCCCTCCCCCTCGGAGGCCTTTTGTTCCTTTATTTCTTTTTCCCCGTCTTCCTACCTTGATAGAAGCGCGAACTCTTCTCACTGCTGCATTCCAGCTGGTCTCTCTTTAAATCTCAGGCCGAATTCGTAGATTTTCAGGATAATTTGAAGGTTATCTAGGTACTTTGGTGGGGACAGGTGACTTGGTGACCCTACTGTTCCTCCCTCTTGCCCCACCTCCTGTTAAATTCTTTACCAGGAACTTGTCCAGAGATCAGGGGATTGTCTATGGATAAAATTAAAAAAAAAATTTTGCCTTCATAGAACTTATATTCAAGTCATAGAGACAGAAAAATAATAACAATAATGATAATAATTATAATGAATTATATGGTATTATAGAAGAAATAATTTCTTTTCTTTTTTTTTTTTTTAATTTTTTTATTTTATTTTATTTATGATAGTCACACACAGAGAGAGAGAGAGAGAGGCAGAGACACAGGCAGAGGGAGAAACAGGCTCCATGCACCGGGAGCCCGACGTGGGATTTGATCCCGGGTCTCCAGGATCGTGCCCTGGGCCAAAGGCAGGCGCCAAACCGCTGCGCCACCCAGGGATCCCAGAAGAAATAATTTCTAAGAAGGAAAATAAAAATGAAGCAAGTACTTAAATGTAGCATGGAAGAGGAGTAGAGAATATAGGTAGGTCTAATGGTGGAGGAGGTGATTAATAATTTTCAATTTTATACAGAATAATTAAGAAAGACTTCATCGAGATTACATTTGAGCAGAAATTCAGAGAGGAACAGGGAGATATCCATGTGATTAATGAATGAAGTGCAGTGTAAACAAAGATAAGAGCCAATACAAACCTTACTTGTACTTACTTTCCTGCCTCAGGAAAGTAAATGGCATATTCTGCAAGAGCAGCAAGCAAGCCAGTGTAGCCAGAGAACAGTGAGTAAGAGAGAGTATAATACAAATCAGAGAGATAATAGGGGTAAGGTTGGGAATAGGAGATGGAGTTGGTTGCAAAGTGCTTTATAGGCCATTGTCCAGACTGTGGCTGTTACTTAAGGATAGCAAATCATTGAAATATTTTGAGCAGAAAAATGACATCATCCTTTTTTTTTTTTTCATTTTTACTGGCTGTGGTATGGAGAATAGACTGAATGAGACAAGGGTACATTTGGAGCAGAATTAAGGGGATATTGTGATAATCCAGGCAAGACACTATAGCTTAGACAAGGGTGGTAGTGTTGAGGAAAGCTAAATTTCTGAATATATTTTAGGTGTCAAAAAGATTTTCTAACATACTGATGTGGGGTAAGATGAGATAAATCTAGAGTTCTTGGCTTAAGCAAGTATAAATATAAAATTATTATTGTTTGGAATGTGAGAGTCCTCAAGAGGACCAGGTTTTAGACCTGTCAAATACAATATATTGCTAAGTATAAAGTTGGATATATGACTGGGGTAATGATATATTTAAGACTAATCATTACATAAATAGGATCTATATTCATGAGACTAGAGAAGATTACTAGTGATATGGGGGTACATAGAGGAATGAAGATGCTGAATTCCAGAGTCATTCAGTATTAAGTGATCTTAAAGCCTCTAACATAATATTATGGCTCTAACGTATGTCAGTGTATTCATTAAAAATGTTTTTCTTGCTAGAAACAAAACAACTCTATTAACCATGTCTTAAAGATATAGGGGAATCCCTTATATACCCAGGAGGTTTAAGGCTGCTACTGAGATTGCTGCATAATACTATTAATCACCCATCATTTCTTCCTTTTGTCCAGCCATCCTCTGTCCTTATGCTTGTTACTTCATGTATATACCCTAGTTAACTCCAACTCCTGGTGCAATAAGGTAGGGAAAGGACGTACAAGATAGGAAAGGTTAAAAGAGCCATGCCAGTCAAGTCTCTCCCTTTTAAAATAATTTACTGGAAGCCCAATCCAGAGATTTTTGCAGCTTCTTAAGGAATTAGCTGCAAGAGAGTCTGGAATGTATTTTAGCTTTCCATGTTGTTCAGCAGGTGCACCAAACTTTTAATGCAAAGGTCCAGATAGTAAATATGGCCATGTAGTCACTGTCCCAGCTTCGCAATTCTGCCGTTGTAGTGGAAGAGCAGCCACAATATATATTTGTGTGTGTGTGTGTGTGTGTGTGTGTGTATATAGTATGTATATAAATTTATATTCTATTTTGTCTTGTGGGTTGTTGTATAGAAGTTTTAGGAATGGAAAAAAGGCCTGTGTGTGGCTTTTTTATGGGTGGGGGAGTGGTTATCTATTGTATAGTGTATGCTCCAGGTAGTTACTATATATTAAGTATGATAATCTCAGTAAATCTGGAGGGAACTTCACATTCACTCCACCACTTATTGGACATTGGACAATTCACTTAACCTTATAATGCCAACTTTTCTCATCAATGAAACAAAGTTAATAAAATTTGTCTTGCTTACCTCTACATATTGGTGGGGAAAATAAGTGAAATAATGTGAAATGAAAAGAAAATGGTTTTGAAACTGCCTGGTATTCACAAGTATATGATACAGGATGGGCATAAAATTCATTCTGTTAAGTATATTTGGCTTTTTCTCCCTCCCTCTTTTTTTAAAAGTACCTTTTTCATGCAATTACATAATGAAATATAAGATGCTACAGGAAGGTAAAATGCTACCTTTGTACCCTAACCCTGTTGAGACAAATAAGGAAGGAAAATGAACTCAGATGTGAATTATTGAAAGATCTAAGTGAGAGGGGAATGGACATACAAAAATGAGAAAAATAAAGGTTTTCATGGATGGTTCAGAGAAAAGACATAACTATAGTAATATAATGGTTATATTATAATTTGAAAGAAAAATACATAATATGGTATCTTTAAGCTAGCAGATCTTTTGACCTCTTATTTGCTATTATACATTTAATGCATTTCTGTACTTAGACTTTTCTGTATAACATTGATAGGTTTTTTTAATTAATTGCCCAGCTGTATGGAACATAGACTTAGGGACCCTCAATCATGGTCCTAAACTTATCCCTATTTTTTACTCTGCTCTAAAACTCCGGGAAAATTATTTAACTTATTTGGGACTCAATTTCTTCACCTACAGACTATAGAAGTTTAACTATATCTGAAGATATTTTTTGCTGCTTCAGCTCTAATATTTCTACTTTAGAAAAAATATTATTTACCAGGTGACACATATTATATCCTTATATTCACCATACAATATAGCAAGTATTTAATAAATAATTTAACACATATCTAACACTTTGCTCAGAATGCATATTCCTTCCTCAAAAATGACATTCACAGCAACACTGACTTTTCAGTGGAATATGAGAATGGCATTTAATATGCCAACCTGCAGCATAAAATAGAATCTGAAATACGATTGAATATAAACAGTAGAATACTGGCTTGTACCAAAGAAGCCCTTCACACAACTAAAAAAAATTAGGAGACAATGATTTTTAATTTTGTTCTACTATTTATACTTCTAAAATACATTGATTTGCCAAGTGGAAATCAAGAACAACCATCTGCCTATCAGTGGAATGAGCAGAGAAAAACTTGTATGTATAAAGCCAGATAAGTAATTACAAAATATATATATATGTTTTATATTTAGCATTATAGCAGGCACTTTCATAGACTCTTTATCATTGACTTCCAGGTCATCATGTCCACTTTTTTATTTTTGCTGTCTCTGGAATTTTCAGTGTGTTTGTTTGTTTAGTGGAGGTAGGAGGAATTGAGTGTTAAAGCTTTAAAATGAGTTTGAGTCCCATCCTTTCCACTCATCACATAATGGTTGTGTGCCCTAGGATATATTGCTTGCCATAATCTTTTATTATGCCTCCATTTCTTCATACATAAAGTACAGATAGTCCCTACGTTTTGATAATTGAGCAGTGTCTGCCACGTTGCAAGTAGTTACTGATTTTATCCATTCGCTGAATCAAAACTTTTGTTTTCAAACATTATTCTATTTTATGCCTGGGAACTCCCAGCATCCACCTGATGGACTCTACAAACCTTGGCCTCACTGTTCCTTGAAGCTTTACTAGTATATTTTATGTTCTACTTCAATATCCATAGGTACATATTAGAACTTCTAATATTACAAAATTTCACTCTTTCTATGTAGAGTGGCTTTGCAGGGAAGAGAACAAGAATAAAAGAAATCAGTTATGAGTCCATTATAGGAAATCATATCACAGATGATAACTTTTGCACTTTTTCATTCATAATGACAATGGAAATCAATGGTAGATTTCAGAATATTTTGAAATATTTGAAATATATTTTAAAAGCAAAACCTATTTCCCAATCACCTAAAAACTGGAAGAACATGTCTGAGGCTATTATTAGCCTGTTCAGACTAGGTTATGTTGCAGAAATAAGCAATCCAAAAATCTCAGTAGCGTTAAACAAGAAAGGATCTTTCTCTATTGCATTTCAGCTGGGGCCACTATTGCCATGTATTTGTCATACCTACTCAGGACTAAGCTAACAAAGCAGCATTATCTACAACATTATAGTCATGGTATCAGAGGGAAAGAGGACACTAGAGTATATCACAGAGGAATTAAGTGTTTTGTCCAAAAATGATGGAAATTTTTCCACTCACTTCTCACTAACTGACACTCATAATATTACCCCACCTTCCAGAGGGAATTGGAAAAAGCAGTCATACCCTGTGCCCAGAATGGGGGTAGGAAAACAAGATATTTGCCAACCATAGTAAAAATTTCTGCATCTCCCTTTAATGTCACCAAATATTTGGTTCATTCTCCTTTATATAGGCATCTCCAGTTCATCACAGTGATTTGTTTCTGTAAAGTAGAGGTCATGAATGAAAGCATTAACAGTCTAGTTCTCAATAACTAAAATGTGCATATTTAAAATGAATTATACATGCCAAATATTTACAATAAATATACTTCTAAAAATACAGTAAAGTATAATTATGAACTACAATGTTAGAATATACACTGCTCAAAATTTTGTCCCCTAACTACCAATTTATATGGTTGTTGAAAAACAATTGTTTTTTATTCAGTTACATTTTTCTACATTGATTTCTACATTTTTCTACATTTTCACTACATTTATCTAGTGTTTGTCAATAGTTTTGCCTACTTCTGAAAAATTTTCTTCATTTTGGAGGGGCTTGTTTTGCTCTACTAGATAAATTCTATAGTTATTACAAAAAATAATGTGCAGAGATATGTGCAACACAAGCACAGAATCACAGAGAATATTTCAAATGGGTATGACACTGATGCATTTCATATCAGAATGGCATCTCCTTTGTTCTTAAGATACATGTTTTCAGAATATATGCATAATTTTAGAACTTCCATCAATTGAATTTGTGGTGTAACTTGAGACTTTTCCTAAAAATTATTTTTTGTTAAAATCATGCTGTATTATTGCATTTTTGAAATTTTTTCCAGATACGCATTAGTCAAAAACTACACTGAGAAGTATTTAAATTTTATATATTTTGGATATAAAAGGCAGAGAGATATTTTCTCAAGAAAATGTTAATGGGGAAGATGTTCTGTGAGGTATAACTATATAATTTCCCTGCCTTCCCAAGAAGAGAATGCAAAGTTCCAAAAGTTTTGCTATATAAGTAACTCTAGTTAGTGACTCTACTCTCTACATGAAATCTGAATGTGATTCCTCTTAATCTGGGGTCAATTATACTCTCTCTGCCAAATACTGAGTGGTGAAGAAGAATCAGAATAACCACATAAACATTCAGATATGAAAAGAAAAACGAGATAGAAGGTCATTCATTGGTCAGTAGCAATTCTGAAATTCAGCTGTGTAGAAATTACGAGGGGCCCTTAAACTCGAGCTGATGTGGGTTTCTTCCTTTCTTTCTTTTTTTTAACTTTATGATAGAGAGAGAGAGGCAGAGACACAGGCAGAGGGAGAAGCAGGCTCCATGCATCGGGAGCCCGATGTGGGATTCGATCCCGGGTCTCCAGGATCGCGCCCTGGGCCAAAGGCAGGCGCCAAACCGCTGCGCCACCCAGGGATCCCCTGATGTGGGTTTCTTAACTAGACCTTGGTTCTACTTCTGGGAATTAGCACTGTAATAACTTGTTTTCTATGCTCTTTGAGTTTGACCTCTTGGAGCTCCCTAGTTTTCCATTATTCTTTTTGGTGACATCAAAAGAAAAACAATTTTGGATTTTGCTTTCTGCAAAGATTGTACGGTATGTTTTTAAGCCTTTTTCACATCCTCAGAAAATTGAGATCACAATAAATCTCTAACAGACACAATTTCTTTTAGTCTAGAGAAATGGATCACTTAGTGGAGCAACCTCCTTAAAGATTTAAGTATTTTTTGTCATTCCAGTAAGTTTTAGTTACCATACCTTTTCTTTTAATAGTATGATTTATCTTTCGATTCTGTTTGTGGTGCCTTGAACCTGCCAGGCTTCTAGAGAACAGCCTCACGATCATTCCCTTTTTACTAAGCTATTTGTTCAACTAAGCTACTCATTAGTTTTAACAGTGAGTGTGACAGACACCTCCTTTATTTTATCTTTGTTGTGAATCTCAATCTTTTTTTTTCTTTTTAAATTTTTATTTATTTATGATAGTCACACACAGAGAGAGAGAGAGAGAGAGGCAGAGACACAGGCAGAGGGAGAAGCAGGCTCCATGCATCGGGAGCCCGATGTGGGATTCGATCCCGGGTCTCCAGGATCGCGCCCTGGGTCAAAGGCAGGCGCCAAACCGCTGCGCCACCCAGGGATCCCGTGAATCTCAATCTTAAATGACTTTATTTGGTCAAATAATTTTTCAACTTTATCTTCTACTATTTGCAGTTAAAAGTTTCTTTGTCTGACATTACACATCCCTAAAATTCTAAACTATTCCATTATATTCATGTTTAAAAACCAGTCAGTTTCTTTCTTTCTCATCTCTTTCTTGTAACACCATTACAAATGCAACCATTACTAAGCACATAGGATAGTACTGAGCACATACATGATCAAAATGTACCTATTATACCCCTTAATAGTGTTATTACCACCATTATTGTTAATTTCACCTTTGCTGGGGTATTTGTTATTGTTTCTTTATATTTATTATTTTCTAAATTAATCATTCCTCACTTTTACTGAACTTCTGTCCTTGTCACTCCATACCTGTTCTGTAGTTTTAATGTACTCGTTATTCAGCTCTATGTATTCCTCTAGCCTATGGTAGCTTTAACCACACACTTGATTTCTGTAGTCAGAAGGGGCTAGAATAAAATAGTTTTTTTTTGTTTTATTTGTTTTTTATGTATACATAATTTTACTAATTTTATTTTTATTATTTTTTAAAGATTTTATTTATGTATTCATGAGAGACACAGAGAGAGACAGAGACAGAGAGAGAGGCAGAAACACAGGCAGAGGGAGAAGCAGGCTCCATGCAGGGAGCCAGACATGCAATCCCGGGTCTCCAGGATCATGCCCTGGACCGAAGGTGGCGCCAAACTGCTGAGCCACCCAGGCTACCCATATTTTTTTTTTTTATTATTTTTTAAAGATTTATTTATTAGAGATCACACGCAAGTCAAAAGGATGGGCGGAGGGAGAGGAAGAGAAGCAGACTCTCTGCTGAACAGGGAGACCAAAGTAGGGCTCTGTCCCAGGACCCGGGGATCATGACCTGAGCTGAAGGCAGGTGCTAAACAGACTGAGCCATCCAGAAACCCAAATTTTATTTTTAAACATATTTATTATTTCCTTTGTTATTGAAGTAATTAACATACCATATTACATTAGTTTCAAGTGTACAATAGAAAAGGAAGTTGTGGTATATATATATATATATATATATATATATATATATATATATATGCCACATACAATGAAATATATATACCATATATAATGAAATATATATACCATATATAATGAAATATATATATACCATATATAATGAAATATATATATACCATATATAATGAAATATATATATATATAATGAAATATTACTGAGGTATAAAAAGAATGAATTCTTGCCATTTTCAACAACATAGATAGGCGTAGAGGGTATAATGCTAAATGAAATAAGTCCATCAGAGAATGACAAATATCATATGATTTCACTCATACATGGAATTTAAGAAACAAAACAAATGAACAAAGAAAAAAAGAGACAAACAAAAACATACAATATGTTGAACAGACTGGTGGTTACCAGAGTGGAGGTGGGTGGGGTGTTTGAAATAGATAAAGGGGATTAAGAGTAACCTTATCTTGAGCACTGAGATACGTATAGAATTGTGGAAATAGTTCTTTTAAACTCTGACTCAAGTATATAGGGAGTAGATTGCATTTATTTTTATACATTCTGTTTCTTACTATACAATATTACTCTTGTTGAAGGGATCCATGTGAATTCTTTAAAGTACATTGTTTAGGCTTCTGTACCTTCTAGACTTTCAAGTGATATGAGATTACTAAATGCATATAGGAGATAAAAAAAATACTAAAGAAACAAAGAGTATGATCTTGGCCTTCGGATGTAGTCAAAGTCTAGGCACCAATATTGTTTTAATTCCTAAAGGATGACAAGATCTTTCTGAGCCAGAAATAGATGTTCTAAAAGGATTTGAATAATTGTGTGACTTGCTGAACAATATATAATAGGACCAGGGAATCACTGTGAAAGATTTTAGACCTTAAAAGTCTCCCAGAATTGAACAATTTGACTATAAGTATTTTGCATGATAGCTTTAGGAGGTACAAAATGTATACATGAAATGATACCTATGAAATTCTTTTGGCACTAGCACATACTGTGCAGGTCTCATTGATTTTGATCATCATTGCTAACAGGACACCCAACTGCTGCCTGAAAGCTACATTTGAGAAATATGCAATAAAAGGTTTTGAAGTAATAATTTTAGTATATACCCAAGAAAGCTATAAATAAAAAATAGTTTTGGCAACTGACTAATAGAATTATATTTGCAAATGATTACTGCAAAGTAAAATTCTAAATGTAGTTTTATTTATTTATTTAATTATTTTAAATGTAGTTTTAAGTTGACAATTGTCACATTTAACTTTCAGGAACTATGTTAACTTTTATTGAGAAAGTTGTCTTGTTTGATAGTTTCAGAGTTAAATGGAAATCATTGTCAAACCAAAATAGTGACATTCAACTAACGATGCAAATTCTTAATTTGCATCTAAGCATTGTGTTTAGTTTTCAAAAAGTTACCTCTAAATTTTTTAACTTTATTTATGAGGTTAGTGTAAAAATGTGAAATATGTATGTTATAATTATATGAGAATATTTTACAACTTATTTTTGCTTAAAATATGTGGTATTATGTTAACTGTTCACACCAGAGTTTTCTGTTAACTGAGAAAAACCACAAAATTATTAACATATTTCTATTTTCATATTGGAAGGATCTGAAAGAAAGCAAATAAAGGTATGAAAATGTGTAATTGTCTGAATTCTCCTGTAGGCTTATATGTTTTCTGTTGCTGCCACAACAAATTACCACAAATTTAGTGGCAATAAAAAAAAAACCCATAAATCTATTATCTTACTCTTTCAGTAGGTAAGAAGTTAGTTGGGCTCAGCTAGTTTGTCTGCTCTGAGTCTCACCAGGGAAGTCATAGTATTGGCTGGGCTGCATTCCTTTTGGGGGGATCTAAGAGAGGATCTGTTTGCTTCTCTTTTCTTGTTCTTTCAGAATATTAGCAGACTTTACTCTATTGTGTCTAAAGCTGTCTTAATTTTCTTGCTGCTTATAGGCCTGGGGTCATTCTCAGCCTCTAGGGACTGCAGGCATTCCTTGCCTCATGGCCATATCAAATGCCAAAGCAGGTACTCTATAATACAATTTGGGTTTATTTATTTATTTTTTAAGATTTCTATTTATTTATTCATGAGAGACACACAGAGAGAGGCAAACATAGGCAGAGGGAGAAGCAGGCTCCCTTTGGGGAGCCTAAAGACAGACGCAATCCCAGGACCCTGGGATCATGCCCTGAGCCAAAGGCAGATGCTCAACCACTGAGCCACCCAGGTGTCTCTACGGTTTGGGTTTAAATTAAACATTTAATTTACAGTTACAGTTACTGTAAATGTGGTTACAGTTATTGATAACCACTCTCAAAGGAACTTTCATTGCTTTGTATAAGTTTGAGATGCGTATATTGCCATCTATCTTTCTTCTATGCTTGATATCATGATTTTACAGATTTTCTCAAATCTTAAACAGTACTATGAGAAATTTAATTAGCAAAACATATTGAAGTAATATTTTTTCTTCAGTTGCTACCTATATTAGAGTATCTGTCTATAGAATATCTATGTATCTATATTACCCTTGGTTTATCTGTGGTTAATACCATAAAGATAGTAAGCATTAATTCTTGAATGGAGAACATGCTTCCAAGTTATCACTCCCTTGCTTCCCAGTCAATATTAACCCATGTTCAAGAAAGGTGAATTATATAGTTTATGTGAGAAGTGGACAAAGCGGGAGAGATCTCCTCTATTCCATTCTACTCCAGATATAAACAAAATGCATATTCATGTTTCATTTGTGCTAGACAGATTCTAAGAGACTTATATACATTACTTTTTTAACATTACCTTTATTTTTTTTTTAATTTTTATTTATTTATGATAGTCACACAGAGAGAGAGAGAGAGGCAGAGACACAGGCAGAGGAAGAAGCAGGCTCCATGCACCGGGAGCCCGACGTGGGATTCGATCCCGGGTCTCCAGGATCGCGCCCTGGGCCAAAGGCAGGCGCTAAACCGCTGCGCCACCCAGGGATCCCTTAACATTACCTTTAATTCAAAAAAATAATTACACATTTGGTCAACAATGAATTGAATGTACAGACTCAAGATCCTAAACTGATTAAGTGGCCAAGCCAGGATTAGATTAGATATCTATTTGGCATCAAAGACCATTTTCTCTCCAACTCTTCTTTCAACAGGTATTTACTGAATACCTATTATGTGTCAGACTCTCCTAGGCACAGCAATGCTGTAGTAAGAATCTGCAAGTGTCAATTTGTAGAAGTTGTGCCTATGAGTTAGGCTGCTAAGACAAACGGATTTATTTTAAATAAATCTTAAAAAATTATCCAAATTATTTTGAGCTATGGAGGCACCTGAAAGATCTGCATTAAATTTTAAGGTAACTGGTTTCAAGCGTTGAACATTAATTGACGTATGGAGGATTTAAACATTAACATAATTGATTTTCAAATAATAATACTACAAAATATCTCTGGTATTATTTCCTCCTCAACAATGACTTGGTTGCCACTTTCATTCCATTAAGTTCCTATGAAAAGAGAGGACAGAGAATAATACAGCTAAGTTTTAGGGTGTCATCCAGAGGAAGGATTATAGGTCAGCTACACCAGCTCATGTGTCCAGAATTCAAAATCTTTCTTTCCTCTCAGTTTCGTAATCAGAAGTCAGTCCCACTGCTTGCCCGGCTATCATCTCACAATTAAGGTATTAGAACAGAACAGTGATTTCTACCAGTAAGGGACACTCATTAAAAATGTAGTTAATTCCTGATTTACTTAAGATACCAATAAATCTGAAACAGTTTTACAATGGACATCTATTAACTAATGTCTTTTTCTCCAACACAGAGATTCAAACCAGTTATCTTAAATATTTATGATTGCTATAGCCAAAAAAAAAAAAAAAAGTAATTCTAACATCCCCATTTCATGAAACTATTTGGTACTTAACCAAAATGAAAAAAAAAATTACTACAATAAACTAATGTATATAAGGTATTTTAGTAAATTTTAAAGGAATGCAGCTATTACTACTATTTTCATAATATAATAATAGAAGATATTCTTTTTAAAAAATATTATATTTATTTATTTGAGAGAGAGCGCACATGCACGCATGCAGGGAGGCACAGAGGGAGAGGCAGAGAATGTCAAGCAGACTCCACACTGAGCAGAGCCAGGAGTCACCCAGGAGCTCCAATGATAGAAGATATTTTTAAGGATAATTTAATATAATAGCAAAAATAATTTTCAAATCTCTAAATCAGGAAAGTAATGAAAAGCTGGTGTATTTCAATATGTTTTAAGTTAGAAACTTAATTTATAGCTAATGCAAGGCAACTGTATTCAGTTTTGTCTGTAGGAATGAAGAAGAAAAGAAAAGAAAAGTCAAAATAAACTCCCGATGTCTCATCTCCAATGGTTCTCCTTCTGTTTCCAATCTTTAAGAAGAGAACAATAGACTAACAAACTGGGGGAAAGAGAGAGAGAGAGAGGCCCCATGACTAAGGACAAAGTATTTTGCCTCATTCTTATCTCAGTTTAGACATCTCTTTTTTACTGATATAAGCCTTTAAAACTGTTCAGTTAAATTTATAGGCCTCTTTCTCTCTTGTACTCAGAGACTTAGGAACTACTTGCTTTTGTTTATACTCCTTCTATAACTTGCAACAGTAGTTGCCACAAGGGGAGATAAGTGGCAGTCTAACACCACAGCTTTACCTGGTGACTAACTCAGTGAGCTTCTTTTCATGAAATGCTATAATTATCTATATTTTGGTGATTCATAAATTTGAACTCAATAAAAGAGAAACACTGGGGAAACAATTAAAAATGAAAATCCTAAAAAACAGCCTATGATCTTATGTAGGATATGCATTACTAATTTTATATAATTTTAATTCAGATATCATTAAAATTTTTTTCCTATGGATATGTGTTAGGGATATTTCTTGAAATAATAACAAATCATTTTATTTCATTCTATTTGATTCTGCATTCTGAATGTCATTAGCAAACTAAACATTTTTAAGCCCCTTGTAAGGAAATTAACAGGTTCATTTTAAAGCCCCTAAGTAGTATTATCAATCTGCTGGATTAAGTCTAGATCAGTGATTTAAAAAAAGTTCCTTTCCTCCAAGTCAACATTTCCAAGTTACAGAGTTTTCTAATACTATTGATGTTCAATGAATATCTGTAGAATCAAGCTCATTAAAGTACTCAAAATCACCTAAAGTCCAGAGCATAAAAATTCTTTTTATTAAAAAACCCGTATTCTAATATTAGAAGTCATTTCTTATAACTGTATATTATTTTTTGTTTGTTTTAAAGTATAGGTACATGTTCATTATTGAATTATTATAAGTAGACCAATGAAATAATGGTATTTTTAGAAGTCTTTATGTATTGCTGAGTTATTGTGGTCAGACACCGTTTAAATTTAAAATATGAACTAAAGTAAATATATGTTTCTTTTCCTTAGTTTTATTTAAAAATTAAGGACTATTTGTCAAAACACAGAGGCAAATAATGTTATATTGAAATTTCTGACTCAGTAAAATTAGTCTTAAAATTGTTCTAACTTGTAGCTTCATTATTTGAAGCAAACAACGTTAACACATTAATTGCCTTAAATGCTGGGTCAATTATTTGCAAGAGTAATGAATTTCTAGAGAGTAAATAAATAACTTTGAGTGAAGTAAAACAAAATCAAAGATGACTAAAACATAGGAATGAATTGATAAATAAATTCAGAGTACAAACATTTTATGTGATCATTGCCACTAAAAAAAAAATGTAATTGCATTACATTAGAAAAGGAAAACAACAGAGTAAATTCTCACTTTTTAAATTAAATATTGACCTTCCATTATGCTATGATTATGACTTCATGAAATTGGCTATTTAAAAATGCAATGACTGTAAAAGTTAATTTTTAAAATTTTTTATATAAATTTTAGTTAGTTAACATATAGTGTAATATTGGTTTCAGGAGCAGAACTTAGTGATTCATCCCTTACATATAACACCCACTGCTCAACACAAGTGTCCTCCTTAATACCCATCACCCATTTAGCCCATCCTTCACCCACCTCCCCTCCATCAATCCTCAATTTATTCTCTGTAGTTGAGTCTTTTATGATTTGCTTACATCTCTTTTTTCCCTTCCCCATATGTTCATCTGTTTTGTCTCTTAAATTTCACATATGAGTGGAATCATATGGTATTTGTCTTTCTCTGACTTATTTTGTTTAGCATAATACACTCTAGCTCCATCCATGTTGTTGCAAATGGCAAGATTTTGTTCTTATTGATGGCCAAGTAGTATTCCATTCTGTGTGGATGTGTGTGTGCGCACGCGCATGTGCCTGTGTCTGTGTCTGTGTGTGTATACACCACATCATCTTTATCTATTCATCAGTCTATTTGACATTTGGGCTTTTGCCATGATTTGGCTATTGTTGATAATGCTGCTATAAACATCAGGGTTCATGTGGCCCTTTGAATTAGTATCTTTGTATCCTTTGGGTAAATACCTAGTAGTTTAGTTGCTGGATCATGGGTAGTTCTATTTTAAAATTTTTTTAGGAATCTCAATTCTATTTTCCAGAGTGACTATACCAGTTTGCTTCCTAACAGTGTGAGAGGGTTCCCCTTTCTCTTTATTCTCACCAATATCTGTTGTTTCCTGTGTTGTTAATTTTAGCCATTCTGACAGGTGTGAAGTGGTATCTTATAGTGGTTTTAATTTGTATTTCCCTGATGATGAGTGATGTTGAGCATCTTTTCATGGGTCTGTCAGCCATTCATCTAAATGTCTTCTTTGGAAAAATGTCTATTCATGTCTTCTCCCCACTTCTTAACTGGATTATTTGTTTTTTTGGTGTTGAGTTTGATAAGTTCTTTGTAGATTTTGGATACTAACCATTTATCAAATATGTCATTTGCAAGTATCTTCTATCATTCTTAGGCTGCCTATTAGTTTTGTTTATTGTTTCCTTTGCTGTGCAGAAGATTTTTTCCTTTAAGTCCCAGTGGTTGATTTTTTCTTTTCTCTCCTTTGTCTCCAAAGACCTGTCTAATAAGAAGTTGCTACAGCCTAAGTCAGACAGGCTGTTGCCTGTGTTCTCCTCTAGAAATTTGACAAGTTCCTGTCTTACATTTGGATCTTCCATCCATTTTGAGTAAATGTTGTGTCTGGCTTAAGAAATTGATCTAGTTTCATTCTTCTGCATGTTGCTGTCCAGTTTTCCCACCAGCATTTGTTGAAGAGACTGTCACTTTTCCATTAGATGTTCTTCCTTGCTTTGTTGAAGATTAGTTGACCATATAGTTATGGGTCCATTTCCAGGTTTTCTATTCTGTTCCATCAATCTATGTGTCTGTTTTTGTGCCATAGTACCATACTGTTTTGATGAGTATAGCTTTGTATAGCTTGACATCTGGAAAAGGTTAATCTTTAATGCTTGATGCCACTGTATTAACATTTCCTTTTTTTTTTTAAGTCAAAGCAATTTTATGTCAAGGAATTAATGTGAAATTAATTTCTGTTCATACTAATTGGGAACATGTTTTCTCTAAATAACCATATCTGAGAAGTATTTGTAGGGATGTCTTAGAGAAATATTAGATTTATAAAAAAGTAAATAAATATATCTGATCTGCAGAAAACATTTAAAATCATTATTATCTAAAAGACAGTGAAAATATGGCAGTGAAAACAGTTTAACTTTTGTTATGTGCAGAATATATATATATATATATAGAGAGAGAATATATATTCTCTAGAATTTTATCACAAAATCAGCTTTAAATATTAACTGAAAACCATTATTTAATTCAGTAATAGCATTCATTTAAGTTAGTTAATATTCATTGAACAATTACTATTTGCTAGTCCTGTTCAAGAAATGAAAACTAGATAGTAATCTATACCTTGTCTTAAGCAAGTTATTGATCAATAATGTAGAGAAAAAATTAAAAAAAACAATATTTTCCAGCATTAATTTAAAAATGATTAGTTGAATTCAGCAAAATATCTACTTGCAATCTAGTTGCTAAGTTATACTTTTCAGCTTTTTGAACTAACTAGTAAGATGATTGAATTACACCTTTGGCATATTCTAGAAAGTTTTGTTTATGCTTCCATACAGTACAGAGTTGATCTAGTGGCCTTGAATAAATAATGAGCAATGAGAAATACCATGCCTAATTCTCTTCTCTCTTTCAAGGACTCATGTGTGTGTCTGTGTGTGTGTGGGGGGGGATGTGTGGGTGTGTATTTGAGCATGTATATTTGTATAAAACTTTTCTGGATTATCTTTATTTTTTTGGATTATCTTTAAAGACTACTACAGAATACTTCATTAGTGAATGGTCATATTTAAAAGGCTGATATATTAGTATGCGCCATAACTATTTCATTAATAATTTTGCCTCTAGAAGATTTGAGTTAATGACAGATTCAAAAAATAAAACCAAAAACCAAAATACAAAAACTGTCATATTTGTTACAATTGATGTGGTCACTCTATCTCATCATATAAATGTTTTTCTTCCTAGGTAGAGTTAACCTCATTTCGATCAATTTTAAGTACATTCAGTTCATTTTACACATTTTATCACAGATATACATTTGTACTGAGACAAATAATGATCATCTATGGGGAATATGGTTTAATATAGCTTCTTGTTAGTTGTGACAATCATTGGACTTCAATAATTCCTATATGATTTATACGTACAAGTTATTCTGGGTCATTTTACAGGTATGGATATTGTCAAATGGCAATCTTTTCTAGAAAAACTTTTAGACATTGTCATTTTCACCAACTCTATAGCAACTTAGTAAATGTAGGCTTTTATTCCAGACAATAAGATTCATTAAGTAGACTGAAATTTTTGGATAGGCTTGTATGTTTTAGTGAAGTAAGTATGCCTAGAAACATTTTTTGTATTGTAGTCTAATTTTTTAGTATCTCACCATCTGTTTTTTTAGGTCCACATCTCCCAGAACAGTTCATAATGCATATCTAGGTGGGATTTCAAATAAGATAAAAGTAGATAATGTCTATAATATAAACCTAAACAAAATGGAGATTTAAACAAATGATTTTTTTTTAAGTTCACTTCAATGTATATCCTATTGGGCTGGCATTTTTGACAACTGGATTTGCACTAATCATGGACACCAAGTTATCTTTAGTGACTAAATTGCTTTTTAAAATTTTCTACATCAAAAAAGTTCACAAAGTTACTGACTTCACTAATTTAGGTTAATATGAAATAATTTTGCTCAATAACCATAATCCATCTGAACAAACATCAAAAAAAATAAATTTGAAAATATAAAAGTAGGAAATCAAATTATAAGTGAAAATATGTTAATATGTTAAGTGGGACCAAGGTAGTGCTTTTTTCAATCAATTTGTCATGACCTGGAGAACAAAACATTAGTATCCAATTAAGAAACAGAATTGCCAAGAGCCTTATATTCCCTTGTACATATACAGTTTACTGTCAAAGAAAGGTTATCCAGTATTTTGTAGTGTCTATAAAATACTTTCCTAAGTCATGTGAACCTATTTACCTTAAACATATTTAAACGAAATCTATTGTACAGGAATCAGACCAGTCATTTGAATTCTTGCTAATACTCATAAACAGAATCTTCTTTTGTTTAGTTTTTTCTCACTTCCCCACTTAAAAATGATCTCATCCAAGCACACCAGATTTAAAGTGATGTTTCAAATACAAATTTCTAACATCATGGACATTTTCTCCGTTCTAAGTATTTATACTCACTATAGTCAAAGTCGATTGGTTGGAAAATATTGTTAGGTCTCCAACCCCATTCACTGAAATATCGTCATGATATTAAATAATGAAATTAACTCATTCAATAAATACACTAATATTTGAATTTGTATTGTATACCAGATGCTGCTAACTTATTATAATTATATTTATTCCTCAGACACCCTTAAGTAATACCTCATGTGTACCATCATATTGATAATAAAGGTAAGAAAATGAAAGTGAGGAGAGAGAAGTAAAATGACTGACAGCCTAGTGTACTTAAAGCCATCTGTTCATAAACTGAGCCGCACACATATATGTATTTCATTTAAAGGGATTTGGGGAATGTTTATAAATAACTTCAGATTTTAAGATCGCTATTTTCGGGGAACCCTGGGTGGCTCAGCGGTTTGGTGCCTGCCTTCGGTCCAGGGCACGATCCTGGAGTCCCGGGATCGAGTCCCATGTCAGGCTCCCTGCATGGAGTCTGTTTCTCCCTCTGCCTGTGTCTCTGCCTCTCTCTCTCTCTGTCTATCATGAATAAATAAATAAAACCTTAAAAAAAAGGATTACTATTTTCTTTACATATTGAGCTTGTTCTCATCATAAAACTCCAGAAGAATCCTCATCTAAACATTTTGATGTTTCTGGTAAAAACTGATGAACTTTTTCTTCTAACAAGAAAATGTTAAGTGAGTAAAAAGAATTTAAATGAACAATGAACATTTTTTTCCTATGAAAAAAACAAACTATTTTAATTTATGTGAGATCATTTACATATCGTAAGATCTAATGAATAATACAAAGGATAAAGATTAATTACTTCCTGTAATATATATGAAAACAAAAAATTTATGATTAATACTATAAAGATGATTGATTATGTAATATCATCATCCAGAATATATTTTAATTAAATGATATTAACATATTGTGGAGTGTGTAGTTGTTTCTTACTTAACTCATCAATTCAATCATTTAAATTACAGTATTATTTTTGCAGGGAGTCAGAGATCTGAGTGAAATATTTTCTTTTCACTACCCAGTTATGAAAATTTGGTTTAAAGGGATCAATTCAGTCAGTGCATAGTAAATTCTGGATTTCTCTTTATTTCCTTTTAGTAGTAATCAGCTAAATGGACCACACAATTTGAATCAGTATCAAGGAAATTCAATTCAGCAGATTTCATGAGCTCTAGACTGTCTTTTGATTCAAATCATAGTGATCTAAGACATATATGACTATATATATGTATACATATATATATGACTCTTTATATTTCACATGCATGTCAACTATACTCAAAAAAACAAAAATAAATAAATAAACTGAGGTAGCAAATGTGTAAATGGATATATATGCATATACACAAATAGTGTACACATATACATCTGCAGATGGCTTAAGCAACATTCAAAGAAGTAGGCTAATCCAGAAACAGTGACATTCAATTTTTTTTGTCATTCTCTTAGCTGTTTATAATGCTGGAAAGATACACTTAAATAATTCAATATATTTCATAGTATGTTCCTTTTTGACTTCATTAATGAAATTATTAAAATAGCTTTGCCAACACCTTTATCAAGTGTTTCATATATTATTATAAGATTTTCTACATCAGTACAATGAATTCTGATAAATGTGACAAGTTTAGAGGAATATCTCATTCATTTGTTTAGAATGATTTTCTTTTCATATACCTCCTGAGATGTTTCCCACTTGTGGTTCTTGGCTATACATTAGAACCATTTGGAGAGTCTGATGATTCTGATAAACAGGCAATGCCTTAAGGAATTCAGAATTATTGGGTATGAGGGTCCATGAATTAATAGTTTCAAAGGTCTTTGGGTAATTCCTGTGTGCAGCCAATGTGGAGAAACACTGTCCAGAGGAGATAGAGATCTTGTGATCCATGCTATCATGATCTTCTTTGTCTTAATAGGGAATTTAAAGTTTTTTTGTTAACTTTTTATTGTATTGAGAATATAGTGTTTAACTGTTTTCTGATCAATGTCATTTATAAGAAAAATGTTCTTAGGATTCTGAATATTTTAAAAGAGTATTTCTCTGATTACCCTGACTTAGGGCTTTAAGGAATTTCCTTATATGAATAAAAATGAACATGAAAGAAAGGAAATGTTTCATAAGAAAATTAGAAAATAGCTTTGTTAATGTATACAAGTTATAATCAATATTTGGAGGTTTAAAACTGATATGACTTTTCAAATAATACATTTAATAGTTTATAGTAGAGGGGAGCCTGGGTGGCTCAGTCAGCCATCTGCCTTCGACTCAGGTAGTGATCCCAGAGTCCTGGGATCAAGCTCCGCACTGGGCTCCCTGCTCTGAGGGGAACCTGCTTCTACCTCTCCCTCTGCTGCTCCTACTGTTGTATTCTCTCTCTCTCTCTGTCTGTCAAATAAATAAATAAAATCTTTACAAATATATTATATTAGAAAGTTTCATCAAAGCTGGTTGGATACATGCTCTTTAAAGTATTAAATTGCAATTATATAGAAAATGGACTTATATAGGGTATATCATTTCAATTCTGGAATATAATAAATGAAGGATATCTATCTATCATCTATCTAGAGAGAGAGTGGCCAAGAAGAAAGGAAGAAGAAAGGATAGTGGCTAAGAAATGAAGATTTTTAATTTTTTTTTCAAAATTCTTATTAGCACTACATTACAGTTTGATTCAAAAGAGAACAGGGAAAACTTTGCCATAAGAATGTATGCATTATTTCCTAGGCATTAATGTATTAAATTATCAAGCTAGAGACTAACAGTGCCCTTTGGGTCAATAGGCCACTTAAGCATTTTGTTAAATTTATATGAGTACATTGCTTGAGAGATAATTATAATGATATGAAATGATCCAGTTCAATGATTCCAGTGTGGCTTAAAGATAATGAATTTTTTGTATCATTCATCTAGGGAATATTAACATTATTGAGTCTCATGACTGCTAATGAGCTTTTTGCTAGAAAAAAAAGAATAAATTACACAGGAAGATATTTTGGTTATTATAAGCATTATATTTAAAAAAGTAATTAGTATGCTTGCGAGTAAATAGCAGGATTGGAATTGGCTTTGATCATGAAGAAGCTGAATACTGCAGCCATCAAAATTATTTTTGTGAAAATTAATCCCTTAATAAAACTGAACAGTTATAGAGGTTTTAAATAAAATACAGTTAGGAAGATTTTAAGATATTGTCAGTAACAGGGGAGATGGGAAGGATTTCCTTATAAATAGAATACTCATATTTAATAGCACATAGGTTAGGAAACTTAAAATGAAAAAGGACCTCTTGATAGAAGAAAATAGAAGGTCTGGGGATTTATAGTTCTAGAAACATTTTAAGTTATGATAACAGAAAACATAAACATGAAAATGTATCTAGATGATTGAACATAGTTTATGTCCCTCTCTGTATTCTCCTCACTTTAGATTGTATTGTTGGAATCAGTACTAATGAAGGTAAATAATCTCTGTACAAACAAGTGTTTTGAAAGATGAAGTCATTCCTGCAAATCTGAGTGGATAGATTCTGATGTACAAAGAAAAATATCCTCTGGGTTTCTTGGAAACTGGAACGGTGCCTGTTTAACTCATGCCAAATTTTAGGGGATAGCATAGTCTCTGACACAGAGTAGACACTTAGTAAATAAATATGGAGTTAATTCAAAAAGCTAAATATCAAGAACTGAAATTTATTTTAGTTAGAAGTAACAAATAACTGTCAATTCTTGTATGATTTTTTATCCACTTATTAATAGCCCAGATGAAATTTGCTGAATTCAAAATTTAAGAATAATTTTATTCATAAAGATGAGTAAGGAGAAAACAGCATGCAACTGGTTTTTTTTCCACACAAAACAGTGTGAAAAAAATTGGAAGCTTAATATTTATGGCTGTAGAATATTTTAATATTTGAAAAATAGTGCTGTGAGTCAACTATAAGACATAAAATATAGCTAGATAATGAGGAAGATGTAGCAGATACCTTTGGTACCCATATCACATTCCCTGGCCTTCTGTAGATTTTTCATTTTGGTAAACGCATTTGTTGAGATTAGACTTACTTTGGCTTTTTCCCCTTCCCTATCTCACCTGCTCTCTATGATAACTCTCAATAAACTACCGCAGCCTAATTTTATAACAGCTTGTTTTTGTGGAGTGGAGAGGGAAAATATTTAAATCATCACGCAGCTTTGGCAATCTTCCCATTGAAAACAAATGGCTTTTTAGACCTGTTTTGGAGCCCTAATTCCCATTCTAGATGTGATCTTGAGAAAAGTTATTTATTCTTTCAGAAGCTTGTTATGGAGAACTTACTGTCTTTATGCTGTAGGGTACTGTAGTGAATAAGAGTAAGGAGACAAACTGTATACTCATCAAGGTGTTTTCTAGGAAAGCACAAGGGCTTGAGATAATGTTTTTGGTGTGTATGAAGAAAGCATGGGCTAACTAGTATAACTGGAGCATGAAACTGACAGTGGCAAGAAGTGAAGTTATCCACTGACCTGTATGCTTTAGTCTTTTGGCTACTTTGTCTCTTCCTTACTGCATTTTAGATCATTATATTGGCTGAACTTCTTCCACTCTGTTTCAAAATATCTTTTCTTGTATCTCAACTCTTCCCTCAAACAAACAAACAAAAAAAAAAACCAAAACCAAACAAACAAACAAACAAAAAAAAAAAAACCAAGACAAAAGTTACCCACCAGATACCATTATTGTACTATTTTCCATAGCTTGCACAACGGTTTCTGTAAAAACATCTATCTTTAAGAATCCGGTATACAAATTTTGAAGTTAAAAGTTTCATTCTTTAGACTCCATTGTTTTTAAAACATAAAGCATACACTTTAAAATCACTATCTTTATCCATATCCCTACTATGAAAACATTTAATAGTTTTGAGGAAAATTTATATATTTAATAAAATACACAAATGTTAAGAGGTGTTAGCAGTTCTGTATTTCTTTTATTTATTTATTTATTTATTCATTCATTCATTCATTCATTCATTCATGAGAGACACACACACACAGAGAGAGAGAGAGAGAGAGAGAGAGAGAGAGGCAGAGACGTGGGCAGAGGGAGAAGCAGGCTCCTGCAAGAAGCCCGATGTGGGACTCAGTCCTGGGGCCTGGGATCATACCCTGAGCCAAAGGCAGATGCTCAATCACTGAGCCACCCAGGCATACCTGTATTTTTAAAGACATGAATCTATTTTGTATATAATTGTGTGAACTTATATTTCAAAATTTGCAATGCAATTATATACATGATATGAGGCTTATGTTTTTACTGGCATAACAGTTTAATTTTATAGAACTTATTTATGAACATTTAGCATATTTATATTATGCATTTGATTCCAAAAAGTGATATGTGGTTAGAATATCCTCAGAAAAACTGATTTCTTAAAGAAATTTTTGACACAAATGTTTTGGCTGCAAAGAAATATGAATTTGAATTGCCCTATTAGATCTCTGATAAAGAATGATTTTAAAATATGAAATTATAACACTCTGCCAGGTGGCAATTCAGATCTTCCCAAGTGTGAGATAATGGAATAAGTTAAATGAAAGATAATATTCAGTATAAATGAAATGATGTTACACTAAATGAGAACCTCTTGTTAGAATGGTCTGAAATTGGGATATTTTTCCATGACAAAAAAAAAAGAAAACTCTATTAGGACATTCAGGAATGCATCAATATCTAAAGGATTAATATATTATAAAAATCAATTTTATACAATCTTACAATATTGATGTTAGATTTTTTAGTTAACTTGAATATATATCATCCTAAATTTTGCAAAATATGTTTCTCATAGAAAAGCAAGATTTTTAAAAGAATAGTGTGATATATTCTTAATGTTTCAGAAGGTATATCTAGAAAATAAAATAAACAATATGAAAGCATAGGGGTTTTTTTGCTACCTTTTCCCATTTCAGGGAGTATGACATTGCTTTTCTATGTAATTTTCCTTTGAGAGATTGACCCATAAGATGAAATATAAATTTCCAACTACATATTCCAACTAAACTGTAAAAATGACATCTTTTCATGTGCATGCAAAATCTATGAGTCAAAAAGAAAAAAACTTTATGTGATGCATTTATGTGTTTTTAAATATCATTAATTTTTATTCATTCTTTGACCTGATATTCAAAGAATGAATATCCTTTAAAAGGATACATGTTTTGCATTATATTCCAAATATATAATCTCAGAGGAAAATGCATATTTTATTTATTTTTAAAAATATTTTATTTATTTATTCATGAGAGACACACATAAAGAGAAAGAGAGGCAGAGACACAGGCAGAGGGAGAAGCAGGCTCCATGCAGGGAGCCTGATGTGGGACTTGATCTGGGGACTCCAGGATCATGCCCTGGGCAGAAGGCAGGCACTAAGATGCATATTTTAGGGAATGCAAAATAAAATGAACCTAAGATGAGTTTTGATTCAACTGACCTCTAAAATATCAACATTTTTAGTTTCAACCGGCATTGAAAAGGAACACAATAATATTGTGGATGCTTCTATTATTTAGAAATGGCTGCATAAATAATCAGAAAAAGTAGGAAGAGTGAAGGAAGTTACAGAGGAATCTTAACTTGTAGTTGTATCTGTTACAATGAAATTTGCAGAAGAGTTGTCAAGAGCACAAAGGGTGAAATAGTTGAGAAAGAATAAGTTTAGAAAGAAGTTACTATGGTTTCTGTCAGTTGTGACAGAGTTTTAAAAAATGAATAGAAAAGAGAAGAAATGGAAAGCAACTATTTCTCCTTAACAATTTTGTGCAAAGACTGCCAATTTTCATGAGAAACTAAAGATCTGATACAAGGTGAAATCTCATAAATGAGATTCTGGAGGCAAGTTTGAACAGCTTTGATGCCTGATGACTAATTGCATTGCAAGTGGTTGAGAGAGAGTTTTTAAATTTCCTGAAAACATTAATTTCAAAAGTTCCACCAGGAATTAAATCAAAATATACTAAAAAAAAGAAAATCTAAAATAATTGCATTTGTCGAGATCATTTTTTATCAGTTATTCAGTCATCATAACTGAATCTTTCATACTTCACTCCCATTCTCAGAAAGTTGTAAATTCCTATTATTTATATTTTAACATATCCCATTATTATTTCTTCAATCATTTAAAAATCAGTATATTCAACATGACTAAAAAAATAAAGGCTCTTGATTCAACTCAGATTTTATACAGTAAATATGCAGGTAAACTTGTCGATTCTTTCCATTTTTGTGGTTAGATTTCTAGCTTTAGTGTCACATTAATCCACAGTATTTGGGTATAGGTATAGGAAGGCAGTCTTATGATGATTAAAAGTAGGAGTCAGTACTTTATCTTAAAATGCTGTTCACTCAAAGCAACTTTAAATGCATTAAATTGTTCAGAAATTGTGGAACCAGTGTGGGTGTTTATCTTAGAAAATATTTTTTTTACATTGGTACACCATACTGAATGTTAAGCATAATTAATTTGACTGCCGATTGTCCAAAATTGATCTGATTGCTGTAGAATGATATTGCATTCACAGATTTAGTTTCTTCTTCAAACCAATAGATGGTGATATCATTTAAATACTATTTATTATCTCTTTCACAATAATATTCAACAAATTCACCTCAGAATGGGAAAATAGTATTCTATTCATAGAAACTTGAATGCTTCTCTTAGACAATTATAACTGTTTTAAGCAATTTCAAATATACTTTGGAATAATAATATCAATATACATCAGTGAATAATTTTATTTCACTATAATCACTTTCATACTTATGACCAGAGAAAATTAATGTGATTCAGAATTCTTTTAATTTAAACATTTTATTTATTTATTTATTTATTTATTTATTTATTTATTTATTTATTTATTTATTTTGAGACAAAAGAAGCATGAGAGAAGCAGACACTGGGATGATCAGAGAGTAGATGTGGGGCCCAGTCCTAGGACCTTGAGATCATGACCTGAGTCAAAGGCAGACATTTAACTGACTGAGCGACCCAGCATGGTTCAGAATTTTTTTTATTTTATTTTTTAAATTTTATTTATTTATTCATGAGAGACACAGAGACAGAGAGATAGGCAGAGACATAGGCAGAGAGAGAAGCAGGCTTCACGCAGGAAGCCTGACATGGGACTCAATCCCGTTTCTCTAGTATCACGCCCTGGGCTGAATGCAGCGCTAAACCACTGAGCCACCCGGGCTGCCCCAGAATTTTTTAAAATATGTTTTTGAATCAAGGTTTGAAGCACTTGAAAGACAAGAACTACATATATCTTGTCCATTGTTTCCTCAAGAAACATTTTGTCATCCAAATATTATTGTCATAAAATTAATAGATATTAATAATTTTCTCCTTGAATTGTAAGAACTCAGTATATATTTAGAATACTATCATATTTTATGTGAAACATTTCCTGTTTTTGGTCTATAACATTTATTTTTTATTTTTCAAAATACTGAAATGCATAAAAAGAAATAAAAATAAAAAGTAAATATTGCCAATCCTATAGCATTCCAGAGAGAGAATTTATTTTACTCAAAATTTTCAGACATTTCATATACATACACATTTGTATATATATTCAATATAATTTTTCTTAATTTGCTTTTTTAATGCAAAAATAAGCATGAATATATTTTCATGTCAATGAATAGAAATAAATATCAATGCTATTAACAGGATTATAAATTTCAATTTTATTTATGTGCCAAATTTATTTGTTTGAGAAAGAGAGAGAAGCAAGGAGGAGCTGAGGGAGAGGGAGAGAGAGAGAGAGAATCTTAGGCAGGCTCCACATCCAGTGTGAAGTCTGTTGCAGGGCTGGATCTCACAACCCTGAAATCATGACCTGAGCTGAAATCGAAAGTCAGATGCTTAACCAACTGAGCCACCCAGATTTATTCAATCAAACTCTTTGTTGAATATGTAGGATTTATACTTTCAGTTTGATAATCACAAATGCATGGATGCATATCTTTGTCTAATTTTTTATTAAAGAGCATTTCTAAACTTTGAATTGCTGAATCATATATAATCTCATTAAATTTATATGATACATCAAAAAGGAGCATTTCTAAAAGGCTATATCAGTTTACATGTACACCAATATTAAGCATTTGACAAAATACAGCATCCATTCCTAATCAAAATTCTTCAGAGTGTAGGGATAGAGAGAACATTCCTCAACATCTTAAAGGCCATCTACGAAAAGCCCAGTGAATATTATTCTCAGTGGGGAAGCACTGGGAACCTTTCCCCTAAGATTAGGAACAAGACAGGGATGTCCATTCTCACCACTGCTATTCAACATAGTACTAGAAGTCTTAGCCTCAGCAATCAGACAACAAAAAGAAATAAAAGGCATTCAAATTGGCAAAGAAGAAGTCAAACTCTCTCTTTTCACCGATTACATGATACTCTACATAGAACTCCCACCCCCCCAAAAAAAGAAAACCCAAAAGACTCCACCCCAAGATTGCTAGAACTCATACAGCAATTTGGCAGTGTGGCAGGATACAAAATCAATGCCCAGAAGTCAGTGGCATTTCTATACACTAACAATGAGACTGAAGAAAGAGAAATTAAGGAGTCAACCCCATTTACAATTGCACCCAAAAGCATAAGATACCTAGGAATAAACCTAACCAAAGAGGTAAAGGATCTATACCCTAAGAACTACAGAACACTTCTGAAAGAAATGGAGGAAGACACAAAGAGATGGAAAAACATTCCATGCTCATGGATTGGCAGAATTAATATTGTGAAATGTCAATGTTACGCAGGGCAATTTACACACTTAATGCAATCCCTATCAAAATACCATGGACTTTCTTCAGAGAGTTGGAACAAATTATTTTAAGATTTGTGTGGAATCAGAAAAGACCCCGAATAGCCAGGGGAATTTTAAAAAAGAAAACCATAGCTGGGGGCATCACAATGCCTGATTTCAGGTTGGACTACAAAGCTGTGGTCATCAAGACAGTGTGGTACTGCCACAAACACAGACACATAGATCAATGGAACAGAATAGAGAATCCAGAAGTGGACCCTCAACTTTATGGTCAACTAATATTCAACAAAGTAGGAAAGACGATCCACTGGAAAAAGACAGTCTCTTCAATCAATGGTGCTGGGAAAATTGGACATCCACATGCAGAAGAATGAAACTAGACCAGTCTCTTGCACCATACACAAAGATAAACTCAAAATGGATGAAAGATCTAAACGTGAGACAAGATTCTAACAAAATCCTAGAGGAGAACACAGGCAACACCCTTTTTGAACTTGGCCACAGTAACTTCTTGCAAGATACATGTGTTAATTTAAATTACAATGTTAAAATTTAGAATGAAATTTACAAACCTAAATGTACATTCTGAATTTTGACAAATATATCCAAACCTATAACCAGAACCTAACAAAGAGTATAGTAATAACTTTAACACTTTGTATTTCATATACCTCTATCTTTTTCTTTTTAAACTCTTAATATGTTGTTGCTGAATGAATTTTTGAAATGCAATTAGTTGAATGGATTTTTCCCTTTTATGTTTTATGCCTTTTGATTCTGCCTAAAATGGTCTGTATACCAAGACTGTAAAATTACTTGTTAGGTATAATTCTAGTGTGATCATATGTTAAATAAGATCCTTCTTGTTTTATTGCTAAGCTGAAGGACATAATAAATACGTGCTATCAGTAAGCCCTCCCATTTCCTAAAGAAAGTCCAAAGGATACACTTTTTTTTTGTATATCTATTAACCAAAAGCAGAACCAGTCCCAATCAACATTGGTATGTGCTGAAAAGGAAACTTAGTGCATTGGTAGTCCAATTTTCCCCCACTGTTGTTTAAAGAGTACAGAGTAAAAAGACTTCACACATAATTACCTCAACTTATAATTACTATAATTACCATGAACTTTATATTCATTAAGCTTTTAGATTTGTCCTTCTCTTAAGTGTCATTTTTGGCAAGGACAAATCTAAAAACTGAACAAATATAAAGTTTATGGGTAACATTATGTATGATAGCTTTTCAATCTGTCCTTAATAAAATAAACATAGATTTTTTTAAAAAATTAAAAAACAAAAATGAACTTTAAAACCAAAACACAGTTTGCTAATGTAATTGTATTCAACAAGTTGTGTTCATAAACTTCTTTGAAAACACTGAGACAAAAAAGTACAATCTAAAATGTGTATGTCCTATTCAGAAGATTTTTAATAATTATCATAAAGAAACTTCTGAGGTTTGCCAGAAACAGATAATAAAACCTAGTTTAACTCGAAATTAACAGATAATATTTATATAAATAATACTCTTTGGTGTGATGTATATTAAAATGTTTCCAAGTTAATACAGAAATCCCACATTATTTTTATTTCAAAATAGATTACATTCTCAGGTAAAATGAGGTTCAAATAAAGGTTAATATGTGATATTATGAAAATATTTGTCCATAGGAATATATGCCATAGGTGATTTAGCAAGGGAAATTACATTTTTTATTCACCAATGTTAATTACTCCTAAGCCTACAGAGATATCATCCCTGTTCTCAAATGATCATTACTTACTTATATATCCAAGCTCTAGTGTCACTTACTTTGCAAATCCTCTTGTTACCCTCTGTAGCCAGAACTGACTTCATCTGTGTCCACTTTCCCCATGGCAGTTACACTGGGATTCCTGTAACCTGAGTTTGCATGCATGTGTTATATAGCTGCTCTTTTTAATGGGCTATAAACCCTGAAGCAGGAAGTGGTGGATCATCCTATTATTTGACTTTTGAATATTAATTAATAATTTAAAATAGATAAATGGCTTAAACATTTAGACCAAAAGGAAAGTTCTTTACTGTATTTTTGTTTTATCTATCTACATTCCTTGACCATGTCTGCTATCGTCCTAGACCCAATGAAAATAATTCCTTACCTAAAATACTTTAATGTTTCTAAGTGATCTACTTCTTCAGCCATTCTCCTTATTATTTGTTGAGGGGAACAAAGGCTACTCATACAAAACGTCAATATACCAAATATAAAATGTAACTTTTCTGGGAAAAACGGAACAGTGTGTCTGTCACATCATGGAGTTTTCACTTCAAACAGGATTTCCTGTCTCTTCCCTACAATAGCACTACATCTGTTACTTTGTATCACATCTTTCCTTTCATTCAGATTATCCCAATTTGGGTTTACCTTGTTTACTATGTGTTGCCTAGTTTATTGTGTTCCTCCACATAGACTGTAAATTTCACAACAAAAGAGATCTTGCCTTTTTGTTCAATGTATTCAACCACATGAACATAAGTACCACATGTTCCAAAACTTTAGACTGTTTTTGTTTATTCAGGCATTCTTTCTTCCTAGAACAATGTCTGGCACATTGTAGAAACTCCTCAAATATTTGTTGAAAGAATGAACAAATGTTTTTGCATAGCATACATATGGTCGATATGCAGAAAATATGTGTTGCATTGTGAATTATTTAATTAATGATTACTTTTACTTATAAAGACTTAGCTGATCAAATGTAGTAGGACTTAAAATGCATTGCATGTTTCTATTAGGATTTAAATGCATGTTTCTATTAGGATTTAATTTAATGATGGACGTTTTCCAAACTATAGTAGTACCCATATACTTTGTACTAGTGGAAACATTTTTGTCCAAGTCTTTTTGAATAGTGACTCTCCACTTAATTTTAGGTTTTAGGAGGAATGGAAAAAAAAAGGCAGTGACAAAATTTTTAAAATTGTGAACTTTTCCATGAAAGATGTAATTATATCCTTTAAGAATATACATTTAATTTGATACCCAAAATTATGCACCCACACAGCTAAAGACAAACCAATGAAATGTTTGACATTTAGATGCTCTTGATGTGTGTTGTTACATAGGATGTAAGAACAGAACTATTGCTATTGCTATTTTCTTCGTATTAGCATTATACAGCCCACAATGAAAGCGGAATACAACAATAAATAGGTATTTTTGTTTAATTAACAAGTTATTTTTTAAAATAATGATATGTTTTGATATTTCTAAATTAGAAAGTTTAAAAACTGCCACTATTTCCCAAACTATTGTTCTCAATGTTGACATGTTATTACCCCTAATTGGTCAAGAAAGAAAGTCGCACGCTTGACATTTAGCCACATGTTCACTTTTCAAAACCAGCTGCAATTTTACAAAACTGTATTTCAAAGAAGATTAACAACTAGTTCTATATTTATTTCATGGCAAAATTCATTTCAAGCTATTTTTCCATCTTAGATCTCACAAATTTGATAGTCTCATATTGAAAAAAGGTTAATAATGTTTCTCAGGATGGAATTACCATCTCTCAAATGCTTTGACAGGGCCCATTTCTTATTATCTTGAGTTATTAGCAAAAATGACAGCAAGGGACAGAACAAACTGTTCTCTTATTGGTACTACTAGTGTCTCAGTGGGGAAAGAAAAGAAGCATAATTGTGGCCATGCGGATTTAGATAATTGTACAGAGACTGACAACAATTTACAACATTGTTTTATATTACTGATATTATATAGTTTCTTTGTAAAGATTATTAGTTTTTGTTTTGTTGTTGTTGTTGCTGTTGTTATAGTTTGGCCAAGCTAAAAATGTATGGTTCAAATCTGCAACTGTGGAATTAAAAATAATCATGAATTGATCCTAAAGTACTTAATATTAGTGTATTTAGACCATGCTTTAGAGGTAAACAGTCATGTATTTGTTTCCATGAAACTTTATACATTTTATTAGCTTTCTAATTTTATTTTTTTAAATTTTATTTATTTATTCATGAGAGACACAGAGAGAGAGAGAGAGGCAGAGACACAGGCAGAGGGAGAAGCAGGCTCCATGCAGGAACCCTGATGTGGGACTCGATCCTGGGACTTGAGGATCACGCCCTGGGCCAAAGACAGGCGCCAAACCCCTGAGCCACCCAAGGATCCCCTAGCTTTCTAATTTTAAATTAAAATGTGAATTTATAAATTCTGAATTACTTAACTTTATTATTCATGATAAGCAACTTGTGTTTAGACATGTTTTTATTTTATTACTATATATAAATGAGAAAGTTTTGAAAGAAATCACTAATTTATACACAAAGAAATGGAAACTAAGTAATATAACTTATATTGAATCCCACCACCATCATTTTCTTTGCAAAACAAAAATTCTGATGGCTTATCCAGAAGTAGAAAGAAATTCCATAGAACAGTCTGTGAGAGTAGATAGTGATATGGATAGAATTTCCACTATTGTTTTGTTTAATATACTTCCTTTGTATATTTTGTCTAAGTCTTTTTTCAGGAAAGTACATAATGAAACTAATACAGTATATTATATACCAATAAATTTTACTATTTAATTTTGAAGTTAGAGGACAAGTTCACATACAACATTTTAAAATGCCAGAGTCTAGGTATCCACTTCCCTGGGTAGAGATTTGTCTGTGATGCTAGACCCTCCTAAATTCCCAGGAACTTGGCCTTCACATACATGAGGGGGTAATGTGCTTTTATCATTTACATTTCTGAGCACGTGCTTTATGCTATTGCAGCACATCTGTTGGGAATAGAGTAGGCATGGCATACCAAGTTACAAAGGGAATACAAAGATGATGCTGGAGATAATACTTAATGGTTGACATTTAATTCAGGACTAAGTTAAGAGGAGCCATTTATATCCATGGGGATTGTTAGATACATTGAAGGATTAACACTGAACACAAAACTTGCCCAGAGTCCAAGGGTCTAGGGTCAGGTCATCCCTTTGCAGGTTGACCTGAACTACTGGTGATGGGGGTGGGGTTCAACCATATTTACTTGGCTGGGCAACAGTATTAGGCAGAAAAGGCATTAAGTGAATGGATTTCTGAACTACTCTTGGTTCCAGAGTGAGCTAGGACACAGACCTCATCAAGAATCTTATGGGGGCCTTGTAGGAGGTCAGTGTTTCTTACACAAAAGATTGTGAAATAATTACCCAACCATTCCAGATAGAGGAAAATAAGATCATAGCCAGATATCTTAAGTGACAGTGGCAGTAGTAGAAGCTGAAGTGAAGCCAAATAAGTCCATGATCCCCTTTATACTCCTTATAAGCTAGGTGATTTACACCTAATACAGAATCAGCAGTCATTGATAGCAGGTGTCAGCAAGACATAACTGGCCATGACATAGTTTGGAAACTGTAGGAAGCTGAGGACATAGCAAATACTCAAGGACCACACTCCTTTTTAAAAAAAAATTTCTCCACCATCATGAGATCTCATAAGATGGACTCTCCCTGCTGTCCTTCTTGAATAGGACAAATGAAAAGAAGACAAGGGTATTTGAGAGACTAAACATTTTTACTAAGAAGACACTAAAGTAACAGAGTAAGTGGCAGAGCTGGAACTTGAACCTCAGTAGTTCTGTTCCAGATACCATGTCCTAACTACCATACTACTATTTCTTTTGCTCTAGATCTTGGTCTAGTTGAGAATGTACTGGGAAGCATATAAACTTGTATACTAAAAAAATAAAAATAAAAAACTTATATACTGAACAGAAATTAAGATGCAATTTGTAAAGGGAACTCTGAAATAGCTAAGATAGAATTTCACATTTCTCTGAAATGAGGTATGCATTATATGAATTATACCCTTCAGAAGTACCTAATGTTAATTTATCTCCTTTTCCTTTGAAAAATCCTAAACTTATTGAAAGTATTATACTCATTTTCCTGGAAGAGGAGAAAAGAAATTCCTAAATCGGGAGAGAACAGAGAGTTTGTGGTCTCCTGAATATCAGGAATCTGTGACCACCACCTGACCATCACCCCATGACAAAACTAGTAGAGGTAGTAAAAAAGTTTCACACTTGGGCCTTAGAGATTGCATTTTCCGGTCTCTACTATTCCAGTATTATGCACATGGAATGAAAGTGGCATAGATGCCAGCTTTCAAGGAACCCAAAGATCTTTAGTAGTATTGATATCAGTAGCAATACTAATAGACTGTTCTTTAATACCCTTCCCTTGATCCTGCATGCTGTTACATGAGCCTCCAAACTTAATGAAGTGATCTTGATATGGTTACTTCAGATGAGATGGTATATTGAGATGCTAGCAGAAAGATGGAGAGAGACTACAGTTGTCATTATATGGAACTTCTTTGAGAAGTGATAGAATGAAAGCTAATATGATTAAATCAGGACTGAGGGCCTTGGGAAGTCCCTGAATTTTGGCACTTATGGAAGTTAGCTCCAAAAGGAGTAACAATGTTCTTCTTGCTTCACAGTATGTTGCGAGAGTCCACAGATATGATCCTGAAAGTGAGTACAAACTCTCCTTCTATCTGTAGTTCCCAGGAGTGTTTTATTGTTATTTGAGCCCACATTCAATGTTTAGCAATTTATTACAAATTTTAGCTGAATCTTCTTGCCATGGCTTGTATGTTGGCCGTTTTTTTCCTCTTATGATCAGTCCACAAGATGAAATCAGAGTTTATGTCTCTTATCTCTTTGGAGGCACCTGTCTTTTATTTAATTTTGGTTATATTAGTAGTCCTGTGAACTTAGCTTTCCAATAGATTCAATTACAACTTTGATTTTGTAGATTTTTCAGGTTTACTTAATATTATTTAAGTGGGAGTGCTGATCTTTCCATTTTTCTACATCCTAATTATAAGCTGGAAGTCCTTTCACATGATCTTTGACATTAAAATAATTATATTATATATAATGGAAACTAAACTTAATGCTCTTCAAACATGAATAAAACATATGTAATTTTTTTTTACCGCTTTACTCCTTAAAATTAGCTATTGCATTTTGCTATTTAAATAAAGTTGTTCAGATTTTTTCTAGATCTCAGGAATTCCATGCATTTGGTTTGAACAAAAATAAGTTGAAAGGGTATTTTACAGGTTTTCTTGACATTTGGAAATATTAATTTCTTTTTCATATAGAAGATTTTTGAAATGACAGAAATAATCATAAGGTATATAGATAATATTTAATAGATTCATACAGACTCACATCTCATTATTAACTATATTCAACATTAAAATTGCTTTTGGTGAAAAAATCATTCTTTGAAATGAGATTATAATTTAAAATAATATGCACTATGAAAGATGCAGTTGATTCTTCTTGACCATTCAGGATTTTATTTACATTTTAATTTTTAATTGGAAAAGACATTTCAGGATTTAAGGCAGGAAGTATAGTAGTTTGCATTTTGGAAAAGTCCTTTTGGCAATGGTAAAAGCTTGCTGAGAGAGGCAGTAGAGGTAGAATGACCAGTTTAAAGACAACAGAAGTACCTGGAGAAAGAAATCATATACAAAGTTAGCACTAGGGGAAGTGAAAAAAATTGAACAGATCTGAGAGACAGTGATGAAAGAAAAACTGAATAGGATTAGGTTAGCTAAATTAGCTAAGGATAATAAGGACAGTGTCAGATATCCAGATTTGTGGTTTGTTAAGTCCTGAGCACGGAATAGTTGATTTCTAGTTTAAATGTGCTGACTTTGAAATAGATACCAACAGGCAATTGGATGACTAAGTCTGGATTCCAGAGACCAGTAGTTCAAGTGGAGTGAGACTATCAAGGGACAGGGATGGAACAAGAATGCCCTGAACTCTTCTCAACAACTTATATTGTTATATGCCCAATTTATATTGTTGGAGTGTTTTTCTCTCTCTCTCTATTCACACAGTAATTTGCTAATAAAGCCTCCTCTGTTAGGTACTGTAGTAGTGCTGGGGATAAAGTGGCAGTGGATAAAAATGATTCCTACCTTCCTATAGCATACCATGAATTTCTTAAAATGTATAACAGCATTCCTTATTTACTATTCTGTATAATATTGTTCTGGGCAAGGCTAATTGTTTACCCTTCACACAAATTCTCAATGCTGAAATGAAGGGCAGGGAGTGCTATTTTTTGGCTTTCTCTTGGAGATTAACCATATGTATTAGTAATTTAAAGCACTAGAAAGCCCTACTATTAACAAATCAGTCTAACCAGAATTTTTAAGCATGAACCAGTTTTTAAAAATATCATACCTATTTATATCTTATTAGGTATAATTCTAGTTTGGGATACAATGATTTTTAGTATAATGCTCATATGAGTTATTTCATTTTGAACTTTAGGTCCTTTGTGAATTATATCAAATTTAAATTGCTTCAATTCTCTGGCTTCTCTTTCTGCTGAAAGCAGAAGCCCATTATTCTAATGATGTTCTTAAAGGACTATTATTTCCCTAATTAATGACTGTGTCCTAATAGAACTACTGAAACAAAAATCTTATCATCTCACTAAATAGTTAGAATAAGATCTTAACAATATTCTTTCATCCATGTCAATTTTAAAATATGAAATAATTTAAATGAATATTTCTAGTTTTCTGAATAAAAAGGAAGAAAGTGAGGTACTCTTCTGAATCCTTGATTGAAAACCAGCTAACACATGTGAAATTTGGGGGAAAATTATCAGGAATCTTCATAAAAATATTCTTCTTGCTATTCTGCTGGTCCTGCTTTATAATTTGGAGAATTTCCCTTGTGAGAGTAACATCACTGCACATCAAAACCTGTAACTTATAGTGCCTGTACTTACCTTTAATTTCAGAGTTTAGGTGGGTCACCATATTTGTTTGTTTAAACATGAGATATTTATGCAAAAATCAAGTCTTTTTCAATATTCAGTTGTTGTTCTTTGATTTAACAGTATAAGTCCCTATTTGAAGTTTATGCTAAGCTTCGGGAAATTAAGTATACATATATTATGTAGCCAAAATATGAATGTTATCTATTGCTGTCCCTATACTGAGTGCCTTAACAAAAACAGGCGAACAAGCAAAAAATGTTTATTATCTCACAGTTTGTAGGTATAGTTTGGCTGGGTTCCTCTAGCTGTAGGTCTCTTATGAGGTTGGAGTGAATGTGTTACCCAACGTCATCTCAGTTTACCTAGAGATAGATAACCCATTCCCAAGCTCGCTAACAGCACTTACAATAGGCCTTAGAAGATTCTCTTTCAAACTTACTCATTTGACTACAGACAGGTCCTAGGTCTTCTCTGGCTGTTGGTGAGAGTTACCAGTTGCTCCTAACATGGGCCTCCTCACAACAGGGCTGCCGCTTCTACTGAAGGAAGGTTTCCAGAGAACGTTAACACGACTGAGCAGCCAAGACTGAAACCACAGCCTTTTTAGAACCTATTCTCAGAAGTAAAATCCGATCACTTCTGCTATATTCCATATTAAAAAAGAAATCTCTGAAATTGTTGAATCACTATATTGTACACCTGAAAGTAATATAACTCTGCATGTTAACTATACCAAAATTAAAAAAAAAAAAAGAAAAGCAAGTCTCTAAATCTAGCACAGATTCAAGGTAAGGAAATTACATACCAGTGAGACTATCAGGAGGCAGAGATCGTTGGAGACTATCCTAGAAACTGCCTACCACACATATATACCTTTTTTATCTGGTGAAAAGACAGTTAAGTTTCTATGCTAAATTGTTAACAAGGGAGAACAAGTTTCCTCTCTTACATTTTTCATGAGCGATTACTACCTGAGATTTGTTTTGATAACTTCAAGCTGAGATGTTAAATCAAATTCAAAACAAATTCAAAAGGAAAGAAATGGAAAATAAATATGCCTTTAAGTTCTATAAAGTGACATAATTAAATTTGAAATAGATATACAAATTCAATTCAGTTCAGTAGAAATTGTTTGAGGAATAGTACATTAAATCTCACACAGGATACAAAATGAATAAGAAATAGTTCTTGATCCTAAATGTGGGTTTGACTTCAGGCTCATGCGCTTACTGGTTAGGTGACTTTGAAACAAGTTGTTTAGGATAATAAGTGTTCCCATCTCCTAGGGCTGTTGTGAGAATATAATTTTGTGACAATAAAATGAAGTAAACCATATGCAGACATACAGCTATTAAAATTCCTAGTACAGTGCTTAGCATGCTAGTAATCACATAATAAATAACAACAGTGATAATGATCATCATGATAATAGCTAATAAGAACACTTTCAAGATGCTTGAAGTTGTTCTAAGTGTTATAAACTATCAGTTGTACTTTCTTATTGCTAATCAGGTAGCTTAGTGTTCTAAGTTGTATATTTAAGCTCTGCTACATGACATTTGAATTACTTGGGCCAAGTTATTTGACCTTCACCATGCCCCAGATTCTTCATTTGTAAAATGACAATGCTAATAGTGCTTTAAAGAGCCAGTATTTGTAAAACTGCTCAGGACACTGCCTGGTATATTCTAAATGTTTATTAATTCTAATGTAAAATATTATTTCATTTATAATTCTAAAACAAAAATAACTATAACACCTGACAAAAACATTTCCCAAAGAGAAGGACAAACTACTTTGAGGATTCAAATGATTTCTTTTTTAATATCTGCAGGAAGAATCAGGAAATGGTCTCTTGGAGAACAGGAGTATGTAGATAAATGGGGTTTTGATATGCAGAGATAGGAAGTATATTTTTGTGAGAGAGGATGGCAAAATTAAAATCTTCAAGATAGGAAACCCTGGCATGCTCATAACAGAAGCATAAAGCTATGAAGCATAACACTATGATGTTGTGCTTGGTGAGAGGAAACAGAGTAAGATTTGCCAGATGGAATGTTAGTGGATATTAGTCTTGCTTGTCTGACATCCATTTACTCTTTCTTTTAAAACAGCACTTAAATTTACATCTAAGGAAAAGTTCACTGTCAGACCATATTGATAAGGTGGGACTAACTCATGCATCTCTCTCTCTGAATTGGATTCAGTCTATCTGAAGAGAATATTGTATCTCATAGAACAGGGGTTTTCAAAACGTGGTCTAGGGTCCAATAGTATCAGCATCACCTATGAATTTACCAATATATGAATTCTCAGGCCCCTTTACCAACCCTACTGAACCGGAAATCTAGGTGAGGTCTAGAAATTTGTGTTTTAACTACTTCCCAGTGATTCTAGAACATGATATCATTTGAAATGACTGACCTAGATATATATATTTTAGAGAAACTAAAAAAACTAGTGATTACTTCTTAAGAGTACTTTTAATCAGAGTATGCATGTTAGAAACACATGAAGAACTTGCCAAACACAACTTGGCCCCATCTAATTATGGCTTAAATGTTCTGAAGTGGGGCCTCAGCCTTCCTATAGTTGCTAGTTCCCAGGTGATTCTAATATGTGGTAGCATTGAAAACCAGTGCCCTAAGATGTTGCTTCCCAGATCTTAGCTTATATGATTCAATTCGAGTGTCAGGAAGGAGAAAATTATTAGCTAGAGAACTAATAAAAGATTATAGAGAAACAATAGGTCTCAATTTGGTCTTTTAAAATGATCTCTGAAGATGTTGGAAGAGGTCATAAGAGGTAATGACCAGTAGTTGACCTTCAACCTGGATCCAGACAATTAGGGACTCCTTACTCTGTCCTTGGGCCTGGAATGTGTGCTCCACTCACTTTTTCCACATTTGGAGTCATCTGTAGGCTGTAGCCTTGAAAAAATAATGTGTTGTGAGGCTTTCTGGATTGGGTACATGATTGTACCGTTACAGCTTTTGTATAATCTTTTACAATTCTGGCAGATGGGTGTGGAGATCTAGTAGTTATAGCCACTCAAGACAAGCCTCCTATGTAAATTCCTTGCTTTTTAAACCTGCCACCTACTGATCTGGGGTAATCTGCCCTTCTTCCTCTCTCCCTGCTATTCATGCTTGGAGACCAGTGGTGAATTTTACTCAGAAAACTCTAAGGTTGCAAACCAACAGAAGAATATGGACTGACTTTTCTCCATTTATGTCTAACAAATAGCTTATACCTCTCAAACATGTGAAAATAATTTCTAGGAAGCTGTTTTTTGAAACTAGTTCTAAAAAGGGTAGATGCCAGTTATTTCTAGAAATTTTACATATGGACTTCTTAATAAGTTTAATGGTTGTGCATCAGAAATCAAGAATAGAAATAGGACTTCCTGAAAAAAAAAAAGAAATAGGACTTCCTGGACAGTGTATTAAATTAACTCCTGTTCTTTTTCATTACTTAGGAATTAAATTAAGTGTGTAAATTTGTGATTTATTTGCATATCTCCAACATTGACTCCTATCTCCGAAATCACTGAACTGGGCAGTATTAAGACTCGGTCTTCATGCTGTTGTGTTGTAATATGCTGTATGGTAAAGAAGGGTGCTAAAGCCCATGCTGGGGTTCACTGATTTTACCTATAAACATGTCATAGTCAATAACACTGAGAAAAGAGTTTTAATAAAAGTAAACAATCATTCTTAATTTTATTTCTCCTGCCTCCATTGATAAATGTCAAAGATATATGTATTTTTTTTTAATTTTTTATTTATGATAGTCACAGAGAGAGAGAGAGGCAGAGACACAGGCAGAGGGAGAAGCAGGCTCCATGCACCGGGAGCCTGATGTGGGATTCAATCCCGGGTCTCCAGGATCGCGCCCTGGGCCAAAGGCAGGCGCCAAACCGCTGCGCCACCCAGGGATCCCAGATATATGTATTTTAATTTGGGTTTAATTCAGTGAGGAAATGGTGCAGCATGGAAAGACCTCAGCATTTGAGTTAGACCTCTTACTGAGTACTCAGTGACTAATTACAACTGTACTTTCCTCATGTCTAAATGACCATGGTAGCATTTACTAACTGGATTATCGTAAGTCTTAAATGAGATAATACATGTCAGATGCCTGCCCCATGTCTGCCAATGAGAAAAGTTTATTGTGGTTTTTGTTGCTGTTATTACCTTTACCTGAAGATAACTGTATTTTAGGTGCACGTAGATAGCTCAGTGGTTGACATCTGCACTTGGCTCAGGGTGTGATCCTGGGGTCCTGGGATCCAGTCCCACATCAGGCTCCCCAGAGGGAGCCTGTTTTCCTTCTGCCCAGGTCTCTGACTCTCTCTGTGTCTCTCATGAATATAAATAAAATATTTTTAAAAGATAACTGTATTTCATGTAAAAATATGATTTCAAACAAGGAAATTAAGAACGTGCCACTGAAATGTCTAGTTTCCTAAAAATTACCTCATCTAAAATATTGCACACTTAAGTTTTAGAAATTTTACACATTTCACATATATATCTGATGAATAATTTATAAATAACTATAGATATATAAAATTCAACCATAGACTATGTTATGATTTGTTGGTCATCAACTTAAGTAAATCCAAAATTAATCAATTACATTGCATCACTTCTGACCCAAGTCCTTTAGTATCATTAGAAAAGTTGATAAAGCCTTTCCTCATCTTTATTGTAATATAATTGACAAATATTGCATATACTTAATGAGTACAACTTGATAGTTTGATACAAGATATATTTATATTAATGAACTGTGAAATAATCACCACAAACAAGCCATCACATTTGCTATTTTCTTTGTGTGTGTGGTGAAAACACTTAAGATCTACAGTCTTAGTGAATTTCAAGTATACAATACAATATTATTAACTATAGTCACACTGTTGTGCATTACATCTCCAGAACTTACTCATCTTACATAATTGAAATTTTGTATTTTTTGACCCGAATCTCTCCATTACCCCCTCCATCTAGTCTGTGGTAACTGTCATATTATTCTCTGCCTCAATGAGTTTGACTATTTTCGAGATGGAGAAATGGCTATTCAGTTCCTTCGTCCATTTTTTTAATCAGGTTACCTGGTTTATGTATTGAGTTGGGTGAGATCCTTATATATTTTGGATATTAACCCCTTATCATATATATGATCTGCATATATTAGTTAAACCAATGGCAAGAAGCTTTTTCCCTATTTGTATAGTTTTACAGTTTTAGGTCTTATATTTCACTCTTCCATTCATTTTGAGTTGATTTTTGTATAGAGTATGAGATAGAGGTCCAGTTTCATTCTTCTGAAAGTGGATACTCAATTTTCCAAGCACCATTTGCTGAAGAAACTATCCTTTCCCTTTCGTGTATTAGTGGCATCCTTGTCAAAGATCATTTGACTGTAGATGTGTGAATTCATTTGTGGCTCTCTGTTTTGTTTCATTGGTCTATATATCTGGTTTTTTTTTTTTAAGATTTTATTTATTTATTCATGAGAGACAGAGAAGGAGAGAGAGAGAGAGACAGGCAGAAGGAGAAGCAGGCTCCCTGCAGAAGCACCACTCGATCCCACGACTCCAGGATCAGGCCTTGGGCTGAAGGTGGCGCTAAACCACTGACCCACCCAGGCTGCCCTATATATCTGTTGTTTTGTTGTTGTTGTTGTTGTTGTTGTTGTTGTTTTCCTATATATCTGTTTTTATACCAGTAGCATACTGTTTTCTTTACTGTGTCTCTGTACTGTTTTGATTTCAGAAGGAGTGATGCCTCTATCTTTGTTCTAAGATTGCTTTGGCTATTAAGGGTCTTTTGTTGTTAAATATTAATTTTAGATTTTTTTCTTCTTTTTCTGTAAAGAATGGCATTGGGATTTTGATGGGTTAAATACCCATCAAATTCATACCATCTATGAATCTATAGATCACCTTGAGTAGAATGGACATTTTGACAATCAATATTGATTTTCCTAATCCATGATATCTCATGTCTCTTCATTTATCTAGATTTTCTTTACATTTCCTTCAGCAATGTCTTCAATGTATAAGTTTTAGTCTTCAGTGTATAATTTTCAGTCTATAAGTCTTTCCCATCTTTGATTAAGCTTATTCCTAGCTATTTCTTTCATTGCTATTGTAAATGGGAGTGTCTTATGGTTTTAGTAGTTTGTATATAGAAACACCACTGATTTCTGTATGTTGATTATGTATTCTCCAACTTTACTGGATTTGTTTACTAATTTTAACAGACTGTTGTTATTGTTGAATCTCTGTTTTATTCTACATTATGATAATGTCTCTAAACAGATATAATTTTGTTTAAGTCATGAAAATATGCTTCTTTTAGAAATTTTGAAAAGTTGGGATGTCTGGGTGGCTCAGTGGTTGAGCATCTGCATTACACTCAAGGAGTGATCTTGGGGTCCTGGGTCCAGTCCCACACTGGGCTCTTTGCAGGGAACCTGCTTCTCCCTCTGCCTATGACTGCCTCTCTCTCTCTCTCTCTCTCTCTCTCTTTCTCTGTGTGTCTCAATGAATAAATAAATAAAATCTTAAAAAAAAAATCCTAAAGTGTCTGGCTGGCTCAGTTGCTGAAGTATGTGACTCTTGACCTAAAGGTTATGAGTTTGATCCCCATGTTGGAGGTAGAGATTATTAAAAAAAATCTTTAAAAAATTAAAATAAAAAATAAATTAAAAAATAAAATGAATCCTAAAAATTGGAAGCTATAGAATAGAATTTGCATTTTTGAAAAACAATGAGCAAAATTAGTAAATAGAATGAATGACTTACACAAATAGGCACAGTTATACTGGGTATTATTATAATTAATATATAATTTTCAAAATGTTGGGTTTGAAGTATGTAATAACTTATTACATGTTTATATGTACTTAATATGTACTCATCATAGCATTGTACTTGCTAGTGATTGGAGATATGTTAGTGACCATGAAACAAAACATTTATTCTTACATAACTTAAACTTCATGATAGATACTGGAATTCCTTATAAAATATATAAATAATTATATTTTCAGTTAGTTAAGTGTTAGGAATGCAAGATATGAGTATATAACTGCTAGATCAAACATAGATGGGATACAGGGAAAGGGAGAATTGTGTCATGTGTAACCTGTCTTATAAAAGGGTGATCTTTTTTTTTTTTTTTTCCATTTAAGAATTCTTTTTTTTTTTATTTATTTATTTTTTTTATAAATTAATTTTTATTGGTGTTCAATTTACCAACATACAGAATAACACCCAGTGCTCATCCCGTCAAGTGTCCCCCTCCGTGCCCGTCACCCATTCACCCCCACCCCCCGCCCTCCTCCCCTTCCACCACCCCTAGTTCATTTCCCAGAGTTAGAAGTCTTTATGTTCTGTGTCCCTTTCTGATAAAAGGGTGATCTTAAAAATAAAATAAAATAGGATAAAATATAAATTAAAATAGTGATCTTGATATTTGTTCTTACACTTATTCTGTTCACACCAGTGAAAAGAATAAGTTATATAGTTGCCAAGTCATTCTGTTTCCAGTGTTATTGTTTGAAAAGAAAGATGATTATTTCCAAAAACTTTGGATGCTGATTCTTTGTAGCATTACATGCAGCACAGTGCAAATTAGGAGCTCAGAGGACTAGGCACTTTGAGGGAATGATTGATTATTAGAAGATATTAGATTCAAGATAGATTTAGAAGGTGCACTTGACAAGACAGGGAAGAGAAAACATGTGATATGTCATTGTGTAAATCAATATAGTTTTAAATTTACTTGGGTAAAAACGCAATGGGCAGGCTGGAGACCCTGCCTAGAGTTGATGGAGGTTCTACCAATAGCAGCACATTACTTCCTTGGTTGCTGTGGCAACAGAATAGCTACCTAGAATGTTTCAGCCTTCTTTTCTCTGGCTTTTGCCTGAATTTGACACTCATCTTGTTCGCCGATAGCCCTTTGGTCAAAACCAATTTCATGAGCCCACTTCACAGCAAAGTGGAAGTGTAGGAGAGAAGACAGAACTCAGTATCTACTACAGTGACATATATACTTAAAAATTCCCATCACCCTCTTAGTTCACTTTGCCATATGTTTTGTTTTCATCCATATGCTTTTCAAATTTTCTAATGAGACATATCTAAAATAACTGACTCCAAAAGTGACAATTTTTTTTAAAAAACCTCAATCCAAAGTTTAAAGATGGGCCATGATCATCTAAGAAAAATTTAACATTTCTCTGATACATTAGACATATTAGCATTATGTACTTTCAAAGATTTCATTTAAAAATTATAAATAGTATTAAACCTAGTTTAGTTTCTTAAGCATTCTAGAACAGTAGTAAATTCCTAAAAATAATAATATGGGATTTCAATACAACAATAAATTCATATGTAATCTCTAATCAGTTTTGGGGAAAAAAAGTCTTAACCTTTTTTTTTTTTCAGAAACCAAGTAAATCCTTGATTTGTAGGTTTATATTAAGATCTATCAACAATTGGGATGCTTGGGTGGCTCTGTGGTTAAGTGTCTGCCTTCAGCTCAGGTGGAGATCCCAGAGCCCCAGATCAAGTCCCATATCAGGGTCCATGCATGGAGCCTGTTTCTCCCTCTTCCTGTGTCTCTGCCTCTCCCTCAGTGTCTCTCATGAGTAAATAAATAAAATCTTAAAAAAAAGACCTATCAAAAATAAAACAGAAAAAGATGCCTAGACAATAAAGAAAAAATAACTTTAACAGTGAAATAACTCTTACTGGGTTAATATTTCAATTTTAATATTGCTAATAATTATATTGGAGGAAACTGAAAGTGACATGCACTGTATATTTTCTCAAAAGTATTATAAATGCCAATTTAAAATATTGCAAATGATTATTAAAATTACTACTGATGATATTTAAACACATGGGCACATGGCAGTGCAATAAAACTACAGATTGGTTTGTTTGCTTACAAAGTTTAAGGGATTTTTCTATATCTTAGATATATATCAAAGTCAGATGCAAGAAAGTTTGTTAGCTCCAGTAGCTTGCTCAAGCAATAGATGACAGTTGGGGAGGAGGAAAAGTCAGAGGCAGCAATAACAAGAGGTAGTCATGGGACTGGAACTCATATTCAAATTCTACATGATATATAAGTGCTGCCTGAGTAACCAAGACAGAGCAGAAAATTATCACACGAGAAAATCCCTCAGTGCCTGCAGACATGGGATAATTCATAATGTTACTCAGAATGTGTCATGCTGTATGCTTTTGCTTATTGGGTGAATGCATTTTCATTCCCCAGTCAGGAACTAGAACGTTTTCCCCTCATGTGTACAGCTCAAATAGCATTTTTAAAAAGCACATCAATGATTGAAGCAAACACCCAGGCAGTTGCCTAGAAAATACAGAGAAAGAAAACTATTTGGGCCACCTAAATAGAAAAACTATTCCCCAGTAATAAGCAAACCCCAGTAGTGTAAATATTCAATTTGGAGGGAAACAAAGTCTCATAAACAATACAATTCCAAAATATCCTCTATTTAATTTGACGTTTGATAAATTTCAGGAAAATTTTGCAGCTTTACAAATTAATAAAGGCTTATGACTCAGCAAATTAGTATCCCATGATACACATTTGAGATGTTCTGATTGATTAGGAAATGATCAATAGAACTGAATTCAAACAGTATAAGAGAAAAAAAGAGAGAGAGAGGGAAAGAAAGACAGGGGCAACACAGGATTTAGGGGTTATGAAAGAGAGAAAGGGGCAGAAAGGGAGGGAGGAAGGGAAGCATGCTATCCAGATATAATGACAATCGTCTAATAAGTCCAATTAGACATCCCTTGCTAAAGGTTTTCCAACCATTCCTTATTTAGACAGAAAATGTAGTGACTCTTATTGGTAAAGTTAAATCAAGCAGTATGCCTTACATGTCACTAACTTAAGTAGTTCATT